>NC_046299.1:14837500-17310000 GCF_004115265.2 Rhinolophus ferrumequinum | reverse complement strand
CACAGAACCTGGTCAGGACGGCTCCGACCTCAGACTTCCAGCCTCCAGAAGCCAGAAAATAATTTTCTGTTATTTAAGCTACTCAGTCTATGATATTTTGTTATGGCAGCCTGAGCAGATGGAGACACTTTAGATTCTAAATAGGGTTAACATCAGAAGCCCTGAGGAGCTCTAGGGTCCCTTCCCAGAACTGACCAACCAAGGCTGGGAGTGACCATGCCTCTACACACCCATCTTCATGAGCGTCCAGTTGCTGTCCATCTGCTTGGCAGCCTGAAGAAAGTAACGCCCATCGGTCCACATGGCTGCATGCTCTTCTGTGACGATGGCTGTGCCTGGGGCGAGGGAGCAAAGACATGAGAAAGGTTTCTGACAATGACCCAGAAGCTGCACAAAATGACAGCAGATGGGCAAGCACAGTGAGAAGCACCAGTTCCTGTGAGGCCCAGCCACCCACCACCACTCTGGTGGGGCCTCTGAGTCCAGGAGCACCTCCAGGCAAGCGAAGACAAGGCCTCTGAGAAGCAGCTGTGGGCCAGGCTCTGAGGAAACGGGCCTGAGGCATCCCTGGCGGTCTGCGTACTGGTGTCGGCACAGGAAGGACCCAGCCTGTGCTGCACACGTCCAGGACAGTAGAAGAGAGGACTGTGGACCTAGGGCCAAAGTGGCCTCATATTCCACAAGACAGGTAGAAACGGCGCCTGCGCAGTGATCGCCACCGGACCCTCAATGGAAGGGGCCACCTTTCCAGAGAAAGATCACCTGCACCCTGGGAGTGCTCAAAATGACTCATGGGAGTTATGCTTCCCACCTCTACCTGCCCTTGGTTCCCACAAGCCTGGCAGAACTCAGGGCTTTCCGCAGAGGTCTGTGCCAAAACCAATC
The DNA here is from genome assembly GCF_004115265.2 of Rhinolophus ferrumequinum. NCBI lineage: Eukaryota > Metazoa > Chordata > Mammalia > Chiroptera > Rhinolophidae > Rhinolophus > Rhinolophus ferrumequinum. The sequence goes on along the minus strand of NC_046299.1, from coordinate 17,309,115 downwards.
CTACATGCCAACCAACACAAATACTTACATCAAAGGAAGCAGTGGGCTAACTCCATGGAGAGAGGACCTCTCACCAACTCTAGCTAGCTGAAGGGATGTGAGTCTGAACGGAATAACCCACCCAAAACTCAAGGGCACAACAGCTTCTTTGGAAAAGTTAGGACAGGGCACCAATGTACTCGTAGCTCAACATTTAACCTCTGTCATTTAAGCAGAGAGTGAAAACACAGAAACTGAAAACCAAGCACTTGGAGAATTAAGCAGGACCAGTAAGCTAAGGTGGGCGCGCTGGGAGTTATTAGTGTCCCGTTACTTACTTGGAGTGCTAGTTGCACAAGTATATTCTGTTTAATTGATATGATTTTCCGTATTTATGTTATATTCCATAGAAAGCTCAAAACATTTTTTAAATTAAAGCTTTGAAAGCAAAGGCATAGAGAAAAGAATTACTAAAAGGTGACCTTAGGGAGCTGAAGGATGCTGGGAACTCACACCTTTCTGCAGGGGCTCAATGGGGAATGTCTGGTTTGCATTTTCTTTTTGGTCCTATATCACAGGCTAAAACTCATTCCAGTTATTTTTGGGAGGCGAACAAAAGTACAGAAAGAACAGAGAGACTTTAGTGACTCACCCGCAGAGCCATCAAATCCAGAGACGAAGGCCCGCCGACAGTCACACGGAGCAATGTACTCACTCTGGAAAACAAAAGGGACAACGAATTGGACTCTGTCAGCCACGGCTGGGGCCCTCTGCTCCGCTCTGTGCTAGGCCCAGCAGGGACCACAAAGGCTGGTGAATCCTTGGTACTTGCCTTCAAGGGAAGGACAATCTAGCTGAAAAGGCAAACTGAACATTAAAAAAGAAAAAATGGAGCGCACACTGCAGAAGACCCTAATTAATTAAAGGCTGGAAGAACTGTTCCCTTTCGCCTCTATTTGCTCATCTGGAGAACAAAGCAAGTCAAGAGAAACACAGATCAAAACTGCTTTTGTCCTCACTGAGATCCTACTCAAAAAGCAAACCAGTGGACTCCCCCCTCCCTTACCACTGACATTTAGGCATCTGTTATTTTTCTGAAAAGTAAGGATGAATTTCTGTTTTAAGGGCCAATAATTCACTAACTTAAATCTCGTTAAGTTTTAGCTTGTTTCCAAACTTCCTGTTTGTGTCCCCCTCCAAAGTAGTATCACCAATCGCTCCCACACAAACCCTGTCCCTTCCTGTTAGGGAAAGAGAAGAAATGCTTCATCCAACCCAGAAGACTAGCAAAATAAGATGTCACATTCAAATTCAGTCCTTCCCAGATGAGAATATCCTTGCCTCTTAATGGAAGGGAGTTAGGGACTGAAGAACGTAAGAGGTTCTCATTCCTGCAGAGGGTATGAGGCTACAATATATAACTTCTGGTAATAGCCAGTGAGGCACAGAGAGTTAAGTAACTTGTCCAAAGTCACACAGCTAGTAAATAGCAGAGGCGGGAATTGAACCTGGTCGTCAGCTCCAGGAAGCCTGATATATATGCCATGCTGCCCCCATATGACACATTATCTCATCCTCATAACAACTCTCCAGGATAAGACCAGTAGCAAATGAGAAAACGGAGGCTCAAAGACAGACTCCGTAAGTAACTTGCCCACTACCAGGTCAAGAGCAGGCCCAGGATCTGGTCTGCTAAAGGCATACGTGTCCCACTTCTGCTGCGTGGGTGAGAGCTGCTCCTTTCACCACGGCAGCCACAATCACATCCTTAAAGCAGCTGCAAGACCACTCCCCATGGAGATGCTAGAAGGGCCAGCACAGAGAATCACAATGGCAGAAGGAAGAGCTCTGAGCCATCCCTGCCCTCCAGGGAACCAGCGACGTTCTCTGCAACAAGTCTCGTCACCTCTCTTGGCCTCAGTTCCCAATTTCTAAAATGGTCATTTCAGATTGCCAAATGCCAACAACAGCAGGCACATGTGTTATCCCCAAAACGTGAAGGAATATTTAATAGCTAGCACTAAGGACATAGACAGAAATGGCTGCCAACATTATGAACTATAGAATACTCGTTTATTAACCCAGTAACCACTAGTGCAAGACTAAAAAAAGGCAACAATGGGTGGAGGGAGGGGTTCTACCCTTCTCCTAGGACTGTTGTGAGGAACGTGAGTTAATGTTTAAAACAATTCACCAGGAACCTGAGTGCTGCATATATGCAGTGGAAGAGAGATTATTGATTTCTTCTTCCTGGATCGTGGTGAAAAAGCATCTAAGAGGCTGGGAGAAGTAAGTTAACAAAAATAGCTCTTGTGCTAAAAGTCACAGTGCACGATGGGGAAGACACAGAGAGGGCACTCTCCACAGAGCAGGAGGCTCCCCTGGCTTGGGGTTCTTCCACCTGTGACACAGGAGCAAGGGGACAGGCAGAGGGTGGGCAGAGAAGGTGCTGCTGCTCTCAGCCCGGCTGCACTCGTCCCCTCGGGGACACAGGCCTCGAGGAACGCCCCACCCCCATCTGGGCAAGCCTGAGAGGAGGGGCAGGGCAGCCACAGGCGTCTACCTAGCGTTGCTCATCAGCAAACGCAGGAGGAAAGTGTCTCCAAAGGGAGGTGAGACCGGCAGCAGGTGGGCATGTTTGGGATCAGGATGAGGCCTGGGGTAGGAACGTCTAGACATGACCTAAGTGGCCAACATGCCAGAAAGACATCGCTTACCAAAGCTGTCACCTCCACACCAACAGGCTCAGCAGAGGCCAGACAAGCACTGGGCCTGGGCCTCTTACTCTTCCCCCAGCCGTGAAGCTGGCAAAGCCCAGGAACATTCTCCCTAGAGAGCAGCAAAAGATCTAAAAAAACCAAGGTCGTAGCCGGCAAGGAAAAAGGCACAGAAACACAGCTGTTGGCTTTTTCTCCAAAACCATCTATTTCTCTACAACTCTCATATCAATACTCAGTCCAAGCCTCCATCGTCCCTACCTGGACCACTGCCCTGACAATCCACACTCCGAGTGAGCATTTCAAAACGCTGACCCACTTTAGACTCCAGATCTCCGGAACCATAAGATGTAAATTTGTGTTGTTTTAAACCACCAAGTTTGTGGTAATTTGTTACAGCAGCACTAGGAAACTAATACTGTATCCAACAGGAAAAACACCAGAAAGGGTTAAAGCTGAGGTTTCAAACTCAAATGCCTTAGGATACTGGGCAGGTAAACCTAAGGAGCACAGCAGGACGAGGGGGTGTCTTATCTAGAGAGCAGCTCCTACTCAGCTCTGATTCCTGTGGTGCTGGAATGCAGGCCACATACCGCCAGCCTTCAGTATTTCAGGAGAAGAAAAACATATATGAGTTCAGGAGACATCAACCAACTTTTAAATGTTGGCATCTAATTCAAACAATGTAAATACACAGCCAAATGAAGCACATCTGTAAACTATAGGAAGAAAAACAAAAGCCTCAGCCATCTCTCAAAATCCAGCCCAAATGCACCATCTTCCACAAAGTTTTCTGACCCATCCAGGTTTCAGAAATGTCCCACATCTCTGGATTTTTACAGGGCCATCCACACTAGCATTTATTCATGCCCTGCCTTGAGTGATAAGAAATAATATCGGCTAAGATTCACTAAATACCTACTAGTTGCCAATAACTATATTCATTTCCTCTAATTCTAATCCCAGCAGCAGCTCTGGAAGGTATCGTCCTCCCCATTTAACAGATGAAAACCAAAGTTCAGAGAAGTAGATTACTTATTTCTTCAAGGAACCACTGCTCTGAGTGGCAGAGCTGAGATCTGCGCTCAGGACTGACTCTCAAAAGCCCATTCCTTGCCACAATGCCAAACAACCTCTTACTCTGTACAGAGAGTGTGCGCGTCAGGTCTGCACACCTGGATTCTAAACGCTGAGGTTACGAGAAACACATGGCCTGCCCCGCATTTACCTCCACCTTTGTTGCCTACACCCAGGACTCACGTCTGTGTGCAAGCCTGGCTCCCTCACTTAGTCGCTGGGGAAACCTTGGGCTTCACTTCTTCACCTGTAAAACAGGGATGAGAAAAATGCCTACCTTGGAGGGTTGAGGTGCGACATAAAGAATTAGCATATGCTAAGCTTCTGACAAACTGCGGTGCTTACAACTATGCACAGGCAATATGCTGTGCCCCATAGGAAACAAAAAAGTATCTTCTCGGAGTAGACAACCCAGCCAGCAACGTTAGACAGATGTCCATGAGATAGTAGCACTAATAAACAGCCACATAAAGTATACTGACTATGCAACACGGCTCTTGCTACAGTTTCAAGGATGCTCAGATCTGCCTTTAATACATCGGCCGAGCTCAGAGGTGTGACCTGGGCCACCGTGGATAAGTGAAGAGAAGCAGAAAGCCATCCAGGGAGGGGGAAAGACGAGAGAAGGCCCAGAAGGAAGGTCTGTGGTGGGTAAGGGGGGAGAGCCAATTAGCCTGACTGCTGGGGCTGAAAGTTCAAAGGAACGCAGCAGATTCCTGGAAGGGTAGGCTGAAGACAGTGGTCAAGGTCCTCACACATCATACTGAGAGGAATGAACTTCATCTTGCAAGTTCTAGAGAGAGACCAAAGTTCAAGGGGAGTGGTGACATGACCGGAACTGCGTTTTTAAGAGGAGCAGTCAACATGGCCACATGCAGATGGAACCAGGCAAGCAAGGCTGATAGCTGAGTGGTGAGATAAGCATAACTGAAGTTACTAGGGCCCAGTGCGGACTGACATCTTTCCCCGGGCTGACGCTTCACCCTCGTAGGCCATGAGCACGGCACAGTACCTCAGACATACTAGGTTCTCAACAAAAATGAAACCAAGTAAGTAAATGGCTGTGTGTCCCCAGGAAATCCCAGAGGCTAGATTATGAATGGTACAAGGGCTGCCTGTTCCCAAATACTAAAGTAACTTCCAGTCTTTGGCATTTTCTTCTCTCTTAAATGAAACCAAGTCAAGGTATGCGGGAAAAACGAACAGTTGTCCAGAGATTCGTGCCCTTTCCTTAGTGTACGGTCGCGGGACAGTGGCATCCCATCCTGGGCTTAATTTCCCAAACTCCCTCGCAGCTAAGTGGGGGGTCACATGACTAGCTCTTACCAATGAAATGTGGGTGGGAAGTGATGTCTTGGTCAGGGTGTGCCCTCTCCACACTTCTCCTTCTGCCAGCCGGAATGGTGGCGTCATAGGATGGAAAGAGCCTGGATCCCTGAATCACTTTTCTTCCTAATAGAAGAAAGCCACCCACAACCAGGAACACCCATTCTGGACTGCTATATGAACAAGAAACACGGCTCCACAGTACCGGGCCACTGAAACTTCGCAATGTTACCACAGCTAGCATTACTCTAATTAACAGAGTGGATAAAATCACTCTGGGATAAAAACCACGACCCCCACCCCAAGAGAGTCTGTTTAAGAAATACAAAACAAAACAGGAAGCCGACTCCAGGAGGAATGGGAGTAGCATCCAAAGAGTTTAGGAAAATCTGATTCATGTCTTCCAGAAGGAGGAACCATGAACACAGCCAAACACTCAAGTTGGCAGAGTCACCCCTGACAGAACACGACCCTTTGACTAAGGCGATCCCAAAAGGGAAATCTGGGACCTTACAGATGAGGAGGAAGAAGTCAGATTTCTAAAAGGCACAGCTCCGGCCCCAACCGATGGTTCTCCTGGTTTGGGGCCAGTGATGCCCACCAAACCCAATGTCTGACTTACATGGTACTTGAAAGCATCCCGATTACCAGGGAGAATGGACAATTGCTCACTGTAAAAGTGCCCCTGGGTCCAAACTCATTAATAGCACAACCCTTGTTCAGAGTTCCAAAAAAAAAAAAAAAAAATCCTTAGAGCTGCAGATCCCTGAAGTGCCAAGTCCTTGCGTAATTATGCATTTGGGGTGCGTTTTCTCTCTAACACAGAACAGTGTGTGGGTGTCTGTATTTGTGTTTTGGAAAATACACAAAGGACAGAATTCAAGATTCCCCATCATTCTCCAACACTCTCTCTTCCCCACCCATAGGAGAAATTCCATCAATCCTGACTCTAGCCTGAATTGAAACAATTAGGAACCAGAGCCACAGAGAACAGCGGCCTCTCTATTACTGAGGACGCTGCTGTGGCACGTCACACACAGAGCCAATCCTTCCTCCTGGTCCTCAAAGTCCTGGCAAGGACCCAGAGTCCCACTTAACAGTCACCCAACTATGCCCCACCTCTCTGCAAGGAACTCAGGACCTCTCATTGTCTTCTGTAGATGGCACCACAAACACTTTCGAGTTCCAGACTTCCCAATGTCCTCTGCCATCTGCCTGCAAGGCCCACACTCAATCTATTCTATGGCTTCTCCTCTGAACCTTTCCCCTCTTCTCCGTTCCTAAAGCCAGCACCCCTGTACCCCAATCGGAGACCCTGCAATGGCCTAAGAGGGTTCTCAGTTCCCAGTGCCTCCCTTCTCCAGTCCATACTAAACACTGCTCCCTCCGATTGAGCATGTCACTGTGGTGTTCAAAGACCCGCAGTGGGTTACTACTGTCCAACAGAACCTCAAGTCCTGGCTCTGGCGGCCATGAAATGGGTGGCTCAGGAACGACCTTGGCCAGGCCCCTATTTTTCTTTCTTTTTCAAGGTTATCATTATTCATGGTCTCCTATTTCCATGGATTTGCTCATACTTCTCTATCTCCAAACATCTAAATTCTACCTTCCAATTTAAATACACTTCCTCCATGAAGCCTTCCTTGATGCTGCCAGCTCAACGGATTCTGTCTCACCTCTGAATTCAGTCCACACTTGATCTAAATCTGTGCTGTCCATTACAGTGGACACCAGACACAGGTGGCCACGGAGCACATGAAATGTCAGTAATGTGACTGAGAAACCGAATGTCTAATTTTATTTCCTTTTAATTAATGTAAATATAAATTTAAAAACTAATGTTCAAGATTCAGCCATTAAAAAACTTTTAACTATGTTTAGAACAACTGGGTATGTAAGTCTACTTTTTCAACTGTAAATTTTATGAAATCTAAAAAACAGATAATATATTTCCAATGAACATTTTACATTCAGATTGAGATGTTCTGTAAATGTAAAATACACACTGAATTTAAAGACTTAGTATAATAAAAAGGAATGTAAACTGTCTCATTAATAATTTTTTATATTGATGTGTGAAATGGTATTTTTGACATCATGGGGTAAATAAAATATTTATTAAAATTAATTTCACTGTGCTGTATATCGGAAACTAATATAAAATAATAATGAATATCAACTACAACTATAATTAAAAATGTGTGTGTGTGTGTGTGTGTGTGTGTAGTCACAGGATGTAGTACAGCATAAGGAATACAGTCAATGGTATCGTAATAGCTCTGTACGATGTCAGGGGCAGTAGACTTGGCGGAGTTATCACTTTGGGAGAGGAGTAAATGTCTAATTATGTTGTTTTATACACCTGAAACTAATAATTAAATTAAATTAAATTAAAAATTAATTTCACTGTTTCTTTTTTTTTTAATATGGCTACATACGTGGTCTGACTATTAAGTTCACAAACTCATCCTAGAAAAAGTGCTACATACCTCATTGATGAGTATCACTATGGTCACCTTTGAAGTACTCCCCTTGAGAAGCTATGCACCGACGCCAGCACCTAGTCCACCCTTCAAAGCAATTTGGAACCCTTTTTCTGGAATGGCCATCAGAGCTGTCGTCATATTACCCTTGATGTCCTCAATGTCATCAAAATATCTTTCTTTCAATATTTCTTTTATCTTTGGGTAAAGAAAGAAGTCATTGGGGGCCAGATCAGGTGAGTAGGGGGAGTGTTCCAATACAGTTATTTGTTTACTGGCTAAAAACTCCCTCACAGACAGTGTCGTGTGAGCTGGTGCATTGTCGTGATGCAAGAGCCATGAATTGTTGGCAGAAAGTTCAGGTCCGTCTAACTTTTTCACACAGCCTTTTCAGCACTTCCAAATGGTAAACTTGGTTAACTGTTTGTCCAGTTGTCACAAATTCGCAACAAATAATCCCACTGATATCAAAAAGGGTTAGCAACATCATTGCAACAAGTTTGCAAAGTTAATTGTCACACCTCTATTTCTACTCAACAGTACTAATCAAGTCCTTTCCTAACCTTTTGGTTTAGCATTTTTGTCCGTGGCTTATCTACCCTTTAATCTCTTTAAGGGGGCCTTTTCTCTCATCCAGCTTAATAATAATAATAATAATAATAATAATAATAATAATAACAGCAGCAGCAGCAGCTAATATAATGAGACTTATACTTATATATAAGTATACTTATGATAAATATACTTATAATAAATACTTATATCACCTTACCAGGTGACAGACATGCTTTAAGCATTTACATCTATTAAGTCATTTAATCCTGACAACAGTCCGATGAGGTGGATGTGTCACTATCCCCTTTTTACAGATGGGGAAACTGAGACCCAGAGAGCTTCACTGACACTTAGGAATCTGCAGTAACGTGCCTGAAGTCAAGAAGCTGGTGACGTGGCAAACCTGGTACGTGAACCCCGTCTCCAGAGCCATACACTTACTTGTACGCTCACCGCCTGCCCTCTGCATTTGCCCCAATACTTAGCACAGAACAGGCAGTCAGGAAGCATGCACCAAACAAACACAACACAACTCCCACCACACAGGCCACATGGCTAAGCTCAGCAAGAAAAATGACAGGTAAAGATTTAAAAGAAAAATGGCGGGGGGGGGGCAGGGGAGAAGGGGCAGCAAGAGTACAAGAATGAAAGTTTGTGAGGCACAAACAAAACTGAATGCTGAGATAGAGTGACAGCTAATAAAGAGCAGGGTTAACTTTTTGTGTTTTCAGGATACAGCTGGAAAACACATTTTTCTAGGCTTAGAGCCTCAGTTTCCTGATCTAGGCAGGAGCTATCGAACTCCAACATTCCACGATCATTAGGAGACAAAGCACTGAGGGAAAGCCTGGAATATTACCTGTGGTTTGGCCAGCAGCACTGCCATTCCCAAAGTTGAACGAGGAATTGCTTTGGATGTGTATTAGTCCCCCATTTACTGTCAAAGAGCATTTTGAAAAATCAGTAAGGATATTGTACCCAAAGCAGCTTTATGATGGTAAAAAAACTTGGCTCGGGAACAGCACCCAGGACCCAGAATATTGAGATAAACTTGGCTTGACTACAAGAACATCCCCGACTAGTAAGCATAGAGATTATGTCCTAACTCCAGGAAAGGTAAAACTGAAATACCAACACTACAAAGCTTCTAACACACCCCTCTCCAGAAACCTTCAACTTTTAATTCAAGTAGGACCCACAGTCAAATCTTCCACAATGTGAGACCTCCCTGGAGATTAAGGTTCATGAAGAAAGCAGAAGTGTCAGGCGTCTTTTGCTGGGGCTCCATGATAGCCTGTGAAACCCCTCTGAGGAAAGACCCAATTTCAGGCAAGTGGGAGCTAGTGGACTGGGATGGTTACTTCTATGTGTCAACTTGACTGGGCTAAGGGGTGAGAAACCTAGCTGGTAAAACATTATTTCTGGTGTATCGGTGACATTGATGTGGAAGAGATTAACATCTGAATCAGCAGACCGAACACATGCATACATGACTCTATGGTGGAACAGCACTTTGTACATTGTCTCATCTCTCTACTAAATCTAAACACACTGAGCACAGGAATTCAGCCTTAAATTCATCTTTGTAACCCTACCGTACCGGAACCCCAGAAAAGCATGCAAACACTTGCTGACTCAATGACCTAAGACTAGATCCTAGAATCCTTTCATCCTCCTGCCTTTCAGCACCATGAGGTCTCCCGCTCTCCAAACCCAACTCTCCCATATTTAAATCGCTAGTGTTCTCAGAGATAAAGGGCACTGATTGAGTACTTACTGAGTCGCTTCCATTAAAGGTGGTGGTTGTGGGGGAGGAAGGGTGATATTCAGAAACCATCCCTAAAACCTGCTAGAGTGGAGATCAAGATGACTTTCTGGCTGTTCTTCTGGCCACGCCAGAGGATGGGACAGTCTGGATGGGGAGAAGGGAGGAAGGACAGACAATTCCACTGGAGATAAGGTGTGACAGAGGAGATAGGGTAAAGTGTGCCAGCAACAGGAAGGCCCAGACTTCGGCCACTTCGTTTGTCCACTAATTCTTCCACAATTTACTGAAAGCTAGCTGTATTCACTGGAAACAAGGAAACCAGAATCAAATCAACAGGCAGTTAGTGGGACCCCAGTGAACACAGGTCCCTGTGCCAAGCCATGGAGGACATGCTTAGGTGTGGGTCGACAACTAGAATCCAATAAACACATTAATTAGGTCTGGAGGAAAAAATGAAATGAGAGGAGAGGCTGGTAAGTTCCATCACTGGGCCAGCTGCGCTCAGTACCTGGTGGGCGTCTCCTGACGGGATGATGTAGGCCTGGATCGGTTCTGTCACATACTCCAAGTTCTTCATGGCTTGTCTCAGCTGCCGAAGCAGCTCTGAAGTTACCTTTGGAGGCATTCTGCCGTCTGCAACAACAGGAGAGTTTGTTCCAAAACCAGCCTGCCCCATGCAACTCAATGACAACTCACTGGCAACTCAATGGGAGCCCTAGAGAAGCACCCCCACTCTTCCCCACTCCCAGATGCAGCTCCAAACTGACCACCCCACCACCAGACAAAAACTAAAGCTGCCAGAAACTCTTTGCTCAGTCAGTTCATCCCTCCCTGCCCCAGCCCCTGGTAACAAATCCTTTTACTGTCTCCATAGTTTTCCCTTTTCCAGAAAGTTGTACCGTTGGAATCGTGTAGTATACGGCCTTTTCAGATTGGCTTTTTTCACTTAACAATATGCATTTAAGGTTCTTCCATGTCTTTTTATGGCTCGATAGCTCATTTCTTTTCAGAACTGAATAATAGTCCATTGTCTGGATGTACCACAGATTACCTATCCATTCACCTACTGAAGGATATCTTGGTTACTTCCAAATTTTGGCCATTATGAATAAAGCTGCCACACACACCCACCTGCAGGTTTTTGTGTGGACGTAAGTTTTCAACTCTTTTGGGAAAATAGCAAGGAGCATGTATAATATGCTACGTATATATCATATGGGAAAAGTATATTTCGTTTTGTAAGAAACTGTCAAACTGTCTTCCAACCCGGCTGTACCATCTTGCATTCCCACCATCAACCAATGAAAACTCCTGTTGCTCCACATCTTCGTCATCATTTGGCGTTGTCAGTGGTTTGGATTTTGCCAACCCATTTTTTAAACAAACAAAAAATGTTTTACTCAACCAAAAATGTTCTAATGCACAATGCTAAGTAATGGAGAGCTACAGTGAGGCCAGTAAACTACAGGCTATCTTCAAGGAGTGACACCCTGGCTCACTGAGGCTTGTACCCTGCTCAGTGGGGATCCTTTTCGGTGCTTTTTCCTGAACATTTTCATCTGCTGCTTCTCCATCATGATCACCAGCACCTTGTGCTTCCACAGGTCAGTCGTTACGGTTTCCTCCAACAGATGTCCCTGTAACGTACCATACTGATCTCGGGACTCACTGAAAAAGTGCTCCACTCATAATCTGCAGGAAGGGCAGCATCAGTCGCAGGGCTTGAAGCTCCGCCTCAGGAGTCTCCAAAGGACATAAGTACTGAGAGTCACTGGAAATGGTCCTATTCACAATCCAAACCTATCCATGTTCCTTGCATTACAGCTGCTTCTGAATACTTTTCTGAAGGGCATCTTTTCCTTCTATCCGATGTACTGAGCCTATCATTTCTCACCTGTCTGAGAAAGAGGGTGAAGTATCTGGTCTGACCTAAGTTGATATGTCAACACCTCCACTGAGTTCAAAATGCAGCCTATCGTGATCTCATAAGCTTGCCAGCATCTGAAAACTTTATTATGACATCTTTGAGGAGCTTCAGAATAGACTGAACGTCTTTCCAAACCATATTTCCGAGCAACTTAACAATCTTAGAGTTAAGCAAAAATGTTGACTTCCTTTGGAGCAGTATTTCAACCCTGACTGCACATTAGAACTACCAGGAAAACTTGTGATTTAATTAGTCTGGAGTACAGCTTAGGCGTCTGGAATTTTAAAAAGCAAATATATGATAGAAGCCAACATACCTTCTTTGACAACCATTAATTTCCTTATAGAATCTGGCTTCTCTTTGGGCACATTCTGATTAAGGACTTTGATAGCACAGACTCAGTGTTTAGAGCGCTGACTGCAGTGTGTATCAAACACCATCAGTCACTAACCTCACCAATAAAGTCAACAGGACCAATGGCAGGCCCAGAAGTCCTCAAGTACAAACTGCACGCTGTCAAAGGCAACCCAACAGGGAGCCGGTCAAAGACATCCTCTGCTTCCTGGGACCACGGCTCGCCTGCTCACCAGCACATTCTGAGCTTCCTCCCCATCTCCGGCCTCATCATCACATTCCTCCTCCTGACGGGCCCCCTCAGTGTCGCCATATCATCAGCTTTACTCTACGACAGTGGCATTGTCACACTTCTGCCCACAATGCCACCTGCCCCCATCACCACTCTTCACACTTCTCCTGCTCCTTCCTCCCCATCCTTCATGTCCTTCCCATTTGCATGCTGTCCTTGGTCAGACACAGCCAACTCTTTGTCACCTAAATCAGATACAGTGAAAGAACTCCCAACACCACACCCCACAATTAGGATGTGGTAAGGACAGCAGCAGCCACGGCGGAGCTGGAGAAGACAGCAACATGCAGTGGCTGTGGCAACGTGCTGGGCCGTGAGCTGGACACAGGAGCAAGGTGGTCGAGACAGCTGTGGCCACGAGGACAACAGGCCTTGAAAGTAACTGAGTGGGTGAGCAGCGACTGCTGAGGAGGGGAAAACCTGGGGCGATTATAAGACCGAGCCATTAAGGTGGCAGAAGGCGAAAAGGCACTCGAGGTGGAGGAAATGAAAGGCATGGCTGGCGACGCTCGTAGGGTCATTTTCAGGAGGATTAAATGGGTTACTATATATAAAGCACTTAAAAACAGTGCCTAGCACGTAGTAAATGTTATGTGCTTGCAAGTTAGATGCACAAGTAACTAACTATAAAAGCAATATGACAAATGGTGCAACAGGTGTATATATCGCTTCTCCTTAAGACAGGGACATGTCACCTTCATCTCCGAAGACACGTATCTAGCCCAGCACCTAACACACACGTATGCTCACCCAAAGATGGCTGATGAATATCACACCTTTGTGTCTACGATCATTTCAGACTCAATAGAACAGTAATTAACCTTCAGTGAAAGAAAGCTAGGATCTTAGAAGATGCCGTATAATAGCATCTGTTCATTCCACATCCCATTACTTCTCAGAAATGTCAGGAGCAGCCAAGAGCTAATCAGGGTGTGCAGGGAAGTGGAAAGCCAAGAGCAACAAACCTAGGCCATGATGTAACATTAGCCCATACACTGCCAGGTATTTTTAAATCATGCTTTAAAATGAATGACTCATTTAAAAGTCTCTTGCATATGTGGGTTTGCTTTTAGAAACCTTCAGCCTTTATCACAAACAAGACTTTTCACTGCTTGGAAATACATGAAAAGCACACCCTATTTACCTCGCTGGGTGGCTAGAAGAATTTAACATGAAAACATGTGTGAAAGCACCATGCACTAGTACACTGTAGAAACTCAGGAAATATGATTTGAATCTAGATCTAAAGAACCAGCTGGGATTCCTACACGCCTTGTTAGAAGAATAGAAGGGACTGATGTATTCCAATTTCAGCATCTTAACACATGCACAGATGCCTAGCTGCTCATCCAGCTTCAATAACATTAGAGGTGGTGGCTTGTTTCTCTGTCCCACCGCTGAGTGAGGACCAAGGGCTTTATATATACATTGGTGGTTAATTCTCACAATAATCCTCCAAAGAAGATTTCACTATTCTCATTTTACAGGTAAAGGAACTGGATCATCAGGATGAGGATCTCTAATTCCCTAAGTCCATGCTCTATTACACCACATTATCTAGGGAGTATAACAGAGGCTCTCTTAAAGCTTTCTAAGGAAAACAGCATGAAAACAAGTGGGTTCTGGTTTCCAGAGGGGATCTGCAACCTCAGGCAACTGAAGCTCCTTGAACCTCTATTTCTTCAGATATAATGAAAAGAGAAGTTCTCTTCAAACTCTAAATTTGATGATTCTATCACTTTTTCCCTATCCTTACTTCCTCTTTTTCCCATTCCTTCTTCCTCTCCTTCCTGATATGGCCCAAAATTTATTGCATACATCTATATTTTTTTAAAGGACCTAAAATTGTATGCACTTATAGCGCTGATCTTCCAAAGAGAGATCAGTCATGGTATCTCATGTGCTGCAAGTGATCAACTTTTTAAGTCCTCTAAAAGGAAGTCATGGTTCTCCTGACTAGTCCACAGAAAAGCACTGGCTTACATGGGACAGAATTACAGAAATACACCACTTTTCAGAATTCAGGTTTCTGGCAACCCAAAAATACAATTAACTACTAGTTTTGGGGAGAAAGTATGGTTCCAGAAATTTTTCCCAAAAAGATTTTTCTGAATGCACATTCAATTCATAAAACACAATCATATATTACAAACTTTTCTCATTTCACAATTGCATGATGAAAATTGAAGGCAGTCAATAAAGGATTATATTAGAGATCAGAAAGACTAGGACTTTTTTCAATAATAACTATTACCATCACCAGCACCACCGTCACCCCCACCACCCCAAGAATGGGAAATACAAAAACTACAATTCTCTAACTGACTACCTAAAAAAACTAGTAAATATATAAAAACAGTAACTAACTATACAGGAAGCCAAAGAACAAAATGGATATACATTCTCCCACCTCCAGCCATGACCAATTATTAATCCCTTGCTTTCTCTTTTTTCCCAACTTGAGAGAAAAATTTTAGGGGGACCTAAAATCCTTTTGAGATGTTCCATCTAATAATAAGCAAAATTATTACCTGTTTCCAAACCTGGGTCTCCTGAGTATGTCACCTCGTTAGGTTCAATTATTCTTAAATTTTTCAGCTGAAAATCCCGATGACTCGACCTAAGACGAGAAAGAACAGGTATTTCAGACTTTGACCAGAGTAAACGTGGAAAGGCTTAGTCAGAGAGGATATCAACTTAGCAATTTCCTTTGTGTGTCAGAAAACCTCTTACCCAGTATCAGTGACGAAATAAATAAAAGTCTCAGCTAAAACCTACAGATAAAACATCACCATGGCAGGTAAACCTTCTCAGGCCTAGCCTCTAGTTCATGAATTCTCTTTAGCAAAGTCTAATCTCTTGTTTAACTAGTATAAAAAGATTTATTTGCCATGACTATATGTGTCACAGGTAAAAGTTCTGAGACTTTTTTTAAATTTGCTTGTTCTTCCTTCGTGGTGTCCTATTCTTTCGCTATGGTTTCTATTCCCTCTTAGCTTTAATAATCTGTGGCCCTTGTTTTATAACTCATTTCAGACTGTCCAGGAGAAGGTTTGGGGATAGCAATCCTCCAGTTTGCTGAGTCTGCTGGTTCCCTCTTGGTAGGTCATTTCTTGTGTGCTTTGTAACCGTTTAGTAAGACTTATCTTCAGTGGAGACTATTTTATCTGTGAGATTGAGACACGCCCTGGGTTGTACAAGCACTACTGTCACTGTCGTTTGCTTCTGAGATTAAGTTTCATTTTTAACTTCTTAGCTAAGGATTTGCACACAAGTCTCCTGCCCCCACATGTGGATACCCTCGATCCTTGGTCTGATACCCTCGATCCTTGGTAGTATGAAGCCCTGTAGCATCTGATAACCTCCCCAAGACGCAGCCTACCAGCTAAGTTCCCCTAAATTCAAGCCTTCAGTTCCACTAAATTTCTGGCACCTGAGGATTTCTTTTTCTTTTAAGTCCATCAGTCAACAAATATTTATTGAGAATCTTCTATAATCCAGGCCTATTCTAGACACAACAACGAACAGAACAGACATCTGAAGAGGTTTATATGACGGTAGGGAGGGAGAGAGCTGGGAGGAGAGGATGAAAGAGGAAAGGCAACAGATACAAAACAAGAATACAGTACGTCAGGTAGTGGGTATGTGTGCTACGAAACAAAATAAGAAAGCAGGGCAGGGGAAAGGTTATTTGATGTGGGGTTGTCAGGCAAGGCCTCTTTGCTAACAGATGACAACATTGTAGCAGAAACTTTAAAAAAAAGTGAGGGATTAAGACATGTGGCTATCTAGCAGAAGAATATTCCAGAAAAGAAGAACAGCAAGTGCAAAGGCCCTAAGGCAGGAGTATGACTGATACACCAGAGGGCAAGCAAGGAGGCCAGTGTGCTATGGTTGTGTGTGTTGGGAGATTGGGAAGTAAGTGGTTAGGAGACAAGTTCAGAGGGACAAGGAACCTGTGACAGGCTATAGAAAGCGTTTCAGATTTTACTCAGCTATGAGCTTAAAAGGAATTTTGTTATAATTTTACCACATTTTTATGTACTAGTAGAGGAAGGGGGGGTCCACTTCAGCTCAGTCCACCCCACAGGCAGAACCAAAAGACCAGACATTTTCACCAGTCACTCCAGCCTGCTCTCAGATGCCTGCTATTTTAATTTCACTGGACAGAATGAGATGTTCTTTATTAGGGGAACCATATATTCTTTCATTAAAAAGTGAAACACCTCAATATTTGTTATAAATGCAAATAACCTCAACAAAATGCTAGCAAACTGAATACAGTAACATATAAAAAGGATCATACTCCATCACCAAGTGGAATTTATTCCAGGAACACAAGATTGGTTCAACATCCAAAAAGTAATATAAGACACAATATCAAGAGAATAAAGAACAAAAACTGGGCCCACGTGGTGGCCCAGGTGGTTGGAGCACCGTGCTCCTCACACGACGTTGCCAGTTTGATTCCCACATGGGCCAGTGGGCGGCGCCCTCTACAGCTAAGATTGTGAACAATGGCTCTCCCTGGAGCTGGGCTGGAGTGCGCTGCCATGGGCTACTGTGTGAGACGGTGGGCTACTGTGTGCGACCAACTGCCTCAGCAAGAATGCAAGATAATAGGCTCATAATAGCACCAGCATGGGCCAGGGAGCTTTGTCCTACATAACTAGTCTGAGAAACAACAGCTTGAACGGGAGTTGGGAGTGGGGGAAACGGAAAAAAGGGGAAAAAAGAAAAAAAGAAAAAAAAAGAACAAAAACTATATGATAACCTCAATAGAGACAGAAAAAGAATTTGACAAAATCCAACACCGCTTTAAGATAAAACTAGTCAATAAACTCAAAGAGAAACTCCTCAACCTGATCAACAATATTACAAAACCCACGGCTAACATCATCCTTAATGTAAAAACGCTGAATGCTCTTCCTCTAAGATCAGGAATAAGACAGAGATGTCCACTATAGCCACTTCTAGTCAACACTGTACTAGAGGTTCTATCCGGGGCAATTAGGCAAGAAATTGAAATAAAAGCGACCATAATAGAATGGAAGAACTAAAACGATCTCTATTTGCAAATGGCATTCTATATCTAGAATATAAAAAAATCCTACAGAATCCACCAAAAAAAAAAATTAGAGCTGATAAACTCATCAAGAATGCAAGATACAAAACAAATACACAAAAATCAATTCTATTTCTATATACTTGTAATGAATAATCAAAAAATGAAATTAACCAAAGTTCATTTACAATACAATCAAAACAACACACACCTAGGAAAAAATTTAACAAAAGAGGTCTAAAACTTATACTCCAAAAACTACAAAACGTTGTTGAAAGAAATTAAAGAAGACCTAAATAAATGGAAAGACATTCCGTGTTCATGGATTGTATGACTTAATATTGTTAAAATGGCAATACTCCCCAAAATAATCTAGTCAATGCAATACCTATGAATTCCAGCTAGCTTCTGTACAGTAATTGACAAGCAGATGCTAAAATTCATATGGAAATGCAAGGAATCCAGAATAGCCAAAACAATCTTGAAAAAGAACAAAGTTGGAGGAGTCACCCTTCCTGATTTCAAAACTAATAAAACTACAGTAATCAGGACAGTGCGGTATCGGGCGGCCGGATGGCTCAGTCAGTTAAAGCGCGAGCTCTCAACAAGGCGACTGACTGGACTTGGAGCTGAGCTGCGCCCTCCACAAAAAGACTAAAGGACAACGACTTGGAGCTGATGCGCCCTGGACAAACACACAGCTTCCCCACTATTCCCCAATAAAAATTTTTTTTAAAAGTGTGGTATTGGCATAAGGATAAACTTATAGACCAATGAAACAGAATTGAGAGTTCAGAAATAAACCCTCACATTTACTGTCAATTAATTTTTGACAACGGTGCCAGAATCATTCAATGGAGAAAAACAGTCTCTTCAACAAATAATGCTAGGGGGCCAGCCTGGTGGCTCAGGCGGTTAGAGCTCCGTGCTCCTAACTCCAAAGGCTGCCGGTTCGATTCCCACATGGACCAGTGGGCTCTCAACCACAAGGCTGCCAGTTCAATTCCTCAAGTCCCACAAGGGATGGCAGGCTCCGCACCCTGCAACTAAGAGTGAACAGGGCACCTTGAGCTGAGCTGCCGCTGAGCTCCCGGATGGCTCAGTTGGTTGGACGGCGTCCTCTCAACCACAAGGTTGCCGGTTTCGACTCCCGCAAGGGATGGTGGGCTGTGCCCCCTGCAACTAGCAATGGCTACTGGACCTGGAGCTGAGCTGCGCCCTCCACAACTAAGACTGAAAGGACAACAAATTGGCTGAACGGCACCCTCCACAGCTAAGATTGAAAGGACAACAACTTGACTTGGAAAAAAGTCCTGGAAGTACACACTGTTCCCCAATAAAGTCCTGTTCCCCTTCCCCAATAAAATCTTTAAAAAAATAATAATAATAATGCTAGGAAAAATAGATACACACATGTAAAAAAAAAATCAAACTGAACCTCTACCCTCACACCATACACAAAAATTAACTCAAAATGGATCACAAACATAAATGTTTTCTTAGAAGAAAACAGGCATAAATCTGCCTGACTTTGAGCGAGGCAATGATTTCTTAAATAGGACATCAAAAGCAACAAAAGAAAAAAGATATACTGGATACAGTTAAACAAAAGACTTTTGTGCTTCAAAGGATACATCAAGAAAGTAAAAAGACAACCCTTAAAATGAGAAAAAATATTTTCATCTCATAAATCTGGTAAGAGTCTAGTATCCAAAGTACATAAAGAGCTATTACAATTCAACAATAAAAAGACAAATACCCAATTTTTAAATGGGCAAAGATTCTAAATTGACATTTCTCCTAAGAAGATATACAAATGGCCAACAAGCACATGAAAAGATTTTCAACATCATTATCCACTTGGGAGATGCAAATCAAAACTACAATTAGGTACCATTTCACATACACTAGGAGGATTATAATTTTAAAAACAGACAATAGCAAGTATGGGCAAGGCTGTGGAAAAATTAGAACCATCCAACATTGGTAGGAATATAAAATGGTACAGTGGCTTTGGAAAACAGCCCAGAGTTCCTCAGAAAGTTAAATGTAGAGTTAGTTACCCTATGACACAGCAAGTCCATTCTTAGGTATGGAAAATTGGTAACATAAGTCCATATAAAAACTTGTAAACAAATGTTCATAACAATATTGTTCATAATATCCAAAATGAAGATCAAACTTGCTCAAAGCCTCCTAGTTATTTGGCGACAGAGCTAGTCTAGAACTAGACCCCAAGACTCCTAACTTCCGGCTCAGTGCTCTTCAGCCTACACCTTCTCCACATCATTATGTGCCATGAGGTGGCTAGGGAGGAAGAAGCATACAGAGAACTTCTCGTTCAGTCTTTGCATAAGATGGTTAGGGCACATTTTTCTCTTTCTCTCTTTTTTGTTTTTAAAGAAATCCCAGCAGGGTTCTTGTTATCCTCCCCTTTCTCTGAGCCCGTGATGAGAATCATCCATGCCTATGACTCAGGATGGGATAAAACAAGGACCTCGTAAGGTGAGACAAGGGTAGAATAGAACAAGTTCTAGGGTGGGGAAGTGGGCAATATTGTCTTTGCCTATCCAGAATCCATCCCTCCTTCTTTTGATCTGAGCACCTTGGTTTTCCTTTTGAGAATGTCTCTTCTCCGTTTTCAGTCCACAGAGTTGGGATGAGTCTCACCCACTCACCCACCAATTTCTGGGACACAGGCCTGGTCAATCCATCCTTCCGGCCACAATGACTGGTTCAGGGATGATCATAAGGATCAAATCAGCCCCGTAAGAATCAGATCTGAGATTTCTGCTCCAACCATTAAGTAAGAGGACTCTATTTCTGCTGAGGCTGTCAGCCTAGAACTGTCATAACCTGCCATAACGTTAAATCTTGCCTATCAGTGAAGCCAATACTGAAGAAATCAGAGCCAAGAGGTGCAAAAGAGAGGAAAGTCTGATGCCAGTGTTGGCCTCCTGGACTCAGCTGCACTAGAAGCCAGCTCAACCCCTTTTTACTTAAGTCAATTTCATTTCAGTTTCCATCACCTAAATTGAGTCATCTTCACGCTGAATGGCACTCAAATTCTGCCATTAGGGGAGCTGCCTGGAGGCCTCTCTTCTCTCAGCCTCTCAGTGGCCTCCTGTGTGAGGTAAGGAGCCTGTATCAGCTGATGCTGATGTTGAGCCTTCGGCTCCTAAAATCTTGTAATTCTTTGAACCCAGCAAAGACCACCTTGGTCCTCAAAGTCTACTTCTCCACCTAGGGCCTAACTCATCATTTATTCACTGGCGTGACCCCATTTCCAGCATTTAACATGCAGGCAGCTCCCTCCACATGCAGGTTTGCTACACCTCACCATACCCTTCCACAGGGCAGGCATGGTTCTCATGTCTAACATGCTGTAGCAAGTCCAAGTCCAGGTAAAGGATGGCTTGGGATCTGTCCACTCACAAACACAAGTACAAGCCATGGTCTGTGTTCAGCAAGTGAGCCTGGTCATGCTGCCAAGTGTGTTCATTTAAGTTTCAACTGGTGGGAGGATGGCTGGACCCATGTGGCTCTCCAGGAAGTTTGGCTTGTGGCCTCTGTGAACTCTGAAGGTATCTCTCAGTCTCCCACTTCGTTAGCTGGTCTGGTAAGTATACCCTGGCTGTGGGGGGAGAATAGGCTAAAACGTATTTAATGTCGGACTGGGGGATTATCCTTCTCACCTCCCTGTATCCCGGGAGAAAAACAGGACAGGTTACTGGTGGGATTTTCCTGGCGATTATGCCAAAGTATTCCCTTACACAGCCTTCTGAAACCCCTTGGGTAGGGTGGGGCCGCGGTTGCCTATCTTTGTGATGATGACAGATGAGTACGGCGAAATGCAGGTGTCAGTATTGTCAGGGTTGTAATTTGATGATTAAATTACCAGGATACAGGGGCGAGGGCAGGAACTCGCCTATCTCCCTGGACCCCGGGAGGAGCCAGGACAAGTCAACTTCCTGCAACAGTGGGGCCTTCCTCCGCGACGGCCACCTCCCCCTCGGGCCGAACTCAGCAGCTTCTGCGGATACACTCATCCGGGGACCGGGCTCGCGATGCCTGGGGGTGCCCGCGGCCCCGGGGGAAACAAACCGGAACTTGCCCGGCTGCATGGCTCCCTCCCCCAGCTCTCGCTCGGGGGACTCCGGCAAGCCCCGGCCCTTGCCAGGCTGTGATGGGCCGCCCGCAGCTCCTCACCCGCTCGCCCCTCCCCTCTGGAGGGCCACACGCGCGCCCAGGCCCGGGGAGCCGCGCGCTGCCCAGACGCCGGCTCCCCGGCAGTCCCCTCACCTTACTCGCGGTGCCTTTCTGGAGGCTGCCATTCGGCAATGACGTGCCCCGACCCACGTAAGGAGAGCGCAGACCAGCTGATCACCCGCCGAAGGGTTGGAGGGTGGGAGGCCGGCCGGTGCGCAAGCTGCAGGCGCGCGCACCGGCCCAGCCACGCCCCCCTCCGTGGAGTGCGCGGGCGCCGGGGCCCCGCCCGCCCACAGGCCCCGCCCGCCCACAGGCCCCGCCCACCCGGCCGGGCTCCGGCGGCGCGGTCCTGGAGGCGGGGGCCGGCCTGCGTTTCCACGCCGCGTTTCCGTAGTGCGTGTTAGGGAGTGGATACCGTGCTGTGGCTCGTCTTTTCTGTTCATTTTGCTTACCATTCCCCAAAGAGGGAAAAGAAGGGCTTTGTCGACTGAAGGGGCGGAGGATGCCATGAGCGGCGCGCCTGGGATGTTAGGGCCTTGAGGCAGGCGGAGAGGAGCGTCACATGGTCAGTTCTGGAAGTACCTCCGCAGGGTCTCACTTCCTGAGGGTTTGGAGGTGTCCCCCAACTCACTTCTCCAACAGCTTCAAAATCCTGCTGCCCTCCACTTGCATCACTAATAGACACCCTAAACTTAACATGTCTGAATGGCGCTGCTGGCCCAAAGCACCAACACAAAAACGTGCTCCACCAGTCTTAGCCATCTCATTCAGCGACTATTCTTTCAGATGCTCGGGCCAAAATCCCAGAGTCACCCCTGCCTCACCATTCACACTCCACATCCAGGCTGTCAGAAACTCATGTTGGCCTCATCTTCGAAATAGATCCTAATGCCACCACTTCTCACCACCTCCAGTTGTACCCACTCTAGCCTGCGTCACTACTGACTCATCCATGTGATTGATTACACTGGCCTCCCTACTGCCACCAGGCGCCTGCACAGTCCAACCTAAACGTAACTGCCAGGTCATTGCTTTGAAGTCTGAGATCATGTCCCTATTCTGCTTAGCACTTGCCCATGATTCCTCACTTCAGTAAAGCTAAAAGCTCTACACGATCTACTCCTAACCTCACTTCCTTCTGTTCTCACATTGCTCACTCGGCTCCAGCTAAATCCACCTCCTTGCCATCCTTGAAAAAGCTGGGCACACTCGTGCCACGAGGCCTTTGGACTGGCTCTTCCACATATCCGAGCTCCCTTCCTCACCTTGCTTTCAAATCTTCCGTCAAGTATCACCTTCTCAATGAGACCTACCCTGAACACCCTATTTAAAATTATAAAAAACCCCCAACATTTCTGATCCCCCTTACTCTAGTCTATTTTTTCATAGCACTTAATTGCCTTTTAACATGATAAAAAAATCTATATGTATTATATTCTGCCCCCCTTACACACACACACACACACAAACAGCCATCTGTGTAGGAATTGTGTCTGCTTTGTTTAATGATAAAAAATACCTGATATGTTGTAAGTTCTCATTATGTATTTTCTGCATGAATGAATACCCCCAGAATGTACAGTCCTCAAGGGTAGGGACGGTGGCTCTCTTGTTCATTGTTACATGCCTGGTGCTTAGAACAGCACCTGGCACAGAGTCAGCACTTAAGAAATATTTGCTAAATGAAAGTGACCACCTTTTTAAAGGTGATCTACATCTGTTGCTTTGACCTTGGTGAAAGGCCTAATACACCTGTAATCAAATAGGTTCTGTTGCCTTCAAGAGCTCAAAGTTCTAGCTGTTATTCTATAAGCATTTGGACAAGCTAAATTCGGCCCTGTAGAAAAAGTAAGAAAGAAATGAAAGATGTGGCGCCTTGGAAAGCAGCAGACGTCTGTTCCATTTCCCCAAATTCATGGAGCCAAAAAAGAAAGAGCTGGAACATAAAATGACTGGGTCCAGCCCACATCTGAGAAATGATGGGAAACATCAAGTTGTAACAGAAAAAAGGAGATGTCAGAGAGATAGATAAGTAGAACCTAAAGGGGACAGGTATTTCACAATCACGTGGCCTAGGAGGAGTCTGCTCAGAATTCATGGCATCTGGCTTTAGGGGAGAAAAAGAGAAATACTTTGTGTTCCCTGAAACAGATTTGCAGTTCCGTTTGCAGTATAACAAACACCCTCCTCCCTCCTGAACTTCTTTCAGCTGAACCACGGGGAGAAGTTGAGCCGAATTATCACCTGAGGGTGAGAACGCTGGGGTTATGTCAGGCTCTGCTCAAATGTTCAAAGAGGTTCACACTATCATTTTCTGAGCGTTATGTGCCTAGCCCACAATGACCCAATGAGCAAAAGACTGTTATCCTCATTTTACTGGTTGAAGAGACAGGTTTGCAGAGATTAAATCGCTTGCCCAAAGACCACAAGCTAGTAAGTGACAGGGCTGTGGTGTACATTCAGGCAGAGGGATAGTTTCCTAGCCCCAAACACTTAATTACCAAGTTATATGGAAGGAACACTAGAAGTATGTCATCCAACGAGCCCACATAGTGGAAGGAGAGAGGCAACAGGATTCATCATTCATCATTCAAACTCAGACTGGATAGGTTTTAAATGTAGCCAGAAATATTGTGTGGAAACATGGATTGAATTGTGTCCTCCCAAAAATCTTATGTTGAAGCCCAAACCCAGGTCGCTGTAGCTGTAATCAGTTAAGATGAGGTCATACTAGAGTATGACCCTCATGCAATAGTGACTGGTGTCCTTATAAAAAGGGCAAATTTGGACACAGAGAGAACACCACGTGAAGATGAAAGCGAAAATCAGGGTGAAGCATCTACAAGCCAAGGAATGCCAAAGATTGCCCACAAAACACCCAAAGCTTGAGAGAGGCCTGGAACACACTTTCCTTCCTGGCCCTCAGAAGGAACCAATGCTATCGATGCCCTGATCTTGGACTTCCAGACTCCAGAACTGTGAGACAATAAATCTCCGTTTAATCTGCCTCGTTTGTGGTACTTTATTATGAAAGCCCCAGGGAACAAAACAAAATGAGTTCTAAATGTCCAAGTGTGTGAATTGTGGAACTGTTATTTTGGCCACACAACATTCACCCATTCTCCTTCTGGTTACCATCCTCCTATTTCCCTCTGAGGACCCATCTTTTTTCCTCCTTCCCTCCCTTCCTCAGTCTCAATCTGTACTATCATGGTGTAACACTTGGATTTCAGGAGTCTATGGTGATCCAGGGATAAGCCAGCAGAGTAGGCTTAGAGATGGCTATAGGACCAGTACAGTGAAATCTTCATGGTGAGTGCTGGAACAGAGCTTTGTTCTCCTCTGCCAGGCTAGATAGAGCCTGGATGCATATACTCCCAAACTGCTGCCTCTACATGCAACATGTGATTGGCACCGAAGCATCAGAAGGCAGAGCAAAAATGGAGGAAGAGAAGCAGAAACCTCATAACACTATATGAGGCCTGAATCCTGCCATGCTTGAAACTAGATCTGCCACTGGACTTTTCAAATGTCAGCCAAAAAATTTCCTTTTGCATTTAAGTCAGTTTGCCATGGATTTTTCTGTTACTTGCAATCAAAACTTCTCACTGAATCATGTTAAGTTATGTGCCATTTATACAACTGAATGCTATACATGAAGTAGATAATTGTTTAATATTCATTAGCTATGAACTAAGAAATGGAAAAAGTAAACTGTAAAACAATGTAATATCCCATTAATATAATATAATCTGATATAGGTGTGCTTTTTTAGGGAAAATGGTCCACAAAATATTAACAGTGCTTCTCTCAAGGTGGCAGAATTTGGGGTGATCTCAATTTTGCTATGCTTTTTGGGTTGGGTTTTTTTTTGAGATTTTTTTTTTTTAATTTAAAAGAAACTTGAAGTACTAATCATTTCTCTCACTTTTTCTCCTTTGAAGATAGACTGAAGGACCTGTTCCATCCTTCAAATCTGAGCACCACCAGCAAATACGCCTCCAGTATTCAAACTGATAACTGGTGATGACCTGAGCATTGATTGGGGGCGGTGGGGGGACAACATCCTTCTTGATAAACCCCCAGATGAAAGGACTGAAAAAAATAGAAATTCTTTTACACTACCAAACAAAATTACAACATCAGAGGAGGGTTTTAACATTTTCAAACAATTCGTTCCAATAAAATTGATAGTTACAGGAACAGTGATGAGTGTCTCATAAATTGTTAGTTATAACGTGGCCTTATTTTTTATCAAGTTAACTGAAAGATAGGCTTGTGGTTACACCCTAGAAAAGAATGAAAGGAGAAAAGCCAAATTTCGGGATTGTAGCGTCTGCCAGAACAATGTACTGTAAATTAAGGGTGGGAGAATGCATTTGGCTGAGTTCCGAATTCACTCACCCTTTGTATTCAATGAAAACTGAACTCAGACCTTTTGATATCTGAGTTCCATTTACTCTTGGCAAAGTTCACTTCTCTGGTTCAAATTAAAAAAAAAAAAAAAAATGGCCCAGAGGGTTTCTTGGACATCAAATGGTTCTTGCACAAACAACATATTGATGAGCTAAGTGTAAATGAATCAGAAACTTACAGAGTAAGTAACTGTGAAACACCCTCCCATGCTATAGGAAAAAATGGCTCAGAGAAGCACTATGTTTGTTTTTCCGTTAAGGAGTGTTCCTTTTTACCCTATTTTATCCCTTTCTCAAGAAGTCTTTCAGAGATCGTTATAAAATGTATCCAGCTATTCCCCATGCTGATGTCTCACAATCCCATCTTGGCTGTGCCTTGAAAGCTGGGCTTTGGATAGAGGCAGCATGGCCTAGAGGTTAAGGTCAAGAGACAAGTTCTGGCCCTGGCTCTGCCACTAAATAGGCGAGTGACTTTGGAATCAGCAGATCATCCTCTTCTCTGATTTCCTAAGAATTTGGGTTTCACCAGCCCCTTCCAGACCTGCTATGCATTTGATCATGTCCTAATCAGAGGACTTGAAGTTGGCAGCCTGGCAGATATGTTTATGTGACCCTACTGTATTCTTTTATTTTGTAATAGCTTTATTGAGATACAATTCATATACCATACAATGCATCCACTTAAAGGATGTAATTCTGTGGTTTTTAGTATATTCACAGAATTGTGCAATCAGCACCATGATCAATTTTGGAACATTTTCGTCACCCCAAAGAGAAACATGCACGCGTTAGCACTCACTTCCCATTTTCCTCCATCCTCCTCACTCTAGCAACCACTAATCTACCATCTCTACAGATTTGCTTCTTCTGGACATGTCATATCAATGGAACTTACAATATATGGTCTTGTGTGACTGGCCTTTTTCACTTATCATAATGTTTTCAAAGTTTATCCATGTTGTAGCATGTATCAGTACTTGATTTCTTTTTATTGCGAAATAACATTCCATATAATGTGTATCCATTCATGACTTGATGGGCGTTTGGGTTGTTTCCACTTTTTGAATATTGTTAATAATGCTGCTATGAGTATTCATGTGCAAGTTTTTCTGTGGACATGTGTTTTCATTTCTCTTGAGTACATATCTATGCATTAAAATGTTGGGGCGTATGGTAACTCTATGTTTAATCTTTTGAGGAACTGCTAACTGTTTTCCCAAGTGGCTGAACCATTTTACTTTACCATCAGCAGCGTATGAGGGGTCCAATTTCTCCACATTCTCACCAACACTTATTATCCTTTCCTTTTGATTCTAGCCATCTTAGCGGATATGAAAGAGTATCTTACTGTGCTTTTGATTTGCATTTCCCTGATAGCTAATGACATTGAGATTCTTTCATGTGCTTATTATTGGCCATTTATATATCTTCATTGGAGAAATATCTATTCAGATCCTTAGCCCATTTAAAAAATGTTTTATTAAGTTGTAAGCATTTTTAATATATTCTAGATGCAAGTCCTTTATCAAATATATGATTTGTAAATATTTTCTTCCATTCTGCATTTTCATTCTAATTAGATAGTAACATTTAAAAAGGAAAGATTTGCTATTTAAAAAATCCATATCCAGCTTCTTTTGGAAAATCAGAAGGTTGGTTTGGGAACACTGGCCCTTCCCTACATGCAGCAATAAGCAGCATGAACAGAGCAGGGGCTACTCCCTTGAAATGGGACAGGGAGCCCTCCATTTGACCATGGTAGGCTTGTCTATTTTATCTGCCAGGCTCCTGTAGACACCCCTGTTTATGACTCCTTCTCCTAGAGAATTTGAGAAAGCATGACCTAGATTTCAGTGCCACAGAAATTGCCCTTGCAATTGAGTTGAATCAACTACTTCTTGCCAAAATCTTTTCACCTTTGGCACCTAAACACAGAATCTCCCTAATTTAGCACCAACCATCCAGTCCTCTACTCTTCCTGTTTTGTGATTTGGATTTTGCAAGGCATGGGACAACTCACTGGGGCTTGGCGAGGCCTCTAGAATTTTGGCCGCCCCATTGGTACTGATGTCATGAGTGTCCCTTGCCATAATGCATCCTCATTACTAATTCAAACCAGCCCAAGTCAAACAAATGGATTTGAAAACCAGAGTAACAGGCTGCCTGGACTTCATAACACTGCATAAAAATATCAGAAAAACAATTTCACGCTTAGGACCATAGCCAAGAATGAAAATCACAATTTCTGATTGTTAATCATTCCTTCCCCAAACCATAATTGACCTGCTGAAAGCAGCCCCCTCTCAGAATAAAATGATGATCTCTAAAAAGACATATTAGTAACTAAACGTAGTCATGTAACATTCTTTTCTTGTTTCTCTTTAACTTTTATGTAACTTGTTATTCATCTACCCCTTCATTTAAATAGTTTTATCCTTACTATTCTTTTTTTAAATAGCTTTATTGAGATATAATTTACATACTACACAACTCACCCATTTAAACATACAAGTGGTTTTTAATATAATCAGAGTTTTACAATCACCACCACTCTGTAACTTCAGAACATTTTCATCACCCTAAAAACTAACCTCAGACCCTTTAACATCGCTCCTCATTTCCCCCATTGTCTCCAGACCTAAGCAACAAAAATCTGTTTTCTGTCTCTGTAGAGTTGTCTCTTCTGAGCATTTCATATAAATGAAATCATACAGTATGTCAACTTCTGTGTCTGGCTACTTTCATTTAGCATGTTTTCAAAGTTCATCCATGTTGTAGCATGTATCAGCACTTCATGCCTTTTGAGTGTAGAATAACATTCTATTGTATAGATATGCCACAATTTATTAACCCATTCAAAGGGACAATTGGGATATGTAAGAAACTCATAAAATTCAATAGCAGAAAAAGAAATAATACAGTTTAAAAGTGGGCAAAGATCCTGAACAGAGATTTTTCCAAAGAAGACATACAAATGGCCAACAGGTATATGGCAAGGTGCTCAACAGCGGCAATCATCAGGGACATGCAAAACAAGACCACAATGAGATAGCACCTCACACCTGTTAGGATGGATATGAAAATCATCCTAACAATGGCCAACAAAAGATAACAAGTATTGGCGAAGGAGTGAAGACAAGGGAACGCTTGTGCACTGCTGATAAGAATGCAAACTGGTACAGCCATTGTGGAAAACAGTATGGAAGTTCTTCAGGAAAATTAAAAATAGAACTACCATATGATCCAGCAATTCCATTTCTGGGTATATATACAAAGGAAATAAAATCACCATCTTGAGGGGTATCTGCATTCCTATGTCTATTGCCGCATTATTCACAATGGGCAAGATATGGAAAAAACCTAAGTGTCCATCAATGGATGAATGGATAAAGAAAATGTGCTATATATGCATATTGGAATATTATGGATGGGGATAAGGGTGAAAAAGGAGATATTGATCAAAGAGTACAAACTTCTAGTTATAAGATGAATCAGTTCTTGAGACCTAATGTACAGCATGGTGAATATAATAATAACATATTATATGCTTGAAATGTGTGTTCTCACCACCCAAAAAAGTAACTGTGGGAGAAGCTAGATATGTTAATTTGATGTGGTAATAATTTCCCAAGGTACACATATATCAAAACATCACATTGCACACCTTCAATATATAATTTTTAATTTGTCAAAAATAAGTAAAATTTTTAATGAACATTGGAGTTGTTTCCACTTTTTGGCTATTACAAATAGTGCTGCTATGAACATTCATGTGTAAGTTTTTTTGTAAGCATATGTTTTCATTTCTCTTGGACACATATCTAGGAGTGAAGTTGCTGGGTCATATGGCAGCTCTACGTTTAATAATTTGAAGCACTGCCAAACTGTTTTCTAAAATGGCTGTATGATTTTATATGCCCATCAGTAATGTACAAGGCCTTAATTCCTCTGCATCCGTGCCTGTTCTTACTATTCTTTATCAGTGTGTTTGTCCTTCTTCCTCCATCAATTCTCCCCAGATTTCAGATGAAATTCCTAATGACTTTTTCCACTGGAGAAGTGAGGTGGCACTTCATTTTAGAGTAAACGCTTAGCCTCTGCTTTTACAAAAGCCACTGGAAAAAAATGATACTTCAAAGGTCCCCCTTACTCTAAATCAGATGTGTTTCCACAGCGCACCATAAGCCTGAGTCTCTAGGCACCTAGTCTAGATAGTTTAGATGACAAGCAAAAGAAAAATAATTCAGTCACGTAAATTAAAGGCATAGATTTATGGAATTTGGGAACTGGAAGGAACCCTAAGGATCCTTTCACCAACACTTTCACTTTGTAAATGAGGAGGCTCAAACCAAGAGATTCACACGAGCAAGGCCACACAGCTGGTTTATTGTAGAATGAGACTGGAACGCAGGCCTTTGGATTCCCTCTAATGCTCTTGTCAGGTCAACCCATTCTCTCAGTCAGCTGTGCAAACCCAGCTTTGCAAATACTGGGGTGGTTATCAGTTTAAAAGCAAAGCCTTCATCCACACACACACCAAGCAAAGGCAAGAATTAGGTGATCCCCGAAATAATTCCGACCACAAAACACACTCGAGTCAAAGCTTTGATCAAAGTTGTGAATTGGGTACCTGCGGGCTGAGTTTAGGCCATAGATGTGTTTAGCTTATGCTACATGGTATTTTAAGATTTTTTTAATAGTTGCCAACTCATAAAAATGAAGTGATTTCATTCAAAAAATTTAGTAAGGGGGCGCCTGTGGTTCCTGATAAATTTTTTCAACCAACAGGCTGGGATTGAGCAGTACCGCCCAGTGCCTAGCCAGTAGGCCTCCCTCATGATGCTATCTGTCTAGTTCTTGAAAATATTTGAATGTAGGACACTATTTTTCTAATGTATTGGGGTGACATTGGTTAATAAAATTATACAGGTTTCAAGTGTACAGTTCTATAATACATCATCTGTATATTATTACATTGTGCGTTCACCACCCAAAGTCAAATCTTCTGTCACCATACATTCGACTCTGTTTGCCCTTTTCTACCTCTCCCCCTCCCCACTTTCCCGCTGGTAACCACTAAACTGTTGTCTGTATCTGAATTTTTGTTTGTCTTATTTGTTTGTTGCTTTCAGTTTCATATCCCACATATGAGTGAAATCATATGGTTCTCGACTTTTTCCATCTGACTTACTACACTTAGCATGATATTCTCAAGATCCACCCATGTTGTCACAAGTGGCAGTATTTCATCTTTTCTTATGGCTGAGGAAATGTTTCTTTGTATATATGTACCACATCTTCTTTATCCAATCATTTCTCTAAAGACACTTTGTTTCCATGTCTCGACCACTGTAAATAATGCTGCAATGAACATAAGTGTACATATATCTTTACGGATAAATGTTTTCAAAATTTGGGGGGTAGATACCCAGAAAAGAAATTGCTGGGTCATATGGTAATTTTATTCTTAAGTTTTTTAGGAACCTCCTTACTGTTTTCCATAATGGCTGTACCAATTTACATTCCCAACAGTATATAAGGGTTCCTTTTTCCTCACAAACTCTCCAACATTTTTACTTGTCTTATTGAACATAGCCAGTCTAACAGATGTAAGGTGGTATCTCACTGTGGTTTTCATTTGCATTTCCCCAATAGCTAGTGAAGTTGAGCATCCTTTCATATATCTGTTAGCCATTTGTACGTCTTCTTGGAAGAAGTATCTGTTCAGGTCCTCTGCTTATTTTTTAATTGGATTGTTTGTTTTTTGTTGTTGTTGAGTTGCATGAGTTCTTTATATATTTTGGGTATTATAAAGCCCCTTATCAGAGGTGTTGTTTGCAAATATCTTCTCCCATTCATTGGTTGCCTTTTTGTTTTGTTGATGGTTTCTTTTTACTGTGCAGCAGCTTTTTAGTTTGATAGAGTACCAGTCATTTATTTTTGCTTTTACTCCCCTTGCCTTTGAGGTCAAAATAATAAAATCTTCTCTAAGACCAAGTTTCATAGTTTAGTGTCTATGTTTTCTTCTGTGCATTTTATTGTTTCAGGTCTTATATTTAGGTCTTTGATCCATTTTGAGTTAACTTTTGTGTATGGTGACAGATAGCAGTCTAGTTTCATTCTTCTGCGTGTGGCTTTCCAATGTAGGACACTTAGACCGGATAATTGAGACACACATGCGGAGCTGGAGCATTTGTTGTCTGCAGAACTCCCGTGCTGCGTGGCCCTAGTAAAAAGAGAAAAAGACAGACATACAAATACTGGTCGGCAACTGAGATCTTGGCAGGTGTGGAGGGCTGGGCAGGGGGGCAGATAATGACAACAGGAACGCCAGAGCACTGCTAGCAGTAGGCTGGGGGCCTCTGCAGAGCCTCCTTTTGGCCTAAGTTCACAAAATTAGCAGCAGATGCTGCAAGGCTTCTGCAGCTTTCAAAGAGAAAGAAGACAGTGTGTTGCCTCACATCACAAGTCCCCACCAGAGAAAGTCTGGGAACAGCATGCAGTCTTGTGAGCTGTGGCCCTTCGCCTCCCCTGGTGCGAGGAGCTGGGCTTTACTTGTTTCCAGAGAGTACCATCTAGTTTGCTCTGCTGTGCTGCACATCAGCTGTTCCAGTCAATTGCTAACTGGTAATAGGGGGAAAGGCTAGCTGCCTTTAAAGGCTGTTCTGAAAACTAAACGAAAGAACACAAGAAAAGTACTCTGCACTGTGTCTGGAGCCCAGAAAGAACACAATAAATGTTAGTTCTATTATTACTGGAGAACTCCCACAGTGCATTTTAAAAATCTGATATCTATACATCTTCATAAAATCATGACTGTCCAAACTGGAGGAGTCCTTGGAAAGCATCAAGTTGACTAAACTTATGAGAAAAGCAGTTTCCTCCTCCGTAAGATGAGGTGGTGGCCCTGCCCAGTGTGTGGTCCTGTCAGTCCAGGGGTTTGTCAATGCCCTCATTGTGTAAAGCAAGGCACACCTGCAGACACCGGGGTAGATTTGCCCATGGGGTGAGCCTTGCTGTCATGCTGAAGAGTCACCTTCCCTGGCAGCTTTGGCTCACTACTTAACAGTCAGGACTTAAGGGGCCCCTGGGTGAGGCTCAGAGACAAAAGAGCTGGGAGCGCACGTGGGAGGGTGTGATTTACATCCTTTCCTTCTTCCCTGGAGTTGCCCCAGTACATGAGGAGTGGGATGGATGGCTCTCAGGTTGGAGTTCAGCACAGCTGTAAAAACAGCCTGTCCCCATGACTCTCCCCAGCTCTTTGGCACAAAGAAGCTGTGGAGTGGATTAAGGAGGTGAGAGCAAAGAAGGAGTTGCTCTTAAATGTAGAGAGAGTAAAACAACAACAAAACACATTTCTATTGCATGACCTCATCACCAACCAGGTCTTTCTTCCTTTCTTTGAAGTTAGATGGTATTGGAATCATGTGAGTGTTAAGTAATAAATAAATGTTTAAAAGTAGTAGATTCAAAATCTCTAAAGAAGATTTTGTGGCATGCCACAATCACCAGTTCTCAAGCCCTGTCAACTGCAAACAAGCTTTGAAAGTCTGAAAACCTTATAAAACCACTGTGCTGAGCAAGGCTCCATCCAAACCTCTCCTGCATCAGTGCCCCTCTCTCTGGGCTGCAGCCTTACCTTCCAGTTCCTCAAAGGGGCCTTTCTTTGTGCCTCAGGATGTTTACACATGGTAAATGCCCTGTGGCAGTAACTGTTCCCAGGTAGGGGTCACTGAGCTTAAAGAAAAGGGGATCCAACTGATGTCTCAGAGAAGAAGCAGGACAAACTGGAAGGAGAAGGGGTCCTGGCTCTCAAGAGACTGGTGCTGAGCTGTGTGACCTCAGGGGTCTCTGTCCCCACTGGGCCATACTCCCCTTATCTGTAACATAGAATCCCGAAAGTGCTCCAAGCCTTGTGCCTGCTCTAGCGTTTGGTGACTCTAATGTTAAGTGAAGAATGACAAAGATAGTCCTCTCCTAGGTCTGCATACCCAACACACAGACACACATACATATGTTCACCAAAAGGCACATAAAATTGCAGCACTCTTCATTACAGCCTCAAATCAGAAACTACACAAATGTCCATACAGAGGAGAATTGATAGGCTGGGGTTTATCCATACAGTGGAATAGTATAAAGCCAAGAGAATGAATAAACTGCTGCTACACGCACAACATGAGGGAATCTCACAAACAGGATCCAGAGACACCAAAGAGTATATGTTGTGTGAATCTGCCTTTATAAAGTTCAATAACAGGAAAAACCTACTTGTAACATTACAAGTTAGGTTAGTGGTGATGAAAGGAGACAAGAATGGTTCCAGGGCACTGATGATGTTCTTTCTGGATCTAGTCTGGTTGACGGATGTGTTGACTTGGTGAAAATCCATGGAGATGCCCTCTTACAATTCATGCGCTTTCCTGTAAGTATAAGGATACTTATAAGTAAGTATAAAACCACATTTAGAAGAAAACACAGGAGGCTATCTTTAAGATCTTGAGGAAGGGAAAAATTCTTCAATAAGACACAGAGAATACAAATCATTAAGGAAAAAATTAATTAATTACGTATGTTTTTTCTTTAATTAAGAGGAAAGCAGAAACACTAACAGTTGTGAACCTTCAAGCAGCTTCAGTATAGTAAGGAGTAACATCATGAGTAGGTAACACTTATTTCGCCATGAACTATGCCAAGCCCTTGGCAAACACTACCCACTGAACCCTCAGTGCTATCATCATCCTCATTTTGCAGACGGGTAAACTGAGGCTTGGACTTAAATTTCTCCTCTAAGGGCACTTGGCTAGGAAGCCAGTACTTGAACTCGGGTGGGCCCTTCCCCGTTCCCCACTCAGCCAAAGAGGTTTAGAGGTCAGCTTGCCGGAGATCCGAGTTGGAGGAAGAAGGGAAGTCACAGGTCCAGATTCCCATCGCAGTCCATCCCCAGCAGTGTTTAATTTTTCTTATAAAGTTTATTGGGGTGACAGTTGTTAATAGAATTGTATTGGTTTATAGTGTGCAATTCTACAATACATCGTCTGTATATTGCATTGTGTGTTCACCACCCAGAGTCAGTTCTCCTTCCATCACCATATATTTGACCCCCTTTACCCTCTTCTACCACACCCCTCCCCCTTTACCTGCTGGTAACCACTGAACGGTTGTCTGTGTCTATGAGTTTTTGCTTGTTTGTCTTGCTCATTTGTGGCTTTCTGTTTTATATCCCCCATATGAACGAAATCATATTGTTCTTTTCCTTTTCTGTCTGACTTATTTTACTTAGCATGACACTCTCTAGATCCATCCATGTTGTCACAAATGGCAGTATTTCATCTTTTCTTATGGCTGAGTAATATTCCGTTGTATATACGTACCACATCTTCTTTACCCCATAATCTATCGAAGGACACTTTGGTTGTTGCCGCGTCTTGGCCACCGTAAATAATGCTGCAGTGAACATAGGGATACATATATCTCTATGAGTAAATCTTTTCAAATTTTTCGGGTCGACACCCAGAAGAAGGATGGTTCCCCAGTGTTTTCAAATAGGGTGGGTAACTAGAGTCATGATGCTGGGCAGCCACCCCGAGATCAGGAGCCTGAAGTCCAGTCAGAGCTCTCTCCTCCCCCTGGGGTAACGTAAGTGTTTAGAACGGGTGTGGGATTGGAAACTGAGTAGACAAGTGTAGGCTTCTCCCTTTCATTCCCTGTGCCTGTTATCATCAGGGTGATGATGGTTTTCACGGCGCCTCTAAAGAAATGCTCTGCTCCAGCGAGTCCTCTACCCCTAGGTGTTGCTCCAATATACCAGGTTCATTCCAGCCTCTCAAGACAGTTTCAGTTTCTCCCACCTGGAAGACCCTCCTCGGCTAATTCTGCTACCTTCCAGGCCCGGCCAGAGCCATAGCTATTTTCCGAAGCCGGCACTGCCCAAAAGAACTTTCTGCAAAGTAAAAATGATCATTTGTGCACTGTCCAGGGTGGTGGCCATTAGCCACACCTGGCTACAGAGCACCTCCTATAGCTAGTGTGACTACTAACTGCTTTACATTTTATTTAAGTTTACCTAATTTACATTTGAATAGCCACGTGTGGCTTAGTAGCTACCATAGTGGATAGCACAGCTCTCTGCTACGCTGACTCCCTGTATTGCCTTGACTTTATTTCTCTAAGGACTGAATTCAAAGTTGATTGGTTCTCTAAATATTTTATTTGCTTACGTCTTGCCTTTGGAACTGGACCATTAGCATAAGGAAGAAGAAGGTAAAGGTAGGAAAAATCTACTGTTGTGGCCCTGCTATTAGGTACACAGTGCTGAGCACAGAGCAGGTTGGACTCCTGCTAAAATCAGTTGTTGCTCAGAGACAGAAACACAGCCTGGGGCTCTGGAAACCCACAGCAGCTGATGCTCCACCATGGAAAGGAGGTGCAGGATGGGGTGTCATTCTGGAGAAGAAGCTAATCGCTCCCCTATTACTGAAGCCAGCCCCCCAGCGCCAGGCCAAGTATTTACACCCCTCTGGGGCCTTCTGCAATTCCTGGAATCCTCTTCTTGGACCTCAGAAGTGGCTCACACTTCCGGTGAACGCCCAGGTCTGGGGCAGAGTGCGGAGATGATTACAATGCAGCAGGCTGGAGGGGAGCAGGAGAGCCTGTGAGTGCTGATTAGAGGCGTTAAGGGCAGCATTCCTGTGAAGCCCTGAACTCTGCCTTCCCTTCTCCAAGCCTCAGAAACACCCACCTGGAGATTTTCTCTCTGAAGTGCTGACTGAACAGCAGAGGTTGAAAAAAGAGCTGAGCTGGGGACACCTTGGCACGGGCCCAGTCACCGCAGCCTGTCCTTAGGTTCTGCCCACCAGTCTCAGGTCATTTCCATGGGGACAGGGAGCAAGGAAGGGGGTCAGCAGTGGTGCTCCCAGCAGCAGACAGAAAGGAGAAGGGATCATGAGTCCATTGAGACCAAAGGATGGGACACATAAACGGACTGAAGCCTATTAAAGAATGTTGGTCAGATCCTCCCAAGGCAGGCGCTCCCACAGGTCAAACAGGGGTTTTGAAACAGATGACGGTTGAGCTGCAAGATGAAGATGGGACTGAAAGGGAGAGGTTTTGGGGAACCTGGACGTGTGGCAAGTAGTCTATGCATTAGGCAGTCTGGGGGGTCCTTGTATGGAGTTTGAAGGGGCCCCAGTACTTTCCTTTAGGGTGAGGTGGGCGGTGGATAGGAGGGCAGATACCTGTTGTTACCCAGGACTCCCAAGTTACTGCTGCAAGATGCCCTTGGGCTGGCCTGGGGGGAAGGGGAGAGAGGAAGGTTCCTGGATACCTGGGCATATTACAGATGTGCTTACCTAGTCTAGGAGCAAGTATTTGGGGTCCACCCTCTGTAGTAGACCCCAGCTCCCACCTTCTGTGCCCATACCCGACCTCCCTGTTCAGATAGGAGCATAAACAGGTTAAATGACCTGATGTAAAAAGTATTTACCCTCTTCAGGCCCTGGCAGGGAAAAGGTAGCCTTCTCCCTCTTCTTTTGAGTTCTGCCCTGTCTCCCCTTGACTTTCAGAGACAGGCTCTGCCAGATGAGGTCCCCTCCCTGTCACGGCCTCCACTGCTTTACTTCCCCTCTCTCCTCACTGACTCTTCTCTACGCAGCGCGTTCCTCCACAGGGGCCACCAATGGCTTCCCAGCTGCCAAACTGAACAGACTGCTGAGGCCTCGTCTAACTTGGCCTCTGAGACGACCTCTCCCTTCTTCATGAACTGCTCATCCCCTAGGCCTTCTGAATATGGTGTTCTCCTCACTTTCTTCAGCCCCCACTGACGTGGGTGTCAGGTCTCTTTCTCATCATCCTGCTCTACCCCTGGGTGCTTGCCCTGAACCTACTTGCCTCCACTGTCCCGTCTTTTAACTACCATATCTTTATCTCCAGCCCAAAACGGATTGAGTCCTAACTTTCCACTCAACAGTGTGGCCCAGATATTCTGCAGGCACTTGAAACTCAATGTCCAAAATTAAAATTATCTTCTCTCCTTGAGCTTTGATTCTCTCGTTGTATTCACAAATATTCGATACCGTTGTATTCATTAGCAAAAAGCCAGCACTGAATGGGATGCATGTTTGTACTTATTTCCCTTCCTTCTGTGACACTACATGGATTTCCATTCGGACAACACGCCTGCCCTGCCCCCTCTCCCTCCCCAGCCCATGTGCATCTGGGGAAGATGGTGCCACGCATAGCCCTTGTTTACCAGCGTATCCCAGCCTCCTGGCCACAGAGTTTGGTTTAGGAACAGGCAGTACATGGCCCACTTTGAACTAGTGAGATGGGAGTAGATATTATCTGGGAGAAAAACTGCCTCACCCTTATATAAACTCCTTGGACAACTGCTTTTCTCCTGGTGAATATAAATAAGGAAGCATGTAGCAATCAGAACATTCTGGCAGCCATCCTGTGGTCATTAGGCAGCCAGTCTTAGGGTGACACAGGCAGCCTGGAAGTCTGAGAAGAAAGAGAGAAGCAACTGGGTCTCTGGTGCACTTCTGGATCAAGCCTCACCTGAAGGCCACCTTACCACTGGCCTCGTCAATAAATTCCTTTTATGTTTTAAGACTGTTGGAACTGCATTTTCTATTACTTGCAACCAAAAGCACCCTAAGAGATACAACCAGTAATAAGTCCTCAATAACTATTGGTTGAATTGAACTGACCCTTAAAAATGCATGAATTATGCTTTGGCCTCCAGGTAATGTAATGCTTTGATCCAGTTAAACTACACACATCTCATTAAGAAAGCACTTCTATGGCGGAGGCTGCTTATTTTAGAGGTTTTCAGTAATAGTAGGGCTGCCTACTCACTAAGCTGCCTACACAGAGCCTGGTTTTCTCTCTCTGTTTCAATTCCCTTGTCTCTAAATCCAGGTGATAAAACTTATACTTCCTTCTACTGCCCTTGGGTCAGGAAAAAGTTGGGAAATCAGAGATAATAAATTTTGTAAGTTTTTTGTTTTTTGTTTTTCCCACAGCAAGAAATACGGATGCTCTCTATATAAAGCAGGCCTTAGTAATCTCCTGACCTTTGGAGGGGCAATTTCTTTCTTGTAAAACTTCTGAGAAGAGCCCCTAAGTTGGCTCCTTACATTGAAAAAACCTCTAATGAGGTATTAAAATCACAAACAAAAACTTCAATTCATTATTCCCAAAATAAAGTTATCAAACTACAAGAAAATCTGTAAAATGATGGAGTCGAACTAGATCAGAGGTTTTCAATCACACTGTTCTAACACACTGGAAATCACAACCCATTTGTAATGTGTGCTCTCAGTAATTTCTTACTAATAATTGTCTAAGTATCATGTTTACTGCAGTGAACATTTGTTGGTTCTGCCCACCCAGCTTCCATTCTCCTGGTTCATGGTAGCAGCCCCTCAATTTTCCTTTGGGGAAATGCTCCGCACCCACTGTTAGTCTATATGGTTCTGATGAAGCTGACCCCACTTCCATCCCCCATGTCCCTATGATGGAGAGAGGGAAGGAGGGAGGGCGGGAAAGAGAAAAGGAGGAAAGGAGGGAATACAATCCCCTAGCCAATCAGCATATACTGTGACAGGAACCCAGTGGCTAACTTGGGGACAATGGGCAGGGCTCCCAAGTCAGTCCAATGGGTCTTAATCCCTGGATTTACTCTGAAACTATTGGAAAAATAAAGCTCTGTTTTCACAGAGGGTGCCAAGCTTTGAGGATACAAACCTAAGGCTGCCGGCAGCCATTTATCACTCATGGAGGGACTGTCTGAAAATGTCAATACAAAGAAAAGCAGAACCTAAAGATGAATAAATAGTTTGAGTCCTAATGAAACCATTTGAGCCCCTGGATCCTGCCACAAGTCAGTAAATTTCATCTTTTGCTTAAATCAGTTTGGGTCAGGATTCTGTTACATATAAGAATCCTGAATTTGCATTTTTGGAAAATAGATTGAATGGAAACAAATAAAGCACATCTCTCTCGCTTGCATTCTGATATGCATGCTTTCCTGCATGCCGAAGGATAGGATCGGGTGGAGGAAGAGCCCACACCAGCAATGGCACCTACAGGGTAGGCATCTCTTAAAGTGAGAGACCAAAAATCTGAGCCAACCAAAGTAGTGTGTGCTGTTCATGACCACGAGTCATCTGTGGGTCTTCCCAAGGAAAAGGTTAAAAACCTCTTTAGTGTGTTATTTCTTAGGTTCCTTCCAGAGTGTGTAAATGACTTTTATCATCGCAGCACATTTCTGGCTATGGCTTTGTGGATTTCCCAAAGCACTTCCCTGCTCAACTCACAGGCACGTTAGCACTTATGCAACCTAAGCACCCAACAGCAATCACGATACCACTTTACAGATGGAGAAACTGAACCTGAGAAAGCTGAAGCAACTAGCCCGGAGCCACAAAAGGAGAAACTCAGGTTTGCTCGTCTTAACCAGCTTCCTTTCCTCCTCCTGTGAGGGCAGATGAGATCATAAGTAGGAAAGTACTTTGGAAAGAAAGAAACTCTATTGCTGCCAGATGTATTATTATAAAGCCAAACCTAAGTACACAATGACCTTGTTATCACCCCTGGAGTGGGGATGCTTAAGGTCAGGCCTGTGTAATCTCCTGGTATCCTGGAGAGAGCATCTGGGGCTTTCTCCAGCAGGGTTAAGTTTTGCATGTTCCTGACATGGCTTTCTCCAGAGGGGACCCATCAAGGAAGAAAAGAGTGACATCCCCTTCATTCCTTAAAAACATCACCCCCCCGCCAATTATGCCCAGCTCAGGCCAATCCAAACGTCAAAGGATAATAGCATCGATGTCAGGATTCAAAATTTACAGATGGTGTGGACATGTGTGATGGTTTGTTTGGAGAAATGGATTTGTCATGTGCAAAATATATGGCACCAGATAAAACATCCTGACAATATTACATGCTCGGGGGTGGGGGTGCATGCACATATTATTTTTAAAGCCCACTGTTATGACATTTTACAAATTCCAGAGTGAATGCTGAGCAGATCCAGAGGCTAATGTGATGCGGGAACCTGCAGCTGTGCAGGACCAAGAAGAATCATCTATTTTGCACCGCAGTGTCCATTTTCAATTTGTTTCTCTCTCAAACCTGGGAATTCACTGTGTTCTCAGCAAATTTGATTGGGACATATTTAAAGGTGTGTAACATAGAAGGAATAATACTCTCTCTGAAAATACAAATACTTTAAAAATTTGCTCAGAATTGCAAAGTTTTTAACTTGAGAGCCCAATGAATTGTATATTTTGCTTGTTCTCTCACCAGCCAGCCAACGCAAGTGGCTTCCATCCTTTCCCAGAAGGAGTCTTCAGTCAAGATTTGTTTGCTTTTTTTCACTTACATGAGGTATTATAAAGTGCAACCCTCATGTAAAATGCAACTTTCTTATACTCAGATGCACTAAATGTTTTTTGAAGGGCTTATTATATATAGGCTTTCACACATCTGCTATTTTAAACTTCACAACAGCCAAAAAGGTAGGTAATCCCACGCTCCTTTTACAGAGGAGACAATGGAGGCTTAAAGATTCCAGTAACTAGCCCAAGGTTACATAGGCAGGAAGATGCAGAAGCAGAACTCACAAACAGGACATCTGAGCCTGTATCCACTGACTTCCAGACATGTGCCAGGCACTGCGCTGGGCGCCAGGTGAAGGGGAAGCGAGATTTCAGAGAGGCAGGCAGACAGGCACACAGTACAGGTTCCCAAGTTCCAGGTTGGTTCCAGCGGGCTTCAGTACCTGGAGATTTGCATAGCAGTAAGAGAGGGGGATGGGAGGTGGTTCCTCCTGCTGACTGACACTCTCTCACTTTCGCTTACTGAGTTCAAAGCCCTGAGAGAGAAACTCTGTTTGGTTCACTAAATCACTATTAACCCCCTTGGGAAAAACTTTTGTGCCCGGCTACCATATAGGCTGCAAGCGAGGCTATGGACTAGCTGCCCTAAGGACAAGGGTTCTATGACTTTGGGGGTGCATGGGGGAGAGGTCCTATGGTACAGAACCACCGACAAATGCTTAAGGAAGAACTTAAAACCATTCCTTAAGCAGGGAACTGTAGGTGTAGGGTTGCCAAACAAAATACAGGACATTCAGCTAGATTTGAATTTCAGATAAACAACGAATACATTTTTTATAAAAGTATGTCCCAACTATTACACAGGACTTGCAAATATTATTCATCGTTTACCTCAAATTTCCATTTAACAGGGCACCCTATATGCCGGGGGACCATTAGGAGTTGTAGATGTCCTTCTAAGGTTT
This sequence comes from Rhinolophus ferrumequinum, assembly GCF_004115265.2. Classification (NCBI taxonomy): domain Eukaryota; kingdom Metazoa; phylum Chordata; class Mammalia; order Chiroptera; family Rhinolophidae; genus Rhinolophus; species Rhinolophus ferrumequinum. The sequence continues at coordinate 17,266,642 of NC_046299.1, read as the reverse complement.
GTCCAGTTCAAAAGAGACAGAAAGTAAAAGAGCTAAGGCCACAGATGCAGAGAAGGACATCCAAAGTAATTACAGAAATTGAAGATCGGGAAGCAGTTATCAGAGATTGTAAGCCCAGGACTCCAGAGAAGGAACCCACAGGTAGAAGTAGCAGGAGGGTAGTCCTGGGTACATACATGATGTAGAAGGCTATTATCCTCTGCTGGCTTCTAAGTGGCCTCCTTGGCCAGTGTGTGGGCGGGGACACTGGAAGACAGGCAGGCAGCAGGGCGGTGCTCCTGGTGATTAGCTCATCCAGACAAAGGACCCAACCAGTGGCTGCCAATAGGAAGAGGAAGACGTTACGCTATTGTCCAGTTCCAAGGATAACTTGTCTTATAAGATCTAGGTGGCATGCAGAACTCAGCACAGAGACTACAGGGCGAAAAGGTTAAGCAAAAGCCCAGTTGTTTCAATTAGGCAAAGGTAGCCATGGGCTGCAGTTCAGGGAGCAAGTGAGTCTCTGGGATGTTCCCCAGGCCAATGGGACACTGGACCCTAATGAGCTCAACTAACTTGAAGCCCGACTTCTGCAGCTGGCGACTCCAACCAACTGTCTGCACAGACCCTGTGGGCTCAGGAACCAAAGAGGGGCTAGAGCTGCTGGTAAGTGGGCACGAAAGGGTTGCAATCTGAAGACTCAGATTGCTGTCATTTGTCCTCCTTTTCCTCCCTGGGGATTCTCACCAGGTTGGACTTCTCAGAGCTGGGCCTGGGGATGGAGCTGAGAGGAAGAAAGTCTAAGAGCTGAATAAGTGGGGAGCAAGAACCGGATACAAAATAAAGGGTCAGCAAAGGTCAGGAGAGATGGCATGAGCAGCTGGGGATGCGAGGCCCAAAATGACCCTCTGAAATAAATGTCCCCTGGGCGCCTGCATCAAACCTGTGGGATGGCAGGTAGGAGTGCAGGTCACTGTCTGGTTTGGACTTTGATTTGGTTTTTGGTCTTTTTGCACCACAATGCACACTTTATAAACTGATTCAGTATACAAATAAATAACTAAAACGTAATTTCACAAAACAATGTTTACTTTTATAGGTGGCTTGCATGCTGGTATTTTCTAATCTCTTTTATTTCATTTTTATATTTTTAAAAAGGGTGACTCACTCAATTGATTTCACAGTCCATTAATAGGTCATAGCTCACAGTTTAAAAACATTGGCTTAATCATATTTACATGCACTCTTTGGCTATTCATGTTTTCTATCACTGGCCATTGGCAATGCAAATACCAAATTCTTTCAGTAGAGGCCATGTTTTGAGATGTCTACCGTTCCCATACAACCACTTCCCTGAGAACTGTTTCCCACTGCTCCCAGATAGTCTCCCCAAAAGGAGTGAAACTCTGGATCCATGTGTCTATAACATCATGTTTTCCCTTCTGGGCATACCTGATTGAACAGTAATGGACAACTGACTCAAAATGGATGACCGTTTCACCCAGGGATTTGAAACGAGACCATTAAATGATAGTTGGATGGCGGGTGGTCTTTGAGGCAAGGCTGTAACATACGATTGTATAGGGTGAGGACTACACAGCTGCAGGGATGACTGACGACACAGACTGCAGTGCAAAAAATGCCTCCTAGGGTGACTTGGTGTACAACCTGTACAACCGTGCCTAACTACCCTGCTGGAGCTGGAAGTTAATTTAATTCCAGGACTAAAATGGGCATATTCCATCATGTCCATGTAAAACAAAGTGAAAAACATTTTTATGATGTCACTAACTGGAACCAGAATTCATTTTAGGGAAAGAATTAGCTTTGGAAGGAAAAGTACCTTGATCAGCTACTTGAGGACTCCTTCAATAACAAGCATAAGTTGATGTCGAGACATCAGAGGAGGAGGGAAGCCACAGTGCTTGAGACACAGGGGAATGTTTTTTGTTCTTCCTTCTAAAATGGGCAGAGTTGAGCAATACTGTGTTAGAAGGAAGCTGGAGGGCCACTGCCTGGAATGCCAATCTGTAAGCAGCAGTGAAACCTCACTAGGGCAATGAAAATGCCACTGGACACATGAAGGCATGGGAGGTTTGAGGTTGCCAAAAGCTCTCAGAACGAGAAGGGTAAGTTTGTAACAGACACTGATAAGGCTCATGGGTTGGGATGAGCCACTAGGAACATGACTGCACAAAAAGAGATAATTTGTTGTAAAACAACTTCCTCGGAGGGTGGGTGGAGCTAAACACAATCCTATAATTTCATGCAGCGAGCTGTGCGTGTCGGGGCCAGAGCTGAAGTGCTTAGGATGACAGAGCAGAGGCTGAGTGAGGTCCTCTCTCCTTGCTTCCTGCCATGCACCCCATGCTAGGCACTGACTCCCCTCCAAATACTGATTTGAAAAGACATCCAGGGTGCCAAGTTGCTCATCTGTCCACAGTATCCAAGAGCTTTCGTCTGGTTCTTGGCATGAGTAAAGAGGAAAGAGAGAGAGAGAGAGGGAGACAGGAGGGTGAAAACCAAGGGGATCAGTTCAGACCAGGGACAGTAAGGGGCCAGTGACACTCACCCGTAGAAGGGGTGATTTCAGAATGATGACACCTACAGTTTCCTGTACCACGGTTGAATTACAATGGTTGTAAGCTCTTCCTCCATTTCTTCCTCACCAATTTGTCAATACAACTTCTCATGCTCATAAATAATTTGTGTGAGAGAGAAGTATGTGTGATGTATGTGTATGTTGTAAGTCAGAAGAGGGTCTGAGCTTCATGTGTGGTCACTGCGGAAAAGAACAGAGACCATTTGAGCTGAAGAACTGCAGAGGGGAAGGAACCCATAAGAACAGAAGCTCCATTGGCACTGGAAATACAGCGATGTCTCGGAAAAGGCTTTGGATACCCCCTAGGACAAGGGATTGAGAGTTCATTATCGTTTCACCTAGAACTCAAGGAAAAGGAAAAGGGAAGTTCCAGCTAATATCTGGGTTATAAGCAGAGGAGCAACAAACACTGTCTTCAGAGTGAGAAAGGGTTAAGCAGAGAGACACCATGTTGCTTCTTGTATTAAGTAGGTTAAGCTGTGGTAACAAGTACACAAAATTTTATAATGGCTCAACAACCATATGATTTTGTTGTTATTGTTACTCAATAGCCTGAAAACAGCTCTTTTCCATGTGATGAGTCAGAAACCAGGTTCCTTCCAGCTGTGGCCGTGCTGTCCTCGAGGGCCTAGGTCTTCATCACTATGGATGTGCAGCAGAAAAGGCATGAAGCGAGGAGGGGACACAGGACATTCTTGGCCTGGACATGGCGTACAACACTTCACTGACATTCTGTTGGCTAGAATTCACTCATGTAGCCACATCGCACTGCAGGTGTAGCCTGGCAAGTGTGGTCTAGTTATACATTAAAGAAGAGGAAATGGAAGAGGAAATGACAGTAAACAGCTGTCAGCCTATCACAGTCCGCCCTTCCAGACACTAACTATCCATGTGCACTCTTCATCTCACATAGCCTCCCCTCAAGGAAGACACCCCAAAGCTCCACTGAGTCACTACATCCAGTTCAAAGTCTGGGATTCTGGAGGATGCAACGTCTTCCAAATCAGATCTGTACCGGTCTCCTCACGGTCCAGCAATTTATTAACTAAAAGACCAGTTATCTGCCCCTCTAACATACATCCATTATACCTTGGTGGAACAGGGACTTGATAACTGCAGTAAGAAAAGGGAACAGGGGAGAATGGGAAAAACAAAGTCCTCGGTTAACAGCATGGTACAACCCTCTATGTGGGTAATATTCAGACTGCCTGAAGAGGGTGTAAGTTCCTTACTTAGTCTTTCAATCTGCTCTCTGGGAGGAATTCATTGTCTATTTTTCTCTAGGACTCGTATTCCACCCTCTTGGGTATTCATTCTTCCTTGTTCATTATCCTTTTTGGCCACTTCTGAATGGCCTTCCTTGAAGACTCTACAGCCTTCATAGCCCACTTTCTGCTCATGCAAATTTAGCACCAAAGGGTAAGGTTTGACCAATTAAAGATTATTTCATCAAAGTTTGTGATTTCTTTAGTAATACAATTCCCTCAAAAACTTAGTGAGCTTCTCATTTATTTGCTTCCAGTATATTCCAAGTGCCAGCAACCACACCCAAAATTCTTTCCTGGACAGAGTTCTGAAGCCTAAATTATTTCCTTCCTTGTCTCTATAGCTTTCTCTCAATTTAATGGCAGATACCTTGAGGCCATCCAAACAATATACTTGAGTGGAAATGCTACACCTTTAATCTGATCTTTGCCGCAGGGGTTGAGCTGCTATATTTAACTGAGAATTCTTAATGGAGTTCACTCTTTTCTAATTCTTAACGGGATTTAGTCTTTTCAAAGTCTGTTTTCTTCCAGTCTTATTTCTTACATGTGGAAACCTAGAATCAATCGGCTTTTCTAAATTGGGAGGCTCTCTTCATTCCTTTTATTTCTGCTTATAAACTGGTCAGTTAGTGCCAGGGATATTTGTCTAGTAATAACTTGTTAAGAGTAACAAGGAACTCAACTCTAAGACATACTAACATTTTATCTCTTTCTCGTGGTTTCCCCTAGAGCTACAGGTTCATCTTGTTCTACGTTCTAAATGATCTCTGGCAACAGTTTTAACAAATGTTTTGCCACTGCATTATATGGGTCACCATTTCTGCAGCCTAATCTGCATTCTTGTCTCTCACTGCACTACTGAGTGCCACACAATTTAGATGTTTCTTACATTAGCACTCCATTTCTAACACTAACGTCTGTATTACTTAAGGTAGGCAAACTGCTGTTAAAAATAGACCCAAAATGTATAATGATTCGAGGAAAATAAAACAATTTCTCCCACTCACATAACAGTCAGTTGTTCCTGATCATTGGGTGACTCCCCTCCACACAGTGATTCAGGAATCAGACTCCTTTGTCCTGTGACTCTGCCAATCCTAGAACTTCCTCATCAGGTGCATTCAGTCTCAAAAGGTAAAGAGAGTATGACGGGGTATACCTGCTAATTAAAACTTTGGGGCTGGCCTGGTGGCTCAGGCGGTTAGAGCTCCGTGCTCCTAACTCCAAAGGCTGCCAGTTCAATTCCTTGAGTCCCGACCACAGGGATGGTGGGCAGCGCCCCCTGCAACTAAAATTGAACACGGCACCTTGAGCTGAGCTGCCGCTGAGCTCCCGGGTGGCTCAGTTGATTGGAGTGTGTCCTCTCAACCACAAAAGTTGCCAGCTCAACTCCCGCAAGGAATGGTGGGCTGCGCCCCCTGCAACTAGCAACGGCAACTGGACCTGGAGCTGCGCCCTGGAGGTGTGGTGAGCTGCGCCCTCCACAACTAAGACTGAAAGGAGAACAACTTGACTGGGAAAAAAGTCCTGGAAGTACACACTGTTCCCCAATAAAGTCCTGTTCCCCTTCCCCAATTAAAAAAAAAAAAAACAAACTTTGACCCAGAAATGGTCCACATAACGTCCACTCATGTTCCATTGGCTGGAACTCAGTCGTGTGGCCATACCCAATTACAAGGAAAGCTGAGAGATTAGTCCCTGGCTGACCAGCTATTTTTTAACAACTCTATAGTTCCAGGACTCCTCAAACTATAGCCCACAGGCCAGTACAGCCTAAGCATGCTGTCAGTTTTTTAAATAAAGTTTTATTGAAATATGCCATGCTCATTCAATTACATATTTTCTATGGCTGCTTTTGCACTCTAACAGCTGGGTTGAGTAGCTGCAACAGAAATTGTATGGCTCATGTGCCTAAAATATTTCCTATCTGGCACTTTTACAGAAAAAGTTTGCTGAGCCCTGCTTTATATAGAGGCTGGAACTATTGCAGCCACCTTGCCACCACAAGGGGGAGTCTGGAACTGCTGGGGCCCACCACAGGAAGGCTGAAAATGAAGCCAATCAAACAGAAGGCAGAGCCTAGAGATGGAGAGAAACCAAGTCCTGATGACCTCATTTGAGCCATGAAGCCGGCCACTCCTGAAGCCATACTAGCCTTGGGCTTTTTAGCTAGTCGAATCCAATACATTTCCTTTTTCATTTACACCAATTTGAATTGAGATCCTGTCTCAGCAGAAGGGGCCCTAACTGATAGCTTCTCCAATCATAGCAGAGACAAGCAATGGCAGAGTGATGCTTATCTTATACTTAAGAATAGTAATGAAATCTCACTCTGACTTAGCACACCAACAGATCAGACTTGAACTGTGGACAAGTCCTACTGAGGCCTAACCAACACGTGACACTTCCCCAATTTAACCCTGCAAGCTGTTGAGACACTGCTCGCTGGGAGCTTCCTTTGAATATTTCATGTCTTTGTCTGAGTCGATCAAATTTCTCAAAGCAGGTGAAGTGAAAGGCAGGGGTTCAGCGAGGCAGCTGTTTCATGATCCCTCAGCCCTAGGAGACCTTGGATAAAACCTGGCCAAGAAACAAAGCAGAGATTTTTTTTTTCCCCCAGTCCAGCCTATCCTGGAAAGGTCCTGTGTCATCTACACAATGAAACATAATAGGGGTCTCTCTTCCAGGCCGAGCCCTCCAAGCTCTCCGCAGGTGCACTGGCAGAGCATGGAGGGTCTGGCAAAGGGCAGGTGCCTTTGTTCTCCCTGCTGCCTCCTCCTCACAAGTTGCACATTACAGAGACTGTGGTGTTATGTAACACGAACTCGGCCTGATTCCACTAGCGTATAAGGGAGAGCAAAATACCTACATGTCTTCAACACACAGCAAACTGAGAAGCCATACACAGGACCCTTTAGACCTCACAGAAGGGCAAAGCATTGAAGTCATAATAGGCCCTAGACTCCCTGTGAGGTGCCCCTTATGAAGGTAAACACTTGGTAGGTGGTAAGAGTCTTCTAGCATAGAGTCAACAATAGCAAAGCTTGTATTTCTAATAATACTTGGCATTGGCCAGGCAACTTTCCTCCATGGGTCTCCAAGAGCTTCGCAAACATTTGCTGTAAAAGAACTTTACACACATACACACGCATACAACTATACTTACTTTTCAAAATGTCCCTTGCGAATAAGTGAAAGGTAATTATACACATTCCCTTTTAATTAATAAACATGTCCTATAACCACTGCTCTCTTGTGACATGAATAGGAAATACAACACCCAGGAGATGGAAATGAGTCTGGTTGCTTTTTAACCCCTTGGAAAAGTATGGGAACACTGTGTAAAGTACGGGAACACTGTGATTTCTGAGCAGAAGTATGTAGGGCAAGAATGCTTTAAGCCACTGAAGCACAGAAAGGCAGGAGCCCTGGAGGCCGTGCCTGCACCTCGCTGAGTTCAGTCATACCTGTCCAGGTCCCTTGGGGGCACTCTGTGAGGTCTCACAGTTGGAGGCAGATGAGAGGAAGTTTTATTCAGGGAAGTAAACAGCCGGGCCAAGAAGAAAGTTTACATCATGGTCAGCACAAGGTTGAAGCTAGAAATGTAGAGGTAAGTGGTGAGGCAACGTCGTGTGTGTATATAAATAAGCCAGGAGCTGGGAGGGTCAGGTAGGAAGGTCAAGTGCAAGGTGAGTCAGGGCAAGTGGTCTAGTAGAAAACGTACATCTATATTGAGAGAGAGAGGAGAAAGTGAGATTTATTTTCAGAAATTGGCTCATGTGACTGTGGGGGCTGGCAACTCTGAAATCCTTAGGGAAAGCTAGCAGGCTGGAAATTGAAGTAAGAGCTGGTGTTGCAGGCTTGAGTACAAAATATGTAGGGCAGGCCAATAGGATTTCAATGCAGGCACGATTTCTATGTTACAGTCTTGAGGCAGAATTCCTTCTTCGCTAAGGAACCTCAGTGTTCGCTCTTAAGACCTTCTACTGGTTGGATGGGGCCCATTCGAATTATGGAGGGTAATCTCCTTTCCTTGAAGTCAACTGATTGTAAATGTTAACCACGTCTACACAGTACCTTCACAGCAACCTCCAGACTAGCGTTTGACTACAGCCTAGCCAGTAGACACATAAAATTAACCATCACATGGTGTTTAAAGGTGCCCAGCAGAGCCAAATATTTCCTGAATTCCTTACATCATAGAGATTTAGGGCTAGGAGAGACTCTATAGATGAAGAACCAAGAACCAAATATTGGTGAAGAGTAACCTTTGGGTGAGTCAGAAAACAACTTAGGACTTAGGTTTCCTAAACCCCTATCCAGTAATTTTTCTCAAAGTCTGAAGCTAGGCTTTCTAAGCCCTGGTGCCAACTCCCACATAGTTTCTTTTTTTTTGATCAAACTTGGTTGAGTGTAAAAACAGACATGTGCCTTTAAATTAGTGCCAGCTAGATCACATTCTAATCATCCAAATATCTATTTCTTCAATAACTTCAGGAGGAAGTTAAGGATAACAGAAGGCTAAGGACAACAACAAAATGCAAGAGTTTCCAAGAGACTGGAAAACATATGTGGACTTGGAGCCTTGCCCTTAGGCGTTTTAATTCTGAGTCAACTACATCTCAACAACAATTACTTTGGTCCCATTTGCACCTATGTTCATCAATTTGTAAAAATGAGATACACGAACATGGACCTTCGTATCAAGATAGAGTTGTTCACTTTCCCATTTGTTAGGGCTAAAATAGTGAAATCAGCTTATTTCTGACTTTTTGTGAATGAAGTAATTCTTGCTGCGTGGAACCATCTGGCCCATGCACAGCATGAAGTATTTGTATCAGACCCCACCTGGCATCCCTCTGAGGTCAGGATCCTGCTATGGTTGTGGTGCCTCCAGGAAGTGCTTAGAGCAACAAAAAACTTGGCAAAAATAATCCACAAGAGCCTCATGAATACAAAAACTCTTCCCACAAAAGAACAATTACCAGACCAGCCAGGCACTTTCCTGTGGGCACCAGGGTGTACTTGAAAAAAAACCACCAGAGACCAAGGCAGAGAGAAGCGATCTGTTAGCATTCTTCCAATTTGGCCTGCTTTTATTTCTCTAAAATCACAGTTTGCAATATGTGGGTGTTACCATGCTGTTTTATCCCCTTGCAGGAATGACAACCATGAAAACCTCCACACTACATTTGAGCAAGTATTTGTCGAGTTGAGTGGTAGATATTGAATAATAAGAATAGCTAATTTAGAGCTTATTATGTGCCAAGGCATGTTCTGAACATTTTATGTGAACCAACTCATTGAATCCTTGCAATCACCCGATTAGGCAGGTACCGTGATTATTTTCATTGTGTAAGTGGGAAGGCGAAACATAGAGAGGTGAAGTTAGAGAAAGATTAAATTTCCTAAACAAATGCCATAGTTCATCAATGCTAAGACAAGTTTTTCTTACATTTCAGCATCACTGAGATTAGGATGTACCTTAGAATTAATGGCATATCAGCAATGTGTCATAATGCAATTGGCAGCTTTTTTTCTTTCTCAGTGATGCTTAAAATAATGATGTTTTTTTACACATCATTATGTGTGTCTTACATTTGATGAGATGATGGCATTTTACGTTTGGTGAGATACAGAAGCTGGGAGAGCCAAGGTTGAACCCAGGCATTTTGGTTCTGGAGTCTATGTTCTTAGGTCACGCACTGAGTAATTCTTGCTGCCCCAGTGAGAAAGGGAGGGTGAAAATAGGTTTTGACTGCAGCCAGGAGTTCAGAAAGTCCTGCGAAGAGGGTTTTCCAAGGAGACCGCACCATTACCTAGTTCTTGGTCATTATAAAGCAAAACTTCACTTAGTTGTTTTTGAAATGGAAAAAAGCCAAGGAAGTCTAATCCACTCTCTTGGTCATTTTTATTTTTTTAATCCTCAATGCTTTTTGATAAACAAAAACATCCTACTGGTTCTCTCCCTCTGACACCCCCAGGAATTCTGATATGCTGACCCAACCATCACCCTACTCAGAGTGAAAATCTTTGGCCTGAAGAATAGGTACAGATTTTCCTGTTCTGTGTACAATTATGCATGGAATTTGATCCACCTTTCTCTTTCCCTATCTTCTCGAGCATACTAATATTCATATAGCACTAAACTTAAAAACTTTCTAAAGAGTGAGGCTGAGACAAAGGATGAAGAGGGAGAGTTATGTTTGTGTGTGTTTGTGTGCTCTGTGTGTTGTTTGAATTTTTTATATCCTTTTTGTTTTGTTTTATATTTTGGGTTGGTGAGGAAGAAATCCCTATTTTTTTTAAAAAAAAAAAAAGAAAGATAAAGAAAGAAAGAAAGAAACAAACAAACAAACAAAGAAACAAAGAAAGAAAGAAACAAAGAAAGAAAGAAACAAAGAAAGAAAGAAACAAAGAAAGAAAGGAGAGAGGGGGGAGAGAGAGAGAGAGAGAGAGAAAAGGAGAGAGAGAGAAAGACGAAGAAAGAAAGAAAGAAAGAGAGAGAGAGAGAGAGAGAGAGAGAGAGAGAGAGAGAGAGAAAGAAAGAAAGAAAGAAAGAAAGAAAGAAAGAAAGAAAGAAAGAAAGAAAGAAAGAAAGAAAGAAAGAAAATCTGTAATTTAAACCACTTATCATCCCCAGTTTTTCTATCAACAACACATTGATTTTGTTGCCCAGGAAACTGGAGAGTTTCTGGAGAATTAATTACCTCATTCCAAACCAAGAGGTCACTAAACATTCTGTTTTCATAGGAAACAAAGGCCATTCCTTGTAGCTCACCTGAGTCTCTCTTGAGCGTGAAACCTGAGCCTCTGCTCATTCCTGGGATTTCGCACTTCCTGCTGCAAACCATATGTGAGGCTGCAACGGGAAAACCCTGTAGTTACAGTTGGGAGGGTGAGGGAGAAAGGATGAGGTCAGGAATCCCTGCGGGAGGCAATCACAGCTCCAGCCCAAAGCTGCGAGAACAACAGGTTCCAATCAATGAGATAGCTTGTTTTCATAGCCCTCCAACTGCAACATGTGGCTCTTTATGGTTGGAAGTGGCTTTCCCTCTTCTCTGGGTCAAACGTGGGCCCTTTCTAGACATCTGCAAAAGCTAGTGAGTGGCTGGCCTGCCCTGGCCTGTAATCTGCCTGGATTTTGTTCTCCACACCTGGAAAGTTATTTTAATTAGATGCACTTTTACTCCTCTTCTTTCTTTGGTGGAGACACCACCTAGGAGGGCCTGGGGGACCCGAGGCCTCCATAGTCACTCTGGCTTCCGTGGCACTGAGCACCCACCTAGCACTCCAGCAAGAGATGCCTGAGGGATCCAGATGCGAGCACCAGGGGGAGAATGTGCCCTCCCTAGGGCACAGGATGGGAATGAGGACTCACCGACATGTCCCCCCTGTCGGAAGGAAGACCTGAGTACCCAGGAGGACTCCGGTTACCAATGTGAGCCAGAAGCAATCGGTCACAGTGATGACAACATAGTCATTTTCCTGTAAGCAGAAGACAACAGGAGTGTTTCCTTAAAAATGACTGACAGAAACTGGCTCATGTCAGGGTGGTGGGAGAGAAAGGGCACAGGATCTGAAATCTGGCAGACCTGAAATGTGAGTCCTGGCTTTGCCACTTGCTAGCTATGTGATCCGCTGTGAATAACCCGAGCTGGCTGGGCTTCTGTTTCCCTCCTCTGTAAAACGAGGATTGCAATATAAAATAGGATCCTTATGAGAATGAAATCATATCATGTCTTTACAGTGCCTGACACATAAAGACACCGAATAAGTGCTCTGCCTCTATGGAATGCATCATCTAGATCTTTCTGATTTCACATCTCCACATGAGGGGACGCAGGCCGTACCCTTGCTTCTAAGGGAGCACCTCTCCAAGATAGCAGTTATGCTTCTCTTTCTTTTCCCCAACAAAGCTCAGACTTATCGCATTCCTCAGAACATCTCGACTGCTTTTCTCTGGAGCCTGGTGGGCCTCAGAAGTTAGGGATGTGCTTATTCCACTTCTAGCAAGAGACCAGGAATGTGGACACCTCTGGCCTTACAGGAACTGTGCTGCTTGGACTAGTCTGGGTTAATGCCATGGGCAATTCATTGTCTTCGGCACTTTCAAAAACAACTTAAAGCAGTATCCTCTCTTCCAGCTCTGTTCTGTGAATTTATTTCCATAATAAGCTCATGTTAGAAGCCACTTGGCCTGTTACTGCTTCCATTAATCTTTTTTCTGGCCTAGAAGCCTTTAAAATCCCCATTCTGTGTGATTTGGGAGCCCCACTTGCTCTGTGAAGCCCTTTCTGGTTGTCCAGCATCCACTGTGCCCTCTCTTCTCAGAACTCCTGCAACACCACGAATCAGCACCATATGGCTTAGAGGGAAGGCTCCTCTTATTCCATAGGGCCGCCGTCATCTCTGCTGGCTGCTCTTATGTCCCTCGACTCGAGCTGCCAGAAGAGTACAGGATGCCCAGGTCGGTGTGAATTTCAGAGAAGCAACAAATGCCTTTTTAGTATAACTTATGTCCCAAGTATCGCATCCCATATTTTTATTTGCTACATCTGGTGACAATAAGGATCGAGTTTCATCGTCTGCTTCTGCAACAGCCCTCAGCATGGAAGTGAGACTGTTCTGTACATGCGGTAAATATTGCTGATAACAACAACAACAACAATAGCTAACATTTATCAAGCATCAAGCACCTACGTTTGCCAGATACTGTGCTAAATACATAGACTAGGTCAAGTAGAGGGCACATATACATAATCATATTTTGACAACACAAGGCGGAATATGATTTTTTTAAAGATTTTATTGGGGAAGGGGAACAGGACTTTATTGGGGAACAGTGTGTATTTCCAGGACTTTTTTCCAAGTCAAGTTGTTGTCCTTTCATTCTTAGTTGTGGAGGGTACCATTCAGATTCAAGTTGTTGTCCTTTCGATCTTAGTTGTTGTGGAGGCCGCAGCTCAGCTCCAGGTCCAGTTGCCGTTGCTAGTTGCAGGGGGCACAGCCCACCATCCCTTGCAGGGGTCGAACTGGCAACCTTGTGGTTGAGAGGACGCGCTCCAACCAACTGAGCCATCCGGGAGCTAAGCGCAGCTCAGCTCAAGGTGCCGTGTTCAATTTTAGTTGCAGGGGGCGGAGCCTGCCATCCCTTGTGGGACTCGAGGAGATGAACCGGCAACCTTGTGGTTGAGAGCTCACTGGCCCATGCAGGAATCGAACCGGCAGCCTTCGGAGTTAGGAGCACGGAGCTCCAAAAGCCTGAGCCACTGAGCCGGGCCCCGGAATAGGATTTTTTTAAGGCAATGTAGTTTAAAGATTGAGGGGAGGTCCTCTAAGCCATAGATAGAGTCCAGTACTGTCATTTACTGCCCCTGTGACCTTGGGTGTTTCTTCTGCTCATTTATGAAACGATGTTTCCTCCTGGAGCTGTTTAATTGAGATAACACACTGGAGGTAAATGAGATAACAACTTAAAGACAAAGCAAGGTGCCCAGTGGCAGTGTTTCTCAGGAGCTGTTAAAGGCATCGTGGTGACAGAGATGGTGCCACGTCTGTTGGAATTTAGAGAGGGAAGCTCTTTGGCCTGGATGATCACAGAGCCTTCAAGGGCTGGGCAGTTTGATAAGTCAGGGAAGCAGGACAGCATGAAAGTGGAAGGCAATTTTAGAAAATGGTGAGTAGACTTATTTGCCAGAAATCAACAACCTTGCTGCTTCGGTTTGCATGGGATTAATTAAAAACTTTCTTTACCATCAAAAATGTTTTGTTAATCTAAATAACATTTAAGTCCTCACAGCTAAAAAGTTTGCTGTCTTGATTAGAGTGATTTGTAGGTCTAAGGACACAAGTTGAATATTTAGTGATATGATGGGTTTTTTTAAAAAGGAGCCACAAGGCTCGCTCTAACACTGGATTTCTAAGTTTGCCACAATGGAACAAGCTTCACCAAGGCATTGAGCTATTTATTGACTATGAATCTGTCTATCACTTGACAATAAAGAGAGTTATAGTCTGTTGGTAATGACCCTTGAGAATGTTCTCCAAAAATTCCTTTTGCCTCCTTCTTCCCTCCAGGAAGACTAGGGTACAGAAGCATGGACCCAGCACTCAGGACCTTTTGCAGGATCTAGGCTTCCGGTGAGGTTTCTGCTCAGAGCTGGGGCTGTGGGAATGAAACCAGAGAGGGTGCCAGATGGCAGGGTGTGGGAAGTCTCGAGCTGGAAAGGGATGGCCAAGATAAACAAGCAACTGGAGGTCTGAAAAATGAATGGATAAACATCCAGACCAAAGTCAACAGTGCTGGAGGATCAGACCCAGTCTCCACAGCCGGGGAGGTTTTGACACATGAGTTCAGTCTCAAGTCCCTGAAAGAACTTTTGTGCATCTGATTCTTCAGCATCCCTGCCTTGGGGAGTTGGGTTGGGGGGAGATCTCACAGCTCCTGTAGCAAACCAGGAATTGTGAGAGTTTCATCAGTAATATTTTCTGTAAGATTTCTGCTTAAAAATCGGTAGATGACTGGATACTGGTTGATATTAAAGAGGTAATATTAATTTTAAAAATATGACAATGGTATTGTGTTTGTTTTTTAGATCATCTTTACTTTTAGAGCTACATGATGAATATGTATAGATGAAATGACATGTTGTGTTTTTGCTTCAAAATAATCCTGGAATGGAAGCTAGGGGTTAGCCATAAATTGATAATTGTTTAAATTAGTAGAGTATTGCATTATTCTCTCTACTTCTATATATGATCCTTGGAAATTTTCTGTAATACAAAGGTTTAAACAAAAGTTGTCAAAAAAGTTTATTTTGTATCATAAAAAACTCCAAACAAGGATCAAAGGAATACATGTTTGCTTGTTTGTTTGTTTGCTTGTTTGGGGCACAAAGGACATTGGTTTCAGGTCTACATAGAACAAAATGAAATGGCACACTGCCAAACTTAAGCCATTTGGAACTATGGTATAAACATCTTCTATATCTGACCATTTCATGGCAGAATGCCTTTGCTTTCCTGTAAATTCACAGTCAACACGTGTACAGTACTGTTGGCATTGGGACTTACCTGGATAACTGGGTTGTGTAAACCTGATCTTGGGAAACAGTAAATTCAAGGAGTAGAATTTATGGTGTGGACCTAAGAGACGCTTCAGACCAGCAGTTATTACTCGGTTGGCTGGTGGCCCATTTGCAGTTCAGTTGGGTCCTGACACAGACTGGGGCAAAAAGAGGAAACAACTACTTGAAAGTAAGGAGTCTAACACACTGTCCAAAAAGTCCCTGCTGGAATTCTTCTCCGACTCAACTCATTTCCTCCCAAGCCTTCTGGTACTATGGGTTTTGTGTTTATTTGGTTTGTCTTTTCAATCTCTGATAAATTTGAATTATAGTCACTCTATGATGTGTGCGGTGGAAAAAAACAAAAAAGCAAACTGTTTAGAATCCTTGTCTAAACTGGAATAACTGATTCAGCTTTGAAAGTAATACATGACCGTTTCCTGACCAGCAAAAGACCCCAAATCCTGTGTGACTAGCCTTAGTATTCATGCAACTGAAATGCCTCAAGTTTGTTTGCTGTCATTGGGGGTTGGATGGAAATGCCCTGCTGTTTCTCTGAAGTATGGTTGGCACCGTCATTGACTATATAATCTTACTTGGTTTGCAAAGTTGTTAGAAAACCAGCGCATGTCATATCATATTGTTTTGAATGCAGTAAAGAGTCAGATGATCCTGCACAGCTTGCACAGCGCGGGAAGGCCGCGTGCAGGCCTGGCTGCTCTGCTCACCGAGTCCAAATCAATTATGCTCTAATCAGGACTGTTTCCGGAACTGGTCGGATGGAGGTTCAGAGTGAAAAGGAAAAATTGCTATTTCTCTCCAGATCCTGTTTGCATCAGCAGACTCCATCTGAGACGCATCCTATTTGACCTCTGGCGTAGCCGGGGAGGGGAACTGCTTTGTTTGACTTTTGACTGTCACTGATCCCAGGGCCTCCACTTAAAAAGAAAAAAGAAAAAAGCTTGAATTAGTATTAAAACTCAGTCATCATCCTCAGTCCATAAGGATACACAGTCTGGGCTGTTCTTTTTCTCAAATAGTAGTCCGTAGTTCATCAGGAACCCTAGGACACTTGTTTGAAATACAGATTTCTGACCCTACCTTGAGACAAAGTCTCTAGGAAGGTGTTACTCTAAGAAACTACCCAGGTGATTCTGAAGTGCAGTCAAGTTCAAGACCCTGCACCAAGATGAGAACTGCTCAAGTCCAGGTTCCTAATCTTAGGCCACTGACGCCAGCCAGGCCCAACTTCCCTATTTATGCTCTAACGCTGGGGAAATTGTTTTGAATTTTGGGCACTTAGAAGGAATCACCAAAAGAGATTCCCTCTTTATGGGTACAGGAAGACATTGGGACATAAGTTCCATACTTTCTCAGGGAGTGGTTGGTGAGAACTGGAGGGTGAGCCTGCTGTAATGTGGGGTCCGCCTGAAGGCTACTGTCAGACTCTGACCAAGTTCTCTCCGAGGCAGGTCAGAAAGAGAAAAATAAGGCTAAATTTACATTTATTTAAGTTATTTTGTGATTATGTTAGCCATATCTTTCTGGAGACGTTAAAACATCTGTCTTAGTCTATTCAGGTTGCTATAACAAAATATCACAGGCTTATAAACAACAGAAATTTATTGTTTACAGTTTTGGAGGCTGGGAAGTCCAAGATCAAGGTGCCAACGTGGTCGGCTTCTGGTGAGAGCCCCCTTCTTGGTTCATAGCCGGGACCTTCTCACTGTGTCTTCATATGGTGGAAGGAGCCAGGGATTTCGAGGGCGCCTCTTGTATAAACCACGAATCTCATTCAGAAGGGTTCCACACTCTTGACTTAAGCACTGCCAAAGACCCCACCTCCTAATACCATCACCTTTGAGGGTTAGGATTTCATGGTAAGAATCTGGGGGGGACAAAAGGGGGCAGGTGGAGACGCAAACATTCAGATCTTTCCTTTCAGAGATTTATTTTCAATTTATTTATTTATTTTTCAAATGGTGGATACATGATGCTACTTGCACAAAGAATCAAAATGTACAAAAGTCCCCTACATGACTGTGGGACCTCGCCCTCCTAGCCCAGAGTTCTGGTTCCCAAGCCCAGAACAGCCACGGTTACTGATTTCCTATTCTTCAAGAAAGGCTCTATGCACATACAGCAGATACATTCATAGAAACTCATCCTTAATACAGCAGGTAGCATCCTGCATCTTGCTTTTTCATTTAAGTAACAACATATTATAGAGATACTTCCATATCAGTACATTTGGGAAATCTTTTTTTAATTAAATGATAGGGACGCTATGTTCTAGTTGGGCCTTTTAAAATATCCTAAAGATTACACACACACACACACACACACACACATACACACACACACATTTGGCAGCCTCATATTAGAGCCTCAAAATGTTTTAAAATTTTATCTAGCTCATGAAACCTTAAAAGCTGGAACCACTGGCATAATACTAACAAATAATAATAATTTAATAATTACAGTGTTATAATTAACATTTTATAATAAAATATTTATACAATAATGATTTATTAAACTATTAAATAAGAATAACAAACATTTCAGAGTCAAATGCTTCTGGGCTTCAGCCCTACTTCTGTCACTAGCTCTAAGAACTTAGATAAGTTACTAATTTCTCTGAGCCAGTTTCCTCATTTAGCAAAACTGAAAGTGGGGTGGGAAAGCAAACCTCTCTCCTGAAGTTGTGAAGATTAAATAAATAATGAATAGAAGGCACCTGGAGCCTTGGAGCCAAGAAATTATCAGGTCCTGGGATAACAGACAGTTGGCACAGACAAATGCTGCTGAGAGGCTAGGTGAGTAAGGGCTGGAAGGGTGCACTGACTTTGGCAGTGGGAAGATCAGTGAAGACTCAGGCAGAGCTCAGCAGGGTATTAGCTGCAGAAACCAGAGGTGATGGGAGGGGAGTGGTGGCTGGTGGGGACAGAAGAAGGTTGGTGGTGAGTACGTGCATCTTACTGAAGTTGGGCACTCTGTGGTCCAGCCTCAGAGTATTTTCATTTCATTTTCAACAATTATCAACTCGTGGCCAATTTCCCTGCACCTCCTCCCAGTATTATTTGAAGCAAATACTAGTATCTCTAAGTATTTCATAGCATTTCATCTCTAAGTATTTCAGCATGTATCTCTAAAGGATAAAGGGTTTTTTAAAAAAACAAAACTGTAATACCATTACCGCCCCTAAAATATCAACACTAATTCCTTAACATCACCAAATATCCAACAAGTGTTCAAATTGCCAATGGTCTCGTGGATGTCTACTTTCTTTTAACAGATTATTTGAATCAGGATTTAGATAAGATCTACACATTGCAATAGCTTTAAAAAAAAAAAATCTGTCTCCGTTTTTCCTTTTTTCCCCCCTTGCAAGTTATTTGTTGCAGAAATGTCTTTCTTTTAGAGTTTCCTTCAGTCTGCATTTTGCTGATTATATCTCTGTGGCACCGTGTAACATAATCCCCTCACTCCTTCCTAACTCCTGTATTTCCTAAAAATTGGAAATTATGTCTGAGGTCAGATTCCGGTTTGAATTGGGGAGTGGGTGGGTCGAGGCTATTTCATAGGGTTTGCTACCATCGGAAGGAACTTAAAGTCTCACTTTTTCTTTTTCATTCTGTTAGCAGCCACTGATTCAATGCGAAGTCTTGTGATGGTTTTGGTTTTTACATCTCTCTTTTGCTCACTGTCATCTAGTGAACTGTTTCTTCTGGGCAAAGACCAGTCACAGATTAAGAACTCTTGGCTTTGGACCACTAAGAATTTTTAGAAATCTATCACCCCAAAGTTACGCTTTTTCAGAATGATTTTTTCAGTTTTATTGAGATGCGACATTATATTAGTTTAAGGTGTACGACCTAACTAATTGATATATTATATTGCAAAATAATCACCACTGTAAGTTTAGTCAACATCCATCACCTCACAAAGTTACAATTTTTTTCCTGTGATGAGAACTTTTAAGATCTATTCTTTTAGCAATTTTAAAATATATAATACAGCATTGTTAGCTATAATCACTATGTTGTAATTTACATCCCTAGAACTTATTTACCTTATAACTGGAACTTTGTACCTTTTGATCACCTTCACCCCCCACACCCCACTTTTCACAACCACCAATATGTTTCTACAAGTTCAGATTTTTTATATTCCACATATAAGTGAGATCATACAGTATTTGTCTTTCTCTGACTTATCTCACTTAGTATAATACCCTAAAGGTCTATCCATGTCACAAATGGCAGGCTTTCCTTCTTTTTATGGCTAAATAATATTCCATTACACAAGTATACATACACATTTTCTTTATCCATTCATCTGCTGACAGACACTTAGGTTGTTTCCAATCTTGACTATTATATATAATACTGCAATGAATATGGGGGTGCAGATATCTTTTCTAGATAGTGATTTTGTTTCCTTCAGAAATATATCCAGAAGAGGGATTGCTGGATCATCTGGTAGTTCTAATTTTAATTTTTGAGTGGCTGCACCAATTTACATTTCTACCAAGAGTGCACAAAGTTTCCCTTATCTTCATATCGTTGCCTACACTTATCTCTTGTCTTTTTTATGACAGCCATTCTAACAGTTGTGAGGTGCTATCTCATTGTGGTTTTGATTTGCATTTCCCTGCTAATCAGTGATATTGAGCACCTTTTCATGTACTGTTAGCCATTTGTATGTCTTTGGAGAAATATCTATTTTTTTCCTCTGTCCATTTATTAATTGTTTGTTTTTGCTATTGAGTTGCGTCAGTTCCTTGTATGTTTTGCATATTAACCCTTTATCAGATATGATTCACAAAAATATTTTCTATCATTCTTTAGGTTACCTTTTCATTTTGTTGACGGTTTCCTGTGCTGTGCAGAAGCTTTTTTTTGATGTAGCCCCACTTGTTTATTTTTGTTTTTGTTGCCTTTACTTTTGGTTTCAAATGCAAAAAAAAATCATTGCCAAGATCAACGTCAAGAAGCTTACCCTCTATGTTTTCTTCTAAGAGTTTTATGGTTTCAGGTCTTACGTTCAAGTATTTAATCCATTTAAAACTCGTTCTTTATCTGCATTTTTCTGAACACCAAGAAGGGAAAAATAGTACAGAGTGACATTTCTACAAGCCCCACTTCTTTCTAATGGACTTTGCCCTATTCTTGTGTTTCTTTCACTTAAACTGTCCCACCCCGCAATCTTTTCCAAACTCTTTCTTGCTGGTTAATTTTTGCTCCTCTTTTGGCTTTTTGCTCCTCTTCCCATTCCCTTCTGAGTCTGTATCAAGGAAGCCCAAAGAACCATTCATCCTGCAATGATAGAGTCTTTCACAAAGGGCAGAATGATTCACAAATACACAATCCACTCTGGCTGTCAAGAGAGAAGAAAGGATGGATCCTCAGCTGTGTAATCATTTTTATCCCTTCACAAATGAATGAGTGATGGGTTAAACCAGGCCAAACTCCAGATGGGATGCAGAGTCCCATGGAATGAGCCAAGGGGTGTGAAGTGCTGTGAGAAGAAGGTATGCCCAAGACAAAAGTCCACATGCTGCATTTAACATTAATTATGTGATCACAGGCACCTTACTGGACTAGCAGGAGTGATATTTGGAGACACAGACCATTCTAGTGCCCCTCTAATAACTGTGTTAAGGGAGCCAGTTAACTCTGCATATAGAGCTGGCATTCTTGACCCTGAACTACAAACCACGGTGCAGCATGCTTCCTTTTTCCATTTCTAAGTGAGCCATCCATGGCGAAAGCCTGACTAAAAAGTGCTGGGCGAGTCATGGGCATCAGGCCCAGCATCCCAAGGTGAGCACATGATAGGCAAGAGAAGACAGGAGCCAAGGGGAAAGGGCTAATGGCTTAGCTCTGAAAGCATTCCAGGCGTTCAGAGGAATAGATGCCTCTCCAGCCTCTCTTCCCCATACCCTCCTCCAGAAAAAATCAGAGGCCAATTTAACAAACAGAAAGGTAAAGGAGTTGACCTTGTGTCAAAATTGGTTACTTTCAAAATGATATTCAGGTTTACTTAAAGGTGCAGTGCAAATAATTGGGTCCATATGTTTCACCAACTCTAATGAAAGATGAATGTCAATGTGAATAAATGATAACTCTCTTTTACGCAGAGGAACTTAAACTAAGAGAAGCAAACCAGTGGAGTTGTGGAGTTGCTCAGAGCTCAGGCTTTGGGGATTAGAGATCTTGTCACATCCTGACTCCATCAGTTTTTATCTCTGTATCTTTGAGCAAGTTGCTTAATCACTCTGAACACATTTTCCTTTTCTGTAAAATGAGGATAACTAACCATTCATGTGTAGGGCACTTGACATTGTGCTAACCAGAGTTTGAGTTCAATAAATAGTTTCTGTTGTTGCTACTAGGAGTTCTTGGAGAACTGGACTTCATGAATGTGCAAGATTTTTAAAATAAACTTAAAAATTTTGGAATAACTTCACATTTATGGAAAGGGTTGCAGAAAACAGTTAAGAGAATTCCATATAACCGTCACCCAGATTTCTTTAATGTTAACATCTTACATTACTGTGGTACATTTGCCGAAACTGAAAAGCCAACGTTGGCACGTTACTATTACCATGAACTATAACTATTAACATTGTTATTACTACTAAACTCAACACTTTATTTAGATTTCATACCTTCTTATTCTAGGATATAATCTATATATCACATTGCATTTAGAAGAATGTTTTTAATTCGCACAACAATAACATTATCAATCAATTAGTAACTCCATGGTCAAAATCTAAATGTGCCTTTCTAAAACACTTGAGATGTCCTGAAAATCATTTGTTCTTTAACTGATTTTTACAAACTTATTGACCTATAAATTGGCGTAGTAAATCCTTTTGCATGGTTAGGGAAATAGTCAAACACAGATTAGCATCTGCCTGAATTATCACAATATTCAATTTATTCAGATTCTAAATTAGTAAGATTTTACATAATCGTGGCCTGCAAATAGACACAGTGTCCTGCACCTCGCAGGTCTTCAAAAAGTATGTGTTGCTAAGATAAATGTAAAAAGGAATTCAGATCTCCTGATAGCTTGATCTACTTACAGTTAGGTGTATTTTCCCTTGAGCTGAGCCTTGTTTTGAATGATCTCTTATAGTTTGACTTTGCTTTTGCCCATAGAACCTGTTTGTACAAGACTATACAGAATCTGAGCAAATAAGACTTACGGTTTGGCAAACCATGAATTTCTCTACCATCTTTCACTCAGCAAGGATTGTCCCTTGGGGGGGACAATTCTGATGTTGAAAATAAATCAGCTTTCCTTTTATCTTTGAAGAAAAAAATATTCATGTGTGTCAATTCAACTTCTTGGAGGTTAGTTGTGCTGGTTGCTATTTTTAATAAACAGTATTAACCAGGGATGATGAGAATCACCAGGGTAGCTCTGGCAATGAGAAAGACAGAGATAAGGATGTCCAGCCAGCCGTGAGCTTCATGGAGTGACCAGGTGGGTCTGCTGCAGCCACACTGGGACCTCGGGGGCAAGTTATTACACGAAAGGGATAGCAAGGGCCTGGCCACCTTCACCAGTGTTGACCAATGCAGCGTTGCTCCCAAGTCATTCATTTAATCATTCCTTTACTCAATGTAAAATACCTATCGAGTGGCAACTACAGACCATCTATTCAATTTCTGCTGCTGAAAGTATGGCCCGAGGAGCACCCAGTTACGTGGGGGCTTATTAGAAATGCAGAATTTCAGGGCCCACCTCAGTCCTCTGAATCAGAATCTGCATTTTCACAAGATCTGTAGGTGATTCTTATATAAGAAGCACTAGACCAGATGCTGGGGGTAAGAGCCAGGATCCTGTCAGGAGACAAATGATATATTTATTGGAGGGACTATTAATAAAATCTCAGTCAGTTACAGGACACTAGAAAAGAATGGTGAAGCACCCTGGCACTACCATGTATCTCCAAAAATAAGACCTAGCCGGACAATCAGCTCTAATGTGTCTTTTGGAGCAAAAATTAATGTAAGACCCGGTCTTATATTATATAAGACCGGGTCTTACAGTAAAATAAGATCGGGTCTTACATTAGTTTTTGCTCCAAAAGATGTATTAGAGCTGATTGCCCGGCTAGGTCTTATTTTTGGGGAAACACGGTTGTACTAGCAGAGTACTCTTACCATCCCAGCAAGAGCTGAAGCTGTAGGAGACAGCTGCCAAATGGAACCAATAGTCTTTGGTAGAAGGAAGCAAACATTACCAAACCGGGCTTCGGAAGGTGCAAGCTAGGGAATAAACACCCCAACCTTTCTCTCATTCACCAGTCGGTGCCTCCCAACCTAATGCAAAGCCAGAGGCAAGAGAGCCCAGTTGGTGCAGTGTGCAAAAGCCAGGTGTCCTGGGCAGAGAGCACAGTGGGAAAGCGTGGAAAGTGTCTCTGGTGGGGCCAACAGAATACCCACCCCGTGAAATATGGCCTCTGTTCTCAATGAGTTTGGTCTCCAGAAGAATTTACTATGTACCTGTGGACTGGAGGTGATGATAGCCTCTATTGTTCCAACTTAAACAAAAACTGTATTTTCTCAGTGGCCTTGAATTTGATATTCTAGGGTTCTCCTAGATCCCTCTCTAACAAGCTAACCATATTTCTTAGTAACTATTATGTGAAAGACACTCAACTAGACACTAAGAAAGAGATAGAAGTATTAGATATGGTCCCTGCCTTCAGAAAGTTTGTGATTTTAGGTAATCAGTGCTTCCTACATAAAACTTTGCAAAGAGGCTCGAACAATCAATCAGAATCCAATGAAGCAGTACATGGAGTTGAGACTCTGGCACCAGACTGCTAGGTTTGAACCGCAGTCCTGACACCTACTAGCTGTGGGGCTGTGGACACGCTGCCTAACTTCTCTGTGTCTCTGTTTCTTCAGCTATGAAGTTGGGATGACAAAAACAGTTACCTGCCTCAACGGGTTGTGGTGGTGGTGAGGATCAGATGAGTTCGTAAGTAAAAAAGTACTTTCAGTGGTGCCAAGCACATCGTCAACCCGTTATTTATTGAAAGCTAAGAAATAACCATGGACCCAGTGGCAGAAGGCCTAAAAGAACAGACTATCAGTTCCATGATATAAAGTTACCCTTCTAAATTTACATATTTAAATAAGTTAATTAAAGGAGAAAAACAACAATAATTGTACAGTTGGCACAATGATAAGGAAGTATTGAAACAAATAAGTTTGAGAAACCCTGACCCACCCCCTCCCTCCCCCCGTTACTTCTGGCCCCTAGATCCACGCAATACCTTGTCTGAATGTCCTTGGAGGCTTAAGAGGCTTTCTAGGGAGACTGATTCCTACAAAGCTTTCTCATTTAGAGGTAAATGAAATGAGGTAAATGAAATGTCGGTTGTACTCTCTAATTAAAGGAGTTCTAAATAAGTATGGAGGTGCAATTACTCTGGGTTTCGAATGTGCTATACAGCTGTGCTGATGGAAGCCATGTCCATATACCTTTGAGGGCAGAGTTCAGCTCTCAAGATTTTGTTTAGTTCCATCTTAGTCAGGATTTCCAAAATGGCAGGCTTCTTTTGTTAGATACAGCACTTGGCTTATTGATGAACTTTTGACCTAAATTGTATTTCCAATCTCCAGTCATTTAATGGAAGGTCATTAGTGACGGGCTAAACACACACATTCATATATCACATTCCCAGACCAACTGAATTTCAGAAGGAACCAATTTGAAAAGTTACTGAATTAAAACCTTAGAAGAGAGAGATGGATTTTATTGTTAGTGGTTGGCATGACAACTTGATATGTTAGAGAGTAATATGTGCTCTGTTCACGTCGTTGGAGACTCTGACAAGTTCAAGGCCGGGCCTTTGCCTCTAAATCTTGTTACCAAGGTAATGCAGCATAAGGCCAGAGTCCACTGAAATGAATACCTCTGACAGCTCATGCCAGCAGGAGCTATCTGATTAAAAGGGATCTTTAAAAAAAGAAAGAAAGAAAGAAAGAAACAGTATTTTAACAAGAGCAGGAGGAGAATGCAAAGGCAGGATATTAAAATATGGGCAACAGAAAATCTGAAAGGAAAGCAGCCAGTGGGTGCCAAGAAGTAACTAAATAAAGGGGTCCGTTTTATTAGCAAGGGGTTGGTGATGTGTGAAGGTCTGCAGGCAGGGATTCCAGCCTGCTGGGCCATTTTTGTAAGCAAAATGATACTGCCCCAGTTTGGTTCTCTGGCTCAAGTTCAGTGGAATGATTTCACTTGATTGGTGGCCACCCCCCCTCCCACTGCAGGCTTTAATTTGACAGATTTTCTTCTCTGATAATACATTAAAGAAAATGGTTTCTGAGGGACTTCAGAGGTCACACACATGTCCCAAGATGAAAAGGGAATCCACAAAAACCGCAACGCAGAGTAGAGGCCACCAAAATACTACTGCCTTCAGCCACTAGAATGGCCTTTTGGATATTCTCTTGATTCCTGTCCCAGTGATTTGTTAGTTGATGATTTACAGGATAATATTCTCAGGATCATATCTTATGGGATCCTTGTTTTCCTGGCTTTATGTGCTAGTTGATCTTGAATTGTTCATGATGAAACTGTGGTCGCTGGAGTTTCTTATGCTCTAAGAATAGAGAAGAAGAACACATCTTCAAGTTCATGGTCATATTTCCCATCAGGATTTGATCCAGGTGCCCCATGAGCCATCTGTCCTTCACACTTCCAGGGATTTAATGGGAATAATCAGTAAATGAGGTCATGTGAGCAAGAGGATAAAAGGCAGAATCTGAAAGGAATTCAGAATCCACATCAGCAGTTCTAATTTAAAGTTTCTATGAATTCAGATCAGAGTATCATTTCACAAGCAAATGAAGGAATGAAAATTTCCTATGCTTATTCTACTCTATACAAGTAGCTTCTTTCTACAGTATAAGATGTAATGGAGAGGATTTTGGCCTTAGATTTACTGACCCAAATCCAACTCCTGCCTCTGTAAACGATTTGCTGAATGACCTTGGCAAAGTAATTTAACATGTTTCATCTCTGTTTCTTAAGCTATACAAAACAAGGTGAATTATCCTAGCCTTTTCCAGTAACAGTAGTTCTCTACCTGACATGGATAGCCTAATCATGGAGAGAATGTGTTAGAAATTCAGATTCCCTGCGCCCCGCCCCAATTTCTGCTGAGTCAAAATCTACTTTTCAAGAGCTCTACACATGATTCTGATTTGCATCTCTGTTTAAGAATCACCGAAGATTATACATAACTTGTAGAGTTAAACAAGCTAATCTATGTGAGTCCTGAGCTCCTTAATCAAACAAGAAGGGTACTGCTAAGTTCAGCTTATTTTTTTTTTAGCTTGTATTTTTAATATTTAAAACAGGGCAAAGAAATTAGGAATGTAGGAAACTGGGCATACACAAAGTGGTTATATTCCCCTCTACCATTTGAAGTATTTGGAGATGTGCAAGCTTTAAATGAAAAGCTCTTTGAAGTAACTCTCTTTGTTCATGGTTTGCAATATTCCCCTCAGTCTTTATTGATCTGGACAGAATGATAATGGATGTTTATCTAATGCTTACTGGTACTATTTGAGTTCTGTAAGTGTTAGCTCATTCGTTCTTACCCCCTCTTACACACATGATTTAGAGATTAAGTAACCTGTCTAAGGCTTCATGGGTAATAACAGACAGAGGTGGGCTTTGAACCTAGGAAGCCCACTCCAGAGCCCCACTCTTAACCTCTGTGCTATTCACCACTTGGTAGGTCAAACATTTCCAGGGAGTAAATTGCTCAACTTTCTCAAGTGAAAACAAACGCCTATACATAAGAGTTTTTCTAGGCCTAGATCATCATTTATTAAAGTGTAGCCCTTAAGACTTCCTACCACCTGAATGATCTGAGGGCTTATTTAAAATGCAGTTTTCAGGGACTACTCTCAGATCTACTGCACTCATATCTCAGGTATGAGTGGGGTCCGGGAACTGGCATTTAGAAAATATACTCCTCCTTAGGTGATTCTTTTTTTTCCCCCCAGCTTCATTTAAATGAATAAAAATTACATGTATTTAGTTTGTACAATGCGATTTTTTTAAAGTTATACAATGTAATGATTTAATGTATATGGATACATTGTGAAATGATTACCACAATCAAATTAATTAACACATCCATCACTTCACATAGTTACCTTTTGAGGGTGGGGTAAGAACTCTTAAGATTTACTCTCTTAGCAAGTTAAGGTGACTGTCAAGCCCAGCAACGTTTAAGAACCACTGGCCTGGATCCACATTTGTGCGTCACCATTGTTGCGGATGAGTATGCGCAGAACATTTTGGGAGCCACTGAAGTGAAGCGATTTCCCAGAATGAGATGTTGGGGAATGTCTGGGGTGGAACGTTCAGTCTCATGGGTAATGGATGGTTTGCTCAAGGCACAGCTTCTGACCAGGAACAACTAGTTGTTGTCCGTCAAGGAAGGAAGCCGGCAAACGGACAGCATAAATTTGTCTCCAGAGCCCAGATCTCATTTCCCCTCAAGGGGTTCCCATTTGTTGGTAGCAGGGCTAGCACTGGCCTGGAACTTTGATGTTTTCTTTTTCAATATCCAAATGCCAGGGAGTCTCCGTGTCACTGCACACACCGTCTCGGGCACAATGGCAGAGTCAGGGAGCGCACTGTTTGGAATGCGGTCTGGCCCCATTAGGCCTTTGAATTGGGCTGGAACTTGCAGACTCTCACAAGAGTTCATCGAGGTGTCTTTTTCAGAGGGGCAGAAGAAAGGAGGTCAAGAGGCTAACTCAGAGGGCTGGGGACTTGTCCTTTGGAAGAAGTCCACGGTGATCCTCTAAGGAATTGAAAACATTTATGTAAGGCTCATTGAGGAATAATTTATATTCAGTAAATTTCACTTTTTTTGGCGTGTACACTTCAGTGAGTTTGGGAGGGCAGCTATACCAAACATCATACCACCAAGGCCAGTTCGGTGAGTTTTCACTAATGTCAGGCAACCAACATCAAACAAGATATAGAACATTTTCAACTCCCTAAAAAGTTCCCTTGTACCCCTTTGCAGCCAATCACACTCCCTTCCCCCTAGCCCTTGGCTGCCAACTGATCTATGTCTGGATTTCAGAATGTCACATAAATAGAATCTTATAATATGTAGGCATTTGTTGCATATATCAGCAGTTTCTTCCTATTTGTTATAAGTAGTATTCCATTGTGTGGGTTACCACTATTTATTGATTGATTCATCTGATGATGGACACTTGGGTTATTTTCACTTTGGGGCAGGAATTGAGATTTAGAAGAGCACTAATTCAGCAAGCATTTATCGAACCCTGGAAAATGACATAGTTTATGCCTACAGACTCTGATACAAATAATTACCACACTGGAAATTTTAACACCTAAAGAAGAAGGAGCTTCACTTGCAGCCCTAGAAACAAATGGGAAGGAAAAGAATGCCTTTAAGTGGTGATGGTGTAGTGATTAGAGAGCGTTGTCTGCCCTTTGAGAGCCCTAAAATGATACTACCTTGCTGAGACACATGAGGGCGCTCTAACCAGCCAGCATTAGCAAACACTTTTTTTTCATTCTAACAAAGGTTGTTTGTTTTTTAATTTATTGGAATGTTTTGTTGAAAACCCTGGTGAATTCTCACTCCCACCGTTGGTCTCATTGGCCACTCTTGGATGATAGAAAAGAATTTGGCATCAAGTGAATCTGTCTTTGACTAGTCCTCTGGGGTTTATTGTACCCAACCACCGTTTTATGATGAGGCTCCAGTCGACTTCCCTACTTAAACTTACATGGAAAGGCTTTCAAAGGACTCCAAATTAGAATACCTCATAAATCACAAAGTGAACTGAGATTGTCCCTCAAGTTCCCTTTTCATTTTATTGTTACTTTCAGACCTTCTGGGAACTAGCATACAAGTGTTAAAACATAATTGCTGGGCAACATTTTAGAAAGACCTGTTAGGCACTTCTTCTACAAGGGTCAACAATTTAGCTGGTTAAGGGTTGTTCACTCTTGTCAAAGGAACCATTGTGATCCATATAGAAGAAAGCTATCTTTACAACAAAGAAGCAGAGAGAGAGGACAGGGTTACTGGTTTTGGCTTCTGAGTGACTGTTCAAAACAAAAAACAAACAAAAAAATGGTTCTGGATACATTTGAAACCTTTTGAAAATCAATGACTCACTTGTTAAAGAGGAATCAAGTACAAAATAAAAGACATTTCATAAAAACTGAATTAGAATGCTCTGTTGAGACTCTAACTGAATTTAGTGCTGAGGATACATGATTTTCTTGCAAGGTCTAGGAATTCTTAGACCCTTCCTCTCTTAGGGGAAGTGTTTGATTCAGTCTTTTGCAAAGATGTCTCTGCAAGGACTTTCTACAATTAACAGAATAAAACGCTCTCTTGAAGAAAGAAGTCTTTTACTCAATCAGCCTATCCAACATAAAATATGATAATTGTTTCAAGTAGAAAATTATCTTTGGCTGTTATATCCAAATTATATAGTAACTGGGCCTTAAAATTAGGAAGAAGATAGTGAATTAATAATTCTAAGGACAGGGTGTGGCTGTGGCCTACATTCATGGATGCTTGGCCCAATCAGGAGAACCACCCTTGGATGCTCTCTCTTCCTCTCTGGGTGAAATTCTGAACCACTCAACTAAGACCTGGGCTCTTCACACAGCCCCACTGTACACCTTCTCAATCACCCCCTTCAAAATGCATTCTCCCAGTCTATCTTCATATTATCCCTTGGATCCAAAGCTCACTGGCTGTGTGTGGTGGTTAAAAAGATAGACCAATGATTCATAGCTGGCTATGGGATCTTAAAAAAAAATTACTTTACCTCTCTAAGCCTCAATTTCCCCCACTATAAAATGGAGATTGTGATAGTATCTATTTCAGGTCTCCCTAATAGTACCTATCAAAAGTTGTTGGGAAGATTAAATAAGATAATGCATTTAAACAATAAGGCAATGCATATAAAATAATGCATATAAAGGGTCCGATATATACATAGTAAGCCCTCCATAGAGATTGACATCGTCATCATCATCATTATGACTATTATTTCTAACTATTGTTCCTCAGCTATGATCCTGGTAATCCATCTTCAGATTCCTATGGGAAGAATCTTCCTAGTCAATCAAGCCCTTAACTTCTCTTGTCCCTGCATCTCCCCCTATCCCCAGGACTGTCACTCCTCTGACCACCATCAGGCTCACAAACAAAATGTTCACAATCTTGTCCCATTACATATCAGTTGTGCTAAGAATGCCAGGAATGTCAAATGGCCATCACCTTAGCTAACCATCAATTTGGGATGGATTTACCTGAAAGGTGACGTGCACGCCATTCTACTATAAATCCCTATATTCTTCATCCATCCAGGGGACAATCATGACTTCAAGAGCATATTCTGCCCTTTAACAATCACCTTATACATGAGATGCAGAAAGAGAACAAAGTGAGTGGAAAGGTTTAAGGAGGGGAAATGCTATTTTATATCCTTCCAATTATGTCCCAGCAAGCAATAAAGTCAAGGCCCAAGCTGACAATTATAACTCCAAGTTTTGTGAGAAACATGGAACAAAAGAAAAGGAAATCCAAAGAGACAGATCCCAGGTTTAGAAAACTGCCTCTGGGGGTGAAGCTCTGCAAAGATGAATGAGGAGAATCAAAGTGCCTCAAAATAGATCTGTTAACATTTCATTTTTAAGAATGGAATAGGGGAGAAGGGAGGTTCTTACAGACCAGAATAACTTGGAGTCAAGTTGTGTTTTAAACAAATTTTCTTGATTAGTTGGTGTAGTGTTTAGGAGTGTGGATTCTGGATCTGTCTAGCTGCGTTGGTATTCTGCCTCTGTCCCTTAATCTCCCTAAGCTGTGGTTCCCCCATATGAAAAATGGGGGTAACACCACTATCTGCTTCCTAGCATTGTCATTAATGAAATACAATTGTCCATTTATACCGCCAAGCATGGTGCCTGGAAATGAGAAAAGGGATGGGAAATGAAGGAGAAGAAAATAATAGAGTAAGATGAAACAGAGGGTGGCCTTATCCAAACTATTGATGAAAGACAATGTGAATCCACAAGTGTGATTAACGCAACCCCATGCATCTGAGGTCCAAGGAAAGCAGTAAGGTGAAGGAGCTTTAGCACACAGACTCTGACGTTGTGTTTGCCCAGTCAGCGCCATTTGACCTATTTCCTCATTTTCTGCTGTGTCTGATTAGGTGAGCTTGCTGGACAGCCAAGTTCCAGAGCAAAGGAGTAGCAAGCAAAAAAGAGCTCTAGCAATTATATACATGCATAGAAGAACAAACTAAGGGGACTTCAGAGGCTCTTTAGGTCAACCGTCTGAGGCCGGCGAGGTTAAGTGATTGCTCCAAGTCTTGCTGCTAAGGAGCAGCCAAGTCAGGAGTAGAATCTGAAGGCATCTCAGGGTCCTCCCCAGTACATCAGACTGCGAGAGCGAAGCTAATAATAATAATAATGCTACTTTAATTCACATCTTATGTCTAGTGAAAAATGAAAGAGAAGCTTCTATACAGGCATCTTTTGAAGTTCAATTCACAATAGGCTTTACCCTTTAAATGGGTCACTCTGTATCACCATGGTGATTTTTCCAAGTTTTCCTGGAATCATCAGCTGTTTTCTAATGAGGGCACTCCCCAGAACTTGCAACTCCACCAAACAGATAAATATTTCCCAGTAGAAAATACTTAGGTCCTTAAGCAGTTTAGTCAGCAATTCGTGTTCCTTCTCCACTTCTCAGGGCAGCAGTCTAAAGCGGGCTCCTGTACTTGCTTTCGGTGTCATAGAGTTCTTTAAAAAAACAAAAATCTCTTGATTCTACTGAATGGTAAGTCTACTTTCTTGGGTTTTGTGTAATATATATTATCGAGAAACATCTACCTTCTTGCCTTCTACCTTTTTGAGTAAGTATATCACAGATAAAAAGCCTTATAAGAGTATGGCCACTCCTCAAATAATCAAAAAAGAATTATGTATACACAATTAAGCAATCCCATTTCTGGGTATATAGCCAAAAGAACTGAAAGCAGGGTCTCAAAGAGATACTTGTGCAGCCGTGTTCATAGCAGCATTATTCGCAGTAGCCAAAAGCTGGAAGTAACTCAAGTGTCCATTGATGGATGAATGAATAAACAAAATATGATATATATAAAATGGAATATTATTCAGTCTTTAAAAGGAAGGAAATTCTGACACATGCTACAATATAAATGAATCTTGAAGACATTACACTAAATAAAATAAACCAGGCACAAAAAGACATGTACTGTATGATTCCACTTACATGAGGTATCTAGAGTAGTCAAATTCATAAAGACAGAAAGTGGAAAGGTAGTTGCCAGAGGCTGAGGGGAGGGAGAAATGGGGAGTTGTTTAATGTATATAGAGTTTCAGTTTGCGAGTTCTGGAGCTTGGTTGCAAACAACAGGGGTATATAGCTGAACCTTCAACAACATGGGTTTGAACGGTGCTGGTCCGCTAATATGCAGATTTTTGTCAGTAAATATACAGTCAGCCCTCTGTACCCTCAGGTTTCACGTCCGCAGATTCACCCAACAGTAGATTGGAAACAGTATTTTCCATCCACGGCTGGGAATCCGCAGATGCAAGAGGGCCAGCTGTATGCATTGTTTTATACCATTTCATATAAGGAACTCGAGCGTCTGAGGGTTGGTATCCGTGGGGGTCCTGGAACCAATTACCCACGGATACCGAGGGACAGCTGTACTTAACAATACTGAACTGTATACTTAAAAATGGTTGAGATGGTAAATATTGTGTCATGTGTATTCTACCACAGGTACATTTTTTTAAGAAGAGAGAGAGGGAAAGAGAGAGAGAGAAGAACCAGAAGAGAGAGAGAAGGATAGATATTGGAAATGTTTAAAATCCTGGACAGTTCGTTATAAGCATGTGCACAGTCATTTTAAATAGTCTCATTATACTTCTCAGGTATAATGGTGAAGGCTCATTGGCAAAATTTCAGGGCATTACAGCTGCCAAAAGCATCAGATTTGAGCAGCGTAAGTACGTAGCAAATGGAAGACCAACCAAGACCAAGTATTTGTTATTCACTTGAATTTCTCAAGCTTCCACTCAGCTCATATTGACCTCCAGTCAGCTATACATATGTTCTTCCAGGTTTGTCAGTACTCCCAGAGTTCCTTAGTGTAAAATATGATTTTGAACAAAATTTAGAAACTAGGGTATTGATTTCACAGGAAAAAAAATCACTTCATCTCTAAAATAGACAAACCAAAATTCCTGAAGTTCAAATCCTTGTACATGACACAGTTCACAAAAACTTTTATACCTACTTTCATTGGTGCAATTGTGTCTCTCTCCTCACCCACCCACCACCCGCCAAAAACATTCCTACGTTAAAGTCCTAACCCCTAGTACCTGAGAATGTGACCTGATTTGGGAATAGGGACCAACAGATGTAATTTGTTAAGATGAGGTCATGCTGGAGTAGGGTAGGTCCCTAATCCAATATGACTGGTGCTCCTATAAAAAGGAGAAATTTGGGCACCAACACACACACAGGGAGAAAGCTACGTGGACGTGTAGGCAGAGATCTACAAGCCAAGGGATGCCCAAGATTGCCAGCTACCACCAGAAGCTACGGGAGAGGCATAGAACAGATTCTTACTCGTGGCCCTGAGAAGGAACTAAGCCTGCCGAAACCTCAAACTTGGGCTTCTAGCCCCCCAGAACTGTGAGACAATAGATTTCTTTTGTTTAAGCCAATAAAAAAGAAAAATAAAATCCCTGGCATGAGCTTCAGTTATGCCAGCATTTCCCTTTTCCTGATTCTTTAGCCTCTGAGCTCCTTCTGCTTTTCTTCAACTCTCATCCTCCAGTTCCCCCGTCTGTTGGGATTTTACTTACTCCATGCATCATGGTGTATTAAAAAATGCTCAGGCTTTATTTTTATTTAATTGTATTAACTTGTCTCCTTTCATTATAAAAGTAATACATAGTCGTGTTTAAAAACTTACTTTCACATAATTCAAAGGGAAGTAAAGTGCAAAGAAAGAGACCTCTCTCTTCAACCCCAGCTGAGCAAACCTTCTCATCCCCTCCCCCAGAGGTAACTGTTAAAGTTGGGTATGTAGTCCTCCAGAATTTTTGGTGCCTGTACATGCACCAAATGCATGTACAGGCATGCATTTATGTATTGGTTTTTAAGAAGATAAAATGTAATCATATCATACATGCTGGTTTACAACTTGCTTTTTTCTTCAGTTAACACTATATCCTGAACAGCTTTCCATATCAGTATATGCAGGTATGCCTCTTTCTATATGGATGTTCCTTAAGTTATTTAACCAATTCACCAATAAAGGATATTTATATTATTTCCAGTTTAGTGCTATTGTAATCAGCACTGAAATGAACAGCCTTGTGCTTGTATCTTGAGCACTTTCTTGAGTATATCTACAAGATTAACGATTCTGCACCCAATTTACAATGTGGGGGGTTTTCCCACACCACCAAGCAATTCACTGACAACAGCTGGCTGTCCTACAACTCAACTCAATTGTAACACCATCTACCTGGAGATAAGGTAAGATCCCACAGATTAAAGGCTCACCACTTAGGTGTCATCACAATACCAGGTTATCACCTGTGCTTCTGACGCCCGGCTATAGATGGGAGGTTCCGGCTCCCTGGCTGGGTTTGGTTAATTTGCTAGAACAGCTTATAGAACTCAGAGAAACATTTTACTTACTAGATTATCAGTTTATTATAAGAAGATATAATTCAGGAACAGCCAGATGGAAGAGATGCATAGGGCAGAGTATGGGGAAAGGGCCTGGAGCTTCCATGCTCTCTGAGGGCGCCATTCTCCCCAAGTCTCCATGTGTCCACCAGCCTGGAAGCTCTCCAAATCCCATCCTTTTGGGGTTTTATGGAGGCTTCACTACACAGGCACAATTGATTAAATCATTTGCCATGGATAGTTTAACTCAATCTTCAACCCCTCTCCTCTCCTCAGAGGTCAGAAGGTATGACCAAAAGCTCCAACCCTTTAATCACATGGTTGGCTGGCTCCACTGGCAACCAGTCTCGCTGTCTCTCTGTCTCTGTCTGTCTCTCTCTCTCTCTTCTCCTCCCTCCCTCCCTTCCTCCCTTCTTCTCTTCCCTCCCTCTGTTTCATCACTTAGGAAATTCTAAGAGTTTTAGGAGCTGCACGCCTGCTACTGCTGAAGACCAAATATATATATTTCTTATTATAAATCACAATATCACAAGGATAATTCCTAGAATTATTGGGTCAAAGGGTATATGCATTTTACATTTCCATAGATACTCTCCATGAATCTTAGTATCTGACAAAGCTGGGATTGAATCATTCTTACTTACTAGCGGTGTTACTTCAAACAAGTTACGCTACTCATTCTCAATTTCCTTGGTAGTAAAATGGATATAATTTAAAGTCTATCCCAGAGCTGCTCATGGATGAAACAATAGGTTCAGTTCATACTGGTTAGCAGTTAGTCCACATACACTCACCCTTTTCTTTTTCCTTTATTGTCTCTCTCTCCTAACTCCTCCCTGGGTGTTTGCAAGATCCCATTTCATTTCATGTCAACAAATATTTACAGAACATTTAATATATACAAGGTTTGACAAAGGCTGAGAGGACCCTAATTTTTTTTAAAGGTGCAGTCCTTTTTGGAGCTTATAATATTATACAGGAGAAAAACATCTCTCAGGATCTAACATACGGTAAGTCCGTACTTAATAGTACTGGAATGAATGAATTAAAAAAGGAAGGAACGTTGTTGAATGAGTAACACCACCCAGATTGGAAGAGAGCTCAGCGGAGGTCGCAGCATCACAGAGTGGAGTGTGAAGTCAAAGTGATAGAGATGGGGATTCTGAAAACTTTTCCTCCAAATTCCACCTGCCGGCAAGGGAGGCCTGTGACCAGAGCATGTGGCTAGCAAATTACTCGAAGTCTTGTGTTTTGTCTTGACTCTTCACATACAATTTGTATCTTACTTCATAACATACTGCTTGCTTCCATGTAAATGGCATCTTTCTCCCCAATCCTAGGGTAAAATGAACACTCAGCAAGATGTACCATTTTTATCGGTGACTCGAGCTCCTGCTGACATCCTGCCAGGGGTGTGCATACCTGAGTCTGAGAAGCATGAGATTATAAAAGATGCTGAATGAGCTCTCACTTCATGCTTCACCAACTGTCTCCCAATCGGTCTGGCCTTCACAACCATCTCGTACCCTCAGCAACCTCATCCCGCCCAACTTTCTGCTAAAACTCTTCTCTACCCGTTTTCTCTTCAATCCTGATTTTGTTTTCTAAATTGTATGTTGAAACTCCACTGCTCAACAAATATTTAAGAAAAGTAACTCAACTGCAGAACTCCTCCACTAACCATTTGAGGTCATTAAAGTCTCGTGGGACAGCCCTCATTAGTCCACACTGTGTTTGCTGTTGGTCTGTCTCATCTCTGTCATCTACGACAATAGACTCTTAGAGGAATGTAGCTTGTTTCATTTAAATCTTGACAAGCACCCAAACTAACGCTGTGATCAATTAACGTTGCTCTGGTTCTGAGCCCTCGGTGAAGTGCTCTCTTCTGTTTGAAGGACACTGAAAATGGGACATATGGTTTGAATTACTTCTACAGAGCTCAGGGCAACTCTTCTCCATTCCCACTGCCTGAGCTCTGGGTCAGGACCTCATCATTTCTTACCGTGTTTCCCCGAAAATAAGACCTCGCCAGACAATCAGCTCTAATGCGTCTTTTGGAGCAACAATTAATATAAGGCTGGCTCTTATGTGATATAATATAATATAATATAATATAATATGATATAATATGATATAGTATGATATAGTATGATATAGTATAATATAGTATAATATAGTATAATATAGTATACTACAGTAAAATAGTAAATATAGTAAATATAGTATAATAAGATCGGGTCTTATATTAATTTTTGCTCCAAAAGACACATTAGAGTTGATTGTCTGGCTAGGTCTTATTTTTGGGGAAACAGGGTATTTAGATTATTGCTCCAGCTCCCTGCACGGGACTTATTGTCTTTCCACCCCCACCCTCCTCAAAGCTGTTAGAGCGATTTTTCTAACACAGAGGACGGCCCATGCCATTCCCCTGCTTAAAATTTAGGTGTCAACAATCTATAACTACATGTAATGACATTATGTTTCACTTACAGACCAGTGAGTAAGCAAGACACAAAAGGATACATATGTTAAATAAAGCACAAAACCCAGCAAAACTCCATGGTGTTAGAAGTCACAATAGTAGCCAACAAATAGGTACACGAAAAGGTGCTCAACATCACTAATCATCAGGGAAACACCAATCAAAACCACCATGACACATCATCACCTCACACCTGTTAGATGGCTATTACTAAAATAATAAAAAATAACAAATAAAGGTAACAAGTATTGGCAAGGATGTAGAGCAAAGGGAACCCTAATACCTAATACACTGATGGTGGGAACGTAAATTGGCACAGTCACTGTGGAAAACAGTATGGCAGTTCCTCAAAAAATAAAAAATTGAACTATTGTGTGATCCAGCAATCTCATTTCTGGGTATTTATCCAAAGGAACTGAAACCAGAATCTTGAAGAGCACCTGCACTCCCATGTTCATTGTAGCATTATTCTCTGTAGCCAACATATGGAAACAACCTAAGTGCCTGCCGACAAATGAACGGATAAAGAAAATGTGGTATATGTATACAATGGAATATTTTCAAGCCTTAAAAAGGAGAAGCAAATTCTCCCATTTGCGATGACATAGATGGACCTGGAGAACATTATGCTAAATGAAATAAGCCAGACATGGAAAGCCAAGTACAGCATGACCTCACTTATATGTGGAAGCTAAATTTGTCAAACTCCTGGAAGCATAGGGTAGAATGGTGGTTGCCTGGGGAAGGGGACATGGGGAGGTGGCATTCAAAGGGCACAAAGTTTCAGCTCTGCAAGATAAATACGTTCTGGAGCTCCACCACAAAGCATGGTTCCTATAGCTAACAAGACTGTCTTGTGTACTTACAATCTTGTAAGAGGGTATATCTGATGTTAAATTTTATTACCATGAAAAAAACAAGATAATTATAATAAAGGATGCGGGAGGAAACTTTGGGAGGTAATAGATATGTTTATGGCCTGGATGGTGGTGATGGACTCATGGTGTATACTTATCCCCAAACTCACAGAGTTGCATACATGAAACATGTACAGCTTTTCACATGTCAATCTTACCTCAATAAAGTGGTCAAAGAAAAAAAGAAGTCAAGACAGCCGTTCCTGGTAGGGGTGATCAGTAAGCACAGCGAAAGGAGCACGATACATCGTTCCCTCCCACTTGGGCCCCTCTGCAACCCTAGTCATTCCTCCAGGACCCAGCCCAGCAGACGACTCAATGTTCTACCAACACAACCTTCGTCCTATTTTTTCATGACGATGCTAACGTTGACAGAAAGCCCTTCAGTTGAAGTCGACTTACCCTTTGAGGCTCTGCTCAAATACCACCTCCGCCATGAGATTTCTTCCTGACCCACCTTGGGAAAATTAATGGTACCCTTCTCCATGCTTTCACAGTACTTTTTAATTCTTTCCCTACAACTGCAGTCACCATACTTTCAATTAAAAAAAGAAAAAAGTAGGACTTTCGGTCTGAAAAGTATGAGTTATACTTAAGGGGTCAATAGGATAGACTACTGGGATCAGAAATGGCCTGTGTATAAAACATTGCATTATAGTAATTTCTCTGGATTTGTGTCTCCATCTAGGCCAGAGGTTCTTAATCTCTCCTGTGCCATGAATCCTTTGGCAGACTGGTGAAGCCTATGGACCCCTCTTTTTAAAGTAAATTTTCACTGAAGTGCAACAACTATATAAGTGCACAAATTATAGATGGATTATAGCTCAATGAATTTCTACCAAGTGAACACATTCACATCGCTAATATCTGGATCGACTAACCCAAAAGCCCCACACACCCCTCACAACCACCCCCCGCCCCCAAGGGGTAAACACTATCTTGACTTCTAACACCAGAGGTTTGTTAGCTAGTTCTTAAACTTACACAAATTGAATCATCCAGTATGTTCCCTTTTGTGTCTGGTTTCTTTTTCTCAATCTTATGTTTATGAGATTTGCCCATGTTGCTGAATGTAGCAATTGTTTATTCATTCTCATTGCTGGGAGTATTGCATTGTATGAATATGCCACTACTGATTTATCCATTCTTCTGTTGATGAACATGTGGGTCTGTTTTCAGTTTCCATTGTAATGGATAGTGCTGTTATCCGCAGACAAGGTAAATATGCGTTATGTACTCATTTCACTGTTTTTAAATGCATAAAATAAAATACATATGAGCACAAAATAACTAAACTACTATAGAGTTTTCAAAATATAAAGCAACATTTGAGACATAGCTATGTATGTGCTTCATTATTAACACAATTCTCAGATCTACCAGTGGGTCTAATAACTATAATTTTGAAGTAACGATGTGCATAAATGAAATTTCAAAATTTCTGTAAAACAATAACATGCTTGAAAGTATCCATAATTTCTGTTGGTTACAAAGCCACATATATTGTGAATACCTCTGTTATTTCTTGTATAAATTCATAATTGAAGGAATGTTAAATTTCAATTAGAGGTTAGTGAAAAATGAAGATGTGATTTTTTTTCCCCCATCCAAGTTCAGGTAGTCCCTGAATTCACCTCTGATCTAGACTGAACCCCCTTAAATGGATTATACCCTAACCATATGAAAATTTCAGAATCTGACACAAAACTTGGCATACCATAGGAACTTAGTAAATTCCTTTTGACTATAAATTCATGAATGGTAATAGCAAATTTTGGGTGAGCATGTAATATGTGTCAGGTACGGTACTACGCTCCTTAAATGTTCTTCAGAAAAATCCTCACAACAACCTTGTGACTATGCCCCCATTTTACTGATGAGGAATGGAGGCTGGGATCAATTATGCAACTTTCCGAGATTTGACAACCAGTAAGTGGAAGCCCAGGAATTCACACTCAAGTGTTTCTGCCCCAAGGTCCCCAGCTGACTACTAACATCTATGTTTTACTGTTGACAATTGAATGAAGAAATAAATGAAGAACTGAATGAGCAAATGGATGAACTTAACCAGTCACACCCTCTATTTCCCTAATCATTATAACTTGTGGAACAATTTCAACAAGTAAGTGGCTGAAATGAGTGATACAGTCTGGTTGTTGAATATTATTTTGTGTGAGGCAGTTTGGCCCCTTGAAAAAACCCAAGTAATCATTAGTAGTATAGATCTTTAATCAACTGAACTGGCATCTAGCAAACGTTAGATGACAGATGTTCACAGTGCTGAGCTTTAGAAGGCAAGCTCCTGGGCCACAGAGCTTCATTCATAGTAACTGGCACTTAACTCCAAGTGCACACATCAGGGTGTTTGGGGAAAATTATCTGATAACCAAATCTCACCTCCTTTTAAGGAAAACACTCGTAACAGTTACACTCCATTTGAAACATTTTGCCCTAGCTGAAGTCCAGAGGAAGCAATGGAGAAGTATGAAGGAACCGTGGGATGTCAGGGCTTCCAGATTCCTCCCTTGCCTTGAGGGCTTGGATAGGTGGTTGTCTTTCTAGGAAATTAAACAAGAGGGGCTTTCAATTCTGAGATTCTTTTTATCCAAGGGAAACAGATTAACTTTATCCATTTCTCTTGAAAGGTATTCTCCAAGTATGGACTCCTAAAATTTAAGAAAAGGTAACTTTTGTGCTTAAATATATGTTTCTGAACTTAGCTATTATCATTTCATTGTTTTTTAAAAAAATTATACAAACAATATTTACACATATAAAAGCATTCAAATATATAAATATTTAAACATTTAAAATAAGAAATCAAAGTGTCCCTCATTCTCCTAATTCTACTCCTCAGAAGCACTGTTAACAGTTTCATGCATGTATTTCCAAACTTTTTTCTAAATACATGTACCATATATTTATATTTATATGTACACATAAATATAATGTACACATAAACATCTTGCGCAATGTTCTACAACCTATTTTTTCTTTATATTCGTATATTATGGATGTTAGTCAGTGTTATATTTCATTAAGGCTGGATATTATTCTATTTGGGGGTCTATTATAACTGTTTTCACTATTCTCCTATTGAAACATTTAGCCTGTTGCTTCTCTTGTTTGCTCTTGGAAACCACCTGGTGACTACCTTGTTTAAATGCTCATATAACGATTTCTGTAGGGTAGCTTCTCTTCAATGAATTTTCTTAGTCAAAGAGTCACGTTTTAATTTTTGAGAGTGATGGGCAGTTTCAGGAGGAGACACTCTGAAGCTTCCATCTGGAAGGGAATTTTCTATGAGGTTTCAACTGACTGAGATCCATGGCCTGGGTTATCTCACTCCTACGAATCACAGAATTCCTTTCACTCCAGTAAAGCTAACATGTTCTCTATATTGTTACAATCTCTCCTCTCAGTGCACATTTCAGCTCCTTCTGAAATTATCCTTTATTTCAGAAGCAAATGATTTCTATAAAGCAGAGCTCAGAAGCCTTTCCTGCTTCAAAGTAAAGATTAAACTCCACCCCTACTGTGGACGTTTTTTTCCTAACTGGTCAGCATACGCTCACCTACAACTACCTGAAGTCCATGTTCAAGCTTCCTTCTCCTTTCCATATAGGCAAAAGAACATCAGGATTTACTGGGAAGGGAAATAAATACATGTGAAGTGATCATTTATTTAGGACTGGAACAAGGGGAAAAGTTCAGAAATTTTCAGAACAAACCATTGTAACAAGAACCTGAAATCCTGCCAAAAACTCCTCAGCATCAATAAATATTGACTTTGTCATATTCTAAGAAAAAGAATCCTCTTAGTCTTTTTATTAAGCACTCTCTGTATGAATATGAAGGTATTTTACATAAATTATTTCTAATTCTCCCACGAAACTTGAAGGGCAGGTTGCAGTTTCTCCGTTAGACAGATAAGGAAACTGAGCTCACAGATCTGATGCAATTTCACAGCTAGTTAAGCGCTTGGGATGGGGGTCCAGACTCAGGCTCACCTGATTCTCTTTCCCCTACAGCACTACATTTTCTCTCTTGCCATCCAAGTTTCCAACTCAGAACTTCAAAGGAATGAAGGAAGACCAATGAATGAATGGAGGTGCTGAGATGCAGAACTTAGCCCAGCATAAAGAGAATAAGGAGATAAGGAGTGCTCTTTCATGGGAGGTTGGATGATTGATTATCTGTCAGGAGTATTGCGGATGGAAATCCTGCCGTGAATCAGAGGCTGGATCAAATGATCTCCAAATCCCCTTTCAAGTCTACAAATGTATAATTTGCCTCCCACACCCACTTTACAGATAGGGAAACAGGTTCAGAATCATTAAGTAACTTGCTCAACTTCACAGCTAACTAGTGCAGAACCCAAGCATCACGGTGACTCTTCTACTGACCTTTCC
This sequence comes from Rhinolophus ferrumequinum, assembly GCF_004115265.2. Classification (NCBI taxonomy): domain Eukaryota; kingdom Metazoa; phylum Chordata; class Mammalia; order Chiroptera; family Rhinolophidae; genus Rhinolophus; species Rhinolophus ferrumequinum. The sequence goes on along the minus strand of NC_046299.1, from coordinate 17,224,109 downwards.
ACTAAAACATAAGATTGTAGACTTTCTCCGGCATTTTTTTCCCATAATTTTGAATCCCTTTGCTCATTTTTTCTTTTCTTTTTTGATGACTTTGGCTAACTCAGGTTCCACCTTGATATCCTACAACAAATATGTGATTGGGGCAGGGAGAGGCATGCCTTTGTTTTCCCCTCATGTCTGTTCTGAGAGCAGAGACACAAGGACCAGGACCACTTGCTGTCACCACACACTGTTGTTGTTTTTTTAATGCCTTGGATTCCTAATCCAGTAAGAAAAGTATTAATGTTGTGTATAAAGAAAGTAATGACATGAGGCTTACTCCCAGAAAATGCAACGACCAAGTCTGTAAAAACTCTGACAGACTTTTAAAAAGCAGTCAGGGTTGGAGCAAATCTATAACCCATTTCATGGAAAAGAAAAAGGCTAAGAAGAGTCTTTAAGAAAACTATAACCTTCTGGGCTGAAGCATGTTGTGTCATAGCCAGACTGCAGGGAGACTGGCTCAGAAAATGCACTCTCCACTGGAAGAGCCCCTGAATATTTGAGAATAGGCTGTTTGATGTATGTGCCATTCTCTCTCCATACCCAGGTTACTCCCACATGCAAATCCCAGGCTGGTCTCTCAATTACCTCCCTGACAAAGAAGTAAAAATCACCTGTCAGAAAAAGAACCCACATTTCTGAGAGAGATTGCCACTCATTCCCTCACCTCAAAGTATAAACTTTGGGGAATGTGAAAACCAAGGCCTCATTCATGCATTTGGAGACTTGACTTTGATTAGATCCCCAAATTCTTATTACTATACTTACTGTAAAATCTGGATAAGTAAATTTCTGTTAAGGCTGCTGGAAGTCTCATCGATTAGTTAACAATTCACATCCAAGCAATTTGGCTTTTGGAAATCCTATTTATTTTCATTACTTGGTTCAGGAAGTTTTCAAAATGTAGTTTTAAATTATTCAAAGTGAGACACTTAGAAAAAAAAATTATTCAAAGTGAGGGTTATAAGGGCCTGAAGTGCTGGTCAAAGGAACGACCATGCTGGTTCACTAATTAGCCAAACAATGTTAGCCCTGATTCTAGAGCCATTTTATAATCCAGATGCAAAACCCAGCCTCTACCATTTACCAGCTCTTTGGGCAAATTACTTAATTTCTCAGTTCCTCAGTTGCCTTGTTTCTAAACAGGGATAACAGGATAATAACTCATGGGGTTGTTGTAAAGATTAAATGAGATATTTATGTTAAAAAGCACTTTGAATAGTACCTGGCACACAGTAAGTGCTCAGCAAATGTTAGTAAAACTCTTATGTTTCAATGATAAGAATGATCCCCACCACCATTCGAAATGAAACGACTGGCCATACAAACTTTAAAGAGAGTTATATCCAGATTTTGTTATGTTTAGTTTTCACAAATAGCAACCACTATTATAAAAAAAAAATTAAATAGACTGGTTTTTACATCTGATCTTCATTTACACCGAATATAATCTGCAAGTGATTAGATTTTACTTTTATTGCTCCTGTCAAACTATCACATGTTCCTTATCTCTCCCTAGGTGTGGCTCACACTCAGCATACTTGTTAAGCATCCTATCTGCTGATTTAATTTTAGTAAGCACTAGGACTGACGTTGTGAGAAACTTGCCTTGTTCAAAGAATACTGCTTAAAAGACACAAATTAAGTCATTAGTTTATCAGAATCTTAAAGAGTTACAGGTCTTTTTTTAAATGGGGGGAAGGGAGAGGTCAACAAATGACTAGGATTTAACCCAAATGATTAAAAGGACAGGATGTTCTTATTTTTCCCTAAGGGCCCCAGGAGGAAATGAGAACTAAATTTAATATTATGAGTTCTCATGTTCATAAATTGATGTCTTAGGTTTATGTGTCCTAGTAATTATGCCCTGCTTCAGAAAGGCTTACCCTGAAAGTTTAGTCTGAAGATAAAAATTCAGGAGCTGGGAGAGCTGAGTAGAAACTGTGAAATTAAAATAGTAAGAATTTCCAGCAAGCTATTTATCTCAGGGCAAATTTATGAAGTGGAATTTATGTGTCACGTCCCAGCCATCCTTTTACTTCCTACTGGTACCTCAGCAGCAGAACTGTCGTCAAGCCAGGAAGCCTTTTCACTCTCCTTTACCTGATGAAGTGCGTTATTCAGACTCTGCTATCAGACATTTACACTTTAGTGAAAACTTAGGTCAGTGTGTCACTGCTCCCAGGAAGGAATTGTTTTAAAAACTTTACTTCTAATGATAGACAGCAAGGTTTTTAATTGCAATGTCATAGATTATACTGCAAGCAACTGAGACCAATCTGACTCAAACAAAACAGGAATTTCTTGGAAAAATAAGGCTCATGGCTCACAGAATTGAGGGAAAAGCTGAAGACTCAGGTATTGGAAAGGATAGGAGCCAAGTCAGTTCTGTAAGCTCCTTGTAGCAGTATCTAATCACCATTCTCCCCAGGGACCTCCCTCAAGATAACTTCAATTTTCTTAATATTCAAACGCTAGGGAGAGAACATCTAGTTGGTCCAGCTTAGAGCCACCCCTTGCTCAAGGTGGGGCGGAGAGCAGGGCATCGAAACTACAGCAATGGGGTAAAAAAAGGTTCCAGAAAGGAATCCTGAAGCACTCTTTCTGGAAAAGGGAATAGATGCTGCCTGTGCAAACAAAAACATTCATTTACTAATCATCAAGTAAAGAAATTTTACACACCTGTAAATACCGTGTTTCCCCGAAAATAAGACCTAGCTGGACAATCAGCTCTAATGCATCTTTTGGACCAAAAGTTAATATAAGACCCGGTCTTATTTTGTGGTATTTTACCACAAAATAAGACCGGGTCTTATATAATATAACATAATATAACATAACATAACATAATACCAGGTCTTACATTAATGTTTGCTCCAAAAGACACATTAGAGCTGATTTTCCGGCTAGGTTTTATTTTCAGGGAAATACGGTAGGTGTGGGACACACACTTTGGAGTGTGGTCAAGGAGGACCGTCCCAGCACTAAGAAACCATCGTTCTTCACATGAAGGTCCCTTCTAAGAGACGCATGTAAGTCAAGTGAGATAGGGACCCCAGGATTCTTACAATGGTTTTCTCTCAGAAGCTTTTAAATAAACACTTTATGATTTGACTGTATTTGAAAACACCATACTTTGTAGCCTTTTGGGATGGTGCTGAAATGTGGTTTCTAAGGTCAATATTTGAGTGAATACTAATATATGTAAACCACTGATTTAGACTGTAGATCACTGCCCATCTACAGTGCTGGCCAAATATGCAGTTTCTTGAGTGCAACACCCAGACTTCCTAAAGCAGAGTCTTGGTGGGGGGGGTTTGGGTGAGGGCTGACTTGAAACTTTTAATAAGCTGAGCAGGTGATTTTGATGTATGCTTAAGTTTGAGAACCACTGAGCCAGAGCCAACAAATCCTAATATTTATTAAGCATGTGCTCTGTGCCAGTCAGTATTCTAGACTCCAGGGATACAACAATGTACATTAAACAAAGCTCTTGCTCTTTTGAAGGTTCTAAAGGGGAGGAAATGAATGATGAACAAGTACAGAAAAATTAACAAGATAATTATAGAGTGGAATACTAATTTACTCTGAAGAGAACAAAGAGGGTAACCTTAAGCTTAACATGACCAAACAGAAGTGCTCACTTTTACCTGTTATACTATTTCTTGTCGAGTCTTCACTATCCCAGGTAATTGTGTCCCCATCCCCATGGATGCTCAGGCCAAAGGTCTGGAGATCATTCTGGATTGATTCCTCTCTTTCCCTCTTTTCCCTTACCTTCCACATGCACTCTATCAGCAAGTTATGTCAGCTCTACATCCAAAATATACCCCAAGTCCATTCACTTCTCATCATATCCACAGCCATCCCTACAACAAGACCTCACTTCCTCTTGTGTGGATAACTTTAATGGCTTCCTTGTTTCTAATCACATCTCTCTTGAGTTCATTCTCTGGACAGCAACCAGAGTGAAATTTCAAAAATGTAAATGAGGCCCTATCTCTCCTTTACTTGGAACCTCTCAAAAGTCCAAGTCTCACTCTAATCTACGAGACCTATACCATCTAGCTCTTGCCCAGCTCTCTGGCCAAATCCGGGGTCTCACGGTCTCTTGCTCACAGTGTTGCCCTTCTCTCAGTCCCTCAGCCATACCACACTTGCTCCTGCCTCCTGACTTTTGGACGTGCTTCTCGCTCCAGCTTCAGATCATTTGGGTCTCAGCTCAAATGTCACCTCCTCAAAGATTCCTTCTTCATCCATCCTAAGTAGGACCCTACCCCACCTGAGTCATTGCCAATGGTCTGTTTCATTTTCTTCATAGCCCTTAGCATCTGAAATAACCCTATTTATCAATTTGCTTATATGTTAACATCTGCGTTTTCCCAGGACAATAAAAGCTTCATGAGTGCAAGAGTCTTTGTCTGTTTTATTCACGGTGCTATCACCAGGACCCAGAAGACTGGCTGGCACATACTAGCTGCTCAATAAATATTGTTGTCTCATTGAATAAGACTGAGTGAATCAGTGGAAAGTAACTGGCGATGAGGCTGCTTAAACAGGTTATCAGTAACAAAGGCTGAGTTTTCAGGGTTGTGGGTTTGGGGACCACATAAATTCCAGCTTTGTCCTACACAAACTCTTCATTCCAGGCCAACAGGTTTACTCGCTGTTCTACCAACACATCTCATACTATGCTATCTCTGTTCACTGAAGAGGCCTAAGTGGTGCATTCACCGTGAGTACGGCCTGGGGGGCCTGTCTTGGAAAACTCGCATGCATGCTTTTGCTCCTGCCACCTCCATCATCTAAGACCCAGCTCCTCCATCTTTCCCCATCACAGTTCTGCTCTGAGACATCACCCTGTTTTCTCCAGCAGGAGAGGACCTCTCTCTTCCCCGACTCCTCTTAGAGTCTGTATATACAATTTACAGTGATGCTGGTATACTTATTAAAGGTGTGCATTGGGCAAGTTATTTAACCTCTCCGGGCCTTAGTTTCTTCATTTGAAAAATAGTGTTAGTGATACTGATTTAACAGGACTGATAAGATGATTAAATATAACATACATAAAACACCAGGCACAATGCTTGACAAATAAGCAGTCATTAAATGGTAGCTACAAAACACCATTAAAATGGAAAATAATACATATTATTGATAATAAGGCAGATATTTATCAAATATTAACCATTTGCTAGGAGTTTCACATTTATTATCTCATATGTGGTGATTTTACAATCTAGTTGTTTTATACCTTTGTGTTTTATTTCCCAACTAGATGTTTAAGGCATAGGCTATGTCGTAAGGTTTTTAAAAATAATCTTCCCAGTGCCAGACTAGTTGATAATTTATAGCAAGTGTTCAAGAACTAGGTTGCAAATGATACGATGATCTGTAGCTCTGAAATTTAGCGATTTGCATTATGTCGAATGATAAGCTGATCTGAAAAATCAGATCGATTAGGTTTACAATTTAGAACTTGGATTTAGATGTGTCAGCTGCTTAAACAGTGTGCTGGAGAAAGCTCTGCTTTCTTCATTCAGTAAATACTTTTGAACACCTACTATGTGCCACATTCTGTTTTAGGCAACTAACAAAAACTTCTAAAATAGAAAAATGATGGAATTCATTTGTCTGTATATCTGGCATGTTTATAAACTCCATTTTTGCAGTTGCTTAATCCTTCCAAGAGACTGGCTCATATGTTGGAATCTAAGTTCTTAGAGAATATACAAAACATACGGCATAATGAACAGTCAGGCTCTGCAGTCAGAAAGCCTGGATTTGAATCCCAGCTCTACTAATTCTTTGCTCTGAGACCCTTCCTGGGCAAGTTACTTATCCTCTCTAAGCCTCTGTTCCTGCATCTCTAAAATGAAAATAATAGTACCTACAAAGCATGCGGTACCAACATACTATAAGAACTCAAAATATTAGCTGTCATTAATTTATCAGTTCAAATTCCTCTACCAAGCATATTAAGGACACTAGACAAGAAGAATGCACTTCTGAACAAGGAGAGAGGTAATGAACATATACTTAAGTTCCATTATGTGTCCGTCACTAGAGTAGAAGCTCTCTATATGTCATCTAATCCTTACAACAACACGGTCAAACAGGTATTATTTTACAGATGAGGACAGTAAAACTCAGAGAGGTAAGTATCGTGTTCAAGCGCACACCATAGAAATGGTGGAGCCGGGGTTAGTGCTTCTCTGAATCCTTCTCACATAATGAAAAAGGACCCACTTACATTTCCTTCATTGTGTCTCTGAGATTCTACACACATTGCATTGTTTCTTTAGGATAGCAGTGCCCACATTTTGGAGTGCAAGAGAATCACTTGAAGTGCAAAAAAACCCCCTCAATCCAGGGGCCCACTCTAAAAGATTACTAATTCAAGGATAGGGCTCAGGGATCAACATTTTAGGAAATTCCTAAATTTTGACTGTGATGGAAAAGGGAGGTAGAGAATGGAGTCAATTGTTTCAGACAATGCAAATTACAAGTATTTTTGTTGCAGGTAGTGCATGATTATATTCTAGAAACAGTGTCATAAGGATTAAAACACCAAGTTTTTAAATCACATAATTTAGACATAAAAGATTAGTATAATAGCTGAAATCTTAAGGCATGTGACCATGTGCTGAAACGATACATAGGCAAACTGACGTACTTCAGGCTTCAGGTAGCAATTGCATGCTTTGTGTTCCTTTTATAGTTTTTCTACACAGAAACTAATTCTTAAATCGATTTTGTATGTGTTTTTGTATGTGAGTGAGCTCTCATTTGGAATATCTTATTTATAGCAGTTGTTTATTTATTAGTTATTTGCTTATTCAGTTATTTATTTAGCTATGATTCTTTTAAAAGACTCACTAAATGGAAAATGAATAAATGAGGATAAGTGCGTGTTTTTTTTTTAAAAGGAGGAGAACTCTGAGGGTGATACATCATTAATGTCACAGAAGTTTATCAGGCCTGATAACTTAAGCAGTTGTATAAGGACCTGTCAGGTATTTAGTGGAGATAACTCTTTAAAATAAACCATATAGGTCACATAGTGCTAATAAAATATGTTGATGAATCTTTGAGAATTGCCCTGATTATATCTCCTTAGGGAATGGAGAACTCGTTAGCATGAGTTCCCTGTCAGTCTTTCCTGCTCTTTTCCCCAAGTACTTTCCAGATGGGCTTGGCATAAAAGGGGGATCAAAATGTATGTAGCATGGCCAAGTTTCAAATGAATGGCTCATCTAACCCCACTGATTAAATACATGACATTATGCAGTATGAAAAGGCTGCTGTGCTTCACTGACTTTACTTTTCTATCTAAGAGCTTTAAATAGGGAAATTTGGGGGAAGGGATAGGGAAGGGCTCTCTCTATGAATTCTTTTCTCTTCATATTCAACTGCTGATACATATTTCCCAGCCCAGGGAAAAGCCTCAGAGCTGAGCAGTTGTTAAATTGGGAGCAGCAGGGTGTGCGTGTGTGCTCGTGTATATGCAAGCACACAGGGAGAGAGATAAACCTGTTTGCTTTCTGAAACAATAAGTAGTAAAACAGGTTGTTTGGGGTAAAGTCCCTTGAAGTACATAATTGACATTAAGTACATTAGCCTATAATAATGCCTCATATTTACATAGTGCTTTGAAAATTTCAAAGCATTTTCATATTTATTATCTCACTTCCACTTTACAACAACCCTATGAAGTGGTACAGCAGATATTATAATCCACCACCACCACTTAAAACATGGTGAAACTGAGGCACAAGCATGTCAAGGAACTTGTTTGAGGTCACATAACTACTAGTTGGTGTCACAGCTAGAACTAGAGTACCAGAATTTTGAAACTTAAAACTGTGTTTTTTTGGCAGAACGTGTCTCAGCTACTGCTTGATCTACCCAGAGTTCACGTGGAGATTTGTGGCTACAACTTAATTGGAGAATACAAATCAGGCATGCCTAAAACACTCTACAGAAAGGAGATTGTTTCTCTTAGATCATGACTGTGTTAGAAAGGGAGGTAGAGAATAGAGTCAGTTGTTGTAGACAATGCAAATTATAAACAAACAAAAACACTCTGTAATCATTTTCTGGATATTTTGGAGGCTATTTATTCATTAATTCATGTATTCATTTTTTAAAGTATCTATTAAGTGTCTTTCTATGCTCAGCACTTTTGCAAAGATACAAAGATATACATTTAATTTGGGGGTTTGCTTTGAATTATGTAGATAATTGTCATTATAGTCATATTTCCACCTGGTAGATGAAATGACATGCCTTCCTCGCAGAAAAGCAAGATAAACAAAAACAAATCAAGAAACTGGGCAACTTCCCTTCAATTCTCCTCCTGTAGAAGAAATTTTTTTTTTTTTTTTTGTAATCAGGTGATAAAATATCCTTCTAGGTACACAAACCACCAAGTTGACTATGTCATCTAATATAACACAGACCTTAACAGGAACGCCCCCTTGAAAGTGGGGAGAGTGGGCTTAAGTTATTGCCAGGTTCCTTATCAGAAATATGAGATCAGGATTTAAGGGAAAATGTTAGTTTCTAGCCCAAAAGGCAACTTCCAAAAAGCAACTCTGAAGGCCAGGGTTAATTCTCTACAATACTTTCCCCTCCCTGGCTCCAAACTTTTTCTCTTGGCAGGCATGCTTGAGGATGTAGACAAAAGGGAACAGAGCGACTGATGAGTGTAAGGAAACTGACAAGAGTTGAAGGCCCTGTCATTCCCTTGGAACATAAGCAAGAGTTTGCTAATGAGCGTTGTAAGTTTCCGTGGAGGTCACTTTTTTTTTTTTCCGAAAACATTTCCCTGGACAGATTCTTTACTTTCTAGCATAAATACCTCCAAACCCAAAGGCAAAAATTTGTGCTAATATTTACATATATTATAAGCACTTGTTTGATAAATTTCTTTGGTTTATACTAAATGTACACAAATAGTGTCATTGAGTTAAACTACTTTTTTTTGTTGTGACAGGTCCTGCTTGGCTCCCAATGTGGGTATGTGAAACAATATGTATGTTCATACGTGTTGTTTATTTACCTTGTGTGTGTGAAGAGTGGAGACTCAGAGTTAACCCCACCTTTGTCCTAACTCTGTCACCATTTTGCTTCTCTGAGTTTCCAATTTTTCCACTTGTGAAATTACAGTGTTGGAGTCAGTGAGTTGTAAACTCTGTTTCAACTCTACCATCCAATGATGCTCCAGTTTTTAAATATGTTTTTGTAGTTATTAAACATATATTATTTCAGCCATATAGTAGGGTATCCTTAGCAATATAGTAGGGTCCTGCTTCAGGATAATTGGTCATAGTTGGTTACAAAATCATAAGTCAGATAAAATGAAGTTTATTCTCTATACCAAAATGATTATTTGATTTGTGAAATAATTCCTGTACAGTGGTAAATAACAAACTCTGGTTATACATTTAAAATAATGATTTACTTTTAATCCATGTTTTCAGAAATAGTAATTTAGAGTGAGTTATACATGCATTAAATAACACAAAGTGCATAAATGTCAATATATCATAGTGTTCTGGAAAGCTAAAGTAAAATTTCAATCCAATATTCTCAACTTACAAAATAGGGAACTGTGGAACAAAAAAGTTTACTTACTTGCTCAAGATCGTACAGGTAGTTAAAAGGCTGTGCAAAGAAAACCAACTGCAGAATATTTTCTGTATTTTTCTCTATTCACATTTTGAGACCACACCTCTTCATTTACCTATGAAGAAAAAAAATCACAGATGTTCAGTGCTTAAATTGAAGAATAGTATTAAAAATAAAATTTACAGTTATAATGCAGACTCTCAAGTTCTTCATGTGTGGACACATCACATTTTAATAGTCTAAATAGAAGATTCACATGCATTTAAAGTAAGTTAATCTGCTTATGACTTTCTTAATTTTGCTCATCTTCGGCTTGCCACTGAAATACCATAGTACTTTAAAATTATTTTAGTTTTTTGGTTGTTCTATAAATAATATTGTGATTTTTATAACATAAGAAGAGATTGACCTCTGCCAATAATATATTTTCTAATACTGAAACTCACTGAAATTCCGGTGAGTATGATTATAGGTGTTAGTAGGAATTGATTCCATTGCTCCCAGTCACATAAATGAGTTTTATTATTCTTGTACTAAATACTAAATAACCTCCCTTTATATACTTATCATCTTGGTGCAATGGTTGCACCAAATAGTAACACAAAATACTAATCAGTTTCAAGGCACACCGCTCCATTTTTGCCATGGACCCCAATGTCTGAAATTAGCGGGGCTCTTTAAAACTAGTGCTTCTAGCGTTTCATTGACTCACACTAAATCAGTCCCTCCATCACCCAGTTAATTTTAACCTTGACCTCCCACAGCTGTAATGCTTTGCTCAGTCCAAAAAAACTCCCTGCTTCCACCCTTTCTGCTTCTGATGAAGCAACAGTGGGGAGGAAAATCAAAACCCATTCCTTTAAGAAAGATTCCGCCTTCTCTCTTATAAGCAAGCGCCTCACGCTAATTGTGGAGTCTCTACTAAGTCACACACTTTACTACTCAACATTGGGAGAAGCTGCTGCCGCTGCTGCTGGCTGCTGCCGCCGCTGCCACCCCGGGTCTGAGGCTGCAGCGGGTTTCTGTGCAGCACTGCAGAATCCACACCTAGAAGACACTCATCTACTACCCTGGACACAAGAAAGCCTTGGATCCTCAGTGGGTAAGATCTTTTATCCATTTTGCCCAGAAACTGTGTGAAAGGGAATGATCATGGAACAGACTGCCCCTCAGACATGCTTAAAATGGATTGTATTAATTTGTCTTCCTTTGATGGGGGTGGGGGGGCGGTTTGGATTTGTGACAGGCAAATGCCCTGTATAGTGGATAGTGGAGACTATTGTCTGATATGTGCCCTTAATATACTTTTTTTTCCTATTAAAAAAGGCTGACCTTGATGCATGCAGAGCTTTTCATTTTTTGCTTTTTAAATGCCTGAAAACATCCAGCCACTCCCAATATCGCTCAAATACTGCAGATATTTTAAAATGCCAAATAAGAATGACAAGGCTGAACATTTTCTAAGTATTTTCTTCCCAAATCCAGGAAGCCTTTCCCACGATCCTTTAGGGGTATTTAAAAATCGTAACCATGGTTAGATTTTGAGCAGATGGGAGATGGTGGCAGACTAAAATTTCTATAGCCTGAGTCCAGTGGAGAGAGAAAAGGATAAATGAATCACAGTTGGTGCTAAGACAAGATTCATTTTCCACACTTCGTTTGTGGGAAGAGGAAACTACATTTTAATTAGCACATTTTTAGGGAAGAGGGAGGGGATGAAGATGAGGATGGTGTGGAGCATTTGAGGGGGAAGAGTCTGCAGAGGAGGAAGGAAATGAAATGGACTGTCGCCAGTGCTTTGGAAACGAAGGGAGCTAAGGTGGGGAATGAAGTTTGTTGTGTTAGGGTGGGGTTGACCCAAAGGACCATGAATAACCAGAATGGCGCTTGCAGCGTGGATTCGTGTGTGAGGGAGGGATGTGCAAGTCGTGGGTGGCAAAGAAACGTGTGCGTTGCTGGGAGGTCTATTTCGAGAACAGGTTAGAGTGAGAAACGTGTCTGGGCGGCGGGGGTGGGCGGCCCAGTGTCACCTGTGGATGGATCCACCTCCCTGCAATTGCGTCTTGCAAAGTTTCCCAGGCCCCGGATTCATTTTGAAGGCTGGCGGTGCCTCGACTTTTCACTTCCAAGAGGTCAGCTGTCACAGTCACGAGGCCAGGGCAAAAGTGGGGGTGAAGACCCTCGACGGGTCGAACTGTAGCAGGATTGAGAGCCCCAGACCAGTCCCTCTGTGGAGGTAAGGAGGAGATGGCGCCCCCACAGGCAACTGTGCGGAGGGAAAAACCCAGGCTTCTCCTATGGGGGGCGTGCGGAGGTTGAACCTCAGCAGCGACCTAGCCCTGAGGACCGAGCCACCAGTGTGGGCGGCAGAGCCTTGACTCGGAAAGAGGCGGCTCAGCCTTGGGAACCCGGGAGCTCACTCAAGGTAGGGCGGCCGACATTTCCGAGGCGCCCCTCCTCCCCCTCGTAGTCGCGTTTCCATCGGGGTCGTTTCCCGCTCCGACCCTCAGGGGACGCCGCAGATCACAGCAGCATGGCCGGAGGAGCACGTAGAAGAAGAGCCAGGCGCGCCGGGCCCTCCCAGAGGCCCCCAGGGCCGGGTCTTCACAAACCTGATACCAGCAGTCGAGGAGGGGGCCGCAAAGGGCGGGGCCAAATCTCTGGCGAGGCGCGAGGGGCCGCGAGGGGCGGGACCTTGAGGAGGCGAGGCCAGGGACGTCCCGTGATTCCGAGGGGCGGGGCCAGGACGTGCAGGGGCCCGAGGGGCGGGACCAGGGGCTCTCGGGGGCTGCGAGGGGCAGCCTTTAGGGGGCGGAGCCAGAGACGCTTGGGGGCTTGGGGGCGGGGCCTGGGGCGGGGCCACGGGACGCTGGAGGGGCGCTCGGCCAGTCCCGCCAGAGCGCCAGCCGCCAGCCGGTAACGGTCGCCAGGGCCGGGGGCGGGAGGGGAAGGGGGGGGTCTAAATTATATTTTTAAAAACGGAGCCAGAGGTAGAGGCTTCGGCGACTCAAGTGTCGCCTCTTCCTGCTACACAGGGCTTGGCGCCCAGGTCCCTCCCTTCTCACGCCCCCTCCCCTTCTTCTGCCCTCCCCTCTGGAGAGGTGCGGCGCTTAAGAAGCCGCGGCGGCTGATCGGGCGGCCGCTGCAGCCCCGGCGGCCGCGGTGAAGGAGGAGGGGAGCACAAAGCCGGCTGCGCGCTGCAAGGTAAAGCTAAGACGAGAGCAGGCACCGTGGTTCAGCCCCTCCTCCCGGCGGGGATGGCGGGCGCCCTCGTGGGCTGGGGTGCGGGGACCCTTCCACGGGATCGCGCGGCGGTAGGGAGCAAGGTGGCTCGCGGGGATGAGGGGACTTCCTATTGACTACCCCAGCGGCCTCAGGTGACCCCCTCTCCCCCGAGGGGTTGGAATAGGAGCTTTGGGCTGGACGGAGGGGAGTGGACCTGCAGGGCAGGGTCTCGGGGCGCCGCGGGGTGGGCCCGATTCTCTTGGGCGTCCTCTGGTTTCCCCGGGGAGGGCGGAGAGTTCCAAAAAATCGGAGATAGCTGAAGCTTAGCTGAAGCTTCGCTGACCCGGAGACCTTAAACTCTGAAGGTGCGCTCCAGGAGGGTGCTTGGAAAAGGTGGAGGTGAGGGAGGGAGTGTTGGTTTGTTTTGCTTTCCTTATTTAAGAAACTTTGTTACAAGTTGAAAGTATTCAGCCACCTTTCTCCTGTAATCCGCGTCCTCGTTCCCCCCAACACCACACACACACACACACACACACACACACACCAACACCAACACCAACAAACTTATGTACGTTAGATTGAGCTTCCTGCCTGGGGTGACAAGCAGAGTTGGCAGCAGGTCTGGTTTGCTGGTGTTTGGGGCACGTCCAGCGTCTTTGGAGGTATGCTGTTATATAGCTAGGGCAAGACCACAGAGACAGGTAGAATAAGCAAGGCCTCTATTAAAATGGCAAGAATGGCCTCAGGTGAACTTTTTTGTTGCAGAGATTTAATTGCAAGTAGGTGCCCGTTAAAAATGGAAGCGTAAGTAAAACCACTAATTTCTTTGGCATATGTGCTGTTGCAGTTGACCCGCTGGAGTGGTATGGAGAGAAATGGAATTTAACTCAACCAAGAGGCTTTACATGGGGATTATATGCAAGTTTGGTGAAGGAGTTGATAAGATTCTGGGGATTAGAACCAGCTATATAAACGTGTGTGCATGATTCCTTATGCATTTTAGATTTAGCAATATGAAATAGTTGCTTTTCTTGGAATCCAGTACTTCTACATCATGCCTAGTGTGTCCTAATTTTGGCTTTAGGAGACTTCTAATGAGGATGTTGTTAAAGAGACTAAGAGTACGTCATAATTTGTCATTTGAAAATTAAGATGCTTGACTATTAAAACTTTGTGTAATTAGGTATGGGACTGGCACATTTATAGGGTTAAATTACTTTTGGAGCATATGTATAGTTTTTATATCTAAGTCTTGATTGTGTTATAATTACCCTGTCACTCATTTCCTTTTGCTTAAATTGAGCACATTAACTTTGCAGAGGGAGGACCAGGGAAAAATGACTTTTCATCTTTCCAAAAATTCAGTCTATGCTAAATCTTAATATTGACCTTAAGTGCTGATGTATTGGTAGTAGTTGCTTTTGAAGAAGAACAAAGGGGTACGTCTATTTTGAATGTTAAACATAATTTAGTACTTCTTGAAATAGTTGGTTATGAGGCATTCAATATTTTGTAGCTTTTTACATGTATGATAATCAGGAAATGTTTGGTAAACATTTGACATATGACATAGGTGATCATATACTTGGGAAATATTTTGCATGACAGAGGATTGTATTTTCAAAATTTAAATTTAATGTTGTAAAAAAGAACAAAATTATATTGTACACCTTGCTATTTCTAAGCCCTTTTTTCAGTAATGTTAGTTATTAAATGTGAATTCTGCTCAGTGATGTTTAAAGTTTGGATTTGGTCTTTGTAAAACCAGAATGTCTTTTGAGATTAAGAGGACATAACACACCAGCTCACCTTCTATGCACAATCCTAAAACCTAGATACAGGGTGGGGCCCAACTTTTTGAGGCTGTAAGACTTCCTGAAGTAGGCCTATGATGTTTGAGTGTTTTTGTCACACCTAAGCCTATACAGGTTGTTAGCTGTTTAATGTTGCCTATCTGAAAGCAGTTTGTTGGCAGTACTGGGTAGCACTTACGCATGTCATCAGGGTATGAGAAGCATTTCTATTGGGAGAAATCACAAAAAAGCATAGAAACCCAACTCTGAACAAACTGAGTTTGTAGAATGTTGTGGAACAATAACATCAGAACCTTAGCTTAACCAAGAGGTTATATATAAAGTGTTTAAAATGTAGTCTGATACAGAGTGCTTTATATGTTTATATGCTTTATATGTTAACGTCATCATCAGTATATTAAATGACACTTTTTTTGAAGATGGTTACATCATGCTACTCAGCAAGTGAAGACTCAGCAAATATTTGTGACAGCCAGTATTCGTTTGTTCTACATCTGTGCCAGGCATAGAGTTTTATATGATTTAATTTGCTTAATCCTCATGTCAACCCAATTACTAAACAGAGAGGTTAAGTATTTTACCCAAGGTGTACTACGTGGCACAGGCTCATTCTGAACTCAGAGTCTGGCTGGAGAGTAAGCCCAGTCCTGGTAACGTTTGCAAATCAGTGAAAGGTCTTCACAGTATTCCCAAGACTGTAGGTGTGTGTGTGTCTTGTTTAGCCACACCTTCCTGTATTAATACCACCAACAGGTTGTGTTTAAATCTGAAGGATGGTGATTTATCTGTATTAATTAGAATCACCTTTTGAGTTTGGAAAAAGATTCTCATTTGATTCACATAACATGTTTAGCTAGGATGCTAGAATTTTGGCTAGAGTATGCTAGCTTTTTAATTACTAAAGATATTAAAGTCTTTTTGTTTTAAAGCTTGCCAGGTATATAAGGCTGCGAGTGGCACTAACGCGCCTAGGATTCAGGTTCTGTACTCAATCAGTGGGCCTGATCTTCTGATTACCAGCAATATATCCATCTGAGATGTATTTAACTTAAATTTGTTCTAAATTCCACCTGAGTTGTCTCCTGAAATTAGCCTTAATTGAAAAGATGTAAGTTGTGGCTTATACTTGGTCACTCACATTCCTCAAGGAATTGGGTATTGATGCTTCACCAGTGTAGTTGAGAGGTCAAGCAAATTAGTTATAACCTGAATTAGGAGCCGTATTAAGTAATGTTTAAAATTATTGTAGAGAGCTGATAAGTCTTTTGTTGACAATTTAGTGAGATGTAATATAAGGAAAAATGTTTAAAAACAAGCACATGATAAATTAAAAAAGCTCAAGCTGTATAAAAGACTCAAGTTACTAACTAATCTGTTTCCCACATTAAATAAACACTAATCTTTTGCTGTAATTAATATTTAGTGCTATTTCCAATTTCTTTGGAAATATTAAATTTGTAGAGTTTGAATAGAAAAACTTTTTAATGTCTAATCAAGAGTTCTTCTTCCTTTTAGACACCCTATTTGAAATTGATTGAGTAGTCGTAGACTATGTCATGACGTTGAGATTCAAATTGAGTGCCCTAATTCTTTATTTCATGTCTTCTACGCTGATGCTTTATCATTTGATCTCGGGGTGCATGCCAGAGTATTTATAGATGAGATTGTTATGAAGTCTTTCGGGTTCTGCCAGAGACTAAATTCTCTTGGCCAAAAGCCAAAACAATCTCAAATTTTTACTGTAATGGGTTGTATGTATTAATCCTCTCTAAATCATACAGGTTAGAAGTCGCTCATTGACTATGGCTTGAAAGAAAAAAGTCTGTTATCCCTTATGTATAATAATTAGATGAATTTAATTATTGTTTTCTTCCAGCAGTAGCTAGTTATGGACACACATATGTGTAACCGTACAACTTGGGGGAAGGATACTCTTCCTTTCAGGTAAAGTTAAAAGTAATTCACCTGGCATTCATGCAAAAAGTATTTGAGTACCAACCAACAGTATGCACAGAACAAGAACTTTAACTGAAAATTAGCCAAAAGTATTGGAGAAAAAAAGGTTCGTGGGCATTTTGTTTATTTCGTCTGTATTTTAATAATGTTGATCTTTTATATCTGTACAAGTCCCAAATGACGTTTAAAATTATTTGCACAGTTGAAAACATATTTGAAAAGAAAGTGCTATGTACCTCACCCTAAAACCTTAGATGATAGCATAGATGAGAGTCGGTCTCTTGTTTCCTTAAACTATTTTTTGATGGGTATGTTTGAAAAGCTGCAGTAATAATCTTTCAGATTTCTAGGGCATTACTTACTACACTGAAGGAGCAGTTTAATAAAGAGTATCTGAGAAACCTTAAAGAATGAATGTGGCTGTCAGTGCTATGTAGCCTAACCAACCCAAAAAGTAGTAGGCCGATCACCAAAAGGTATAAAATGGATGGAACCCGTCTTTGATGTGAAAGGCTTACCATCGTATTAATGGTAAATTTCCTTCTTAGGAAGATAGTATAGACTAGTTTTTAACTATGCCAAAGCTGAACTGTTATTGTAAAAGATGTATATATAGGCTTTGACATATAGTTATATCTTCATAATGAGTTTAGATCTAAATTGAGCTTTTACCTGATGCCAGACTGATCCGCGTCACCACCATATACTTTACATTTACTTTTTTTTTAAGTTAGCTTTATTAAAGCTTAATTGAAAATGATAAAGCTCCCTGATGTAAGGTGAACTTTGAAACTTCTTTGTTGCAAATTGCCAGTAGCTGGGCCTGAGAATAGTGGTATATAGGCAGTGTATTAACTAACACTTAAGATTGCTACCTCCTCAAACAAGGCTACATATAGTTTGAACCTCACGTTATGAAACTCACTTTTTCTATAGTAGGATACATGATTTCCATAGGATAAAAATTTCCCACAACCTGTCAGCCAGGGGGTAAAAACACCTTTTTAGAAACTTAAGGGCAGTAATGATATAATGTTCGTGTTTTTTTTTTTTTTGAATTTGTTATTGGGGAACAGTGTGTTTTTCCAGGACCCAGCAGCTTCAAGTCAAGTTGTTGTTTTCAGTCTAGTTGTGGAGGGCACAGCTCCCTGGCCCATGTGGGAATCGAACCGACGACCTTGATTTTATGGGCACTGCGCTCCAACCAACTGAGCCAACTGGCTGCCCAATATTATGTTCTTAAAACCAATGTCTCAAGAAATATACTGTATATATTAATAAAACAGAATAAAAAACTTCAGTGCTCACAATGTGCATTAAGACAAGTAGACATTGAGGCAAGCAATGGATTACGCAAGTTGAAACCTAACACCAAGTAACATACATGAAATTTTTTGCTAACTCTCATACCCCTTTAAATTTATTGTAATTTTTACTCACCCATTTCCCACCAACAGAGTGCTCACCTCCTAGAATGGAAGAGGGAAAGGACAATGCAAGTGTGGGTTCAGAGCCTATTTTATTCAGTTCCCATGGCTGTTGTTGGCTGCCAGCTAGGGAAGCAGGAATTCCAGCAATGCAGAAAGCAAGCAGGTTGGAGAAGTGCTGAGTTTTTCAGTATCTTAGGGACTTGGTGTATGCCTTTAATTTGTCACCATCAGCAATGTTTCTGTGAATTTCTTCCACAATGGCTCAGCTTATCCTGTGCAAGGACAGCATTTCCTTTTTCCTTTTCCATACAATATTCTCATCCTGTCATCTTTTGATCTGCTGGAATGACTAAATGCCATAGCAAAAAGATGGGTTTACTCAGTCTCCTCACGGGATAGGTAATGAAGCTTACTTGGTATGTGTAATAGAGTATATTTTGGGATCAAGGCTTCCCCAGGGACTCTTTAAGAACACTACTTTTAATCCTTCAGAAATTAGAGCCAGCAACTGTTAGCTGCATTGCCACTTCTAATCTCATTTGTCTTATTAATACATGAGGAAAAGATTCTGTGAGGTCAGCCTTTTAATATCTAAGGAAGTGATTGGGGAAGGGTGATGGTCAGAGCTCTAGGAGAGTTGTGAATTTGAATGTGCTTAAGTGCATAGGATGAGAGGTGCAGAGAAGAAAGATATTGTCAGCGAAGTTGATATATTAGTCTTATTCCTTATCCCCACTCCCAACATTTTTTTTTTTAAACTTTAAAACAGTTTGCCTTTTACTTTCCTCCAGTGACTTTTATTGCCAGGACTGAGTTTTATCTCTCCTAGAGAAAGGTAGAATTTTTAAGATGATCCTTTCATATTGCTAAAAAGTGGCTCTCAGCTGGAGGTTACACTAAAAGGAATTTCTTTCCATCTTTTTCCACAACTGTCTGCTTTTTAAATTTCAAAAAAGATCTCTGAAACAGAAGTGTGAGAAACGTTACTCATCATGAAATAGTTGGGATCCATTATGTATTAAAGTAAAATACATATCAATGACTCAAATCCATATTGCTTTATACAGCTTTTTTTTTGCAAAACTATTTGTACAATTTTGTATTAGGATGTTTGATTCTTTTTAAGTGGGTATCAAAAGTTATTTTCAACCAAAAGTTAGAAGTAATACATCTTTCACTGGTGTTAGAGAATGTTAATGACAAAATCATAGTTGTCTAAACACTGTTGTCATTAAATACCCTAAAGAAATATTTGATATCTGGAGAAGGATCTGGTTACCAACCACTGAAAGGCTGTCACTTCTATAGCAGAATGTAATAGAGAAGGAACATTTTATGCCTGAATAAGAACGGTGTATCTGCTTGACATAATAAAGGCTCTTAGAAGCTGATTATTTGGTAATCACTTGAGTTAGATGATTTTATGTTATGTTTGATGTTTTATAATCTGGAGTTCCCTGGACTCTAAAGTGTCTAGTTGGACCATCAGCTTTTGATGAATGTATTTCTGGAGGGATTGTGACTATCAGTTAAGTACTTTGAAGTGAGAATCTCTGCTTTGTATCACACCTGAATGTCACAGAGCGTGTTTCTTTGAGCTTGTTTAATTTGGGCTCAAAGGGAAGAGTGCCATCTACTGAATGGCCAGCATCAAGTTGAGCAGGCCCACGTTTTTCTTAGGGAACTCTCATCTGGCTTTGAGAAACGAGGCTCAACTTCATTGAAGTATTCGATGAAATCTTAGTACCAAGTGGAACTGTTGCTTACTTAATTTTAATTATTCTTCCCAGCAGGAGGCCTAAACACATGATGAAGAACTAATTCACCACTTGTTGGAATGCATGGGAAAGGAGAAACTAAGGAGTTGTTGAGACTCAATATTGAAAGAATGGCCTAGCAATGGTGAAATCATTATTAAATTAAAAGTGGTAAAGAAAATTATTTTAATGAGGCATATGTCGTTAGTAGTTCTAGTTATTGATGGCTCCTGCAGATAATAATGATGTTTAAAATTTGGCCTTAAAATCATCAAACAAATCACTTACTTAACTAGAGGTAAAGGTTTTACGAGTACGCGATTAATTTTTTTCTCTTGCCCTTTTACTTTGTCTCAGCTTCTAAGGCAGTGGTTCCTACTTGAGTGAATTCACTGTTTCAGAGTGGATTTTGTTGTGGTTTTGGTTTGCTCAAGTGGACTCCTTTTTGTTTTGTGTGTTGTCCAGTTTTTCCTAATTTACAGAAACTGCTTATGGTAGTAGCGATAGCAGAACTGGAGATAGCAGAACCAGTACAGTGTAGGTCAGTGGAGGTTTAGGGTACCTGCAACAGGCCTGCCAAGGCCAGAGAAGCAGGGACTGTGGCAACTGGAAGCAAGCTTTGAAATTGTTAGGATAAGAATACCTTTGTTATTATATGTCTGTTATATATAATTAATCAGTAACCATTTTTATCAGCCCTTTCAACCTGCCCAGGATCATGTTAAGCACTTTACATAAATTACCTGAAGTTTAGTTAAGTAATTTGCCCAAGATCATACAGTTAATAAATGACAAAGCCAAGATTTGAGCCCAGGGCCAATTTCCTTTAGACACTATACTGCTGATTTATTTAAGCTCAATCTTGTTGGTGACTGCACAAAAGGCTTGAACCAAGATTAGAATGATATTTCCGCCTCTGGTAGAAAACAGTGATTTTTTTTGTTTGTTTGTTTTTTAAGAGGGTGATCCAATGGGTAACTCGGATTGAGATAGAATTGGGTATTATATATGAAATAGACCTTAAAAGATTTGCTCTTTGGTTGTGTCTGTAATGTTCATTTCTTCGCTCCTTTTGCTATATTATTTGTTAATTTATAACTACAAGGAAAGTTTATTATTGAAACATTGAAAGGAGTTATTTCATGTTGCTTAAAATACAGAGGGTGCCAAAAAAAAATGTATACGTTTTAAGAAAGGAAAAAATTGTATTAAAATTGTAATACTCAATATTTACGGATCACAAAAGGGGAATACAAGTCATGTGTACACATTTTTTTGGCACCCCCAGTATACTACTTTATGGGAGGAGGGGTTGCGTTACTAAAGGGTTTTATGCTGGAATTTGGCACGTTGCGGGTGAGGGCGGGGTGGGGTTTTGATAGTTATCTTTCTGTATTTTGCTTGCTCCTAAATATTTTTAGGTAGTAGTACTTTTGGATATAGCAGTGATATCCCATGTCCACAATAAAATTCAACCATGTGCTGGTCTGGGTTCCTGGAGGAACCTCCTCTTCTGGTGCTCACCAGGTATGCTCTGTAGACCAAATGAGTACCATACCTCACATATAAGTACTAATACTTTTGAATGCATATAGCCTCTCACTTAAGAGATATTTAATGCCTGACTACTATTTGAGTGTGGTTTTGTTTTTTTAAAAAACATTTCGACCTTAAAAGCCATCCTTATTACTTTAAAAGGTTGGGAATTATTGGTTTGGCTTAACCAAAAGCTCCTAAAATTGCAGTTCAGTGATAGTTGTGCTTTGTACTTTAAACTGGATCACTCTTTTAGGAGTCTGACTCTTTCCCTTTATATGTGAAAGAGTTATGTTTTACCTTCCAGAAAACCCCCATAGGAATATCAATTATATAACTCCTTGGAATTCTGACTACTTTTCAGTCAAATTGAAAAGGTCAGCAACACGTAAGATGACAGTGCAGAAGATGTTACTAGCCAGTGTGTGATGGATGCTACATGACAGGTATTGATAACGAATGTCATAGGTCATCTGGTCAAGAAAAGAACACCATAGATGGAGTGGTCAGAAAAAGATCCCCAGGAAAGAGGAACATGGATAGGTTTTGAAAGGCAGGGTAGAATTTCACTAGGTGCAGACTATGGAAAGGCTTTTGGCAAGCAATTACTGTCCATGAAAATAATCGTTCTTGTTCTGTAGCACGATGGGAGATCGTTGTAACAGTGCTTCGCAATCTCTTTCTGCTGTAAGGCACTTGAAGGCCACAGTATCCTCTCTTCAGTAACAGTGCTAAGGAGGTATATTAGAAAACTGCAGGGGTTGGAGGGTGGAGAGGGTGATGGTTGTAGTAAAATAATGTAGATTTTAACAACTCTCCCTCTGAACCCCACGAGAAAATTACTGGTTTATAGAAACATCCTTATACTGCTATTTTGGAGCTAGTAATGCTTAGGAAAGTTGGTACTTGAAAAAGACTTTAGAAATCTTCATTATTCCTTACTCTGTACAAGAAAAGTCTATTTTGGGGAAGAAATATGTATATGTGTATATATATATATATATATATATATATATATATACACACACACACACACACACACACATATATATATGGGTTTTTTTTTCCACCTCCCCCTGCACTCCAGTTCAAGCCGTTGTTTCTCAGTCTAGTTGCGTAGGACACAGCTCCCTGGCCCATGCTGGTATGACGAGCCTTGCGCTCGCTCTCCCTGGTTGAGGCAGTCAGTCATGGCTTGGCCACTCACAGCAGCTCATGGCAGCTCTCGCCGGCTGTCGGCCGCTCACGATGGCTGCCAGTCACTCACACTGCTCATGGCAGCACACAGCAGCCCCACAGCAGCACACAACAGCACTCAGCCCACGGCAGCTCACGCCAACCTCCGGCTGCTCACGGCAGCCCAGCTCCAGGGAGAGCCATTGTTTGTTCACAATCTTAGCTGTAGAGGGTGCAGCTCACTGGCCCATGTGGGAATCGAACCGTGGACCCTGGCAGTTAGGAGCACGGAGCTCCAACCACCTGATCCATCGGGCCAGCCCAGAAGTGTATATTTTTTTAAAATCTGACTTTGTCCATCATTTACTTTGCTAAATGCTAGAGTATAGTTCTGTTGATGGCTCTGTTATAACTTTTAAATTTAATATGTGAATAAAGTTGTTGATATGAGATTATCATTTCTACTTAATTTTTGTAAATAACATTGTCTGGTTTGGGATTTTAGAGGATTTGTTCCAAAGTGTTTGAATACTCTTAGACTTGCTAATGCTTATCACTTACTGTTTGAAAATACTTAGTGTCTATTCAAGATATGTTAGAGCCAGTTGCTTTATTTACTTATTTTTAACTTATGTTTTCTTCAGTATAAAATATGTCAGGGGTTGGAATAGATCATCTTGAGATCCATTTCAGTTTGAATGTGCTGTGATTGTACTGCCAAGGAAGGTGAATTCACCACTTGGTGGTTTTAGTTAGCAGGGGGCCAAGAAGGCTGATTGCGCTGTGTTAAGGTGGTGGGAATGGTCTGATGGAGGCCAAGGCCATGCACGTCCTTCGCTCTGTGTGTAGTCGTATGTGGCCGTTGAGAAGAGGACATTATCACTCCTGGAACTTGTCGACTCCCAGAGTTTATTTCAGTTCTTAACAAGCTAAGGGTCCTTGGCAGTGGACAATGGACAGATCCTTTTCAATAACAATGAAATGAGCAAGGATAGCAGTTTTTCCTAAAGCAAACTGTAGGAACATTGTGGCACATTTTTCTAGAAATGGTGCTTTCCATTCCCATTCTAACTTTATTATGTTTGGTGTATTACTTCCTCACAAACATTTCTCTGACTCTGTTTAGATCTTTTCTGAGCAGCTTTATACTTCCTTTCATTTGTTCATTTATTCATTCAACAAATATTTATTGAGCACCTATTATGTGCCAACTTGTTTCAACTGCTGTGAATTCTGCAATAAGCAAGCATACCCTTTTGCCCTAATGGAGTTTATATTCTTGGAGGTAAATAGAAGCAAACAAATATATGTTGTGTACAAATGTTATGGAGAAATATAGAGCATGGAAAGAAGATAAAGGGAGTGTTTAGGGATAGTGGCAAATTTAAATAGAGTAACCAAATGAAGTCCTCACTGAGAAGGTGACATGTGAGCAAAGACTTGAGCATGTATGTGATATCAAGGAGAAGATCATGGCAGGCAGAGCTAACAAGCCCAAAGACCTGAGGCCCACGTGTACCTGGCATGGGTGAAACAGAACAAGGGACAGGTATTGGGAAGCTACTGGATGACTTTGAACAGAAATGGGAAATGATATGACATAGGTTTTAAAAGGATTATTTTCGCTGTGTTGTGACACTAGACCACAGTGATGTATTAATCTTGGTGAGAGATAATGTATCTGGTAGAGGTGGTGAGATTGGATTAGATTGGATTCTGGATGTATTTGGATTATAGAGCCAGCAGGATTTACTAAGTGGGATGTAGGTGTATATCCCATATGGGGAGAAAGACAAGTCAAACTTGACACCAAGGTTTGGAGTCTAGGCAAAAGTTTGCAGGACGAACGCATTTGGGTGGGAGAAAATAATAGTTTAATTTGAGGTATGTTGAGTTTGAAACATCTATTAGACATCTACATGGAGATTTTGAGGAGGAAGTTGCCTTGAGTGGAGATCAGTGCATAGTTATGAGCTGACTAATTAAACTTGAGAGTTATCATTTTCCTCTTGCATTTTTAACTAGTTACATATGTAATCCCTTCGGTGACTAGAATGAACTTTGCTGTAGTAAACTTTGCTGCTGTACATCTTTACGCTTTGAAGGGGTTTAATCCATCTTGTAAAACCTTGAATTTATTTTAACTTCCAAGGACACTTTGTCCCAAAGGAAATTTTTTTCTCTATAGATAGAACAATTTGCTTTCAATCAAAACGTGAAAATAAAAATAGTACTGTTATGCCCTTTAAAAACGTGTGTGAATGTAAAATGTAAAATGGCTATTCCTCAAAAAGTTAATGTGGTTTAATGGTTAAAAATAGTAGCATATAAGTTATCATTATGATCCAGCAATTCTACTCCTAGGTATATATATACTCAAGTGAAAACATATGTTCACAAAAGGAACTTGTACACCGATGTTCATAGCAGCATTATTCATAATAGCCAAAAAGTAGAAACAGCCTAAATGTCTCTCAACTGATTAAATGGATAAATAAATGTGGAATATCCATGCAACGGAATATTATTCAATCATAAAAAAGGAATGAAGTACTGATATATTCTATAACATGGATGAACCTTGAAAAAATTATGCTAAGTGAAAGAAGCCAGCCACAAAAGGCCACATATTGTATGGTTCCATTTATATGAAATGCATAGAATAGGCAAATCCAAGGAGACTAAAAGCAGATTAGTGGTTGCCAAGGTTTAAGGGTACTGGGTTTTCCTTTGGGGTGATGAAAACAATTCTAGAAGTAGATAGTGTTGATGGTTGCACAACAGTGTGAATGCTGAATTGTACAATTTAAAAAAATGAATTTTATCTCCATTTTTTAAAAAAGATACCAGGAAAAAAGTGCGTGTATGCACTCATATGTACACGAGAACAACTAAAACAACTTATGTGGACCTTATTTCTCAAACGGAACTGCTTTTGCAGTAGAAAGTTGAGGAAGCAAGAATTACTGTAGTAAACCTGGTTTAGCTTGGTTTGCTTAAGGAGGCAGAGTTAAGGTACTTAGATCAGTTTGTGATCTTATCTTTGGCAAGTCATGGGTGAGTCTATTTTTTTTTTAAATACCCAATTTCATAAAGATGACCTAGATAAACAAAAGAAGGCTTTGTGATTATTATTTCCATGGGTTTCAAAGAGTAGAAACTACTTTATAAATAAGTTTTTTAGGTCTTAAGTCAGAAAAGATAGTTTAATTTTTTTCTCCATACCTATAATTTAAAAATATGGAAAACTCAATTCCCAATAATTTTTTTCTAGGGAACCCAAGATGATATTTACCTCCTTAAAGCATAATTACCACCAAAGAGTTGCTTGTCGAAGAAGTACCTGAAAGGATTACGTTTAATTGTTTTGTACCACTATTCTGTTATTTTTTAATTAAGATATAATCCATATCTTAAAAGTTACCCTCTAATTTTATTGTGAATATCTAGATATTTATATATTCCTTTATTAGAATGAAAACTTCTAGAGAATAGAGGTTCATATTATTTGAATGGTTTGCTACATATTCATCATTTTAAGGGAAGTGTGTGTGAACCAGACAAGAACTGTAGTTGGGAAGAGAGACCCTTATATAACTGACGCCAACAGCAGCCTGAGAGTTATGCTGTATCAGTGAATTAGAGGAAGTGCAGGTGGGCACAGGGAAGGGAAAAGTTTATCCCATTGGAGAGACAGTCCCTGGAGAAGGATGGCATTTGAGTTGATCTTCAGAGGATCTCTCAAATGTTGAAGAGGAAAGTGAATTACCAACCAAAGTAATAGACTATGCAAAGGATGGATGTGGTGGGAGAAGAAGAGGAAAGGTAATGTTAGGAGAAGCAGATCATAAAGGACCCGGGTTTAGATTTTATTCTGTGGTACTTATTTACCTGATGAGAGGCATAATCAGATGTGTCTGAGATTTGTTTGGGATTGTGAAGAATGTTGTGATAGAACGTTGGCAAAGAGACAAGTTAGGGGATAGAGATAAGCAAATGAACTACCGCAATGGCTTTGAGATTAGAAAGGGAAGAATGGGATATTTTGGAAGCAGAAATCCATACATCTTGCACAGCGCAGGGATTGAAGGAACATTTTGATCACCTGGTTAGAAATTTAAATGTTGCATTTTACTCCATTTCCAGTACTCTGATTTGTGACAGTGGGAAGATACACCTGTACTGCTAGAAATCAGGTAGATTCAGAACATCTTGAAGGTATCTTTTCCTTACCATACATAAAAGACTTTAGAAACTTGACTATTTCTTAATTTTCTTTAATTTTTATTGCTTGTCAGCTATTACCCAATTGTCTAAGCTTTGGATTTGTTTTCATTTGTGCATTTGGAAATGGTTGAATAGTCATCATTTTGGCTAAAGAATAGTCTTTTTGTTTCCAAATGAAACTGCCTCCCTATGCTGTGTTTTTGAGTTTCATTTTAAACTTTTGTGTAACAGAATAATAGAAAGGAAAGAATTGAAGGCACTGAGCATTCTAATGTCAGTATTCCATGCTGTCATTATAGGAAATCATTACGCCATCTTGAAGTTCCCCCTTAATAACATTTAGTGATTTATCTTGGAACTTCATAAGTAAACATGTAGTAAACATGTATAAAAAACAATTAGAAATGTCAAAAGAATCACATGAAAAATCATTTGTTTTTGCTGTGTAAATTTAGTGGAGAATCGAATCCAGTAAGACTTTTTGCACATTTGTGTAATGAAACAACTAATAGAAAATTTGGCTCCTTTGATGTTTCTCATAGCTTATTTACAGGCATAATGGCCATTTTTATTTGTGGCTCCCTTTAATAAGGGGACATAGTGATTTTATAAATGAGTGGAAGAAAGTACCATTTTGACAGAACTTCTAAAATATTGCAGTGTAAAACTTGCGCTTGTGCTTAAAATTTGTAAGTGTTAAATAATGTTTAAAATAACTTTATTTATTCAAAAGTAACTAAATAAAATTAAAAGTACTTGACATAAAATACAATTAAAAGTTTAAAAATCAGAAATATAAAGAGTACTCTCACTGAGTTTTTTAAAAGCAAGAATGATTGTATTAACTTGGTTTCTAAGGTAAACTTACTGTTTGAGTCAAATTTTTATAAAATCAATTTCATTTTTAAATATTTGAAATAAGTTTTTGAGTGCAAAATACAAGGATGTGGAACAAAATCCAAAAGGCACAAGAGTGTACAATGAAAAGTAAGTTGTCACCCCATCTCTGAATCACTCAGCTCTCTTCTTGTATATTATTCCACAGATATTTTTCCTTGTTTATTTTAAATACCTGAATCTAAACTGCCTGCCTGCACCTGGTGGATGAACTGCTGCATAAGAAATACAGCTGTAGGCCCAGAACAACCTGGGGAAGTAGCCAGCCCTGTTCTCCTAAGTATGGTTTTCAGATCCATTGTTTCTTTTTTTTAGTGTGTTTTCCTAGCTCCGCCTCCACTTAAGCACAGGTATGGAAAGTGGGAGGTGGTCACTGTAATCATATTTCACTCATATTTTACCCTAGGCGTTGACAAATAACTTCTTTGAAATGATGCATGCTAACAAAGCAAATTCCAGCTGAGAAGTGCTCCCACAGCAAAACATCCTCTAGTAGGGAGGGCAAAGAAAGGGTCAGGAATGGTCAGCCTTTCCATCTTTGTGCATTTAGCCTGTTATGCCAGCTAGAACTGGACCTCTCCTAAAACTTTTCATTTGTTAGTAGTACCTGGCATTATTTTATTAACTGCCTTTGGCCACCTGCCAAATCATAAGATTTTTCTCCCAAATTTTGGGATTACCTGACTCTAAATTTACTGTTACTAGACTTACTTTCTTATCTTCTTTTTGATGGTTTAATAGAATGTAATTACTATGTGGAAACTATAAAAAATAGCCTTATATTCTTTTCGGAGATGGGTTGGGGAGTCCTTTTTAAAAAAAATTTCCAATATTTAAAAAATTTTTGTACCAATCATCTCTTATTAGGCATTTTTCTCCATTAGGATATGAAAGGTTTCAGCAGTGCTTGCGTTCCTTAAGGAGCGGTGCCAGGCACAAAGGCCGTGGTGAGGAACACAGAGTGTGCCTTTCCACACTGGGCCTCTTCAGTGGTACTTGCATAGCCACCCATGTTGGAGTTCCTTCTAAGAAAGGTAGTAGTTGAAAAGCATGGAAGCTGCCAGCAGCATAGAAACTCCAGCGCGCTTCCTTTCTTCACATTGACACACTAGTTGTATACCGGTAGTAACTTTGAAATACTCCAACAGTGCCGCCGACAGGGGCGGAATCCTGCCTCAGTATCCAGCTTGGCATTCCCCTGTTTGATCATCCACGAGTTTCTTCTCCATCACTGGTACAACTGACGCCATCTTGGAGTCCTGGGTGTCTGCTGTCTTCCAGTATTTTTACTGTGGTAAAATACACTTAACATTAAATTTACCATCTTAGCCATTTTTAAGAGTGTAGTCAGTGGTATTAAATACATTCATAATGCGTAACCATCACCACCATCCATTTCTAGAATTTTATCACCTTGTAACACTGAAACTCCCCATGCCTCCCTCCTATATTCTTACATCCAAAAAAATTATTTTAATATCAAGGTTTCGGGTGATACAAAAATCTATGATTCCTATACTTAATCAAGATTATAACTTGAAACTCTATACAGGTCTGTATTATGCAGCAAAGGTTATGATTGACATTCAAGTCTCTGGAGTTGAGACCAGCGGTACAGATCTGTAGCCTTTGACACATGTTTTAAGGTGAAGAACCATAGCCTCATTGTAATGGGAAGGACCCTCACCCCTCAGCTGTGCAAATTCAATGTTGGGTCCGAGAAGAAGTTTGATAACTATGGGAGAGGTAGGAATCTGCAAAGCGGTGCTAGGTGACCTCTGCCTTTATCACGCAATAAAAAGGAAGTTTCTCCAGCAATAGAAATAGGGGCTCTCCAGGTTTGCAAGTCTCTTTGGATGCCAAAATTCTTCCTTTGTGTGAATCATTCAGGCTTTCTATTATGAGTGGAAGTGGGAATTTTCTGTAAACTTTAAAGTTTGGAGCAGTAAATAGGAGTAAAGAGGGGGATGAACTCTAGACTCATAGAACTTTGGAAACCCCCACCTCATTTTATGTGTGAAGGACCTAGTCTGGTTGAGTCATGTAACATGTTCAAGGTAACATGTCACTTGTCGATGTAGACACACAACTGTGGTTCCTGATTCTCGGCCCAGTGTTTGTTCAGGTTTATCCCACTATCGGCCATCTTAACCCACTCGCGCAATTCTGGGGTGAGGGAGTTCACTGGAATTCCCTCCAGCGGGTTTTAGACAGGATAAGAGACCTCAGTCTTTAGGGCATTTGAAATTGCTTTTCAAGAAATAGTTGGTACCTGTTTTTGTTATGTTTCTTTAAATCTTTCATTGAATTAGGGAAAGTTTTGTGAAGAAGTTCTTTTAAAAAATCTGGAATGTAAATGAACTTTCTTGTTATCTTGAAAAAAGCTATGCTGATCTTCTGTATATTCCAGTTTTAGCATGCTCACCACTGAAGCAAGTCATGTGTGTGGTAAATGTTTCTGACATGTTTAGGAACATTATATTGAAAATTCAAACTGGATGTATTTGGCTGCCTTGACATTTTCTTTTGGAAGGGAACATATTTGAATGAGAACAGTTCCACCCTCCAATGAAAAGGAAAAGTTTTAGGTCATTTGTTTGAGTAAAATAGATTATAAACTTATGGCCCCAATTTTCCATTATTTTCAACTAAATGGGCCATTATATAAGGCACAGTGAAGGAAGAAATCGATCATATTAGAAATGTTAGTGTTTTAATCTAATTTTGTGATGAAACTCATTTATCAAATAAGATTTTTAGCCATTAAGAACACATTTTATCTATGTTGCATCATACCAAGGATTTTGAATAGAATCTATCAGATTTGTTTTTATTTTTTTAATGTTTTGATATGGCATTTGGTTCATGACAAGTTTTAGAAGGCAATTTTCAAGATAGCCTGGTCTTCTCAAAATAAGGTCTTCTATAATATATCTTCTGAAGAACTAAAGATTCATTATTATGGTAGGGATCTAAATAAAATATAGTTGCTTTTGATCTTACTACAAGTATAAAAGGTGTCTTTTGATCTATTTTTAAATCAATTTTAGTAGTAATAGGTCCAAGGTCAAGGTACTTACTAGAGAACTTTGAATTCAGTATTTTATTAAGTTGACTTAAACTGTTTGAGGGCTGCGTTTCATGGTGACATCATTTGTATTTAAAATCTTGTGGGTAAAGTTTTATAAAAACCATGTAATATTTTAAGTTAATTATTGACTGATGCTTTTTCCTGAGATTTTGGGTTATAGAGAACAAATTGTCGATCAAATAGAAGCGTCAGTTATGTGAAATTTCCTAATGAGGGAGGACCAAATAATTAAGAATACAGTGGGCTCCCAGGATGTGTTGGAAGCAGTAACCTCTAGGTGCATCCAAAGTGAGCGCACATTGACGCCAGTATCTTCTCTAGTCTACTGGACTTAGAATCAGTATTCAGAATGAAGACCCTAAGACCGTTTGTCAAAATTTGTTTTTCAGTTACAGTTGACATACAATATTATGTTAGTTTCAGATGTACAACAGCGATTAGACATTTATATACATTACAAAGTGATCACTCCAAAAAGACCCTAGCATCTTGCACAGTAGAGTCTTAAATAGTAAAGATAAATATGTTTATGAAAGTATATGAAATCAGAAGTTGGAATGATGGCTTTTACGATTTTGAGGGGTCATGGAAGAGAAGGCTACATTTGTTTGGCTTACTATTGTAAGATGACATTTATTTGACATTTCTTATCTGAATAATTAATTGTATGGGTTTCCCCAAAGTGTTTCTTTTTTGATCACCCACTATAGTTTCTTTTAAGAGGTTTGATCGTAAGGGTTTGGGCCTTCTGTTCAGGGATGATTTTTGTAGAGGTGGATGACTGTTGTACAAATACCCTGCATAGTTCGATTTGAAGTCTCATAGGAAGGCCCTGGACTACTGCTGTCCCCACCCCCAAATTGTGTCAAATTGATTTTTAATAATATATTTAACACAATTTTGAAATATTATCTTTCAACATGTAATCGATATTAATGAAATATGGACTCACTGAAATAGTGAGTCAATGAAAAATTAATGAACTATTTTACTCTTTTTTATATGCCAAGTCTGAAATTCTGTGTGTATTTTACACTATAGCACTTACCGTGTTTCCCCAAAAATAAGACCTGGTCTTATATTAAACTGTGCTCTAAAAGACGCATTAGGGCTTATGTTCAGGGGATGTCATCCTGAAAAATCATGCTAGGGCTTATTTTCCGGTTAAATCTTATTTTCAGGGAAACACGGTAGCAATTCAGACGAGCCACATTTCAAGTACTCAGTAGTCACGTGTGACGAGCAGCTACCAAATTGGACAGCACAGCCTCAGAACAGCTTTCTCTTTTGCCCCACATCAGGATTGAGGAGTCTTCACTAGTTTATTTTGGGGGACTAAAGTCTTGCCATCTCTACGTATACTCTTTATAATTGAATGGAAAACGAAACACTTCAGAGAGAAGAACACATTGAACCATTCTCCATCCGGATACTTTTAACCATTTTTTGCCTTTATGGTGTGATAACCAAAAATTAGTACTGCTGAAGAAATGAAAATATTACTGAATGAGAACTTTAGGGAGCAAGTTCAGTTGGTTGAGCTTAAGTGAGGAGAGCTAGAGTAGAAAAGAGTCAGCATTGGGTTGTCCAAATAAGACAGGCTTTGCTATCCAGGACTTAGAATCCTGCTGGCTTTGAGCACGTTACTTAACTTCTCTGGGCCTTTTTACTTTATTCATAAATAGAACTGGGATAAAACTACCTATCACTTAAGTTGATGTGGAGATTAAATAAGATTACATATGTAAAGTATGTCCTGTGTATTTGATGCATATGAGGTGCTCAGAAAATTTGTATTGAATAAATGATTGTTGCTTACTTGCACTCCCAACCCCCTGCTTACGAGAAAGGAAGAGGAGGGAGGCATGCCTAAAATGAATGTTGGAATATATTAAAGAAACTTAGCTCATTTACTGTATTGACTAAGATTCAGTCTTTGTCCAGAATAAACTAGCCCCTAAGCATTGTGGTTAATTGAGATTTTAATTGAGGACCATTGTCTGGAAGGTTTAAATATTAAGAAATCTGGCAGTTAATTTTATTTCAATATACTTACTCCATTAATCAGTAAAAATAACATCTGTAGATGTCACTAAATTTGTTTCAATTATTAAAGAGAAAATTCTCAATTACTAAAGATACTTCTTTTTTTCCCTAAAGATACTTCTTTACATCTTTTCCTAGATAAGTATACAAATCCATCATTTTCAGTTTCTTTAAAAGTTTTATCATGGGGGTTATTGCAATTTGAAATTTAAATGTTTTGCATCTGCTTTGGAAGGCTAGCTTACTGAGTAATAGTATACTGATGATTGTAAACTTGTGCAGGAATTGGAACTAAGGAAAGATTTTCTAAATGCAGGAAAAACTACAACTTTGCAACTGAACTTTATAATGCAAGTGATCTATTATTCTTGTTCAGGTGTTAACGTCAATTTGTATTTTTAGATAGAATGGGGACTTTCTGTGACATTAGCTGTATGGCTTGTTCTGAATCTACTTAGGAGGAGGGAGTTGTCAATCACATATATTTTTGATTTGCTTTGCATTTCGAGTAACTTAATTCATTTGAAAATTTGAGACATCATTGAAATGCGGGAAAATGTGAGAGTTCTGAATAGATAATCATGTATTAGATGTGAACTTTTCCAAACTTCATACTCATCCCGTGTGTAGGCCACATCTATGGTAATGTCCTTGGAAAGTGGTCACATTTGAAAATCTAGTTCTTTGCCAACAGCATCTGGTTCCACTTTACATTGCATACTTTGAAAGTACTTCTTGAATTGCAAAAAAGCAAACCATATGACACAGACTTTTCTTACCTGATTGAAAGTTGTTTACAGTTATAGTCAGACTTTAACAAACGTAACATAACCCAAGGCATAATTAGCCAAATGCATGGATTATCATGACACCTCAGAGATAGATTCTTAACAGTTATCAGCTTTTTAAAATTGTCCAGACTTTCACATTATTCTAGTGACCCCTTACAGAGGCCTTATTTACTAAACGTAGAATTTTGAAGGCGCTGAGCTGATTGGAATATACCCTGTTAATAGGCAATCCGGAAATGCTGTTGATCGATGGGATTGGCATTTCTCTACCAATTTCTTACAGCTCCCAACAGCTGTCACTGGTTGTATACTTGTGTGTATGTTTGTCATAGCTGACTGTGAGCTTTTGATATACAGATGTTTTAGGATTATAGTATTCTAGGGCTTGGCAACCCTAAGAAGATTTGTGAGATGATTCTAAGTGGCATGGATCCAGGCTGACCTGTGAGCCAGGCAAAATACATCTTTGATTTTCTTAAGATTCCCTTCTCAGCACCCCCTTTTTAGCTTTTCTTTGCTTTTTTTCCTCTTGACTTCCCAGGCGGCTAAACTGTCTCAAATAATCCCTGTTGAAATGTTAGCTGATGAGTTCACTGCTTTTTCAGAGACTTTTATGTTTTAAAAATGAGCTCTTTTAAAAACAAGGCTCTTAAGGTCCCGAGAAGGACAGTGGAATAACAAGCATTGGGCTCGCTTCTTTGGACTTGGCCCAGTTTATGCCAGGATCGTAGAGCCCAGCTGTCCAGTACAGTAGCCACTGGCTGTATTTGACTGTTGGCCACTTGAAATGTAGCTTAACTTAATGGAGATGTGCTAAGTGTAAGATACATACTAGATTTCTAAGAATTAGTATAAGATAGAGAATGTAAAATAACTCAATGTTTTATATTTATTACAGGTTGAAATGATATTTTGGGTTAAATAAAATATTAAAACTAATTTCACCTGTTTCTTTTTACGTTTTTAATGTGAATGCTAGAAAATGGAAAAGCATTTATGGCTTACATTCTATTTGTATTGGACAATACCGTTATAAAGACAAGAGTTTATGTTGTGGTCTTGCTGTTGGGAGCTTGCAAAGGTTCAGGGAAATACACCCCCAGGATGCCTCAGCCACAGCTCCTCAGCTTACTTGGCTGCGCCACGCATTACAGGGCTATTTGGAGAGCTTTTGCCTACAGGCGGCCACTACTTCTCTAACTCGCCCAGTTCATGAGGTATTAAGAAAAATTACCCCATCCACCACCTCTAGTGGTTGCTAACTTCTGACCAGCTTCTTGAAGATAGGTGATTTTAAAAGTTAAATTTATAGCTACTATTTATTGTGCATCTGCCATGTATCAGATACTGTGCCAGGTAATTTATATAAAATCTTTACTCCTCACATTAGTTCTGCAAGATGGATATTGTAAGATAGAGATTCAGATTTATTGTGACTTTGCCCTGGGTTGGCTAGTAAGTAGTAGGATTCCAACCCAAGTCTGTTGATTCCAGAGCCATTGTCCTTTCTGCTGTATTATGCTCTCCTCGTGTTTTCCTCGTGTTTGTGTCCTTTAGCATGAAGCAGAGTGCTATCTATAAAGGGGTCTTGCCAAGGGTGTTGACTGATCCTTGCGTTGTTTTCCTGTCTTGACTGACTTCAGTGCCCCTCACTCCAGGCCGCCCTCTTTCCCTATCTGCTACCTAGTGAGTCGTCCAGACATTAATGAGGAGACTTTTTGAGCAGGATCATCTAAAAGCCTCTTGTGAAAGAATGTCTTTCCCACCTTGAAAATCATTCAACAAAGTATGTTTCAGATGTCTTCAGGAAGAGATACAAGAAGAGTCTCAAGTGCAAGGAATATCAAATCTTAGACTTCAGAGACTGGCCATAGAAGGAAAGCGCTTTTTATAGACAGGGTTGAAGTAAAATAATGGGATAGAATAAGCGTGTTGAGCTGGATAAGTCTTGTATAATCCTAGGTCATCTCTTAATGGCTGTGTCCTTGACATTATTGCATTAAGAATAAGAGCAAAGGGAACTAGTCCGTGTGTTGGCGTGTCAGTTTGTAAATGAGAGTAGATGTAATCATAGCTCGAGTGCTCTGGAAAGCCGGATGCCGCATTTACTCACTACTGCCTTCACTTAGGCTCAAGCAAATGGTGGTGACTTTGGAAAGATAGGGAGAGAAAAGGAAGAACAAAGAGGTTCAAAGAGTAAAACTAGACTGGAGGTGGGCCCCGGGGAGGTTTGGGCAAGTTCAGACTGCAAAGCCCTTTCATACATATATGTACACATTATATTTATAATACTAAAAGCTGTGTAAACTGTAAAATACTATTTTTTAAGGAAAGAAACTGTGCTGCACTAGAAGGAACACAAAATTTCTAACTAGGTGGTTTGGATTCAATTTTCCTAATTCTACTGTTACCCTAACTTGGTAACCTTAGGAATAGAATCTGAGATTATAATTGTCTTTCTACATATCTGACTTTGCTTCCTAATTTAATGAGACTGTGATGAATTTTAAAATACTTTGTGTGTGCCCCTAGCTGTATACATGTTATTGTTTTTATACTGTTAATTGTTTACTCTTTATCTGAAGTATTGCCTACATGAAACTTCATTGAGAAGGGAAAAGTGTGTACCCAGAACACCCACATTATGGTTAAGGGAAGTTAGAGTTAAATTACATGGCCAGCTTAAGTAGGGCTAATTTGGCTGTCATCCCTCGGCTTATAAAAGGGACAGTGACAGCCTTGTGGATGAAGGGAATGTAGACCTAAATGCTCGTTTAATTTAATCATTCATCCCTTTAACCCCTTTTAAAACTTGACTTTTGTAGGTCAATTATATAATGCATGAGCACGAAAGCACACACATGGTGGTTTTCTTTTAAGTAAAAAGCCCTTTTGAATGGCTATTTAAAAAAAAAAAGATTTTGATATATTCATAGTAATAAACCTGGTTTACATTCCTTTGAGGCTCACGGTCTTCCACTTCCGACCTAGTAAAGGGTTGCTATAACTACCAGATGTCAGTCTTTACAAATCCAGGGTTAGACGCCAACAGACTAGCACAGAAGAGATGTAAGCAGAATTCAAGCACAGAATTTGAAGTATTATTTAAACTGCTCATCTAGCAAATTTAACATAAAGAAGACAAGTTGAATATATTCATTTTACCATACAATTGTTTGGTGCTCAGGGCCATCCCAGAATGCATTTTTAATTTGTGTTCCATGTTAAATGCTGGGTACAGGGATATTTTGCCAAGTGCCAGTTTGAAATTTACTTGGGATCCATCCAGCTGGCAAAGCAGTTGTACTAATCAGACGAGCCCATTTCTGGGGAATGGGATTTCATGGCAGGAGCAGTGTTCTTTTAAAGTAACTATACTTGAACTTTTTAATTTAAAATTCTCATGTGCTTTATTAAAATGTATATAGTATAAACATTGTAACATATTTAGTGCAATTACTTCATACTTTTTTTGTAAATAATGAATAACAGGCACAGTAAGTTCATTGTATTATATTCATTTGTTTTTCATTTCTGTTTTGAGGTCCTGGGATCACAATTTGCTTCCTCGTTAATCTCTATGAACAGGAAAGATGCAGAAGTGCAGATGGGTGTAAACCTAATACATGAATATTGGCAACTAGCTTTCTGTGTAGAATAAACTCCAGACTAATGCTCTGTTTGAAATAAGCAGGTAGACAGGCCGAGTCAAAAACCGCGTGGAATTCAGACATCCTAGATGAGGATTATACCGGAAGAACTAATGTGGATCCTTTTTAACCTGACCATTAACCCTGTGTAAATGTTGTACATTATCATTTTCACGTTAGAAACCTCATGCCCCAGAGTAGCATTTCCCACAGTACGTTTTGTAGATCATTAGTTCTAAGATACTTCCCAGGAACGTAATTCCAAATATGTTTGGGAAACTGCTTTCTGCATTCTTTCTCTTAAAGGTGTATAATGTACATCAGCATAGCAGCCTGAGAAGTATTGCTAAATACTGGGTTTACTTTAAAAAAAAAAAAACCTAGTGTATTAAATATGTCACATAGACCAAGGAAATCCATCTCTAGTAAAATGTGTTAATATCACATGGAACACTTGTTTTTTGGAACACACTTGGGGGAAACAATGTCCTTAATGTGTTAGCAGATCTCTGAGTTTATTTTTGTGATTACTTTTTTTTTGAAAAATCACAATTAAAATTATATTTGGCAGTTACAGATATCTCAGCCTAGGGAATATAATGCTTGTGTTTAAAGTTTTTATTTTAAAATCTGTATTATATATTTAATTTCTATGGGGTATGTCTTTAAATTGATATCTTTTGGAAGCATTTTGATGTTTTTTGTAAATGTAATCTTCCTTATATTCAAGAATTTATATTTACTTTTGATAGGCCAGATAATTTCTTTAACAGGCTACTTTGTAATGTAAATTATATATTTTTAAAGGATGAAGTACAACAGTGGTTTTAAATTCAACTATTAGGTAAAGAGATGTTTTAGTAACAGACTAATCTGTTCCTGTTTTCATTTGAACTGGACGGAAAACCAAAGATTTCAATCACCCAAGATACTGCCGTGTAATTAATTCTATTCTGAAACTGTCAACTCAGACAATGACACTCTAAGCATAAACAGATTACTTATCTATACCTACTATTTATATTCTCTAACATGAATATACATCAAGGATTTTAAGCATTTCTTTGCTTTTCATGAATTCCTTAAAAATGACAACTGAGAATGGTTTTTAAAATGTTATGGCTAAATGTGGATTTTGAATCATCCCCAGGTTGGAAAACTGGAAAGTTGTGTCATATTGTGAGTAATAGAAAATACTAAATATATTCAAGTTTCTAAGTTTGAGCCAGAGCATAAATTAGACCAAAAAAGCTTATTAACCAGCCATGTTTCAGGTTTGGGGACATGTAATGTATAAATGTAAACTCTTACTGGAAAAAAAATAGTCCTCTACCGTTAACCACCAAACCAAACCATGAGACAATATTTTATTTTCAGTTGTATTTGGAAGACCATGTATCTGTTAGCTTTGGCTTGCCATTTACTGAATAACTAAAAATGGCATGTTTAATGCTAAGTAGTATTTATGACTAGGCCATCAAACCCCAAATGGAATTGAGGTGGAGATTCTTTCATACTGAACTCTAAAATAAACACTTTTTTCCTTAGTGTTGTATTAGACAGTACAAGATCCTTAAATTTACTCTTTGATGGAACATAACATCTTATGGAACATATGCATCATCCATATGGTTTCCTTTCTTCAACGGGTCTGTCCACCCAGCTTCCCCTGGCTGCTAATAACTCTTCACTGATAGTCCCTTCTACCTCCGTTCCCCAGCCTCACCCCATCAGCTTTCCACGCTTTAAGGGAATTACGGGTAATAGGGAGTAGACCCACTAGGACAGTCTTTATTCTGAAGGATATTGCTTGGTGAGGAAGCCTAACGATTAGAGTGATAACTAACTGCGAAGCCAAAAGATTGTTGATAACTCAGTCCACCAAGAAGGAACTGCTCAGCAACAGAAGTGGATCAGAAACTTGAAAGCCACACTAGACTAGTTGACTAAACAGGAACTCCACTTGTGGAGTTGTCTGCTGCCTGGAATGGGACCTGCTCTCTTTTCTATCACCAGTGATAGCAGGAATCCTT
Organism: Rhinolophus ferrumequinum; assembly: GCF_004115265.2. NCBI lineage: Eukaryota > Metazoa > Chordata > Mammalia > Chiroptera > Rhinolophidae > Rhinolophus > Rhinolophus ferrumequinum. Next base: position 17,184,805 of record NC_046299.1, on the reverse strand, counting down.
TTACATGAGTGGTTCTGAGACTTAGCATGCATTGAAGCATGCTGGGCCACACCCCCACACTTTCAGGTCTGGAGTAAGGCCCAATAATTTGCATTTCTAACAGGTTTCTAGGTGATGCTACAGCTTCTGGTCTAAAACCAATTTTGAGAACCACTGTTTTTTTTTAAGACTAGCAAATCTTTTTGAATCTTCACTTTTGCTTTCTATCCTTTTCCTCTCTCGAGCCACCACTGTCCCCATCAAAACCTGCCATCTTCTGTTGTGGATTGTCCCAGAAGCCCTCTTTTCTTACGAACTTTTTCTACATCGGTTCGTTTATCTTTTAACCATATACAGTGAGGCGGCACTGTACAGTGGAGTCAATTTTTATTATAACTGGACAGTATTTTTACTGGTCTTAGAATTCTTTATACTTTCTCTAAATTTTGATATTTCTCATGTGAACCTGCTCTTTCCTAATTTAGAAACTACATCTTCCTTTTCATGTTGTCCCATTTTAATGCTTAAACAGAGACATACCTCAGATATTGCAGGTTCGGTACCAGGCCACTACAGTAAAGCAAGTTGTAATCTTTTTGCTGGTGGAGAGTCTTGCCTCCAATTTGTAAAACCACAACATCTGTGAAGCACAATAAAGTGAAGCACAATAAAATGAGGTATGCCTATAGATGCTTCTCACTTTCTGGGGTACCATCACATATGTGATCTGAATTCATATTGGCTTTTTAAGGCATGAAAGTGTCATGTAAAGTATAAAGTAGTGTCATGACTAACCTGCTGGAGTTAAAAGTTAGGTGAGGAGAAACAGTCTATCCCTCTTCGAGCAACTGTTGTTTTAGCCTCAAACAGCCTCTTTTTGTTAATCTGACTTCTTACGTGGGCCATGGTTACCACAAGTGCTTTTTGCTTTCCAAAAGTAACCAGGTACTGAGTTCTTAGGACAAACCGGAGGGTTTTCTGGGTGATGGAGACTTACAGGAGCACGAGGTGCATGATAAGAAAGAAAATGCTGGTCGGGAAAAACTGTTCATAGACCTTAGCGGTCATGTAGTTCAGCTTTCTCATTTTACGCAGTCAAAAATGGAACATTTCCTGGACTTGCCCAAGGTCATATAGCTACTCAAGCACACATGACCAGACCACTGTTTTCATCTTGCCTCCAGGCTTCTGCTGCTGGTTGACACCAGCATGAAGGGAAATTTTGTGGCACACTCAGGTGGTAACTAGCCCCATAGTTCAGCTTCTTAAGACATTTTGACAGCATATATTTAGTTTTTAAATCATAATATTTTTAGTGACTTGAAATTTATATAATTTCAAAGAAATTGCCATATTATAGCATACACTGAGTGCATATGTGTATTCAACACTATTTATTTGTTTAAAATAGTTTGTTTCTGACTGTAAAAGTAACACAAGCTCCTTGTAAAATGTTTGGAAAGTACAAATACAAGTTAGTAAATAAAAACCAGCAATAAACCACCCAGAGGTAGCCTATTATATTAGGATAGGCTATCTGTGCTTATAAAAACATCTCCAAAATTCATTGACTTAATGCAGTGCCTTAGTTTTCATTGTTGTGGTTTAGTGTAGATTGGGAGTTAGCGGGTAGGAGAGGGTCTGTTCTGGGACCCAGCCGGTAGGAGAGGGTCTGTTCTCATTCCTCCAGTGGCTTCATCCCCCAGGCCTTCGGATCCTGCGCTTTTGCAGCAGCCAGTAAATAAGGGGAGAGAGAGACCATGAAGGAACCCATCGTAGTTTTTAAGAACTAGCACTCAACATAGGACAGGAGTGTAAAAACAATTTTGTATCTTGTTTTATTTAAACATTTACTTATCATTTGCCCCAGTCATGAAATATTGGAATATTATGCAACCCTTACAGACTGTCTCATTAATTGTATTGTTTTTAAACGTGAAAGATTACTACTATAGCTGCTTTTTGAAAGCACGTTGTCTTGATACCCTCTTTCTAAAGGTTCGCATGTATGTTAAAATGTTTTATATTCCTTGACTCAATTCTGCAGCAGAGAATTTACCAACAGCACAAATGTAAAAAGTTGTATGCATAAGGATGAAGATTATATCTGTAAAATAGTAAAAAAAATAAAAAATAACTAGAAAAAAACCTGAGCATGTTTGAAAGGGCCTGGTGAAATAAATTTTGGTTACTACATATGACATTGGCATACAATGCAGCCATTAACAATGATGATTTTTATTTGCTTAGAATGATGTCACAACAAGTGAGACAGGTAGGTTACAGAGTAGCATGTGTGTATGTACAGTGGATGTGAAGAGAGGTGTCTTTGTGTGTGTATGAAGGGTGTTCAACAAAATGTTAACAGTAATTGTCTCAGAGTTAGATTTGTGGTGATTATTTTTAGCTTTTCAAAAATGTTTTAATAGTTTTTAAGTTTAACAGTGAGTATGAATCATTTTTATAAAATTAGTAAAATTATTGGAAGATAAAATAGGTTTCAGTATTTATATATTGACTTACTCAGATTTTCTCTGTAGTATGTTTTCAAGCCTCAAAGTTACACATTCTTCTAATTATTATGGGGCAAAATTATAAAGTCACATTTGACCTGTAGAGGAAGTCCCGATGGTAGTAAGAGCGCCAGACCCTGGATGTAATGATCCTTTGCCGATAAGAATTAAGTTTAAATGCTGAACTTATAGACCTCAGACCTGGGAACTATGTTCATTGAGGGGCTGCAAGCCCTATTTTGTAATATATTCTTGGGCTATCACTGTGTTTTCTTACTGAACCACTTCTGATAGAGTTATTGTCAAGAGTTCCTTCTATTTACTTACTACTGCATTCATACCCGTCCATTATATTCTTCCTTAGAAAACAGACGTGGTCTGTCATCATAGCTAAAATGTGCATGCAGGATCTGAAGTAACTTCAGGAGCCCAGAGTCACATCCCTTCCCTCGGCTACCTCCCTTCTTTCCCTTTCCCCAGACCTTCCTCACCTTTCACAGATAACAGGTACCCAAATACTTTTTATGGTTCTGTTTTTTAGTATTTAGGGGTTTTTTTCTTTAAAATTGGGTATGTTACTTAAGTTTGAGAAATGATGCTTTAAGGAATTTCTGGAGATAATGTGGGAGATTGGGAAAGAATTTGTGTGCCTTGTTTATAAGAGGAAAGCATACATGAGCACTCGCTAATGTTAAAATAAGAAACCCCCCCCCAAATACTGTATTAATCCATTGCTGTGTAACAAATCACCCCAAAACTTAGCAGTTGAAGACAACAAACCAGTATTGTTTCACAGTTTCTATGGATCCGGAACCCAAGAGCTGCTTGGCTGGGTGCTTCTGGCTCAGGACCTTTCTCGGCATTGCAGTTGAGCTGCTGGCTAGGGGGCTTCAGTCATCTGAAGGCTTGACTGAGGCGGGAGAATCTGCTTCCAAGCTCACACACTTGTTGGTGGCACGCCTAAGTTCCTCGTGAGCTGGAGAGAGTTCTTTGCCACGAGCCTTGCCACAGGGCTGTCTGAATGTCCTTAAGACATGGCAGCTGGCTTCTCCAAGAACAAGTAAGTGGGGTATGTGGGTGTGGATGTGTTTCAGAGAGAGAGAAAGAGAGAGAGAGAGAATCCAAGATGGAAGCCACAGCCTGTTTTTTGTAACCTAATTTTGCAAGCATATCATTTGTCATATGCCACTGCTCTCAGACCAATGAGGATACAGTGTGAGAAGAGGGGTCTGTACAAGAGTGTGAATACCAGGAGGGTGGAAACATTGGGTGGGGGCGGGCATCTTAGAGGCTGCCTACCATAAATATCAGTGCTGTTTTTAGGTAAATCATTTAGGAAATTAATTTTTTTCACACATTTCCAACCTTTATCTTATAATGAGATGTTAGACATTGCCAGAGATTCTCAGAATTATGGGCAATTTTATTGCTATGGTTCGTTGCCTTATAAGAAATGCAAGTAAATGAGAAGTTATGTTAATATAAAGATAACACTGGGTCTGCTCCATTGTATGTTTCAAAAAGCAAATATTTTAAACTTGAGTACTTGATCAGCAGCTAGTTACTTGTGATAGATATCCCACAGCTGATTGGCAGGTACCAATGAAACCAGACTGAAAATCTCCAATCGTATTAGATCACTAAACTCTTTTGGTGGGTCACAGGCCACGTGAGAAGCTGATCAAAGCAATAGACTCTCCCAAGAAAAGTGCACTTATAATTTTTTGTATTTAACTTGGGAGAATCAAAATTTTTCTGAAGTTTATCCATGTGTTCTTGGAATCCATGGACTCTGTGTTAAATTCCGTATCTAGAAAAATCTCCCCTTGAAGATTTTATGACTTTATGCATTGCAAAAGGAGTCCTCATTCTTTGGAATTGTACTTTGTGATTAGATCATTGTAGGTCAGGAAGTCTGTAGTAGTTTTTAAATAGTGTTTTTTCTTAAAGGCAGTATTGTTTATGCCAGAGCTTGCCATAATTAGAAAACAGCTGCCTCTTCTGTGGGTAAACCAGAACCACATTAGCATTAAGAATAAGGTGATTGAAAACATAATCATACTAAAATAGCTATTAGTTCTTTTAAACTAACATTCTATATATTATCTTGTGGGGAGGGAGGCAGTGAGGGCAGTGGCAGCAAGAAGGGGACAAAGAGCTCAGGCATTCAGGTTTGACTGGTGCAAGTGTTTTGCTTCTTCCTTCAGGGTAGCGTGTTTGTCAAAGTCAGTTTAGCACGTGACTTGGGAGTGAACTGAGAAATAATCCTATAAATATTTTTACAGAAAGAAATGAAAACCTCTTGCTTTAAAAAGAGAAAAAAATAATTCAATTAAAGTGCTGTTTTAATCAGGAAATATTCTGGAATAACACGGAATGTGGATTTTAGTTTAGAATTAGCACACTAATACAATATTAATAATAATAATCTTATTCATAACTGACTTTTGTCTAGTACTTTTTTTCTGTACATTTTTTTCATTTCTCAGACTCAGGAACCACATAATTCTCTTGGTAATGACAAATAAGTACCACTTAAATAATTGCCATTATCCAATTATTTCATAAGAAAATTCCACTAATGGTGAAACAGTTTGATTTTGTTCTTTGTCTATTATTTATCATATACCAAAGAAAATTTAATTTTGATCTAAACTGGTTATTACAACTTTGAGGACAAAAAGTAGAATGCGTGTGTGTGTGTATATATGTAATTTTTTTTTTAACTTCAGAGTTTTAGCGGGTCACTTTTTCTTTTATTTTTCATGAATTATCTTGTATTTCAGGTTTTCAGCATGTTGCATGCACTGGGCCAGTAATGATTAATCCTGGTTCAGTGGTCAAGAATGTTGATTTAAAAAACTTATTTCCAGACTGTGGAATAGTCTAGGGAGATCATAGTAATTTTGTTTGCGTTTGGATTGCACGCTGGAGACCTTGGTCTGTATGGTTGTCGGGCCAGTCCAATTTTCAGTTAGTCTGTTTGCTCTTTAGAGGTGTACTTCTCTTCTTGCTCTTCTCCCATTTTTTTCTCTTGTAGCAGTTGTAACTTTACTTGACATTATCTTGGTCTTTAAATCCAGGTGAGTTGTTTTTTGCTGAAATAATTTTAAGCATTAAAAATAGGATTCATATATCCGTCAAATAGTTTTTGACATTTTAAAATCGTTTAACAGAAACTTCCTATCTGCACATGTATATTTTTGAGAGAATGAATATTTTCAGCTGTATCTGAATTAATGTTTTTAGAGAAAGCTACAACATTATCATGTAAGTAAATTTATTCCCCACCCTCAGTTTTTTCTAATTCTATTTATTTTTAAAGTATAGCTAGCCTTTTTCTTATGACTTTCTACTTTTACTGTCTGTGTAAGTTGCATTTGAATGTTTCTGGATATTTCACTCGCCCATTTGCTGTTATTCCATTTTTATGGTTAACTCGTTCAGTCTGCTTCTTTATTTTTATGTTTCAACCAAGAATGAATAGCTTGGGAAGAATGACATGATAAGAAGAACGTATCTTTCTTTGAGGTGAAAAAAAAAATATCACCATTGGAGCCCATTTTCTACTAAATAAGTTCTCCCAAGAGTAGACGGGAAAATTTTCAAGCTACATTAATTCCTTGAAGCTTAGATGCTGTTTTCAAATTATTGTATTGGGGTTCTAAATTCTTCATTAAGTAAATATTTTAATTCTTGCCGGTGCTAAACATGATCGAGGATACAAAGATAAATGAGAAATAGACTCTTTCCTCAAGGACTATCAATTGGGCAAGATATGCTGTGCACTTAAATAACTACAGTATAAAGTGTAAAGTGGTAAGAAGGTCCACAGATCAAAGTCGCTGTGGTAGCTCAAAGGAAAGGTTGATTATTGTTGGTTGGGTGGAATGAGAGAATTAGGGAAGGTATTCTTATGAGTCTTTTATGATAAAATTTGTTTAATACTTAGTAGAAAAAGGAAACTTTTGGTAATATAAATGAGACTTTATGGTTTGAGTATACTCTATGGGAAACCTTTTGCGAGAAATTATCATTTTGTATTATCATGTCTTCTGGCCTATTAGATCATTGGCGCCTTGACAGTAAGAATCATGTATTTTTATCTTTGTGTTTCCAAAACTTCATACTTGATTGATGTTTTATTATGGGATTTTTGAGAGAATGAGTCAGCTGGGAACCTAGAAATGTCCACACCGAATCAGACAAACATTTCATATAGTTTTGTGTTCTAGTCTGATATGGATACTGCCCTCTGTAACATGAGCTTCAAAACATTAAAAATATTCACAGAACATCCCTAGTCGATAAGTAACACTAATGAAATTTTTATTCCACGGATAGTTAGTAATGGGGAGGGGAACAAATATTCTCCTTTACAATAAAATTGTAAACTATGGAAATAAGAATGTGTCAGAAGGGTAGGTAGTGAAATCTTCAGATATTCCCATGAAATTGTAATGACCTTTTAATTCAGTTTGGAAAACTACTGATTTATACTGTGGTACTAGGTAACTTTACGATAGTATCCAATGCTATTTCTAAGAACATTGTACTCATAGTACTCATAGTTAAAATATATATGGATTTTGACAGCAATCTGACCAATGGAATCTTACTGTAAACCACTCCCTGGCTTGAGAAAGAGCGTCAACATTTGGGGCACAGGGAGATAGCTTTTGATTGCTTTTCTAGAGTACTTTTTCTAGCCCATTGGAGGGCATTTTGGTACTATGAAAATTAATATTGCCCCAGAAATTAACCCATGCATATATATGGTCAATTGAATTTTGACAAGGGAGCCAATACCATTCATTAAGGAGAGGACAATGTTTTCCAATAAATGATCCTGAGAAAACTAGATGTCCTCATGCAAAAGAATAAAGTAAACCCTATACCATATATAAAAATTAACTCGGGATGAATCAAAGACCTAAACTAAGAGCTGAAACTGTTAAACTCTTAGAAGAAAACATCGGGGGAAAGGTTCATGACATTGGATGTGGTGATAATTTCTTGGATATGACACCAAAAGCACAGACAACAAAAGGAAAAATAGAGAACTTGTACTTCATTCAAAATGAAAAACTTTTATATGTCACAAACTACAAAACAAACTAGTTTGTTTTACAAACTAGTGTAGAACACTATCAAAAGAGGGAAATATTTGTATAATGGGACAGAACATTTGCAACATATATCTGATAAGGGATTGATATAAATAATATGTAAAGAACTTCTACAACTCAACAAGACAAACAACCCAATTCAAAAATGGATAAAAATGGGACTTGAATAGATACTTCTCAAAGGAGATATACAAATGGGCAGTAAACACATGAAAAAGATGCTCAGCATCGCTAGTCACTAGGGAAATGCACATCAAAACCATGAGATACCACTTGTGCACATTAGGATAGCTCTTATTAGAAATGGTGAAGATGCGGAGAAATTGGAAGTTGCTGGTGGGAATGTAAAATGGGTCAGCTGCTGTCAAACAGTTTGGCAGTTCCTCAGAAAGTTAAACAGAATTACCATAGGATTCAGTAATTCCACTTTTTGGTATATACTCAAAAGAATTTAAAACAGGGACTCAAAAACATACTTGTATACCACCAGTGTTCATAGCAGCATTATTCACAGTAGCCAAAGGATGGAAACAACTCAAAAGTCCATTGACAGATAAATGGAAAAACAAAATCTGATATATACATGCAATGTATATATCACATACAAACAATGTATATATACACACAAACCTTAAAAAAATGAAATTCTGATACATGCTATACAACATGGATGAACCTTGAAAACATTACACTAAGAGAAATAAGCCAGATACAGAAGGATTTGCACTTTAAAATAGGGGAATTTAAATATACCAGTTTCTGCTTGGGCTTAATGTGAATATTTCTTTTTTGTGGCAGATGGTAATGGGATATGAAATAGCTTTTCACTGTTCAACGAGCATTTCTCAGCATACCATCTTTTTGGTTATTACTATTAAAAACTATCTGGATTTTACAGTCACTGTTGGGTGTTTAAATATATATTTTATGTCTGAATTTCTAGGAATACTCTATTAGAATCTAGTGCATATGCTGTAATACTTAAAGTAGTAAAGCAGAATATACTTGTTTGTATTGCTTGATTTTTTTATTGTTGTTTGTTTTGTTTTTAACTTTAAAAAAACACTCAGTAATTGGAACCTTCACTGACCGTCAACAGTCTCACCTTTGCTGGGAAGTAAATAGAACCACTGATTCCTTCTTTTTGAACATTATTGTTTTCATCAAGTATAGAAATAAGAGTGAGTGAGATTTCCCTGGAATGGAAATTGTAAATGAAACTTTAGTTCTAATGTGTACAGTGGTGATGAAACTGTTAATAAGTTCAACTTTTATGGAAAAGTTTGTCAATATCTGAGGTTAAATGTGCCTACCCATGTGAAACCCACGTGAAGTATTTTGCATCTTGTGATTGCCCAATAATATTAACTGTTATTATAATGCTGCTGAAATCTTCCTTGATGGTCATGATCTAACTAGAAAAAATACCAGAAGGATAAGAAACAGGAATAAGCTATGATGATAAAAACATCCAGGCAGAAGTTTTCAAAATACTTGACAGAAATATCCCATATAAGTTATTGGGCTGATGGTATTATCTAAGGTTCAAAGTCTTTATAAATATTTACAATGTTAATAACTTCTTTTCCTTGATTTTTTCATATTATAAGTCTAAGAAAAACCCAGATTTTAAAAACTGATATGATAAAAGTTTAAGTGACTGAAGTATAGCAGCTCACCTGCCTAAGAATAAAGAAGCAGGTGTCAGAAGACTTGGATTCCAGTCCTAATTCCACCATTTACTATGTGTCCTTGATGGATTTTAGTATGTGTAATGGAGGTATAATTTTAGAGTTGTTTTGAGCATAAAATGAAACAACAGATATGAACGGGTATTGTAAACTAGAAGGCACTATGCTCAGAGAAGGAGCTATGTAATCTTTTTCTAATTTAGACTGTCTTTGCACAGTATGGTTTGTTTTATTAGATGACATAAAAGCCCATCATGCCAATTTTGTTAATGGGATGAGACAGTAATGGTAATATGGAACACTTAACTGTAAATCCATGCTAACCGCTGTGAAATCTTCGGCTTGGCTAGACATGTACACTAACATAGAGCCTCTGGTAGCATATATGAGCTTATGACCTGAGGATTGTTGAGTTGCAAACAGATTTTTATATGTCAGCAAAGACATCCAAAATCACATCAGAATGCCAAGAGTTCTTAATGAGATGACTAGCTGTGTATCTGTCATTCTGTCTCAATTCCAAGGTTTAGCCTTGGAGGCGAAGCCATAATCCTTGCATTGACATAATTCAGAAGGGTTCTGATGAGCCTCACATACATATATAGTTCTGTGAATAAATTGCACCCCAGAGGTACTGGCCTCCATTTTGCATTTGCAGACTTTCTGTTCCTGGATTGAGTGGTATGTTTTCTAATCAATTGGTTCCTTCAGTGATCAATTTCAGGCATGAAGAGTAATCTTTATCAAAAGCAGGGCAGTGCAAGTAAGAACTAGCAAGGATTTAAAAAATTAGTCTTGACCTTCTTTTATATTGGAAATTAAAATTATTTTGAAGATGACAGCCCAGCTGAAGTTGAGGTTTTGTTTTCCCCTCATCACAGTTAATAGTTGGCATAAATTCTAGAAGTAGGAGGAAACCATCCTTTTGCTTTGGGAAGAAGTGGACCTTTTTGCAAAATAATTCCAGGATTTGAAGTAGAAAGTGAAAAATTAACCTTGTAGTTTAGAGTGTTAATTTGCTCTAACCAAGAATTAACAAAAGGAAATGGGAAATGGACAAATCAGATTTTTTGTCTAGTCAACATTGAATAGATTCACAAAAGTATTGAATTTGAAACCACTGATATAAATTTAAATCCACAACCCATACCCTCAACCCCTACCAAGTGAAACTGGATGATGTTACGTTGTAATCCACCTTCCTCAGAAGTACCCTCACAATGTACTTAGAGCAAATGAAGAACTCTCTTTTGATTGGTCTTCTTCAGCCTCTGAAGCAGCTATTTGGACAGTGGCTATACTAGTTTGAAGATGAAGTTATACTTAGATTATTTGTAGTTCTTTCTAGACCCATATCTTTATTAGAAAGTTGTTTGGATTCCTGTGGTCAGTGGTGTAAGGAAACACTAGGTTATTAACAGTTTCCAATGATTTCCTTAAGAGTTCCTTTGGTTGCAAAATCTTTTGATGCCTTTGTTCATTAGAGATGGGGTGTGAGCATAGTAACTAAGGCAATGGGATTTTGAAAATATGTTCTTCACAATTGTGAATAACGCTCCTTGAGGAGTTGTTCTCCACTGTGTTCCCAATGTGTAAATTGGGATTTACCCACAGGAGGCACTCAGAAAATCCTTTTCATCGGCTGAAGAAATATGCTTGCTAAGAATCAGTATGATTTACTTAGAGAATAAACCTTTGAATCAATTCTTTGAAATAATCTGATTTATAAGAACTAGTGATAAGTTAATTATGAAACATGAATCCTTTTTGTGTATGTGTGGAAGAAAAACTAAAATTAGATACTTATTAAAAAATACTTACAGATAAAAAAATGTCTACATGAATAGAAAGTGCAAATATGTTCTTATCGTTCCCGTTAAGCGTATTTGCACTTGACATAACCCACTGGGAGAAAGTGATTATCCCACTGAGGTCACCCTCAACCATAAAACATTTCCTTGATTTAGTTTTTCTCTCCTTTATGTCTTGAAAAAGATATTTTTCTGCTTGTTTTACATGTGTATTTTGCTTTTCCTGTGTGTGTGTGTGTGTTAAAGGCAGTGCTCTGTCTCCTTCCTTCAGGAAACACCTTTTTTCTGTGTGATGCAGTCAGTTTTTGTCATTTCCACTTTAATGTAAACTACGAAGTCATCCTTTTCCCATGAGAAGGAAATTTCCCAGCTGTTCCTAAATTGTGGAGTCTGCTGTGGGAGAGGGCAAACTTTCAGAAGGAGTTCCTTCTCCCTGTTCCACATGTTCTTTTACTGCTTTTTCCACACAGTTGATTTTTTCATTTCTCATGTGTGCCACCTAATTGACAAGATGGTGACTTCCTGTTTGAGAGTTATGTCTGTTTCTGTGTATCAGACCCATGGTGATAGTACTTCGTGAGGACTGGCAACACTGCTGTTCTCTCCTCTGATTTAAGAGGTAAGCTGGGAAAATCAAGAGATTCAAAGGGGTATTATTTTGAAAGTAATTCTATAGTGTTTTCTTGGTTAAAATGCTCACCACTTCCTCTATTCTCTAAACACACCCATTTGAGCATATCACTATTTCCTTTGTTTTGAGTCTCTTCTACTTATGTGCATAGAACTACCATTTGGAATATGATCTCCTGTTGATTCACCTGAGCACCTCTAGTCAGCCTCTGAGTGTCCAGATAACCGACTCTTTGCAGTGTCACAAACTCATTGTAAAGTGTTGCTGCAGGAAGGATCTGCCATACTACTGTTCATTACCACTGGTCCCAAACATACTACTGCTTTTGCTCATGCTGCTCCTGCTACCTGAAACACACTCTTGCTGCTGCTTTGCTTGGCGAGCTTAATGTTTGAAGTTATAATTTATTAATCACATGTTAGCTCTATCATGAAATGTTCCCTTTCTACCTTCATTACCTTGTGCATGGGCTAGGTGCCTTGTTTGTTAGCGCACATAGAGTTCTGAAAATGATATAAAAGGAAATTATGTTTTGTTAGTTATATTTTGGTGCCATGGAAACAACTTTCAGAAATGGGAAACTACAGATCACCCATACGAGTATGAATTTTTAAGAGACAAAGCTGGTTTTGTCATTTTTGCTACAGCCAACACAAGTTTTTTATTTGGGGACATCATGATTAAAGGTTATTCTATGAACGTGTCTTCCATAGACTTATACTTCATCAGGGGTGTTTGGGTGTATTACACAGATCTGGTCAAAGGGTAAATGTGTGCTAGAAACATGAAGGGAAGGGAATGGAATTGGCGCTTGGGAACATTTCTATCTATTAAATTGCTACTTCCTGTTCAGCGAAGGAGAGTCCTGTAACTTGGCTGTTAGCTAAAGAGATAGTCCTGGAAACGTGACAGATGACAGCTGTATACTGTACTCTATATGGAAATGTGCTTGTTTGCCCTCCTGTTCATTTAATTTTTTCTAATTTCGTAATATATTAAAGTTTACCCCAGTGTTTCATGGAACAGAAGGTTGGATATATGCCCAGATAAGAATGTGAACAATGGTTAAATACTAGAGTATAGGCAGAGTAACTGAAATACGGGGTATGTGTGCTGCAAAACTGACAAGTAGAGACCCCTTTTGAATAAATTTTTAAAAGATCCCAAGAACATTTAGATGTTTTAGGCTAGCTCTGTAATTCAAGCAGTTCTATTTCTTTTATAAACTACATAATTGTTTTACAAAGAATTAAATACTTGCCCTGTATTCTAACAGTTCCACCATTTTATTCTCTCAAAGATTTAGAACAACCTCTGGGTGTTATTTCTTTCATCTTAACCATCCTAATCATCTTTACTTACCACTGGAACAGTATTAATCACCCAGAGCCCCTTCCTTCTTTCCTTCCTTCCTTCCTTCCTTCCTTCCTTCCGATTTTATACCCTGATGTCTGTTTAAGCCTAATACTCTAGTAAGTTGCTCACATCAGCACAAGTTCATTTCTTGACATTGGACCGATATCTTGGAAATGTTTTTCAGTAGCTCATCTCAGTTTGGGTGGGATGTTTCATTGATGATACAGAGAAATGACAATTAACATGTTCCATAGGAAAGAGGATTCCAATTTGAGTATTCATTCCTGAGCAGCAAGCTTTTGATAGAGGGGAAAGAGTACTGGCCTAAAGTCAGGAGATGACTTTTCTGTGTGACCTTACATAGCAGCCTTAGGCACCTCTGAATTCTCACAACTGAAGGGAATCGGACTAGATGAACTTCAAGGCCCTTTCAGCTGTATTTGACACTCACAGGACTCGAGCTCCCTTCTAGGACTAAATGCAATTGTCTCCCTTATTGGTGTCAATTACTCCCGAAGACCCACTATGTAATATGAAAGGTGAAAAGAAGGTAAGCCAGTTGGGCTGTGTGATTTAGAAGGAGGAAGCCACAGCGTGCCAGATGGTGAGGCTCATGCAACAGAGACAGACTACAGCCAAAGTGGACACAAGTGATGCTGATGGCCTCCTTAGAGTGTGGTGGTGGACAGGGGCTTATGGATTGGCTTACTCAGTGGCACTCCCTTTTATTGGTACAGCACAGTCTAGAAAAGGATTTTGTTTAGTTGGTCTTGAGGAGGCCTAAGTGAGAGGATTGGCTTAGTCAGAGTGAGAGCATCTTCAAGAAGTACTTTTGTAAGGAGTGGAGCAAGTTGGTGCTGTTATTTCACACAGGGTGAACTTCCTACAGTACACATAAATGCTGAAATACATAGATGAAATCTAGGTGCTTACAAGGAATAAGGAACATCCATTTGCATGGAGAGACCTATCACAACAAATGCTTTGGTTAATGAAGGATTAACTGTCTGCTTTTTATTTTGTGTTGCTGTGTTATGTTTATCTGGGTATTATAATCATCCATGTAAATTTCTAGTCTGAGAAAAATTCTTCAGTGGACTCATCATGAACTTAGTTATTTTTTTTTTTAATCGTGAAAAACAACCTTTTTATTGCACGGGAGGCATCCGTAGATAAACTTAGTTATTGTATGAAATCTTTGAGGGCATGTAGTTCAAAACCCTCATTTGCTGTTGAGGAAATTGAGGCTGAGAAAGAGTAACTTGGCCAAAATCATGCTATAAGTTAGAATTGGAGTAAGAACTGGAACTAGAACCCGATTCTGGTGATTCAGATTTTTACTATGGAGAGTACAAACCTATCCTTTATTTATTTAAAAGTATGAAGTGTACCCACAAAAAATTTCAAAATGGTAAGCAATTTTAGTTAAGTTAGTGAATGAGACTAAATCTTTTCTTTTTCTGGGAATCCTCCCCCTAGTCTTTGCTCTTCAATAACTTGAGAAAGTAACATTTTACCAGTAGATGTATTTCCATGTCAATTCTCTATCATATTTTTGGACTGTGATATAAAACAGTGTTACACAAGTAGGATAACATGAGTGTAAAGTTTGTGTACAGTAAGAATTCAGAAAATTCTCTTATGACAGAGCAAGACTGTGTAACACTGAAACATGTTGGTTTTGAACAGAAATTTCAGAATCTTAACCCATCAGAGAATGTGATAAAGGGAAAAAAAATTTCATGATTATTTGCTGTGTTTTAGTGATTACATGCAGGTTTTTTTTCCTTTTATATAATTATTTAGTTTTGAACAATGTCCTAATTTTTTTGATGACTATGTTTTGTGAACATGTTGGAAATGTTTCTAATAACTGCAAAATGGTATCGGGATCTGAAGATGGGAGAAGCTGTTGAATACAGCCAGACAATGGAATGTATTAATACTTTGCTATTGCTGTGGGCCACCAGGATTGGACATGGTGGTCATTTAAATCACACTGTACAATTCATTCATTGTATTGTTCATGTGGAAAAGTGGAGTATGGAGTATGCTGATTTGAGACTGAATTCTCTGTTTGGGAATCTCTTAATTTATTATGCCTCCATGCTGAGTAGTTAAAATTATATGAATTATGTACTTTGTTCTTGTTTTTATAGGAAATATAAAATTTAACATAAAAGAGCTTGCATTATTTCTTATAAGAGTTTAGGAAAATACTTTGGTTTTATGAGAAAGAGGATTTAACAGTGTTTCTTAAGAGCTAAACTAGCCAACAGAAAAGATGACATCAAATTATAAGCTCTTGCCACAGAAAGAGGGAGGCTTTTTTCTCTTTTAAATTATCTTAGTTTTAATTTTTTCAGCTAAATCTTTAAATGTGAGTTTAACATACATATGGAAAAGTGCACAAATCCTGAGGTACAGCTTGATAAATGTGTACAAATAGAACCCCCTGTGGAACCTCACCTAGATCAAGAAATGTACCAGAACAAACAACCTGATGTGTCTTCTCAGGCATTACCCTTTCCCTGCACGGTCGCCATAATCCTGACATATATAATCATTTAGTATCCCATTGTATCTGGCTTCTCTTGCTCAACAGTTTTTCTGTGAAATTCATCCATGTTGTTGGATGTAACAGTAGTTCTTTTCATTATTGTGTGTACTTGTCCATTTTATGAACATTCAGATTAATGAGGTTTCAAATTGTTCCCATTTTGGGGGTATTAGAAATAATTATGCCATGAACAATTTGGTGCATGTTTTTGGTGTCCATATGTATGCATTTCTGTTAGGTGTATTCCTGGGAGAGAGTAGCTGGATTACAGGCCATGTATGTGTCCAGTTTTGCAGATAATGTCAAACATGTTTCTAAAATATTCGTACTAATTGACACAAGGACTCGTATTAAGAGTTCCAAATGTCCACATCTTTGCCAATACTTGGTATTAACAGTTTTTTGTTTTTGTTTTCATTTCAACCATACTGGTAGGTAGATAGCAGTTTTCAATGTGGGGTTAATTTGTCTTTCCCTGATGACACGATGATGATGGGCGCTTCTTCATGTATTGGTCGTTTGTATGTTCTCTTTTGCAAAGTGCCTGTTCAGAGCTTTTACTAATATGCAAAATTAGGTTGTCTGTTTTTGTTATTATTGATTTTAGTGAATTTTGTAATGTATTCTAGATTATCTTTTATTAAAGTTTTATCAGTCTAAAGTTAATAGTTCTCTCTCCTCTTCTGTACAATACAAGGGTCTTAAAACACTTCGATTCTCCATTCCTATCTTATATGATATTATTGACTAGGATTTTAGTTCCACCTTTTCAACCCCTACACTTATTATTGCTGTTACAATTTTATATAGTGTTTAAAATATTATTTACCAATTTCTTTGCTCTTTCTTCAATCTCAGTTTTTCCTTCAAATTTTAGTTTCTTTCTGAAATTCATCCTTTGAAAATTCCTTTGAGTTTATAGAACTCTTTAATGAGGCAATGTTTTTATTTAACTTCCTCTTGAAAGTTAGTTTTATTTGATATACAGTTCTAGGCTGACAGTTATCATCTCTCAGTACTTTGAAAATATTATTTCTGTGTGTTATGACTTTTTTCTTTTGATGTCTACTGCAAATTGTCAGTCCTTTACAGGTGATTTGTCTCTGATCAGCTCTAGAAAATTTATAGCCACGAGTTCCTTGAATATGACGTCTCTCCCATTCTCTCTCTCTTAGGAATCTCCAGTAAGTCGAACTTCTTTACTCTGTCTCTTAGCCTCTCTTTTTTACGTATTCCACTTCTTTGTCTCTCTGTGCTTCCGTCTGGTTAGTTTTTTCTATATTCCAATTCTCTTTCTGCTGGAACTAATCTCCTGTTTAATTCAGTCATTAAGTTTTTCAATTATTATAGTCAGTAGTTTTTCAAATCTACTGGTCTTCTTTTATAACATCTTGTTTCTCATGCTTCCAATCCTATCTTTAAGGATTTTAATCATTGTAAAAATACTTATTTTATATTCTGTGTGTCAGTATTCCATTGTCTGCAGTTCTTGGGGAGGGAGGTGTTCCAATTCTCTCTTTTGTTTACTTTTGTTCAATGTAGTTTGTTTACTTATATGCTTTGTAATTCTGAATTTTGAACTTGGCAGGACTTTATCTGTGGGAATTCGTAGGCAGCGTGTTTTGGGAGCACCTTTTTCCAGACAGGATTTATGTTTCCTTTTTGCTAGGTGTCAGGGGGTTGCTACCAACCTAAGACCACCTTGTGTTACTCTCTTGGCTTAGGGTTTTCTGGACTATGTTGGTGTATAAATTCAAATTCTGAATTCTTGGGAGGGTAGACCTGTTGTTAAAAGATTCTCAGGGGAGACTTTTCTTTTCCCACTCTGCATTTTGGAAAAGACATATAAGGTTTTTTGGTTGGTTGATTCTTTTTATTTTTTTTTAATTCCATCTGTTGGTGGACAGATTCTTTTTTGTCTACCTTTTAACTGAGGGTATTCCCTTTCCAGGACTCTGATTTTATGTTTGTGTGTTGGCAGTTGATAACAACTCTCTATCTTGTAAAAAGAACTCTCTGCCCCCATAACTTGTGACTTGAAGAAAACCTGGTTTCTGTTTTAGCAATTTTTTCTTCACAACATTGAGCTCATCATTTTCAGAAGACCAGGCAACTTTCATTTTTTACTTCTGACCCTACTCACCCTGGCAAATTGACTGTGATTCTTTCTTTCATAAGTTTTAAGCTGTTTATATTTTTTGTGATTTTTGCAATTAAATGTCCAGATTTTCTTTTTTTTGAAATTACTGAAATAAAAGTATTTCTTGAGTATTTCTTAATAATGATATCATCTATATAATGACTTTATATTGAGAGAGATGTGTATGTTTAGATTTCTCTTTTGAGCTCTAGGTACAAAAATTTGTTTTTAAACCAATGAGTCAGAATGCTAATGCTAGAGCAAGCAGATTGCTCTGTGCTGACTATACAAACACTGGTCTAGATACACCGATCGCTTTCTAGTTTGTCAGGTACTTCTTGACTTTTGTGTCAAGGCAAAGGCCAGGACAGTGTCCTTTTTCCAGGTCCTGTAAGAAGGTGCTAAGTAATGCTTAGGAGAATCAACAGATTGGATTCATGTACTAAATCATCTGCAAAAAAATGTTGAAATATCTTTTTCCCCCCGCTTTCATTTCTGGGGGTGTAGCAAAGGCAATAAATAGCTGTTAAACTTGAAATTGAAGAAAGTAATTTGCTTCTGGCAGAAGGCCTTTCCAAAACCCTTTCTGTAATTTCTAGCTACATGATTGAAAAATATAGCAGAAAATGTGTATTATCTTATTGCTTCCCATTTCTTTTTCCTTTTTTTTCTTTTCTTTTTAAACAGCACCTCCAGAGTTACTAGTTTGGGCCTTCTTTCTCTCCTCCAACTCCCTTTTTTTTATTTAAAACATCATGTCATTTATTATATTGGGCCAGCAGGAATCAGTTGAAAGGGGTTGAGAGCTGTTTTAGATTAATGGCTTGGCAACTTGGAAGTAGCCCACAAGAGTCACCGTCCTGCTTATCTTGGAGTAAGTTTTAAAAACTTAGCCATCGAAAATTGTTTCTCTAAGCTGCCAAATTGAAAGTTGGAGTGAAGAAAAACTTTACACTGATCCACATACCCCAAAAGTCTCGTCAGTATGCTTTATGGGGATCTTGTTGTTTGAAGGATGGCAGAGACCACAGGAATAAAAGCTTGTCATAACAATCAATAAATAATGCTGCTCTGGGTTTCCATGGACTTTATAGTGTTTTTCTTCAAATTTCTCAATTTTTCATTTTCATACATAAGGTGTTTACTTCTCTTTTTAAAATATTTTTTAAAGTGATAGCCATTTATTACATCTTAACTTTTTCTCCATTCGAAAAACACCCCTTCTTTTTCCTTCTCCCTTTGTAGGATTGCACAACCTTTCAGTGAAACAAAACCAAAATTGTTCACTTGCTCAGAGTTCCCACCCCCTTGAAATAAGCCACATAGCTCCCTGTGGGTGCGCCTGGCCTCACAGGGCCCCACAGTTACTTGATCCTTCTTATCTCCAGTCACTCTTGGCTCCTTAAGTTGTCTCTTCATCTGTTTTCTTAGCTCCTCCTTTTCCCTCTTCCACCCAGTTTTTGTACTGCTCTAGTCACCTCCCTTCTCAAAGGCTCAGGAGCAGTTCTCATGAGTTGTTTTTTTCTTTTCCTTTGCTCTAAATATTCTGAGGAAGTGTTATGTGTGTTACAAACAAATGCGTGGTGATCAATTGTGTTTTTCTTTTTTCTTTCCAGCCCCTCCCATTAAATCTACCATGCTTTTACTTTTCAGGATTTGCGTCCATAAGGTATGGTGTACCTGTGCCAGGTTGACCATGTCTTTGTTACTCACCTTGGTATTACCTAGAACATTCTTATACCTCCTTGCGTGATGATGTAGTGGCAGATTACAATTTGAGTGGCTTCAAGATAATTGGTCTTAATTATTTCTAAGTCATTGGTTAGTGCAGTGTAAGAGCAAGCATTGGTCTAAGAAAAGATATAAATGGCTTTAGAGTTTCTTTTCTTAGCATACAAGTCAAAATATTAGGGTGAAAGCAAAAGCACATGGCACAAAACTGTGTGGTTAGCTAGTAGATTGTAGGGTTCTTGGAGCTTAAATTATACAAACCACTGTAAAGCTGTTAACTAGTGACAGTTTTGATTTTCCTTTTATATTAGTTGAAGTCTGTGATCCTTTTATTTAAAGTAAAGCCAAGTGTTAAAGTACAGGTTTATTAAGTATGTTCTCTTTGCATATCTTTCTGCCAGGGTTGTACATACCACCCTGTCCCCTAAATAACCTACTCATCATTTTAGGACCAAGTTCCAATGTAACTTCCTGGGAACCTTTCAAATTGGCTTCTTTATCTGAGTCTGTAATACGTCTGTTATAACGCAGTAGCACAATGTGCTATATAATTGTTCAAGACACTGTGTCTCCCTTCCCCTTCCCCATCTCACTAAGTTGCTATTAGCTTAAGATAAAGGATAATGTCTCATTCATTTCTTGCAGTCTCCATTATACTACTCCTCAATTGTAGCACATAATAGGTGTTGAATAAATTGTTGCTAAAAGAATAAATGAATTTAAGCAGAAAGTAGACAGATTTGATGAATTGACTTACCAACTTAGAATTTAAAGGTAAAATTTTTAAATCTAAAATGAGTAGATTAAAATCAGTATAGCCATAGATTTGGCACAGAACAAGTTGTTATTCTCCAACTTTAGTAGTATTTGGGGGTAGAAAGTATGATGCAGCAAACGGAACTGCTTCTAAAATGCAAAGAAGAGATGTGTTTGTAGGCCAGTCCTCATTTTGTGCTTGTTTTAATTTTGATTAAGCCTCCTATCATGCTACCAGTTTGCCTGAGGAAATAGAAAGGTGGCAAATCTACCAACGATCCGAAGATACTTTCACTGAGGGCAGGTGGGACTGGAGGGGTTGGGGAATGGTAGTGAAGATGGGAAGAAAATTTCTAAACCTGACTCTTGCCCTGTCTAAGCCTTCAAGAGCTTATGGTAGTATTTGGGGACTCAAAGCCTTGGTTTGAAAAGATGGGGTGTGGTTCTTGCCATGAATGGGCAGCAAGCATTTTCGAGCTTGATCTTGGAGAAGTAAGATTGTTAGTCCTGTAAGTCATGTGATTTGTCAGCGTGGCCACCTACCCGTCTTCTAGCAGTGTGCAAACCTAAGTACTTGAATTTTTTTAGATGAGAATACTTAAATTTCCCAAGATTTAAAAATTTTAGTATGGCTTTCTTACTAAATTGTCTGGGTAAATTATTTGAAATGTGAAACCTACGTTTCCAACTAAAGAGATTTTTGTCTCATATTTAGAAAAAGCAACAATTGAAAAATGCCTACATAGTCCTGTATCCTTAGACGGAGCAGATCAAAGCAAAAGTAATTATTTTTAACAAGAAATTGCATATGGCGTGAAATGTTTCATATGTTGTGTGTCCGTGTTATGTTTTATTTTTACTTGCTTGCAGTTCTGTTTTTGGATTTTAATCCAAAGTAGAAATTGTTTGTGAATCCAAGTTTTTTAATAGCAGATATATACAGAGGGTGCCAAAAATATATACATTTTAAGAAAGGAAAAAGCTGTATTAAAATTGTAATACTCAATATACCGGGGGTACCAAAAAAATGTCTACAAGTGGACACTTTGGTCAGCATTGCTCAAGCAGTAGTTCACCATAATCAGAAGTGTCTGGACGCTGATGGTAACCACTTTGAGCACCTCTTGTCATTGCAGAAGTCAAACGTGACTTGTAGTCATTTTTTGTTATCGGTGTATATTGAGTATTACAATTTTAATACAGTTTTCCTTTCTTAAAATGTGTACACATTTTTTTGGCACCCTCTGTGTGTATATTCTTCGCTTTTTATTCTGTGTGTTTTTTATGAAGTCTTTGTCTTCCTCTAAGAGGTAGTTAATAAAATGTGTTGTTTTTGGAACTTATACCGTGGTAGAGTCAAAGCCACATACTGTTTTTCCACTTCAAGTTTGGCAACCTTCAGATACAATACAGGCTCCCTAGTTTGGTTAATTTTTTTTAAGTGGGGATCATGCCTAATCTTCAGACCTAATGATTTACTGAATTTCAACCTCAGCTTTATTAGGCTTACCTCGCCAATCATTGTAGGCGCTGTTGTATACTTTTTTTTTTTATCCAGAAAAAAACCCATTTGAGCACTAACTATATTTCACTTGTTCTCAGCGGTGCCTTTTCTATAATTGTTGCTTCCTCTTTAAATCCTGGATTACCTCTTTTTACAAATAGCCATCTATCAAATATTAAATAGGCAAATGACATGATTCATTTGCCATCCATAATATTTTTTGAACTGGCCCTGGACTAGGTCCTGAGGGGCCCTGCCCTCCGTTGCTCACAGCACGTGTGAGAGCTGTACCCTTGATCAGACAGTTGTGAGTCAGTGTGTAATGAGTGCTGTGTTGGAGGTAAGCCAGAGGGTTGTGGGATTTGAGGCTTTCAACTTCAAGGTGGAGGCTTTCCTTCACAAATCCATCTTTGCAAGGGAGGCAAAACCAGGGTATTCCTAAATGGGAAATTACAGATCGTAGCCAGAGATGCCCGCAGACAAGAGTTGCATTTCACCAGCTTGGCGAGGCTCTCATTATCTTCTGAAGCATGAACACCACGGTCAGCATTTTTATCATGGAGTTATCCATGTTGTATCACTTCCAAGAACAATTAGTAGGGAGGATGGCGGGAAAGCCCTAAGAGAGTAAGAGCTACTCTTTAGTACTCCTGTGATTCTAGGGCCATCTCTGACTTAGGTTTCTTAACTCCAGGATGGCGGGCTGTCCCGTGAAGATAACTCCTACATAGAACTCACACACCTCGTATCACCTCAGCTTTGGTTTCTTTTTGGTCCAGGACTTTTTTGATTCCCTTGAGTTTTGCACCCTCAGCTGCATGTCTTGTACTGTACTGTTTGGTTACCCCACAATAATCTGGGTTTTCTTTAACCCAGAGCTTCCCCACACTGTAAAATTGCCCTATTATGAAAATCACTTGTGATGAAAAATCATTTCTCTGTGTTTTATCTCCATTGCCACTAGTTGTGTGACCTTATTTGTTTAACCTCTTTGAGTCCCAGTAGTCTCATCTAAAAAAGGAGCATAATAATACTGCCTGATAGGGTTTTGTGGGTGGTACATGGGGTGAGTATACACAACACACAGCGGTCTGCGTTATTCCAGTGGCACTTTAACTGCTTAGCAGCAGTCACTTCTCTGAGAACACGAAAGTTTGTACACAGTTGGCTTTTAATCTCTTTTTCATTTCATGCCTTTTAATATGCCCTTGGATAATCTCCCTGTCCCCTATTTTTCTGGCATGTAGCATTCCTTTTTTGATGAGTGTTCAGCCTTAGTTTTTAGCTACTTTGATCGTAACTGAATACCCATTACTCAGGTATATCCATTCAGCAGACACTTGTGGATCGTTTCAGTGTGCTGTGCTCTGTTTTAAGTAGGGGAACGAACCCCTGCAAACAGCCAGCTGGTATGAGGAGTTCTGGAATGCTGTTATTCAAAGGTATTATGGAGGCACAAATGACAGAACTTTACATTTGTTCCAAGTAGATCAAGAAAGTAGGTTAGATTTTAAATGGGCCTTGAATTCTCACTTGGTGGATAAAAGGAGGATCACACTAGGCAACAGAGCTGTTTATAGAAAGACAGGTGAAGCTATAAGTATATAAGGTATAAGCAGTCAGCGCGAAGTCCGAAGTCTGTGCTTCCCTTCCCTCCTGCAGGCTCCAGCTCTGTCACTGTAGGAAGGCTGGAAAAAACGGCTTGCCTCCGTAGTGAATAAAGAGTTCTGTTTTATTTGCTTTTGCTGGGTTTTTTTCTTTTTTCTTTTTTTCTTTTTTTTTTTTTTTGCATTTACAAAATGAGAAGCGAACATAAGGATAGAACAAAAGCTTAGAAGCAGTATGTGAATGTACATATTCTTGAACTGTGCCTCGAACCGTCAAGTTTTCCTGTGTTTCTTTCCTTTGATCACTTAACTACATGCCAGGCACTTTGCAAAGGTTATCTCCTTTAACCCATACAACTGTATGAGTTAAGATTTCCCTTGCTTTTTACAGATGAGAACACCAAGAGTCAAAGGAGTTTAAAGAAACTTGTTTAAGATGCATAGCCTGTAAGTAAGTGGGAGAGCCCTTCCTCGGAGCCAGCATTATCTCCAGGGCTTCAGTGCTTTTTATCCTAAAATGAAGTGTAGAGCTGCTGCCCAAGAGTCGCAGACTAGGCCCAGCCAATCAGTTACTGAACAGTTAGATGACGGGTCCAGGCAGCCAAAAACTTTCTAAGTCTCATTTGCTTCACCTAAGAGGTAGAATAATTGGAGCAGATAAGGCTACACTTCCTTTTAACTTTATGGTTTCTTCTTAGGCTCCTCATGCCTGGTCATTTTGTACAACCAAGTATAAGTTAAGTAATGTAGTGGAGAATGTTCTAATGCACAAGTTGCAAAGGCATGGCTATTTGGAATTGTTTAAAATCACTTTTAAAATCAAAATAGTGATTGCCTCTGGAGAAGTGGGAGAGGGGATTGCCTGGGAAGAGGCATGAGGGCACTTGCTGGAGTGAAGATAATGTTCTATCTCTTGATAGGAGTTTGGCTTAGACAAGCGTACACTTATGTTTCTGCATTTCCTGGTATGTAAGTTTTACATCGAAAGAAGAAAAGCCATAAGCAAATATTGAACTCTAAGTAATGCATGCTGAAGTATTTGGGGGGTGGTATACTGGTATCTATAATTTACTTTAAAATGCACTAAAAATAAGAGAGATTATTGGATGGATAGAGGGATGGATAGACGAGGCATGTGATAAAATAAGTATCGTACAGTGTTAATGTACTCATTTTGTAGACAGTGTTACTGGTAGAATCTAGGTAGTGTCTAGTGGTAGAATCTAGCTTATGTGGTTCTCACTGTAGACTTCTTTCAGATTTGCTGTATATTTGAAATTTTTAATAATAAAAACATAAAATTAAAAATATTTTTCTAATAAATTGTTGGGGGGAATCACTTTGAAAATGCGTTGATACTTTCCTATCAGCAGCCCCCTCACTTGGAGGGTCTTCGTTAATGCCACCCCGGCTCCGGTTAGACTGTCATGAGTATAAGTGACCTGAGTTAAACAGCTCAGAGACCTTTTCTTTCCTTGGCCGACCTTGTTGGTTGGGAGGTTCCTTCCCTTAGACATTTCAAGTCTGAATGTCCCCCAGGGCTGAAGCTTGCCAAGCAAAGCTCATCCCTGTGGCTGTTTGAGTCACTAATAGTTATATTTCAAGAAGTCAGTGTCACTGTCAGCCAAAGATTAAACTTTTCAAACTCTCCCACCCCAAATATACCCTTGATTAGATGATGTTAAAGAAATAGCCCTTTTTTGGTTTTGTACTTTGTTTTCAGTCTATCGCATGTTTGAGATGACTTGCATTTCTTTAACAAATCATACTTGGTGCTTTCACAGCACTTTAGTTGGAGACAACTTCTCATTGTGCTGGTTTGAGTCCTGGCACTTGACAGCATCTTCATTCTGAAGCTTATGGAATGCCACTCTTGTGTTTGGAGCAGAGTTTACCTTTTCGTCATTAGTTAAGCCCCAGCCCCTAGTGGTGCCCAAAATGAGTGTCTGATCCAACTTGTGTTTGACAATGTGAGGTCATGAGGAGTGCATGGATTCTTGTGCAGCAAAAGGGGAACAGTGAATTATGTTAAAACAGTGAATTCAATCATGGGGATACTTCATTTTACATATATAGAAAAACCCAGTAAGATAGCGAAAATGTGTTTTGAATTATTTTGTTGTAAAAATGTCATCTTTCTCTTTTCTCTGACTTTCGTAACAGTAATTAATCGCAAGTCATTTTACATACTGAAAACAAGTTATTTTACATACCGTATGTTTGAAAATATACCAAAAGGGCATTTTACAAGATTGAAATGAAACAAATATTTGAAATAAAATTAGAGGGCAGGAAGAGACCGGGACAGAATACTTCTTGAGTTGTACATGAGCCCGTACTGTAGTTGTTAAGCCTCTAGTACTTAGTAAAGGGTATTTTTATTTAAATCCACAATACTGATGGGGCAAGGGAAGAAATTTGATTGCTTGAGAGTTACCCTAGAAGACTAGATCTGTAAATTTACATGAATCCCTGAAACAGGCAGGTGTGTGTGAGTGCCAAATAATGTCTCTGAACTAACCAAGAAAAACTTGCTTTTCTGCATGACTGTGGTGAAAGCATTGGCTCCCAACAACTTTCACATTTATGAGGATTTTTTTTTTTAAGGGACTAGCTACACAGTGGGTAAGCAGCTATGTAGTAGAAAAAGTATTGGCTGATTTAACATACTGGGGGCATGTGGATTCCTAAGAATGTCACACCTTGTCTATGCCAATAAATCAGAGTGTCTATTCTTGATACTAAATCTGATGTCATTGGCAGCTTTTCTTCTTTATTGGAAGGGTGATATTCAGAAGGGAGAATATTTTATCCATGTATTTTGCTCTTTCTGTGATTAGGGTGTTTCTATGGAGTTTTTTTTTTTTTCCTCTTTTTTTTAAGCTATGAAATAATACTGGCAAGACCCAAGAAAACTAGATCTGGATTTCATTTTGTCTCTTCAACTCTGTGTGATCTTGTGCACATTCCTGACGTGTTACAAACAGCTTGTGTCTCTGAATGTGCAGTATCAATTTTCAGTGGTGAAAGCCCCAAAAGGAAACAGACTGATTCTTCCATGCACAAACAGCTGGGCAGTTGTGGATGGAATTAATTGCTGATATATATTGGCTGTGTTTTTCTTCCCTTGTCATTTCCTTTGCAGCTGCAAAAGTGAAGTTTGACTTGAAAACAGACATTTCCAGCAGTGCAAATCCAAAAAGTATCAAGATGGGATCCTTCAAATACAATATCTAACTGCTACCTTTGCGTTGTTCCATTTGGGGATGAGCTAGGGAAGAGCAAACAGATGATTTATAATTACATATGTGGTTGAAAAATAATTAAATCAGGCAGTTGGACTATGAAAGGAGTGTTTTGGAATGGGTTGATTTATCTCATGGCAAGAGTGACCTCATAATTCAACAAAAGGAGAGGTCAGTCAGCACCCCGTCCCTAGGACCCTGAAAGAAGGTGTTCTAGGCCATCTCTCAAAATCTCAAAATGGTCAGTACTCCAGACTGATTTATTGTTCCAGTGTGAGGGAGCAGCGGTTGGGGAGGGTAATGTGACAACATGTACCATTGAAAATAATATTTTCCTGTTTTTATTCCCCAAAGCCTTTTCCATAGTTTGTTTTAAATTCTATATGAATTATTATATAGCTTATTTTTTACATGCTTGTGTGTTTTACTGAGAACCTATTTTTTTATTTCATGAGTTACAGGAGTTCAATTAAAAGTAACTGTTGGTTGTGTCTCTGTGCATATTCAGATAGTAGTATTGATTAAAATCACTGTTCAATAACCAGATGTTTGGTAGCAGTTTCAATAACTGATAAATTGTTTTAGACACTATTAAAGATTTTTAGACAGTACGTATGCATTCTACTGAATATCTTATTTGGAAATAAATCCAAAGTTTTTAAAAAATCAAAACACTTATGAAATTATTTTTAAAAATGAGTGATTACAAAATTTTATACATCATGCATATTAGTGATTTCCACCAAAATAACTTTCTCATGTATGTGTTCAATATTCTACTAAAGCAAGTCCGTAAATCAAATCCCTAATTTTTGAAGGCAGCTCTTGCTAGTTAGTTGATAAGAAAATGCTTTGGTTGTTTCCACGTTGCCAGGAGAACTAGGACATTGGTAGAGAAGGGTCGGGAATGCTTATGTTCGTGTTCAAGTTCCCTGTTTTGGCCAAATAGGCCAAAGTCAAGTTCTGGTGTGAGCAGTGTGCTGACACCTTGAGACGTGTAGAAGCTGCTGCTGCTAAACTTAGAAGCTGGCGTGGTTGGACTTCCTTTGTAGTAGTCTGCTTCCACCTAGCATTCTAGTCTGTTGGTTGAGCTGTGTGACCTACCTTGCATTTTATCTTTACTTTCTTCAAGAAAAAGAAAGAAGTCTGTATTTCATTTCATGGCAGGAAAGCAGATCTGCAAACACGAACTTTCCCCCTGTTTCTTTGAGGAGGATAACCAATTAACTTTGACTCTGAGGCCCTGAAAAATGGTTGTGGCGGTATTAACGTGCAGTTTGCTCTTGCTGAAGTTGGCCTGGGTGTGTTGTTTCCCCCAGAGTGGGCTCCACCCTTGCTCTAACCGCACAGTGTGTGGATATCTCGCTGCTTAAAACAAAGTTCACTTTTAGGGCAGCATTGCATCAGAATTGCCACACAAAAACCAGCTTAAGAAATGTACAGCAGCTTCAATTTTTTTTGTAAGTAATGGATGGTCTTTTGTAATACTGATAGTACACAGCTTAGAGGGAAGCATAAATAAGATAGATGGTTAATTCTGTGCCAGCTGCTAGTAACATGCAATACTCTTGGGGAGGAGCCTGTGGCTTTATCACTCAACTAAATTTTTTCCTATTAGTTCACTTGTCTGCGCTTTTTTACTGAAGCAGTCTACTGAATTATTGTTGTTTTTGTTTTGAGAATGACTTTGACTGTTTAAGCTAAGGAAAATACTGGTAGTTTCTTAAATGTACTAATTATTTAACTTAAAAATGCATGAAGTCGTGTTCTGCACTGAATTTATTGGACCCATTGATAGCATAATCTGGCAATACTGTATTTCGAGACATCATGGCATGAACTTTGTGTGTAAGAGTGGGTTCATTGATAGGAAAAAAAAGCAGCATCTAAAGAGCCTTTATTTCTATCATAATGAGGCTTTGTCCTGTTGCTGTTGGGTATTTGTCAGGAGAGTTGGGGAGGCTGCAGCCCCAAGTTCTGTTCCATGCCTTTCTGTGCCTCTGTTCTTTCTAGAGTTTGTGACGTGAACGGTAAGTTGAACTATAGGAGAATCATTGTTATTCAATGAGGTCCATGTTCAGCAATTTTTTCTTTGCAAATGGGGGTCTGACTTTTTTTCCCGTCACATATTGGGGTTCTGTTTATAGCTGGCTTTTAAATGCCTATGTAGTATTTAATTATGCACTGACCAAAGTGGGCACATTGGAAGAGAGGCTGTGCTCTGTGATGTCTAAACTGACTGTTTTCTTCCTCTGGTGCATGTTCACTGCGTATCCTTGTGCGGTAGACACACCCATTTGGTACAAACAAGTGAACCATTTGCCTCAGTTGAAATCAAAGCTAAATGTTGAAATGGGTAGATTTCCGTAAAGCTTGCAGGAGTGACATTGTGTCATCCTTTTTTGGACTTAGACTTCTAGCTTCCTTGCTTCAGCTTCCTCTTTGTAATTTGGTAGTTAGTAATTGTGTTTAGCTATTTTCTAACCTCATAGGGATGTAAGAATAAAATAAAATCATTGTATCATAGAAAAAAGCACTAGCCTGGGACTCAAGAGATGATTTCCTTTGGACACTAGTTTCTTCACCTGTAAAATTAAGCATTTTGGGTTAGCTCTCTAAGATCTTTTCCCGCTTAGCATATCCTAATTATCTTTGTAAAGATGCATGCCTGTTCCAGAAATGCTAAAGGAAATGTATTAGAATTGAGAAAAAATGTTTAGATGTTAACCCAAAATCATTCTTATAAATGACATGAAAACTAAAACTTTGCTTTAAATAAATTGTGCATATCAGAAATTTTGGAAATTTACTATTTAATATCTAAGCAGTAGAATTAGCTATATAAATCATTTCAACAAAATCATTTTCAAGTTGAGATTAGGTGAACCTCTTGTCACAAGTATTGTGTAGACATTTCATTAAACATTGCCTATAGTCAGTTTATAGTTATTAGTTGTGTAGCCTTGGATAAGTGGTTTTCACACTTTTTTGCAATGTGTTTTGCTCATGACCCCAATACATATACTACTTCATCGCTGAAATAAATTTCTCCTACAGCACAGAAAACACTCTTATCTTCTGTTCTATTTCATATAAAAAATTGTTGGTTTCAATCCACTGAGCTAGATGATCTCCGTTGTCCCTTTGAATTCTTGGTGAACACAGTTACTCTTAGACTTTTATAGTTACTCCAGAGCAAAGCTTGCCAATGAGTTTGCTATTAAATACTGAAATTAGAAGATTTTCTAAATAGATTTTACTTGGAACTTTTGTAGAAAGTCAATAGTTAATATCTCCAGTAATTCTTATTTTTTTCTTACAATAATTATATAATATGAAGAAAATGGAGTGAATTTTTTCATGAAGCCCTATGTAGTTGCCCCCAAATCCCCTTCTGTTTACTCCAGTATGCTATACAAATTTTATCTTATTTATGCAGGCTGTACTGGTGGAAACTAAGGCACATACCCTGATGTGAAAAGGGTTCAGACATCTTCTCTAAAGAATTAGATATAATTAATGTGTCATGTAGATTAGGTGTACAGTATCAAATTACCATTGATAGACTCCATCTTTATCCTCCTCACCAGATTTTCCAGGACTCTACAGAAGTTCCCTTCTCTGCTTTAATGTACTTCTAAAAAGTATTAACTTTGTAACTTAAAAGATGTAGATGGTAAAAAGATGAAACAAAGGTCATATGACAAATGTCTCTTTCCCAACCTAATCCCGGAGCCCTACTTCCCAGGAGGGAATTTCTTTATTTTTCCAGAAAATTCCTATGAATATGAGTGGACATCTTTTTAAAATTCAAATTATACTATGCATACCACTATGTATCTACCTCATTCTTTCTAATGGCTACATAGTACTTCAGTGTATGGATAGATGTACTATAATTTATTCATACATCTTTTGATAGCTATCTGGATTATCTCCAGGTCATTCCTTTTCTCCCCCATCAGATATACTTATGCTGTCAGTCTTCTCTCCTACCTCCATTTTGGGACAGAACCCACAACCCAGGTGTTATAGAAAAGGGGTGATAGTGCTGTGTGGACATGGAGAAACCCCTCACCAGCTTCTCCTCCGCAGGCTGGAACCCCAGAGGTGGGTCCCTACTGCCCCAGCCCTTCGTGCATGGGGAAGAATGCCCTGAAAGTCACTTTTCAGCAGGTGAATGAGGTAACGTTGGGTTCAAAGTCCAGTAACTTGAGTGTGATATTGTGGGCAGATTACCTAACCTTCTTGTTCCTCAGTTTTATCATCTATAAAATGAGAGGTTGGAATAGAAGAGTTTTAATGTCCCTTCCAACTGTAATAGTTACCTAGTATTTCTGTTGGAATATTGATTTAAGCTATGTAACCCAAATTATATGAAATTTCTGTTATTTAAATTCAAAACATCTTTTGTGTATATTGTGTGGTCTGTAATTTATTTGACCTGCCATATGGCCTAAGCTATTTGAAAGTTTAAGGATGTAAAAAAGTGAAGTTGAATGTTATACTATATTTTACATAAACTCTCCTTTTCAAAATGTCAATTTCAAAAGCATAAAACCCGTTCCAGAAGTAGAAGCAAATCCTTTTATCGAGCTAGAATACTGGAGAGAAGACTCTGAGTGAGGTGATGTTTGTTTTTAAAATGGATCCTTGTAATTTTCATTGAATCTAACCATTCAAAGCTAATCCTGAGGGCTTTGAAACTTGGCTTCAGCCACCTTGTTTAAATTGTTTTCACATTCTAGCCCTCTAATCCATCTCCTTGTTTCACTGAATGCTAAAATTGATATCGCTTGACATAGCTAGTTTTCTGATTTGGTGCTGAGGAAGCAGCCTTAGAGGTGAACTGTACACTCTCATCCTGCCAGCAAAGTTATCAAGTTACACGGCAAAGTTATAAAGTAACAGAAGCAGGAATTTTTTGCTGTATCACACACATAGGTTATTTAGCATTGCCTGTTTCACAATTTTATTCTTGTGATTCTGTCAAGTGACAGCTGTCCTGAAAGCAAAATGGTATGAGAACTTCATCATTTGATTTGCGTAATTACAGCAGGAAGGTAAAAAGACATTTTCTTGGCTTGGAGGTAGGGGGGGTCTGTGTGTATTTGTATTTGTGGTTACCCTAGCTTCTTGGCAAAAGGCTTGACATACTTTGAATAAGTATACTTCTCTAAAACCTGAGATATTGTATATTATCCAAGTAATGCTAGATAATTCTAAGACTAGTATTCCATATTAATTTTCATATATTAGGCTGGTGCAAAAGTAATTGTGGTTTTTGCAATTATTTTTAACCTTTTAAACCGCAATTACTTTTACACCAACCTAATAAATTGTTTGACATGCGGTTCAGTTTAGCAAAATGTATTGAGGACCTTCGAGAAGCCAAGCACTGGTGGGAGTACTTAGATGTCAGAGAAAATCTCACTGGAATCTACTAAAATGACAACTGTTCCTGTATTTCTTCCATTGTTGGAGTTTTCTAATATCCACTGGTAAGTGGAACTGGGCAGAGCAAGTTCTTCAAATTTGAGTCTGTGAAAATAGAAAACAAAGCATACGTTCAGTATTTAAAAAGGGGGTCTTCGTGTCTGGTTAGAGCGGTGTCAGTTACTGTTAAGGTACACGCTTGTGTGTGGGTCTGCTGGTGATAGCAGTTTCTCACTAATCAAATTCTAAACAAAATAAAGCTGTGGTGTTTGGACTAAACGAGCCTCGCTTTTGGCCTTCTGAGATATAAAAACCTGTTACAATGATGGTACCTCAGATATTATAATGACTTAAACAATTGCTTGTATGAAATTAACCTTGAAAATGGTCACACTGTGTCTTGATGACACATCCCCATATCTTTGTCGTTCCCCATCCATTGTGGTATTTATGACTAAGGAAATTCTCTATAGTTAGAAATATACAGGATGCTGCTGTCTACAGGATGTTGAACAAACTTTGTCTAAAACATTTTAAATCATTTTAGAAAAACAATCCTATGATAGCAAAATCAGTCAAATAGACTATAGTTTGAGCTGAAGCAGAAAGCCATTTTAAACAAGAGAGACAGAAGAAAAAGTCTAATCATGACTCTGGTCTGTTACACAATCTCAGAAGGGACTGCTGTTTCTCCTTTGGAGCTCAGCTTTTGGCGAGGGTCCTGTGACAGTGGGAATTCGCTTCCTCTCAGGAAACGCTGTTTTTCAATGTATTATCTTGTTGAGACAACCACAGTGAACAATAGGCTATTAATGTATTAGAACAACAAGTGTCATAACTAAGCCAATATTTGCTTTGTTTTGAGTGTTACCCTAAAAAAAAAAAAACTTTGGCTGGGCTTCAGAATACATTTGTGCATTTGACCATCAGTAACTGCTGGAGATAAAAGCCATGAGTTAAAAAAGAACAAAGAAAAAAGTGCTTTAATGGTGGTGATGAACTTTTGCAGGTTTACTCTACTTGCTTCCTGTCTACAGAGAGACAAGAATAAATTAAATAATTTCAAATACATCTTTCAGGTATGAAAAAATGACCATTTAAAAGTCTGTTTTGACTTTTGGAAGCCACAATCTTTTCTCTCTTATTTGGTAGTTGTTATCAACTGGTTTTTACTGTCAATTATCTTCCATGTTGTGGTGTTTTAGTTCTCTCTTCAGTTAAACCGGAAAGTCCTTAAGGGCAGGACCTAGACCTGTGCCTTATATTACCTCATCCTTTCACCTAACAGCTGTTTGCTGTTTGAGTCAGTCAGTAGTTTTTGTGATTATTTCAAGATGACATTTTTGTAGCATTATTTGTACCTGGTCTCAAAACTCAACAGTAAGGGCAGGTTTTTGTTTTTTAATTTCTATTTTTGTATCTTCGTACTTTATTGTGATTACTTTTCAGTCATCTTAAGACATGTCATATGCAGGTCACAATATTTATTACCTCAGCCATCTTGGATACCTGGCCATTCTGATCAAACCATGATTAGCCCAGTTTTCAAGGGTTATCTAGATTCTCTGCCCTAGTTTATTCTGAGACAGATAGAGATATTATGAGTCAACAGCCCTACTCACCTCACTCAGTTTAATAACCCCTATTGAGTAACTTTAAGTGGATGGTAAAGAAAGGAAAAAGATGTTGACCCAGTTACTGGGGCAGACAGACATACTCAACTTAAAAGCAACACAGACTGATAAAGTACTTTGGGAACACTACGGGAGGGAAGGCTAATTCTGTTGGAAGAGATTGGGGAAACCATGATGGAAAGAGATGGCTTTTGAATTAAGAACTCCAAATATGGATTAAAATTTGGATGGATGAAGATGAGAGGGGAAAACCGTTCACATGTGTGAGAACTAAGGGTCGCAAAGCCTCGGTCAGGGAAATGTCTTTTGTTTGGGAGAGGCATCATTTCCCCCTAAGTCTACAGGGGATAGATGTGAAGTCTTCTCCATCCTGTTTTCAGAGCCTGAATTGTAGAAACCCCCAGACTGATTCCTAAGTATTTTTTTAAGATAGGCCTCTAGGATGCTTTTTCTTTTCTCTTGAGGGAGGGACTAAGAAAATAGTGTTGTGGTAAATTATAGTAGGTAGTTTTGTGCTTCTCTCAGTTGTAACGTGAACCCCAAGGGTTGTAGTATCCATACCACCTTTCAGTTGTTTGAAATAACACTTGCAACCACTTTACAACTCTATAGAACCCTTCCTTAACAGTAGAGATCAAAAGTAGACACAAAATATTTACCAAACTCAGGATAGCGACTTAAGTTACTAAGCACCGCAAAGCTTGCTTTTTAATTAACAGTAAAGTACTTGATGTAGGCTGTAAGTCCAGCTAAATAAGCACTGCAGAACTAAGCTGTGAATCTTGTCTTTGAGAGCTTCCGAAAAATAAGAATTCTGCTCCCAGCCTGAGTTTAAACTATAGCAAGCAATTAAGTGGACCCTTCAGCATGTGTGAAGTAGGCACAAACAGCTGACTCATACAGTTTATTTACTCTCTAGTGAATTGCTGTGAAAGTTTCAAAAGGAAGCATTCTCATTATTAAAAAATGGTGTTAGTGGCCCTAAATTCTTATGAAAACACATTTTTAAAATCTGCGTGTTTTTAACACTGAATGCATATGTACAAACCCATTAAAATCAAGAAATTTGAGCTTGAGGCATTAGGTGAATTTTCTCTTTTACATAAAAATGAACATTTAATTTACAGTAGCTTCTGAAATTAGTTCAATGCACAAATCTTTAGTTAAAGGAATTTTTTAAATGCAGTTCATGTTTTAAATCGCTTCTTACAATAACATCATATCTACATCCTATGTATCATATGCTACTAATGTGAAAAGTCTTGAGTAAGATGAATTGAGGGACTTGGGCAAGTCACAGCCTCTTTTGGGAACTGTTTCTTCATATAGAGAAATGAGAAGGTAGGACTAGATGTAATAATATCTTCTATTAAACTCTAACACTTTTAAATTCTACAGATGCCATTCCTCTTTTGGTTCTAATTAGATAATTTATTTCTTGGAAGAGTTGTTGTTTGGAATTACAGTTTTGTTTCTCTGTCATCCTTACAAAGATATTCTTCATCCTTTAAAATCTGCGTTTCTGTTTTTGATAAACTTTCCTCCATCAGTTAAATGATGGGTTAGTTAAATGCTTTCTCTTTTTCCCTGAATTTGACATTAGACTTTTTAGGTCTTCTTTCAGATTTTCCTATTTTTCTCACTTAATACCTGCAGGTATTAAGACTTCTGTTTTCAGCTGTGGATTAGAGACCTGGGTTGTTGACTCAATCTTCCCATAATCTCCAGTCTCCTCACTGTCTCTTCATGTCAAAAAAGAATCTCAATCTCTTTTCTCTTATGTGACTTAATTGTCATAAAATATCAAAATGTATGCACACATTTTCAAGATTCTTATTTATATCAACTTGGCTTACTTTTTAAGGTTAAATCTTATTTTATACCAGGTCAGAGCCTAGACCTTAAACAAATCAACAAGCCTATTTAGCAACAATTCCTAGCACCGTTCTAGATGAATCTGTAGGTTAGGATTTAGGGGTGTTAAGTGGGGAGACGGGCAGAAACACACATGGCAAAAGATTTGCTAACCTGAACAAGTAGCTTTTTTAATCCACCTTTGCTTAAATGAAGAGACATTCTGTCAGACTAATATTTTATAATTTGATGACTGCTTTAATATTGTTTCAGCTATGATGGAAGCAGTGGAGTCCCCTACACCTTTAATTTGTGCTTGGCATTCATCATGAATCTTCATGGAGTTTTACAAAGAAATTTCTATTCAGAATCTGATGTAACAAGAACATTCATATCTTCTTGCTTTAGACTTTCACGAAAACATTATTTCTCAGTCTAACATTGTAGTTGGCAAAAGTCATGCCATCGTGAAGACATCTGTGTTGCATTGCCATCACATATATCCAATGTTCAGGTTGCTATTTTGATTTCTGTTATTTCTAAAGAGCTGACTTTGATTCAGCAAAGGTGTGCTATCTATCCACATTGTTATGATGGTAAAATGCCTGCTAAAATAGGTATTGGGACGGAAATTCCATTGGAACAGTATGTTCCATTGGAACAGTATGTGTACTGGTTTCCTAGGGCTACCATAACAAAGTACCTCAAAATTAGTGGCTGAAAACAACAGTTCCTGAGACCAGAAGTCCAAGTTCAGGGACTACCAACTGCTAGCTTCTGGTAGTTGCCAGCAGTCCTTGCTGTGCTTAGGCTTGCAGATGCATCAGTTCAAGCTCTGCCTCCATCGTCACGTGGCTTTTTCCCCTGTGTGTCTCCTCTGTGTCTCTGTGTCCACCTCTCTGTCACTTTTCTCTTATAAAGACACTAGTCATTAGATTTAGGGCTTGTTTTAATCCAGTATGACCTCATCTTAATTTGATTGTAAATTAAGACCCTATTTTCAAGTAAGATCACACACTGAAATAATGACATGAATCTTAGGGGACACTATTCAACCCAGTACAGTACGTATTATTGAACTTTAGATCTAAAGATGATTCACTTGAAAAAGTTAGTTTCACAAAAGTAGATTTTTTTACAAAACAGATTTCTGAGGTTGACAGTTATCTCTCTTCATGGACTTCCACTTAAAACTATTATCCGATTTCTAAAATGACAAGTTATTTTTGAAAGTGATTTTCAGGTACTATCTGTGCTTATTAATAAGTTGTATTTTCATGGCTTAATATTAGACTTTCCATAGGGTGGGAGGTGGGGGACAGATGAGACGGTGATGACCTTAAAATCCTCCTTACTAGCCGAATCTGAAAGTAGGAGCTCCTTCAAATCAGACTTCTTTGCAGTAACGATTTTTTGAGTTACTTACAACTTTTGGATTGGTTTTTGCAGCTATATTTTATAATTTATAGCCATAAAAGCCAAAAATCTTTAGCTGGAATACCTGAAATAGGAGGTCAAAGTGAACTCTTGGGACGTACTCATACCCTGTGTTCTTTAACTTTTTTTTTTCATATTTTCCTCTAGTTTTTAAAATAAGGGACTTTGCCTTGTTTTTTGTGTCCTTCCAGCCTCCCTCCTGTCCATCATTGGTCACAATGAGCACATTAGGGATGGACCATTAGAAGTATTGTTCATAGGAACGAATCAATTTTCTAGGTTAGCTTTTTGGGTGAATGTTTGATTTTGCAAACCTCAACTCATTTTTAATAATGAGTTTCGTAGGATTATTTGCATTTCTTCAGACTGAGGAGCTAGAATTTCTTGAGTTCAAAATCTTTGAGAAATAAGTAAGTGTCAGATTGTAATTTCAGAGAGTTAAGTTTTCTATATTACTTGTATTCTGATACTCACTTTGGAAAGTTTCCTGGTTTCTAGAGTAGATATTACAGTAATAGGTAAGAGTGAATTTGACCTCAAACATTGTTCTCAAGAAAATGTCAAAATCAAGGGCTTTAAATTTTCAAGCTCAGTGCTGCACAAATAATTAAATAGACTTTAGTTCATGAAGTATGTGAGAGTTTATATTTCTTAAAAAAAAAAACAAAACTTTTTGCCCAGAAGGGACTGTGTTCCAAATAGTAAAGAACCAAAGACTTAAGTTATGTCCAGAAATTGAGAGCAATGAATCTTTCTTTAAAAATCATAATCTCCAGTGATTCCACTTTTTAAAACCTCTCATTTATCATGAGCTGTCAAGTTCTGAATAGTTTCCTGGATCTCAATTTTTAAAATTTCACTGATACCAGGGGACTTAATAACAGAAACTAAATGTCTGAGAGGCACATTTGAGTAATCAATCCACTTGTCTCTGTCAACTTCCTCTTAGGAATAAAAAATAAAAATTCCTTTTTTTTTTTCCCAGCCATTTTCAAAAACTCCATATTGAAGACAAATTATGACTGAGGGAATATATACTAAGTTTTCATCATATTTTGCAGAAAGAAGAGAAAGACACCAAGGCCGTTGTTTTGGGGTTCCTTGACCTGAGAGATTGCATCTCTGCTTGATTGTTTTGCTCATCATTTTACAAGACTACATTTTTATTTATTTAAAAAACGGTTTTATATTTGCTTTTCCACATGATTCATGTTGGGAACAATTTGAGCTAAGTCTAGATAATGATTGAGTTTGAACTTGAGAAAATATACTTCCTCTGAACCTTTTATACGTGTTTTCAAGTTTGTGACTCTGTCCCTTGCATGGCCATTATAATCAATACATTTATAAAGAAAGATTTGTTTTTCAAGTTACCAGTGAATGTTATTTCCACTTCTACCAATATCTAAGCAAGTAACTGCCTCTCTTCTCCCCAATTCCTACTCTTCAAATACAGAAGTCCAGCTCATTTTTCCCTGCAACAGGTAATGTTGAGCAATAAAATATTCTTCATCAGTTATTGGAACTTTAGTGAGAAAGAGGTTAGATGTATTCTCCACTTTGTCCAGCAGTTACTGCCGTTAGTCTTTGTATCACCTGCTAAATGTTGACCTAGCAAGCACCTACTTGAAGTTTTTGTACTTATTGCTCTGCACTTAAATCTTGAACAATGTATATTATGATTGCATCTAACTATTATAAAGTTCCAGTTGTATAAGCACAGGATGTATTTTCATGTTTGCTAAAAAAGTTTATCTTAGTTAGCAGTGTTATTTATAAAACAAAGTTGGAAACCAAAATGCTTTCATAGCTATGGCCTCCAATTGACAGTTTTGTTTCTTCCCCCCCCCCCCAATGAATGCTGAATCAGCTATCAATTTCCATTAAGTATAGGACATTTAGTAATGTAATAGGTTCTTCTACTGTTACTAGTATATTTTCTTATTGTTGGTATTTTTCCCTTGACTTTAAATTGGGTTTTTAAGTAAGACAAAGATTAACAGTATCTTTTACTAATCAACTGTAGGTTCATTGTTTCCTAGACTTTTAAATTGAAGTTTAGAATTTACATATACTTTTATTTTAAAGATATACTTAACAGAAGTCATTTTAAAAGAACAACAACAAAAAAGGATTCAGAAATTTAAGAATGATTTGGATCAATCATAATATCCTGGCCATAGGACAGAGAAGTTTCTACACTTAAACCAGTTTGATTGCCATACAAGATTTTTAAATTTTACTACTTTAAGAACATTTGTCATTTCTATTTTGATGTCGAATGTTGTGATGTATTTTTAGGCACCACAATAAAGAAAAGCCATAATCAAAATTGTAATACTTCTAGGAAATGACAACCCTTTGAGTCATTTCATCTTTTTTGTTCAAATCTTCCACACCTATTAAGATCTGTAACCTTGAATAATTCCTTATTTGGTGACCAGCATTTGGTTATCTGAGGCAAATGATTAAACCTCAGTTTCTGTATCTATGAAGTGGGGGGATGCTGCCAACACAGTCTTCCTCTGAGGGTTGATTTGTTTCATTATAAATAGTTAAAGGCCCTCAACTCTTTCAAAATGATGCTAAATTAACTT
The DNA here is from genome assembly GCF_004115265.2 of Rhinolophus ferrumequinum. NCBI lineage: Eukaryota > Metazoa > Chordata > Mammalia > Chiroptera > Rhinolophidae > Rhinolophus > Rhinolophus ferrumequinum. Next base: position 17,145,194 of record NC_046299.1, on the reverse strand, counting down.
GAGTGGTAAAAGTGTAAACTTGAACATAATTTATTGTTACCCAGGGCATAATCAATGTAGTTTTGATAACCTCTGGTGAAGACACCATAGTCATCTCTTAGGTTGACAGGAACAACTTCAAAATACTGATCATTGCTCGTGGGGTGATTTTTCAGATGGACTTGAACTGGTTTAAGAGCCCTTACCCTGCAGGTAGGTCCCTTCTGTTTGGAACTCAAATTTGTGTGGAATGGTCCTTGGCATTTTATGATACCATTCATATTTGCCTATCTTGTTAAGTTTCTTGGTCTGCCCATCTCCTAATGCTCCTTGTCCTCATGCACCTTATTTGTCTGGTTTGGTAAATACTGATGGAAAGAAGACCAAATATATAAGGTGACGAATTATGAGAAAGCAATATTGTGTCATGGAAAGAGCCCTGGACTAGGAGAACTTAGATCACCCCTAATAATGCCAAGCGTATCCTCTTGGGTGTATCTCTTTAGGACGACTTGTTTCATTAGTTGTCTAATCTAGAAAACAAGAGATTTGGACTAGATGTTCTCTTAACTTTTGCTTCAAAGCCTTCAATGAATTTAGGTTAAAAGGCTGATCCTTGACTTATTAGGAATATGTTAGTGGATACTTCTTAATCTTTCAAAATCCAGTTACTTAAAGCAAATGTGTTCCTTGGTTATTTAGGTCAAGCAAACCACCACTGTACGACTATCTTAGTCGTACATGTATTTATTTTTCTGTGCATGCTTGACAGGCAGACAGTCATGCCGTTAAATTCATTTATAAGCCTGTTCGTCTCAGTCAGTGGTATTTATAAAATACCTGCATGAACTGTGTGTGATGGGCCTACTTTTTTCTTGTATTTCATTGAAGGAGTGAAGTTTGACCATGGAGCAATCTGTGACTAACATGGTAATGCTAATTAATGTCATTATTATGATTTTATAGCAATATCTGATACTTGAGCATTGTAGCTTTAGGAAAATCACTCAACATCTCTGAGTATAGTTTCTTCTCATCTGTAAAATGTGATCCTTGAATCTAGTCTGAAATATTCCAAGACAGCTCTTATAGAATCAATAGCCATTATAGCACGGGGATCCTAGTGCGTTGTGGGATAATTAAGTCTTCCACGGGGGCACTTAGAAAGTGGCATCTTTATTACTCAGTGCTGCTCAATGCCAGTTTGTTTGTTTTTTCATTTTTCTTGTATCTACTTTTGTAGATCAGTTACATGTTAGTTGTACATAAAAATTTGGCTAGCAGCTGAAACTAGTTCATGTCTTTTTGAACTTAAAATGAATAAAATTTCACTGGTCGATTTGAGGACGTGGCTTGTCATAGTTTGTGCAGAGTCCAAGTTGTTCTCTAGAACTTTGCCTTCACAAATTTATAGTAACCTTCATCAAGAAACACTCTAACTCAGTACATAAGCTGTTATATTGTTTTAACCAAATATCCTGCTTTGAAGTCTTGGCATATCTTTGATTATTGTTTTAAATATGGAATAATAGGCCTGGTACTTGAAAGTACAGCCACCCTTGTTGCTTATATTCTAGAGAAAGCTGTTAAAACTGCCAAGAACTTTAAGTTTGGAAAGACTTTTTATAAGTAGTAACTTTTCACAAGATTGTTTTTACCATTCCCAGCCTAGAAATAACACAAACCAGATTGATTTGGAAGGAGTTGTGACATAGTAAAATAATTCGATTCAGCTGCCGCGTAGGGAGTACCCTGCCTTTGTGGGGACCTCAGACAGGAGCAGAGAGATCTGGACAGCTGAACTGCAAGTAGGTAAGAGGCAAGAGAAATGAAGAAGACGAAGAAACCTGACGTGGAGTCATACATACGACATTTTCTGAGTGCCCAAATGGAGGAAAATTTAATTATCCCCCAAATCACTAGGATCTTATTTCTATAACCTGTTATAAATGTTTCTTTAAAAAACAAAAAAATCAAGGAATCATTTCCTATTTTCTGTCTCTCTAGCACATGTTCATTTCGCTGTCCTCCCCCATATTCCTCTCTCTCTCTCTCTCTCTCTCTCTCTCTCTCTCTCTCTCTCTCTCTCTCTCTTTCTGTTTCCCATCTGACCATCACTTAGAGTTTCTAGGGTAGTATTTTTCAAACTGTGGGTCACAACTCAGTGGATCATGAATCAATTTAACCAGCATTTTTTAAAAAAGTGAAATAGATTAAAATAGAAAATATCAGAAGGTACGACATAGTAAAGGAAAGTCATGTCATGAATTTATTTCAGTTTTATATCTAATGTATTTGTATGTGATTACAATATAAAATGTATTATTGATTTCATTTTTAAAAAGTTTGAAAGCCACTGTTCTAGAGTGTTTCATCTATTTTTGTCTTGAACTTAATGTTCTTTAAACATACATGTTGAATAGTTACTGCATAAATATTTGGATAAGGTTTTTAAAACTAGAATTTTGTTTATGCTTGATATCTTGTTTCTAATCTGCATGGCCAGAGGAAAACCCATAGTGTTGACAAGTTTATAACATTACTTTAAAAAAAAAAATCTGTTTTCCACATGATTCAATTCAAAGAACACTGTTAAAAGACTAATTTTCCCCCCTAATGGAGTTCATACTGGTTTGCACTGGTTTATATTGCTCTGAAGTTCTAGAAAGCATGACTGTATATAGTAGTGTGGTATTAAAAATAGTGTTGGTTAATTTTAAAGAGGAGCCCTGGAACTGAGTTATTTCTCATATCACCTGGAGCAGAAATAGTTACGTTAGGTTTAGTTGTTCAGGGTTTCGAGGAGCTAGAAGCTACAACTTACTTCCCTTAGAACATCCCTCCTTGTGAGGCAGTATAGTGAAGATGCCTGACCCCCTGAGCTATGGCAATTCTGGTACTTTTTTTTTTCTTTTTCTTTTCTTTTCTTTTTTCCTTTTTCTTTTTCTTTTCCCCCCTTTTCGATCCTGTGTGAAACCTTTTCAACCCATCAGAGATACTGAATAGCTGGAATTGATATTTCAAAGAAATTACTACCTGCCCCTGGGTCTGGGTTGTGATGAAGATCCTGGGCTTTAGAGATCTATAGACTAGATTTAAATTGCTGGTCCATCACTGGCTTGCTCTTTGACCTGAGACAAGGTACTTCTCAGTGACTTTATTTCTTCCTGTAAAATGGATAACACCTACTTCATAGGATTATGAGCAGTAAATGACCAAATATATGTAAATTCCTGTGGTTAGCACATAGTAAGAGTTTAGTAACTGATAGTTGTTTTTAAATGCTATAACCCATCACTGAAATAAGGAACACCTAATTATTGTTAGAAAATCACTAGCTGTTATGAACCCATATCAAGGGTCTTTATCTGCCTCATTTTGGGACTAGATCCTGAAGACATCAGTAGGATCATACGATATAAGAACTCAGAAAATCTGAAGTGTCTTGTGAGAATAGTCCTTTTATTTTACAGTTGATCATGAAACCTATGTGATGTAACTGCCTTTTTACAGAGGAAGAACTGTGTCTTACTTGCTGTTGTGGCCCCATAGTAGGCCACATAGTAGGAGCTTGACACATTGTAGATGCTCAGACTCTTGGTGAATGAATGGCTATTCTAATGTCACACAGCCAGTGGTGGAAATGCAAAGACTTGATTCAAGAGTCCAACAGCTGAGTTAATGTTTCCTCTTGCTATGTCTGCTGGCTTATAAAGACTAATACTGAAATCTCAACAGCATCCATTCAATGCTTTTTTACAATATTTTATTTTGTCTCCTGAGAGCTTAACTGTCCTTAATTTGAGTAAACTGTTACATAACCAGACTTTAAGATTCAAAACTGCTCTAGACCAGTCATCATAAGAAATATTTTTCAGTGACCAGCAGATGTGAACAGGATCTATGCCTTTTTATTCAGTATTTAGTTTTCACCTGTAAATACATTCTGGTGAAGAAAATATCTAAAAATAACTGAAAGCTTTACCCTGCTGCAGTTGATCATGTTCTTATGTGAAATAGAAACTAGGCCATTATTATAGAATGGCCTTTTAAAAACTTAAACTTTGTATTCTGATGGACATAATTGTAGATTTACATGTAACTGTAGGCATTGATGCGGGGAGATCCTGTGTACCCTTCACTCATTTCCCCCCATGGTAAAGTCTTGTAAAACTGTAGTATAATGTAACATCACAGTCATTGGTATAATCCAGTGGTCTTAATTCGGTAATTCAGTTTTTCTCAGTTTTGCTTGTAGTCTCGTGTGTGTGCGCGTGCGTGTGCCCTGTTCTGTGCATTTGTATCGCGTGTACTTGTATCCACCACCACAGTCAAGGTACAGAACAGTTTGATCACCGCAAGGATCCCTCGTGTTGCCCTTCTATAACCACATCCACCTCTCTGCTTCCTCTGTACCTCTCCCACCCCCTTGAGCATATCCTTCCCCAACCTCTGGCAACCACTACCCTGTTCCCCACTTCTATAATTTTGTCATTTGAAGAATACAGTAAGTCCTCACTTAACATCGTGAATAGGTTCTGCGACTTTAAGCAAAACGACGTATAACGAAACCAATTTTACCATAAGCTACTTGATGTAAACAAAAGTTAAGTTCCTAGAGCAGCTCATCACCATATTAATAATAAACAAACATTATTTGAGGACATGCTGTATTATATAAATGGAATCATGCTGTATGTAACCTTTCGGGATTGGCTTTTTTCACTCAGTGTGATTCAGTGGAGACCCATTCAGGCTGTTGTGTGTATCAGTAATTCACTCCTTTTCATTGCGTTTACAATATTACATAATGTGAATGTACCACAGTTTGTTTAATCATTCACCTGTGGAAGGACATCTAGATTGTTTCCAATCTTTGATGGTTACAAATGAAGCTACTAAAAATTTGGGTATAGATTTTTGTGTTTTGATATGAAAACATATGTTTTCCTTTTTCTGGGTTAAATGACCAGGAGTTCAATTGCTGAGTAATTAATACGGTAGTTGCACATTTAGTTTTTAAGAAAATGCCAAACTGCTTGCCAGCGTTGCTGTACCACTTTACGTTCCCACTAGCAATGTATAAGGGATCCAGTTTCTCGGCATCTTCTCCAGTATTTGGGGCTATCACTGTTTTTTTAGCCATTCTGCTACTTGTGTAGTGGTATCTTGTGATTTTAATTTGCATTTTCCTAATGACTATTGATGCTAAACATCTTTTTATGTGCTAATTTACCATGTGTATGTGCTTATAATCCTCTTAAGTGTCTGTTCATATTTTTTCCCCATATTCTAATTGAACTGTTTGATTTTTTTTTTTTAACTGTTGAGTTTTGGTAGTTAGTTATATATTATACATACCAGTCCTTTGTTGGATATGTGGTTTGCAAGTTTTTTTCTCATGGTCTGTAGCTTGTCTTTTTATCCTCTTAAGAGGTCTTTGCAGACAAACATCTTAAATTTGAGTCAAGTCCAATATATCACTTTTCTTTTGTGGAGTATGTTTTCGTATCAAGTCTAAGAACTCTTTGCATGGCCCTAGATGCTGAAGATTTTCTCTTATTTTTTTTTCTAAAAGTTTTATAGTTTTACAGTTAAGTCTGTGATCCATTTTGAGTTAATTTTCTTATTGTGGTAAAATACATATAGCATAAAATTTACCATTTTAAAATGTACAGTTCAGTGGCATTAAGTATATTTGCAGTGCTGTGCAGCCATCAAACTATCTAGATTCAGAACTTTTTCAACACCCCAAACAGAAACCCATTAAGCAGTCAGTCTCTATTTGTCCTTCTCCCCAACCCCTGGCAACCACCAATCTGCTTTCTGTCTCCTTGGATTTGCCTATTCTGGATACGTCATATAAATGGAATCATAGTCTTTTGTGTCTGGCTTCTTTACTTAGCATAATGTTTTTAAGGTTCATCCATGTTGTAGCTGTATCAGTCCTTCGTTCCTTTTATGGCTGAATAATATTCCATTATATGGACAAACTGCATTTATTGTTTATCCATTCATCAGTTGACCGACATTTGGGTTGGTTCCACCTTTTGGCTGTTGTGAGTAGTGCAGCTATGAACATTGCATGTGCAAGTGTTTTTTTTTTGTCTGACTTATTTCACTTAGCATAATGCCCTCATGGTCCATCCAAGTTGTTGAAAATGGCAGGATTTCCTTTTTATGGTTGAATAATATTCGTGTGTGTGTGTGTGTGTGTGTGTGTGTGTGTGTGTACGTATCACATTTTTTAATCCATTCATCCATCGATGGACAGTTGGGTTGTTTCCATCTTGGCTATTGTGACTAATGCTGCAAGCTTCTCCCATATTTTTTCTGAATTCTGTTTATGTTCAAATAATCTTGTGGATCCTAAATTTTTTCAAGATTTGAAATAACAGTTTACTCGGTAGTACTTAGTGTGCAAAATTGCAGGTAATCAGTTGTGCTTATGATTGGCTTAAAATCTATATAAAACTCTCATTGGTCAGCATCTATGTATAGAATACTTAAATGACAAGTTACTATTCTTATTCTTTGTTTTATATCCTTTATATAAATTCCTAATTCTTATTCCAAGTACATAAAACTTTCAAACTTCTTGTATTAAGAACCTAAGTTAAATAATGAGCTTTTGAAGTTTTAAAAAGGTTGGAGTGTTTTGAGTCATTTCCAATTTTGTATCTCTTTTTTTGGTGTCATTTCCTCATTTTTTGACAGATTCCATAAGCTCCAGTTTTTAAATATTCAGGACAGAATGTAGACTGAAAGACTCTAAACTTTGTGGTCTTCTTACGTTTTATGATATATGAAATAGTATGTGTCATTACAAAGTGAACTAGGAGACAGAAATTGTAGCTTTGCATATTGACTAAGATACAAGCAGTAGGATTTGGGGCAGGATGTTTCATCCACTGAACCTCTAGATTATCAACCTCTATCTCATTGTGTAGTTGCAAAGATAAAATAAGAAAGGTGTAAGAGATGCTACAATCAATAAAGTGCTGTACATATATAGTATGTTCTTTTATTATTAAAATGGGTGGTTGGATGTATCTTCCTCATCTGAAAATATGTTCATCAAGAGTTCTTCAAACTGTAAGCTTTTACTTATCAGTGTCTCATTTATCAGTTTCTTAAACCAATACTGGGACAATGAAGTGAATCTGCCACCACAGTTCTTTACTTTTTGCTGTGTTTTTCATAAGATTATTTTATAAACATCAGCGAATTCAATTAGACACAAGCTTATTATCTAACTCTATTCTCCATTAGGCTAAATAGTGCTTTGGGGATAGAGGAATAGGTGATATCCAGCTGAAGACAATATTTGTGGACTGTCTTTTTAAAAATGGCTTAAGAAGCCAGTGACCTACTGTGGTAAACTAAAATAGAATTGATTCCTTTGTTAAATGAAGTCCCAATTGTTAATTGAGTACCCACTTAGTCTGTACTTGGCCATTTAGAGTCAGCATGACATATACTAATATATGTGAATTTGTTGTTTTAACTTTAATTCTCCTTAAAGCTCCTATCTGCTAGCAGTAAACTGTTTAAAGAAGTTCAAATGGACTTATTATAAACAGCTTCTAAGAAAATTAGGTTCCAAAGATTGGTTAGACCTCTAGACTTCTGATAACCCAGCTGGATATGAAAAAAGTTTCTTACAGTTGGTGCTCTGTGCACCACATTTTTGGATAATAGCAAGATAATGGTAAATACTGTAGATTGGAAAGCCAAGCTAATAACAGTACCTACAGCAAAACCTAATTCTTGGAGAATATAATGAGGCCAGGGTCATTCCATTAGTAGTGGATGTTGTATAAAAAAGAAAAAAACCTGACAATTTATCCTGTGAAGAACACATTTCATTATCACATACTCATTTTAATGTCCTAGAATTAGTTTGCTTGGGCTAAATTGGGTCAAGGAAGCTTTGGAGATGAAGTCTATCAGAGAAGACTATTATTAGAGATAAATTCAGTAACCTCGTTGGTCGTTACTGTGTTTAAAAGACAGACCAGATGTCTCTGGTCTTATCAAGGATGCAGATTTCTAAGATGAAAGTGACCTTAGCCTTTCCCCTTGTGGATCTATCTAGAAAAGTGTTTTGCTGGGACTTCAAGGTGTGAAGAATCTGCAGAATTGCAGGTCCATAGAGACTTCTCTCTTAGTTTTCTACATGAATGGAAAAATAATACTTGGATGTTTTACATTTAACTCCCCTTATTCTGAAGTGCTTCTTCCCACCAAGCAAATAATCACTTTTAAAATACCATTTTATAGTTAGTCAGAAAGGTTTTCCTGTTACCCAGTCATTTATATTGAACAGGTTGCATTTGAATGGAAGTCACCACCTGTAGAAAAAAATGTGTTAAGCAAAACTGTTTTTACAATTTCCTTTTTTATTTCCTTTTCTCCTCCCTTGTACATTTTTAAATTTTCTATACTCAGTTGAAAAGAATTAGAGAAAAGAAGACACTAATCAGTGGTCTTCCTCTTGATTTAGGCTTACTGCCTTACTCACTTCTGAAAGTTCAACGAAGTACTCCTTTAGTTGGCAGTGACTGTTACTCTCTGTTAGGTCATTGCTACTCTACATCTCTGGTTCAAGGATCCAGTGCCAGTCTGCAGACTGGACTGTGTGTTCCCAGTCTGTGACAAGTGTAGACTGTGATATTAAGTGTTTAGAAACTTCTTGCAGTTAGGCAATGCCATGATATCTAAATGCATAATTTTGTATTTTACAAAAATAGTGGACAACAGCAAATTGGAGAAAGTCACACTAGACAATTTGCGAAACACTGAGCTAGATGATTTCATCAACTTCTAACACGGAGATCACAGGCCGGGGTGAGCGGGGAATGTTACATAGATGACTGTCCTGTTGACCTATCTAGTTGGTTAGGTGCTCAGCTATAGCAAAGCCCAAATGTATACCTTAAATCATGATAATTAAGTGAATCAGCTGTTCATGTATTTTTTGAATAGCTTTTTAGTGTTTCTTATTTGGGGATTTGAAGTAAAGTTAGGTAGTCTAGCCAACTTAATAATTCCTACATTTTCCCCGGGAAGTTGTTGAATCATTTAAAGAACTTAAAAGTTGTGTTTCTCTCATAATGTTAGTAAATTACATTCACTATATAAGGTAGTGGTTATTAAATATGGCCAGAGTTTAGTCTAACATATAATCATGAGTAAGAGAGAAAAGGGAAGCTCTACTAACAGTACTCACTAATTATGGAATTTCGGCATTTTACTTTTCTGTATTTTGGTCATCCCTTTAAAAATGCAACAACAGTTGATGACATTATTATAACTGAACCACAAGTTTCCATTAGCTCTGAAAATACCCATTTCCAATTTAGTGTTATAATCTAAGATAGTTGTACCTTAATAAAAAATTGTTCTAATATTTATTGAGAATCCGCTTTTTAAAGAAAATTACCACTGTTATTCTGAGGGCAAAAAAAAAGTTCTGCTTGACCAATGTAAAATTTGAATTTAATATTGAATTTACCATGAATTTCCTTCTTTGTGTTTATTGCTACAGATAAGGAGACTCGCAGGCTTGAAGCATGAGTTCAGATGCCAGCCAAGGCGTGATCACTACTCCTCCTCCTCCTAGCATGCCTCACAAAGAGAGGTATTTTGACCGCATCAATGAAAATGACCCAGAATACATCAGGGAGAGGAACATGTCTCCTGATCTACGACAAGACTTCAATATGATGGAGCAGAGGAAACGAGTTACTCAGATCTTGCAAAGTCCTGTGAGTTGAAATAATTACAAGGCTATAATTGTTGTTCTTTGAAACCTTGATCTAATGAAGTAGGAGGTATCTTAACTCTTAGGTTAGGAGAGGAGGAGAAGTGACAAGTTACCCCCAATCTTTCAGAGGCAAAATGAACACCTAATTTATATATTTGATTTGCAAAGCTGTAGTAACAAACAAGTGTTGTCTTGGCAGTGTACATTTTCTTTGTGTGATTTCTGAATGTAATGCCTTCATTAAAGAAAGACAAAAGATGGTCCTGAGCGAAGGGCACCCGATTCAGACTGAACATCCGGGAAGAAATGAAAGGCATGACTGAAGTGTTAGGAATGAAGGAAAGAGTTAGGTACATTTCATGCACATATTTTCTTTTTCCTTTGGATACCTTGACACTCAGAGCAGCCTGAGTGTCAATAATATCCAGACAATAATATCCAGACTTTGTAAATCATATTCAAGTGATTTGTTAGTTTTCTTACCCTTAGTGGAATTGCAAAGCTCATGTGTAAGTGATGGAAAACGAGAGAAGAGCTTGATTTAAGATGCAAAATGAATTTCTAGCTTTATGCATAATAAAAATCATGGGCCCTTTAAATCAGAGTCCAGCACACATAGACACATGATGCCCAGGTTAAGGTCATATAAGGTTTCCAACTTCGGTACTAAAATAAGCATCGAGGCCTAGAAGTGCCTGAGGAGGCCCTGGTAAATCATTTTTGTTGTGCCCTTGTGAATTTAATCACAGAAGTTGAGTCCAAAGCCAAAGGGGAATTCCACTCTGAGTAATTCTCCTACACCAGTGCCCTCGATAAAAGCAAGTACAGGTTATAAAAGCAACGCAAGCTTTGAGGAATTTAAGTATAGCTTAAATTTAAAGGCAACTAACCAGGGATTTCAACATGAGGGAGTAAATATTCAATACCTTCTTTTATGGAAACCTGAGTTTCTGTATTTATAAATACTTAAAGGGCATGTTAATTATTTGGATCATAATAAACATATTTCCTCTTCTAAAAAATCCGTTTTTAAGAAGTAACTTATTAGCCAAATGATTATAGTAACAGATAGTATAAAGTAACTGAAAGAATGAGATGAAGTTCAGATTTTTTTCAGGGTTATGAAATATGGAGATTTCTTTGGGAAGTGCTCCAAAGAGAACCATTCAATTCTAACGTAAAGTTTAAAAGGAAAAAGTACTAAACTACATTTCCATGCCAGGGTTTTCATTTTATAATTTACCCATTAAACTAAAGGTAGCATACTTTCAGTAAGTTATATAATTTTTTAATATGTATGTATTTTTATTTGTAAATCGGCTTAAAAGTAAAAATTTTACTTATGCCTTGGGGAACTTAATGAAATAATGGGAAAGGGCAGATATATAGGTTGTCAGTTCCATATTCATATAGCAAGAGTGATAATTTTCAGCCCAGATAGAAACAAAGAAGGCTTAAAGAATTATAGATTGATCATTTTTCCTCCTAGATCTTTGCTAGTGAATTTAAAATCTAGTTTGTTAAAGTATATAAATTTTGTCTACCTGCCATGTTTTAGGTCAGTGGTTTTCAAATTTCTTTTAATACAATAAGTTTTCACCAAATGAAATGCTACATAGTAGCCTGTATTCACTACCTATTGCTAAATAACAAATTACCCCAAAACTTAGCAACTTAAAACAACAAGCTTTAATTGTCTCATCGTTTCTGTGCCTCGGAATTTAGTTGCAGATTAGCTGAGTGGTTCTGGCTCAAGATCTGTCATGCAGTTACAGTCAAGACATCAATCAGCCAGGGCTGCTGTCACCTGAAGGCTTGACTGGCCTAGAGGTTTCCATTCTTTAAACGGGTCACTCACATGGGTAGCAAAAGGCCACACAGTTCCTTGCCACGTGGACCTTTACCTGAGGCTATTTGAGTGTTCTCCCCCAGAGTGTCAGAGAGAGCAAAGAGGAACCTGCAGTGCCTTTTAAGACCTAATCTTAGACATTAAAGACCATCTTTCCTACCATATTTGTCTGTTATTGATGAGTCACTAAGTTCAGCTTCTCTTCAAAAGGAGAGGAATTAAGCTCCACCTTCTGAGGGTGCATTGTTCACTCTCTGATCACAATTTATTTTAAAAGCACTACAGTCTGCCACAATTTATTTTACCTTCCTCACACCTGCAAAATACACTCATCCTCTCCCAACACCCCTGCAAAAGTCTCATTCCAGTACAACATTAGCCTGAATCCAGAATCTCATCAAATCCAGTCCAGGTGCAGATGATGCTCCTCAGGTATGATTCCTAAGTACAGCTCCTCTCAATCTACTGACCTGAAAACTAGGGACACGTCTGTGCCCCCCACACACACCTCCAATGGGGGGAGGGGTGGCAGGCAAAGATAACTGCTACAACATTCCTGTTCAAAATAGGGGAAAACTGGGTTACAAAGGAGTGATTCGTCCATAGCAATTCCGAAATCCATCTCAGCAAATCTTTGGAAGGTCCCCTGATGAAGACTCAGTCTTTCTACTTACTAGTGGTGAATCTCCCTAGCTCTTGGCTCAGCCCTCTGAGCTTTCGGTTCTATCCTCTGAATTCCTTTTCCTTGGAAGGTAGCCTGTGTTTTTGCAACTGCGTGTTTTTCTCAGCCTGCCTCTTATAGAAGTTTTGAGTTCAAAGATCTCTTTTCTTTTTGTATTGTTTGTTTCATTAAACCCAACCCTGCAGTGTTTCTGTCAGTATGGCAGTATAACTATCTTAAACTATTTGTGGGTCTCCTGTGAATATTGAAGTTCACTCTGTTAGACAAAACTCATAACCACTAAAGATCAAAATCAAAGATACTACTAATTCATGTTTGTAAGAAACAAATTTGTAAACCTTCTATTTAAAATTGTGAGTTCATTTGGGAAGAAAGGAAATCAGAGAAACTAATAAAAACACAGTATAATACTTTTTTTATCAAGCACTTACTATGTGCCAGGCACCTATTATGTATCGAATCCCATTTAATCCTCAAAAAAAAGGAGTATTAATATCCGTAATTTACAGGTGAATAAACTGAAACTTAGGGACATTAAATAACTTGCTTAAGTTTTACAAGTTTAGTTAAATGGTGAGGTCTGAATTTAAACTGTAAAGCTCACACCCTTAACCAGTAAGCTGTAGCACTTAAAGCGTTCAATAACAGTGAAATAATTCCACTCATACATTATTGTTTCATTCGTCTTCAAATTCTGTTGTTCAAGTTAATTCAGTCCAACTCAAAAAGAGGTTCCAGTCACAGGACATTTTGGTGTCTGTAAAAATGAGTGACAAATACAGCACCTTACTGTCTTGAACTGAGAAAATACAAGAACATAGAATTTGTCTCATCCTGACTTCAAGTATTACTTCTTTCTAGGAATTTCCTGGCCTTTTGTCATAATTTTGTTTTATTTAAGAAAGTACTTGTCTTAGAAATTAAGTGCTGATGAAGAAACTGGTTTAGCTAGAGATTTTGTTAGTGCAGTAAGGGAGAATCTACAAGTTTGCTTTGACCAGTATACTCCTCATGTATATGTCTGTGGAGACCCTAGGTTGTCGTTTATCCCCTTGTTGGAGACTGAAGTGTTCACAGCAGATCACTGGATTTGAATGATGCCTCATCAAAGTTAAAGAAGCATGTCTGTACTCCTTTTTTTGAGGATTAAATGGGATTCGATATATAATAGGTGCCTGGCACTTAGTAAGTGCTTAATAAAAAAAAGTATTATATTTTGTTTTTATTAGTTTCTCTCCTGATTTCCTTTCTTCACAAATGAACTCACAATTTTAAGTAGAAGGCTTACAAACTTGTTTCTTACAAACATGAATTAGTTGAAACCCTAACAATATATTGTATATAGTAGATATTTAGTAAATTCTGAATACGTGGATGAAGGGATATAGGAATAATAATTGGGTGGGCTTTGAGTCATTAAACACTTGATTGTTGTCCCACAAGCTCCTACTGAACTTGGCTGCTTAACATGGAGAACAATTGGTGGGTTTCAGAAAAAGCATGAAAGTTCCTAAGCCTTACCACTTACAGGAAGCAATTTAGACTGGTTGACAGAAGTACGCGATGTTACTATGAGACAGGACAAGATTGTAGGGGGTGATAGTTCAGGCACATGACACAGTAACATTTTGTAATATTAGGGCAGTGTGTAATGCTACAAGCTTATTTTGAGGACCAGAGAAACTTCAAAGCCAAATACGTTTTAGGATATACACTGTAACTAAGGCCTAAAATGTTAACAGGGTGCCTTAATTAGAATAGTTGGTCAAAATCACCATGATTTATCTGGGCACTTTGGAAGTTTAAGATGCGAGTATTCTTTATGAACTGTTTGCATTTATATTATATACCAGCTTCAAGAAAAGATAATCTAACCTTTAGCTTCATATTGGTTAAGACTTAGATACAGGAGAAAGACCATCCAGGAGAAAATTTGGGTTTTTTTGTTTTTTCTCCTTTCACAGGACCAGTGGTAATCCATTTCCAAACAAATCCATTTCTTAATGGAGAATTTCTAAGTAAGTTTGTTATGAGAGATCTAGTAACAATCGCAGGATGTCTTGGGAGCAGCAAATCTGTCATCTTTTTTTCTTTTTGCTCTAATTTTTCTCTCTAGTAATTATAGTGAGGTAGACTGTCCAATGTGGGTATTTAAAATCCACTTCTATACTCATCAGTGTTCTATTAACTGGTTTCCATGAGTTAGATCTTACTTATCCATCAGCCCCCCCCCCCCCCTTTATTTTAAGCCGTAACTGGAATAATTGCATCAGGTTAGTTTCTTTTATCAAATTGGTCCTCTTTTCTGTGACTTAAAATATCTTTCAACTGTTGCTACTTTCTCCTGAAAGTTCTGATCTTAGATGCAAAAGCCTTAAGGTCTGATATTTCAAGTTAATTCTGCTTTTGGTTTATAGTACAAATGAATATGTATTACTTAAAAGTACCCCACATGAATCTTACCCCACGTGAATCGCAAATCTCTGAATCTTTCATGTTTTTACAAGTTTATTTTTGTCCATTCCTTATGAATTCAAAATTCACAGGATCACTCCCTCCTCACTGACAGGAGATGTTAAAATCAAAAGGTGTGAGATTCAGATAAGGCTGTTAACATATCCTCTCTCTAATGTAAACATTTTGGTTTTTACCTGGTGATTTTTTAATCATACTTTTTTAGACATGTATTTGATGAGAGAGCATCCAAACTATAATGATCTGGGGACAAACCAAGTTTTCAAATATGGTTTTGTTTGAATTGAAGGATTAAATGACTTTTTTAAAAATTTATGACATTCAATGAAGATTTACTTAAAAAAAAAAAAAGATGAATTTTTCCCATCTTGATGAGAAAAATCCTGTCTCACATGACGGATAGGCCTAATTACCCAAGAGGAATTTCTTACTCAAGTGATAGACTGATAAGACTGTTTTCTAGAGCTTCAGGTTCCGTGCTAACAACCTATGAAATGGATCTTTGCTATCATTAACTCAGTCAAGATTGAGATCAGATTCTTTACTTTCCTTATATCTAGGCAAATAAAAACAAAAAAAAAACTAAACTATTTTATTAGCTGAGCACTGAACTAGACATTGAGGGAGACTCTAGAAATGTGAAAGACAGTCCCAGCCATCAGATACTATGATACAGTAGAGTAGAAAAAATAGATGACAATCATATGATTGTCATCTAAGTGTAGTACAGGCAAATGTTAAAAGAATTCAGAGTGGGGTGAAAAGAGAAGAAATACAGAGATCTTCCCTAACTGGAGTGATTAAAGGAGAGGCTTCAAGGAGAAGGTGGCATTTAAGATGAATGTTGAATAAAGGGTAATCCATTAGGTAGAGGAGCAGTGGAAGCCGGCATTTCCATTTGACGAAATACAGTAAGCTCCAATATATGATGATGGAAAGAGAACTGACTCTGGGGTGGTGAACACAATGTGATATATAGATGATGTAATACAGAATTGTACACCTGAAATCTATGTACCTTACCTAACAGTTGTCACTCCAATAAACTTTAATTTAAAAAGAAACACAGGGCCGGCCTGGTGGCTCAGGCGGTTGGAGCTCCATGCTCCTAACTCCGAAGGCTGCCGGTTTGATTCCCACATGGGCCAGTGGGCTCTCAACCACAGGGTTGCCGGTTCAACTCCTCCAGTCCCTCAAGGGATGGTGGGCAGCACCCCCTGCAACTAAGATTGAACACGGCACCTTGAGCTGAGCTGCCTCCTGGATGGCTCAGTTGGTTGGAGTGCGGGCTCTCAACCACAAGGTTGCCAGTTTGATTCCTCGATTCCCGCAAAAGATGGTGGGTTGCGCCCCCTGCAACTAGCAGTGGCAACTGGACCTGGAGCTGAGCTGCGCCCTCCACAACTAAGACTGAAAGGACAACAACTTGAAGCTGAACGGCACCCTCCACAACTAAGATTGAAAGGACAACAACTTGACTTGGAAAAGGGTGCTGGAAGTACACACTGTTCCCCAATAAAGTCCTGTTCCCCTTCCCCAATAAAATCTTAAAAAAAAAAAAAAAAAAAGAAATACAGTAAGCAAGGATAGAAAAGTACAAGATGTGATCAGACAATGCTGAGCAAACTTCATTGATTAAACCAGAGCCAAAGGTAGTAATGGTATATACAGTCAAAAAATTACATAACAGATTATAGAAATCCTGGAGTACCAGACTATTTTGGCCTAAGTTAGGGGTCAGCCCATTTTCTCGTTTCCACTTTTCAATGTTTATATAAGTTTTATATATGCATGTATACATGCACACAGTGCTTGTTTTGCACCTCGGTTCACCACCACTTATTAGCTGTGTGACACTGAGAAACTCACTTAACTAGATCTTCAGCTTCCATGTTGGTAAAATGGACCTCATGCGTTTGTTGTGACAATTAAATGAAATAACATAAAAGCATATAGTGTACGATACCTAGTGTATAGTAAGCAACTATTGTGGAAATTATATACATAAAGTTGTATACAACATTGCTAATTTAATACATTTTATGCTTTTTTGGCAATGCTTTGAAGATTATAATCATAATTCCTTTGACTGCATTTCGGCTTTTGAAGGTCTCAGAGAATCTATCGCCCTGATGGCACTCTGGCTTCTTCACATTCATGTATTCAAGGTGTAACAACTCCCACTGCTTTCTCCTGTCCACTCTTCTGTATCTGAAACAGAAGCCTCGCTTAGGCCGTGGTTTTGTCTATATGTAGCTTGATCTTTTAACCCGACTCTTCTCTAGTAGATACTCTAGGGAATTGTTGGCTTAATCTGAGCTCCGAAGCCCAGCACGTGACCTTGTTGGCCTGCTTGTAAGTTAGTTTCTCATTCTGCTTTAATGGGAGAATTCCTCTTTGTGAGAGGGCAAGTAGTTTGGTCCTCCAGGATCATCATAGTCTGCTACTATATCCTTGTTTTTACTTTATCGTTACAACCTAATGTTCTAATCCAGCCCAAGAGATTTGCTCAGTGTATCTGATCGCAGCATGCCTGCTGCCTTATTAGTTGTATTTGGTCTCAGTGATACAGCTCATCTTCGATAAAATTAGGAAAAGATCCCATGCCCAGCTGAGAGTCCAGATTGGAATCTTTGTTCCATTTACATATTAACTGTGCAGCCTTGAGCAAATCATTGTCTCGATCAGGACTTTGTCATGAGATTCAAATGAATCAACTATAAAGGATTATTCTACTAACATTGGATTTTAGTAGGAATAGGAATATGATTATCATAAAGATAAGTAAAATTTTTATTTTAATATTTTGATGAAAGTTTATTGATAAACTTTAAAAACCAGCTGAAACAATTTTATATCATTAGTAATTTTTACACTAACTTATGACTTAGGTAATTGAACAATATTTCAAATCATATGAAAAATTAAATGAGTTATAAATGTTCATGATAAAAAACATTAACTCTTTTGGAATAGAAGAAATCTGTTTAAGCACTGTCAACTATATAAAAAGGCTGGGGAAATTTCATTTACTTTGAAATTTTTCTCTTCTTATACTTTATAGAAGCTATTCACTACCCCGAAAGGAGAAAGTCATTATTTGTCACTTAACTGGTTTCAGAAGGGCTTATACATTCCCCTGTGACACCATGGATCATCCCAAAGCTTTAGGATGGTACTCACCATGTTGTGGGATGTACTGTGTTTCCCTGAAAATACTCACCATGTGGACAATCAGCTCTATTGCATCTTTTGGAGCAAAAATTAATATAAGACCGGGTCTTATTTTATTTATTTTATTATAAGACTAGATATAATATAATGTGATGTGATGGGATGTGATATAATATAATTATAATATAATTATAATATAAGACCGGGTCTTATATTAATTTTTGCTTCAAAAGACGCGTTAGAGCTGATTGTCCGGCCAGGACTTATTTTCAGGGAAACACGGTATGGTAGTGAAAAGAGCCCTTTCACTAATGAAAAAAAGCGTTTGACCTGAGTGTTTGCCTCTGGCACTTAATAACTGTGTGACCTTAGACAAATTTTTCAATCTTTCTTATTTAATTTTCTCATCCCACCCAGCAGAAATTTCTCATCAGCTTCATAAATACTTGTGATTCTCTTGAGTAACTGGTTGATTTTAATCATAAAGCCATTGTAAATCAGTATACTGAGCAGATAGTCTTGATTCATGTCGACTGCTAAAGAGCTTAGATAAAATGTGACTCATGTAGTGCAAATGCACACAGTTTGATAGCCTGCAACCTCTTTCCGGCTCTGTCTAACCCCCTTACACTTGTTTCTCTTTAGCTTGATTTAAATTTTTTGTATCTTTTTAATCAATGGCATCTGTCTTCAGTTCTTTCTGGAACAACGTTCAATAAAATAAATAATGCCTACTTCTCAGAGCTATTGTAATGTAAATAATGAGTGATATACATAGTAGGATAGTAGGTATCCTTAATTTTTTTTTTTTTTTTTACTCAAAGAATGTTGGTTGTAGCTGCTTTGAACTGAGGAAAGTTTAAATAGAATTTGGTTTTGAAGAGAAGATAAAGTTTCAGACGAGCAAATTGGCCTATTGCCAGGTATCCAGAAGTTTTCTGTAGTTTATGTAAAGATAAATGAGTATGTCTGGAAGATTCTTTTCTTTTAGCCTTAAACATGGTAAAATGCTCAGGTTACTCATCTGTATGAAGGCGTCCATCCATCTTATATACGGCTCACAACCATTTTATGTTCGCAAGGTCATAGAAATGTATTAATGGAGTTTTCTGGTAAATGTGATGTGTCTTTGTAGAAGATATTTTAAGGATAGTTTCTTTGGTTTAAATCATGTATTTAAATGAAGTAGATACAGACAATGGAATTCGATGTTTATAATTTTTATAATGGTGCTAACAATTTTCGTTTAACAAGCTTTGAATTTGTGAAAGAAAGACAGTGTTTAACCGGTGTATGAAAACTCCGTGAACTCAGAAGTCAAGTATGGTCACAGCTAGTATTTTTTTAATTAATCACTCAAGCATCCACCTGCTGTTAGTAGAAAGTATAGATAGCATCTTCCTCTTGGAATTTCTACTTTCCCCTGAATTGTCCCAAGAACTTCAGTGGCTTACATAGTCCAAAAGAGTTCATCAGTGGCTTCCATATCCAAGATGTGGTGTCACATGTGTCTCCGTATGTGAAAGAGTCACACAACAGTCTGTTCAGTCTGCCATGGCACCTCCCTGTCACACGGTGCTGGTGTCGAAAACCAGTCTTTCCCTGTCCAACAGAAGGTGTAGGTTCACTGTTGGCCCAAATACCTGTACCAGCCACCATGGTGCGTCAGGGAAGGATGATGTCCCTGTCCCTTTCCTTTGCTAAGCTTAGGGTGGTTCAGGCTGCTCCATGGTTGAGATTCCAAGATTATAGCCAACAGCGCTCAGCTTTTTCCGTTCATATCACATATGCTTCTGAACTGTTCTAAAAGCAACACAAGCATTGCGTCAGGACTGGTCCTAATACCTACCACCTCATAGACTCAGACCCACATTTCCCTTCCCATAGTGGGCTCCCGTGCCATTATTTAAAAGAAAAACGAAAAAGAAGAAGAAAAAGTCCTTTTTTTCTGAGAACCTCTGAGTTATTCAGCCATCCTAAGCAAGGCTACAACTGAACAAGGACTCCACAAGGTCTGATACGAAGAAGGCTACCACCAGTGACTTAGAGGAGATTCACCCTTCCAAGAAACATTTCCCCAGTCATCCAGGCTCTTCAGACCTACTCCTTGGAAGTAGCAATTCCAAAGCAATTTTCTGCCTTCTCCCTCCTAGGTGAAGTGGGAAAAAAATTGAATTGAATTTCTGGCAGGGCATTCTGCTACACATGTAACCAATTTCAAATGGAAGAGCAAGGTTTAGATGATTTATATTGTAAGAGCCTTCATGTTTAAAATGAATGAAAATAGACACGAGCAAAAGAACGAATGATGAATTTAATAAAATAAGTATTAGTTGGGTGTGATGGAAATACAAAACAAGCTATTTCAATTTATGGGAAGGATTGGGAGAGGTTTCAAATGATGGATTATATTAGCATCTCGGGTTACTAGCAGAGAGATTTTTCTTTTAATATTCAGGATTTTTATTTAAATAAACACTGTTTCTGCCACACATACCTCCCACCCACCCCTAAAAAGGAAAAAAAAAAAAAAGATATAGCAAAACTCCAGAATAGGAATATACAGTACCCAAAGTTAGGGAAAAAAATATTCCTTCTTTAACACAGTGTTGCAGAAAAGGAGTAATCAGTTCTCAGCTCTTCTCACCGGTTTGCTTCCAGAGTTTATGGAACTAAGGCGCTACCATGGAAATTATAAAACGGAGGCCATGGTTTAGTACGACTTAGTGAAGACTTTGCTGAGTCTCGCTAGTCAGAGTCGTGCTCCACTCAAACGGGGACCCTTCCTCACCTCGGTGATGAGGCTCATTTTGTGTCATTCTATACGTGGTGCTCTAATTGCAGTTAAGAGTTGCTTTTACTATACATATACCTGTCTATTGTAGATGTTATAATAGGTAATTTTCTTTGAGATTAAGAATGCCTAATGATTTTTTTCTCTCCTGAAAGCAAGCTTCTTGCTTTTTCTTCTAGTGTTTTAATTTTAATATTTTGTGTGTCGTGTTTGTTTTAAAATAGTACAGGTGAACCCCATTCAAAAAAGGAAATGGGGAAAGATTGATTGTATCAGAGCAAGTGATGTTTGGGCTGTTCTGCTTGGAGTGAGATGTATGTGCTCAGTGGTCATTTTTGTGTGTTACAGGCCTTTCGGGAAGACCTGGAAAGCCTTATTCAAGAACAGATGAAGAAAGGTCACAACCCAACCGGATTACTCGCATTGCAACAGATTGCAGATTACATCATGGCCAATTCTTTCTCTGGCTTTACTTCACCTCCCCTCAGTATGTCAGTTTTGGAAAGTTTTAAAAATTATCATTTTCTCTCTCCTGTGAACACTACATCTCTAGCAGCATATTCTGCTCTGCTTCAGTCCTTAAGTTTAAACATGTCTAATACTCACAGTAACATAGTGTTAGAATCTCTTACTTTTTCATATCAAGCAGGCATTTACTGGACTTTGTGAGGGTTACAGGTAGTTATAAGGTATGGTCTCTGCCCTAGATAAAGGTTTATTTTAGTTGAGGAGACAATACTGTGAATGCAGAAAACAGTAAAACTACAAGGTGACTATAGAGGAAAAATTACAGAACAGTTCGTAAGAAATTGTCTAGTGACCCTTTACAAGGCATCATGCTATGGACTCAGAGTTGGAATTGATAAATGGCGAGTAGACAGAAAACTTCAGGAAAGGGGAGGCCTGAACTGCTCAGGTGTAAAGGATGCAATAGTTAGAAGTCGGTGTTAGGAGGAGTTAGCATGTTGTGCTCATTAACGGGTCTTAGTGAGAGCGCCAGTTCGGTGAGCCTCATGCTGTAAGGATACCAGTAGTCATAAGGGACTGAGAGCATGCACTTGGCACCTCAGCGAGATGAGTACAGAACTCACTGCAGAACTAGGCAGGTACACGGAGCCAGAGGGGACGGCCAGGGACACATCAGAGTCAAGGGGTGAGGCTGCATGTCAGAGTCGGGGTATCTTCTTTTCCTATTCTGTTTTTTTTTTAATTTTGCTTCCCCTTCTTCCTTTGTTTCTTCCTTTTTTTTCCTTTTGGTGAAAGATTTGTAAGTAGAAGTTCAGTGATTTCTGATACTTTCCAAATAGAGGAATGGCATAAAAAGATCCATGATGGTGAGAGCATGCGAGGTGAGGGATGTTTGTAGAACTCTAATGGGACAAATAATGTCGGCACATACATACTGGTTACAGAATCTTTGAAAGAGTCCCAATGTGAGGGGCAAGTACTTGAACTAAAGCAGTGGTTGTGGGTACAAGAAGGAAGAGATCAATGAGAAAGTTATCACCAAGGAAAAGTAGATAAGCAACAGGTTTGATGTCGGGGAGTGGGGCAGTCCTGGGAAAAACGATGAGTTCCAAAATCACTCACTCTTCAGAAGAAACAGGAAAATTCTAAGGTTGAGCAAGTTTGGTTTGCTTTTTCTGTAGTAATGAGTATCTGTTAGGTGTCAAGTACCCTGTTAGGGATAGGAGCTTTAGCGATAAAGAAGACAGACAAGATTCTAGCTGCTTGTGGAGAGAGAGAATAGACTAAGTAAATAAAATGGTCAGATAATAAATAGGAAGTGCTGTGCAGAGAATTAATATATGGTGATTTAGATAGGAGTAACTAGGTGACGACTACTGATTGGGTGACCAGAGAGCACCTCTCTGAGGAGGTGACATTTAAACTGAAATCTGAATTGCAAGAAGGAGCAGTCCATATCAAGCTCGAGGAAAAGCATTCAAGGTAGAAGGAACAAGCACAAGTGTCAGGCGGGAATAAGGTGAGAATGAGTTTGGCGGCCTCTTCAAAAAACAGAAAAAACATTGATGGTCTGGAGCATATGGTCTGGTTTTTGAGGGGACAAGCAGAACAAAGTGAGGTCAGAAACATAGGCAGAGGCTACACAGCGAGGTTTGGGAGTTGGGATTTTATTCTAACTTTGGAAAGTCATCTTAAGCAGGAGGGGATGTAGAAAGACAACTGTAGAGTCTGTGTGAAGAATTCACTGGGAGATTGCACAGTATTATTAGACAAAAATAGGAATGTCCAAAGTTGGGGATCTAGTTTGGCTTGGGGAAACAAGGAAGTTCACCTTTAGGCATACCAGAGTTGCCGAGACACTGCAGCAGTTGGAAATGCAGTCCTACAGCTGCAGAGAATAGCTTGGCAGGTGAACATGTTGAAGGATTATTCAAAGTTATGGATGTCAGTTAGATAATCATACAAGAGGGTATAGGCAGAGAAGAAAAGAGTGTACAAAGAGAATTTCAAAAGCTAGAAGTCAGGGAAGACAAGTAAGAGGAGCTGTCCTGGAAGTGTCCCAGATAGCATGGCAGGAAGGGGAGCTCCAGGGTGCTGGCTGAGATGTGCAAAGGCATGGCCGCAGGAAAGCCATGGCCCAGTGTTCAGAGGTCAGGGAGGAGAAGTCAGTCAGTTTGGCTTGAACAGTTATGTGGTGCTGTGAAAGTGGAAGTTAAAGTTGGAAGGGCAGGTTAATGGTTGACTTCAAAATTTTATCAGAAATTATACTATTTTGTATGGCTTACATATTAAAACTATTTGAGTTAGTTCATAACAGTTTAGAATGAGAAGATCTCACATTAGAGTGTTGACTTGGGCGTTCTCTTGAAACATTCTGAGCGCCCTGTCAGATTCTCTTATGGTAGCAGCTGACTGGTGAGTGGCAGCTGCCCCTTCAAACCAGGCCTGTGCTCTCTAGTGGCCTACAGGCTGCACCAGGCCTAGTCTACACATTTACACAAATTTCCTGGCCCCTGTAGGCTTTCGAGTTTGGGGCTCCTGGAAAACTTTGAGCAGGGGAATAGTGAGGCTAAAGGTGGTGCTTTAGGAAACTCAGTCTGATGCCTGTATGCATAATGGATTTACAAAGAGGGGGACTACAGGCAAGGACAAGAATGAGAAGGCTATTGCAAGGGTTATATGTGAGGTAAGGCCTGAACTTGAGGATGGAAATGAGGGGCCTTGTGAAGAAAAGGGTGATGGAACGCGGTGGTGAACAGTTACACATGATGGCACAGGAAAGGGTAAGAGGTGAAGGTTACCCAGTATTTGAGCCTGCAGGAACTGCAATACCATCAATATTAGAAGAAGGGAGAGAGTAAAGAAGATAAGAAAAATCAGAGGAGATAAAATCACTTTTAAACCCTTTAAATTTTATGTTATGTTGCAGTTAGAAACAGCAGGCTGAAGAACAGTCAGGAGGGTCTGGTCAGAGGTGAAAGTCACGGTGTCATTCGCACAGAAATAACAGTTTGGAGACTTAAGGGTATATAACGTTTACATGGGGAAAAGTAAAATGAGAAAAGAACATAACGGAGGACTGAGCTTTGGGAAAAAGCCACAGTTTAGGGGAAAGAAGCAAATGAAAAGGGAAAGAGATTAAGGAGAGTATCATACAGACATAGAGAAGAATTGTAGGAAAGGTGGTAAATGGTGTCAGAGAGATTGAATACTGAGCAAATGTTGAATTTACCGTGTTTCCCTGAAAATAAGACCTACCCTGAAAACAAGCCCCAGTTAAGATCATCAGCCAGGCGGACGCATTTAGTATGTTGTGACGATGTTTCAGAAGAAGATGGCATGACTATTATTTGAATAAATGTAGATTGTTGTACATGAAAATATAAGACATCCCCTGAAAATACGCCCTAGGGCATCTTTTGGAGCAAAAATTAACATAAGATCCGGTCTTATTTTCGGGGAAACATGGTAGCAATTGACTCATTAGAGACCAGGACTAGCTTTTGTTGTTTGATGAGGGCAGAAACCAGACTGGTGTTTAAATGTATTCTTTTCCATCTTAAATATTTTTTGTTTGACTTAAAGTCAAGAGATATTAGAAAAGTACTTTTCTGTTGAGATGTTTTCATCATAAAATGAGCAATAACCTCGGTATTAATCACACTTCTACCAGTGAGATCGTGACCATTTTCCCCCTCGTGGTGTGAGCCTAACTCCCTAACAAGTACTACATGAAACAGCAAAGCAGATAACTGATGTGTGTTTTCACTCTCAGAGTATTTCACTGAAGGAAGATAAGCTAATGAGCCATTGTGTGGGCTGAGAAGTTTCAGATCATTATGTATAAGGCTGGACACTCCCAGACTCAGGCTGCTTCCTGGCAGCTCATTTCCTGGTAAGGGATTACTTGACCTGAATCTCTCTCCACAATTTTTCCTCTTTTAGGTCTTGGCATGGTCACACCTATCAATGACCTACCCGGAGCAGATACATCCTCCTACGTAAAAGGAGAAAAACTTACTCGTTGTAAACTTGCCAGCCTCTACAGACTTGCAGACTTGTTTGGATGGGCACACCTGGCGAATACCTATATCTCAGTAAGTTCTTTAGCTTTCTATTTCTTTTTTAAAAAAATCTCAGGTAGAAAGCAAACTCTCCTCTTCCCACCTTTACTCTGAAGTCCAGTTTTCAGACTTTATTCTCTAAACGTAGCATGCTGGATCACAATCTAATCCTGATTTAAACTTCACCTCCAAGAGAGAGGCTGCACCTACCCCAACTCTCCTCCATTTACTGTCTTTTTCTTTTAATTCAGAGCAGTTGTAGAGCCTGTCCAGGAAGTTACCCTCTGGTGGAATTTTCTCTCTCTGTGGTAACTATGTTTGAGCGTCATTGAGATTAAAAAAAAGCATTGGGGCAGGGAAAATAGAGTGGGTCAGGGAAGTTTCCTCCCTGGTCTTTATTTTTGAAATTCATTTTCCCCTTCCTGATCATCTTGTTTTCATGTTGCCACATTGGGAAGCAAGACAATATTTGGAAGCAAAAAAGTATGAAAATGTTGTGTGATGGAAATAGCGTAACTGGAAGTGCGGTCGTTCTACAGTTTCTCCCTTCTGTTTCCCCTTCCTTCTGCACCTTAATTCCTTCCTAGGAGGAGAATCTGTTCTCTTTCTTTTGCCCATTTTCTCTTCATTTCCATGTTGTAAATGAAGGTAACAGCCATTAACCACATTTGGTTGAATAATATTGGCATTTGTTTCGCATGAATGTGGCTGACCCCGAACAACCTGAGAACCCCCGAAATAACGCTTTAGCTTTAGGTAAGTCCGGTCAAGGAGAAACTGATGTCAGAATTTGTTAGCAAGTACTTTAGGGTTGACAGGAAGAAAACTTCAAAGAGAATTTTCATGTTGCATACCTTTAATTTCTGCTTTGTTTTTTTTTTCCAGATCTCTTATAATTGTTTATTATAAATATATTCCTAGTCATGTTTACACTGCAAAATAGGAACACCTCATAGTGATTCCTTATTGTCTTCTTTTTTTTTTCTTTCTCCCAGGTAAGAATAAGTAAGGAGCAAGACCACATTATTATAATTCCCAGAGGCCTGTCTTTTTCTGAAGCCACAGCCTCCAATTTGGTATAATTTTCATTCCTGTGTTACATTTTCTGTGCATCCTTGTGCTTTTCTGGCAGTTTTTTAGCTTTTAGTATAGGATGGAACAATAAAAGGTACGGGTAGAAAAACATCTGCTAGTGAATAGAAGCGAAAGTTTGGAAAGTTATATTGATTTGTAAGAAAATCTTTAGGGTTCAAGAAAAACAGGGCAGTGAAAGAGACTAATAACAGGTTGGCCTTATCACTTAGCCTATCTATGTTTTTGAAGGTAATCTTTTCATTTTTTTCCTACTCTGTACACTCTGGAATTTTTTAAAAAACATACGCGCACGCGCACACACACACACACACACACACACACACACACAGAGTCAATGTGTATTTTATAGATAGAGTTAAACAAACTTTGGTTGGTGTGAGTATAGGGTCTGCCCTTCCAGCATTTTATTTTTCCATGACTGTACTAGCCACTGTCGTGGTCTCTAGAACAGCAGGAACTCCATTGTTCTGGGGCTGCACTGTTAGCAAATGGGAATTTCCCGGCCAGTGCCGTAAGTGCCAGGCTCGTCCAGACCTTTGGTGAAGAGCTTAAGTCACTCAGTTTCTTGGAAACTATGCTTCTTGCTCAATGCTAAGTTTTGTTGCAGACTACCTATTTTTGTAAATAAAGTTTTGTGGGGAAAAAGCCTCACCCATCCTTTTTTGGTTGTTTATGGCTGCTTTTGTGCTAGAGTGGCAGAGTTCAGCAGTTGTAACAGAGGCCCCCAAAGTCTAAAATATTTACTGTCTGGCCTTTGACAAAAAAGTTTGCCAACCTCCTGGTTTAGCTTTTGGAACACAGGTAACTTTGATACATGTGTACCAATTCAATATGCTTTTCTGATTTTTCCAGGTGAAAGTCAATATAATAGGAGAAGTGGTTGATCAGGGAAGTACTAACTTGAAAATCGACCATACAGGATTCAGTCCCCATGCTGCAATCTATTCAACACGTCCTGATGTTAAGTGTGTAATACACATCCATACCCTTGCAACAGCCGCTGTAAGTCCCTGAAGGGTCGAAACCAACAATGACTCAGAAGTGTATTGTTTTCACGGCTTTCCTTGCATGGTACTCTACTGTCTGCATCCTTTCAGACCCTGCCATTTAAAATCATATTCGAAATATGAATCCTCTGCATACCCAGAAAGTAAAAGGCCCTTTGAGCCAAATGCTACCATTCTAGGAAACAACTAGAGAGACAGCATTTGCATTTTTGAACTAGTCAGTTTAACAGTTAGGCCATTGAGTTCTTCAGAGCAAAGCTTCTTGTGTAATACTTGGCACAGCATTTAAACTGAGTTGTATCCTCTAAGTCCTTTTTTTTTTTTTAATTTCCTGGAAGAAGCAAAGAACTGAAGTGGGAGGTGGGCTGGAATGGTGAATAGGCCAATACTTCCTGACCTGACTAAAGAATTGGGTGCGTATGAAAATGTAGTTGGTAACTGAATGTGTTATCTTGTCCGGGACCCAATCCTACAGGTATCCTCCATGAAGTGCGGGATCCTTCCTATTTCTCAGGAATCCCTGATCCTGGGAGATGTCGCCTATTATGACTATCAGGGGTCACTTGATGAACAGGAGGAGAGAATTCAACTGCAGAAAGTTCTGGGGCCAAGTTGTAAGGTATGTAGTCGAGTTTCTATCTAAGGAGCTATTTTTGTTGCTGTTGCTGTTGATGAAAACAGTGTGAGCTATGCTAGTTATTCACAGTGATTGCTTTGGGGTTCTATTTTAGGTGCTGGTACTCAGAAATCATGGTGTCGTAGCCCTTGGAGAAACGGTTGAAGAGGCTTTTCATTATATTTTTAATGTGCAGATAGCCTGTGAGATTCAGGTAGGAAAAATTCTACCACCACCCCCACTTTATTTTTTGCTTTGTTATTTGCTTGTTGTGTTGGGTTTTGTGTTTATTTCCAAAGTCTTACTGGTTGGTAGCTTTTGGTTTTTCATTCGTGGGGTTTTTTTGTTTGTTTGTTTTGAGTTTACAAAATCTGGTTTAATTCAGATCTGTGGAAGGGAGGGAAGCACTCTGTGAAAATACATGTGCACAGAGACCTGATCAACGCTAGACAAACAGTGTATTAGTTTCCAGTATAACAGGATAGCCACAGATCAAAAGCTCAGATTGAGTCCATCAGAGGTAAACACGATTTTATATTTGGCTCAAGTGGCCGGTGAACATCGAGTGGTGCTGAGCTCCTCCAAAGCATCTAATGACCGCCAGCCTCAGAAGGAGTGTCACCACAGTCTCAGAAGAAATCCCAGTCATGCCCTTAATGCCTTTGGCCCTTGGGAGTCATTGCTGCCCAAATACAAATGCAGGTGGGGGATTTCCGGTGGCCACATGTTATTTGGTGGCTTTTATTTTGTCTTTTAAGAGAAGTTCTGCTTTTCTTGAGTAAAAAGGGTCAACTCAGTTATCTCTTTAATTAAATAAAGGAGGAAAGAAAATTAAAATTCACACATAGATAGACACACACACACACTCACAAATCTAAGTGCCTCATAAACATCATTTTTCCCATGATCCTACTTTTTAAGAGTATAATTGCACATTTCTCTGTTTTCACACTCTAGTAGTGTGGTGCTAACTGAAACACAAAGGCAACCACCAGCCATTAAAGATCAGATGTGTTGTGGCCACTTTTATAAAAAGTGTGAGAACGGGGACAGAAGTTTTACGAATTCATGCAGTTTCCAGAGATCCCACAGCCTCAGCCTCGTTATTTCAATAGGTTGAATATTTATTAACCAGCTGTTTTCTTCAGAGAAGCTGAATGTATATTATGGCCCTCATTTCCCTCTTCAAGAAAATCAAGCAGGTTCTCTTGAAGCAAATGGTAATAATATTAATTTGTTAGAAGAATCACAAAAAAGGGGGGAAAAGCTTCTTCTACCAACTTTAACTTGTCTTAACAACCAACTTGTTTTTTCTGTTTTTTTGTTGTTTTTTTGCTTTATTGGAAAATTCTTCTCAAATGAGGCTATAAAAAGCTTAATTAAATTAAGATAATGAGCTGACTTCTTCTGCCTAAATATACTTAAATTTGCAGTATAGTGTTTATATTCCTCTAAAATTATAACTTTCATCAAAAGTATTAACTGGATAGCCATGGGAAAACTGCAAGAAAAGAACTTGAAAACTTGGCAAGAGAATTCCATTTCTTGAAATATGTGAAAAGGTATGTTTTCCATCAGGGAGGTTCAAAGTCCCGGCAGGTATCTTTCAGATAGACGGGAAAGATACTCCAGCTGCCTACTTTCCACAAGTGTGTTGCCTTGTTTTTGCTGTTAGTAACCTGAATAAGTATTAGATATTTGCCGAATCGAACTTGTGCCTTTTTTAAAGTGAAATACTCCTCCTGGTCTTTACAGTCTTGTGCTTCTGTCTCTTTTGCCACTGATTACAGGTGCAGGCACTCGCAGGGGCAGGCGGGGTCGACAACCTACTCGTACTGGATCTTCAGAAGTATAAAGCTTTCACTCATTCTGTCGCAGCATCTGGAGGCGGAGGAGTGAATATGGGTTCCCATCAAAAATGGAAGGTTGGCGAGATTGAGTTTGAAGGGCTGATGAGGACTCTGGACAATTTGGTAGGTGAAAAATGGAACATAAACTTGGATTTCATATCTTCAGATTCAAGAGCAGATGCTTCCATCTCCCTTTGGTTTTGGAACATGCTCCTAACTCCTCTGGTAGCGGAGTTTGACCCTAGGAAGGCATTCAGCTGTAACCTTACTGCATTTTTAAGGATCAAACAGTGAAACGTGCAGATGTCATCTTATCTTAGATGTTACCCTTCAGACCCGGAACAAAGACTTACTTAAATGAGCGCGGCGATTCGGCCTCTAGAAAACTGGTTTATAGCTAGGAAAATGTTTCTGGTTAGCAGTTTTGAAATTACCTCTGTCAGGAACGGTCATGTGAGTGGAAATCACATTGTCAGCTGGAATCAGTTTTGACCAGATCTTGAAATTTGCTTAATTTCAACTCGAGTGTAATGTGGGGTTTAGAAGGATGTTTCGCCCCTTCATTTGTTTTTCAGCAGAAGAGTCTTTTTGAATCATTTGTTTAAAGAATTAGAGTCCAGATGCTGTGTTTGTTTGGTACAGGTTTGATTGCTTCAAATGTGGTTTTTCCCTCCCTCAGGGGTACAGGACAGGCTATGCATACAGGCACCCTCTCATTCGAGAGAAGCCCAGGCATAAAAGTGATGTGGAAATCCCAGCAACTGTGACTGCTTTTTCCTTTGAAGACGATACAGTGCCGCTCTCTCCTCTCAAATACATGGCACAGAGACAGCAGCGTGAGAAAACAAGATGGCTGAACTCACCAAATACTTACATGAAAGTGAATGTGCCTGAGGAGTCTCGCAACGGGGAAACCAGTCCCAGGACCAAAATCACAGTATGCCACTATTTTACATGGTTTGCCTTTACTGAATATTTTGCCAAGTTACTCATGAATCGAACCTTCTATGTTGAAAATATTGGGAAAGTAGAATATAATATTAATAATTATATCACTGTCATTTATGCTGTATTAACTTTGTGCAAGGCACTTGGTCCTAAATGCCATACATGAATTAGCTCATTTAATTCTCCTAATATGGAGAGGATGCTGTTTTTCTCCCCCGTTTTACAGGTGAGGAAATTGAGGCACAAAGGGGATAACTAATCATTTGTGAATGGTCGAGTCAAGATTTTGAATATAGACACTCTGACTCTGGAGCCCAGGCCTTACCTGCAACGTGATACTGCTTTGTAGTTGATATTGTAACAGTGAGTCAGGACTATAAAAGTTATCAATACCTCATGGTGCCACAGTGTCAGGAATCACTTCACATAGCTACCCTTAGGAAGATCTTATAGATCGAGAAATGGGTTATCTTATCTTTTTCAGCATTTTGCTTCAGATTTGGTTTAGTTTTGGAGTGCTTATCACCAGATATTCCCTAGATACTCAGAATTAGTTCATGTTATCATATAAATCAGTAACATTTAATATGGAAATGTCTAGGCATCAAAGTGTTTTTTCCCTAGCTTATAAGATTTCTTATCTCCTTGTAAAGGAACATAATTAAACTCAAGTTTACCAGAAGTAATTTTATTGGCAGAGACTGATGGCCAGCTATCATTAATCTTGATATTAGCCTTCTTTAAAGAACACAGTGTGTGGAGTAAATGAGAATTCTATCAGCCTCTTCCATCCCTGTGGTTCTATTATATTATAGATTGCTACTAGATGTTTCCCTTTGTAAAAGGCTGGTCAGGGGCTCGGCATTTTCTGTCAGCCAAAAATAATAAAAATGAAGCTGGAAAACTAAATCTTGAAAGATCCCTTGAATGCCTTTTGGTGACTTCTTAGCCATCATCAGTTGAAAATTCAATGCAGATGACAACTCTGAATGTGAGTTAATGTGAGATCAAGCTCTCTGCTTGAAATATTTTCAGCTTCATATTTTAAAATGTCAAAAGGAGAAAATTTAAATAGCTTAACTGAGTATTCACGTGAATGTTAACAAGATTTTTAAGTGAATGCTTATTGTGAGCCATTTCTAACTAACATGAGATGCATACTAATTGATCCTACATACTGCTTAGCGAGATTCTTTATAATATTGGCACTGTGTGCGCCCCCTCCTTGAGTCAATAAACAGTCGTTAAGAACCCACCGCATTTCCTTAACGCAAAGCTTCACTCTAGAAAATTTTTGTTTCTCTAGTGGATGAAAGCGGAGGACTCGTCTAAAGTTAGTAGTGGAACACCTATCAAAATTGAAGATCCAAATCAGTTTGTTCCTTTAAACACAAACCCGAATGAGGTACTAGAAAAGAGAAATAAGGTAAGACAAGGTCTTGTGTGGCCAGGGGAGGCATTTTTATGCTGTTTTATGTTTAAATCACTAGTGATTGGATCTGATTAATACCAAATTTACAGGTTTCAATATTGAAGAATTTGAAATTTAATTCAGTATGATTTCAGCCTGTATTAAATACCTCCAGTTCTGTGCTAGTTGCTACTGAGTGAGCTACGTGGGGAAGAAGTAGTAAACACATTTCTGCTGTTAAGAGCTGTGGTATTGGTGAAAAATGTAGTTCTCTAACAATGTGACAGGAAATCACGTGTCAAGAAGGTGGATAGAGGAGATTAATGTGAGTTGTTAGGATGGTAACGGCGCCCTTATGGAGATGGGAGTTAAAGAGTCTTTTACTCTGGGGTGGTCACATAGTAGAGATCATCCGTATAGTGGCCCCCAAGAACTTGTTCCTGTTTTTCAATTCAGATTCGAGAACAAAACCGATATGACTTGAAAACAGCAGGACCTCAGTCTCAGTTGCTTGCTGGAATTGTTGTGGATAAGCCTCCTTCTGTAAGTACATGAAGCAATATGAACTTTATTTTCATCTCCCACATTAATTTCTTTGCTTTTTAAATATGAGTATTTATTTTTACTAAAGTTAATACAATCACAAGTTAAAAAGTCAAATAATCCACAAGACTTAAAATGTCACCTTCAGTTTCCAATTTCCAGGGGCAAGGACTTTCTTCTAGCATTTCCTTTCAAGTTTCTAAAGAGCATCTTTGTTCTGCTTTTTGTTAACTTAACCAATTTTAGACCTCAACTGTATTTCATCGAACTATGTCATCAACTAAAGAAGTAACCATTACTTTATGCATCACTAAAAAAGAAACAACCCTGACAGTTATAATCGTAACAAACCATCAATTATAAAATGAATCCCAGTTTCAGAGATGGGAAAATGTGGGGGACATGTGCATCTTAGAATTAATGAAAGACTACAGTGACTTCTTTCATGGAAGATGAGAATTCAGCCTGTTGACACAATGCTTCCCTTTTTCATTCTCCCAATAAGATTATATCACAATTTTTTGGTTAAATCAGTTTTCAGTGTTTATATTATTAAACATTTACTGCCGATCCAGGTACCATTCTGTGATTACATTTCCTTTCTTATACAATTTTCCTCCCCCTGGAATTAATAATTACCTTATTTTTTCATTTGCTTAGTATGTTGAGTACATTGGCTTAATTCTTCCCAAACTTTTTAACAGAATTAGAGTCCCTCTTAATATTATTTTCCATAGGGTAAAAGGTTCTCAGTTCCAGGCTCCTGTCGTTCAGGTCCAGATCTGGACTGCTGGCTCTCAGGCTAGGTGCACAGGCTCATCCTGAGACTGTCTGTGCTTCTCACCTGTGGAATGTCCCGTTTCCTTCATCGTGTGTCTTCCACTTTCTTGATTTACTCCTTTATCATTAAGCACATCCTCTAATAATTTTCTAAGATACATAGGAGGTAACCAACTGAAATCCTGTCTTCTACCTTCTAATGTGCATATCATGGATATAGAGTTTTAGTTCAGGAATAGTTTTCCCTCAACTATGAAAAGTATCACTATACTGTCCCCTAGCTCCATGCTATTATTATTGAGAAGTGCGAGAGTATTGTATTTCATGGATCTTTGTATAGGATGCTTTTTTTTCTTTTCTTTTAGACCTTTCATACATTCCTGCTGTTATGAAAATTTATGATGGTGTGCTTTGTAGTAGATTTCTGTTTAGTCTTTGTTCTTAGCGTTTAATAACACTTTTCAATCTGCAGAGTCCAATCCTTCAGTTTTGGGATTTTTTTTTTTTTCTTCCATACTTTTTCCCTTCCTATTTCTTTCTTTTTCTGTCAGGATATATTGTTAGTTGGACCTCTTTGACGGAGGCTCTGATTTTTTTCTTTCCTACTTTCCATCTCTTTGTTTATCCTACTTTCTGGTAAATTTGCTTGACTTTATTTTCTAACCCTTCTACTTAATTTTCTATTTTGATATCTTTTTTAATTTTTAAGACTTCTTATTCCCTGAATATTTCTTTCTTTTTCTTTCTTTCTTTCTTTCTTTTTTTTTTTTTTTTAAATAACATCCTGGTATTTTACAGATACAGTATTTTCTCTTATTGCTGTAGGGAAGCAAATCTAAATTTTCTTCAGCTGCCTTTATTTTCTTTGTTTCTTCTGAGTTTCCTTTTTCTTGTTTATTCTCTCTCTTCCATGTTGGAAATTTTCCTCAAGTGTCTGGTAATTCGAAGTAGTCTGTTTATAGTTAAGAATGAGACACTCAGAGCCAGTCAGAAGTACTGGGTGTGTGCAGAGCTGGGGAATGGGTGAGCTTCTTTGTAGGGTGATCAGATGCGGATCAGATTGTTTCTCCAGGGAGTTCCCAAATGTTAATATCTGTAGTTCTTTTGTCTGGGGCCATTTGATTTATCTGGAGAATTCTCCAGTCTCCTGCCAGTCTCCCATCTGCGTTCTGAGAGCCCTCAGCTGTGCTTTGTGTCCCCCAGTCAGTTGTTCTGAAGAGTAAGTACGCCTCTGATCTTCTGCAGAGCTGGGAGAGAGAGAAATGCTTGGTTGTGTGGATAGGAAAGGGGACCTGAGAATCTCTCTTCCTTATTCATTCAGACTTCTAGCTTGTCCCCTTGTCAGCTCTTCTTCACCCCACCTGTTGTGTGGTACCTGCTGCCTCTAGTTTCTGAGTCACCAACCTCCACAGGGCAAACAAGCATGCTTTTCATTTGCATCCTTCTTTGCTAAGGCTTCAGCTTTCTCAGCTCTGCTACCTACTCTTCCACCTGCTTTCCATCTTCCAAAAATGTGTTAATGTTTCTCATCCTCCGTTGTCTCCTTTGCTATTTTTTTGTGCTTAAAAGTTTATACTATTTTTCTTATTGTTCCTTTACTATCATTTTAGTGGGGTTTTGAGAAGGATTTTTAAAAATGCATGGGTTCAACCTGCCAGGTTTAACTGAAAGTCTCATTAATTCCTTTCCTAGAGCAAGTACTTATAAGTTTGTTTTCATAGCAAATTTAAAGTTCTTTTGGTACATTTTCATTTTTCTAATCTTTTGTCACGAAGGCTTTTTATATTAAAAAACTATTCTTGGGTTTTAAGGTATTTCTTAGTTATGTGAAGCTTATTAGAACTTGGCTTACTTTGATTTTTATTTTTTTAGCATTATTAAAATTGACCTATCCAGGCTTATTGATATAACATCACTGGCAGTCGTAGTTGATTGGATCAGTAGTCTAAAAGCACTAATCTGATAGGAGTATTTTAAACAGCATGTTGTTTTATCATTTCTTATGATTGTTATAAGGTGGGATGTCACAAAGCTCACGTATACATTTACACGTATATGTATGTATCTGTGTGAAGTGATGTATATATATGTAAATACATGTAAATGTATCGATATAACATGTAAAACTCTTGGTAACGAGTCAGTGCTTTTCTTCACAAGACCATGCAGTTTGAAGATGACGAACTTGCCCCATCGGCCCCTCCCAACCCCTTCAGCCATCTCACAGAAGGAGAACTTGAAGAGTATAAGAAGACAATCGAACGCAAGCAGCGAGGCCTGGAAGGTTAGTTCCTTTGTCGGTTAAGCCCAGACTAACTGTACTGTTAACAACGGGGCACCTTGAGTTGGGCGATAGAAGACATCAGTGTTCTTTGTCAAATGTTCCTTTTATAATCGGTTGTTCTGTGTCATCTCTCCCAGTCCTGAGTATAGGTGAGGCTGAACTGCAGAGAGCTACCACAGACCCTGCATGTTTATTCACGTACAGTGAAAACTTTTCCTCAGAAATCAATCTGATTGGTAGCAAAAAGTCTTCTAAAGTAAAGTGAAATCTGCAGATGACTAAAGAATTCCTAGCTAAAGTAAATGTAGATACATTAATAGATTTAAACATCTCAGCATATGTGGCCTTTTGAAAACTTTTTTCTTTGACATCATTACAGATTCACAAGTGTATGACTTGAATGCTTTGTAAAATCTGTTGTTCCTGGATGTCTCATTTCAAAATCAAAATATAAAGCAAACTGCTAGAATTTTGACGTGACTTTCCTTAAGCACATGGGCAATCTAGTGAGGTTGAGTTTTTCTGACTTTAGAACCCTAAATAAGGATTATGTTTTAGAATTATTAACAAAAATACCCCAGCTAGAATACTAGCTTCCTTTTTCTCAAGAATAAGAGCTTCTTTGTAGGAGCAGTTGTCACTCTTGGGTCTTTGGATAAACTTCAGACAGTCCGTGAGCCATCTGGAAAATATATGCTTAATTGTATATGTTATACATTGGGGGAAGGGGGTTTCAGGGTGGAGGACAAGAAGTCTGTGACCCTAAAAGAGAGTATGAACCTCTGCTTTAGAGCATCCACACATACAGTTGGAATTTTTACCCAAAGCAAAACAGAACCAATAGTTAAAGAAGTTTTGTCCATGTTAGATACCATGTAGGAAGAACTAATGGCATTTTGATCACCCAGGGAACTTCGTGTCTTTGTCACAAAAGGGAGTCATCCTGATTCATTAATGTAATCATACTAAGTGTTCGAAGTGGTATTATTGAATTTGTTTATTCTAACATGAGGTTGGAAACTTTGTTTTTGTATTTTGTAAAATGTTCTTCTTTAATCTTTTATTTTCTGAAAGCCTAAAGATGCCAGGTAACAAATATTGCACTCTGGGAACCATCACCTTTTATATATCACTGTATAAGTAGTTTCTTCCACGTGCATTATGACCTCCTGAATTAGCTCACTAATATTGCTCTGACAGGAATCACTAATTGGATATTGTTCCAAAATTCAGTGAAGCATTCTGCCTCATTAATGTAGCATCATTGGTGAGGCTTCATAATTCTTTTCATCTGGCTGCTCAAATATATTTTGGTTTTCTAACACCCTTAGCAAAAGCTGAATGCGTACATATTATTTGCCTGGGCTGCAAATAGCTATACCTCCTTAGTAAGCATGTATGTAAAATTACTGTTAGCAGCCAGAAATTCTAACACATTAATCTCCTCCTAATGCATAATTATTGATATATGGGGTAACTGTTAGCATGCTCAGCTCATTGCTGAAGAGTTTCTCATCTCTGTGTATGCAGGCATTTGATGTATGCACTAACCTCCCTGAAATCTTACGCTTCTTTGTTTTGCACGGCTTTTAACTAAACTCTTATCCAACAGATGCTGAGCAGGAATTACTCTCAGATGACGCTTCATCTGTTTCACAAATTCAGTCTCAAATTCAGTCACCGCAAAATATCCCTGAAAAATTAGAAGGTATTCAATGTAATTTCCCATAGCATTCACTGAGTTAATCTAAAGAATTTGTTTATCTGTGCTTTGTTTTTATGAAAGGAAATTGAACACCTGATTGGAGTAAGTTTGCCATGGATTACTTAAAGCTCCCAATAGTTTATATTTTTTATTAAATGGGGTGCTACTTTTGTTCAACGTTTATATTGACTACCTTAATCTGGATTTTGGGAACCCATAGTTCTTAAGAATTTGTGAAATTAAAATTGGTTTGTCATATGTCTTCCAAACAGAAGCATGAAATCTTTTTCAATTTTGATTGCCAAATGACCCCCAAATTAAAGGAAAATATCATTTATTTTGACTACATTTACAATGAAACCATCAGGTTACCAAACTGGACTTACCTTTTCTTCCTTCTTTGGTCGAACAACTTTGTTCCCTTCCCCTTCATACTATTTAAGAAAATTAGCTTCGTGCTCATAGATCCATAGTCTATTAAAATAATGATCTGTCTTTATTGGAATTAAAGTAATGCCTTAGTACATTGCTAAAACATTTCAGTTTTGTAAAATAAAGCAAAGACGTTAACTATATAAAATAACCGAAAATGCCTCCCCTTTTGCAGAAAACCACGAGCTGTTCTCCAAGAGCTTCATCTCCATGGAGGTGCCTGTCATGGTGGTGAACGGCAAAGATGACATGCACGACATTGAAGATGAGCTTGCCAAGCGGGTGAGCAGGCTAACCACAAGCCCCACCATAGAAAACGTCGAGATTACCATTAAGTCTCCAGAGAAAATTGAGGAAGTCCTGTCACCTGAAGGCTCACCTTCAAAATCACCATCCAAGAAGAAGAAGAAATTCCGCACTCCTTCTTTTCTGAAAAAGAACAAAAAAAAGGAGAAAGTCGAAGCCTAAATAAAGTCTTTTTATAATTGTTATTATTACAACATGACATTGCACATTTAAATACCACATTTAAGTTGATGGTTAATATGCAGTGGTAGATCAGATTGGGGGTATGTAGCAAACTGGACTATAAGAACTGGAAAGGGGTGTTACTAAAAGAAAAACATATTATGAAAATAAACTTTCAAATTCATCTCTCATTTTATATGTCAAAAAAAAGGTTTTGAATTTTTAAACAGTTGCAGGTTTTAATTAGCTCTGCCCTCATGAAGTATTATAATTCACCACAAACAGATACCTGTCTGAATTATTTCAGGCCTTCTCTGTAAGGAGAAGAAAGAAATTGCCAGTGAACAAGGGAGAGAATTTTTACTGCTCAACACCTGCTTCACTTGGTAATCAGATTATAATTTTTTATCATTGGTTATCGACTGTACCTTCTTGGTTCCCATTGTTTCAATGGGCATTAACAGAATGCTTTAAAAGCTTCTAAGATAAGAATCTATAGCATTAGTATACACTGGCACATAATTTTTTAAAAAAATATATAAGAAAAAGATTCATTTGGAATTTTATTCATAGTATAAAATTTCCTCACCGGAAGTAACTTTGTTTGCCAAAAAAAGTCTTTTTAGTAAACTATAATTTTTGAAAACTTCCTTTTTTATTAGTTTAGAAAGCCCCTTATTTTTCAACGAAGGGGATTTTGTATACATAACATGGGTTATTTAGTTTAACTGGCAAAAACAATTTTTGTATGTTGAGATGTTTGTATACCATTCAGTATAAAAGTGTCATAAGCATATTAGCCAATCACTTAACAATAGAGCAGATTTGAGGCTGCTTGGTACTAAGCATAGTTAAAAATGATTAAAGAATCCAGGGACTTGGTATCGAAAGGGGATTAGAGCATTTAAAGGTATAATTAGATTCATATTTGAACCTATTATAATGTATTTTTCTCTTAGTATTGCTAATGAATGAAAAAGCTCTCATGTGGTAACCAAATGAAAAGAATGAGAAAGTGAAAAATGAAGGGAGCAAAATGAGAATGAAAATAAGAATTCTAGTTTGATAACCACTCATAGTCACGATAGGATTTGCAGTATAAATTATTTGAAACATGTCCCAAATTACTAAAATTCTGCTTCTCTGCCAAAAATCATTGTATTTCTTGGTTGATATTTCAGTTTTCAAAGGGTCAATCTTTTCAGCGATGTGTCTTTAGAAGGCAGTACTGGAAGAAATCAGTAGGTCTAATCCCCCACAGTGAGAAAACTACCACTTCTTGATTTTTACAAATTTTTCTGATCTTTTCAGTTAACTTTCTAATGTAAATACAAATTTAAACCTAGGCTTAATATAGTTTTTTTCCCCCTTCACCCAAGTGATGTCACAAATCAATGTAAAATCAATGATCCAAATGGTCAGTGGGTAAAAATAATCCAGTGTTTCTGGAGGGTGAGTTGGCATGTCAAACATTGCATTAATTACAGAGTGTTCTGGGCTGGTTCTGTTTGACTGTACGTGTATGATGATGTAAAGTTGAAACAGAGCCAGAAATTTCATTCTAGATCTCACTAACTACTGGAATCTGTTTTAATCTCTTAGTGAAAACTTTCAGTTGCCTAATTCTGTATTTGAGGATTTTTTTTTATGTTCTACATCATTTATGTTGTATTACATCGTATGTAGAAACAGTAACCTGTGAACTATGCTTTTCCATAACTTTTTAAAAATATATATATCTTAAATGAATGCAGTGTGCATAAATATTTTTTAAACTACAACAGTGAACTATTTGCACCTTTTGCTAATGCCTCTATTTACTTGCTTTGGCATAAAGAATGAGCCAATGAACTTCTGTGTCCTGTGGAAAATGTATAAATGTTATCTGATATTGCTCTTAGATGTAATGCTAATTAATGTTAAATCACAAATAAACAGTATTTTAAATAGATGGATTTGGTATCATGAGCCTTCAATTTAAGGTGGTTATTTAGCCTGAATTATTCTGTGGACTGTTGAGTTTTATACTGCAGTGAGATTTTGAATAAGATTGATGCTTCTGAATAAGGGATGTTCTGATAAATTTATTTTCAAATTAGTTGAAAATTAACTTTATACAACCCTTCTTGTTTCAGCTTATGTTGGAAGAATAGACTTGAAGTGACCTATTTTTTTGTCTTCGAGGGGTACGGTGACCATAACTACGTCTCTGAGATCTAAAGATCTTTGAAGGAGTCAGTATTCTCAGGCTCGGTTCTGCTCAGATCTGCTCAGATCTAATGATGTAGAATGGAAAATGTTACAGAATATGTGCTGAGTTTATATACATTACCCTCCTCTTTGATTTTTATTTTTGTAACAATGTGACAATACAGAAAATAGAAAAAAGGTTACAATTCCACCATTAAAATTCAAAAAAAAAAATTTATTCCCTTCCAGCTCTTACTCAGTTATATATGTATTCCCTATATATTGGTTATCATGGTGTGAATGTAATTTTATTCTGGATTTTTTTCTTCCTACTTAACATAACATAATCCATCCCAGAAGATTTTTAAACTAAATCTCTCACATGAATGATTTCCTGTGATTTTTTTCCCCCACTTTGTCCTAAAAATAGAATGCAAGAGGGGAAATCATGTTAATTGAGGGTTCTGGTTAATTGAAGTTTTTACTATAATTACCCATTATAAAAATGAAGGGTTTGGGCAGAGAAGAATACATGCATAGTCTTGGGCATATTTAACCATTACCTTGGCTTGTAAATAACCCTACGGTGAAAAATTGCTGTTTTAGATACTCATTTCAAAATTCCCTTTCATAGCAACAAAAACTGTTATCTTCAGTACTCACTTGAGAGTCAATATAGCATAAAAGATAATGTTGCCTGTGCCTTTTCTTCTATTGATTAGTATTTTTATTCATCAGGGAATAAAGAGAACCAAATGGATCAAATTGTGGCAGCATTGGTTTCTCTTAACATTGCCTCTTTTTTTTTTTTAATTAAATGTGTTGGGGGTGACAGTGGTTAGTAAAATTATATAGGTTTCAAGTGTACATCATCTGTATATCACATTGTGTGTTCAAGGCAGAAAAC
Source organism: Rhinolophus ferrumequinum (assembly GCF_004115265.2). Lineage (NCBI taxonomy): Eukaryota > Metazoa > Chordata > Mammalia > Chiroptera > Rhinolophidae > Rhinolophus > Rhinolophus ferrumequinum. The sequence continues at coordinate 17,103,704 of NC_046299.1, read as the reverse complement.
ACATAAAGGCAAGCTGATTATTTTAAACTCAAGGTTAGTAATACACACGTAAGTTGCAATCTTGACTCAGCCAGAGTTTAAAAAGAAGTCTCCCTTGTGGCCACTAGAGGGTGCAATAGATCTAACAATCCAGTATGGTTTCTAGTCCTTGCACTAAACTTCCGTTTTCTTAGTCTAGAGGCACCACCATGTTTGTTGTTAAATGCCCAGACTTGGAAGGAAAGACATTTCCTTTGTTACTTATCTTTCTCCTCACTTGACTGTTCTCAACTTTGTTGTCTCATTTCGCCAATACATATACCACCACCAGGGACTCTGATGTCAGTGGAGAACACACTGAAATTTTTGAGGTGTAGTGTCAGAAAGAAACCATGATAGGAATTGAGTCCTCAGGGGCGTTTTCGTGCCTGTGTGGCAATATAATGCCTCTTTTAAACTAATTGGCATTTTTTGACTGGGGCGATAATTGATAATATTTCTTACTTGTTGGTGCCTTCTGTGTATCAAAGATTATGCTGAGTGCTTTTCATGTGTTACCTCATTAGCCTTCCTACCAGCCCAACCAAGTACATGATATCGGCATTTTGTAAATGAGACGAGGGCTTAAAAAAACAAAAAAGAGGTGCTAGTTTTTCACCCATAGAGATTCAGATTTCTAAAATTACCAGTGCCATTTGTGTGCAGACCCTCTGTGGCTCCAGTGTGTGTTTTTGTGGGTGTTTTTTGTTTGTTTTTTGTTTTTTTAGGAAGAGGCAGTTTCCTTAGTTTGGACTGTAAGTCCAGCCATGGCTAATTCATGTTATGATTTAAGATGGGATGTAGATTTTAGATAAAACACTAACTTTTGATTTAGAAGACATTTTTTCAACAAGTCACCCCAAGAATGAAGAAATTGATGAATACCTGGAAAGTGGGAATGACCTGTGGTGATATCACCCGTTAGGATAAAGAACCAGCTCTTAAATCTTCAGCATGACACCTGGAAGACAAGGTATCTATAGCTTTGCTTAAGATGCAAAAACAGATGGGTAGAATCCCTTTATCTTTAATTTTTTTAAATTTTTTTTTTTTGATTTCCAATATTGGGGGTAGAGAGACATTCTAAGGAAAGTTATTTAAAAAGCTGAAAAGACTTTAGTTCTAGAGGTAAAGTTAAGAAATATACTGTATCTACTTAGAAACTTTATTTAGATGAATATACTTGGAGGAAAAACTAGTGTACGTGCTGAAGATAAGAACAGGGATAAGCTTTCGGGGAACTTTTGATAGAAAACAACCACTTGGAAATTCAACAGTTTTCAAAGGGATTTTATTTCTGAGATGACCATTAGGGGGCAATCCTGGTTCTAAGTTTAGTTACAGTTAATTAAAGGAACTTCCTTCAAAATATCTTTGAGCTTGGATGGAGAACTTCATTGTGGTTCTGCATTGCTAGACACAAGTTTAAGGTTGAGGATAGTTTATAGATACCAAATTGCTTCATTTGTTCCTTTCATCTTAGTTATCTTGTTCTGACTGAGGAAAAATCAGTCTTCCAGAGAAGTAGTGCTTGTCTGGCATGCAGCTCAGAGGTGACAAAGCCAAAATTCAAGCAAAGGTCTTCAAGTCTGCATCTCATACTTTTCTACTTACTGCAGTCTCCCTTGGAAGCCTATCAGATCGTAAACTAAGAATAGATAAATATAGATAAATATAGAATTTTCTAAAGTTCTTTGCAAATTAATGTTTAGAACTTTATTATAAGAATAGTTAAGATGCTCGGCCGGATGGCTCAGTTGGTTGGAGCACGAGCTCTCAACAAGGTTGCCAGTTCAATTCCTGCATGAGATGGTGGGCTGCGCCCCCTGCAACTAAAGATTGAAAATGGCAACTGGACTTGGAGCTGAGCTGCGTCCTCCACAACTAGACTGAAGGACAATGACTTGACTTGGAGCTGATGGCACCCCCCAAAAAATGGTTAAGAGAAACATACTGCAGGACCAAGCCTGTTTCTTTTTTATCAATAATTGTTTTTCCTAAAATTTCAAGTCTGTTAGATATTCTGTGAGAGTCTTCTGTATTTTCTCAAGTTAATCAAGATCTGAATTCTTTACTGCTGCAACCTGTAATATTTTAAATGCCATTTATACCTTAAATGACATATTGTGCCTTTTGATATGCCTTCCAAAAAAAAAAAATAATAATAATGGTAATATATTTAGCAGAAAAATAGATGGATATATATCCAGTCCACAATTATTTTTAAGGCCTATATAATTTCTGGTTGGTAAGGCTTGACCAAAGCAATGGTGAAAGTTATGGATTAAGCTAGTTTTTGTTTTATTCCTACTACTTTAGGTTTTGTCCTTCTCTAGGGCAGGACTTGACCTTGCTTATAAAAAATCCTTTATTTTCAGTCCAGGTAACTCCTATCCCTAGACAAAGTGCTGGTTCCTTGCTAAACTCCGTACTTGAAATCAACAGGATTGATTTTATTAATCTAATTTGGATATGCACTGAAGAATACTAAATTTATAAGAAGTCATTCGAAAATTTGTGAATGTGCTTTTGAAACAACAAATAAGGACCAATATGTAATACAAAGTCTTGTAGACGAGATTTTTCCTCAATTTTTTGTCTCCTTGTATTCGACTGCCCCTCAAAAAGCCAGTAAATATGTGTGAGCCCTATGGAAAGGCCAATTTGGAGTGTTAATCAATTGGATTTCTTAGACCAAATAATGTCCTGCCCAGTTGACTTGAGATTTTTCAAGAAAAAGTCTTGGACTTCCCAAAGCAGTAATATCCTAATAGATGGGGATGGAAATGAGGAAGTCTTATGGTTACAAAATGCAGGAGTTAAGATGTAGACTGGTCTGTGGATTTCCCACTGGCACTCTTGACTTAAATGATCTTTTCTGGATTTCAAAAACAGTTGGTAATGACAGTCGCTGCCTGGACCTGGAGCTGCAGGCTTGCTACACCCTTCTCAGTGACGTCCCAGACTGGTGTCTGTCCTTACTTAACATAGGGCCTTTTTTTTTTTTCATAAGCAGGATCTAAACTAATTGTTTTTCCCAAAAGCAATCGCTTCTGAAGATCCTTATTGAGCAGGAGCGATGGAGGAAGTCGTTGTTGCACTCTATAACTCACCCCTTTCCTGTTGAGTAATGCTGTCAGGGCTGGACTTTCGTGGTGACTGACTTGATAGACTTTGACTCCAGAATACATGAGCTCCTGACAGTTTTATGAGGGAATGTGGAGATACAGCCGGTTTGTTGGCAGGCACAGGCACACTCGTCCAGAGGTGTTTACTGGACTAACAAGTGACAGTTAAACATTACTTCCTACCTGATTTCTATTTTGGAAATATTGGCATCAATTGTTTCAATTGAAATAAAGGTCATCTGAGGCTATTAAGACAACCAAAAATGCATTCCAAATATGATCTACTGGTCCACAGTGGGAGAGGCTCCCCCTACACCCCGATGTCTGAGTGTATTCAGCCTTTTAAAATACATTGTGTGGTAATTGTGAGATGTTTTCGTTTTTAAAATTATCATTTAAACAGTTTTATATTTTAGAGTCATGTATGTGAAATGATTTTGTATCGGTTCGTTCTCATGTCTCCATTTTGACCTTTAGGTTAATATTGAGCAACAGTACATGCACACATACTTGCTAAAGTCAAGCTGAACATGGCTCAATTAACTGCAGAGGAACAGGGAGGCTGGGTGGGGCAAGCTCTGGAATTCTACCTACTCGCTGAGCAAAGTCAGGCATTGGGGGAACAGCTTGAGCTGAAGCAGCTAGTCGGAAGTCCGGCCCAGCAGGTGAAACAGGGAAGCTGGAGGACGTGGCAACCAACCAAAAGCACCATCTGGTAAAGTGGCCTGTACCAGGAAGGTGTAAGTGCCCATCAGGAATCTGGTGCAGGAAAGCAGGACTGCAAAAGCCTCGTAGCGCGTGTAGGGGCCCCAGCCAGCAGCGCTTCCTCTACTTCCTGTGGGGCAATGGCAAGATCAAGACAGGACCTCAGGCATCCCGGCCCGAGTATAGTTCTTCAGGACAGGAACTCAGACGTAAGGAGAATGACAGATGGGGATCCTATTAGCAGAGCTGAGGTACACGATACTGCTCAGAATCCCAGGAGCAAGGCAGTGCCCGGAGCCAAGACACAAGGTCACAACCGGCCAGGAGGCAGGCGTGGCTTGATGCTGAGTGACTGACTTCCAGAGCCTGGAGATAGAGCTCTCTCAGTTCCTCCCGCCCCATCAGAACTAGTCCTGGATTCCACCGCCAGGTGAGACGGTCAAGTGGCCCCAGCCTTCTGGGGCCAGAAGTGCTGCAGAGACTGGAAGGGGCCTGACGTGACCTCCACAGTGAAAGCAGCCCCATGTGACAACAGATTCAGCTACATGAGAGTGTTACAGGGCAGCAGAAATGGGTGACTAATATTTCACTTCAGAACCTACCTGGGAGGACCACAACAACTAATGAAAAAGGGCCAAGGGCTAGCAAAACACTAGCGATGAAGATGGTCGTCTATTCCTTGCAAACTAATTTTTATATATTTTACATATGTGTGCATATTTATATATAGATAACACTTCATATTATCTAGTACCTATGTAAAAAGTTTTTAAACTACAATGTATATATTTTCTTAATTTTGTAATGCCAACAGTTTCCGAAAGCTGTCAGAAAGTGCATCATTATAAGTGAACTGTGTTCACCATTTCCAACATGCTCGGCGTGATCTACAGTAGGCAGAATGTCTGCAAGAAACCAAGATACCCTACACTAGCCTGTGCAATGCCGTGTATCTAATGGCCCACATGTCAAACACATGTCTTCATTCAGAGCTAAAAGAAAAAAAAATTAGTTTTAATATCCATTTTTATTTTTGCCTTGGCCTCCAAGAAGCCTAGAGCTATGTTTTGTCTTCAGTCAGATTTTACAGACCCTTCCCTGTACTCACTCCCTTTGTTACTTCACGTTCATCTTTCAAATCTTGTTCTAATGGCTTTTCGTTTAGTTACAGCTATGCCTTTACCTATATGCAGTTTCATTAACATATGTGTTAGTTATCTGTTCCTGTGTAACAAGTCACTCTAAAATGTAGAGCCTTGAAGCAACAATATACATTTATTATATCTCACAGTTCCTTTGGGTCAGAAATTCAGGAACATTCTGGCTTGAAGTCTTTCAAGAGGTTGCAGTTAAGATGTCAGCCAGAGCTGCACTCATCTGAGAGCTTGTCTGGGGCTGGAGACTCTGCTTCCAGAATGGTTTTCAAATAGGTGCTGACCATTGATGGGAGAACACCGATCCTCCCCGCAAGGGGCTCTCCACGGGCTCCTTGAGTGTCCTCATGACAGCGTGGGCCACCAAGCAGACAATCCAAGAGAGAACATGGCGGCAACCATGATGCCACTTATGACCTTGCCTCAGAAGTCACACAGCTTCTCTTCTGCCACATCCTCCTCCTTAGAAGCGAGTCACCAAGTCCAGCCACTCTTCCAGGGGAGGACTATTAGTTTCCACCTGTTAAAGAGAGGAGTGTCAAAGAATTTGTAGTCATATTTTAAAACCACCATAGGGTATAATCAATCATCAGAATCAGTCAATTAATATCAAATTAGATGAAAAGATACAGACAAGAATGGAAAGGTCGTTTTTAGGATGGAATACCTAGGGAGCGCCTGCTATGTCCTAGGCTCTACTTCACATACATTACTGTGTTTAATTTCCTAAAAGCTTATTCTCAGTTTTACAGATAAGAAGGAGACCCTAAGAGGATATGTAGCCTGTCCAAGGTGGTGTAGTTAATAAATGTCAGAGGAGCATGGCTACCACTTGTCAGCTACACCATCACCCTACCTCAGTGGGAAATAGAAAACATTGTCAGTTATTTGCTACCCTGACTAGTCTAAGCCATGGCCATTCTGCTACCAGAGAGAAATGTGATGAATACTCTAGGTTGAATGAATTCTGACACAGCTGTTTAACTCCTTTCTAAATCCTCTGGAATCAAACAGGTGATAATTCTCCTGCAGAAGCACTTCCCCTGCCTTCTGCCATTGCCAGTATTTGCCCAATCCGCGCAGTGCCATGCCTCTCCTCACCCCTAACTTTGAAAGCCAGCCAACTTCTCTTCCCATTGCAGCTGGCTGTGACATGGAGGCCAGTGGGGTCAATGGAGCAGGGTGACACTGAGCACAGGGTTGTGTGAGGACAAGGCCCTCCCTCATGGGGACTGAGCCAAGCCCAATAGGGTGGAGACCCGACAGCCCATCTGCCCTGTGTCGTGCCGGACTGTGGGGCCCCGATAAGGCCAGCGAATGACCCACCCAACCCAGAGTCCTCTTCCAAATATAGATTTCTCCCAACACTGCCCTCCCAGCCGTCGATTGTCACAAGGCCACTTTCCTCCAAAGGTAGCTGGCAGCCTCGTTGCTGCTGTAGAATGGGACCTGATCCAGGGCAGGACCAGCTTTTTGGGTGCCAGGTTTACAGGCCAGGGGCTGTGGATAAAGCAATATGAATTCCTCTCCTACCCTGCACTGCCCTTCCCAGCACTGGCCACTCCACTCCTCTCAGGAAACAGACTTTTCTGCCGGCTTGTCTGGTCAGCACTGTCCTTTCTGCTGAGAGCTCATGGCTGGAGAATCACTGGAACCCTACCCCACTGCTCGTCTCAGCTCCTAAGGCATGTTTCCTCATACAGAGAATTTCCCTTGTACTGGAAGTTGGAGGAACCAGTGATATCGTCAGAGCCAGAGCTGGAGGAAGAAGTAGGTCACCTGCGCTGCTTGCCAGGGTTCCAGTCTGTATGGGCACTGAACACCATCCTGATGAAGGTGAAAAGGATGAAGACCGTCAACTTACCACAATTCCTCTTAGAAAGTATCTTTCAACCATCTGTGGATGAAAGAACACTGCAAGACGAAGGCTTTGAGTTGGGGTAAGGCATTGAGACCTCTTGTAGCAATTTATCGCAAAAGATGAAGATCTGGTTAACAGCAGGGCCTTTTATGTGGGTGTGGTCTGTGCATCCAACCCATCGCTGCTCCCACCCCACCCCCCCTGGTCCTCCCTCCACCCTTCTCTCTGTGCTCAGCCTCCTAAGTGAAGGAGTAACAAATGTTGAGAAGTTATCAGCAGGGAACCTCCACCAATCTGTTAGCTCACGTAGAGGGACCCAGGGTTGTCTGCCCTGGTTGGAGCCGTGCGTGCATGAGCCAAGGGGGCCCCTGAGCAGGGCTTCTCTGGGGTGGGTCAGAGCCGGCGCTCCCTGGGATACAGGGAGACTCCGGGAGGGACAGAACCCATAAACACTGCTGGCTGTCCACCTTCCCGTCAGATCTTCCTCCTGGTTTTATGGTCAGCAACTAGGGTTGAATTTCCCCTTTGCTGGTAACTGGGGCGGATCCCTCACTAGGAAGCCCCCAGGACATCTGACACTGATGGACAAAGCAGGGTGAGCCCACAGTCCAGTGCAGGTAAATCAACATCCTTCCCGGAGGCCTGTTGCCCCGATTGTGAGTGGTGTTACCTGAGACTCCAAGAGTGTGTGGTCCCTGGGAGGGGTCAGCCTAAGGGTAGAAAGTATGAGAATGATAAACTCAAGAGTCTAAGGAAGTGCTGTACGTGCCTTACACGGACAATCACATTCCCACGATGCCCCTGGGGCAGGCACCAGTGTTACTTACCCTGTCTCATGAGTGAGGACCCACAGGCTCACAGAAGCTAAACTACTTGCCCAAGACCGTGACCCATGAGCGGGGGTCAGCATTCAAAGGCTGGTATCTCTGGCTCCTGAGCCCTTTGAGCCACGTGTCTCTCCTGAGAGAAGCCGCTTCTTCAGTGCTGGGGACCCCCTCTCCTATGCCTCGCCTCTGCTCCACGCTCCTCCGAAGAGAGGGGCTGGGCCCTCTGGCCCCGGGAAGCTCTTAGGGCTGCTCCTGTGATAAGATCTCGTCCAGAACTGATCTGGCTTCTGAAACGGGGCCTCCCGTGTCCCTGGAAAAAGCAGAGCCGAGCCTGGTGAGAAGATGCTGGGTTGTGGGTGCTCGGGGCTGTGATCACAGCTGACAGACTCCACTCCACAGCAAGGGAGTGTGGTGACACGGAGACCGAGTGGCTCAGAGGAAGCAAGCGCATGAACTTAGTAGCCAGAAGCTCTGCCACACACCAGCTGAGTGGCCTCGGGCAGATTTCTTCCCGGAGCTGGGTTTTCTCAGCTGTAAAATGGTGAGGAGCCTTTCTCTACCTCATCCGGTTGATGGGGGTGAAACATGTGTGAGTCAAGTGCCTGACACTGGAGCTGGCCCACTCCAGGCATCCAGATGTTGTCACGGCGAGGCATGTGCAGCCCCTCCTGGGACCTCCTCTGGCCCCACCCCCACTGCACCTCATCTATTCCTGTCTGCTTCCTCGTCTTCCATCTTCATTCTTTCTCTCCCTCTTTCTTCGTCATGACTGGAGGCCTCTGAGTGGCCAGAGAGATGTGGCTGAGTGTCCATGACACTTGGGGAGGGATCGATGACTACACACACTTGGTGGCTTAGAACACTTCCAACCCGAAAGGTCAACTGAGCCAGGCCCCACGTCAATCAAGGAACACGTGTCCCGAGCCAACCACACCCCATACCTCTGACCTACTCACCCACCCCCTCACTCACAGGCACTTTGCCACCGTCTCTCCTCACCCCTGCCCTCCACCCCAGGAGTTCCAACTATGGTCTGGAAGAAAGAGTTGACTGAAAAGAGACCACAGATGGCCACTTGGAGCTGGAGAGGAGCTGCAAACTGGCTTTCTCCCTCTCTCCCACTCCCCAGCCCAGAAGAAAAAGAGGCCTGGGGAGGGGCCCAGGGATCGCCATGCTTGGCTGGCTGGCTGGCTTTCTGTGTGCAGGGTATTGAGACCGCCTGATCTCAATTGACAGATCGTAAACATGGATAAAGACTCTGGGGCAGAGGAGAAGGGGGTCGTTGGGATGAGGCAGGCTGAGTCACTGGGGGGCAGGTTTGAGGGTCTTGGGAGAAGACCAGATGGCTCCCTGCCATGTCCCCATCTGGGCCTCTGCTAACTTTAGGCTGAGTGAGCAGGGCTTCATGGACAAAGAATGATGTGCAGATGGAGGGGGCTTTGGGGAATATGGCCTGGGGGCAAGTGGAAGCAAGGTGCTCCCCCTTCTGTGTGAGGCTGGGCAGCTGGGGATTCCACCAGTGGTGTCCCCTCCTCCATTCCCTGACCCAGTGCAGGCAGAATCGTGTCCCTTCTCCACACTGTCCCTTAGCTCCCCTGCTCCTGTGAGGCAGGCCGAGGGTAGCTCCACTCAGTGTGTTAATTTTTCTGCAAGGGACTGGGGTCTCTACAGCCCTGATGATGGCAGCTGTTTGGGAGAGCCGGGCCTCAGCCACCCTACCCCAGCATGGCCCCAAACCCAGAGGATCTAGGCTCTCAGCACTGGATGGGGGTCTGAATGAGGAGGAAGGGAGCTGCCTGCTCTCCTCCTGGGCTCACAACCTACCCTCACTGCAAACAGGGGTTGGTTGGCGGGGTCGTGGTTTCCATTCACCCACTTCTGTTCCACCTGAGCTGTGATGTGCCAATCAAGTCGAGCCTCCCTGAGAAGAATTGTCCTTCCTGCTTTCCCTCCCTTTCCAATTGGTCCCAGCCTTTACCGTGTAGCTAAGTCCTTCCCAGAGAGACACCAAGATAAATCAAGCAAGAAGTTGTATCCCCGCAGCTTCGACTTTGGACAAGTCACTTACTTTCATTGATCCTCGGTTTCCTAACTTGTAGCTGGGAAAGGGGTATCTGCTTGCAAAGTTGTTGTGAGGATTTAATAAGGTGAGACCCATAGAGTCCTGGGCGACTACAGAGGCCACGTGGCCATCGTGTCCCACGGATGCCCTCTCATGAATCTCTCCTTTCGGGCCCCTCTTTCTATCCCCTTTGGCACAGTGGCCGAGGCTCCTCACTTCTACCTGAATTCCTTTACACAGCCCCTTACTGGTCTTGCTGCTCCCAGTCCCAGCCCGTTTAGTTCAGCCTCTCACCACTGGAGAGGGAGCTTTTCACGATGTAAATCATGGTTCTGTCACTCCCCACCCAGAGTCTACGACTTGTAAGGAAAATGAGATCCAACTTCACCTACCAGGAGCTCCTTGGGGACCTGGCCCCAGCTGCCTCCTGGCATTATTTCCCACTCCCTCCACTTGTCTTCCTCCAGCCACTTGCTTTCACAGCACTATGTCATCGCACATGCTCTTGCCTAGGAGTGGCACGTCCTTCGCCAGCTCCTCCGAGAGCCAACTCTTCATCCTCCCAGGGCAAAGGGGGAGGAAACTGCTGTGTGCCAGGCACTGTGCTAAGCATTTTATTTACATTATTTCATGAGGTAGGGACAACCATCAGCTTCCACTTAACAGGTGACAGAACCAAAGTGTAGAGTGGGCAACAGTGCTCCCAAATCCACGCTGTCCTGTTGTCACTGTCCCCAAGCTCACATGCTAACTCCTCCACAGAGCCTTCCCCCACATCAAGTGCAGAAGGCCGGATCCAGCTTGGTGTTTGGGGAGACAGAGTATGGAGGTGAGTTTCAGTGACGCAAAAGGTCTCTGTTCAGAGAACATGCAGCTCAGTCCAGCTAACATGGATTCAGCGGGTTCTGTATTCAAGGGACAGGTCTAGATGCTATGCGCGGTTAAACATAGACAAGTGCTGGCAAGGATGTAGAGAAATTCAAGTCTCCATACACTGCAGATGAGAATGTAAAATGGTGCAACCACTTTGGCAAACAGGTTGGCAGTTCAAAAAGTTAAATCTAGAGTTACCCTATGATCCAGCAATTCCACTTCTAGGTATATACTTCAAAGAACTGAAAACATTATGTCCACATAAAAACTTGTACATAAATGTTCACAGCAGCATTCTTCATAGCAGCCAAAGGAGGAAAGAACTCAAATGTCCATCAAATGATGAATGCATAAACAAAATGTGGCATTGTGCTTTATTTAGAAAGGAATGGAGTACTGACCCAGGCTACAACATGGATGAACCTTAATGACATTATGCTAAGGGAAAGAAGCCATGCATTGATTGTATGATTCCATTTATACAAAATATCCAGAATAGTCAAGTCCATCAAGACAGAATGTAATTTAGAAGTTTCCAGGGACTGCTAATGGCTAAGGGGTTCCTTTTAGGGGTGTTGAAATGTGCTAAAATTAGATAGTGGTGATGGTTGCAAAACTCTAACTATACTGGAACCACTGAATTGTATACCTCAAAAAGATTAGTTTTATGGTATGTGAATTATATCTCGATCAAGCTTTTTTTTGTGGGGTTTTTTCTCATGGATTAACCTAAATGCCCAACAATAAGAGACTGGTTGAGAAAATCGTGGTACAACTGTTTGATAGAATATTCTGCAGTGATTTTCAGTGGTAGGTATAAAATGTTGATATGAACACACTTTAAGATTATTGAGCAAGCACAAAAGGAGTTGAAGAACTCAAAATAGAATGTTTGTTTCTGTTCTGTTAAGTAAGTGTGTGTGTGTGTGTGTGTGTGTGTGTGTGTGTGTGTGTGTGTGTATCTGCACAGGGAAATGGAAAGATCACTAAAATATTACAAGTTCCAGCTGGGGCAGCATGGATAAATTTTATCCTTTTGGGGGGACAGGGGATACTCTCTAAATTTCCTGATATTTCCACACAGTAAACATATATTAGTTGTGTAATTTCTAAAAAGAGTGATTAAGAAGTCATCCATATCCCCTCCAAGGGCTCACAGTCCAGTGAGGAAGACAGACACAAAAGTTGTGAAGCGAGGCAAAGAGATTGGGAGAGGATGGAGTTAAGTCTTAGTGGGGCTCCTGGGAGATCTCCTGGAGGGGATGGAATTTGAAATTATGGCTGGAAGAAGGTATTTGGGGCAGAACCAGAAAACTGGGCCAATGGCCATTGATTTTCCAGGGGACAAACAGGCATTTCTCATCAACGGTCGCCAAAGGTCCTGTGTCCTGTGACCCAGTTCTCCCCCAATGCTGGTTGAATAATTCCAGATAGCAATTTTGCCTTCCACACCCCCACAACCATTGGTGAGAGAGTGGGTACCTATATTAAAACCAATGACCGAGCATTCGTCCAGCTTGGCCCTGGCAGCGTTTGAACAGGGTCTGGAGCGGATGGAGTTCCCTGGGGCCGTCACACTGGTGGGTGGGAGGGAGGTCCATACCTTCCCAGCAAAGTAGATGAAGAGAGGCCGGATGTTACCTCTCGGTACCCTGCTGTTCCCCACCTTCCACTTTCTATTGGTCTTTCTTTTTTAACTGCTGTTTCCTCTCAAGCTGGGGAAGGCCCAGTGGGCTGTGAACAGAAGTCAGAGGCTGTGAAATAAAACAACGTTCAAGATCAACAGGAAGCAGGGAGATAAATCACAAGGAGGGTGACTTGGGGAGGGCGGGTGCTGGGTTTGGCCTTATTTTTAGTGGTCATGGTGGTCATGGTGGTGGGGAATTGAGGCCAGACGCAGGAAGCCGGGTTTCCCAGCCTCAGCTTTTGATGGTTTCCGGGCCCCCCTGGGGCCTGTGAAGAAGGGACCCATCTCTGTGATAAACCAGCTCTTTTAAGTTGTCTTTGTTTTTGAGAGGTGTTAATAAGTTCTTGTGACACTGCTGCTTCTATGATGGGGTCCCACAAACCATGAGCAAAGCAGGGCATGTTCACCCGGGTCTGAGCACTGCCCTAAAATCCTAGCGTTGTGAATGCGCCCCCAACACGTACACTCATGCATGACGCTCACTCGAGAACGGGGAAGATATCTGTCATCCGAATCTTCAAGGGACACACAGTCTGTCCCAAATTAAGAATCACTATGATAGGGGGGGAAAGCACTGGACTGGGAGTCCAAAAAGAAGTTTGAATCTCAGCCTTGCAACTTATTTGCTGTGTGATAACTTGAGACAAGTTATTTAATGTCTCTGAGCCTTGGTATCCTCATCAGGAAATGATATCTACTCCTGATTCTTAGGTGCTAAGGATATCTGCTGTATCAGAGTCTCTCTGAGAGGGTGGGAGAGCATTCTGGGGTAAGCAAGGCAGGCTGGCGATGCAGCAGGACGGAACTGATTGGTTGTGGGGCGTGTAAATGATACAGAGGCACTGCCACAAAGAACCACTTCTTTTTCCTCCGTTTGTCCCCCTCATACCTCTCCCTGACAGTATTTCACCCAGAACCACTTCATACACCTACCCAACAAGCATCTTGCTCCTTTCTGTTGACCTTTCTAGCTACCACATATTTTAATTTGTGCCCGGACTCCTCCAGCGTACAGTGAGTGCATCCAGTGTAGAGAAATGGTCTGGGAGGGAAAAGGGCGGAATGGAACCGAGCACACCTGCCAGAAGTTTGGCTCTGCTGAGTTGCAAGACTTCAGGCAGCTCAGTCTCTGTGAGCCTCCATTTTCTCCCCTCTAAAAAAGAAGTAATAAAGAGTGCCTTCCTCATAGGATGTTGTTTTGAAGATTAAACGAAGTGTTGCACGTAAAGACTTAGATGAGGTAAGCTCTCAACGAGTCTTGAATCTTAGTTATTATTTTTCTTCTTTCCCTGGCATGTGGAGTGCAGCACTGAGTAGGGCTTCAGCTCCCAAAACTCAGCCGTCTCTCATTTCTGCCCTTCCCACAAACTCGCCTTTCTGAAAGGCACGCTCATGACGGGCTTGTTCCAAACGGGAGCACTACATCCCGTCAGCAGTGAATGGGAGTTCCTGCTGCTCCAAATCCTCGCCAGCATTTGGTGTTGTCTGTGTTCCAGATTTTCGCCATTCGGTGCCGCCATTTGCAACGGTGTCTCATTTTTGTTGCCTCACTTTGTATTTTTATTGAACAGTGCTGCTCTGGACACGGGGATACAGCAGTGAGTGACACCCACTCAATCCCAGCCCACGTGGAGATCCTGTTTTTGTGGCACAAGATAATCGAGGCAAGTCACTCTGTTCCGTTGGCTTCTCCCAAAGAATAAGAGCAAAGACCTGTTCGTAACCAGCGACTGCGTAAATGAGAAGTTTCTCCAGAATAGAGACAAGACAGTAGAGACAGTTCAGGGCGGCCCTTGCCCACCACTGGAAAACTCACAGAGAACACACATCAGAACCATGAAGAAGCAAGCTGGTGGGTCCCCACATCGTGTGCTCCAACATCCTGATTTTACAAAGGTTGGGGACAGACTTAGGTGAGGCCTGAGGCCCGTGCCTTACCTAAGGTCACAGAGCCCATTTAAGACAGGACAGAACGACACCCCGTGTTTCCTGAGTCCACTTCTAGGACTTTATCCTACACACACCCTCACTGATGTGCACAACAACTTAGATATACAATTATCCACTGCAGCATCATGTCTTATAGAAAACACGGGATAATCCGTGTTTATCAATGGGAAACGAGTGAAATACATGATGATGAATCCACAAAGGGCCATAATAGATACAGCAGTAAAAACGGGTAGGAAAGCTCTTTGTGTACTAATAGGGAACATTTCCAAATCCATCATTAATTTAAAAAGTAAGGGCAGAGTATGTTAATTTGTGTTTAACATCTATTGTGGGTGGGTGTTAATACATATCTTTCTTTGCAGATGCACAGATACTAGACACTGTGCAATTGGTTGACTCTGCGGAGGAACTGGGTAATTTGACAGCTGGGATAGGAAAGAATTTTTTGTTTTAGGAGAGAAAATTTTTTATTATATATCCCTGTGTTTCTTTTGTAACAAAAGAATAAATGACGTGTTCCAAAAAACTAATAAAAGAAACCAGCAGAGTTGTTTCACAAACCTGAGCATGCGTTGCCCAGCCTAGGATGCCTGAACCAGAGCAGGGGCTGGAAGTCATGGGAGGGGGTGGCTAATCTGTAGGCAGAATTGCTGTGTGAGCTACTTAATGCCTGTTCAGGAGTGGAGAGGAGGGGAGGACAAGGCTCTGTCCCTTTTTTGACTCCAGGGAGGTTGAGAAGCTAAAGGTTCTTCAGGCTGAGCTTTGAACTCCTGGGACACTCAGCACCCTGCCACTGTCCCTGAATATAGCTCAGGGTGGAGGTGTTGCTTCAACTCTTCGGGGAAGTGGCCCTTCCGGAGCCCACGGGACTGCTGAGGGCTCCCCCTCTGAGCAAGAGTCAGGAGGCGTGGCTCTGGCCCAGCTCTGGCCCCAACTGGATGTGGGAAACCAAACAAGTAGGGGAACTGTCTGTGCCAGCAGTATACCCATAATACCCGCCTCCCTGGCCTCACAGAGACAGGGTGAGGATCACAAAGAATGTGAAGCAGCCAGGCCCTGGGTGGTTTCTGGGGAATACCAGTGATCCCATAAGGGAGTAAGTGGCTCTGTGGTTTAAAAAAAAAAAAAAAAAAAAAAAGGCTGGATAAACAGAGTGAATCAGGTCCTTCAGTGCAGACCTTCTCAGAGCCTTGAACATGCTCAATGCATTGTGACATGTCAGGTGTGGCTATAGTATATATCATTTCTCAAAATTATCTGACCACAGAACCACTTTGAAGGAAATCTATCCAAATCTCCCAGAATAAAAGTAATCCATGGAACACTCTTTGAGAAATGCTGATTAGATGAAAGTAGGGTAGACACAAAACACTATTCAAAGGCACAGTGGTAGAGATAATGACTGCAATCTAAATTCCTGTCATTAACACATCCTATTCAGTTTCCCTGCTCACAGAGCTAGGTGTTTTTAAACTGTGGATCATAAACCATTAGTGGGTAGTGAAATCAATTTAGCGGCTCAAAACCAGCTTTAAAACAAATGAATTCAGACAGAGTAGAAAATAACAGAGTGCACTGCATTTAATACAAGTAAGTATTGTTTCCTGAGACACATATACAGGCATGTACAAGCTGGGTTGTGACAGAAAATGTTTCTTATTGTGGGTTGTCGGCAGAAAGTTCGAAAATCACTGCTGTGCAGCTCCTCGTCCCAATAGAGGGGAAACTGCCACGTGAGGGTTGCCCCCATCTTCCCACTGAACCTGGGTGACTCTCTGGTAAGGGCTTTGGGGACAGGGGCCTCTCTCTGGCCCTGTGATTGTGGGATAGATGTTAGGATTAGCAGTGTCACCTTGCTGGACCCAGAGAATGACAGAGGCCCCCATTGTTATTCACCGTGCTCCAGAAATGCAACCGATCTTTTATTCCTTTTTCCAACACTGCTTAAAGCCCTAACCAGAAAATACCTTTCTCCTGGGAAAACAGGCTTGTGGGGCTTCAGCTTCTTGGTTTGACTTAGACATTCAGAAAGCAAATTCAAGTCTGAAGACTCATTGTGACTTTGTCTCCACCTGTTGGATATTTCTTTTTCTTTTTTTTATTGTTGTGCCTTGAACTAAGTCATTTCCTCATTCTGGTTCTAATTCTCTGTGTCAGGTGAGTACTGTTTAAAACTTTGGGGAGTGTTGCATTGACCAATGAGAGTAAACATCCTGTGAATCTTTATTTATTCCTCAATTAAAGTGTGCTGTCCCAGCTCAGTCATTGACTAGCTGTGTGACTTTGGGCAGGTGACCTGCCCCCTCTGTGCCTCTGTCCACTGGGGGTAATAAAATCTGCCTCATGGAGAAGTTACAGGAATTAAATGAGACAGTCTCCATTAGACATTTATCACAGTCCTGATGGAGAGTAAGAGCTCAATTCAAAACTGATTTAGTCACCACTCCTACTGCTTCTTGTAGTGTTAACTCATCTGTTTACTTGAAACTTGAGGTGATCTGGGCCAGTCCTTTGTGTCTATCAAGAGACCTTTCAAGGTTTGTGAAAGAGCCTGGAGTGTTCAGAAGTGGGTCCCCAAACCTCCAGACTTCCCAGCTCTCTTTCACCTCCCCCTGGGTAGAGTGAGAGTCTCGGTGTCATGGAGATTTCAGGTGGCTCTTCTGTGCCTTCGGGGAGCACTTGGAGCTTTCTGCAGGTGACCTCAACCTGCCTTCCATGTAGAATCTGCCCAGGACTTTCACTGAAAGTCCTGCATCCTGGGAACCCCCGACCCCCGATCGGGGCAAACCCGGTCAGTTAGCCACTCCACTTCCCAGGTTCCCCTGCAGTGGCCTCTATGCCCCCAACCAGCATTCACCCCAGGCTCTCGCTGGAAATCACCCCCTCGCCCCACCCCACACTCTGCTGTCCTGCCCTCTGGGCTGAGCTCTGGCTCCCACAGTCCCTGACTTGAAATGCCCCAGGTTCATTGACATTTCTCACTTGATTCGCTCACTGTCTCAACTAGACTCTGGGTCCCTTGAGGCCAGGAACTACGTCAAATTCAGTGTTGTGTCCCTCACAGCTCAGAGCAGAGACTCAGCAGGAGGCTCGGTAAAGGCCAGCGAGTGGCTGCACCTGCAGGTGAGAGAAGGAGGGCGGCTGACTGAGCTCTGGGCAACGTGCTCAGCGTCAGGGAGGAAGCAGCCGGGAGGCAGTTCCAGGGACTCCCTCCTCTTCCCGGTGCTGCGGACAAACCCAGGAGCCCCGCCCTGCCCCTCTGGGGTTCTCCGGTGATGTCATTGCCCAGGCGGGAGTAGGATTAACCAAGAGTCCTCCGCTCGCCTACAACTGCCAGCGGGGAGGATCACGTGGACTCTGACCTTGGTTAGAGTCGTGGTCAACGGGCCACCTCATCAGGAACACCTGAGCCTTTCATTTAAAACACTTCAGATGGACGCCAACAGTATCCTTGGGGGGAGGCTGGGAATCAGCTTTGACAGGTGATTCGGCTGTAAACTGAAATGTAAGACCCCTGTGATCTAGTTGCAGCACTTCCTTCACCTGCCCCACTCCCAAATATCCTCCTGAACTCGACCCGGGCTTGTACCCCACCAGAAAGGCACATGGAGGCCCAGCTGTTTCAGGGCGAGGGGGCAGGTGTGAGATGCAGCTGCCCGATAGCACGGGTCACTCAGGAAGAAAGGTGTGGGGTTGGCGAAGGGGCAGGGGAAGCTTCAGCGCAGCCGCCCAAGGCCCAGGAGTGGGCTTCCTCGTTCTAATGTCTAGTGCATGGTCTTCCTGGAAGCATAAAGCCAAATCTTTGTTTTCAGGTATTGTGTGTTTGTTTTTTTTTTTAATTAGTCCTTAGGTATTGTAAACGGGACCGCAGAAGAGGATTTCTGGAGAGCCTCAAATCCCCTGAGATTGGGTACACGGTTCAGATGTGTGTGCGCTTCTCTGGAATAAGGCCGTGGAGACATACATCAGAGCTAGAGCACGGTCCGTTCCAGACCGCCGTAATAAAGTGAGTATCACAATAAAGCAAGTCCCAACCTTTTTGCCGGTGGAGGGTCGTGCCTTCAATTTGTAAAAAAAAAGTGACACCCATGAAGTATGATAAAGCAAAGTACAAGAAAGCAAGGTATGCCTGTATATGTATATATGTATAAAATGGTTAATGATACAGACTTTGGAGTCCGACTCACTGAGTATGAAGCATGGCTATACCAGTTTACAACTGTTGACACAAGTTACTCAGCCTCTCTGAGGCTCTGTTTTCTCATCTGTTAAATGGGGAGAATGATAATATCCTTTAGGGTTGTCGGTAGGATTAAATGAATCAGTACACAGAAGGCACCTAGAACAGTACTTGGCCTATGTTCTAATGTAAATATTGCTGAACATTGACTGTTAATAACAAAATAACAGCTTTTGGCACATCTTCAAAAGTCAACGATTCAAAAGGAGGTTAGGAAAGACTGAACTCTCTGGGGGCCTGAGAGGCAGCACAGTGGGTGTTTAGGAAAGTGGTGGTCTGAAGGCTCTGCCAGGGAACGTGGGGCCAGGGACAAGTCGCCTCACCTCTCTAAGCTGATTAACTCATCTGTGAAATGGGAGCGATCCCTGTTACTTATTTCAGGAGACTTTCACGAGGATTACCTGAGAGGCTGCATGGGGGAGCCAGCATGGTGGTTGGCACAAAGCCAGCACTCAGGCTCAGCAAGCACTCCCATCATTTTGGTGCTGCAGGGGTTCCAAGGAGACAGGGCTTCTCTACAGTATCTCCTCTACTCCTATCCCAGAAAGCCATCTTCCGTCCCCCGAAAGCAGTGGGGAAAATGGTCCACGGAAACCTCCTTCCCCCCATTCATGCTCTCTGATAAGGGGTAACCTCTCCTCTGCAACGGCTGGTTGCTGCGCGGACAGGCTCCCAACTGTTGGCCTGGTGTGGAGAGAATCAGTGAACGCACCTCAGAGCTGGTAGTGAAAGGCCTTCTCCGTTTCACCCCCTCCCCTCCACTCAGCAAACGTGACTTCCTCTGCTTTCTTCCCCTGGCTCCCAGGGCTCCACGTATCTCTGGGGCATCAGGGCGGGCTCTAAAGACAGCTCAGGTGCCCTGGAGCCATCAGAAGGTGCCAGAAAGTCTGACACGTTGGTTTAGGGAAGAACTGCCTAAAAATAGAAACACAAAATCTCAGGCCACACAGGAGTGGGGGGCCCTGAGAGGGCATCGGGTCCAGGTTCCTCTCAGTGCAGGACTCCCAGGTCTTGCTTAGCGCTTGCCTAAAACAGACGCTGGGGCTCTCCCCAGAGATTCAGCTGTGGTTCTGGGGTGAGGCCTGGGGAGCTGGATGTTGAAGAGCAGCTCAGGAGATTCCTGTGATCAGGCATGTTACAGCATCTCTTGAATACCTCTGGGAATGGGGAACTCACCATCCCCTCTCGACGGGCAGGGAGAGGATGGACTTAATGATTGAGTGTGGACTTTGAAGCCACACGTGGGTAGGGACCTCAGCTTTTCCAGATGCTAACTCAGCCGCGTTTAACCAGTTACTTAAGTTCACTGAGCTTGATTTCTCATCTGTGGCGCAGGGACACTAATTAACTGCAGGCATCTATCTACTTCCCAGGTGATCAGGAGATTTACGTAAACTGGTGTAGATAAAAGTACTTGGCGTAATGCTTGACACTCTCCTCAATAAATGGCAGCTGTGAGAATAATAATAATAACAAGAGAAAATAGCCTGGCATTCTTTCTTGTGGTAAGCTGACATTTGCCTCCTACTACTTTCTCTGCCCTCTGAAAACCCTCTTCCCCATCTTTTTTTGTGACAGCCCTTTAGGCAGATACCACACTCCATTTTTTCTTTCCAGCTTTATTGAAGTGTGATTAACAAATCTGTCATATTTATTTAAGGTGTACAATGCGATGTTTTCTATACATGTACATTGTGAAGTGGTGACCACAACCAAACTAACATATCCATCAGCTCTTTATATGATGTCTTTATATGATGAGAACACTTGAGATCTCTCTCAGCAAGTTTCAAGTATACAATACAGTACTTTAAACTATAATCACCATACTTACTGTACATTAGATCTCCAAAACTCATTCATCATATAACTGAACGTTTATACCTTTTGAACAACATCTCCCTATTTCCTCCAAACCACAGACCCTGAAAATCACCTTTACTTTCTATTACTATGACTTTGACTTTTTTTTTAGATTCCACATACAAGTGAGATCATGCAGTATTTGTCTTTGTGTCTGGCTTATTTCAATTAGTATGCCATCCAGGTTCATCCATGTTGTCTCAGGTGACAGGATTTCCTTTTTTTTTTTTTTTTTAAGATTTTATTGGGGAAGGGGAGCAGGACTTTATTGGGGAACAGTGTGTACTTCCAGGATTTTTTCCAAGTCAAGTTGTCCTTTCAATTGTAGTTGTGGAGGGCGCAGCCCAGCTCCAGGTGCAGTTGCCGTTGTTAGTTGCAGGGGGCACAGTCCACCATCCCTTGCGGGAGTCGAGCCAGCAACCTTGTGGTTGAGAGACCACTGGCCCAGGTGGGGATCAAACTGGCAGCCTTCCGTGTTAAGAGCATGGAGCTCCAACTGCCTGAGCCACCGGGCCGGCCCAGATTTCCTTTTTTTTAAGGCTGAATAATATTCCATTGTGTATATGGGTATATATATATATATATATATATATATATATATATATACATACATCTAATATTATACATAAAATATATAATAGTATACATATAATATATATTATATATACTATATACATACACACATATGTTATATGAAATATATAGCCTATAATATTTATATATATACACACTGTATATACACTACACACTGTATTTTCTTTGCCTATTCTTCTGTCTATGACACTTATGTTGTTTCAATATCTTGGCCACACCCCACTTAATTTCCCTCATGCCTACAAGGTTTTTCTGCCCCTTGAATGTGAGAATCCTCAAGGCTGAGTGGCAACGTCCCAGGTTCAATTTGAGCAAGAGGCAGAGATCTTCCCTCAGACCTCCAGTAGTGCCCCAAACCCCCAACCCTTCATATCTTTACTTCCAGAAGGGCCCTGTAAAAATGTATGTGACCCAAAGGAGGGAACAGGTAACTTAGTGGCAGCCAATAGCTCATTGGCACAACTTAGCTTTAGAATGTGTTGGAGGAGGAGAGTGAGGTGCCGAAGGAAAGGGCCCAGGGACCTAGGCTCTACCTGGGATCAGCATGCAAGGGGCCTGCAGCGGCTGGCAAGCCAAGTGACTGGATCCCAAGTGACCTCCCTGTGCTAAACAGGCTCCCTCCCCACCCCTAACCCTCCCATTGGAGTCCACACGTGCCCCATGATCTCTGGAGTAATTGCTCCCTCTTTTCCCCTGAGGGAGAAGGGCCCCTGACAGCTTCCCATTGACTGGTCATCATGAGACCAGGGCTTCCCATTGACTGGTCATCATGAGATGGAGGCCACTGTGGATTTTTTTACAAGTCTGAGTATCCTCCCCTGGGTGTAGTGGTTGAGAGCGGAGGCTCTGGGGCCAGATTGCCCTGGTGCTAATCTTGCCTCCACCATGTAACCTTTCTAAGCCTCAGTTTGTTCACCTGCAAAAAAGGAATAATAACTGATATACACCTCACCTGGTTCCTTTGAGGAATCAATAAGAGAACCCATAGAAAAGTATCTAGCAAGCCTTTGCCACTGTTACTAGTAGAAGCTAAAGCTACTCACGAGCTGTGTGGGAAATGGTACAAATGTGAGGTGTCTTTTGCTTTGTTCACCTCCCCGTTCCCCTCCCCCCCTTTGACCAGCCACAGTCAGTTTGCCTATTTCCACAGCTGGGAAATATTTGGTCTAACATCTGGGTGTCAAAGCATCACATGGGGTCATCTAGAGCCTGCGGGCTGGCTGGGAGGTTAGAGCAGCTGTGTGTCCATGGATAGAGTCAAAATTCTGGACCAAGGGTTGGGGCTCTGCCACTACTGTCCCCAACCCAAAGCAGCTGCTTGTGTAAAGCTGTTGGAGTGATGCCATCTGGGGCTGTCCCTTGAGCCCTGTGACCCTGTGTTCTGCTCATGGCTGCTACTCGAGAAAAGGGGTGATCAGCCTCCGTGTCCTTTGCTCTGAGTGTGTGGCAGGAGACCTTGGGTGCCGCTGTGCAGGCCTGTCCCTGGGACAGGAATGGGTGTGGCTTTGCAGAAGAGGTTTTCTGGTGACTTGGGCGATTGGGGGAGGGGGAGAGAAGGAATCTTTTCTCTTCCTGACAGCCTTGGGCTAGAGACTTGGCACGGCCAGGGCTGTTTCCTTCAGTTTGCATTTGAGCTATGGGAGGTGAAGCTTGATGTGTGGTCCTCCCAGGGCTTCCCCAGAGGGTCCCGCCTTGCTGCCTTCTTCCCAGCCCATTTATTGTGTAGCTGCTGTGGGCTGCTGGGACCACCAGTTTTTGTTTTTGTTTTTCACTTCTAGCAAAGAAGCCTTCCTCCACCCCACACTGCACTGAGGATCAGTCAACTTTCTAACAGAGATGGGAGATCAGAGTCAAAATATGAAACCAGAAAAAAAAAAAAACACCTCTTATCCTGTTCGCCTGGCGAGTTTGCTGCAACTTGCTGAAATATTCCTGGTTTGGAAAGTCCACGCTCATCTCCCTCCCGCCTGGGTCTGAGAGCTGTAGCTCTGACACCTAGGAGAAGGGGAAAAGGGTGGGGGGGCAGTGGGGGTGGGGGTGAAGGATGGTGTCCTGTCTCACAAGGACTCCTCTTCGGAAGACAAGGGCCCCTCTTGGAAAGCAGGGTACCCATTCTCGTTCAGGCCTATTGATTCCCCACTTGAAGCCTTGGTAGGCTCCTCAAGGTTCTGAGCGGGGAGGACCCCGTCTCCCACAAAGAGCCCAACCGTGCTTTCCTAGATGAGGCACCTGAGAGGAAGTGACTCACCCAAAACCCAGCCAAGTGGATCCTAGGGGGAAATCACACCTCAGGGTTCAGAATTGGACAGAGCTGTGCCCAGATCCCTAAATGTGTGATGCTGAAATACAAGCGATCTTTCTGAGATAATGTTCATCCATATAAAATAATGCCTCCTTTTGCAGGGTTGTTGTAAAGACGAAATTACTGTTTACCATGCCTGGCCCTTAATAGGTCATCAATTAATCACCCTACCAGCCCCGCCCTCCCCTTACCCCCGCATGGAGTTATTAGTCACTCCCTTCTCTGCCCTGGTTCCCACAATAGTTGTATTCCTCTCTTAGGGCACTTTTTCATTATTTTATTATAATAATTGATTTAAGTCTGTCTCTCCACCTCTGTGAGCACCCTGAGAGAGTTAGAGGATCATAGAGGCACCTACAGCCCCATTCCTTTCTTGTGCCTGTCCCAGCCTGAGCCCCGAAACTCACAGACAAGTGCCTGTGGGCACACACCCCACTCCTTTCACAACAAGATGGCAGATCATCATATAGCTTTGGCCAGTGGTGGCAGAGATGGCATCAGTGAAGTTGGGTACAAAGTCTTTGGCTTTCTGGTCTTGGCTTCTCCCCTGGGGGAGGGGGACCTGCGCCTCTTCCCCCGTGTCCTGGGCCCTTAGGCTCTTCCTCCTCCTCCTGTTTCCCCCTTATTAAAATGTGAAAATGTCCCATACAGCTTCAAGTAAGGGCTGGGTTAGGATTTGCCCGGCTAAAGAAATTGAAGTCTTTCAACTCAGTGCTTCTCTAAGAAGTATGGTCCTAGGATCACAGGTATCACGTGGCAGGCCGGTTGGCAAATAGTTCATTGCCTGAATCAGAATCAGGTGGGGGTGAGCTGGAATCTGCATATTGATGCCTCCAAAGCACACCTCAGAATAAAGTTTGAGAACAGACAGGTTAAGTCTCAGGATGTGCATTTTGGGACACTCACCTCTGGCTAGAGAAGGAATTCGGAGGGGCTACATGCACGGGCCTCCCGTGAAGCCCCAGATACATCCTACATTGAACACCCTGCTGATAAAACTTGGCTTCTTGGAAGCAAACTGGATGCCCGGCTCACCTTCTCACTGCTCATCTTTGTTCTTTGTCATCATTATACAGTGCTATTTATATTAGAACACAAGACTAAAAAACTTGAACGCAGTTTGAGGACCAGCCTTCCACGTGCTGAATAAGCAGCCAACTTACTGATGTGCTTTGAAGGACACCAAAAAGACCTCCCTGCACTCTAAAACTCTCCCCCAGCGCGCTGTGTCTGAAATTCCATCATAGCTACTGCTTCATATTTTAGGGTACGGCTAACTGTCCCTGGGAGTGACAGCTCAGGGATGATCCATCATTAAGCCACTCAAAGTCTTGAAGAACCTCAACTATTCCTAATTCCGCCCCCCACCCCCACTACTGGGCACTTCTTTTCTTCTCATTCGCACTATTGGTGTTTTGTACAGTGTTCTGAAAGCCAGATGGCATGTTTCTCTCCGGCTACTTCCTAGATTTTTTACTGCATATTAAGCCAACATGACCAAAAAGGTAAGTCATGCCCATTTACCTTAAAACAACTGCTATTTTTTATTTTGTGATGTGTTCCCACAGTCATTCCTACAGTGCATATAAGATTTTACACAGGTATAACCAAGGCTTGGAAACTGTTTTACATGCTTAATTTGCTCAATATTATTTCATATGTACTTTTCCATGGATCTACTTAAACTCCATTATTATCCTTCTTAATAGCAAAGTAATATTTTATCACTTTGATGAAACAAAATTTGCTTAACCAATCCTCTTTTGTTGAGCATTTGGGCAATTTCCAGATTTTCATCACAGTGAATCACACTGCTATAAATATCTTTATACAAATAGCTCTTTAACTTTTGACCAATTTTCTGGAGATGGCTTCCCCAGAAGGCCCCATCTGGATTTTGAGCCTCTGGAAGGCAGGAACGGTACACACTGTTTCACTGACATTTTGCATCCCCCATGCCCACTTCTCAACCCCGGATGTCACCCAGGACAGAAAGCTGCCCGCTGAGAGGATCCTCACATGTGCTGACTGGCATTGCAGGTGGGCAGCCCTGCCTTCCTACTGTTCTCCGAGAAAGGAGTTGATGGTTTTTATTCCGGAAGCACCCTAACCCTTGAAGGAGTCAGCTGCTGGGACACATTGTCCAATGGTGGTTGCGGAGGGCCCTCCCAACAATTGCAAAAGGAAGGACCTCAGAGTAGTAGGCTGGCTGCTCATATGTCGGCCACAGCGTGTGACTTGGATAGTTCTCCTTGAGAACTCTTCTGGGTGCTTTTATTTCCTGTCAGTGATGAGGAGAAGAGGAGGTTCTTCACCTAACAAAAAGGCTCCTGGACTGAGAATGCCCCAGACCTCGGTGCTGAGCCAAGGTGAGGTCTGAGTTGTGTTTCCAGGAGATCAGGAACATTTCACTTTATGCTGTATGCTTTCAATAAACAGAAAAGCAGAGGTTAATGTTCCCTTAGCGGGACGACTCTTGGTCCCTCAGCGCTGTAATAACTGGTATATTGGGGGCAGCGGGAGCCCTAGGAGTCCCCGTCCTGCCACATACCAGCTGTGTATAAAAGGTAAACCATTGACGTCAACAATTTCTTTGGAGGTTGTACAACATGGACAATGCTGATCCTCAGGCCCTCCACGGAATTATTGTAAAAAATAACAGTGTGTACGTAAAAGTGCTTCCCAAACACTAAGTAAATGCCATGGGTCCCTATTGTAATTGGCATCTGGTCATCACCGGCTAATTGGAGAACACTTCCTTTGTGCCTCTGAATGGAGCTATGACGTGTGCCTCTTTAGAGCATCAGGTAGCTGAGCTTAACAGCTCAACCTAGTCAAGAAAAATATGATTTCAATCCCCATGTATAAAATGTTACTTTATGTGCAAGACCCTGAGTTTCCTGTGGAAAGAGAAAGAGAACATGGGCATCAGACTCTTCTCCAGACATCACTTTATTCAATTCGTACCATAATCTTATATGACAGGCGTTATTTCCATGTGATAAAGGTCCTATCTCGTACATGCCGTATTTGAACTCTGGGATTTAAACTCTGTCTGACTTCAGGGCTTACGTTTTTTGCCCTGATACCTTACGATCTTTCTGTTCCTGGAGACTTTAGTCTAGATGGGCAATGGGTTAAGACGTATAGACAGTGAGTACTAGAGCAGGGAGAAAGTACAATAATAGCTTACTGTATGCACCAGTTAGTTACTGCTGCATAACAAACCACCCCTAAATGCAGCACATGGCAGTAATAAGTATGTAGTTAGCTCTGGAGCCTGTGGGTTGGCCAGGTGGTTCTTCTGGTCTGGGATAGCCTCACTCATGCTCCTGGTAGTCAGCTGAAGGTTGCCTGTAGGTTGCTTCATTGATCATTGTTGGGCTTTCTCACAGGTCTGGGGCCTCAGCTGGGACAATGGGGCTGACTCATCTCTGCCTCTGTAGTCTCTTATCATCTGCAGGCTAGCCTGGGCTTGTCCTCATGGCAGAGCCAGGGCTCCAACAGAAGTGAGTAAGACCTCTTGGGGCCTAGGCTCAGAACTGGCCCACTGTCACTTCTGCTGGCTAAAGAAACAAGGTGACTCAGACTCAAGGGTTGGAGGAGTAGACTCACGGTTGACCACATTGCAAAGGGCTATATACAGACAGGATATTAATTGAGGCCATCGGTGCAATAAATCTGAAATACAATAGTTATGTTCTACATGCTTTATCTACACTGAGGCATTTCATCCTCATTACATCTCTTTGAGATGGAAACTGCTCGAAGCCTCAGTTTATAGATGGGGACATTGAGTTACAGCTTGATTAAGCAAATTTGCCCAAAGTGGTACAACGATTGTGTGACAGAGGCAACACTGGAACCCAGAGTCCACTCTCTCAGCCACTCGTGCCTCACAGTGAGGTGCGTTCACAGCAAGACACTCCCCTGGGGAAGGGCAGAAACCAAGGTCATCGAAGGAGGTGGGACAGGGCACACAGCACTGAACGCCTGACTGAGCAGTTCAGGCAGGTGATCAAGCCAACCAACTTATGTGACCTTCTCCTGAGGAGATGCCAAGGGTAGAGGTAAGGGGTCCGGGAAGACAGTATAGGCCAGCCTGGACCATCGGCCCTCATAGTCCTGAAAATGGTACTTTTGTTGCATTTAATTTTTTAGAAAGCTTCCCTGGCTGGGACTTCCCGTGTCTGGCTCTTCTGCAAGCTGTTTGTCTGGGGGAGAGCTGGGAAGCCCTTGGACCTCAGAGGCCCGGACTGTTGCTCAGCATTGTCACAAAAATAGCCCTTCTCAGGGAAGGCAGGTACTTCCTCTGGCTGTGTTTCCCCTCTTAGCTCTGCCTGGCCCTCAGAAGAAACGAGACAAGCACTAACTGCACACAGGATAGGGACGTGACTGGTGAGAGGGCTCTATGGGGACTCACCAGTAACAAAGGGAGGAAATGAATATGCAGTATTAGTAATTAGACTGTACCCGTCCCAATTTGTATTTCAATATGTCATTTCCATAATAAAACTGCCAAAGCAAGAAACTAATGATGTGAACTCAAGTCAGGGAGTTGGGGGAGGAATGGGGAGACAGGAGCTTTTTTTGTTTTCCTAATAACAAACTTGCCTTCAGTGAGAAACTCTTTGATGGCAGACTGGCTGTTTACAAGGTAGATGTATTCCAGGAGCTGAAGCTCGTGCCCAAGGCTTCTATGGAGAAGGAATCAAGGTCGACTGGCCAACTGTTGGGAGCTGCCCCAGTTCGATAACCTTGTGGGGTTGTGTTCCAGTGCAGGGATGTAGCCTGCAGGACCCCAGGCCCGCTGAAAACTGACACGGGCTTGGACTTTGGAAAGGCCATGAGATAAAAGTGGGAGCAGGCAACAGCCTTGTGAATTTGGCTGTCCCCTCCAAGGCTCCCAAACCTATTTTATTGTTAAAACCCTCCAGGCCTTTACATTTGCTGTTTCTTCCACTTGGAGTGCCCTTTCTTTCCTCTTTTTTTGATTCACTGCTTGTTTGTTTTTACTCAGCATTTTGGTTACCTCTCTAAAAGCCAGCCCGACCACCAGTCTCCAGTGACAGACTCCCTGTTCTGGAGGGATCGGCTCTCTCCACAGGTTCAGATGACTTCTGCAACACTTACCATGGCACATGGTAATTGTCACTTCACTTCTCCCATCTCCCACGGGACTGTAAGCCCCTGAGAGCAGAGGGCCCTGCAGGGTGAATTGGAGCTGGGATTGGGGGTGGAACTTCTGAGGGAAGGGAGGGGAGCAACTGGCTGCAGTCTTTTCCTCCCCCTCAGTGGCCAGCTGAGAATTACCTGGCTTTGCCCAAAGTTTATTTCCCCGCTTATAGATAGAATAGAGTATGATCTTCAGGAAAAAAATCACCAAATAAGTGTCTGGGCATGAAAAAATAATAATAGTGTCCCATAATTGTACCATGCTTTACCAATTACAGAGTTCTTTGTGCACCATTTCAACTGGTTCTCTCAGAACAACAGTGAAGTAAGCAGGCAGGTATTATAATTATTCTAATTCCACAGAAAGAAAGCCAAGGCTACAAGGATAACTGACCTGTCCAAGGGGTGTGTGTGTGTGTGTGTGTGTGTGTGTGTGTGTGTGTGTGTGTCTCCAAGGAGCTGAGAGTTGAACCAGGGTCTTCAATTCCAATTCTAGAGGTTCTCCCACTGATCTGGAATGTGTCCCCAGGTGGTTTCATAAAATAAACAGGTCATCAGGCTTTGATGTTACCATAGTAGTAGAATGAGAGGGCTTAAGTTACCTTTAGATCAAATTTTTGAAGAAGACAATACAAAAAGATTTAAAATAATATATAGAGGAAGAAGTTGCCTTTTCTGAAGTTGGCAATGGATGAATGTCCTTTAGAAATACCCTGTAGGGGATTCTCATCTTAGAGCCAGAAGTTTGGGCTGAGTGAACGAAAATGAAGGAGGTGTTCTAGCTGAGAGCCCCCTCAAGCATGAGTTTTTCAAGTTAAAAAAAAAAAATTATGTATTTAGTGCAATCTTTAATTCCTTTAAATTTCCCTTTTCATCCATTGTCTTGTTCCCTCAGCCAAAAATCACACTTTAATACTTTATTTTATTATAAAAGATAAAACAAAATCAACCAACTAGCAAATAAGAAATATTTTCCCTCAGCTCCATCTTCTTTTTCTGTCCTGAAAGATCTTTCCAGAAAGATCTTTCTCAAGGTTTTGACATCTTCTCTCAAGTGCACTGCCCATCTCCAAAACGACCTGCTTCCTTTGGACCGTCCATTTCTCTCTCCTGGACAGTTGCCTCGGCCTCCTGAGGGCTTTCCCATCTTTCCCCTTTCCAGACTCAGGCCTATCCTCCCCACTGCTCACCAAGATGAGCTCTGCAAACCCCCATTACAAACAGGGCCCCATCCACTCAGCCAGGGCTAAGTCTCTGACATGGTTTAATTAAGAGCCCGTGGTAGGCAGAATAAGGGCTACATCCTACAACGTCCACTTCCTAATCCTAGGGGCCTGTGAATAAGTTACTTTACATAGCAAAAGGGACTTTGCCGATGTGATTAAGTTAGGGATCTTGAGATGGGGAGAGTAGCCTGAATTATCCAGGTGGGCCCAATATAACCTCATGAAAAGGGAAGAGAGAAAGAAAGAGAGATTGTGAAGATGCTATGCTGCTGACTTTGAAGACGGAGAAAGGAACTACAGTCCAAGAA
The DNA here is from genome assembly GCF_004115265.2 of Rhinolophus ferrumequinum. Lineage (NCBI taxonomy): Eukaryota > Metazoa > Chordata > Mammalia > Chiroptera > Rhinolophidae > Rhinolophus > Rhinolophus ferrumequinum. The sequence goes on along the minus strand of NC_046299.1, from coordinate 17,073,728 downwards.
ATGCAGGCAGCCTCTAGAGGTTGGAAGAGGCAAGAAAATGGATTTTCCCCCAGGGACCCCCACCCCAGAAGGAACATATCCCTGTAGGCACCTTGATTTTTGCCCAGTAAGATCCATTTTGGATATCTGACCTCCAGATATATAAGATAATAAATGTGCACTGTTTTAAGCCACTAAGTTTGTAGTAATATGTTACAACTGCATTAGGAAACTAATCCAGGGCCCTTCACAGTTTTTCTCCGACCTACCTTGCCAACCTCATCTCCTGGTGACTCCCCCTTCGCACACCTGGCCCAGCCACTCAGTCCTCGGGTCACAAGGACTCCCCTCATACAAACCATTCTCTTTCACACCTCTTTGCCTTTGCAAAGCCTGTTCACTTTGATTCAAATGCTCTTCGTCTTTTGGCTGCCTGTGAATTCTTCCTCGTCCTTCAAGACTGATCTCAAGTGTCATCTCTCTGTTTAGGGTGATCTAGCTGTCCCCTGTGTGTCTGTCTCCCTTTATTTGAGCCTCTCAGGTAGGTTCTATGCATTTTTGGTCCCTTTTGTGTATTGCTCTGTCCTCTATACCTAGTAGGCTTTCAGTAAATACATGTTGAATGGCTTCCCTAATAGAGTGAGGGATCCTGCTGCCTAAACTTTCCCCTTTCTACCTCAGGCATCTAGCACATTACCTGGTACCTGGTACCTCTTCAAATACATTTTTCGATTGATTAATTAATAGCAGTAAACCATAGTTGAAAAATAGATGGCTCTTGGGGCAGCCACTTAGCTCAGTTGGTTCGAGCATGATGCTTGTAAGACCAGGGCTGCCAGTTCGAAACCTGCATGGGCCACTGTGAGCTGTGCCCTCCACACCTAGATTGAAACAACTACTTGACTTGGAACTGATGGGTCCTGGAAAAACACACTTAAATAAATAAAAGTTTTTATTTTTTTTAAATAGATGGCTCTAAAGGGTCATCTGGTTTCAGAAAAGCAAAACTTTCACTTCTCCCCTGCTTCCTGGAAATGCTGAATCCTCCATGTCAAGACAGCACACAGAGCAACTTTCTTGGCGCCTGTTTCCACTGGCTGTGCACTTACCACGTGTCTGTTGCTTTCACACACATTCCCCCACAGTTTCTGCAGAACAATCCTGTGTGGTCCATGCAGTTATGGCCCCTTTGCCTAGGAAGCAATTGAAGCTCAGAATCACATTCATACGATCAAGAGTTCGTCAGCCTTGGAGGCTGGAATCCCATTCACGTCTCCTAAGGCTACAGCCTCGATTTTGTCTGCCCTGTTTTCCTGCTTGTGGGCTGACCAGCAGTCATATGGACTGTTATCTCTCTCCCTCAAAGATCTGCCTTCTGCCAGTGTGCATGGGGCTAGGAGGAGGAAAAAAAGAAGGTGGTGACGGGCTGTATTTAAGTTGCAGGCTGTATTGATAGCTATGCTTGTGTGTGCGTGCGGATTATCTCCCGAAGGAAAGCAGGACACCAGGAGGCTGGGTGGTGGTTGTCCAGGAGTGGGAAGGAGACACCCTTGGTTTATTGGGTCATTATGTGTCAGGCACTGTTTTAAACACTGAGGATACATCAGTGGGCAAGACAGATACAATATATACCCCTTTGTATTGTTTGAATGTATCCATGTATATATTCCCCTATCAAAATGAAAGTAACCTTTTTTTTTTTTAAAGATTTTATTGGGGAAGGGGAACAGGACTTCAGTGGGAAACAGTGTGTACTTCCAGGCCTTTTTTCCAAGTCAAGTTGTTGTCCTTCCAGTCTTAGTTGTGGAGGGCGCAGCTCAGCTCCAGGTCCAGTTGCTGTTGCTAGTTGCAGGGGGCACAGCCCACCATCCCTTGTGGGAACCGAACCGGCAACCTTGTGATTGAAGAGCCCACTGGCCCATGTGGGAATCGAACCTGCAGCCTTCGGAGTTAGGAGCACGGAGCTCCAAGCGCCTGAGCCACCAGGCCGGCCCCCAAAATAACCATTTTATAAGTAAGATAGAGAGGGGGGAATCACATCCCTACTACTGAATATTATGTACCTACTCAAAAGAATGGAAAGAATACAAAATATATTTTATGTAAAAACAATAATAATTTATGCTATCGTATTTTTATGCATAAAAAGTTATATGTCTACAAAATTCCATGTTTATTTTTGCATAGATAAATGAAAATATATGAAGAAAAACCTGGAAGGATTGTGGTGAGTGATCTGGGTGGGGTGGGGAAGGTGTGATAGGATGAAGGAGAATTTTAGTTTTTACGCTATTCACTTCTGCATCATTTCAAATGCACTTATGCGTAAACATGTATAACTTTTTACATCGAAAAAAAAAAAGAAAGAAAAGGACCCCAAGACCCTGAGGCCATAGGTATTCTCAGAACATGGATCCCGGTGGAGGTGAGGTTCCATCAGTCCTTGAAGGATGCTTCAGCTCCAGGTTTGGACTGGCATTCAAAAATCGAGTCAGAGTCCAAAAGCTCTCTCTTCTCTTCTCTGGAAATAAAGAAAGCATGCTGGCTTTGAAAACCGGTACCTGAAGGTAAGACTGGAGCCCTCAGGCAGGCTGGAGGGGGTGGGAGAACGTGGGCACTGTCACATGCCACATTGTTGATGGTGTCACCCGGCCCCCACTCCAGAAAACAACAATGAAAAGATACTGGCAACTTTGACATGGAGGAAATTGATTTCTTCTGGGGAAAAGAGAAGTTCTGTTTTGAGGACAAAAAGCCACTTGCCCTGACAAAATGCTTGATTAGGAGATAAGCCAGGCAGCAGTGGGAGGGGTGTTGTTTGCCACGGGTCCTCAGGACCCAGTGCACAGATTCTTTCCTGGTCTCATGGTCACCGCTGATCAGGGCTTAACGGGCTGCTGGAGAAGTGGTGCGTGAGCAATTATGCTCACAGTTCTCCTGGCCCCGGAACAAGCCATTAACTTGTTAGGACCTCAGTTTACTCATCTGTAAAGTAGTGACTATAATCCCCACCTCACCAGGGGAGGAGAAGATTAAGTGAGACTCTGCATTTCAAGTTCTCATCACACCTAGTTTGTCTGCTCAGTGGCTGGTAGTTGGTGTCACTGTGATTGTTGTACAGGCAATTTCACCTGGTGGCTAAAAACGTGGGCTCTGGGGTCAGACCATGTAGGTCAGATTCCCAGCTCTCCCACTTCCTAGTTATGGTACTTGGGCAATCTCTTGACCTTAGTTTACTTATCAGTCAAATGGGGATAATGCTAATACTTACCTCACAGAGCTGTTGCTAAGATTAAATGAGCTAATGCCCGTTAAGCAATATGTGCCTGGCCCATGGTGGTCAGCACTTGGCACGTATTAGGGGCTATTGATGATAACAGTGATAACAAACCCGAGGCAAGTTTGTCCTGAGGGCTCAAAGTCTTCTTCCCAGATATTTTCTCATTGTCCAATCCCATGAGGCGGGAAGAGATCTGGGACAGGACATCCCTTCTTCCTGTCACCCAAATGCATGAAACAGGGAAGAGGTTTTACTCCACAGCTCAGCTGCCCTGCTGGAACACCGAGACTCAGGACCCCATTTCCCTGCTTTCAGAACCAACTCTCTTTTCTCTAGAGGTGACTCAAGGGCAGCCTGGCCAGAGAGTGATGTGGATTCTGTGCACACTTGCCATGCAGCCAGCCGTGAGTAGGCCCATGAGAGGGGAGATGCAATGGTGGGGACTCCGGCATAGAATTTGAAACTAGACTTGGCCTAGAAGAGGCACTGCCACTACTGGAGTTGGCCAACCTGGAAGTCTGAGAAGAGATGATGTGTGTCTGTCCTAGTGGGTGGGCACCTTGAGAGACTTCGGGCTCAGTTGTTTTTGATGGAATCACTCCTTCCCAAAAGGCTTGGGGAGAAGGGGTGGTGCTGACAAAGGACCCTCCAGTATAGTGGGTGGTATTTGGGGACATCCCAAAGATATCTCCTCTGATGTCTGAGTGCCAGCAACACATGTTACAGAGGCGTGGTCCATTAAAAGGGTACACCACCCACACTACCCTCCTCAGACACCCACATCTAAAGTACAAATTGCCACAGGAAGGGTCCAAATCGTGTCATCAGCCTAAACCTTTAGCATCAGTGAAGAGATAATCAGGAAGTAGTTGGCAGCTCCTTGAAAATTAGAATGGCACCCAAGGGATCAGGATACTGTTTGTGTGTTTGGGGAAGCGCGGGTGGGACATTTTCATACACAGCAAAAGAGAGCAAATTAACTGCAGGACAATTTGACAAAACCTTTTTATAACCTTAAAAATGTGCAAACATATACCCAGCTATTCCCTTCCAGGAATGTAGCCTAAGGAAATAATTAAGAACGTGCCCAAAGATTTTGCTCTAGGATGTTTGTTATAACGTTGTTTACAGCAGCAAAAAAATATTTGGAAACAATTTTAATGTCTACTGTTGGGAGACTGGTTAAATTAATGATGGTACAGTCATACAATGGAATATTGTGCAGCCATTAAAATATTGTAAAAGCATATTTATTGACCTGGAAAGATGTTCATGATTCATTATTGAGTGGGGAAAAAAAAAAAAGAGGTTACAAAACAGCTTGTACTGTATGATCTCATTTTTTATTTAAAAAATGTATATGTATAATGTAGCCAGGGAGAACATTCTTTTAGGGAAGAAGACTTTGCTAGAGGCACATGTAATTCAGGGACTTATGCAGCATATTTTGCATTATGGTAATATAGCTTTTTCACTTAACGTGTTTTGACTTTTCCCCGGAGAGGAGGGTGGTACAAACTAAGGTCCTGAACTAGGAAAATAAATGTGTTTGTTTGTATATACCAACCAAAATGTTATCAGTAGCAGCTGGGATTTGGATAATTTTTATTATCTTACTTTTTCTTCTCTGTACTTCTGTGATGATTATTTACTTATTTAAAAATTTTAAGTTATTAAAAAAAAAAAAGACTAAAAGAAACCCAAGCTAGATGACTAGAGGACCATGAGAGCTGGGAGGGAAAGAAGGGGAGTTGAGAGAGTAGCAAAGCAGATTCCAGTTGCTTCAGAATCTCATCCACAGTCTCTCTGGGACAACGGGGACACATGCCACCAATTGTCAGGTCCTGTTTTCTGTAGGTACGTATCCTTAGGGCAGTCATGTGGACATGTGTTAGATTCCATTTCTGGGCAGACGCTGGGTCTCTGCTTGGCCTGACTGCTATGGGGTCACCTCATTTTTGGTGAGGCATGGAAAGGAAACCAAAACTGCTGCTGCGCCGGAAAGTTGCGGGCGGGAACCTGAGGCAGCAGCTACTGGTCCCAGAACACATGACAAAAAGAACTCCAACCCAAGGACAGTGGTAATACTCAGAAGAGAGAGATCCTGCCTGTTTTGTTTTTCAGTTGCAACTATTATTTAATGAAAGTATCATTAAAATAACATAAAGCAATGACTCTTCGAATGTTTGTTGTATTGATACACATATTGTACCAAATGTTTGTGTTACAGAAGCTCTATGCAACACTAATGCATTTTTTTCTTGTCTTTCTTAAATTTTATATCACAGGGAGATAATTCTAGTTCTTTTTGGACCAGAAGTTACCCATATTGAAGTGGAATGAGGTATAGTTTGACGTACTTTACTTTACACTTATGAATGGGGGGACATAGTTGTAACTTCCAAGGGTAATTCTGATTTTTTCCCCCGACCTATTTTTTTTCAATTAAATGTTTTATGTTCATATAATTGTAGATCCTACCTACCCTTTACCTGGTTGTTCCCAATGGTAACATCTTGCAAGTATACTTGTGTGTGTGTGTGTGTCTGTGTGTGTGTGTCTCTGTGTGTGTAAAATATAGCTATATTGAGATATAACTGACATATAACATTGTGTAAGTTTGAAGTGTACAATGTAATGATTTGATATACACGTGTACTGTGAGATGATTGCCACAATAAGGTAATGATTACCACACCATCACCTCACATAGTTATTTGCTTATGTATGTATGTGGTGAGTACTTCTAAGATCTACTGTCTTAGCAAATTTCAATATACAATACAGTATTGTTAACTATATTTACATGCTGTATATTAGATCTCCAGAATGTACTCATCTTACACCTGGAAGTTTGGACCCTATGACCACCTTCATTTCATTTCCACCCCCACGTCCACCCCTGGCAACCACCAATCTGCTCTCTGTTTCTATGGATTCAGGTTGTTTTAGATTCCACATATTAAATGAGATCATATATTTGTCTTTCTCTGTCTGACTTATTTCACTTTGTATAATGCCCTCAAGTTTCATCCATGTTGTCATAGATGAAAGGTTTCTTCTTTTTTAGAGCTGAACAATATTCTATTATATATGTGTATACATACCCTATTTTCTTGATCCATTCATCTGTCGATGGGCATTTAGGTTGTTTCCATGTCCCTGGCTATTGTAAATAATACTGCAATGAACATGGAAGTGCAGATATCTCTGTGAGATTGTGATTTCATTTCCTTCAGATACATACCCAGGAGAGGAATTTGCGATCATATGGTAGTTCTATTTGTAATTTCTTGAAGAACCTCCATACTGTTTCCCACAGTAGCTGCACCAATTTACATTCCCACCAACAGTGCACAAGGGTTCCCTTTTCTCTACATTCCTACCAGCGCTTGTTATCTTTTTGATAATAGCCATTCTAACAGGTGTGAGGTGATCTATTTCATTGTGGTTTTGACTTGCATTTCCCTGATGATTAGTGATGTTGAACACCTTTTCATGTATCTGTTCTCCATTTGTAAATTTTCTTTGGAAAAATGTCTATTCAGGTCCTTAGCCTATATTTAAATTGGATTATTTGATTTTTGCTATTGAGTTTTAGGATCTCCTTATATATTTTGGATATTAACTTCTTATCAGATATATGATTTGCAAACATTTTCTCCCATTCAAGTTGCCTTTTCACTTCTTCAATGGTTTCCTTTGCTGTGTAGATGTTTCTTGGTTTGATATTGTTCCATGTGTTTATTTTTGCTTTTGCTGTGTGCTTTTAGTGTCTTATCCAAAAAAGTCATTGCCAAGACCAAATTCAAGGAGCTTTTCCCTTATGTTTTCTTCTAGGAGTTTTACATTTTCAGTTCTTACACTGAAGTCTTTAATTCAAGTTAATTTTTATGAGTAGTGTAAGATAGGGCTTATATTACATAAGTCTTGAAATCAAACAGATTGAGCACTCCCACTTTCTTCTTCTTTTCAGAATTGTTTTAGCTATTCTAATTCATTTGCCTTTCCATGTAAATTTTATTTTTATTTTTTTTTAAAGATTTTATTGGGGAAGGGGAACAGGACTTTATTGGGGAACAGTGTGTACTTCCAGGACTTTTTCCCAAGTCAAGTTGTTGTCCTTTCAGTCTTAGTTGTGGAGGGCGCAGCTCAGCTCCAGGTCCAGTTGCCATTGCTAGTTGCAGGGGGCGCAGCCCACCATCCCTTGTGGGAGTCAAACCGGCAACCCTGTGGCTGAGAGGATGCACTCCAACCAACTGAGCCATCCGGGAGCTCAGTGGCAGCTCAGCTCAAGGTGCCGTGTTCAATCTTAGTTGCAGGGGGCGGAGCCCACCATCCCTTGCGGGACTCGAGGAATTGAACTGGCAACCTTGTGGTTGAGAGCCCACTGGCCCATGTGGGAATCGAACCGGCAGCCTTCGGAGTTAGAAGCATGGAGCTCTAACCACCTGAGCCACCGGGCCGGCCTCCATGTAAATTTTAGAATAATATTGTTTATATCTACATTTTTTTCTCTGGCTGTTTTTAAGATTTTTTTCTTTGTCTTTAGTTTTCAGGAGTTTAATTATGGTATGTCTTGGCATGGATTTCTTTAGATTTATCCTGTTTGGAATTTACTCAGTCTCTTGAATCTGTAGTTTATATATCTTGAACAGTTTGGAAAGTTCCAAATCATTATTTTGTCAAGTATTTTTTTCAGCTTTGCTTTCTTTCTCCCCTCCTTCTGGGACTCCAATCATATGAATGTTAGATAGTTTGCTATAGTCCTATGTGTCCCTGAGGCTCCAATTTTTTCTTTTCTTTTTTTTTTTTTCCTGGTCTATTTTCTCTCAGTTGTTCAGATTGGGTAATTGCTCTTGTCCCATCTCCTAGTTCACTGATTATTTCTTCTGTCTCTTCCATTCTGCTGTTGAGCCCATCCACTGAGATTTTTATTTTGGTTATTAAACTTTTCAGTTTTAAAATGCCCATCTGGTTCTTTATATCTTAGATTTTTTTCACTAAGATTTTCATTTATTTATTTATTTAATTTTTACATTTTTATTAAATTTATTGGGGTGACATTGGTTGGTAAAATTATATGGTTTCAAATGTACAATTCTGTAATATGTCATCTATATATTGCATTGTGTGTTCACCACTCATATTTTTAAAAAATTTTTCAAGCATGTTTTTAATTCTTTATTGAAACATTTTAATATGGCTATTTCCCTGTTAGGTGTTGGCATCTATTGATTGTATTTTTCTCATTTGGTTTTTGAGCTCTCCCTGGTTCTTGGAATGATGAATGAATTTCTATTGAAATACGGACATTTTCATATTACGGGATGAATCTGACTCCTATTTAAATCTCCTGCTCCATATGGCTTCCTCTGACACAGCTGTGGCAGGAAAAAGGGAGCACTGCTTTGTTACTGGTAGGTGGAGCTAGGAGTGGAGTCCAGGTTCCCCTGTCACCTCCATTGACACCTGAGGAGAAGGGTGCTTTGTTAAGCTGTGCAGGAGTGGGAGTTCCTGACGTGGTCCCAATGCAGTGGTGTGCCTCAGTACCGGCTGGTAGGATTAAAGGTCCTAGTTCCCTAGTCTGCCTTCTCTGATACCACTCTGGTGAGGGATGCGGGCAGCCTTGTTACAGCCTGGCTAGGGTGGAAGTCAAGGCTCTCCCCTTGGCCTTTACTGGTGTGAGTGTGGGTGGGGTCACAGCTTTTCTGTGGTATTTGGCTGAAGCACGGTGGTTATTATATAAAAGTTTTTTTGTCATGCCAGGCTGCCCCTTTCTTGGTCCTTTGGCTACAGAGATCAGGCTTTACTTGGCCTTTTTCTGTCTGCACTCAATGTTTCTACGTTGCCAGCTTCTTTAGCTGCAAGTCTGGGATGAATTAGGTAAAAATAAAACCCAGAGAACTCACCAGTGTGTTGTTCCTTGGGTTCTGAGATCCCTAACTGGTCTGCCTTTCTCTCTCCACCTCTAACAATCTTCTTATGTTTGTTTTATATGGAATGTCCAAGGTTCTTAGTTGTACTTAGTAGGAGGACAAGAGAAAAGTGTGTCTACCTCACCTTCTTGAAGTGAAAGGTCTTTCTTTCCTGTTTTTACTTACACCTCTTCACCAAAGCAAAAACCCACCAGAATGTTAGTATCATATCAACTTTTAGCATAACTCACTAACATTTTGAAGTGATCAAAGTCCTTTGCTTATAGAATGTCTCCATGAAATAATTTGGGCCCATCTTTCCAGAGAGATAATCAGGCCTGAATTATGCAAGGACCATCTCTGGGTAAATCTGTTGTCACGGTAAAATTAACCCAATCAAAGGATGTTAAATCTTGCTGGTTCAAAGGACGGAGGCAAAGATATTTTTACACCCAGAAGGGCTATCCTAAAAACACCAACATGCCCAGCTGTTGGGTCTTGCTTTACCATGCCAAAACTCTAAGTGGTGGCTAACAATGTCCCCCCAAATTAATTATCTGCACACTCCTCAACTTTTGAGTTTGATCTCCCAGAGAAACTATCCGTGTTTTTTTAGCACAGCAAGTTACCAAAACCAAATCAGGAACAAATCTCTGAATACTATTAATAAAGGAGGAGCTTCCTTTGAACGAGAGTCTTTTAAACTGTGTTTCCTTGAGATTTCCTGTGTATCTTCAAAAAGAGTTCATGACCACTTTGAATAGGATTTTATCTCAAGCCCTAATGAAGATAACCATGTTCTCAGAATATTCATCATCCTGAATGTTAGCCAGTTATGTTCCCTTGTGAAAAAAAAAAAAAAAAAAAAGCAACACAAACCCTCCTTGGGACCCATAAGAATAAAATTATTGTCTTCATCAGAGGTGATGGTCAGCTGCGTCTCCAGGTCTGAGCCCTGTAGCAAGTAAACTTCCGGAAACTCAAAGAGGACTTTTCTTTTGTTACCTGGTTTGCTTTGAGGTTCAATCCTGATATTAAACACACATGGACAAAATGCTGTCTGCTGAAACCAGATTCTTTTATTGCACTATTATTTCAGTCATTTAGGGGTTTGGAGAAAGATGGTGGGGTGGGGGGTGGCTAATGGAGACAGATGGCCGATGCAATTACCACTTGAAAAACAGGTTTGTCCTTCAAAATTGACAACAGCAACGGACTCTCAATGACAGGTGAAATTTGAAAAAGGATTAGGACAGGATTATTTAAGAGAAAAAGAACAGGTGTATCCAGGGTGCTCCAGTTTTTTGGGGGGAGAACTTCAGCTTTTGAATGACACCCTCAAAATAGCTCCTTCACATTTCAGTTCCATTTGTACCCATGTACTTTGTCTCAGTGTTGGTGAGTTTGGGGCCATCTTAAAAAAGGGCTAAAGGTAGAATGAGCACAGAAGTTCCCCTCCGTTCTTTAAAGGGAAACATAAACGGGATGGCATATTGTATTTGTTTTATTTTTTTTTTTTTAGCAAAACACAACTACATATGTACCTGAAGAGAAGGCAGGAAATCCACAACTCTCAAAGCTCTCCGCCCTGCAAGCATCCTGACACTCCACTTCAGAACCCTGGAAATAGGTAGGAAAAAAAAATCTTAATTCTCTGAGGAGAGTGGCTATGGAGTGAAGGCCAGAGTTTCTACAAGTAAGCTGATCACAGAGCATTATGGATAGAAGTTACTATCTGGCCTACATCCATCATACAGATGCAGAAACATCCGTAAGAGGTGCAATGACCTGCCTAAGACCATGATCAGTTAGTGACAAAGTCACAGCTGGACTTCAGGGAGTCAGGTCCCTTTTGTGCAATCTAAGTCATTTCTTTTATGCTGTCGGTAATCCTATCTTACTAGGCTTGGTCAACAGCTCAAAGCCAGACAGGTGAGAGAGAACAAGGGGGATCTGAGCCCATGTTCTGCCCAGCAGAGGGGCTCCTTGGGGTGCTCCAGATTTCATAGTACTGCAGCCCCATCCGTACGATCCCCGTTTGCTGCCAAGCTCTGGGAGAGGAAGATCTGCAGGGGGCGTCTGGGAAAGGTAGCGGCAATGAAATAATAGTAACAGCTGCTTTTTGGAGCTTCCTTCATGCGAGGCACCATGCTAAGCACTTTATAGGCATTTTCTCATTTGATCCTTACAATAACCTTGTGAGGTCCGTGTAATTATCATTCCCATTCTGCAGATAATAAAACCGAGATTCGGGGAGGTAATGTAACTTGCCCAAGCTTGTAGACCTAAGTAAATGACGGACACACTATTTGAACACATGTCTGCCTGGATCCACACCCCAAGATTTTAACCCCTGTATTGTATCATTCCTCAAAGGCAGACTGCGCTCTGAGCTCCCCAAGTCCCAGTAGAAATTTGGGTGCTTGCTTAACTCAGATACACAAAGGAAATGAAAGTTGATACATGCTAGCTTAGCTGGTTCAGGATGGAGCAGTGTGTGTGTGTGGGGGGTTCCTGTCTCTGGAAGGTACCAAGCTCCATGAGATGGTGCTGAGTACCTTAGTGTGGCCCTGAGGACATGAAGCTGGCTGCACAGTCCAGCTCCACTCTGACTCTGCCTAGTTTGGTGGCTGAGATATGGCCCAGCAGAACTCCCCAAAGGCAGACGCTTGGATAAGCAAAGTTTGTCACATGTCTCCCCACTACTTCCTACTTGGGTGTTTCCTACCCTGGGCCAAATCCCATTTTTCTTCCAAGACGTTAGGTCCCCTCTATCCATAATTCTCAAGCATAGCTGCACATGAGAACCACCTAGGGAGCCTTTTTAAATGACTGGTATCTGAACCCCATTTCCAGGGATTGTAATTTAATTGCAGTAGGTAAAGCTCCCCAATTAAAGTTGCCAGATACAATACAGGATGCTCAGTTAAATTTGAATTTCAGATGAACAACGAATAATTTTTAGCGTAAGTATGGCCCAATATTGCATGGGTATATTATACTAAAACACTATTTGTTGTTTCTCTGAAATTCAAATTAAATTGGGCATCCTGTATTTTCAATTCATAAATCTGGTTCTCCTATCCCCAGGTCGTTCTAATGCACAGGCACAGACTGAGAACCTCTGTCCTGTGTGGTAACAATCCTTCCAGAGGCACTTGTATGTTGCTCTCAGCTTCATAACCTCTGGCCCAGGCAGGAAAGAAATATGCATGTTTTCTTAGGGCCTTCTGTGGCACGGTGTCTGGCCTTTAACTCAGCAGCAGAGCTAATCGTGTAAAGGGGAGGATGAATCATGAGAGGTTAGCTGGAGTGCCAGTGGGACATTGGTGATATCTGATAAATAACACTGAAGGTGCTGCCTGTTCCCTGGGTTGGTCCTGTGCTGAGTTCCTAGTAATCAAACAATGTCTATTGCACATTTATGCTATGCAGGGCGCTTATTAGGCGCTCAGGAGAAGCCATGGAAGTTCTGGGACAACCATAGCCTGGGAAGGGAGAATCCAAGTGTCCTTTACTGGAGAAATTTTCAGTTTATAATATCATGAGGATTTGGAATAAGCACCCTTGTCCTGCACATAAACCCAATTAGCCAGACCACATAAACTTACACCTGACGCATGTGTGGCTGGACGTAATAAAGGTGAGAGGGCTATAAACAGGAAGAAGGAATGTTCTGCTGCGCCAGGCGGGAGACCAGGGAGCATCCCAACTCTGCTACTTGCTAGCTTTGCCATCTGGGGCAAGGCACTTATTTTTCCTCAGTCTCCATTTCTTCGTCTGTAAAATGGGGGGTGATGATAATAGCTCATGAAGTGATTATGAGGATGAAATAAAATGGTGCTTGGAGAACAGGGTCTGGAATATTATAAGCATTCTATGAATAGTAGCTCTTATACTTAAACAGTATCTCTAAGACAATCTGGGACAATAGTACACATATAATGCATTCAAAAGTGCTCAAATCCAAAAGATACAAAATTAAAACTAGCAGGATGAGAATACATTTTCTCAACATCAGTTCAGCCACAGATTTGATAGAGCCCAGTTCTTCCATGACTTTGAAAAGTGGACAAGAAATGAAGAAGAATTTCCCAATTCTAGCCTCTGTGTCTCTGTTTTTTTACTCAATTCTGCTTTAACAATGATGCAATTAAGTATCAAAAGTCTAAGGCAGATTCTCGCAACTGTATGCCAACATGTTATTGTCATGTGCCTGCCTGTCTGGGATGGATGTTTTTAGGGTGTAGTTATATGGAAATAGCCTCTGATTACTTTTCTGACTTCCAGGTAGGTTATAATTTCAGACAGTTGTTTTGACGTGACTCCCTGGCAGGCCACATATCTCTGAGATCATTGGAACTCTGTGAATTAGAATGACATATGAATTTTTTTTAATTTAACTATTCTAATACATAATGTGGTATGCCTTGCTACTGTGGAAACATGCAAAGGGTCAGTTGTATGCAAACAAAAATTAATTTCCAATGTAAGCAAGAAGAAAGGGAAACTTGAAGGCAAATCCTTTCTCACTCTTTTATGACTATTTCTATGACACATAAGAGGATGTAACAGTCTCTCTGTATGAATCCCTAGTACTCTGGCTCCAGGTTGGAGTTTAATTGCATTTTCTGAATGACAGGAGTAAAGGGGCTGATCTTTGGGTGCATGTAAGTTCCTATGTGTATATCTGCATGCATATGACTGGTCCTATTTCTTTGTGTATACCTGGGTAAGAAATAAGTCCCGTGAGGGTGGGGGTTTTGGCTCTTTGCACTCTGCTGTGTTCCTATACCTGGAGCAAGCCTGACACATGTCAGATTGTGTCTTCTGAGGGAATCAATCAATTAATCTGTACTTGTATTTTGAGTACGTGCTCATGTGTCTGTTATCCCTGATAAATGTACCCACTTCAGGGCTCATCAACCTTTTCACCCACGAGAATTGAGCTCTGGGTCAGGAAAGGGAGAGCGCAATGTACAGGGCTCAGGCAGGAGAGATGGAAACAGAGAAAGAGAAACCAGGCTTCAGAGGGGTGGGCAGGTGTCCAGGCAGAAGGTCGGGAACTAACCTGCACATTTTGTATAATGCAGATGTCGTGGCTGCCTCTGGTTCAGAGTGGGGTCCTGGGCTCCCAGACCTCTTGGAAGACAGGAATGGGTCTCCTCCAACTTTTTGTTTTGTTTTCCAAAAAAAGAACCAATGGGAAGTGTGCTTTTCCCAGGGATAAGGCAGATTGGATGACCTAAAATGCCAGTACCTTTGCTTTTGGCTAGAATTTTACCAGCTCATTGTGGTCACGCTGGTTCTCTCATGCTGATCCCAAACCCCAATGTGAGTTGACATCCCAGTCTGTGATGAATGAACATGGGGGAGATGAATTAATGATGCTTTTTGGAATGGGGAGAGCAGTAGACTGTGTGCCAATGGAACTCTTTCTTCATAGGAGGACACTGAGGCAGATGGTGAGATGATTTATCAAAATTACACAGTAGCGCAGTGGAAGAGCTGGCCCAAAACTCTGGGCTTCTAACTCTCGCTCCCAACTTTTTGTCATTGTTTTTGTTTCCCTGAACATCTTCCAGGACTCTCCTAGCGTGATACTATCCTGACATGTGCACAACACTTTACAGTTTTCAAAGTTCCTTTATATATACCTCTTCAGCAAGGCAAACTTTGTTCTTCCCACTTTGTAGATGAGAATACTGAGACTCTCAGAGGTTAAGTGACTGCACAGGTTCAGCCAGCTAACAATCAGGAAGAAGAAAGTTTATCACCTGCGTATCTCTTTCCCTTCCCTCTCTTGATACCTAGCATTTCACCATTAGAACTTTATTCCTTTAGCTAAAAGCACTGGCTATCTTTTAATGTCAAATGCCTCTGGGAATGATCATATTTAAGCTAGTGTCAATCATTGGTACCTTAATGTACATGAGTTTAGAATCCTTGCTGAATTCATTTTTCAAAAAATATGGAGATGTTAGAGAAAGTAAGGGCCTGAAAGATCCATTTAGGAGACACCCCAGAGTGAGAAGATGTGGGGAAAAAAATAAGCTCTCTATGAATTGCACCTTGATTTCAGGCCACTGCCTTTATTGCCTGGTGACTTTTGAAAGTTATCCATCAGAGGCATCTTATTACAGAGGATGCCCATCATGTCACCAGATCTGGAGGAGAAAGGGCTGCTGAGCCTCTGCACTTTTGGGGAGGGGAACTTCAACCATCTGGCTCAATGGGTTTCTGGCTTCTCCACAGAGACAGCATCTTGATATTTAAACTTTAATGTGAGTGACTCAGAAATAGTTTTGCAGACAGTGTCAAATGCCTCTTCTTGCCACGCCGGAGCAAGGAAGCCATGTAGGGCCAGCACCAAGCTTCCGGCCAGGCGCGAAAGGGCATTCATCCCTTCGACCCTCATGGCCTAAGCCCCTGTTTTACGTCATTCATGTGCTGTGCCAGGTGCCAGGGGCTGGGGATGCCAGCAGGAGCGAGACATACTTCCTGTCCTTGATGAGCTCATAGTCTAATGAACCCTGTAAGTACTGGGCGTTGCATAGGAGAAGCCCAGGAGTTGTCTAAGACAGGAAGGGCCTGCCAGCCTCAGAGGTCCAGGAGAAGGCAGGGCAGAGTCCAGAAGAGCAGAGATAATGCCTCAGGAGCAGGTGACACCCGGGTAAGCTCCAATGTAGGGCAGAGGCTATTTATCCTCTGCCATGTCTACACTCACTGGTGAGGGTGGGGGTGGGGAGGCATGGGGAGTGGTGGAAATAGGCCTGGTCAGCACTTTCGAGGCTGTGCTGGGAGCCACTGGGAGAGGCAGAGTCCCACAGTCCTCCTGTTCCTGCCCTTCTGCTTGTGTCTTATAGTCCCTAACACTCTAGCCTTGGACTTTCCTTGAAGCCACTTCTCCCTTCTCCGAGATGAAGGCAAGATGAAGACTCCCAAGGAGAGAAGGAATCCTGAGCCATCTCCTCAGCTCTTGCTGGATGATCCCTTTCTAAAGGAAAAGGTGCTCAGGAAAAATCTGGCTAAGAAAGCTCTGGGGATGAAGACTTAAGTGACAATGCAGGGTACAGAAGATCTCTTGATGGTGTTTACCAAGCCTGAGGACAAAGACCACGGGTCAAAGAGCAGGGAAGAACCTCATCTAGCCATGCTGGCAAGATCCAAAGAAAGGCTAGATGTTGGAGGGACAGACTGAAGCAGAAAGGACTAGTGAGAAGAGAATGGGTAAGGAAGAAGAGGAAGGCTGAAGAGCCCGGGAGAGCCAAGATGTCCATCCAGGACAGGGAAGGGCTTCCCGCCTGCATGCAGGACGAGGAGGTCTGGGGCCACTCACCTAGTGCCATCTCAGTAATTAAGCAGCCTCTGCGTACCTGAAGACACAATTACAGACAAAACAATTCCTTTGATGTAGGAGTATAGAATGTCTGGGGGGAAAGAGGGGAAAATAAAAGAAAGAGTGGTCTTGCTTTAATATACTAACAAGGTTGATGGAAAAATATTACCAAACAGGCAAATAGGTTGAACAAAGAATAGAAAATTGGGTAAACAAGACCCAGGATGAGCGGGCACTTGGGATACTTTAGGCCCTCTGGAGGATCGTGGCTGGCCTTGCTGGGCATGGCAAGAAGTCACTGCTTTTCTTTCAAAGAGTTTTCTGATCAGGCTGGCCACCTGCCTTTTTATCCCCTACCTGTTCTCTGCAGAGATTCGCAGCAAGCTTCCAAAGAGGCCTGTTTATTTATGGAGGCAAAGCCTGGGAGAAAGTGAGGTACAAAGGGTTTGAATGGCTCCTCCTGGGAAGTAAAGCTAATCGGGAATGGAGCTGAGCTTGTAACCCAGCATCCTGGATGCCTGTCCCATGATATAACCCCTGAACCGCCACTCTTTCTATTGGGCCAACTTTCTTATTAAAAATCTGTTAATTGGGGCGGGGGTAGGGGAGGAGGGAGAGAGCAGTATGATGCAAACATGGTTTAGCACTTGGTGGGCTCTGAAGAAATATAAGCAAGAGGCTTTGAGCTTCCACTTGGCACATTCACCATTCCACATACATGCTACCAAAACGAATATATACAACTAAACTATATGTGAGGCTCCAGGGCACAATAGTATAGACTTTGTGAAACAAAAAGGCATTTCTCCTGCTTCCACTGTGTCTCTTGTGGTGCCATTGTCTGATGCTAAGAACTCACATAATAACAAAAAACAATGCCACTATGATGGGGGAAAAACTTGATTTGGCACCAGCAGTGGTGTTTTCCATGGGAATGATGGTGGGGGCTGTGGCCAACTGTGGGAATAGTGCAAATCAGCACTTTTTTGTAGATTTTCTTCAAGCCATTGTTTATTTTGGCTTTGGTCAGATCCATGGCCCAGCTTGAAGACTCCCACTGGGCTTTCTGAAGCTCACAGACCTATGAGAGATGAAACAAGGATAAATAAATAATTAGAAAACACTCTACCACTGACCCTGCACTCATGCGTGGGGCGTGCCTGTCTTGGGGGGCTGTATTTATACGTACATGTAGGTGGCAGGACTGCGTATGTGCACACTGGCCCATCCTTCCACCGGGGAATTAATACGAAACCAAGGTTTTCTCTGGGCTTCACTGGTTCATTGTCTTGCTATCACTTTACATTGGGACAAAGGAGATCATAGCTGTTTCGCACAAGCACCAGTTTTGGCAAAATGGCATTCGATAAAACTTGTTTGAAACTGTACCTTCCCCAAGCCCTTAGAGATTTATAGACTTTTAAATATGAATAACTCAGGTTGTGGTTCTGACAGGAATAAAAAAGTCAGTAATTGTTGTGATAATGGAAGGCAAACTTTTATTTCACAGCTCTTAAGAATACATTGTCTTTAAAATGCCATTTACTGATGGTTCTTGTCATATCAGCAGCATGTTATAGTATACAATAAGTCCGCACTTACTGTATCTTACCCTAGCCAAAAGATCCAGAGATCAGCCATGCAAAATTTGTCACAAAATGGAAAATAAGCAGAGTATGTGTAGTATAATTATATTATGGTCCAAAATATGAATACATTGGCTTTAAAATGCCAGTTACTAATTGTTCCTGTCAAATCAGCTGCATGTTATTAGTATTTGATAAGCCTCACTTAATGCCATCTATAGGTTCTGCAGCTTGAAACAAAACGACTTATAACGAAACCAATTTTTCCATAGGCTAAATGATATAAACAAGGGTCAAGTTCCTGCAGCATCTCACTAACTACTGAAATGACGTTATTTGAGGACCTGCTGTATTCTAAAAGCACAAAAGACTTCTTTGAAGTCTCTGAGAGGGTGTGTGTATGCTAAGTGTTTTATAGTGAGAGTTTTACAAAGAAATGTACTTTCTCTCCTTTTTTTCAAAAAGTTCCCATTTCCAGTAAGAGTCTTCCTGGCAAATGTACATGAAGCTGCCTCTGAGCAGGGTGACTGGGTGGCACAACTCCAGGGGGCAGCATTTGCCGTGTCTTCTATGAAAATGGTTCCCCTGGAGGAAAGCTCCAGGTGGCCTTGCAAGGTGACAGTATTTAGATGGGCTTGTTGCAGAGATGTTTTCCAACGAAGTGCGGAAGAGTCCTGCTTCTTGCAGCTTGTTCCCCGTTGGATGTGAATAGGGGACGCAGGCTGCAGTCTGGGTCTAGGTTGGAAAAAAATATCTTACTAGTAGGGGCCACGCAGTGTGCTCAGTGCAGATATAATTGAATCAGCATAAGAATCTTATCAGAGGTTTCACGGTTGGGGAAACCTAGGCCAGAGAGGTTAGGGGACTGGCCCAAGCTCACACAGTCTGTATGCAGCAGAGCTGGGACTTGAACCCTTCTCTATTGCACTCCCCAGAGGTCCTCAAATATTCCCCTGACTCCCACCACATTTCCTAGCCCAGGAAAACATCCAGGATTCTTGCAGACTGACTGGGTGACAGCAGCAGAGTGAAAACAATGCCAGCTGGGGTAGGGGTCTTCAGAGCCAAAAGGTGGAATTCAGCTGGGGTAGTTTGTCCTAGGCTGCCAGTTCTGCTTCTCTGTCAAATAAAAGGGAGCCAGGTGTGGTGACACCCCAGTGTGAGCTTTGCACAGCTGGACTAAGGCTTGGAAGAGGAGAGTGGAGAGGGATGCTTACATCTCCTCCCCTTCCTGGAAAATAACTTTGCATTTGAAGGGAGAAAGAAAGGGTGAGTAAATCTGTAAACCGGATTTGTGGGCCTGGGAATTTCATTTGGCCTTTTGAAAGCACAAGGCCTTGCCTCTGTGAGTGAGTGAGTGAGTGTGTGTGTGTGTGTGTGTGTATTCGGGGAGGAAACTTCAGGTTAGTTGTGATGATTATTTTGGGCTTTTTTAAAAAAAAGTCATTTTACTGTGGACCTACTATGTGCCAAGCATTCTGCTGGGCACTTTACGAGCTATTATTTTTATGTGAAGAAAAAAGTATCTTAGTAGTTTGTTTTTATGCAGGTGCACTCAGAGACATCGAATATTTTTTTCATCCCGCGCTCTACACTGGTAAATTTAGGGGAGAGGCGGGGAAGGGTGCGAGGACCGACTAGGGGCGGTCCCTGACTCTCTTGTCTCCACCTTTTATTTTGACCGATCCAATGGAGAGAGGCTCGCACTAGGACCCAGGCGCCAGAGCGCCTCCGTCTGTCCTGTAGGTTCATTCAATCTCCCATACACACAGACCTACTGCGAGACCGACACACACACACACACACACACACACACACACAGACACACACACAGACACACACACACACACACACACACACACACACTCAAGCACACAACTGCACGCAGCGAGGCTAGGGAAGTCAGGTCGCCTCCTCGCCTCCTCGCCTCCTCTGCTCCAGCCAGCCGGGTCTCCCCTGGGGCGCGGAGCTCCGCCGCGTCGCGTAGCCCCTGAAGAGGACGAGCTCAGTGGATCCCGGTCTCTCCATGGGCAAACGCGGGCGGCCGCGCAAGGAGGCGCGCTGCGAGGGCGCCGGGCTGGCCCCCGTCGCGCCCCCGGCAGTGGCCGCGCCCCAGCCCCCGGCCCAGCCGGAGGAGCCCGCGGGGACCAAGCTCAGGTGCCCCTTCTCGGACATTTTCAACACCAGCGAGAACTCGATGGAGAAGCACATCAACACTTTTCTGCAGAACGTGCAGATTCTGCTCGAGGCCGCCAGCTACCTGGAGCAGATCGAGAAAGAAAACAAAAGTAAGTTTTGGGGCCCCCGCTCCTCCTCTGCGCCCGGCTTTTTCTTCCTCGCCCACTTGGGCGACCCTTGTCGCCTGCTTGGCCCGCGCCCCCTCCCCCCAACTCACATCCAGCCCTCGGCAGTAAAGCCGATGACACCGGAGAAAGGACACGCACGCACAAAGCTGCTAAAGATGTAACAAAGACGAGCGGGGGGAGAGGGGGGCCTGTCGGTGTGTCTGTCCAGCTACCCGAGGCTGGGAGGACCTCCCGGCGGAGGAGCGGGGGTGTTGTTGTTTGCTGACAACTGAGCCAAGAGCTCATCTCTTCGAGGTCGCCTTTCTTCCTTTTTTTTTTTTTTTTTTTCCGGAGCCTTCTCGGGCAGACAAGTGTTGTTTTTCTGTCGCTCGTTTCTGGGTGGGGTGGGGAGGATTAGAAGCCGAAAGTTGGAAACCGTAGGCAGAGCTCAGCGATTCCAGAAAGAAAACACACAGACACACACGACAACAATAACAACAGCCACCAAAAGCCCTTCCCGGCGTTAGCTGGGGCTGGCTTGGCTCTGCTTCTCCCTCCTGTCTACTTCGCTTTTTCCTCCCCTGTCTCAGCAGAGCTGGGCTCAGGCCATCGCGTCCTCGGATACAGAGCCCCTGCGCCTCTGTTGCCCTGGGGTGCCGCTTACCCCTTCCCCCCAAGAAACAGGCCGGCAGGGCCAAGCAGCGCCAGCAGCTCGCCCCGGAGCCGTGGTCCTCCAGGGAAACTTGGCGAGTGGAACGCAGCTAGAAGGAAACTTTGGGATCTCGCAGGAAACAATAGTTGGGGAAGAAGGTGTGGGCTGTTGTGTGCAGTTTCTTTATTTTCCGGGAGACGGCTCCCAAGCGAGCGCACAGGGCTAGGAAGGCAAACGCCTTCCTGGTGGATTTCTACCGTCCCCTCCCCACTCCCAGACTCAGGTGGGGGAGCGATGCGTTGTGGGGTGGGGGTTTGGTGGTTGCTGGGAGCCCCACCCCGGCCTGGCCTCCTTTTTTGTATTTGTCGGTTTCATTTTTGCCCCTGCCAGCCGGGTCCCCCAGCCCTCCCCAGCAGTCGACTCTGCGCCCTAATGGGGGCACGCGTGTGCGGTGTCTCCAGCGCGGTCCTCACAAATAATACGTAGCTGCGAGAAGGCGGAAGGGGCCGGGGCAGACAGACCGACAGACTAGAGAAAACCAGTCTGTTTAATCTGTCCGAACAAGTAGGAAGATCAATGAGACGACAGGGAGAGAGAGAGAGAGAAAATGGTCCGATTGCAACGTGTCAGATCTTGCATCCTCTTCCCCCCAAAACACAACAACAACAACAACCCTCAAACACAAAAACACCTTAGCTGACCGACACGCCAGTCCTCCAGGGTTAAAGTAAGCGTGTGTTGGCAGTGCAATTGTGCAGAAGCTGTAAGGCAAAAAAAACAAGGATTTGTGTTGGGAGGTCGGTGGTGCGTTCTTTTCTTTCTCTTCTCTCCTGTTTTCTCAGAGTGCCTGCCTGGGTTTCGAGAAAGGCTCGTCGCCGGCTAAGTACCCGAATCAGATTGCGATAATTGGCGGGGGGGGGGGGGGAGTCGGAGGGGGGAGTTGGGAGTGTGTATTCGTCAGGAGGATAGTTTCTGAAAAGCCAGAGCTGGTGTGGAGCTGGCTGAAGACGTGGTTTTGTTTGGTGTGTTTGCTTTTGTTGGAGGGGGGGAGGGGCGCGATTTCTTTAGCTGCCCCCCGCCCGGGTCCCTGATTCTTCGGAGTCTGTCCCTTGGCGCCGGCTCTGGCGAGGGGTGCACCCTAAGAGGGCACCTTGGCAGTGTGTGTGGCAAACCTGGCTTGCCCCCCTCCCCCAGCGAGGTGTACTAAAGAGGCTGCTCTAGCTTCCACCGCGTCCCGTCACCCCTTCGCACCCGCAGACAATCGGAGACCTCGGCTGCCCCCACACACCCCACCTCCGGCCGCCCTGGCTGCCGCCACCTCCTTGTTTACCCCGTGCCGGGGCTCCGGCGTGGCCACCAGTCACGTAAGCAGAGGGCCCGGAGCGCCGGGCCCGGCTGCCCCGCGCGGGGCGGGCCAGCAGCAGCGGAGCTTGGCTCCCGAGGCTGAGAAAGCCAGGGGTCTGCCTCCCGGTCCCTCTCCCGAGGCGTCTGCCCTGCACGTCCCCAGCCCCCAAGAGGGACACGGAACCTCAGCGCCCCACTAAAAGTCAACTTCGTGTGCGTAATCAGCTTCTCTGCCCCGCTGCCCCCCTCTCCTCTGGCCGGCTCCCCGCGGGAGTATTTTTAGCTCTCTTGCCTCTTTTCGCCGCCGCTGTTTGGCTCTGCATGACGTGATGACAACGGTCCCCAGATTTCCCCGAGAGCGTGGGCTGCTGCGCCGTGCCGGGCTCAGCTACAGAGACCCCGCCTCAGGCCCTCTCCCCCTCCCCAAAAGCTCACGCAGGCGAGGGTGACCTCCAGCAAACTAGGGGAGACCATCTTCTGGGCCCTCTGTTATACTCCCTGCAAACAGGAGCGACCCACGGGGGCCACTTTAGGCTCCCCACGCCCCCCCCCCCCCACCTGCGCCCGGTCTGGGTCTCCGGGTACGGAAAACCACGGGCCCTACATCTGCCTCATTTTATTGGGGGCGCTTCTTTGCGCTGGCTGCGCTCTGTTGTTTTCTGCTCGCTGCACACAATGCCCGCGCGTCACGGCGATCCGCGTGTGCACAGCAATAACGCGAGTCGGGGGGCGGGTCGTGCGTGCGCCGGGCTCCGGCACTGCGGGTCGCTCCAGGCGCGCGGGGCTTGTTTTGCTTCAGAGCCCCGCTTTCCGAAACGCTTACATCATTCAGTTGTTGGGAGGAGGGATGGGCAGCTGGCTTTCCTATAGGATTCCAGCATTTCCCAGGTCGCTGGTTTTTGGAAGGAAGCAGGGACCCTGGCTTTTTCATTATTATTGTGATGGGAGAGCTCAAGTTTTGTGTGTTGGGCAAGTTTTGGGTTGTTTTTCTTTTTTTAGGTCACTACTGCAAAGGTCATTGCTGGCCGGCTCAGGTGCACAACCTCCCCGCCTTCCTTTCAGCCAGTTCCCCTGTAATCACTTGATCTTAGTTTCTCCGCCTCCTCCTCTTCCCCCTCCCAGCTAGAGACACATGGTTTCCACATGGAGACAAACTTCTTTCCTCTGACTGGACTTGACCTAGCTGCGTGTTTCCGCCAATCGGCAGCTGCAGCTTCCTATGACGTCACGCGTTGCTGAGGCCAGAGACAGGGGGTGGGGCTAGGAGGCAAGCCAGGAAATCTCTGGGAGCTGTAGTGAGGCCAGCTGGTACAATCCCTTCTTAAAGGGAAGCTCTTCTCCCGGGAGATGGCTGTTGAGCCTCGATTCCATTCTCCATTTCGGGTTCTGTAAGCCCTTCCCGAAATGCACCGATAGAACCTGGTCACGCGTTCACGCGTTTTGTTTTTACTGTTGTTTGCGAAGTACTTGGCAAGAGCTTGCCTTATTTTACATTGTTGCTAGAACTGCTTTTCATTGCCTCTTTGAGGTTTCTGTTCTAGGAGTGCTCACTAAGTTGTGGCCATAGTGCTGAATTATTCCCAGCAGATATGGTGAGTTTTCTTCGGGGGAGAGGGTTCAGGTTAAGTCACCCAGTATTGATTGCTTTGTGCAGGGCAACATACCAGTAGGATAGGCAGGTACATTGTCCCTAAGGGCCAACTGATGTGAATCCCCAATAACCTCAAATTAAAGGCCTCCAGAAATATTAATCACGGAGACTGTGACCCTGTAATCACAAATTCAGAAATTATATATGAATAACTTCTGGCATCTATCCATTTTGGGGTCCAGTGGAGGGGTGGCAATTTAGGACTGAGTGATAATTAGACAAATATTTACTTCCTGTTTTGGAAAAGGTTAAAACTGAAAGAGAAAAAGATTCACAAAGGGTTGTGTGCATAAAAGCTGTCTGACAGGCAAGTGGAAGCTACTGTAATAGGTAAAAAGCTCTAGAGGACGGAAATGGTCTCCTCAGTGTCTAGGAAAGGTGGTTTTTGGGGAAAATGCTTAAGATAGAGAAGAATGATTAAATGGGAGTAGAAGCCATGGGTTGCTCTCTGGATCACCTGGGTTTGAGGATGAGGTCTTGTCCTAGGGAAATGAACCAGCCAAGGAGCAGCCTTTTCCTCCTAATGGACGGAGCTGCAGCTGTGTCCTATCATCTGGCCCCACCCTGCCTTCCTGACTTAATCTCCGTTCCTGTCCAGCAGGTCCACCAGCAAACAGACATCACAGTCATGCCTCTGTACTTGACTCACACTCTTCCCTCTCTTTAGAGTGTCCTCATTGTCTTATTCCCCTGGCGCTAGGTGCATCTTACCCGACCGTCAAGACCTAGGCTAGTTTACACCTCCTCTAGGCAGCGTCCCTTGGCTGTTTCTTCAGTCAGGGTAGTTGAGAGAAGGGAAGCGTTACAGTTACCAAGAGCAGGGCCCAAACTCCTCCTTTGCTGCTTACTGGCGGTGTGACGTTGGGCACAAGGCACCTCACCTCTCTGAGTTTCCATTTCTTTTTTTGTGAAATGGAGATACCAATAGCACCAGCCTCACATCATTGCTGAACAACTGCATGAGGCACTCCCTTTAAACATTTAATGTATTAAAATGTTAAAGTAAGACATTGAAGGTACCTGAAATATAGTAGGTGCTCAATACATATAGTCACTTCTCTGAGCTTTGATAATCAATACCATGTGATGCTTTGCTTGCTTCCTGTGCCTTTGCTTTATCCTCACTGGGAGGTGATTAGCACCTTAAGGGAAAAGATCATCTGTAGTATTTAAGTATATGTCACTGTTCCATATAGCATGCCGCTAGCCATAGAGGAGACCCGTAATATACATTCTTCGAGTGGTTTGATTTGGCATTTACGGACTATGGCATAGCAATCAGGTTTGAAGGTGGGGTATACATGACGGACTTTGTGAAGACTTGGAGAAGAGTGGGAAATACTGATCTCTTCCAAGGAGGGAGGATGTCCCCAATAATGGACACTGACTGCCCTTGGGCTATAAAGACCAACGCCTACAAAGAGATGGTAGTGCAGCCTGGAGAGCTGAAAGTGTATACACTATCATCAGCTGTGACTCTGAAAACGGATCAGTTACTGGCTTAGAGAGCAGGCTATTAGGGCAACTTATGCTAAAATTGAGGCTTTGATGGCAGCTAGTGTTCAAGCACGTCACATTTCTGCATGGCAGGCATCTTATGATTAATTTATTCCACAAATATGCACTGAGTACCTACTATGTGCAATTGCTTTTTTCTGAAAACTCTATGGGTTGATTTATGCTGGGGTGGAGTGGGGTATTTTTGGTGCAGTTGTGTAAAGAGCATTCTTAAATCAAGCTTCTATTTCCTCTGCATCTTAAATTATGTTCCCCAGATTCAACGTTTTTTCCAGTTTTAAATACGATCTCTGCCCACTGGTAAGTGCCAGAAGTAGACTTTCAAGGACATTGTTGTGGCTTTTAGAGTCCCAGAGCTCCCAGGGACTGGGTGCCCTGTGGAGGGGATCCAGGGAAAGGGGGCAGGGCCTTAGGTTCACCTACCTTCCCTCCTAGACCAAAACACTCTCCTGTTGACACACTCAGAAATGAAGATGTTTATCTGTGGATGGCTAAGCAAAAGTCTGGAGGTAAAACTAAAGAAAATGAAGAGGGTGGCTGCATGCAGCAGCAGCAGCAGCAGCAACTAATTGCATTGCATAGTATCAGTACTGGCTACCATTTATTGAGCACTGACTATGTACCAAGTATGGGGCTAACCATGCATTATCCTTCCAATCTCCACGATAACCCCACGACACAAGCAATTTTATTACACCCATTTACAGAGCAGGTAACAGAGGAGCAGGGATGCTGGGTAACTTATCCAAAGGTCATATGGTTAGTAAGTGGCAGGACTGAGTTTGGAAACCTAGGTCTCTGATTCTAGAATAAGCCTGCCGTCTTAACCATATATGTAGTTACGAATTTTACAGCCATTGATTGAAGTCCAGAAAGGTGAAATGACTTGCTCAAGGTCACCCGGCAACCTGAAACAGAGCTGGTGTTTGAAACACGTTGTTGATTGTCCAAGGTCTTCCTGAGTGCACCCGCTTAGAAAAGGTTGAGAAGTGAGGCTGGAGACAGAATAGCCAACCAGAGAGGGTTTGTTTTTCAGAGTTGTTCAACACTCCTGGCCTTAACTCAAGTTTAGGCTCCTAGGAAACACCCTCCCTCCCATCCCCGCCCCCACTGCCTTTCCCAAGTCTGTCCTCTGGACATATTAGAGGACTTGGGGCTGTTGCTATGGTACTGGGGCCAACAGCAGGTTCATCAAAAGCTGGGTCTTTTGCCTTAAAAAAAAAAAAAAGCCCGGCCCTGCAGAAATGAATTGGCCACAAAGATTTGCATCAGTCATTGTGGCTTGTTCTGTTTTAGATCCCCCCTGCCTCTCCACCCCACCCCCTCCTCCCTACTACCACACTTTCTATAAATACAGTTGGATAAATATTGATTTAAACTGGGTTTCTGGAGGAGAAGCACATGGTTGCCCTGGCCTGGTCTTCACTTAGATACCACCAGTTTGCCAGGCCTGAGACACCTAACCCCCAACAGCTTTGGCTTCCAAATGACCTGTTTTGGGGAGGTGAGTTGTGGTTATGTGGCTTTTGGGTTGAGAGAGAGAGAGAGAGAGAGAGAGAGAGAGAGAGAGAGAGAGAGAGAGAGAGAAAGAAAAAGGAGTAAAAAAGCAACTACCCAGCAAGAAATGGGAATCTTCATGCAGAATGAAGAGAGCAATTTTCAGCAGACAGAAATGGGGGGAGGTTTATTGCCTTCTGGCCTTCTGAACTATTCTCTTCCCTTTCCCACTCTTCCTTCCACTCCATTTTGGGTTTTGTTTTCAAAGGAGGCAGGAGGTAAGACAGAGTGTCAGGGTCAGAAGGATCCCCAGAGGTCACAGGGCATCCATCATCCTCACTATACAGATGAGCCTGAGGCCCAGAGAGGGACAGTGGCTTGCTCAAGAGGACACAGCAGATGTACAACCAGGTCCTTCTGGGTTGTGTTCCCTCCTGCCTGATGTGAGAATGGGTCCCAGGCCGAGCCCCAAACTGGGCTTTTGCTTTACAGGTCAGGTGCTCATAAAGTCAGCAATTCTGAAACCTGGTTTACTGATTCTAGGGTGTGTCCAGTTATTGCAAAGGTCATTGCAACATTCTCAATAGTCTTTCAAAATGAAGCTAATTTGTATTTGCCATTTAGAAAAAACGTTTTCTTTTCCATTGTGGTGCTGGTGGTGGTGGTGGTGGTGGTGGTGGTGGTGGTGATGGTGGTGATGGTGGTGGTGGTGGAGTGGGTGGAACCTGAAAGCAATGATAGCGACTGGATGGCTACCCAAGCCTGAACTGAAGAGGAAGAATTCAAGTCTCCCAGTGGGAACCTCCTTCTGGGGGTAGAGGGTAGAGCTCTGGGCTCACACTAGAGAGAGGCTTAATTTCTCAGGGACAGACACCTGCTCTCTAGCTCGTCTGCTAAACTGAAAGGAAGTAATTGTCTCTGATATCATTGTCCCTGAGTGGCCTGGCTAGAGGTGGTAAAGCTGTCAACAGCTGACTTAATCTCTCTGGCCAAAAATAATGGGGCATTTGCCATCCTCCCCAAGCCGGTGGTTCCTTCTTTGCTTCCTCATCTTGGCAGAATGTTATGCTGGGCCCCTGGCTTGTGAAATATTTTGAAAATTCAGGTGACTCCTGTTTTGAGCAATACATCTCCATGAAATATATGTAAGTAAGATCCCTTTTTAAAAAAATTTAGAGAGCTTCTCTTTAAAAGGCCCTTGTGGCAAATGTTTTTATAAAATGTGGAATTATGTGGCAGGAATTCTCTTGGTTTGGTGATTTTGTCCATTATTAAACTGGTATTTGTGGGAGTACATATTGCTTTATGTCAGGCACTGTGCTAGGTCTCCGAGGTATAGTCCCTTTCTTCATGGAGTATATACTCTATTCCACTGGCAGGTTTTAGAAATTCAGTTGTCTTAAAGTGAACTTCAGCAATGTGGGATTGCATCTGACTTGGGTTTTGTGTCTTTGGTTTTAGCCATCATTACAGATAGAACAAAAATTTATCTTGGGCTTCCACAAGGAATAGTCCCTCTCCTCCCTGTACTTCCGCCCCTCCATGACCTCCATGTTTAAAATCCTTTGTTTTGTGTTTGTCTTTGTAATTTTTACAGATCTGACGACTTCTTCTTCCCCTCCTCCCCCTCCTCCTCCTTCTCCTCTTCTTCCTCCTCCTCCTTCTTCTTTTTAAACTGCCTGAACTTAGGAAACCAAGTACCGGGTAAGCAGCCTTGTAAACAGACACATTCCACTCTCAGTTCTTTACAGATGGGGGCATTCTGTACTTGGGGGATAGTCCATACCAGTGTTCCTCCCAAGCCCGCTCTCGCATACAACATGCCCTTGGCCACATATCTCTAATATCCAACTTGAGCGTCTACTAAGGAAATTTAAACAGCAAAATTAGGAAGATAAACAGCAAAATTAGGAAGATAATCTCCCTCTCTCACGAGAGAGAGAGAGAGAGAGAGAGAGAGAGAGAGAGAGAGAGAGAGAGAGGGATTGGGAAATTCAAACTAAAGTCAGTAAAAGGGGACTTGGTTTACCTACTATGTGAGATATTTTACTCTGTGTCTTTGCCATTAGCAAGGATACTTGAATGGAGGGCATGCCTAAGGTGGCTCTGTTTCTGGCCATGGGTGGCAAGTGGGAGCTCAGATGGCTTTGTTTTTACTTCCACTGGGACTCAGAACTACCTTATGGCATCCACCTGTGTTACCTCCGTCTTTCCTCCACCGCACTTGACCTTGTCTACCATATTTTTGACTCCCAAAACTCTGAGTACCTTGCATACAACTTTCTTTCTTTCTACCAGCTGTAAAATTTAGCTCAATTCAACAAATAATTTCTAAAACCTGCCACGAGCCAAACACTGTGACCGGAGCTTTCAAAGTGCAGTATGTATGGACTCCAGTTCCAGTGCAAATGATAGACAAATAAAAGACCATTAAATAATTCTTGTCTGTCTCCTGGGAGTCTGATAACCTGCCCCAAGGGTGTTGTTGACAAGTCTCTGTTTTCCTAAGGAATAATGATAACGGCCCAGTGCTAAGTGTTTTATATTAAATCCTCCAACAGGAGGGTGCTATAATGATCCTCATTTTATAGATGAGGAAAGCCTTAGTCCTTGCAAGGCAGGCTGACTTTCTCCAGGCCACATAGTACGAACAAAGAGTGGAGCTGAGACTCAAACCCAGGGTTTTCTTTCTTCCTACGAAAACTTAGAGCTCTGGGAGAAGCCTCAGGGAGCAAGAGGCAAGAAATGGAATCTAGAATGTTTGAAGTCCAGGCTAAGGGTCCCCTGGGGAATGCCTCCCTGGAGTGACTTCCTTTACTCCCCACTCATCCTAGGGCAGCCAAACTCTTCCAGAGCAATTTGAGTGTTGACACTGAAGCCAGATAGGGCCCTTTTTTCTAGAGGGTGATGGTCTAGGGTGTTGCTACTTGCACGTGCAGCACTACCTTGCCCAGCAACCCCTGGGGCACTCACCCAACCAGTAGGGCTCCTGTAGCTCTGCATGCTCGGGTGTCGGGGGTGTGAATCCACACCCTGTCAGGCTGTACTAGGTGCCCAAGCTTGTAGGACAACTGGTCTGGCCCATCCTTGCAGCCTAGGGCTTCTGCCAGAGAAGCCAGAGGAGAGAGGCAAGTGCGAGCTACAGAGATGAGCTTTAGGCCCTGGCTGCCACTGTGACAGCATCGGCCAGCTGGTTCCGGTCAAACAGCTTAGGTCCAACTTCTTCCTTTCCTCGATCGAGATCTAGGAAACCAGAGTGATCTTAACTATAACTGGGTTCACGTCACTTCCTTGTTTAAAACCCTTCAATAGTTTCTTTCCCGTCTCACTTAGAATAAAATCCAAATTCCTTGCATGGTCTTCACCCTTACTGTTTAGAGTGTGGTCAGAAGATGAGGTGTCTTGGCGTCTGCGGGGAGCTTGTCAGCAATGGGACTCCCAGGCCCCAACCCGAAACTGCTGAATCCAAACCTGCATTTTACCACAGTTTCCAGGTGATTTGTGTGCTCACTAAAATTTGAGAAGCTGGCCCGACAGCCCCTGTGATTTCCCTAATCCTCCACCCACTTAAAGCTGCCCCCACCCTCATTTATCATTGATCCCTTAGCCAACTTATCACAATTGACAATGATTTTACTTGCTTGTCATCAGTCTGTCAGTCT
Organism: Rhinolophus ferrumequinum; assembly: GCF_004115265.2. Taxonomy (NCBI): domain Eukaryota; kingdom Metazoa; phylum Chordata; class Mammalia; order Chiroptera; family Rhinolophidae; genus Rhinolophus; species Rhinolophus ferrumequinum. Next base: position 17,043,017 of record NC_046299.1, on the reverse strand, counting down.
AGAATACAAGCACCTTTGAGGACAGGAGCCACAATTAGTTTTGTTCATTATTCTACCTTTAGCATCTAAGTGAGTGCCCAGCACATAGTAGATGCTTAAGGAATATTTGTTGAATGAATGATGAGTTTTCTGCCCTTAACCTTCTGACCCAGTGTCTCCCAACAAGGGAGCCATTGGTGAGACAGTTCTTGTGCAGATTTGTACAGAATACTGCAGGATTTAACATCCGTGGTTCCCACTCAGTAAATGCCAGCAGAACCCCAAAGTCATTGTGACACTCAAGAAAGACACTCCTACACCTTTCCAAAGCCTCCTGGGGGATGATATTACCCCTGGTTGAGAACATTGTCCTAACTAATTTTGTTTGACTATGTCCAACTGGACATACCCTGTTGTATGCTGTGGGGTCCAAGAGTTAGAAAAATCCAGGATTGAATCCATTCACTAGCTACTGTGTGACCTTGGGGAAATCTCTTAACCTTTCTGGGGCTCATCTGTGAATCAGGAATCTCAGAGGTGTGCTGAGCATTAAATGAACTGACTCTGCAAGCAGCACCAGGCACACAGTTGGCTCTCATTATGTGGCAGCTACCAGTAGGCAAATAGAGGTATATTATTCTAGGAACTCTGGAGAATCCCAGAATCCTAGAATCAGGATGCTGGATTGAGAAGAGATAGATCACCGATGTCTTTGGCAGGCAAGGGCCTGGTATTTTTATTCTAAACTGTGCACCTGAGGCTGAGAACTCAACCACAAGGCAGCAAGGCTGGGTGTGTGATTTAATGTCCAGTACCTGGATCGGCTTAAAGAGAGACTATCTGCACTATCTCTTCTATCTGCACAAGTTTCTACTGCCCGGAGAGGAGTGGGGATACCAAGGGGTAGGGGCCGAGAAAGTCTAGGCAGGCTCCTGGCAGGGGATGGAAGGTTACCCAGGGCTGTGGCAAGAATGTGGGGCATCCTCTTAGCAGCAGGGGAAGCCTCTGGCGAGCTCTTTTTTTTTTTTTTTTTAAGGTTTTAAAATTAAGTTGCATCTAACTTTGAACGAATAGGTCATTGCATCCAAAACCCGATAAATGCAACCAAAAAATTATAGTATATTCTTGCTTTTGAATACAGACGTGAAAATTCTAAACAAAAAATTAACTCATGGAATGAGCAGTGTTTCAAAAGAATAGCAATACCCTGGCTGACCAGGCAATATGCCAAAGATGGCTGCAAGTCACACAATCTACCGGTATAAATGATTATCATCACACATTAAAGGAGAATAATAATATGTGACTACAGCAACAAATGTGAAATATCATCTGAATAAAGTATTTGGAGGGCACTTGTAATGAAGGAAACTATGTACCTCCATACGACAGAGAATATTTACCTGTGGTGGTTTTTTAATTAAAGTGGTGTAGTGTGAGGTTGGCCCATGGCTTGTGGTCATCACCACCAGCAGAGGAGTTGATTCTGAGGCCGACTTCTCAGAGAAGAATGAACCTTGAATAGAAAACTAAAGCAGGCTTGGGATCCCTTTGGAATGTAACTTGATATTTAAAGGTTGGGGCTCCACAAAGTTAAAAGACCAGAAAACTCACTCCGTTTTATTTATTTATATATTTTTAAAAACATTTATCAACCAGAAAAAGAATTCTGGAGATGGGTAGAGAGCACAAGACACGAGTCTGTAGTAGGTCTGGGTCCTACCCCTTGTGTGATAGACAGCTGTGTGGCCTTGGGTATGTTACCATATCTCTCTGAGCCTCAGTTTTCCCATCTGAAAACTGAAGACTGGATTGGGCAGTAAGCTCAATGATATAAACCTCCATGAAATAAACCATGAAATGTTATTTGGGGGAACATTCACCTGGCATGGCCCTAGGAGAATCCTCCTGAATACCTTGTCAGGTGTCCCTCCACGTGGGATGCTCCCGAGTAAGCAAGCCACTTACATATGCATATTAATTGAGTCCTGCAATGCAGATTTCTTCTTGGGTCTAAGTTAAAGCAAAAAAAGAAGGAATGGGACATTTGAGAGATTAACAAATAACAAATCCATTATAATCACCAAACTAGGCTGCTGTAATAAGGTCCATTTGATAAAATGTAAGAAGTCCTTTTCTATAAGAGGGAAGAGATAGGCCAGGATGCAAGTCAAGTGCAGCTGTTTCAGCCTCTGCCCGTGGCCTGATCTCACCAGAAAATTGAAGTTAAAAAGCAACAAACTTCCAGATTCAGTGATCTCAGATTAATGCTGTCTTCCTCTGCTATTTGCTCCCACCCCCATGTCCTTTCTGTCCCTTTCTCCCCAGCACAGGCACCTGGGTCGCTTGGTGCTTTTCCGTGTGGTTGGGATGTCAGCAGACAGCCCTGGTGACTGGAGCTCTGGGAGGCGGCAGCTACCTCTCGGGTTTAGCATTACGTCATCCCTTCTAGACCCAAATTTATCTCGGCTGCACACAGACCCGCAGCTCGGAGCTGCTGCTGACTTGAGGAGAGCTTACGCGTGAAGTTAGGCAAGGCTGACTCACTGGGCAGAGGGAAAGGTTTTCTGCTGTTCTTCATGTTTCTGGGCTCTGAAAGGAGGAGAAAGGGGGTCTGCAATTGTCATTTTGGGGTGGGGGATGGAAAAATGTGTAATTGTTACGGCTCTCATTTAGGAGCTGAGGACTCACCCTTCCCTGTCCCCAACCTTGATTATTTGAATTCCCTTATCCTTAAAGATAATTGCAGAAAACAGTGCCCTGCATGGGAAGCACCTTGCAGTTTTCAGGGAAGTTCTCTTAAGCCCCTTGTGTCACCAGCACAGTGACTTTGGACTTGTAGCTTCACCTCATGATCCCTTCCCCTTTATCCATCTCTTCTATCTGCAGAAAAGATGTGACACAGACCAGCCTCCTCCATTGTTCCTGAGTCTACAATAAATCATTTGAAAATCTGCATTGACTAAAGTGTGCAGGGAAATGACCCCTAAGAACAGTGAGCTTTGCCTGTTTCCTTCAGAAAGCAGATTGTCCCCATCGGGCTATGTTTGTTATAGGCCTGGAGGACTCTGGGGGACTTTTTCCATCTTCAAATGAGACTCCCTGAGAGAGCTACTTTTGGGAGAGGACAGAACCAAAGACTATAGGTAAGATTCCAGGTTCTTTTGTCTGTAGACGTTGGAAGCCATGCTTTTCCTCAGTTTCCCCATCTGCATTTGTTCATGTGAGCAAAAGAAAGGCCCTGGTTGCCTCTGGGTTCCTCTAGGCTGGGACTGGTGCTGAGGGATGGTTTGTGGGTACCAAACATCACTCTCTTGAGGCTACAGATCCATGCTCAGTGTTGTAGGAGGCCGTTGTGGCCAGTGTCCAAGCAAGAACTGCAGGAGTCACCCAAAGCAGGGAGAAGGAAGTGGCACTTTCGATTGCTGTTAGAAAAGGCTGGATATTTCTAAACCTAAATCAGCCCTTACTTAACACTGTCCATTGCCCACTATCACCTCTCCTCTTCTTCAACATATACAGGTGGCCTTTTGGTGGCTCCTACCCTATTTTCCGTCTTCTTATCTCCTTCTTGGCCGTAGCTCTAAAAAAAGGACTGGTTAATTCATCTGGGGGTCAACTGTGAAAAGCCAGGCACGTGCACCAAACACCCTGCTTTCTCTTGATACCCTGCTAGAGCTTATGATCTATGGATTTAAACCCATCTTAAACCCGTGTGTATTTTCAGTTTGTACTTTTTTTCTTGATTGCATATCACACGGTTTACCTCCCATTGGGTAGACTTTTATTTGTCATAAAACTGCCTCTTTTAAATTCCTGGGGTAGCTCTTAGCAATTTGGGATCTAAAGCTTAAAGGGGTTCTACAAGTGGTAGAAAGTAACTTTCAACCTAATAATTTCTACCCTCAACTAATAGATGTTGTGAGTGAATAGATATTTTCTTTTAAATCTTTTCTTCCCCTACCCAACATGTCCCTTTTTGACGGTGGAGGATGATTATTACCAACACCCAATGGTAAAGCCTAGATCTTAAGCGACCTAGCCAACAGCTGAAAAAGCACAGTTCCTGTTTTAAAGCCTTTATTAAAAAAATTAATTCTCCAGTGGTTTGTGAACACCTCTCATTTTGGGTCTCCCTGCATTTGATGGAACATTTACTTGATTCTTAAATGTGGTGCCAAGTATAATGTTTTAAAGAGCTGGAAGAATTTTGCAGTTTTTGACCTCATTAGAAATCTCGTTCACCTTAAAAAAAGCGGGGGTGGTATTAAAATGTAGTATAAAGCTCATGATATTTTTGAGAGTAAGATTTTCATTTTGAGATGGTGTTTTCTGCAGTAGCCACTGGAATTTCTCCCCTCACCAGGAGCTTCCTGTCATTTTGGATGTCCACCAGCAGGTTAAAATAATCAGGGTGGGAAAAAGTTATGGATGTTTACACAATTCCCAGCTTGTTCCTAGAGCATTCAACAGTTAGGACTCTCTTGCCCTTCCTCTCCCTAGACCAGTGGTTCTCAAACAGGGATGATTTTGTGCCCAGAAGACATTTGGCAATGTCTGAAGACATTTTTGGTTGTCACACCTGAGGGTTGGTGGTGTGCTACTGGCATCTAGTGTGTAGTGGCCAGGGATGCTGCTGAATATCCCACAATGCACAGCTTGCCTGTCCCTTCTCCCTCCCCTCCCCAGAAGGAATTATTTGCCCCCAAATGTCAGTAATGCTGAGGCTGAGTAACTCTGGTCTAGACTTTGAGGACCTGTTAGATTGAGGACTTGGAAAGAGGGTGATGGTGAGGACAGCCATTGACATTATTTTAATATGGTCCCTGCTCTCGTTAGCTACTGCTTTCAGTTCTGTTTATGGAGAACATGAGTGGAAAAAATGATCATGGCGTGTATTTATTGAGTGCTGGAATTATTTCATTTAATCTTCACAATAAGCCCAACTGATTATACACTTTAGAGCAGGGTCCATATCTGTTTCTATCATTACTGTGTACATGTCTAGTACAGTACCCGGCACATGGCAGGCCCTCAACATTTTGATAAATAGAGTAATTATATCCATTTTACACACGAGAAAAATGAGGCTTGAAGAGTCCACACACCTATTGTAAGTAGCAGAGTCCGGATTTGAACTGAAACCTGTGTGACTTAAGCACCAAGTCACTTACCCAGGAAGTTATATCCTTCACTTGCAGCACAAGAGAGGTTTTCTAGCCTCTAGAATCACTAATGAGGGGCTGAGGGAGGAGAAAGAAGTTTTCAAAAATAAGATTTTAAAAACTTTACCTCTGCGTGGAGATTGAGGTGGAAGAGCCTTACAGCCTTACAGACCTCTCTGGTTCTGATGGGATCATCCCTTGTTTCTGAACAGTGATTTTGGCTTCACAAGTGTGAGGATAGAGTCCCAGAGAGCAGTTTCTAGGCTCTTGGCCTCACGTGGAAAGGTGCTGGCTCAGGTAGTAGATGGCCATCAGCCGTGACTAGTTGGCCATCACCTGTTACCAGTGAGCCATTAGCCATTGATATAACTGCAGTGGCTGCAGTGGGTTGGTTGGTTGGTAGAGAAGCAGGCGGTGGATTGCGGATCATGTGGCTCCTGCTTCCTGAGTCTCCAACCCGGCCGCCAGCAAGAATATAGTGGTGTGACTCCCCTATCTATGGCTCCGTGGGTGTTCCTTTTTGGCCTCACCTTATACTGCGTTCTTGTGTGGGGGGCGGGACCAGAGACCCCGCATGACAACAAGTGTTTCTGTGTATCCTGTTGAGCAGCACATTTTGAAGAGGGTGAAACTGAGGCACAGAAGTTACAAGAGAAAGTAGCAGGGGATAGAGGACTGGAACTTCGGATTAAAAAAATTCCCCAGCTACTGGGTACCCGCCGAGAGATGCTCAGAAAGGGATTCCCGGGAGTAGACTCAGCACCCTCAAACCCTTCCGTCACAGAAGCAAAGCCCAGCTAACTTCTTAGTCTTTATACCCTGGAGGGAGAAGCCAGGCGGGACTACACATCCCAGCGGCCATTGCGGAATTCGGAATAGCGCAGACGCGCTAAAGCAGCGTGCATACTACGACTCCCGGCGGGCAGCGGGCATGGGGGGGCGGGACTACATTTCCCAGGAGGTAGAGGAAGGGGCGGGAGGGGGCGGGCCACGGCGCTGCTCCCGCCCCTCCCCCGTGCTCAGGAGGGGAGGTAAACAAACCGCGCGCGGGCTGCGGGCAGCGCTGCTGGAGCAGCGGGGGCGGCTGAGCCCTGGGGGTGGCTGACTGAAAGTCGAGCTGTGGCGGGGTTGGCCCGCCCGCCTGCCCGCCGCACATGTCCCGGGGCGGCGCCAGACTGTAATCGCCTGTGGCGCCTCCTGTCGGCGGGGGAAGGGAGCGCGGAGAGGCCCCGTTTGCCACCGCGGTGCCCATGGAGCGGGTACGGATGATCAATGTGCAACGCCTGCTGGAGGCGGCTGAGTTTTTGGAGCGCCGGGACCGAGGTAACGGCTGGGCGCCGTCGCCTCCGCCTGACCCCGCGCACTCCTGCTCCGCTCGAGGAGTGCGGTGCGGTGGGTGAGGGTGTGCGTGTGACGAGGTGCGCGTGTGAGGGACGATGCGCGTGCGAGGAGATGCGTGAGAGAAGTGAACGTGTGAAGGGAGGTGCGCGTGTGAGGAGGTGCGCGTGTGAGGAGGGGTGCGCCTGTGAAGGGAGGTGTGCGTGTGAGGAGCGGTGTGTGTGTGTGTGTGAGGAGGGTGCGCGTGAGGAGGGGGCGCATATAGAGGGGTGCGTGTGTTAGTTTGTGAGGGGAGGGGTGTGAGAAGCCACCCGTGTGAGGGGAGCTGTGTACATGAGTGCATGCATGTGAGGGGAGGTGCGTGTGGGTCTGTGTCTGTGCAGGAGGGTGAGGGGCAGGGAAGGGAGGAGATGGAGGAACGGGAGAGGGTGAACCTGGAGCTGGGGGAGGAGGGGAGGTGGGCCCGAGGAGAGGGGAGGGAGCGTGTTGAGAGGGGAGGCGTCTCTAAGCACGGACTGCACTGCTGGAAGGGGTGGGGGGTAGCGCAGGTAGGGGTGCGGGAGAAAAGGCTGCGAGCGCGGAGGAGGGCGCACACTTACGGGGAAGGCATCCGAGAATCGAGGTGTGATGCGACGGGATCCTTTAGCAATGGAGAGAGACTAACAGAGATGTAGAGAGTGGGGTATAAAGAGTAGGAACTCGGAGGAGAGAAAATGCCCTACAACGAGGTGATTGGATTAAGTACACAAAAACGTGGGGCTCAGAGGGACACCTTTTAGGAAATTTTGAGGCACGTGAAATAATTGAGGTGAATGGCATCTGTGCTCAGAAATGAGTGTGTTGGAGTCAAGAATTCTTGGACAAAAGGATTTTGTAGAGGGTAAGTTACTTGGGTTAGAGGAAGGTTCCGTACACCTTCCAGGTTGTTGTTTGGGTCCGCATGTAATGTCCCGGGATGGATAGCCAGGTAAGGACTGGAAATTTTATCTTCCAACCAAAAAGAGTGAACACATATTACCTCTTTTTCCTTCTCCGGTTTTAACCTTTTACTGCAAGGACTTTAGATCTGTGGATCCATGGATTTGGGTATATTCATTCCTCTTACCACGTTTTATTTTCTTGCTGTCTCTTTAGAGTGTGAACATGGCTACGCCTCAACGTTCCCCTCCATGCCGAGTCCCCGGCTGCAGCATTCAAAGCCCCCACGGAGGTTGAGCCGGGCACAGAAACACAGCAGTGGGAGCAGCAACACCAGCACTGCCAACAGGTAGCAAGTGGCGAGGTTTGCAAAGGGCAGCCAGAGGGAAGGAGCACACACTTAGGCAGAAGTGCCAGCCCTACTGACCTCCCTTCTCTACTGTCAAGTCTGGAGTGATACTGAACAGCCAAATGGGTTCCTTTACCACTCGCCCTGAGGATTTGGCTAAGGTCTAGGGATCATTCCTGACTTTGTATGGAACGGAAGGAATAGAATCTGGAAAGACAACCAAAGAAGTTCTTGCTGGGATTAAGTGGGGAGGTCTGTGACTGACAGGACATTAAGTTAGACTTGGCAGCGTGCGTCCATGCATGCAACTACATGCTAAAAGTAATCTTGGGCCAGCTTTAAACTTGAATAACCCAACAATTTTTAAAACTCGGAAATAGTTCAGGCAGGATATAAAGCAGAATCCGTGTTCTGTTAAAGGACTAGATATAGTTTTAGGTGGAGTAGGAAGTTAGTGGATATGGTCTATTTGTTGTTTAAGAATGAAGGGGGAGACCACGCTGTGGGAGTTTTACCTCTTATTTAATGATGAGATTGAATTTGTAAGGGAGCTTTGAAACCCAAAAGGAAAACAGGGAAGATGCTTATTCTTCATTCAGCACAAACCTACAAAATGCTTGTCTGGATATACTCAGTCATAGTTGACATCCGTTTTTTGAAACTTCTTGGTGTCTGTCTGGCTCTTCGTTGTTTTTGTTCCAGAGGGCTGGTGAATTCTAAGGATTCACCTTAGTAGAAGAAGTTTTCAAAGAGCCATCTTAAAATCAGCAGAGACTGCCTTTTCCATCGATAAGAGGAATTAAATGAGACCTTTTTTCCTGATTCCCAAAGATTTGTCTTAGAGAATATAAACACTCATTTTGGAGGGGCACAGCAATCTCTGGGTAACTTAAGTTTGCTTGAAGGGTTTGTGTAACTCCGGACAGGTAGTTGAGTAGTCGCCTAGGGAGGGAGCAGGAATAAGGGCTCTTACTACTAAATGATGCAGAAAACCTGAGGCTCCCATAGAGAACAGAGCTCAAAAGGTTGGCTCTCCCTACTCTGCATTTCTGACATCTCTGAAGCAAAACTAAGAATCACATTTTTTCCTTTGACTCATCTTTAAAGCTGTATGTTTCCTTTTTTGGCTTCTGTTCTTCATTAAGACTGTTCTGTATTTTTAAAACTTAACTTTTAAAATAATTAGCTGTAAGCTTAACATGCCACATTTACATTTATGTGTGTGAGTCTAGAGGGTTTGTTGTGGTGTGGTAGGTTTGGGATGAAAACCTGTTTTGGCTTCTGTGCTTCATTAAGACTGTTCTGTATTTCTGAAACTTAACTTTTAAAATAATTAGCCATAACCTTAACATGCCATATTTACATTTAGGTGTGGGTCTAGAGGGTTTCTTGTGGTATGGTAGGTTTGGGATGAAAATATGTACCGTGATATATAGTATTTTAAAAATATAAATTTTCTTGGTCTTCATAGGTTCTCTGTTTAAGGCATCAACAGTTAAAACCTACTACATTCAGGAATTTATGGGTTTTATAATCCATGTATGAATTTAAAAAAACATTATTTTTTAAATTTGAAGACATAGGAAGAATACCAGATAGGAAGTCAGACCTGGGTTCTGTCATGCTACAAGTATTTATTGAGTCTTTATCTACTAGAAATCAGGTGTATGATCTTATTGCATTTTCTGTCTGTTCCTTACTGCCCTTATTTATAAAATGAGGGGATGGACTATATACTACCCAAGGTCTTTTCTTCCCCTTGAAGTTCTACGGCACTGATTTATTGTCAGTTTTAGAGATCAGTTACTGTATTAGTTATTCACTCACTATACCACCCCATCATTGCAGATGTGACATTTTTACGCACAACTCAAAAATTATACAGGCATAAATAAGATGTGAATTTCTAGATTTTACCAATTATGTTACAGGTCATTAATTAATAAGTCTTTATCATCCGTTGACTTATACTGCTCAGCTTGGAGGGTTTTTTTTAAAGATTTTTTTGGGGAAGGGGAACAGGACTTTATTGGGGAACAGTATGTACTTCCAGGACTTTCTTCCAAGTCAAGTTATTGTCCTTTCAATCTTAGTTGTGGAGGGTGCCGTTCAGCTTCAAGTTGTTATCCTTTTAGTCTTAGTTGTAGAGGGCGCAGCTCAGCTCCAGGTCCAGTTGCCGTTGCTGGTGGCAGGGAGCGCAGCCCACCATCCCTTGCGCGACTCGAGGAATCGAACTGGCAACCTTGTGGTTGAAAGGATGCTCTCCAACCACCTGAGCCACCGGGACCAGCCCTCAGCTTGGGATTTTGACTGATGTTTCTCTTTCATGCTAGTGTTTCTGTTGAGATCCCATTGTATGTAGGACCAAAGTGCTAATTACTGTGTTTTAGCACAGCATGTCAGAAAATTTGTAAAGCTACAAGCATGCCATGTTGTTCTTACAGTACCCAAGGGAAAATAACTATGTACATTGGACCATCTAACACTAAGGAAGGTAATTTTTCATGGGAATATGAGGAGAGAGAAATAGATTTTATAATACCGTGTTTCCTCGAAAATAAGACCTAGCTGGACAATCAGCTCTAATGTGTCTTTTGGAGCTAAAATTAATATAAGATCCGGTCTTATTTTACTATAATGTAAGACCGGGTTTTTAATATAATAATATAATACAATATAATATAATATAATACCGAGTCTTATATTAGTTTTTGCTCCGAAAACATTAGAGATGATTGTCTGGCTAGGTCTTATTCTCGGGGAAACAGGGTATATTATCTCAAGGACCCCCCACGTGTGGGGTTTAGGCTGAGGCCTCTAGGTGAAAACTAGTATGTTAAAGTGAAACACTAGAAATGATTTCTCCTTACCATTTTTTAAAACTTCTGCTTTGTGAAGCAGGGGAGCCAAGGATCAAATTCCAGTACTGAGATACTTGGGAAATAGTGTCGTTAATCCATTTGTAGGGGGAAACTGTAGACTTCTGTTAACTTTAAGCCTATTACTGGATTTAACAGAGATTTTATTATACTGGTTACATAAGGCAGAAAGAAGACTTGTAAAAATTCTCTTTTATTAGTCCTCTGAAACAAGGAAAGGAATAGAGGTGATGAGTGTATATATCTTATTTTCCTAATTAACAAGCTGTCTATATGGAAGTTGCTGTTGTTAGTATGCGTTTCTTTTTAAACTTTTGTTTAAGTGTGTTTTTCCAGGACTCACCAGTCCAAGTGTCAAGTAGTTGTTTCAATCTAGTTGTGGAGGGCGCAGCTCACAGGGGCCCATGTGGGGATCGAACTGGCAACCTTGTTGTTAAGAGCACCGGCTCTAAGCAACTGAGCTAACTGGCCGAACCCCTATTATGCGTTGTGAACATTTGTATCGTGTATGTCATAAAATGACATTTGTTTCCCTGACACTGTAGCATCTTTAAGATACAATGTTGGTTAACCTTTTTTCCCTCAATATTGTCAGGTATAATATGATATTCCTAACATAAAATGTTATTTTATAAGTTTATGTTGCAAATTTACTCATAATATAAATTCCTATTCCTCTTTTCCCTCAAGTCTTGAAATCTTATTTTCACAGAAGTACAAAGGAGAGAAAATAATGTGATGTTAACAAGTTTGTACATTGAAAATCCCAGTAATTTTATTATTTGGGATCCTTTTAACTGACATTTGGGACCTATAATATATAATTGTTTTTTAAATAAATGTATTCTTGGTCATGCCCTACTGGCACACTTCCTAAAAATCACCCTTGCTAAAATGTTACTGCTCTTAGAGAACCTGGCTGCAATCGGCTATCTTGCTCATTGAGGAGCAATCAGATAAGCTCAAATTCCTAGCTTCTTTACTGTTTCATCTCACAACTGAAAAATCTTAAGATCTGTCATCTCTAAAGCTCTACTAACTCTACTCTGTGTGGCTTCAGTGTAACACTGATTTCCTCCTAAACATCTCTTGATTCTGCCTCCTTTTCTATCTTCATTATTACCCTCCTAATCTAAGATACCGTCATCTCTCACCTGGACAACTGCCATCGCCTCCTAAATGGTATTCCTGCAACCACTTTTGCCCCAGATACAATTCTGATGAATTATATTGGCTAGCCTTCTTTCAATTTCTTCAATACACCATGTTTCCTATCTCTTTGCACATACCTTGTTCTCTTCTGGGAATCATTTCTCTTCCCCTTTTGCCAAATTATCTCTATAGTATCTAATAACACTCTTAGTTCAGCTCAATTATAACTTCTTCTGCAAAGCCTTTCCTCATCTGCCAGAGTTGATCAGGTATTCACATCCTTCATGATACTCCTACTTTTCCTTCATAGTGTTAAGCACAGTTTGTAGAAATAGGGTTATCTGATTGTTTGATTAATTCATGTCTCATTCGTCGGACTGAAAACTCCATGAAGGCAGGAATTTAACCTCTTCTACTTATATCCCCAGTACCTATCATATACGTAGATGTTTCTCAAAGAATCGAAGGTTTTCAAATTCCAGGTAGACTGTTCTAAATTGGAACTGACTTTTTCTTATGTGCTGAGTACCATACTAGACTCTGGAAGGAGAAATGATGGAAAAATATGCAACTCCTGTTTGGCAAACTGATTACTTTGTAGTCTAAAGGGTGTTAATAATAATACATTTGGACAGGAAAACAATGTGTAGTATTTGAAGAATAAAAATCTTCAAATTGCCAATTCTGTAAACGTGTATATTATAGTAGACTACAGAATGTTGCAATTAATTTTAAAGAGCACTCATCCTGTGTCATGAAAATAAAATACCAAAACTTGTATTGCAAAGAACCGTAAGTCTATCATATGTTGTCAGTAAATTTTGCATGTTCCTGTTACACATACATAATAATCATATTATTTTATGATAATCTAGAAAGTAGTGTGTACTAATTTTTGCTTGAATTTCAAGCTGAGGAAAAAGTTCTTCTCTTTAGTACTAAAGAATCTCACAGCAGCAATATTTCAGTTCCACCTGCTAAGATTGAGGACACTAAAAAACAAAACAACTTTCCTTTTGCTTTTAAGGCTTTAGTTGAACTTTTTGTCAACTACAGAATAATGAAATGTTTTAGTCATATTTTAGAGGAAATTATTGTATTAGATTTTCAGATTTATCTTTTGGGATTGTCTTATTGATGGATTATTAGTTCTTTGAGTTGGTGGTGGTGAATTCTTTTTGTAGGGTAGTTGTAGAGAAATTTTTTTCCCCAGTGAAAGTAATTTGAGATTTGTTACATCTTCTGTTCTTATTCTTTTTGCATTTTTATAAATAGTTTTAATGTCTGGCTTAGTAGAAGATAGCTGGATTTTACATGTGCTTCTGCATTTAGTGTGTTACCATACCTTCTGTTTTTAGTCCTAAACATGTACCTATTTGTTCACAGATTAATTGGATGAAGCATTATTTTTTGTGAAGCTTCGTTTTACTTTTCTATGTTTTTCAAATTTTCTATATTAAGAAATAGTTTCAGTGTCTTTGTCCAATACAAAACTCCCAAAGTTTCAGGACAGGAGGAGAGATTAGTAGCAGTTAAACTCTTAATGGTTGTTCTTCAGTATTTTCCAGATGTCGAATAATTAACATATCCAATGTGATATGTTCTGTGATATTCTGCCTTCCACCAAAACCAAGTTTAAATGAAAAATTCTCAAGAATTATTTATATACCACACTCTAAACAAACTCAGACTTTCCATTAAATGCTTCATTCAAGCCTAAGTTTATGGTTGCTGGGTTTCTTAAGGATATATTCCTCTATGGAAGTATCTTTTGAAGGAGACTTACATAATCATGACTTGTAAGTCAGTAGGATAACTGCTTCTGTTACTTTTTGATGAGAGGCCTTTCGCCAGAATATTAAATATATGATGGTGGAAGATCACATATCACAGAAAAGGAATTCAGGATTTCATCTGGTATAGTGATCTGCTCTATGAAGATAAGATATTGTCACCCATTTTATGATTAAAGCACACGTGGCTTAGAGATGGTAAGTGATTTGCCCAAGCATTATGTCTATAGGCGGTTGGTTGAGCTTAATATCAAGCTGGATTTGAAAAGTATATGCATCATTCTAACCAGGCAGGACTTTTCACCTGAAAAAAGCTGTCTCTTCTAGATGTCTCCTTACACATGAAATAGCATTGCCTCCGTTTGGCTATAGCACGATTCTTTGTCATTTTTTAAGTGAAGACAGTTTTCCAGTTACTAACCTAATCAAATAAGTTTGATGGTATGATTTGACAAAATATATTCCTAGATCCCATTTTTGGTCAATAGTGTTGATATAATTTAAGTATGCGTATACATGTATTTTTTTGCTAGATTGTTTTATTTTACATTTTGGCTTCCTACGTTTTAAAATACTGGCAGAGTTTTTCCCCCGTGTGTGTGTGTGTGTGTGTGTGTGTGTGTGTGTGTGTGTACCATCTGCATTACCATCTAATAAAGGAAACACATGTTATCAAGTAAACATGTTATTTCAAGTAAATATGTTATTTCAAGTAAATATGTTATTTCAAACTGTGATGAGCTTAATACTAGGGAAATAGAGGATCCTGTGAGGGATATAACAGAGGACCTGATCAAGTGTGATAATGAAGGAAGGCATCCCAGGTTGAACCTTTTGCAATCTCGCTTTCACTTATCCTGAAAATTTTTTCATGTTGATACACATCTATTAAATCATTTTTAATTACAGCATGATATTCTTTTTCATGTTGTACCATAATTTTTTAAGCCAATCATCCATCTTTTTATTCCAAACAGGGTTGCTGTGAATATCTTTGTACAGATCCTTTGTGCATTTGTCCACCTATGTCCTTAGGATAAACATGAAGAATTAGGATGTTGGGTCAAAGGGTGGAATCCATCTTCAGTAATAATAACAACATCTTGCATTTAATATACTACTTGTGTATAAAGCTCTTTAACATACATTGTTATCTCATTTGAATTTCAGAACAAGTCTGTGAGGTAAAGTGGAATTCCCAGCCCCCCCCCTTTTTTTTTTGGTGAAGAAATTGGGCTGGTATGCAAAGTAATTTCCACAGATAGAACTAGGAGATGAGGCTAATCCTTGGGATTTGTTCCTCTGGGATTAACAAACAATCCTTAGTAATAATTTACTTAAAAATTAAGACTCTGACTATAACCTGAAAATTATGTGTTAGTGCTCTCCTTTTCTGCTCTGCCAAATGTCTGAAACGTGTCATCTATACCTTCTGCTTTAATGTCTTTCCACCAGTGCTCTTTTTCATCTGCCTTTTTCACTGACTATTGAAACTGCTCTCTTAAAGGTAATTAGTAACCAAATTTATTGAACTTAAACCCTATGTACATAGAACTATTGCTATACATGCTTCTCTACCATAGAGGAGCTTATATTTGGAAAGATATGATATGCATATTTTAAAATGGTAAATATTACAAGTCAGTTATATATTATAAACAGGGCCATTTTTATTTATGTCAGATGACAGTACAGAGTAATTTAAATTTATAGAAAAAGATTGTTGTTCTACAACAACAATAGGTTGTTGCAGAAATGCTGTAGATTCACAGTATATACTTGTTCATTGATTAACTTTACCATGCATTCGAGGAGATACAGGGATTCCCTGATTTGCTGTTAGAGTGAAATTTCTTATGTTTTTATCTAAGTAACTAATTTCTTAATAAGAGAAAATACTTGGTTTACTAGATTTGTTATTGTTACTGCATACATTTCAGGGGAAAGTGTTACAGATTTTCTTTCCTTGCCTTTGTTTATCACAGGAAATATTTTTGATAGTCTTTTGGGAACACTAAACACCATTTGTGGAGGTCACATGAGGAGAGCTTTGCAGCTATTTGAAATGGGCATTTTTAAATTATAGAGGAATATAATTTTAGTTTTCAGTCAGTCATATATTTTGATAAAGCAATTGATTTTTCTTTATTCTTATTTTGATTAATTAGACAGGGACAAGATAGTATTCTCTTTGAGGAACTGTAAAGAACCTTTCCTTTCATCCAATAAAAGAAAGTAGAGATTAAAATGTAGTAAGTTTGCCTTGAAATTAGAAGACGTGAATTTTCAGGTTTTTAGTTTTGATCACCATAGCCCTGTGTGATAATATATATCTTCTATATGAATGACAACAAAAGTGATCTTTAGTTTCCACAAAAACTCTGGACAGTATTTCGTGATTAATATGGAGTATCTTAGGATTTTTTCAGTAGCCTTTGTTGATAACAGTCAATGCACATAAGTTACAATTCAAAATTTAGACTTCTAGGCCTGCCTCTAAAACTGTTCAGTGTACTTAATATTATAATTTTAATGTTATCCAGTCGTCCTTTGGAAGGCAGGTTATATTCTGGAAATAGCACTATATGTAAAAAAGTATTTGAATCTCATTTTTCTATAGAATCATTGTTAATTGGGGCTACCAAAAGCTCAAAGTCTAATATTTTAATGGAATTTATCATAAGTACTATATTTAATCCTGTTTACAAAAACAAATTGATAGAGCTATATAAAATTGAAAAAATTTAAAGTATGTATAAATTAAGTAGAATTACGTGATGATTAGCAATATAAGGATATAGTATGGTAGTGTGCGGTATATAGTTGTAATTTTCTTAGTAATTCCTGCCTCATTTATTAGTGTTTTTTTTTTTTTTTTGCAAAAAGTGGACGATGGAATGTGAGCTACATGAGGGCAGAGACTTTGTAATATTAGAGTATTTATACAATCAGTGTCGACACTCAATAAGTACTTACTAACTGAATGAATAGCTGAATACTTTGAGCCCAATCATGTAGATCTGAAGGTGTTTTTTAATGAAATGTTGACATATTTTGAGAAGACTTTTAGAGAAACTTAGGCTTAATTAATTGCTTTGTATGAAACTGATCTTCAGTTTATTTGTAGCAGGTACACTCATTGGAGACAAAGTTATGTTTGTTTTTAACATTTGAAGTGGAGGCGCATATTATCCGAAATAGCTGAGTAATGTTTTTCTTCTTATTTTTTAAACAAACATTTAAGTATCAGCAGAAATTTAGTATTATTAAGTACCAGTATGTGCCTCATACGGTTGGCCATTTTCATAAGTGTGAAAAATAACTTGGATGTTAATAGTACAGTGTAACAAGGTGAGGCACTGTTCTTTAAGATGAAGTTCTTGTATTCCACTCGTCCACAGCAAGACTTGAACGTGAATGGTCATAGCATTATTCATAATCACCAAAAGCTGGGAACAATTGAAATGTTCATCAGCTGGTGAATGGATGAACAATAGGCAGCATATTTATACAATGGAGTACAATACCCAGCAATAAAAAGAAACAGATTACTCACGCATATAACAAAATGGATGAACCACAAAAACATGATATAAAAGAAGTCAGATACATAAGAGTACTTGTTAAATGATTCCATTATATGAGATTTACAAAAAAGGCAAGACTGTAGAGATGGAAAACAGATCAGTGGTGGGCTAGTGGTGGGAGTGGAGATGGACTGCAAATGGATATCAGGGAACTTTTGGGGGGATAAAAGTGTTCTAAAACTGGATTGTGGTAAAGGTTACACAACTGTATAAATTTACTGAAGCTCATTGAACTCTACACTTAAAATGGGTGAATTTTATAGTATGTAAATTATACCTTAATAAACCTTCGAAAAAATTGTTATTATTGGTTGCGGTAAGATAATGAAGAGTCTTGAATATGTGACAAATGCTAAAAAGAACTAAAGGTGGAATGAATGAATATTAAGCAATGATTCCTTTAACACTTGACATAACTATTAAGTGGGGAGTGTAGCCAGTTGGAAGAAGGCATAGCCACGCTGCTGACGCTCCCAGAGGAAGAAAATTCAGGTATCCTCCTTGACCCTTTGAGAATCACTTTTCCACGTGATGTACTTCCCTTAGAAATAACATTCTTTGAAATAGATGTGTAACATCTGTGTTTGCTTCTAGTACTTTAGGGAGGAACAGAGTATATTAATAATAAAAATTAGGATCAACTTCTAAAAATGTGCTTTATATTTATGACTAATGCTGTTAATTGTGGTACAACTCATTTTTCCCCCAGCAAGTACCTGCTGAATGTTTATTTCATGCCTCTTTCCTAAAATATTGAATTCCAATTTGGAAGTCAAGTGATTTAGGAAATCACTGATATTTTCTCCATTTTAAAAGGTTTTTAGAATGCGACTCTGTAATAGAATTTATCAACTGATGAAGTAGTTTAGATCATTAGTGGTTTATCTTTTTAAAATTCCTGTTTTAATCTTTGAGAATATGCTTAAGAGCAATAATTGGAAACTTCAAAATTCTCTGTAGTTTCTAATATTGTTCTCTCACTTAAGAAGTGGTTATTTCACAAATAATGTGTAATTTTAGTATGTAGTGGATGCTTGTTAATTTCTGGCACTACTAAGATTAGAAAGTGAGCTACATATATTTATCTTAAATTGATTCTTAACATTTAAAATTATGTATGTAATATATATGTAGTAATATAAAGTAATATATAAAATAATAGATGTTATTAAACTGTATATATAGTTTTAAAAGACAATTAATATTAAATGGCTTATAAAGAAAACTAACATTCCCCTGTCCCATCTCTCCACATTCAATTTCTGCTTCCTAAAGACTACCACTTGTAATAATTTAACAGTTTCTTCTGTTTGCTTTTATATTTATAAATAGGAAGTTTAGCTTATCTTGCTGTTATCTGTTGACTTCTTATTATGGAAGATGAAGATTTGACTGTCTGTACTTTTGACTAACAGCAGTTAATCACATGCCAGAAATGAAAAAAAAATTTTAAGTAAATGGAAGTACAGATTTCCCCCAAAGTTATACACTTTCTAGTATTTTATAGTATTAGTCTCCTATGATAAGCAGTTGATATTTTACTCTCATCCCTGAGTACTTTGTGGTAGATTAGATTACTGCCTCAATTTCAGGATGAGGTTTATTATTTTTTTTAAATAAGTTTTATTGTGATATAATTTCCATTCAGTAAAAGTACCCAATTTTTATCATGCAATTCAGTGACTTGACATACATGTATGTATATAGTCAGGTAACCCGCAACACAATCATGATATAAAACATTTTCATCACCTTAAAACATTACCTCATGATAGTGCCAGGTGGGTGCTAGACTAGTCAGGGGGATCATTTCATAAATTATATAAATGTTTAGCCACTTTGCTATACACCTGAAACTAATATAAAATAATACTGAATTTCAGCTGTAATTGAAAGTTTTTAAAAAGGCGGGGGAAGGTGAAGGGGGGTAAGAGGTTCAGATTTCCTGTTATAAATAAGTCATGGGGATGTAATATACAGCATAGCAAATACAGTCAGTAATACTGTAATGATGTATGGTGTCTGGTGGTTACTAGACTAGGTGATCACTTCTCTTACGGTACATAATTGTTGAATAACTGGTGTACATCTGAAACTAATATATTTATGTTAGCTATATTTTAATAAAAATCTTTTAAAAAGAAAATAATTTTTTAAAAACTTTACCTCATGTTTCTTTATAGTTTCCTATCTCCACGTCTTGTCCCTGGCAACTTCTGATCTGTTTTATGTCACTACAGTTTTGCCATTTCTAGAATTTCATATAAATGGAATCATATACCATATATACTCTCTCGTGCCTGACTTCTTTCAGGTAGCATGTTTTTTGAGACTCATTCATGTTCCGTGTATCAACAGTTTAGTCCTTTCTATTGCTGAGTAATAGTCCAGTAATAGTGTGGATCTACCACAATTTGTTGAGTGTATCTTTCCACTCACCAGTCGAAAGATATTTAGGTTGAGTATAATTTTTACTAGTATCAGTAAAGATGCTGTATACTTTCATTAACAGGTCTTTTTGTAGACATATATTTTCATTTTTCTTAAATAAATACTTAGGAATGGAATTGCTGATTCATATAGTAAGTGTATATTAACTTTATAAAGAAATTTGCAAGCTGTTCTCCCAGCTGTACCATTTTACATTCTGATAAGTAATGTAGGAGACTTCCAGTAGTTCCACATCTTGGATAGCACTTGGTGTTGTCAGTCTTTTAAATTTTAGCCATTCTAGTGGTTGGTGAGTCATAATATCTCACCGTGTTTTAATTTGCATTTTCTTTATGACTAATCATCTGGAGCATCTTTTTTTCTTTTTTTAATTTTATTGGGGAATATTGGGGGACAGTGTGTTTCTCCAGGGCCCATCAGCTCCAAGTCGTTGTCCTTCGATCTAATTGTGGAGGGCGCAGCTCAGCTCCAAGTCCAGTTGCTGTTTTCAGTCTTTAGTAGCAGAGGGCGCAGCCCACCATCCCATCCGAGAATTGAACTGGCAACCTTGTTGAGAGCTCCCGCTCTAACCAACTGAGCCACCCGGCTGCCTCTCTGGAAGCTAAGCAGCAGCTCGTTGTCCTTCAGTCTAGTTGTGGACGGTATAGCTCACTGGCCTATGTGGGAATCGAACCAGCAACCCTGTTTTTAATGCTCGCACTCTAAACAGCTGAGCCATCTGGCCATCCTTGGAGCATCTTTTTATGTGCTTGTTCACCATTGATATATCTTCCTTGGTGAAGTATCTGTTCATGTCTTTTTTTTTTTTTTCTATTGAGTTATTTGTTTCCTTGTTGAGTTGTCAGAATTATATGTAAATTCTGAATACAAGTTCTTTATTACATGTGTGTTTTGTAAATGTTTTCTCCTACTCAGTGGTTTGCCTTTGTTATTTTCTTAACAGTGTCTTTTAAGGAACAAAAGTTGTATATTTTGATAAAGTCCGGTTTATCATGTTTATCTTTTATGGTTCATGCTTCTTGTGTCCTAAGAAATCTTTGCATAATCCAAGATCACAAAAATTTTCTCTTATTCTTTCTTTTAGTAGTTTTAGGTTTTACATTTAGATCTAAGATTCATTTAGAGTTAATTGTTGTAGGTGTGAAGGAAAGAGTGAAGTTTATTTTTTGGCAAATGGACATCCAGTTGTTCCAGTACCATTTATTGAAAAGACTATACTTTCAACATTGAGTTGCTTTGGCACCTTTGTAAAAATTTGACCAAATATGTGTGACTCTGTTTCTGGACTCTCTATTCTGTTCTATTGATCTAAATACTTACTGTTTTTCCAATACCACACTGTCATAATTATTGTCGCTTTTCTAATTAAGTTATGAAATCAGGTAGTGTAAGTCTTCAAACTTGGTTTTTATTTTTCAAAAGTTCCTTAACTATTCTAGGTCTTTTGCATTTCACATACATTATAGAATCTAATTGTCAATTTCTACAACAAAGCCTACTAGAATATTGGGATTGCGTTGAATTTATAAATTAATTTGGGGGACTTAACATACCTGAACAATATTGATTCTTCTAATCCATGAGCATGGTATCTCTGTCCATTTATTCACTTCTAGATGTTTTTAAAGTTCAGCAATATTTTGTAGTTTTTCAGAGTGTGGGTCATGCATATACTTTGTAAATTCATCCTTAAGTATATAATATTCTTTGATGCTGTTGTAAATGGCAGTTGAATTTGGTATATTAACCTTGTAAACTGACTTTGTTAAACTCACTTATTAATTTTATTAATTTGTAGATTCCTTAGGATTTTCTAAATAGGCAATAAATAATGTTGTTTGCATTAAAGATATTTTTACTTTTTCTTTTCCATTCTCTATATTTTTTTCTTGCCTTATTTCACTAGCTAGGACATCTGGTGCTCAATAGAACTGGTGAGAGTGAACATTTTTGTCTTTTTCCTGATCTTTGGAAAACATGCATTCTTTCACCATTGATTATGATAAATGTAGATTTTTTTGTAGATGCCGTTTAACAGGTTGAGGAAATTCCTAATTTGCTGAGTTTGTTTTTTTTTTAAATCATGAATGGCTGCTGAATATTGTGAAATGCTTTTCCTATATCTTTTGATATTATACTGTGTTTTTCTTTTTCATTCTGTTAATATGGTTGATTACGTTGATCTGTTTTTTTGAATCTTAAGCCAATCTTACATTCCTAGAATAAATCCTACTTGGTCATGGTGTATTTTGCAATACTGATGCTAACTACCTGTAGTTACGTAGCTCAGACTCCACAAGTTTAAGGGTGCAGTCCCCAAGATGATTACTCTCACTGCAGATGCCAGCTGCAAGTTCAGGAGTCCCCAGGCCATCTGCACTTCTGACCAACTGGCTACGAATTGGGGGGTTCCCACAGTCCCCTCTGATTCAGTAATTCACTAGAACCACTCACGGAACTCAGGAAAGTGCTATACTTATGATTACAAGTTTTATTATAGCTAATACAAATCAAGACGTGCCAAATGAAGAGACTTATAGAGTGAGGTCTGAGACAGTCCTGGTCATGGAACTTCCGTGTCCTCTTCCTGTGGAGTCAGGATGCATTACCCTCCTAGCATATTGATGTATTCATCAACCAGGAAGCTCACTGGGACCTCCGATTCCAGAGTTTCTATTCCATATCATTATGTAGTCATAGCTGATTGAATCATTGGCCATATGATTGAACTCAATTTCTAGTGAGCCTTCTCGCCCTGGAGGGTAGCAGGTCGGGCTGATGTCAGTGGCTCAGAACTCCAACCCTCTGATCACATTGTTGGTCTTTCTGGCATGAGCACTCTCCAGTGTGAGTCCTCTCCTTAGCAGAAACTCAAGTGTAGTCCAAGGGGCGCCACCATGAATAATGGAGACGCTCCTATAACTTGGGAAATTCCGAGGTTTTAGAAGCTCTGTTTCAGGAAGTAAGGATAAAGACCAGACAAATTCTTTATTGTAAAACTGATACTTTCTATGTGTCGTTGGGTTCAATTTGCTAATATTTTGTTAAGAATTTTTATGTCTGTGCTTATGAGGGATAGTGTGTTTGAGTGTGAGTGTGTGTGTGTGTGTGTGTTCGTGTTCTAATGTAATTTCTTTGTTAGGTTTTGATATCAGGGTAGTACTGGCCTCAAAAGGAGTTGGGAAATGTTCCCTCTTTATTTTTTGAAAGATTTCCTATAAGATTGGTATTATTTATTCCTTAAATGCTTGATAAAGTTTACCAAAGAACACTCTGGGCCTGGAGTTTTCTTTGTGGGAAGGTTTTGATTTTGAAATGTATTCAATTTCTTTATTAGATGCAAGTCTTCAGGGTTTCTCTTTCTTCTTGAGTCAGTTTTAATAATTTGTATTCTTTAAGAAATTTGTCCATTTCATTTAAGTTGTTGAATTTATTGGCATAAAGTTCATAATATTCTCTTTTTTTTAATGTGTGTAGGGTATGTAGTGATGTGCATTCTTTCATTTTTGGTATTGGGGTTTTTTTTTGTATGTATTGGTAATTTGTGTCTTTTTCTTCATCTGTCTTTGAAGAAGTTTATCAATTTTACTGATTTTTTAAAGTCAGCTTTCAGTTTTATTGATATTCACTGTTGTTTCCTGTTTTCTATTTCGTTCACTCCTATTCTTAGCTTTATTATTTCTTTCCTTCAGTGTGTCTCATCTTCAGCACTGTTAGCGTTTTGGGCCGATTGTGTTTTCAGCATCATAGGATGTTTAGAAGCATCCCTGGCCTCTCCTCACAAAATGCTAGTAGTATCTCCCTAGTTGTGATAATGAAAAATATTTCTAGGATTGCTAAATGCCTTATAGTGGGCAAAATAGCCCAGAGTTGAGAATCATTGCTCAACTTCTCTTGGTTCAGTTTGTTTCCTTTTCTAGTTTCTAAAGGTAGAATCTTAGATCATTGAATTTGGGCGCCCCCTGCACCAACATAAGGATTTAAAGCTAAACATTTTTCTCCAAGCACTGCTTTAGCTGCATCCAACACATTTTGATATGTTGTGTTTTCGTTTTTCAGTTCAGGATATTTTCTAATTTCTCTGCAATTTTTTTCTTTGATTTTTGGCATATCTTCCAAATATTGCTATTTTTCTAGTTATGTTTTCTGATTATGTTTAATCAGAAATGTTTTTAGTTATGTTTATGATTTCTAGTTTAATTCCGTTGTGCTTAGAAAACTGTGATTTTCATACTTATATATTTATTGAAAATTATGCTTTACCAAGTACATAACTTAGGGATGTTTATGCAGTATGCCAAAAGATTTGTCAGAGACTTAGGTTAGGGTATTTGCTATAACGGAAATAAGAATTTTTACCAGAATCAGTTCATGTGTAATTTTTTCCTGTTTATTGAAAAATGTACATACAAAAAAGTGTGCAAATCTGAAGTGTATAGCTTGATGAATTTTCACAAAGGTGAAGAAATAAAATATTACAGACTCTTCTTAGAAGCCCCCTAACCCCCCAGGTAACTACTATTCAGACTTTTGATACCATAAATTAGTTTTTCCAGTTTTGAACTTCACATGAATGGAGGTATACATTATGTTTTTTTGTGTGTCTGTCTTTTTCATTCAACATTATGTTTAAATTAGGAAGATTCATCCGTGTTAATTGCATAATAGTTGTTAATTCTCAGTGCTCTATAGTATTACGTTGTATGAATGTTTCACAATTTATTCATCCATTCTACTATTGATGGACATTTGAGTTGTTTCCAGTTTGGGGCTAGTGGAAAGAATGAGCATTCTTTTGTATGTCCTTTGGTGAGTATATATACATATGTTAGTTTGGTATATGCCTGTGAGTGGAAATGTTTAGTCATGAAGCATGCATATATTCAGCTTAGATATATAAGTTTTAAGGAAAAATTTATTGATTGTAGTTTTTGTCATGCATCATTTTTTCAACACTTGCTTTTTTGTGGTTTTAGTTATGGTAGTGATATTTTTGTCATGATTAAGAAAGAAGCAATATATTTCTTATGATGCATTTTTTCCAAAAGTCTGCAATATTCAAGCTTTTGTTGTCTTAAATGGTTTTTAAAAAATACGTACCTTTGACAGAAACAAATGTACAAAACTACCTTTTTGAAAGAATTACTTTATTGGCAATTACCATGATTTTCTTTTATTACAGTATTCTTCAAACTTCATTGACCACTTTATTATACTACTAGCAGTTAAAAAAAAGAAATTATATACCCCCAATATATGTGTGTGTATTTATAATTGTGTACATGTATTACTGCACTAACATTTTATAAATACAGAAGAAAATTAAAGAAGATATGCATAGAAGTTTTACCATTCCACTAATTCTTCTTCAGCCCCCTTCAGGTCTGTGCTTTGCAGACTCTTGCTCTAATGTGGGTGACATTTTCTTTTTTTCTTGCCTTCTGAGTATGTTTATATGATGTATAAGCTTTAGGATGCAGACAGAAGGTACTCATTTAGCTTCATAGAATGTGTTCTTTTCGTTGTGTGGAGAGCAAAATCCATTAGGCACTTGAGGATTAGAAAGTGAAATAAAAGTGTTACTTAAACTGGGGGTTGGCTCGTTAATTCAGCAAAGATAGAGGTCTTCTCTTTTGCTAGAAGAAAATGTTAATTCTGGGAATGGGGACTTTTCTTTTCCTTCCACGGTGGCACTCCTCTTGAACCAAACTGTACTCTTTTGTGCAGTTTCAATTCTATGCTTCATTTCATTGACTGCCACCAAACTGTACCCTAAAGAATTAAAAGTTTATGTATTAGAGCTGTGTTGTAGTGAGTGAAAAGTCACAGATCTGGTGGAGATAATGACTCCCAGTCACCCAGGTAATGCATTAGCACGTCTCTTTAAAAGGGATGTTATTTGTGAAAAAATTACCTGTGATTCAATGGTAAAATAATAGAAATGTCTTTCTCTCTGTCCTTGGAAGTTAAGCATTCAAGAGTAAGAGTGTCTGAAAGGAGGATAGTTCATTAGTGTTTGTTCTCAGAGGTGCATTTTATTTGGAGAAGAAAAGAGGGCTCACCAGATGGATTATTCAGAACGTGTCAACCTTACAGGGAATTTGTCATACTTGGATATTTCAATGGTAGATTATTGGAAGGGCTTGGTTGGACACTCAGGCTCAGAGGAGCACAGAGGTTGTTTCTTGATGTGCTGGTCTGTGATAAGTTCAATTACTCATTTATTGCCAGCACTATCGGGATCGTTATTTTCTCTGTGTACGTATAGTTAGGCATCTTTCTCTTTGGCATACCCTAAACTTTGTACTGTCCTCACAGCTGACTAAATAATGTAAATACCAATCCTTTCTTTCAGTTTCTTTTTTCAACATTATGGTTGTTTATTTCCAGGATAATTCCAAGTGTTATCGAGACTCTATTAAATTTATTGTCCCATGTAGCATACTTAACATTGTTTTGGGAGGTATATTTTTTGTCTTGTTAAAAATAATAAGAATATTTGCAGTAGCTAACATTTACCAAATACTTACAAAGGGCTAGATGCTTTTACATTTTTTTCTCTAATTCTCACAGTAACCCAGCCAAGGCATGTGATATTATTCCAGTTTTACAAATGAGGAAACTGTTAATCAGAGAGGTTAAATGATTTGTCCCAAGTCACACAGCTAGTGTGAATAAGAGAGTTAATATTTAAAATCAGGACTTCTTTCCTCGAATACCATGGGTTTTTATGACCTACACATTATTGTTCTCTGGTTTTGCTGTGGACTTCACAACTGTGCTCGTTTGCTTATGCTATCCTTTCCACTTGGATTGACCTCTCCCTACCAGGTCCAGCCTCTACTACTGTTTTTCCCTGAAAATAAGTCCTAGCTGGACAATCAGCTCTAGTGTGTCTTTCGGAGCAAAAATTAATATAAGACCCGGTATTGTTATGTTATTTATGTTATATTATTATACCCGTTCTTATATAAGACCTGGTCTTACATTATAGTAAAATAAGACCAGGTCTTATATTAATTTTTGCTCCAAAAGACGCATTAGAGCTGATTGTCTGGTTAGGCCTTATTTTTGGGAAACGTGGTCGTAGCACATGGGGCTCATCATTTAAGTCCCACACTAAATACCACCGTTTTCTATAGTTTTCCCCGATAGCCCCATTTGGAAGTAAACTCTACTTTCTTTAACACCTCACAATCCTTTGTACCTTTCTTCATATATTTATTCTGCCTTGAAGTATAATTATTCATATACTTGCCTTAATTTACCAACTAGAGACTATATTTGATTCTCCGCAGCCTAAGACAGTCATGAACATTTAAAATACTCAGTATTCATTGCCTTGATATTACAGGCAAAAAAGCCATCAACATAGCAGTAAGCACCACTGATGCATTTTATAAAAATTGGAAGAACATGGCAGTATGCTAAAGATTAGTACATACATGGTCATTTTTGCTTCTTGGTGTTTGGAAATCTTGTTAAATTTTGCTAGTGGTATAATTAGATACGCATGCATTGCCTGGTTTGGTAAAAAAGTTCATATTCTTAACTATCATTTCATGTTTTTTAGAAAGATACATAATAAAGAAAAGTCTGAGAGATGGGAAGAACCTACTGTTTTAATTTTGTTGACAATGGGTTCTTTGGGTGCTAGCTTTGATAATAGGCTCAATATAATATTGGAATTCAACAATTGGTTATCTTTGGGTATATTATCTTTTGTATTTATGGTCATATAGGGGATTGCCAGACTGTTCTTTAGAATAAGTTTATGGTAAATAGTCTCCTTCTTTCAAAATAGATTGTTTTCATTTATTACTTCCTCTGGTATTTCATTGTTTTTGTTTTACTTGTTCTAAATTTTCTTCTTAGACAACAACCATTGTTAACATTTTGAGGTATATTCTCCCAGTCTTTTAAAAATGTGTTCCTTGGTTTTATTAATATATCTTCTTTTATTTATATTATTTTTCTTTCTTCTATGACTTTTCCCTGTTTATGTTTCACACAGAAGGCAGGAAGGATTGAATTCGTCTGTATCATTTAGCTGTAAGGCAAGCCTGTTTCAGCTTCTATGTTAGCTAAAACTTTTTCATCCTGTGTTTAGGAGTGGGTTAAGTAGAGATGGAAGAGGACATAGAAGTACATACACCTTTTTTCTCTCTCTTTTTAAACAAAAATGAGATAATGTTTGAATTAAAATTTCTGATATAATGTCTACAACTCAATAAAATGTGGTGTACTAGAAGTACGCAAGAGAACATGTGCTAGTATTAATTTTAGTAAAATATAACAGCAATGAAGCTCCAGTTTTAAAATATTTAGAGTTGTTAACTGAAAGCACTATATCTGAATGAATAGTCCTAATGAAGAATGTAGACTATTTCTTCTTGATGAATGAGATTATAGGAGTCTGATCATATATTACATTACTACATAAATTCATTGGGTGTGGTATAGCAGTAACTAAATTAATCCCCCTTTAATACCCTGAGCAACAAAACATGGCTAATGCTCTTTTATTTTTCCCTTTTAGGTCTACACACAATGAGCTGGAAAAGAATCGGTGAGTCAGTAAAGAGGTGCAGTTTTCATTTATGTTTAAAAAGCAAACTCAACATTAAACCTGTGAAAATAATGTAATAGTGAATATGTAGTTATAATTTTTATTTTTTAAATGTGTAATATATCATGATTCTGATATGTATGCTCTCCAAAAAATGACTTAAATAGTAAGCTTATACTATCCAAACTGGAAGACGTAAATACATTTTTAAGCTGATTTGAATTTTGAGTTTATGGTGTAGCTTTCTTTACTTCTGTCTCTGAAAACAGGTTAATTGTGATAGACTTGTGGCTTAAATATGGTCTTGCTAAAGGATTAGGTTTCTGTAGTGTAGCTAGTACATATTATGACAAATAGTAGGACACTGAATTTCTGTTTTCAGTTTGTTCATTTATTCTATGCATTCAACAAATCTCTATCAAACATGAACTATATGTCAGTGTGCCAGGCAGTCATAATACTTTATATAGGAAATAGAAGAATGTGTAAGATAGTTTTTGTCCTTAAGGAATTTAGAGCTTCCTAAGGGAGTATGGTGAGTATGGTAATGGAGAAGCAGAGGGTGATGAAAGATCATGTTGGAGGGTCACCTGATTCTCTTTTAAGGGAGTCTTGGAAGCCTCTACAGATGGTGAGTTAGCATTGTATATTGAGGAAACTGCAGGAGTCTCAATATGCTTATAAAAGAGGCAAGCCAGGCCAGACGTTGACAGCTATGCTGAAGAGTGTGGGCTTTTTCTGAGAGCAATAGGGGGAAGTTCAGTGATTTTAATATGGGTTGTCATATAATCAGATTTGTGTTTAGAAAGATCACTTTGGCTACAGTGGGAAGAATTGGTTGATTGGGAGGAGGGATCTCAGAGACAAGAAAACTCTTTTGGAGGCTATTAGAAGCCTCCAAGGTAAGAGATGATGGAGGCCATTGGAGATAGAAGTACAATAGTACCTCGGTTTTCGAACGGCTCTGTTGATGAACACCGTAAATTTTATGGATCTATGGTATCACTAGATAGTAAAATTCATGCTAAATTTGCAATTTTAGGGGTTGATTTTAAAGGTCTGGAATGGATTAATCCATTTTGCATTACTTTCTATGAGGAAATCGTGCCTCAGTTTTCGAACGTTTCAGAATTCCATTGGTATCCGGAACGGATTACGTTCGAAAACTGAGGTACCACTGTAGACAGAATGAAGAGATTTATAGGCTAAAATCATTAGAAATTGGTGACTGGTTTGTTCGGAAGGTTAAGTTTTAGGTGGTATTATTATTTACCAAGAAAAGGAATATAGGAAGAGGACAAATTTAGGAGAAAAGATGGGGATTGTACAAACAAAATATTCTGTTTTGGATGCAGAGATTAGATTAATAACCAACAAAGTGGAATTGTCTGCACCAGTCATTTTTGACAAAAAAAAATCTCTGTGACCTTCAACTTTTTGTCTTGCCTTTTTTTTAAATAGAAGGGACCTTACAGATCGACTAGTCTAACTGCCTCATTGCAGATGAATTTAAATGTCAAATCCTCTTGAACGGATTTATTAGCATAGTCCTCTAGGCTGACTTGGTGACTTTTACCACTCTGTTTGCACTGTGCTCTGTTCAGATCTTTCTTTTTGTCAAAAGTGACTGGTGCAGACAATTCTAGTTTGTTGATTATTAATCTAATTTCTGTGTCAAAAATATAATATTTTATTTGTATAATCCTCATCTTCTCTCCCAAACTTGTCCTCTTCCTTTATTCCTTTTCTTGGTTCTAAAACTTAACCAAGCAGTGTTGCACTTATCTGTTCATATGTCTCTTTCTGCCAGTTGACTATGATTGCCTCAAAGGCAGGGATTCTGTTTCGTTCAGTATTTTTTATCCTCATTTCATAGCATTTGATGCATATATAGTACATGATGGCTTCAATATTGAGTGATGAATAAAAGTGAAACAAAATTCAGTGGTCTAGTTAAAGATGTTTTGCTAGTTTGTGGCAAAGCAGTTTGGCAGGAAACTTCACTTTAGAGAATCTCTCTTTTCTGCCTTAAATTTCTGGTGTATTAAAGGAAGTATCTGGCTAGTTTAAACATGGTGAAAAGACCAAGAAATGACTTGACAAATAAAACCTTACATTGAACTTTAAATTAGAGCACAGAATGTATTTTGGGCCACATGTTATAAATACTGATAACCAAGTGCCTTTAAAATCATTTCACCTACCTGCCTGTGTTCTTGGGAGACCCTCATTGGAAACCTGATGGGCAAAAACTTTTTTAACACTGGAGGAAGACTCTGAATTCAGTAAATTGTTTGGAATGGAGCTTTTAAAATCTTTGAGTAAATTTTGTTTAATGCATTTGGCAAATCAATTCTGACTTATTGGTAACTTTATCACCCATAGTATTACTTTGATATACCCTGTAAATCATTTAATCTGTTACCTGTCTGAGGCACTGGTGTAACATGCATGGCTTTTGTAACCTGGATTGTACACAATCTCTAGTGTCTCCAGTGAAGGCTTTTTGTTCTCATTTTATGTACTTAGGTCTAAGACTTTCTGGTTGGTTCCTACCCTAACTCACTTAAGTCATGGTTCCCTCTTCCTCTTCTGTCCTCTTCATATAGTCCTGGATAGTCTTTCTCAAATTATTTCTTCCCCTCTCTCCTTTCTTCCCTCCTTTCTTTAACCCTCTCTCCCTCTCTTCCTTAAGGCATAATTGAAAGGTAATATAAAATTAACCTTTCCAAAGTATATTAGATTTTAAGAGGGGTATTTATCAATATAAATAAATCTTTAATTTAGAGTTATGGTCAGGGTGAGTGCCAAAGGAAGAATCCAATTTAATAACCTATACTTCACTTCTGAAAAGTTTCTGGGTTATGACCTAGCAAAAAACAAAAGTATTGGTAGGTACAGGATGATCTAAATGGGGCGGAGTGTTTTAGTCCAATTTTCAAGAAGCCGAATATAAAAAATATTTTTAAAATTTAAGCCTGTATTGTTATTACATTTTAAAAGCTCCCATCTAGTTCTATTTAATAGTTTTTTTTGTTTGTTTGTTTCGCCACCAAGGCACCATTTTTATTTGACATTTTAAATAAAAAAGTTAACCTAGCTTTAAAATAAATAGAAATTTGGCTTTCCCTTTCATTTGCTTTTGAGTATGAGCTTATATGAGGAAAGTAATTCACTATCAAAGGGTAATTTGATTTTGTCTTTATTCTGAAAAAATACTCCTGAAATAATTCACATTGTTGAAATATTGCCACTTTACATACAAAATATTGATTTCAGAAGTTCCTTTTTTTTTAAGCTTGATTCTAAAATCTTACATATAAAGCTACTCTAAGTTAGTGTTTTCTGCCGGCGCAATGCAGTGAGAATTAGAGTAGCTGATTTTAAATTGTTAGTGAATGACAGAGTCATTCTAGGTGTCTATCTTAAATAAAGCCTCAAGATTGTGGAACCCCTAAGTCTGTCCTTGAGACACATGTTGAGGTTCATACTTCCAGACCTCAGAGAAAGGCCTAACGGTGGAAATTTGGGAGTCTGGCAAGCCCAGAGTAGTTTGCTCTGGTCCCCAATTACCCACTATGCCTATAGCCCATTAAGGAGCTTTAGGTTTAGGTAGGTTCAGGACTGATAAATTCAGATTCTTTCTTGGATACAAAGGTCGGGGGGCTTCTTTCTGCCTAAAACCCTGATGGTTACACCAAACCTAGTCTAATGTTTCAGAACATTTGTTACTTGTATACTCATCCTGTCTCCCTGGACCCATAACAGGTCATAACAGACTCAGGAGATGAAAAGAACCATTTATGGCGTACTTACTGTGTTCCCTCACTATGCAATACTATTGTGTAATTATGTAAAATAGGAACACAGGAAGTGTAGATCAAAGTGTTATTGAAAACTAGCCGTTTTTGCTATCATAATTACAATTTGAAACAAAATGATGGGAACACAAAACAGACCTAGACAAGATCCTATCTGATCATAAATTTGATATTTATGTTTAATATCAGTATTTCTCTTCAGTAATGATTAATAAATCCTGTGCTTGGCATTGTGGTAAATAAAATGAAGGATAAGATATTTTGATAATTATAGGTTTCATCTCAATACCAGGATCTAGTTAAATTACCAGTGAATGTCTAGAAAAGTACACTAAAAATGATTTTGAAACTGAAGGTTGAACCCCGTTAGTGGTCTATGCAGTCATTTTAGTGAATCAGTTTGAAAAAGAAATAGAATAGAAAATACAAAAGTGTATTGCTTAAGTAAAGTTAAATGTAGAATTGTGCAACTTATATATATACATGATATAAAATGTTGTCAAAAAGCCACTGCTCTGGCTCGTGAAGAAGAATGTATGAAGAAGAGGTAGAATTTGAATCTGAGGAAAGAATAAGGAAAGGGTCAGTCCATGGAAGCAGGAAGATGGCATCATAAGCTGTGTTCAGGAGGGTGAGTAGACCATATTGAGGGGAAGGACGGAGTCTATCAAATTAGTAGTGGGAAATGAGGCCAGAAAGGTGGTTTGAAATTAAATTATGGAATGTTACTGAAATGTCAAGGAATTTGGGTTTTACTTAAGTGTGAAAAGAAGCAGGGAGACTAATTTGGATGCTGTTGAAGTAGCCCATGTAGTAGAAGGATATAAGAACCAGCACGCAGGTGATAGGAATGGGAACAGAAAGGAAGAGAGAGTACTAAAACCCCATGTAAAGGAGGGATATTATTTTCCATTAACTGCTACTGTTCATTCCTCCTCACATTCTATTCTTCCACAGCAGCAAGAGTGACCTTCTCAAAGGATAGATCAGATCACGTCATTTCTGACTTCCACTGGCTTCCCATTGCAATTAGGTAAAATCTGTGGCCTACAGAGTCCTACCACTCTATCCCTGTCTCCTAGGGTCTCCCTAACACTGCTGTTTTACTTTTCCTCCAACATACCATGCTCATTTCCATCCTGGGTTTTTAAGCTAGCCCTTCCTTTTGCTTGGGAAGCCTTTGCTCCAGCTCTTCATCATTATGTAGTTCTCAGTTCTCAGGCCATCTCCTTAGAGACTAGTAATTGTCCCCCACTCACTCTGTATCCCATTGCGTTTTCTGTCACTTTAACATTAATCTGTTTGAAATATTTGTTTGAGTTATTTAACTTCTTTCACAGACTCTTAAGTTTCAGGAAGGCAGGGGCTTGGTCTTATTTACCCTTAGTATATAGCAGTCATTCAGTAAATATCCACTGAGTGAAAAAATGATTCTGTGTGCTATTGAGTGTGTCTATAGTGAATAATATATGTTACCGAATTATAATAACTTAAGTGGAAAATGAAAACTATGTAAAATACTCTTGAGAACACAACAAATATAATAATTTCATAGACGGTAAATGGAAAATTGAATTCTTAAAATGTAAATAAATTATATGAAAAAATTTGGTAAGTGGGAACATCTTAAAGGATTTTTACTATACAGGACTTTATCCTGCTTATAAAAAAAGAGTCAGTAACCTTTTTTTAAAGGGCTAATTGATTCTTTCACTTCATTAGGATATTATATAGTGTACTAAAACAAAACCAGGTGATTATGTAAAGGGGAACAGTTTATCTGATGGAGTTTATGCTCCACTTGTAAGGTCTTTATTCCTTTCTCATTCCATGAGTTGAAAATGGTAAATATTTTTACAAGGTAACGATTTGTATATACTTGGAGACTAGAATATCATAAATAATTTCAGCTTTTTTGCGTTAGAATTTTTAATGTATTAGTTATATTTATCCCAATGGTTTGCACATGATAATGAATACAGTTTTTTTTTTTAAAGATTGTCTACATGTCCTCAATTGACGTGGACATTTTGACAGAGTGATTGTTTTGGTCTGCCTTATCTTAGAACAACACATAAGAATAAATCTTTGTGCCCATGGGTAAACCAATGGTTTTTTAGTACATCATCTGACTATTTAGGATTCCATGGTGGGGGAAACATATCTTGACTGGTTTTAGCTGCATGTTTTGGGTGCTTGTATGACATTTATTTAAAAAGAACATACACTTTTATATACAGTATGCACATTGTAGGAAAAAATACATTTGTTAGGAGGAAAAAACAATTGCAAGATTGGTTTGGCAGAATTTGCATTAAAAACAAGTCATGGGGTTAAGGAATCTAAACCTTTGTTGTAGGTTTGAAATATATAACTGCAGCTGGATCAAAAGTGTACAATTTGGATTGGGTCTGATAATTATGAAAAGTTTAGTCAAAAGTTCTTCTTAGCCTTGGTTTATTACTAAGATGCAAATCTCAGTGTGAAAATATCTTATAGTAACTTCCTTACCCTGATAAAGCTCATTTATGAAAAACCCACAGTTAATATCATACTTAATGGTGAAAGACTGAATGCTTTCCCTTAAGATCAGGAATAAGACAAGAATGTCTGCTCTCGTGATGTCTCCTCAACATCGTACTGGAGGTTCCAGCCAGGGCATTTAGGCAAGAGGAAAAAATAAAAGGCATCCAGATTTGAAAGGGAGAAATAAAACCATTTCCGTTTGCAGATATCATAGTCTTATGTATAGAAAATTATAAGGAATCCACAGAAAACTAATAGAGCTCGTAAATGAATTTAGCAAAGTTGCTGGCTTCAGGATTGACACACAAAAACCAGCTGTGATTCTGTACACCAGCAGTGAACAATCTGAAAATAAATTTAAGAAAACAGTTCCATTTACAGTAGCATCCAAAAGAATAAAATATACAGGAATAAATTTAAACAAGGAGGTAAAAGCTTTGTACACTGAAGACTGCAAAACACTGTTTAAAGAAATTAAAGAAATCTTGTGTTTATAGATTGGAAAACTTACTGTTGTTAAGATGGCAGTACTCCCCATATTGATCTACCGAGTCAATGAAAGCCCTATCAAAATCTCGGCTTCCTTTTTTAGTAGCAATTGACAACTGATCCTAAAGTTCATATGGAAGTGCAAGATACCCAGAATAGCCAAAACGATCTTGACAAGAACAAAGTTGGAAAACTCATACTTCCCAATTCCAAAATTACTACAAAGTTGCATAATCAAGATGGTGTGATATAGGCCTAGGAACAGACTTATAAATCAATGGAATTGAATCCAGAGATAGTCCCTCTTATTTAGGGTCAATTAATTTTTGACAAAGGTGCCAAGACAATTCAGTGTCTTTTCAACAAATGGTGCTGACACAACTGGATATCTATATCCAAAATAATGAGGTTGGATCCCTACCTTACACCATATACAGAAATTAACTCAGAATGGATCATGGGCCTGAATTTAAGAGCTAAAACTATAAATTCTTAGGAAAAAAACATGAGAGTAAATCTTTGTGACTTTGGGCTAGGCAACCGTTTTTTACATATATATATATATGATGCCCAAAGCACAAGCAATGAAAGATAAAATAGATACATTGGACTTTATCAAAATTGAAAACATTTGTATTACAAAGGACACAATCAAGAAAGTGAAGACAAATTACAGAATGGGCGAAAATACTTGTAAAATATGTCTGGCAGGGTAAAGGAGGTCAAATATATGGCAATGGAAGGAGAACTGACTCCGGTGAGCACACAATGCGATATATAGATGATGTATTACAGAATTGTACACTTGAAACCTGTGTAATTTTACTAACCATTGTCACCCCAATACATTTAATTAAAAAAAAAACACAACATATATCTGATAAGAGACTTGTATCCAGAGTATATTAAAAAGACAACCCAATATAAAAATGGGCAAAGGATTTGAATAGATATTTCTCCAAAGAAAATACACAGAAGGCCAGTAAGCACATGCAGTGATGCTCAGTATCAGTAGTCATTAGGAAAATATAAATCAAAACCAGAAGTTACCCCTTCATACTCACTATAATGGCTAACAGTGGTGTTCACCCAACTTTGTGGTCATCCGTTCGTCATACCAGCCACCACTGAATGGGGGAGAGGTCCTGAAAAGTCCACTGACCTTGCAGTTTCACACTTAAAAAGTGTGAAAAGTCGTCATCATCTGATGGAACTGCACAAAGGACTCAACACTTTACTGAAAATACGTGGTTAACCACAGATAAGGTTCCAATATGTTATATGGTACTACTATCTAATGTGATTTGAGTAAGATAATGAAGAAAGATTGAACTCTGTAGCATATAAAAAGGATATATTTAAAAGTTTTTAAGGGCCTCTAACAATGAAATCTAACAAAATTAAGACCACATATTGAATGAATTGTATCAGTTTCACTTCAGGTATAATAAAATATAACTTGAACAACAAAATTTAAAAAGTATAATCGTGGAGGGAAGGAGAAACAGCATTGTCCAGAGACCAGGAAATAGCCACTGACCTACTTTTCTGATTTGGCAAATAAAAGTGATGGCTACTTCCCTTTTTTAGTCTAAAGATGGAAAACTTATTTTTAATTCATTTTAAAATCTTGAAGAAGAAAAATTTATTCTTTGTACTTTTTTAGACAGTAGGAGTTCAGTTATAGTACTGAGTTATTAACGGTAGCTATGTAACACTAAAAAATAGCCAGCTAAGCATTGGAAAGTAGAGGACACTTATTTAATAGAATTTCACTATTTATGAAACTATAAAACCAGATTAATATAGAAATTAACATCAAACAGTATGTAGAGTAATATCATTTGTCAGACATGTAATCGGTGCATTTATTTTTGTATGCAAGTTATTATAAATGAATACTTTAACTGTATTTTTATATGGTAGGAATGCTGAAAACTGTAGACAACTAAAAATAGCTGTACAGAGATAGGCACCTGTTAGGGTTAGAATTGAATGTTATATGAGATAGAGATGAAGTAATGGGTGGGTTTTGGAGATAAAATTTATGGTTAATAGAGGAAGCATAGCCAGGATAAAATTACACATCTAAAATGCAGCCTATGCAATGAAGTCATTGCCGTAGTGTCTAGATAGGTTCACAGTTTCTGTATTGACCTTTGTCAAAAATAGCTCATTAAGGCTAAGCTTTCTACTCCTTGACCCAGGCTGCAGGGTGACAGAAGCTGCCTCAGACAACGATTGCATTCTATAAACCTAGTGTTCTCAGAACTTCAGCTATCTAATTCCTAAAGTTTAAATCAATTCTATAACTGATACATGGGTAGAGATGAGATCATTAGGTCTTAAAAATAACCTAGAAATATTATAACTTGAAACTCAGATTCTAAAATTATGTCTAGAAATAAACAAATAATTAAGTCAGACTTTAAATAATTGGCACGGTGAATATCATAGTGAAGGTGTAGTAGCTTTTTATCCAAGTGATTGCAAAGTGTATATCTCAGTGCAGTTGTAACTTGTTTAAGAAAACATTTCCTCTCAAACTGAATTCATAATTTAAAAAAAGGAATAGTTTAATAGATTTTCCTGATATATTTTAGATGATGCAGTATATAAGAGTTTATTTTATATGCAACTTTGAGGACTGTGTTTGATCCATAAAACTGACTATACCGTTTACACTGATGTTTATAATAATTATACAGCAGTAGAATTCTACTAGACTTTAAAGCAGTATGCTATTTTACTAAATTCCTTCGCTGTGTATAGTAATTACTGCAGCGTAAATGTTCTGATAAATATTGGTTTAATAATAACTGCAATTCAAACGCATTTTCTTAAATTAGCATCTTCATTTAAAGAAATTTCTATTTTGGTACAAATTTTGGCAATTCAAGCATGCCAAGAGGTATATCAGTAAGAAATCTTTTTATTAAGTGAGAGATTTGTTTAGTATCTTGCATTTATCTTTTTAAAATGAAGAGATTCAGATTCTTTTGCTACATGTTAGCTTCTGCAGAGGATAGTTACTTTATACTTGCTTATATATGTATTCTAGTGAATAATGCCAATTGAAAATCCCATGGGTGTTACTAGTGAAAAACCACAGGTCTAAAGGGGAGGATTCAGTAACGAGAATAAAATTTCCTAATATGGTTACTTGCTAACCAGTTCTTGAAGACAAATTTGCTTGGAAAATAATTAATTCAGTCCTGGGACAAACACATGACATATTGCTTATATTCATATCTTCTAAAAAGAAAAGTTGAAGCTTAATGAACTCATAAGTAAATAACTTCCTTGTTTTGTTGTTATTTTGGAGAAGCCAATGGAGAAAGGTAGGTTTTAATACTAAACATGGTTTAGGAGCTAAATTGTCAAAAAAAAGATAGTTGGAATCCAACGCAGACGATTTGGGGATATGTAATACATTGATGTGAGAATTGTACGAGAAGTCAAAAGATAATTTTTCCTTTCATGTCTACTAGTGGTAGCCTGTGGATGTCATATAAATTATCTCACTTCTTGGGGTCTTGCATTCCTTGGCTGTAAAAGGAGGAAACCTAGATGATCTCTGAATTCCTTCCCTACATGAAAAGTTTTACAGTTCTGTGAATGTTTTAAGTTCAGTAATTATAAGCAAATTAGAAACTTAATTATTACACTTGTCTCCACAGCATTTTCCTTGATATAAATATATACATGTGTAGGTATGTAACCCACTCCATGTACACACACAAAATGAAAGAGCACCTGGAAAAATGAGCTTAGAACCTCACCTCATTAAAACTTTGGAACTTTGTAAAATATCTAAAGATTATTATAACACATGGTGCTGTAGCTACAGTGATAGAAATTTATTTTACAATTAA
This sequence comes from Rhinolophus ferrumequinum, assembly GCF_004115265.2. Lineage (NCBI taxonomy): Eukaryota > Metazoa > Chordata > Mammalia > Chiroptera > Rhinolophidae > Rhinolophus > Rhinolophus ferrumequinum. The sequence continues at coordinate 17,004,126 of NC_046299.1, read as the reverse complement.
GTACTTATTTTATAGTAATAGTAAATATTTCTGTAAAACTAGAATTTTCCCTAAGAAGCACATGTGTCTGTGTGTATAAATGGTATAAACACATTCCTCAAAGCTGTATGTATGTATGTGTGTATATATTATATATATATGTATGTGTATATATATTATGTCTGTGTATATTATATATATGTACACACAGAGATGTGTGTTTGTGTGTGTGTGTGTGTGTGTGTGTGTGTATGAGTTTTAAGATTTAAATACTAATGAATATTTAGGACTTTGTCTCTTTTGGAAAAATACTTACCTTTGACTTCTAAGGAAATGTGACAAGTTAATCTGTAAACATAATGGTAAATCCTGAGCACTTTTTAAAAATATTCTCTGACAAGTTTTTATTTGCTCAAGCTCCAGAAATCCAGTTGTGTGGTTATTGTATTGTATTGCTGTACGGAACAGTCGTCAGTGACCCCTAGATGAGGGTGTGTCACACCAGGAGGGAAGAGCTCACTGATGTTACTTAGCTTATTTAAAACATTTCTCTATAAACAATCTGAAGAGAAAGTAGGTGCAGGTCAGTATATTGGAATCTTTCTTCAAAGTATCTTTTCAATCATGTCCTCTCTGCTTTGATAGTTTGCCAACTCCATCTCTAATTTTGGGACATCTCCACTGTTTATTTTTTCTCCTTAAGAGTTGCTAAGGGTTGCTGGAAATCAGAGCTGTGCTGACTGGATCAACTAGAAATTTATGTGTCTCTAACTGTAACCTCCTTTTGGACCAACCATTCTCACCTCTTGTTTCCCTATAGCGTTTATCACAGTGACTATTCAAACTTTAAAATAAAAAAATTCCTTTGTGCAAAAGCACGAAGCTAGGCGTCATTAATATCATACTTTTGTTTAAGGGTTGGGCTTTAGTTTCTATAAAATTAGGTGATAGAATTGAACAATCTTTAAGATCTCTTCTAGTCCAAAAAATTTGGAGATTTCAAGTACCCAATCCCACTTTTTACTCTTAGATCTAGTTTTTGAACCACGGGCTAGGACCCATATCTCCCAACTCCTGGTCTAAAGATATTTCCTATATATTATTGTGATTCCTATTTCCTCCTTTGCTGAAAATGTGGACACCTGATTCGAACTTCTTCATCTTCCCCTGTATTTTCTATCTCTATACTTTTGGCTCAAATTCTTTGACTCCCCTCTCTCCACTCCCCTTTTGAATTTCTCATGCACATAGAGGCATGAACTAGAATAACAAAAGTGTTTATAATAACCAAAAAATTAGAGCTAACCTTAATTCCTATCAATAAGGGAAAGGCTGAATAAATGATAATACATCCATCACTTGCAGCAAATAAAAAGAATGATTTAGATCTCTTTGTGTGTAGAGATATTTCCAAGACATATTAAGGAAAAAAGCAAATTCCCCATTAGTAACAATAGTATTTCCAGTATGATCTCATTTATGTTTTAAAAATACCCCAATAATATATGGAAATAACATGGGAAAAGTTCTGGAAGGATACATTACCTCTGGGAAAGGGAGTGAGAGTCAAGGAGAAACTATCATGTTGATTTTATTGTTAGAGCTTTTGTAATAAGAGTGTATTACTGTGAACTTAAAAAAGATTTTTAAAAGGCAATAAATGTAATCCTATCCATACATTTCCATAGATAATAAAGCTGGAAGGAATCTTAGAAAATCATCTAGTCTAGCATCCTTATTTTATGGGTAAGGGAACCTAAGTCTCTCCAAGATATATGCTCCACCAAGCTGATGAATGACAAATTCAGAAAGAGAACCTACATTTTCTGATTCCCAAACCAGAACTTTTTCACATTCCCTTCAACGTACAGCTAATATATACGTTTTTCGGGAAGTCTTTCCTGATTATCCAGAGTGGTATCTCCTCTAAATACCCATCTGTTCACTGTTTGTGTCATTTATATGAATTCAACCCACACTACCTTATACTGTAATACTTTCTAAATCACATACATTCTGTGAGGGAAGACTGTACGTCGCTTGTTTTTATATCTGACAGTGTCTACAGGTAGCAGGTGCTTAGTGAATTAGTAATTAATACTTCGTTTGATTTTGTAGTAGGCTATGCACCTTATGGTAGATTAAGAGAAAAAAGTTAAATGCCAAGTCAAACAAATAGCTGTGTGTGTGTGTGTGTGTGTGTGTGTGTGTGTGTGAGAGAGAGAGAGAGAGAGAGAGAGAGAGAGATAGAGACAGAGAGAGAGAGACAGAGAGAGACACAGAGAGAGAGACAGTGTGTTCTGCCACTTCAAGATAGAAAGTATTTTAGGATGGCACATAGTGAGATATTTGCTACCCTACAAGTATATTTCCTTTCCAAGAAAACTAGTTTTGTTCTCCACTCCTGCTTCAGAGAGAACAATTTGTCCCCATAGGATATTCTAGGTAATATGACCCACTTAGGAAACATGTGGTGATTGTGCTTCAGAATGGGACCTCTGCTAAAGTTGGACCATAGGAAAATACCTCTTGAGTGTGATGGTTTTACAGATGAAAGTATATTTATTTCTGTATTTGAATTGGTACAGCAGATCAGGAAACTTAATTGTGACTTAAACTTTGAATAACATAGAAGCTGTGATAGATTTTGTTGTTGTTGTGAAAACAGTTCCTCAAAATGTTTGGAATTTATACAAGTGTCTTGCCCTTGATATGTTGTCATCCTGTTTTATCTACATAGCTCTATTACTTGATATTAGCATCTTAATAAATTTCAGCTTGCTTTTTAAGATATAGACTCTTCCCTGTGATTTTTATCTGCAGTTGTGTGTTAATCCTGTTTCGTTTCAGATTTTTTGGTAACTTGGTTTATTTTGATAGCTGTTTACTTTGACATCATTAAAAGCCTGTATAATTATTTAAACAGATTCTTTCATGGAAGTTTCCATAATCAGCTAGGAGATTGTTCTTGGGTGGAGCCTTGGGAAGATTTATTCTTTTTTGGAAGGCTAATGTTTCTCTTAGTTTAGAATTAACAGCTTTAGGAAAACATCATAGAATGCTGAGAATTTCCCTAAATGCTTTTAACCAAAGAGATTGTTATTGAAATGGCCAATTGGTGCTCATAGGTATTTATCTAGAGCCATTCTTATTATGCCAGAAATTAAAAACATTTATGTATGTATGTATTTGTGTGTGTGTGTGTGTGTGTGTGAATATACTATATATCTATATCTATATCTTTGTTTAAAAAAACAGTTATGAGTTTGGCTCATTTGAAACCTGTGAAATAAATAAAATAGAGATAATAAGACTTCATTAAATAGGAAGTTACCTGTAACAACTTTAGTGAATTTCAAATATGGTATATTGAACTTTGTTCTTGGCTCTGTTGAGCATTTTATTAGAAATTAAAGAAAAAATGATGTTTAGCATATTTTGACCTGTGCTTGGAAGATGTTAGTGGTTAGTTTTCACTTTCCTTGAGATCATAGATTTTTTATTTTCAGGCAAATAAAGATATGTAGATTAACTTGCGATAAGTTAATAGGCATTTGTTTGTCATTTTCTAAATTTTTAATTAGCCCTAGAATTTGCTATGATAAAGTTCCTTTTATTTTAAAATTGTAGTCAACAGTGCTTAGTTTAGTAATATTTATTTGAATGAAATAGAAAAAAATAGATTTTTAAACATTAGCTTGAGGGCATTTGGTTTATTGCTTTAATTTAAAAAAAATTTTTTTTCAGTTAGTGGTCTTCTATGGAGAAACTTTTTTGGACACGATATAAAGAACTGTATTGTACATCTATGTAGGATTTCGTAGTTTAAACATAGCAAAGCTGGAGCTCAAACATATGTTTGAACTTGGCAGCTTCAGTTTGCAAAATGGCCCTCTCTTTTTTGGCAAGTGAAGGTTAATTAGAGGTTTCTCAACATTTTGATAGAGCTTTGAGTATTTTAGCACAGAGAGGTTAGATGGTAGTACAGGTCCAACAGACAATGGTTAAGAATAAATAATAGTTAATAATTATTCATTTTTTAGCAGCAGTTTTATTATTTCCATTAAAGCACAATTTGACCTCTCTCTAACTCTCTCCCCTCCCCCATGCTTTGTACTTTTACTTGTGATAACTAGGAACTATGTTGAAAATTTAGGTTTCAAATTTGTTTTAAACTTCCTTTGAATATCAATCTAGGATGACTTCTAAGCAATGGGTAACGGTCAGTTGTCTGCTAATGCGTCTTAACCGTCTTCTATACCATTAACCCCAAGATCATGTTTCTGATTTAAAATCTTGGGTGGAAATGGGAGTTCATTTGAAGTGGCGTATTAGTTCTTGGCACTGACAAAGGACTCTTAAAGAGAATTACAAATCAAGTGACAAGCACTTATTAGGCATTGGCTGTGTGCTAGGTACTGGGGATAGGATAAAAGAAGTCCTGAGCCCTTAGATTTACAGTCTAGGTAGAAGACAAAAGATATTTAAAACCCCTATAAGCAGGATATAATTAAGTGCTAAGTTGTGTGTGTTCCTGATGGGAATTGAGGTAAACTCACATCGGGGTTATCACGGGCTGAAGTTAGAATGAACAACTGAGTTATCAGTGGTTATTTCTGTGACGTGCACGGTTTATCACATATTTTCAGGATGTTTAAGAGGGCTTTCAGGAGAAATACTGCATCTGAAGCCTCTTTACTCTTTTAATCATTATAGTTTTTCACTTATTCTGGGGTGAAAATGAAGTTTCAGATATTCAGTATGGATAAGATATGGGTCTAGGACTACTACATTTAGGGAATGCGATCAAACCTTCTTATTCTCTTAATCTATAGTTGCTTTCCTGGTAGGTCTCTAATATTAGACAGCTAAAATACAGTGCCATTTTTAATGGCAGTGTTTTCCCTATGAAGGAGTGTCTACTACGGTTCCCTCCCTCTTTTGTAGTGACAATATTGGTGAATGCCCAGGTGTCTTATGAAAACAACCAAAAGCTTCATCTGGGACAGATCAATCTGCTATAGCTTCAGGTAAATAAGGATAACTAAAAGCCCATATTAGCTCTCCAGAATCTCTTAGATGTCATTATGTTTTGGAGTACTGTTAAAGATGTTCATTTTATTTTTGTAAGCCCGATATGATGAAGAGTTTAGTAACTTTTGCGATCATGTATTGACCCTCATAACTTATATTTCATCAGAGTACTTCTCAATTTATTCTTTAACAGAGAACCCCAAGCAAGATGTTTCTGTGGGAAATCCTATTCCTTTATAAACTTTCTGCCTGCTCTTCTAGAACTTCAACCTTAGTTGTACTAAAATTTTCAACATACAACCTGTCTTTTAACTTTGCCCCAAAACTGATATGAGAAGTTGACATAGGATTTTGTCATTACAAAAATTTTTCTTCGTAGAATGCTTTATTTTTCAATACTTTTATCCAAAAGTAAGTAGAGCAAGGCTGAGCCTTTAAAATAATCTAAAATTAAATGAGAAAAGTATGGGCTTTCTAATCTAGAAATGCAATAGCTGAGTTAGATAGAATCAGGGAGAAATCTGGAAATTAAGAAAGCATATACTAAGATTTTTTTCACCAAAATCATAATGACTAGAATTAGAGAGTATACTCCCTGGAAGCTTAAAAGAGGAATTTTTGGATTTTAAGAAAAAGAAGAAGAAGACAGTTCCATTTTACACAGTGCTAACTGTATAGGGACTTAATACCCTAATAATGAAATGAAAATAAAATCAAAGAAATTTAGATCAGTGTTTTGATAAAGCATCGCTATTGGGCTTTAGTATGAAGATGTTAGGGGTATGTTTCTATAATATATATGTATTGTCATGGAGGAAAACCATTAGTTTCTCCGAGCCATCTGTTGGTGTCATTGACAAAAACATACTGTGGCATTCGGATCATTGGTGTGACCAATTATGGCATTTTTCTCTAGGATTGTAATGTCTGTATGGTTTTTCTATCTTGATTCAGTCTCTTCCAGCTTGATTCACAATTATTTCTTTACAGAACAGCTTGTATTTGGCGTAGCTAAAAAAAAAAAAAAAAAATCCAGCCTCTTCTAAATAAGGTTCTTTTTCAATTGGAAATTCCATCTTTGCAGTTAAAACATTTGTAAACATAATGCAATTTCGCGAGAGCTGAACAACGTTGTAAAGCTGCTAGTTTTGAATGGAGGAGCTTTCCTAAAGAGCAGTGTGGTGATGCTGGGCTCTTAGAACTCCCTTGGAAGCAGTTGGAATTTACTGCTGCATGTATTGGGTCAGACGAAGAAGGAAACCTGTGCTGTATTTTCTGGCTTTTAATGTTCAGGAAATATCGGTGTGCTTAGAAGAAAATACTGAATAAATTTTGGGTCTTATTTTTCATCATTTTAAAGGATCCTTCATATATCTTTTGTTCCCTGAGGTTAGAGATGCTGGTAATGCTGAACGGCGTTTCAAGACTTCCATCCTGTACTATGTCTAATATCTGAAAGGAAATGTAGTCAAGTTGGGCAAAGTTATCCTCCAAACTCTACCACCTTCTTTGGTTGGAGCAACAGTTTTTATGTTTTTGTTGTCGGGATATACTTAGGCGAGAAAGCCACACAACCTGACCTGATTAACAGCCAGGATTTTGATTGGCAGTGGTTACAAAATGGAACATGTTCCCTCATCCTGGCTTTTCCTTTTTCTCAAAGCCACAGAACAATGTAGATTTTTCAGGGCTGTTCTCCTAGAATCAAAGTGTAATGGAACTTGAGTAGCAGTTCTTCTTGGACAGAAAGCTTTAATGGTATTAAGTTAAGGCTGGAATCATATAAATATTAGATCTCTGACTTTTCTCTCATTTAATTTTTTCTTGGGCTGAACCAGAAGAGAATCAAACTGAGATGTAGACAAATAGAAACAAGTCTACAAAGTGTAGCATTGCGACTCAGTTATAATTGGAACCCAGTTTTTTACTGATAAGAGTTTGCCTTTCAGGAGACTATTGTTAATTGTTGTTAATCCACGGAATTACCTTTTCCTTTTCAGAAGGGTTTAAAAAAATAAAACAATTCTTAAAGCATGTTCACTTTCCACCTGCCTAAAAATGCTCATCTGTCAGTGCCCTAGTGCAACACTGAAAACATGTATCAGAGCAGAGCGTGCCCAGCACAGGTGCCAGGTGTTACCGTGGCTGCCTCCAAAAATGATTCTCAGGAACTACTACTTGTGGGCCTTCTGTGGTCAGAAAAAAAATGTGATAAAGTATAATGAAAGAGATAAGATGAGTTAAGTAACTTTGATATAAAAACATACTCCAAAACATTAATTTTCTGTCCTTGTCAGAACTATGTTTCAAATTTAATGAATCTTATTTTTCCAGAGGTTCCAAATGCCCGGTGAATACCTCAGGATTTTTTTTTTTTTTAATTACACATTAACCAACAATTGCTCTTTGTTATTCTTTCCTGCCCCAAATTTTACCCTTTTCCCAAAAAAAAAAACAAAACAAAATTAAAAAAATTTTTTCAAACTGTGCATTTTGATTTTAGGGAAATTGTGTGAAAATGGGACTTTAAAAATAATCCCTGGCTGGCTTGACTGAATTGGCAGATGGCCAGCAATGCCAAACCATTTGCCGCCTGCCAGTAGTAAGTGTGGTCACCACTTCTAATCATTTAGCTTCCTATTCCAGGTTACTCATATTTAGTACAAATTGTGAATATTCATCTTCCAGGGATCTAGTCATTCTTAGGCCAGAGTGTTACTATTGCATTTAATAAAATGTGTCTTTCCTCCTAAGTGGGTACACTCCCTTCAAATGAACTATTATACTGATCATCTTATAAGCAGGACCATTTTTAAAGCCCTTGTGCTATTTTCATTTTATGCTTCTAAATGAACATTTACATTACAGAGCATTCTTTGAGCGTGCTGTCTGTGCTATATAGGTTCGCCAGTTTAGTAGAGATCAGTGACAGTATTTCTTCATTTCCCTCTGCCTTTCTGGACTGTAATTTGATGAAATAAAAAGTTGCACTGGGCTGTGCGGGTTAGACTTAAATTTTTATAGACGAGTAGACTCATGCTTGTTATGTGCATTTGTATGTAAAACTAGGGCAGGTCTTACAGAACATTATCATTGTGTCTCAGATCTGACTTGCCAGCACGTTGGAAGTTTGTTTTGGTTTCAAAATGTACTTTACCCCATGGTGGCTGGCAGGGTACAATACTATTGACATCACTGTGTTTCAAATAGAAAATTAACAAGTAGCTACTGTTGTGATCGCAGACTGCCTTCCCAGCCCCTGTGAGAATGCTTTTTCTTTTGGACAGCAACACTTCTCAGCCCCTTGGTACCATTAAATCAGCCAATGGGGGCTGCCAGAATAGGGATGAACACCAACAAAAGGCTGAAGAGTAGAAAAACTGCTAATAATGCAAAAATCTTTAATCAGTTTCCAAATTGATGTGAAAGATAAATAATTTTTAAAAAATTTCTCTCCCATCCACAGCTAAGTTTTGACAGTAGGCCAGGTTCAGAGCCCGATCTCTCCAGAGAGGAGTATCCTTTCCCTCCACCCAAACCCCTGGAGAGTTGCCAAAGGAAAATAAGCTATTTTGTATTTAGAACAAATTGCCACTGTTTTCTCCAGTGATGTAGCCCTATTTCCCAGACTTCGAAACTTGGAATACAGAAAGTTCTTGTGTGACCAAAGAAGAAATATGGTGAATGAATGATCGTTTTTTTGTTGTTTTGTTTTTATAAACCAAATCCTCATAAACAGAGGGGATCAGATGTATGCATGGAACCTAAATTTAGTTCAGAATGGACATCAAGTGAGCAATTTCTGTTAAATCACTTTGGAGATTGGGTTCCTTTTGCGAGTTTCAGTGAAGAACATAAGCCTCTGGAACCAGATTTTAATTATATTTTGCAACTGAGCTGTCAAAAGTCAGGTCTTCCTTTGGGATGAATGCATGACAGTGAAAAAAGAATTTGAGTGTTCTGCGCTATATAGCCTTCATCTGATCAGCAGTCTTCGGATCTTGTAAAACTATGCAAAGACTAATTTCTCATGTTATCAGATGGAATACAAACTGCTCACTTACGTTGTTTTCTTCCCTTGCATTTTGAAGTACTTCTTTCTAGACTTTTCCCTACCATCCCTGGGTTTTCTTAGTTGTTTGTTTTCTCTTTTCTCCTTAGTAAATGCCTTCCTGCTTGTTATTACCACTATTTCTTGAACAACAGCTGGAATGGAGGCCAAACCTATACCAGCCAGATTTTCTACTTGCTAGGAGGCCTGTTAATAAGGTCGGAAAGTCAAGATTGGTGGCAAAAAAATTGGATTTAAAAAAATTCGTTTTGAATTTCATTTAACGTTGTTGTCCTAGTCTGCCATCCTTGTCGATCCTTTGATAAGTTACTGTGTTGTAATGGCTGCAATTCTTAATTTTGTGCTTCACTACTAAAAAAGATACCGACTCTCATCAAAAGTTAAGTTGGAGATTGTTGGTTATTCTACATGTAGTCGTCTTTGGGGGTGACTGCAGCTACACACAAACCCCAGTGCAGAGTTCTGGGATCCGTAAGCAGAGCTCTCATGAATGTTGGCCTGGCATCTGATTATGCTGTTTAGAGGCCCAAGTATTGTTACCTCAACTTTGGTGAGTTAGAGACTAGTCAGATATATCCACTAAAAATTGTTACATCCCTCCTCCCCACTGTGGGCCATTCTGCTTGATGTTAGAAGAACTGAAATGATTACAAGTATGGATTCAGTCTAATTTAGAAAATTAAAATGTAATGTGATGAGTGTGAAAATCAAGTGGTAATTATCTGAGGAAGGGGTTTGGCAAGGAAGGCCTCATGGAAGAAACAGTGGTGTGACTGTGGGCTGACAAATGAGTCAGATGCCAAGTAGGTGAACGGTGGAGAAAAAGGCATTCCAGGTAGAGAAATCAGTAAATACAAAGGCACATTTGGTTTGTGAAAGAGGTTTTCAAGAGGTAATGGGAAGTGGGGCTGCAAAGGTGGTAGGCGGAAGGCTAAATTATAGCGTCTTCAAACGGATAAAGATTACTACTCGCGTCTTTTAAAAATCTTTACAACGTCTAGTTCAGTGATATAATAGGGTGGGCTCATTGTTTACCGATAATCATTGTTATTTCCTGAGTGGCACTTCTCTGAGCTACAAATACTAAATAAAATTTCAGTCTACATGGAATCGGTGTGGCTTGATAAAGAATATGTCACTATTTTGTCATCGTTAATTTATTGAGTACTCACATCTCTCTCCCCTCTCCTCCCCACCTTCCGTCTCCCTCTCTACTCTTTCTCCCTCTCTAAACCTTTGAAAGACATAAATCCATAAATTCAGAAAACGATGTTCTGAGGCCCAAAGCTCTGACAGTCATCTGCAGTGATACACTCTGGAGGTTTGAACATAGATTCCTGGAGGTCCTGCAATGCAGTGTGAAACAATGGGAGATTTAGTTGAAGTTCTGTTTTTTTACTCTCAAAAGTTATACTTTGCATTATCTGTGCTTGTTTTTATATAAAATAGTGTTTTTCTTCCAAATCTTTGAGGAAAACTATGACTTCTGGAAAGCCTACTATATTTAACCTTCTGGCTTTAAATACTCTCTGGCTCTCTACCCTAAGAACTACTTAGATTTTATTAGGAGAAAGTGATTTTTAAAAAGCCCTTCAAGAGTGAGTAACATGTATCTCAGCCTTACTGATTTTGTTTCCTATTGTATATAAATGAGTGCTTCAGTGCTGAGGTAGACAATATGATGGTAGAATAATTTATATTATAATATTATATAGTATATATAATTTATATAATCTGCAACTTCGTCATAACATTTGTTGATATTACTATCTGGCTATTTTGTAAGATACCAGTTGCATTAAGAGAAATATTAATGAAAGCAGCTTTTCTTTGAAAACTGAGAAGAGGGTCCCAGCTATTTTTCTGAGTTTTTATTTTGTTGTCATCAAACCCCATGACAACACAGTCACGTCTGACGCTAGGGAAATGCCATTTATCAAGATACTGTGTGACCGACCACCTGAGAGTTTAATAGTCTGTTTATTTTTTGTGAAGTAGATAATATAGTATAAGTTGTAAGTGAAACATAATTACCATATGCCATTTTATAGGAGTTGCTTGTCTAAGCTTTCTTATTTCACAAAACAAAATAAGCTGAACAGCAGAATATGATCAGATTTTTGTTAATAAAATTCATGAGCAGCATGAATGTACTTGGTGTCTGCATCCATTTTTAATGTCATTTTTCTTTCTTTTTTTTCTTTTTTTCTTCATTTTTCATAAGAGGAGGCAGGCAAATGTTTTGTTTTGGGAAATGTGGGAGATTTTCCAGAAGATTCTCAACACTTTCAATTGTAGAGAAATGTGTAGGATAAGCAGCTAGCTGCTGTCATGTGCACAAGTGCTGTTGTAGGGAGCTGGGAAACCTGGCCACAAGCCACTGCAGTTTTGAAGAATGTGGCTCAAAGGACTCGCAGGCTGTTGCGTAACCTTCAGCAGAGAGGAAAATACAAGTGCTGTCCCTGTCACTTGACTTGTTTTCCATTTTGATTTAGTTACTTGGCAAAGTCTTGGTATCCTGTAGTGGAGGAATGAAAGACAAGCAAGTTCTTTCCAGTGAAGGGCCGTGCCTTCCAGGGCGGCAGCAGGCGCATGGAGTTTCTCATTGTTGTTGGGCAGAGGGATTCGAGTTTCGAGGGACAACTTGAAAAACATTCATCATATGCGACTTGCAGTTTTTTTGTTTGTTTTTGTAAAGGGAATTCTTTCCTCTCATCTTCAACATTGTGTGCTTCTTCTGGTTGATATACCTGTGCTTTAAAAATGTCACAGCGACTAGGAGGGGACATTTTATAGCAAAATCATTTCCCCTCATGTTCTGGGATATTTCAGTTTGGCAGTAGAGTTTACAAGGTTTGAAATCAAAAGCAGCATTGGTTCCTTCGGGGAAAAGTGATCCCAATCTACCAAAATAAAAGCCAAACAGACTCTAATTGTTCCCTTTTCCCACAAGGGGCTTGCCCTTTTTGAAGGTGTGGGACTTTCTCTCGAATGGGTTTATCTCAGAGAATTGCCTCTCCCCGTGAGTAAAACCCACTTTTAAATCCCACTTAAAAACAGACTTGAGGATCTTTGAAAATAAAAGTACTTTGGTATCTCTCCATTCTCGTTTTCTGTCCCTCTCAGCAAGGAAATTTCAGTTTTCTCACAGGGCACCTCCTGCTGCAGTGTCTAATCATCTTTGCTTTATAGTCTCATGCTAAATTAGGAAAGATTTCAGTTTCATAGTTTTTATTGTGCTATCCACGTGTTGTGAAAAGTTAAGTAAATGCTAACCAGGGGGCTAACTTTTTTTCTCATTTTTGATCAAGTCTAGTTGCATGAATTTTACGATGTCAGGGTTTTTTTCTGTTGGTGGTTCGTCTGGTGTTCATCAGAATAGTCAGCACAGCAGCCTTAACTTCCGCTAGCCTTCGTACCCGATTTTGCTTAAAGGTGCACCATCATGCCTTTCATGAATCTTTGTTCTCTGCGTCAGCTCTTCTACTCCTTGGAGACTTGAAAAACATCATCTTTATGATATTTGCAATTTTTTACTCAGTGCGTAAGGATTTTCATATCAAACCAAGATCTTTTCTTCTCTGTCTCTTGTCCTCTTTTCTTTCACCAGTGGCTCACAGCCCATGAATTGTCAACCACGTACAGGAGGCTCCTGAGCCACCAGTCACATGAGAATGAAGGCGAGAAAAGACAAGACCAGATGGCATCAAAAGATAGGCCTTTCTAGGTTGTTGGTGGTTAAGCTTGCAGTCTGGTTACCAGCAGGGAGACTCTGGGGAAGGGTGAAGAACAGCACAGCGTCACTGTAAGGCAAGAAGGATTGTGCCATACACGTTACAATAGTCACAAGGTATCCATTGCTCTCGGAAGGGTGCATTTACCCAAAAGTGTGGCGTGTAAGCACATGTGGAAATCTGTGTGCAGTATTTGGATGGCAACTTTGAAAAGTGTGGCTCCCTCTTGGTTAGCTGCTGTCCTTCAACTGCCATTAACCCTTTGTTATACTACTCTCCAAATGCCTGATTCAGTTGCAAGTACAAAAACTGTTAAGAAATGACATTTGGCTCCCACAGAGATACAGCTTTTCCCACAGAAGAGCAGAGGACATCGTTCACCACTCTTCCTTCAGACTGTTATCTATTTTGGAGGACTGTGTTTACAAAACATGGAAAATGGCATCACTGGCCTTTGTGAGATATGGTATCTCAGGGTATGTTTTTCAGTGTAAGCTGTATCTTGGAGCACACTTACAATCACGTGGCTGAAGAAATGTTCAGTAGTGGCTAATAAAAAATATTTTAGAGGACAGTCTGCCTTCTCTATTCATTTAGGCATTACTTAACACCCTGGCTCGCTTGGCCTGGGAGCTCCTGATTTGACAGCGCTGTTGTAGATCACCAGACTGCCGAGCGTGGCTCTGTAATATTTCCTTGTAGAATTCCAACTCAGTTGTTTTCCCTCGAATGAAAAAACTAAGTTATTTTTAATTGGAGGTTTAAACTTGAGTCCTTTACTTGTCTTTTAATTAACTTGAAAATCCTTGCTTTTTCATAGACAAATTCAATATCCCTGAAGTCCAAAGTCAAGTTTCAACCTTTTATAAGACTGTCTCCTCCAATTACAATCTCTCCTTTTATTCAGATTCTATTGTGCTTGATATCTTTATGACTCATTATGAACCAAGTGAAACAAAACAATATGTTTTGTTTTGTAGTTTAGATTATAAACTCTTAAAGTTTACCTTTCTTTTTTTACTTCTCCCACTCAAGGACGTCTCTGGAACATTGCTAGTATACAAAAGTCATGTAATAAATATAAAACTGAATAGAGAAAACATAGACATTTTAATATTACGTTAGTTGATTTCTGCCCAAATTCTAATATGACTTTAACTTAGGTCTCACAAAACAGAAAATTGATCCACCCATTTTTTCCTTGATAGGAAACTATAGTAAGGAATCATTCTGACGTTTCTTAAAGGTATTTCCTATATATTCACTGAATTTCTCAATTTCTTGTTTAGAGTAATTTAAACAAAATTGACAAGTTATTCTTCTGGCAACATGCTTGTCAACTTTACTAGTTAGTTGCTTTATTAACTTTTTTAGATGACTGAATTCTGAGCCCCCTTGGGAATCTCTAATTATTAGCAAGAGAACTACCAGTCTGTCCAGCCTCCAGTCATATATGAGTGCAGTTGTTAGGCATATGCTGTAATAATCCTAATGAAGAGTTTAAAGGCACTTTTTACTGTGGATTCTGTGATCATGTGAGAGTGCTCACCTAAGAGGCTTTCCCGTTAAAAATGAACATTTTGCTAACGGGTCTATAATTTTGGGTAGCACAGCAGGGGAGGAGAGTGACTTTATTAAATCACATGAAGGGGAATTCATTGGTATACCTTCAATTTAGGGAAAATAAAAAAAATTCATTTATCCATATCAGGTATGTCAGGTTTCAGCCTGGAGCTAATTATTAGATTTGAGTTACTGAACTCGAGAGATTTGGAGTGGAAATACTAACAGACCTTTAACTTATAGCTGGGCTATACCCAGGGTACCGGAGGAACCTTGACAATTCATCAACCACATCTCTGACCTCCCTGTCTTTAATCATCCTTGCTTGCCACTCTTCTTTCAAATTGCTAGCATTTGAGAATTTCACTTAACATTATTTCTTGTGTATTAAGACAGAGAAAGCATAGTTTGGTGAGTGGGCTAATAAAACCATTTTGGCTTTCTTTGAGGAGAAAATGGAGGATGTGTTTTGCCTGGTACATTTGAGACAGTTGCTAGATGTTCAATAATAGTTAAGGAGTAGGGATAAAATATGAACACATTCCTGGATTTTCTTTTCAGGTATGTTATTAACTGCTGAATTATGTTATGCCTTATGAAGCACAGAACCAAAGATGTGGACTAGCATTGTTTTAAGTTGGAATTATGTACCCAGAACTCTCATCATGGTGATCATATTTCCTTTAGGGTACAGGAAAGGTAAATCCATAAGTCTCTCTGCTAGCATTTTCAGGAGACAGTTTCCCTACCTTGCCCAAAGAATGAATGGGTAGATTAAAGAGTGCAGTGACTTTTAGTGAAGGATTTTTCACCTAGCTTTTTCCCATGTGTAGAAAATTAGAAGTAGGTGGTAAGAGAGAGGAGAGGGAAAGAGACAGAAAAAAAAATTAAAAGCTAAGGAGCTGGTACACTTAGATTATTAGGAAGCAGGGGACTGTTTTATGGGATGTGGTTTCAGTGGCTGGAATTGACCACAGAGCTGTATATTTTGCCTTAATCCTGTCCCAGCTGGTCACAGAATTTTGCTATTGTGTTGGATCAGATGAAGTTGCCATTTTTGTAAGTGAGAAATGGTTGAATACCAGAAATTCCATATGGTTCAATCTGATACGTAGGATGGCTCTGTGTGTGTGTGTGTGTGTGTGTGTGTGTGTGTGTGTGTGTAAAAGGTGGAAGGGAGGAAATGGAAATTTGTGAGTATTTTATGCCCTTTAGGGTACCCCAGCTGAAAACCCTTACTCTAGCCTGCAGTTTTAGGCATTCAGAATCAAGTATCTTTGCCCTAGTATGCTTTCCTACTTCCACGTTAATACAGTTAAGATAGTTTATGGGGTGGGTTAAAAATTAAATCATCTCTGATGGGTTACCACTGGGGATGATAATCTGAAGTGACCAGTATCTGTAGAGTACAACAGAAATGGCAGAGACTGGAAATCAGTAGGCATGCCTGCACTTGCAGACACTCTGAAACGGAAGAATTAGCCATATAATTGGTTATAGACTGAATAATGTGCAAGTTATTACTTGTCTTAAAAATAGGTTTCCGATGTTTCTAGTGGAATATTCAGACTGTGCTGATTTGACTTTTTTGTCTTTCTTAGACGAGCTCATCTGCGCCTGTGTTTAGAACGCTTAAAAGTTCTGATTCCACTAGGACCAGACTGCACCAGGCATACAACACTTGGTTTGCTCAACAAAGCCAAAGCACACATCAAGGTAAGAATTTTTACTTTCACATTTGCACATGATTCTCTCGGTCCTGGTTTCATTAGAAGCAATGATTCCTACTCACATACATCAACTAGCTCACCATGCCCTCCTTAATAACTGACTCAAGAGAAATCTTTCTAAAAACTTACCAGCTAATCTGATAGGAGCAACATAACCTGATTAAACAAAATTGTTCTGACAGCGTGGCCATTTAAAGAGCTGGGAATACTAGGAAAATAACAATTACTCTGCAGATACCCAGAAGGAAGGCAGTTGTGCCCTCTGGTGGAGATGACTTCATTTGGCTGTGTCCCTCAGTATTTTTCCATCAAATGACACTGCAGAGCAAGTTTCTGTTTCATGGCGATAACTTTACAGATTTTGAGAATACCATGCTGTCCTAGTAATGTAGCATTCATTACATGCACTAAACAAGTGAAGAAAGAACTATTTTCAGTGTTTAAAAATATGTATTTATGTATGTTTTCATATGTACACATTATGTACTTGTATATTCATTCATGTCTGCCAGAGAAGAAGTCTTTTGAGATGTTAGGTAGCAGTCAGTTTTACTGTTTGTACTGGACTATACACAAATTTAAATATCATTTTAGAAACTTGAAGAGGCTGAAAGGAAGAGCCAGCACCAGCTAGAGAACTTGGAACGAGAACAAAGATTTTTAAAGCGGCGACTGGAACAGCTGCAGGGTCCTCAGGAGATGGAACGGATACGAATGGACAGCATTGGATCAACTATTTCTTCAGATCGTTCTGATTCAGAGCGAGGTAGGCAGTGTGCTTCTTTCCCAACGAAACACTACCACCCCTGTGTCTGCATTCAGGAGAGGGTAGGTTGGGAGGCACTGTACCTGCATTCTTTTTGGCCATCACTCTAACCTTCTAGATTTTATACAATCACAACATTGTCTAGTAACGCCTATATGAACTATGGAACTTTTCTTTTCTTGATTATATATTTTTAATTTCCTACTTTGAAACAATTTTAGACTTAGAGAAAAGTTGTAAATTTTCTGTAGAAAACTGTAGAGTTCTCGTATACCCTTCACCCAGGTTTCCCTAAGGTTAACGTCTTACATAAGCATAATATAATTACTGAAACCAAGAAATTAACATTCATGCACTATTATTAACTTATAGACCTTATTCAAATTTCACCAGCTTTCCTACTGAATGTCCTTTGTCTGATACAGGATAAGTGCAGGATTCCATATTGCATATGATAGTTCCTCAGTCTCTCTTTCATGACCATGACACTTTTGAAGAATATTAGCTTGTTATACAGTGTCCCTCAATTTGGGTTTGTCTGATGTTTTAATTAGATTGAGGTTATACATTTGGGGGAAGAAATATCAGGAGGATGATGTGCTCTTCTCAATTTATTATATCAAGAAGATCCATGATGTGGATATATTTTATTACTGTTGATGTTAATCTTTATATGTGTATTTTAAAGTACCACACCCCTCATTTCTCTTTCCGTCTGCCCCAGAACATTTATCTTTGGCAGAATTTAAAAACAAAAATTAACCTAAAAAGAAATTATTTGAATTTCACTGATCTATTCATCTGTAGCTCCTACTCCATTAGGCTTCACACCATAATAAAAGATCCCAGAGGTAAATTCTGGTGATTTTTAAAAAATTATTTATTTTTTCTGTTACAGTTGACATTCTAGTATTTTATATCACTTTCAGGTTTACAGCATAGTGATTACATAATTTATGCAGTGATACCTCTGGTGAGTTTTAGCTTTACATTTGGGGAAAATAGAGCTCACGAGATCTCAAGGATTCTAAAACAAAAAAGAAACTTTTGCAAAATTTCTTGTCTTGACTTTTTATTATGGAAATTTTCAAACATACAGAAAAGCAGAATAGAATAATGAACTCTCATGTATCCATCACCCAGTTTGGACAGCAGTCAACATTCTGTCATTTCTTGTTTTATCTCCACCACCCTCATTCTCACCATTTTTTTTGGAATGTTTTTAAATCCCAGATAACATGACCATTGTTGTCCCTAAATACTTCAGTTATGTATCTTTAATAAATAGGACTTTTAAAAACAAAATCATAATACTATTATAATATCCCACAAAATTAATAAAATCAGATCTTATTTAATGTCATCTGATACCCAGTTTCTGATAGATTTTCTCAAAAATGGCATTTTACCAAATGGCATTTTACCATTAAGTTAGAATCCAGAGTCCACACTGCATTTGTTTGTACCTTTTAAGATACTTTTAATCTATAACATTTTCCCTTCCCACTTTTTTTTTCAATGCTATTTGTTGTGGAAACTGTGCCATTTTTATTATAGAATTTCCCACGTTTTAGATTTGGCTGATTGAAACCTCATGGTGTCATTTAACATGTTCTTCTGTTCTCATTTTCCTATAAACTGGTTGGTAGATCTAGTGGCTTGATTAAATTTAGGTTCTTTTTTGAGGCAAGAATACTTAATAGGTGGTGCTGTATACTTCCTATTGTGTCAATATTATGTCTAGTTGTCCCACTCTAGTGAAAACACTGGTTAGTGGGTTCAGGTTATGTCATCTTGATTCATTTATGCAAACGTATCAACCTTTCATTTAATGGTTTTAGTAATCATTGGTGATTGTTGCCCCAATTATTATTTCATTAGGTGTTACAAAATAGTCATTTTCTAATTCTGTCATTCTTTATTAACTTTTTCATCTATAAAGAATAATATTTCCTCAAGTTTTTGGTTACTCTGAAATAAAGTCCATACAGGGAAGATAGGGTAAATGCTTGTTTTTGCTTTATCAATTTTCTGAATAAGTTGGTGCCTTAGCAGCCTCCAGAAGTAACAGGGCTTTTTATTTTGCTGTTTGTTTTTGATTATTTTATGAACTCATGTTTTCAGTCTGTTCGTATACATTGTATGTCATTCTTTTTCTTTTTAATACTCAAATTTCCTGTATTCCGTAGGAGACTTTTAAATTGGTTTTTGAATCCTTTTAACACAAGAGTCCTTGGGTTTGTTATTTTTGTTGATGTTTTGCTTATGTAAACGTTTATTTGTGGCTCTCAGTTTTGAAGAACAGAGGTTTGCCAGGGGCAACAGTAAGAACCTTTAGGACATGCTACGTTTGTGAGATGACAGTGAGGTGTAGCAGAAATACCCCGGAATCAGGAGCAGCCTTAGTCCTAGTCTTCTGCTTACTAGCTATGTGAACTACTCTTCCTGCTGTTATTGCCTCCTTGTACCTACCCACCTCCACATTTTAGAGAGGGTGTATCTTCATCATTAGAGTTCTCATTTTTTTAGTACTCCAGTGTGCTAGTACCTGATCTAGGTCTGTTCTTATCTGGCAGCGCTCTTTTCCAGTATTTTTCAGTAACATCTCTAGTCCATTTGGCTAGATCAATTTATCATTTTACGTTGTTTTGATTGAGTTGAGAGCATGCTCTGTTAGGTAGGGTGTTTTGATTTTATCTCCCAGTTGTAGCTTGGATGAGTGTTTGTGATACTGGGAAACACTAAATACCCTGTGAAGCATTATGGGTACGAAATAGTTATGAATTCATAGGATTATTTGTACAGCTTGTTTGGACAGCTGCCTACATTTTAAAAACAGATCTCTAAAACTTTTTGAAGAAGCATCAAGCCCTTTTGAAAATTACACTCTTTGAAATAACTTACTCTGTCTTCTTGGGCTCAGCAAGAATCCACTTTTCCTAAAGCAATTGTGATCAGTGTGAACCCTTCAAGTCAGTGCCAAATAGGAAACATCAGGCTTTGAGTTTAAGAGAACTGAAGAACCTTGAGTTCATTCTGTTAGGGGAAAACAATTTTTTAACTGTCTTTTATCTTTTTAAATGTGTATTGCTTTTTATTATTGGTGATTGTATATGTAG
Organism: Rhinolophus ferrumequinum; assembly: GCF_004115265.2. Taxonomy (NCBI): domain Eukaryota; kingdom Metazoa; phylum Chordata; class Mammalia; order Chiroptera; family Rhinolophidae; genus Rhinolophus; species Rhinolophus ferrumequinum. The sequence continues at coordinate 16,984,129 of NC_046299.1, read as the reverse complement.
TATTTAGCAAAATACCTATCAATAGCTGGGTCAAATGTATTTAGGGTCTTTTTTAATCATGTTTGATTTTTGAAGTAAAGTTAAGTACCACCATTAAAATGCCTTTACTATAATCTTTACTGTAGATCTCACTAAGCGTCAGGCCCTCATTTCAAGCTATATTTGATGCAAGAAAATTAAACTGAAGACAAATCCCAGAAAGTCCACTTCATAATGACCAGCTTGTTTTGGTTACTGAATAATCAAAAGATCTTTATGACGAATCCTAAAAAACTGTAGAAGTGTCTGTAGAATGATAGCACCAAAGACCTGGACGGACAAATTTTCTAGTTTGCCTATATTAAGTTTATCCTTTTTTCCACTTTTAAGGCAACTCTGATTAATAAACAGCAGTGAGAATTAGTTTCTAGTTTAATGGAAAACAGATGTTGTTAAACCACTTGGGGTTGGGATCTTTTAATATTAAGCACTAATTCCCAAATAAGCCGAATGCTTTTGGTGGGAGGTCCAGACAGACTGGCGTCAAAGGCTTTAGTAAACTTGCTGCCTAAATTGAGACCACCACTGTACACCAGACATTTCCTTTTGCAAAAATATATCCTTTGCATTCTTCACCTTTGCATTCTTCTGTTCTTCAGACATCACTGATAATAACCTGTATAACAATTATTTTATACTATAAAAAGTAATCACTTTCCCTCATGCCTTGTTAGTTTTTGAAAGTGCACATATACTAGATTACTAACGTTCTTCCTTGTTTCCCTTTGGCAGAGGAGATTGAAGTGGATGTTGAAAGCACAGAGTTCTCCCATGGAGAAGTGGACAATATCAGTACCACCAGCATCAGTGACATTGATGACCACAGCAGCCTGCAGAGTATTGGGAGTGACGAGGGTTACTCCAGTGCCAGTGTCAAACTTTCGTTCACTTCCTAGAACCCAGCATGACATAACAGTGCAGGGCAAAATATTTACTGGGCCAATTCAATCCAAACAATCTCTTAAATTGGGTTCATGATGCAGTCTCCTCTTTAAAATTAAACCAAACTATACTTGAACAAAAGGGTCAGAAGACCTCTATTTAAGCAAACACTTAGCAAAAAGTGGGGCAGAGCTTCCCCAGCAGAACAAATATTCATAATACTCATTTTTGAAAACCACAATTTCTAATGGCAGCAGAAATCTTGTGTGTCATTTTCTTGATTTGATTTGAAAGAGGACATTGGAAATTCTATCCTCTTTTTTTTCTTTGCTAGTTTGCTCGTACTACATTGAGTAGACACATTTAAGGATGGGATATGAACCCTTCTTGAGCTTTATTTATGGTCCTAAAAACAAAATCAAACCTATAGTAATGACAAGACAAGATAATCAGGCATTAGTCTTGGATAGCTATTAACACTCCGCCTGGGACACCTTGTGAAGCCTGTGGATGATCAATTCTTTAATTTAAAAAAAAAAAAAATTCATTTCATGCTCTGCAAAAGGAGAGACTCCCATGAAGCCTTTTGAAAGGGATCATCATGCAGCTCAGCTTTCTTTTGGATTCCATGCTAAGCAAGCCAACCTTATCCTGCATTGTTAGCACTAGGGCACCCAACCGCCAGTTAGCAGCCCTTAGGCCCTTGGGCAGCATGGGGGCAGTCCATGCATGGCCGCCTCTACCACACAGAGCCTGTGAGTTCCAATTGAGGGGCCAGAAGGAAAAAGCTCCGCGTGCCTATGTCTGCGTGGGCCAGAAGAGTTGTGCACGCAGATTAGCAGGCCAAGGTCTGAGCCAGGGCAGCATTTTTATTTCAGATTTTGATAACTGTTTGTATGTGTTGAAAACCAAAATGACATCTTTTTAAAGCTTGTCCATAAAAAACATAGATGTCTTTTATAGTGGAAAAACATGGGAAAAAATCATCTATTTTGATGCAGCATTTGATAATGATAATACACCTCACACCTCACTCTTTATAGTGCAAAAAATGAATGAGGTCTGGGCTAGGTAGAAAAAAGGTCAATGCTGTTTTTGTTTTCTTTTAGAATCATTACCTTTTACCACCTTTAACCATCTGGTATCTATAGTAGAAACACTATCATAGTTAACATAGTTACGTTCGGCACTTGTCTCATTTTAATGTAAAGATTTGCTTCCGTTTTCCTACAGGCAGTCTCTCTCCTTCCTCACAGTCCCACCGTGCAGGTGCTATTGTTGCTCTTATCAATATTTTCAGAAATGTTATTTTAAATGGAATTCCTAGCCTGCACTTTGATGTCACACGTTCTCTTTGTCTTTCAACCTCCCACGTTTACCACTGGCCCTTTCCCTTACCCCAGGAAGCCTTCTCGGAGACCCTACCCCTGGCTCTTTGAACTTGTATACTTTAAATAATTTAACTACCCTTAATTACTTAAAAAAAAAAAAAGCTTTATGATTTTCATAACTTATTGCTGATTTTAATGGGTTGTTAATTTCAGTCCTGTAGTTTTATTTTGTTTAGAGAGGGCTGGGCAAGGAAAAAGAAAATAAAGACAACCATATTTAGCAGTGCAGTTGAGTTGTGTGTAATGTTAGACTATCCTTTGTAAGTAGCACTTTAACAGCTTTCACTGCTTCTATATATGAAGTGTTACCATCTTGGTCATACACAAGGCCTCAGCATATATATACTTACTTGTTCTTGTGCTCTTCCTGTGCCTCCAAAAATATTTTATCCTTGATTGTGCTATGTTTGAGTGGAAGAAATTCTTTGAAGTAGATGTGTGAAAAACTGCATGCCTTTAGGAGCCCATTATTAGAACTTGGTACTTCAGGTGCTGGGGACTTAATGAAAAACATGATAAAACAAATTTATTTCTGTGGCCCAGATAAATTATTTCTGGTTTCATTTAAAATTACTCCTGGATGAGTCAAAATGTTGCTCTACATATTTGCTTACTTTTGACTTTCCCAAGTGAGACAGTGTGAAGACTGCTAACTGCCATGGAAAGGAAATGGAAGCCAGTGAGTAAGCCTCCATTTTGTTATTCCCATGGCATTCACTTGCATCACCTGCCTAGGGCTGGAATTTGGAACTTCATTCAGGTGAACTTGAGGTGCTGCCATTTTGTTGTATATGTATAGGACGGTAGGCTGAGAAGCCTTTGTCGCCTTTGTCATGAACCTAGAGTACCTATTTCAACTGCCCCCTAAATTACTCCTTCCCTGGGTTTGTTTTCCTTGGGGGAGGGGGGTGGATTGTATGATGAGTAAGAAGTATTAATTTTTTAAAAGATAAATCGACTTTGAAGATACAAAAGTTAATTGCAAGAAATAAAAATTGTGAATGAAGAATACCCGAGTGATTTTTGTACCACCTTTCTCTAGGAAAAAATATAAATGAGCACCCACACCTTGAGAGGCATCTGTCACCTAAATGTCTATGTTGATCCTACTTCAGTAGTCCGGAATTAATGACAATTTGAATCATTGCCATTTCCTGTTCTATAATTTAAACAGGTGCCTTCTTGACTGATAGCTCCACGTAACCTAACTGTAGATGGTTTAATGTATGTGATAACCTTAACTGCTTCAAGTAGGAGACAAAGCCATTTGTCATTCTTATCTGCTCTCCAAATAACTTTTAAGGGAATCCCTTTGGCCACACATATTGTTTACATTAAAAACAAGTCTGGGAAATTCCTATTTAGTCCCCACTAATCTGTTATGGTACCCTGTATGTACAATGTCTGAGTGATATATTAAGAGGTACAGGTAAATCCTATTTCAGTGCATATTACCAAAGATTCTGATGATGTCATTGTTACTCATTTCTAATAGTTAAGAGCTCGCGTAAAAATAAATGCCTTTTCTAGTCCCTGTGACAGTGACAGCTTTTAGCGTTATGAAAGGATTTTAAAAGGCAGTAAGGTTTATTGAGGCAAAGCTCCTAACTTAAGGCCACATTGCTTCCTGGATCATTTCTCTTGAGAAAATTGTTTTTGGTGAGTTTGTTTTCTTCCACTTAAAGAACCAGGAGCAACTAGCTGCCCTTTTTCTTTCTTCTTTGATCCTTCCACCTCAAAAATTCCATACTCCCCCCAAAACAGCATAAGGTGGGAAGAACAAGAGTTTGAGTCACTTTAAATCCCAGTTCTAACATTTGCTAAAGACCTTGGGCAAATTACTTAATTTCTTCATGGAAACTGTTTCCTCCTGAAAAGTGATAAATACTACCTCTATCTCAAAAGGTTGTTTAAGGATTAAAACCAATATATGTAAATCTCCCCTCCTCTAGGAGTTTGTAGCACCAAAAGGAAATGAAGAGGTATGTACTTCTCTTTCTTTGATGAATGCAACCTTCAAATCTCTTCATCCTTAATCTTGAATTTTAGTTATTCTGACTGTGGGTCTTGCAGAAAGACTATTTTCTATTAAATAAAATGGTTCATTTTCACAAAATTCCATGGCAGGTTATACTTTGTAAGAAGTCAATTTTGATATCCTATAGAATTTTTTTAAATAAATGCTTTATAAGATTGATGTATCATCGGTTTTAGTGATTACCTGGTCTTTTCTTTAAGAAAAAAAAGTCTGACCTGAGCTTGAGTATGTTATACACTAATAGTAACCATTGCATAATAATTAAATGTCCTCGTTAATATTTAGTGCTGGCCTTGCCAAGAAAAAAAAATCTTCCTGGCCCATGTACCAGATGTAGCAGGTAATCAGTTTTCTTGAGGAATACATCTGATTCTTTTAAATAATCAGTATAGGCCAAAATATATGTACTGGCTGAAAACTTCCTGGTTCTGTTTTACCTTTTTATACAATCATAAATTAGGGGAAATAGCTTATATAAAGTTCTTTTAAAGTATTGCCAGCTAACTTCCTAAAATTTTGGAATGTTTTCCATTTTCTCAAGCTCTTGGCTCTGCTATGGAGGAACGCTTAAAGTCTTTATTGGTAGGGCAGTAATTGGGATATTGTAGATTTTCACACCAAGGCACAGAATAGCATTGTAAAAACATAACAAAAACCATAAAATGTCTCTAAAGTGTATTTAAAAACCCACAAATTTAATTCAGTTTTTTTCTAAATTAGCTTCATCACTTTTCCTCTGAAACCTAGGGAAACTAAACCTGACAGTGCTTTTGGAGGATCAAAACTGGGCAAAAGAACCAAAGGGATACTTAGCCTACTTTCTGCATACTTCTGAGCAATGAACAATTGGACAAATGACCATCTGTTAAAGACTAGCCTAGCTGCAGATCTCAGACTTCAACTCTTAGTTTCCCATGGACATAAAGAGTCAAGCATTTCCTCCAAATCTGAATTCTGTTTCTCTGGTCAGAAATTCACAGCATCTTGCTAACGTGAGTACAGGGCTTGAAAGGGAGGGGCGGAGAGGAGCGGGGAAAGCACATCAGTTTCACCAAGAAAGGGAAATCATGAGCCAGCAAAATAATAACCATAATTTTTGGCCTCAAGTTGAGAAAGTAGCTCTTCAAAAAAGCAAACCTTTTCTCTTTATGAATATAACCATGGTTTTTTTAGCTGTGCTCTTAGAAAAGACTAACTGGAGAAACAAATTATAATTTTAATAATTCCAGTAACTTGTCTACTTGGTTTCATAAAAATGAATTGGTGAGGTGCTTGGTGGAAGTAAATTGTCCGTTTTTATTTCCTGGGAACTGAAAGATATGTACCCAAAATTTGGTATTTTGAGCTAGTTCAGCTGTCAACTACCACAAGCCCAGTGTTATTCTCAGATCTGCTTTACCCCACGCAAGGCCACAAAAGAACCGCTGTTATATACATAAGCTGAAGGGCAGAAAAGGCAACTGAAGAACCTCACAGAAATCTAACACCTTTCATCTTATGTTTTCTTCTACTATTTATTTTTAGCTAGGCCAAACATATTCTTAGAATGTCAATATTGGTTTCTGAACCTCTTAAGAACATATCGATACACAGACATGCTTTAAAAAAATCATAGTTATAAGGGGATTTAATTACTTGGGTTTTTGTTTAAATTACAATATTACCTGTTGTTTTGTCTGCTATGCTCTTCCTCTCCACTGCAGTAAAAATTCAGTTTAACTTGCAACTCAAAAATCCTAGATATAAAGAATGTTCACATTTACTGTTGAACTTTTAAATTACCATTTATAGTAATTGGTTGCTTCATAGTATAATACAGATCAGCAGATATTTAAACTAAAGATTTTAACATGTAAAAACCTTGTTGGTTTTAATAGATTTTCTTTCTTTATATTTCAGTTAATATCCAAATTGAGGCAAAAAGTCAAAGCTTTGAAAATATTTTTTGGCTGGATTTGCAAGTGGTATTTTTCACTTTTTATAATTAAAATCTAGACACACAATTCACAAAACATTTTCCTTTAAGTACCTGATGGTTTTCCTTTGCTATTTTAAGAGACGCACTCAGCATTAAAACTGCATTGTAATGGAAACACACACACACACACACACACACACACACACACACACACACCCCCTTCCTTGTAAGAAAAACAAGCATTAAAAAAAAATGAGTTGTTAACAATAAATGGATGCATTTCATTTGTTTGATGCCTAGTCTTCCCAGTTGGGATAAGAAAACTGCCACTTACTAAGATAATTTTTCCTTCATTTCAAAAATCAAACTTGCTTTCACATTTAACCAAAAATATGGTTCCCAGCCAGGGATGCAAATCAGAATCACCTGTGGGGTGTTTATCAAAAACAGATATACCTTGGCCTAGATAGGTCTGGAATAAGACCCCGATCCAGGAATCCCTCTTTAATTTTAAACAGGCATTAGGGGTGATTTTATTATAACCTATATCCCATTCTCATTAAGAAATGTGTCCTAAGATACTCTCATATAAAGATTTAAACCTTTACTAGGATGTGCTTAATACAACTTTGGTAATTTGATTACATTTACAATTAGGGGCCACAGTTGTAAACAATGGACATTATTATGCATAAACGAATTGTTCAAAGGAAAAAAGATCAGATAATTGGCCATTACCACTCTTCACACAGCAAACACTTCTATAGTGCTTACCACATGCCAGGTACTCTACGAAACACTTAACATATTAACCCACTCATCCGTACAACTTAATGAAACAGGTTATTATTTTCATTCTACAGCTGAGAAGACTGAGGCAAAAAGGAGTTATGCACACAGGTAATAAACGAGGAAGCCAGATTCAACATGGCAGTCTGGCTTGAGTCCTTGCTCTTCCATGGCCTTTCTACATGTTAATTTAAGAAGCATGTTAACAGTGATTAATATTAAAGGTTTAAATTTACTTATTTTGGGGGTGTTGGGGTGTTAGAACTATTCTATCCTTGAAATGTTCAATAACAAATGTCAAGTTTTCAGAAGATAAAATATGCAACCATAGCTACTTGGAGGCCCTAAATTTTGGTCTGTCAGTTACACAGCTTCAAGTCTCCTTTGACAGAGGGGAAACGCCACATTAAATTTTGTAACAAAGCTTCCTAAGACTAAGCATCATATTTGATTTTAGAATACTGAGAGCTTACCCACTTTCATTTGTAAAGTACTGCTGGTATCATGCTTCTCATTAAGCATCTTCTCAACTTGAACATCAAACAATGAGACAGGTTCTAGCTCCCCAGGAATCCTAACTTTTAGTTTAGTCCAGACACTATCGTCTTGATACTACCGTGTTTCCCCCAAAATAAGACCTAGCCAGACCATCAGCTCTAATGTGTCTTTTGGAGCGAAAATTAATATAAGCCCGGTCTTATATAACTATGTAAGACCCGGTATTTATTTTATTGTTATACCCGATTAGACCGTTTCTTAACATTAAGATGCATTAGAGCTGATGGTCTGGCTAGGTCTTATTTTCAGGGAAACACGGTAGGACTTTTCAAAGAGCCACATCTAGGTCTTTGACACAAAGACTCCTGATCTCATGCTGTATGTGCCTATTAAAAAATATATTTTATATAATGGGGTCACCTTTATTCCTTTTCTCTCTCCTCCTAATGCAAAGCCCTCCAGGAAAATTAACGTGCAGAAAGGAAGGCCCCTAGGGTCAAAAGAGGCCCAAGTCTTAACACAAAGAGTCTTGCCTACACAAACAACAGGTGAACAACTATTCCAACATACCAAGGTAATCTCACCAAAAACCATTCTGTGTGGCCACACAATTATACCAAATCTCTGTCCAGTGCTTTTTGATTAAAAGGTTTCCCTTGCAATCCTTCAAGGATACTGCTGATTCTTAGTACCTGAAGATGTTACAACTACCGTGTTTCCCCGAAAATAAGACCTAGCCAGACCATCAGCTCTAATGCATCTTTTGGAGCAAAAATTAATATAAAACCCGGTCTTATGTTAGATAAGACCTGGTCTTATGGTAAAATAAGACTAGGTCTTACATTAATTTTTGCTCCAAAAAACACATTAGAGCTGATGGTACGGCTAGGTCTTATTTTTGGGGAAACAGGGTAGTAACAAGAACATTAGTACTTGTATATTTTATTTAGAAGTTTTTCAGGCTAAGTAGCCCTTTTTCTACTGTAATTTGTACCTTGTATTTAAAAAATACTTCCTTTCATTCTATCTTACATGCTCTACCCTGTGGCCATAAATTAAAGGAAGAAAAGCATTGATCTCCTGGGTTAGGGGGAAGGTGGAAGGGTGAGATGAAGAATTCTACCTCTCACCACTTTCCTCCTAAAAGTTTCAATTTACCAAAAAAATTAAAATTCATGAAGTAATTTTTATTTTCCCCTTATACCAAAAATTTACAAACACCTCTATATAAAGCACAAGGACTTAAAATAAAAGTTTGTTTGCCCTTTAGAATCCAATTTCTTATGTCTAATGGAAGGGAAGGAGTACATAAAGATTTACTGAAACCTTTATCATACTCCATATTTTCTTCTGCGGAAACGATGTACGCAAGTACATTGACATTTAATCACTATCAGTGCTGGCAGCTAAGGCTTCACCCTTCTGTTAACACACCCTAGAGATTTTAAAAACACTTTATTTAATAAAAGTTAAACATACAAAAACTGAAATTAACACATCCTAAAAATCACTGTCTTCCATTAATAGGAAGATCTTTTCTATGCATATATTTGGCTTAAATTTAACTCAGGTTAACTGTGATGTTCACATACACCAGCAAATGCTGACAACTTGATCTAGTTAACAAAAATTACAAACTCAGCTACATGAACATAATATACAGGGAAATTATGGTCAGATTAATGCACAAGAAATACAGTAAATTTTTAATGATGAAACATTCAGTACTCTTGTTCATTAATTTAGCCTTTTTTTTTTTTTTTTTTACAAAAATAGTATCTACACTGTATACAGGGCTATACATCAGCTTTTTGTTTTCTCATATAAACATTACACATCCAAAAAATGGTACCACTACCGTAAGTGAAAAATTAACACAAGAAAAAAGCAAACATACCAAAAAAAAAAAAAAAAAATAGAAAAGGTAGCTGGTCCTAAACATGGTTTCTTAATAAAACTAAAACTCAATGAAAAGAGTAAGAGGTGGGTCAATGTTAGAAATGGCCTAATAGGCTTAGGAAACAAATTATTGAAGGAAAAACCTCAAAACAAACTTTGCCATTTAGAAATTAACCTATTTTTAGGCTTAATTGACAACAGCTGAATTAAAAAAAGACCTCTGCAACAGTTTGGTGTTTTGCCTTGATGTTCCAGTGAATTGCTTAGAATATGTGGCAAGTTCAAAGGTTCTGAAAGTTCCAGGTTAGGAGTTTACAAAAAGTATATGCCATCCATTAAGTGGGAGCCTAATAGTAGGAAGATCAAGAATTCATCTAAGTGCTTTATTTAAGCAGCATCTATCTAGAAAAGTTGCTTTATCCAACAAACTTTGAGGAAACTGTGGTGGTAGTAATGAAAGGTAAATGAATAGCAGTTAACAAATGCAATTTCAAGTTTCATTCTATTGAAGTCAAACAATGACGACAATGGTATCTTCCTTACTCATCTAACAAATAATTTACCTTTAGAAAAATATAAGGATAAAAAGGTAAATGTAAAGCCCTGCGGAGATGAAATCCAACAGTTTTTCTGATTATTGAGGCATCAAATGCCTAACATTGTATTTAGAGGTATCTTGATACTGTGTCATAGGTTTATCAGCAATCCCACAAGTTCCTACTCCAACTTTGCCAGTTACACTCTCAGGTGAAGCAAAAATACTCCTCTTTACCTGTGGGAAATGAAACAGAAACCATTCTTGATTAGTTTGGGAAACAATAAAAATTACAAAATATACTCAGAAGGAAAAATACATCAAGGGGAGCTGAGTGCTCTTTTAAATAAAATCTACCAGTGATGTCCAGCATAAGGTGTATTAGGAAAGAAGGTATGGTTCAACACACACCCTCTCTAAGTGGTATGTAAGGTAGCAAATAATTTTTCAAATTTTCATTTATAGAAGGAAAAGAACCTAGATCTTTTGTAATTCCTGATACAAACTCTATATTCATAGTGTTTCTACTGCAGAGATGGAGGCTAACGGAGGTCTTTTTCAATAAGCCAAACTGAAGACTGAAGAGGATTCTCAATTAAAGATCCAGTTACATATTTTTTAAAATCTACGTACCCCCTTTTCATTTTAAAGTTATTTAATGACGGTTGCACTTTTCAAATTTACAAAGTATGATGAAAATATTTACTAACCTGGCCTTTTTTGTTTTTAGAATAGGCTCTGTTGTTGAACTGCTGCCATTTCACCTTCTGGTCCTCTCTCTCCTGCTCAAGTTCTTTTATTCTCTGTGCTTTTTTCAAAGCTTTCTTCTTTTTATATTCACGCTGCTGGGCAATCATTTCTTTTCTGTGTGGATGTAACAGCTAAACATCAACTCTTAAGATTTAAAAGATGACTTCCATGGGGATATGGAGCAGTGCAAAAACAAACAAACAACCCCCCCGCCAAAAAAAACCCAGAAAACCAAACTTACACATTCTTCTTCTCCCCATGAATAAAAGCACCCCCCATCAACGCCAATCACCCTGTGCTACTAAGAATATTATTTGAAATATATAGCATCCTTTGAAACATAACTGTTAACTTACTACCCACGTAAATATTTCAACTATGACTTTTTATTTGATGTTTACACAGCTTTTTCCAGTTGTGTTTTAGGAATGAGTGTTGACAGATGTCTAAACCTTTTATCAATTTCTAAATGGACAGTAAGCAAGTGTAATAATATGCTGCATTTGCAAAAAGTGTATAAAGAGATTCAATAAAGACAAAACTATTTCACCTAGATTGGAAGAGCAGCACAAAGGGAAACCATAGCTAACAATTCTTACAACTGGGGTTTTCCAAAAACACTGAATAAGATCAGAGCCTAAAGCTTTCTCAATAATTTCTGCTCAGTTAACACTGACTTCTCACCCAAAGGATGAAAAACAAAGTCTTTAAAAAAGAGGCAATAAGATCTAGACTCCTATATCATATAATCACCACTATGAAGCTAACTGTGGCTTTGTACACAGACGTCAGAAACTAAAAATAGAGATGTTACGTCGTTCTACAATCTGATTTTCTTATTGGGTTGCTTAAATCAAATGTTACTTTAACAAGTGACATTTTCTTAAATTCAAATATATTTATGTAGCAACTTAACTTTTGACAAAAGTTTTGACAAAACTCTCGACAAATCCAAAAGAGAGCAAATTGTGGCAAATACGCAGAGTTAACCAAAATACTGTTAATTCTACCTCTTAAATACCTCCCAAACTATACATGTTACTATCTTCACTCTACTATTCCCGGGGTTCAGGCCATCATCTACCCCTGGATCACAGCAGTAGTGGCTTTCTCTCTGCTGCCAGTGATCATGTGAAAGCTCAAATCTGATCACATTACGTCCCCTCTACTTAAAACGCATTAGTGGCTTTCAGGCTTTTTATGATCTGGCTGCTACAGCTTTCTAACCTCTTCTCTTGTCAAACCATCTTACCCAGGCATATACTGCTCATCTTCAAAATAAAGGTAAATAGCATTATAACTTTTTTACCCTAATATAGCCTGAACAGATTCTGCAGACCATGTCAAATACCCAAATCGGGGAGATTACACTTAGAATGGTGAAAAGTCACTTACTTTGACATGGGCTTGTTGCCACTGTCCTCCTTTGCCTTCCTTCCTTCTTCTACAGGCTTGAGGTTCAACAGTGGAGTCACTTCAGCATTGCCATAGCCAGCAAAGGTGATTGCAGCGGTGCCGTTTTCTTCATCTATCTCCTCAATCTCCGCTTCGTAACACCTGTAAAGATATCATGGCTGTAAGCAGGTGAGTAAAGGTTTGGTACTCAGCCTACAAGACTTATACTGCAGTGATTCAACTATTACATGTGACTCAAATGAAACTTCTGTAATCAAATGGCCCTTTTGCAAAGACAATGCAAAAGAGTGGTTGGAGTCAAGCCATCTACTATCCTAAAAGAAAGTCCTAATCAATATATCGCCAGGAAAGTCTTTCACATGTCTACTAAATATGTTTTAGTCAATCTCTTTGAGAAAAGGTACTTCTTATAGGAACAATTTCAGTGTATGTATTTCATAGACGTCTAAGATAGCCAACCATTCACTCAATTTTCAATTTGAGGAAAAAAGAATTTAGATTATTTTTTAAAATATCCATTCATTTCCCTCTGCTTTCAGTTTTCTTTCCTCTAGAATCCAAGCCATTCTTCCACCCCAAAACCTAATCAAAGCTAAAAACTGAACTATATTAATGGTAACCACCCAAGAATCACATTGGCTCCACTAACCATATTGGTTATATAGAAAGATCAAAATGCGGTAGTTCAAACTGAATAAAAACATCTTACCATTGTATTTTATTATTTCATGTTATAGTTAGAGTTTTTTCTACACTTACTGTCCATCTTCACTCCAGATTGCCATACACTTGTCTCCTACTTTCCATGAATGAGTGGGCTGAGTAGAAGCAAAACTGTCTGAACTTGCAAGAGTTTCAGAAGGCTGAGTTGACAGAAGGTCTTTGGTTAGTTCTATAACTTCCTACAAAGGAAAAACAAAAACCATAACATTACTTTTGTAATTCACACTGTCACCTATTTTCAACAAGCAAGTTCCCTCAGTTTTTGATGACAGCTCTCACACCATATAGCACTTATTAAGTACTCTACCCGTATTTATTTGCAGTTCAGAACAAGATTATAATGCAGGTATTGTGATTATCTGTATGTATAAACTAAGATACAGTATTTTATACAGGGGTGGAGCTGGGATTTAAACCCAGACAGCTGCCTTTCAACTTAACCTCAAATACTAATAAAAATAGGATAGACTTGAGCTTACACCATGCATTATTTCTAAGTGCCTGTTTTAGCTGAGTAGATCTCTCTAAAGATGAGAAAGTCAACTATGAGGGACTGAGCTAGATTCAAGATCACTTTTATCTCATCATTGTCACGCACATTTCATGCAACTGTCCTGTTTGCCAGGGCGTTGCAGTATTAACTGCCGAGCCAACATGCTCCACACCCCTCAAAACACTTGAAGCAGCCTTATTAGTAATAAAAATGTTCCTGCTGATACATATTTCTACCAAAATATTAAGGCGTATATAAAAAGCCAATAGTCTTCCTATTCATTCACTATAAAGCTTATCTCATCTGAGTAAGCAAGTTACCAAGTTAGATTCGAAATATCCCAATACCTTAATGTTATGCATATTAGCACAACTTCATTTAAAAGGAAAAAATAAATGTTAACACACAGGCAGGCAATATCTTTCTGTGTGGCCAATACTTTTTCCTAATTCAGGCTTATATTTATTGGCTTCACTAGGTGTGTGGTAGGGTTGGTTAAAAAACTTAATAATACAAATTGATAGATTTGTACTCATACTGCTACTTGTCGGCTATAGTTTTACTCTAATGAAGATCCATCTTATTGCATCATCTTATCTAAGAACCTGCATATCTGGTTCCCCCACTATTGCATATAAAACATCTTAAAACATCCCACTATGTGTTTTGGGAGAAAAATTAGCAAAGTTAAACTCTGTACTCAATTTCTTCTGGCTGCCATTGAGGTTTTACAATAGTAGTTATGATTCAGTAGCCAAGAAAGTTAAATATTACCTCTCTCCTAAAGGTTCTAAATCTTCTGATTTCTGAAAAACAGTATTTGAGCCTAAAAAGGGGATGATATTAAGCCCTTGGTGAAAGGTCAGTTTTGTGAATAAAAAAACTGAATGACTCAGATTTGAGTTAAAAATTCAGGAGAATATGTTCAATAAAATTTTATTAGGTGCCAAGTAGCCATTCAAATACCTAATTAGATGATAGTTTGCAAATAAAGCTAAGAACTTCCAAATAAATATATCATGTACTACACAAAGAAGTAGAGTAAATTATCCAGCCTTGTTTTTAATTAACCAATTTTAGGGCCAGGAATATAATGCAGTAAGCCTGACTGAAGAGCCCATGCAATCCCTATCATTAAATAACTCCATGTAACTAGGGATCATTTACCTACAAAAGTGCAAATACGAATTCTGTAATTGCAGGTCACAGATTTAGAACTCTACTGCTCTTGGGATCGAAAATCTTTCCATTATATTTCCTAAGGAAATACTTTTTCACCAAAGACGAGGGTCCTGAAAAGCTGTGCATGTTATAAAGAATTTACAGAGCCCTGCACTGAAATGACTTTTAAAAAAATCCACAGCATTTATCCCTAGTTGTCCTTTACTTTGCCATATTTCACATACCCCTCCCAACAAACTATGAAGACCCTCCTAAATTTTTTTCCTCACATGTGCATATGGACCAAAATATTAGAGAGACTATTTTATGTATGAGGGGGTTCTTAAAGGTACATACCATTAATTACTTTTCCTCCCCCAAGTCTGAGTTCTGAAACTGCTCCTTCATTGTGACAGATGGGCAGCAGTTACAGTAATCGGCAATTCCAGGAAGCATCAGATGTTGTGATCTACATATCAGCAGGTCAAAGGGGATGCACTCAAGCACTCTGCTTACTGAAGGAAGGCGTTTCGGGGATGCAGAGAGCCACTGTAATATATGAGACAAGTGACTTGACCCCTGCCTCCTTTAGAACCAGTTTTATTCAGCAAAACAGCTTAATAAATTGACTATTTTTGTGAATATCATAGACTGCCTGGGGAGCTAGTCAGCTAGCTAGCCTGAATTTTACTATACCCACTTTTTCAAAAGTGAAAAAAGAAAGGCAATTAGAACTTCAGTAGGCCAATTTGCTGCCTGCTGAGTAACTTTATTCTATATGAAAGACAGTACACAGAGATAAAAATGGAAGGCTTACCGGCAAAATGAAAGTCATTGAGTATTTTGTCATAAATGAAAGGGTGAACAAATTCATAACCAGGGTTAAGGACATTCCATAAAAGGAACACAAGAAAACAAAAGACGCTACAAACTCAGTCATCAGTCTGAGCAGACTTTTCAGCAAATATGAAAGGCAGAATTAAATATTAATGGCATGAGGTATATCCCAGAGAAAGCAGAGAAGAAAAAAAAGAACACTTTTTTTTAAAAAAACCCATGACAAAATATTATAGAAGCTGTAACCGTAGTCAATGGAGACAATTACTAGTGGAAGCAGACATCCAAACACTTTTCAGAATTTTATCTAACCTTAAATGATGCCTTCCATCTTTGAGTAGTTTTCAGTTCAAAACAGACCTAAATCTAGTAACCAAAATGAATTTTTTTCATGGACTAAGAGAAAAAGAAAATGTGATCAAGTTTGATCAGGAAATACATCCTGTATTACATTACTGTCTAAAGTGTTAGGACTTTTGCTTCTAAATCTGTGCCATCCAATATGGTAGACATATATGGCTATATAATTAATATTAAAAATTCAGTTCTTCAGCCACCCTAGCTGTATTTCAAATATTCAATAGCCACAATGTGGCCAGTGGCTACAGTACTGCACAGCATATTTAGAACATTTCCATCATCACAGAAAGCTCTATTGTACAGTGCTGTCCTAAATGGTTAGAAAAGAGGATTTTTTTACAGATAAATGACCCCCAGGTCATCATTAACTGAACCCTAAGTAAGCCATTTACGTGCTTACTAAAGCCTACCACAACGGTCTCCCCTTAAATACTTCCACTACTGATCATGTCAAAGTAAGGCAAGTCTACTGAGACTGACAATTTCTTCTAGAAATATTAAGACCTCCTCATAATGCTGTTTCAACCTTCATTCTCAATTTCCCCTCTACCAGCTCTACACAGACCCCTCCTCCCACTGCCCAGGGGCAATATATGTGTATCACTGCAAACAATGTTTCCTTTTCTTCAAAGAAAAAAGGACTGCTTTTAAATTGGTAAAAGATGGGGGGGGCAGGGCATGCCAGGATCTCTCGGAGGCAAGAATCAAGTTGGCCTGGGAGAGGGAAAAACGGCTCCCCAACGTCTTTTCCTTACTGACTGGTACCCTGAAATCCACTGGCCTGCCTTCTACATATTGAAAAGGGGTCCTGTTTTCTGTGTTTTAAAAAGTAACATACCATTGCAAGTTCCTGTAAGTTTATCCTAAATCTAGAATTTGAACCTGAAAATATTCTGAATTTGCAACATCTGAATTATGCCCAGATAAGCTCTTTCAGAATCCTGAATCTGGATCCCTTTCAAGTAATTTTCATTTGTTTGCAGTTCTAATATCCCTAAAATATTAATAATTTTAATGGGCAAAAGTTATATGTATAAAGGAAGGGGAAGGATTACTTAGATAAGATGAAGACGATTAAAGTGTTGTACTGAATCAGCAAAGAAACACAATGTAACCAAAACACCTTTTAAAATTTTCCAAACGTCAAGTTCAGACTTTTAAATTCTCAAATTTGTTAAAAGTCACATATTTACAAATATTATATATGGTGTTTTTATTAATAAACCTAGTGTTCTGAGAAACAATAGATATTTACTATTAAGGCTTTATTTGTTTTGAAACCCCAATGCAGGTTTTTAAAAGCAGGTTTCATATCTACTGATCTCTCCCATGACAGACAAAACAAATTAAAATCTCCTTTTCACATAGATTCAATTTAACTTCAAGTGTCAACTACACTGTAAAACCTAGCTTTAAATTCAAACACTATGTAACATTTATGCAAAAACAAGTATCTCTTTAGATATTTTTATGATGTGTTTTCAATCCAAGGGGTTACCCACTAGCTTTGACACACACAAACACACACACTCTCATTTTCAAAGAAATCTTGTGGCATTAAAAATAATCTTAATCGGGTTATATTTTTCTCCTTTAATTTTAATTCCTTTTTGAACTAAATTTCCTTTGCAGGTCTTTAAAAGTAAAAGCATTTTCCATTGCAAAGTGATATGTATTTCTTCTCTAGAAAGTTGAGACTTCTAAAATCAACTCTTATTTTTTAAAGTTATAGGAGCATACAAGATTTACATAACAAAGGACAATGCGTCACTCATTTTGATGTACACAGGCTGAGGAAGCAATCCTACTTCCGAAAGCCATGTTTGCCTACGAGCATATACAGAAAGGGAAGGAGGGAAACACCACCTCAAAAGGGTGCTTTGGATATATACAGATTCTGAGCAATAAATCATTTGCAAAACACAATACTCTTTCCGAACAACATAACTGTAAGTGTCCCTTCATAACTTACTTGTAAATCTTTCTTTAACTTTAGCAAATCTTCATTTTCTCCATTTCCAGACAATGCAGCTTCAACTTGCTGGAGTTGAGCTTTGTAGCTTGCTAGCTGTTTTGCTAGATCCTCTGACATCTGGGGGAAAAAAGGGTAAGGTCATGAAAATTGAACCAAAAAACCCATAAAATAATTCCCCGATTGCCTGAATTAAACCTTACCAATTTAGCTCCCAATGTATAATTCATTGCAGCTTAGTTTATCACCATCGCCTTTACTCTTAGGTCAGAGAAAAGCTGTGAGCCAAACCACAAACTTCAAGGGAACAGACACGACGATTATAAACATATCAGATAAATCCCATATAGAAAAACAGAAAACAAATGAGGAAAAAGGAGAATTTCTAATTTTTCACCAACTCCTGTAATAGAGAAAGCACTGTGTTGGGCTCAATTAACAGGGTCGTTATATCTTCATCCCCCCCATCCCCTCAAAAAGCACTAATCTGTTGGAAGAATCGAGACTTCGAAAAAAATACAAGAACTGAAGAAAATTTCCAAATATAAATGGCTTTTGGATTAACGACACAAATAACTCTCTGTACATGAATTATTCAATTAATGAGTGTGTGTTTAGAAGCTCTTCTCCAGTGCAAAAATCTTTCACCCAGTCTCTAATAAAGTGTCGGTGCGTTTCCTTCAGTAAAACAAACAAAAAAACCACACGCAAATACTCCCCCATTTAGGCATTCTAAGGAATGTGCCTTTCACCAAATCCGACTCATTCTCCTAAAAACGAGATACGAGAATCCTTTCTCGATTATTAAGCAAACACACGAGGTTTCTAGGACCCTTCTCTGTCTTACAGTTCCCGTCCAACAACAGCCAGGAATCTGGAAGGGCTCCAAAGGGTGAGAGCAAGCCGAGCTGCTCTCCTCCCAACCACCCAAGACCTCAAAGCCCGCCACAACTTGGCCGATTGTTTCTGACCTCGGAATTCAAACATCAGCTTCGAGGGAAATCGAACGCACGAACCGAGCGGACACCAGTGGTGCCGGACCTCCGCAAAACAGACTCTGCCAGGAACCGCCGAGGTTGTCCTTCCGAGGCCTCCCACGTCCCAACCCCACCCGATGGGTACCCCGGGTTAGCCAGGTTCGCCGCCACGGACGGAGGCCCCAACCCCGGCCGGAGCCGCTCCGGGCTCAACTCTGGGTGGGAGGGGGCCCAGGCCTCTCCAGAGCCGCCGGCTCCTCGGCCTCTGGCCTCCGCTTCGACTCGGAAGAGACCGAGGCCCGGAGAGGCCTTACTCTCTCCCTCACCGGGTTTGTTACCTTGCGTGGGGTTGGGGGCGGGGCGGCGGGAAGGGCTCAGGGCAAATGAGCCCAGGCGTGGCAGAGGCAACAGCGGGAGCAGTAGCAGAAAAATCTCCGCAGCGACAACAAGGCGACTCGGTCTGAAAAGGAAGAACTCGGTCGGCGGGGAGGGGGAGGGGAGGAAAGCCGGGCACTGGAAGGAGGAAAAGACAGAGGAGGTGAAGTTTCGCGAGAAGTTAAAAACCCTCGCGAGACCTCGCTCGACTCACGTGACTCCCAGCGCCCACTGGGCCGCCCGCCCTTATTTGCGTTGGGGACGCAGAGTGGGCAAGGTTTAGTAGGAAGGAAATGACGTGGCTGGGCTGCGCCAGGCGCCGGATGTAAGCTCATCTTGTCAGTTCCGGCTGGAAGTAGGGAGTTGTGGGGTTCTTCGTTTGCGAGTGGGTGTTGTCAGTCCTTTCCTGAGGTTCCCAGGGGAGAAATCGCATGTGTTTTCTTAGGCGAGCTGTGCTGGGAGATGGGAGGAACGCGGTTTAATGATGCGTTCGTACTAGTGGTTGGTTTTCAAAGTGTACTTATTCTTACCAGCAGCGTCAGCGTTGCCTGGTAATTTATTACAAATGCAAATTTTCAACACCCACCCAAGACCTGAATCAAAAACTCTGGAGATGGCCTCAGCAACGTGTTTTAACAAGCCCTCCAGGTAATACCGATGTCCGCTCAAGCTTGAGAACCACCGCTTTATGTAATAAAAACCTGAGTAGCAACAAAAAGCAAAATTGTGGCAGAACCTATTGGAGAGAAGATTGCTTTATTTAAAATCTATTTTGTTAAAACCCATGTGGTTATAATTAAGTTAATATAGGTTAATCTCACCTGATAAGGAATAATCTCTAAGTTGTAGTCTCATGAAAAACAGTGGTGTGAACACACTTTCATTGATGTTTAAAAAGAAATGTGCATTAAGTGTATGTAATACATATTATTCCTGGATGGATACACAAACCTATCTAGAGATTTGGAGTGGAAGCTAAATATGTTCACGTATTACCCTTTTTACTGTTTACCCTATTTAATATATGTATTCCCAATTAAACAAGTTTTTGTTTTTTGTTTTTTTTTTTTTTTTAAATTAAAGCCTGTGATACAAAGAAGCTACTATATGAATGCCAGGAAAGAACCTTCCCTGGGGGATTGGGGTCTTTTGCTAGAATCTTAAGAAGGCCCTCCTCTCAGATGGGCTCTTTTTAGACTGACATCATCTTGCTTTAGTGCCTTCTTGTTTTGTTTTGTTTTAAAGGACCTTCCCTTTTCTTGTCTTCTTTCTCTCTCTCTCTCTCTCTCTCTCTCTCTCTCTCTCTCTCTCTCTCTCTCTCTCTCTCTTTCATATCCCTCATATTAAGTCAGGTAACCTATACAGTTGGAAACCAGGTTTGTGGTGATTGGAGTGGCAATTTGCAAGAACTGAAAATGCTGCAGAGGGCAGCAGTGGGTAGCTAGCATTAGGAGGGAAGACAAACCAGGAAGGGTGTACTTTTCCTTAATATAGTAGAAATTTGTTTAAAATATAATGTAGTTTTTGACAACTGCTCTTATTCTAGTTGTGTATTTTACAAACTAATGCCAGAAGGATCTTCCTTCAATGTAAACTTTGCAGTTGTGTAAAAAAAATCTCTCAAAGAAGAACTCTTCTTGAACCCCCTAGATCAGAAAATAGAATATTTATTATAAGTTCTAGTATAGATTTATCATCTAGATTTCAGGATTTCTTGAATCCTGATTTCAGAAATATTGTTTTCAGGATTGCTTTTGCTCTCTCCCTCTGTGCAGCATAGATTATATTTGGAAAAAAAAGCTATATTGAATTTTAATTCTCACAAAGAGATGATAACAGTGGCACGTATCAGGCATCATTTTAAGCACTTCGCATGTATTCATTTAATTTTCACAATGATTCTGTGTATTGTTAAAGACAAAACTGGAGCAAGTATAAGCGTTGACTAAGAGTGATAACTTCAAACAAGTGTCCTGACTACCTCCTTTGAAATGTCAAAATTTACTTTCAACGTCTGATTTTTCTTTAAACATTCTCATTCAAATTTAGTCATGTTTATTCTTCAAAAAGAACGGTATCTAAAATATCTAGTTTTTTAAACCTGGTATTTATTGAAACCCAGTAGAAAATAAAATTTAAAGATTCTAAATTGTCATCAGAATATAGAGCTATTTCCTTCCATTACTAAAGGAAATTTTAAAACGACTAAAGAAAAGTATAGCAGCTGCCTTTGGAAATGTGCTAACCCACTGTAGAACACAAGAATATGCAATAAACTAATACATGTTGGTTAAACAGAAGTTTGCTTTCTGTAGTTTAGCTTTTATTGTACCCCTTCCTGACTAAGAGTAGCCCGCAGATTTGCCCACACTTTTTGCTATCTCAACAAGTGCCTAAGGAGATGAATTAGAGATGTGTACATAGTCATAATAATTGCTTATGCCCTTTGTCCTCTTTAGTCATAATAGGTATTTTGAATGTTTGCATGGAGATTTGCTGCAGGGCAAGCTACTGGCTTTTTGTACTTATTGAGTGTTTGAGGTACAGTGCATTGCAAACATACCCTAGGATGACTCTTGTGTGGCATCATTCATTTAAGGTTGATGGAAAAACAACTTTAAATGGATGCTGACCAATGCAGGTGCTCATCACTCATAGCATTCCTGATATGTTCGCTTCAATCTGCGTTGTTGCTAGTCTCAGGATGTGCATTTTCAGCTATTCTGTGTTTTATGAGTACCACTAAAGAATACAAAACTGTGCCACTAAAAACAAAACAAGGATCCCTTCAGTTTGGAAAAGACTATGGTCGAAGGCTTTACAAGGATCAGAAATGTCAGAGTCATTTAAAGTTCTATAGACCTATTTGACAGTGATGTTTAATAGTACCCTTACATACATTCTTAGTGGGATATATTCTGAGGGCAAAAAGAACAAAAACAAAAAAGTCGTAAATGTCACAAATTTATTGCTACTGACACTATTGATAATACAATTTTGAAACTCATGTCTAGTATAGATAAAGTGAATAATTTATGTTAAAACTCTTAAGAGGAAAGAAAAATATAAAACTTTTTTTGGGGGAAGCCCTCTGATGAATTGATATATATATATATATATATGTACATATATGTATACACACATATGTATATGTATATATATATTTATTAAATTTACTGGGGTGACATTGGTTAGTAAAATTATATAGGTTTCAAGTATACATTTCTATAATACATCCTCTATATATTGCATTGTAACACCCAGAGTCAGTTCTCCTTTCATCACCATATATTTGACCCCCTTTTCTCTCTTCTACCACCCCCCACATATATTTCTTAGAAGTAATGTTACCCCAGTGGAGGATCCCCCATATCTTGATATCTAAATACCATTCTTCCCTGAAAAATAAATAATAAATACCATTTCCCACAAAAGAGCATTTCTCAGAGAAATGGTTTATTTCAGGTCTGAGGCCCAGAAAGTACAAAAGCACAAACGTGAGCCTGGAACAACTTGCCAGAAAGCAAGGAAGTGTCCCAAGACAAATAGGATCAAGTCAAAAGTTCACAGACCATTTTGAGTGGACTCCACTAACCAAATGTGAGTCAACTGGAGTACTAAAAAGAATAATGACTGTGATAGATTATCAAAGCATTGAATATATTTTTAAAATCTGTAAGTCCAGAGTGATGCTTAAAATCAAGGATGGAGGAAGGGATTTTTTTTTTCTTTACGGAAGAATGCCAGCCAATAATGTAGATGGAATGATAGAATTGGAAAAATCGCCATGTGCAGTCCCCAATGATTTGGGCATAAATCATCCGTAGAAGCTAAAACCCATCTGTAAAAGGAGATAGGGAAAAGGAGGATGTTTTCACAGTGTCAGAGTATCACCCCGCAGACTAATAATTACAGAAGGGAAGATATACCTTATAATGGAGAAATTCTGCAGTTATTAACCTAGTGATCACACTTAGCACCACTAATAGTAGAAAAACCTGACGTTATAGGCCTCTTGATTTGATGCGACATGAAGTAACAGCATCACCTATGAAGGAACTTTGCCAAAAATGCTTAACCTGAGTATAATCAAGGCTTTTGACCCAACTTCTAGTTTATAGTAAAATGACCCTGAGGAAATAACTCAGACAGAACCGGAATGTAGGACATTCTATAAGAAAACTGGTCTAAATACATCAAAAGTCAATATAATTAGAAAGAGTAGAAGACTATGCTAGATTAAGAGACAAAAGACATAACAATTAAATGCAATGGGTAAATCTTGATTGATTTTTGGTTTGGAAAAATTATAAAAAATTTTGAGGATATTTTGGGAAATTTGAATATGGACTGGATATTAGATGATATTGAATTATTTGTTAATTTTCTTAGGTGTGAAATTTATGTATGTCTTATTCAGGTATTTAGGGATGAAGTGCCATAAATAACATCTGTAGCATACCTTCAAATGGTTCGGCCAAGAAAAATTATAAAATGGTTCAAAATTCATTCATGTGTATGTATATATACACATATATATAGAGAGAGGATGCCAAAAAAAAGTATATACATTTTAAGAAAGGAAAAAACTGTATTAAAATTAGGCTGATGGTAACCACTTTGAGCATCTCTTGTAATTGCAGAAGTCAAATATGACTTGTATTCATCTTTTGTTATCGGTATATATTGAGTATTACAATTTTAATACAGTTTTTTCCTTTCTTAAAATGTGTATACATTTTTTTGGCACCCTGTGTGTGTGTGTGTGCTAGGAGCTTGCAGTAGCTTAACTCAAGTAATACGGAAGATTACAAAAGCGTATGTGGTTGTCAGAAACAAAAGGCTGTAGAAAGCCAGATGGGTCAAGGCTTAGCAGGAAGATGTGGGCAGTGGAGGTCAAAGCAGTCACAGGAGCTCTTTGAAGGCCAGGAAGGAAAGCATGAGAAAGAATTACTTAGACTTCCCCACATACAGGGGCGACTCCAGTGGATCTTGTCCTCTGATGTGGTCCCAGGAGCTTTTTTTCATTTTCTTTGGCCCTTTTTGGTTTTCTCATATAATAGCCTTCAGCAGTAGCCATAAGATGGTCTTCTACAACCAGAGTTAATTGGATTCATCTGCATCACAACCCCTGAAAGTACCCTCCTTACCTGGGTGTTTCCCACCCTCTGCCAGTTTATTTACATATCTCAGAAAAGCGTATTTATCACAGAAAAAGCCTGGAACGTTCCACATCACTTTTATTGTGTAGTAGATAATGTAACAATCTTTTTTAAAAAATATACCGTGTTTCCTCGAAAACAAGACCTAGCTGGACAAACAGCTCTATTGCGTCTTTGGAGCAAAACTTAATATAATATAACTTAATATAAGACCTGGTCTTATTTTACTATAAGACCGGGTCTATAATATAATATAATATAATATAATAAATATAATATATAATATAATTAATATAATATAATATAATACCAGTATGATATAATATAATACTGGGTCATATATTAATTTTGGCTCCAAAAGACACATTACAGCTGATTGTCTGGCTAGGTCTTATTTTCGGGGAAATATGGTACTTACAAGTTAGCAAACAACAGGTGGTAGGGGATGTACATTCCCAAATGTAAGGAGGAGCCAAAATGATCCCCCGTGTTTCCTCATTAAGACTAGTGGCCCATAGTTTGATAGAGTCACGCACCTTTAGCCATTTTATTGATACAGTGTCAGCAGTTGAAAACAAAAAGAACTAAAAAATGGAGACTTAATGCTCAAAGAACCCATTAGGTGGCAGTGGGGCCACAGACATCTTTTGATGTCCTATTGGTTGTTGTTTTTTGTTTTCCCCACTGATGGAGCCTTAGTGAAGGAACATTGCCAAGCAGCTTTGGGGGGAAGGAGAAAGGGAAAAATAAGTAGCCAATAAAAACCACTATGCTTATAGTGTCTGAGTGATGAAGAGCTTCTAGTCATCTGCACTCAATTTCTGTTCTTGGTTTTAATATATATGTTTGTATGTGTCCTTACTGTGATTCTTTCAATAAAATAACTTTATATCCAAAGACCTTTAGATCACTTATGTGCTATTTACAACATCTCTGTGATATCAGTTTTAGAATATAAGTAGGAAGTATGGCTCATTTTGTTCAAGACCCAGGACATTTGACATGTATGTTTATAATGACACCGTCATTCTCTGTAATTAGTGCTCATGAAGGCTGTTTGTGGTCCTGGTAGGTGTCATGGGTTGGGATTCCTGGGAAAAGGACTCCGAGATTTCTGTGCCAGAGGTTCGGGAGTGTCCTTGGGAATGTGATTGGAGACAGCGCAGGAGTAGGCAGAGGGAAAGGATCTGTGGTGCAATGCAACAGAGGCCTCAGCCAATCCCATAATATATATATATGTGTGTCTACATATATGTACATATATATATATATATCAATTCATCAGAGGGCTTCCCCCAAAAAAAGTTTTATATTTTTCTTTCCTCTTAAGAGTTTTAACATAAATTATTCACTTTATCTATACTAGGCATGAGTTTCAAAATTGTATTATCAATAGTGTCAGTAGCAATATATTTCTGACATTTATGACATCCCAGTGCTGCTGTCATTGTTTGTCACCTAGCTTGAGGCAATAGGCTAAGAATGGGATTCCTTCCCTGAGATACATCTTCCACGCGGGGCTGCCAGATGGATCTTCTGGAAACACTAAACATGCCTACACCCGCCTTAAAATCTCAACTTGTTAGCCCACTATACAAGCCATTGGTGACAGGGCCTCAGCCTGCTTCTCAGCCTGAGCACTGACCCCACGTTCCATGTACAAACCTGCCTTGCTCTTTTATGCCTTACTGCTCTGCCTCTCATGCCTTTCCCCACTTTCCTGCCTGGAGGAATATCTTTAAAGACCCAGTTCTCATGGAGCATTGGTGACTGCTCACCAGCTTTCACAGGCAGAGGTCCTTGCTTCTCTCTTCTTCTCCCTCAGGATTTTTGCATCTAGTAAGATCAACCCGGGACTATTGGTGTTTAGAAGGGAAGCTCCTCTAGGCATCATGTCCAAAGGGCAGTGATTGCATCTTGTTCTTTACATCTTTAACGTTTGGCAAGGTGTGCCTGGCACTATTGTGTTTCCCCGAAAATAAGACCTAGCTGGACCATTAGCTCTAATGCGTCTTTTGGAGCAAAAATTAATATAAGACCCGGTATTATATTATATTATGTAATATTAAAATAAGACCGGGTTCTTATATTGTATCATATAAGACCCGGTCTTATTTTAATATAAGACCGGGTCTTATATTAATTTTTGCTCCAAAAGACGGCATTAGATCTGATGGTCCAGCTAGGTCTTATTTTCTGGGAAACACGGTAGTAGAATTGAGAATATAGAAGAAGCAAACTTTTTTCTTTTCTTTTTTTTAAGATTTTATTGGGGAAGGGGAACAGGACTTTATTGGGGGAACAGTTTGTACTTCCAGGACTTTTTTTCCAAGTCAAGTTGTTGTCCCTTCAGTCTTAGTTGTGGAGGGCGCAGCTCAGCTCCAGGTCCAGTTGCCATTGCTAGTTGCAGGGGGCACAGCCCACCATCCCTTTCAGGAGTCGAACTGGCAACCTTGTGGTTGAGAGGACACCTTCCAACCAACTGAGCCATCCGGGAGTCAGCTCAGCTCAAGGTGCCGTGTTCAATCTTAGTTGCAGGGGGCGCTGCCCACCATCCCTTGCGGGACTCGAGGAATTGAACTGGCAACCTTGTGGTTGAGAGCCCACTGGCCCATGTGGGAATCGAACCGGCAGCCTTTGGAGTTAGGAGCATGGAGCTCTAACCGCCTGAGCCACCAGCCGGCCCCAGAAGAAGCAAACTTTTGATCGCAGTGAACATTGTATTTGAATTTGGAGAATATTCTAAAGATATCTTGAAATTAGTGTTATATTTCTCTGACACGTGGGCACGTGATATCAGTTTCTTCATCGGGTTATTACTGTAATAAGATATAAGGCGTTAATGTTTTGAAGCGTTTTCTTGCTGGAGAGAACTTTTGGTTGATTTCTCCTTTTACTGTACAGAGAAAAGAAAAGGTCATTTGGCAATAATTTCCTTTGATAACTACCAGCACACACAGCTAAAAATTATTTGTGTTGATTCATCCTTGAAAAGATTGAAAAAAAGTATATAACTATATTAAAATTTAAATCATGTATACAACCAAAGTACCATTAAAAAGTTAAAGAGATGCCACAGACCATGAGGTCGTATTTGTAATAAAGAATTAGTAACCAGAATATTTTTTAAAATCCTATATGTCATTAAGAAAACAGGCAAATAACCCAATGGAAAAGTAAAGATAATGAGGAGACAGAGGAGGCTAACATATGAACGAACTATTTACAACAGAAAGAACCCCAAATGGCCAACAGACGTAGGAAAAATACTCAACTTATAAGTAACCAGGCGTATGTCCATAAAAACTATAACCCATCCAATGGGAGAAAATGTAATCCTGAAAAGAAAAAAAGAAAACCAAAATGGTAACACTCGTGCACAACTGATGGGTGTACATATTGTTATACCCACATCGGAGAACAAGTTGGCATTATCTATTAATTTGAAGGTGGGCATCCCTTGTGAACCAGCAATTAATTCCAGCCTGAGAGAAGCTCTTGTATATGTAATAAGCAGACACATTAAAATATATTACAGCTTTGATTTTAAAAATTAAAAACTGAAAAATCACAACCTGAATGTCCAAAAAAGGAGGGAAAAAAATGTGGTGCATTAAAGTCAACAGATGAATAAATATTGAAATTAATAAAATTGCATGAACTAGAGGTACATGTGTCAACATGGATAAATCCCCAAAACAATATTCAGCAAAAAACAAAGCAAATTGCAGAGTAATATGTACAGTAGGAGACCACTTTTACAAATTTTAAAGTCATACAAAAATATATTTATGGGAACAAGTGTATAGTAAAGATATGAAACCATGCATGGGATGAAAAATACCAAGTTCGGGATGGTGGTTCTCTTTGGGGAAGAAGGAGGGGTATTGGGATCAGAGAGTAGTACACAGGCTTTCCACTATATCTGTCATATTTTGTTTCTTTAATATATAATGTTTAGTAGGTGTATTTATTTAAAGATATGTAACTTCTATACAGGGCCTCTTTTGTAAATCTCAGGAAAAGGCACCCAATACCACAGAAGCATGGTTTAGATACTCCATAGTAAACGGTGCCAACACAGCCCCACTTTAGGACTTAGGACTTGGGGAGCAAAATGGGTCCCTCAATTGGTGGTCCTCTATCTGGCTCCCGTCACTAGAATATAAGTTCCGTGAGGACAAGTGCTTGTCACGGCTTCATCCCTAGCACTGGCATGACCAATGACCCAGAAGTCCATATCTCTATCTCTATCTCTGTCTCTATCGATCATAAGCTATACAGCCATATGTAGCAGCCTCGACTCTGTACATCAAACGAGCAAACTCTCCCTTCCCTCCTTCCTTGCATCCTCTTCCTGCACAAGGCAAAGCCCTCCAGCTGGGCTGAGCTCGTCTCGCCCCCCTCCTCTATCATTATCCCATCATTCCTGCAGCCTCAGCCTTACTTCCCTACTAGCCCTTTCTCACAGCCCTTGTTTTTGTTTTTGTTTTTTAAACAGCGGAGATTTATTTACTCAACAATTCTGGAGGCCAGAAGTCTGTAATCCAGGTATGAGCAGGACCGAGCTTCCTCTATAGGAACTAGGGGAGCGTCCGTCCTTACCTCTTCCAGCTTCCAGTGGCTCTGGGTGTCCCTTGGCTTCTGTCTCCCAGCCTCTGGCCCGATGATTCACGTGCTGCCACTCTGTCCCACTGGGGCCTGCTTTTCTCTCCCACCATATCACTGACATGACTGTCAGCCACAAATCACCAAGGTCCTCTCACTCGCAAGGGCAGAAGGCACTCTGCAGTTCTCATGCCTCTTGATCTTCGCAATACTTGACAGCATCCTTATGAAAACCCCTCTGGTGACTTCTGTCACATTCTCTCTTGAGTTTCCTCCCCTTGGCTGCCAGGACCTTGGTCTCTCTCACAGGCTCTTGTTCTGCTGCCCAGCATGTGAGTGCTAGTGTCCCTTCGTCATTCACGGTTTCTCTGTACTCTCTTCTGCCCAAGTAGCTTCAACATTCCTTAACAAATATGTACTGAACACCTACTCTGTGCCAGTTTCCTTTCTCAGTGCTACAGATGCAGCAGTGACCAGGCTTTGCCCTCATGAGCTTACATGCTAGTGAGGGGAGACTGACAGCAACAGTTTAAAAAGTAGGTAAGTTCTATGGAGAACGATTAAGGCGAGTAAGGGGATAGGGAGTGCAGAAGGAGGGGATGAGCCGTATTCATTTTATAGCATTATTGAAAAATTGACGTTGGGGCTGAGACCTGAAGGGAACAAGAATTGTGAACCGTGTGGATATCTGGTAGAAGATGATTCCATGAAGAGGGAACGGCAAGTGCAAAGAGTCTGAGGTAGGATGGTTTCAGTTTGTGACATGTTGAGTTTGAAAGGCCTGTTATACATTGAAATGGAAACGCCAAGAAGGCAGTTGAATATACATATCTACCCACCTCTATATTTCTATCTCTATCTCTGTCTCTATCTCTGGCTCCCATCACTAGAATATAAGCTCCATGAAGACAAGTCTTTGTCGCTGCTTCCTCCCTAGCACTGGCATAACCGATGACCCAGAAGTCAATATCAAAAGTCACAACGTGGGTCTAATTGTAATCCCCAAAGACGATGAGAGAGAAAATAATTCAGAAAAATTTTTTAGACAATCGTAGCTAAAATTTTTCTAAGTTTGGTGAAATTACACATTAAAGAAGCCTAGTAAACTCCAAGCAGGATAAGTAAATTAAATAAATCAAACCAAAGCTAGACACATCATACTCAAACTGCTAAGACCGAAAGATTCTTAAAAGTATTTAGGGAGCACCTACTATGTGCCAGGCACAATTTTGGGCACTGGAATAAGACAGATATAGTTTCTCTACTCACAGCCAACACATGTTTTACTGAGAAAACATATTTTTAAATATCAACTGACCGTTATCTACGTGAGCCACCTATCATACATAGGTCTAAAGTGGGATTTATCTTCTTTGCTCCAAAGTTGCTCCTCTTCTTATATTTTTTTTCAAGAAATGATGTCACCTGCCACATTTTCCTATAAGAGGGAAGTCTGGAGTCCCTCTGGACTCATCCTTTCCTTTCTTCTCTCCCTCAGTGGGATACCAACTTTGTCTGTTTTACCATTGCATAGCTCAAACCCTTTCCCCTCTCACAGCTGCTGTCTTAGTCTGATCTTTCATCATTTATAGCCTGGAAGCCTCCTAAATTGTCATCCTGCTCTCTCTGCTACCAGAATCATTACTTTAAGTCCCGATTCTTATCATGTCACTTTCCAGGTTTTAATCTTCCAGTGGTTTTCCCATTTCTTTTGGAAATAGTTTCTGTGCCTTAGCACCACCTAGCAGGTCCTTTAAGATCTGGTTCTGATAAAATCTCCAGCCTTAGTCATACGAAATCACTTGCAGGTCTCTGAGTGAGCCATAGTATCGTGCCTGTGTGGCTTTGCCAATGTTGAGCTTTTTTTGTGAAAGGTTCTCCTTCTCTTATTTCCCTGGCTAATCTGTATTCACCCTTCTGTCCTCAGCTCAAGGGTCACCTTTTCTTGGAAAGCTTTCCTGACTCCTTTTTCCAGGTAGAAATGGATGTCCCCACACTCCTTCTTTTTGATGCCATGGCATCCTATGCTTACTTACCTCTCTTATAGTTAGTGTTCCGCTGTCCTCTCATCATTGATTTTCCTTTAGGATTGGGTCTTATTTATCTGTAGGTCTCCAGAATATGGTGCTTGATGTTTGTTGAATGAGTGAATGCCCAAGTGAAACAGAGTTTGAGTTGATTACATGGATTCTATCCATTTCTTAGCCACAAAGATCTTTTTTGCCATGATAAACTTTCCCAAGATAAAGACATCATGCTGAGAAAAGCAGAAAAAAACCTGGAGCAGAGACCCAAGGAGGGGAACTTTGAACACGTGCTTAGGTAAGGAGACCTGAGGGTAGTAAGGCACACTGGGCTTATTTTCCCATTAAGAGAATTATTTGGGCTAAAGGATTCACCTCCTTAGGTGATCTCCTCCTTATATGATCATAAGCAGATGGTAGACCAGCTGGCTTAAACTGGGAGAGGGACCTTTTTTAGTGAAACTTTCTTTGTACTCTTCCCAGCTATAGGTGATAGACTATCTTTATTTGCTTTTAGTATCACTTTTTATGGAGTAGTACTCATGCCCATTATTCATATTCCTGGGGTCTTTGCTTCCAACCTAGATTTAGTAGGCACCCTTATGAGTCTACCTAAATTGGGTGTAAGCCACTCACCTGCCAAAACAAGGCCCAAATATCTTCAAAACATTATCTTTTGTTTTCAATCATTTTCAGCTTGTCAGCATTATTGATTTCAGTTGCACCATGGAGAGAAGACTACACAGGTGACACTAGGGAAATCATGCTTTCTGAACTTAGAGACTGGCTCAAACCAGGAAAGATGGAACCACAGAAAGGTTTGGTTCTTCTGGCTGAACAGGTGTGAGTCGTCTTTAACTTTGTAGGGAGGCCTCTGCTACTGCATCGCGTCACATCAGCTGCCCTCTTGCGCATGCCTGCTCTTGCTTCTGCCCCATCTTCCATCTTTCAAAGCTGGTTGGGTACAGGGCTGGGAACCAGGTGAGCCAGCTCTTACCTCTGCCCTCATTGGCTTATGCCAATCCTCTTCCCTGTGGCCTGGTGTTTTCTTTCTAGGAGCCCCCAGACAATAACCTCTTACAAAGTTTATAGTATGACTTCTTTAAAACTATGCACGTATTTTTGTTTCCTCATTGCTGAATCTAGTTACCACATTAATACTTTCTGTGATACCTCTTGACCTGCCCAGAGTTCTCACCCTGAACCTACTTAATAGATAACATATGGACCACTCTTGAAACCTGGGAGAGGCACTATTCCACCAGAGTGTCCACGCATGGCAAGTCTGTTGCCAACTTTCTTTCTGCTTCTGAAAAACTCCTTGAGCATGGGAGACCCATTTGGAGTTCACTAAAACGCTGTTTAGAGGCGGCAGAAGTACAACCAACGAAGGTATACCAAAGAATGGAAAATGAATTGTCAAGAACAATGAGTAAGAGTAGAGTTTTAAAATATCAATATCAATCCACATGTTTCCATGCAGGGAGTGCATCCATCAAAGTGAGTGGGTGACATTTGTCCCAGCCTGGCTGAGCCACTGTCGCATGATTCATTTTCTGTGTTATCAGCAAACCGCCAGGCCTCTTGCCTGTGAGTTAACAAACTCACCAAAGGAAACCCCATTCTGAATCTATCACTAATTGAATCTTTAAATGTAATCCAATTGCCAGCCAATTTACAAACTTCCTCCATATTCTCCACGTTGTTTCTAACCTCCTCTTAATCACTTTTGCAGCCTGGCTGGATTTGATCAAGTTTATCTTAGCTTGCTTTAAGAAGGAATTAAATGCCTCCTTCTCTAATCACTGTGTATCCCTCGCCTCCCACCTCCCTGCACAGGTTGGGTAGAGCAGAGAGGTGATCTCATAGGGATTTTCCACCCAATGATTCTAATTTTTAAAATATAAATACATGAAAGCCCCAATCATTGTCTCTTAAAACCCCCTTTGTGCTCAAAGAGGAAGCTTGGTGAATAGTTGCCGCAAAGTATCAGGAATATCAGATAACGCTGATTCACCGAATCCTGGAAACAAACCTCAATTTCTCCATCAATAGTTCAAAATGAGAAAACTTCCCTTTCTCACGTACTAACATGGCTTGTTAACCAGAGATCAGTTTGTCCTCTGACAAACGTGACGCATGAATTTGACAAGGGTTCCTCCAGCAGGTTCATGCTGTGCCCTTCTGGCTACATTTCTCCCCAGGTTCTCTATTGAAGTCTTACTCATCTTTGGGGGTTCCACTCTTGCCCAGTAACTTACTTAGCTTAGGGGGAGCTTTTCTTCCCCTGGACTCCTCTGGCACATATGTCAAATCTCTTACTTGACATTTAGTGTCAGCTTTGTGGGGTAGGGACTGTGCTGAATTCTTACTTGCACACTTTGGGGTGGCGGTGCTTAGCTTCCTGCTCCGGTGTACAGTGCAGGCTGGCCATCAGAATCACGCCCGGCGGCCCCACCACAGACCTTCTGAACCAGAACCACTACTTGGGTGACTCTGACTCACCCTGGGAGGAGAACTACCACTTCGTAGCCCTTATAACGATCACATGGAAATGTTTGGGCAGGCACTTAAACAATCCCTCGACTCTCCTTATAAACGCCCATTGCGCTCGCAGTGCATGGTGATGCTGCTCCCTAACCCTCCGCGCCTCCCCCCTTCCTTCCTAACAGAACCTCCACGTGTCCGGAGGGCCGCCCTTCCTCCGCACAGTCCCCTTTTTTCAGGGGAAGCCCGCCCACCCTCAGTGTGAGGTGAGGGACTGAGTGGTCTGAGGTTAAATCCATGATTCGGGAATGGCTGTGACCCAATTCTGGCCGTTGAGAAGCAAGAGGAGTGCTGGAGACTTCTGGGAAGGGTCTTCCCCTGTAGGAAGATTTATTCTTTCTCTTTCTGGTACCCTAGCTGTTACTGGCAGTTCTCCCTCCTGTCTCCCCGTCTCCCAGAGGGAGCAAGTCTTAGGAAGAAGCTGTGAGAAAACCTGGATCCTTCGTGGTGGGTCAAGCAAACATGAGCTGATCTAAATTTGGACTTCCACTTAGGTGTGCTAACAAGTGCTTAATTGTTTAAGACAGTGCTGTTACTTAGGGCTGAAATAGCCTCCCAGATATACTTGTTTTTATCCCTTTGACCTCAAGTATCACCTGGCACGGTCCCGTCTTTAGGACATGCTCGATAAGCATTTGTTGAATGAATGAATAAATGAATGAATGAATTTGTAGTCATTAAGTGCCTGCATATGCTGAGTATTGGAGATAAAGTAGTAACTAAACAAAGTCCCTGGCATCGTGGATTTTATATTCTGGTGGGAATAACACTACACTTGTGGGTCAGGTTAGCAGCTTCTCTAGAGAAATAAACGTTATGTTTCTACTTGCACAAATAGATGGGTCCAACCAACAAGTATTAGGTTGGTGCAAAAGTAATTGCGGTTTAAAAGGTTAAAAATAATTGCAAAAACCACGATTACTTTTGCACCGACCTAATAATTAGAATGGGAAAACCTGTGCCAAAGGATCACTGCGTAGGAATTCACCTGACCATCAGAGTGGCTTTCTGCAGTTAAATAAACTGGAAATGACAAGTGGGATTATGAAGAATACTTTGTCTCCCAGTTTATGACTCAAAGAAAAATCTGCGGTGCTCTTATTACCATATCTCAGCCCCAGAGCATAAGACAGGTAACTTCAGGCGACCAAATGGGGAATAACCATCTGAAAGGGTTAGGAAAACTTGATTAAAATAAATGAATGGAATTTGGAGAAGTGAAAACTGATGACCTACTGAGTGTCAATCTGTGAATGTGTGAAAGGTAATTACAAGAGGTAGTCATCAGTTCATCTCCAGGTCTTCCTTCTGTGTGAAAGCAGGCAAAGAGAGGATGTCTTCCCCATAAAGATTGCCCAGTTCCAGCTTAAAATGGAAAATGGCCTTCCTTAGAGATATTTTAGTATAGGAGAGACTCTCATTTAAAACTACCTTACATGTATTCCTTGTGCACCTGATGGGATGGTCTCATTTCTTTTCTGGGGCAGTGAACACTAGTGATGGTAAGCAGACACATCACTGAAGATTAAGGAAGGAATCACCTGGCGAGGAAAATGACTGATGTGAAGACAGACTTTGGGTAGCAACAAGCATAGTGATTCAGCCAGGCTGGTCAGAAAGCAGATGGGGTCGGAAGGAGCAGTCCGGCACAATGAAGTGAGAGGCAAAACCAAGATTAACAGTGATGCAAAACAAAGGTAAACCTGTAGATCTAGAGGGAGGGGCTTCCTGGAGCAGGGCTCAGAAACGAGAGTCAAGGATGTTGAGAGAAACGTCTGAGGTCAGGCCTTAGAGATGAAACTCAGCACCGCTGAGAGACAGGGGACTGACAAAGCATGAGCCCTTCTAGGGTAGGAGTGGTCACATCGGCCTTGTGAGGTGGGATACAGGTCAGTGCCGTGTAAAGGTTCAGTGGGGGATGAGTTCATCAGGCTGCCGTGTAGATGGCAGTAGGCAGACAGTTCTTCCTCCTTAAGCTCTGAAATTGCAGGTTCGTCTGGAACTGGCAAAAACTTCAGTTCTCTGAAACAAAAAGACAGTCATGATGGACATTTTTTTCTCTCTCTACAACTTTCATCTCTTTCCCTAGTGATAGTATTGCAGTTTTCTTTAGAAGACCACTCCTCCTCTGCCCCCAAACCATGCGACTCATGGCAATGCCAACTCCCCGTCACGCCCGTCTAGGAGTGGGTGAGTGACTTGGCTTGACTAATTAGCATATTCCATCCTTCTGGACACAGTGGTTGTTCCACGGTGGGCACGTGATGCAGCTTGTTCCAATGAAAGTCATTTCTGAGATTTTTGCTGGAGTTCTAGGAAAGGACAGCTCTCTTTCTGCTGGGGTTGCCGAACTGTACAATGTAGAATGTAAGCACAGAGCTGGCAGGAGCCACTGCATGAATAGGGCTTGCCAGCAAATGGAACCAATCCAGAGGAAAGCAGAACTAAGAGAAAGCGAAAAGGAGAAATTGAAAGACAGTGGTGATGTAGCTTGAGTCTCTTGTACCAGCTGTGCCTGAACACGGGCCTACTCCTCGTCTTCTCCGTTACTACTGCTTAACACAACCAGGATTAGCTGTATGTTACTTGTAACTTGGCATCCTGAAATGATAAGTAATGGAGACCATATTATGATAAATAACTTTGCTCTCCCATCTTCTCAGATGAATTGATGAGATCCAGCCAGTCAACATATATTTATGTAGTGTTTTTATTGCCAAACATAGTTCTAAAGCATTGGCAATACAGCCATGAGTCCTTGCCTTCAAAGAAGTTATCTTCTAGTAGGAGGAGACAGCCATCAAATAAGCCAACCTCAAATACATAAGAAAAGTTTAGGTACAGATAAGAGCTATCAAGAAGATCAAAGAGGATCATGAACAAGAGAGGCTGTTTTTAGGGAGGGTAGCCAGGGAACGGTCTCTCAGAGGAGGTGATATTTGAGTTGAGGTCATAATAGTAAGAAGAGGCAGCTGTTCAAAGCCTGGGAAAGAACGCTCCCAGCAGATAGAAGAGCAAATGTAAAGGCCCTGAGATAGGAATAAGATTGGTCTATTCAGGGGACAGAAAGAAGATGAGTATGGCTGGAATGTCCTGAGTGAGGGGACAGTGGAGAGGAATGGGACTGGACAGGTAAGCTGGAGCAGATCCCTTGACCTTGTGGGAGTTTGGGTTTTATTCTGAATGAATGGAACTCACTGGAGTGTTAACAGGACCTGGCTTACCTTTTAAAACCATTATTCCCGTTGTTGGGTGAAGGTTGGACTAAAGGAAGACAAGAGGGAAGTACGAAAGACCTATTAGAAGGTAATGAAATAGTCCAGGCAAGAGATGATGGAGGGACTCTGGACCAGGCTTGGAGCAGCAGAGATGGAAATGGAAGACAGTGGTTGGATTTAAGATAAATTTTGGAGGCAGAGCCAATACGATGTACTGATGTGTTAGAAGTGAGGTGTGAGGAAACCAGACGATTCAAGCACAATGACTAAGTTTTAGCTTGAGTAGCTAAATGGATGATGGTGCCATTTATAAAAATGAGAAAGCCAGGTGTCTGGTTGGCCCAGTGGGTAGAATGCAGTGCTCATAACACCAGGCTTGCCGGTCCGATTCCCACATGGGCCAGTGAGCTGCACCCTCCACACCTAGGCTGAAAACAACATCTTGACATGGAGCTGATGAGTCCTGGAAAAACACACTGTTCCCCAGTTAAAAAATTTTTTTTTTTAAAATGAGAAGGCTGAATTGGGGAGAAGACTTGCGGTAGGAAAGGATTCCTATTTCTGTCTCAGCTGTGTGAGACATCCAAGTAGAGATGTCAGGTGGGTAGTTGGTTAGCCACACCTGGAGTTCAAGGGCGATGTGTAGGCTGGAGAAACTTATTTGCAAGTCATAGACATATGGATGGACTGGATGAGGTCACCCAGCTAGAGAAGAGAAGAGAGATGGTGAAAAACAGAGCCCTGGGCTCTGTACAATTCAAAGAAGGGGAGAAGGCGCAAAGGAGAATCAGGAAGGGCCAGTGAGGTAAGAAGAAAAGCAGAAACACATGATGTCACGGAAGCCTAGACAAATGTTTCAAGAGCAAGACAGTTGTCATCTAGGTTGGATTCTGCCAGGAGGTTGAACAAGAGGAGGACAGAGAACCAACCGCTGGCTTTGGCAATATGACTGTGGGGACAGAGGCAGGATTGCTGTTTCCAGGCTCTCGGCGTCACGTGGAAAGGTGCTGGCTCAGGTAGTAAATGGCCGTCAACTGTGATTGGATGGCCATCAGCTGTGGCTAGTTGGCCGTCAGCTGTAACCAGTGAGCCATTGGCCCCTAATATAACTGCCGTGGCTACGCTAGCAGCGTATGGTGGCTGGCAAGTGGTGAATTGCACTTAGCACGGCAGGTTGCAGTTAGCAAGTGAGGTTGGTTGGCAGAGAAGCGGAAGGCTGCAGGTCCTGTGGATCCTGCTTCCTGTTTTCTAACCCAGCCGCCACCGAGACTGTAGAGGTATGAACCTTCCATCCATGGCTCCGTTGGTGTTCCTTTTTGGCCTCATCATATCCTGCGTTCTTATGCGGGGAGCAGGACCAGAGACCCCGCATGAGACCCTGCGTGACAAATGGCGCAGCTTACGGTGCCGGCCAAAGCTCTCTGAAGGGCGGTGGAGCAGTTTGTGCATATGAACAGTCAGTCTCAAGAAGACCAGGAGGAGCAGCTGCCGGAGAGCTGGACCCCCGTGGAGGAGTGGAAAGACGTGGATGGTTTCCCAGCCAGAATAAGCTGGAGAAAGCAAAGATCATTGCGGCTGTGCGGGCTGGGAAGTGCTTGCTGAGGCAGCCCGGATGCAGGACTTGCAGTCCCAGGAGGAAACCCT
The DNA here is from genome assembly GCF_004115265.2 of Rhinolophus ferrumequinum. Taxonomy (NCBI): domain Eukaryota; kingdom Metazoa; phylum Chordata; class Mammalia; order Chiroptera; family Rhinolophidae; genus Rhinolophus; species Rhinolophus ferrumequinum. The sequence continues at coordinate 16,945,873 of NC_046299.1, read as the reverse complement.
TGCTAAATCCTCCATGGGAGATGCGGGTGAGGTCAGAGTCGTCCCTCACCCCCAGGTTGGGGAGACTTGGAGCCCTCGCCCTGCGGGGAGGGCACACGTTGTAGGGCCAGTGCACAGCCCTGGCAAATGACTGTGGACTATGGGGAATTGCCTTCCATCCCTGATTTGATGGACCACTTGACTGTTTGCTTGGCAACGTACTACCATGTAGTGGAACTGGTGAATGTTTGCTTCCTATGTCTCGACTGGCCACCATCAAGAATATGTAAGCACCTTGGCTGTGAACCATAATTGTTCCAGAAAGACTGGTGGTGCCCTGAGAACCCTGGCTGTGTCCAGGAAGACTGGAGGTACCCTGAGACACCTGGCTGTGCCCAGGAAGTCTGACCGTGCCCAGAAAGACTGGCAGTACCCTGAGAAACTCTGGCTGAGCCCAGGAAGTCTGGCTGTGCCCAGAGAGAGTGGCAGTGCCCTGAGAGGCCCTGGCTGTGCCCAGGAAGATGGGCTGTGCCCAGAAGGACTGGTGGTGCCCTGAGAATCCTGGCTGTGCCCAGAAAGACTGGTGGTACCCTGAGACACTCTGGCTGTGTCCAGGAAGTCTGGCTGTACCTAGAAGGACTGGTGGTGCCCTGAGAAACTCTGGCTGTGTCCAGGAAGTCTGGCTGTACCCAGAAGGACTGGTGGTGCCCTGAGAAACCCTGGCTGTGCCTAGAGAGCCTGGCTGTGTCCAAAATACTGCTTTCACCTCCAGGCTCCTCGCACAGGGCCCCTCGCGGAAGATGCTTGTCGCGTAGATTGTGAGGCGAGACCTGGAGGGGTAGAATGTGGGGACAGAGCCAGGAGTGCAGTTTCTAGGCTCTTGGCCTCACGTGGAAAGGTGCTGGCTCGGGTAGTAAATGGCCATTGACTGTGATCAAATGGCCGTCAGCTGTAACCAGTGAGCCATTGGCCACTAATATAACTGCCGTGGCTACGCTAGCAGCGAATGCTGGCTGGCCAGTGGTGAATTGCAGTTAGATTGTACAGCAGCAGATTGTAGTTAGCAAGTGAGGTTGGTTGGCAGAGAAGCGGAAGGCTGCAGATCCTGTGGATCCTGCTTCCTGTTTGCTAACCCAGCCGCCACCGAGACTAGAGAGGTATGAACCTCCCATCCATGGCTCCGTGGGTGTTCCTTTTCGGCCTCACCCTATCCTGCGTTCTTCTGTGGGGAGCAGGACCAGAGACCCCGCATGAGACCCCGCATGACAATGACCCTGATAAGGGGCATTTCAGTGGTGGGATAAGGAAGAAGGCCATATGGCAGTGCAAGGAGAAGAGAGCCAGAGGAAAACCCCCAGGTGGCAATGTGAGGCTTGCTGGCCAGGCACTGCAGGGCTAGACGCGTGGAAGGTATTGATGAGCCCTTGTCCGGGATATGCTCGTTATTTATTTATTTTTAAGTTTTTTTTTTTTAATTGAATGTTTTACAGTTTCTTTTTAGTTTAAATTTATGTACAATGAAATGTACATGTCTTAAGTGATGAGTTTTTTTTATTGAGGTGAACTCATGTAACATAAAATTAATCCTTTTAAAGTGAATAACTAAGTGGCCTTTAGTACATTCACAATGCTGTGCAGCCAGCACCTCTGTCTAGTTCCCAAACATTGTCAGCACTCCCACGGGAGACCCCATTCTCTTTAATGGGCATGGGGTATCCCTGTGGGATCTACTTTGCCTAATATACTCCAAGAAAACAGAAGATTTGCTTTTTAGATCCAAATACCTAAACTCCACATAAAGTGGCTCTTTATTGAAAGAACGTGGGCTGAGCCAAAGTAACGATTGTGTTAGAAGTCAGGATCGTGATGACCTTTGATGAGGGCGACGGTTTGTGGTGAATGGGAGGAGGCGCCTGGGAACCTCTGGGCTGCTAGACATGGTCCATGTCTTGACCTGGGTAGTGGTCGCCTAGTTGAGTTCACTCAAAGATAATTCAAGTGTACACTTACGAGTATGATGTGTACACTTTTCAGTATGTCTGCTTCAATTTAAATTAAAAAAAAAATAGCTAAGGAATCAGGAGGCCTGGGCTTTAGTTCCAGTGCTGGAGGTGACCACCGTGTTTCCCCGAGAATAAGACCTAGCCGGACAGTAGGCTCTAATGTGTCTTTTGCAGCAAAAATTAATATGAGACCCGGTCTTATTTTACTACAAATATAAAAATGTCTATTACATACTTATAGTAAAATAAGACCGGGTCTCGTATAATATAATATATAATATACCAGTTCTAATATAATATATAATATACCAAGTATAATATAATATCAAGTAATATAATACTGGGTCTTATATTAATTTTTGCTCTAAAAGATGCATTACAGCTTATTGTCCGGCTAGGTCTTATTTTTGGGGAAACACGGTAGCTGTGTGATCATAGGCAAGGCACTTAACTTCTCTGGACCTCAATTCCCCTTATCTGTAAAGGGAGAGAATTGAGCCAGGTGCCCCTCCAAGATCCCTTCTACCCAACATGGTTCCACATGCAGTTTCCTCCATTTGAAGTCAGGTACTGTGGTGCTGAAATCAGCCTGAAGTCCTCACTGACCTTGGCAGAGGGGGGTCAGGCCTTTTTCATGTCCCTTCTTTCAGAAACTAACAGTTGCAGCTGATGTCTCTGTGGTGCCACTTGTCACCAGCAAAGCAGCTGTGAAGTTAATGGTAGTGCAAATAAAAAGCTGCTAGGCAGCTGGATGTTCAAGCATTATTGTTATTTTAAAAAATCAATTAGCTGAATAAGAAAATGCCATTGAGACAAACATTTTTCTTCCTAGCATTGTTCCAGCTGGGTAGGAGGATAATGTGATCAATTCCAGAAGGGGAAAATATGTTTCCGATATATTGGAACTTAATATATATATTTTACACACTGCATAGGGGAAGATGGAGGCTTTTCAATTTTCTTCTAAGTTTTTGTGAGGGAGAAAGGAGGTTCACATTACATGTGATTTGTACCTGCTGTTGCCTTATTAGCAAGCCTCTACCTCTGGCAATGACCACATCCCCACTTCCTGCTTTTACAAAGCCTTTGGTAACAAAAAATGCTTCTAGGGCATCTGGGACCATTGATCAGTATTCCTACCTCTAAGATAAGACCTGGAGAGTCTATGAAACAAACAAATGAAGCAACAGAATTCCCCCCCTATATTCTCTTGTTTCCTCCAGTTCTCATGTTATCTGCCAAGCAGACAATATAATATGGCTGTGTTTGTTTAGGGCTCTCTTCTGAAGACGACCTGGGTCTGTGTCCTGCATTAGCCAGGTAACTTGGGGGCAGGTACTGAAATTTCCTGAGCCTTAGTTTCCTTATCTGTAAAAGGAAATACTGTTAGTACCCACCTCCGGGTGTGTGTGTGTGTACACACACGAATTAGCTCACATAACCCGTGCAAAATGCTTTGCACGGTGCCCAACATGTAACAGTGCTCAGTAAATATTAGCTATTTTAAGTCTGGGGAAGAAGAGGCAGTTCTTAGGCCTGTGGCAAAGGGGCAGGGCAGTGTCAGGCCGCAGAAAGTGATCAACTGTTTTCCTTTTGTGTGGCCTTGGGGACTCCTGCATGCAAGGGCTCTTGACCCCTGTGTCTCTCACAAGACCCCCAGCAGGACTTGTAGACTTCTCTGTGCTTATCAGTTCCTAGTTCCTGCTTGTTGCGCTTTTAGAACCACAAATAGCCCTGAAGAGGGAGTCAGAAGTTCTGACTCTTCTCTTGTAATAGATGTGGCCACACCCCCTGCTGCCACAGCTGGTGACACAGGCTTTTAGCATAATGGAAGGCATTTGGGGATCTATTTTTCTCTCACTGCAAGAGTATTACTCACCTCACTCCTCTGTGTCACAAGGAAGGAGAGGGGGAAAACACAATAAACTGCCACGGGTGAGTCAAGTTTCAATAGAGCATCTTCACTTGGAAGGCGCTGCTGTTTCTTAGGCATTCCTGAGACTCAAATTGCAAAGCAAGTCCTGAACTCGCGCTCCATTCTTCTTTCCTGTTGGGGAAGGGTGGCAACTGGAACTTATTTCGATTGTGTTCTTTCTAGGCTAGACAATGAGGGAAAGTGATACTCTCAAAGCTGGCTTCTTTAGGGCCTCCGGGAGTTTGGATCATGAACGAAGGCGGGTTCTGGCCACCTCAGCTCTCACGTTCTCCTAAGACGTCAGCCCCCACCTGAGCTTCTCTGCCCTTCCCTTCCAGGAGTGGCCATGGTCACTCTGGTTTCTCAACTGGCTCTAAATTAAAGACAAGTGTGGACAACTTCTCCTTCCGTGACCAGCACACGGCTGTGGCCTTCTCAGCAAGTGTAGCACCTAACTGCCGCTATGTTCCCTTCAGTTAGGAGGCTGGTCGGTTCCCACTTAAGTGTAAATGGCCCTGACCTCCCTCAGAGATCTCTTCTCAGGATGGCATGGGGTCTTTCCCCAGGAGCTATCGAGAGGAATGCTAAATACAGGGGAGAGATGAGATCATTTTTATGATCGTTGGTGTTTAAGCTGAAGGCGTTTTCTTACAACACATTGTACTTGCATATGTTTTCTTATTTCCATGGTACAAAGCAATGGAAAGATCAGAAGGAAGGTAAAGGATAGGATGTAGGGCAGAACGCACAGCATTGTTGAATTAACCAGCCTTCTGTCTGGCATGAGTCATATTTTGAGTGTCTCAAAGGCCTAGGAAGCAGCATTGCAGAACACATTGATTTTTAACGGACTTGGCGTGCTGGAGGCCTGCAGTTCCCAGTGTGGGCTGATCATTAGAGTCATAGGGGGCTTTCTGATGATACAACTTCTGGGCCCTGGGTCAGGGAATTCTGAGTCCCTGGACTTGGGTGTGACTCTTCATTTTAGAAATCCCCCCAGGTGGTTCTGATGACTGGTCATGTTTGGGAACTACGAAGTCAGCCCACATTTTGAGGGAAGATGGTCACATATCATCCACCATCAATAAGGCAGTTCAGGTTTATTTCTAAACCTTTCTTTGTGAAATGTAACACACAGAGAAAAGCACACAAAACAGAAAACGTGTCTCAAAGCAAACATCCACCTCCCAACTGAGAAACAACACTGCCAACAGATAACATTTTTTGGGCAACTAGCTAAACAAAATCTTAAAAACGTTCCTATTTATAGACCACTGGAGCTATTCCATTTCTCTAGCACCTGAATTGCAAACCTGGGATTCTAGATGTAGCTCTTATACTCTTGGGCTTTTTTCTGACTTAAAAGAGTTGACTTTTCACCTTTCATAATCTTGCCCTTGGATCCTGTAATTGAACCAGAAGTCAGAATCTGCCTTCAAATCCCAACTCCTCCCCTTGCCTGCAGCGTGATCTTGGACAAGTTACTTTACCTCTCAGGCCCTTAGGTTCCTCATCTATAAAATAATAAGAATGATAATCTCTACCTCACAGGATTTTGTGAGCATTAAATTTATTGAGGAAATTCAACATTGCCTGGCAACCGACAGTTTTCCTATCAGACCCCGTTTTCACTTTGGTCCTCTCCAAAATATCTCTTCCCAGAAATTATGCCCTCTCTCCCCTGTATCTGGGCCCCATGCCAGAGGCCTGTGTCATTTCCATCCATACGGAGACCCGCTTTCTTATCTCTTGCCTTAAAAGGAAACAAACAAAACCCCTCTTTGACCCCACATCTCTCTCCTGCCATCACCTTATTTTTCTGCTTCCCCTCATGGAAAAGTTTCTGTAATTACTGTCTCTGCTTATTCACCCTACGTTTCCTTTGTGCTCTGCGGTTGGGCTCCTGTCGTTCCTAAGCCACTGAAAGCACCCCGTCAAGATGACCGATAATGTCTGCATTGCCCCAGTTCAGTGGTTACGGCTCTATTCTGAACTCAGTTGGCCTTTCAGCAGTATTTGACAGAGTGGACCACGCTGAGAGTTGGAAGGAGAGCCTTCTAGACAGTGGGAACTGTAAGCGCAAAGGCCCTGAGATGGGAACATGCTCAGTGGGGTCAGGAAACAGAAAAAAAAAAGCTGGTGTGGCTGGAGCACAGAGAGGGAGCAGTATGAGCCGAGAAGGATGAGGTCTGCAGGGGCCGGATCACATGGCACCTTGTGGACTAGAGTGGAGCTTGGCACAGAGCAGGTGCCCAGTGTTAGCTGTTATCATTGTTATTATTAAGAGCTTAATGGTGCCAAGTGGGAAGGGGGCTGGGTGGGGACGTGAAGGAACATCCCAAGGCTGAAGAGCTTTCCATCTAGTTGAAGGTCTTATACCCGTTACATCAGTAACTGGCCAAGAGCCTTTGAGCCGATGTCTTGATGGTGAATTTGCCCTCACCCCACGCCTCCCCCCGCACTTTTCTGATGAATTGTGCCCCATCCAATCATTCTCTCTGGATAATTAAGGTTTAGCTTTCAGTTGAAAGGGAGCAAAAGTGGACTGTGTCTCAGGGAAGAAAGAGAGGACTAAGAAGATACCAGCCATGAGATCACAGTGTGGGCTGGGGACGGAGCCCAGCCCTGCTGTCCTGTCCGCTCTTCCAGATCACTCCAAGGGATCCCTCCCAAACAAATAATAGCTGCGCTCTGCTCTTCCACTTGTGCCACGCTGCACATCACCCGAAAGAAAGCAGACTCTGGGAGCAGCCCTTTGGATTCTTGATGCAGCACGTGTGATCCAAAGTGGGTATGTTTTTATCGTCCTTGCCACACACATCTCTACCACAGCACACCTGCAGGCACACACACACTCAATATATCCACACACTTAACACACACTCAACACGCAGACATTTAATACACAGACACACAACGCACACACAAACACCCTCACACACATATTCAATATACGAGTATACTCAACAGATACACACGTTCAATGCACACACATACTCAACACACTACGCAACAGATGCACATGTGCCATAAACACACTCAGTCCACATTCGTGCACAAGCTGAACACTCGTGCTGCCAGTGGACTATGAGATACTTCCCATTCCTTTGCCATTATTGCCCAGCGTGTGGAAAACTGACATGAGTCAGGAAAGATTCACCACTTTCAATTATAATTTTATGCCATTTATCTGCCAGATCAGAGTCGAGTGGAAAGGGGATCAGGAAAAACGAGCAAGTAATCCTTGCACATGAAGACACAACTGGCACAAGGCACTGTCTTTTTCAATATCTCGGCCTTTCTGTCTCTGTCTTTATCTCCAGTATGGAAAAGTTGGCCCAGAAGAGTGACCCATGGAAAAATGAACTCAACAAAAAGTGAATGTGCACTATGGCCTTTCAAGAAGACCTGTTTAAAATAGGCCACACTGAGTTTACTCCCCCAAAGCTTGGTTGTTTAGAGAGTACTCCAGATATCATCTGGGCAGATTAATTGATGTTGGATGATATGAAACCAAAACTTTAATGAAGAATCGCAATAACAAGTGGAATAGATGATCTCGCCACATCTAAAATTAATTTGCTTTCATTTCCAGACTCTGACGCTAGCAGAGTTCTTCCTCAAAATGAGAAACCCATAGAGCATTCTAGGTGATGGCATATAAATGAGTAAGATCACTGTGTTCCCTGTTTCTGATTCCGGTAGACCATTCATATGGCAAGAAATATGCTAGGGAAGAATATATTCCATTCTTAATCAGGTTGTTTTCAGACTTCTCTGCTTGAGGACAGTTTGTCATTACGCTGGTTTTTGAGTGTTCCTCTGTTTCATGTCTGGTAGCTCGATTCTTGTTTTCTTGCCACGCTCCATTTTCAGCATTCCAGGCCAGTGTGATATCTTTATCCGCTCCGTTTTAGATTCTACAGCATCTGTCACATGTCTAAATGTGTCTGGCTCAATACAGGTGCTTCACTTGAGGAAAACCTAATAAAGAATTAAAAGCCATAGTCACAGAGAAGGCTTCAGCAAGATTTCCTTCATAATTATCTTGGGAGCATTTGAGATCTTGCTCCTCAGCATATGTCGTCAGTTTTGACTCAAACCCTTATAAAAAAAATTCTTTTTAAGTAGTTGTCTTAGTATTTAAAAAATTTTAAACTTACATTAATAATCTTATTTTGAAACATCAATGTAGCACTGGTGGAAATGGGGAAAAAAAAACTGGTCCATCACCCACACATAGTTTGAGAAGCAGTGAAATAAACATCAAAAACCAATGAATTCTATTCATGAAAAGATACACAAAGGATAAAAAACAAAGCCACAGAATGGAGAAAAACATGTTTGCAGCACATTAATTACAAAGGGAATTATAAGAATCAACTCAAATAAAAATGGACAAAAAACGTGAACCAACACTTAACATGGGAAATCCTAATGCTCGATTGAGTACTCACCGAGCAAATTCTTATCCCCACAGAAAAGAATAGTAAAACCACAATGAAAGCCACAGAGTCACCGGATCTCCCAAAACTAGGCTGTCCCACAATTCCCAGTGTTGGTGAGGACACTGAACAGCAGAAGCTCTCTGGTGGGAGCATAAACCACAAAGCCTTTGGAACACTCTTTGACCACATCTTCTAAAGCTGAACATCAGGCCGGACCCCTGAGCAGTAATTCCACCCCGAGACCTAGTCCTAGGAACCGACAAGAACGTATGCACAAACCCAGTGACGAAAGCAGTATGATGTGTGATGGTTGCAAAGTGAAAACAAGCCAAATGACCACCAACCGTGCCCTAGATAAATAGGTGGTGTGCTGTTCACACTATGGAATAGTAAATAGCAAAGAAGGCCATCTAGACACAGCTTCAGACAAAGACACTGACGAAGCTCACCAACTCCACCCTCCATCAATCTGGTTTCCCCACGGGACTTGCAGGACATTTCAGGGTCAGACTCTCCGATAAATTCAGTGATGTCCTAATGCAAGAGTTATCCCTGTGTGCAGAGCCTTCCCCTGCTGAGTGCCCAGACATTGCGTGGGTGTGAGAGGGTCCCTGAAAGGGTCTCGGGTGAGGGGGTTCTGGGCTGCCCCTGGTCATTGCTGTGTTGTTGCTGTCACTGCATTTAAAAAGCATTTGGCCCTCAACAAGCTGGCTCTTGAAGCATAGGTACTTGTTCAGGTGGAGTCGTACAGCCCTCCTGCTCTTCCCAAGCTGGGTGCCTGCCCTTCTCAAACTGTTTCTCTGGCTCCGCTGCTGTTCCTGGCTGTGGCCCTGGCTTTCCTGGGGCCACCTCCTCAGGGGCTGGGGATGGAGTTGGGCCCATAAGATGCTTCAGTTCTTACGTCCTACATTCCTGTGTTCAATCCCCTTGAGTTCAGTGCATTTTAAAACGGCTTTTTCCCCCATAAGATTTCAAACCATATACCTGTTGTCAAAATAAGTTCCCCCAGAAGCCTTGTCGAAGGCGACAGCCAAGGCCCTGGGTTCTGCAGACATAGCGCAGATTCATACCTGGCTGGAAGGCACACAATGAAAATGTTAAGACATGGAATGAATGTGCAGAGTACTGAGGACCTTGCTTTTCCTCCAGAAAATAACTGGCTGCCTTTCTTCCTTCCCAGCTGCAGGCCTCTGCAGCCCCTTAACCATGTCTTTCAGCCACTTCCCCCCCACACACAAAGATTTCATTTAAAATTTTGCCTAATTTCTCCAGTAGCCCTTGAGGCTTTTTCCTTCTCGGAACCCTCAGAGTTGACTCCCAGTCTGCCCCGCCACCCCACCTCACCTCCATCAGCATCCAGGTAAAATAAGCTTCTGGAAGGATCCAAGTCACAGATCAGCTCAGCCCTGTGGCGGCTTTACGTTGAAGTGGGTATATTTTTATAGTGGTTAGTTGTTGTATTTCTATTTTGTAATTAGTCAATCTAATTTAAAAATATAACATCGGTCAAACATGTACACTGTACAAAATTCAAAGGGTGAAAAGGGGGGCACATGGTGAAGAAAGAGTCTGTCGCTCTCATCTCTGTCTTCCAGCCTCCCAGCCCCTTACCCAGAGGCAACACTGTGACCAGCTTCTGCCAGAGAGTGTCTGTGTGTGTGTACGATCACATGTGTCGTTAGCTTTGCTCTTTTAAAAATCCTCAAACAATTGCCTCCGACACCAGGCCTTTTCACTTGGCATTTCTTGGCAATTGCACATTGAGCTCCGCCTTGCTCAAGGCTTCATACGACTCCACTATGCAGAGGTTCCAATGGCTGGATGCTGGGAAGTTCTCCTAATTTTTGTCTATTACGGATGAGGCTGCTGTGAATAAGAACCTCTGTGTTTCCATGTCCGTCTCCAGACCGAGTTTCCTTGAATAGTTATTAAAATGCTTAACTTTTTATTTCAAGGAAAGAGGATGTGGAAAGGGAGGGGTCTTCTGCGGGCCTGCTGGGGAGTCAGGGCTCTTCTGTCTCCCACCACATCCATCCCCTTGGGAGGACCTCGTATCACCTGGAGGTGAGACGGGAAAACGAAGAATGAGCTGGATGAAATGCAGTAACATGTTGGTCCAGATGCTTTACGAAGTTGAAAACATTATACAGATATAACAAGGTGTGACTAACAACCAATGGGGCAGATTCTACTGGAAGCAGGTACTAGAACCAGCCACATTGCTTTATGTTTGTTTAGAAGGTGCCCAGAAGATTGAGAACTCCTAATTCGGACTGACTGAGGGAAAAACTGGACATTCATTGTCTCGTGTAGAAGTTCATGGGGGTAGGAGGCTGGCTTAGGCGCTGCTACATTCAAATGCTCCAATGATGTCACCGGGACTCAATTTCTCTATCTTGGCCCCCTCTTCAGATATACAGTTGTTTCCCACCTCCCCATATCTGTGGGCAATATGTTCCAAGACCCCCAGTGGATGCTTAAAACCATAGAGAATACTGAACCCTATTATACTGCTTTTTTCCTACACATTCATACCTATGGTAAAGTTTATAAATTAGGGACAGTAAGATGAACAACAATAGTAAAATAGAACAATTATAACAATGCGCTGTAATAAAAGTTATATGAATGTAGTCTCTCTCTGATAACAAAGATGGCTGCTAAGTGACTCATGGGTGGGGAGTCTGTACAGTGTGGAGCCACTGGACAGAGGGATGAGTCACGTCCCCGCAGGAGGGAGGGGTACAGTGTACTAGTGCATCATGCTACCCAGAACGGCCAGCAATTTAAAACTTTTCAATTGTTTATTGCTGGAGTTTTCCACTTAATATTTTCGGACCATGGTTGACAGGGTAATTGAAACCGCAGAAAGCAAATCTGGATGGGGGTGTGCGTGCTGTATTAGCTTCATTCTCATCAGTCTTCCCATTGTGAGGGCAACTTGGCCATAGCAGCCCAAGCTTCATGTCCCCTCAGGCTTTTGGACAGCAGGAAAGGGAAAGAATCTTCTTCTCTAGTAGCCGAAACCAAAACCCCAAAATGAATCTCCTTGACCCTGATTGGCCAGTCTTTGGTCAGGTGGCCATCTCTGAACCAGCCAGAGAAAATGGTTCTCTGCTTGTCCCAGCATTTTCTGAGATTGCAGGCAAAGTCATCTCCACTGGAATCCTGTGGACTGAGAGGAAAAGAGTAGATTTCTGAATATAAACCCAGTGCTCTGCTGGCAGTAAGTGAAATGGACATGGGACCATCACGAAGTCACAGGTTTTCGCTGCATTTGGGGACTTGCCATTCATGCGCCTGTCATTTCAAAATTCTGGCTCAGACAGCTGAGCTCCCTTCGAATATCTCCGCGTTCTGTTTTAGGGACTGGTAGAAACAAGCAATTCGATGCGTGTTTGTGGCCAAGAGAAATGTTTATATATTGAAATGGCCTTTGAAATTGTTTCTTCCTTTGTGAGACAGAAGAAAACTCTTCTTCCTGTCACATAAAGAGGTTTGCCCTCCAAAGGGCTAGCAAAATGAATTTAGTTCTTAATCAGAGTAGCAGGGAAAGCAAACACATGAGCGCTGAGCGTCCTCCCTCTGTACAACTGAGAGGAGAGCGGTGCAGGAAACCCCACAACATAGGTAAAGACATTCAAATCAGAGCAAAGAGGAAAAAAGCAACCTTTGTTTTTTAATCCAACATGTGGTTGCTTTTAAGGTAAGCTCAGCTTTTACTGTCACAAAGGGAAAGTAGAGGAGGTCCCCAATTAAGGAGCTCCCCCAACTTTAAGTTTTGAAAGAGCCAATTATGGGATGCAAATGACTCAAAATTGTCCTAGGACGTTAACGCTGAAACAAATGATGAATGTGTTCATTCTTTAGTTTTATTTCCTCAGTCTATGCATCTGTTTCAAGTCCTCTCTGTATCTTTTTTCTGATTATTTTCCCAACTCCACCACACCCTCAGATCTTCCTGTCATAGGAGCTTGCCAGTCTCACTGAGCACAGGAGACACAGCAGGGCTCACAACCAGGGGACAGGCCCTTCTGAGCAAAGGATGGCCTTTTCCCATCTCACCCTCAGGTAGGTCAGCAGTTACCATCCTGCCCTCCACTCTGCTTCTGGAGAGACTGGGGTGACTCTGGGGACAGGTGAGCCCCAGCAGGCAAGCTGGAGGGCGCCATCAGGGGCTTGGGTGGAGAACAGATGATCTGACAGCCTCGGGAGGAAACAGGATCAGAGGGGCTATCGCCTCTTTTCCTGGCTTATGGTCAAGCAGTTCCCAACTCCTTCCTCCTCGTGTTTTGTTTCCAGGCAACTAGTTCCCCTACAAACAAGTACCCAAAACTGTGTCCACCCTCAGATTTTGCTTTGTTTGATCAGTAACAAGTTTTCACATATTTCAAATTTAAATACCTGTGGGTACAGAATGTTTCCCCTTTAATTTGCCACAGGCCCCACCACTCCCAATTGCTTTCACAGGCCGGCTCCATTATGCCTTATCTGACTCTGACCTTCAGTGGTGGGTGACGATTAGCCCTTTCACTTTTATCACCTTAATTCTCTCCCCCCTTTCTCCTTCTCTGAAGTCAACAGCCTCAAGGAATGACACTCAGCCTTGAGTGTCTGCCCCCTCCCATGTCCCACGGCCTCACCAGACCCCCTGGGCCCCGCCTCACGTCTGCCTTTCATGTCCTCAAACAAGCCATCCCCCTCAGAGTCTGCACACGTTCTGGTCCCTCTTCCTGCCAGGCCCTCTGCCTCCTCCTAGTTAATTCACACTCCGCCTCCAGATTTCCACCAAATGTCACTTCCCGAAGAAAGCCCTGCCGGAGGCCCAGGCCAGGCTGGATCCCTGACATGCTCAGAACACCCTGCACTTCTGCTGCATAGCACTTACTTCATCTTGTAATAATCACCTGCGAAATTAACTATTAACTGAGGTCTCCCCCAACCCCTGACCTCTCCCATCTCCTAGACCTGAGCTCAGGGAGGGCAGTTACTCTGTTGGCCTCTTTCATAGTTGTATCTGCACCTCTTGGCACAATTTGAGTGCTCATTACATATTGATGAGTGAGTGAGTGAGTAAACGAAAGGATAGTTAGGATGCCATCAGACTGAGATGGCAGGGAGGAGAATTTCAGGAGAAAGTATGAACAGAGGTCCCACGATAGCACAGCATGGAGCATCTGACGGTACTATGAGAAGCCTAGTTCATTCATAAATTCCAGCTTCGGTGAATGAGCTGGACTTCCTGAGGGCACCCGGTGAGCAGGAGGCTGTCACACCGTCATTCTTTCCCTCACCACTCTGTCCCAAAGGTCCACCATGTGTAGGCAGGAGAGTTACTCAGCTTCTGTGGGCCCTTTGACTTGTCCCCAGAAAGTCCCCTTTTGCACTCCCTCTGCTAAGTTTTCCTCAACTTGCCCCGTCTGTTTAAACCCCTTACTCCATTTCCTCTTGAAATAAAAGCCATTTACTAAAATCTTCCTCCATTTCTCTTTTTTCCATCTGAACTCTGGCCCTTGGCAGCACTTACATTTAGTGGAGTAGGGAGAACAGTCTTCCCAGGACAAGCTTTTCTAAATGTTTGTGGTTTTACCCGAATTGTTTTTGTTTGAGGTTTAAAGGGATCCATTGACTTTTCTGACCCATTCAGGAACTTTGCTATTTTTAAATATGAGAGGGATGTGCCAAGTAATAGCAAATCGAAACCACCTCCATTGGTGAAAATGACCTTCAAGAAGGACAGACCATGGAGCATTTAAGATCTTGTTCCTCAGTTTATGTTGTCAGTTTGGCTAAAATAAACTCATAAAAATTTCAAAAAAAGGACAGACCAACTTTCAGAGGGCTGGTGAAGTAATGGAGAGGAGAGTCTGGGCGCAGGAGTTGGGGGTGCTGAGCCAGTTCTGACCCTGGCAGGTGGCCCGCACAGCACTAGCCTTCTCTGCACGATGAGGGAGTTGGTCAGGTGCTGGCTTTCAAGCCCCTGTCTATCTCTGATGCCTCACCTGAGGTCAAAGGCAGTGGATGTCACTCTTTCCCCCTTCACCGAAGCCCAGGAAAGCCCCAGAGCATAGGTCACCGTGCGGCAGCCTCGGCAAGCTGCCTGTGTCCCTAGATAATCATGATGACTGTCTGGGGTGGGGGTGCAGTGTGAGATCCAATTTACAGGAATGGAAGGAGATTAGAGAAGTGGCTCTTTCTGTGTTCTGTGAAGGCGAAGACTCTCACTTCCACCCACTGGGGCTGTGACTCACAAGTGGGCCTCATGATTGGTGTTATGGGTTACATGTTTGTGTCCCTCCCAAATTCATGTTGAAATCCTAACCCCCAATGTTATGGTTTTAGGAGATGGGGATTTTGTGAAGTAATCAAATCATGAGGGTGGGGCCCTCATGAATGGAATTAGTGCCCTTATAAAAGAGGCCCCGGAGAACTAGCTCAGTCTCTTTCTGCCCCGGAGAACTAGCTCATGTGAGGATACAAGGGGAAGGCGACTGTCTGCAACCTGGAGGAGGGTCCTCGCCAGAATCCAACCATGCTGGTCCCTGATCTCAGACTTCCAGCTTCCAGAACTCTGAGAAATAAGTATGTGTTGTTGAAGTCACCCAGTCTGCGGTAATTTGTTATACCACAGTGGGGATGGCAGAGGATTCTCTGCATACCTGGGGGGTCTCTCCATAGCCCCCTCAGGGGACCACTGATGGGAATATGCTGGTGTAATTTGGCAAGGAATGAGGAAAAGGCTTCCTCCCCTTCTGCACCCTTGTCCTGATCAGAGAGGCATGCTCGTCACCAAAGGGAACACAGAGGTGGTCAATCATCAGGTATTTGCCTTCCCCTGGGGAATACATTGTAGTGGAACAGAAGAAATTCCCAGAAGAGTCACTGGCTCAGGGACACTTATGGCCTGGACAGTTAATAATAAAGCACCAGGTTAATGCATCCCAGGACCAGACAACTAGGATCCATGCACCTGGAAGGACCCCTAGAAGCAATGGAACCACTCAAAGAAGCTTGGAGCTTGCCAAAGTTTCGGTGTTGGGCATGGGGAAGAGATGGTGGGTGGACGAAGGCATAGGACAGGGGCTCAGGACTCCACGTGCCAGGGAGTGTAAGCACTGCCCCCAAGTCAGAGTGCCATGCCTTGTTTGTTAAACGACACAAAGTTTACAGCTCCAAGCATGGCTGGCCTTCTAGCTACAGGCCAGAAGACCCCCATCCAGACCCTTCCACTCTCCCTAAATGCCTTTCATTGGCCTTTCCCCTCTCAGAAAATTTTATAAGTCTCTGGTTTTCTAAAAAAAAAAAAAAAAGAAAAAGAAAAAAAGAAAGGCAAAACAAATATGACCTCCCTGCCACGCCAGTGCTCTAGATGGAGTCTTCCATGATGGAGTGTCCCCAGCCCTTTGCCACTTCTGCCCTCGGTAGGACATCTGAGGACAGTGAGACACAAGCCTGCAAGCCCATGCATTCTTTTTCCTCTCGTTTTTGCTCTTTTTTCAAGGTCCATTCCTGGGTCACCTTCCTTCTTGAAGCCTCCCCTATCAACGTGGTCCCCCTGAGCTCTGCTATAGAAATAAAGTGCTACAACCCTGTTCTGACCCACTTGATTACAAGCAGTATGAGGGCAAGAACCATTCCTGTGTTGTTTGCCTATGTATAATACCTATCATCTAGGACAGTAGCTGGCACATAGTAGGTGCTCAATAAACATTTGCTGATTTAATGAATTCCATGTTTTTATTGTTTGTCTTGTTTCATGTATGCAATTTGGTTGCCCCAAGTGGACTGCAAGCTCTTCAAAGCTTAACCCTGGTTTCATAACAGTGTTTGTAAAATTCTTGTCCGCTGATTCAGGTGGCCAACAGAGCTCAGTGAGAGTAGTTTGGTGGAGGGTTGGATAAGGTTGAATGTCCTTGCCAATGCTTTCACTAGAATGCAATTTGACAATACAGATCAAGAACCTTAAAACTGTCCACATCCCTCGACTTGGGAATAGTACTTCTATAAATCTATACGGAGGAAATTAATGGACATGTCATCAATATTAATAAAACAAGAGTGGCTGCAATTTACTAAATACTTATATGTACCAAACACGCTTCTGCTGGCCACTTTACATATATTCTTTCATATGATCCCTCCAGTCACCCCCAAGAGAGAAGCACTATGATCCTCATTTTACAAATGAGAAAACTGAGGTTCAGAAAAATTGATGAAATGTGACTATGATCATATCCCTGGTAAATGGAAGAGCCAGACTTTGGCCAAGGAATATCCCACTCCAAAGCCAATGCACTGTATCCTTATAACAGTGAAAAATCATAAGCAATCTAAATGTCCAGCAAGAGAAGACAAATTGAGTTAATTATGATATGCCCACAATATGGAATATGATTAGCCATGAAAAATAACGTTTTTGGAAGACTATTCAATGACATAGTAAATACTTGAAATAAAAAGTTATGTGGGGCCTGCCTGGTGGCTCAGGTGGTTGGAGCGCCATGCTCCTAATGCCGAGGTCGCCGGTTCGATTCCCACATGAGCCAGTGAGCTGCACCCTCTACAACTAAGATTGTGAACAATGGCTCTCCTGGGAGGTTGGTGTCTACTGCCGTGGTCTGCCATGGGCTACTGTGTGCTGCCAGGAGCGGCTGGTGGCCAGCGTGAGTGGCCGGCAGCCAGCATGAGCAGCCGTGGGCTGCCATGAGCTGCTGTGAGCGGCTGACTGATGACCGGTGACTGGCGACCAACTGCCCCAAACGGGAGAAGGGGCGGAGCGCAAGGCTCGTAATACCAGCAGGGGCCAGGGAGCTGTGTCCTACACAACTAGACTGAGAAACAACGGCTTGAACCGGAGTGGGGGCGGGGGGGGGGGGAGATGGAAGAAGGAGAGAGAAAAAAAAGTTATGTGAAAACAATAAGTGACTGTAGTGGGTTGAATGATTGCCCCTAGGAGATATGTTCATTTCTAAATCCTCGGAGCCTGTGATGGTGACTTTCTTTGGAAAGAAGGTCTTTGCAGATGTAATTAAGTTAAGGATCTTGAGATAAGAGCATCCTGGGATACACAGGTGGGTTCTAAATCAAATGACAAGCATCCTTAAAAGAGATGGAAGAGGAAAAGACACAAAGAAGAGGCCATGTGAAGATGGCGGCCAAGAGTGGAGCGATGTGGTTACAAGCCAAGGGATGGCAGCACCCATGAGACGCTAGAAGAGTCAAGGAGCAGGTTCTTCCCTGCAACTTTTGCAGGGAGTACAGCCCTCCTGACTCCTTGGTTTCAGACTTCTGACCTCCAAAACTGTGCGTGAATGGATTTCTTTTGCTTAAAGCCAACAAGTTTGTGGCAATTTGTTGCATCAGCCTCAGGAAACTAACGCAGCTTTCTGGCCATATATGGCTTTAGAAATCTTACTCTTGTCATGGAAATTCAGACCCACTGCACTCTGACCCCAACCTACCTCTCAAGCTGACAAGCATTCTGCCTCAGGAAATGATGTCCTTTCTCCCTGGGCATGTGTCCCCTGAGGTGTCTATCTGGCCAAGGAGATCAATACACATATAAACACACAGCTATGTGATATAAAAATCTATACTTAATACCACCACTGGCAACACTGTCCAAATGTCAAGCTTTGTGCTAGGCACTAGGGACACGTGAAGACCCACTTCTGTTGTGTAGTGCTTTTTGTAAGTCACATCCCTCTGCACTAGTGTACTTGATCTTCACACCACCCTACAAGGGAAGTAAGGCAAAACATTTCATACCTGTTTTGCAAATGAGTAGACTGAAGCTCCAGAGATATTAAGTGTCTTGCTCAAAGTCATGCAGTAGAGCAATTTAAACCCAGCCTACCTGCCTATTCTTTCCATGATACTAAGCTCTCTCCAACCCCAGTGTTTTAGAAGTCTAGGGAGAGGAACATGAAATCTCACAGCATGGATCAAGGCAGGTTTCTTAGAAGAGGTAGAATTTGAGCAGTCTTGTAAAATGGTATTAATAGAATCCCAATAGATCAAGGGTTGGCAAATTATTGTCTGGGGGCTAAATCTGGGCAGCCTCCCGTTTTTGTAAATAAAGTTTTATTAGAACACAACCTTGCTCATTCATTTACACATAGTCTATGGCTGTTTGCATGCCACAACAGGAGAGTTGGGTAGTTGTGACAGAAGTTATGTGACCCGTTAAGTCAAAAATACTTACTATTTGACCCTGAGCAGCAAAAGCTTGTCGATTGCTGCCATAGATGGATCCACGTGTGTGGGAGGAGCTTGTGGGGCTGGAGGGTGAATGCCTACAATATAAGGAAATCCACAGCTTCCGGTTAAAAGTAATATTCGATTCCTTGGAGTAGCTATCTTTCTAGTCTTATTAAATAGCAAAGCCTTATATGGTATCTATTATGTGCTAGGCAGTATTTTACGCACAACGATTGTTTCTTGTTTATTATTATAAACATCATTATCCCCATTTTATACATGAGGAAATAGGGACAGAGATCAAGTAGCACGCCCAAGCTTACACAGCCAGGGTTCAAAGCCAGCAGTACACTCCAGAGGCTGTGTGGAACCGCTCCATATGGCTTCTCACACCCTTAGGAATCCTGTGCATTCATTAATTCATTCGACAAGAATGCAAGGAGCCCTGCTGTGATGCTGTACTAAGAGCCATGTGTTTCTGCTCAGGCATTTTCCTGATAGCCCCACATACCCTACCTGGGAGCAGAAAACACTGTTTGCAGAATGGTGACTCTCTTGATGCACTGGCCTTGGGAGGTTAGGGAAACTATGACAGAGCAAATGAAAAGGCTTTTCCGGAACAAGGACAAAGAGCTGAAGCCATGAGGCAATGATCAGAGACAGAGTCACCAGCTGAGTAAGGGAGGGAGGGAGGCTGTGGGGCCCTGTCATGACGCCCAGGACTAGTCACCGGCCGTGAGGACATCTTACATCCACTGAGGCTGCCGGACTGGAGAGGATGAGAATGATGTGCAAAGGGAGCTGCAGCGCCGTCAGCATCAGTCAGTGTGGTTCAGGTCCCCAAATATCCTAAGGTGCCTGATTTCTCAGCCCCGCACCCCGCAAAGGTGATTGGTGCAAAAAAATTAAGCAACTGGCATCTTATCGGGAGACACAAAATTTCACACTGATTATGTCATCTGAGGTGGGGGAAGGAAGGAGGCCGCTCTGCTGGAGTATGTTTTAGAGGACGCAGGGCTCGCTGGAACAGGCACCCACCTGCAGAGGTGAATTCACCTGTCCCTGGCCTCCTGCCACCCCACCCCCAGCTGCTGGGGAGTTGGGAGGAGGAAGAGAAACTGTCTACAGTCCTATCAGCTCTCTCCACCCACAAGCCCTGCTTCCCAGGCAACAAGCCTGGGAGGAGAAAAACAGGTTGTACCTCAGCGCGTCTCTTGTCACATAAATCCTTCCCATCCCCACCCCAGCAGCCCAGTACTGAGAAGAAGAAAGAAGAATTGATGGAGACTCCCTGGCACTTGGGAGGTATTGCAAAATGGCATCAGTCATGGGGTCGTGGGTGTAAAGTTGAAAAAAAAATAAAATAAAAAAGAATACACTCCACCCCAAACTAAATGGAATGAAAGAAAAAAATACTTGAGTGTGAATAACAGGCTGCCTTCTCAAGATAGCTCCATTGTCTGGAGGCCGACCAGAAGGCAGGAGAGGGAACTGTTCCTGAGATTCTTAATCATTCTGAGCGGCCGCCCTCAGGGGACATCCACCTCCCGCTATCTGCCAGTGACCTCAGCTGACAACTGCTGGTGAGACGGCCAGCTGAGCGTTTGGGGGACCCTCACAGCTCAAACAGGAAGGCTCTAGAGAAAAGGGTGGAGTACCAGAACCCACGTTAAGGACACACAGAGCCCGGCTTGTACCTCAGCACCTCTGCGCCTGTTTCCCGGTGTGCTAGTCCAAACCAGCAAGTGCCACCATTTACTTAAATCAGCAAATGACTACGGAGAGTCTCCCTATGCCATTCAGACGTCCCAGAGGTACCAAGGGCCCAGACCCTACTCACACAATGCTGAATGTTTAGTGGGGGACGCAGACCCAAAACAGATAAATGCTGAAACGTAAATGACACCGTGTTCTGCAAGAGAAGAACCAGGTGCTGAAAGGGAAGGTACCAGAAGCCCTAAGTTAGTTGGGAGCTCAAAGGAAGTGTCGAGGCAGCTGTACTGCCTTGTGGTGGGTGGGCTGCTGAGGCTGTGGGAGGGGGAAGCTGTGCAGGCAGAGGAAACCACACCTGCAGAGCATGTGGCTTAGGCCACCAACGACCCAAGTTGGGTACAAAGGAGAGAGAGACATGAGAGGAGGACGGGGCTCAGGCTTTTTACTGGGTTTTCCCCAGCGCTCTGGTCGCCAGGTACCAAATAGAGCAGCCCTGAATTCTTTCTCAGGATATTTGTTGTTTGCTTACTTACTGTTTCTCTCTGTCTCTGTCTCTCCTTTATATTTCTCATTGCATTTAAACCTAATTCCTGTAGGCTTTCCCACCCTGCCTGTGTTTCAATACCATCATTTGCCCTCTGTGAGCTATACTGGCAAAAACACATGTCTAGGAAAGAAACCAGAAGACATGAGAAAGACCCTGTGAGGGCCCCTAACTTGGGGGTTCCTTCCCTGGAGACCCCACTCTCTGTCCAGTGCTGAAGTCAAGGCTGGAGGGGAGGGAGCCAGGGGCTGGACTGGAGTCCTGACTCCACTCCCAACTGACTGTGTGACTTTGAGCAAGTCACTCACGCCTCTGGACGTTTGCTGCCTCCTCTGTGAAATAAGTGGATCGCACCAGGTCAGAGGGTCCTGACCTGGCATCCATAGGTAGGACATGAGTATTATGCAGTTTTCTGGGGAGGGTCGGTGGCTTTCATTCAATTCTCAAAGTGGATCAGGACTAGGAACACCTGCCCTGGGTGATGTCTACGAGCCCACAGCTTTTACGATCGTCAGATTGTCAACTTGGAAGTCTCCCCAGAGGTGCACTTAGTGTAAAGCTGAGGCGCCATGAGATTCTGGCCAGGGAGGGTAGGAGAAGCTGGGAGTGATGTAGGCAGGGAAGGGAAGCCAGGTTACAAACAGGAAGCGCTTCTGCATTTCTGGTCAACTGCCTGAAGAGATCTCTGAAAAAAGAGACCTGAATCCGTGGGGCAGCAGCAAACTGCTGTGATCCCCCCATCTAAGTAAATATTCATTTTGTATTTAACTTTGTTTTCATAGTTTTGTATTCTTTTTATTCAGGAGTAGCCCCAAATTGTTAAGCCTTTGGATACCATACAACCTGGCTTCGTTCTTGGATCTGGAATATGTAACCAAGGCTAAGATGACCCAACAGGAGGGGACAATCAGACACCTGGGGGTGGGGGGTGTCCCACACTCAGGTGCTGCTCTGACTGGCCAGCTCTCTTCTCACTGGGCAGCTTAGCTATTCTAATTCCTGTTTCTTTTCCTTTCCTTTCCTTTCCTTTCCTTTCCTTTCCTTTCCTGTCCTTTGCTTTCCTTTCCTTTCCTTTCCTTTTTTTCCTTTACTGTGAATTCCAGGGAGTGAGTCGAAAATGACCTGAAAGAGGGGCCAAACTCCCTGGAACAATGGCCCGGTATTTTTAACGTGGGAGTGGCATCTGCTGTGACTCAAGCCCATACCGGGCCAGGGACAACACCTCCTTCAGAGTAGCCACTGCTCTTTGTTTCCCGCAGCCCAGCTGCGTTCTGCATGACCGAATTGGACACCTCTCACTTCCTCTGCGAACGGAACTTGGTGTTTGGATGACGTACAAGCAAGTCGGTTGTACAAAATAGCACATCTTCACCTCGGTCTCCCTCTCCAACCCCCAAGGCCTAAAAAAAGAGAAGAGACAGAAAAAAGTAACACTTGAAAGGAACTGGGCTTCAAACAAGCAAAGACTTTTATAAGAGCTACAAGTGCTGCCCTCAGGATTGGAGCGTGACCGTGGTGTGCTCCTTGAGGCCTATTGAGATCTCAGGTCCCCAACCCACTGCTATGCCAGGTCTCTGGTCTGTGGTCTGGACTCCAGCAACCATTGCCCACCTTCCTGGCTGTGTGACCTAGGCCAGCAGCTCACTGAAATAACAAAGTTCTCAACCTGTCCAGCAAGTAGTACCACTTACTCCGAGCTCTTGGTTCTTCATCCTCAGGGGAAGGCTTACATGTTTTGTGAGAAGTAACCAGGTGGCACAAGTGGTGTGCCCAGCACCCAGCAGGAGCCTCCTTCTGAAGCAGCAAGAAGAGCTGAGGGATGTGGTGCAGCCACTGGCCCTGCATGAAGGTTGAGTTACTAAAACACCTTCCCCGCCTTAGAAGTACCTCCTGCCTGCACCTTCTCCCACCCCAACTATAGGCCAAGGCTAGTGGTCCAAGCTTCAGGCCTTGGGGTGTGGGCCACAGCCTCCAAGTCCAGGGGAAGCCATCTCCATATGAGTCACAAGAGTCCCCACTCCCCACCTTTACAGATGCACAGGGGGACAGATGTTTTGGAGTCTGGCCCCGCCTATTTCCTTCCTGCTCATAGGTGGGGAGCTAGACCGCCACACAAGGATGAGCACATCCTCCAGGAATGATGCTTCTTTGAAGTTCTTGACTGAGTTCAAATAAGCAAATAAATGAAAATATCTACAAGTCACGTGAGGCAGCTTTGGTTTGCGTCATCTGAAACGACCGCAAGGTTTCTGTTGGGCCGCACTCATACCGCAAAGGCACGGCTCTCCTCCCATGTGTCTGGTTTGTCTGAAGATAAACCGGCAGGGGGGCCAGTGTGCAAGTCAGAGACCCACAGCTGCAAACTGGGCACGTCCCTGACACTCCTGGGCCTCGCTTTCCTGTTTGGGTGGGACTTTGACGCCCACCTCAGAGAGATGTTTGGAGGATTAAAGGAACACTACTTAGCTTAGCGCCCAGCACATAGTAGGCGGCAGTACTGATCTCACTGCCCCCCTCCTTCCCTCGTCCCTTCCTCTGACCGCACTGTCTCCACATGAAGCTGTTCACCCTCCGGTCCCGCCAGCGTCGGAGGTCTGCGCTCCCTCACCGGCCACTTCAGCCTGTGGATCCTCCCACCTTTGCATCTTCCCCGTTTCTTCCCCAACCCGCTGCTGTGCCAGGCCTCTGGCCTCTGGTCTGGACTCCAGCAACCACCTCCCACCTGCCTTAGGGTGGTTCTGCGCCGTAGGCATGATGCTATTCTGCCACTTCCTGAACTTTGTCTTCTTTGGTTATGTGCCCGCCTCTGTCCCCTTGCACTGCTCACTCCCCGGGGTCCTGCCTGCCCAGCTCGGGGCAGTAAACCGAGCCTGGGGTCAGTAACACAACAGGGGTCACTGCAAGTCCTCAGCTGAAGGAACCAGCCCCTGACCGCCCGACCCATCACAACACAGAGGCTCCAGGAGTTCTCAGTCTCCCAGGAGTCAGAAAGGTCAGCTGGGCTCCCACCCCAACAGGTGATTTCCTCATGAGGAGGAAGAGGTGGATGAGGAGGAGGAGGAGGAAGTCGCAGGCTTCGAGGCCTGTTCCTGGGATGTTGTGGTAGAAAGAACCAGAGTTCTGTCTTCATGGGCTTTGTGGACGACCTGGGATGGAGTGGGGCCACCATCAGCCTCCGTCCTGGTCCCCACCTTCTCTCCCATACCCTTTCGGCCTCAAGATGGCCAGTAGCACAGCCGCTGCTTAGCGAAGCTCCCCATACTTTCATCGGGTTAAGTCTGCGTCATAAGCCTTGGGTCTGACATCCTGGAACGCCTTCCAAGCTGCCTGAGTAATGTCTTCCTCTGGTTTTGAAGTTTCTGCCAAGGAGGAATGCTGCTGGAATGCAGCCTCTACGACACCTGGGCTACCAATCCTCAGCCATGAGGCTGACCCAGCTGTCTCACCCATCGGATGGTGCGGCCTCCCAGGTGTGGGTCAGAGGCTGTCTGGTGAAGCAGCCACACTCTCCCAGCAAGCACGACTCCAGGACAGGCAGCCCGGGTTAAGGATACAGTCTGCGGCTACGAATGATTATAACAACAACAAAAATGAACAATAGTAGCTAGCTTATTAACGTGCGTCTCTGAGCCAAGCACAACCCATTCAGGATCTAATTTTATCATCCCAGGCAACCCAATCAGACATTAATATCCCCATTTTACATATGAGGAAACTGAGGATCTAAAATTGAGCAACTGGCCTGAGGCCCTATGGTGGTGGAGCGTGTGTGCCAGGCAGCCTGTAGCCTGTTCTAACCACTGTACTCTGCTCCCTCATGGAAAGGAGTGAAGCTGACTCTGAGCCCACACAGCTTTAGAACAGCAGGTTTAATCAGCGTTAATGACTGAGTGTGTTTGAGCAAGGCTGCCTGCAACCAGCAGAGGGATTCCCCTCCGCCATGGCTACAGGTGGAAATACAAACGGGATGGAACTAGCCACTCCTTGCCTGCCCATCCCAGCCTCCCCATTACAGCCCACTTTCCTCTCCCACATATTTTCCAACCATTGTCCAATGTCTACCAGAAACAAGGAGAGAGATTTTTGTTGAGCACCTACAACATGTTAGTTTCTCTTCATCAGCTATGTAATCATCATCCCAGGCCTGTAAGGGTGGGTGTCAATTCTTCCCATTTTATAGATGACGAAACTGAGGTTCTGAGAAGGGAAGCAACATGTGCAAGATCACTTCATTGGAAGAACTGGGCTTGAGACAAAGCTAACCTTGATGTAAATCCTGTACTTAGGCTTCCACACCGTGAAAGAAGAGAACACCTCCTAAGTAGCCAAAATGATTTCAGAAGCTTGGAGAGCAGGGCCACACCTGATTGGGAAGGAGGGGATGGTCAGGGAAGGAGAGATTTTCCCTCTTCTGGTGAGCTCAGCCCCAGATCTCCCCTTCTCAGGCCAGCTGATCAGCCCCCTGACAAAGGGAAGGATGTATCGGGCCTCCAGCAGACAGATATCTGCAAGGTAAGCCACCTGTCACTAGCGTCCTGTGTAATACACTTAGCACAAAGCATCGGGAAACACCAGACCAAGAAGCGTGACTTCCGGATGCCACAGTCCCCAGGCCGCTCATCCAGTCTGGGAACGCTGGGCCTCCTGGGAGCCCGGATTGCACACGTTTTGTCCACCTGTCTCCCTAGCAGCTCACCCCTCCACCGGCCAGAGTTTCCCATGGCCAAGAGCGGGGCTGGGCTCTGGGCCTTCCCTTTAAGGAGATCTCTTGCCTGGGACCACCCAGACCACAGGCTCTGATGCACCCACTTGCTACCTCTCCTTATAGAAACAGAGGTGGGCAGGGGCAGGTTGATTGCATGGGGTTTGAGAAACTTCAAGCCGTGCACGTAGCCGTGGAGTCAGGCAGCCCTGGGCTAAATCCCAGCGCCTTGTCCCATCAGTTGGGTGACCCTGGGCACAGTACGGCGTCTTGTTTCAGTGTTCACATTTGTAAAAATATGCAGTAACACCGCTGCCATACTTTTGGTTCAACCAGGAACTTCACATAAGCAAGTATCCCAATGCCTGACACAGTAGGGACTCTAAGTTTTAAAGCCTTTTAGTTTTTATTATAATATTAAATATCTCTAAGTTTCATACAATCGGAAAGAAGAGCTCCAGAATAATCCCAAATGATGGAGCAAAAAAGCGACTGATTGAAATGTTCTTGATGACTAAGAACTGAAGGACGGTTATTTAGTCTGGAATAAGAGGGTGGTGATGTCAGAAGAGGAAAGAGGACAGATCCATCTTAGGTGCTGTGCGTGCACCATAGTCTGTGTGAGAGAGAGAGAAAGGGTGAGTGTGCCAAAAGGTGAGGGGACACACAATTCAATAGCTTAAAATGCAGTCCCCATCCTTAAGCCATTTATACAGAACTGGGATTAAAAAAAAAAAAAGAATGCTAAAATTAACATTTGTGAGACACAGGTGCCATAGGAATATAGAAATAAGAGCGTTACTTCCCGCTCAGGTGGGGTCCTGAGTGATTTGCCATGCTTCCTGGAGGAGGTGTTATTTGAAGTGACTTTGAAGACAGGATAGGATTCTAACAGGTGGCAAATGGGGTGGGAGGAAAAAGGCAAAGAGAATTGTTGAGCAAAGCCAGGAAACAGGAGACAGCCGAGAGTGCTCAGCAAATCTCAGGTAATGTGGAAAAAATACCAAATACCCAAATATTCTTACTAGTTACTTCTGTGTGGTAGGATGTATTTTTTGTACCTTTCTGAATATTCTGAAGTCTCTAAAATGAGCATGGATGATTTTTATATTCAAGAAAAATATCATTTTTAAAAAATCAGCATCAATAGCAAAATGAGCAAAAAGACAGTTCTTCTGAGGCAGAAGATAAAGAAGCAAGAATTTTGAAAACTCCAGGAAAGTGGGCAGCAGGGAAGGGGACTGGTGTCCATTTGGGATCTCAGCCTCGGCACTGTTGAGTTTCTGGGCTGGATATTTTCTGTCTTGTGCTTGTAGCATCCTGACCTCTACCCACTAAATGCCCGCCCACCCTCCTGCACCAGTTGTAACAACTAAAAATGTCTTCAGACATTTGCCAAATGTCCCCTCAGGGTCAAAATGACCCCTGGGTGAGAACCACTGTTTTAAGCCCTGAAATCTTTGATGTGAAGGAAAGTCATCCTTACCTAGTTTCCTTCACGCACAAAGAGGGGAATCCCTTTACTGTGACCTTACTCTCCTGAAATGCTTCCTTCTTCCACCCAAGCCCACCCCAACCAGAAGGCAAAAAGCCTGAACCGAGGTCTCAAGTCTTAGCATCTCCCAGCTATATGACTTTGGGTGAGTCGTATGGCCACTCTTCGCCTCTACAGGTAAGTTTACTTACCTGAAAAATGACGGGTCGCCTAGATGAGCTCTAAGATTCTATGAGCCTGTGTGTCAGTGTGCCAACCCCCTTATTCTGTAAATGAAGAAAGTGACATTTGGAAATGGTGTCTTGCCCAAGGCCACGCACCTAACCATTAGCACAGCCATTGCTAGAACCCAGGTCTCCTGATTTCTGCCTATGCCGCCCTCCACCCTATGTTCTCCCTTCCATGTCCTCCATGGATTAGAAGCGTTGCTTCCTTGTGCCAAAGATAAGAAGTAACATGGAGAGTAACTGGGCCACTTATATGTGCCATTGAGTGAGCGAGGCCACAGAGAAACCTCTCTGTAAATAACCACTGTGCCAATGACGTGCTTTTCTGAATGAGCCAAAGCAGCACGCAGGAACACAGGGCTAATTGGCTCTTTCCAGACAGTGGAGAATCTGGGGGTGATGAATTGTGTGCAATTCAATGGCGGGTTGCTGTGACAGAGGGCTGCAAATGCCACTCTGGGGATGTGTTAATGAAGGCTCTGCAAGCACAACATGAGAGGCAATTATTCTGTTCTCCCTGGCACCCGCTCTTCCTGGCAGGAGCGCTGCCTCCAGGGTTGGCAGCCGTTCCGCAGAAAGTTCACCGAGAACCAGATGGAGAAGGAACAGAACTTGCTGTCTGGATCAGCCAT
Source organism: Rhinolophus ferrumequinum (assembly GCF_004115265.2). NCBI lineage: Eukaryota > Metazoa > Chordata > Mammalia > Chiroptera > Rhinolophidae > Rhinolophus > Rhinolophus ferrumequinum. The sequence continues at coordinate 16,918,015 of NC_046299.1, read as the reverse complement.
CGCCAAACAGACGGAGTGCTTGTCCATCTGCGTTACCCTTCTCCTGGAGGACATGAGGAGGAGGTGGCGTAGTGGGAGGAAGAAGCCCAGCTGGTGGATGGAAAGAGATCTGGGCTGCTTCCGGCCTGGGCGGAAGCCTCCATCTCTGGTAACTCGACAGCCTCTGGGGCTGCCTTCTTTCCTGGCCTGGAGATGCCATCCAGATGGGGTGCCAGGAGCCATCCCAAGGCAAAATATGAGCGGGGGGTTGGGGGGGTGAGTCAGGAAAAGAGGGAGTGAAGGCAGATCAGTTTGCAGACAGGTGGCATGGCATTCGCTTCCTGCACAGGCCCAGCTTCGCTATCCCACCTTCACGCAGGAGAAAGGTGTCCAGGGGAGAGGAGCTTTGAAGTGCTAGAAAGGGGGGTTTGTCATCTTCTCCTGCTTGGGACCGGCCCTATCAGTGGAATTGTCCAGGCAATTGTGGTCCCCCGCCCCCCACGCAGGTGCAGTCAGATTAAAACTAACGTTCAGGGCAGCTGTGAGGACTAGTTGAGTCACAAGGGCTTAGGGTAAATGGTCCCACCCATTTCTTAGGGTGATGTTTGGGCAGGAGCAGGTTATAGAGTCTGTGGGGGGCATGTGAGCCCTGGTCTTAGCGGCAGATTCACGCTACCCTAGCTGTTGGCATTTCCAGGCCAGGACGGTTTGTTCTGCTTCCCAAAAGGCCACCTGCTACCGCCTCAGTGAGTGTCACTGGCTCCAGCCACATGCCTCCTTCTCTATTTCTAACTGTGCTTCAGAAGATGGCCATATCCCCTAACACTCCCACCCAGGAAATCACTGTCACTAACTCTAGTGGAGCATCATCCTGGGCTAGTGACCTGGTTAGAAGAGGAAAGCCGAGAGTGCGGACCGGTCAAATGAGGTTCGCAGAAAGGGGGAGAGGAGAGCCTTCTGGGGGCGGCTTCTCCTGATGGAGGGGTTGAAAAGTTGGAAGCCAAGCTGTCCTCAGGATGAATTAGACTTAGTCCTGGCAAGAACTTGGACTGAAGTAAAAGCAGCACCATCCCAGGCCGCTTGAGGAGTCTCCGTGGGCCTGTATAGCACCAGCATGAGCCTGGGGTGGTAACTGGTTAGGCCTCAGGTAACGCAGGCAGAGGGAAAGGACAGCCTCTAGGGGCTGCAGGGAGCTCTCCAAAGGATGCCCCTGCTCAGGGAAGTACCCCCAAACTCCTTAATGCATCGTGCAGGACCCTCTGACACTGGGGGCCTTTTCACCTTATGCTCACCCACCCCAGCACTCACCTTTCTCCCCACTCAGTGGACAGTGGAGCAAAGGGTTTCAAACTTTACTTGTATCAGAACCACCTGGAAAGAGTGTCAAAAATCACAGCTTCTGGGCCTCATTCCCTGAGATTTTGATTCAGGAAACCCGGGCAGGAGCCTAGATGCTGCATTTTTGTCGGGCACCCTGGGAAATTCCCAGGTCGGTGGTCTCTGGATGCCACCGTGAGAACCCTGGTTCCATGACTAAGCTCAGACTCTGAGGTTCGATCCGAATTTAAGTCCCTGCTGGGCAGCTTCCCAGCTGTAGGACCTCTGAGCCTCAGTTACCTGGTCTGTAAAATGGGAATGATGATAATACCTTCTTCATGCTGTGAGAATGAAAGGAGATGATTGCTACCAAGGCCCAACAGATAACCTGGAAGGCAGTGAGCACTTAATATAAATGTTAGTTCTTATATCTGCTGGTGTCCCAGCTGTTCCCTGCTCCCTGTGCCCCCCCACACACACACACACATAGGTGCTCAATGTACAAAGACGGGTTTGTGTCTCTGACTCAAAGCTGTCCTATTCTTTAGGGGAAGTGATGCAGGGACATTGCAGGTGATTTGTTCATTGTTTGCAGAGCTATGCCTCTTTGCCGCCCCTGAAGGAGGACCCCATTTTTCTGCCCCCAGATTGGATTAAAATCCTGTGTTTGGCCATTTCCCCGTGGAGTAAAGAGATGAAAGACTCTCTCCTGGCACCTACACCCAACTTAGCTCAAGTGTTGGAAAAGTCTCTTTGACAGCTTGATGACTTTTTTGGCTTTGAAAAGAAAACCCAAGTCTGCTTGTGAATAGTGCCACTGGCTGCATTGGGAGCCTGAGGGAGCAGGCGTGGGCTGGGCAGAGTGGGTGCTAAAGCAGGAGCCTTGTGAGGACGGTGAGGCTCTCTGCACAGGCTGTGGGCAGCCGAGCCCTCTCCAAGCCCTGCCCTTTCAGGCCTGGGCTGCCCTCAGGAGAGTGGACGCACCAGGTCATAGCCCAGGCTCGACTCTGCCAGTCTCCCCTCTGCTGGCTGTGCTCTCACCTCCTCCTCTCGGGCTGCTCCTTGCCTCCAGCCTCGGGGGCTCATCTTCTGGACTCTTCTTGTCCTCTTAGGCCACTTACACATTGATCATTGTGAACCAGGCTCCAGAGGCATCAGCTTGTGTACACCCCAGGGCACATCCTGTGCCAGGCACCAGTCCCAGACATGGGGCTCTGCAGTCCTAGGGTCTCCCGAGCTGGCGGCACTAGCGAGGGACCAGTCCCCTAAGGATCAGGGCATGAGGAAAGGCCGCTAGACAGGGCACGGGCAAAGCGACCCGGAAAGGTGGGGTAGCTTGCAAAGGCTGCTCAGAATGACTATTCGGTGGCCAGACCCTACTGAGTTTTCTCAAAAACCTTCCACACATGTCTCCTCTGCGTCTGTCCAGTAGCGAGTGTCTGACCTGTAAGACCTCAGTGTAGTCACAGAAGGCATTGACCCCCTGGCTTACAAGGAGCCGTCACCTCTGAATGCCTGAAGTTGTACCATTGCAGCACTTCAGCTCCCACAGTCTCTGGACCCCCTCTAACTCCACGTAATAACCCTGTAAAGTCTTATACAGTGGATGTGCTCACCCCATGTCTGGCATACACTAAGCACTTAACAGTTGATCACTAATAGCAGAAGCAGTAAGTAGTATTTATCACAATTGTCTTTAATACTTTAATATCACTGAACTTCCAATTCTTCACAAAGAACATTTATAAAAAGAGGCAAAAGAAGATAGCACTGGGCTTCTGCAGGAGAGAAGGAAGGACTCCATAAAATCTTTTCTAGAGCCTGCTAAGTTGTGTGGTCTTGGACCAGTCAGCCAAGGCTCCATGCCTCAGTTTCCCTCTTGGTTGAGTAGTTATGCTGGTTCTCTTATCCTCTAGCTCTTAAAACTTTTTTTTCTTTTTTAAATATAAAACAAGGCAATAGCTTTCTGTGTTTAGAACCATATTTATCCTACACAAAGGATGTGATTCATAACAACTTCTGTCGGTGTCAGCACCCCAGATCCTGCCAATGGCTCCACAGCCTGTGAACACAGGGAACACTGTGTGTGACGTGCACTAGACCACCTGCTGCACAGGGCAGGGGGTAGGGGGCCCTGTCCAGATGCTATGACCTGCTTACAAGTCCCGATGCCTGCAAACGGCTGAGGTCACACTCCATCTGTAGAATTGGAAGAGAAACCACAGAGGAGAGCATCTCAGGGGCAGTGTGGTAGATGGTTAGAGCACAGGCTCTGAGGGCCAGAAGTTCTGGGCTCGGGTCTCAACTCCACCACTGCCCACTTCCTTACCATCTCTGAGCCTCTGTAAGATGGGGACCCTGGCTGTGGTGGGTTCACCGAGGGCCTGCATGGGAAGCACTTAGCTCTGAGCCTGACTCGCTGGGGAGGAAAAACCATAATGCTTGCACCCAGATCTGCCTCCTGTCTTCTGTCTCCACTTCAACATTCATTCAACCTATTTTTATTTATTCCTCTACGGGGAGAGAAAGGAGACCATTCCTGAAAGAGTTTCAAGAAAAGAGTCTTGGTTTCTTGGCATTTGGTGGAACTCACTGAGAAGCTCCTGGAGGAGGGAAGAGCTGACGTTTGCCCTGCAGGAAGCATGGGGTGTGTCTCATTTGAAGAAAAGCTGCCCTCAGTGTTTTCTTTTCTTTCTCCTCAGGGTCCAGGGAAGTGGTGTGAAGCAATTCCCCCGGGGCTGTGTCATCACTGGTCCCACAGGGCTGAGTGTTCTTCCCAACCTGGGCTGACGCATGTCCCCAGGGCAGGAGGTGTGCACTGGCGACAGCTGCCCTTCCAGAGAAAACCCCGCCTGGTGTGGGGAAAGGAGAAATAGAAACCCACTTGACCTTTACCTAGAATCTCCCTGTAATTTAATGATTCCTTCTCCACCGGGCTCCCGAGGGCCACTTTGTTCGCTCCTGTACTCTTGGTGGCCAGGGCAGTGCGTGCTCCAGTAAATACACACTGAAACAATAAATGGATGGATGGGTGAGGAATTATGATGCCACCCTCGCCCTGCGCAGCTCACAGGCCAATGGAGAGGGTCACGGTATGCCTAAAACAATTTTGCAAGTGCAGAAAACAATCTTTGCTTAAGCATTACACTGAGGGTATCATCTGTAGGGTGGAGTGATTCGGGGCGCGGTGGGGGAGCGATGAGAATGAGCCTCACAGAACTGCAGCTACAGGAAGTGTCGTTAACTGCGGGCTCCCGCTGCTGTATTCCAAACCCATCATTGCTGAGGCCATGCTTCCTGAAGACTGCTCCCAGCCAGTGACAGGGTGGCCGCAGTGCCGCCACAGGCCGGTTCCTGGAGACAACAGACTCCTCTGAGTGCTGAGGAGCCCCCACAGCCCGGCCAGGCTTTCCTCCAACTGCATGACACGGTGAGAGGCTTTCATCCAGCCTCCCTTCCCTCTGTCCTTCACTGGCAGTAAGATGGGCATCAAGGTGGGAGGGCTCTCCCTCTCCTTTTCTTTCTCATAGGTATGTCCCTGCGTAAAACCCTGGCATGTCCATTCCTATGTTGGCGTCTGCTGCTCAGAGGACCCAGACTAACACAGCTTTAGGAGCTTATCATAAGCCCTCGCTGTGGGCCAGGGAATCCGAAAAGGCTGAATGAGGAGGTGGCATTCCCTGGAGGTTCCTAGCAGGGTGCAAACAGCCAAAAGGGCAGATCCCGGGTCAGGTGGCAGAGGCATAGGCTGGATTGCCGGCACCAGGAGGGAAGAGACCGCCTGCATGGTTCCCTGCGAATCATGCACCTGCCGCAGTGCCAAGCTCATAGTGGTCTGGCCCTTAATTCTTGTTGGATAAAAGAATCAGTAGACCCCTTCTCCCTCCTTTCCAGCACCAGAATGCCTTGTGCGTGCCTGGGTTCTAGAACCCATCACACTTCACTGTCATAGAATGTTACTCACTTATCGCTGCCCCTAGGCTGTTTGCTTCTTGAAGGCAAAGAGGGCTTATTCTGGAGACCCAAAGACCTGGTTTATAGTTGGTGTCCAAAGAAGGAATTAATAAACAACCATAGCATGAGGCTATGGCTTGAGTTAATCACATCTGAGAGGTGGCTCCTGCTTAACAGTGGGGAGACGATTCCTGGGTGCTGGTCAGGACACCTCAGTTTGTCAAGTGTTGAGAGCAAGATCTGGCTACATCCTGGCACCATGGCCAGCTCTGACGTTCTCTGGTCTCATGAAGACCTTCTATTTGAGTCTGTTTCATATATATATATACACATTTTTTTAATCTTTTTTTAAAATTTTTTTAAGGAGGGTGCAGCTCACAGTGGCCCATGCGGGGATCAAACCCGCAACCTTGGTGTCATTAGCACAACTCTAATCATCTGAGCTAACTGGACACCCCATCTGTTATATTTTTTGTAGTCCTATCACACATATGATTTTGGCATGGAAAGGTTAGCTGTTATCCCAGTTTTACAGCTTGCGGTTCTAGGCTGCCATCATCCATCAATATTTCTACTTGTAACAGCACCCCAACTTTACTTTGAAGAACACCCCTCTCCCATTGGATTGTGTTGTGGGACTGTCCACCAGAGTACCCCATCCTTTCCTGACCATGGAGTGTACATATGACTAGAATAAGGCCAATCAGACAGACACTCTTCCTAGAATTTGAATCTCCCATGGAGAGACACAGTAGTTGAAAACAGTTGGAGCTTACTATGTGATCCAACAATTCTGCTTCCTCCTTCCATGTTTCCCCGAAAATAAGACCTAACCGGAAAATAAGCCCTAGCATGATTTTTCAGGAGGACATCCCCTGAACATAAGCCCTAATGTATCTTTTGGAGCAAAACTTAATATAAGACCCGGTCTTATTTTGGGGGAAACAGGGTTGTGTCTGGTCCCTGGAGAGTCATTCAGCAGAACCTAGTTTCTGAAGATGGTCTAAGTTGAGAAGCAGCTAGGGGATGGGAAACCCCCCAGCCCCAATGGAAGGAAAGTCAGGAGTCTAGAGTTCTCAGCAGGAGACCCCAACCATTGCTGGGACACTTGGGTTCTCATACCCTGGTGTCCTGGTCATTCCATATTTACTAAGCACTTGCCACGAACACTGACATGAGTAGAACACTGTTCTGCCCCTGCAGGGATTCTACAGGGGTGTCTCTGCTGCCTGCCCCGTACCCCTGAGCCACTCTGCTTTCAGCCACAGCTGCGTTAGTGCCAGCCTGACAGCAGTCTCTCCAGTTCCTGCCCCACAGCTCTCCCACAATGCTGGCACCTGCTGGGTCCACAAGAGAGCCTGGGCCAGATATGGCAGAAGTTCATTTCCCTGGGGCAACCCAGCAGCAGTGGGGGTTGGAGCCCACGGGTAAATGCAGCGGCCTCCTTGCTCCAGGCAGACAAGTCTGGCCAGCCTTCTGAGGATTTCGCAGGGGCTTCCGGGCCCCATTTCCCACAGGTCCCCTTGATAACACACCCTTCTACGGGCTTTCTCTCCTTTCCCATCTCACTTTCCCCATCCCTCACTCACAGGGTCACTTCCACATAAATTACCTGCACCCAAGTCCTTATTCAGGCTCTATTTGGGGGAACCTAAGATTGGGGCCAGCTCACACAGAGACAACAGAAGTGAGAGAGAAAGTGAGGAACCTTTCAATATTTCAACCTGCTGGAATCCAGTGTGCCAGTGAGGGTGGGCCAGGCCAGGAAGTTTCCAGGTGGTGAAGTTCCAGGTGATAATGGACAGAAACACACGTGAGTTGTAATGGTCACAGGTGCGTGAGGGCCTACAGCCTGGTCTTTCCAGTCCACTGGGGCCCTCAGAGTTGGCAGGAGAAGGTATCCATTAACGTGTGGGGAAGGAAGAGGAGGAGGAGAAGCCGATGGCTTGGGGCTGGCCGGCCGTGCCTCTGGTCACTCCCTGGATTCTGTAGCAGGGGCACAGGCATCCCTGCCCACTTCCGGCAGCGATAAACGGGGCAGTGCAGGGCATGACTTGACCCGCCAGATCAGCTTTACTCTGCAAAGACTTCCTGGGAAATTACCCCAAAGGTCCCTTCCCCAGCAAGTCCCTCCCACAGAACCTCCTCTTCTGTCATCTCTCCTCTCCCCAGCAAGATACCACCCCTCCATCCTTTCCCCCCCTTCTCCACCCCCCACCTGCCACCAGCCAACTCTCCACCACAGAAGTTTCCTTAAAAGGTACCTCTTCCCTTAAAAAGAACAGTCTCCAGTTTTCTTTTCCCTCAAAGGAGACCTGACAGGATGCTTAGCCCCATTTCATGTTTGTATGGTTATTAAGATAGCACAGAGGGGCCGGTAGGTTTTTAAATTGCCTTTCTGTATTCTTGTAAAAGAAATTGCTTTATGGGGCAGGAAGCTTCCCCAGGGGGCTTGTTATCTAAAGTGGCCGCCTGGCTTGACCTTTCTTGACCTTTCATGGTTGAGATGAGGGAGCTGCCAAGGGATGGGGAAGGATGGCAGGGGCTGCTGCAGGTCTCCTCTTCCTTACCAACCCCGAGCGGGGACACGAGGTCCACCTTGAGGGCTGTCCTCCTGTAACTGCCTCCAGGCTCAGTGACGGCTGGCATTACTGCCACTCCACATCCCCCAGGGCAGAATCTGCAGGCTGCCTGTCGCCCCACTGCCCAGCCTGACAGATCCACTCATGGGGAACCTCACCTTAGAGCAAAACTGCAAGTGATCCCCCTCCCTCACTGCGGTAGTAACCTTTAGTTAGCATTTGCTCTGGGCCAGGCCTTGTGCTAAGCAATTTGCATGTGTTAACTCATCTCATCCTTATAATTCTGTAAGATACCATTATTATCCTCGTTTGACAATGAAGATACAGAGGCACAGAGAGGTGAAGTAGGTAGCCCAAGATCACACAGCTCACAAGTGTGGAAAGGGGCCCTCAGGCCCTATGAATCTGTGACAGCAAGTTGGGGGTTCCCATAATTGGTGGTTCTAAGGCTTGTGTGGAGAGGGGAGGCAAGCACGTGGGTGAAATGTGGGCAAGGAAGAGGAAAGCCTGGATATAATAAAAGCTCCACAATCATAATACCGGTGGCATTTACTGAGCACTTAGTGTGTCCTGGGCCTGGTGTGTTACATGTACCTTGTCACCAACACCATGATGAGGTAGGTACTACTGATGTCATCGTTAGGTGAGCGCTCTCTCCTCTACTCCCTCCTTCCCTCCCTTCCTCCTTTGCTTCGTTTCTTTGGTCAGTCAATCAGTCAGTCAGTCATCACTCCTTAACTTCTCACAGGTCAGGTGTCCCAGACTATGGACCAGATGGCCAGCGGGCATGGCCCTGCTTTGTCCTGAGTCCACTATAAAAAGGCTTTCTGCTGGGCCATCCTCAGCAGGACACAGCCTCAGTTGCCGAGGACCCAAGCACACACGCTGGGCACGTCACTCTCCATCTGTTCTCTCTCTGGACCAGCTGCCCTCCCAGCTCCGAGGCTCCTCATGACCTCCCAGGCAGGTTCTCAAACTTATGCATTGCTCACCCAGCACCACTGTCAGCTCTTACCCCACCTGCCCGGCCAGTGAGGGCAGGCACGCATCCCTCCTTCCACTGGACCAGGGTGGCTGAGTGGAGTGGAGGACAAGTGGCAAGTTACTGAGGGCCATGCCTCTGGCTCGGCTCCACACCTAGCACGTGTGCCTGAGGGCATGTTCTGTTCAGGCGTTGGCCTGGCAATGGCCTGGAGAGACCCCACTGGGCCAGCAATGCCACATCCCCCAGCCCTCTTCCCCAGGGCTCGGCGTCTGGCTGTCCATCCAGGAAGTTTATCCTTCCTCCCCAGGCAACCTGGCCTTGGCCAGAGAGCATCCCAGAGTGTGATTTCCGTCTAGCTTTGTCCCATGACTCCTGTGCCATAGAAACACCAACGCTCTGCTCCCCGCCCACCCCCGATGGCGCCACCTCAAGGCCACTTCCCATGCGACCTTCCTGCTCCTGGGATCAGAGTTATTCCCACACTGGCTGGGGCCTGGGCCACCCCCTTCTGTCTTTTTCTCCCTCTCTCCTCTGTCCCTCCCACTCTCCGGAAAAGAAGAAGGCCTGTCACCAGGCCCCACAATTGATTAATAGCCCAGCTTTCACTGATAATTCCATCCCTGAGGGCTGTAGCCCAAAGCTTTGAGTAAACATAGTGATTTTCCTTAAATAAACATCCTCCCCACAAAGTAAAGTTGGTGACCAGGCCAGCTGACCCTGCAACTGTCTTCACCTCTGTGTTCTGGTTCTCCCTGTTCTCCCCACCCCCACCATCACATGTGTGGGAACAGCTTGGAAATCAATCCTCACTCTACTTGAGCTACAGACTTCTAGACCCTCTCTTCCGCCTGAGGAAATTCCCCTGCGTCTACCTGCCACCCGCAATTCCTCGCTGTCGTTCTGAGGCTGACAGCTCCAGCTCCCTGCTGCAGCTAACCCTTTAAATGGCTCCAGCACCCAATCCGACAAGAGGCCACTGTAACCAGGCCAGCCTCCTGCTCTGTGCACTTCCGTTTTAACCTGCTCTGCCTGGCTGTCTTTCTGGCTCTCTTGAACTTGGGCAGCCGAACATTCCTGCTCCTGATTTCTCACCCTCCATTCCATCCCCACCTTGTCTCCACAATGTCCGGAATTCACCGTGCTGCCTCAATCTCAGGGTTTCCGTTTTGCACCCTCCCTCCGATGCCATGCCTTACTTCAAGGTGGGTGGAGGCCTTGGGGACGCTGCAGAATGAATGCCCGGCATTGGCAGAGACTCGCAGAGGACAGCGCCCACGGCACCAGCTTGTGAAAAACTCAATGACTGACGGTCACACAAGGGTGGAGTGATCTCGGGCCTGTGCTCCTCAGAGGGTCCCTGGAGTGGGACCTTTTCCCTGTGGCCTTACTGAGCCCATCACTTCACATGCTGTGGTCACCTTATAAAGCTGGATAGTTTTGAATATTATTTTTTCGTTTTTCTCCATGTGGTAACTCCTTTTCCCTTCTCCCATTCAAGCAGGAGTAGTTTGACAGTCTTGCTGGGTCTTCTCAGAAATTGAGGACAGTTTAAGGAGTTTGCAAAGAACATAAATGGAGAAGATTTCCTGGGATGGCCAAATATCCCAGAGGAGCAAAAGAAAGCAGGTTCCCCTCCATCGCTTGCTCTGAGACCAGAAAGCAATTCTTCCGGCAGGAAATGGGGAGGCCCTCAACTGCAGGAGCCAGCCCTGCTTCCTGGCAGGGGGTACAGAGACAGCAAGCCCCCAGGGAGGAGTGGCTCCCACTGAGCGTCAGGCACTGGGCTCCTGGCCTTGACAGACTCTGGCACAGCATGGAGGCAGGGAAAAGATGAGGGCTGCGGCGTGTCTGTGCTACGCTATGGTACTGGTGGCCAGCGCCATGTCTTGGCGCAGTAGAGGATCTGGGAACATCTCACAAACCTTAGAAATACCAGGAGTGATGGGGTGACATTTTCTGCAGCCTGAAGGAATGGGGCTCAGAGTGAGAAATGAATAACAAAACATGACTTCTGAGTTTGTGCACCAAGGTTACCCATAATGACCAGAGAACTGGAAGTTACCACAGTACGCCACACTGTTTCCTGTCTTCACGCCAGGCCTTTGCCCAAGCTGTTCTCTCTGCCTAGAAAGCCCTTCCTTCCCACAGTCAATTTGGTGAATCCTGCTGGTCCTTTAAAATCTGGCTGAAATGGTGCCTTCTCTCTGGGAAACCTCCCCACAGAGGTATAATCGTCCACACCCTGCTTCCCTTTCTGTGTGTTACCTACCTCTATACGGTTATACGTTTCTGTTTATTTTTATTGAGATATAATTCATATACCATACCATTCACTCTTTTGAAGTATACAATTCAGTGTTTTTAACAGATTCACAAAATTGTGCACTACTATCTAATTCCAGAATATTTCAATCACCTCCGAAATACACCCCTTAGCAGTCACTTTCCTTTCTCCTCTCACACTAGTCCCTGGCAGCCATTAATGTATTTTCTCTCTATGTGGATTTGCCTATTCTAAATGATTCATATAAATGGAGTCACACTATATTTGTCCTTTTGTGTCTGGCTTCTTTCACTTGGCATAATGTTTACAAGGTTCATCCATGTTGTAACATGTGTATTTCTTTTTTCTTTTTTAAGATAACATATACTGTATTGTTTGACCAAGCTATTTTTCAAAGCACGGTAGTTATCACACAATAGAAAAACAATAGTTTCCTGTTCAAAATGAATTACTCTAGATTTATATAACAAGTCTTAGTTTTATAAACAAATCAAGTATCAAATTTAAATGAATTTCACGTATATTTTACACTTTTTTATCGTGTTTTTACTGAGGTGATGAATCAGTCAGTTTCCATAGTGTTTTTTTCACTGTATGTAAAGGTTGGTAAAATTGCAAATAAGCATTAAAATTTGAATTCACAAAGTATGTTTATATTTGGAAGAGACCAGAATCTGTTTTGAACACACACTCTCATTTTCATAAATACTGGTTCACCATCACATTTTTCCATGTGTTTCTGTACCCACCTTTTTTGGAACTTATTGGCAGGAAATGATAGAAGAAGGCAGGAAAAGGAAAGTTCAAAGACTGTTTTTGAAGGACTCCATTTCCTAGGACTAATAAGATGGATGACTGTACCTCTTTGGTCATCAAAGGAAAGGAATAGTAGAAATAATAAATTCTCAGTATAGTTATTAACCTCATATGTATAAAAGCATCACAGAAGTAAATTAAAAGATTAAAGGGAAAGATTCAAGTTAGAAGAATACAAAGACATCTTCATAGATAATCCTCTAATATTCCTAGTGCTCTCATTTATTGTGTGGGTGTTTTAGTTTTTTTTATATATATATAAACTGGAAATATAATGAAAAGAATCCAATGGAAAGTTGATATGTGTAAAAAAATAGAAATCAGATAAACAGGTATTTTAAACCCCATTCTACTCTGTTATGAAGGAAAAAGAGAATAGATTTTCAATTTCAAGTTGGGGTTTCATTTCTTTTCAGAAATTTCACTTAGTCATCACTTTTACTTAATATTTTTACAACTTTCATTCTTTCCAAATTTATTGCTTTACATGTCCCACTGTGGAAAAAGAAAAATGTACTATACTGGAATCGCTGAATGCACTGCAGTTATCTGGTGAATGTACTTCCTTTATCTTCATGGTGAAATAATATTCTATTAGATGAATATAGCATATTTTATTTATCTGTTCATCATCCGATGGACATTTGGGTTGTTTTCACTTTGGGGCTATTCCGAATAATGCCTCTCAGAGCATTTGTGTACAAGTGTCCGTGTGGACATATGTTTTCAGTTCTTTGGGGTATGTACCTAGGAGTGGATTTGTGCTGGGTCATGAGGTAACTCTATGTCTAACCATTTGAGGAACGGCCAGACTGTTATCCAAAGTGACTGCACCATTTTACATTCCCACCAGCAATGCAAGTTCTCCACACCTTTTCCAGCATTTGTTACTACCTGTCTTTTCTTGTGATGAGAACGTTTAAGATCTACTCTCTTATCAACTTCCAAATATGCGATACAGTATTGTTAACTACAGTCACCATGCTGTACATCATATCCCCTGGACTTATTTATTTTATAACCAGAAGTTTGGACCTTTGACCCTCTTCATCCATTTTGCTCATCCCCCACCCACACACAGACACCCCTGACCCCTCACCCCTGTCTCTAGGAACCACCAAGATGATGTGAGAAGGAAATGAAGCAATAGATTTAGGACAGTAGCTGTCCTAAATTAAGGTCCTAAATTAAGGTCTGCAGCAATGGTAGATGCTAAGGTTAGAATGACTGGAGCTTTGGATTTTAGAAAGGGAATCGATTTACCCCTTTTCCTTGCCTGCTTGGCCCCGTTTCATTTGGAATCAACAACTGAAGGGCACGTGACTGAAACAGGAGAAAAATAGATGTTTAATCAGCCCCTGTTCCATGCTGGGGGCTACTGGGGAGGCACAGAAGTGTAAGAGAAGAAACTCCTCTTAGGGAGTCAGCCACGGCAAGGAGAAGTCAAGATGGAGCCCCAGGGAGCTAGGGGATGAGAGGGTCCACCGAGCCTGAGAAACTGCAGTCTTGGCCACTCGGGCACTTGAGCCAGTGGGAGGATGGCGTTTATTCTGTGTGGTTCTGAGGGCAGAGCTGGTATCAGGAAAGGAATGTTCCTCCCAGCTCTGAATCCTCTGTGACTCCCATTTGATAACAAATGAGCCTCCTTCAGGCTTATCTCAGAGGCGGCTGGAGTACAACAGGAAGGGCACCTGCCTGAGACCTATCCGGGGGTGACTGCTGTGCCACTGCCTGCTGGCTGGGTCCCTGAGCAAGTCACACGGTCTCTCTGCCCCTCAGCCTCTTCATCTGTATTGAACATACTCAAGGTAGCATTTTCAAAAGGAATAACGGCCATTGAAACTTAAAAAACAAGTGTATAATGCAGGAGGATACACGCACTGGGAGGCCCCTGAGGGAGCGCCTGGGCTGGGCTGAGAGTTGAGGGCCCAGCGGGTCTGGTCAGGTATCTGGGCAGGGGTCCAGTCAAGAGGTCACCCGCCAGTAGGTAGAGTTGAGGGACATGCTCTGGGGCATCTGAGAATGAGACGAGAGACTAGTGGTATCAGACCCCTGTTTCCTGATGGAGCCGAGGGCAGGGACAGTGGGCAGCAAGGTGAACAGACAGGGGTGTGGACAAATGTTGAGTACCATGCCAACAGCTGCATTAGGGTTCCATATGCCCATCCATTCCCTTATTTGGTCAGCAACATTCAAGGAGCGTTTGCTAGGCCCATGACATTCCAGACCTATGTCAGATGTGGGGACTCAGCAGGAAAGAGACCCAAGTCCTCTTCTGGAGGAGATCACAGACTAAGATGTCTTGCATGGATAGTCCAGGTCCACCTGAAGGCCCAACGCTCTTTCAAGAGCTCTGTGATCCAGGGCAAATAACTCAAGATTTCTGTACCTTTCCTTCATCTGTGGGGATAGTGACTGGACTTCCTTACAGGGTTGATTGGGGGAGGAATAACATGTGAGATTATGATGGAACATATTTCGCATTCCCTGAGCACCAATAAATGACAACCATTTTATTGCCTTTCATTCATGTATGCTTACAAACTTAATAAGGAAATAACAACTGTTTCCTAAAGAAACTCTTCTACATGTGCACAAAGGGAAATTTATGCTAAATTGTCTGAATAGCCAAATACTGAAAACACCCTAAGTGTCCAACAGTAGGGGAATGTTTAACACCTAGTGCATAACTGCGTGCATACGATGACATACCGCAAAGACGTTTCAAAGAACAAGGTAGCTCATATGAACTGACGTGGAAAGATCTCCAAGAAATAGCATCAAGTAAATATAAAGGGCAAGTTGCAAAACAGGTACAGAATGGTTCTATTTCTGTAAACTTAAAAAAAGATCTAGAAGAATTCACACAAAATGATTTTGCTGTGGTTACCCCCTGGGGAGGGGATGTGGTTAAGGAAGGTGGACTGAAGGGGGTTTTACTTTATCTATAGTGTTTAAATTCAAGAATACCTATTATACTTCCAGTATCAAAAATGACCTTTTTTCGCCTCTCTGAGCCTCCACTTATTTCTCTGTGGAATGAGGAAGATATTCTCTGCACTAGAAGATTGTTAATGGTCTTTCCATTAAATGTTTTTATTGTGGTGAAATATACATAACATAAAATTTACTTACATTATCTTATCGATTTTTAAGTGTGCAATTCAGTGGCATTAAGTACATTCACATTGTTGTGCAACCACGATACTATCCATCTCCACAACTTTCTCATCTTCCCAAACTGAAACTCTGTAGCCATCATATTGTAACTCCCCACTGCCCCTCCCCCAGCCCCTGGGAACCACTATTCGACTTTCTGTCTCTATGAATTTGTTTTAGGTTTCTCTTATACATGGACTCATGTTTGTCTTTTTTTTTTGTCTGGCTTATTTCACTTAGCATAATGTCTTCAAGGTATATCTATATTGTAGTATGTATCAGAATTTCATTTCTGAAGGCAGAGTGCTATTCCATTGTCTGTAGATAGTGCCTTTGTTTATTCATCCACCAGTGGATATTTGAGTTGTTTCCACCTTGGCTATTGTGAATAATGCTGCTATGAACATTAGTGTACAGATATCTATTCAAGTCCCTTCTTTCAATTCTTTGGAATATATACCCAGAAGTGGACTTGCTGGATTATATGAAAATTCTATGTTTAAGTTTTGAGCAATCTCCATACTCTTTTCCATAGAGGCTGCAACCGTTTACATTCCCACCAGCAATGCACAGGGTTCCAATTTCTCCACCTACTTGCCAACACGTGTTTTCTGCTTTTTTGATAATAGCTACCATAATGGGTATGAAGTGGTATCTCATTGTGGTTTTGATTTGCATTTCTCAAATGAGTGGTGGTGAGCATCTTGTCATGTGCTTGAGTAGACTGCTATGTCTACTCAAATTTTGGCTCATTTTTCAATTGGGTTGTTTGTTGATGTTGAGTTTTAGGAGATCGTTTTATATTCTGGCTATTAATCCCTTATCAGATATATGATTTGTAAATATTTTCTCCCCTTCTTCTGTGGGCTGCATTTTTATTCTGTTGATAGTATCCTATCATGCACAAAGTTTTAAATTTTGATGAAGTCCAATTTATCTAAAGGAATGACTTTTAAAATATTCATAATAAAAAAGAAGAAAAGAAATAAAGAAAGAACAGGAAGGTGAGGCAGAGATAAGGGGAACAAACAGAGATTCTGTGGTCCTGGGCCTTTGTTCCTTACCCGACATCACCTACATGTCAGATGTCCCAGCCCAGGGGCACAGGCCATGAGAGCAGCTGTGAAAGGTGAAGCCTGGCGGGGTCTGTCACCCCAACCCGGTCCCTGCAAGTCTGCTTACCAACAGTGGGTGTGTGTGGAGGGGCTTGTGACTCTGGGGTTTCCCTGAGATCTGTAATCTGGGGACAGGTGGGTGGGCTCAAAGGCAGGAAATTCTCGGCAAGGAAACCTGTGGGTGCGCCCACCTGCCTCTCTCAGCCTCCTTAACTGCAGGTTAAATTCCGGGCGCCAGAGCCACGGTATGTGAAGAGCATCTGTCTCTCTCTTTGCCCCTTGCTCCCTGCAGATCATTTGTCAGCTATCACTCCTCACCTTTCTCTGTTTCATGAGGGTTTTTTCTGATTCTAAAATGAATACACCTACAGCAAACTGACCAGACTGCAAAGGGAAAAAACTAACCGCAAGCCACCGTTCTGTGGTAATAACAGTTACCAGTCACTGAGTGCAAACCCTGTGCCAGGAACTGTGCTGTAGACTCCCCCTCGAGCACCCGGCTGCCCCCCTTCACATAGATGTGAACCCCGTGTTAGGACCAAAGAAACTGAGCCGTGAATGAAGGGCTAGTGTGCGGAGAGTGGGGCTCAGCTCAGGTTTGTCTGGTTCTAAAGCCCATTTCTATTTTCACTTTTATCCTGCTGCTGTTCATATTTGGACTGATTTTTTCTTGCCTTAAAAATAATTGTCATACATTTCAAAACTCCCCTTAGAAATATAGGCTGTTTGTAGAAATGCTTGGGTATTTTAGGAATAATAAGATATGCTATTTATAACATCGTTTACCAATGCCAGGATCACACTGGGTGTTATTTAAAATTGTTTTTCAAAGGATTGGTGGCTGTGCTGCTGTCTGCTTCTCTGGCCCCCATCCCGGGCCTGCGGGGGCCCCATGGGCACTCTTCATTCTCCCCACATATCTTAAGGGGGCAGCGCAGCTGGGATTCATAGTCTTACGTATTCTCTAGATGCCAGTCACTGGGTAAAGTACCTTCACCCCACCACCTTCTGGAAAGGGGCAAAAGGTATGGGCTTCTCAGAGGCTGTTGGGAAGGTGCCACTGTGCTGGTGGGGACCACTCTAACCTCCATCTCCAGAAAAGGCCCCAGAGACGCCCTGAACCCTCATTACTGCACTGACATCCTTACCTGTCACCCTGGACTTGAAATGAGGCTGAAGACACTTCACCTCCAAGTCTGGAGATGAGATCATTTTTTTTTCTTGTTACACAAATTATATATATACACACACACACACACACACACACACACGGTGCCAAAAAAAGTATACACATTTTAAGAAAGGAAAAAACTCTATTAAAATTGTAATACTCAATATATGCCGATAATAAAAGATGAATACAAGTCATGTGTATACATTTTTTTGGCAACCCAGGTTTTTATATATAACTATACATATACATAAATAACTATATGTATATATATATATATGAACCTACAGAGGAACAAAAGTAAAAGAAAATTCATCTGCAGTCTCATGACCTAGAGAGAACCAGTTAACACATATATTTTGTGTGGGAGTATGTGTATATGTTTTTAAACAACAAAAAATGAAATCATGCTATATGTACTCTTATGTTCTTTTCTCTTAACAATATCTTATGAGCATTTTACTGGGTGTGTGACCTTGGTCAAGTTAATCTAACTTTCTGTGCCTCAATTTCCTCATATCTAAAATGAGATGCTGTGAAGATAAAAGAAGTTATGTGTAAAGCTCAGAACGGGGCCTGCAACATAGTGTGCCCTCAATAGTGCTAGTTATACTTACTGTTATTATTATTTGTCCTTCTCAATGGCTGCCTAAAATTCCATTGTGTATACCAATGGATTTGGTACTTAACAGGCGATTTGCAATGTCTGGAGACATTTTTGGTTGTCACACGTGTGGGACGAATGCTGTTGGCATTTGTGGGTGGAGACCAGGGATGCAGTGCCAGGACAGCCCCTCACAACACGTCAATAGTGCTGAGGTTGAGAAACCCTAATCTAAATGATTTCTGGTTTGCTTAACCAGCTCCCTATTGTTGGATGTGTACTTTGGACCAGTCTTTCTTACTCTACACTTCACTGCAATGAACATGTCAGAGAAGGCTTTAGGCAGGAGCAAGAAATGCTTCTGCGTGCCTTGGGGAGTGTATCAAGGCGCTTGGGGAAGGGGTGGGCAGTGGCTGTGCCCATATCCACTCAGGACAGTGGGTGGGAAGGGAAATCTGAGATGCACAGCCCTCAAGACCTCGGGCACCTCCTGTGACCTTACTGACTATGATGTAAAGCACAGAGCTGGGTTATGTCACTAGTGACAGACCACATGGTTAACCACCCTGCTGCCACCGATGGACAGGTTTCACGAAGGATGTCTGGCTGAGGTAAGGGAAGGAAATAAAGGGCCTTTTATATGATGCTTCTGGGTATCCTACACAGGGTAAGTTGGGGGATGTCATCCCTTGCCTTGTCTCCAGACTAGGAAGTAGACCTTATAGACCTGTGATTGGACATCAAAACCACGTTTTAAAAAGTGCTTCCTTTCCTGCTAGGGGAGGAGGGGAAAGGGGCTCCTCAGGCCCCAGAGGTTTGATGTGCGGGGGCAGAGAAGCTCCCGAATGCTATGCTTTGGGGACTGTGCCACTTTGGGGACAGTCCCTTTCTCTGGTATGACTGTTCCCAGAGTCCCTCCTGAAGAACCCCCGCCTTGCCTGCTGGTGTGTTTCTACAGCACACGGGATGGCTCACTGCCCCACTCACCGGCAGTCCTCAGAGCCCCTTCTGGTCTTCATTTTCTCAGGCTTCTCTGTGTCAGGCACTGGGACAAAATGAACAAAACAGGCACGGCCCCTGCTTTCACGGGGTCAGACCGTAAACATGGAAACCCGTCCATAAGCAGGTTAGGCTTACAGTATCCGAAAGGCGACAGTGGAGCTGGAATTCAGCTGGGATGGCACGCCAGAGCATCGGGCAACTTCTCCGAGGAGAAGGCATTTGGGCTGTGACCAGATCGTGAGAAGGGTCAGCGTATGACGATCTGAAGGAAGTCATTTCTAGGAGAGGGAACAGCAAGTGCTAAGAGCCTGAGGCGGGAATGAGAGTGGTTCATTTCAGGAAGACAGACACATTGAAGCCTCTGAGATGCTCCTCTGTCCCTTCCTCGTTACATTTCACAAACCTTCCCTTAAGAAGCAGGGTGGCCTGGTGGTCTACTACCTGGGCTCTGGTTGTGACCCTGGGATTTCCTAGTCCATGCAAGCTTGGCAGAGTCACTTACCTTCTCTCTTCTCACGAAGGGAGCGGCTAATAGCTTCTCTCTTTAAGACCTGCTCAATAGTACTTGGCACAAAGCAAGTACTCAATAAACGTTACTATTATTTTATGGGCATCTGGGAAACCAGCTGGAATCAATCCACAGCACACTGAGGGGAAATTTATTTCCTCATAGTTTCCCTCAGTGGAACTCAGGAGGAGAAAGTCATCGCTTTCTAGCATTGCTCTGCCCAGCAATCGAGCCACTGTATTGGGGGAGGCAGCCCTGTTTGCCATGTTAGGGTTTGTTTGTGTTTTAAGAGGTGTGGCTGGAATCCAGGTAAGGCCCAGAGAACATGCCCTCTTCCAGTGTCAGCCAGCCCTCCCAACATGGGCAGGCAGGGGGAGACCCTTGGCTCCTGGGGTCCTCCTCTGGCTGAGGATGAAGGAATCAGGAGGTAGTGGGGCTGAAGCCTGGAAAGGTTCGACACAGCTTATGTCACTTTTCATTTTAGTGCCACAACTCCCACACAGGTGAGAGGATCTGGGAGTCAAGTAAGGGATGTGAGTGACAGAGGAAGCCCGTTGCCCTGTGTCCGCCTGCGGTGGCTTCCTGACAGAGCGTAGAGACCCCTACCCAGAGGCTAGGCTTCTCCCACCTCTCCAAGGCCCAGCATGAATCTCTGCCAGATCCCGGGGGGCAGCCCCTCCTTGGAGCCTTCTAACTGGCCAGGTCACCCAGTTCTGAACAGGAAGCTCCTCTCAGCCTTCCCCTTCCTGAGCGCCAGCCTCTCCTTTTCTCCCTCCCCTCTGCCTCACTTCCTCTCAGCCTCTCACAAAAGCACAGGCATTTTTTTCTCCCCCTTTCACAATGGGGCCGTGGCTCTATTATTCTAGTATTCCCCAGATTTATGACAACAGTGCCGAGGGATGTCAGGTGCTTTGAGGCATGGGTCTTGGTGTGAAGACATATCTGCGCCGAAAGCCACTTTCTGGAAGCCGAGGAATGGAAGTGTCACCAGTAATTTTCCTTCTTTAATAAAACAAGTGGTAAATGTGACCCAGCAGCTTTGCATGGCCTAGCAGTTTGCAGCTTCCTTAGCTCTGAAAAGGCAGATAGGTGGAGGGAGACGCCCAAAGGGGTACAGTCAACTCCCCCAGGCTCAGGTATTAACAGGGAATTAATTGAGGGTAGTTTCAGCCTTGAAATAGGAACTCCTGCCCTCGGGGCAGTAATGAGCGCTGACTAAATGCTCTGTCTGATCCTGGACAGACACACTTTGCCCGTCCACTCAGTGGGCTTGCACTGGACACCCTCCTCTCATATCACCATGGGAACTTGCTTGCCTAACCACAGGACACGACACATATGTGGACTCATACATCCAGCAGATGACTCATCTGCTCGCATAGGCTCACCCCTCGCCCCTACATCCAACAATGACACCCAAAACAGGCTACAGAGACCACAGTATTCCCCATTGGCAACCCCACAAGGGATAGAGCTGCACCAACTGACACACAAAACTGCTCCTGCAGGAAACGATAGCTCCCTACTCACACCTCCCACCACTTTCACTTCCACCCACCTTGTGCACACACAGCACATTCACGGGTACAAAGATACCCCCAGCCCCCGCCCTCTCCACACGTGCACCAACCACTTTGGGACCCAGACCTGACCCACGCAGACAGCAGACGACTCACAGCTCTCACAGTTTACACCCAGCTGCTTCACATCCTCGCCTTCCCGTCTCAGCCACTCACACAGACACACGAGAGGTCCGTCCACACGTGGGCACAGGCAGGCACGCTCATGCCCAGATTCACACATCCCCTCCCTCCCGGTGGTCGGTCCCACAGGGGTGAGGGTGGGCTGGGCTTCCAGAAAGCAGCCCCCACCCTTCTTGGAGGCAGGGACATTCTGATCTGGACCTTGCCCTGCACTCCCATCTTACCACCCCTGTCAGCTGCAGTGTGAACTCCTGAAACTCAGAGAATTGGGTGACCATCTCATCTGGTCTGCCAGCATCCGGGGAGCCCAGCCCATCCAGTCCTGAGCAAACCCGCACGGTGGTTGGTCACCACCTGGACTGGACCTGGATGGGTAAAAAGAATAGCTGGTCCTCAGCATAAGCCTCAAGGCAGCTAATGTCCCCTGAGTTTGCCCCTCCCTTTCTGGGTCCATAAAATGGAGCTGTGGCTTTTCCTCAACAAGTGGCCTTGGGCTACTCAGGTCCCTAGCCACTGTCCCCTCTCTCCTGAGGCCTCCAACCTGAAGGCAAGGGCATGCTCAGGCAATTAATGCACAAGAGTGGGGATGAATTGTACACGCGATTGTTCAGTCCAGTAACTAGTCCCACAGGAGGTGCTTAGTAGGTGGCATTTGTGGTCCTCAGCATCTTCAGGCCCCAGGGAGGGAAGCCCTAGCCCTTCTCTTTTCCCAGAGCCTCAGGGATGCTGCATTTTCACTAAGAACCCAGGCTGGGAGGGTCTGGGGACCTACAATATCTCAGAAGCCGAGGCCCGAGGGCAGCCATTGGAGTTGGACAGTAGAGCCAGGCGGAGGCTGGAACTAGGCCTCTGGAACAGCCCCTCTGGTGGAGACCAGATTCCACGAGCAGGGGTGGCAAGGCCCGGAAGCCAGGGGGTCACATCTTCCCAGCGGAGAGAGGCTTCCTTATGTACCTCTCTTCAAGGATCTTAGCCTGCAGGAACCTCCTTCCCCTCTCTAGACTGAAGGTTTGCTTGCTTTTCAAGTTTAAAGTGCTTTTCTATCATAATTTCACCTCATTCTCACTGCGGCCCTTTGCAGATAGGAATTTTGAATCTCTGTTTACAGATGAGAACCAGAAAAGCGAAGGGACTCACCAAAGTCATGCAACTATTAGTGTGGGGACTGAGAGTCCAACCTGGCTCTTTTGGCTATGATGCCAGTTCTCTGCCCATCTCTGCCCAAGGTGTGCCCAGGGTTCCCGAGGGCAGGAGCGCTACACCTGTGTGACTTGTCCTTCAGAAATGGCAAGCGTAGGTGTTGACTTTATTCAGTAGTAAGACGCTTCCCCTCCAGGCACCCCTCCCTTGTCCCTTCACCATCAGTTCTTTTGGGCACACCGAGGGATGCAGGCAGGGTCCCAGCTCCATATCACTGCAACCCACCAAGTCCTCCCCTCTCTTCCCCACCTGGCCCCTCCCTGTCCCCTGTGCCACCCTCAGAACTATAGGACCTATGCTGCATCCTGCCTCCCTGCCTTGGCTCCCGTGCGTCCCTCTACCTGGAATGCTCTCACCTGCATTGTCCACCTAGCTAACTCTGTATTTCATAGTCAACTCAGGTGCCATCTTCTCTGGGGAGCCCTCCCTAACCCCTCTCCCCAAGAAGCTCATCTATGTGCCTCACCTGTTGCTGCCCTCTATCTGGGCTCTACCCTCTCACCATAATATTGGTCCCTTCGTGTCTTCCCCTGGGCAAGCTCCACAAGGCCACAAACCTTGCCTTATTCTTTGTTCAGTGGCAAGGAGGGCTCTCACTCTGCAAGTATCAGAAAGCCATTACACCCTGGCTTAGGTAAAAGGGAACTGGTTGGTTTATATGGGCTGAAAAGCTAAGAGAGTCAATCTGGCTTTGGACAAAGCTGGAAGCCCAAAAGATGTGATCAGAAATCTTCCCTCTGTCTCTTGCACACACACACAAACACACACACACACACACACACACACACACACACACACCCCTGCTCCTCTCTATGAGAGCTCCAGTCTTAGGTTCTCTACAGTAGTAACCAAGATGGCAGCACCCAGCCCCAGGCTTCCATCCTACAGCTGAATAACAATCACATAAAAAGAACTCTTGGCCAAATAGTTCCAGCTAACGTCCGAGGGTTGGTTCTGATTGGCCAGGACTAGCTTTCATGGCCTTGGGGACATGAGATCTGGAGAGTGGGTAAGCCCCAGTGAAGCACAGAGAGCTAGAATGGGGGTGGAATGGGGTATGATTCTCTCAAAGAAAATTAGATCACTTTTATCAGAAGGGGGTAATGGACCCAGGACAGGCAAAAACATTGTCTACAAAAGCAGTGCTTTTCAAACTTCAGTGAGCACACACATCTCTTGGGGAGCTTGTTAAAAATGCAGATTCTGGTTGAGCAGGTCTGCAGTGGGGCCTGAGAGTCTGCATTTCTGACAAGCTCTCAGGGGATGCTGCTGCTTCTCCACTGGGACCCATGCTTTGAGCAGCGAGGACCCTAACCAACAAAATAGGCAATGAGTAAGGGGAGCCAAGACGCAAATGGGACTTGGGGCCCACCTTGGTGCTTCCTACATCCCTGGGCCCGGCACGCCTCTTGTGTTGCTCTCAGTCAGGGCAAGCTTTCTTTCTTATTCCTATTTTGCAGATGAGAAAACAGAGGCTCAAATAAATTCTGTGACTTTTCCAAGTCACACTTGGGGCAAGTTGTTGAGCTGGGCCCCAGGTACCTGCTCTGAGGACTGTAGAGCTCTCCTCAGCCAACCCCTCCCCTTACAGGGACAGAGGAGATACATCTGGCAGATATAGCCCCCACCAGAATCCCTCCCACTCTAAGGACCGCATTGAAGGGCTTTCAGGACCAAGACAGAGAAGAAACCCACCATGTTGTGGTCACATTTCCCCAGGATTGGAAAGTGCCAGGCCATAGAATAGAATGCTGTGTCAGCCGAGGTTTCTATAGCCAGCATAGACCCAGGTGACCTCCGGTTGTGCTGTTGGTAAATCAAAGCTGCAAAGGGCAAAGGTCACCTGGGCTGGCCTGCCTCCCCCACCTCGGTTATTTTTAACCTCGGTTATTTTATCTCTCCCTTATCAGTTTTTTCCTTCCTGCTCTCCAGTTGTTATCATGAACAGATGCAGTCTCACTCAATGTGGGGCCAGTCACACCTTGGCTCCAAGGAAGGAAATGTGGGTGTCCCTGGCCCCTGATGTCGCCTCCCAGAGGTGCACCAGGCATTTGTGAGTGATTTGAAGGAGGAATCCTTAGTGGGTCTGTGGGCTGGCACCGGAGAAAGATCCCTGAGGTGGTCCAAACACCTCAGAAATGAGCTCCAGGAGAGGGAGGCAGTTCCCCATTTGTTATGGGCTGAATTTTGTACCCCCCAAAATTCCTATAATGAAGTCCTAACCCCCAGTACCTCGCAATGTGACTTTATTTGGAAAAAGGGCCATTGTAGATGCACTAGGTTACGAAGAGGTCATACTGGAGTAGGGTGGGTCCCTAATCCAATATGCTGGTGTCGTTAGAAAGAGGAGTTTGGACACAGACACACACATAAGGAGGACACCATGTGAGGATGAAAGCAGAGACTGGGGTGCTGCAGCCCTGCCAACACCTTAATTTTGAACTGCTAGCCTCCAGAACTATGAGACAATGAATTTCTGTTGTTTCAGTCACCAAGTCTGTAGCCCTTTGTTATGGCAGCCCTAGAACACGAATACACGATGCTAGAGTTCATGCTGAGGCTGACAGCCACATGGCAGGATATCGTCCGGTGGAAATATTAGGCTAGCCACCCATGTAAGTTTAAATTTTTTATTAGCCATGTTAAAAAAGTAAAAAGAAACAGGTGCAATTGATTTTGGTAATATATTTTATTTCATGCAATTTGTCCAGAATACCATAAGTACTAAAAAGAGCTCTTGAGATGTATTATACGCTTTTTTGCTTGTTTCATACTAAGTCTTTGAAATCTAGTGTGTTATTTTCTGCTTACAGCACAGTTCAACGGACCACATTTCAAGTGCTCAATAGCCACACACAGCTAGTCGCTACCGTATTGGACAACATAGTTCTATTCCTTCTCCCCTCTGTATCCATGGGGTTTTAGGCAATTTACTGAACCTGTTAGAGCCTCAGTTTATCCACCTGTAAAATGGGACAATAATGATACCTCCACCACAGTGTTGGCATGAGGATTAAGAAGGATGTGCTTGTGTTTAGCGGGTTCCTGGCACGAGGTAAACAACTACAATGGGGAACACTATTCCTGTGGTATAGGAATGTGGGCCTCAGACTGGATGTTTAAGGACCTCCCCACTGTAAAGGATGATATAATCACCACTTTCCTCACTAGGCTTATCTTGAACTCCCTCCACACTCAGACCCACCTCCAGGCTCCCCACTGAAACCAGACTGAGTCCACCTCCTCCAGGAAGCCTGCCTAAGAGTCCCAGCCCCCATTTGAAATTCTCAGAGCACCCAGGGAGAGTCTCATACCTTAACACTTAATTGTTCTGTTAACTGTGTTATTACACGTGAGTGAGGTTTTAAATCCCTTGGGATATGCCTTCTCTGGTTTCTCCTCTGGCCTCTGAGTTGTAGGCCTGCTCAATCATTCATTCGGTCAGCAAGACTTTATCGAGCTCCTGTCTCAAGTTAGCCATTTAAATCTGCCGGACTTAGAACAGCTGTCAGTGAGCGGCACACGGGTTGATTTACTTATGCTCACCTCTCAGAAGCCCCCAGAGAGGTGGTCTCTAGACACCCAGAGCTATGGCCCAGGCTAGAACAGCCACATCTCTGGGTCAGCCCAAGGCAGTGGAGGTTCTGGAACCTCCCAGGAAAAAGGTCAGAAGTGCCAGCAGTGACACCTGCCAGCATGCTTCACCCCAGGCAGGGAAAGATTTCCTGCCATGGACTGGGTGGGCCTCAAGCAGGAGCTCCAGGCAGCCCAGGAAGAGATGTGGGTCTGGCGGGAGGCCGAGGGCTGCCCTTTGAGCCACCCTGCCTTCCCCACTTCCCCCTTGCCCAGATGGCATTTTGTGGCTTGTTTACTACAAGTCACACCCTAACAGAGGCCCAGCTCGCTGGGAAAGGTAAATGAATCACCAGCACTTCCATGAGAGGCTGATGTGGGCAAGAGTCACCATCACGCCAGCCCAGCCCGGCCCCTCCTAGTCCACCTGCCCTCCCCCCCTAACCCCAGCACACATAAACAGTTAGGTCAGCTCAGTGATCACTCTAGGGCTGATCTGGCATGGGACAGGGACAGGCCAGCTGCAATGACAGGTCCTGTGGGCACACAAGGCCTCGCCCTCCTCTGCTGCTGTGAGCAGCACCGCTCTGATTCAAGCACCTTCCAGACAGATTACAGAGGGGGCATGTGCCCCCAAGCCAGTCCTACAGAGTCTTCCTGCACCTCCTCTCTTATTCCATGGAGCCAAGAGACCTGGTTTAAATCAGACCGTGCCTCCTACTAGCTGTGTGCCACGGTCAAGTTGTTTCATCTCTCTGCCCTCCAGATTCCTCAGCCATAAAACGAGGATAGCAATAACATCTACCCTGTCGGGTTGTTGTGAAGTTTAAAGGAGACAATTTACATCACGTGCTTAGTGTAGTGAGTGGCAGGTTAGCAAATGTCCACGTTACTGTTCTCTTCCCATCACAGTGATGATTGTACCGTGCTTATATAGCGTGGCAGGTGGCTTATTCAGCTCCCAGGAGGCACATTCTAATCCAGTGCAAAGCTGGAAAACGTGCTGTCAGTTTCACCTGAGTTTTGGGGGATTTGCAGCCTATGACTTTTTGCTGAGGAATTTGTACTGATTCAAGGCAACTCATTCATTCTACAAATATGCACTGGGCACCTGCTAAGGAGGTGACGCGCTCTTTGCTGTCCCGAGAGCTCACAGAGGATGTGGATGGGAGGCGTTCCTGGCAGCTGCCCAGACCCACACCATGAAAGTTCCTTTCAGGCTTCGCTGAGGTGATGGCAGGTTCTTTGCTTGTGTCATGTGCCTGCATATCGCGCCTGGCATGGCCCGGAGGTGATGCCCAAGGAGGAGAGGCCGGAGGGGCCTGTGCCCAGGGACTTGGACTAGCTTTGGGGGTTAGGTCCCAGCTTCACTTCTTCTAACTCTGTGAGCTTAGAAAAACCAATCTGTCTTATAGAGCTTCGGTTTCCTCCTCTGTTAAACGGGCACAATAATACCTCGCCTGTGACCTCGCAGGGTTTCTGTCAGCGATGTATGTGGAAGCCTCGTAACAACTGAATTTTTTCCTCCTTTTATTCATTCACTCCCTCCCTCCCCCACTCATCCATCCAACATTTTTATTTTTTTTATTTATTTATTTTTTTTTTGAGTACCTATTCTCTTTCAGCTACTGTGGAAGCAGCTAGGAGTAGAGGAAAGCCCAGGCAGACCTAAGAAGCACTGACCACTAATATTCTCAGCGCTTCTTTCTCTGGATGTTGATGCTGGGGCCAGCAGACAGTCCAGCACACGTGACTGGTGACCTCTCTGGGCCCAAACCTGGTCTGAGCAAGAAGCAGCCCATGCTCCCGGGCAGATGCCCAGGGTGGATCGCCCTCCTTTTTGGACCCCAGCCAGCCCACCCAGCCCTCCCAACTGGACTCTTGACCCTGTTTTCCCATTCTTTGGCAGGAAATGAGCTCTGAAAGAAAAGGGCTGAGTGGGCTCCCGACACCATACCCACGCTTTAAACAGGAAGTAGGAAGAAGGGGAGGTTCTATAGCTATAGCTGTCCCTTTCTCTCAGAAAAGCAATGCTTTTATACAAACCTCTGCAGCAGACGTCTGCTTAGTTCTCTTTGGAAAGAACTGGAACATGTGGCCACTCTTGGCTGCAAGAAAGGCTGGGGAAAAGGGAGCAGGATTATCATGATTAGCTTAGACCAAGGGTCAGCAAACTTCTGTCAAGGGCTAGAGAGTAAATATTTTAGGCTTTGTGGGCCATACAGTTTGTCACAACTACTGAACTCTGCCTTTGTAGCATGAAAGAGCCCCAGACAATAGATAAGCAAATGAGTGTGGCTGTGCTCCAATAAAACTTTATTCATGGACACAAACTTGAATTTCAAGTAATTTTCATGTGTCGCAAAATATTTTTCTTTTGACTTTTTTCAACCATTTAAAAAAATGTTAAAAACCATTTTAGTTCGTGGGACATATGAAAACAGGGGGCAGTCAGATTTGGCCCTCAGGCCATAGTTTGCCAATCCTTGGTTTAGGCCAATCATCATCCATTCCCTGGGGTTAGGCACACTGTCGCCTCAAAAAAAGATGTGTGGTGTGTGCACATGTGTGTGATGTGTGGTGTGTGTGAGTTATGAGTGGCGTGTTCATGCATGTGTGATGTGTCGTGTGCGTGTGTGTGATGTGTGGTGGGTGTGTTATGTGTGGCGTGTTCATGCATGTGTGATGTGTCGTGTGTGCGTGTGTGTGTTTGTGTGTGATGTGTGGTGTGTGTGTGTGTGTGTTTACCAACAGGCACTGGGTAGGGGGAGGTGGTGGGAAACATTACATGAGCACAAACAGTGTTCACCACAGGCCATATTGTCACAGCACAGGAAGAATAGTAGGAGTTGAACCCAAACCCTCCAAATTTGAAAGCCCACCCTTTGCCTTCATGTTAATATTCTCTGCTAAGTGTTGAAGGCAAGGGAGGCAGGACATGTGATGGGCATCAGCTTTCGGACGTCGGCGTTGTTACCAAGATGGCTCATGGGGACACAGGCCTGCATCCTCGTGAGGCATCTGCGGCCTCTTCTCCTGGACGGGAGCCCATAGGAGGGGGTGCCGGGAGGAAGGAGGGGCTCTCATCTCCCTCCCTCCCCAGGCGAGTGCACATGCCTGGGGTAGGGGTGGGGTGGGGGCTTTCCTCCGGCCCTGGAGCAGGATTTCCTTTTCCCTTGACATTGACAGACCGGAAATTGGGTCTTATTCTCATGGTAGGAGGAGAAGCTTGTCCACCTCCCCGTGACTCCTCTTTCTCCTGCTCTTCCCTTCCTGCCTGCCCCAGGAGGAGAGTCAGGGAAGTATCTAATAGCAGAGGGAGTCTGACAGAATCTGGAAACTCAGAGATGTCATCCTTTCAGCCATTAAAACATCTTTTCTTGCGCTCCTACCATATGTTTTCATTTCAAAAAACTCGTTCAGTTCCCACTGAGCACAAGCTAGGCACTGTTCTGAGGAGTTATACGTTCTCCGACTCATGTAATCCCCCAACAACCCTGGGAGGTAGGTGTCACTACACCCATTTCACAAAGGTGGAGACTGAGACCCAGAAAGTTTACATGATCAACGGAAGAGCCAGGATTTAACCTCGACTGACTCCAGAATCCTTTTTTTCTGCCTCCACATGCTGCCTCTGCCCAGTGGGAGATCCTGGGAAGAAAAGGCAATGAAGGATGGGGGTTCAGTGCTCAGATTCTGAAGTCAAAGACAGTGGAGTTCAAATCCTGGATATAGATGGGTGATAATTGCTTCCTTGGGCAAGTCATTTAATATCTCTGAACCTCAGTTTCCCCTCCTATAAAAAAAATCTATTCTCTCTTCCTCCAGCACCATGATTTCTGCTTGAGAAAACACTATTCCCCCACTCACTCCTATGCTTCCCCTGGCAATGGCCTCACTTGCAGGGTGCAGGAGTGAGCACATGCCCCAGGCCCAGCCAATCAGAGCAACTTGTTTTCCTGGCCTTATGAGTTCAGGAATATACATGTGATTAGATTCAGCCAATGAGAGTTAGGTTTGGGATTTTTGCTGGACCCATTTAGAAAGACAAGGCTTGCTTTTGGCTTGTTGAGATGTAAGCCTGGAGCGGCTGGTGGCTAAATTGTAATTGCACAGGAAGAGGCTGCCTGAGAATGAAGCAGAGGAAGAAAAAAAGGTGGGGGAGCAGAACTAGGAGACCCTCAGGGGGAGAAGAGTCTTGATAAGAGGACCACCTGAGCTCCTGGCTTCCACCAGGCCTAAGACGTGCCATTTGCTGCCTAAGTTAATAAGCCTACCCCCGTCCTTCTTTGTCTCAGCCACTCTGAGACAGTTCTCTGACACAAGCAGTCAATAGAATGAAAGCCTCATGAGGGAAAGGATTTTTGTCTGCTAAGTCAATGCTGCATTTCTAGTGCCTGGAACATAGAAGGTCCTCGATTCAACAACAGACCCGAAGAGCTTCAAATATACACCCCACCTCATGGGATATTGTGAGGAGAAAGTGGACAGATCAATATCCAAGGCTTGGCCCCAGTGGCTGGCATGGTGAGCCTCAACCACCATGGCTCTCATCAGAACCCCTGCTTCCAGTTTATTGGGCTGTCCTTCCCACGGTCCCTAGGCAGGTGAGGGGAGGGGACAGAAGGAGCACTGATTAAAGGCCGTGAGCAGAAACCGCAGTACTCAAAGCTGTAGGGGACACCAATGATGTTGCAGAACGGGCCCCAGCCCTCCAGGATTCTGCCTGGCACCCTCCAGTCTCGATGGCTCCCTGCCACGTGGCTACCCACTGCCCTGAGCTAGAGCCACTGAGCTGCCGTCATTAAACGCCAGGCCACAGCCTTCACACCCTGCTTTTGGCTCTCCCTGCAGACCTCTGACGCCAGTACTGGACACTACCCTCCAGGCCCCATTCTCCCTGCGCAGCTCCTGGACCTTTCCCGGGGCTACCACACTTTTTTGGCCCTCTCTAATCTCTCTGGGCCCTCCCTTAATTCCTCCTGGGTTGCCCCAAAAGCTTTGCTGCCGATCTGCCCCATTTTCACCTTACTTCCTGCGAAGCACTCCTTCATACTGCAGACGAGGAGATTTTTCTAAAATGCCGGAAATCCTTCAAAGGCTGCTGATCATCCACGGGACGGAGTTGTTAGGGACACTCCCAGATCTAGTCCTTGACCACTCCTCCAGCACCGTCACTGCCAGGGCCAGGTGAGATGACCAGAACACATTTAAGGGCGCGCTCACTCGGGCTGTGCCAGTGTCCTGGCCTGGACACACCCCAGAGTCGCTCCAGTGGGGTCCTCAGAAGGCCCACGCTATCACAGGCTGCCCTGCTTTTGTTCATGTGACTGTCTTAGCTTGAAGCATCCTCTCCACCACCTTCACTGCCTGCCTAACTTCTTTTCCTTTAATATTCAGCTCAAATATCACCTCCTCTAAGAAGCCTTCCCAGAATCCACCTAGTCCAGTTTGGTCACCCTCAGCCTACCACACCACATTCTACCATTATTCTACCACACAACTGACCGTGTTCTCTAGCCCTGTGAGATCGGGAACCAAAACTTCATTTGCCTTTGTCGCTGTAGCATATAGTATATAAGGGAATTGATGTAAAACATTTGGCACGGTGTCTGGTCTCAGTTAAGATGGTCTTGGCTACAAGGAATAGACAACCTTACTTACTCAAATGGCTGTAGCCCCATAGGATGGATTATCTCACATAACGAGAGGACCTTGGGTAGCGCGCTCCAGGTTTGATTAATTCAGAAGCTCAGCAGCTTCACTGAGGACCTATGTTCTTCCTGCTCCACCATCTTCAGGAAGATCAGCCACATTTTCAAAAGGATCCCCTCATGGTGAAAGAATGGCTGCCATAGTTCCGGGACTCAAATCCTCACCCCAAGACACAATAATATCTGGCAGAAAGAGGGGACATCTTTTGTGCGTCTCATTATGAGAACCAAGAAAGTAACCTTTGCCAGAACCCACCCCCTGACTTTTTCTCACAACTCATTGGCCAGGATGACACCACCTGCCCACACCTACGCTAATCTCTGGTGTGGGAAAGGTTATGGTCCCAACTGACCAGGTAGTCATGCACCTCGCCATGTGGCAGAAAGTTTACCCTTGTCATCCAGTCAGGAAGAGGGAAGGTGGCGGGGGGCGGGATGGGAGGTGGCCATGTCTATACCCAGCTGGCATCTAGAAAATGCACAAAAAAGAGGAGTTGTTCGCTTTTGGATTTAGACAGACATGGTGGTGTAGCACAAAGAGCGCTGGGTTGAATGAACTAATGAACAGGCCTCACTGCACCATGGAAGACTTGAGGCCAGAAGGTCTTGTATGGAATCCTACTTCTGTTTTCTGTGCTTGGGTGAGACTCTCCCAGGCTTGGGCTTCTCCAGGACCACATTTTCTAATTCCTCTCACCCTGACCCTGTCTCCTGTAGAGCTGGGTGTACTGTGAGATCACAAATACACAGACACTCTGGCTGGAGAGCCAAGACATAACCCTGCCCCCCACAAACGCCAGCCTTCTGGAAATATATGAGTTCCCATTCCCAAGACGCACCCTAAAGAGTTGCTCTCTAAATCCTGTTCTTGTCGCTTTCAATCTGGGTAATTAAACTCAACACCTCTGGGGTGATTAAAAATTAATTCAGCATTCAACAGGCCCGGAAATGAAATGCACTGGGAAACACACTTGGTGTGCACGGACAGAGGTAATTAGAAAACCATCTTGCTGGGGAAAGGGTAACTAAGGCATCATCGCAGCCACTGACGTGTCAGCCAGGAAGGCAACCAGCCTGCTTACACGGTAACAAGCCTCTTCCTGGCCTCTAATTACTTACTCTTACTCAGCTGTTGCTGACAGTTGCATCGCACAAGCAGTTGGTTTACAGTAAGGTTTTTAGTTCTAAATCGGCAAGGGTTCATAGGCATTGCTTCTGCCGAAGCCTGTTTGAGTCTCCACTCCAATGACAACCCCTCCTCACCCTGCTGACAGCTTCTGCCATCCCGTCCCTCACCCTCAGCCCCTCCATGGGCAGCAGGCCCATTCCGGCTCCTTCCAAACCCTGGCAGTGTTCCAGCATCCCCTCACCTTGTGCCCTGATGCCCCATCCAACCTAATTTGGTCCTCTCTCCACCTCTCCCTTTGTTTCCAGGTGCTGTCCTCCAGGGTGGGTCTGCTGTAGGCCAGGGCCTCCTGGGAGGTCTTCAGCACTCCTTGTCTCCCAGGCAACAACTTGGGATACAACCTGGAAGCTGGTATTCCAGGATGCCACAGAAAGGCATTTCCTTTCCCCATCTCAGAAGCACCAGGGGCATTCACACCTCCCAAACCATCCAACTTTCCCATCTGGTACCTCTGAGCACCATGGGCAGCAGGAAATATCTTGTTAACCCTGGAGGGCTAGAACCGCCGTACTACTTTGAGTTGCTCAGGAGCCTGTCGCAGAAACTGTTTCGCTCAAGACAATCCCTATTCCGTACTGTGAACATTTAACTGCAAGAAGGCATGAGGGGATGTTCTGGGTCTTTCTTTGGCCTTCTTAAAGGACTAGGGCAGTGCTGTCCAAAACAGTAGCCACTAGCCACACGCAGTCATTAAATTAAAACTTATAACAATTGAAGAATTTAAAATGTGGTTCCTGGGGCAGCCAGATGGCTCAGTTGGTTAGAGCATGAGCTCTTAACAAGAGGGTTGCAGGTTCGATTCCCACATGGGCAAGTGAGCTGCGCCCTCCACAACTAGATTGAAGGACAACAACTTGGAGCTGATGAGCCCTGGAGAAACACACTGTTCCCCAGTATTCCCCCCCACACACACACAAAAATGTGGCTCCTCACTGCACATGTGGTTAGTGGCTACTGGACTGGACTGTGCAGATATCACATTCCATCATCACATAAAATTCTATCATCACAGGAAGTTCTATGGAAGTTCTATGGGATGGCATTGACCTAGAACATAAGCTCTAATAGCATGGTCTCAGAAGTTGGACAGACCCTCTGTCATTTGCTTTGTGATCCTGGGCAACTCAACTTCCTGAAGCCTCCCTCCATTTCTTCATCTGTAACAGCTGTCTCATAGACTCCTGACATCCAATGAGAGAATCCAGGTACATGGTTGGCACAGTATTTGATAATAGGGAGAGCTGATATAAAGAAGCTCTTGGCTCTTGGAGTAGAGGGTGCAGCTTCATGAAGCAGATGGATTTAGGACAAAGGAGACTGAGTTCTAGCTCTAACTCCGTCACTGTCTATAAGCCTTATGTGAAGGCTATGATCCACACAGCCCAAATTAAAAAGAATAAACAGAAAAAAATTAAAATGAAATGGAAAATTCCAGCACAAATATTTCTCTGAAGCCTGGGATCCAACATCCAACTGCCTGCTGAACAGCTCCAGTGAGATGACTTACAGGGTCCTTAGAATCAAGAATTCCAGTGGGTTGGAGCTTCTACCCCAAACCCATCTGCTTTTCCTGCTTTTCTTAGCTCAGGAATAGTACATGATTTCCAGAAAGCTAGAAACTATACTTGCTCTATCTCCTTAGTTTATAATCCAATGATATAGTTACAGTTATTATCACCATTTTACAAATGAGGAAACTGAGGCCTGAGAGATTATGTATCTTGCCAGTTAGTAATGGAGTCAAGCTCCAGAATCTATGATCTTGAGCAGCGTGCCATTCTTCCTCAATCCACCAACAAAGACTTGATCTCTTCAAATCTGTTCACTTCTCTCCAGCCCCATGGCCAGCACCCTATTCTGGCCGCCATGGCCTCCTGCCTGGCTCAGAGCAATACTCTCCTGGCTGGTCCCCAGGTGTCCTGACTGGCCTCCTCTCCTGGCCCTCACCCCACCCCCACCCCATCTTCACCACAGGCCTCCGTATAAGCTGAATATTTGGTGGCATTACTTTCCTGACGGGAATCCTTCATGATCTTGTTCACCATTGTGCCCCTGGAGCCTGGCACATAATAAGTCACCCCTAAATATTTAATTGAATAAATATATGAATCTTTTGAAACAATCCAATCCAAGAGACTATTGGGAATATGTGATCGAAGTGGTTTGGGAATCCCAGACTCTAAACAAGGGTGAAACCTCAGATAGGCGTGATGGATGAGTTATTGTAACTAAGAAAGCGTAGGCTAACAAATTGTGATGTATCCCCTCTGAGAAAAAAAAGGGCCAAAGGGGACTTTAGGGGAGGGGACTGGTCTGCAGGGTGTCCAGGAAAGGAATTCAAAGAACAAAAATGTGTCACTATGCCTTTGGTACTATGCGAAGGGCTGTGTCCGAGCAGGTGCCAGGGAATGATGATATTGAGTCACTAGACCGTTCCACTGCCATTGCCATTACTACAAGGGATTCTGGTTTAGACTTTGGTCTGCAGAGTTCGGTTAATGTCAACCAGGTCCAAGGTCCAAGGCAGTCACCTCTGGATGCCCTCAACAAACCTCGTTTCTGTTTCTGGGAAACTAAGGAGTAGACCCTGCCACATGGAATAAGAAGGATGGGTGGACAGAGCACAGAGGAATTTTAGGGCAGTGAAATTGCTCTGGATGATATTGTAATGTATAATACATGTCAATACATTTGTCCAAACTCATAGAATACGCACCAGCAAGAGTGAGGCCTAATGGAAACTATGGACTTGGGGTGTTATGTGGGAGTGTTGACTGTAACAAACGTACCACTCGCGTGAGGGTGTTGACAGCGGAGGAAGCTGCGCGTGTGTGGGCCTTGGGGCCAGGGAGTATGTAGGAAGTCTCTGTACTTTCTGCCCAACTTTGCTGTGAACCTAAAACTGTTCTAAAAAAATAAATAAATAAAGTCAGATAATTCAGTGTTGACCATATGACTCACAGGAGATTTGAAAGTGGAAGTAGGGTAGAGGCTAAACGTCTTACTACTTCTCCTCTTGTGGCTGGCAAGGCGAGTTTCACCTCAACAGGGTTGGCGAAACTCAAGGTCCAGGCACTGGCGTGGTGGGTGTCGAGAGGCAGGACGTGGGCACTCAATCTGGGTTACGTCAGGCACGCGGGGGCTCTGGAGCTGGTGGGAAAGCGGCTTCGTTATCATGGTGAAAGTGTCACTGGTGGTGATGTCTGATTACAGAAGAGACAGCAGCTCTCTTGGTGGCCCAGTTCTGCAGTGTGGCTTAGGAGGTCATTCCTGAAAGCTCAGCCTCGACTTTGTTTCTTCAGCCTTCCCAGTGATTCTGCAAGCCATAGAATGCCCAGTCATAAGCCTTGTTCTTTAAAATAGCTGGAGTGTTTCTCTTCTCATTTGAATCCCAATTCATACAACTGTCACTGAGTTCTGAATACTTCAGTCAATTAAAAGCATGTCGTTGGCACCGATTCTTTTCCAGGTGCTCGACTAAGAGTGAAGGGTCACACAGAGGGTCCTTATCCTCAAGGAGTTTGCTGCCCAGCTGAAGAACAGGAATGCAGGAATTCCGAAAAGGGAGAAGGTAGCAACAGGGGCTTTGGACATCTGTTGTTTTGCCATCGTCATACACTCACCTGCCTCCTGATAAGCATACCTCAGTTTCCCTCCAAAGAGGAGTGAAGCCCACCCCTCTGCGCCTCTGGGAGTGCAGATGATTTAGTCTAAGCTAATCCACGGGCTCCAGACTCCTGGACAGGAATGGGCACCCTGACCATGTCAGGCCGATCAGAGGCAACGTGTCTCAACTCTAAGACTAAATCTGAGCCACGGAGAAGGAAGACTCACGTTTTCTGCTTTTCCAGAAACTTGTAAGAATGTAAGAACTGGAACTGCTGTGCCCTTTTGATACCATGTGGAGCCTGAAACTTTAGCCTTCATGAAAGAACGCAGAGCCAAAACTTAGAAAGTAGGAAAATACTGTTGACATTAGTTGACCTCTGAAGCCAACCTTCCCTAAAATAACATTGCCTGCGCTTTGGGGGGTTACTTGAGTCAAAAACATCCATCTTTTTCTTAAAGCTGTTTGGAATAGAACTTTCTATCACTTGCCAGCAAAAGTGACCTCACTGATTCAGAAGGTGTCCTGGAGGAGATGGAAGGAATAAGACCCTGAATGACTGATGAAATCCAGAAGGGAGAAGAGGTGGGAGGACATTCCAGGCAGGGAAACAGTCCATGGAAACATCTGAACCAGAGTCCCTGTTAGTTCTTGAAGACCTGGCATCAAATCCTGGCTCTACCACCTGGTAGCCTTCTGGCTCTTTCTCTGAAGCGTGATGGCCTCTTGAGTCAAATGAGCTTTACTGGCATCAATCTCCCAGGGCTGCAGAGATGAAGATAATGGTACCTTCTGCACAGTAAGCTCTCAACACATGTTACTGAACAAACAGGCTGAGCATTTCAACTGGAGAAGAGAACGGAGTAGGAAAGCAAGATGTGAAAAGGTGTGGAAGAGCTAGTACCTCTTATCTCCAATCCTCAAAACAATCCTAGAGCGCACTGCTGTCCTGTTTCTGGATAAGAAGATGGAAGCTCAGAGAAGTGAAGTGACTGGTCCAAAGTCACAGCTGACAAGCACAGGAGCTACAATACAAACCCATGCCTCATTGACTCCACACCCATGCCTTTCCCACCATAATAACTGTTCCCTGTGGGCGCCTGAGACCCTGAGGGCCTCCAGTGCTGGCCAAACAGAATGGCCTTTCTCTTACAGGTAAGATCAAGCCACCTAGCCTGGGGCAAATATGTGAGTGTTTCCCTCCAATCCTAGTTGATTGACAGGAAGATTGAAAGGCCAAGTGTGTCAGAGAGAAGACATTTCAACCAGCCAGCTGTCCACGAGGTTGAGTCTATCAGACAGATGCTGGCCATGGGAGGGGAGCAGTACAGACACCTCCCTGAGAAGTGGACAGAGGGAATCCAGGCTCTGGGGAGTGTCTGGTCTGAGCTACCCAGTGAGGCCAGAGGAGTCTGGGTCCCTGTGCCAGCTGCATGGGAAACATGCAGTCCCCATCCATAGGTTCTGCTGTTTGAGCTCTGGGGAAGGGCCAGAGGAAGTGCAGATTGGGGCCTCGGAACGTTCCCCCAGTGCTAAGAGGAAGATTTGTATCTGTGCTGTGGGAAGAGGTTGTTTGTAGAGAGATGGGTGTGTTTGCTGTTTATGTCCGCTTTTCCTTCTCCCTTTCGCCTCGCCGCCACTCCTCTTAACCCTCTCAGTAACTGGTAGAGCCTGCAGGGCTGATGCATGCCTGGGTCCCTTCCTCCGACTTAGTGGCAGGGAAGGGGAGTGTCCCAGACAGCCCCCACATCCCTGGCTGACAGCCTGGCCCGGGGCCTCTGTGCCCACCAGCTTCCCCTGGGCACACTGCTCCTCCTTCCACTTTTCCTTATGACATGAGTGCCTCAGGGCCCCAATGCACGGCTCTCTCAGATCTCCAGCAATCAGGGTAAGGAGGGTTAAACAGGGCCTGACTCTTGGGCAGCACTTTAGCCTTTGCCCATTTCATCTGCCCTGGCTCACCTGATTCCCACATCAACTCTTGGGGTGAATGGTACCACTCCCATCTCACAGAGGAATAAACTGAGGACAAGAAAGGGAGAGGCACATGCCCAAGGTCATAGAGCTAACAAGTTGTCTGGCAATGACCAGAACACAAATCTTTTGACGCCTAGTCTAAAATTCTTTTCATCATAGCCAGCAAAGGTAGCCACACCAGGGGTGCTGCCCTTCTCTCCGATAGGGGACCTCAGTGGACTTGCTCTCCCCGAGTCATCTCTGGAAGGTGGGCATTTCAGAGATGCCCATGGCCAGTCTGCTGATGTTTCTTCTGCTCCAGTTCCTTGCTGATATCTGCTGCATAATGGGCAACTGAGGCAGGGACCTCGCCTCTCTCACTGCCCAGGCACTCCATGAGGTCCCTGCTTCTCTATTCAGGCTGCAACCCCAAGTGTTGTCCCCAGTGACAGGTCCTCAGTCCCCACTACAGTAAAACAGTTCTGTGCTCTGAGCCGAAGTTGGCAGAAGTTTCCTTTAATTTGTGTCCCAGTTTGCAACCTGGCCCCAAAGAAGCCTCAGAGCTTTTGTCCCCACAGCCCTCTCTCTAAAGGGAGTAAGAGGGTCAGTGTTTCTTAGCAGCTTTTCCTCATTCACTCACTTGCAATAACAGCCTCAACTCAGTTTATATGATTCCAGGGAAACTATCCCAATTGTAACCAGGACCGAGCTCCCTGTGACATCCCTGTCCCACACACCAGATCAGGAGGAGAGATTGTGACACTCCCCCCACCACCCATTAGGATACTCCATCTCCCGGCCACCAACATTGGTTAAGGGATGCTTGGTCATTGGCCAAAGTCAGGCCAATCAGAGCCAATAAAACTCAGTCCCAGAAATTTGAGCTATTAGAGAAGCAGACTGGTTCTTTGCACCAGCGAGAGGGTGTGAGGCTTGGAGCTTCTGTAGCCATGTTGCCCCTCTGATAGAAGCCGTCTGTGCTAGAGCTTCCCTGAAGAAGAGCCAAGCCAAAAGCCATCAGGGAGCACCAGGTCTTGGTGACATCATTTAGAATCCCTGATCAAGGCTTGTCTAAAGCCAACCACACCCCTAGGACTTTAGTTCCAAGGCCAACACATTCTGGTTTTGCATTAAGCAAAAATTGGGTTTTCTTTTACTTGCAACGAAAATTCTAGTAACACAGAAAGTCAGACTGGGGCCTGTTGCTTCTCTCCCTACCCCACCCCTACTGTCTCACCAAACGGTCCTCCTCAGAGGCCAACCTACCCCATGCAAATGAACTCATACAAATAGACAGCCAGGGCCACCCACTGCTAGCACATAGGTGCCTTGGTACTATTCAGATATTAAAAAAAGTCCCCTATACTGTCCGTCCTGGCTAGGTGACGTGGGGGAGGGGAGGGAGTAGAGAAGGGGGTAGAGAGAACAAGGCACAATGGCAAACAGGGCTCAGCACAAGTGGCTTCGGAATCCCCAGTCGGCCCAGTCTCCTAAGAGGTGGTGCCTGCAGTGGGACTTAGCCCAGAGCTCAGGAAAGACTTCCTCCCTGAGGTGGCCTTGGGGGCCTCCTACTACGCTTCCAATGGAAGGATGGATCAGAAAAAACGAAGAGAGAGCCGATGGAATTGGTTTTTTACACGGACCCCTTCCGAGGATGATTTATCCCTGAGGTGAGAGGCCTCGGAGCACCCTCGCTTCTCACTGCACCCTCTGGCCAGGCTTCCTTCCAGCCACACCCCCAAACAAGCCCTTTCCTTCTTAGAGCAGGAAGCTAAGAATGAGTCAGGACGACCTCATTCTCTTCATTCCTTCCTCACTGGTCAGGCCTCACCCCTCCCTCTGCCAGCCCCTCCTCTGGGCAGCCATCTGTACCATGTACAGTACCGGCTGTGTCCACAGAACCACTCACAGGGACCTCTGTGTGTGAGAAGAGGTGGGCAGGGCTGAGCTGTCAGCTCCTGGGGTCTCGAGAGATACGAGGCCCCTGGGATGGGCCACAGTGACTGGGGTCTTTCCAGCCCCTGAGAAAGGATTTTCCCAAGGGGCGGTTGAGGTTTCTCCCAACAAGTCCTGTCTTTCTCCACAGTGTCAAGTTCATTTCTGTGTCTGTCCCACAGAAGACGAATGAAAACTCCTTTAGCGAGTGCCTGCCTGCCACAGGCCCTGCCGTGAACTCAGTTCTCATCGCAACCCTCAGTATGGTGAACGCTAACCACACTGTGGAACAAGGAAATGAGGCTCTCGGTGGCGGCGGGGCTCACACCTGCTGTCAGCGTCCCCGCTGCTCGCTGGCCTGCGCAGAGTGGCTCCTCTGGAGCTGCAGCTGTTCTGGGCCAGTTCCACTCTCTCTCTGCCCTCACCTCCAGTGAGCTTCGTTCGTTCTGCCCAAGGCTGGCAGGCCCCAAGCCAAGCGTGGATTCTTTTGTACTCTCTGGCCTAAATCAAGTGGATTCAGGAGCAACCCCCAGCGGCCTTCCTGCCTTATTTGGAAGAAGAGTAGGAAACCAGACGAGAACTCAGCTATGCGTCAACACACCTCTTAATATGGCCACGCCACTGATGGCATCATTCTCTGGAGTGTGGGGAACCAATGCCCCAGAGGCCCCTGAATTGGGACGTCAGGGAAAGAGAATAAAACAGAGGGGCTGCCTTCTGTATTAAATCACTAAGAGTTCAGTAAGTACCAGGTCACCCTGGTGTCTCAAAAGAGATCTATAGAAAAGCACTCTAGGACCTTGTAGAATCTTCTAGAACCAGTGCTCAGCCCTGACTACATATTAGAATCACCTGAGGAGCTTTTAAATATACTGATTCCTGGGCTCACCTCAGACCAACTGAGCTGTAATCTCAGGATGGCAGCTGGGCAGTTATAATTTTTAATCTCCTCAGGTGATTACTCGGCTGTGTTTTTTAAATGTCCCTAATGATAAAAATCACTGTGAGAAGGGGGTACATAAACAACAACAAAAGATTAGCAGGCCCCCAGCCAATCAGACCCATCAAATCACAATCTCTGGGTAGTGAGGCCAGGAATCTGCATTTCTCACAGAGTCACCAGAGAGCCGGGTGACTTATGCAGAGTGAAGCTGGCAAGCCGTGGCTTCAGGGCACAGCCCTTAGGTACCCCAGCCTCACTCAGCCCGCCCCCCTTCCGTACTCAGCATTCCACTGTGGACTTCCTTGACTCGTGGGCTTCCCTGTGACTAAAGGCACCACTCGTGTTTTTTTTTTCACAGTACTTCGTCATTACAAGCACAAGTAACGACTTGTGGTTGTGTGTTTATTTCTGTGTTTGTTTCATGCCAGGCTCCCTCCCAGACTGTAAACTCCGTGAGGGCAAGAACCATGTCTGTTTTGTTCCCTGCAGTAGAGTGATTACCAGTACGGGTTCTGAAGCCCGGACTGCCTGGCCTCAAATTCCAGCTCCCCAACACGTTCTTCGATCTTAGTCAAGTTGCTTCCCTCCCTTTCTTGTACCTCAGTGTTCTCATTTATAAATTGGAAACTAGAATAATAATATCTGCCTCATGTGGTTGACCTGAGGCATAAATGAGATTACATAGGTAAAACATGGAACATAGTTCCTGGCACAAAGGAAGTGGTCAATAAATGCTGACTATATTGATTCTCTTTTGCTCCATAACAAACCACCCCAAAATTTAGTGGTTTAAAATGTAATGGTTCACAGTTCTCTAGGTTAGCAGCACGGGTATGGATTTGCTGGGATGGCTTATCTCTGCTCCAGGTGGTTTGGGCTCGGCTCACTCTAGCGTTTGCAGTCGATGGGTTGAGAGATGAGGGCTGACGGCTCGACATGGCCTAACTCACATGACTGGCAGCTGACTGAGGCTGTCAGTCAGGAAGCCTCAGTTCTCCTCCCTGTGGTCCCTTCAGCAGAGTAGCTCGTGCTTCCTCCTGTAGCAGATGGATTCCAAGAGGATGAGAGAGAAAGTCACATGTCACTTTTAATCAAAGCAGGTTACAAGGTCATCCCAGAGTCAAAGGATGGAGAAATTGTGCCAGTCTTTGACAGGCGGAGGTGCGAAAACTTCCTGGGCATTTTTAATCCTCCATGGTGGTTCTTTTCCTGTATCTAGCATGATATGCACAGGTGCCTGACCCGTGCCCATTTAATACACATTTGTTGAAGAAATAAATAAGTGGATAAACAGAAGAGAAACTGGAGACGAGAGAGGAACAGGGACTTGCTCAACATCACACAGCAGGTGAGTGGCAGAGCCAGGACCAGAAATAGGTCTCCTGGTCCCTGGTCCCACCTCTTCCCATTACACCAGTCTCCTCAGACAGCTGCCTGAGGTGAGGCTGAATTCTCCAAATAACTGCCTCACTCCTCAGCTTTTTGTTGTTGTTGAGCCTCTGGAGATGTATCTAGAAGTCCAAGACTATGCTTGTTTCCTGAAGAGTCAGGGAGGAGAGAGCACTTTTCATTTTCCTGGGCACAGAGTATCACAGAGAGCATGGGCAGGGCATCAGCAGGTCTCTTTCATTTCCATTGCACGGGGGCAAGGGCCGGGGTGGGAGTCAGAGACAAAGTCAGACCCCAGTATCGATGCTGCAAGGCCTGCTTCTTTTCCCATCCACATGGTGTGGACCCAAGCGTGTGTGTGCACAACACACACACACACACACACACACACACACACACACACACACCCCTTCTCTCCAGCCTTTCACTTTAAACCCTGGGAGAAAGCTACCATGAGTTTGGGTGGTTTGATCTGTGGCTCTTCTTTGGCCTGGACCAGCCATTTCATGGCTTCTGAAAAGTTTAGGGGAGGGGAGCAGAAAAAAAATCAGCTTGCCCAGGAAGAGTCCTCTGTCCCAGTCTATCAGCCTCTTCCTGTTGTCCTGGGTAAACCAGGGCCGCAGGCACCAGGTTTTCTCCACGCAGGAGCTTTCCTCAGGCTTGCTGAGTCACCCACCTGCTGCAGGGAAGGCACCTATTTTTAGCCTGAGGTA
Organism: Rhinolophus ferrumequinum; assembly: GCF_004115265.2. Taxonomy (NCBI): domain Eukaryota; kingdom Metazoa; phylum Chordata; class Mammalia; order Chiroptera; family Rhinolophidae; genus Rhinolophus; species Rhinolophus ferrumequinum. The sequence goes on along the minus strand of NC_046299.1, from coordinate 16,874,620 downwards.
AATGAGCTCTGCAGTCATCCAGACCACGTGCCCTTGTGTCTTCTCTTTGTCACAGCTGGTATGACTGGATGGGGACCACGTCACAGGGGACCCTCCCCCCAACCAAGGTACCTTCATCTCCTTCCTCTGAGAAGCATCACCGTGTAGCAATCAGTCATACAACCAAGTGTGGCCGAGTGGCAGTGGGGGTCACCCAGGTGAGAGCAGCCCGCCCCTCAGAGGAAAGCATTTGATCACTAACATTGTTTAGAATTCCTGCACATCACTTTTAGTCGGTTTTATTATTGCTTTTTCTTTTCTATGGACAATCTGTGCCCTTCTTGTGCCCAGGTGGACCACTTCCATGACACCCAGCCCCTACCCCTGGAGATGCCACTGCTTAGAAAACTAGCTATCTGACTTCAGCAAGACCCCTTAATCACTCTGACACCTGAGTTCTCCCGGGTCACCCACGCTGGTGACCGATTACAGAATGTCACAATAGGAATGGCCCCTGGATGTCATCAAGTCCAACCCCCTCACATACGCTGTATTGATAGGCAAATGGAAACAAAGCTAAGGGCAGGGGCTTGTCTGTGCCAGGTGGCAGAGATCCCTCTACCATTGTTCAGCCAGAGCTACCTCAAGGGTAAAAAGCCAGTAAAAAGTACGTGCCAATAAGAAGGCTGGTCAGAATTATTTGTACCTCAATCCAGTATCCCAGTACCTAGAACCCAGTACAAGGTAGTGAACTATTTCTCTGTGGACCACCTGTATCAGAATCCCCTGAATCACCTGAGTGCTTATCAGAAATGCAGGGCCTTGGGTCCCACTCCAAATTGGGGTCTGACGCTCACCACTGCCACTCACTAGCTGTGCGACTTGAGCGGTGTCAAACCATCTCTGCCTTAATTTCCTCACCTGGAAAACGAGGCTACACTTCCTGATGTGGCTATGTGGAACAATGCATTCACATGGGGAAGGTGGCAGCATGGTGCACGGCACATGGGAACTGTACAACACGTGTCACCTGCTAGTGACTTCCAGAACTGACTACAAATCTCTGTCAATCAGTGGCACTGTTCAGGGCTCAGATCTCCAGATGTTGCACCATCCACTGAGCAACCCCCACCCCCACCCCCACCCCCCCATCCACTGAGCAACCCCAACCCCCACCCCCACCCCCCCAAAGCTGCTGGACAGACGTCACTCCGCAGGAAAGCACTGGTCACATCCCTTCTCCTCATCTCTCCCTCTGGTGACTGAGCCCAATGCCTGACAGACATTTTGAGAAGCGGAACCCTTTTCCCAAACAAAACTTAACAGATGCATGGGGCCCCAACGTATACAGCTGATAAAAACTACACTCCATTAGTTTACATTTATTTTCTAAGTTCAAGTTGCCACATGTTACTGTGTGACTTATAAAATCAGGTGAGCATGAGTGGGCTCCAATGTGTGAAAGCCACATATTGCTTCTAAATGTACATGTTGGTGCTTATTACATATTTTCAAGTAGTTTAAAATACATGTTGGAAATTATATTTGATTGAACATTGACAAAAGCCACTAAGCTCCCCTGGAAAATGCTAGGATTTTGTTTAGCACAGTTTGCAAACCCAGGAGAATTCCAAAGGCCTTTTATTGGGTATGGAGAAGGAGGCCCAGGTGGCCCTGTAAGTGGCCACAGTAATGAGAACCCTGGCCCACGGTCTCCAGGCCAGGGCTCCGGCTCCATGTCCACACTGTCAGCCTGACCAGTGGGGTGGGCTGCCTGCAGGGTGGGGGCCAGCCCAGGTGGCTCTGGGCCAAATTGGTCTTAAGTGTCAAAGACCATCTGTCGCTCTCAGAGCCTGTGGCTGATAGGTGGACAAAATCAGGCCCCAAGGCCTGGGGTGAGGAAGATAGTAGGTATGTGGGCCCCATTTGGGAGCAGGAAGGGATGATGCTGGAAGAGCTTGGATTACCTCACCTTTGGTGGCTGAGCTGTTGGTCCAGACAAATCCTCACTCTGCAAACATATCTGAGTTTTTCAGTGAGTTGAGCTCCCAAGATAAAAGGCTCCAAAGAAATACAAATGATTTTTATTATCATCGGTGACAATTCCCTCCCTGGCAGCAGCCTGCTGGGCTGTGCCCGTTCTGTCCCTGCTCCCTAAGAGAAGACCCCTGTACAGGAGGAGATAAATGATGCGCAGGGCATCCGAACCAGAGGAAAAGCAAGGTCTCTGCTGTCTTTGCCACCACACCCCTCCCACCACGCCCAGCAGGAGGGACACTGCTACTTCCTAGGGGACAGCAGCTGCCAATGTGCTGCGTCACTGCCTTGCTGTCAGTCATGCTCCCGGCCTGAGAAAGGTGCCCCAAGAGGATGTGGCAATCAGGCCTGTGATGACCCACCTGCTCCAGGAGAAACTAGTTCCCACCTGGGACAGGTGCATGGCCAGCAGCGGGGATCCATCCCCAACTCTCAGCCTGGGCTTCCTGCTGGAGACCATCTCATGGGGCCTCAGTGCACAGGGTTCTTGTTGGAATCGGGGTCCAGCTCCATCTGCAGGGGTGGAGTCAGGGGTCATCTTTGCTCTCTACTGACCACTTGCACCAGGAAGTCTCCTCAGAAGGGAGTGGAGAAGGAGGTACAGAGTGCCTGAGGGTCCTCCCACTTACTTAATATCTGTGGGCTCCGGAAGAGTAACTTCCATGTTGTTTTATAAGTTGCCATTTTTCTTTTCTAAAGATACATGCAAACAGTTTTTAAAAACTGAACAGAAATAACACCCATCCTTCTCTGGTCCCTTTTACCCAGTTCCCTTGTCTCCACATATCTTCCCTGAAGCAACTGCTATTACCAGTTTCAGGGCATCCTTCCAAAGATGTTCTATGCAAATATCAGTACATATATATGTATGTGTGAGTACATCCTTTTATTTTTTTATATAAATGTGGGCAAAGTACACATTTATTTTTCACTTAGTGATGTATTTTGGAAATTGGTTCATATCGGCATCTGGATCTACTGTCTAACAGCTCTAGGCAAGTCCTAGACCCACCATGAACTATTAAGTAGGCAGCTGTCAGTGAACATATAATGAGCCTCCAGTCTTTTGATCCTTTGATGACCACTCTTGTGAATGTGGCTATTTTAACTCCATTCCTCCTGCATTTCTGAGGTACCTGATACACCCAGTGCCTGGGGAGGGGGCCCTAGGGGACAAAAGGGATCACAGTGCATGAGAGAATGCCTGGCTCCCGTGTGGGGAAGGAGCCCCACCCACCCAGGAACCTTAGGGAAACCTCAGGTGAACAATGCTACAGAAGTGCTTTAAAGAGGAAGTAGGCAGGATGGATGAATAAGATTCTTTATTGAAATTGTTTGAACAAGTTCTTTATTGATTGTAAAGTAAAATGTACTCATTATAGAAGAAAACACTGAACAGATGGGATAATAAAACTCACCTGGATCCCACTTACCAGGGGTTAACCACTATCACCGCTTAGTACATTTTCTGCCTGTCTATTTTCTAGATGCAGAGGATCTCTGGTGGTCCAGGGGGACATGAAGGAAGGGCACGCAGGAAAGGTCCCCTCTGAGCAGAGGGAGCACCGCAAGGGGCATTAGACTCAAAACAGAGAAAGTCAGAGGCAGGAGGAGACAGGAGGAGTGTGGGGACAGAGTCCCAGAGAGCAGTTTCCAGGCTCTCGGCCTCGCGTGGGGAGGTGCTGGCTCAGGTAGTAGATGGCCGTCAGCTGTAACTAGTTAGCCATCAGCCACGGATATAACTGCCGTGGCTACGTTGGTTGGTTGGTTGGTTGGTTGGTTGGTTGGTTAGTTGGTTGGTTGGTTGGTTGGTTGGTTGGTTGGTTGGTTGGTTGGTTGCTTGGCAGAGAAGCGGACGGCAGATTGCGCATCGTGTGGATCCTGTTTCCTGTGTCTCCAACCCAGCCGCCAGGGAGACGATAGTGGTATGAATCCTCTATCTATGGCTGCGTTGGTGTTCCTTTTTGGTCCTGCGTTCTTGTGCGGGGAGCGGGAGCTGAGACCCTGCCTGACAAGGAGATCACGGCAGATAGGGGGTAGGGGCAGGGATGGGGATCATATCGCAGGTGACCCTGAGAGTGGCAGGGAAGAGTTTCCCCTAGATGAATGGATAGTGTGGGGCCACTGCAGGTGTTTGAGCACAGGACTGGTAAGATCAGCCCAGCAAGAGATCTGAGGAGCCTGGCTTTGAGATTTTGGAGGGCTATCTAAGGGGAAAAAAGTCTCATTGGGCCTTTGGAAGATTATGTCTGGAATTCCAGAGGGAAGACAGCCCTGAAAACATTAACTTGGGAGTCATAAGAAGACAGATGAGGCCTGAGGATGATTGAGACAGTTAGGACTTAGCATACACTTAAAAATTGGAAGATCTTGGCTGAGTCCCAAAGACACCACTACCAACTGTGTGGCATGGGGCAACTGAACTATCCTCACTGGGTCTCAGCTGCGCCATCTGCAAAGTGCAGATGAAACGAATACACCGAAGTCAGAAGGTCCATGTGGGGATTATAGGAGGTGATGCAGCTGAGAGCCTAGCATAGTGCTTGGCACAGAAAGCACCCAACAATTGTGGAGAGGCTATAGAATGAGAACAAAGGAAGAGCTGCATTTAAATCTGTGGCAGAAGGCGCTGGGGAAAAAAGACGTCATTAAGGAAAGAGCTCTTCTGGACAGGAAGCGAGTGGTCCCAGGGCAGAGCAGGGCCTCAGGGTTTCAGGAGGAAGAGTTGGTGACAGGGCCAAACATTGCCTGGGGCCCAGCAAGGGTTCAGGGCTTAGAAGGTCCCTGGTGAGTGGCAACTTTAGAGCAGTTGCTGAGAGGTCAAAGAGTGGTGGGAAATGAGGAAGTCCAGTGAACGAGTTTATAAGTCTTTCAAGAAGTTTGGCAGTAGAAGGAAAGAGAGAGTCCTAGCTCAGGGGAGAGGCTACAGGGAAGAGGGAAAGAGGTGTTTTGTTTTGTTTGGGTTGCAAGTGTTTAAACATGTTCACAGGCTGAGGAGAGAAATCAATAGAAATTCTCAAAGAGAAGAAGTGATGAAAGTTACACGCCACCTCTGTAGACTTCAGTTTCCTCATTTTAAAATTCAGTGTGGATGAGGGATCTTGGATTTCTTGAAGGCTTTAGCTCTTTTATTCATTCATTCATCCATCCATCCACCCATCCATCCTCTTTTTAACACATATTGTCTATAGACTTCAGCCCTGGGCTAAATAGGGAGGAGACTGGAAGAGGGATGGGGGAGGGAGGGGAGAGAAATAGAAGCAAAGACCCCTCTCTGTGAGGGGCCTGTGTTTAACTGGAAGATTAGAGAAGGCAGTGACTTAACCATGTCACACAGGGACCTCGAAACCCACACTCTTGTAGCCCTGTGAAATGATATTCTAGTACTTACTCAAACCCTGGCCCCACCCCTGGTGTGCCCCCACCCACCAGCCTTTGAGAACCTGCCCTTGTCTTCTTACCTCACTGAGTGTCCCCCACACCCAGCATTGCGCTGGGCCCGGGTAAGCAATGGCGTGAATTACTACTTATTATGCCCACTCATTCAATATGTGTTTATCGATCATCTGCAATGTGCCAGGCACTGGGAGACCATAGTAAGCAAATGAGATCTCTGTCCTTCTTGTACTGGCTGGGGAGCAAGACCATCAGATATGTAGCCTAAGGAGGTGACGGCATTTCCTGACAAGTGTTGCAAACACCAAGGCAGCAGGAGCTGCCTCCCCGCTCGCCCCATGTCTCTCTCTGAACTGCCTTGGGAAATGGGGCCTCTCCCTGGGACCATGGTTCTCAGTCCCCAGCAAGAGCTGGGCCTGTGGAGAGGGCTTTGTTGACAGTGCCCAGCAACCGGGCGGCTGTTTTAGCAGGAGGCTGGAGTCCTGGGGAGGACGGCCCTGCCCAAGGAGTCCCCAGCTTCTGTGGAGCAGAGGGCAGCTGATGGAGCCCAGGTGGGTGCTCCGTGGCTTCCTGCTCTTTAGGCAGGCTCCTGGAGAGGGTACCAGCTGACTGCTGACCAAGGGAGAGGGAAGGAGGAAATGGAGATTCTTCGCTCCATTTGGACCCTACTGTGCTACAGGATCTTTGAGAAGTCACCAGGGGTGCCCACCACCCACCACGGGGCGGCTGAGAAACCTCATGTTCCAGTCCTGTGTGGGTGGGGGGTGGTCAGACTGTCTGAGAGTTTCAGTGGCTGTGGGAAGATGTGTTCAGAGGAGACAAGGCCTCCAGCATCCTGGCTTCACTTCAAGTTTGGGCCTTCCTGGGAGTAGTCAGTGTCTTCACTAGACCCACTTTTGGTGGGGACTGGGGGAGGATGGGAGTGCAGAAACACCTGGAAGGGCTGTTGGTTACCTCAAGTACCAAAACCTGAGAGTTGCAGCCCAGATCTCAGACTTTGCAGGTCAAGAGAAGGACAGAGGAGGTTTAGTACTTTCACACCCAGATCTGTTTCAGTTTCCTCACCTGGGAAATGGGACTGAATGGGGTAACCTGGTAAAGCACCCAGCACATAGCTCCCCTCCCCCACCCCTGTTAGTATTTACCTCTCCACACTCCCACCCCACTTCTCTGTGTCCAAAGGCCCACATCTGACCCAGGGGCCAGGGGAAGGCCTTAGGTAGGCCACTTCCTCTCTGGGTTTCAGTTTCTTCATTTTGTGAAACTGGGAGTTTTGCAGAAAGGCCAAAGGCAGGAAAAGTAGTCATTTCTGATCTGCAAGTGGTTTTTGCCTCATACAAAGTAGATGCACAGTACAAGCTCAGGCATGGGCTGAAATGAGGATGCTCCCTAAATCCCAAACTGTGGAAGACCTTTTGTTTTCCATGAGAACTGATAGCCAAGAAGGGTTTGATTATTTCAGCCACACACGGGAGACATTCCAGTTGCACCAGCCTGGCTCAGATTAGACATCTTCTGGGAGGGTTGGTGTGTTGGTGGCGGGGGCAGGGAAGCTGGAGGAGGCTACCTTCCAGGGGCTAAGGGGCCAGAGAGGTTATGGAGGAGTAACTCCTAAACGGTTTCCATCTTTACTCTGTAGGACTCTGTTCTAAAAATCCTAGCACAAATACACAAAGGTACACCCAAGAGCACAGTCATCACAATTCTTGGTAAAAATGGGAAGCAACCCCCAAAAACATACACAGCATGCTGCCAAATGTATTAGATCAACCTGGAAAGGGGTCCATGATACATTATTATATGAAAAAGCAATTGAATTAAATGTATGGTGTGATCACATTTTATTACTATATGAGTATACTTGTACACCTTGTAATATATAACTGAATATAGTATATGAACCAATTCTACACACACACACACACACGCATGCACACACTTTGAAGCATAGAAAATAAAATCCTAGCACTGCACAGCAAACTGTCAGCAGCAGTTACTTCTAGGGTGGAAAAAAAGATTTTTAATTTTTCTCTTATACACTTTTGCATTGCAGTGTTTGAATTTCTTAAAATTGACACATATTAGATCTGATTTAACATATGCACACACACGCACTAAACAAGAAAGAAACTGGAGATGGTCAAATGGGCAACCTTCTCCTAGGCTAACAGGGCAAGGTTCATATTGCAGGGCAATGCCCCCAGCAACAGCCCAAGTGAGTGAAGTGGGGGGCCATGAAAGCATGGGGCATGCAGAGACCCTTCCATTTCCCTGGTGACCAGGATCCTATCAGTCTGCACCCCTATCCTCCATTGCCTGGCCGAGGCCCCACTCAGCATTCAGGGCCTGTGCTCCTCAGAGAAGATGGCACAGGAATGCTGGCCCTTCAGGAGACAGGGTGTTTGACCATTAGCCACTCTTCAGTCTTGGACATTTGGAAGCATGTTGTTTCTTCATTCTGGGATACCCACTAAAGGAGCCCCTTCTAATAATTAACCCAGTAAGCATGATAATGCTCACCCTTTGTTATGCTTTCCATGTGCTCAGTATGTTGCATGTAGCACCTCATTTTATCCCAATCAGAATCCTATAAACTAGGCAGTTGCATCCTTTAATTCCATTTTACAAATAAAGAAACTGAAGCTCAGAGGGGATATGTAACTCGCTGAAGTTCTCCCAGCCACAGAGGGAAGATGCTGAATTCAAACCCACGCACTCTGACTCTGGAATCCACCTCAGAGCCATCATTTAGTGGCCTTTTAATGACACATAAAGCAAATAGACACCAGTGATTTTTGTTTTTATTTTTTTTGGACCATGTCTTCTTGGCAAAGTCAACATTAGCTTCACTGCAGAAATTTCACAGGAAGAAGCTGAGGATTCAGTTTGATGACGTCAGTGGCTGGGGTCAGTTGAGCCAAATTATTTTTACTGGGCGGTGATGCCTGTTGCTGCCCACGAGCTGGTCACCACCCAGGTTTAACGGAAAGGTGGAAAAAATTGCCCTGGCCCACCATGTGGCTCAGAGTGTTTACATAGTTATAGAAGGTCAACAATAAATAATGACATAACCAAAATTACTGTATATACTGTATTGGGAAGAGAGCAGCGAATGAGTGGATATGATGAGTTCACATGGGAGCTGAACTGAAAACCAGTTCTAAAACTGCAAAGATCAAGAATGAGATATTACTGAGAGAGATGAGCGGGAATGTTTCAAAGACTGAGTTTCAAAAGTTGAAAGTAGCTAATTCTGGAGCTGGATGAAGGCTGCAGTTGTTCATGACTGACTTCATAGACATTTTTGACTCTTCATATTATATTCATGGGTAACTTTGATCTTAAAAAAAAAAAAATTAAATCCAAAGCAACAGCAAGAAGGACAATTCTGGCCCCAGATGAGGCGGGACAGAGATGAATGGGCCATGATCAAGAGAATGGGGGCCTGGGAGATGGGGATTCCTTTGTCAATCAAACAAAGAAAAGCTGATAGTGCTTAAGCTAAGGCAATGGCATTGGCAGAGAGATCATAAAATGGTTGCTTTACTTGGACTGGTGTGGGTATGAGAAGGAAGGAGGGTTAAGTTAAAGAAAAAAAAAGGAGAAGAGGGTCGACCAGTAGGTTCCGCGGTTGGAGCGCGAGCTCTTAACAACAAGGTTGCCGGTTCGATTCCCACATGGGCCAGTGAACTGCGCCCTCCTCAACTAGATTGAAAAATGACTTGACATTCTGAGAACACACTGTTCCCCAATTAGGAAAAAAAAATGTTATGGTGCCTAACTAAAAAAAAAAAAAAAAAAAAAAAAAAAGGAAGAAGAAGAGGAGAAGAAGAAGAAGAGGAAGAAGAACCAAAGGGGAAAAAGAAAAGAAGCCCGGTCATTCCACAGGCAAGGTCGTGCGGCTCTGAGATCGCCAGCTCTTTATTGGGGGAAGTGATTAAATGGGTTCTTTGGTTACACAAATGTATAGCAAAGGTGTGGTCTCTCTACCAAATGGGGAAGTTCTGCCAGGAAGCCAGTGTTTCATTGAGCAATGTGAATTGCTGGACTCAACGATCCGATCCGTGGCTGGTTAAGCCCACATATTAGACCCCAGGATGTCAAGGCCTGGGGGGCTGAAGGGCATGAATGTGGCATCAGACTATTCTGAGAACAAGGGGACCATGTGTGTGCTCTTCCAGACTCCTGAGGCCCAAATACCCATAGGCCTGAGAGAATCCACATAGGAGGAGGGGGCTGGACTCACTCCCTGAAGCCTGGGTCAGGGCCATGTTTCGAAAAGACAGTCCTCCTACCCAGAGAGACCCAAGGCCCAGAGAGACCAAGGCCTCCAGACCGGCCTGCTGGTTCCCTCCTCTAAAACCACACTGCCTCCTCCAGGAAGCATTTTCCAATGAGCTCACCAACTCACACCTTAGCCCTCACATGACTAGATTCTGAGTGTTCTGACCTCCAGATGTTTGTCCAAAAGGACAACTGAGTCCCCGTCTGCGAGATGCATGATGCTGTGGGAAAGCACAGCCCTTAGTGTCCCAGACATGGGCTTGAATCCTAGCTTCTCCACAGGCTGGTTGTGTGGATTCTTTGAGACTCACTTTCCTCATCGGGAAAATTAGGATCGAAAAACTCACTTCCTAGAGTTGTGAGACTGAAAGGTGTTAGCATGGGGTAAGCACTGGCGCCAAGTGGAACAGGATTGGAAGAACGACCAAGACTCAAGGGCTGGGGTGGATGGGGTGAGATGAGTGGTGGGTAGTCCTCTCGGGAAACACTGCAGGACACAGCCAAGGCAGGAAGTTGGACTGGACACCTTCAGAGACCCCTCTGGACCAGGCTGTGCTCATGTCACTCTCGCCCTGAAGTGTTAAGCCCTTCTGGCTGCAGTTTCTCCGACAGTCATCTCCACGCTGGAGAAGATGTTGAGGCTGATCAAGGCCTCCATAGATGCTGGCTCAGGGCAGCTGCTCCGAGGCTCGTATCTTCTTTAGATAACCCTGTGTCTTGTCGCCATGCCACTGGGGTGTCCAGCCAAGGTGCCGCATTGCACACGGGGCCCCCAACCCCCTGAATCGGATTCTTCCTCTGTCCCCATGGGTCTCACCAATACCCTTTCTCATCTTCCATTTTCTTCCATCTTCACAAGCCAAGGACAGATGTCAAGGAGGGACAATTCTCTCCATTTTTGAGATGAACAAATTGACCCAGAGAAGGGGAGTGACTCACCATTCTTGCCTGCCTGGGTCTAGTCATCTCCACCCAGCACTCTGTCAGATATTACCTTCCTAAAGCCAGCCTGGCCTTGTTACGTCCTTAGTCAGACCTTTCTTGCCATTTTCCAGATCCTGCCAAGTAAAGAGGCCTTGGCTGCCCTTTCCTGTGTCATCGCTCCCGTGTGCCTTCATGCACCCTTCATGAGAGCCATCAGACACCCACTCTTCCTGTTATACGTTTCCACACTTCGACGACTTCTCTCAGGCTCTATCCTCTGCCTGGTATTCTTCCCCCTCCTTTTCTGAATGTCAAAGTGGAATTCACCAAGGTCCTGCTCAAATGCCACCACCTCTTTTGAGGCCTCCCCCACCATTCCCCAGTAGATATTAATTGCTTCTCTCTGTGCACTTTCTTTGCATGGACTTCTCTTTGTTCTTGGATCCTGCATGGAGCTGCTCGTGGTTTGCACAAGTTAGTCTGTGAGCAACGTGAGTGCCTGAACCCTGACTGACTCTTTGCTCTATGACCATGGGAAGTAACTGCCGTTTTCTGATCTATAAAATGGGGATAACGCCAGCTTTTCCTGGTTGGAGTGAGGACTATGCAAATTGTCCAGCCCGATGCCCCCAGTAACCATTTGGAGAATGTTGGGGCACGATGACCATGAAGCGAGTCAGTTAGAGCCAGGTGTGGCTGAGCCCCAAGCCCAGGAAACATTGTGCTATTCATGTACCTCCTTCCCCCAAAGTGCATAAACCCACTTGGGGAAGTGAAACTGCCGTGGTTCTTCAAGGCAACTACATATTGGAACCACCGGTGACCTGTGGCACCGGAATCCCTTAGGGAGCTTGCTGAAACGCAGAGTACTGGGCTTGACCTTCTGAATCAAATTTCCTGGGGTGGGGTTCAGGAACCTCTGTTTTTAACAAGTTTCCTAGGGGAGTATGATGCAATAGCTCTTGTCACACTGGGGCCATAGTAAATTTGGGGGGCAGCAAGGGTGGGGACATGATGACCACAGTTTCCCCTTCACTTAGGTGGTAGTGGGGGTGGATTTGGGGTTTAATGGTGCCAAAAGCCAGTACCACTTCCACTCCCCAGCCAGCTTCTCTTAGACCCCACCTCTTAGGGCCGGATATGGGGCTGATGTGTGGTTAGACTGGGTTACCGGCTTCACCTCTGTCTCCCCAGCCATCAGCCAATGGACGCTCAGCAAATATTTGTTGAACCAACTGAATTCCCTTGGGGCCATCTCTGGCAGGAGACTGAGGATCCAGCCTGCTGGGCTAGATCCCAGCCCCTGTCCTCCCTCTGGGCCTGGCTATCTCCCCACAGAGCCAATGGGGGGCTCCATGGGGAGGGTATGTATGGTAAGGGACCGGGCAGAAGAGGACCCTTTGGTCTCTTCTTCCTTGGGGAATGGCTCCCTTTGGGCCAGGGAGCCATTCCCCAAGGAAGAGGCTGGAGCAGAGCTAAATGTCAGGGGTACCTTCCCACCTCCTCCACTGGTAACAGAGGTAGACACCAGTCAGTAAGAATTTACTGAGCTGAGACTGTGTTCTCTGACTTAGAGCTCACCCAGGGCCTCTCGACCTCAACTGCACATTAAAATGTCTGAGGAGGTTTAAAAAAAAAATCCGTGCTCAGGCCTACTTCAGATCAAAAGAATTAATATCTTTGGAGAGGTGCCCAAGCATTGATATTTCTGTAAAGCAAGCCAGGTAATTCTGTTGTGTGGCTAGAATCGAAAAACTGCTGGGCTTTTCCTCTCTTCTCCTCCCGGTGCTTCCAGTGTGATGTTACCCACACATTTATAATCATAATTAGTGAGCCCTTCGTACGTGCCCAGCACCACCTTGCTTACTATAGAGATAGCGGGGAATATGCCAGAGCGGTGAAGACACAGGCTAGTGGTGAAGACAGACTAGTAATGATAACAAATCGTTAAAATACAGAGAGAAGCCCCCACCTCAGCCTCTGAGGGCCGGCAGGGCTGAGGGGATGCTTCCTATGGGAGTAGATCCTGCACAGAGGTCTAACGGACACGTAGGACAGGTAAGGGTTAGCCAGGGGAAGGCAGGGTGAAAGGAGTGAAGCAGGCAGGTGGACAGCGCACGCAAAGCCCCAGAGCAAGAAAGAGCTTGGTCCATGGAAGAAGTGAAGGAAGTTCAGGTTTGCCGCCCTGTGGATGGAGGGATTTCCTTGTCTGGAATAGTGATGGATAAAGGGGACAGGGCTAGGTCATGCGGCAGTTTGTAAACTATGTTAAGAGGGCCAATTTTTATCCTAAAATTAATAAGAAGACAAGGATGGATTTGTGAGATGGGACGTTAGAGATTGACAAGCGCAGATTTGTTTTGCCTCCTGCTGGGTGCAGGATGGATTGGAGAGGAGTAGAGTGAGGCAGGGAGCCCAGTCAGGAGGCTGATGCAATAGTCTGGGTGGGAGACGGGGGCCGTCTAGACTCAGGTGGTGGTAGCAATGGAAGGAGGTGAGCGAATTCAAGAGCTCCAGCGGAAGTGGCATTAACAGGGCTTAGTGGTTTACAGGAAAAGAGAAGTGATGTATCCAGGACGATGCTTGAGTTTCTAGTTTGCACAGGTGGGTGGGGTACCATGTATTGAGCTGTGGAACCAGGTAGAAGAGCAGGTTGGAGAGGGAAGATGATGGGTCTAGTGTGAAGCCTGTGAAGTTTGAGGATCAAAATTGTTCTGGCTACAGCGCTTCCCTCTTGACAGGCATAGAAAGGTAGCCAGGGAGGCATGGAGGAAGGGTCATGAGAGGTCGAGACCATGTTCTGGGATTACCTGCAGCACTGACTCCCCGTGTGACATTGGACAAGCCCTGATCCTCCCAGAGGCCTTCCAGGTCCGGCACCACTTGGGCCTTAGAGGCCTAGTCGCCACCAGTGGAGCTCCTGGGACTGCATGTCAATACCCCTGGGGGAGAAAGACTGTTGTTCTTGGTCCTCCCATCCAGGATGTCAACCAGGCAGCGGCCTGTGCCCCAGGGAGCCAGTGAAATGCAAACAACTTTGAGTTGGCAGCATCTCCCTGTTCCTCCCACAGAGCCTTCCTCAGAGGGTAGGCTCCCGTAGGTACCCCGGGAAACTCACCTCAGACCCAGGAGGCCCAGGGTGGAGCTCCCGATGCCAGGGCAGCAGAGAGAGCCAGACCCCACCCAGTTCTGCTCCTGCTCCTTCAAACACTTCTGCCTTCCCTCCCCCTCTCCTGCACTCCCCAGAGATAGGATTGCCAGATTGGGGAGGGGGGGTGGGGGGGTGGGGGGGGACCGGGGGTCGGGGGAGGCGGGGGGCACACGCTTCTCAATTTGAATTTTAAACAAACACCAAATACTGTTTTAATATAAGTATGCTTGGGTCATCTTTGGGACTAACTTATATTAAAAAATAAATCTGACACTTATCTGAAATTCAAGTTTAACTGGACATCCTGTATTCTATCCGGCAATCCTATCCAGAGAAGACCCCGGAGCCAGCCAATAATCCCAAGAAAGGAATGGATGGCTCCTCTGCCCAACTTCCCTCAACCGGAGGCTGGTGAGAACTTGTCATTCCCCAAATCCTTGGCAACCTGCAGCCCTCACCAGATGTTAAGGCTGGCTTTGCAGCCAGGGTATGTTTGGAAAGGTGTCGCGTCTAATTAATCTAATAAGTGGGTTGTAAGCTCTGACCGGAACCTGTGGAGGATTCACCCCGACAGATGGGGAGAAGTGGGTCACGCCTGCTACAGGCGCCTGCCGACAGGCTGCTGGCTGTGGCCTGAGGAAGAGCTAATAGGAGGCTTTGACTTCACATCAGATCCAAGGGAAGTAGAAGCTATACCAACATCATATTAACCGTGATAATAACTGTCATTTATGGAGCCCTTACTATGTGCCAAGCACTGAGCAAGCATTATCTCATTTAATTCTCACAACAACTCTAGAAGGCAAAAGGTATTATTATCCCCATTTAATAGATGATGAAACTGAGGCCCTAGGAAGTTGAGTAATTTGCCCAAGGTCACACTGCTAGAAACGGATAGAGGTGGGGATTCAAACCCAGCCATTTGGACTCTGCAGTCTGTGCTTTTAGCCAGCGATCTCTTGGCTCCTTCTCCCACCCTTTCTCTCCACCCCCAATTGCATCCAAGACATTTGCTGAACGACATATATACAGTGAGAGGAAAGAAACTCCATTCATTCATTCCACCAACTTTTGAACCATTGTCTGTGTTTGAGACTTGCCTCCCTCTACTGTCTTCAGGGATATGATCGTCTGAGGGAGAGAGAGATAGCAAAAGAGTGATAAAATGGCGTAAGTGCTGTAACATGATATTGCTGTCGAGAGAGGCCCTAGAGCATGGTGGCCAAAACCGGGCCCCAGCACCAGGTTTTTGGGCACAAAGCCTCTCTTAATAGGTGTGTCACTTTAGGTGGGTTACTTGGCTTCTCTCTGCCTCAGTTTCCCTGTCTACAAAATGGGAACAATATTCCTTATCTCACAATGTTTTATTAAAGATCAAATGAATTAATACTTGAAAAAGCACTTAGGTAGTGCCTGGTACATAGTAAGCACTTTATTCAACAAATACTTATTGAGTGCCTGCAATATGCCAAACACTGGTGCAGGATATTGGGACATAACAGTGAACAAAATAGACAAAAATACCTGACTTTGTAGAGTTTGTATTGTTGCTTACATTCTAATGATAGCTATTATTATTATTTTGTGTTGTTTCTCTTTTTTGTATGTATTTTTCTTTTTATTAATAGTTTAAATGAATTATTGTTACATAAATAATGTTAGCTTAACTTTTTTTGTTTGTTTAAGGAGGGCGCAGCTCACAGTGGCCCATGTGGGGATCAAACCGGCAACCTTGGTGTTATTAGCACCACGCTCTAACCAACTGAGCTAACGGCCTCCCCTAGCTTAACATTTTAAAATTATTATTTTTTAAATGATGTGTTATTAATTAATAAATCTTGCTCTGTTGATCTTAAGAGGGGACAAAGCAGGGAGAGAATTCAGAGATGGGTGGGGGACTTTATTTTAAACCCCCACTGGGTCTGAGTATGGGAGTTGAAGCTATTGATAACCTACCAGCCTCAAGGTAGATGGATTGAAAAGCCTGGGGCCAGCTGAGTCTGTAGATTTGGGGCTTGAGTAAGCCCTGCTGCCAGCAGCTGGGTGGGCAGAGAAAGCATGGGGTCGAGGGTAGGGGTGGTCTGCCTAGCTGGGGCAGAGAGGATGGGAGTCAGTCTTTCTCTGAGACTTCTTTGTGAAAATCTGGTCTAAGAAGAAAGATTGGCCCTGGGTAGTTGGCTAAAGTTCATTAAGGCTACTGAGGCGAGTGAACTTGGCACTGGGGCAGGGGAAGAAATCAGCCACAACTTCTGGCAACTCCAACTGACTAACTGCTACAAACAGGGTTTCAGCCATGGGCCCTTGATACTCTAGGGTCTAACTCCCACCCCAACTTTGGTTTTCCCTCCCTGCCCCCCAGGCCGGGCACACACCTGTTTAAGAGACAATGACTTTTGATTTGTCACCTGTCATGCTGCCTGCCTGCTCCCGAGGGTGGGGAGGGCACCAGAAGGGCCATGGGAAACTGAAGCTGTTGTGAAAATTAA
Source organism: Rhinolophus ferrumequinum (assembly GCF_004115265.2). NCBI lineage: Eukaryota > Metazoa > Chordata > Mammalia > Chiroptera > Rhinolophidae > Rhinolophus > Rhinolophus ferrumequinum. Next base: position 16,858,363 of record NC_046299.1, on the reverse strand, counting down.
ACGGGGAGGGGCAGGTGTGCCTGGGAGAGCCCTGTGAGAACAGGTGCTCTGTTCTCACGTTCTCATGGTCCCAAGAGAAAAGGAGCCTCTGGCTGAGCACAGGGATGTCACATGGCCAACTGGGGAACCCCCTCCCCAAGCCCATGTAGAGCGAGCGATCGTGGGGGGCTTGCGGCACAGCAGGGTGTTTAATTTGTAGTTGGTGAGGGCCAGGGACGCCCCTGGAACTTTGTTTGGAGACACTCCGTTTAAACTTTTGGCTAATGGAAGGTGTCATTAGTTTGGGGCGGAGGGGGAGTTCTGACCCATGGTAGCTGGTGCCTGCACACGTGTAACTATGGCTATGTGCCTGTGCCAGGGAGGGCAAGGCTGCATTGCATGTCTGGGTACCTATGTCTGCATCCATCTCTGAGTGGAGCTGTGTGTACATGTCTGGGTGCCTGCTGTCTGTGAGTCTGTTCATGTACATACATGAATATGATTTGCGTGTTGGGTTGGGGTGGGCAAGAAGGAATGCTATAGAGCAAGTCAGGAAATGTAGATTCCCTGGGGTCTTCTCACAGCTGAGCCGCTTATGGAGGGGCCCTTGGGGTCTGTCCCTCTGCTCTCCAGGCTTCCCGTCATAGACCCTGTTGGTTAAGCTACAGTTTCTAGCGCTGGTGGCCCTGAGCTCACTGGGTTCTCGGTGCCATGGCCTGGAGCGAGGAGAGGTTCCCGGGCTCAGGGAGCCTCTGCAGATTGGCAGAAGGTAATGGGATGTACCCTGTGACTGTCTCATTGGTCCCTTAGCACTGAGCTCAGGAGCCATCAGCCTGGCATTGCACCCCTGCTCCCTGCCACATCCTCTGGACCAGGCTGCACCGAGGACAGGAAGAGAAGATCTCTGTCAGCCCACAGACCCATCCAACCAGCAGCCAGGCCAGGGAATGAATCAGTATTCAGTGCTCAGAGTGGCCTCGTGTTCTCAGCCTGCTCTGGCCACTTCCTGTTGGAGGCAGCCCTCAGGCTCCCTGATCTCATGGTGAGAAAATGCTATTTCCAGAGAAGCTGCCCAGGATGGCTGTAAGCAGGGAGGGGGTTGAGGGTGGTAGCTACCCCTGAATCTGGCCAGCCAAACGGGGTCTGTGAAAGCAAACTAAAAAATCCATGGCACCCACCCATTCCTGCTCAGACTTCCACTGTCTCTATCTGTCCCTCTTATTCCCATACTGGTTGTCCTATTGGAAAAACTCTAGTGCGATGCTGTCCAATGAAACGTTCTGCAATGATGGATGCTGTCCAATATGGTAGCCACTAGCTACATGTGGCAATTGGGTGCTTGAAGTGTGGCTGGTGTGATTCAGGAACTGTGTTTTTATTAATTTAATTTTGGACATCACACCTCTAGTGAACCACTTCCTAGTGAAGGGACTAAACATGGTGTCACCATCCAGATGGATGCTTGACACCATACCAATGACATAGTTCCTCCATGTCCGTTGGTCCTCATTGGAGCCTCACAGCAACTCTGCCAGTCAGAGGCAGAAATTACTAAAGTCAAGCGACGTGCCCAAGGTCTCCCAGCCATTAGAGAGGTGGGACTGGAGCCCAGGTCTTCTCATTCTAAAAGTGGGGTTCACTCTATTACTAGCCTCTTTCCAGCAGACCTACAATCAGACACTGAGAGTTCAGCCAAAAATGATGACTGATGCTAGACCCAAGCTTGACTTATGGAGAAGAGGTTTTAGGGGTTGCTTTGACCAGGCACTGGGGCTCTAAAGGTTTCTCCTCTGCTACCACCTGGCTTGGGATAAAGGCCTGACTTAGAAAAAGCTGACTCGTGTGAGTCAGACAGCACTTAGAACCGGCTCCCACTATGTGCAGAACTCTAGCTGAGGCTACAGGGCAAAAAGAACAGGGAATCTGCCACCAGAGCTCAGGAAACAGACACACACGAGGCAATTAATGGCAGCTAAACAAAGAAAAGTGGCTGGAGTGACCTGGGCGAGCCCGGCTGGGGCCGATCCACCCAGAAGGGCTTCTTGCCTCTTAGTCAGTGACTCTCCTGCATTTGATGCTTTCATCCATCTCCAAGGGTCATTTCTTGACAACTTTCTCTTTCAAATATCTATTGTATGTAACAAAGCCCCCCAAAACATAATGGCTTCAAATAACAACTATCATTTATTTGTTCAGGATTCTGCAGCATAGGCAGGGCTTGGTGGAGACGCTCATCTCTGTTCCTTAGGCATCAAGCTGAGCAGTTCTTCTGCTCATCTGCGGGTGGGGGTGTCACGCATGTGGCTGCATCTGGCTGGCTGAGGCCTGGACTGACCTGGAACCCTGGGATGGCTGGGTTTCTCTGCCTCTCCCTCAAATCAAAGCCACCCCCTCTTCATGTGGCCTCAGCACATGGCCTCTTCTGCAGAGGAGCTGGACTTCTTACCTGGAAGCTCAGGCCTCCTATGGCAAAACAATGAGGCCTGGAAAGAAAGACTCCCAGCCCCTGTCTCTCAGGGTATTCTGAGGGTGCGGGGACAGAATGTGTATGTGCAGTACATATCCGGGCCTGGCTACTATGACCATCAGCTCACATTGGTGCTGCTGTGTCTTTAGTCGCGGCCTCCCCCACCTAGACCGGTGATGAAGCCCTAATGCTCCACCTGGGGCCTGCTAGTTTTATCTTTCAAAGCTCCTCCCCCTGACACCGCACTACCCTCTACCTAACTGAACTGCACTCCACAAAATGCACCCTGTGTTTCTGAGTGCCTCTGCACTCAGCTCTCTGCCCAGAACGCCCTTCTTCCAGTTGTCCATCTGGCCAATTCTCCCCAAGGCCTTCCCTGAGCCCTCCCCAGAGCTGCTTTTCTCTGCTTTTCCCCAAGTTGTTCAGAGGTGACAGTGGCTGAGCTAGACAGTGAAGGCAGGCAGGGCCTGAAGCTTGCAGGTCCTTTCTCAGAGGCCCGAGGAAGCAGCCGAGGGGAAAGTCTGCTCAGGAACCTGGCCCAGATCATGGCAGTGGGCCCCAGGGGTCAAACACAAGGGCTCTGGAGCCAGGGTCATGGTTCAAATCCCACTTACAACCTAAATTTTTGGTACCTCCATTTTCTCATCGGTACAATCAAGATAAAATAGTACTTAGCTCCTAAGTCTCTTGTGAGAGTTAAATGAGAAAAAGACACGGAAGGCACCTGTGTCCAACGCATGGCAAACACTCCCTAGTTATCACTTTTACTGTTATCAACACGCCTATGTGCTCCTCATAGGCCAGGCTGTGGGCTGCAAACTCCATTGTCAGCTGGGGTTTCAGCTCGGCAGGAGGGAACCAAGGCTGACCCTGCTGTGACCTGCAGCCTGCTCCTCTCTCCGTCTCGCACAGCCCTGAGAGGCCAGCTGTAACCACAGAGCGACCTGTCACAAGGTGCCCTGTTGCTGAATTCCCTGTTCCTTCCGGTCAGTGCCTCCCTGCCTGGACCAGCCCAGCTCCAGACCCCAGGTAGCCTGAGAGGTGTCAGCAAGAGGCCACAGCCTTCCAGCCCCCAGCATTAGTGCCTCACAGCCCCCACTGCATGTTACAGAGAAGGAATGGTCTCTACCTCCCCAGGCGGGGTACTGCTCTTTCTTCCCTCTGGCAAGGGAGCTATTGAATAGGGTGAAACCTGTACTGCTTTCCAAAATCTTGCTGGCAACTCAGTGTTAAGCTCACAGCATTTGTCACAGGGCCCTGAAACAAGTTAGGGAATGTCAGCCTTTGAGTATAGGATAGGCCCGTCTAGTTAGCTAATCAGTCGTTTTTGTTGTCCATTCTTCATCCCACAGAGATTTCCTGAGTACCTATTATGTGCCAGATGCTATTCTAGGTACTGAGGATATAGAGAGAGCAGGATTGATAAAAGGAGACCCCAAGAGAAGTGTGCCCATGTCTGGGAATTAGCAGCTACCTTGTAGCCTAAGCTTCTGGGGCTCTGTTTGGTCCCCTCCCTCACGTTCATCGATGCTTGACATGGGCAGAACATAAGCTCTGAACTCAACAGTCAGAATCTAGTCTTGGCTCTGCCTCTTATTCACTGAATAGCAAGCTGGCCCACATCTCTGAGACTCAGTGTCCTCATCCATCAAATGGAAGTGCATTTGGGAGGGCCAAGTAAAAACACCTGCAAAGGACCCAGCACGATGGCAGACACTTCCCAGCATGCAACGTGTGTCCACCCTTTGCCATCATTTGCCATCACCACAGCTCTCTCTCCTTAAGCTGGAATCTTGCCTTTCCTTCTGACTTCCTGGGGCTGGACGCAGCCTTGCTGACAATAACCACATTGCCTTTTGGACCCTGGAGAATACAGAGACTTTTCCTGTGAGCCGTTTGCCCCTTGATGCCGGGGTCACAGAGGTCTTAAAACCTGAGATCAGAGAAAAAAGAGGGGGATGCTGACAGGGGCCATATATCAGAGGACTGTCCCAGCTGTTGGCAGGAATTCCTTCCCAGCCAAGGACAGATGGGACCAGCCTCCCAGAATGCAGATCGATTGGGCACCTGGGTTGGGAGCCGACACGGAGGGTGAGGAATTCATGCGACCCTGTCATCTCCTGTCAGGAGACTCCCACGCTTTTCTTCCTGCAGCCAGGAAATGAAGTGACAGGTCATTCTGAGGGGCAACTGCTGACAGGCTCTTCTGTAACATTTATTTAGAACTGGCAGCTTCTCCTTCCAAAAGGGACTCAGGGAATGCTCTGACATTTGTGGAATGCCTACTGGCTAACCAGGCCTTTCTGCAGTCACACTGTCATTAAATCCCCACAAGAACCTCCATTTTGGTGACAAGGAAACTGAAGATCAGAGAGGTAAAGTTACTTGCTGATATCACCCAGCAACCCGAAGGCAGAGGAGCATTAGAAACCTGGTTCTTTTGACTGTCATGTTTGTAAATGCAGATATGGCAGGACCAAAAAATAAAATCAAATAAAAACACAAAAATGGACTATCAAAGATCAGAGAAAGCAACTGTTGTTACCTTCTGGAAGGAGCTTCTAAGAATAGGATATACATAAGGCATTTATAATGCTGATAAAAGCATTAAACATCTTCTGGAGGGATATGTAAGAAACCATTCACAGTACAAACCTTTAGGAAGAGAAATGAGAATGGGGGAGGGATCAATGAGAGGATTTTGCTTCTTATTCTGTCTTTCTATAGCATTTGAACTATTTTTCATGTGCATTTTAAAAGCAGAAACATAATTCCCTGGAGTATTATGCTAAATGAAGTAAATCAGAGAAAGGTAAATACTGTATGATTTCTCTTATATGTGGAATCTAAAAAGAAGCAAACAAGCTCATAGATTCAAAGAACAGATTGGCAGGTGTCAGAGGTGAGGTGTGGGGGTGGGATAAATAAAACAAAAACAAAACAAAATGACAACAACAACAAAACTTGACGCTGTAGGGTAAATGGGTCCATAAAAAACGTAAATGGCTTACAAATAAATTAATTAAAGAAACAAATGCATAGCACAAACAAAGGGTCATCTGCGTGGAAGGAGTAGGGATCATTTTTAATTTTCTTTGTGATTCTTTTCTGAAATAAAACTTATGTATTTCTTCCTTTAAAAAGACTTTGAGAAGCTGATGAAAGCTGACTGAATCCCAGGAAAATTTCACAAATACATTTATTTCTATAATTAAGAATTCTTTGTAGGGAAGATCAGAGGGAATGCTTATTTATATGTAAAAGACAGGCTATACCAAGATTCCCATGACTGAAAGCAGAATACAGTTCTCTGACATCTGTATTGAAGATGTTGTCATCAATAATTAAAAATGGAAAAACAAAAACCTAGGCGAATGTGGTTTCTGGAACCAAGCATTTTATTTCACGTTGAGCCCCATACCTTAAATGGAGCTTTGAACACAGTAGATGCCGCCCAAAAATCCATTGGTTAATGGATAATTGTCTGTTGGATCCTGATGGCAGGTGCCCAGTCAATACTTATTAATGGAAACGAATGATAAAATGCTATTGATCCCAACCACTCTCCCTGGACCCCAGGTATGTCCTTAATCCAGGTGGGGACAGCAGATGAGTGTCAGAGTTAGGCTGGGTTTCAAGGGAGCTCTCCCCACCCTACGAAGGGTGGGACTGACCCCCGTCACTGTCCAGTGTCTGGCAGGGTCTTCCCTTCCTGACTGCCCTTTCAATACAGCACACAGAGGATGCGTGGGCTCAGCCTCATTCAATATTGACTGCTCTTTTCCATCTGCTCACCCTCCTCCCAACACATGCAGGTGTGCGGAGGCCTGAGTTGAAACCCTCATTCTCATGTCTCTCTGGGAGCCAGAATCCAACCCTATAGGATTCCTTTCCTCGGACCCAGGAGATGAGAAAGCACACAGAACTGTGGGCATGACATTTCCTCCAAGGCAACACGTCTCCATGTGAGTGCACCATTTTCCTTCAAACCAGATGAATTTTCCAACTTCCCTCTCTGATTATAGACTGCCATTCACCCCATCACCCAGGCCCACAGCCTCAGTCTCCACCCCACTCCCCAAATCCAGTCTCCAATCACTAGGTGTCATGAGCACTGCCTCCACCAGGCCCACCTTTCCATCCTCAGGCACCCTGATCTCAGGCCTGGACTATTGCAGTAGACTCCTGACTTGCCTTCCTGCTTCCAGGCTCTCTACCTCCAATCCAGCCTGCACAGGGTAGAGCCCCTCTTCATCCATGCATGATCATGCCCAGAAACATTTGAGAGCTTCCCAACACCTTCAGGCTAGGGTCTCCCATGTTCACTAGCATCCATTTAACTTAACCAACACCTGTATCACGCTCGCCCTGGACCAGGTACTATTTAGCCTAAGTGGTTTGCAAATATTAACTCATTTAAGGAGCACAAAATGAGGTTGGTAGTGTTATTATCACTGTTTTACAGATGGTGAAACAAAGGCACAGGGGGGTAAAGGAACTTATTACAGTCACATCATTCGTAAATGACAGAACCCAAATTGGAACCCAGCTAGGTCTAGCTCCGGAGTCCTCATTCCTGCCTATGGGCATTTATAACCAGAATGCTGTGTGTCAACACCCTGGCTACCTTTTCATAAGCTGGTGTCTTCCTTGCTTTCCCAACTTTCTCCTCCAGCTCCTGGGTCCAGTCAAACTGCTTGAGCGTGACTGTCCTCTGATCCTTTCCTCCCTTGAGGACTCCCTGGCTCTGCGTTCCTCCTGCATGGAACACCACTCCCACCCCTTCTCTCCTTCTAGCTCTTACTCCTGTTGAGGCTAAGTTCTAGCCCACTTCCCTGCCTCCAGCCTCAGTGCTCACCCACACCTCCTATTATTTCCCCTCAGCCCTCACCTCGTGCTCTTGTCCAGCTGTATTGCCAACCCTCTTGTGGGGTCCATAAAGTCTATCTTCCCTGTTCCTCGAGGGCAGAGAGAGCATGTTGCAATTCTCACAGATCTCCCATGCTAGCCCATTACCACAGGGAGCTGGGGGAACTGGTGAGACTAGACCAGTGAGGCAAGGGAGGGCGTGGGCTTCCTGGAGGAGGTGGACATGCATGGACATTGGGTTCTACAAGGGGAGAAGGGGAGGTCCTAAGGACTCGCCCCTGCCTGCCTCTGCCACCTCGTGATTGACCCATTGCCCCTCTTCACACAGCTCCTGGCACCCTGATCTCCTCATTCCTGTCCTGAGGCATTTGTGCCTGGAATGCTCTGCAGGGCTGGATTCTTGTCTTTCCAACTCAAGTGTCACCTCCTCTTTGAGGCCTTCCCTGATCACTCTATCCAATGTTGCCATCTCTCTCTCTCTCTCTCTCTCTCTCTCTCTCTGTCTTTCTCTATTTCTCTCTTTATCCCCCCCCACCCCGCACTCACTCTGTTTTATTTTTCATTGTGTTCCTTATCAGTTCCCAAAGGTATTTACTTCTTTCCTTGTTTGTTGTCTGTTGCCCCCACCACCCTACTTTGACAGCTCTCCCTTGTTCGCCTCTGAATTCCAGCAAGTTGCGCAGGCCTGGCACATAATAGGCCATCAACAACTATTTACTGCATGAAAGAATGAATAAAGGGCCCAATCAGTGAATCTTGTTTCTTGTGGACCAATGAAATCGTGCAGGGGCCAGTGCCTCTCCTGCCCCTCTGTGGCTGGGAAAGACCAGCTGTGCCCATAGGTGGCTGGCTGCAACAAGAAAACCTCCCCCAGATAAATGTCTTTGGCAAGAAGCCAAAAAGGCATTGTGGGCACATCTGGAGAGGTCAGGGCACAGGGACTGGGGATGAAGGTGGTCTTGGTCCCCAGAGTTTCCCACTTAAGTGGGACGAGCTGCAAAAACCCCTTGTTGGCTTCAACCCTGATGCAAATCTTTCAAATGTGTAGGTCATTTTTACCATTGTGATAAGCAAAATAAGTTTCATGTAGGCATAACTTCCTTAAGCAACCATTTTTCTATTAGACTCTCCTATGAGCTCCAAAAGGTAAGCAGGAATCTGATTTAATGAAAGATGAAGTTGAGGTTCAAAGATATTAAACGACTTATCAAAAATTACTCAGCTCTAAGTTCTTGTCCCAAACCAGATCATTATTGAATAATGTTCACTCTTATTCTCATTGCAGGGGCAGGGGTCATTTGCACAGAAGAGACCCTAAGGAGCGGGGTTGTTGATACTATTTAACTCTTATTAACCCTATTAACCCTTAACCCTATTTCTATGCATCAGGAAGTTTTCTGAGACACTTACGTGTAGAAACTAATTAATCCTGACACTGTACCTATGAGAAAAGAACAATTGTAGTATTCAGTTAACAGACGAGGAAACTGAGACAGAGAGGTTAAGAAGCTTGCCCATAGATACACAGCTAGTGAGTGGGTGTGACAGCAGTACTGATTCTCTCCAAATAGTCCATGTGTTTCCTTTTGTTTCCTGCCCTCTTCCTTTGAGGACTAGTTCTAGCCAATGAAATATGAGTGAAGGGATATCTGTCACTTCCAAACAACAGAGACAGTGAAAAGCTTGGGCACAATTCTCTAGTCTCTCCTTTCCTCTGACTTGAAAAGGGTGGAGATGTGCAGACGGTGTGGTTCCAAGATGATGGCACCTTCCATCACCTGGATCCCTAAGTGTGGAGCAGACTGTGTGGAGCAGAGTCCCTCACTGTCCCACATGGGACGTGTAGAATGGGGGGAGAAAACAAACTTTCATTGTGTTGACCTCAGATATTTGGGGATTGTCTATCATCATACCTCTCCTAGCCTATCCTGAGTAACACAGTAAAGGAATCCAGGCTCAACCCAGCTCCATCTTAACCATGAATTCTAAGGCTCAACCCTTAGAGTATCTGGGAATGAATCTTACTTAGTAATGTTCACCAAAATCCTCAGAACAAATTGGGCCACTTCTCTTCTTCCCCAGCACTCCCCAAATATGGAAGGGACATATCTCAGGAAGCCTCTGGGTATCTTAAAACCTTCATTAGTAACCCTACTCTGTCTGTTTGGTTCTGGTGGAGCCCAGGACCCAGCCTGGGCAATGAGAGCACTGAGTCCTCCTAGCCCAGCAACCATGAACATGACTCCAGTTGGGGCAGACAGGGCAAATCCCAGGACTTGTGTACAATTCAGCAGAACAAGAAACACTCTTCTGCTGATCCTTAGGGATGTAGGCCTGAGCTGATGACCATTTTGCCACCCTGTGCGACCTAGGAGTGGAGCCAAACCAGCTCTACTCAAAAAAAGTCCATTATTGACCAAGGTAGTTTGAAAAGGAATTTTCTGTCACTTGCAACCAAAAGAGTTCTGAGTGGGATGTTACTACCCCATCTGTCTCTGCCATGCTGCCGGGCACTGTGTGTTCTAGATGGAGGTGAAAGAGAAATGCCTTGGGATCCAGGTGGCCAGGAATAGGGAGCACTGTTAATAGTCAGAGGCCTGAAAGAGATGGTGGGCTTGGGCACAGTGGGGCTGAGGTGCTGGTGGGATACCCAGACAGAGAAACCCAGAAGGCGGGAAAGGAAGTGTGGGTACAAAGGAAGAGGGTGCTGGAGCCTCTGATCCAGATATAGCAAGTGGCAGCTGAGTGTGTGGGAAGACATGCAATCATGGAGGGACTGGGGGATCAGAAAGAGGATGGAGAAGAGAATGGAGGCCATAATTTGGGAAGTGAGACTCTTACTGCAATGTAAGAAAGAATTAGGAATGAAGGGCAATCAAGGAGTAGAGCTGTGTGTGGCCTGGAGCAAGCTTCTGAGCCACTCTTTCCCTCGGTTTCTTTTTCTGTGAAATGGGTTCACAGTCTCCTTGTATTGTGCTGTGGTGGGGATGGAGAATACTTGGGAAGCCCTTCTCTGGCTGCCAGACATGAGATAGTGTTTATTAGTCAAATGGGAAAACAGAGATAGAATACCCTGTATAGATGTGGAAAGAGTTCCAGAAGGCGCTGCTTCCTTCCTAGCATTCCCCAAATGCTGCACTCACAGCCTGTTGCCACGCCTCTCTCTCCAGGCCAATGGGAGCTCCTGGAGTGGCAACCAGAACCTGTTCCCCTTGTGTCCCAGAGCCCCCACAGTGACTGGCACAGAGTGAGTGCTGGGTGAGTGCTTGTTGATATTTAGAGGAATGAAAGAAAGACTAGTTGAGGTGATGACTTCTCCAGAGGAGGAGAGACCTGAGAAGGGGCAGTTGGATTTGTCTCATAAGAAGTCACTGGTCACTGTTTGCAGTTGGTCCTCAAAGAGTTGACAGAGGATCTGTAGCCTCTCCAGGCTTCCCTGTCCCTCCACAGGTCACTGCCTACCACCACCTGCCCCCCAGCAGGTAAAAGGAATAAGGGGACAGGGGGGATCTGGCTGCACCCTCATTGAGTTTCCCAAGGGGCAGACCTGACTCTCTTTCTCAGGCTAACTTGTCACCAGCTGGCAGGTAGCCAAGGCTGCTGCCCCCTCAATTTGGTAGGAGCTCTTATCTCAGAAGCTGCTAGAAGAATTTGGCAACTTTGACCCTCTTTCCTCATTCCTGGGGCAGTCTGGCAGACAAAGACGTTCCAAACAGCAGCTGAGCTCATCCCCAGAAGCGCCACACACACACCAGGCCACCTGGGTGGTGGCACCTAGGGCACTTCCTCCAAAGCGAGCCTCCAGGGCACCTGCATCTTTGTTATACGCGGAGAGATGCAGGAGGTTTGATCTGATGTGAGGTGGGGTGGAGGGACCGATTAGAGCCCACTGCTCCTGAATCCCTACCTTGCACAACTCGGCTCTCCCTGAGGCCCTGCATTCCACCTTTCGGGTTTAATGCACTGGGTGTTGAGTCCTCCACCATTCCTCCTGGGGGAGAGGGGGTAGGACACAGTCACTGCAGGGAAAACAAACAAATCCCACAGCCAGTCCCTCTGGACACAGTGAGAACTGGGAGTTGCTGGAGGGGAGATGTGGAAAGCCTAGTGAGTGGAAAAGTACCACAAAAAACCTTTCCCTCTTTCCCTCCTACACAGCTCTGTGACAGCACTGTGGGGCGGAGCTGAGTGTCACTGTTCTTCCCTTCAGTGCACATGTACTGGGCACCAACTCTATGCCAGTCACTGGGCCAGGTGCTGGTGACACCCTGTTTGTTCAATCAAAGGTGAGGGTGATGTGAGACTCTCTCTCTCTTACTGCCCGTGAACCACTGAGTCTGGACGGGAGTCAGGGGAAGCTGAGGCACTGCAAGGTCCTCCCGACCTGCCACCCTCCTGCCCTTGCCTCTGTCACAGTGCAGAGGAGGGGCACGTGCTGATGGGACACTAAGGAGCAGAGCTGAGTCCTGAAGACTGGTGGGGGTCTTGGAAGAAGCCGCCCCCTCCCCTAGTCCCTCCAGTCCCTGGGATGGGGCTGGATTCTCCCCAGTTCCTTCCTAGCTAAGACAATCAGTCTTCCAATGTGAAGCATCGCTTAGTCCTAACCCCTAGGAGAAAGGTCTCCCTGCCCCCCAGAGATTCCCCCAGACACTGTCTTTTCTTTGTTCCCAGCTGGAGCCCCTCCCTGGATTCCAGGTAAGCCCTGAGAGTAGAGCAGGTAGAGCTGTCCTATCAGATTATGGGAAACTTGTTAGAAAAGTAAATGTCATGTCTGGAGGTGATCCAGCAGTTCCCTCTAACAAGCCCCCAGATGATTCTGATGCCACTGGGTGGGAACCTCAGGCCTGCAGAGAACACTGAGGCTAGAATGTGCTGGGGGGCTGCATGTGAAATGGGGAGAGGGGAATGAGAAGTCCAGCAGCTGACTTTCTCTGAAAGATGGAGCTGGGTCAGCTTCGGGGCCAGGGCTCTGCCCTCCCTCAGGCTGGGATCTTGTGGTGGCAGGTGCACCAGGTAGGTCCTGATTTCCATGAGCTTTTCAAAGGGATCTGAAACCTTCAGAATATCAAGAACCTTTTCTTGAAAAGCTTTAATTTATTTATTTAATACACAATTAACATTTTAATACATTCTCCCTGGAAAAAGTTAAATCAAAACAGAAGAAACAACATGGAAAAGTCCTCCTTTGGTGCCCCCCCAATGCTAGACACACCCCACCCCCAGAAACAGCATTGTTATCTGTCTGGCATTTATCCTTCGAGAACATTCTGTACATTGGTATGTTTGTACAAAAGCACAAGGTTTGGATGTTTTTACATAAAGAGGATAAGGGTGGGTTGTGCTTCAACTCCCCATGTAATAGCACGTGACAGGCTCTGGGCCTCTTCTCAACATTGTCTCTAGTGTGGTGGCCACTGGGGCAAGAGAAAAAAGCAATTTCACACCACATCAGAGCTCGTCCCTTTTCTTGGGCCCTCCACATCCTCCCTAGTCATGCCTACCTTACCCAGAGCATTCAAGGTGCGAATACACACACACACACACACACACACACACACACACACACACACACGTCTGATCTGAGGAATCCCTTCCATCCTTGCCTAGCACGGAACCCCTGAAATCCCAGGCACCAAGGTGCCACGGCTCTGGGGCCTCCTTTGGCTCCAGGGCAGGCATTCCTGGGTCCTGGAGTTGGCCTGTCTGGAACCTGCAGACAGATGGGCATTGGAAGTGTGTGTCACCACTGAAAGAGTTGTGCATGTTTGTACGTACATTTATCCTGACGGGGAGTCCAAAGCTTTCCCTCAGATTCCCGAAGGCGTCTGAAACCCCAACAAGGATTATAACTACAATTGTGAGTGGATTGCCTCTCAATAGAGAGAGCAATCCCTCCCTTTCTAGAGTACTTTCTAACTCACGGTCACAGGCTCAGGAGTCAGTCGGCTCTTGGGCAAATGGTGGCCTGACCCTCCCACAAGCTTGGACCTGGACACAGGGTGCTCACTTTCCAAGTGACAGAGTCACATGGAGGAGTCACAGGTGAGAGGGTGAGGCAGGCGAGCAACCCAAGTGTACTGGGTTGAATAATGTCCCCCCCAAACCCATCTCCTTCCTGGAACCTCAGAATGTGACCTTATTTGGAAATAGGGCTGTTGCAGATGTAATTGAGAAGAGGTCAGACTGCAGTAGGGTGGGCGTTTCATCCAGCAGGAGTGAGGTCCTTATACAAGAGAAGAGAACAGACACAGAGGTCACGGAGGGAAGAACACCAGGTGAAGATGGAGGCAGAGACTGGGTCCCACACAATTGCTGGCAGCCAGCAGGAGCTGGGAGAGAGGCATGGAACTGTCTCCCTCAGGAACCAACCCTGCAGACACGTTGATCTCAGACTCCAGCCTCCAGACTGTGAGAGAATTCTGTTGTCTAAGCCGCCCAGTTCGTGGGGCTTTGTTATGGCAGCCCTAGGACATGAATACAACTCGATAGAGGCAGCAAAAAGTACAGCTCCACAATGGCTTCCAGGGAGACCCTGAAGCCCCCTCAGGGTCCCCAACTGTCAGTTACTGACATGGCTGAGTCTCTTTGGTTCAGAATCTGCACTGTGTCCCACACTAGTTGGTGTTGTGCTCACTCAGGTGTGCAGTCAGCTTTCAGCCTGGAGAGATTTCTCCTGTAAACAGCCAAACCAAACACACATTCCCCTTCAGGCCCCCGAGTCACCTGCCACTTGGCAATGCAAGGACGTCAGCCCAGTTCCTGGCTGGCAGCACTGACAGGCGCCCATCTGCTCCGGAAGTGCCCGGCTGGATAAACACAGCCAGACTCTGCCTCCCACGGCCAGGCCAACAAGGCCAGGAGGGTTGAGCGGAAGCCCTGGGACTCAGGCCTCAGGCCCCCAGGGTCACTTTGTACCCCAACCTGGCCCCTGGCTGCCCTAGTAAGAACGGCATTCTTGGAAAATGGGAAGGAAGACACTAGAAAGGAAGAGTTAGGGCTTGTCATAGGACCCAGTGCATCTCCCAGGTGACTTCCTTGGGTCACTGCCCCCGCTCATCGGCCCTCCCCTTGCCACTCACACCCACATAAAGCCATCTGCCACCCTTGCCCCCATGGCAGGCACCACAGCCTTATGACTCAGCGCCCAATCCTGAGGCTGCTCTGTGGGTGGCCGCTCCGGAAACTTGGTGGGGAGGGGGCCTGAGCTGAGGGTGGGATGTGGGGAGAAGACACATTCAGACCCCTTGTGGCCTTTCCCAAAGCACCAAACCCTGACAGACTTCATGCGGTTTTTAAAGCAGACCAACTCTCCAGCAGAGGTATTGCCTAAAATGCAGTGGTCTAATTAAAATGCACCTAATTCAGTTCCCATTTCCTCCAGGTTCCACCACCTGTTCTCCAGGCCAGACTGGGTTACCTCTCCTGTGCCACCCCCAACCCCTTCAGCCCCCCCGAACAGCATATTCACCCCTTGACTGGGTAAATTTCCAGGAAGGTGCTAGAGATTTCATGTCATCTCCTCCCAGTCTTCAAGAAAAGAGTTTGACCCCAAGTGTTTATCCCAAAGGAGGCAGCAATGGTGAGACTCTAGAGTAGTCAGGGAGACCTCTGAAAGATAATGCTGAGCTGAAAAATGAATGATGAGATATAGGTAGTGAAGAGGTGGAAAAAGAGGTGTCTAGCTGGAGGGAACAGCAAATGCAAAAGACCTGGGGCAGGAATGTGCTTGGGCTCTTTCAAGGACCAGGAAGAAGGCCAGTGTGTCTGGAGCAGTGAGCGTGAGGGGCAGTGGGGGAGGGGAGGAGGAGAGGGATGCAAGGCCAGACCATGCCTGGCCTCGTAGCCATGGTAACGAGTTTGGATTTTATTCTAATAGCAACAGGAAGCCATAGGAAGGTTTATAAGCAGGGCTATGACCATTATGACTTATTGCTTAGAAAAATCACTGGGGCAGCTGTGTGAAGAATGGATTAAAGAGGCACAAGCAGCTGTGAGGAAGCTACGGTGACCTGGACCACAGTGTCACCTGTGGGGATGGAGGGAGGTAGAAGGCAGATACCTTGATGCTACCCCATGTCCTGAGCACTAGGCCTGGCTGGCATGCACCAAATGACAGAACACAGAACTGGGGGCCAGAGAAGAAGTGGGTGCTGGTGGCTACATGTGTGGCCAGGGATAGGAGACTGGGTGGCAGTGACAGAAAGGTGAGGAGGCCACCTGTCCTGGGCTTGAGGCCAGTAGCCCTGGGGTGGCAGCAGGCAGGGGCCAGCGCTGGGGATCCCACATCCTTCTTTCGGTTCCCTAATGTGTATGATCTTTCCATTTTTAAATAAAAAGTCATTGTTAGAGCCCCAATTTGCAACATAATAAGTGTTTCAGAAATAAAAACCTGGAAGTAATTAGAATAAAAAGTTTATATTCATTTTTATATTTCAAAATGTTTAACTTCTATGTACACATGATAAAAAGTTCAGCTTGCAGGAACACACAGCAAAAGAACTCTCCCTGCATCACATCCTTGTCCCTAGAAAATATTCTGTTATCTGTTCATTGTTAATTTTTCCAGAAATATTCTCAGCATATACACACATATATATTACATATCCTATTTTTAGATATGGAAATAGCATAGAATACTGTTTTGTATCTTTTTTCACCAAACAATATTTCTTTTTTTTTTTTTAATAAATTTTATTGGGGAATATTGGGGAACAGTGTGTTTCTCCAGGGCCCACCAAGTCGTTGTCCTTCAATCTGGCTGTGGAGGGCGCAGCTCAGCTCCAAGTCCAGTCGCCATTTTCAATCTTAGTTATGGGGTGGGGGGCAGGCCCCCATCCCATGCAGGAATTGAACCGGCAACCTTGTTGTCGAGAGCTTGCCTCTAACCAACTGAGCCATCCAGCCTCCCCCCAAACAGTATTTCTTAAATATCATTTCATATGAGTCCATAAATCACTATTTTCTATTTAATTCTTTTTCAGTATCTGCACCGTATACGACTGCACAGCCATATCGTACAGGAAAATAGGTATTTAGATGGTTTCCAGGTTTGGGCTCCTATAAACAATGTTACAATAAACATCTTCATATGTAGTAGGTCTTTGATATTTCTGTTGGATAAATTCCTAGAAGAGGAATTTCTAGCTCAAAGGATAATTACATTTTTTTTCTGTTTGGATAAATATTGACAAATTGCTGTTTGGAGCAGTTGGACTGATTTACTCCCTTCTCCCACTCCCAGCTAACCCTGACAGCACCGCCTTCACAATGTCAACACAAGGCATCTTCCAAATGTTTCCTTTTGCCAACCTCATGACACCTGCCAGTTTGCACGTATTGAAGGTAAGCCCACCTTCATTGGTGTAATGAATGTTATCACCCGTAGTATGCAGATTGGAGAGCTCAGTTCACCAGCCCCAGGACAAAGCCAGTGTCCCAGCCCTACTGTGACCAACAGCAAGGGCGGAAACCACCACCAGAGAGAGGATAGACAAGGCCTGGGGGAAGCAGAGGCCAAGCGAGGGAATGGTGGCCTCCACAGACGCTAAGGCTCTAGCAGTCAAGAAGGGGGAAGGGAGCACACAGGTCAGAAGCCAAGAGACCAGCCAATGGTCTGGTCTATAAACTTACTCCACCAGGACCCGCGACACAGCGCTGCCTCTTCTGCCCTCCTGCCTGGCCAGCCGGAGGCCCGGATGTGGGTGTCGGTGAGCCATATTAGGGCCATGGGAAATAGGTCACTTGCTGGAGGAGTAGAGAATTTAGGAGCAGAGATAAGAGTGGTTGTTGACATCTGGGACTAAAGCCCCAAGTTTCCTTTCTTCCCACCATAAACAGATTGGCGGTTGCAAATCAGGAAAATGTGGACTCCATTCAAATTGAGAGAGAAAGAGAAAGAGAGAGAGAGAGGTACCTATCAATAAACCACCGTGTAGCCAAATGAACCCAAGTTTAGTATCACTGTCTAAGCCTGTTTGGGAGCCTCTTGACTGCCTATTCTTCTAAGGGGCTCAACGTCCGTGAACTCAAAGGTAATGGAATCAGCTTCAGCAATAGCAATGTTCTAAATAAAGAAACGCAAGCAGAGCTACTGACCTTCGGCAGAAAACTCTTCTTGTAGGCCTTGGACTTGAAGTGAGGAATATACACTTTGAGAGGGGTGTGTGTGTGTGTGTGTGTGTGTGTGTGTGTGTGCGCACGATGTATTTCAGGTGTGGCTGAAAAGTGAGAAAGTTCTCCCATGTTAACTAAGACTTGCCTATTAAAAAAAAAAAAAAAAAAACTTTTAAGAAAAAAAATTAGAGTAAGGCAGAGAAACCTGATAGTTTTGAAACTGACATTAGGGTCCATTTGAGTGTAGGGGGAATTATTCATAGAAAGGAGTCCCAAAAGAGTGGGTTTGCAAAAGCTCCCCTCCCAGGCTCATGGCACAAGCTGAGCAGCAATTTGAAAAGCCCACTATGGAATGTTCCAAAGTGGGCAGGTCCAGGTTTGAGGTGCCCAGAGCAGGCTCAGACTAGACGCTTGTGTCAATAAGGAGAGGGCTTGCTGAGCACTGAGGTCAGAATCAGGCCATCACGAAGGCCTCCGAGGGAGGGGGCGGGTCCCAGGGGATCGGCCCAGAGAAGCCCAGGGTGTGGTCTGTAGCCAGCACTGACCATCGGAGATACTGGGGTTTCCAGTTGTTCATCTTTCTGGGTGAAAAGAGCCTCTACTCCCTTTCCAATTTTCTGATAGTCTGTCTTCAGTGCCACCTACCCAATCATTCCACTGTCTCAGCCAGTCAGTAAATAAGCCATTTTTGAGCCTATGACAAATCAGAGACCATGTCCTGCACCATGGGGATTCAGAAGTAGACTACAAGTGGGGATGTCGGCAGTGGTGGCTCTTACACAAGGGAGTGGGGAGTATAAGGAGGTGCAATCACTTCGGAAAACAACTTGGCATTATCTCGTAGAGCTGAACTTGCACACATTGATAACCTAGTAATTAATTCCTCTCCTAGGTGTATACCCTGGAAACACACTTGTGTGAAAGATGTGAGCAAGGATGCTCAAAGAAGCATTGTTTATAACAGCAAAATTATAACCAGGAGATTATAAATTTGTCCATAACTAGGAGAAGGAATAAATTGTGAACAGTGGTCTATTGCCACAATGTAATAAATATTATGGAGTAGTGAAAATGAATGAACTATAGTGAGAGGCAATAAGGTGGATGAATCTTAGAAACAAATGATGCGTTGGAAAAGCAAGTTTCAGAGAATACATACGCTATACCACTTTTTCTAAAGCTTAAAAACAAGCAAAGCTAAAAACATTTTCTAATGAAATCATACAAATGTATCGTAAAATTGTTTTAAAGCAAGGGAATGCTAATCATAAAACTGAGGATAGTCGTTATTCCTGGGAGCAGACAGGTTATGGAACCAGGAGGAGCCCACAGGTGAGCCCACAGGAGACCCACAGGTGGGTCAGTGGTCTCAGGCATATTCTAGTTCTTGGGCCATGCAGTAGATTACAAGTATTCAATTTATTATTATGTCTTATTCATTTCATATATTCTTTTCTATCAAGAATACATAATAAACATTTTTACAGAAATAACTTCTGCTCTGAAGGAGGTTGCTATCTATATGAGAAGAAAGAAACACAGACCACCCCTCCCAAAAAAAGGTATTTTGTATGTCATAGTACAAGAAAGAACCTTATGAGTGACTGTACAAGTGACCGAAACCTAATTCAAACTAGTTCAAGCAAAAGTAAGTAGTAGTAAGAAAGTGTAAGAAAGCAAGAAAGTAAATGTGGCTCATTAATTGAGGTGGGGCTGGGACCAGGGACTCTAAAAATTCAAATAATGAGCAACTCACTTCCTCACTTGGCTTTTCTCTGTGCGTTGGCCTCATTTTCTCCCACTGCAGACAAGGAGCTCCTATCTGGTAAGGGGAGGAGAAGAAGAGATGCAGACAGTGCTAGCCTGGCTTGCAGCATGCCAGTGTAGCAAACCCAAATGAGAGAGAGAAGTTTTTCTTCCTATGTTCCATATACAAAATCCCAGGCAAGGATTCAGATTGGCCTGGTTTGGGTCACATGTCCGTCCCTGGGCCAATCGTGGTGGTCAGGATAAAGGGTATTATGTGATTGGAGGCTCCATCTAATCTCAGGGAGTGGAAGAGGGGTAGCTCCCCAGAGGAAAGGCAGTGCTGTCATCAAAAGAAGGAGCAGAAGGGATGTTGGATGGGCAAACATAACAGATGTCCACTCCCAGGACTCAGACATCCTGGGGATAAGGGCTCAGGGGAATGGAGACAACAGTGAGGCTGTTTGGAAGAGAAAGTCCTAATGTGTAAATTGAAGAACTTGAGGACTTGGTGGGGAGGGGAGGAGGCTCCAACCAGACCCTGGAGGCAGGAGACTAAGTAATGCAGGAATGGGGCCCATGTTAATTGTTCTGTGGGCTGGTTGGCTCCAGGGTGTAAAAACAAACCCTGATGCGAGGGAGTCCCTGGGAGTGGAAAATAGGTAGCAGAAGGCAGACACAGGATGTTACAGAAGCCCAGAGGACGCCCCCACATAGGCCTCGGGCTGACTCAGGGACGTTGGGGCCATGGAGGGGGCAGGCTGGAGGCAGGCTGGGAACAGAACACAGCTCTGGGCCAGGAACTCTTTCTTCTAGAAGAAGTTGCCTAAGAAGGATGGTTTCCAGCCAGGTTGATTTGGCTCACCAGCCCCAAATCAAAGCCCTCCGCAATCCCCACTCAGTTATGTGTCAGAAGGCAGCCTTCAGTGTGGGAACCAGGGCCCAGCAGGCTTTGCGGCCACTTTAATGGCTTAAGGCGTGGCAGGGACCTCCAGGCTCAAGAGTTCCTGCTTTACAGAGAAGGAGCGAGAGGAGGGGGGTCCGGGGGAAGGGAAGTGGTGCCAAACCACATCAAATTAACCATGCCACGTATCCATTATGAGTCCAGGGCTCAAGAGTGTAACCTGGATTCGAATCCATGTTCTGCCATCTGACCAACAAGTGACCTGGGCAACTTGCTTTACTCCCTGAATCTCGGCGTTCCAATCAGGGAAATGCCCCCAAATACAGTAGTAGTACCTACCTGAAGAGAGATTGGGAGGCTCCGATGAGAAAAGGTTATGGTTGGCATAAGGCTCTCCATCAATGTTTGCCACAGTTACAGTTATGCCATGACTTCAAAACTTACAGAGTCCCTGAGATGAGGGTTGTGAGCTCCGACAGGGCAGACAGCCACACAGAGGCTAAATGGCCTCTTGTTGAGGACAATGTACAGGGCACTGTACATAACATGACACACTTTCCCACCTCAGGGCCTTTGCACATGCTGTGCCCTACAATTGGAATATGCTTTCCTTGGATCCTACACAGAAAGTGTAGTTGGTGCCTCATCTTCCAAGCCTAGGGTAAATGTCACCTCCTCAAAACAGCCTTCTCTGATCACCCTAATTAAAAAACACCCTCGGCCCTTCATCCCATTACTCTCTTTTCTGATCTTCCTATCATTACGCTCTGATATTGATTTACATATTTTATTTGCTTATTCTCTGATTCCCCTCGGGAATATAAGGTCACTGACTACAGACACCTGTTCCCCATTGTATACCAAACCTAATGGGTCTCACTGGACTAAAGGCGAGGTGTCAGTAGGACGGTATTCCTTCTGGAGGCTCTAGGAGAGAAGCCATTTCCTTACTTTCCAGCTCCTAGAGGCTGTCTGCACTCACGGTTCTCTTCCTCCGTCTCCCAAGCCAACAATGGCAGATGGAATCCTTCTCACACTGAGTAGCTCTCACTCTCCTGAATCCCTCTTTCACTTATAAGGCCTTTGTAAGGACACTGGGTGCTCCGGGATAACGTCCCCATCTCAAAATTCTTGACTCAATCATGTCTGCAAAGTCCCTTTTGCCGTGTAAGGTCATATATTCACAGTTTTCAGGTTTGTGGGGGAGGCACTCCTTAGCCCTCCCCCATCAGCATGAGCACGCCAGAACTGTTGAATTGCCTCTCAGACCTGCTCGTCCTATACTTTCCCCATCTCAGAACGTGATACCCCATCTTCCCATCCCGAACCCAAGCTCCTCCTTGAGTCCTCTTTCCCTCACGCCCCACCCCTGCCACATCCAATGCATCTGAAAGTCCTGGCTCATCTCTCTCAATTGCCACTCCTGTCTCCCTTGTTCAAGCCACCACTGTCCCTCACCTGGACCTTGGCAGTAGCCTCCTCACTGGTCTCTGCTTCAGTTCTAACCCCTCCACCATCCATTCTCAAAATGATCTTTCATCATCACCCTACTTAAAACCCTCCAGTGGCTTCCTGTCTCAGAATTACTTCCAGTCTCCTCACTGTGATCTGCAAAACCCCACATAATCTGTGAGGTCACCAGATCATCGCCTGCCTCTCTTTCTTGCCCGCTAAGGTAGGAGATGAGCTGGGACTAGTTGAGAGTGTTTTCTACCACAAACATAACAATGCCTTCCATTAATTGACCTCTCCTCCTTTGCCTGAGTTAAGCATTTAATCTTCACAACAACCCAAGAGATTAGATTCCAGAACAAAGATCTCACTTGAAATAACATTACTATGAACTATGCCTCTGCCCCTCCATCCTTGTTTCCCTAGTCAAGGTGCTGTGACCTATGGGAACAGTACCGGATACACCAGGGCCTTAGCACTGGCCAGTGGGAGGGAGCCTCTAGAGAGAAAAATCCAAGTTTTCAACAGACTTTGTCTTAGGTGATTTCAACAATAAGGAAGGTGGTGCCAATGAAGTCTCTTGCAGGAAGCCCTCCCTGATTGCATAAGTCCACAGCACTCTTACCTTTCTCTCCACACATACAGTCTGTTTCATTTACTTCCCAGCACGCCTTCAGAGGCCATTATCACTTCACATGTACCTTTCAGCCATAAAATGTAAGCTCCTTGAGGGAAAGGATTTTTATTTGGTTTTACACTGCTGAATACTGAGCACCTAGAAAGGGCCTGACTCATGATAGGCACAAGAAGTATTGGTTAGCTGAACATCTGCTTCTTGCAACCCCCAGAGACTGGAGTTGGTCTGAGCCAGGCCCTGTCTTGGCTACCAGGAAGGCAGAAGTGACCCGAATGAATTGCTTGCCCACTGAGCTTCCAGAGGAGGCACACAGGCCTGCACCCTCACAACAGATGTCACCACGTACTCATACAACCAAAGAAAGGAGATGGCCATCAGCGCGGGGCTGGACCTGCTTGTTGGAAGGGTGCAGACAGACGCCCAGGAGCTCACAGCCCAGCGGGAACACATCAACAGGACGGGAAGGCTGAGAACTCAAATCTAAGGCCCTGGAGATACGCACCACAGAGCAGAGGGAGCAGAACCTGAGAGCTGAGAGATGACTGACTCGGCTTGGGAACAGAGACGAGGAGGAGATGCTATTACAGGGAGCTGAGGGCCCACAGGCTGGAGACAAATGTCCAGAGAAAGCTCTCTTAGCTCTTTTGGAAGAAGCAGTCCTCATTGATTCAAGAAAATTCCATGATCCAGCTTTTGCCCCAAGTAGTTTGCAATCTAGCTGTGGAGACAAGCAACAGAAGCGCCCAGCAGTGCATCTGGAGGGACGTGGTGCAAGGAACAGCTTAAGAGCTTGGCTTTGGGGTCAGGCAAGCCTAGGTCCCTGCCCCACTTCTGCCACTAACTGCTGTGCCTCAGCTTCCTTATAAGAATTTTACCTCCTTCACCAGGTTGTTGCAAGGCTTAAAGGAAGATGATAAGTACAAAGTACATTTTTGTTATTATTATTAAAATAAGTAGATGGGACACTGGGTGGGACTCGCAGTGTTTTTGAGATTCAGAGCGTGAGAGGAAGTCAGTGTGAACGAGAGACGAATTTCTGGGTCAGACAATCTGCTGAGCTGTGGGGATTCCAGGCGGGGTCCTCAGCAGACCACCCTGAAAGACTGAGAGGCAAGGGGTCAGTGCCAGGATCCAGAAATCTATAATGTAACAAGCATCCCCCAAGGATGTTTCAGCGGCTCCCGGCTGCAAACCACTGCCATCGGTGTGGCCATGCTCAGCAGGCCAGAATCCCCTGGTTTCTGTGCTTCAAAGCAACAGCATTTGGATGCCTTTCTCTTGGAGGCAGGATGCCTGAACCCTGCCTTCAGTTTCCTGCATTTCAGCAGTTGGAGAAACACCTGGCTCACAGACCCGAGGGGCTGTGTAAATGCAGGTTCTGGGATCCCAGGAGACCTTCCCAATAAGAACATACAAGGATGATGAGGTCCTTATCCCCAGAGAGCTGAGCTCCCGAGAATACTGGCTCACTCTGCCCTCTGTCTGGGGTACCGTAATTCCACCTCCTGAGCTCCTTTGTATTCCAAGGCTAAGCGCCACCTCTCTTGTCCCACTCAGTCCCAGGGCTGTCCTGGGTCCTCTTGCCCAGTGCCCACCCCTCATCTGTAGCTGCACGTATCTCATCATATTGTGAGGCCTGAGAGTATATCCTCTCCACTCAGCCCAAGCCCCTTCTCTCACACTTGGGTCCGTTCATTCATCCCTGTAACCACAGCTCCTAGCAAGCGATGCATACTGCTTGAAGGTTCCAGGTATACATTTGAGTGTTAATCTTCCTCCCTTCCCTTCATCTCTCCTCACAATAAAAATTTTAGAAGGCAAGGTTTAAATCCAAGCACAACAACCAGCCTTCAGTAAATACTCGGTGAAATGAAAGGCTGACCTCCTGGCTGAAGTCAGGACTTCCCACGGTTCCTAGGAACTGAGGAAGGCTGAGCTATTCTCACATAATCCAAGTCAACAACTTCCTAGCAAAGCAGGGTTTTTACATGCTGATCCCTTTTACTTAATGACTGAAAATTACCTGTCTTCCAGCCCGAGATGGGGCCACCCTGAGGAAGTCAAAAGGAGCCAGTGCCTGGAACCAAGCTGGAGGACCACCAGCTACACACTGTAGTTACGGTTAAGCCTATAACCAAGGGGTTTCCATCTGACCCGAAGGTTCTTACATGCCTGTAAGACTCTTGGTGGTCTCTCTCCCCAACCCCCCTCCACGAGGCCGACGTAAGGAACGTCCAAACCTGTAGAGAATTTTTATAAGAGTTTATCTGAGCAAAACAGACAACGTATGCCTGGGAGCAAGATCTCAAATGCTCCAGAGAATAGCAGTTTTGCAGCTTCTTTAATGCATTTGAAATTAAGGAGGGGACATACGGAAGATTACACAAAGGTGGGAGAAAGCAATTTGAGGGTGGGATTACAGGAGAGTTAAGATTATGTGCTCTCTCGAGGGTGGTTACTGTTTATTTCAAAGATGAGTTAACTGAGATGCACAGACACAATGGACAGGGCTTGCTTAAGGCAAAGATAAACATTTTACTAAAGATGTGTATGTTTGGGGCATGACTACCCACCATGACCGGCCCAGTTAGGAATTTATGATCAGGTCACGCTGTCAGGTTACTTTGCATAGAACCCCTTTTTTCGTCCACATCTGTAACTCTTTCTAAGTCTAGAGCAGGGTTTCTCTACCTTGGGCCTATTGACATTTGGGGCAGCTAATTCTTTGGGGTAGGAGGTAGATAGGAGGTAGACTGTTCTGTGCCTTGTAGGATTTTGAACAGCCTCCCTGGCCTCTACCCACTAGACACTAGCAGCACCCTCTCCTCAAGTTGTGACAACAAAAAAATGTCTCCAGACACTGCCAGATGTCTCTTGGGGGGAAGGGGCAAATCCCTCCACCCCCAGACTATTGAGAACCACGGGTCCAGACCCACCCCGTTCTGCCCCGCTGCCCTCCTTGCTGTTCTCCTTTCTCCACCCCAAGGTCTTTGCCCTCTGTCTGGACAACAGCAGGGCTCTCTATTTCCTTCCAGGTCTTTCCTTAAATGTTATCTGCACAGGGAGACCCTCCCTATTTAAAATTGCAACCCATCCCAATAATCCCTAAAATGCTTCCTTGCTTAAATGTTCTCCCTGGCATTTCTCCTGCATACCACAAGCCTTACTCATGTTGTTTAGTGTCTATCTGCATCCAGTAGAATGTAAACTCTCTGATGATGAGATTTTGTTAGTTTGATGTTTGGCTTTGGTGTTCTCTATCTACTGCTGTACCCTTGGGTTTAGAGCTATGACTGTCACACAACAAGCACTCAATAAATATTCATTGAATGAGTGAATGAATTGGATAGCTCTCATTCTTTCCTGCCCCAGAGGCTCCTGGGTCAAGAGACAGGAAGACAGGACGAACCCAATCATTTCTCCAGCTCTAATCCATGGGTGGGTGTTGGGGGATTTACATGTACATATTGTTATTAGGTACACAAGTAATAATATCAGCTGACCTTTTCTGAGTGCTTTCTGAATGCCAGGCATTGTGCTACTGCGTATGCATCTCCTTGTTTGACCCTCTAACCGACCCTGTGAGGTCGGTTTTGTTATCACTGTCCTCCCACCTTTACAGATGAGCAACAAGGCAGCAGCATCTGATCCAGAGACACACATCTGAGTTTGAAGCCAACCAAGATGGTCTGACTCTGACGTCCCCATCATTCCGAACCGCTACAATAACTGCCTCTCTCAAAAGGTGGATTTGTTAGTGGAGAGTCAAACAACAAAGTAAACAGGAAGAGCCCACAGCACTCTCCAAAAGGAGCTGCTGTTAGCTGATAACGCTTTTATACTAGAAAATTTCTTATACCAGCTGAATGTATATAAGTATATAAAACTAAGGTCTATATGTATATAAAAGCACACACACATCTAGTTAACTGGGTTTTTTCTTTTCCAAAAGAGTATGGCTAGACTCTTTATTCCACCTAGTTTTTTCATTCTCTAATAATATGTTTTTGGACCAGACCTTTAAACTTCACTAAATTGATGCCTCGTCTCTGATAAGCTTTAGATTGATGTTCTGGCTACAGGGCTAAGGATGAAGTGATGTGATGAAGACAAAGCTAAAGATGAAAGGAGATAGGGGATATAATGTGCTAGCCAGACAGCTGCTGGTCAGGTTTGGACTCTTACAGGTTCAGGAGCTGCCCTGAGAATCGGTGTTTGTTGTTTAGCTTAGGTGGCTTCAGGGTACCATCCCATTGGCTGAGAAATGAATAAGCTTCCGTGCCTGGATAGGAGGTTATCAAAGACAAGCTCTCCTGGGCAGTCCCAGGTAACTCTTTGGAGACGCGGCTAAAGGGGGCAGAGGGGCTTCCATTCTTAGGATCCTTAAGGATTAGGCCCATGACTCAGCGCTCAGCTTCTGGGCATAGCCACTCATGCTAGGTGCCAAATTTGTGGCAGTAGTTCATTTAATCTGTAGAACCCAATCAGGTAGGTCTCACTGCCCGCATCTTACAGATGTGAAACTGACGCTCAGAGAAGTTAATAACTCACCCAGGGCTGCACAGCTAGTAATAGGCAGCGCTATGTCTTTCTCACTAAGGCCTCAAAGAATCACAGCAGAAGGTAGCAGCTGTTGGAAATCTTCTAACTCCAGCCCCTAATTCCATATAAACGAAGCACACAAAGTTGGCTGCGGGCCACACAGCAGGTATAAAGAATTGGCAGAGGTTCTGGATTTTCAAACTACATTCGCTATTAAAGATCCCCAGGGAAGTTGATGGAGTTGAATGGAGTCAGTTCTACATCATGGTGGCCCAGAGACATTGGAATAACTAACTTCCTGAAGAGGATTTGGCCCACAGCTAAACTGAATTAAGCTGCCTGTCAAAATGAATCAAGTTATTTCAATAACTTTCCCCAAAGAGAAAAGCCCTAGACCTGCCAAGAATGGCCAGCGACAGAGCTGCCCTGAGGGGACTGTGGGGTGTGGGGATATTAGTACCCGGAACCTAAGACACCAGAGAAACTGAGCCTTCAAATAGACCCACTCGCTCCCACCAGCCGTTTTAGCAACAGGGACCGTCCTTGTACCTGGAGCCTCTAATTAAATCCTTCCAACCTCAACCTGCCAAAGCCACATGTATAGTGATCTAGAACTTTCTTTTCAGTCCATTGTTTTCTGTGGAAAACAAACAAAACCGTCTGCCCAAAAGGGTGTAGGCAAAATGTCCTTCAATAGGAAACCCAGGTAAATAAATGCTGCCCAATCTGTAAACACCATGGAATTGAGACAGGTTAGTTAACATGTTGTTAGGCAGACAGGAAAGATCCCCAGTGAAATAAACAAAAGGCGGCCATAACCTGTGTGGGGACAGAGCCAGCAGTGCAGTTTCTAGGCTCTCGCCCTCATGTGGAAAGGTGCTCACTCGGGGAGTAAATGGCCATCAACTGTGATTGGATGGCCATCAGCTGTGGCTAATTGGCCGTCAGCTGTAACCAGTGAGCCATTGGCCACTAATATAACTGCCGTGGCTACGCTAGCAGCAAATGGGGGGGCTAGCAAGAAGATGGTGGTTGAGCTAGCAAGAGGGATGTGGGGACAGAGCCCCAAAAAGCAGTTTCCAGGCTCTCGGCCTCACATAGAAAGGTGCTGGCTCAGGTAGTAAATGGCCATCGACTGTGATCAAATGGCCAGCAGCTGTGGCTAGTTGGCCGTCAGCTGTAACCAGTGAGCCATTGGGCAATAATATAACTGCCGTGGCTAGGCTAGCAGGAAAAAGGGGGCTAGCAAGAAGATGGTGGCTGAGCCTGCAAGCGGCGCAGTGAGGGTTGAGAATTGTGTTGCTCCTGGTTCCTGTGTCTCCAACCCAGCCGCCAGCGAGAATATAGTAATATGACTCCCCTACCTATGGCTCCGTGGGTGTTCCTTTTTGGCCTCACCATGTCCTGCGTTCTTATGTGGGGAGCTGAGACCCTGCAGGCCACCCCACATGACACATGGCGAAGTCGGCAGGATCCCCTGCACTACAAGGGGATTACAGTTAGCAAGTGAGGTTGGTTGGCAGAGAGAGAAGTGGACGGCAGGTTGCGAATAGTGTGGCTCTTGCTTCCTGTGTCTCCAACCCAGCCACCAGCAAGAATATAGTGGTGTGACTCCCCTATCTATGGCTCCGTGGGTGTTCCTTTTTGGCCTCACCATGTCCTGTGTTCTTTTGTGGGGAGCGGGACCAAAGACCCTGCATGACAACCTGAAACTCCAGGTTCTGGAATGTCTCCTTCACTCCAGGACAAAGATATGAGAACATGCCTTGAGGTTAATAAATTATCTCAAATCCCTTTTGGCTGGACAAAGGAGCAGATATGATAGATACGAATGGGTTATTTCGTTAATCCCTTCAGGATGGGCAAACAGGACAAACCTGATAGATAATTCCATTAGAAGGCTCCAGCCTCCTTCCCCAAGCAGGCAAGAGAAGGTATAAAAGTAAGAGCTTTAGCCTCAGTCACTGGGCACCGCCATTCGGGAGCCCCTCCCACTCGAGAGCTCTGCCGCTTTGCTTTCAATAAACTATCCTCTGTTTAAAACTCTGCTTCTCCTGGGTCTGTGTTTCCATTCTTCAGTCTCACAAGACACGATCCCGGCCTACACCCAGAAATGGTGGGCAGATCCTACATCAGAATCACCTGAGCTCCACCCCCACCACACACACACACACACACAAAAGAATAAAGGGCATCCAAAAGATGGTAAGATCACTGAGACCTACGAGTAAATGGAAAAAAAAAGTTTCCGAATAATAAGCAGAATAAATAATTGAAAATTAGGAAAGGATGCAAAAAGAGTATTACAACTTCATAAGGAAAAATTTGGAAAATACAGAAAATTAGGGGGAATAACCCCCACCACCCTGAAAAAGAACCACTGTTAATATTTGATCTATTTCTCTCAGGTCTCCTGGATGATGTGGTCGTTATAGGAGGTGGTGGTTAGAAACCTCGAGTGTGACCAGGGCGCCCTCCCAGCTCTTTCAGCCCCTACCTAGGTGAGCCTCAGTCTCCAAATCTGTTCCGTGGCAGTAATTCCACCCTCTCAGGGTCGTTGCATTGATTAAATAAGCCCAAATATGGAAAGCAGGAATGCCTAGGAAATATCACTCAGTAAGTGCAGCTATTATTATTCTTAACCTGCCATTTCCTTTAACATTTTAACATAATCGATTTTGAATATTATTCATAGTCTTAGAAAACATCACATTTAATGACTGCTGGATACTCAAATTTCTTCATCATTCTGTTATGAGAAATGTTTTGGCTGCTTCCATTTTTACCTTCTTATAAATAGCTCTGTGATGAACACTTTGTGAATCTAGTTTTACCTCCCCCGGATTTTGGAGATTTTCCTTAAGATCATTTCCCAGAAGTGGAATTAGTAGGTCAATGGGTAATAAACACTTTTAGACTTTATACACATACTGCCTGATTGCACAAAGCAGGTGTTATTTCCTAGACCTGACCTCCCCCACCTACTTGCCATTCCCAGGACCTCCCTGCCCCCTACCCGGATGATCTTCCTTCTTCCCACTCCTGTGCTTCCTTCTACCGTGTCTCCTTCAGCGGCAAGCCCTTCTCCTGGCCGCCCGAGGAAATCCTTCCTGGTTTTCAGTTCTTACACTTTTCCCCAGCCTGCCCTGACTATTGGGCCCTCAACCATTTCCCTTTCCCTTGATTTGACCCAGCCCCTTGAATCAATAACCCAAACAACCTAATTTGTGGGCCTTTTTTCCCTTTTATGATTCAGATTCCAGTCCTTAACAACTGGATAGTAAGCCCAGGGCTGACTGCTATGGTGTTAGGACCTGAATCCCCACTTCAGGTATTCATTGGGCAAAACGTCTTACCAGGGTCATCGGTGGGCCAGGCTGGGGGCTATGGCTGCAGGGGCCTTGGAAGCAGGCTCCTTGGTCAGGGGGAGAGAGGAAAATGTAAGTAATCAAGTGTAACCATGAAGGACTGGGCCTTTGATGAAAGTTCGTAACAGAGGAGAGAGAAGGGAGGAGTCAGCTCAACCTGGTAGGCTTTGCTCAGGGGTGGTACTTGTTGTATATCTTGCTGTGTGACCCTAAACAAGTCACTTAACCTCTCTGAACCTGGGTGCCCCATCTGTACCAGGCTCTCTTCACTGGGATGTAATGAGGTTAAATAAGTTATTCAGGTGAATTTGCCTAGCCAGAGGCATGCAGCAGGTGCTCATAAATGTTTACTCCTGGTGAGGGCTCAGTACACACTTGTGAATCAATAAATTGTCTGGGGCTGCGCTGACAGGGTTCTGGGGGGTCCACAGGACTTACACATCTCAAGGGGCCTGTTCTTCTCACGTGAGGACTAGATTGCTGGGTGCCCATTTCCTCCACCAAGGGGCAAGTTTCTTGCAGGGTCTAGCTGCCTGGGTCTTGAGTCCAGAGGGCCATGCAGAGGGGTAGAATCGGCCAGGTGTGATACATGCTTACAAAGAGTTTGTGAATCATCTTTGCTTCCAGTGTAGTGAAGCAGTGGGATGGAATGTTGAAAATGCTTCTTCCTCTTACATCCTTTCTCTGGGCATGCCACAAACTTGCTCCGATCCAGGCTGCAAATTATCCCTCCCTAACAGAGAGAACTGTGCACAAAGCCCGAGGGATGGAGGCTTCTGGAGGTGATGTAACCCACAGCTGAAGGAATGCCAAGGGCACCAGGCTGGGCTCTCCAGTTATTCATCCCCTTCCCCCCCCTGCCTTCTCGCAACCCCTCCCCCCGCCCCCACCTTTGCGGTCAAGGCAGGCTCAGAGCAGGCCTTGCAAGAGATGTAGCTCAAGGTTATGGCCAAGTTCTGGCCTGTTAGGTGTCTTTTGATGCTTGGGGGTGGAACAGGGATTGCTGGCCTCAGGTTTTTATTTAAAGCTGAGTGAATCCTTAAACACCATCTAATTCAACTCCCCTCCCCTTTTGTGGAAGAGAAAACAGGTTCAGAAAGGTCAAGAGATGTGCCCAAGCTCATGAGTTATGGCATGAGTTATAAAGCTGGAACTTGAACCTGGGTCTCCTGATTCCTGGAACAGTGCTTTTTCTAAACCCCACAGATGCCATAAGTCTTACCATCTTCAGCTCTATCTGGGCTTACCTCTCAACCCACCCTTACCCCCATATGTACCAATCACTATAATATTGACAATAGAGCTACTAACTTGGCTAAATCCCTGAGTAAGCACCAGGCTAAATGTTTAGGATGTACTCTAATTTAAGCCTTTCAATACCTATAGGAGTTAAGTACTATATCTCCTTGCTACTCAGAGTATGGTCTGTGGACCAGCTTATCAGTATTACCTGAAAACTGGTTGGAAAGGCAGAATCTCAGGCCCCACAATGAGAATATGCATTTCAACAGGCTCCTGAGGCTTTATGCACAATCAAGTTCAAGAAGTTCTGCCAAAGCAAATCTCACTTTGAAGATGAGGAAACAGATACAGAGAAAAGTGAACCCCACTGTCCCACAGCAAGTCAGGTGGTAGGGCTCTGGTGAAATCTTAGGCAAAGCCCTTGCTCTGTACTCTTGAGGTTTAGAGGTGTTTTTCCACCAGTTCTAGACCAGGGAAGAAAGGATTCTAGACATCTCTCCCCAACCCCCACCCAGGAACAAGGAAGTTGATGACAAAGAATATGTGAAGCACTTTACAAGGTACTTTCATGTGTATTATTTTGTTTCTACTTTATATTTTATATTTTGTTAATTATCCCAAATTTCTCAACTAGACACTGTAGTTCAGAATAGTTTAAGCCATTTCCAGAGCCTGGACCCAATGCTGGTCTCCTTTACTCCAGAACCCAATTACTGTTTTCCCAAGTGCAGGGTGGCATCCTGATGGCAGGAGAGGCGACTGTAGATGGTACACAGATGAAAGTCTCCCCTTGAATTGTCACGTTTTATTTATTTTTTGTATCAAGGCATAATGGACATATAACATATTCATTTCAGGTGTACAACGTAATGATTCAACATTTGTAAATACTGAAAAATTATCACCACATTAGTTACCATCCTTCACCGTACAGTTATACAATTTTTTTTCTTGTGATGAGAGAGAACTTTTAAGATTTTTTGTTTTTTTTAATTGTCATGTATTTTAATTTTTACTACAAAAATAGAATTATATTACCAAACCCCGGATAATATTGTCTAAGACAGAATAAGGGTTTTTTAATGAGTCTCTGTAAAGTGAATTTCAAGAATAATAGAGAAGGTGGTACTCAGATTTTGCAAAACCCATGAAGGTGGTAAGACTGAAGTCTGGGAGGGAGGGGAGGAGGGAGGGAGGAAAGGGGGGGAGAGAGAGAGAGAGAGAGAGAAGGAGAGAGAGAGAGACTGGCAGGCAGACAACAGGTAGCCCAGGAGAGCTCTACCCAGAGGCTATTGACAGTTCCCTTACAGGTGGTTTTCTCCCCCAGAGGCCTCCCAGCCTCCTGCCTCCAGGCTCTTAGGAGAAGGAGTACAGTGCTCACTTTAGGGCACACACTCCCCATTAAAAAAAAAAAGACCAACTTGGACTGGCCATATCTTTCCTGCCAGAATCTCTAGGGCTGAGGCTGCAGAGATGACAAATTTACTCCTTCTAAACTCCTCCCAACCCCAGCCCACTTCCTGTAGCTTTCAAGGATGCCCTGTGCCATCCAGACCAGTCTTGAGGGAGTGCTGTATGAGGGAGGCTGGAACGGGGACTAAAATCCCTCTCCCCATCTTCAGGGCTATCTGTGGCGATCTCCCCATCTTCAGTGCAAGGGGGAAGAATGGCAGCTCTTTGCTTTCCAGTGTTTGCTCTTTTCTACCTCTTCCTTTCTCTAACCAGCCACTTTGTTTTGTAGGATCTTTGAACTCTGAGTAAATAGACATTCTTTGTTGCACCCCAGTTTCATGCAGGGACCCCCAGTAAAGAGTTCTGAAAAACAAACAAAAAGTCTTCTAGGAGTCTGGAAAACAGTGATGGTAAGGACGAGGGCTCTTACAAAAGAGAAGGTGGGGAAGGGATACGACGACCATGTCCAAATATTTCAAAGAGGGTATAGACTTACACTGTATTTCTGAAGACCTGGAAGCAAAGCGTAGGAGACACAGGGAAGTCAGCTTCAGCGAGGTAACCTTGGTCAACTGTAAGATGGGGGCAATAGTGCTCCCACATCACAGGGTGGTGGTGAAGAGGACATACCTGGCACTTCATAAAAATCCCAGGAGATGCCTGTTGCCTTTTTTGGCCTCATTCAAAAATCTCATGGGGCAGTAAGCTCCCGCTCTGGACAATTTCAAGATAGAATTGTAATTCGTTACTGCCAAGATTCTGTGGGCTTCGGTGCTGTTGTGACTTTTCATACAGAAAAATCCTGGCTCACACAGGGTCCCCACCAAGCTGCAGGCACACAGAGAAAGGCTTTTTGTAGGTACTTCATTGTAGCTTCTCATCAGCCCTATGAGGTAGGTACTTTTATTACTGCCGCCCCCCCACCCCACCCCCATGAGAAAATTGTGGCTGAGAGTGGGGAAGGAACTTGCCCAAGCGCACACACTCAGCAATGGGAGACCAGGGACTTAAACCTCAGGGTGTCACCCTCCAAAGAAAGGCCTTGCTCTTAGAATTAGATGGGTTATTTAACAAATGCATCTCCCAGGCTCTCCTGCTCTAATACTCCAGCTTTCATTGATCTCTCTCCTCTAAAATTTCTTCAGTTCTCTATATCAAAATCAGCCAATTTAGCACTTATTGTGTGACCGGCTTGTTGTCTCTCCCACCTTACTATAAATGGGTCTGGGGATTGTTACTCTAAATATCTCCCTATACTCAGCAGGCCTTCAGAAGAACAGATTCATGGGCTTCTAATAACTTTTTCTTTGACTGCCAGCTGAATTAGACAGTAAGTAACTCCCTCTCCCTTGCCATGCCTACTCCCGTTTTGTTTTCCTGTGCCATTAGAAAACAGTCTTTTCTTGGCAGGCAAAAATGCTATAGCTAGTTCAACTAGCTAACATTTACTGAATTCTTAATATATACCAGGCGCTATTCTAAGTACTTTACATCTATTAACTCAAGAAATCCTGACAGTAACCTATGAGCTAAGTTCTATTTTTACTCCCACTTTACGGAACAGGAAACTGAACGGACCAGTACATTAGGTTTGACTGAGTAAATCAGTGAGCGACGCTTTGCTGATGGATAACATTGGCCACAACCACCATACAAATACCTTATGCTTGTATCATGCAATACAGCTTTATGTATATGATGTCATCGTTGCTCACCATTGGCAGACTGGCACTAATGTCCCTATTTCATAGAAGAGGCTGACCACGGCTGTAAGAGGCTGTGTGATTCTCAACAGTCACATAGCAAGTGTTGTCTATAGCCCTGAGTGAACATTGTATTTGCTCCACTCTAAGATCCTGGGGGCGAGGGAGACGGGAGGCCTAAGGAGAGAAAAGCATCTATGCACACAGTAGGCACACTACAAATGTTAGGTAAATGAAGAAAAGCTGAACATAGCAGACACTAGACAGAAATCCAGAGCTTTGACTCCTAGTCCACTGCTCCTTCCTTTATCCAAGAGAGTGAGAAGCAAGTCTTGGGTCCAGATCTGGCAGCAGCCTTGATTTGGGATCTTTAACCAGAGCAAGCAACGCTCTTTTTAAACAAAGCAAAACAAAACAAAACAAAACACATCATTTTTACTCCTCTGCAGTTTCCACATTTTCAACAACCATCACGTGTTACTTTCATAACCAGAAACAAAAGAGCCAATGAAGAGAGGGGGCAAAATGTATCCTTCTGAGAGGGCTGGGGCTGGTGGAAGACACTTGGGGTAGCCTTGGGATTGCTCTGGACCCCTACCCGGGCCTTTTGGGGTGCCTTCTGATCTATTCCCATAGGGTACCGGCCCCACCTTATAGGCAGATGGGGATAGCAGGGCTGGGGCAGAATCCCAGAGGCTCCCACTAAGGCTGCAATGACAAGGGCAGACACAGAAGTTTCCAGGTCTGTGAAACTCCCTGACATTGGAAGCTGAATGCTGCGTGTGCAGTTTTCCAAGGAGTGGGCCTACAACTTTTTAAAAAGGGTACCCATGACCCTCCAAAGGGTAAAAACCCCAGATCACAATAATGAACCAGGGCTTGAGGGGTAGGATGACTGGTCAAATGAGGTCCAAGAAACATAAAAATCTTCTTGTCCACCTTTGAGAACAACTGGCAGAGGGAAAGAATGACAAAGAGAACAAGGCGTTGATTTAACTTGATTTTTCCCGGAACCTACCTCTCAGCCTCATTCCAAAGCAGTAGGGGGACAGGCATGATTATTTATACAATTCTAGTCTCAGACACCCTCCTCTTCCTCCTAGGCCTGTGCCTAATGAACTCTAGTTCCTGATCCTGAGGACTGTGCGTCCACAGCATCCTATGGCCTCCTTACCCAGGGTCTAAGGCCCTAACTCATGCCATGACCAACTTTCTTCCCAGGCGACTCCTAAAAAGCCAGCTGCTCTCAAGTCTAAGCAAGCACTGAATTCCATTCCACCAACTTTCAACTCCTCCTACCATGTGCTAGTTGTTTTGACGGAGTCACAGATGGTGGGATAAGTCCTAAGAGTGGCCTGGGAGCCTGTAGGCTAACAGGAGGTTAGATAACACTCATGCAACACGTTGGGGGAGGGGAGCCCCCAGGAGGGTGACTGATTAACAGGCTGGGGGATTAAGGCCTAGCTTCTTAGAGGTGCAACAGTAGCTCTGGAGCTGGTGTGTGAAGGTGAAGAGGGATTTCTATACAAAGGAAGGGGGAGGCACTCAAGTCCTGTAGAAACGGTGGAGGTAGCAAAATGCTCGGCAAGTTTAGGAAGCAGGCAACTTGGTGTGACCAGAGGAACCTGAGAATGGGGTGCAGGGGGAAGGAAGGAAGGAAGGAAGGAGAGAAACAAGGTTAAAGGTGGCTTATGTATGGCTAATTGGCCAGTACGCGGACCTTGGTGTTCCACTAAGGAATTTGGATTTTATCAGACAGTGTGTACGTTGTCACTGAAGGTTTCTGAGCGGAGCAGGTGGGCTCTAGATCGCATTGCAGACGACACGAGCAAGGACAGGGCTTGGAGATTGGGAAACAGGATGCGAAGGTAGGGCCCAGTGCGGGGGATACTGGGGCCCTTTACAAGCCATGGGCAGCTACATAACTCGTGGGGTCCTGTGCAAAAGGGAAACGCAGGGTCGCTTGTCCAAAAAATATTAGGAATTTCAGAAGAGTGACAGCAGAGCACTAAAGGAAGCATGGGCCCTTCTAAGTATGGGGACCTGGCAGCTGCACAGGTCACATACCCCCAGAGCAGGCCCTGACCAGGAGAGTGGAGAAGACAAGTCAGAAGAGAGATCTGGAAGGCAGAGTTCTGGGACCTGCTGATTGATTAAACATGGGAAGTGAGGGAATAATCCAGCTGACAGATGACCTTCCTGCACTGGTTGCCTGGCCACCCCAGTGCTTACTGGGCACCCCTTTGGGTGGCCCATGATCAACTCTAACTTATTAATATGTCTAAACCTCACCCTTTCTTCTCCTCGGGCGCCTGCAGGGTCCCGATCGAAATGTATCACCATGCAACCAGTCACCCCAGTTAAAAACTCTGGGTCATCCTCTATTCTTCTCTCTCCATCCCATCCCTTCTGGAAATTTACTTCCTGAATGTTTCTCCCATCTGTGTGGCCTTTGCAGTCGCTGCTATCATTGCCAAGTTCCGCAGGCCCTTATCAGCTCCAGCCTGGATTACCCACAAAAGCCTCTTCTTGTCTCCCTGACTCTGGTCTGGACCCCAACCCCACTCTCAAATAAAACATCCACCCTCCACACTGCTGCAGTACGCAGGCCCGCAGCTGTTCACCTGGCCAGGTCACCGAGTAAGACCCCTCATCTGGAGCTGCTCCAGCCAAAGGATAAAACCAAAATGCCTTAAATGGCACACAAGGCCCTCAGTCACCTGACCCTGCTTAATTTTCTAATAAATGCCGGAAGCACCTTAGTCTTCCACACACCTCCAGCACATACCACGCTGGGAGGTTTCGTTTCTTTACCTCAAGCAGTTTCCTCTGTCTGGAATGCCCTCCATCTTCCACTCCACTCCGTGGCCTGGCTAACCTCAATTCATTCTTCGAAGTTTGCCTCAGCTCTCCTCCTTCTGGGAGGCTTTCCCCAGGCCCTGGCCCTGCAGCCACCCCACCCTACACACCCTGACTACAGGAACTTAAGGAGGCCTGTGGCTGAGCCAGGCCCCTCTCTGGGCTGGGGGCAGCTGGAGCAGAGAGTGCGTCCTGCTTGCTTTGCTGTTCAGCACCAAATACAGAGCTGGCCATGTAGGTGCTCCATACACCTGTGGCTCTGGGCTGAGATGTCTAGGGGCGGATGGTGCCGGTGACAGTAGAGGAGCAGATTGAAGGGATGGCTGGCACAGGTAACCCCAAAGAGAAAGACAATCCCCACATCACATCTTCATTAAGATCCCATTGGGAGAGGACAGCGTCTCTGACTGAATGCATCTGTGACCCAGAGACAATGCCAGCTACTGGTGTCCCATTTGATTGCATTTGTTTGTAGGATTTGATCTCTTCCTTCTAAAACCCTCATTCCCCTGTCGGTGGTAGACAAGCTCCTGGCTAGTAGAGGCAAGCTGTTTTCCATCAAACAGCCCCTCCCCCACCAGGCTAACACTAAAATCGTTGGTGGTGAACATGGGGGTGGAGACATGTTTCCTTCACATGTGTCCCTGCAGCCAACAGAGCCCTGGCACAAAGCTGAGCCTCAAAAAGTACTTGACCGAGTGAATTGCGTCCAGTTCCCCAAGACTGAGGGCGGGAAGCTGCTGGGGACTGGAGGGGGAAGACAGCCTGGGATTATACTTGATCCACAGATAATCCTCCAAATCCAGAAGCCACCTGGACAGTTGGCTGGACTGAGCTCCATCAAAGGATGTATGTGATGCTGTAGCTGATTTCACGACGGATTTTCCAGGAGCCAGAAAACACTCCTCAAAAAACAATTATTTTAATTATTATTGGCGTGTGACAGAGAAAAGGACGGTTAATCCTTTGAGAACAGAATCCATTTGGTAAGATCAATTGCTGGCTCTTCTCTCTCCATTTTTACTTTTAGGTATTTTCATTACGGAAATTTTCAAGCATACAGAAAAGTGGAGAAAAGTGTTATAAACACCTAGGTACCCACATTGCCCAGCTTCAATTCTACCAACACAAACCCAAACTCGACCGACTCATCTAGAAACCATTCCTTGAAGTAAATCCCAGCTATCATCTTATTTCACGGGTAAAGGCTTTAGTAAGGATCAGAATACATTTCTGATTCCCATGGGGGCAGTGGCCCCTCTTGCCCGCCCAGCGTGGTGGTTGGCACGGCCCCTAGCAGGTTCTGAACCTACGTCTATGAAACTCAAAGCCCGATCGTGCGGCGCCGGCCTCCTCCGCTTCCTCCTCTTCCTCCTCTTCCCCCTCTTCCCGCACAGCGTGGGTCACCTCGGCTTCGTGGCATTCCTAGCACCCCACTGGCGGTCTCCGCTGATGCGCGAGTGAGTCTCCCCGCGCAATGCCACAGAGAACTCAAGGGAGGCGCCTTGCACTTCCTCTTTCTCCGGCTGACTAACCCTCAGCGCCCTCCCCTGCGTCCCACTCCCCGGGGGCGTGGCCACAGCCCGAAGGGGCGGGGAAATACCCATATTCGGCCTTATATGGGCAGCCACGTCACAGGACACACACTCCACATAAGACGCCGCGCTGCCGGCGGAATCCCCGGTTTCTGGGGCTGCGTGTGGCCGGGCTGGGCGCAGAACGTGCGGGGCAGGAAAGAAGAGTTGAGCGGCCGCTCCGGCGCGGGGCTCGGTCGGCCGGCCTCAGCCCCGCGGGCCGCCCTCTCGTGCCTAGCCGGCGAGCGCCCTGGCCGTGGGCACCTGCAGGGCGCGCAGCGCGGGGCCGCTGGGCGGCGGCGGCGACATGAAGGTCACGTCGCTCGACGGGCGCCAGCTGCGCAAGATGCTCCGCAAAGAGGCGGCGGCACGCTGCGTGGTGCTGGACTGCCGGCCTTACCTGGCCTTCGCCGCCTCCAACGTGCGCGGCTCGCTCAACGTCAACCTCAACTCCGTGGTGCTGCGGCGGGCTCGCGGCGGCGCGGTGTCCGCGCGCTACGTGCTGCCCGACGAGGCGGCGCGAGCACGACTGCTGCAGGAGGGCGGCGGCGGCGTGGTGGCGGTGGTGGTGCTGGACCAGGGCAGCCGCCACTGGCAGAAGCTGCGCGAGGAGAGTGCCGCGCGCGTCGTGCTCACCTCGCTGCTCGCCTGCTTGCCCGCGGGTCCGCGGGTCTACTTCCTCAAAGGTGAGCGCGTTGGGGTCTCGGCTTCCCTGTCACCCTTCCCCCTCCGGGACGGCCCCAGACTCTGGGGTCCCCTCCTCGCGCGGGGCGTTCTCCCCAGCCCCGGAACTCGGGTAGTCTTCACTTGCCGGAGTCTGCACACTGGGTCTTGATGCGCGCATGGGAGGGCACTGCCAGTGTCAGCGCTCAGAGCTTCGCCCTCCCCACCCGCGTTCCTCGAAAGCGCCTGACAGCCTGTCGGCCTGGTTGGGTGGGATTGGTTATGCAGCTGGGGGCGCTGCTTGGTAGCATTTTGGGGGCTGTCGGCTCGTGCTGGGCGCGGGCCCCGGTCTTGCTGGGCCCTGGGCTCTGAGCCTTTCCTGATAGACATATCTGGCGGATTCAGCAGGTCGAGACCCCCCAGGAGCGTGGCGCCTTGGTGTCCCCTTTCCTCCCGCCTGGACAATTAACATACTTTAGTCTGTGTCTTCTCCGACCCCTCCTGCCTTTTTGACCCTGGCGAGCCCCTCCCCTTCCTTTCCATTTTATTTTATGGCTTTTCTCCGGCCTCCCCTTTCCTCCTCCCAGGCCTTTCTCTAGCTTAATTTGGAGCTGACAGCCTTCCCACCCTTTTCACCTCCTCTCCCTCGCCCTGAGATGATTCTGGGTCCTGAGTCTAGCCAGGGCTGCTGGCAAGCCAGGACCTAGGAGAGGTGCCTACAGGGTGGTGGTGGAGAGGTCTGTCGCCTTTGGTTTGAGACCCCCAGAAACTGTGCCCATTATACCTGGGGGGGAGATGACAGACTTCCGGTGGTGGGTGGTGATTGACTCTATAAACTCCAGAGCATTGATTTCTGGGTGACTTCCTATGACGGCTCCCTCCCACCTTGTATTTGAGTCCTTTGTAACCTCAAATGTATGGAGACCTAGCCCTGCAATGCAGAGTTGAGGACTCAGCCCAGGTCACGCCCCAAAGCCCTGCTAACCCTAGTGCCAATACCTTAAGATGTAACAGCGATGTGATTCAGAACTCAGCGTCAGTGAGCTGAGAGTGAGGGCCCTGTTTTTAAACCGTGCAGCTTGGGGAATTTCACACACCTCCAGGCCAGGAGATTCTTGAGGCACCTGGGCAGCTCCCACCTCTATTAGCACCTCTTGCAGACTGTCCCCTGTTGATCCTGTTAGGGAGATGACAAAAGCAGGTGATGATCCTCTTCCTTCTCCAGCCAGCCTCAGTCCCCAGGAGATGGATGGATGCCCTTCAAGCTCTGCAGAGGTTTCACACATGGCCCCTGATTTCTTTTTCTTCCTGATGTGCTTTTTATCTTTTGTTCTTAGTA
The DNA here is from genome assembly GCF_004115265.2 of Rhinolophus ferrumequinum. Lineage (NCBI taxonomy): Eukaryota > Metazoa > Chordata > Mammalia > Chiroptera > Rhinolophidae > Rhinolophus > Rhinolophus ferrumequinum. The sequence goes on along the minus strand of NC_046299.1, from coordinate 16,817,454 downwards.
GTGAGTATAGGAAACACTTCCACCTTCCCAGTAGCATTTGAAAGGTATGTTCCAGGTCCACCCCTTTCCAGGGGGACCATGCTGACAGTTCAGATGTTATTGCCACAGGAAGTAGGCAGCTCTATAGACTCACTTCTCAGGAAAATTAATGTTTAAAATTTTTCTTAATGCAAGTCACATACATAGATAAATTTAAACAGCACAAAGGCTGTGCAATGAAAAGTGGGTCTTCTGCACACACTCAGAACCCACTTTCACGCCTCATATACAACCACCAATTATTTCTTGTTTATCTTTAAAGTTAATTTTTCATGTTTATCTTTAAAAAATAGAATGGTATATTTCCTATTCCTGCCACTTTCACCCAACGAGCTCTTGGGAGATTTGTCCATATCAGAGAATACATACATTTCCATGTCACTTTTTTTACCAGTCCCTGGTGATAGCCAGTAGGTTGCTTCCAGCCTCACTATTTGAAACAGTGTCATAGAGATAGATATTTTTGTCCAAATTGTTTTGCATGTGCACTAGCAGTAAATTATGAGACTTGCAGGTCGAAAGTTATGTGTACTTGACACTGACCCTTATAACACTACTAAACTTGAAGTTGTTGCCAAACAAAATGTTTATTTCCATACCTAACTCTTGTCCAGATATGAGTTCAGGTTTAATCTAGTGACATCTCAGCTCTTCAGGGGCAATGCCTTTTGCACTTCCCTTAATCTCCCCCCTACCCCCCCAAAAACAAACCCTACTAAAATGAGTGGATTACGGAATGGCCTTGTAAGTGCATATTTATATATAGTGTCCATGCACTTTGCTCTGCTCCCCTAGTGATGCACGCAGAATCATTCTGAAGAGGCTTGAGGCAGCCAAAAGAATTGCGAAGGCTCTCGAGTGAGGCACCAGAGAGGAATGTTCTGTCTTTCCACGCCTCTGATGGGAGTGGGTGACAGACAGAGACCATCTAATCTGGAGGACTCCTCCTGACCCCAGCTTGAAGAGGCAGGGCCCTGTTTATCTGTCCCTCAACTACAGAGACTCATTGTCTGCCTGCCTTATTTTGTCAACAGGCAGGCAGGACCCAGCCCATACCCGCACCTCCTTTCTGTCCTTCTGGCAGCCAACTCGTAAGTGCTCTATTTAAAGCCAGGACACGGGGTGGCCTGACGGCTTCTCTTTCCCAAGCCTCATCCTGAAGTTTGGAAGGACATGGGCCACTCTTACTCCAGATTCCCATCCCATATCACTCAGTTTGTTTCCTGGAACCCAAAATGTTGAGGCCCAGGTACAGGAAGTGATTTATCAACTTCCTCTTCCGGGAAAGCTGTATGTCAGTATAAGTCTGGCTTTCTCTCTGCCTCCTAGGAGAGAAGGGGGCCAGGGGCTATGGTTAGGGGGAGGGGAAGCCAAGCCACAAATAGCCACCTCCGTTCCCCTCTGGCATGGCTTCCTGTCATCATGACCAGGAACGTGGTCGTTGTGGAGGACCAAAAGCTCATCTGGGGAGCCCCAGTGGGCTATTTGTTGAAGTGACTAGAGGGGAGATTTGGGTGTACTAAATGGGGGCGGGGGGCAGTTCCAGCAAGCGGAGAGGAAGCAGTAATGGCAAGATGACTCATTCTAGGAATTGGCTGTTGCTTCTGGGAGGGAGCTGGAGACTGCCATGTAATCCATTAACCGCTTGTCTACTGCAGGAGTTTTAGAAAGCTACCATGTACTCTGCTGTGGAGCTGTCACACCACCAAAAGACAAGAAAAGGGAAGGGGGGGGGGATTTTGGAAAATACGTGGCCTCAGAATGCATATTTTTAACTGATGATTTGACCCCAAGTGATTTCTCTGGGCCAGAAAAAGACAGAAGCGTGTTTTCTGAAGGCTCTAGGAAGTGCCTTAGGTCCCTTCGTATTAGAAGCAAAGAGTTTCCCCAGGCAAGGCTGGCCTGTTCACCCAGCAGCCCTCGGCATTCTGAGGCTTCAGAAGCCAGGTTTTCACTTGGTTCTTCCCCACTTAGTATACTGGGCCCGGGAAGGCTTATTTATATGTATACTTAACATTTCTGTGACTTGGTCAGAGATTAGTTTTCACCATAAGCAATCCATTTAGAGAAGTTTAAGTGTAATATTAAGACATTTTACAGAGTCAGACGTACCAATTTGAGGACACGTAGAAGGCAGAGAGTTCAGGAGGGAAGGGTAATGAGATAGAAAGGGAGGGTAGGTATTAATCAAGGGAAGAGAGACAGTTTTTACTTATGGGGGCTGAGATTTACGTTTAGAAGGCCCCCATACCTCCAGCTTGGTTTAGAAAGTAATAACCTGGATTGATTACTCTAAATTGGACCTATGGAGGATTGTCCCCAGTGTTCTTAGCACCTTGGGAGTGAGAAATGGCAGGGCTGTTTTATTACCCGAGTTCGTACGTCGTATTAGCCCCCATTCCCTTCTGAATGAAGGAGGTTCCATCTATAATCCAGTTTAGAGCTGATGGGCTAGGGATGAAACAGACCAGTTTAGGAGTGTCGTCTTGCAAATTAATGAAATTCTGTATAATCACACGTGCATTTTAGATAAACAAGAGAGGAGAAAAAAGCTTGTTTTCTTGAGGGATTTGGTTAATATTTGCCAGATGTCAGATACATTTCCTTTCACAGTTTAAGCTGCTTCTGATAGACACAAAAAGTTAATCATTGCCTCCCTGAACTATACCTTTTTTAGAAGAGAGGGTGTGTTTGTGCACCTGTGTGTAGAGCCCACTTTTTTCTTTTTTCTTTTTTTTGAGCCCATTTATATTCTAAGACTATTAGTTGGTTTGGCTCCGTTTTTTTATATGATCAGAACCTACATTACCTCAATATTTTTGACTATTCCACACTCCGGGTATTGATTAATTCTGGGCATTTTCTGACAGCCCGAGAAATCAATGCTTATATCTGTCTTGTTTTTTTCTTGTAGGGGGTTATGAGATGTTCTACTCAGAATATCCTGAGTGTTGTGTGGACGTAAAACCCATTTCACAGGAGAAGATTGAAGCCGACAGAGCCCTCATCAGCCCGTGTGGGAAGCTAGCTCTCAATGTCAGCGACAGGCCAGCTTATGACCAGGTACGTGGTGTGGAAGTGCTGTCCCGGCCGCTGGCCCTGTTCCTTCCTCGGCTCCTGACTCTTCCTCTCCCTGCTCAGCATCCAGGGTTGGTTCTATTGTGGATCAGGGCGTTGGCAGAGCCCTCTAGCTTCAGAGAGCCTGTGTTGGCTTGCCGACTTGAGTTTCCATCCAAGAGTAAATGGGCTTCCTTCCAGCAAACAAACTGTAGAGCAAGCGAGACACAGGATGCGTGACAGCTTCTAGAGAAAAGGGGAAGTGAACGATATATTATTAGTAGTACAGAGAAGCTTCGAAATGTTGGCTTAGGTTTCTCTGAAGATGTTTCAGAGCTGACTTTCAGGCTTCCTTTGTTGATCTTTATAATTGTCCATGCTCTGCAGTTTCTGCAGACCAACCCAGTTAGTACCCGTCAAGGTGTGTCCTGTTGGTATTTTGAACTGAAATGGGGTGGGGGTGGAGGGAGCTAGAAGGAAGGTTGTTGAGAAACTATAGTTTGGATGGTTAAGCAGGCTCATGTAAGGGTTTCTAATGCTTATAAATCCATAAATACTGGAACCAAAGGAGATCAATAGACATTAGGGGATTGCATGTTTCTACAAAAGTGTGAGGGTTTTTTTTCCCTTCAAAATGTTGTATTTTGTGACAACTCATTAAAGGAAGCGTAAAGTAGAAGGGAACAGGATGAGGAGAAGATGGGCAAGGAGCCAAATCTGGCAGAAACCAGAGATCAACACCCACCTTCCCATTTTACAGAAAGAAAAAACTGTTTTATGGCTGGTGAGATGATGGATATGCCAAGAATCGTGAAGCTGGGTTCAGGACAGCACTAGACCCAGAACCCCCTTAACTCCGTTCTGGTTCTTTTCAGAACCTTGTTCTGTTTTCCACATGCTTTCTTTTGGAACAGGGCCATTCTCTTCTAGGCCCCTGACTTGGCGGCAGGATTTTTCCCCCACAAAATAAGAACATATCCAAAATCAGAACAAGGAAGACCTCTAGATTCTGCCTAAATGCCAGCTTCCTGCCATGAGCAGAGCTCTGCCCTGGGGATAAACTTCCGAGTAAAGCCAGGTGACCCTTCCTTGAATGGGATCGTTGGTCAGGAAGTCTATTTGCTTGGGGACTTGCCAAGGTTTTTATTTTGTTTCCCTTTATTAAAAATACTGACACTATAAGATGAGCCCTCAGCTTACAAGCCAGGGGCATCCGACTTAGCTGGATTTCTATTTTTGTTTGTTTGTTTGGGTTGTATTTTCCCCCTTGTTTCTCAGAAAATGAAAGAGAAACAAAAATTGGCAGGATGTTGTGAAAGCGTTGCAGACCTTTCGCCAAGCGAGGACTGGGGAGGCCCTGATGTGTCTCCAGGGTTCATCTGGGGAACCCCCAAATGCTACTTCTTAGAAGCCAGGCGAGGTCGTGTTAACCTTTGGGGTTTCTAAAGGCCCTTGGTTTCTTCCTCTTGAGTTTAAACAGAAGATTCAGAAAACGAAAGAAGCATGGTTTTAGGGGTGTATTGGGCTAAGCTCCAGAAGAAATTGGATAGGATCCCAGGTCTGGTGTGTCAGCGTTTTCCAGGCACTTACGGGAGGATGAGCTCTCTGTAGGTCTATCTAACTAAAGTGTCAAGCCCAGGGGCCAGCCATAGTAAGTCCTAATTAAAAATACTGGTTGTTACTATTATTACCTTTGGCAAAATCCTCTATAACTTTCTTCCAAGTGGCCAAACTGGCCTTTGCCTAAGCCCTTCTCAGGGAAGAAAAAGCAAACACCCCATGTGGGGTAATGTGGGAATAGCCTGCTCCTGGTCCTCGTCCCATGCCCCTTTTCCTATTATGGGTCTGGCAGAGTTTCCATTCCATTCTTATTCCAGGACAGGAAACGGATACACAGGAAGTAGACGGATGATATGGAAAAGACTCCCAAATAGACCGCCACTATCCCTCCAGCCCCGTGTTTCCCTCAAAATCTCGAGGGCTCCCATTGTTTTATTATTGGCTTTTCTTGTCACTCTGGAAATGCTAAAACTGCCTGAGTAAGACCAGCCAGCTGTTCTCTTTAGCTTTGCCTCGGGGTAGGTGGTCTCCAGTCCCAACAGGGATCCTCCTTAACTAGAAACCTGGTGTGTGGGTGGTTTCCCAACGGGGGGTGAGGGGGTTGTAAGTATCTCTCACCAAAACCTTCAGCCTCACATGAAGAAGATCAGGGGTGGGGGAAGCCCCTCTGCTCTTGGCCTAACACCTTTCCTTTATCTGAGGATTCTGGGTAGATAGTGGGTATTTTCACTTCGAAGACACATACTGTTTGTGGGTGGTCAGAGGGCACATTTTAACGTCTCAAATTCGACGTATCTTGTGATGACCAGTGTCCTGGGTTTGATGAAATACACTATATAAAACATCAAGACTGTAAGGCGGGGAGCTCACCTTGCTGAACCCTTCTCCATTTTATCTGGAAAGTCACCGAGGCGGCCCTCAGGTTGAAGGGCTTGCCCTGGTATCAGGTCAGCTAGAAATTCAACATAGGCGTCTGGTTTCTTCCCATCACACCACACTGTCCCCACCCTTGTCAGCACAGGAAGGCTGCTGGTATTTCCTATCTCCTCAATATGTGTAAGAAAATGAAAATCTTTGCTGTGTGGGCTTTGCCATCACTGAATCACACTGGCAATAATGTAGGCTAGAGAGTCTGCTAGGACAGAGGCTTCACCCACACTCTTGGTTGAATGGCCTTGGCGCGGAACTCTACCTGGAAACCAGAAAGGGACCCTCCCACCTTAAAGCAAATAGGTCAGGGGGGTTTTGTTTCCTCTCCCAGTGGGCAGGCTAATCCAATATTTCCCGGTTGTCCTTTGCCCCTGCTTCCAGGGTGGCCCAGTTGAAATCCTTCCGTTCCTCTACCTTGGAAGTGCCTACCATGCGTCCCAGTGCGAGTTCCTCGCCAACCTGCACGTCACGGCTCTGCTGAATGTCTCTCGGCGGACCTCGGAGGCCTGCACAAGCCACCTACACTACAAATGGATCCCCGTGGAAGACAGCCACACGGCTGACATAAGCTCCCACTTTCAAGAAGCAATAGACTTCATTGGTAGGTTCAGCCATTACCCCCACACTTGTTCTGAGCACCGCGTAGAGACGCGTCATTTTGGATCTTGATGTACTGATGGTGACTACCTGTGTGAAGAAGAACAGTATCTTGTATATGCAACCACCAAGAGTTAGAGCCAAGAAGGGATGCAGCCACCGAGAAGACGGGAAGATTTGAGCTGCTATTAACTGGAGCTTTAATTTGCAAGATAAATGAATATAATTTTATGGCAATCCTCACTGCCTTTCGCTCTCGTTGTGGTTTCTAGCTGGGCAGGAAGCAGAGTATACGTGTGTAATAATGTTCCATGCCAGGGAAGCAGGGCCCAGGGAAAGAATCACCCTAAATTGTGCTTCTACGTCGGTTGGGATATTTTTAAAAGCAAACAGAAGGTTTGAGGGAGCACTGCTTAGCCACGAAGCCCCAAGAGCCCCAGCAGCTTTCCACAGTTTTTGGCAAACCACTTTGGGGGCAATTTGTTTTGCATTTTCAGCTAATTTTGGATTAAAGATAGCAGTAGACTCGAGTTCTATACTTTGCACAGAAAAGTTAGCATCTTTTGCATCCTTTCTCTGTTCCATGAAGCAGTTGTGTAGGCCTGGAAACCTCTGGTCCCTCTGCCTGGAAAGGGCTTTGGGTCTTGGGTTTACAGCTCCTTGGTCTCCCATTTGACACCTTTTCTTTCCCCTACCCCTCTCCCTGGAGGCTGGGCTGACTATTTTCGGTCTCAAATTTGCAAGCACCACTCCCCAACCTTGTGGTCTTGCCTTGCTTTCCAGAGTCCGCTCCCATTAACATGCGTAGTTGTTGAAGCTGAGATGTTCTTTTCCTAGATCTTGCTGTGAGGGATGTTGGAGGGGAAAGGCAGGTGTCTGGCACAGCAGGAATTACTTAGTGCAGGTAGCAATTGAAGGGCCCCCTTCAGCCATGTGGTGGCCCTCTGCTGATCACCCACGACTTCTGCTCCACTGGAAACCCAATGAGAAACTCACCAGAGGCAAAAGGCTGAGCCTGTCCTTCTGTCCTTGTCCCCTGAGCCTCTTGGCTGAGATGGTTCCTTTGGAGTATCTGAGAGGCAGCCAAAATGATGGGTTCAGGGTGGGAAAGCCTTGACTTGTTCTCCCTGTCGCTGGGAATGCCTTGCCCTTCTCAGTCTGTTATTTAATTACCTAGATAGCTACTCAGTGAGGTCATGAAACCCGCCCCGATCCATTTCTCAGAAACCTCCCTCCCCATCCTGTGTGTGTCTTGTGTCCGTTTATGTACACAACCACACATACCCACAGCGGTTTGAAAGCACAGGATGCTTTTCCCCAGGCTCCTTGCCCTGCTGATGGAAGGAGGGGCTGAGGTTGAACTGTGCACTGACCCATCCACGGGGAAGGCCACCGGAGGGCCACGCGGAGAGCAAGCCCCGAGGGGTCGAGTGGGATCCAGAAGCAATGCACTTGCGGCACTTGGCTTTTTCTGAATGTGGCATTGGGCCAATTAAAAGACTACAAGGAGACTAACAGAGGAGCAAAGGAAAATCGGAGTCATGACCCTGGAATCCTAGGGACTTGGGGTCCCCTTTGAACTAATTTACAGGGACATTTTTTTTTTCCATTTTGAGTCAGACTGATTGGGGGCACCTCTCATGGGCTACAGAGGGGTGTCCTTAGATGGGGGAACTCCCCAACTCCTCAGAAACTTGATCTTTTAGATCTTACAGTTTTATTTGTAAAGTCCTTGAACTTGAGAGGGAGGTGGGTAAGGAGGCTGACTTTATTTGCCCTTCACAATCTTAAATGTTTTTGCATACTGTGGCTTTACATAGTGCCACCTACTTCTAACTTCCTGTGATGTAATTGTTTCCTTAGTAGCAAGAAAGGGAATTGGAAAGACTTATTTTTTGTGGTTCTTATTTAATGTGTACATGTGTTTAACCTTTTACCCCTTCCAGTTTTTAACAGTTGTAGCTCTTTTGGGAGGAGGAATGGAGCAGAAAAGGAGGGCATCCCCCTCTTGCCACATTGAGCTAAAGAATGCTAACTGATGCTGGTAGCTTTATAGCAGTGACTCCCATTGTTGTGCAAGATGGACTTTGCGAAAGCCATTTATAGCCTCCTTCTAGTAAGCGTCACTTAGCCAGGGCTATAATTAGTGGCCGTGCACTATATATTGTATGTTTGGTAGTGGGAACCCTGGGAGCTGAGCCAAGCGTCCCGCCCTGGCACAGCCAGACAGGGTGCCTAGGGAGGCCGCAAGGCCTCTACCAGGGTGGGGACTACATCATCACCATAAGGTTCAGACCCCAAGAGGCAGGAATTGCTTCTCTAAGTCAGTAGAGACTAAGAAAAATGTGCATACCCAATGAAAATTTACATGCAATTTCAAGGCTTTTCCAGTGTTTCTTGAAACCTATCCATGTTAAGCTAGCATCCCCAGGAAGAGATTAGTCCAGATTTAGAATCTCCAGTGACAGAATCTGTGCAAGTATCCTGGAGAACTGGGAAACAGCTCTAAGCGTTAGAAAGGGAAAGACATTGGAGGCCCCCAAAAGCTCTGTCCTCACCAGTGGGGATTAAAGGCTGGCAGAAGTCGGGTGTAGGATCACAGCTATGGAGCAGGCATGGTGGTTTGATAAGTAGCTCACTTTTGTGTTTAATTCTTGTGTTTGGTATTGCCTTTGGGTTCCAACCCCAGCTTATTCGCAATCTTTTCTTCCTTTCAGACTGTGTCAGGGAAAAGGGAGGCAAGGTCCTGGTCCACTGTGAGGCTGGGATCTCGCGTTCGCCCACCATCTGCATGGCTTACCTCATGAAGACCAGGCAGTTCCGCCTGAAGGACGCCTTCGATTACATCAAGCAGAGGAGGAGTGTGGTCTCGCCCAACTTTGGCTTCATGGGCCAGCTCCTGCAGTATGAATCTGAGATCCTGCCTTCCACGCCGACCCCGCAGGCGCCCTCCTGCCAAGGGGAGGCCGCCGGATCCTCATTCATAGCCCATTTGCAGACACTGAGCCCTGATGTGCAGGGCTCCTACTGCACATTCCCTACCTCCGTGCTGGCGCCAGTGCCCACCCACCCGACGGTCTCAGAGCTCACCCGGAGCCCCATGGCCACAGCCACATCCTGCTAGAACGGGGATGGGGAAGCAGCCCGGCCCCAAGAACAACTGTGATTTTGTTTTTAAGAAAAAAACCACGTGGACATTTCATACCTGTGCAATACTGAAGACCGCGTTCTGTCCCGCTGCCCCCGTGGGATAGCCAGTGGTCACCAGGCTTGCAAACGAACTTCAGGTTCTCGGGACCGAAGGAAGGCCAAGCCATGATGAGAGCACAGTGTGTGCTGACTACTGTATTCCAGACCTCCTGCCCTCAGGACTGCTCAGTCCTGGCACCTCAAAGTTCGCCTTTTCATTTCAAGCGTAAGGCAATAAATACCTGCAGCAACGTGGGAGAAAGCAGTTGCTAGCCCAGGAAAAAAGGCAGTTACGAAGCCAATTCATTCTGAAGGAAGCACAATTTCCACCTTACTTTTTTAACCTTGGCAGTCTCCATATTCGTCTCTGTTGCTTCAGGGAATAAGCTGATCATCTAGTCAGGAAAGTAACCCCGTAGGGTTTGTAGGGACCCAATATATATGCTGATTTGAACCCTCATGTTTTTGAGACTCCCTCTTGGATCCAGTGGACACAATTGGCTGAAGTAGCAAGACGTTGAGACTTCTGGGTTGCCTTTTCACTGTGGGTTCTTCCCTGACTTTGGACTTTGGCATGACTCTTACTCATACTTGAACCTTTCTTGTCACACCTCTCCTCAGAGCAGCTCGTTTCATTTTGAAAAGAGTTCTTCAAACCATAGACCACAAATCACCCCTCTGAGGTGGTGGCAGTGGGTGCCAGAAGAAAAAGGGTACCTACTGTCTGGGTCAGTGGCATTGACATGGTCGTTTCCTCAGCTTGCTGTCCATATGTGTGCGTGTCTTGTCTCTTGTGACACTTGTTTTCTTCCCTGCCCCTGGGGATTGTCTTCAAGTTGTTGACTTCGGGGATTTGCAGAGTTCACATTGTGGTACTACTACTTACTGTCTATAGGTTGTTTCTCCAGGGGAAAAGGCAATAATTTCCTAAAATCCATTCGAATGTGAAGAAAAGCAGTATGTTGCTAGTTGTCGTCGTCATTGTTTTTTATAGTGTAAAATAAAAATAGTAAAAAGAAAAAAAAGCACATCTTGATGTTGGCGACTTGGGGTAAGGGAGGAAGGAATGAATACACTTAGGTGGGGACCCAGCCTGCTTCACTGGGTTTTATTTCCTGAGAAACTCTGAGGTGATGGTGATGGATGTGCACCTGCTCATGAGCCGATCTTAACAATACAGAATATTGCTTTCCAGTTGAGAAGCTTCTCTAAGCTCACTTGCAAGAGAAATCCTCGGGTGCAGGCCACGTGGAGACGTGGTCGGCGCGTCTGCCCCCTCTGGGCTCTTCACTCCAATTAGCCCAGGCAAGGAATTCAACGGGAACCTCAGATTCTTCATCTATGAAATGAGTGAACTGAGCTAGATGATCCTGAAAGTCCCTAAAGCTCAAGGCTCTGGATTCCAGCAAACCTGAGTGCAAGGGTTATGGTCAGTCTCCTCCCTCCAGAGCTTGGCACATGGCAGTAAAGGTTGGAAAAACACCAAGGTGTGTTTTTCCTTGGTGTGACCTATGAAGGCTCACGCTAAGGGCCTGCTTCTGGTGTTTTTCCCCTTGGAACTAATTCTTCCAGATAATTCCCTCTGGAGTCCTCAGATAAATCCCTCAGTGAGTGGATTTAAATCCAAAGGTATATCAACTTGCCTTCTGAGTTCATTGCCTCTGTGGAGGAAGGAGGAGGCAGTATTAGAGTCTTCACAGCTGGCTATATCTCCAACCTAACACTTGGGGTCTGTTTCCTAATCAGAGGGGACCAGGACGTGGCTGGGGTTTCTGCCATCCCGGTCAGCTGGTGCCTGACATGGGGATTCCAACCATACCTCTAGATTGTGGAGGGCCCAAAGAGGCCTCCAGCTTCCCCAGCTGACACCATGTCCGCAAATAGCAAGAGGGCAGCCAAGCCAGGGGTAGCCCAGCTTTGAATGTCTCACCTCAAGAGCTCTGCGTGAAACCTTACTCTCCACATTCCTTTCCACAGTTTCCTTGGAAAGTCCTCAGATAAGAATGCCACCCAGACTGGGGAAGCTGCATTTCCTTCAGCCCATGCCCTTCACCTGCATAACCCAAGCCGGGCTTCTATGGAAGGAAAGGAGTGAAGAGCACTGGGCCGGGAAGGGGAGGTCCAGGGTTCTCGCCCTCACCCCGCCCTTCAGTTCTTTGGAGCTAATCTTGAATCTCTCGAACCAAACTTCTCCAGAGCTTGGTCTGGCTGATGCCTGACGTCCCTCCTCGGTTTCACATCGCTGAGCCTGTGCTCAGCCTTGAAACATGTCCTGGAAGCCTGCCCATTGTTCGGGCCTGCCCAGGTGCTGAGTGGCAGGAGGGGCCTCAAGCAGGGAGAACCAGAGTGGGAAGCTGGGTGCTGGCTGGGGTGATGTGCTAAGCTGCAACCCACTTGCTGACATTTGTTTTACTGCATTCAAGTCTTTCTCTGAAGGGTGAGTAAGTCCTCTAAATCAGGCCTGTGAGGATTGCTCATAAGCCAGTGAGTCACTGGAGGCTAAGCCAAGTGAAGCCCCACAGCTGGGGATGGCTCTGTAACTCTCACTCCTTTAATAGTCTCCTCATTAATTACAGCTCCATTGTGGCCAAGACCAACTTTACACTGGCTTCCAGTGCTGGGTGGGGAATTGAAGTTGGTGTTTTCCAGTTTCTTTATCCCCAGATTTTGAAGAAACACCTCTTGTTGGTCTCCAGCAACTTTTTAGGAAGAGATGTGTCTGGGAGGGTAGAAATGTTAGTTCCCCCCCATGCTGTTTCCCAGCTGGATCTGTGGGTGAGCCTCAGGCCCACCCTAGCTCCTGAGCTGGGCCTGATGGGCAAGCAATGTATGAGCAGCCTCACACAAATGTGCTGAGAGGAGCCTTGTGTTCCCATGGGTCTCCTTTCTGTGAAGACCTGGGGAAAATGCCCCCCAATCTCAATACCCCAAAAGGTTGTATCTCTGGTGGTTTATCTTCTGAACACCATGAAGCTCATGATCGCGCATTTCCCTCCTTGCTCAGGCTACTAGGCAACTCAGAACCAAATTTTTAGCTTACCTCTGGCAATTTTATAGGACGTTATATCTTTTTTTTTTTTAATTTATTGGGGTGACAATTGTTAGTAAAATTACATAGATTTCAGGTGTAAGGATGTTATATCTTAAGTTTATACTTATATCTCACTCTTCAACTAAATAACTCTTATTGGTCCTTCACATCTCAATTCATACTTGACCTCTCCAGGGAAGCCCTCCCAGACTCCCAGACTAGGTCAGTAGGTCAGATGTCCCTGTTCCATCTCTCATAGTTCTCTATCTATATCTTTTCTTCGTATTTCACCAAAGCTTAAAAAATAGTCATTTATCTGATTATTCTATTAATGTCTGTCTTCTCTAGACTGGAAACACCAGGAAATCAGAGATTACCTTGCAAATCAAGAGGGACTCAGCACAGGGCCTGATATAGTAGGTGTTCAATAAGTATTGGTCATATGAAGGAGGGATCGAATGACAAACTGGGAATAAAAAGTTGTCAGAACCAGAAACTGTTCTTCATCTCTTAAAGTCCATGCTATCCTCTGTACCTGAGCTCCTTTACCCTATGCCATTTGCCAATTCTTCCCCAGTCCTAGAGGAAACTGGTTTCCTAGATTTAATTACTGCTACCCTATTGGTCAGAGTTCATGTCACTACATCACCTCATTGGTCACCAGTCAGCCTATGGGTGGGCGGCCTTTGCATCAGGTGTCTACCCTAGGACCAATAGGTTTCCTCTACGTTCAAGGACCTGCCTAGCTCAGACTCCCTAGCTGGGGCTGTAGATGGAGCAGTTTCAGCTACAAGAAGTGGGGATCCTGCCACACACTTGGTTAACTTGCCATGTAAAGTGTTTGATTAACACCAGCAGTCTCTTCGATAAGAAGGCCCAGAAGACTGCCATATAGCCTGACCACAATAAAACCTAACTCTACCCCTCGTGTCCCACCTCAGCGAGTCCCCTAAGGTGATTATGGTTCCTCAATTTAAAATCCTGGTAGTACTTATTTGTAGTGGCAGGTCAGATCCCTTCTCGCGCATACACCCACTCCCATCCACTTACAAAGTTTACAGAAACCTAGAAGCCACTAGGTGGGAGCTTAAAAATAAACCTTTGAAGCATCTGTACATTTTTCATTCTAGGCTTCTCCAGCAGCCAGGAGAAAATGTGCTGCTCGAGAGGAACAAACCTACCAGATAGTGAAGCCTCCAGTATATCTCTATGGTAGGAAGATGAAAAAAAATTATTTCCAGCCTTCAAGGAAAAGAACAGTAGACTTAGAATTGGGCAGCATGACTACTAGACTTCAGGGAACCTAACTGCTTAGGACCTTTAAAAAAATTTTCAAAAAAGCACTTACTATGGCAAGCTATATATGCTAGGTGCTTTGCATACTTCTCTCATTGAAGATCCACAAAATCCTGTAGGATGGATATTGTTAGCCTTGTTTACAGGTGAAAAAAACTGAGAGGTTACAAAGCCAGCTCAAAGTTCCACAGCTAGAGCCTGTAAATGTCAAAGCCAAGATACCCAAGTCCGTCCTCTTTCCCCTACACTACACCGTTTTCCAGAGAGGAAATTCAACTGCTTCTTAGTTATGTATCTCCATGTCTATATCCCCTAAATGTGGTTATGAAATCTATTTGTTTTTTGGAGCAGCATTTCAAGTGATCTGATTGTAATCGTTCATTAACTTTATAAAGCCTTTTCTTCCAACATTAAGTTTAGATTTGAGAGCTGAATTTCAAGTGTGATGTGGACAAACTATGTGTTTACAGATAATAGGCAATGAAGGGATTAGAGACTATGTTATATGAAGAAGATTTGGGAAAGCCAGTGATGTCTGGCCTGGAAAGGAGAGCCAATGAAGTGTGTAACTTGAGTTGTATAGTCTAGGAACTCAGGGGCTGGAGTTTCAAAACATTGGGTTTGAATTCTGGCTCTGCTACTTGCTAGCTGTGTGGACATGGACAAATTATTTCATCTCTTTACACCTCAGTTATTATCTATAAAAGGGGAACACTAATTGAATTTACCTCGTGGGTACAATTTTGAAGACTAAATGTGATGAGAAATAATTGCCTAGTATGAGGTCAAAGACATAAGTCCTCAATGAATAGCAGTCATGATTATTAATTATAATAATTGAGGCAGTGAACTACCCACTGGTGTGAGGGTTGGGCAAGCAGAAGTGGGGTTGCCAGTGGAAAGGCTGCCGTGGGGAGGATTCAAGCCTCAGGGCCTTTGCACACATCCCTCCCTCTGCTTCATCCCTCCCTCCTTCACCTGCTCATTTATGAGCCTCCTTGATATCTCACTCAGGATTTTTCTTCAGGGAAGTCTCAGATTTCAGGATTCTATCATAAATGTTCTCCTGGCACCTGTACCTTCTCTTCAGAGCACTCTCACAATGGGAATTAAATAATGATGCTCATAATTTTTAAAGATCCGCTTTATTGAGGCATAATTTGCATAGTATAAAATTCACCCGTTTTAATTTTACAGTTAAACGAGTTTTGACAAATGTATATATTCAGTCATGTAACCACCACCATAATCAAGCTCTGGACTATTTTATTCACCCTCCTCCAGTTTCCCTTGTGTCCCTTTCCTTTCACTCCTCTTTCCCCACCCAGCCACTGGCAATCACTGATCTGTTTTTCTTCATTATAATAGTGCCTTTTCTAGAATTTCATATAAATGGTATCATACAGTGTGTGGGTTTTTGAGTCTGGATGATTTCACTTAGCATAATACATTTGAGATTCATCCATATTGTCATGAGTACTAATAATTCATTCCTTTTTATTGTTGTAATAATATTGCATGATATGGATATGCCAACATTTGTTTTTCAATTTACCCTTTGATGGATATTTGGATTGTTCCCAGCTTTGGGCTCCTGTGGATAAAGCTGCTATGGACATTCATGGATATATTTCTGGTCATATGGTAAGTATATATCTAATTTTATAAAACACTGCCAAACTGTTTTTCAAAATGGTTATACCATTTTGCATTCCCACCATTAATGAATGAGAGTTCCAGTTGCTCCATATCCTAGCTCCTGCTTGGTATTGTCTGGTTTTTTGTTGTTGTTGTTTTTTTTGTTTTAGAATTTAGCCACTAGTAGTATATAGTGATGCTTCACTGAAGTTTTAAGTTTGTATTTCCATAATTATTAATGATGTTGAGAATCATTTCATGTACTTATTGGCCATTCATATATCTTCTTTGGTAAAGTATCTGTTGAAAATTTTCTGTAAATAAGCTGTTTGTTTTATTATTGAGTTTTAAGAGTTATTTATATATTCCGTTGTGTATACTTTTACCAGTACCACACTATCTTGATTATTGTAGCTTTGTAGTAAGTTTTAAAATCGGGAAGTGTGAGTCCTTCAATCTTTATTCTTCTTTTTCAAGATTGTTTTGGCTATTCTGGGTCCCTTGAATTTTCATATGAATTTTAGTATCCACTTGTTAATTTCTGCCAAGAAGGCAGCTGGGATTTTGGTAGGGCTTGTGAAGATCAATTTGGGGAGTACCGCCATCTTAACAATGTTATGTCTTCTGATCCATGAACATGGGAAGTCTTTTCATTTCTTTAGGTATTCTTTATTTCAACAATGTTTTGTAGTTTTCACTGTACAAGTCTTGCATTTCTGTTGTTAAATGTATTCCTAAGTATGTTTTTTATGCCATGTAAATGGAGCTATTTTCTTTCTTCCTTTTTTTGAATTTATAAATTAGTTTATTTACAGATTTTAATCTTTTCTTAGAGCACATTTCAGTTCTATTTTCTTAATTTCATTGTATGGATTGATTTTTTAGTGTTGATCAAACCTTGCATTTCTGGGATAAGTTCTACTCACCATGAATTATAATTTTTCTTATATATTGCTGGGTTTGACTTGCTGGTATTTTGTTAAAGATTTTTTGCATCTGTGTTTATGAGGGATATGGTCTGTAGTCTTTTCTTGTCGTGTATTTGTCTGGTTTTCATATCAGGGTAATGCTGTTTTCATGAAATAATTGGGGAAGAGTTTCTTCCTCTTCCAATTTCTGTAAGAGATTGTAAGAATTGCTATTATTTTTCCCTTAAATATTTAGTAGAACTTGCCAGTGAAGTCATGGGGGCCTGTGGTTTTCTTTTTGTGAAGCTTTTTGCTATAAATTCCATTTCTTTAGTAGATATAGAGTTATTCCAGTTACTTATTTCTTTTTGAGTGAGCTTTGGTAGTTTGTGTCTTTCAAATAATTTGTTCATTTCATCAAAGTTGCTGAATTGTTTAGCATAAAGTTGTTAATAATGCTCCATTATTGTCATTTGCAGGTCTTAGGATCTGTAGTAGTGTTCTCTCTCTCATTCCTGATATTAGTAATTTTTGTTTTGGTTTTATCAATTTTGTTTATATTTTCAAAGAACTAGCTTTTAGTTTCATTGATTTTTCTGTTCTATTTGTCCATTTTCTACTTCCTTGATTTCCACTCTTGTCTTTGTTTTTCTTTCCTCCTGTTTACTTTGGGTTCAATTTGCTCTTTTTTTTTAGTTTCTTAAGGTGAAAATCTGTCATTGATTTTATACTTTCTTCTTTTCTAACATAAGCATTTAAAGCTGTGAATTTTCCTCTAAGCATCCTACAAATTTTGACATGTTGTGTTTTCATTTTCATTCACTTCAAAATATGTTCTAATTTCCCTTATAATTTCTTTTTGATCTATTTGATTAATTTCCAAAATTTGGGGGATTTTCTATATTTCGTTCTTTGATTGATTTCTAGTTTAATTCTGTGGTGGTCAGAGAACATATTTTGTGTGATTTCAATTCCTTAAATTTACTAAGACTGATTTTATGGCCCCAAATATGGTCTGTCTTGGTGAATGTTTCATGTGCACTTGGAAAACAAATGTGAATTCTGCTGTTTGGGGGGTGGAATGTTATGAAATGTCAATTAGGTCAAGTCGATTGGTAATGTTGTTCAAGTTTTTTATATTCTTACTGATTTTCTGTCTACTCTGCTATCAGTTACTGAGAAAGAAGTGTTGAAGTCTTCAACTAAAATTGAAATTTGCCTCTCTCTCCTTCCAGTCACATCTGTTTTTGCTTCATGTATTCTGAAGTTCTGGTAGTTGCAACAATATTTAGGATTAGTGTGTCCTCTTGATGAATTGACCCTTTATCATTATGAAATGTCCCTCTTTGTCTCTAGTACTATTCCTTGTTCTGTTGTCTATATTGCCTGATATTAATACTGCTATTCTAGCTTTCTTTTTCATTAGTGTGTGCATGGTATATCTTTTCATATTACTTTTAACCTATCTGTGAATGTATATTTAGAGTTGTTTTCTTGTACACAGCATGTTGTAGGGTCTTGCTTTTCTTATCCAATCTATCTGTCTTTTAAATTACCATTCATGTGATCATTAATATTGTTGATTTGAAATCTACTATTTTACTATTTGTGTTTAATTTGTTCCCTCTGTTCTTTGTACCTTTCCCCTTTTTTTTCCCCATGACTTCGTTTGGTTAAATTGAGTATTTTTTATAATTCCATATTTTTTCCCTCTGTTGACTTATTGGTTATACTTATTTTGTTGCTGTTAATGGTTGTGCTAAGGTTAAATACGCCTCTTTAACTTATCACTGCCTTCAAATGTTACTACTACACAGCTTTATGTGTAGTAAAAGAATGTGTAACAATATCTTTACATGTCCCCCTTCCTAGTCTTTGTACTCTTGTAATGAATTTAGTTCTATATAATTTATAAACCTCAAAATATAAATAACCTGCTATTACTTTTGCTTTAAACAGTTGATTATCTTTCAAATAGATTGAAAATTTTCTAGATCCTTGATTTGTGTAATAATTGGCTAGTGCATGGAGTATGCAGATGGCCTCACTACTGCATCTTAGGGGCGACTTCCAGTAAGAACACCAGATAATCCCTGAGTCCCCAGCTACCTACAGCTTCACTCCAGGCCACATGTCCTCCTTTAGATAACGGTCTCTCTTAGTTACTGCCCTCCTCGTGGACAGGGCTCACAGAGCTCCATAGTTGGGCTTCTTGCTAAGTCTCCTTTTCCTACAGATGCCTGCAGCCAAGAACAGCTGTGATGTGCCCTTAAGCTCTTTTTAAAGTTTACAAGGACGTTGACCTTCATGCCAGATTGTTAATAATCATGATGGCTCGCGCTAAGTGATCTCTTTCTGTATGCCGAACACCTTGTTAAGCCCTTTATGTGCATTATCTCTTAATTCCCACTGCAATCTGACGAGGTAGATACTGCTACCGTTTTACAGATGAAGGTAAGAAGGTTTACATAAATTGCCCAAAGTCATACAGCAAGGTCTATAAGGGAACCAAGATTTGGTTCTCAGTGGTCTGACATCAGAGCCAACCACTCTCAACTACTGTGCTCTGTGTCTCCCCAGGAACCTGCCCAGGGGCATTTTGCTGCCCTCTTAACACACACAGCTCCATTGATGTTATATACCTAGGGAACCAATGGGTTTGGGGCATCACCTCTCCCTGTTCCATTCTGCATGTCAGTGCCCCTGGTGGAAGAGCACGTACATGTTGATCTGTGTGGTTTAGTGACAAGAACACTGGACTGGGAGTTGAGATGCTCTGTTCTCATTCTAGTTCTGTGGCTCACCAGTCATGGTTCTTTAGGCACATTAGTTAATGTCTCTGGGGTTGTAGTCTTTCAATACCCAAGGGAAGGGGATCGAATTAGATCATCTCAAAGGCTCTTTCAAGTACCAACATCCTATGAGTCTATGAATTAGTGGCCTTGCTGATAGAGCTAATAATTACCTAACCTGGCAGGACATCTAAAGTTTATTTACTTTAATAATATTTATCAAAACCACAGAGCTCAAGCACTCATTTTATGCTCATATATCTTCTCTGGCTTCCTGTTTATTCCAAAGGTTATCTTCTCAAACCACCCTTTGGGCTTACAAAATCTCCTTTGTGTTCACTACATATTACTAAGTGAACAAAAAGCAGCTAACAAAATTGTATGTATTTTGTTTTATTTTTAAAAACGTGTGGGTGTACTTTACATAAAATATACAATAAACTATGTATGTACGTATAATAGATTTATACTACATAAATATAATACAAAGTATATATAAATATATACTTATATTTATGTTAATGTTTACATTTATGTAGTCTGAAAGGATGTACATCAAAATGTTAGAATGACTTTCTGGATGGTGAAAACACTGGTGATTCTCATTTTATTTTTTCTTTATACATGTTTGTCCTTTGCAATTTTTGTCCAATAAAATCGCTTATGTTTTTAATACTTATCACTTACAAACACAATAGATCACAAACCACTAAATAATGTCTCCTTTGGACTTCGTATCTCTCTGCCCCTTTAACTTTGTCTCTGGTGTCTTCTCCCAGGTTGGCTACTTGTCTTTCTCTCATATATAACAAGACAGTGGGGGAGAGGGGTACATGATCCATGGGACAGAGTTATCTAACTGCTTAGTAGTCGGCCCTCTCCAGCCACAGCTTTTGGCTATCCCTCACATCCCCCACCCCCATTCACTCAGTCTCCTATTCTCTTTTTCTCTGTTTGTGTCAATATGGACCAACATTTTTCCCAACAGGTCTTCCCACTTCCAGTTTCTCCTTCTACAATCTATCTTGAGCACTTCCAGCATTCACTCACTCATTCATTTATTCATCCATCATAAATTGTGCGTAAATCAGAACAATATTGGAATAAGTGTGTTGTTTAGAGTTGAGGACTGAAGTTTGAGGCCTGAACCTGACCTAGGTATATCAGTATCATGTGAAAACTGTAAAGACAGGACCAGTGGGAACTGTCATTGCCTAGGCCCTGTGCTGAGCCCCAGGGGGAAATGGTGAGGAGGAACCTCTGCCTTCAAGGAGCTTAGAGTTGTTTGCCAGGGTGGGGACGAGACTGAAATGCAAAGGGGAGGAGGTAAACAGGGAAGAAGCCACAGACGTGGGAATGAATTATTGGAGTCTGCAGAGGAAGAAGGACAAGTCAAAATCACCAAGGTGTTTGGGGCCAGGATGGCTGAGAAAATAGCCATTTATCAAACCATCTATTCATTTATTTCACAAATACACATCGAGTATCTGCCACCAACCCAATACTGTCATAGGTGCTAGAGATGAAATAGCAAACAAAACAGATACCATCCCTCACGTACCCCATTTTGCTTACATTCTGTGGGACAACAGAGGAAAAGGAAGTGAACAAGTCCATAAAGATCATTTCCAAAGGTGGTAAGTGCTATGAAGAAAATAACACTGGGTAGTGTGTCAGAAAGCAGCTGTGGAGGTAACATTTGTGCTTCCATGTCATTAGCTGAAATAGAAGTCAGGGGCTGAACTGAGGGGGAGGATGGTGAATTTCACGGTAAGGGCTGCTGACTCAGAGATGCTAAGATTCACCTCCTGGTGAAAATACTTCAACTTCCTCTCAAACTTAGTATTGCATCATTTTCTGGCTCAGAAACATTTGATGGGTTTCTATGCCCTCTGGACAAAATCCTAATTCTGGAGCTTGCCATTTAAGGGCCTTCACAATCTCTCCCGGCCTGCCCATCTACCTGCCTCCATCTTCACATGAACCTTCCGTTCTGGCCTCAGAGGGCTCTTCACTGCCTCTACTTAGGCTGTGTCCCTTTGCACCTCCATAATTGGGTCCTAAGAAAGTCTTCTGAGTTCTCTAGTCCGCAAGTGTGCCACTCTCAGAGCTCAGGCCTTTCCTCTGTCTGCCTGCCCTCTTTTGATTGTTTAAATGACTTATAAGCAAGGACCCGACTCTCCAATAAAAATGCAGTCTCCTTGAGGGAGGGACTGGCCCCATCACGATCCTCTCCGCATTGGATTTGTTCTGTACATCTGCCCAGAAACACATTAAGCAGCTTTACAGATCAATTATCTTCTTGTATAAAATGAAGGAAAGAATAAAATGAGAAGAATCTAGAAAACCAAAGAGTTTCCCACCCAAATTCATGGAGCCAGGAGGTGACAGAATTCAGCTATGAGCAAGTGTTCAGAAACAATCTACAAAGAATTGAGTCAGTTCTTTAGGGGAATTAGAAGTTGGAGTAAACGCCATCTACCTTGAGCATCTAGGGATGAATCTGCATGGCAATTCGTGGCCTGAGCCAAAGAGTTCTGGAATTCCTCCCATCCCTCAATCCACAAGAAGGGCAGAGTCCTGGGCTCTGGCCTCAAGTAATCCATAGCCCCTCTCTCCAAGGCTTCCTTCCTCTGTTTCCTAGGCTTTGTTATATTTCCTCCTCTTAACTTGAGGGGAAATGGAGCACTCCAGTTTACCCATCTGAAATGCAGGACGATGGGGATCAGGGTCCCCTGCCCTTCCCTCGTCCCGTCAGCAGCATTTGATACTGATGCTCAACTTCAGTGCTTTGAGGCCAGGATGTCAGGGCCGTGGGAGGTTAGGGGAGGGACATGTGATCCTCAAGAGGGATGTTTGGGATGAAAGTCAATACGGTAAACACATATTCATCATGACACTCCTACCATGTCTTTCATCTGGGGAATCTGACAGCCGTGGACAAATGGTAATTAATTTTCACAGCAGCTTCCAAGGAGGATGGGGTGCTTGCCTGCCAAAGGCCAGAGGGGCATTTTCCCAGTAGCTCTCCCCCAACCCTTCCTGCGCACTCCCAGCTGCTGCTTGTCCCCAAGGGGACAATGCCAGGTGGATAGGACACGTCGGTCTTAGACTCCTTCCCAGGACTTCTCTGCCTAGAAGGCTCCAGGGCTTAGAAGGCTCCCAACTAGCCTCCTTCCCCCACCCCTACCCTCTTTCCCAGAGGATGACTAAGAGTGAACCAGGGCAGGAGTGGGAGCATTTCCGGCCTCCACAGGCAGGCTAGGGCCAAACAACTAGTTAGTTGACTCAGCAGGAACCACATGGCTCCCAAAATACAACTGCCTCTGCCCAGTCCCCCCTCATGCTCCCTTGGCCCTTTGGACACAGTCACCTGCTCCTGCTCTCTCCTCCCCCTCCCCCACGACACACCTTGAAGTGACATTTGCCTTAATTCTGGTTATAGAAGATCTCGAAGCTCTTGTAGAACACTTGGAAAATATAGAAAAATATAAAGCTGAGAATTACTTTGTTAAGCGCATAATTCCACCACTCCCCAAATAACCGCTATAGAAATCTGGTTATATTTCCTTTCCATTTTTTCTGTTTTTTGTGTGTTTTATTTAAAAATTAATACATAATCATGGCAAAAATTATATATATTATAATATTTTACACACACACACACACACACACACACACACAATAGGACAGGTTATAAAGTGAAAAGTCACAGTCCATCCCAACTTTCTATTCCCACCCAAGAGAAAAACACTGTTAGAGTTTCTTATGTATCTTTCCAGAAATTGCCTACCGTACATGCAAGCATGTATATGCATACTCGTTTTACATGGCTGAGGTCATATTGCATGAATAATTTAGCCTTTTCTTTGCTTCCCTTGAATACATGAGCATTTTCTATTCTGTTAAAAATTACTGGTTAAAGAAAGCAAAAATAAATAGCAAAGAAAAACTAGAAGAAAAAAATGAAAAAAAAATTACTGGTTAAACGACATTTTTATTGGCTGCCTGACATTTTTATCCTATTGGTATGCTGCAGTTTATTTAATCTTTTCTCTGTCGGGCATTTACTCAAGTGAGGGGTAGGGCAGAAGGAAGTGAGTCAGAATGAAGTGTTGGGAGGAGGAAGCAAGCGAGGACTGACTGAGGGCCTACTGTGTGCTAACCACGTTTGCTATCTTCCCAGTCACTCTGTGTGAGAGTTAACTCCATTCTGAAGATGAAACAGCTGTGGTTCAGAGAAGTTAAGGAAGAATTTGTCTGTAGGTAAGAGAGCCAGGGTTTGAAGCGAGGTTTGTCAGCTCCAAAGCCCAGGGTAGTTCTATTTTGCCAAGATGCCTTAGAAAAGTCCCAGGGTTTAAGAATTCCCACTGCTTGGCATGGGGATGAGGAGAACCCGTCATTCATTCATTCATTCATTCATTCATTCATTCTCTCATTCGTTCCAATAACATTGATGTGCCAGGCATAGGTCTTCAGGGGGAAAAAACCCAGTACTTGTCCTCTAGTTCAGTTGCAGGGGATGGATCTGTAAATAAGCTATAAGCTGGTGTGGGAGAGGGAGTACAAGGTGCCATGAGGGTCAAACCAGTGGTTCCTCTCCCAGCCTCTAAAGATCAAAGAAGGCTTCTAGCGGGAGGAGACTCTATGCTGAGTCAATGCTCTGGCATCAGTCAGGAAGTGCCAGTGAGGCCTAAACCACCTCTGCTTCCTGTCCTCCCCGGATCCCACTGCTCCGCAGTCCCTGAAAGCCGGGGTTGGCTCCTCCCTGACCTGGCTCTTTCCTTGAGCTTCCTGCCTTTCATAAAATGGATTGCCAGGCTCCCACGGTGGTGGGGTGGGGTGATGAACCTATAATTTCTGAGAATATTTTCAAGACGATGTTTCCGATTGTTTTCTAGGAGGTCAGGAAATGTTTATCATACTCTGGGGAAGAGGAGACTGCACAACAAGACTGGTTAAATGCTTGGGCTCTGGATGGACAGAGCTGGATTGGAGTCTCGCTTACCCACTTGCTCTTGGACTGCTAGAAAATCACTGATGTCAGTCAGAGCTCTTGGTAACAAGCCACAGAAATGGACCCTGACTGTCTTAAACCAAGAAGGGAATCAGATGCAATAGAACTGACAGGGTTTCTAGACGGGACAGTCTTAGGAAAGGAGCAGATATTAAGGCAGCCCTCAAGGCCCAAAGCAGCAGGAGGCACAAAACCATTCTTTGTCAGGGAAGCATCTAATCAGGTTACTGATGCCACTACAGCCAGATAGATCCCAGCAAATGGAGTTCTAATCCTCCAGCACCCGGGGATACAAGGACCAGGCCTCAAGCAAGAGCATCCAACTGGCTGGGCCTTTATCATGTACCCACATGCATTGCCAAGAAGCTGGAATGGGGGGGATTTGCCCGTGGACCTCATTGGTAGAAGGTAGGGTGCTCCCTTTCTCCAAGCTGACACGCAAGGGCAAGTTGCACACTATCCAGGGGGCTCCGGATCCTGGACAGCCAAACACTCAATGTCCAGGTCATTCCCTAACATCTCAGAGTCTTTGTAACATGGAGGTGTCAATACTGGCCACCTCACAGGATTGCTACGAGTATTTTTCAAAAAAAGCAAATTAGGGGTGGCCAAATGGCTCAGTTGGTTAGAGCGCGAGTTCTAAACAACAGGGTTGCCGGTTCGATTCCCACATGGGCCAATGAGCTGCACCCTCCACAACTAGATTGAAGACAACAAGCTGCTGCTGAGCTGCTGGAGGGGCGGCTGGATGGCTCAGCTGGTTAGAGCGCGAGCTCACAACAGCAAGATTACCGGGAAGTGGGCTGCGCCCCCTGCAACTAAAGATTGAAAACGGCAACTGGACTTGGAGCTGAGCTGCGCCCTCCACAACTAGATTGAAGGACAACGACTTGGAGCTGATGGGCCCTGGAGAAACACACTGTTCCCCAATATTTCTCCAATAAAAAAAAAAAATTTAAAAAAAAAGCAAGTTAAGTGCTTACTTACCACAATGTGAGACACCCAGTAAGTGCTCAATAGATGTTAGTTTACCATTACTGTTGTTATTGTAATTATTATTTTTGTTACTATTATTAGCCATTTTCTTTCTTTTAAAGTAAAATACAAACAGTATTTTAAATATAAAATATATTTTTGTATATGGTCACATATGGCATACAAAGTAACATACACGTATGCCATAGACAGAAAAGTTGAAAAATACTGAAAAATTGAAAGAAGAAAAAGAAGTCACCTACCACCCCCAGAAAACCACTGTCAATATGTTGGTGTTTCCTACCAATCTGTTTACTGGATATTGATCTTGGTTCTTTCATTCTTCTTTTTTTTTTTTTCTTTCAAACAGTTGTGACCATCCTGTGTGTACAGTTGTGTACCCTTCCTTTTAGCATTTGCACTTCCTTGTGTTATCAAAGACCCTTTGTTGTGGTCATTCTTAAGAGCTACAAATATCCTGTGGAGTGGATAGAATCATCCCCCAAGTGTTGTTTCCACTGTCTGGGATGGGGGAGAGGAAAGGGAGTGGTATACATGTATGAATTATGAGTGTTTTTTCAAACAATGCTTCTGATTCTAAAATGCTTCTTTGGAATCCCAATTGATGCTGAATTGAAATCCATCCATCACTTTGTTTCAAGGAACATTCAAGAAGCTGTTTCCTAAAATTCCCACAAATCTGCCTGGTGGTACATCACCTCACTGTGTTTTGATAGTACATTTTCACTGCTACCAAGAGTATGAGAGTCCCATAGTCCCACTGTCACTGTGACACCACTGGCCTGCCCACTGCTTTCTCACGTTCTCAATATGCTCAAGCGCTGGTTAGACGGGGTGGTTTATCCTGCCTGTGGAATTACCTGCCATTAGTGTAGTGAAAAGTGCCCCTGCTCTACCTCTTGCCAGCTTGGGACTTAGGCGATTTTCTCATCTCTCCACCTCTTCTGGAGAGTAAGTTTTTCTTCTTTCTTTCTTCTTCTTTGAGTTTCATACTCTCCTCTCCTTCTCCCTTACTCCCCAACCCCCATGGCACTTGCGGGTCTCTCGGGCTGGGTTCCAGGATGTGGCTCATGCCTAGGGGGCAGCTGGGGATCACGTGACCAAGCTCCCCACCGCGGGTGACTAAAAGTCCAGTGGTGCTGATTATGTGGACTTCCTGGGCAGGGCTAGGCATGGGTGGTGGGCCTTTGGAAGCAACAACAATTAATATTTTGCCGAGTGTGATTCTGATCGCTCCGCAAAGGAGAGGGGCCCACCCTGAGCTGGGAGCCCAGTGGGAACTGCCCCGGTTGCATTCCCCAGGCAGCATTGTGCAATGGGCACCCACAGGCTCTGAGGGTGGGGCGAGCAGGCAGAGGATGTGCCCCAGCCTGACAAGCTTGGATAGGCAGGAGGGGCGGAGCATTAACCTTTACCCTGCAGTGTCCCGAGCTGGGACACCCACGTGATCCTGAATCCACCCAGGTCCTGCCTAGGGTCCCACATTCAGCTGCCAGTCTCTACCTCGGCAACGGGTGTGGGAGTGAAGTGACCAGAGCGTATGAGGAGGGAAAAGGGAAATGAAATTGTCCTTTCCCTGCCACCCACACCTCCTTGCCCTTCCAAAGCACCATTAGAACCTGAAAAAAGCAGGGGATTTCAGAGGTCTTCTTGTCCGATTATCTCATTTCTGTGGGAGGAAACTGAGGCCCAAGGAGAAGTGAATAGCTCTACTCCAAGTTTCTATAAGAAACGACCAAATGAGAGTGTCTGGAGCTTTCGAAAGCTGTATCCAGGACATCGCTTACTGGATGTGATTTCAGTGACCCCAAATTCTCCTCCCACTCCTCAGCACTTGAAATCCCACTTCACTTCCTCTAACTTTAAGGCTTTGATACCAATTAGAAGTTAAGTTTCCGCTGGCAGTGATCACTTCCGGTGTCAGTAAGAAGTAGTTTCTGTTCTTTTGCTGAGAGCAGAGGGATGGAGGGAGGGAGGGAAGGAGAACATAAAACTTCAGCATGGCAGGAGGAGTCCTCATATGGCTTCCGGAGTGTGGTGTTTTCAGCTTTCAGTGCACTTGCAATGGCAATCGCCGGTCACCATTGCCATGAGGTGGGAGAACCCTTCACTGTCATTCCCATTCATCAGATGAGGGAATGGAGGCTCTGGGAGGTTAGGCAACTTGCCCAAGGACCAACACTAAATGGCCCAGGCCACGGCACTCAGCTGCTCTCCACAGCCCAGTACAGTGGTGTGATGTTAGTGTTTTTGTCACCTGGTTTATAGGAAAGTATGAAAGCAAGTCCTGGAGTTCGAGATTTGAGAGGGCTTGGAGTGATACAGTACAGAATGCTTGCCTTCTCTCATTTGAGCCTCACTATATAGCCCTAGGTAAATATCACCACATTTTCCAGAGGGAAGACCTGAAGCTCACAGATTTACTAAATCTATTCAACTGTGAGCAGCTCTAGGGCAAGGGACTGGGTCACATCCATCTTTTTATGTTTGATTCATAACTTTATCTGTGAAAGTTTGTTGCATGTTTACAGAAAGAATCATGCAAGATCATCTAATGCACTCCATGCATTTCACAGATGAGAAAACTGAGGTCTGCAAGGTTAAGGAATATAGCTGGATCACATAGCTGGTGGCAGAGCCTCGACCTCAGAGCTCTTGATTCCCAGTCTGATGTCCTTTTCACTTCATGTATTCATCCATTCATTTATTCCACTATGAGGACAGCCCACACACCTCCAGAAGTACGCTGGGCTTTGGAAATACAAACAAACAGGGCAGGGAGTAATGCAAGGAGAGTGAGGCACTTGCTTTGAGTACAAAAACCTAAGGAAGGGGGGCTTCCAAAAAACTCAGTGACCAAGATAAACAATAGTTTAACAGAATCAAATCAGCAGACGACGGCCCATAGGCCTGCAGCCTGTTTTTATAAATAAAGTTTTATTGAGACTAAATCCCAGTTCTTGTTTAGAGGAACCCACAGTTTCGTCAGGGAAGACAGGCCCAAATGGAGTAGTTTTTAAATTCTCCATGAAAGTTCTCAGGCAGCAAGCAAAGGATGGGAGGGGAACATTCAAGACAGGGAAGGACATGCACAGAAATCCAGCTTTATGACACCACCAGGTTTATTGAGGGAAATGACAGCAAAGTTTGCTGATGTAGGAGACCCAGGGTCAGGAATCAGGGGGAGGAGTGGTGAGTGACCAGGTCTCAGAGGTCGTGGCGGGGGGGCAACTCAGAGCCCACGAGGCCAAGAATGTTCCCTAAAGATGTTGGACTTTATACTATAGATCTGGTGAATTACACTAAAACTAGGGGAATCAGACACAAACCAGAGGAGGCAGGTCTTCCTTCAGAAATATGTTTAAAACCACAATGAATGTGTTTGGCTGGTTTTCCCCCGATGTACTTGGGGTCTTTGTCCCCCTCCAGTCCTTGTTCCCCATCCTGATGCTCTGTGGCTTCATCTGTGACTGGACCTTTGCCAACGACAGAAGCTGGCCACAGCTGCCTTGGGTGAGCTGCTGGAAGCCAGCGAAAATCTTGGAAAAACAGAGCAAGCAGCCAAAGAATTCTCATTTGCTGAGAATATTATAAGTGCATATTTAAAGATACTCCTTCTAAATTACTCATAAGGGAACCTGGCATAAAATAAATACTCAAAGGCTAGTATTACTTTAGGTTTATTATAAGAGTATTTTTATTTTTTTTTATAAGTTATGATTTGAAGACCCATGTTTGAAGGACATTTTCCTTTTCTCCATATGTTTGTGTTAATTGTTGATGGTTGCAAAAGTACTTGTTAGATCAGGCTGTTGGCTAATAGCTGAAAGCACTCTTGCTTGGGAGGGATAGAATCCTGGGGGGGGTGGGGTTTAATCCAGGAGGACTTCCTGGAGGGGGGAGGAGGGAATTGAGGGCAGAATTTTAAAGGAATTGATGAGAAGATGAATGGAAACATTCTGAATGACATGGCATCTGAAAGATGGAAGAATTTTGCCTGTCTCCTATGAGAATTAACTGCGATCACATACATAAAATGGTTGGCACATAAAAAGGACCCTGTGAAAAGTGGATAATGAAGAAGGAGTGGGGGGGAGGGTAAGCGAAAAATAGGGGCTGAGAAGCAAGAGACCTTGTTGTAGGCACAGCTGTACCTCTGGTTAGTTATGTGAGACTTTGGAAACATCACTGCCCCTCTTGACACCTATAAATTATTCAGGCTAAGCTTTCCACCTCTGAGAGTCCTTGATCATAATAAACACAAAATAATAACAGATGTTGTTTATTACAACCTACCTGTACCAATCTCTCTCCTAAGGGATAAACATATAACATCTCATTTGATTTTCACCACAACCCTGTTAGTGGACTTCATCATTAGTCCCATTACATTGATAAGGAAATAGAGTCTCAGAGAGGTAAAGTAACCCGTCTGAATGGTAGCTCTAGTCAGCAGGCGGTCTGACTCCAGGAAGGCAGAGAGCTGTTGCCTCCTGGGGTCCTCTCCCTCTGCGGGGAAGGATTTTCCCACAAGGTAGGGATGCAGCTGGCCGCGGTTCTTACACCAATGCTTAAGGAGACTGCTCTCCCTGGTTTCACTGCCCAGTTTCAGTGGCAGCACCAGCCTATAACGTGAACATCCCACCTACCCACCTACCACCCACCTCAGCACCATGACTTTCCCCAAAAGCTGTGTCACTCTTCACAGATGACACTCAGGGAACAAAGCTCTGTGGTTGAATCACAGTGATCACTTCCTGTTCTAATCAGGGTCCCCTGTTCTCTAGAGCCCTCACTCTGCCATGCCCTGTTTAGTAATAACAGCCATGATATCTATGACCTTAGGCTGCTTGGAAGGCTGAGTCACGCCCTCCTATGCCCTCATCCTACCAGGCTGAGGGGCATCAGCTCTTAACCTCAGCCCCATTCCACAACCCTGTTATGTAGAGCCTGGGCAAGACCCTGGTTGTCCCAAGACCAGGTTGTTCCTCCTGGCTGTGTAAGGAGGCAAGGGAACAACCTCATCCCTTCAGACTGGTGATGTAAGGCTGATCGGGACAGGTGGGCAGATGTTCAAGCCTCAGTCATGAAATAAAGGCGTAGGCGCCTCATGGGCACCCACTCAGGGGACAGTCTTGTCTGCATGTACATGGGCCAGCACACTGAGGGGAAAGACAAATACAGACAGGGTTCTGTCTTGGGGGAAGCCCCGATTCTCTCCCAGTTGCTCAGAAAGGGCTTCCTGGAGCTTGAGAAATGAAATGAAACGAATGTTGAGTGTGAGAGCGGAGGAAGTCATCAGACATTTGAGGGGCTTCCTGGAGGAGGGGACTTCCTTTAGGTAAATGCAGAGAGCAGAATCTGGGACCATCTGGACCATTTAAGATCTTTAGAAGCCTTAAGCTTCTAAAGGTTATATTATTTCTTGCCCAACGCTCACCCCCGCCCCCCATAGATAATACAACGTAAAGCAATCTAAGTCCTAAAAACATGTATAAGGAAGTCCAATGAAGTTCTGATTTTTTTCTCATGGTAATCACTTTAGTGCTTTTTTCTTCTGGTTTTGGTACTATCAATTATCAATGTCCTTTGAAAAAAAAAAGTATGTTTTCAAGTGCTCCCAGTTTGCTGATCCTATCATCTCTGTATGGTGTGCTTGTTGGATAATCCTGCCCTGGGAGCAGTGGATGGTATCACTGGGCCACACGTGCCTGTTAACACAGGGACGATCTTTCTAACCATTTGTGTGGTGTGACCACTGAGTGGGCTGCCCCAGGAAGGGAGTGCCTGGTCACCGGTGTGTTCCCACATCCACCAAGGCCAGAAGTCCCTATGATTGGGACAGGATGTGTGGGTGGGAGAGTGTGGAAAGGGTGTGGGTCACCCTGTAACGTCCCTTCTAGCCCAGTGGTGCTAGCAAGGGTGGGAATTCCAAGCACTTGGAAAGGGAAAGTGTTCATGAGATATGCTCCAGGCCGGGGGTCACCAGCTATGGGGGTAGTCTTTGGGGTCCTCTTGGGGACTTTAAGGAGAAGAATTTCCTTTTCCACCAGGAAGGTGAGCTCAGGCCCCCTGCCTTAGAGGCTTTAGAACTAACCCTGCAGCTGCATCTGGAAAACCAGCTACTGCCACAAGTGGTGCCAGTGGTGGATTGGTCGGGACCAAATGAGCAAAGGGATCAAAGGGCATGGTGCCACCAATCCCAGCACTCTGTGTTCAGTCCTGTTTACGTGTAGCCCCCCACCCCTGCTTTAGTGTGAACCCCTTGAAAGTCACAACTGCTTAATTGGTCCTTGTTTCCCTGGTGCCGGCCCCCAGTTGAATTAATTAAATGAATAGAGTCAGGAGAAATGAGATAGCATATTTCTTTTAGGTAGTATGTACATTCTATAGAACAAATGCACAGACTATACAATGAATAAAATGCCTTCTGACTGTTTAGTGACTTTCCAAAAGGATACCCAGGAAACTGGATAGTGTTTGTCTCTGGGAAAGGAGAACAAGGAAGTCAGGTCTGGGGGTAGGCGAGAGAGTATTAGTCACTTAATGTCGTTTTTATCATGTGTATTTATTAGTTATATCAACTAAAATAAAAATGCTGGGTTTAAAGTCTTCCCAAGTGCTTTCCGCCACCACAGTAGGTGATTTCACAGGTGTAATTAAGTACTGGATGTTGCTAGTGAGCCACTCCTTAGAAGGTGCTCTTGACTTTTCACTCAGCTTTATTGACTTTCAGTTTACCATTTTCACAACACTGAAATGTTTATTTTCCAGAATAGAGCTCATTAAACACATTCGGCTAAAAGTGGGCTTGTGATAAGGGCGGCAAACATACTTTCCCTAAGAGAAGACTCAGAAAAACGCGTGTTTCATTTTGGGTACATCAATTGACAGTCACCAACATGACCAGGAGTTATTGGCAAAAGATTACCTTGTATGCACATCTTTTTTTTTTTTTTTTTTTTTTTTTTTTTTTTTTTTATAGTGAGTCAAAATACTTAGTTAAAATCAGCTATTCCAGACAAGACTCACACCTTGAGACTGAGCAGGTAATCAGGAAGAGTACACTGCTGGACCCTGCTAAGTTCTAAATTCCCGGCAGGCTTTCTCAAGGTCAATAGAGTAAACTTTGCTGACACCAAGAAGTCTGTAACCATCCACAAAAGACAGGGGGTTTCCACTTCAAGAACCAATGCTGGTCCACAGAGCCTCTCCCTGACCCACGGCAAAACCCACATTCCCTTCTGTCATCTGTGTTAACCTGGGGGCGTTGCTGAAACTCGCTGGACCTCAATTTCCTCTGCAGTCAATTAGAAATTAAAATTTCTTCTCTTTGTTCTGTATTCTGATTGTAATGCTAGTTACATGAATCCACACATGTCAAAATGCAACGAACAGTGCACTCCAGAAGAAAAAAGTCAATTTTACTGTATAATAATTTAAAAACAAATTTTCTTTTAAATTCTGTGCTGTAAGAAAGAAACTCCTTAACATGGCATTCTTTCAACTGTTTACTCTCTCTGGCCTCAAGTACAAGATGTAGCTCACAGCACACATTCAACAAGTTGTATATTTGTCAAATGAATAAAGAATGAATGAATATCAGAAAGAGCAAAATGCTGAGCCCAGGGAGGCACTCAATAGTTCTTTGCTCCTGTCACTTCCCCTTTAGTCATTGCAGGTAATAGCAGGTAATAGAACATAGCTCAGGTCTTCAGAAAATACTATCAGCTTGCTCAGTTCTCTGCCATTTGGGCAATACTTGACCTAAGGGGAGAGAAAAGGCAGCTGATAGCAGGGAGAATGACCTGGCTGATTTCCTGTAGCCATGGATACATTCTATATTACCAAGTATCTTCTTGAGCCAAGCACCATGCTTAGTCGTATGCACACTGAGTCCATTTAGACACGTCCCTCTCCTTTCAACTTGCACGATGGAAACTGAACATTTTTCTCAATGCCCTGGGTTAACACTGCTGGAGGATCACCCAACTTCTGGTATTTATAGAAGCAACAGCTTATTTTAAATGACCCACTGGGAGCTAGAGTGAAGGAGGCTCAGCAGGAAACCAGACAGGGCAGCCAGAGCGTTACAGAATGGACCCTGGGCCTTGATCCATCAGTGCCGCCAGACCTATCACATCTGGAGGGACCAATTTATTCTATAAGTAATCATCAAGAGTGAGAATAATTAAACAGGACATGAATGTATTAGAGTATAAGCAATTCCTCGAGTCCAGCCGCAATATTTTTGTCTCTCCTGAGCATAAGGCAAGCCAAGGCTACTGTAGAAGCTTCGGTTGCTCAGAACACAAAAAGAGCACAAAGGGACCTGGGAATTCTTTTGTTTTCCTTTTCTTTTTTCCCCTTCTTCCGCCTCCCCCCCGCCACTCTGTTCAAGCCGTTGTTTCTCAGTCTAGTTGTATAGGACACAGCTCCCTGGCCCCTGCTGGTTTGAGCCTTGCGCTCGCCCCCCCTTCCGCCCCGGCTCAGGCAGTCAGTCGCCACTTTCGGGTCGGCTGCTCACAGCAGCTCACGGCCACTCTCGATGGCTGTTAGGAGCACGGCACTCCAACCACCTGAACCACCTGGCCGGCCCCTGGGAATTCTTTAAAGATAATTTTGTTGTAGAAAGAGGGTGTCAGAGGAATTGGCTTGAAATTGTGACTCTAGCACTTATTAACTGTGTGACTTTGGGCAAGTTACTTAAAGTCTCTATGTCAGTTTTCCTGTAAGTATAATGGGCACAATAACACCTAACTTACAGTGTTTTAAAGTGTAAATGAGATAATATATGGGAAGATCCAGGCACAAATGAGGTAGCACTAAGTGCTCATGTCCTTTTAACTATTTTTATAGATAACTTTCATTTGCAAAGATAATACATTCTAATTATCGACTATGGAAAATATTAACAAACCAAAAGGAAAAAATTAAAACCTCCCATAATTCCATCGTCCAGAGGGAACTGTTGGTAACATTTTAATATTTATCTTTCCAGGTTTTTTATGTATTATTATTTTTAAAAACAAAAATGGGATCCAACTCCTATGTGGTCTTACAGCCCGCTTTTTTCATTTATGAATATTAACATCATTTCATGTCTTTAAATGGTCTTCTATGGTATCAGTTTTTAAAGATGTCTGGCACAGTATCCTGCCATATGTCTTACCATGTGGCCTATTTAACAAATTTTATATTGTTGAGCATTTTAATCACTATAAACTAAGATGAAATGAACATCTTAGCAGCTGAATATCTCTTATTATTCCCCTATGATGAATTTCCTGAAGGATAGCTGTTGGTCCATACTGACAAACAACCTCCCAAAACCTTCAAGACAGTTTATATTCCCATCTGCCAAGTCCAGCAGTGTCAATTATCTTGATGGCAAGTCAACCCCAGGTTTCATTATTTTTTTTCTCTCCAGCAGTTGTAGCCTGATCGCTTTTTCTCCGCCACTCTAGAAATATTTCTATCCAGATACATAAATTTGGCCTCCTAGGCTCACAAGGCCTCTTCTGCCTTGTCTAGTTCTAGAGACACAAGCTCTGACTATTTTCTGTTGACAATTTTCCATCCTAGCTACCAAGTCTCATCTCACAGAGGACCCATGATTATTAGTTAGATGACTGTTTATCTGTTATTGGTTACATGTTCCCAAATCTCGCCAGCCTTGTTCACAAATCTCTGAGTTCTTTCCTGAGAAGATGGCCACAGATAGCTAATGTCAACCCATTATTTTGTAGATGGTCCTGGTTTCCACTTCCAAGAGTGATGCTCTGGCTTGTCTCTAAAGGCAGGAGGGCATTTTATTAAAACTGAAAGTAGCGAATTAGGTTCCTGAGACACATAGCAGGAAATGAGCGTTCAGATCAAAGGAAGGGCACCCATGGGGGAGAGGGGTGTGGAAAAAGCAGAGGCCCCTGTTCACGCAGACATTCCTTGTCTCTTTGACTCCACATTACTCCAACCTCTGCTTCTACTGTCACGTCTGCTTCTCTGACTCTGCTGCCTCCTTCTTTCCCTTACAGGGAGAGTTGTGATTACATCAGGCCCACCCAGATAATCCAGGATAATCTCCCCATCTCAAAATCCTTAACTTAATCATATCACAAAGTCCCATTTGCCATCCATGTAAGGTCACATGATCATAGGTTCTGAGGATTAGCACTTGGACGTATTTGGGGTCAGTATTCTCTCTACCTCACCTGGAAAAGCCGTTTTCCCTCTCTGGCCTCTGCTGCAAACTGTGAGTGTTTGACAAAAAGCTGTCTAGGCTCCCTTCTAGGTTTGGCTGGTGGGAATATTTTGCAGTGTGAAACGTAGGAGGACTGAAGTGTAGGAACTGCACTGAATTTCTCCTGGGTTTCCCCAATTTTTCCTTGGGTCTCCATCCTCTCGTGAATGCTACTGATGTCATTTGTACTTAGGCTTCTATTGATTGGAGAAGCCCACACAGGGTGCTTATCACATGCCAGACACTGTTCGAAGCACTCTGCAGCTATAAAATCATTTAGCCTTCATAATCACCCAGTGAACGAATTGGAGTGGTAACATCTATTTTGTAGAGGCACAAAGAGGTTGAATAACTTGCACGAGATCACAGAGTGGCAGGACTGAGGCCAAACCTCAGCTGTCTGACTGTAAAGTCTGTACACTTAACCACTGATGCCTCAGCCTCCCCTCCAAGCCCTGGAGCCACAGTCATGTAGCCATTGCTTAAGGCTCTTCTTGACTGAGCAATTCGAGAGCAGGAGCCTTGTCTAATTCTGTGAATCTCGGCTCTGGTAAGAGCCAGGCACACTCATTCTGTGAATGAGTGAATGAATGGTGAATAAGTGAATGAATCAATAACACTACGTGTCTACCTGAGAATCTCTTGTAGCTCAGAGCCATGGTTGCAGGGCATAATAATAAACGTGTGTGGGAAACTTCAAAAGCAATTGTGATGCTCACGGCAGCACTGTAAGGGGGCTTCTCTTATTATTCTTCTTTTACTGCAGCAGAAAGAGGATAGGTAACTTGCCCAAGGTCAGGAATGGGATTTGAGTTCAGATCAACTTGACTTCCACATTTCCATCATAAAGATGAGCATGAAGTCCCTGAGGTCTGCATGTTTAAAGTTAGGACCAATTATGACTCAGGACAACCAAAGAGAACAAAGGAAGCAAAGGAACATTTTATTGGGCAACTACTCCATAGCAGGCTCTTGTGCAAGGTGCTTTACATAACATTACCCATTCAGTCCTCAGAAAGACCTAACAACCTAACATATGAGGAAACCGAGGTTTAGAGAGATGAAGTGAATTTCCTAATGTCTACTGGCAGAGCCAGGATGCAAAACCAGGTCTGTCTAACTCCAAAAGTCATGATCTTTCCTCTGTCATCAGGCTGCTGGGCCTCTGTGGGGACAGAGCCAGGAGTGCAGTTTCCAGGCTCTCGGCCTCACGTGGAAAGGTGCTGGCTCAGGTAGTAAATGGCCATCAACTGTGATTGGATGGCCATCAGCTGTGGCCAGTTGGCCGTCAGCTGTAACCAGTGAGCCATTGGCCACTAATAAAACTGCCGTGGCTACGCTAGCAGAAAAATGGGGGCTAGCAAGAAGATGGTGGCTGAGCTAGCAAGAGGGGATTGCAGCTAGCAAGTGAGGTTGG
Source organism: Rhinolophus ferrumequinum (assembly GCF_004115265.2). Classification (NCBI taxonomy): domain Eukaryota; kingdom Metazoa; phylum Chordata; class Mammalia; order Chiroptera; family Rhinolophidae; genus Rhinolophus; species Rhinolophus ferrumequinum. The sequence continues at coordinate 16,780,747 of NC_046299.1, read as the reverse complement.
TTGGCAGAGAGAAATGGACGGCAGGTTGCGGATAGTGTGGCTCCTGCTTCCTGTGTCTCCAACCCAGCCACCAGCGGGAATGTAGTGGTATGATTCCCCTATCTATGGCTCCGTGGGTGTTCCTTTTTGGCCTCGCCATATCCTGTGTTCTTATGTGGGGAGAGGGACCGGAGACCCCGCATGACACCCTGCATGACAGCCTCAGTTCTGTCATTTGCAGAAAGGAGTTGGGTGAGATGATCTCTGAGCTCCAATTCAGCTTACTTTTTAAAAGCCAACATTAAGTGTGTGCTTACTGCATGCCAGGCACTGTGCTAAGAACTTCATATACGTCATGTAATTTCATCCTCACAACACCTTTCCAGGTGCTACTATTATTTCCATTTTAGAAATGAGGAAATGGGGGCTCTGACATACAGATATTGTCCAAGGTTGCACAGCAACCACGAGGCCCAGCCTGAGTTTTAACTAAGACTTGCTTGATTGTTAAGCCAAGCTCTTACCCATACCCTCCACGGCCTCCAGCCACCTCACACGGCCTTTGGAGTAAGAGCATCCTGTGTTCCTACAGAAATCGGAACAAGGCTGGAGTGGACGTGGGATGAGTTCCTCAATGCGTGGGCCCCTCTTCCTTTGGATTTCAAAGACTCACTTCAGTGAAGTTCTGTTAGAGTCAAAAGGTGACATCCTTCCATGGACAATTGGCCAAGGCTCAGAGTCCAGCCCTGGCACCTCAAGGGCTTGGTCGTGTTCTCTGATCTTGTTGTCAAGGCAACCCTAGATGGCTCTGTGGCTCTGCAGGTATCCTCTCTCCTGCTTCCTTGTCTTCCCACCTTTTCAAGAGGACACTTGAGAGACAGCAGCACCACGTGGCCCACTTGTCAAGGATCAAGGTAATGCTGACCTGAAATAAAAACAGTTTCCAGAATCTTCAAGGCCGCAAACAGAAAAGTATATTCTCTAAACACTTTGAGAGCAGAATCTGTCTCATTCACAGCTGTGCCCCCAGAGCCTTACGCAGTACCTAGAATAAAGCAGGTGCTCAGTAAATGTTAAATAAATGAACTAATTATGGAAAGGGGCTCCCTAAAATAATCAGCCAGAAAACTGGGGTAGAGCGATGGGCTCAGATTTGTAGGCTCAATGCAGAATAAAAGTACATGTGTGTGTATACGTTTGTGTGCCCCAAAGCAAAGGCTCAACAACCCTGGTGATATGTTCGCATGTGTCCCCCTACCTCTCTCCACATCTTGTGAGCTGGAGCTGTCAATGTCGACAGTTCCTGCACAACCCATCGGGCTTCTGGCCTGAAGAATCTTTCTTCTTTCTCTCCCTCTCCCCACCAGTCAGTTCTCTCTCTCTCTCTCTCTCTCTCTCTCTCTCTCTCTCTCTCTCTCTCTCTCCCATAGAAAAATGCACATAATACAAAATTTAGCATCATCACCGATTTTAAATGTACAGTTCAGTAGTGTTATGTATATTCATACTGTTGTACAACCAATTTCCAGAACTCTTTTCATCTTGCAAAACTGACTCTTTAGCCTTATGTCCCATTAGCCACAAATACCTAGACAATGGGTGTTGAACTCTTTAGTGAGTCTTAGTGTGGTACAAGACAGTATTCGTGCTCAATACATGTTTACTGGGTAATTTGATCTTGCTCTGTTTCATTTGTTCCGGTGTGCTTCAATCTCTTGCTTTAAGAGCAAATTTGGGGGTGGTTCAACATCCGCAAATCTATTAATGTGATACACCACATTAACAAAATGAAAAATAAAAATCACATGATCATATCAATAGATGCAGAAAAAGCATTTGATAAAATCCAACAGCCATTTATGATAAAAACCCTTAAGAAAGTGGGAATAGAGGGATCTTATCTCAACATAATAAAGGCCATATATGACAAACCCACAGCTAACATCATACTCAATGGGGAAAAGCTAAAACCATTCCCCCTAAGATCAGGAACAAGGCAAGGATGCCCATTATCTCCGCTTCTATTCAACATAGTTCTAGAAGTTCTTGCCACAGCAATCAGACAAGAAAAAGAAATAAAAGGCATCCAGATTGGTAAGGAGGAAGTAAAGTTATCATTGTATGCAGATGATATGATACTATATATAGAGAACCCTAAAGACTCCACCAAGAAGCTATTAGAGCTGATAGATGAATTTAGTAAAGTGGCAGGATACAAAATTAATATTCAGAAATCAGTTGCATTTGTATATACCAATAATAAAACATCAGAAGGAGAAATTAAAAAAACAATCCCATTTACAATCGCTCCAAAGACTATAAAATACCTGGGAATAAATTTAACCAAAGAAGTAAAAGATCTATACTCAGAAAATTATAAGACACTGATGAAAGGAATGAAGGAAGATATAAATAGATGGAAACACATATCATGTTCATGGATAGGAAGAATTAATATAGTTAAAATGTCCATACTGCCTAAGGCAATATACATATTCAATGCAATTCCTATCAAACTGCCAACGTCGTTTTTCACAGAAATAGAACATATAATCCTAAAATTTATATGGGACCATAAAAGACCCCGAATAGCAAAGGCAATCTTGAGAAATAAGAACAAAGTGGGAGGTATAACAATACCTGACTTCAAATTATACTACAAGGCTACAGTAATCAAAACAGCATGGTACTGGCATAAAAACAGACACATAGATCAATGGAACAGAATAGAGAGTCCAGAAATAAATCCACACCTATATGGCCATTTAATCTACGACAATGGAAGCAAGAATGTACGATGGAGTAATGACAGTCTATTCAATAAATGGTGCTGGGAAACCTGGACAGACACATGCAAAAAAATGAAGTTGGACCACCTCCTTACACCATATACAAAAATAAATTCAAAATGGCTTAAAGACTTAAATGTAAGGTCTGAAACCATAAAATACCTAGAAGAAAATATAGGAAGAAACTTCTCAGACATTACCCGGAGTAAGATTTTTACTGATATACACCCTCGCGCGAGGGAACTAAGAGAAAGAATAAACATGTGGGATTATATCAAACTAAAAAGTTTTTTCACAGCAAAGGAAACCATCAATAAAACAAGAAGGGATCCTACTGAATGGGAAAAGATATTTGCCAGTGATATATCTGATAAGGGATTAATATCACAAATCTATGGAAAACTTACTCAACCCAACTCCAAAAAAACAAACGATCCAATTAAAAAATGGGCAGAGGACTTGAAGAGACATTTTTCTGAAAAGGACATACAGATGGCAAACAGACATATGAAGAAATGCTCAACCTCACTAACCATCAGAGAAATGCAAATAAAAACCACAATGAGATACCACCTCACCCCAGTCAGAATGGCTATCATCAATAAATCAACAAACAACAAGTGCTGGCGCGGATGTGGAGAAAAGGGAACGCTTGTGCACTGTTGGTGGGATTGCAGACTGGTGCAGCCGCTATGGAAAACAGTATGGAGGTATCTCAAAATTCTGAAAATGGAACTACCTTATGATCCAGTAATTCCACTCCTAGGTATCTATCCGGAGAAATCCAGAACTTCAATTCAAAAATCTCTATGCACTCCTATGTTTATTGCAGCACTATACACAATAGCTAAGACATGGAAACAACCAAAATGCCCATCGGTAGATGACTGGATTAAGAAACTGTGGTACATTTATACAATGGAGTATTATGCAGCCATAAGGAAGAAAGAAATCTTACCATTTGCAACAACATGGATGGATCTAGAGAACATTATGTTAAGTGAAATAAGTCAGACAGAGAAAGATAAGTTCCATATGATCTCACTTATTTGCGGATTCTAAAGAAAAGAATAAGTGAATGAACTAATCAGAAACTGTTTGGGAGACAATGAGGAAAAACTGAGGGTTGCTAGATGGGCGGGGGGAGTGGGGGGTGGGGGGGAGGGTGAGGGGATTGGAGGGCAGTCGGTGACCACAGGATGGCCACGGGGTTTGAAAATTAATCTGGGGAACGTAATTTGGTGGTTACCAGAGCGTAAGGGGGTTGGGGGGTGGGGGATGAGGGTGAGGGGGATCAAATGTACGGTGATGGAAGGGGAGCTGACTCTGGGTGGTGAACACACAGTGTGATTTATGGATGATGTGATTCAGAATTGCACAACTGAAATCTATGTAATTCTACTAACAATTGTCACCCCAATAAATTTAAAAAAAAAAAAAAAAAAAAAAAAAAAAAAGAGCAAATTTGGCTTTAGGATGCACTTGACAATTATAAGTACTTCTTGACTGCCCTCTAGTGGGAAAAGATACGAAGTGAAACTCAGAAAAATGTTCATCTTTTATGCTGGAATAAAGTGGCCCTTTTTTTTCCCTGACTCACGGGACTTCACAACCATCCAAAACTGCGATCGATCCAAAGTTGGCAGTTTATTCTCATCTTACAGATGAAGTTGATGCATAGAACAGTGAGGAAGGACCAATTTTTAATTTTTTTAAATATGTTGCAATCCATTTGTAAAATACAATAAAAATGAATCATTAGAGAAATTGCGTTGAAAAACAAAGGCATACGGAATAGAAATCTAATGTTTATTATCAGGTTCAACAGATAAAATTAAATTTCAATAAGTATAATCAGAACACACATAACAGGAGAAAATAATTGCAAAATCTGTATATGTTGTTTGAGTGTGAATGTTATAGGTGATTATTAATACAGAGAATTGCTATTATGCTAATAACTTTTTGTTGTTCTGCAATCACAACTAAACAAAAAAATTGTAAGTTAAATGTAGTGCTTCCTTACTTCAAGTGACTACTATGTATATTAATATTAAACGTTTTTAATAAAACTTTATGGCTTGTTGGCTTGTCTAATCCAGGCAGATGGAATAGAATGCTACGCAAGGTATGAGGGCTGTAGAAACTTTCTCTATTTCTTGCTTTAATAAGAGCTCTAGTGGAGGAACCAGCTTCACAGAGGTTTGTCGATGGGAATGGAAGAAGAAATTTTAAAGCAATTTCAGGAAGCTCAGGATTTGTATTTTTCACTTTTATCCAAAATGAAGCAAATGATTCTGTTTTCAAAATTCATCTTCAATTCTCCATCCATTGCCAGTTGCACCAATTTATCCTGTAAGGTTATATAGTTAAATCAAATTATCTTTCCATGAAAGCAATGGTTCCTGAATCTGTGAATTTCCCATGTATTCCTTCTATTGATGGAAATACATTGTAAACAATTCTGTCAAATCTATAAGGCATTTGACCATAACATTTCACAGATATGCAATATCGACATCATCAACTACTTTATTGATAATTGTTGTTAAATTATGGTATGTGTCGTAACAGTCTATGGAAACTGTTTTTCCAAGCTTTTAACTTTCATTTTTGCTCTTCAATCTTATCTGCCATTGAAAATCATTTGTTCCTTGCTTAGAAATAGTAAGATAATCAAAAATTTCATACAAATAAACAAGTCTTTTGTCCAAACCACATTTTTAAAGGTTGAGAACTTAACAAAGGTGGCTTTTTTTTTTTACTTTCTAGGAACAAAAAGTTCTTTATCGTCAGTTGTCATGTTATCACATAATGAAGAGAATATTCTCAAATTTAATACAATTAACTTTTGCATAATTCACCATTTTTTACTATGTAAATAGACACTGTTTAGTTCAGCTAAAATTTTTTCATTGCAAAACTTTCTTAATAGAGGAAGAAGTGTGTTGATTTACATTCTCATGCAAGCTCTTTAATTTGGGTAATAACTTCAGAATGTTTCTCTGCCAATGCAGCTGTACCATTAGAGCATATTCCTATGCCAAACTTAAACTCAAACCGTATTCTTTGACAGTGTAATCATACATTGTTTTATACAGTGCAGAGCTAGTTGTGTTTGTCATCAGTGAAGCTGAAAAAAATTCTTCCTCGTATCTCCAGCATGTTCAGATTGCATATTATACCAAATCAATTGTCACAGTAGCAGTAAGTGTGCATTCGACAACCTCTGAGATTGAGATGAAATTGCAGCCTGGTCAACACTTACCTCTCATTAACTAGAATTCTATCTTTATTTATGTTCTCTCTTTTGATGTAAAATTCACAGACAGCGAAATGCAAAATTGCTCAAATGAATAGTCACTGAGTTTTGATAAATGCATAAACCTTGGATGGAACCCAAATCCCTATAAAGATATAGAACATTACCATCACCTCCCAGAAAATTCTTTTCTGTTCTTTCCCAGTTCCCCCCTAGCCTCCCTGAAGCAGTTACTTTTTCCGATTTTTTTCCCATCAGATTCATTTCACCTTCCCTAAAACCTCATATACATAGAATTTTACAGTATGTGCTCATTTGGAATACATATATTTAGGATAATATTTTTGGGATTCATCCATGTCATTACATATATCCGTAGTTCTTTTTTTTTTTATTGTCAGTGTAAAGATATACCTCAATTTATTGATTGAGTCATCTGTGGATAGACGGTTGGGTTGTTTCCAATTTGAGGTCATTGTGAATAAAACTGCTACGAACATTCTTACAAGGTCTGACAATTAAGTTTGCAAACTCATCCTAGAAAAGTTGTTACATACTTTATTGCTGAATATAACTAAGGTCACCTTTGAAGTACTCCCCTTGGGAAGCTATGCACCGTTGCCAGTGCCTAGTCCATCATTCAACGCAATTTGGCACTTTTCCTCTGGAATGGCTTTCAGAGCTGTTGTTGTATTACTCTTGATGTCCTGAATGTCATCAAAATGTCTTCTTTTCAATATTTCCTTATCTTCAGGTAAAAAAAGAAGTAATTGGAAGCCAGATCAGGTGAGTAGCGAGGATGTTCCAATACAGTTATTTGTTTGCTGGCTAAAAACTCCCTCACAGACAGTGCCGTGTGAGCTGGTGCATTGTTGTGATGCAAGAGCCATGAATTTTGGGGGAAAAGTTCAGGTCGTCTAACTTTTTCATGAAGCCTTTTCAGCACTTCCAAATAGTAAACTTGGTTAACTGTTTGTCCAGTTGGTACAAATTCATATTGAATAATCCCTCTGATATCAAAAAAGGTTAGCAACAGGGCACAGCCCCGTGGCTCAGGCGGTTGGAGCTCCATGCTCCTAACTCCAAAGACTGCCGGTTCGATTCCCACATGGGCCAGTGGGCTCTCAACCACAAGATTGCCAGTTCAATTCCTCGAGTCCTGCAAGGGATGGTGGGCAGCGCCCCCTGCAACTAGCAATGGCAACTGGACCTGGAGCTGAGAGCTGAGCTTCACCCGCCACAACTAAGACTGAAAGGACGACAACTTGAAGCTGAACAGCACTCTCCACAACTAAGATTGAAAGGACAACAACTTGACTTGTAAAAAAGTCCTGGAAGTACACACTGTTCCCCAATAAAGTCCTGTTCCCCAATAAAGTCCTGTTCCCCTTCCCCAATAAAATCTTAAAAATAGATATATATATTAGCAACATTGTTGCAACAAGTTGGAGAACTTACTTGTTATATTTTGTATATATCAGTGCATTTTTAAGCATGTATTGCTGAATCATATTTCATTGTATGGATAGACCACATTTTGTTTATCTGTCAGTTGATGGCCATTTAGGTTATCTCTTCTTTTTGGCTATTATGAATACTGCTATGAATATTCATACACAAATTTTTGTGTGACATATATTTTCATTTCTCTTGGATATATACTTAGGAATGGAACTGGTGAGTCATATAGTAATTCTCCGTATAACTTTTTGAGGAACAGCCAAAGAGAGTGCACCATTTTACATTCTCTCCAGGAATTACTATGAAGCTTCCAATTTCTCCATATTCTAGCCAACACCTGTTATTGTCTGTCTTTTATTTTAGCTCTCCTAGTGGATGTGAAGCAGTGTTTGATTGTGGTTTTGATTTGCATTTCCCTGATGATTAATGATCTTGAGGAGCTTTTTCTTTTTTCCCCCTTCTTCCGCCTCCCACCCCCAACTCCAGTTCAAGCCGTTGTTTCTCAGTCTAGTTGTGTAGGACACAGCTCCCTGGCCCATGCTGGTATTATGAGCCTTGCACTCCCCCCAGCTGAGGCCGTCGGTTGCCAGTTGTCAGTTGGCAGCTCACAGCAGCTCATGGTAGCCCACGGCAACCTGTGGCTGCTTATGGCAGCCCAGCTCCAGGGAGAGCCATTGTTCACAATCTTAGCTGTAGAGGACACAGCTCACTGGCCCATGTGGGAATCAAACTGGCAACCTGGGCATGAGGAGCATGGCGCTCAAACCACCTAAGCCACCAGGCCAGCCCCTTGAGCATCTTTTCATAAGTTTATTGGCCATTTAGAAAAATGTGTATTCAAATCCTTGGCCCATTTTTTTTCTAGCAAACAACAATTTTATTTCATTTTATTATTAGTTTCAGGTATACAAAACAACATAGTGATTAGACATTTACACACTTCATAAAATGATAGCCCCAACAAATCTACTACCCATCTGACACTATACATAGCTATTACAGTATCATTGACTATATTCTCTATGCTGTACTTTGCATTCTGTGACCATTTTTTAAAATTATAGTTGACATTCAATATTATTTTATATTAGTTTCAGGTGTACAGTATAGCTTTGCCACGTTTTTAAACTGAATTGTCCTTTTTGTTGTTGCTAAATTGTAAGAGTTCTTTATATATTTTGAATACAAGTCCTTTGTCAGATATATAATTCATAAATATTTTCTCCCAGTCTGTGACATGTCTTTTCACTTCTTTTGATGCACACAAGTTTCGGTGAAGTATAATTTATCTATTTTTTTCTTTTGTCACTTGTGCTCTTGGTGTCACATTTAAGAAACCATTGCCTAATCCATGGCCACAAAGATTTACTATTATGTTTTCACCTAGGAGTTTATAGTTTTAGCTCTGACATTTAAGTCTATGACCTTTAGGAGTCTGTGGCTATGGCTAACAGACCATGTAGTTCCCAGGAGTGAGACAGATAGGAATCCATTGAGGCTAGAGCTTCACTTACATACCAAACTAGATTAAGCTTGGATAAGCAGAGGACAATGGAAAATTACAACTCCTCACCTAGTTTCCAAACCTGTGCCAGATCTTACACCGTAGCCCATCAACTACAGGGAAGATTGGGTCCTGAGGATGGTATATTCCTTCCTTAAGTATATTCAGTATCAATTTCTTCAATCTGACCCTAAAAGGTTATCAGAGCAACTGAACCTGGGGGGGAAAGGGGGACATCCAGATCTTTTGAGTGCTGTTAGATACAGGATCTGAGCTGACATTGATACCAGGGGAGTGCAAACACATTCATGGCTCCCCTGATAGAATGGAGGTGTTCAAAAGCCAGTAGATAAATGAAATCCTGGCCCAGGTTTGTTTCACATTGATTGCAACGGGTCCACACTTATTTTACGGTCATTTCCCTGGCCCATGAGTGCATGACCACGGCAACTGATATTCTTAGCGACTGACAGAAATCCCACATTAGTTTCCAGATCTATGGACTAAGAGCCATTAGGTAGGAGAGGCCAAGCGGAAGTCCCTAAAACTGCCTTGAACCCAGCCAAGATAGTAAATTAGAATTAGTACCACATTTTGGGCAGACTGGCAGGGATGAGTATTACTCTCAAAGGCATAAAAAATGAGGAATAGTGGTGCCCATTACGTTCCCTTTTTAATTCATCAGTGAGGTCCTTGCAAAAACCAGATGGATCCTGTCAGATGATAGTGGACTAACATCACTTAGGCAAGATGTAACTCAGTTGCCATATTGGATGTGGAATCCTTACTAGAAGAGACCAACACAGCCTTTGACACTTATGCAGCCACTCTATGGCAAATGCATTCTTTTTAATTTTCATCTGGAAGGAGGGGAGCATTCCTGCAGTGCAGGCAGCAATTCACATTCAAGGTCTTACGTTGGGGCCACGTCAATCCTGTCCTACTATAGTCTGAAAAGTCCTTAAATATCTCATCGTTGAGCAGAACATGATGTTGGGCCACTACACTAGTAATATCATGTTCTTCAGACCTGGAGGTGTCAAGTACTTTGGATACCCTAGAGGTGTCCAGAATATGCCACGGTAGCATAAAAGTTATTTTGAGGGGAAAGTATTTGAGTTCTGAAATCTTTTATCTGCCTAAAATCAGAGCCTCCCAAAAGAGCTCAATTGTCATAAATGCCCTCCCTAGGAACACCCAGGGAAATCTGACTCTTGTAATGATGTGAGATGTTGCCACATTCACTATATACAACCAAACAGACAATGTCACAAAAACTAGCATATCTTTCCTAACAGTCACTTGTTTTCCCTTAAGTGCTTTCTCTGCCCCCTTTTTAAATAATAAATCATTAGTTTTTCCGTAAGTGTCCTTCTTTCCTTCCCCTTCATCTATGAAAATGGTATATAAGCTACAAATTCTAAACACCTCTTTGAGTCAAATTTCTTTGTGAACTGTGCATGATTGAAATCTGTTGTTTTTTTTTCTTGCTAATCTGTCAGTTTGAGTTTAATTTGAAGGCCCCTCAATCACTTAAGAGGATAGAGGGAAGTTTTTTTCCCTTCCCAACAGCAGCAGACATTCATGCCAAAGATACTCAGTAAATATCTGTTGAATGAATAATGAGGGGGTGCCAGAAACATTGGTCAGTTGTCCTTTGGTGTCTTGACCTTTCAAGTTAGCTGTTTGTTGTCTTTTTCCCAGGGGCTTACTGCTTTGGTTATAAACTATGAACATTAGCTAACATTATTTCTTGTGCAAGTTGTTTTACATGAATCATCTCAATTTCTCTGCACAGAAGTTTTAGTAAGTATCATTATAATCCCCACTTTATAGATGGTATCATTATAATCCCCACTTTATAGATGAGGAAACGGAAGTGCCACGAGGTTAATCTTACCCAGGTCGTATAACCAGCAAGTGATAGAGCTGGGATGTGACATGGGACTCCCAAAGTTGAGCCCTTAGCCTGCTCATGCCACCATATTGAGGCAGTCCTTGCGTCTGCTGTTGGAAGGGCAGAGAATGGTCCCATTTTAGTTACAGAGAAACGGTGTGTCCCCAAGTCATGGAATTTGTAGATGGAGTCAATAAGACCCCAGAGTTTCCAGTTCAATGCTGAATAATAAGTACCCTTGTTCCTCAGAACATGATAGTGAGAAAAATGAAGTCATACACAGGACAGCACTTTGAAGGGGATAAAGAACTACACAAATATAAGGAATTATGATTATTGTGTGTCTATGCTTTGGGTATTAAAGACATCCTGTTCTTAAAGAGACTTTATGATCAGTGCCTCTTCCCATCCCCTCCAGTGCATCTGAGGATCAGGTGGACTCAGAGGTGGGGTTGAGGAGAAAAGTGAAAACTGAAGGAAGTGATGCTGTTGTCAACTGGATGTTTTGATGTAAAACGCCCGCAGTATTCATTTGCTTGACAATGAGCACCAGGCACTGGAGTAGTGGTTGTCTGTTTCATGGTGTCAATTACTTTTGGGAATGTCCTTTTGCCCCCAGATAGGGCATGGGTGTGATGAACTGTTCCTCCCTGCTAAAGGAGATCCATATGTTCATTAAATGCTTCCTAGAAGAGAATGATACTACCATAGGGATTGGAGGTGAATAGGATGGGGCCATGGAGAGTCTTTAAATACCAATAGCTGGCATAAATGAGTCAGGTACTGGGGTAAGTATTTTGCATTCTGCAGTTTTTCCTTCATAGAAGTTGAGTACTTTCTAGGAACAAGTTACTAAAGAAACAGCAGGAACAAGATAAAGTCCCTTCTCTTGAATTTTTATTGTAGTAGAGACAGACAATAAATATAAATAAGTGTGTTAAATTCTCAAAATCACCTTTTTATATTTTTGGTTTTTACTGATCTTTTTTTCTGTCTGTATAAATCATATAAACTAATTGTATAAGATTCATTTAATATGGAAAAGTCTAAGGAAGTAAAAATCTCATCACTGTGAAGACCATCATAAATGTTTTAGTGACCATCCTTTCATCTATATATCTATGCAATTTAATAGGATTATTTTATAAATCCTAGTTTAAATTATAAACATTAAGTGATTTTGTCATCCTCATTTTATAGACTAGGAAACGGAGGCTTAAAACTTTACTGTAGGGGCGGCCGGTTGGCTCAGCTGGTTAGAGCGTAGTGCTCATAAACACCAAGGTCACCGGTTTGATTCCCATAGGCCAGTGAGCTGCACCCTCCACAACTAGACTGAAAACAGTGATTTGATTTGGAGCTGATGAGTCCTGGAAAAACACACTGTTCCCAACATTCCTCAATAAAAAAAAAAGGTGAGCTCCCTGAAGCTCACCAAGGTGACCTGCCATGCCTTTCTCAGAAGCTGTAATTTGGCTCTCATTATAACAGAATCAAGTAAAATAAATTGCTTTTAAAAAGAAAAAAAAAAAACTTTGCTGTATTAATATGCCTAAAATCCCTGTTAGAAATTGACAATGTAGAGATGTTAATCCTGGAGAAATCTTTAAAGAGGTTGTTATTCGTTTATTTAAGTCAAGGGCTGGATAGGATTTGATCAGGTGTTGATAAGGGACTCTACCAGCAGCAAGGGGTGTGGACAGGGATGAAGTTAGTAGACTCCTATTAAAAATAGTACAATTTAGAAACAATTAGGGTCGCAACTGCCCTCAGCAGCAGGAAGGGCGCGGAGGACCAACCCACTTGAATGGCTGAGTGGCAGGTCATTTTACAGAGGCCCAGAGATGCAATTTCTAACCAGATGTTCTTCCCCTAACTAAGACTGATACAGATCAGAGTCACTTAGGGTTGCCACTAGCACGAACTTTTCAGGATGTTTCAAAATACATGTATTAATCTTGTACAAATCTCTTGTTGCAATTGTCCAAGTCTGCCTACATTTATAGCACATGGCAGAGAACAGTTCACACGGTATTGTCACACTATTAAAACACATTTTTGAGCGTCAAGGCCCTGCGGGGCTGTCCTCTGAGTGGGCTGTCCGGAGACAGTGAGGGCTGTTCTAAGTTTATAAAAGTTGAGAGAGAGAGAGAGAGAGAGAGAGAGAGAGAGAGAGAAGGAACAGCAGGGATACCGCACACTTAATTACCGATGTCACCAGCAGTCTGCGGGTTCGCGGACCAGAGCCGCCTGCGCAGAGGCCGCATTTTTAAACAGCCCGAGAACACGTGGCCGCCGGCCCGCGCTGTTACTGGCTCTCGGATTCTCACAATCGGCTTTGGCGCCGAACCTTTCCCCGCTGGTGGACGCAACCGTTGCCTCCGCGATCGAAAGGAATACGGCCCAACTTCGCGATCAAGGCTTTTCTGAATGAAGTTTCGACCTAGTCTCAGGAAAGGTCCAACTACAAATTGAAGCATCAAATGAAATCCACCTACAGAAGCCGTAGAAGGCTCCTTTTGCCAAAAGCAAAGAGCAGACTGGGCCCCGACTCCCCCTACGCTTTGTGAGGAAAGCGCGGGTGGTTCCGTCCGAGGCGCGGACCCCGCCTTCACGGGCGCCGCCATTTTGTTTGGCTGGAGGGGAGCGAGCGGTGCTTCGGGGGAGGGGTCTCGTAGGCTCCTCACCTGACCCCGCGGTCGCGCTGTTGCTTCTCGGTGGGGAAACCTTCTCCCCGGCTAGAGGCGCGGAAACATGTACATAAAGCAGGTAAGGCCTGTGCGTTCCTCCCACCCCGGCACGGAGTCGTGAGTACCGCTCCTGGAGGCGGGGGTGTCGCGACGCGCCCCGCGCCCTCTCACCTCTCGAGGCTGAGTGGGCCCGGGCTAGACGGGGGCTGTGGGGGAAGGGAGAGGCCCCGCCCCGGGAGCGCGGGGAACGCGAAGAATTGGGGCGCCCCTTTGCAGTCCAGGCCTGTGTGCAGGGTGCTGGTCGGAGGGAGGCAGGACCTCCGAGAGGTGTGGAAGGGCCGGCGGGGCGGCTTTTGTGGAGGAACGAGGCTTTCCTGGGGGGGCCCGGGTCGGGGGAGGCCGGGGTCCGGGCGAGGGCTCGGAGCTGGCTGAGGGCCGCGTCGGAGTCGCCGGAGGCCGGGAAGCTGCGTGTTTTTGCGAGGAGAGCCCCGCGCTGGCCATTCGCGGGGGGTGTGGAGAGATGTTTTCCCGCCCCGGGGGGCTCCTCTGGGGGCACAGGCTGGGGTGCCTGCTGAACCGGGGGCCTTTCTCCGTCCCGACTTAGCGGAGAAATGAAAGGGACGCTTCTAGCGAGATGTGGAGCGCCTCCTCTTTCAGTTGTTTACTTCTGTCAAAATGGTCTTCCCGCGCTGGGGTCCAGCACAAAGATGAACCCATTCACATCTTTTGGGGAAGTTTCTCTGTTGTATATTTTGGGCTCTAATCACTGTTTTCTTGTAATGTCGACTCATTTTCGCTGGCTCGTGTGTCTCTTGGAGTCGGGAAAGCTGGGGCCAGTCTGCCTCCTTCATGCGTTTACTCTCCTGTAAAGTTCAGTGTGGCAGAGAACTTTATACAGTGATTTTTGTATTTGATTTTGGGACTGACTCCCTTAACAGGTTACCAATTAAAACTCCTTAAAAAAAAAAAGCACTGGCAAGGGTTACTGATAGATTTTTAATTACCACATTCCAAAATGAATTTTTCTCATATGAAATTGAAAGTTTTCTTTCTTGCGTTTAAATGAGAAATCAGAAAGGGAAGAAGTGCAAAAGAAAAATGTTTTGAAGTTATTTCTTTGTGTGTGTTCTGAAAAATCTAATTTATTTATTTATTAGGTAATTATCCAAGGTTTTCGAAGTTACAGAGATCAAACAATTGTAGATCCCTTCAGTTCAAAACATAATGTTATCGGTAAGTATTCATGGTTTATTAGATCAGATTTAGATCTATAAAGTCATTTAAATTCTGCTTATATCTAGGCTTAAGGAGACAAGAATTATCTTCCAATATTACTTAACTTTATATACCGGGGATGCCAAAAAAATATATACAGGTGGACACTTTGTTCAACGTGCCTCAAATGGTAGTTTGCCTTAATCAGAAAAGAAGTGTCTGGACGCTGATGGTAACCACTTTGAGCACCTCTTGTAATTGCAGAAGTCAAACGTGACTTGTGTTCATCTTTTTTTATTGGTATATATTGAGTATTAACAATTTTAACATTTTCCTTTCTTAAAATGTGTATACTTTTTTTGGCACTCTAGTTTTCTGTATGAAATAACTTCATTTTTAATCCGCACTGATGAATTGCTTAGTTTATATATTTAAAATACGCGGAGAGTAGTAAGTTACTCATTTTTATTTTAGTTGCCTCCTATGTGTGTAAGTGTGTTTTAAAAGCTTTAAGTTTATAGTGAATGACACTAAATGTAGTGTTTGAGCTATTCTGTTCTTGATGTGTTATTTCCTACTTAAAATGCTCACTATTGCCTTATTTCAAAGATGATCAGTTATTCACAAATTACATTGTTTTAAGATTTTCTTTTTCCTGTCATAATGTCTAAGGTGAGAAAAGCACTATGGAGCAGTACAAATGCGATTCAAATCCCAGTTCTGGCATGTATTTTTCAAACTTATTCGCTGAGGGGCTTCAGGTTTTTTTATTTGTAAAGTGGAGATAATGATACCCATCTTCTAGGGCTATTGGAAAGATTAAATGAGAAAGCAAATGTGTGAGGATAAAGCACTAATTAATAGTGATTGCCCTACAGTACAATATTTAGTCTGTAGTTTCTTCAGATGATAATGTTCTGTTTTGCTGATACAGCCAGCAAATGTTTTCCGATGTTCTGCTGAATTTTTAAAGGATAGATGAAACGAATGTTTCTAGATGCCAGAAAAGCATGTATAGCAATTGCATAATTTTATAAATGAACTTTAAAATGAAGACCATCATTACCTCGGATGATTTAAGTTACGTCTATAAGGCCTATCAAGTATTTTTGTTTTAGCTACAGTATTATGCGACAGCTGTTTTACTACTGTACTTGGGTTGCAACATTCGGATTTTTAATAGTCATGGTTACAAAGGAAATTAAATGTTCTTTTGTTTTAATTGAAAAACAAAACATGATACGATTTTATTGGTTTAACATTTTAAAAACAGGTACTTACGTAAAATAACGTAAGAAAGACCAAATGTAGTGTGGACTGAAATTGATCCTAAAAATATCCTGTGAAAGCATACCACTTTGATTGTTTAATGATTTTGACCCTTAAGAAAACAAGATTTGAAGGCAAATATCTCTTTGCTTATGTTTGAATGCTTGAAAAATGTTTGAATATACCAAACGTATACCTTTTTAAGGTTACCTTTTTTCTAGCCTTTTAACAAAAGAAATATATATATTAATTGTAGAATATTATGGAAGAGCATAAAACCTAAAAGGAAAAAAATTAAAACTGTAATCCTTCTTCTTAGAAATAACCATTCTTAATTTTAACAATCTATACTTGTATTAGCCCCGGTTTCCTAGAAGAGTCCAAGGCCTGCTTAGCTACTAAGGCTTTAAGGAGACAAGCTTTAATGGGACGATGCAGTCTTAGGGCCAAGATTGAGTGGGAAAGCTGGTCATAGCTTTGTAGAGAAGACATAGCTGATTTTTTGTCACATTGGATAACTTCCAAACAGACTTTGTGAACCCTCCATGCCTTGGTAAGGTCAGATGGAGAAGGGGTGGAGAGGGTTTTGTCTGCTGGCTCCTGTTTCTCACTGATCAGACTTTACCACATAGGGCATTATCCTCCTATGCTTTTAGATTGTATTACTCTGGGGACTAACCAACCCGCTTGAAGTAGTTGGGGAACTATGGCCTCCTTTGAGTTTTCACAGATCTGACCTGAATGTACCTCCAGGATAAGCTCAGACAACCTGAGGTGTTGGGAGACTGAGCCTCTCTGTTGACAGGCAGCCAAGGCCTGTGTTGGGGCAGGTGAATCTGGGGACACTTATAAACTGGGCCTACCTCAGTACCCCTTCAGTCTTTGTGTACATCTATATAAGTACGCCTTTTTAAATAAAAATGGATTTGTAGTGTAATCTCTTGGTAATTTGCTATTTTTCAGAATAAACTTGAATATCTAATCATTAAATATTCAACGTCTTTATAGTTACTATATAGTATTTCACTCATGGGTAGGAGTAATTCTTAAAGGGAAATCAAAGATTTTTCACTTATTTATGAATGGATTGTGGTTCAAACTATTTATGTAATTTTAGTAAGTTACCTTTTAAAACTTTGGTTTAGAGATAATTTCAAAATTACAGAAAAATTGCACGAATAAGAGCCGTACAGAGAAAACTCATGAACATATCCTTTATCCAGATCTACTTACTATAACATTTTCTCCACTTGCTTTATCATTTGTACTCTTTTTTCTTAAAGTAGGTTATGTACATCATAGTCCTTTACCTCAGACTTCAATGTGTGCTTTCTAAGAATAGGGGTATTCTCTTATATAATCACAGTATAGTTATCAACTTCAGTAAATTTAACATCAGTGCCATAATCTGTTCATTTTCCAGTTACATTGACTGACCTGGAAATGTTCTTTATAGCTTTTTTTTCTTGTGTGTTTCTCATTGTAGCTTTTTTCCTTCCAGTACGGGATCTAATTTAGGATCAGGTATTGCATTTAGTTCTCATATCTGTTCAGGCTCCTTTAATGTGGACCATTTCCACAGCCTTTGTCTTCTGTAGCATTGTTTTGAAAAATATGTAAATGATGTGTCCTTCTCTGGGTATTACATCTGGAAGTAATACATCATATCCATCTACTTATCCCTCTTATTGATGTTACTTTTCATCACCCAGTCAAGGTGGTGTCCAATTTTTCCACTGTATAGTTAGTGTTTTTCCCTTGCAACTAATAAATAATATGGGGATGGGGAGATACTTTTGAACCATACAAATATAGTGCTTCTTATAAAAATTACTCCCTAGATTTAGCATCCCTTGATATTCTTGCCTTTATTCTGATGATTAAAAAGGATAATTTTCCATTTTCAGCACTCCTTTCACATTTACCAATTGGTATTCTACAGGCAAGAGCCCTCCCTCTTTAGCTGTTCTTTTTTTGTTTTGTTTGGTTTTTTTATCTTTATGGACTCATGGATTATTCCCCCCAGCACTGATTTATAATTCATCTAATGATTTTGGTGCTCATATTGTCCTAGATATAGCCAGTGGAAGGAAACCCCCATCAAGCTGGTCTCTGTGTCTGGTATATGCCTCTTTTTAAAAGCACTTTATTTCTGGAATGACATAAATGATCTCTTTAGGATTTACTTTGCATTAAAGGTGATAACTTTGGGGCTAAATTGTACAGCATATTTTGGTCCAGACTAAGAGAATGGCATAGATATTCATGACTCTTAATGAAAATTTTGCTAAACAAAAACTCAGTGAATTCATTAAATCTGAAATCCTTTTATGTATAGAATTGCTTATTTCTGAATTCAGGTAGTAAAAACAGTGCCTTATTGTTGTCTATACTTTTGTGAGTCTATTAAACTATACATAGGGCTGATCATAAATAGTTTAACATGGGAATAGTTTGAGAATTTAAAATGATTAAGTATGTTTAAGTGTTAGCAATATGTGAACCTTGAAATTGTTAAGAAATTATTATATATATAATTAAAACAACGTCCATTGTAAGGATTATAAAAGCTGGGGAGTATATTTAGTTATTTTTATTGATTTTAAACTATTGGGAAAGAGCAAAAGAATGAACAGTGAAGTCAGTTTCTTTAAGGAAAAAAACTATGTGAAGTTTATACAAAAATTGCACTCAAATTTGGTGATTAAAGCTGTTTTGTTTATTGATTTCTTCTGTTCATTGTTCTATTTCAAATATTAAGATGTTATGTTAGAAACTTGGATTTATAAGTTTTCTAATACTTTCAATAAAGTTTTAATTTTATTGGTTTTTATACAAAATAACATCCTTTTAAAAATTTTACAGTGGGCAGAAATGGATCTGGAAAAAGTAACTTTTTTTATGGTAGGTATTGCTTTTTGAATTCTAAATACATTAAGACCTAGGTATCTTAAGATAGTTTATTTTAAAAATTGGTTTTCTTAGGTTATGTCTGCACGAAACCCAAGAAATACTTCTTCATACAGGGTTGTAGTTTAGTGTAGAGGGTTAAGAGTGTAAGGATCTGAGTTCTTCTGTATACCTAGTAATTAATTAGCTATGTAAGACTGGGCAAAACACTTAACCTCTCAAATTACTCTTTTCACTTTAAGAACAGAGATGGTTGTCCTGCCTACTTTAGATGGGTTGTGAGAATCAAATGAGGTAATACATATGGAAGTGCTTTTTAAACTTGAGTGAACTATATAAATATTGTAAATGCATATATATATATATGTATGTATGTATGTATGTATGTATGTATCTATCTTAACAAATCCTCTGGGGAGAAAAAACATGTAACAGAACTGGACTGTACAAAGAAGTAGCTTGAAAAAAGTTTGAACCCTTTAAATAGTGCTTGAGGAAAAGGGAGGTTTAGAAGAGCAAAAGTTCTTTCCTGTCTGCTCACAAATCTAAAGGATATGCTATATTCCATCAGTGATTGTAATTTGGGGGGGATGGTGAGATAGTGGGATTGGAGTGGAAGGGAGTATTTCACAATCTCCAGGGGGATGAGGGCAGTTGGAATTCATACCCTCCCCCGCAGGGTGATTATAGGAGCCAGTCCCCACCTTCACTCCTCATTCATACACACACACACACACACACACACACACACACACACGCTTTTAGAATGTCAGAGGTCTCTTAAGTGGACTGGGAACAGGATAGCTAAGTAAAGAGTTCCATTTCTAGGGCAGGATGGTCCAGTTAAACCTCTACATAGAAGTGAGAATGGCTCCTTACTGAAGATAAGGGCAGTGCGAGCAATGAAGTAGAAGGTGGGAATCTGAAACGTCTCCCTGTGTTTCTTAATTCTGTTTCTTTTGACAAAGTATCCAATTGATATTGTAGCAATATATCCTATTTTGTTAATAAATTATTTATATCATTTGTCTAGTGGATGAAAGCAAATACAGTGTTACCAGTCAGTGTATACTTTGATCAAGAGATAGATCTTAGTTCTGCTTGTCTCTTCCTGTACCTCTGTTTTTTTTTTCTTTCTTTAAATGTTTCAGTGAAAGGTTAAAATTTTTCGTATAATTTCTTAGCTGATTAGTCTGAAGTACAGGCAAATTTTCTGCATTGCTTTTGTCTGTATGAAACAGGTTGTTGATTACCTGATACGCTGTATTCTATGAAGGTATGGGAAATTATTAATGAGGCACAAATCCTTTTTTAAACTGTACTAATAGTTGTTTTGTATTTCTAGCAATTCAGTTTGTTCTCAGTGATGAGTTTAGTCATCTTCGTCCGGAACAGCGATTGGCTTTATTGCATGTGAGTGAGACTACTTTAAGACATTATTGGTGTTACAGTTGACCCTTGAGCAACTCAAGGGACAGTGGCATTGACTGCCCTCAGTCTAAAATCCACATGTAATTACAGTCAGCCCTCCAAATATGCAGATTCCCAACCACCAGTTGTCCCTTGAACAACATGGGTTTGAACTGCACAGGTCAATTGAAAACCTGTGTTGTTCAAAGGTCAGCTATATATATTTTTAAAAATACATTGTCAAATCTGGTAAAGAAAATCATTTTTAAAGTTTCGTATCCTTTGTGAACATGATATAGTCTCTTAAGTGTTATTCTGTAAAATTTAGCCTGCTGTATTAATGCAGGATAAAAACCCTCATTTTTATATAATGGTAAGAAAATTGTAGGACTTACCTATACATGGATATGTCTTCCATGTTCTTTATTAAGGTATTGTCTGGTAAGGCTCTAGGACCAAGTTTGCTGGAGAAAGAAGAGTTTGTGATTCGGGATTAGGAGTTTTCAGACTTTGAACCAGAAGTTAAGGTGGGAGCATAGAGAAGCAATCATTGCAAGCTAAACAACATACAAGTTATTCTTTTTAGTCATATTTTTACTTAAATATAACATCATTTTCCCGTATGAAGGACAGTGTATTTGTAGTAAAGTGTCATAATTTTTCATTAGATTATTATGAATAATGAACTAAAGTAATTTTAAGATAAAAATTATAAGACTATAATAAAACAATGCAATTTATCTTCCTGGTTTCACTATGGTTTATAATTAATTTTAAGACCAGAAAGCAAGATTCCTCAATATATCTCAACAATGTCTCTCATATGTAGGAAGATTTTGTTTTATTTTGTTTTTAAGCATTATTTTTCACCCCACCTCTTAAATTTCATTTTTTAGCCCAGTAATTTGGACTAATTCCCTATAGAAAAATCTCTTTTCGGTTTCTCAGGTTGGCATTAAAAGAATAATCTCTTTAGATATCATTCTTCATTGTATTGAACCACAACATAATAACGGTTTCCAGAATCTGGAAATTATCTGGACTTAGTATGTAAGTGGTTGGGTCATTAATTGTTCTAAATGTGACACGTGTTAAATGTGTGTGTTTTCATAGCAGATTTAAAAGTACATTAGACTATCTCAAATCTTTTAAAAAAAACCACAGAATTCTGATAATTATATGATTTGTTAGGGTTCCTTTCCAGTATTAAGATGAGTTTATAACAAGAAAAGCCTCAAAGTGTTTTAGGTATTAGCAAATAGGTAGAATTAAGTATCTGTGGGGTCTTGTGCTCTAATAAAGTGATCTGTAGAACAAGACCTAACTGGCATCTCACATAGCTGTCATTCTTTTGTTCAGTATCAAAAGCTATTTGGTTGAGTAGTATTGTCATCCTAATCCCATGTCTTCGCTGTTTTGGCAAGAGGGATATATCCTAGTCTGATAGAAATTTTTCTTCATTGAACCAGGCTTGTTACCATGTACTAAACTTAAAATTTGTTTAAAGAATTTGAAAACACCACTTAAATTACAAATTTATCTATCATGTTTTAGGAGGGTACCGGTCCGCGTGTTATTTCTGCTTTTGTGGAGATTATTTTTGACAATTCGGACAACCGATTGCCAGTGAGTAACTGCTTTTTTCTTTTCAGTAATGTTGAGAATTTTATTGTTGCAGCTGATTTATTTTTTTTTCAGGCTTTGAAACATTTATTTATAGCTGTACTTAAGCTTTTATAATTTAGTTTATGAGAAAATAACTAAAGTTTACATACTAATTTTGTCTTAAAATTATAGTGAACATTCTTGTAAATGAATAGGAATGTGTAAGCTGTGAAAAATTGTGTTTGTCATAAGAATTGAGTATTCATAGTATATCTTTAGTGAGATTGAAATTTCAAAATAATTGTTATGGTTAGGGACTCTAAAATGACCTTATTAAGTAAAAAGTTTTCCACTTTTATTGTTAAATTAACTTTGAAATTTTACATTTTTTCTTAGATTGACAAAGAGGAAGTTTCACTTCGAAGAGTTATTGGTGCCAAAAAGGATCAGTATTTCTTAGACAAGAAAATGGTCACGTAAGCATTTCTCTTTATATTTTTAATTTCTTTATAAAAGAGTAAAGGTATTCTTCTACTTGTGTCATACATGAGGCATATTTGCCTCATGTTCAACAAATCAGTATTTAGAGTATAAACAAAAATCAGAAGATTCCTTGAGATTGATGGAACAGATAGCTGTTCTCCCTCATGCTCCTTAACTCACAAGTTAGTGTACTCATTTTTGGTTATTGAATTGTTTTATCTGAAAAATGTTTTTCAATATTTATCCACAGGAAAAATGATGTGATGAATCTTCTTGAAAGTGCCGGTTTTTCTCGAAGCAATCCTTATTATATCGTTAAACAAGGAAAGGTAAACAATTTTATGTCCTTTTTCAATAGAATTTGTTTTCTGAGTATATTCGTTGAATAATTGAATTGGTTTATTGTTTCTAGTAGTTATATTGAATAAAAAATGTACCGTATTGGGGTGGCTGGTTAGCTTAGTTGGTTAGTGTGGTGCTAACAAACATCAAGATTGTGAGTTTGATCCCCGCATAGGCCACTGTGAGCTGTGCCCTGCTTTAAAAAAAAAGTTGAAAAAAAATACCATATTGTCTTGTTTTCATTGATTTATTTTGTATGGAAGTTAGTGTTAACCTTGTTTGTGGCCATAAAGTACAAAATACACGTTGATCCGTTGCATAATGGGATGGAAGTATTTCAGCAGAGCTATTTAAGTGGATTGTTTTCTTAGTGACCTGTATCACTTTACTGGAAGATATTTTTGGTTTGTGGAAGTCATGATGATCATAATATTGAGAAATTCTGTAAAAATCACATTTGAAAAAATTACCTTCTAAAATTAATATTCTATGTTAGTATATCACAATTAAAATAATAAAAAGCTTACATTACTAGAAACCTATAATGCTACATATTATTTTTCCCTTACAGAGATTATTTATAGTTTTTAGTAGCTATATACTTCAGCTGTTTGTTCTGTTTCCTCATACACTACTTGAAACTAAGATAATTTATTTTTCTTAGAACATACCTGCAGTGTTCTAAAGTTTTCTGTAGTGTTTTTATTGGGGGGGCGGTTGGAGGCTAGGGGAAAATTCTTTAAAAATATCCACTTCTTATTTCATATTGGAGGCTTTTTTAGGTATGTATTGGAAAGTTAGCATTCAGGAGAAGTGATTAGGAAGAGTATAGTGTTTCACTTTGGGGAAATGTGATACCAGAAGAACAGGTTTTTGAAAAGACCACCTTTGTAAGAGAGAAATTAAAAGGAGACTGGTTTGAAAGAGCAATTATCTGAGTTCCCTGTGCACATACAACACAGGCCCCTTTATGTCATTTTGCTTTCTGCTCATGTCATTTCATATAAGCCATCTGTGACTGTCTCATTTATAAAATCTTTGCCTTCACCCCAACTTTGTATGCTTTATTTCCTTATTTTGTTTTTTCTTCATTGCAGTTATACTATAATGATACACTTATTTCCTGTTTTTCTACTAGAATACAAGTTTCATGAGGGCAAGACCTTTTCTATTTTGTTCAGTGCTCTTTTCCCAGTGCCCAACAGAGTGGTACATAGGTTATAGGCATTCATTAAATATTTTTTTAAGTGAATAAGTTGAATGAATGAACATGCTTAATTGGGGTATGCAATGATAAGGATCTGAAGGGTGATTTGTTTGATGTATATACTTTGGATAGATAGTATTTTCTTAGCTCAGAGCTGGTTCTCTTTTTATGTAAAAAAATAGAGTAACTGCAATGATTGTATTTTTTACCTTTAGTGGTTAATTTTATTTTTATGAACATGTTAAACTCATACTTGTTATATAAAGTTGCATGCAATGCATGGTGATTAGATTTTACTATTCTCTTTGTCATGTATTTTTTTGCAATATATTTGTATATGAGATTCTAAAGATGTTTTTGCTTATTTTATGCTCACTACCTCTGTGAGACAATTATTTTTATGTAATTTTAAGCATACCGTTTTTTAATCCTTAATATCATTATAGCTTTTTAAAAATGTATAGCGAGTAAGTTTCCCCTTGTAAAAATATTTTGTTCTTTTAGAATTGATCTCATTTTTTATACCATGTCATACTGACTAAGAAAAAATGGTGGTGTGATATTCCTCCATCATTTGTAAATTAGAGTTTTACCCATAAATTAGACTTAGGTATATATCAATTTATTTGGATTTTTGTTTGGTAAATTTTATTTTAAGTAAAAAGAGACACAGTTACATAGGTAGTATATGTACTATACAGATTACATTAGCGAATTCATACTCAACTTATGTGAATACCCTTTCAAGGTAGAATTCTTAAAGAGCAATTTGTAGTGCTGTAATTATTTTTCTAAAATTTTTAGATCAACCAGATGGCAACAGCACCAGATTCTCAGAGACTAAAGCTATTAAGAGAAGTAGCTGGTACTAGAGTCTATGATGAACGAAAAGAAGAAAGCATCTCTTTAATGAAAGAAACAGGTAAAAGAAATGTGACTGTATCTTATTTCTTTTTGTTGTGAATCACTTTTCATTGTATTATAGTGGAAAGGAGTTATGTGTACTCTCACAAGTATGTTGTATGGTAATTTGCCTATGTGCTGAATGGAGAGAAAATTAGTTTGAAGCAGTTTAAAGTTTGAGATTTCCAATAATTTATTTCTTTGAATAAAGAATTGTTGCTGTGAGGTAATAATGCCTCTCTAGATTGAATACTTTGTGCCTCTAGTGTCCTCATCATTGTGTGTAAAGATGACAAATTTAGATGTATTCCTCAAAAAAAAATTGTTCAGGAACAAGTAAACATAAAACTTTGAACTTAGAATCTTTATTAGTACATTTATTAGGGAAACCCTACTTTGCTTTTCAAGTGCCGTGTTCTGTCAAAGCTTAGAGTCAGTCCTGGTTTCAAAATCAAAATTAGACATAATTAACTGACATTGTAACTTTAGACTTGATCTCTGGTCCAAAGCTTCCCCATCTGTAAAGTCCTTTCTCATATTTTGTAGGGGTGAGTAGAGGAGCAAAGCAGCACCATGATTGGAATATAGTAGGCATTCAGTATATGGTAGCTATAGATAATGCTGTTATTATAAATTGTGTATCAGTGATACCAATAATGTTAGTAGGGTTTGTTTTTTTTATGTTGTGGGAAGAAACACTGGCTTTTAAAGGAAGCTTAAACTGAGGCCCTTAACACATGAATAAGAAGAATTAGTGTCACCAAGTAAGTTTGTTCTCTGCTGCTTTTCATAATAAAGTATCTTTATTATCATTGTAGTATTTTAGATTTCATTATCACGTAATATCAAAGAAATAATGCTATATTTCTTAAGATTAAGTTTAATTTATGGTATATTTGAGAAGTGTTATTATATAAAAATTTATTCAACTCCTTTATCCCTCTCCATTTTTTTTTAAGAGGGCAAACGGGAAAAAATCAATGAGTTGTTAAAATACATTGAAGAAAGATTACATACCTTAGAAGAAGAAAAGGAAGAACTAGCTCAGTATCAGAAGTGGGATAAAATGAGACGAGCCTTGGAATATACTATTTACAATCAGGAACTTAACGAGACTCGTGCCAAACTTGATGAGGTAAAATATTTACCTTTGCCCCTTAAATTCAGATTAATTTTATTTTTATGAATATGTTAAACTCATGTTATACTTTTCAGTGATTTTTCAATAGAAATTTAACAGAAATATAAAAACCTCTTAATGAATTTATTTGTTAGCAAATTTGTTCTTTCAGTTTACTACAAGGAAAATGCCTAGGCCCATGTTGGCCTTGCTGTAGTTGTATCTGAAGTATAATCAGACCAGGATAAGAGGAAGCCACCTTTAAAGCGTCATGAATTTTTTTTCTTAACTTTTTAAAATGTATTTTGTAATTAGTATTGCTTTGTTTTCTACAAAAGTTTGTTTTAGGTAGTTACTTAAAACTTAAGTTTCTTATTTAAAGAAAACCACTACTTTTTTTGTAAAAATTTTTTAAGTGGATGATTATTGCAGTAGATATCTAAAACTTTTGCTAGATGTTATGAAATATTAAACAAACACAAAATGAGTTAGAAATTGTAGCTTGTTTTTTTTTTCAGCTTTCTGCTAAGCGAGAGACTAGTGGAGAAAAATCCAGACAATTAAGAGATGCCCAGCAGGATGCAAGAGATAAAATGGAGGTAAGATTATAAATTAGACTTAGGTTAACTCATATTTTTTGACCACAGTGAACCCTTTGTACCAGAACTACAGAGTAGTGACTTTAAGTGGGGTGTCACTGGGATTGAGTATTGAAAAGACAGAGTATTGAAAAGACAGAGTACTGAAAGTGTAAATGAAAGAAAAGGGACAAAACTAATGGTGTCATAATTTTGCTGTTGTACTTTTACTTGCCTGATTCATTTTTGTTCAAAACTTTCAGGATATTGAGCGCCAAGTTAGGGAACTGAAAACAAAAATTTCAGCTATGAAAGAGGAAAAGGAGCAACTGAGTGCTGAAAGACAAGAACAGATTAAGCAGAGGACTAAATTGGAGCTTAAAGCCAAGGATTTACAAGATGAATTGGCAGGCAATAGTGAACAAAGGGTAAGTTCAAATGCTGAAAATGAAAGACAAATATTCAGGTGAGTAGGAATTGCAGAACTGAGAGTCCTTTCTGTGACCGGGGTACATGCTTGAAGTTTTATAAAAGATTTGGCATATTAAAATAATTTATACTGAAGTAGCAACTCAGTACTATCTTTGTTTCTTATATTGAAAAATTCTGTGTCGCAATCAGTTTTCTCACGAATTTTTTTTTATGAGAAAACATTTTATGCTAGACTTATAAGTTAAGCGAAAGTTTTAAAGCAGATTGCATTTTTACTTATCTTGCTTTATTTACAGAAACGTTTATTAAAAGAGAGGCAGAAGCTGCTTGAAAAAATAGAAGAAAAGCAGAAAGAACTGGCAGAAACAGAACCTAAGTTCAACAGTGTAAAAGAAAAAGAAGAGCGAGGAATTGCTAGGTCTGGGATTTTATTCACCAATGCTTTTAACTTTATACATAGTTCCTTTATAGAACCTAAATAGTTATAGGTAAGAAGGCACAGTATTAAGGGTGAAAGTTAAATGCCCATTTCAAAGTAATAGCCAATGTTGAACAACTACTGTGGGCCAAGGATTCTTATATGTATATTGCCTGTTTTTTTTTACTCAAAGGCCCTGGTAGATCTACATTATCCCCACTTTAAATTTGACAAACTTGAGGATCTAGTAGGTTAAATAACTTGCCTAAGATAACATAGGTAGGTGTGTTGGGCTTTTTAAAATACTCATGAGGACTGTTCTTTTTTCACTCAAATGACGTGTTACTGTATGCTTCATTCTGCCACTTTATTTTTTCACTCAATGCTGTTTTAACATCTAGACATTTTAGTATCTATCTGTAGATTGGACTTGCCAGGGTTTGCTGATTTTACAGTTTAGGGCATTATCATGATTTTGTGCCACTTAATGTGCATTTTAGTGAATTCCCTGTTTACATCCTTTGCCCCTTTTTTTCTGTTGTATAGGGTTATTTTATGTAATCTGGGCATTAATATTCTATATGTTGTGACTGTTTTGTCTTGCTTTTTAACCTTTGTCTTTTATAGTAAGGAATTGAAAATGTTTATATAGTTAAATATAGTTGGAGCATTTTTGAAAATTCCTGAGATGGAGTACTAGAACTGTCTAGATTTAGTGACTAACCCAGACCTTGAGTGAAGACCTTTTCTGTCTGAAATCCTTATGGTGTGGGCAGTTTTACCTGACTTTAACTGTGACTTCGAAGTAAAATTAATATGTAGAACTAGCCCAGGGAGCTCTGTTATGTAGCAGTTGCTTTTTTTGTACTTAATTCCTTTTTTTTATGCAATTTAAAAATGGCTGTTGTCTCTGTGTACTCTTGATGTATTGATTGCAATTACACTTGATTATTTTCTGTTCTCTTCAATCCGTTCTCTTCTATCTTGTGTAGATTGGCCCAAGCTACCCAGGAAAGAACGGACCTTTATGCAAAGCAGGGTCGAGGAAGCCAGTTTACATCAAAAGAAGAAAGGGATAAGTGGATTAAAAAAGAACTCAAGTCTTTGGATCAAGCTATTAATGATAAGAAAAGACAGATTGCTGCTATACATAAAGATTTGGAGGACACTGAGGCAAATAAAGAGAAAAATTTGGAGCAGTATAATGTAAGAACTTCTATAGCTGCTTTGTAAAAATCTTTCCAAAGAGATGATAAATATGTACAGTTTTACCTGTTTCAGTTTTATTTTAAATAGTTTCCATGCTACTTTTAAAATATACAAGACAGTAGTGATTCAGGAAAAAATAGCACAATTTAATGTTATGCATATGGTAGGTAGGTAGCTCTCTTTTTTAAATATTTTTCCCCACATCAGTGTCCTTGTAGATTGAGTGTATGTTCCCCCTCCCCCTCACCTCTCTCCCTTCCTCTGAGTCAAGCCGTTGTTCTCAGTCTAGTTGTGGAGGACGAAGCTCACTAGCCCGTGTTGGTGTTATGAACCTTGCGCTCTCCCCAGCTGAGCCAGTCGGTTGCCGGCGGCCAACCGCTCACGGCAACTGGCGCCAACTTGCGCCGGCTGCATTCGGCAGCTCACGGCAGCTCTCCCTGACTGCCGGCTACTTTTGCCGGCTACTTTTGCCGGCTGCCCACCGCTCACGCTGGCTGCCAGCCACTCAGACACTGGCCATTCACGGCAGCCCAGCTCCAGGTCAAGCCGTTGTTCACACATCTAGTTGTGGAAGGGCGCAGCTTGCTGGCTCATGTGGAGATCGAACCAGCAACCTCGGTGTTAGGAGCGCAGCTTCCAACCACCTGAGCCACCTAGCAGACCCATTGAGTATATTGTGAAATGCATTTTTATGAATTGGTAGTGTGTACCTTAACTACTCTTCATTTTAACGTAAAATACAAATCTTGAAACATACATAACTTTATAGTAATTTTCTGTTAGTTTTAAGTTTAACTGCAGAATACGTTTTTTGGTTAAAGCAATGATTTTATAACATTTTCTAAAGTAAACATTATTTACTATGCATGTCTAGCTAGTATTTCCTTAACAACTGAAGTAGAAGATAAAATCACTTCCAGAATAAAAAAGATTTCACATTTAAAATGAGAGAGAGAAATGCTTTTTTAAGTGATATGTGTGGTTATAGAGTATAGGTGATTAGAGGATGATGGAAATGATAAGGGAGTGTGTAGGACCAATGTAGGGTGAGAAGGGTATATATGTACATACCCAGAAGGAACCCTCATACGCCACGAGGTCTGCACCAGTTGGTATGGTTGATGTATCAAAAAAGCCTCTATTTATGGATGATGTGATACAGAATTGCACACCTGAAATCTATGTAATTTTACTAACAATTGTCACACCAATAAATTACAAATAAATTAAAAAAAAAGCCTCTAAAAAGCATATAATCTTAATATATTGAGTGTATGTATATATTTTTATATAAAATATGTATGCATATTATTTATATACATAAAACCACCTATTTATGTATCTTAAGTATTTTATTTTAAAAAGATAAATATATGCTTATGTATCAATCTTTCTTTTTAGACTTAATTTTTTTAGAACAGTTTTGGGTTCACAGCAAAATTGAGAGGAAGGTATAGAGATTTCCAATATTCTCCCTGCCACACACATGCACAGCCTCCCTTATTACCAACATCTCCCACCAGAGTGTGTACCAGTCTTTTGAAGCAGAACCCAAGATGCTTCTTGTGAGTTTGAATAGCGATAGGAGTTCCCAGGGGACTTTTCTTGTTATGAGCCACACATGTAAATACAGTTCTCCTTAAAGTTGGATGAGAATAGAATTCAATTCAGGATTCACTCTAGGATCATATATTGCATTTAGTTGTCATGTTTCTCTTATGTCCTTTAAAATCTGTACCTGTTCCTCGATGTTGCCTTTTTGTGACCTTTTTTTCAATTATACTTGACATATAATATTAGCTTCAGGTGTACAACATAATGATTAGACATTTATATGCTTTATGAAGTGAGATATAAATGATCTTGTGATTTGACATTTTGAATTACTTTGATAAAGGTACGTATTATATATTGATACATACATTTATGTATGTAATCATTTCTTCCTAGCCTTTTAAAGTTGATTTGCCTATTCAGTTTTTAGTGAGTCACCTTTGAGTGTATCCAGAACTAAATCAAATTTTTAAACAACTCTTTGTACTTATATTCTCAGATTATTTAATATTTAATGTAATCACAGCCAAAACAAAAACATTTGGGAGCAAACAGAACTGACTCTGTAACACTAAACAA
This sequence comes from Rhinolophus ferrumequinum, assembly GCF_004115265.2. Classification (NCBI taxonomy): domain Eukaryota; kingdom Metazoa; phylum Chordata; class Mammalia; order Chiroptera; family Rhinolophidae; genus Rhinolophus; species Rhinolophus ferrumequinum. The sequence goes on along the minus strand of NC_046299.1, from coordinate 16,749,931 downwards.
CTCAACTGGTAGGAACAGTGACCAAGAGTAATAGACAGTAGCTTACTGGCCCTGAGAGTCCAGTGTGCTTTGGTCAGGATACTTTATGGAGGGAATGGCAAACACGGGTTGATCTGGATAGACAGGATAGTTTCAGCTATGATACCTACATGTCCTTTCCTAAAATAAGAAAATCCATTTTGTCTTGAGTTCTTGGAAACATCAAACTTCCTTTTTGAAAGAGCCTGGTGACAAACTAAGGTTTTCCAGTCAGAGGTTTTATGTATTCTATTTCAGGCTTGAAGTTCATTATTTTCCAGTATTTTAGCCGCACCTTAGGGTATCAAAATGACTACTTGTGAAGGCGAATTCTCTCCTTTATATTGGGTAGAGATAACTTTGCAGTGCGGATTACGTTATGCAAAATATAGCCTCTTAGTATAATCCTAAATTTCTTGTGTTATATAGTTGTGTATGTGTATGTACAGAGGGGGCAGTATATGAAAAGTGTGTACTACAGTGTTTTGAGTTTTTTACGAATGTAATTTTTCTAATGTTCTGCAGTACGTATTATAGACCAGTAAGGTTTAGATCATTAATGAACAGATTTCATTTTAGCAATATTTTCTAGAGTAATTCATTTTATGGTTTATTTTTTGATGATGTGCTCTTTTGTCTAAAGACAGTTTTTAAAAATTTAAAATTTATTCTCTATAGCTTCTTTGAAGCATAGTTGACATAATAAATTGCATATATGAAAAATGTGTCATTTGATAAGTTTTGATGTGTATACACCTGTGAAACCATCACAATTACGATAACGAGCCTGCTGATCACCCCAAAAGATTTCTCATACCCCTTGGTAACTCCTTTTTTCCCCTATGACCCCCTCACCCATCTCCTGGCAACAACTGATCTGCTTTCTGTCACTATGGGTTAGCTTGCATGAAATTAGATTTTTAATTTGAATTATTTTTATTTCCATAGAAACTGGATCAGGATCTTAATGAAGTCAAAGCTCGAGTAGAAGAACTGGACAGAAAATACTATGAAGTGAAAAATAAGAAAGATGAATTACAAAGTGAAAGAAAGTTAGTATAGACTAAAATGTGCCTTATTTTTTTTTTTGAAAAATGCTAGTTACTGGCTGTTAAATGGTCTTTAAGTTATAAGTTATTCAAGTTTGATTTCAGTGTTTTACTCTAAATTGTATGCTGTTAGTGCATCTTAATGCTCTTAAAGTTAAAGACAGTAATTTTTATTGATTAGTTACTTGTGGAGAGAGGAGAATGCAGAACAGCAAGCCCTTGCTGCTAAAAGAGAAGATCTTGAAAAGAAACAGCAACTTCTTAGAGCGGCAACAGGAAAGGTGGGCAGATTCTTTTTATTACCTCAGTTTATATTTAGTCAATTACTGTCACACAAATATTTATTAGCTTTTGATTTCTGTAGGTCATTGGTTCCAGGTAATAAATAAGGGTAGAGTACAAATCACTTGTCCTATAAATGATGAGTACTGTTTAAGCAGCCTTACTACCACCCAGGCTATTAATGATAGCACTTCTGATTTTTTTTAATTTTTTTTTTTTAAGATTTTATTGGAGAAGAGGAACAGGACTTTATTGGGGAACAGTGTGTACTTCCAGGCCTTTTTTTTTCCAAGTCAAGTTGTTGTCATTTCAGTCTTAGTTGTGGAGGGTGCCGTTCAGCTTCAAGTTGTCCTTTTAGTCTTAGTTGTGGAGGGCGCAGCTCAGCTCCAGGTCCAGTTGCCATTTCGAGTTGCAGTGAACACAGCCCACCATCCCTTGTGGGAATAGAACCGGCAACCTTGTGGTTGAGAGGACGTACTCCAACCAACTGAGCCATCCGGGAGCTCAGCAGCAGCTCAGCTCAAGGTGCCGTGTTCAATCTTAGTTGCAGGGGGCGTTGCCCACCATCCCTTGCGGGACTCAAGGAGTTGAACCGGCAACCTTGTGGTTGAGAGCCCACTGACCCATGTGGGAATCGAACCGGCAGCCTTCGGAGTTAGGAGCACGGAGCTCCAACCGCCTGAGCCACCGGGCCGGCTGCACTTCTAATTTTTAGATGAGGAACCCATTTTTAATGCTAGTGTCATAGAACAGAACCCATAATATTAGGTGTTGCGTGTAGTTGGCATATTTCCATGGGGGACGTGTTGTTGGGAGCATGTTTTTAGTGTAACCTCTGGTATATTTTTTAATGTATTATAGTAATGGGTTTATTTCTCAATAGCAAGAGTTCCATTGCAAATTATTTTAATATTTTTCATTTCTAAACAGGCCATTTTAAATGGAATAGACAGCATAAACAAAGTGCTAGACCATTTTCGTCGAAAAGGGATAAACCAGCATGTTCAAAATGGCTATCATGGCATCGTGATGAATAACTTTGAATGTGAGCCTGCCTTCTACACATGTGTGGAAGTCACTGCTGGAAACAGGTGAGACTGTTTGCTTGATACTTTTAGTTTTTAAAGGAAAGGGAATAAGAATAACTAAGAAACAACTTACAGTTTTAGTACAGTATGTCTCCCATTATCTGCTTGTATCCTCAGTTACTTAATTTTCTAATTAAATATGTAGATGCCAAGTATTTATTTGTTTCTAACTGTAGAAGCTACGACTTTTCCCTTTTTGAGCTTTCTCTCTTTTCCATTTGAATTTTCTAAGTAGTTCTCCCCCTCCCCATTGGATTGGACAGAAAGGAAGTGAATTGTTTATTTAAATGTTTTAAGCACTTTGAAGTCTAGCAATAAGAATTTGTCTTGTTCTTTTTACATATAGGTTATTTTATCATATTGTTGATTCAGATGAAGTCAGTACGAAGATTTTGATGGAGTTTAATAAAATGAATCTTCCTGGAGAGGTCACTTTTCTGCCTCTTAACAAGTTAGATGTAAGGGATACTGCCTATCCTGAAACCAATGTGAGTTGGTGTATATTAAGATCTTTCTTTCAATAAGTTACTTTTTCTCATAATTTTAGCACATCTTTAGTTCACAGACACTGTACATTGGAATTTCCCTGGCTTGTGAGACACACATGCCTTTCTTCCCCTGGAGCACAGTCATTGAGGGGTGGGGATAACAGGTCACAGCCACAACATGAAAGAAATTTTTGAAAATGTGCAAAGTGTTAAAATACGTAAGTGCAGGATGCTTTGAGACTGTATCCCAGGGTGACAAAATTAAGGTTAGGGTGTTGGAGAAGAATTCCCTAAGGAACTGTCTTTTAAAGTGAAACTTCGTAAGTTTTGTGAATATAGTTTTTAAAATGGCTTATAAATTAAATTTAAAATGTCAAGCAAGATGATACGCTTTAAAAGCATAAGGTTGCTTTTGTCACTAGCTGGTATACTTTTCAGTGGATTAAAAATATTTTTCAGACACCATTCTTGAAAACAATGTGATTGCTTTGAGGTATTTGGTTTCAGAATGTTCATGGTTATATAGCAACTATTTTTACTATCCTCTAAGGTTAAAGTTGAAACCCTATGAGAATGATCAGCAATTTAAGTGGAACAGTGAGAAGCTTAAAAGCTTCTCAGAGGTCCAGCATTTTCTTTTAAATCTACAAATTATCTTTGAAGATTGGGGGGGAGAAATTGATAGCATGAACAAATGTGACGTGTGAATGAAGCGAGACATAAAAGAATGCATGTAATGTGATTCCCTTTACACTACAAAAACAAAACTGAACTTGGATAATAGAACTAGAAAGAAGTGCAAGAAAGTGATTATCACAAAAGTTAAAATAGTGGTCACTTCCAGAGGTAGTCACTATCTGAATTAGGAAAGGGGCACACTTAAACGGCTTCTGTCAGCAGTGTTCTGTTTCTTGTCCTGCATGCTGGTTGTATTGGCGTTCTCTTTATAATTATTAATTTAAGCTTAACATATTGTATTTTTCTCTATGTAGGATTTCTTTTCTACTTTAAAAATTCTTAAAATCTTGCTCTAACAGTTTAGGAAAGAAAGGGGGAAAATAAATTTTATTTGAAAAGATGTTTTTTTGAATATCTAAGATATAAAATAAAAATATTTTGAGGAACTATTATTTACATTTATTTTGTTCTTTTATGTGATAGATGCTATCCTAAGTGTTTTCACATGTGTTAATTCGCCTAGTCTTAACTTTATGAGAAAGGTACTGTTATTGCAGTTTTATAGATGAAGTAATTTACAGAGAAGTTAAGCAGCTTGTCCAGAGCACGTATCTGATAAGTGGTAGAACTAGGATTTGAACTTGAGCAGTCTGGCTCCATAGCCACTAAGCTCTTTTACTGCTGTGCTCTATTGAAAACCGGGATGTTACATAAGTACAATTTCCAGGATATTTCAGTAGAATGATTTTTCTAACTTCTTCAGTATAAAAACAAATAGTTTTGAAATACAAAGGCATTTGAGTTTATTTCTGTTTCATAAAGATGTAATTCATAATTCTGCTAACACATTTTAACTGTGTTGTTATCCTTTTGCTTGATGATAAAATACTCATTTTTAGGATGCTATTCCTATGATAAGTAAATTGAGGTACAATCCCAGATTTGACAAGGCCTTCAAACATGTGTTTGGAAAAACGCTTATTTGTCGTAGCATGGAAGTTTCAACCCAGCTGGCCCGTGCTTTCACTATGGACTGCATTACCCTGGAAGGTTTGTAATAATAATTCTTAGCTTTGAACGGATAAATTCCGTTTTTGTTTTGAGAGTATTTGAAAATTCACGTCCAGTTATTTTTCATTTTTTAAATAGTTGGTTTATTCAAATTAGAATCCAAACAGTTCCACACTTGGTATTTGGTTGATGTCTCTTTAAGTATAATCATTTGGTCTGTAATAGGAGTTCTTAAACTTTTTTGGATCAAGTACTCTTTTGGTGAAGTCTATGGATCCTTTCTCAAAATGTTTTTAAATGCATAAAATACCTTGGATCATAAAAAAGAAACCAATTAGCAAATTGGCATGGTTATCGCAACATTTTTAAAAATATGACATAATAATTATTCTTAACATATTCAACAAGATTTAGTAGTGGGTCTAGTAAGTCATAATTTTGAGGTAACATGCATGTAAACTATTTTGAGATTCGTGACAAGTGTCATTTGGTAGAAAATAGCTGTTATTTGTCTTAGTAACAAAGTCACAAGTACTGATAATACTATGTTTCTTGTTTCATTCATTATGGAAGGAATTTCATTTGAGGGTAGTATAAAAGTAAAGATGTAAATTTTTTCCCCACTCAAGTCATGGATCTCCTGAATTTTATCTGTGGAATCCAGGTTAAGAAGCTCTGGTATATGGGTTCACCTGCCCTCATTTTTGTGTGTTTTCCTTGTTTTTATTATTTATGTGTTGATGAAAGAAGGTAACCTGCCCCTTCTCCCCCCCCCCCGCTGTATCTCTTTTATAATTATAGTATCATTGTTACACCTAAGAAATTTAATATTAACATAATAATCATCTAAAAAGTGTCTACATTCAAATTTTTTCAATTGTCCCAAAATATTTTTTTTACATTTTATTTAAAGTATAGTTGACATATACTATTATACTAGTTTTCAGGTGTACAACATAGTGATTCGACATTTATATGCACTTTATGAAGTGATCACCACATTCAAAATATTTTTCTATCCAGGATCCAATCAGGGATGCATGCAGTGTCTTCTCTTTAGATCCTTTCAATATAGGACAGTTTTTTTTTGTTCCTACCCCCAGAAATTACTTTCCTGAAGAATGTCCCATTTTCTGGATTTGTCTTCTTGCTTCCGCATCGTTAGATTTAGGTTAAACATTCTTGGCATGAGTGATAAGTACTTACCGTATCACATAATATGTCTCACTGTTAGTGATGCTAAGTTTGACCAGTAGCAAATCTCTCGGGTAAAAGGTGTTTCCCTTTTGTAATTAATAAATGATATGTGGCATTATCCTTTAAGAATACATGAATATCATATTTTACCTATGATTTAGCATCCTTTTGCTGACCCGTGACTCAGTTAATACAGTAGGGGTTTCAAAATGGTGAGTTTTAAATTCTGCCATTGCTTCTGTGTTTATTAGATGTCACTCTTCTGTAAAGAAAGCCCTCTCCATTATTTTTTTTAAATATCACTGTGATTCATGGATTCCTTTTTATTCAGTGTGTTACCACATTGTTACGATTATTTTTGATGTTCAAATTTTTCCAAATACGGCCAGTGGGAATTCCAAGCTAGGTTCTGTGTCCTGTTCCTTCTTTACTGGCAGATGTTTCAGGCTCACCTAGAAGGTACATTTTTTTTTGTTGTTCTTGATTTTTTTATTTTTATTTTTTTAGTTTCAGGTGTACAAAGCAATGTAACAGACGTTTCACCCCTCACAAAGTGATAACCCCTCCCCCAATCTATTGCCCCTCTGACATCATATATATCTATTACAATTCCATTGGCTCTATTCCCTATGCTGTACTCCATATCCTGTGACTATATATATATTAAATTATAGTTGACATACAATATTGTTCAGCTCCAGGTGTACAGTGCAGTGGTCAAGCATCTACACAGTCCATGAAGTGGTCTCCGTAATAAGACGTGCCCATCTGACACCCTACAAAATATTTACGTTATTGGTTATATTCCTCAAACTGTCTTTCATATCCTAGAAGGTACATGTTTCAAATGCAAATTTTAATATTAGAAAGCAGAATTTTTTTCAGAGTAGCTTAAATTCTTTTTAATTCTCATTAAGTAAAGCCTTTAGATTAGTTGTAGGATTATAAGTCAGTTTAGCAAAGAAGTTACACAGAATTACTACCTTTCTTATGTTTTGTTTATAGGTGACCAAGTTAGTCATCGGGGTGCTCTAACTGGAGGTTATTATGACACAAGGAAGTCTAGACTTGAATTACAAAAAGATGTTAGAAAAGCAGAAGAAGAACTAGGTGAGCTTGAAGCAAAGCTCAATGAAAACCTGCGCAGGAATATTGAAAATATCTTTTTGTCTTACGCTACTGTGGAAAAAACTGCATTTTGGTTGAAATATATAATCTTTTGCATGTTAGGTGTGTTTTCTCATACATACAGTGGGGGTGGGGGGAATTCCATGTGTTTTTACTTTGACTTTAAGCACAGAAGCTTATATTGTTTTTCTAACTTCTGAAGACAGGAAAACTGAAAACTATTTTAACTTTGATCCTTTGCTTAGCTGCTGAATAGCTAATAGCAGTGAGTCTACTTCTGAGAGAAAAAACTCAAGAAACACTGAAAATTTAAGGGTACAGAGAAGATTGAGGAGGATTGGTCAGGAAATTAGAAGGAAAACCAGGATAGTGTTTCAAGGAAGACAGGTGGGGAGCATCAGGAATGCTACATATTGCACAGAAGTTAAATATATACGGGTTGAAAATGTCCATTCATTTTTACTATGTCTAGGACATTTGGTTCAGATTTAGTATTTGCGGAGGAAGTGGCTGTCACAATCAAAGTCTTAGTTCTCTTGCAGTTCTTTCAAATGGTTTTCCATTAGTGGTTAGTTGAGCTCAACCGTTGAAAAGTTGTGTCTGTGCATTTTCTTAAAGCAACAGTGGTGGTATAAGGCAAAAGTGCTTTATGTACACTGTGCATTATGTCACACAAAAATACAGGTATGTGCAGTAAAAGTAGATAATCAGTTTTGCTGCTTCATTAGGATGTTCTTAATTGAAACTGGTATTTTTTTTTTAAATACGACTTTATAGCCTCTGTGCTATCAGTGAAAGCAGTAGCACAGAGGAAAAGGTAAAGAAATAAACATCTTAGTTTTGACTTTGCAGGAATCTGCATAGTACACTTTAAAAACTGCCCAAATTTGGCAGATGTTAGCACTAAGAAAGCATGGTGAAATACTAAGAAAAAGGATATTGAGAGCATGCACCAACCTTCCCGTATTTCATAATCCAGTGAGGTGGAATTGTTCTTCCACATGGCGAGGCTTCTTCTTACATAACTCTCTTATATAAGGCTTTAAGCATAATAGATTACGCAGTAAATATTTGTTGTATGAAAACATTTTAAAAAATATTATCATGTTTCATTTAGCTTTCTATAGGGTTTCCAGAGAATGTTGATTAATTGGTTGCTACAGCTATTAGTAAAATAGTATACATGTTATTTTGAATGAGAATTGAGGTGAACACCATTAGTGTAGTATTTAATTCAGCATTGTTATGGTCCATAGATTTGAGGAAATGACTTATTTAAGCGTAAAGAAAAGGAGGGGGATACAAAATGTGTTTATAAGAACTGAAAAGAATTTACAACATACGGTGTATTTACAAGTTGGAGAGAATTTTCCTTAGCCTTGTATATGGATTAATAATGAAATTGATCAGCTGATGAACCAAATGCAGCAGATAGAGACTCAGCAAAGGAAATTTAAAGCATCTCGCGATAGCATATTATCAGAAATGAAAATGCTAAAAGAGAAGAGGCAGCAGTCAGAGAAAACCTTTATGCCGAAGGTTCGTAAGTATGCCTTTTGTTACAGATGTTTTAATTATATAGAATTGAGTGGACCGTATGTTATATAGTTTATCCTTCGATTTCAGTGTTCGTTTTTGTTTAGTCCCATACTTTTTGGATATATATGTTTATACCACACTTATAGCAATGATTGGTACCCAAAGTATCCTTTTGTAGGCTACATTCAGACTTTCCAACTTCATTAAACAAATAAGCATTTTGAACTATGGCATAATTGTACTGTCTTATAGTAATTAATTTTTCAGTAACCATTTTTGTCTGTAAAGTACTATTTATGGAGTTATTTCAATATTGCATTGTGTTCAGAGTATAAAATGAGTAGAAAACTTAACTGCTGTTAAATGTGATAATACATACTGGTTTTAATAAATGTGAAGCTGTTTAGCAATACTGTTAATTTGGTACATAAATAATACTAAAACAACGAAGTTTTTTTTTTTTTTAATTGCCCTCAATTATATCACCCTCACACATTTTAGCAACTTTTTTGTTCTTATGAATATGTATGAAGATTTTTATATAGTTTGATCATGGAATATGTTGTTCCATACAGCTCCATAGTACTGCATCATAAATATTCTTGTTGCTACACAGTGGTAGTTATCAAATTTAATGGATACCTAATATTTAATCGAGTTGATATTATTTAGCTCACTTTGATACAAATATCGATTGTTTCCAATTTTTCACTATTATAACTAATACAGTGACTAATACTTTTATTAATAAATGAGTAATCTTTCTTATAGCAACGTAGCTTACAAAGTTTGGAAGCTAGTTTACATGCTATGGAGTCTACCAGAGAATCATTGAAAGCAGAACTGGGAACTGATTTGCTTTCTCAACTTAGTCTGGAAGATCAAAAGAGAGTAGATGCACTGAATGATGAAATACGTCAACTTCAGCAGGCAAGTACACAACTGACAGAAAAATTTTCGTTGATTACTGGCTACTGTGAAAAATGTCTTTCCTGCTAATAAAGGAATGTGAAAGAATATTGAGAAAATATAATAATGAGACTTGGACTTATAAAATCTATAAGAATAAATAAAGTAAGGTTTTAATAAGTTTTTCTAAACAAATATTCTGTATATGTTAGGGTTATACACAAAATCTTCATTTTAAAAGAACCAGGCACAAAAACTTAGCATTCTGAAGAGAGAAATGAAGAAAATATAGGACTTTTTAGAAGTATATAAAATTCCTTCTCGGCTCACTTGACCACAAGTGATGGAGATGACAGCAGATTAACAGCATTCCTTTTGTGAAATGTGCATGCCTACGTAAACAAATACTTTTCTTCTTCTAGGAAAACAGACAGTTGCTGAATGAAAGAATTAAATTGGAAGGTATTATTACTCGAGTAGAGACTTATCTCAATGAGAATTTGAGAAAACGCTTGGACCAAGTAGAACAGGTATGTTCTTTTTTGAGAGTTCCTTGATGACTGTAACCTTTTGCAAGTGCTTATATGAGAGCTTAGATTTGGGGGACAGACCAGCAGTCCCACCACCTGCCTTGAGTTTGAGATCTAGCACTGCCCCCTGGTGTATGATCTTACGATCTTGCACAAGCCATTTAATATATCTAAACTTCCATTTCCCCGTGTAAAATAAGCCTAACAGTAATACTTGTTTTGTATGATTATCCTGGCACATTCTAGATATGTAGTAAAAGTTATTAATATTTTCTCGATAGTAGATGCTGAGAAATTTTTAACTAATTATATCATTAATTTTTCCTCATTAATGGATACTTGAAGTATTTGCAATTATGTGAAGTTTATTTTCTTGAATATTTATTCAAACATAACAGCTGTAGAAACTGTTGGTAGTCGTAACATTTTGAAACTAACAAAATTCATATTTTGTGGTTTAATTCTCAAATACCATTTGTATTGCAGGAACTTAATGAACTGAGAGAGACAGAAGGGGGTACTGTTCTCACTGCTACAACTTCAGAACTTGAAGCCATCAATAAAAGAGTAAAAGATACTATGGCACGATCAGAAGGTGAATTTTTATTCAGTAAAAATTTTTTTAGTAAAAGTTAAATTTAGCTCATTCATTTTATAACATTGTTTACTACAAAATTAAATAATCCAAATAGGCAAAAGCATCAACTAATGATTTTGTGTGTTTTTCATCATCATAAACTACAGTGAATGGAGTTTGAGAGGTGATTGTAAAAGTAATCTTTATTTTATTGAAATGTTTGTAAATTAATTTTGTTGACAGAAGAATTAAGTGGCTGAATCAAGTTTCTTATCACTTAGTTGCTGAGAAGAAAATCTTTTGTTTTTGTAAACATAAACATTAAATTATAAGAACTATACTTGAGTGACTTTAGTGTAAACTCCTAACTTTGTCCTGAATTAAGTGTTTTATGAATTTCACAGTAAAATTTAACCATTGAAAAAGCCTATTTATTTTGATAGGTTTGACCATTAAAATAAAATCTTTGGTCAGATAATACTGGGGCTAGTAAAATAAGTATTATGGTCTAACTTGGTTTTTTTCCACATTTTAGATTTGGACAATTCCATTGATAAAACAGAAGCTGGAATTAAGGAGCTTCAGAAGAGTATGGAGCGCTGGAAAAATATGGAAAAAGAACACATGGATGCTATAAATCATGATACTAAAGAACTGGAAAAAATGACAAATCGACAAGGCATGCTACTGAAGAAGAAAGAAGAGTGTATGAAGAAAATTCGAGAACTTGGATCACTTCCCCAAGAAGCATTTGAAAAATACCAAACACTGAGCCTCAAACAGGTAAATCTTGGTTTTAAATTTGATATCTCATTTTAAATGTTCCTATAGGTGAATTTATGTATACATTTTTTTCCCTTTATAGTTGTTCCGAAAGCTTGAACAGTGCAACACAGAACTGAAGAAGTACAGCCATGTTAACAAAAAAGCTTTAGATCAGTTTGTAAATTTCTCTGAGCAGAAAGAAAAGTTAATAAAGCGACAAGAAGAGTTGGATAGGGGATACAAATCAATCATGGAACTGATGAATGTACTTGAACTTCGGAAATATGAAGCTATTCAATTAACTTTCAAACAGGTATGTTTCTATTTAGTTATACACACACACAGGACAAAAGCTTTATTCAGTTTATTGTTCAGTTTGTAAAGATTTTAAAGCCTTTTTTCCACTGATAGGTGGATCTAATACGTATGAATAAATCCAGGGTATAGGTTGCTAATATAGTAACTAGAATGTTTTACACAGCTCTTAAAAGGATCCAATCTGTTATTCTTAAGATAAAAAAAAATACTTCTGATTGCCTTTAAATATTTGTCTTTGTTTTAAGCCGTAATATGTATAATCCCACCTAAAGAAAATTTATATTCGAATTGACATCCATTTGTATGTATTTCTTTGTTTTAAGGTATCCAAGAACTTCAGCGAAGTATTCCAGAAGTTGGTACCTGGTGGCAAAGCTACTTTGGTGATGAAGAAAGGAGATGTGGAGGGCAGTCAGTCTCAGGATGAAGGAGAAGGGAGTGGTGAAAGTGAGAGGGGTTCTGGGTCACAAAGCAGTGTCCCATCAGTTGACCAGTTCACTGGAGTTGGAATTAGGGTAAATACCTTTACATCCAGTTTTCCTCAGCAATTACCATAGTAGAATTTGTGGACTATTTTGCAAATCAAAATTGGTATATTGTGTGCAGTTTAATTGGAAGAGGTGATGATGATTCTATCCCTTTAGGATATTAATGCAAATGTTTTCTTAGGTGTCATTTACAGGAAAACAAGGTGAAATGAGAGAAATGCAACAGCTTTCAGGTGGACAGAAATCCTTGGTAGCTCTTGCTCTGATTTTTGCCATTCAGAAATGTGACCCAGCTCCTTTTTACTTGTTTGATGAGATTGACCAGGCTCTGGACGCTCAGCACAGAAAGGCTGTGTCAGGTACGGTTTGGGTTTTGTACTTAACAGTAAAAACTTGCTTAAAAATGATAGCTTACCTCTTTTATAGTGATTTCTTTGTTGCCTGGGATATTTGGGGGGAATAGACAGGGTATGTATACAGTACATAAAATTTCTCTTTTTTTAATAGGTTTTTAAAAATTTAGTATTAGACTAATTTACAAAGTTTAGTTCTATGAGAAATAAATGTAATTCTTTGAATCAATTGAAAATCCTACTTCAGTTAAACTTCTATACAGAAGTCTCTCATTTTAAAACTTGTTTTTCTCAATGTATGAGTAGCCTCTGTCATAATGTTGATTCTGTGTTTAACAAAGAACCTGTATCTCAGACAATAGCTTAGTGGTTACCAGAAGATAAGGGGGGAGGGGGTGGTAGATGAGGATAAAGGGGATCAAATATATGGTGATGGAAGGAGAACTGACTCTGGGTGGTGAACACACAATGTGATATATAGATGAAATAATACAGAATTATACACCTGAAATCTATGTAACTTTACTAACAATTGTCACCCCAACAAACTTTAATTAAAAAAAACAAACCTGTATCTGATCTTTAGTAAGTTCAAAAGATCTTTGGGGGAGTGGGTAGTGGGGAAGGTTGTCTTTTGTTATTTTGTGTCAGAAAACCTACTTTGATATAATTTCTAATGCTATGTTAGAAGTTTAAGATACTGGGGTTAAAGATTTATCCCTAATTTAAGAAATCAACTTGGTAATTTTTGTATGAAAAATAGTCACAGACTACTTTGAATTTTAGGTTAAAAGTAAAGATAGTTGCTTTTTTAAATTTTGAGATCTGAGAAAAGAGTTTTATTCAAGTACTTTTTTATTTTTTTTTTACAGATATGATAATGGAACTTGCTGTACATGCTCAATTTATTACAACTACTTTTAGGCCTGAACTGCTTGAGTCAGCTGATAAATTCTACGGTGTAAAGTTCAGAAACAAGGTAAATTTTTTTACATGAAGTTTAAGTTCATGTAATATATAATCCATTATATTTGTTGAATTCTTACTTTGTTACTTAAGTCATGAAAGAAAACTTATAAAGTTGTTGCTTATCTGATAATGTCTTTGTAAAGAAAAAACATTTACTTCAAATGCCTATGAAGTTTAGCAGTTTTTTTGTGGCATTCATTGCATTGATTTTGTCTTCATTGGCAGTAAGAGACAGTATCTTCTTACTTAGTCTATTTAGTGCTTATTTAATGCAGTCTTTAACAGTTTTGTACATTCATTTATACTGGGGGTGCCAAAAAATGTACACATTTTAAGAGATGTTATCTGCATATACTGTTCATTACTTTTCAACAACTAATCGAAGTTGGATTACGGTAGCAATGTGTAATATGACATTCACTCAAAAGATGATGTTAATCAAATGAATGCTGGCGTCATTCATTGTATTACAATTTTAATACAGTTTTTTCCTTTCTTAAAATGTGTATACATTTTTTGGGCACTCTGTATTTGGATGGACCACACAGCTATTCCCGGTATTTTAAGCCTTATGATTTTTTGAAGTAGCAAAATAATAAAGGTTGAACAAAAATGTGCTTGGTCAACTTTTTTGTCTGTGTCTTCAAGAGTAAAATGCAGAATATTTTTAAACTTACACATTGAACAAACACCGTTGTAAAGGTTTTATAAGTTAAGAGTTTTAGAATCATTTGACTTGGTAAGTAAAATTTATAGGTAATAGGCTGGCTGTATGTTTTAAATATTACCCTAATAGTGGGAACACTGATACATTTCTTTAAGACTTAACAGATTTTGTTTTTAACATTTATTCTGCAGGTTAGTCATATTGATGTGATCACAGCAGAGATGGCCAAGGACTTTGTGGAAGATGATACCACTCATGGTTAATTGGAAAATATTCCCCATTGGTTTGGAAGATGTATTTAGTAATATGATTCCCATACCCATACTGTAAATGTAAACCTAAACATTTGCTCATTGTGATAGTTTTCAGACTTAGAGCACACATAGTTCTTTTATATTTCTGTCATTGTATTTTATAAGATACGCTGTAATGTTACATTTCTACTTATAGTTTAAGAATTTTATTTCCCACACAACTTTTTGTAAAGTATCCTGCTCCTGTTTTAAATCTTGAAACATGCTAAATATCGTTTCCTAATTATTGTATCAATTATATTGCCTCTTTTTTTATAGCTTCAATTAAATAATTGCCTTTATGACTAATTTGTGTTTTATGTGGCTTTTCATTTATGGTTGTACAATTAGAAACAAGCTTTTCTTAAATATGCATTTTTTACTTTGCCTAAGAAAAGGTTTGCCTTCACCTAAAAGAAGATTTTTAAAATATGATTTCATATACTGTTGAATTAATCAGTGGTTCCAGTGGTTCCCAATTTTGCTGCATGCTAACACCTGGGGAAAGCTTTTAAAACTGAATACTGCTGGAGTCTTTCCCTCGACCAGTTGGATCAAAATCTACAGGGGGTGGGGTCCTGGTCATTGTTAAAGTTCCTCCAGGTAATCCTGACCCCCAGTGAGGGTTAAAACCCCTACTTTTAACTCAGTCCTTTCAGAATTATTAATTTAAGATGGCAATGCATTTAATAGAATTTGGAAAGGTAGGTTTAAGAGTAACTGAGAACACTAAAGCCAAAAAATAGAGCCATAGAATTTCGTTTTTTTGGATAAGTAAATAATTTTGGAAAACGTTATTACTGAAACATTTTTTTCTCAGATGAGGTCTTTGTTGTTTGTTGTGTTTTAAAAATTGCTTTACTGAGACAACTCACACACCATAAAATCCACCCATTAAAACTGCCGTTCAGTGCATGTACCTTTTTAGTATATTCACATAATTGTTCAACCATCTGTATAACCTTAATTTTAAAACAGTTTTATTACCCCAAAAAGAAACCCTCTACCTGTCGGCGGTCACACTGCATCTCCCTATCCCCTGGCAACTACAAATCTATTTTCTGTTTCATACTGTGAATTTGCTGGTTCTGGACATTTCATATGCATAGGAAATTTTATCATACAATATGGGTCCCTTTGTGACTGGTTTCTTTTAACATGTTTCCAAGATTCATGTTGTAGTTCATACTGGTACTTAATTCCTTTTTATTACTGAATAATATGCCATTATATGACTATATACCGTGGTTGGTTTATCCATTCTTTAGTTGGACATTTGGATTGTTCCCACCTTTTGGGTATTGTAAATAATGCTGCTGTGAACATTCATGCACAAATTTTTTGTGTTCATATGTTTTCATTTAGTGGGAGGCACATACCTAGGATTGGAATTATTGGGTCACATGGTAACTTTTTTTTTTTTTTACTATAGCCATTCTGAGTGGAGTAGCATCTCGTCGTCTTAATTTGCGTTTTTCTGATGACTAGTTGATGTTAAGCATCTTTTTATGTACTGATTAGGTCATTTGTATATCTTATTTGGTGAGATAGCTATTCATATCTTTTGCCCATGTTTAAATTCTGTTATTTGTATTATAAATTGCAATTTGTATTCTTACAACAGAAGTTACAGGAGTGCTTTGTATATTCTAGATACAAAGCCCTTATTAGGTATATGACTTGCACATATTTTCAGCCTGTGAATTGCCTTTTTACTTTCTTAACGATATCTTTGGATGAAGTATAACCTTTTTTGAAAAATAAACTTACATGTCCAATTTTTTTTTTTCTTTAAAGTTTATTGGGGCGACAGTTGTTAGTAAAGTTACAGATTTCAGGTGTACAATTCTGTAATGATATCTCACATTGATACCTCACCCAGAATCAGTTCTCTTTCCATCACCATATATTAGACCCCATTTACCCTCTTCTAGAGCCCCGCTCCCCTCTCCCCCCTTACCTTCTGATAACCCCTAAACTATTGTCTATGTCTGAGTTTTTGTTCTTTCAGTTTGTCTTGTTCTTTTGTTGTTTTCAGTTTGTCTTGTTCTTTTGCTGTTTTGTCGATACTACATATCAGTGAAATCATATGGTTCTCTATTTTTTCTGTTTGACTTATTTCGCTTAGCATTATAATCTCAAGATATATCCATGTTGTCACAAATGGTACTATTTCATCTTACTGCGAAATAGTATTCCATTGTGTATATATACCACAACTTCTTTATTCATCTATCGGAGGACATTTTGGTTTCCATGTCTTGGCCATCGTAAATAAAGCTGCAATGAACATTGGAGCACACTTGTCTTTATGGATAAATGTCTTCAGATTTTTTGAGTAGATACCCAGGAGAGGAATTGCTGGGTCACATGGTAATTCTGTTTGTAATTTTTTGAGGAAATTCCACACTGCCTTCCATAGCGGCTGCACCAGCCTGCATTCCCACCAACAGTGTATGAGGGTTCCTTTTTCTCCATAGCCTCTCCAACACTTGTTACTATTTGTCTTGTTGATGATAGCCATTCTAACTGGGGTGAGGTGATATCTCATTGTGGTTTTTATTTGCATTTCTCTAATGATTAGTGATGTTGAGCATTTTTTCATGTCTATTTGCCATTTTTATGTCCTCTTTGGAGAAATGTCTCTTCAGGCCCTCTGCCCATTTTTCAATTGGGATTTTTGTTTTTTTGTTATTGAGTTATATGAGTTCCTTGTATATTTTGGATATTAGCCCCTTATCTGAGGCACTGTTTGCAAAAATCTTCTCTCAGTTGAATGCCTCTTTAGTTTGTCGATGGTTTCTTTTGCTGTGCAGAAGCTTTTAAGTTTGACATAGACCCATTCATTTATTTTAGCTTTTACTTCTGTCGCCTTTGGAGTCAAATTCATAAAATGCTCTTTGAACCCAAGGTCCATAAGTTTAGTACCTATGTTTTCTTCTATGCAATTTATTGTTTCAGGTCTTATGCTTAAGTCTTTGATCCATTTTGAATTAATTTTGGTACATGGTGACAGTCCAGTTTCATCCCTTTGCACGTGGTTTTCCAATTCTGCCAGCACCATTTATTGAAGAGGCTGTCTTTTCTCCATTGTATGTTTTTTGCTTCTTTGTCAAAAATTATCTGTCCATATTTATGTGGGTTTATTTCTGGGCTCTCAATGCTATTCCATTGGTCTATGTGTCTGTTTTTCTGCCAATATCATGAATATCATGCTGTTTTGATTATTGTTACCCTGTAGTACAAGCTAAAGTCAGGGAGTGTGATACCTCTAGGATTGTTCTTTTTTTCTTAGGATTGCTTTGGCTATTTGATTTTGATGGGGATTGCATTAAATCTGTATATTGCTTTGGGTAATATGGCTATTTTACCTATGTTGATTCTTCCAATCCATGATGAGCACGGAATGTCTTTCCATTTCTTTGTGTCTTCTTTAATTTCTTTAAAAAATGTCTTACAGTTTTCAGCATATAGGTCTTTCACATCCTTTGTTAAGTTTATTACTAGGTATTTTATTCATTTTGTTGCAATTGCAAAAATAATTGGTTTTTTTTTTCTTTTTCTGAGATTTCATTGTTATAGGAATGCAATGGATTTTTGTACGTTGATTTTGTAGCCGGCAACTTTACTGTATTCGTTGATAGTTTCTAATAGCTTTTTGGTGGAGTCTTTAGGGTTTTCTATGTATAGCATGTCATCTGCAAAGAATGACAATTTACTTCATTCCCAGTTTGGATGCCTTTTATTTCTTTCTCTCGCCTGATGGCTCTGGCGAGGACTTGGAACACTACGTTGAAAAGCAGAGATGATAGGGAACAGCCCTGTCGTGTTCCTGAACGTAGAGCAAAGGGCTTCAGTTTTTCACCATTAATTATAGTATTAGCTGAGGGTTTGTAATATATGGTCTTTATTATGTTAAGGTATTTTTCTTGTATACCTATTTTATTAGGTATTTTAATCATAAATGGATGTTGTATCTTGTCAAACGCTTTTTCTGCATCAATTGATATATGATTTTTGTCCTTTATTTTTATGTGATGTATTCGCATATGTTGAACCATCCTTGTGCCCCGGGGATGAATCCCACTTGGTCGTGATGAATAATCTTTTTAATGTATTGTTGCATTCGATTTGCTAGAATTTTGTTCGGGATTTTGCATCTGTATTCATCAGAGATATTGGTCCGTAGTTTTCTTTTTTTGTGTGTTATCCTTACCAGGTTTTGGTATCAGGGTAATATTGGCCTCATAAAATGAGTTAAGGAGTATTGTCTCTTCAATTTTTTGGAAGAGTTTGAGAAGGACAGGTATTAGATCTTTGAAGTTTTGGTAGAATTCACTAGTGAAACCATCTGGTCCCAGACTTTTGCTTTTGGGAAGGTTTTGGATGACTGATTCAATTTCCTTACTGGTGATCGGTCTGTTTAGATTTTCCAGTTCTTGATTCAACCTAGGAAGGCTGTATGTTTCTAAGAACTTGTCCATTTCTTCTAGGTTATTGAATTTGCTGGCATATAGTCCTTCATAGTATTCTAGGATGATCCTTTGTATTTCTGACATGTCCAATTTTCTCCTAATAAGGATGCCGGTCGGATTGGATTAGGGCCCACTCTACAGCTGTATTTTAACTTAATTACCTCTTTAAATTAACCTGTGTTCAAATACAGTCACATTTGGAGATACTGGGGTTTGAGGCTTAAACATCAGTTTTGTGGGGGAGACAATTCGCTTAACAATTAACCATGGTACATTTGTCACCCAACATGGGTACATTTAATAACTAAACTCCAGATTTTATTCAGATTTCACCAGTTTTTCCACTAACGCCATTTTTTCTCAGATCCCACAGAAGACACTTAAATTTAATTGTCATTTGTCTTCTGGTCTGACAATTTCTGTGTTTTATACCTTGATAGTTTTGAGGCATACTCAGATGTTTTGTAGAGTGTCCTTCAGTTTGGGCTTGTTGTTTTTCTCATGATTAAACGAGTTAATCCCACAGGGGCAAAGTGTCCTCATCACGTATCAGCGGTACCTTTAGTAACATGCTTTATCACTGGGGATGTTTACCTTGATAGGTTGTCCAAGATTATTTGCCAGGTAGCTTCACTTTAAAGTTACATTATTTTTCCTCTCTGATTCTGTTCTTTGGAAGCAAGTCACTAAGTGCAGCCCACACTGGGATTCTCCTGTGACCTTGGAAAACTATTCTAGTAGGTTTTTGGAGCAGGGAGGATTTTCTACATAGAAAATCTACATAGGCGATCATGGCATATGCAAATAGACAATTTTATTTATTTCCAATATATATACCTTTCTTTTTTCTTGTTGATTTCCCCCCCCCCCCCCAGAGTTTATAGTATTATCTACAGGAGGCTTGGTTTGTTAGGAGCTACTTCTTTATTAGTGGAAGCCAGAAAACCCTGGCACTTTTATGAGGAAACAGTATTCTGACTTTAAATTGAATTTAAAATGTACATTCACTTTGAGTTTTCATTTTGACTAGCTGAATCTCTAGAGTTTAGATGTTCAGTATATTGTTTATACTCGAGTTTTGCCATAACATAACTGATCTTCCCTAAGAGAGAATTTGATTTAAGAAATATTCGAAGACTCCATTCAAAGGGTTATGTAAGTACAGTGTCTTTCTAATATTCCTAAAATGTTCTTAAGCATCTCCCCAAGAAAACTCATTACAAATCACCACATTGCAGGTTGAAATGGTTGGTGGATAGTTTATGATCTAAAGCTTTGCTCTGATATGATCCACGCTCCATAATGCAGAATTTGACAAGTGGTGTTATATGCACAGCATCATTCTAGAACTTAATGCTCCTGAGCATTTCCCCAAGGATATCAGTGTAATGAAACTTCAGTGAATTTGTAACAATAAGCACCTAAATAATGAAACCTAGGATATAAACATAAAACCCATATTCTTTGCTATATCTTAGTCATAAATTATTAATTCTAATGAAAATGAGTAGAAAAATGAAAATTCTGGGCACGCATGGTCAACTCGAGAGAAAGGACAGGAATTGACTGCAGGAATTAGCTAGGGATTCATAAGAAAATCTAAGTGTTTCTCTGTGGCTGGCTAGTCTTGTTCTGATTTTTCCACTTGGAGATTTTAATACTGCTACAAAGTATTAGTACATTTGAAGTATATATATATTTCAAGAATCTATATTTTTAAATTAACCCTATCAGGCAGATTGCCACTATTAATATTTTGGGGCATTTCCTTCAAATCTTCAAAGTTTTACAGTTATATTTATATGAGGTATATCATTTTATATCTTAAACTTTTCACTTAGTAATAAAATAGAAAATATTCCTGTTTAATCTCTTTAGAAACAAGTTTTAACAGCCACAAAATTCTGTGAAATAGAAGTAGCCTACATTTCCTTAAATACCTCCTGTTGGCTGCTTAGATTGTTTCCTGTTGACTATATTACCAAAAACAACCCCAAAACCGAACATTTTAATACAAAAAACTCTTTGGAAATTTAGGGACTATTTTGCCAAGGTAGACTCCCAGAAATCAGTATAAGCATTCATAAAGCTTTTTGTATAATTTTTATACCTTTTCTAAAAATGTAAATTATGAAATGGTTAGCCTACATGGGTTAAGTATTTGTCTCCTCAAAATAAGTGAGAAAGTATTAACTTTTAAAGAAAATGATGCAATTTCTAGAAACTGTTTACTATGAATAGTGGTATAATAATCATGTAAGTAGAGAAAGGATGAAAGATGAGCTTTGGAGGATTGTTTTTTCCTTTCTTTTTTTAAAGTAAGCAATGGCAACCCTGTTTTTGAAAACAGTTGATTCCTAGAGTTTCTCTCCTAACAACTCTCAAGATGGACGACTAGTACTTTTATTCATTCAGCTCCCACAAAGGGACAATACCCGAGTCAAGGAAAAGAGAACAGATGAAGATTTCCCTGTCCCCCAGCAAATTTCTTCACCCGGAAGATTTCACTGTCACCTTACACAGGGACCTGCTTCATGCTGGAATGCTTGCCAGAGAAGTGCAGAAAGTACTGTCAAGGATTTCTTATAGTAGAAATAGTATTAATTCTTCATCCTCACCTTATGCTCAGGCATATCTCCTTATCCTGGAATACTAATAAGTAATCCAAGTTAGGGGAAGAGTAAATGGAAAACACATGCGCATTAATACAGTTAAAATTGCTGACAGCAAGTGTTAACCTACTACCAAGAAAGGAGGAAGGTCTTTCTTTGAGGATTTTTTTGTTTTGTTTTAAATGATAAGTAGGTGGAAATTCTCCTCTACTTTTTTTTTTTTTTTAATTGGGGATATTGGGGAACTGTGTTTTTCCAGAGCCCATCAGCTCCAAGTCGTTGTCCTTCAATCTAGTTGTGGAGGGCGCAGCTCAGCTCCAAGTCCAGTTGCCGTTTTCAATCTTTAGTTGCAGGGGGTGCAGCCCCCATCCCATGCGGGAATTGAGCCAGCAACCTTGTTGTTGAGAGCTCGCACTTTGACCAACGGAGCCCTCCGGCCGCCCTGCTCCTATTTTTGTGTGAATACTAAGCAGTAGTGATGCCCTTGTTCCTGAGGTTCCATACTTCTTTTGAACAGGCAGCTATTCCTCTGGGAAAAATAATGACGGATCTACTTCGATTGTATTGCCTAGAAGTGTGGTAAGGCATTTGTTTCGGTCACATTAAGTAATTCTTGATAAAGTGGGTCGATTCAGTTACATTTCTAGAAGGAATCTTAATTGGGCAGGTATCAGATTTTGTAAAGCATTTCTTAATTACAGGGGTTTTTTTTGTCAACACTTTCTCTAAGCTAAAAATACCAGGACATTCATTACATGTAGGATGTATTTAGATCCAGAGAGATGAGATTTTTTGTTTAATACTTTCATTCTATAGTTGAGGAAATCTGAAGCCCAGGTTATTACCCAGGTAAGCGACCCAAATGACTAAGTGAGCACACACAGCTTAAACTAACAGAGCCAGAACCAAACCCTGTCTTTCCTGCCTAAGTACAACATACTTTCCAATGCATTAGCTCTTTGTTCTGCCTGGTTAACTAGGAAAATGGAGATGTTGTATCATCTTTTACAGTGTTGATTGATCCTCTGTGTTAGCGTGACAGGTTCCATGCGTGAGTCACCACCATCTTTCGTTTTCTTTACGTTTCCCTCCCCACTTTCCTCCGTTTTCCCTTAGACCTCACCTATTTTGGTACACTCTGGTCCCTTGTCTCCATGTCCTAGGGGAACTGGATTACTCCTGGCTGCCAGTCTTTGGCATGGAAGATGCCAGTGTTGCTCCATAAATCTTCCACCGTGTGGCACTCAGTCTCCCCTTCGGAGAGACAGAGCATCTCCTGGGTGTAAGAGTCCTTGCAGCAGCCAGTGACAGCACAGGGAGATGAGGCAGCACAGCGGTTAGGTTTGCCAGAAGGACCTGGATACACTTACTCTCTCAAGTCACTACATCGGCCGGGGTTAAGTCCATTGCAAGGAGGCCGTTAGCATTTGAATGTTATCTTTTATGTGGTTTAGACCCGTGCCTGGCGCTCTGATTCCACAAACGTTCAAGTGTACTGTGATGCTAAGTCCTGCTTTAGCCTCATCAATTAAGTCTGAAATGGTTCAGCCACTACAAATGACGGTTATAAAGACTGGAAACGTGGAATTAAATATAGGTGAGAGAAAAACCACAATAGAAAATTGAAGGACAGAAGTGTAAAACCAAATCATTTGGGACTAAGGTTAGTCAGTTAATGTGTAACATAGTCGAGAACATGCCACTTCCAAGGTACACACCTTTGCTAGAAGAGGTTTTTCAAACAATCTATCATACCACCTCCGAATGAGAAGTGATGCCGGCAAAGCTTGGTAAGGTTGACGCTTTCTTCAGCTTTGTCTATGCCGCTGTTTTTTTCCTCTCAATATGCTAAATCCCGAATTACTTCATTTATTTCCAGGACCGCTAGAGGGGGCCCTTGACACATGCCAACCCCTCCATTTTTTCAGTCTCGTTTTCAAACTAGTTTCTAGATCCCTATTTAGTAGAGTTCCAGCAGCAATGAGAAGGTCAGGGTGTGATATTCCTGAGCTTACTCTGTTGCAGGAGTTTATGAGCTAGCTAAGTTTTAACTGCTTGCCATTCGGTCATAAATTGGTTGCTTTTAATCAAGGTACCTAGTACTAGCAACAGTGTTGAAAGATATGTAGCAGCTGTTTAATGAGATCTTGTTAACAAAATGGCAGCCCTTCCATGCAACAGCCCTCCTTGTTTCTCTTCAGAGCAGTAGGTTTTTCTACTGTGCCTGATTTAACCAGATTGCCCTTGTGTAGACGAGTTAAGAGTTATTAATTACCTACTAAGGACAAAACAGTCCCTTTTATCTCCTCACTTAAGGGTAACAAGTTTGAGGTGGGTGGCGGTAGCCCACACCCCCCTCGCCCCCACCTGCAAAACAGGAAATTGAGCTTCCATGAAGATGAAGTAACTTGCCTAAAAACTTCTGTTAGAAAGTGGTTGGAGCTGAAAGTAGAACCCTGGTCTATCCTACTTTGCCAGACCTCTCTGGCTTCCTTTTTCAAACTCAAAACAAAGTTGGTGCCACCCACTTGCACACCCACCCGCCGCAGTGCAGGGTGAAAGGCACCTGTGAGCAGTTGGTGTCAGAGCTGTGAACAAATGGGAGGTGTATTTGTAGAGCTTTGTTCTTTCCTGCAGCCCCCACCCCACTCCACCCCCCAGGGATGCCAGGCCACAAAAGCAGAAGGCTTTGTTGTAAGAGATCCTGGGTTATGCACACTCTTCCAGATGGCACCCGAGAAGGAGTTGCAAATCCCAAACCAGGAGCCCCTTCTTCGCCTCACTGTGAATGCCCCACAGGCATCTTTGCCTAGTGGGATGCTGGCTCAGTGCTTGTGAGTCTGGAATTCTCTAGCTGTTAACCTTCAGCTCCTCTCACCTCCCCCAACCCTATTCTTTGCTCCCAATTTTTAAAAAATGCAAAGGTTGCACATGGAGCCCCACTCTCCTGAAGGAGAGCCTGGGCTCAGCTCTCATTGATCCCCCAGTTCTGATCCTGTGCCCACCTCCCACCCTCTTTTTTTCTCTTTTGGTTCTCAAATCCATTTAATTATTCTTCATTTTGTAGTTTGCAGGCATAGGAGGGTTTTAAAGTAGTAACGAGACATTTGAGGTACAGAAGGATATGGACAGTGAGAGAATTAAGAATAGTTCCAGGTCACCAAGCTATCAGACACATTCATGCAGGGCCAGGGGGAGAGGTCCCCCTTTATTTGTTCTGCAGGCTGAAAGCTGTGAGGTCTCAGTAAGTCCGGCCCCTTGCCTGAGACCTCAATAATCTCTTCTTGCTCGAACATCCTGAATCTAAAGCAGGGGCGAAGGTAGAACTCATCTTCTGAATCAATCCTGTGCTTTTCCCCACAGTTCTTTTCCTCTGTCACTTTACAAACAACCTTTATCTTCTTTTATTTACCTTAGTTTAGAGTAAAATCCCTTTAAGTAAAATCCCTCTATCCTGTGTGTGTTGGGACCATATCTATTTTTTGCACTCTGAGAGGCCCATTTGGCCCCGCCCTAGGGATGAAGTGGTGGCTAAGTAAGAATCTGGAAAAATTCAGCCAGAACTTTGTCTAGAAATATATGCAGGGCCCCATATGATATTTTACTAGCAAACCCGAGGGGTTCTAATCTACGCTTACGTTACTCAGGCCTTGCGTCCTCACCAGATTCATTGGGAGTGCTTGTTGAAGATACAGTTTCTCCAGCCTTTCCCTCTAGGAGATTTGAAATCAGCAGGTGTGGAGCAGGACCCAGGAGGGCCACATGTAATCCTTATTAAGCAGGAAAATCTGCTGGCCTCTAAGAGTGGGGTCAGGCCTATTGAAACCTTTGACCTTTGGAACACAGGATGGTGGACCTGGGAGAAATCCTTTCTGGGGCATCTCTGCAAAGGAAAGCACCAGACTTCTTGGTTTGGTTTTTATCCAAAGAGAAACTGAAACTTGCATCTGAACTAAGGTAAACATGGGTAGCAGCTGGATGTGGGGGTGGGGCTTGGGGGCTGTAACTGGCAGAACTTTAGACAGAACAGTCTCAGAGCTAGAGGGCTGGGTTACAAAGATGAGTAAACCAGAGACGCCTCCATCCTCACCAGCCACGGAAGTGTGCCGCTGCCCCCATATTACGTGGGGGCTTTCAGCAAATTCCTCTCTTGAGGGGAGAGTAGTTTTAAACGTATCAGCTTGACTCATAGGGCTTGACTCCATAGGAGGCTCCTGCTGCGGGTCCGTGCCTGCTGGCAATTCTGAGGGTGGAATTTGGGGCATAATCACAGGCCTGGTGTTACCGTGTATGCAGCTGGAGGGCTTTACAGCTGCTTCCTACCACCCTGATAACTTCCTTGTACACATGTGGTTTCTAGGGAGCTTTTATTGAAAGCCAGGAGCCAAGATGAGTGTGACCATCTCAGTGGTCGCCTCTGCTAGCCCAGCAGGGAGTCCCGTCACCAAGAAAACGCCCGTGGCTCTTGCCACACAGCCAGAATGCAGACCTGGAGCGTCCCTGAGCACCAGGCCCTGCTCTGGCAGGAAGCCCGAGGCCTGCCTAGTCTGTCTTAGGCCTCAGTCTGACTCAGTTTCCCTTCAGACGCTTCCTGCCCTCCTGCTGCCCTCATTGCTGACCAAGGGGCAGGTCTTTGTCGTCTGCTGTCTTCCATGCTTGCCCATCTCCTCCAAAACCTCTTCTATCACTAAGCCTACTGGAACCTTCAGCCTGTTTCAACACCTGAAACTTCCCTTTTCTCCCCTGAGGATGTCTTCTGAAGTCTGTCATCCCTGAGACCCTTTTGATGGAGACCACATTTTGTCCTCTACCTCCTCTCTCAGATTTCAGAAGAGGGACCAGTGAGCTCCCGGCTTTCTGTTGCCACTTGCTTCTCCACGATTGTTCTGCAATCACTCCTTTGTAATGCTATCCGCCCCACCCACACACCTGCCCCCCACGCACGACACCTGCCCGATACACACCTGCCTCCATACACACAACCACCCCATATACACACACCTACCCCCCAAACACACACCTGCCCCCCAAACCTGTCCACCCCCCACACACACACCTGCTCTCCCCACACATACCTGTCACACACACGCACTCACACACACGCACGCACGCACTACCACCAGCATTCTAAGCATCACCTTCTACTCAGGACTCAGGTGTACTTCTCCGCTCTAAGCTCAGATTTCCTCTCCATCCTATGGCCTGTCATCAACAGTGTCTTCAACCTTCTTCTTCCCAATTTCCCCCCTCCGGGGTCCTCCCACCCCAACTCTGGCCCCATTCCAAAACACGCAGTCTGTGTTGAAGCATAATTTTTGAATAGTTGCAAACACGACTGTCATACACAACAGAGGGAGCATGTACCAGAGAATTAGTTATCTCATTAATGAGGGAACTAGCAGGATGACAGAAACTCTACAGGTGAATAAAATCATAACCTTCGAGGTTGTCTTTCTTGTACGCAAGCATCATTTCCAACTTGCCAATCTATTTCTTTGAAGTCGCACATCTAATTTTACAGAGCCTGGGCCCTGATCAGTAGAAAATAATGTGTGAAAACAAATGACCTTCTCTGACAGTCAGATGACCCTTAGGGAACTGTTGGATAGTGTGGCTTTGGAAAGGCCATCCAGTAGGCTTGTTGCCTTATTTCCAAGTATGTTTTCTAAACATCTGAAGCTTGTCTGACTACCCACTCCAGTCCCCCAGAAGCATAAGCATGAGAGCAGCTCATGGATTTTCAGGGTTGAAGGGGGAAGTCTAATAAAGACCAACTCAGGTCAAGCCTAGTAGAGTAGAGGCAGGGGTAGTGGGAAGGGAGGGAAGTGTGGAGGAGAGTGGGGGTCAGAGACCTGTACCATAGGGAAGAATAGATTGGCCGTGGGGAGTGGGGTGATTGGTCTCATTTAACAAGCATTTGGTGAGGACCTGGGATATACCCATGAGTCAGGTACTATGATGAACCCATTTTACAGATGAGGAAACTGAAGCTTAGATTAGGAGCAGGCCCAGAGTCACCAAATTAATAAATGGTGAAGCCCAGAGTTAATCCAGGCCTGGAGCTCCTAAGCCATTGTGTACGGGAGGCTACTGGGTGGGAGGTAGAGGTCACTTCCTCTGGGCGCGTATGTGTGTGCACGTGTGTGTGTGCACATGAACGTGCTCTGGGGGGTTAGGAGGTGACTTCTCCTGCAGCAGGTGCAGAGCCCAGGCCTGTGTGGTATTACACGTCTAAACAAAGCCAACTGCAGGATTCCACATGTCTCCACTGCAGGGCCCTCACTCCTGTCCCTCGTCAGCATTAGCTGCCGGAGACCCCAGGGAATGAGCTCAGAGGGTGGGGGCCATGGGGATGCCAGCAGCTGGCAGTGCCTCTGACAGATTGGTCCTCCAGCTTCAGCACTGTTCCCAGGCAGGATGGGTCTCTGCCTTCCGTGCGCTGGGAGGAGGAGGAGGACGCAGTTGGGGGCTCTGGGGGTCTGTAATCGGATCAGAGGCCGTGATGGTGACAGCTGTGGCAGGGGCCTGAGGACAGGGCTTGGGCAGGTGGAGGAAGGCTGGGCCTGGGGTTTGTGCTCATTCATCATCCTGGAGGCAGCTCTCCTGGGGCGCTGGGATACGCACTCCAGCATCTACCCTGACTCCCTCGTGCTGCCAACACGGCCTGCTGGGCATGTTGTCTCAGTGGGGGGGCCCGAGAGGCGCTCCATCCACTGAGGGAGGCAGTACATGTACTCACAGAGAAAAGCAGGGGTTTGAAATCCCAGCCCCGCCTTTTGCTAGTTGTGTGGTCGTGGGCACATTAACTTCTGTGTCCATTTCTTCTCTGGTAAAATGGAGACACCACATGAGACTATCTTAAAGGGGGTTCCCGAATTAAACGAACACACAGTGCATTGCACGCAGGGGTTGCTCCATAAGAATTTGGTTTAATTTTTTTGTGCCAGCTGGCATCCACATTACATTTGTAATATTTGGGGCCAGGAATCGATTTAAGAAAAGCTTGAAGGAAATCCATGCCTACAAAGTGTATACAATTCAGGGGGGTGTGTCCTCACTTTAGAAAGGACTCGCCAGCCAGCTGCTCTATTCTCTGGTACGTCACCGTACATGCCAGAGATGCACAGTCACCGTACAGTTATCTACGGCCACGTTACAAACAACACTAACACGCAGTGGATTAAGACGACTACTATTGATTATGTATCTCATGACTTTGTGGGCCAGGAGTTCAGGCCGGACTCAGCGAGGTGATTCTTCATTCTGTGTGGCATCAATGCTGGTCACCTAAGTGGGATTCTGGCAGGTGGGCTCACCTGTGGGGTCCAAGGTGGCTTCATCCCCACATTGGGTATGACTTTCAGGGAAACTAGCTGTGAGCATCCCAAACACCAGGTTATACATCCTTCAGTTTGTCCAGCGCGTCACAAAGCCCAGCTCAGTTCCAAAGGGAGGGGAATTGGGCCCCACCTCTCCATGGGAGGAATAGCCAAGATTTCGTAGCCATCTTTAACCTACACACTTACCCTCGGAGAGCTGCTCTTCCAGAGGCGTGTTGGGGGAGTGGAAAGAGGCATGAGTTTGAGTCCAGCTCAGCATCACTTTGAGCCCCTGCTACATTTGACGCCTTAGGTCTGAGGCTGGAACACAGATAGGCAAGGGAGCGTTCCTGGGTTCCAGACCTCAGCCTGGACCTGCTTCTGATGTGGGGGACTTCAGGCAAGTGCTGTCCCTTGTCAGCACCCCACTTTCCTGGTCAGTGAGATGACAAGGAGGTTGGACTTGCTGCCCACGGAATCTATTCCCAGGATCAACCCCTCTGTGGGGCTAATTGGCACTAGTGGGGACACAGAGAGGCCTGCTCAGCTTCATGCTGACTTTTCAGAGGTGTCTGGGTGCCTCTTACCTTTAGCAAAGTCCCGGGGAAACAGCTTTACAGAGCTCAGCAGGAAGGAGGTGGCTGGTGTGTGTAGGAATAGATTCACAACAGGAGTCCTTTAAATTGCCAGCTCTCCCAAACTCAACAGAAAAAGGGGGTACAAAACTGAGAATTCCTGGCCCCTTCTCAGAAAAGCTGAGGCCTAAAGTGCCCCCACCTGATCTGTGAGTGCCAGTGTGGGAGAGATTTGCCAAGCTGTGCATCTCTGTACTCACTGGTTCTGGACCCATCGATCTTACCTGGAGAGGTCCCCAGAGCAGGCAAGCAGTCCAGAGGGGGTCTCCAAACAGCACAACACACCACCGGGGGCCTGGCCTCTTCCCAGGACCCTTCAGTACCACCCTGGGGCCTCTAAAGTTCTAAGGCCTCCCACGGCCTTTGCATCCATGGGCCAGGCCATCTGGGGAGAGAATACAGCAGCAGGGCTCTGGCCACCAGTGGAGGAGGTGGGGGAGGGTAGACAAGGAGAGATCTGTC
The DNA here is from genome assembly GCF_004115265.2 of Rhinolophus ferrumequinum. Taxonomy (NCBI): domain Eukaryota; kingdom Metazoa; phylum Chordata; class Mammalia; order Chiroptera; family Rhinolophidae; genus Rhinolophus; species Rhinolophus ferrumequinum. The sequence goes on along the minus strand of NC_046299.1, from coordinate 16,720,081 downwards.
CTGGAGCCAGAGCTGTGGGATTTATAATCATCCTGGGGCCTATAAATGCTTAGAGTAACTTTTTTTTCTTTTGAGGCCATGAGTAATTGAGCCAACTGTGTGGTGTATCCCACAGCCAGCCCTGCCTCCTTTCACTCACAAACACACGCATATATTTACACCTGTCATACACACACATCTGCACACACATCATATGAAGAGCTGGAAGAAGTACTTTGTATGGAGGGTTTGTACTTTGTGCTGGGCATGTGCCAAGAGCTTTTCATAGGCCATCTCACTTAATTCTGACAACAACACTCTAAGCCAGGCCTCATCCCCATTTTGCAGAGGAGGGAACTGAGCCCAGGAGAGGTAAGGCATCTTGCCCAAGGATCCACAGCTAGTGAATAGCAGAGAAAGGACTGGAGCCCCCATCCCCTTCCCGCCCCAGCTCAAGCCCTTCCCAGGCTCAGTCCAACGCTGCTGGACCTTGCCTGAAATCACCTCTTTCTTGTGTCTAATGGAAAATTGGATTTTTTAAGTGACCATACATCATAGAAGAAAAGATAGATAAATTCAGTTTCATTCACAAAGAAAGGAAGAGAGAGAGGGAGGGAGGGAGGGAGGGAGGGACAGAGAGAGAGAGAGAGAGAGAGAGAGAGAGAGAGAGAGAGAGAGAGAGAGAAAGAAAGAGAGAAAGAAAGAAAGAAAATCTACATGGCCAAAAAAATATACCATAAGCAAAGCCAGACAAACAACAAGCTAGGGAGGAAATTGCCACTAATATTAAGGGAAAAAAATATTAAGGATTACCTCCATAATATATAGAGTTCCTAGTCATTTATAAGAAAAAGACCAAAACTTAATTTAAAAATGGACAAAAGATGAAGACTATTCTCAGAAAAAGGAAGGACAAATGGATCATAAGCATATGAAAAGATGCTCAACATCACTTATAATAATACAACTTTAAGATATGCTAACATTTATGTCCAACAAAAGACTCAATTTCAGTATACAAAGCAATTCTACAACATAATCAGAAAAAAACAGAACCCAATTTTCATTTTTAAAATGAGTGAAAAGGGGGAGGAGGTAGAAGAGGGAGTCAAATATAAGGTGATGGAAACAGATTTGACTTCAGGTGGTGAACACACAATGAAATATTCAGATGATGTATTATAGAATTGTATACTTGAAACCTATATAATTTTATTAACCAATATCACCCCAATAAATTTAATTTAAAAAATGAGCAAAAGATTTCAATAGGCATTTCACAAAAGCCAATACACATTGAAAAGTCTTCAGAGAATGTAAATGAAAATCATTTAAGGAGTTCCCACCATACACCCCCACCAGTATGGCTGAAATGAAAAAGATTCATAATACCAAGTGTTGGTGAGAACAGAGAACAACTGAGGTTCTCATAATTCTGACAATCAAGTTCGTGAACTTGTTGTAATGATGTTGCTAACCTTGTCTGATATCAGAGGGATAATTCATTATGAATTTGTACCCATTGGACAAACAGTTAACCAAGTTTACTATTTGGAAGTGCTGAAAAGGCTGCGTGAAAAAGTTAGATGACCTGAACTTTTCTCCAACATCTCATAGCTCTTGCATCACGACAATGCACCAGCTCACACAGCACTGTCTGTGAGGGAGTTTTTACCCAGTAAACAAATAACTGGATTGGAACACCCTCCCTACTCACCTGATCTGGCCCCCAGTGAATTCTTTCTTTACCTGAAATGAAGGAAATATTGAAAGGAAGACATTTTGATGACATTTAGGATATCAAAGGTAATATGATGACAGCTCTGATGGCCATTCCAGAAAAAGAGTTCCGAAATTGCTTTGAAGGGTGGACTAGGCACTGGCATCGGTGCATAGTTTTCCAAGGGGAGAACTTTGAAGGTGACCATAGTTATATTCCGTCATGAGGTATGTAACACTTTTTCTAGGATGAATCCGTGAACTTAATTGTCCAACCTCATATATTGCTGGTGGGAGTATAACCGGTATAACCTCTTCGGGAAAGGTCTGATGGTCTCATAACACTAAACATAAACCAGCCTATGACTAGCAATTCTACTCATAGTTCTATACCTCAGAGAAATTAATACATTTTTATCATCCCCACAGTTCTCTCATGCCTCTTTGTAGACAATCCTCCAAACCCTGCTCCCAGGAAGCCACTAATGTGCTTTCTGTCACAATAAAGTAGATTTGCCTTTTCTAGAATTTCAAATAAACAGAAGCATACTTCATGTATTCTTCTGTGTCTGACTTCTTTTGCTCAACATAATGTTTCTGAAATTTATCTGTACTCTTGTAGTGTATTCTGTGTGTGTATGTATGTATGTATGTATCTATCTATCTATCATCTAATTGCTTTATTATTCCTGCTAGATTTTTGTCAATTTTATTGATCCTTTCAAAGTAGTAGCTTTTGGTTCGATTGATTTTTATCCATTTGTCCATATTTTATTTCTTTGACTTCTGTCATAGTCTTTATATTTTTGTTCCTTCTATTTATTTACCTTAACTTTAATCCGCGTAGTAGGTACTTAAGGTGAAGGCTTAGATCATTGACTTTTTCCTAATATGAGAATTAATTATTCCTCTAAGTACCACTTTAACTGCGTTCCTCAAATGTTGATATGTGGTGCTTTTATTTTCATTCCATTCCAAATATATTCTAATTTCCCTTGTGATTTCCACTCAGACCCACGGATTATTTAGAAGTGTGTTGTTTAATTTCCAAATAAAATATTCTGTATATTTGAATATTCTCATACCACATAAATATATTACCTATTCAAAAATTAAGTTAAAAATAATTTTAAAATAAGAATAGTGACTCTCACTTTGGGAGCGAGAATCTATCCACAGACTGAGCTTTCCATCTTCCCCGAATGCTCTCTCTCCTGGGTGCCATAGCTCACCTCCATCAACCAGAATAGTTAATGTCATCGTTAGCTTCCCCTTCGCTCTCATTCCTTATATCCAAACAACTACCATGGCCTGTGGCTCTTATTTCTTGAGTTTTATGAAATATGTCCCCCTCCTTTGCCATTATTTCAGTTGAATCCACTGCTAACTCTAGTTCTCACAAATGCAATAGCATCGTAATGGCCTCCCACAAAATTCTTCTTAGCTACAAAGGGGAAAAGAGTGACTGTACAGAAGAAAAGACTGGCAGGTGCCATCTTAATCAAGTGATCAAAATGAACGTCATTGTTAATGGGACAAATTGAAACCATGCCCCACTTTTCTCATTGCTAAGATGCAATGAGAAAAATGCAATCTAAGCATAGCCCTTACATTTTCTTTTTTTGTCAGACAGTCCTAATACTTTAATCTGTAGTGGATGTCTCTTCCTATTGTTTAATCTTATTAGCTTTCTTGTTTAGGGTTAAATTTCAGCTGCTTGAGGATGTTGGTCTTCAGGCTCATTTGGAGTAGTCCATGGAGATGTTCATTGTGCTTTGGGCAAAGGTTAATTTTGCCAATATTTGATTTATTATTTGTAGGTGTTGGAGAAACAGTAGTGCCTTCAAGTGTAAACTTGCAGAGAACCTTTGAAGACCAGCACTCTGTGTCTGTACTCTGGTGTAGTTGAAAGAGCCGGCCTCCTTTTGAATCCTAGTTCTGCTGTATGATCTTATTCAGGTTTCTGAACTTCTTTGAGACCCAGTTCTCTTGTCCAAAAAATGGGCATCATAGCACCTACCTTGAAGAGTTTTTGTGAGGATTAAGTGACAGTGCCTGGCAGGGCTTCCCAAATGTTTCTGACTTTGTAATTGAAACTATAATGGACTCTCCTCTGCAACATGAATGAAACATAGAAAGTTGATATTCTGCCAACAGGTGCAAAGGAGGCTGGTGGACTTTTAAAAGAAAAGGACTCCAAATACATGTGACTGTTCACATTAAGTGTGAGTAGTCCCTTAATCCAATTTCTGTCAGTGTGTTCTCAGAGGGAGTAAGTAGAACACACAGAGGCTGGAATGTGTGGTATTTCTGGAGTCAGAAAGTGACAAATCCAGTAGCAGGACTAACCTTTCTGGTGCTGATCAGCTGCTGAGGCTCTGGTAACTTGCGAAAATTGACTAGATGAGACCTATGTCTTTCTCAGCCCGAGGGTGACAGAGTCCAAGGCTCCTGTCATTCAAATCCAAATAGCCAGTGGTAATAATGGGTCTGTGATGTCTGGGACATTAGAGGCTCAGGTACGGGAGGTGGAAAGCTGGAGCTGTGAATTTGTCTCTACTTCCTAGTCATTCCAAGATTCCCCTCTCCCCAGCGCGCGGCCTCCTGGGGTCGCAGCCAGCCCCACTCAGATTTTCTCTTGAGTGACTGACTCTCCTTTCTTGTTCAGGATTTCCCTCACGGCCTTACACCCTTCACAAGGACCCCAGAGAGGGAAATTAAGGCAAGAGAGAAAGAACGGAAAAAGGTAGGTGATTCAACTCTAGGTTCTTTCACATTTTGGACCTCATTTAATTCCCTGAAACCCTATAAAGCAAGTAGGGCATAATATTTATTTGTACTGTATTAGTGAGACTCAAAAAGCTAGTCATTAACGCAGGTCACTTTTACTCTAATCACAACATTTTTGAAATGATAGGTAAAATAACATTATTTAGCTACATTAAAAGAAATGCTTAAAATCTATTGTTTTACTGGTCATAATCAGCCAGTAAAGGAATCATTTTCATTCTGTGTTTTTCTTTCACATACGATTACTGTAAATAATAACAACAAAATGACTATCATGTATCAAACACATGTTCATAGTAGAAACTACACTAAATGTTTTATAATCACAACAAGCTGCTATAGTAGATGTTAATAGGCCCATTTTCCAGGTGAGGTCAAGAGGAATTCAGCTTGTCCAGCCCTTAACTTTCTCACAGAATTATTTTCCTAAGTCTCCACATAATATTCATGATTGTCGTTTTTCATTGCTACCTGCTAACAGTGTTTCCTAATTCACTTAATTCCTTTTCCCTTGTTAGGTGTAATGATTAAAAGAGCTTGGGGGAAATTATTCATTTGTTTATTGAACAAATATTTAATTAGCACCTTCTATGTTGTCAGGTGCTATGTTAGGTCCAGGAGATACAATGATGAGTAAGACAAAACCACTTTGCCTTCACCAAGCAGCTCATGGCCTCCTGGGGGTGTAGCCAGCAAGAGGCAATTACAAGGCAGGATGCTTACCGGGGAAGTCCTTGCCATTGCGGGGGCACAGAGCAGGGAGCCTAAACCACCCAGCAGGGTCAGAAGAACAGCTGCCAATTCAGGCTGAGGACAGTCAGTCCGGGGAGTCTAGAATAAGTCAATGGCCACCAATTTACCATCTGCACAACCAACGATGGCCACCATACTTGAGCCACCCATGGCTCTTTGCCAGAACTTGGGAATTTCAGGGGTTCCAGGGACTCAGATATTTTAGGATTTGGAGCCCCAAACGATTTTCATTCCACAGTAACCTTAGCAAAGCCTCGTCTGTCATTCTCTGGGCCAAAGGGCCTGAGACAGCAGTGCTCATGCTCTATTCGAAGTTCATACATCTGTTGTGCTTGTCGTGATGACGTGGATGACAGCAATGATGGTGGTGCGGGCGTGGTTTTGACAGCTTTCGTCAACTGAGCGTCTCCAAGCTCATTGTATCAATGCTCTTTCATTGATCTTCACAACACCCCTGGAAGGTGGTGTTGTTCCCTTTATTTTTCAGGCCAGAAACTAAACCAGAGAGGTTAGGTAGCTTGTTCAAGCTCAGCCTGCTAATCAACAGGAGGAGCTAATTCTCTAACCACAAGAGTTATATTGTTTAGACTGTTAAGAGTGGTGAGAGTAGGCTGGTTTTACTCTAAAGATGCAAGGGTGGGTTATTGTGTTTAATTTATATATGCTGTGCCCCTTTTAATAAAGGGCTTGAGGTAGCTTACAATGAAGGCATTACAATATAGCTTAAAAATAGGGACAATGGAGTGGGAATTAAAGCCAATATGTTTACTGCTGCTGTGATTACTCAGACGGGCGCTGAGCTTCCTGGCAGCGTGGTAAAAATGGAGCGATTGTAAGTTGCAAAGCTATTATTATGGAGATACAGTGCATGTTTTTCCTAGTACTCATTTAGAAAATTAATTTTTTAATGATAGCACTAAGTTTTGTAAAGAATAATATCCTCAATCTTTTTTTTTTTTTGAAAAAGCAGAGGATATTGCCCATGGCTACATTTTTCTACATACCTTCTATAAAAACCAAAGGCAGATATCTTCAGTTGCGTTTCCCCAAAAGGCAGACTCTAAGACTGAGATTTGTGTGCAGGAGGGTGACTGAGGGGTCCTCTCAGGAGCATCTGTGAGGGGTGAGGGAAGCAGGGCTGTGCAGACGGGAAGCTGAACTGCAGTGCACTTGCCACAGGCCTTATCTTCCGGATCCTACAGGAGTTTGGGTGGCCCTTCAGAGATGTCCCACCCTAAGTCAAAGGTGCCAGGAGTTTATACTCCTGCATTGACCATTTATTGGATGTGGGCTTCCCCAGGGGAGGACACTCCCTTCAGTTGAGGGCAGTTTCCAGAAAGAAAGTCAGGTGTGAGCCATTGGAAACCAACACCACTGGTAGGAGAGGGAATGCGTGTGTTGGTCCTGAGAGGGACACCTGGGTGGTTACCCCAGTAACCTTACAGTTCACCCCTTGTATCTGTCAATTCCAACTGCTAATAAATTTATCCCATCATGGGATAGCTCCTCCAAGGTTCTGGTGGTTTTTTTGTGGGGGAAAACTTACAAGAGAAAGGTTAGAGAGACAGATTACAGACCCACTGCTGGAATTGGTTTTCAAGTTGCAACTGACACTTATCATCCAGGGTAAGTGAAACAATGGCCCCCCAAAGATGATTTGCCTACAAGTGGTTATTCTCTTTGAGGGATGGTGCTTTATCAGGAACTCAGCGTTGGTCTCCGTTGTTGGTAGCTTGGATATTCGGCAGTGCAGTAGGTAGATCAGCCTTAATGGTTGGGAGCCTGTGCTCGTGAGGTCACAAATGGCCTCCATTCCTGGTACTCTGCATATTTTATTGACAGACTCACTGTGACAGTTCCAGGGTGGCTGATGACAGAGGCTGGCTGATACCAACTGGCCAAGTGATTCTGGATGTTTGCCTGTTCAGTGCTTCTTCTGTGGTGAATGCTTTCTGGTGAGAGCTTAGATGTGATAGAATGGTCTTCCCACTTTATGCCCACTTCCATACATCTATCCACATGCCTCTACCCTAGACTTCCTTGTTCCTGGTATTCCAATTTTTCTCTTTCCAGGACCTTGTCAAATCAGCCAAGTCAACTCACCAGTGCCCGTGAGTCTATGCATATTCTTATCTTGGGCCACTGTTTTCACACAAAGTGGATAATCAGGTGTAGCACTCAAAGCTCTCCCCATTGGGAGGACTTCCTTTCACCACTCATACAGTGCTACAGCATTTCATTTTGGCTCCATGTGCCACATGGCCCATCTATGAGGCCTTTCCTCCCTCTGTCAGCTGGTCATAAAGGACCTTCCCTTGTGAACACAGATATGAGCTGAGAGAGAAACCCTTGTGCAACAGTGAGGGATGACAAGGGGTCTCAGCCACCTGTGAGTGCAGCTTACTTGTGTGCTCTGGTCTTGCTCATGCCCAAACCCAACATACTACTTCCCTCTTGCAATGGTTTGCTATTGGGCCTACCTGATCTTATGACTTAGAGGGTCTAACATAACTTAGTGGCTCTAAGAGTTATGATGGGCAGCTGTGGGAGGGACCATTTATAAAATTACCCCCCAAATATCCTATCTTAATCCCCAGAATTTGTGACTGTGATGAGGTAACCCTCCTGTGATTCTGTTATACTCTATGGCACATTTCACCTTAAAATTATCCATGGGGGCCTGATCTAATCATGTGAGAGTTTCAAAGTGTAGACCTTTCTCTGGTTGGAAGCAAAAGAGGAAGTCCGAGAGATTTTAAGTATCGGGGGAATTTGTCGCACTGTTACTGACTTGAGGATGGTGGGGACCATCTGAGACGGGATGGTCTTAAGGAGCTGAGAAGAGCCCTCAGCTGTCAGCCAATAAGAAAATAGAGACTTCAGTCCTATAACTGCAAGGAAGTGAATTTGCTAACAACCTGAATGAGACTGGAAGCAGATTCCTACCTAAAGCTTCCAGACAAGAGCTCAGACTGATCAGCACTTTGATTTTGGCCTCCTGAGACCCTAAGCAGAGAACTCATTTGAGCCATTCTGGACTTCTGAACTATAGAACTGTAAGCTTAAAAAAAAAAAAAAAAAAAAAAAAAAAAAAGTGTTTCTTTAAGCCATTACATTTGTGGTAATTTATTACACATCAGGAGAAATATAATACAACATCTCTGGCCTCACAGTCACTTGATAGTCCCCAGTCAGCAAGATGAGAGTTTCTGTCTCTTCCAGGACCTAGCTATTTTTCATGTGGTGTATAATTCTCTGCTGAACACGTCATGGCTTGTTCCAGAACTCAGGTGTGTACATTGTGATTCTCCTACTGGGGTTGTAATAAGTCCTACACAGCGTCTTTTCCTTCCGTAAACCCCACTAGCCACGCAGGGTCTTCTTCATCCTGTGGCTCAAGCAGCAGGGTTACTTGCATCACAGCCCAGAGCTACTGCAGAATCCTTTCCTAGTCAGTGCCTCATTCAGAGCGGGCAGCCTTCTGTATCACCTGACAGATGGGTCAGAGCAGCATCCCAAGTGTGAATAAGTATGTTGCCTCCAGAACCCAAAAAGGCCAAGCAAGTGTTCTGCTTCCGTTTTGATGGTGGATGATACAAGATGCAATAATTTGTCTGTCACCTTGGAGGGTATGTCCTGGCAGGCCCCAGACCACTGGATCCTTATCCATTTACAAATGTGGCAGGCCACTGAATCTTTTTTATTTATTTATTAGTTTCAGGTGCACAAAACAATGTAATAGTTAGACGTTTATCATTTACATCCCTCACACAGTGACAACCCCCCTCCCCCATCCACTACCCCTCTGACATCACACACAGCCATTACATTTCCACTGCCTCTATTCCTAATGCTGTACTCTGCTTCTTGTAACTATATATATATAAATAAAGTTTATATATATATAAAATTACATATATATTTTATATATATATATAATTGTAGTTGACATTCATTATTGTTCAGCTTCAGCTTCAGGTGTACAGTGCAGTGATCAGGCATCTACATCATCCCTGAGGTGGTCTCCCTAATGAGGCAAGTGTCCATCAGATACCCTACAAAATCTTTACAACATTACTGATTACATTCCCCAAGCTGACTCTCGTATCCCCGTGGCCATCTTGGGGTTACCGATTGTGCTTTCTAATCCCCTCACCTTCCCCCTTATCCCCACCCCGGCTCCCATCTAGCAACCCTCAGTTTTTCCTCTATGTCTCTGAGACTATTTCTGATTAGTTCATTCATTTATTATTTTCTTTAGATTCCACATATAAGTGAGATCGTGTGGTATTTGTCTTTCTCTGTCTGACTTATTTCACTTAACATAATGGTCTCTAGGTCCATCCATATTGTTGCAAATGGTGAGATTTCCTTCTTCTTTATGGCTGCGTAATACTCCATTGTATAAGTAATCTTTATAAAGTTGAATCTCGTACCATTTAGAGTTTAAGACCTCCAACATAATTCTTTCTCATCGAGTATTATTAGCACGATGTTATCAAAATAGAGGACTATTGTGATATCCTGTCCAGCTTGTCCAGCTTGTCCAGGGATCTTATAAAAGATCCCTCTGGGTTCTTTTATAAAAGGTGATGGGAGAGTTAACATAGCTCTGGGCCAAGAGCATAGATGTTTACTGTGGACTGCCTCATGTGAATGACACCTACTTTTTTTTAAGGAGGGCGCAGCTCACAGTGGCCCAGGCAGGGATCGAACTGGCAACCTTGGTGTTATTAGCATCACATTCTAACCAACTGAGCTAACCTGCTACCCCAGGCAACTACTTTTCATAGTCCAAATAGGCTGCAGTGCGCTTAGCCCACACTGCCAGAGGTGGAACTATTAAAGCAAAGATTAATGTGTTAAAAAAGTAGAAAAACAGAATATATCCAAATGCTGGTTCTTTGAAAAATCAACAAAATCAACACAAACCACTAGTTAACCTAACAAAGAAAAAAGGAGAAATACAAAATACGCAAAATAAATGACAGGAACAAAATAACCATTGGAAAAGAGGAAATTTAAAAAATAAGACTATTTTGCACAACTTTTTGTGAATAGACTTGAAGACATGGATGAAATCCTTAATTTATTAGAAAATATAATTTAGCAAAATTGTCCATAGTAAAGATAGAAAAGTTAAAAAGAAAAAAAAAAGCAATTCCCATAAGACAGCAGTTCTCAATTTTTTTGGTTTCAGGACATTTTCCCACTCTTAACAGATTTTGAAGATACCCAAAACACTTTTGTTTATGTGGGTTATATTTATTGATACTTACCATATTAGATTAAATATTAATCTAAAAGTGAGAACATGAAAATATTTATTTATTTGAAAAACCAACAAATCCATTATATGTTAACACAAATAACATTTATGAAAAATAACTATATTTTCCACACAAAAAATTCAGTGAGAAGAATCTTTTACATTTTTGCAAATCTCTTTAATGTTTGGCTTAACAGAAGACAGCTGGATTCTCATGTCTGTTTCTACATTCAATCTTTTACTATATGCTGTTTGGTTTGAAGAATATAAAGAAAATTTAACCTCAAGCAGATATTTAGTTGTAAAGGAGGACTTTGCAGTCACCCTAAAAGGGTTATAGGGACCCCTAGGGGTCCTCAGGCCACTTATTTAGAATCAATTCCATAGAAGAAACAGAAAAAGCTATAAAAGCTCTCTCTCTCTCTCTCTCTCTCTCTCCCTCCCTCCTCTCTCTCTTTCTCTTTCTCTCTCTCTCTCTCTCTCTCTCTCTCTCTCTCTCTCCCTCTCTCTCTCACACACACACACACACACACACACTCACACACACACACACACACACACACACACACAGCATTAGGATCACATGATTTCACAGGGGGATTTTTTCCAATCCTTCAGAGACCAAATAATACTAATGTTAGGGCATAGAAAAAGAAAGAAAACTTCCAAACTCTTTTTATGAAGTGAGTATAAAATTGATACCTAAATGTAATAAATACAAAAAAGAAAATATATATCTTCCTTACTTATACATATTTATGTAAAAATCTCAAATAAAGTATTAACAAATAGACTCTAAAAACATTAAAAACAATACATCATAATTAAGTGGGATTTATAGAGAAACATGAAGATGGTTTGATACTATTATTAATATAGTTCATCACAATAAATTTATGAAAAAATTATATGACTATGTCTATAGATATTGCAAATACTTTCGACAAAGTTAAATACTTATGCATGGTCAAAACATTAAACAGAAAAATTAATCAGTTCATTTGAATATAATATGTATATATACAAAATAAATGTATATATTAGGAATGTGTACTTCATTCCCAAAATCAGGATTTTACTTAATAATTAAATGAATGAGCTCAGGCACAAGGCAAGAATGTCCGCTACTATCTAATATAATACTGGAGATACTAACCCTTGCAACTGGACAAAAGAAAACTATTAGAGACATAGAATTGAAAATGAAAAAATAAAACTCTCTGTATTTGTAGACAATATGATATATAGTTAGAAAACTCAAAAGTTTTAATAAAACTAACACAAGCTAAATAATTCTGTAGAATATACATATACATGCAAAATTTCATATAGATAAATAATATATAAATATGCAATTATGTTTATATTTGTAGAAACAACCACTTAAAGGAGATTATGAAAGATAAATCCCTTTTATTATAGAAACAGAAAGCATAAATATTTAGGGGTAAATTAGCAAATATGTGCACTATGTGGAAGTTCTAGCATAGTCTGTTAGGGAGTTGTTTACTGAATATTGTGGCGGCAGACATCTAGAAAAGGCGTTACATAGTCAAAGAAAACAGTATATAAGAGGCAAGCTGGTCTCTGCAAGTAGTCACCCATGTAAGTCATTTGGCATCTTAAGGGGTTCCAGGAGCATGGTGTGGAGTCCCAGGAGAGGGTCTATAGGTGCACTTTCTGGCTTGGTTGGTTCTCCATCTGGTTCTAGGTCTCCTGTCCCCCTGGCCTGTGAGACTGGCAGCTGGTGTTAATGTGGTGATTCACTTGGCTCTGTTCTCTCTTCTAGTATCACTTTTTCTATAGTAAAACTTTTGCTTTGACCTGCTGGAGGGTCAAGTGTTTTATTTACTACTACTAAAATTATCAAAACCTCTCTGAGGAACACTAAAACGCTCCCAGACTTGAACAAAGCAAAAGACATCCCTTGTTCTTTGATGGAACAATTCAGCATCCATAAAGATCTAATTCTCCTCATGTTAATATATAATTTTAACATGATCCTAAGAAAAATACCAGACGTTTTTCTAGAGGAGTTGATTCTGGAACTCATATGGAAAAATCAACATGCAAGAAGAGCTATAAAAAAAGCAAAAAGGAAGGGAGAAGAGACTAGGCTTGCCAAATAATAAATGATATTATAAAGAATCTATAATTAAAACTGGTAAATGAATGCACAGACTATTAGAATAAAATAGAAAGTCCGGAAATAGACCTAAGTGGATATGAAATTTAGTGTATGATAAAGATAGTATCTCAAATTACTGAGGAAAAGCTGGTTCTTTTAATAAGTGGTGTTGAGGCAACTGGATGGCCATTTGGAGAAAGATAAAATTGGATCCATGCCTCACACTACCGTATACCAGAATAAACTCTAAATGGAGCAGAGGTCTATGTATAAGAAACAAAGTCACATGGGTACTGGATGTAAACAGGATAATTTTAAAAATAATCTCACTGTTTGTGAACTTTTCTAACTCTGACTCAAAATCTAGATGCAACAAAAAAGATTGATGAATTCTCTACCTAAAAATTAAGCATTAATATGGCAAAAAATATAATAAGCAAAATTAAAAGAAAAATAATAAACTAGGTGGAAATATTTGCCTCCTGTATCATCTATTTCCCTAATAGATGAAGAGGACTTAAAATTTGCCCAATATAAAAACGTACAAAAGAGAGTTTATTAAAAGTATATTCAAGGGGTCAGCCCGGTGACTCAGCAAATACGTGCACTATGTGGAAATTTTAACATAGTCTGTTAGGGAGTTGTTTACTGAATATTGTGACGGAGCTCCATGCTCCTAACTCTGAAGGCTGCTGGTTCAAGTCCCACATGGGCCAGTGGGCTCTCAATCACAAGGTTGCCGGTTCAACTCCTCGAGTCCCGCAAGACATGGGGGGCTCCGCCCCCTACAACTAAGATTGAATTCAGCACCTTGAGCTGAGCTGCCACTGAACTCCCAGATGGCTCAGTTGGTTGGAGTGCGTCCTCTCAACCACAAGGCTGCCAGTTCGATTCCTGCAAGGGATGGTGGGCTGCGCCCCCTGCAACTAGCAATGGCAACTGGACCTGGAGCTGAGCTGCACCCTCCACAACTAAGACTGAAAGGACAACAACTTGACTTGGAAAAAAGTCCTGAAGTACACACTGTTCCCCAATAAAGTCCTGTTCCCCTTCCTTAATAAAGTCTTTTTTTTTTTTAAAGTATATACAAGAGTCCTTAAATACATTTCGTGAAAGAAAGAAGGGGAAAGAAGTATATCACCCACACACAAACACTCAAGAGAAAGGGGGAGAGGGAGGGAAGAAAAGGGGGGAGACAGAGAGAGAGAAGAGGAGGAGAAAGAGAGAAGGGAAAGAGAAGAAAGTGAGAGACAAACAAAAACAGAGGGCATGCTCTTTCTTTACAAAAGAAATCAACTAATAAATGTAGGAGGATTGATTCAGTTAGAAAACCTTCCTTTATAATTGATCCTGGCAAGGATCATCAATGGATGCCAAAACTGTTGAGCGAATGACTATTGATGAATAGGGCACTTAAATAGTCTCAGCATCAGTCCAAAGATGATTTCTAATTACCAAGGAAAGAGATGAGATCTGCTTTAAGCAAGTGAGACAACTTAGCACCATCAGCAGTGGAACAAATCCGCATAATGGGCCTCCTCATGGGAGGAATGGAAAATATACATCACCTACGTAGTCTTCTTCCTAAATTTTTTTCACCTGAATCTAGTAATGAGAAAATGATAAGGCAAATACCGAATATAGAATGTGAATTCTATACATCAATTTACCTGGACTCTTCAAAAATATCAATGTTGTAAGTGACAAAAAACAGTGTGGAAACTATTCTAGGATACAGCAGACTAAAGAGAAAAACAAATTTAAAGCATACAATTTGGATCTTAGATTTAAACAAAAAAGCAAATATAAAGGACATTATTGAGGCAATTAGGAAGATTTGCATGAACAGAAAATTACACATTATTATATCAATGTTAAATTTCTTGGGTATGATATTGTGGTCATAGAAGAGAGTATCTTTGTTCTTTGGGACTACTTGCTATTTAGGGGTGAACTATCATGGTGTCTACCACTTATTTTCAACTAGTTCGGCAAAAACAAAACAATTAGATAGTTATCTGAATCCTTGAAGCTTATTGTGAAACACACATTTAAAAAACTGTTGCTTTTATACTTACCTGGCAGGGGAGATACCATGATCACGAAGGTGGTTTTCCCAGGGCGAGGCTTATCCATTGCACTCCGGATGTGCTGACCCCTGCGATTTCCCCAAATGTGGGAAACTCGACTGCATAATTTGTGGTAGTGGGGGACTATGTTCGCGCTCTCCCCTATGTTAGAAACAAACAAACAAACAAACAAACAAACAAACAAAAACTGTTGCTTTAGTAATGATGTTCATAACACACCCGAAAAAGCCTAAATCATAATTGTTAGCAGTGGGGAGGTTGTAGGAACACTCAATTATCATAAAAATCACCCTTCATGAAGTAGTTCTTCAGGCAATGAACACCCAGCAATGGAGAAGTTGTAATTTGTCCAAGGTTATGAACAGAAGGAAAAGCCTAGAACATGAAGAAAGAATACAGTCATTATCTATGCCTTAGACTATGTGAGATTTCTTTTTTCTTTTTGTTTCTTTTACTTTTTAGGAAACTTTTCATTAAAGTATAACATAGGTGCAGAAAGAGACACAAATAATAAATGTATAGTTTGTTGCATTTCTGCAGTGACTACATCCATGAAACCAGCATCTAGATCAAGAAAAAGAATAATCCAACAGCTCAGAAGCCTCTGAAGGCTAAGATTTAAAGGTTAGCTTGAGGATCACGGAATGGATGCTTTCCCCCACTGGTTACTTGGCATATTTAATTTTTTCAGCAAACATTTTTTGAATACCTTCCTCTTTGTGAGATACCCTGAAAAGCATACTGCCTTCTACACCATCACGTCCTTCATGTACCTATCTATGCTCCTGCCATACCAGAGGCTGTTTGTGTGTTAACATCTTTCTTGGTTGAGAATAGACATTTGTTGGGCATTCACTGTCTGGCATCCACTCGTTTCTGGCACACTTAGATTTTCCACTAGGGGAATCACAGATTCTCCAATTTTCAATATGCATGCTTCAGGTGGAGTTGGTGTCACATCTGGCACCAGAGGTGAGGATGTGACTCTGGTTCAGCCAATGAGATGATCACATTTTCTGGCCATAGATTGGTACCTGGCCCAGTCAGAGCCAAAGAAATGTAATAAGGATTTTGTGAGGACGACTGGGAGAGGCACACTCACTTTTCTATGAGACTTGAACCTGGGAGGACGTAGACATGGAAATGCTGAGAGCCATTGTGCCAGTTCCAAAGGGTCACGCCAGCTTCAGAATTTCCATGGGATTGGCTAAAGTCTCCACTGAGACTTTTTCGTGGCCCAACTTCTCTTTCTGCCCAACCCTGCTTCCTTTCCTTTCCCTTCCTTTCCCTTCCCTTCCCTGCCCTTCCCCACGTTTTGATCCCAGAAGTAGCCTCTAATAAACCCCAGCTCTGTCTCAGACTCTGCTTCCCGGGGAACCTACCCGGGAGGCATGGTGCTAAGCACTTACAGAAATTATTCATTTCACAGATGAATTCTGAAGACATACTATGTGCCAAACACACAGCATTGTGACTTTCACAACAACCAATGAACCTCATTCAACAGGTGAAGAAATGAAAGCACACAGTAGTTAGATAACTGCCCAGGGTCACACAGCTATTAAGCAATAGCTAGGATTCGAACTCAAGTCTGTCTGATTTTAATGATACTGCTACAAACCAACCAATGGCAGAACTAAAAACCACTCCAGATTTCCAGCCTGGCCAGAGTTCTAGTGTGAAAGGAGGCGTACCTGGAGGCTAGAACTGGGGGAGGCTGTGGAGGTTTGTGGACGTCAGAGTCCTTCCTCCTTGGACCACAGATCCTTGCCTCACGTTCCTCCCCCGCCTCCTATTCTCACTTGGTCCAAATATCTTGCCTTCCTTGGTACTAGCTCTGGCATTGGAATTGAGCTCCAGTGCTTATGGGGTGGGGGACATGGTGAGGACCCCCTCTGGCTGTGCATTCTTCACCTGGCTTCCTGGGCTCTCAGATCCAGGAACAAAATCCTTTAACTTCCCTTCTCTCCCCCAACCCCTTCTTCCCCGTATTACTTTCCTGGGGCTGCCGGTAAGAAAGTACCATGAACTAGGAGGCTTCAAACAAGAGAAAGTTATTCTCTCTCAGTCTGGGGCCAGAAGTCAGAAACCCAGGTGTTGGCAGGGCTGCCTGAGACTCTGGGTAGAAGCTTTCCTTACCTCTGTTCCTTGACTGGCACCTGCATCATGCCCATCTGCCTCTGTCATCACATAGTGTTCTCCCTGCGTAACCGACAGCTACAGTTGCCTCTTCTTGTAAGACGCCAGTGATGATGGTTTAGGGTCCCACCCTACTGACTGTAAAAACTCGATTACATCGGCAAAAACCCTATTTCCTAATGAGGTCACACTTAAAGGTGCCTGGGTTTGGACGTCAGTAGATCTTTTGGGGGACACAATCCAACCTATACCACTCCCTTAGACATTTTAGACGTGCTGATGTACTCTTCCCTGGGGAGAGGGGAGGAGAGTGAAGCAGGCCTATGTTTACAGGCCGTATCCCTCCTCAATCCTAACTGGCCTTCTTTGGGACTGTTTAAACCACCAGAAGTCCAGTTCCTCAGGGAAACATTCCAAGGAGTGGGAACAAGCCCCTAACAACGCCCCCAGCAATCCCTCATCCCCAGCAAATTCTCCACCTCCAAAAACCAACCCAAACTGCACCTTTCACCCCTCACCCCCTATACTCTCTTGGGCATCCTGCTCTCATGGACTCAGAGTTTTCTGAGCTGCCTTGTGTGATGCAGGTCGTGATTCCAGACACTTGACTCTGGGCCAGCCTTGTGCGCAGCCTCACAACAGGAAGGAAAGATTTGTTATCCTCATCCCGTGGATGAGGAAACTGAGGGCAGGGAGCTTATGAAGCAATCCCAAGGTCACTAGGCTGGCAAGGGTGGAACCAGGCTCCAAACTCAGCTCTGGGAGTCCTACCCACAGTGTGTTCTTCTGACTGTACCCCCTTTTCCCTGTTTGCCGTCCAGATGGTTCTTACAATTATTTCCTTTCACTCTGGGGCTTTTAGGAGCAGAAGGTAACTGACATCCTGACTCAGGGCACCCCTCCCTCTTTCAAGAGAAGATTGTGTATTGTGATTACTGATTGTCCAGTAGGAAGTCCAGTAATCATAACATTAAAAACAGCTAATGACAGCTTGCTGAGCCCCAATCGTATGTCATATGACACTGGCCTAAGAAGTATAAATGAAAAAAAAAATTCAGCTTTACTGAGGTATAATTGACATATAAAATTGTAAGATACTTAAAGTGTACATGGTGGTGATTTGACATGTACATACATTGTGAAAGGATTCCCCTATCTAGTGAATTAACACGTCCATCACCGCCCATATTTACCTTTGTGTGTGTGTGTGTGTGTGTGTGTGTGTGTGTGGAAGGGACCAAAAGTTTTGCCTTTTGGAATATTGACTTTTAACTGTTTATTAAGAAACAAAAGACTCATAAAGAACCTGTGACCCACCCCCCTTTCTTGCCCAAGAGATTCAGACAGAAAAATCTGCTTCAGGAAGGCATCCTTAGGATGGTCCGCCTTAGCCTAACTTGAATGAAGTATGGGAACTAGGAGCGCTTCAGGCTGAGGCCTGTTAGCTAGATATCCACTACGTTCCAGTGTTTCTGAGTTGCCTCGAGAGAATTTGTCTGCCATGCATGGTCCACTCATCCTCAACTCCCTGTAGGTGCCCATTCTCATTTCTGAAATCTAGTACCCCATCCCCCCTTTCCTCCCTTGTCCAAAAGGTCACATTTACCTAGTGTTGCCTCACTGTCTTTGGAATTTTCATGCATATGTGAATTTCCCACGTGCAAGGATTAAAAATTTGACTTTCCCCTGTCAATGTGTCTCTGTGAATTTGATTATTAGCCCAGCTAGAAGAACTTGGAAGGTAGGAGGAAAAGTATTATTTTTTTAGCCCCCACAGTGAGAACGTTAAAGTTCTACTCTCAGCAGATTTCAATTATACGATACAGTATTATCAACTATAGTCACTATGTTTTACATTAGATCCCCAATCCTATTTATCTTACATTTGAAAGTTTATATCCTTTTACCAAGCTCCTAAACACTTTACATTTAATCTCGACAACAACCTTATCATGTGGCCACCATTATTCCCATTTTTCAGATGGGAACACTGAGGCTCAGAGAGGTAAATAACTTGCCCGAAGTTATGAAGCTAACAGGTCATGGGGCTGGGTTTCTAATGCAGCTATTCTGACTCCAGAGACTATGCTGAAAGGGGGGTAGGCAGGGTCTCTTGCAAGGGGTGGCCCTGGATGACCAAAGGTGCTGCTGTATCAGGGAGTGGCACCAGTCTACCCGCTCCAGGCCAGCTGCATGGGTGCTCACTCAGTGAGGTCAGCACATCACAGGCTTTGACTGTTCCTGGCGTCACGCTGGCATGCAAAAGCCTCCGGTGTTGCCTTCCATAATGGTCACCTGATCCCCAAGCTGGTGGGCAAATTGCCTGAGACGTTTATTCCTGACGAACAACTGGCCTGACAGACAGACAGCCCGGGTGATAAAAGAAGACAGAGGAGGTGGCTGGGGGGAGGGTCCGGATAAAAGAATCCTCTGCCTCTGAGAAGGCTGTTTTGCTTGGCTGTGGCCCCAAGTCCCACTACTGGCTTCTGAATGACGGTGGCATTCCCCAGGGATTAAGCATGCAGTGTGGAGGCTGGGTCTCCATGGGGTTGCCGAGCCCCGTGGAACTTAAATCATGCAATTAGCCACCAGCTAACATTTCTCCCACATTCATTTCATACCTCCATGATTTCCCATCCCCCCTCCCCAAAAATTCAGCTGCAATGTGTTTTATAACACCCCTGATGGTACCCTGCTGCTTTGCTTTCTCTTGGAAATAGCAAAGGAGATAAAGCCATTCTGTGGATCCTTCAAAGCACAGCTCAAAATTCTTTGCCAGGAAGCCATGCCAGGTAACCCTGCTCTACTCGACTCTGAAACCCTGGGACTCTGAACTCAATCCACAGTTGCTGGTTTGTCGCCAAGTACTGAACAAGTGGAAGAAGGACAGAGCTCAGGCCACCTGGGCTTGGGACAGTGATGCTTTTAGGAGGCAAAGATGCTTATGTCACTTCTGGTGTGGGATAACTGCTTTTCTGTTCGGGGATATTGAATATACCTAGTGATCCAGAACCCAGATTTTCTGACTTCCAGTCAACTGCACTACTTTGATTATACAGTACAATACCTGTGTGGCTCATTAGAGGTCAAAGGACCCGGCTGATAAATCCAAGACCAGAGAGATGGAGGCTAAGCGTGTCCCTGCAGCCAATGAGGGATGAGTTGTTAGGCAGAAAAGAACCTCATGGGTCATGTCCTCACTTTTCCTCAGCTAAAGTTCCCTGACTGTCTCCTTCAAATTCAAATGTGCATCCAGTTCCATGAGTAACCACCTTATTTTTAAACAGCATCTTTCAGCCACTCTCTCTTCTGGGTTTTCAGAGAGGCAACACTTTGTGAAGCCAACACAGGACTTTATTGTATGATTGTTTTGAAACATCTACAGGGGTTCCATGCAGTTCAAGTAAAAGATTGTGCTGTAGCTCTGAGAGGGGCCAGCATATAAATCAAGCTCACCTCAAGGGGAGGGAAGAGAGAAGTCAGGTCATATGGAGAGCTAGGAAACCAAAGGGTGAGATAGATATGCTGGAGGCAGCAGAGAGGGTCAAAACAGCCAGGAGTTAGCAGAGAAGTTTCTGATCTCAAAAGCCCCGTGACTCCAATAAACACCACATGGAGTAGTTAAAAAGCTCCACTCTAATTGTAATCAAGACTGGGTTACAGCCACAGCTATTCCACTTAGTAACTGGCCAGATGGCTGAACATCTGTGAGCCCTAGTTTCCTTTTCTGTAAAATGGGCATAAAATAGTGGTTGTGAGGATTAAATAAGAAACACTATGTACTCAAGACAGTCTAGCACAGAGTAACTCTCAAGAAATGGTAACTGTATTTATTAACACCCAGATAACAGTTAATATGTTACAGCTAACGACAGGCTACTTAATATTTATCCAAAATTGTCAAACCTGTAGATTGTAACTGTAATCAACATGACTGCTGGCAAATTAATGAATTAATTACTTAACTGTCTTTGTTGGAGTTGTTAGGATATCAAAAGGGTACTCTGGACAATATATGTATTGTCCATTCTGTTTCTCCTTCATTCTTCCAGATGAATTTTTGCTTTAAAAACATCCTATTAATTTGCTCAGTGTAGTTAAGAATTACTAGTTGAAGAAACAAGTTTTGTTGTTGTTGGTTAATAAAATATAACACATGTTCATAGTAAAAATATTCAAACAATATTTCGAGTATTCAAACAATATAAAAGGTCATCAAAGGAAAGGGTTCTGCCCTATCCTAATTTCCAGAGGTAATTAATGTTAATAATTACTTGTATAATCTTCCAGAAATGTTTTATGCTTTTTGATTTGCCCATATTGCAACATGGTTGAGGAACTTCCATTTTCTCCTTAGTAGCACATTTGGGAAATCTCTTCCTAACAGTGTATATAGATAGATCTACCTCCTTCTTTATAAGGGTTACATTGTATTCTCTTGTATGTATCCACCATGGTTTATGTAACCAGTCCGCCATTGCTTGGCCCTTAGATTGTTTCTAGTTTTTCCTACCAATTAACCCATGTTGAGAAGAATAACTGCTGAGTCTGGTTTTCTTTGTTGTAGTTTTAACAGACAAGTGACAACTCACTTCCAAAGAGGCAACGACAACTAACACTTTCACCCACAGTGCATGAGAATGTCGGTGTCCCACAGTTGTGCCACAGCTCTGGGTATTATCAAACTTTACAATTTACTAAATAAACTCTTATTTAAAAAATAACAGTAATGATATATATATATGTGGAATAGCAGTATATATTAAATGAGCTCATCTTCAGCGATAAATGCTCACAATCACCTGTGAGGTGGACTAGTTCCCCTTTGGACAGAGGGCATGAGTTGCAGGGAGTCAGACCAAGATCTGAAGCTGGGCTCCACTGTTTATTATCTCTGTGACCTTGGACAGGTTCTTCAAGCTTCTCTGTCTGCAAAATGGTGATAGTCAATGAAATAAAGCATGAAAAAAATGCCTAGCACCAGTTCCCAGAACCCAGTAAACATTATATTACACAACATGCTAGAGTGCCAGGGCCTGTCAAGTATGAGGAATACCCTAGCAGTAATAGAGACCTGGCTTCTACTTCCTGCTCCTTTCTACCACCTCATGCCCGGCCGCTTAATTTGCTTTTGAATTTTATTGTTTGTAAGGTAACAAGTTGGATCCTTCCTATAAATGTACCGATCTGGCTAGAAATGAGTGGCAGAGTTGAGTCACCACGCAAGTGGCATTTTACATCCACTGGAAGATGCAGGTAGCATCACAGTAAAAGAAGACAGGTGGCATCAACTCCATGTTTGGCACTGAGGCAGTGGTGAGAGGTTTTGGGGTCAGGTCAAAACCTAATTGCAGTCCTGCTTCTGCCCCTTGAAAGCCAGGTGACCTGGAGCAAGTTCTTATAGCTATCTGAGACTTGGTTTCCTTAATTCTAAAATGGATCACGATAGCTACCTCCTGGGGTTATTGTGAGCATGAAGTAAGGATCTATGAAAGTGCTAGCAGCTGACTCCTATTTAACATTCAATATATTCACAGACAGCAAAGGCTCCCTGCCTCACCATAGCTTGCTGGTAGGTGAGGAGGGATGGGATACTTCTGCAGAGCGGAACACAGAGAGATGTCACCAACCCTCAGCTCCAAGTCACGCTCCCTATTTGTCAAGTCAGATGACTCACACTGCCTTTCTCTCACTTCTGTGACTGTGAAGATATGCTGGGGTGCTGGCGGAGATAAGGGCAGAAGACAGACAACAGCAAGACAGCTACAGTTTCTTAAATGGCTGCAACCCCAGTGATCTTTTTCATTCTTCCTGGAAAGAAGTGAGAAAACATAAGTAAAGAAAGTATTTTTCCATTGGAACTGTTTAATACACTTAACGTTAGACTTGCAAAATGGAAATGCTAATTCAGTTTTATCTTGGGCAACATTTTGTGGGGATCTTAGGTAGGACGTGAACTAGCTTGAGGTTTTTTGCTGCAGTGTTCCCCTCTCCTTTTGTATCTGCTTCCATCGAAATGTGAGTTACTACATAACACATACATTGCAAATATTAAGCTATAATCACCAAAATGGGATTTTTGAAAAACACCTTGTGAGTTATGAATTTTTCCATTTCCTTAGTTTGAAAATTTCAAATTTACAGAAAGGATGCCAGACAAGCCCAATGAGTACCTAGATTTACCCACTGTTATTATGCTCACTATACTGATACATTATTTTTGAGACGTAGAGAGCCACAACCATATAATATGCGGGGTTTTTGTGTGTGTGTGTGTGTGTGTGTTTTGTTTTTTGCCAGTAAAAATGTTTTGGGGGTGGATTTAATTATACCAACATTGTGACTTTCAGGCACTCAGCTTCCTAGAGTTTGAGATCTGTTGTTCTATTTGGCTATAAGGTTGAAATATAAGGAATTATGTTTGTAATAACTGTCAGATTGAATACTTCGTGCACCAGCTAGACAACATACATTATCTCTAATCCTAATTGACTGTGTAAGCCAGGGTCTCAATTTACCTAATCTGGTAACTGGCACTCACAGAAGTTGAGTCACTCCGCTGGTAAAAACAGCTGTCTTGCTGACTACAAAGCCCTTACATAAAGGTTTTGGAAGATTCTCAGAGAGAGATTTTAATGCAAGCGTGGCGAAAATTTTAGTTTTAGTACCTGGGAGAGCGGCAATGTTAATTTCAGGTACTTTCCCTCCACAAAGAGGTTCCCCAGGAGGTGGAATTCTATGGAAACCATAGTCAACGCTTAAATGATAGAAACTAACGATGTTGAATTAACCATTCAGAGAACCTGAGAAGACTCATTTTGGGGCAGCCTCGAACTAGCCTCGGTGGAACGAAGCTCCCTGATGCCTCCTCATTTGCAAAATGGGGACGACAATTAATATCACTTTACCTGAGATTTTTGGTGAGACTCAGTTTTGAGAATTGTGACGATCTTTATGAATACAAGGAATTGATGTATTATTTTATCTGTAGGAAGAAGGGGGGAAAAAGAGGAAGGAAGGAAGGGAGAGGAGAGGGGGAGATCTAGGTAGGGTGACAGAAATCAAGGGAGGCTTAGTTTCCTGAGGCTGGAGGGGAAGTTGACAGGAACTCAGTCTGCAAAAAGAAGAAAGCACTTTTAAGGAAATTCAATTAGTTCTCAGGTACCCGAGAACTCATCTCCAGAATTTTCCTCCGCGTGGCTGCGGAAGGAGGACGGGTGGGTTTGAGACCCTCAGCAAACTTGTTTCCAGGCCGGGGGTTACCCTGGCGTGCGCTCTGGCTTCCAAGCTACTTTTCCTTGTTTCCTGAGGCTGCGGGTGTCAGCGTCTAGAAAGCCGGGGAGCCCGATGGATGGTAAGGATGTCCTGGTTGGCTTCCGTGGTCTTAGATGTTTCTGCGGCACCAGGTGCCTCCCCAGACTCCCACCCACGCGTCAGGATATCAAGCTGCCCCTTGCGTGGTGGCTCCTCAGCGCAGGATGCCCGCGTCCACGACTGTGAACCGGCGTGTGCAGGTGAACTGGCGCACACACGCGCGCCGTCAACCACCCGAACTTCAGAGGCAGGGATGGTGGCGGTTCGAAGTCGGCGAACTCTTTCCTTCTCATCCTTTACATTTCCACCGAGATTTTGCCAACAAATAACAAGAATAAAACGTATGCTTGGTTTTGTCCTTGCGGTCGCGGGATCGTGGCGGGTCATTTAGAGAAGAGGGGGGAAAGGTGAAAAGAAACCACGGCGGCCCCACGGGCTGCTTCTGGGGACCCCTGAAATCAGCAGCTGGAGCTGCTATTCAGGAGAGCCCTCGGGCCTGGTCATCTAAGACCTGGGGTTACAAGTCCCACGGACCTGAGGGGGGGTCCAAGCGTTTCCACCGCGGGGGGGGGCCCTCCGCCGGGAGTGGCGCTGGCCGGCATCCAGCCGCCAGAAGGTGCCAAGCCCCGCGCCCTTCGCACTGGCGATGCGCGCGGACGTCCCGGGCGCGCTCCGTTCGCCCCGCGCGGCAGGAGCGCGCAAGGCCGCGCTCCGGGGATCGGCGCGAGCTGGGCGGCGGGCGGCGGGCTGGCGTGCGTCTGGCCGCCTCACGCGGTTGCGCTGCGCTGCAGAGAGCCGGGCCTGAGGGCGCTGGGTGGCGGGTGGCGGTGGCGCACGCCGCGCCCTCCGCCCGCTCGCAGCGCCCGGGCTCGGCGGCCAGAGCTCCCCGGACCACCCGGGCGCCGAGCCGCCCCCGGCAGCCGAGCGGTTCCTGCCGCCCGGGAGACGCCCCCTGGCCCCCACCCCCGCGTGGCCCGGTCGGAGGAGCGGGAGCAGCGGGAGGAGGAGGAGGCGGCGCCGCCGGGACTGCCTCCTCCCCGCCCCTCGCGTCTCCTCCCCGCGCCACCGGGCAGGACAAGGGTACTGGGCACGGGGACCCCGGCCAGTGAGCGCCCGTGCCCCGGGGCCACCCCTCGCGCGCGCAGTGTCGCCGCAAGCCGGGGCAGCTCTCGCCTCACATGGTGCTGGCCGCAGCCATGAGCCAGGACGCGGACCCCAGCGGCCCTGAGCAACCGGACAGAGATGCCCGCAGCATGCCGGGTGCCCCGGCGCCCCCAGCGCCCTCGGGCCCGCGAGGGATGCAGCCGCCGCCGCCTCCTCCGCCCCCAGCGGGCCTACCCCAGATCATCCAAAAGTAAGTGGAGGGAGAGAGGAGCGGGGGCGGGGGTGCGCTGGGGGGGGACACGCCCCAGGCGCCCCCTTCTGTGGCTTCATCTCTCTAGTCACTGCTAAACTTCGCTCGGCCGCCTTGCGTTTGAAGTTTTCCTCCCCACTCTCCCAGCAGAGTCGCTGTCATTCTGGCTGTTTGTGAGGTTGGGGACAGGAAAACCAAGCTATTCAGGGAAAGTAACGTTGCTTTTCCTTATCCTCTTTCTCTTCCCTTCGGGGATGTTACTGGATATTTTGAACTAAAATAGCCCAAATTGGGGCGAAATGGACCAGAGACTGTATTTCATGTTTCTGGTCCCAGGGGGCCGCTGGAATGTATGGAGAGCCGTGTGTGAGTGTGGGCACGCGCCTAAGGGTGCGTAGGTGAAATGCCGCCACCAAGAAACCACCCTAACGGTGCCCCTGAAGTCAACCAGTGACACTGGGCGAAGAGGGTGGTGAGGGTTTGTAAACATGTTTTGCTTTGCCCTGAAAGACGTGTTTACGCTTTTCAAGAAGGCCCTTGCAAAGAGTTCTCAACCGCGCAACCGGTTTCCATTAATATTACTTACCATCTCGCAATTCGGGGACCGGTGCGACTTGGGTGGTGAATTTTCCAGCCGGCTTTCCCAGCGCGTGAGTAGGTTGGGGTGGTCCACAGGCCCTGAGAAGAGAAGCTCTTTCTGCCCACCCGGGGACAAAAAAGTAAAACGGTGATGTTTTGTTTGTTCTTTCAAGATTTTGTTCGACAGTTTGAGGCCTAGAATGCTGTTTTGTTTGAAGGATATTTATTCTCCTAAGGGTTTCCCTCAGCTTGTAATGAAGGCCCCCAAAGTACTTTAAGCAATGTAGGAAAGTCTGAATGACTTTTCGCTTGGGCGAAACTGACGAAACTAGAGAAATACACACAAGTACAGCAAAATCGGTCGTATGGAACATAGCAGACGTTTTTTCAGCGCTGCTGAATGGATGCTTTGAGTTACATAAACTTGTTAAAATGTAGTCAGACAAATAACCAGTGATGGGACGTAAATGGAAGTAAAAGGTACTTAAATGCTGTTATTAAGACTGATTTATATAAAAGAAGAGTAGTGAAAATTCAATTTTGAATTTTCAAAGAATTTTCAAATTCAAATTTCAAAGAATGCTGGTATCATATTTCAGAACAAAATGGTTCCCTTTTTTTGACTGGCAGAATACTAAAGCTCCATTTATGACAACTTTTGCTTTAATTTGTTAACTTTCAACTGCTAGTAACTTTCCAACTGTATGAAAATTAAAATATTTTATATCGCTATTCTGGTCCTATTGTTTTGCACATTATTTCAGCTAAGACTTACTAAATATGATTGACAGTTTATGTACATCATTATTTAAAATTTCTCTTTAGTCTTTAATATAAATATAAAGCAACAGAGAAAAAAATTTTAAACCTAAAGTTTATAGTTACTGAAAAAATGAATTGACCAGTTATTAATTGGGAAACATCTGATGTGCTTCTGGCCCAGCCAGTGTCTTGTGGCTTCAGATTATGCTACACATTAAGTTTACTGAATTTGCTTTAGTATTGTAATCACCGTGCATTTTCCTATTATTTACTTTTAAGTAGGAAAGAAACACTAGGAATTTTATGTTCATAGAAAAATCTTTGCAAATGGGTGTCTGACTATGAAATGTTGTCAGGTCAAAAATAAATGCCATTTTGTGAAAAATGGATCATTTAAAGTGTATTTCAGTTACCCCATATAATAAATAATTTACTTTGTAAATTCATCCCCATTTTGAAAATTCCATCTCTGAATATCTTACTTTTAAAATATAAGACTGAGTTTTTCAAAGATGGCCCGCTTCTGCTAGAAGTCCAGGATGGAGACCTCAAGAAGCGCCTGCCTTATTTTGCACTGGTGACAGATCAGTGTTCAGGAGCCAGGTCCAAGGCGGAGAATGTGCCCATGGGATTTGATTTTAATGCGCTTATCTTTCAGTCTTATAAGGATGATGTGGGGTTTGCACTCCCCTCAATACCCACTGAAATTCCACTGGAACCAGGCGTAACATGGCAAATGCTTTGCAGGTCCACCTTTAATGCGCTGAAACTTGAGCATGTTATTTTGAAACTACGTTTGCATAATTTAATCTGAGCAACCATTTTTCTAAAGTTATGAGGTGCTGTTTACATCAGCCATCTTTGAGAAAATGTAGTGGGGAGGTTGCCCTCAGCCGCAAAATGAGCTGTCAGCCTCTTGATTTGGGAACTTTGTGAGCAAGGACTTTGGATGAAAATCTCCTCTAGTGGATCACATATGAAATAAATTTTATGGCGGGACCTGTATTTTTTTTCTAGTTATTTTAATGGGGTTATGATGTAATTTATAAGGGGAGAAGTTTTAATCTCTTTCACAATGATGAAGATATCAATGCATAGCGTTTAAGGATTGCAAGAATTTTTTTCACTTCTTAATGTCTACGTTTATTGATTTTCATTAATAACGGCTTTCATTTCAGGTAAAGTCAATGACTTTGGTCAAGTAAACGTCATGATCATAGTAAAAATCAGTTCCTGTTCATGTACCTTATATTTGGTCTTAAGAGAATTGTTGTATACATTTATGTTGATAAGCTCATGAGGTAGGATGATGAATAATGAGACTGATTTTGTTTTATGGAAGCCAGTGTCGGTACTTACGAAGACTACATCGAAAGTTAATTTCTGTGGAGTACTTTTGTTCTACTCGGCATATTTAGTTTTATTATTGCATTCCTGATTTCAGGCAAGAATTGTCCATGACCTTTCTGCTTTCGTTAACCACTGACTCCTGGCCAATATTGGCAGTACCTGTATAGACTATCAGCAATGTTTAGACACATATAACTCACATCTTGTCAGATCTTTGTTTTAAACGTGCATTCTCTCAGTTGGCCAATGTGGAGGTATTGCTGGATAAAATGTAAAGCATTATGTAAGCCATTTGGGCAACAAGAAATATAGATAACACTTTAAGAGGAGATTTGGGATGCGTTTTGGAAATCAGAATAATTTGAGGACTTAAAATATATTCTCCATACTAGCAGAAGTAAGACAATATTGACTGGTGTGTGTTAGTGAATTTTTTATAAGGATTTATCTCCACAAACATTCATAATATTTTATTTCCAATATATTTTATGTTTTAATTTTGTGCTTTGAAATCAAACCTAATTCTTGATTTATAAGAAGTTACTTATTAACCTTGATGAACATTAGAAATGGAAATTTTCGGCTTACAGTTTTAAAACTCTCTCCAGAATGAAAGCAGAGGCACTCAATTCTACGTGAAATGTTGAAGTCAGTTGTCAGATGCAACTACTAACTTGGTGAAAATTAACCAAACAAGCACATATACCTTCTGTGAGGTGAACACATAGGTGATTTTCTGGAATTATTTGATTTGAAGCAAACTATTCCTTCCTGGCTGACATCAGCCTTCATATTTAATTTGAATATAGATGACTTATTTTTTCCTTTCCAGATTATTTTAATAAACATTGAATAAAAATCAATTATAAAAACTGAAAAAGTTTTATTTTTGCATTTAATAGCTAGTGTCACCTGCATGTGACTTACGAAGATATAAATCCAGCTTTAATTTCTCAAGTTTGTAACCTTCTGCATGGCATTAGTTACACTGGCCAACTATGTTTTTTGGCCGACTGTTTTCAGAGCAAAACACGGTGATCCCCTGATTCAGAATAGAAAATGTTACAAGGAGTCCTCTGATTGCAGACACTTTTATAGACATTCTACATTGGAAAAGATCTCCATGTAACTCTTAAGGAGTGATATGCAAGCAGGTTGTATGGGATGTCCACCCACTTTGATGGACATGCTGACAATTACATCCAGAATTGGGGAGGAAAATGAGAATTTGCCCAAAAGGGACATTGCCTCACTCATACT
Organism: Rhinolophus ferrumequinum; assembly: GCF_004115265.2. Lineage (NCBI taxonomy): Eukaryota > Metazoa > Chordata > Mammalia > Chiroptera > Rhinolophidae > Rhinolophus > Rhinolophus ferrumequinum. Next base: position 16,690,595 of record NC_046299.1, on the reverse strand, counting down.
CAGTCCTTTTCTGAAAAAAGGATGGAATTTCTAACATCTGTGCCAGTTTCTAACATAAGTTTTAGTCCATTTTTAGGGGAAACAGGGATACAATTGTAGAAGGAATTTTGAAAATTTTAAATACCATCTTAAACTGCACATAAGACAAGCATTCAGCAGGAGAAAACATCTGAGAGGATTAAGCGTTTACCCAAAACAGGGAAGAAGAGAGGGTGGGCTCTTAGCATTCTGCAAAGTTTCTTTGCTTCTCTAGAAAGCCTCTTAAGCGTGTTTGTTTTAAAGGAAATTTTGCTTAAGGGTTTGTTGTGATAAGTATTTTTAGATAGTAAGGGTAGCCATCCAGTTATGAGTTTTTCTCAAATGTCCAAAGAGATCAGTATTATGAAATGTAGTACATTATTCCCATTAGTCATGGTAAATGACTGTACATATGGTGTACACAGAGCTGTTCTAATGGCAGTGCTGTAGGGAAAAGAAAGAAGAAAAGTTCTATCACCCATTTTATTCTTCTATCCCCTCATTCTTTTGCTACCTCCTGAGCAGTTTATCAAACTAATAATTTTAGAAGCCCAAATCTGTCAGTTGGAATGTGACCTCAGATCTGTTAAGATCTCTTTGTCTTTCTTACAGTTACCAGGTGGAAAAGAAACCCACCAGATTTGACTCACAGTGAAATGATCCCACATTATCGAGTTTCTCTCCCCCCTGCCCCTGATTTATTTTTCTTGCGACTATAAGTTCTTGACTCCAGTTAAACTAATATTTCTTCCTTGTCCACGACAAGTAATTCTCAAGTAGACAAACCAATATAGCTCCATTCACAGCTTTGATAAACAAGAATCCACAAAATGTTCGGGAACTGGGGTCTAATCAAGGGACAAATGGATTAAACTAAACATAGAAAGCAAGAATGGAAGAATCTTGAGATGGTGGGGTTAAAACTCCAAAGAGAAATTCAGAGGCACGTCCCACTTCTCCCTTCATCACCCTGGTCTCCCAGCCAGACAAAAGCTCGAAGGGGTCTTCAGTGCCGCAAAATCTCGTTTAATCTGATTTCTATTTCCTGGTAATTATCTTGTTTGGGATGGTATAACTGATAGGATTTTGTGTGTTTTAACAGGGAAAGTTGTGGATCCACAGCTGGTGTGAGTGACTGGTAGCTGTGTTTAGAATAGCATGTTGAAAAGTTTTGCAGCAAGTAAAGTGATCCGTATTCAGAATCAGAGCAAAGACGGTAATTAGTGGTTTGTAGAAAGAAGCACATGGCGATTCCCTTTCTGGTTAATGAACCTGACTGGATCTTGGTGATATGTGTGTTATCCTGGGAACCTAATATTGCTTGTTCCCACCAGTGAGAAGACTGGGAAATCCTGACTTTAATTAAACAGGCACATTTTTGAATCAGGAATGTGAATTAGATTTCCAACACCACCAAGGGGGTATTGGCAGTGGGCTGATATTTTGCCTGGCTCAGTGGGTGGTCACTGTTTAAATTCTACCCAACTAAGGTTTCAGTCTTTGACATTTACAGACAGCAAGTTTGGGGACAAGTCATCACTGCCAGCTGTTTGAGAAGGAGGTGGAAGGGAAGGACCCCTCTCACTCCTCCAGTATTTTCTTTATGTATTTTGGATATGATATATATTGCTATGAATATGATGCATATTCTAATATGATAAAGTCTTTACAGCAGCAGAAGTTATAACCAAGTTAATTGATCCTCCTCTTTCCTATATTCCGCTGGTTTTTATAAGATAAATAAGTCCCTGGATGGTTTACAAGGCAACTTTTCAACTCACTGACAGCAGATCTGTCAGGGAGATGGTACATACTGCTGTGAATATATTTTATGAGCAAAAAGGGAGCCGTTAGGCAACTTGCATGAGGAGGTGTTAATAACTTGTAGCTCAGTTTGCCGAATAAATCTTCCCATGTGTTCAGGAACAAAAGGCTGAGGGTCGTGCATGTGTTTGAGGGGTGGTTGTCACTCCATAAAGATAGTTTTCACGCCACTTTGCCCTTCTTTTCATGTGGGTATTTGCTTTAAGGATGCACGAGGCCATTTGCTGCTGCCCTTTCTTTGCACCTGCTTTCTCTCGATCATAGTAAAGACCCATCAGTTATCAGTTGCTACTTCCCACTCTAGCCCAAACCTGGAAACCGCCTCTCACAGCAGTCTGGACATCTTAAATACTACTTTCTGATTTTGCAACTTGTCTATAGACTCTTTCCCAAATTTGTTTTCGGCTCTTATTAGATCTGCTCTTAATCCTGACTCCAAGTGTCATGACACTGAAGGAGTAGATAAGGTAATATATATATTAAACATGTATTAATTTCACTAAGTTACTTCTTTTGGTTTATTTTGAATTTATTACTGAATAGAACGATTTAGGATCTGCCTGGTGTTGTTCAATGTAAAATGAGCATCTTTGCTCTAAATTAATTATTGTGTTTCTGACAAAGAGGGTCACAGAGGAAAAGAAAACCCTAAATTGGGAGTGGGTGACCGGGACAAGCCAATTAATCTTCCTAATCCAGCCTCTCCAGGGATTCAAAATGATCGATGGCAGCGCTTTACAAGAATAAAATTGTGAACCTCCAAGAATATTGCTGAGTGATCATCAGTGTAGAATGCCTTCCTTTTCTCCCTGTACACCTGATAGAGAATATATCCCATATCGTTTATATTTTTGCAGTGGACACAGTTACCTCTTTGTGAGAGTGATCACTCATAAAAATAGCAACAACCGTAAGAAGAGAATTAAATGCTTTCTCCAACATTTGCAAAGAATTATTTGAATCAGTGACATAATTTTAAGTGAGAAAAGCAGACGCTAGCGTTAGTGAGAAGGGCATTTTATACTGTTTTCAAACCACTGAAATTTGTAATAAATAAAAATTATTTTGAAATAATTATCTTAGAACGTTGAATACTTGAGTTTGCAAAAAAGAGTTCTGCTTTCAATTAAGAAGACAGCTCCAATCATTTCCATGTGTTTAAATTGGATTGTATTTAACACAGGTAGGTGGGAATGTGTTTGGTGATGTCATTGTTTTTAGAGGCAGAAACATGTAAACACAGGACCTATGGGCGTCTTCTAGGAGCCTGGCCGCGGCGCAGACGACGCCATAAACTGTGACATGCAGTCAGTCAGCAGTGTGGGCTGCAGAGACGGCCAGCCCAGAGCTCGCGGCCTGAAAAACACTTTGCGAAGAGATCATGGTTGTCCAGAAGTTGGGCCTTAGGTTTCCCTATGAAGCTCCGTGAACCGAAGAGACCAAATGTATCCAGTACCTCCTAAGGACTTGGGTCTCCTCAGGGCCCTGCACCCTCCCGGTTAGCAAGGTCACTGATTGCTGGCGTTACGGAGAACCTTTATTTGATACTGGAAATATTAGTTTTTAACCGTCTGCATAAAAAGAGAGAGGAGTTGTTTGATTGAATCTTGATTTATAGACTTTAAGTTATATACCCGAGAAGATTTATTGCAGCATTGTCTAGAAGAGCAAAAATTGGAAACCACCAAAATGTTCCTCAGTTGAAAAAATAAATCACTTGCATGTAATAACAGTTGTAGCATTCAACCATCAGGACGATGCTATTATCTTATATTTATTAATATGGAATATAAACTATATAATACTGTTAACTAAAAATAATTACACATGGCATGCGTACAAGTATCTCATGTATTATAGGAAAAATGGGTATGAGTGTGTGTGCGTGTTCCTGCAAGGCTGGAAAAACATCCAGAGAACATGTACAATGATGTTAACAGTGGTTCTAACTCTAGGTGGTGCAGTTATCGTGCTTTGTCTTTTCTTCTTCTTTTTTATACTTCCCATTTTTTTTTCAGTGAGCATGTAGTAACTTCATAATCGGAGAAAAGAAAACTTTCAATTTTTTTAGAACAAACATAGGAGAGATGTTTCATATTGGTATCGCACTGTTTTTAAGACTCAAGTGCCCAGTAGCATTTTAGATTTTAGACCTGGAAGGCGTCTGAGAGCTGCTGTAGCCCAGCCCTCCTGGTTTTCTCACTCGGTAAGGGAAGTGAGCATCAGAGAAGCCAACTGTGTTGTCTGAGGTCACAGAGCAAGATAGTAGTCAGGTTGGGATAGGAATCCTCATCTTTCTGTCTATTGCATTTTCTGCCAGCCTACCCTTTTGTAATAATGGGAGAAAGTGAAATGGAGAGCATTTTTAAACTATGTATCCACTGGCTCTAGTCTGATCACACCCCCAGTGAGATTTTGAAAAGCACCCTTGGGTATGTTATGTCCTCCCCGCTCTCCCCCATAGGTTTTTGCGTGTGGTAGTAGACTAGGTCTCCCCACGCGTCTCATGCTCTGTTCCATCTGCCAAACTGAAACCAAGCATCACATTTTTTCCCCCTGAACTATTTGCAAGTAAGTGGCATACCATAAATCTAAGGAAATTAATTGTAATTAAATAATTTTTTTTCTAATAAACACTAGATTGCTAACTTTTTCCAAGTGTCTTAAAAATGTCTCATGGGTATTTTTGAAAATCCCTGGCTTTGCATTTGTTTATGACGTCTCTTTGAATTTAGCAAGTGTACTCGCCTTTTTCTGTTCTTCATGTCTGAAGATTTCAGGCTAGTTGTCTTGTAGAATGAACCACGATCCAGACATGTCTCTTGTTTCTACTGACCAGATTCAGGTTAAGCGTTTTGGCCAGGGTGTGCAGTGGGCCATGTGTGTTCCACCACATCTGATTCCTTTATTTAACGTGCTTACTGCCAGCTCTCTCCATCATCATGGCACATTTTTCTCTTTGTGATGAGGGACTTGTGTGGGAGTAATATGGTGAGACCCTCTGAATATCCTGTTTCCCAACAAACTTTCGTCTAGTGGTTTTATCTTTTAATTTGCTGATAATTTAAAAAAGTCCCTTCGATGAAATATGTGGAATTGAAATGATAGCTAAGTATCACTTTAGAATGGATATAGTTTAAATCTGACAGCCTTGCAAATATGCTTGTGTTATACTAGCCCGTACATATTATCTGGAGCCTCTGGATTTTTGTAGTCCCGTCTTGATAGGAACTTATCGGATGGGCTAGCTACTTCCTACTTAACTTCTACAGCAGGCATTCTGTCACAGGCTGCGGTCCTTTTTAATGTCCATACAAAATGAATACAAACTCCCTTTAATGCTAATGGCAGTGAGTGGATGCTAATGTAATTTTTGCTAGCTCACACATTTTTTTTTGGCACCCTCTTAAAGCTATATTGACTCTTTGCAAAAAACCTTTTATCTTTCTTTTCAAAATCACTATATGAAGTCGACTTTAAAAATGACTGATGACTTGCCCTGGAGCCTTAAGTGGGTAAGTCCTGGAGATGGTCTGTGACTACCAGTTTGTTCATGCTTTTTAGATTTAAGTTACATAGCTATTTTTGCCTCTTCCAGATTGGTACTCTTATTTTCATGCAGAAAATATGTATGGGTGGGGAAAGTGGTGTGGAGAAGTTAAAAGAATCAGGAGCAGGCTCTGTGTTCTAGAATCAGCTTTGCCACCACTAACCCTTAGCCTCAGTGTTCTCATCTGTAAAAGGGAACAGTAAGATCAGGTGAATAATGGTTAACATTCATTGAGGGCTTCCTGTGTGCCAGCTACTATTCTAGCACTTTGTGTATGTTTTATCCATTTAATCATTTAATCCAACAATAATCCTGAAGTAGTGCTGTTATTTCCCCCATTTTACAGATGAGGAAATCAAGTCACAAACTTACAAGGACTCAGCAAAGCTAAGAAAAATAATATTTATGCAAGAACCTGTGGGGTGGGGCTGGGATGGGAAAATGTTATGTATATTCAGGTAATCATATCATCTCTGTAAATATCTGTGTCCTCAAAATAATTTCTAGAAAACCCATCATTTACAAAGAAAATATAATAGAAAAATATTGCTGAAATAAATTTGAAAGTAGGTCAAATTTAATTTGGGACAAACTAAGCAATCCAATTAAAACCATTTTTGGGGGGTTTCTCCCCCACCCTCCTTTTTCTCGTAATTTAAGTATGCCTTTCGGTTTAAAGTGAAATCCATATCCCAATTTAAATTCCACGAGCAAATCTGACGTTGGCATTGACTCACTGTCTTACTCTGCTTGTTATGCATGTTAGGCAAGATCTGAATTTGATGCTCACTGAGAGTATATAAACACTTATAATCCTCTCAGCATGTGCTAAAATAATAACAGATAGGATAGTTTGATTTGCAAAGTGAGTGTCTGCCAAGTTCTACTAGACATTTCTGAACCAATTCAGAAAACCAGGATTCAGCAATGATTAAAGTGTCCTAGGTTCCTTCCTATTTATAGCAAAAAGAATTCCTGACTTGAAACACAGCCACATCAAGCTTGCTTAGTCTCCACCAGATGTACTTCTTGAAAGGTCTTAGCAGACATTGTTACAGGTGTTCTTTTGCTTTAAGAAACCATGGCATGTAAAAACCAGACTTATTAGAATCAATAAATCAGGAAAGGATTGTTTGCTTTTGACATGTGAAAGGGTTTACAGTAAAGACCTTTAAACAGTGAGTTTCTTGGCGTATTTCAAATAGAAATTTAGTAAGTCTAAGAATTTAGAGATCCAATGGTAATTTTAAAAACTTTTTTGTCTTTTTACAGAGGCATAATTAAAATATACTAAACTGCACATGTTTAAAGCGTCCATCAAACAATCAAGATAATAAAATATTTTTGTCACACTCAAAAGTTTCTTACTGCCTTTTATAATTTATCCTTCTTGCTTTCCCTTAATCTCCTCCCCTTAAGCAATTACTGATCTGCTTTCTATCACTATAGATGAGTGCATTTTTTAGAACTTTATGCAAATGGAATCACAGTACTCTGTTTTTTTGTTTTTTTGTTTTTTTTTTCCTTTGGCTTGGCTTGGCTTCTTTCACTCAGTATAATGATTTTTTTCAGAAATAATATTTTTAAAACTTGGGATAAAATACACATGATGCAACATTTACCATTTTTACTATTTTAAAGTATAATCACTGGTACTAAGTACATTCACAATGCTGTGTAACCATAACCACTGTCTAGTTCCAGAGCATTTGCATCACCCTAAAAGGAAACCCTGTATCCATTAAGCAGTTATTCCCCATTCCCTCCACCCCACTCTTCCCCCAGGCCACTGGCAACTACTAATCTGCTTTCTGTCTCTATGGATTTGCCTATTCTGGACATTTCGTATCAGTGGAATCATATAATATGTGGCCTTTTGAATCAGGCTTTCTTTTACTTAGCATAATGTTTTCAAGTTTCATCCATGTTATAGCATATATCAGTGCTTCATTCCTTTTTATTGCTGAATAATATTCCATTGAATGGACAGACAACATTTTGTTTATCCATTCATCAGTTGGTAGATTGGGTTATTTCCACTTTTTGACTATTGTGAATAGTCCTACTCTGAATATTTGTACACAAGTTTTTGCTTGAACATCTGTTTTCTGTTCTTTTGGGTATAGTATATCTTGGAGTGAAATTGCTGAGTCATATGGTAACTCTATATATAACTTATTGAGGAAACTCCAAAATGTTTTCCAAAGAGGCAGCACCATTTTACTTTCTCACCAGCAATGAAGGCGAGTTCCAGTTGCTCCAGAACCTTGTCGACAGTTGTTACTTTCCGTTTTTTAAATTATGGCTACCCTAGCAGGTATAACGTATTATCTCATTGTAGTTTTGATTTGTACTGACTAATGCTGTTGATTTGTACTGACTAATGCTATCTTTTCATGTGCTTGTTGGCTATTTGTGTATCTTCTTTGGACAAATGTCTATTCATATCCTTTGTCCATTTTTCATTTGAGTGTGTCTTTTTGTTGTGAAATGGTAAGAGTTCTTTATAAATTCTGGATACCTGACTTTTATCAGACTTATGATTTGCAAATATTTTCTCCCATTCTGTGGGGTTTCTTTCAGCATAGTGATTTTAAGATTCATCTTTTATATATATATATATATATATATATATATATATATATATATCTCAAAAGTTTGGTCCTTTTTATTGTTATGTCATATTCAATTTTATGGATATATCATAAAATATACTAAACTGTACATGATTAAAGCATCCATCAAACAATCAAGATAATAAAATATTTTTGTCACACTCAAAAGTTTCTTACTGCCTTTTATAATTTATCCTTCATTCCTTCATAATGAATTTATCCTTCATAATGAATTTATCCTTCATTATATAATTTATCATAAACATTCATTCACCTATTGGTGGATATTTAGATTTCCAGTTTTTGACTATTACAAATAAAGCTGGTATAAACAAACATTCCTTTGCAAGTTTTTTTTGTGTGTGTGTTTTTTTCCCCCCCAGTTCTCTCCCTTATCATTTATTCTGGGGGAAGCTAAAAAAAAAAAAAAAAAAAAATCCCAAAATGACCACACATTGGTCTAGGCCACATTATAAATGCAAATATTGGTGTGAGATTTCAGTGGAGACAAGAACACTTGTTTAAAACAAAACAAAACAAAATAAAAAGCCCCAAACAAAAAACCCCAATCAAGGTCATAAGAAAGGCTCCCAATTTAACTGTCCCTATTTGTCCGCCCTTACTCACCACCTGAGACCGTTCATTTTAAAGTTTTCTGAGGTGTAAAAGCGGTCAGAGAAGCAGAAGCAGGGATGAATGGGAGCAGGAGCAGGAGAGAGTCAGAAGACAGGAAGGAGCCAAGATGTACTTGAGAAAAGCAGTGATTCCTCCTTTGATAGCTCTCAGGGGATGATGGAGAATGCCTGGGAGATCAGTATGTGGCTTACACAGAAGTTGCTTTTTGAGAAGTAATAGGAAAGACTAGCACGAGGAACATAAGACGATGAGAGTCTAAATTTCTTTCCCACCCCTTTCTTCCGCCTCCCCCCCACTCTGATTCAAGCCCTTGTTTCTCAGTCTAGTTGTGTAGGACACAACTCCCTGGCCCATGCTGGTATTATGAGCCTTGTGCTCCCCCGGCTGAGGCAGTCGGTCACTGGTCATCGGTCGGCAGCTCACAGCAGCTCTCACCAGCTGCTGGCTGCTCACGATGGCTGCTGGCCACTCCCGGCAGCACTCGGTAGCCCACGGCAGCTTACACCAAGCTCCGGCGGCTAATGGCAGCCCAGCTCCAGGGAGAGCTGTTGTTCACAATCTTAGCAGTAGAGGGCGCAGCTCACTGGCCCACGTGGGAATCGAACCGGTGACCTCAGCGTTAGGAGCGTGGCGCTCCAACCACCTGAGCCATCCAGCCACTCCTAAATTTTTAAAGCTTCAGTATTTCAACAGAATGTGTATATGTTTGAACTCTCAGGAAGAAAGTTCCTGAAAGGGAGAAACTAGGACACATAAAAGACTTGGGAATTCCTACAACCCCTAAGTGTTTCCTGCTCCAGGAAGTCCCTTCATGTGCTTGTTGGAGGTCATACCTTTTTTCCCTATTACTGGTGCAAAATGATTCATCACCTCCCCAAAGATTCTTTTCAAAGGATTTTCCCACTTACTAGTCACCAAGCAGTCCTGTTCTTTAGTGGCCTGTGGACTCACTCCCAGCTACCCACTGTGGGGTAAAAAATGAAGGAATCCTCTTCTAGACTGGCCCCAGTAACTCATAATTAAGTAAGAGGAGAGGTTGGCAGCCTCCTGGAAATTAGAACAACTTCAGAGACTAAATCTACCTTTCAAGGGTGGAGAGTTTATTCATATATGCCACATTAGGATAATAAGAATTAAGGGTAGAAATCTCACACTCTTCCTCATACCTACCCTCCTGCCCAACCAGATTCCAGACATTTTGTCACTGTCATTGCCATTTTGCTAAATGGAGACCCCTAGGCACTCATCACATAGGCAACTGCATATGTCATAAAAATGCACTACAACTTTTCCGTTAAAAGCCTCTTTTTCTCTGGCTACATTGGTAATTCTCTAGTTAGTTCAATATGTTAAAGGCTGCAGCAGCATGCACGAGAATTTCACTTCTTTTTTTTTTTTTTTAAGTTAAGAAAGGTCTCCAGGAGATGGTGAGTTTTATTTTGTCTTGTCTGGATAGAGGTTTGATTTGTTCTAGAATGTTCCAGGGTAGCGAGAGACTCAGAAAAAGCACAGGATGTATTGGTCTATTCGGTGTAATCTTCTCCATCGTTTTCACCTTTGCATCGAGGGAGAGAGCAACATACTTGCTTGTAGAACTGAACTTGGAGGCTGGATTGTCTGCAGGTTTCTTTGGCTCAGATGCGGATTGAGAGTCTTGATCCTTTTTGCTTCCTTTCCTATCTGACTCCTTCCGGTGGTCTTTGTTCCCTCCATCTCCTACACCCTGGCTGTAGTTCCCACTTTGGCCTTTTGGGACACTCACCCCATCCACTTCACTTTCATCTTTCCTTGCTGGTCCCTCCCCAGATGGTTGAGCTGGAATCGCTTCCCCCCACCACCACTTGTAGGGGATGGCTGCTCTGAGTCGGAGCTCTGAGGTCCACAGGAGGGTTAGAACTTTGCTTTACCGAAGCATTCTCCTTTGGTGGATGGGCTGGCACTACCTTTAGAGGCCATTGAGGTTTGGGACACTTGGAAGTTGGAGAGTGACGGTCTTCCTCCTTACTGAGTGTTTCATTTTCTAGAGATTTCTCACTCTCCTTCTCGAATTTCTGCCAGATGTGGCTGATTGAGGGCCCCATCTGTGGTGACTCACTTCCTGTCCTCAATCATCTATCCTGGTCCTGGGTTTCTTCACTTTGCCAGGTTGGGTGTCTCTCCCGAGCCCATCCTTCTAGTTTTGGCTTATCCAGCTGATGCTGCAGTTTCTCCTCTTCCTTCTGTAGCCACTCTTCTACTTCTTGTTCTCTAGCAGCTGTGTCAACACGCTTTGTCCCCCAAAGATAGAGGCTCCTCGACTGGAGTGGAAGGTGCTGGAGGAATCATCTTCCTTAGGAGTGCTCTGAGGCTTTAGGTTCAATTTGGGTCTTTGGGGGAGGGGGACTTCTATCATCACGCCTACAATCATCCCGAGAGTAATCATCTCTGGAGCTCCATGATTGATCATCGTGTCTGGCATACTTGCCTTCACAGTGGTCCTCACCTCCTCTGTCATCATCATCCCTACGGTACCCACTACCAAATGCTCTTCTGCCACTGCCTATCCCAGAATCATAGCCTCTGTCATAGTCTCTGCCCTCTGTCATCATAGTGATGCCAGCCTCGAATCGATCCGTGTTCTGGCATGGGCCTTCAGAATAACTGGCCCGATACCCATCACAGTATCAGTCTGAATCATAATAATCTCAATACTTGTCTCCAAAGCTGTCATCTCTTCTTCTAGGTGGGTAGTCATCAAAGCTGTCTGTGGCAGGACGGGCCCTCCAGTCTGTATCTCTTTGGTCAGAATCCTGATTTCTATCTCGGCCAAAAAAATGATCATCTCTGTCTTTATCCTGTGCTTGATCAGCGATGTCCACTTGAATTCTTCTGTTACCTAGAGACTCTTCATTGAGGTTCAGGGCGTCGAGCAAAGACTCTAGGTCCTCAAGCTTAGCGTAACCAGAAACTTTCAACCTCTCTGGCTTGCTGGGTTCACATGGTAAACACTCTGCCCTGATATTTAATCCTTTAAAGAATTCCTTAATGGAATCTTCTTTCACATCATAGGGCAGGTTCCCTAGAAGAGCAGTCAAGGGTAGTAACTTGGGAAGACGGCTCCTGTCAATATTGGGTTCCTGAGCAGCCCATGGAGCAGTGGGCAGGATGGAGCCGTCAGTGGAGGTGCGCTATTCACATTGTCACCATTACTGTGCCAAGTGGTTGAAACATCTTCTAGGTTGTCTATTTCATCAGCTCAGCTGACTGGTTTGGGGACATAGGTGCTTCTTCTACCAGTCCCTCCGTTTTCAGCCAGAAAGTCTGTTAGGAAGATAGTCTTCCCCTTCTTATTCTTTTTTTTTTTTTTTTTTTTTTTTGCTGAGGCTGCCATGTTGGAAGAGAGAGATAACACAAAAGCTCCTTTGCAAGTTTTTGTATGGACATATCTTTTAGTTTTCTTGGGTAAATAACTAGGCCAGTGATACTTTAACCTTTTAGAAGCACAGATGTTATACATAAGAATCATTTTTTTTGGGTGAAAACACCTTTGAATTTTTATTATTAAGTCTTTGAATGGATCATGTTACTAGGACCCGTCAAGGTGTTTAAAGAACACAGACTTTTCCATCTTAGTGTTCAGGGTTGGTCACTCATTAGCTTAGTTTGTTTTTTTCTACTACTGATGAATCTTCCTTCAGTAATTTTTCACTTGACAAATACTTATTACCATGGAAGTGGGACACAAGATGAATAAGACAACACAACTGCAGAACTTCAAGCTGGAAGGGACCCTAGAGATCACCTAATTCAATTCTCTTGTTTTATAGAAAAGAAAGCCAGGTCCAGAAGGAAGACAAGATTTGCCAAAGGCCACTCAGCTATTAGGGAAGTTAAATGAGCAGAGAAAACTTCTGTGCTTGTGTCATGTTAAGTGTCCTACTGATGAGGCGTCTACAGATGCCACAGTGCCGAGGGTGAGTGAACAGCATTGTATTCCTGCCACACTGTAGGGTTCGTAGGGCACTCTTTCCCCTCCTAGGTTATCCCATTTAATCCTCCAACAACTCTGTGAAGTAGGTAGGGATTAAGCCAGAACTTGTAGTTCAGGGTCCCCTAGCCAATGATTGAAGAGCCCAGGCTCAGAGCCAGGCCTCTGACCTGCTCCACTTTGGGCTCCCCCCTTCCATGCCATCACCACTGCCTTAGCTCAGGCTTCCCAGATTCTCCCCCTGCTTCCAGCTGGGCCTGTCCTCAGATCTTTCTTTTCTCCACGCCAGCACAGCCTTACTCTTGTCATCTGCTTCCTTAAAGCCTTGCTCTAGCTTCTTGTTGCCTATAGGTTGAGATTCTGACTGTTTAGAAATCCTTCTGTATCTGCCCCATTAAGCTGTCCAGCCCTGGGCTTGCTCTCTTAGCTGCCCTCCTGCTCTTTCTACTACATCATCAGCTTCTCTCTCCTCAACTCAATCATTCCCTCCATCTTTATGGATTCTGCATAGACCTCACCTCTTCTAGGGAGCTTTCCCTGACTCCACGCAGGACGGGGGATTGGATGCCCCTTTCCTGTAATGCCTGTGGCCGCCACTGTAGCATGTACCCCACACTTAGCTCTTGTTGGTCTCTCCAAAGACCCTGTGAAGTCCTACGCACAGAGCCAGTGTCTTTCGTTTTGGTGTCCTCAGCACCTGGCAGGGTCCCTGGCACCTAGTTTGTTGAATACATGAGACGAGGAGCAAGTTAACTGCACCACGACTTGATCTAACTGGCTTTGTGATGAGAAAAACCACTCAGGATGGTCTCGTGGGTGAGAGTTGATATGAGACCGAAGCTTGGTTTTCTCCGACTTATGTTTTGTTCAGCTTGCCTGTCTGAGAGGGAGAGACACAAATACCCTGCCTTTATGTTTGGAGAGGTAGTATAATTGGGGGCACACGCCCAGGAAATAAGAAACCTGAGCTTTGGTCTGGGTTCCACCTTCAGTCCACTGTGTGAGCAGATGTAAGGCACTTAGTCTCAGGTCCCACGTTTGTTAAATGGGGGTCAGGGTGTGGGGTTGTTCTAGAATGTGGGGCTTGTTACAACAATCAGTGAGATGGCACGTGCACATGCTTTGATAGGAATAAGGTGCTGCATATGTGGGTATCAAATGCAGCCTTTTTTGTCTCACTCAGTCATCTCTAGCCAGGGACTGATCGTGCCTTTAAAGGTACAGGCAAATTCCAGGCTGAATTTCTTCTGTGAGATTCGATCCAAATAAGAGAACTGGTGGAAATGATCACCTGGAACACTCCTTAAGCTCTGTTGCATCAAAGCTTTCAATGATAGAAATTTCTGGATCACTCCTTATTTCAAGCAATTTCTAAAACAACACAACTCAAGGCAACTGCAGCACCGGGATACTTCATTATTACCTTGACATTTGCAATAATGACAGTTTAATTGTGGCAGTGGTAATGACAGTTGACCTGTGGCAGCCACAGAAAGGAGTTGTCCAGAAAATAAGATACTGTCCATGATTTCTCTATGAGACCTACTCCTACTACCCTATTCAAATTGCGTCCTGCACCTTCCCAGCCAATCTCCCTTACTTTGCCATGTTTTCTCTATAGCACTTGTCATCTTCTAACAGATTACATAATTTTGCTTACTTATTATGTTTTTATTGTCTATTATACCTCCTCCCACCTTGCCTGTGCCATGTAAGCTCTCCAAGAGCAGGGAAGTTTTATTTAAGAATAATACTAGAGGCAGCTCACTAAATATTTCTGAAAGGACTAGATGAACTGTTAATAAAAATGCCAAGCTTAGGCATTGTTACATGGTGGTATTTATTTCTTCTCTGAGCCCACCTAGGATGTGAATGATATGTGACTCCAGGATCTGAGTTTTGTGATTTAGGAAACTGAAATGAAAGTACAAGATGTTGGGAGATCATAGCCTCTGTGATTCTCCTGTGTGATTCTTGGAAGTAAACGAAGGTGCAGAACCTGGGTGGCTCCCCCAGCCCAGGTGTCGCTGACTGTTATCGTGGCCTGACTCTGATGGTGACCGGTCTAGTTGGACTCTGTTTGGCAGACACCTGAGCTGTGCATCTGGTGGGACCTTGACGGTGGATAAAGAGCAGGAAGGGCTCGGTCACACTCAATCCCTTGAAACTAGGGCCCCAAAACTGGGACAGCCACTTGTCCAGCAACAGGGAATTAGTAAATAGATTTGGCCACATCCTCCCGTACCATCTCTGTGTGCTGTTATAGAGAAATCTCAAGGATATGGGGAAAAAGCAGAGTGCAGAAAGTGTATACATTTCTACCTTTTGTGTAAGAAAAGGGGAGAGTAGGAATATATATGGATTTCATATTTGCCTTAGTTGCATAAAAATACTAGAAGGATAAACAAATAGAAAACCTAATAAATGATTAGCTATGAGTGCAGGTGGAGAGCAAGGTTGAGAGGGTAGAGGGCGTGGGGGTGAGACCCATGTTATAGCAGGTGAGGGAGGGGTGATGGAAGATGGAGGAGAGGCTCCAGGAAGGACTGGTCCAGCTGTCTGAGGAGGTCACCCTGAGCTGATTTTGCATCTATGTCCAGGGGCTTGACAGGTTGATGGAGGAGGGAGGGGTCTAGATGGGAGGAGAGCATCCTAGGTAGAAATGCATTTTCAGAGATGAGAAAGACCATGGTGAACTAGCAGCCTCAGAGGAATTCCAGTTGGCTGGAGGTCAGAGTGTGTTTTTAATTAAGGGGCACTGACATGGGCTGGGGTAATTGGGGGATAGTTAGAGAGCTGAGGATGTGAAATAAGGCAGGATGCTGGTGACACAGAGCCATGCTTCTCAAGGTAAAGAGTTTGGATGTTATCTTTTGAGTGGCTGTTTGTCAGCATGGGTCTGATGTAATAAGATTGGTGTTCTGGAAGATTACATGGTATTGGGGAAAGAGGATAATCAGCAGAGGTGTGTTTGTATGTGTGCGCGGGCGTGCGTGTGTGTGTGTGTGTGTGTGTGTGTGTAGGTGTGCAGCTGGAGGTGGCGATGTCAGTTAGGAGGCCCCTCTGCACTCAGGTAATGAGCATCTGAAATGAGGAAGCACCATAGCACGACAGTAAAAGGTAGGTCCTGCAGTGGGGATGCCTAGGTTTGCGTCCTGGCTCCCTGCTTACTTGCAAGCTGTGTAGCCTTGGACAACTTGCTTAACCTCTGTACACGTCCATTTCTTTGGGTGTAAAATGGGGCTGATAGGGCATCCACCTTATAGTGTTATTGTGAGGAGTAAATGAGATCATGGATGTTAAGTGGCCTTAAATGTTGGCTACTTGTATTAAGGTTGTGGCAGTGGTGAGGGAGCGCAGGGGCCAGACGAGAGACATTAGAAGGATTGAGCAGGAATCGCCGACCAAGTCTCCATGCCGCCTAGTCTCATATGCTGGGGGTCCAGGAAAGGGACACTTGGGTTATGCTCTTCAGTGGTGTGGGTATGGATAGGCGCCAGCACTCAAACTACACTAGATCTGTGATTTGTTAAAAGGATGAAAAGGGATTAGGAAAGGAAGAAGCGCTGAGAAGCCCCCACCCCTCCACACTTTGGTTTTCCAACTCAGGGAACCAATTGTGGTTCACAGAGGCCCAAACTAACCTATATTTTCAACCTAAATATTTGACACTGTGCCTAACTCCTCTGACATAGAATTATATGTAAATTATATGTAAAGTGTAAGTCAGGAAAGGCTGGGGATAAGGATATTTCC
Source organism: Rhinolophus ferrumequinum (assembly GCF_004115265.2). Classification (NCBI taxonomy): domain Eukaryota; kingdom Metazoa; phylum Chordata; class Mammalia; order Chiroptera; family Rhinolophidae; genus Rhinolophus; species Rhinolophus ferrumequinum. The sequence goes on along the minus strand of NC_046299.1, from coordinate 16,674,229 downwards.
TTGAGCACATTACGGCCCTTTCTCAAAAACAGTTTCCTAAAATGTAGAGAATTGAATTAGTTTTCATTAAAAACCCCAGGGATTTTTAATTAAGGCCCCTGACATTTCAGAGTTTTTTTTTTCTTGTTGAAGTCAGCATGTAAAACATATCACTTCGTGGTGGGAATGTAAAAACGGTACCACTTCTATAAAGGGATATTTGGCAATATCTAGCAAACTAAAATGTGCATAATTTTTGACCAAACAATTCTTTTTATGAGCTCTATCCCAAAGATACACAGGCAAAAATAAGAAAAGATATATGCACGAGGCTTTCCATTGTGGCATTATTTGTAATAGCAAAGACTGGAAACAACCCAAATATCCACCAATAGTTGAAGAAATTACAGGACGTCCATACAGTGGGATTCTCTGTAGCTAGAAAAAGGAAGGAGGAGGATCTCTATATATACTGCTATGGGATGATTTCTATGGTATATTGTTAAGTGATAAAGGCAGGGTGCCGAAAAAATAGATAGGATGGTGCCCTCTATCTGAGAAATACATGTGTATTTGTTTATAATTCAAAGAAATGGCAGAGTAAATCAACAAAAATGATTACTTGTACAGGGAGGGAGGAAATGGAAGGATTGGCCAGATAGTCTAGATAGAAGCTAGACTTTTTTGAATGTATTTTGTTTTGTTAGACTTGACTTTGGAACCCTATAGATGCTTTTCTTAACTATAAACAAAATTTAATTAAGATAGAAAAAAAAATCCTCCCAAATCAAGAGCAAAATGAAGCAAATTTTATGTATCAAATTGGTCATTTAACCATACAAAATTATTTCAGATAACTTTAAAACACAACAATTAGATTATACATCTATAGTGGAATCTATCTTAAGGTCAAAACAAATTCCAAATAAATCTTAAGCCGTTTTTAGTAATATTGTTAGTAATAATATCGGTATTACTATTCTGAATTATATATATATAAAATAAATAATTATGTTAAAATCATCAGAAACCAATATTTTTAGTATGCTAAAAGAGATGGAAGTTTTATAATCAATGATGTTGAGTAAAAATCTTGCAATCCTAAATATGAACTGGAAATGTCAGTATGAACTCTTGATAGATGTTTTCTTTAACAAATGAAGTATTTCCTAACTCTGACCACTGAAAAGCCTAGAAATAATGACCAACTCAGTAGCAACAGCACCTGTAACATCCAGACTGCGTGGTCTTTAAATATAATTTCCCATTAAAAGGCATTAAGAGTCTTCAGAAAAATGGCTGATTATAGGTCTGGAACAGGAAATGTACAAAATGAGTTGGAATATCTTGTATCAGGAAGTAAAGAAGCTATCAAAGACTACTTTTGTCCTCTCGAAAGGACGCAGGAGCTAAGTTGAAGGGCCTCCCTCCCATTGTCCAAATATGGAAGACTTTGAGCATTCAAAAGAAAAACTAGAGTGGATTAATATACATCATACATCAAATATATTACACTGTGTAAAATCCCTGGGTAAAAAATTCAGTGGTCTCCATTGGAAGATGTGGGGGAACCAACTCATTCTGAAAATTGGTCAAGGAAGGGAAGGAATCAGATATTTATTCTGTCCTTTCTTACTGGTTACCTTAGGATGTCCAAATTGTTGGTGAGGCAACATTCTTCTTTATAAAAGAATTCTATCCAATGAATAAAGAAGGCATTATAGAATTGGAACTTCACCATTTTGTATCCCTTAGTGAAATAATGCGTTTAGACAACATGGTTATCAAATGGCTGCTAAAACATTAGGTAAAGCTGATGGGAAACTTTATAATGGTTGGATTAGCTGATGACATTCAAACCCACTGATCAATCTTAATGTGACAGAAGAGAAAGAGTCCAGGCATCATGTGCCTATTGAGGTGATGTAGCGGGAAGTACATAGCACTATCAGAAATAGAACCTGAATCTTTGCCAGTCTCAAGATCTAACTACCAGTTTATAGAAAATACAGGGGACAGAGGAGCATGTTAAAACAACACCATGGAGATAAATATCAACCAACTGGAATGTGGGACATTCTTCAGGCCAGAAAACCTGGTTTCTTTAACAAATAAATTTTTGTAAGAATAAGAATAGCAGGAGGGGTTGTCTGTAGATTAAAAGAGATTAAAAATATTTATCAGCAAAATGCAGTCTATAATCTTTGAATCCTAGCACAAACAAACCAACTAATAAAAATTATGAGATTTATTAAGAAGACACTTGAACACACTGGATAGTGAGGCTAAAGAATTATTTCTTTGTGTATTAATTCATGTTGTTATTTATTTATAGTTGTGATAATGATACTGTGATTGTGTTAAAATTAAAAAAAGTTACTCTGTTTTAGAGCTATGTGCTAAAGTATTTATAGATGAAATGATGTATCTGTAATTAGCTTCAAAAAAACAGTGTGGAGGGTGAGAATGGCTAGTCAGTACAGAGTGAATAAGAGTGACCAAAAGTTAATAATTGTTGCAGCTGGGTGATGGGGACATGGGATTTCATTATACCATCCTCTCTACCTTTGTATAATTAGAAAATGTCCATAATAAAACTAAAATAAAAAAACCTACCAGCTCAGTCAGTTGTTCAGTCCTGATTTTAGCTGTCCCTGAATTTAATTTTGGGCTGTGGAGTATACTCTTGAAATCACCTGGGTAGTGATTAGAAGGGGTAGGATGTTAACTCACATCTCTCTGGCCCCAAAGCTCAAGGTCTTTCCATCTTACTCTGTAGAATTTATGTATTTCTGTGGCCAAACTATTGTGGGATTGTTTAGACTGAGGGTTTATTGGATTCCACAAACAGCCATCATACAAAGTTGGGAAAATGTGGGCAAAAGCAAAATGAGAACCAAAAATCAGAACCAAAACATCAAAGTTGGTCTTCCTCTGAGGGAGAGAAATTTAGCCCAGTGAAGGGCAGGAAGATGGAAAGACTGCATACCTCCCACCTTGACCTGGTGGGGCCTTTCCTATTGCACCAGCCCGGGTTTGGGATTGAGAGACCTGTGTGAAAAGAGCATGGCCTGTCACTTACTAGCTTTGTCACCTGACAGTTCTGTGCCTCAGTTTCTTCAACCAACCTCCAATGGTTGTTGGGAGGATTACATGAGCTTGTAAGGCCTCAGATGTATAGTTAGAAGAGAAAGCTGAAGCATGGTTCACTGAGTTCCTAAGAATCCCAAAACTGGGCTGGACATTGAGTGTTTGGAAATGCCTTATGACCTGACACCTCCTCCCCAGCCCCAGCCCTAGCGCACATTCTCCAGCACTTTCTCCAGGACCTGGCGTTGACTAAGTTTGGAATTGCCATTTAGGAGGCTCAGCAATCTAAGACGATCATTTTTCCACCTGGCCAGGTTTTATTTTGTTGCATGACTTGATAGCTAACAGCAGCTGGCGAAGACCCTTCTTAGGTGGGTCCATGTAAAAGTCCAACTGGATAGCTGGAGGCAACTTGAACTTTGCCGTCTTTGAGACTGGGAGGCAAAGGTGAAATTACTCGTCTTTTCTGAAGGAAGCGCCACATTTTCTCCCTTCTACCCTGTTTACCTCTTACAGCCATAATTCACTCCCCTTTCCTCACTAAGTCTCAAAACACGCAGGGCTCCATCCTGCAACGTGGATCTTTTCTGGAGCCCTTTAAGAGTTCTTGGCCAGTGCCCTTGGTTGAGTCACTTGGTCACCTGGGAAGTGTCCAGGAGCCATACCTTGTGGCCTTTGATCCCTGGGCGTCCGGCTCATTTTCCCCCACTGCATGTGGCCTGCCCCCTTGCCAGGGCTTGGGTGTGAGGCAGCCGAAGGCCCTGGGCAGTTCAGCCAGAGGGAGCCCTGATTTACGAACTGTCCATATTTAACCGAGGCTACAGCACTTTTATTAATAGAACATGCTGCATTTCCTTTTTATAAAAATATAAAGATCATTGCACTCAGGAAAATGCCCGGTGACTTTCTGTCTTTAGGGCATGTTCATCACCAGGCTAAAATTAAAAGTGAAGTCAGGCTCGTCTTGAGTCTATTTTTAACTGAGTTTAGCATATGAATGTGAACGTGAAGTCTTTCTTTAGATCTCGCTTAACTCAATTATTTACTTATGCGAAGCATCCCGCCTGGAATTCTGAACTGTGGCTGCGTCTACCTATTGTAAGAGGCCGACAAGGAAGTTAGGGACGGGTAGCCCTAACGCTGCTGAGTTTGGGTGTCTTCTCCCCACGCCAGCTTCACTTATTTGGGGAAAGTTGAGGTAGAGATAGCTATTATACTGGGGGTGGGGGCGTGGGGTGAAGAACGAGAAAACACAACCAACCAACCAAGCAACCTATGGCCATCTTGTGATATTTAGATATTCAATAGCCCTAAGTAGTACATATTTTTCTAGGGGCTCCAGTTTAGAAGCAGCAACGTGGGTTGAAGGGGAGACACTGGATTGCAGGGGAGACTTTGTCATTCAAGCAGAAAGTGCGAATGGCCCTGGCATACCACCAGAGACTTGGGACAACAGGTGGAGGGAGGGAGAGGGAAAAAAACGTAACAAGTGTCATTCCTGTCCAGAGAGTTCACGCTGAGTGATGAGACTGCTAGGGAAAACTTTCAGAAACCCTCTTAAATTCCCTCTTTGAAATCTTTTTAATGTCTGCTCTTTGAGGCCTGTGAAAGGAGGGGAGGGCAGAGGGCAGAGTTGATCCTAAATCTTAAGATTCTTTGGCCTAAAGTTTCACTTGAAGGCAGGGACTGACTGACAAAGGCTCTTTTTGAACTTCTGCTGAGGGCAGTTCCCTGTGGACATTTTTTGAGTAAAACACATTTTAAAAAAGCTCGTGTATCATGATAAGTCCACACCCGGGTTTTGTTTTGTTCTGTTAGAAAATTGATTTTTAAAATGGCGGTTTTGTGTGAAACATACTGCCGGCTCGTTCCAGTCGTGTCATTTTTCTTTCCACTTTTACACGAATGTGTTTATATTCAGTTCATGTCCTGAACTCCTTCAAGGCATTGTCGCTTTTAAGCAGAGGAAAAATCTTCCTTCTATTTTTTTTGGTGTGCCACCAAAGCCATCTTTGAGGATAAGCGGAAGATTAATTTAAAATGCCAATTACTTTTGCTAATCTGTTGATGGTGAGGTTGATTATGGCTAGAGAACTTTGACAGTGTTTCCAGATAGAGTCTGAGAGGGGAGCATGGGGAAGGTGTGTGTGTGTGTGTGTGTGTGTGTGTGTGTGTGAGTGTGTGGCAGGATGGTCATTTTACTTTTGGGGACTAGGAATGATATTTAAACACTAAGTTCCTTCCATATATTATTTGCATTTTCTGTTAAAAGCAATCAACATGAAGTACGATGTGTTTATAGTCCACTGCCATCTGTCTGAAAAATGTCTTATGGGTTTTTGCCTGCAGTTCAGCAAACCATTTACATGCTTTAATGATCTTTTCAATCAAACTTTGGATTCTTACAACGCTTGTAGGCTCAGAATGTTGTTTTCAATTTTGAAAACTTTTCACGTTCATTTGGCTGCAGTAAATTGTAAGAGACTGGCTCTCCCAGGCAGTCTGATAGTTTTGACTGTGTCCAGTTAGTAAAACAAGGTAGAGGTAGAGGTGGGAAAAGGTCTGTGCGACAGCCCTTGAACACGGTGACTGCAAGATGCTCTCTTGACTTCTGGATAAGGCAGTTGTTTGGGACCTGGTGAATGGACACACCCCTGATAAACAGAGTTGCTAAATTCAAAATAATATGCCATTTCTTTGAAAGCATTCAATTTTATCATATTTAGGTGTTCAAATATGTTTGTCTTGATTTTTACCTTGTCTCAACTTTATTCATTCGTGAGTCTAATGATTCATCTCTTGGAAACCTTTTAGCATCTTGTTAGGTTGTTCCTGCTACAAGAACATTTTTGTCTTGTTTTTCCTTATCTCAATTTGACCCTTTAGGGAATCAGGCTTTCACATCTTGGATTTTAAGGGTAGATCCAAGAAATGGTCAAGACTACTTGTCTCTTTCTTGGGGACTTTTGGGTGGCACCTGGCACAGATAGATAAGGAAGTAAAGAATGTGGCACATCCTTAAATTGTCCTCTGAGGTGAGATCCGAGCCTTAATTTCTCACGACTGGACTGTGTCAAAAGTCCCTGTGATTTGCCTTTGCTTCTATCACTGTTGTTACGCTTTGTAGGATTGAGGCTGGGCCTGGGATCCTCAGTGCTCCTCTCTAGCCCAGCACTGGGCTGCTGGTGTTAATGCTGCCAGCATGAGCCTTCTCCTTTTCTGGCAAGTGGGAGCCTGGCTCAGAGAACACTTAAATATACTAGAACCATCCCTGTTGCAGGTTTTCTTCGGAATGCTCACAGCTTGTGAAAATATGGCTTATTCTCATCAACCTCTCTCCAGGTTTTCTTTATGAGACATACTTCCCTCTCTCCAGGTTTTATTTGTAAGAGCTCTACTGTAAAACATAAAGGGAGATTTTTGAAAGTTAATTACCAATAATCTCGTCAGACTCAATAATTTGCCTATTTTGTCTTCCTTCTTTTTATGTTTGATCACGCACATATATTTTGAAATATTACATGCAACTTTACGTCCTGTTTTTTCTACTTAAAAATATGTTGTGAAACATTTTTTTTGTAGCTGCATCATCATCATAATTGAATTTTCCATGACTGTTTGATATTCCATTGAGCTGATCTACCAAAATTTATCTAATTATTCATCAACTGATGGACAGTTATGATATCAGTTTTTCACTCTCATCGATGCTACCAGAATGGATATCTTCACACATGTAGCTTTGGAATTTCTCCCAAGAATGGGATTACTAGGTCAGAGGGTATCAATATTTTTATTGCTCTTGATATATTTGTTATACTGCTTTACAATAAAGTTGTACCAGTTTTCAAAGTCAGCAGGAAATTATGAAGTTTCAGGAGTTTCAATGAAAATTATGAGAGTTTCATGAGAGGATATGAGAACCGCTTTCCCTGGGTTTTAATTCCAGCTTTGCCACTTGCCACTCATCAGTGTGACCTTGGAAAAGTTATTTAACCTCCCTGTGCCTCAGTTACTGCCTCTGTAAAATGGGGTAACCTCGGCACCTAAGGAATGAGTTAATATTTTGTATAGTGCCTATGCAAGTATTATGCACTGTGTTTTTGTTAAACAAACATATCTCTCTAGTTCAGGATTAAAAGAATTAATTTAATAGAAATAGTGGCTTTTAAAAATCCTTTTACATGTTTATTAACAGTATTTCTAAGACTCCCTTTTAAATCTGTTTTGGAAAAGATGGATTCTAAATGTTACTTTACAGAACATCCCTTCTGGTGGGGTTATTCATATTATTTAGGATTACTTCCTTCCGTATCTCTTTAGGATCTGTCTGAAGGTCAACGTTAGCTGGCCCCAAGGTGCAGAGGCTGAGAGCTACTCCTCTCTGAATAATTCCAATGCTTAAATCGGCCCCCACCCCCACCCCGCTGGGGGTGTCAAACATGTGGGTATGTTAGAGCCTGTATCAGACATTCTTCTTCGTCTTTGGTTAGATACCTGCACAATCCTGGTTCGACGTCTGAGATTGCTTTTACCTGCGGAATTGCAAGGGACCCTCCTCGCCGCTTCCGGCGTTCCTCGGTGCACGTGGAGCGAGTTCCCTCAATACGGGTGGCGATGCCTGGGACCCTGCGGGTGGGGGCAGTGGTGAGGCTTCTGTCGGACCCCTGCGGCCGGCCTGAAGGTGGGAGAGGTGGCGGCTCTTGTCACGTTATGGCTCGATCAGCTTTTCGCTCCTTAATCCTGGTCGTTTCTGCTCAGCTCTCCGAATAATTCAATCTTTGTGTGCGTTTAAAAACTTTAGAAACCTGAGAAATCACAGCTAAGCGGGTTTCAGGGAGGATCCGTGAGCGCCGAGTGGCACCGGCGCTGGGACCCTGCGTCCCCACCCCGCGGAGACCGCCTCTCCTGAATAGCTGCTGCCTTTTCTCGGACCCGCCGAGCTTTCGGGGTCGTCAGCCCAAAGCCCGGGACCAGCGCGCTACGCCCGGGCCGTGTTCAGGAAGGGCGCCCGCAGCCCGTGCAGTTCTCCGCGCCCCCGAAGCCGCTCGGTTGGCAGCTTCTGTCCCCCGGGTGGAGACTTTTCCAGGCCTGGGCGGTCACAGAGGCCCCCTGAGAGATGGCCGTTTCTCCTGCAGTGGGAAAGCCGGCTTCTTTCTCTTGCAGCGCCAATGCCCCTAACACACTGGGGTATACCATGGACCTGAACCTTCTCAGTTTCTCAAATAACACTTAACACGTGGAAAAGTAGGGAAAACCTCTCATGCGACCACTCTCCAAAATCAGTTGCTGTTTGGAATAGTCCTTTTGTCTTCTTTTTCTATGCATAAATTAGTGTTTTCTTCTTTCTTCTTTTTTCTGATTTCAATTGTAGGGTAGTGTTCAATTTTGAAGTCTTGTTTCACAACATTATTTTACAAATGGCTGCATCATATTTTATTAAATGTACACAGCCATTCAGAGGAATAGCTATTTATTAAGATGGTTGGGTTTTCCTTCTTCTTTTTAATAATTCTGTGGTAAACATCTTTTTGCCGAAAGCTTTTTCCATATTAGATTATGGTCTCATTATTGTAATTATTCAGGGCGAAGTGTGGGGATATTTTTAATTCGTTTCTCTCTCTCTCTCTCTGGCTTTCCAAACGGTTTGTACCAATTTTCACTCTTGATAGCTATGCCTGAGTGTATGTTTTATGCCAGGCTCACCAGCACTGGGTACTATGAGAATCCTTGCAAGATACGGAGCCCAAAGTGAGGAGGGAGGAAACGCTGACTGGACGCCCGAGTTCTGTAGCCCATTCGTTTCTAACTCCCTGACTTTGGAGCAGTGGTCTCCATTGAAACTGGGGGAATGAGGCTGACTTATGTTTCAGGGGTTGAGGTGTTTCTAGAAGTTATCTTGGATCAGTGTGTTTAAAGCAGAGCACTCCCTGAAATTGTCATGACTTCGGAGCTCACCAGCTTGAGTCACAGCAGGGAATTCCATTTTCTATGTGTGGCACAACTTTTCGGGGTGGGCTTCCATTTAAAAGAGAATGAATCCATGTGGAGAGGCGTTCCCTTGGCAGTTTGAGGATGTGTGTTTCTGGGCAGGGACTGAACCAAACATCTTTTTTTAGACCTCACCCCCCCCATTACTTTTATAGTGCAATTGTTTATTGGGGTTGTTGCTTGGAGGGAGAGGGTCTTTCTTCAAGGTTACATTTCAGTCCCTTTGTATGTCCGATGGATGGGAATGAATGCAAATTCACTTATTAGTTATTACTTTTAGTGTCATCAGTCTGCAGTGCATTGGAAGTGCTGGGTGTTAAGAACTGTGTAGGATGGTATTCATGTTTGAGTTCCTCATGGTCAATTCTTTTTTTTTTTTTTTAATAAATTTTATTGGAGAATATTGGGGAACAGTGTGTTTCTCCAGGACCCATCAGCTCCAAGTCATTGTCCTTCAATCTAGTTGTGGAGGGCGCAGCTCAGCTCTAAGTCCAATCACCGTTTTCAATCTTTAGTTGCTGGGGGCGAAGCCCACCATCCCATGAGGGAATTGAACCGCCAACCTTGTTGTTCAGAGCCTGCGCTCTAACCAACTGAGCATTCTGGCCACCCCCGTGGTCAATTCTTATGTTCTGTAGAAACCATTAGAAAACCTGTCACTGTGTCATCAGGTCACTGTTCTGTGCTTGTCCCATGTTCCTGGTGTTTTGCTTACTATAGTGAGCTCTTCAATCCAAGGCTGTTGTCTTTGCCCTACTACTTTACAGTGAGAGCAGGATTTTAATCTCCTGCATTTTAAACAAGTTTTTAGTATCTCCTTAGAATTGTTCTCAATTGCCAGCCCATTTCCAGATGATGGGCAGACTTGAATTATATAACCTGTAGCTGGACATCTGTGTTGTGACCACACAAGTTCAATAATGTCTTCCAAGTCTTTGTGGACTTAGAAGCTCACTGGATTAATATCGTTGAAACTTTTTAATCCAAATAATTTTAATTGCATCAGAAAGCCTGCGTTTTAACAAGCTGGTAGTAAGTGCAGGCATTAAGATTGATACTGCTTAAGTCTTTGAGATCAAATACATGGTCTGGTATTTTTGAGGTTCTTGGTGGACTATATTCTTTAGACTTTTTCTTGAGTTCATGCTCCACTCTTGGAGATAATTTAATTATCTCTAGTAATTATTTTAAAAATCATAAAATAATATAAGCCAATAACTTTAGGATTCTCTCACCAGAGGATATGCTTATTTTATAAGGCTGTGTGTGTGTGTGTGTGTGTGTGTGTGCGCGTGCGTGCGTGTACATACACATTAACTAGCTCTGTGTCATTGCCTTAGAGGATATAGAAGTATCTCGCATACTTTCTGCAAGGAGCTTGCAACCAAGTTGTGGGGATAAGTCAAAGCTGAAATATCTAATGAATGTTCCAAGTCAGGATATAATTCTGTATTCATGGTGTATTGCTGCTGCTGATGCTTTGCTGCTGATGATGTTTTAAGTGTCAACCTTCAGCCCACCTTCTGGAAGAAGACCAACGAGGCTTCAGTGTTTGGGGAAGACTTCGTGGAGAGGGTAGGATTTGGAGGTGCCCTGAAGGAATGAGCAGGTTTTGGATAAATGGAAGTGAAGTTACTGAAGTTATACCCAGAGGAGACTCTGGAATACAGAAGAAGAAAAGAGTCTTGTTAGGAGAATAAGATTTTTTGAATTGTGATGGGAAAAAGGTTAGATCTAGGTTTGGGAGGAGCCCAAAGTCAAGAAGAGATCATTGGAACCACCACCATCACTGTAACCATCATTAACAGCCTGTTAGCACCTAACCTTTCTTTAAAATTCTTTATTTCTTTTTTTTAGTTACAGTTGAAATTCAATATCATTTTCTATTAGTTTCAGGTGTACAACATAGTGGTTAGACATTTACATAATTTATGCAGCGGTTCCCCCAATTAGTCTAGTGCCCACCTGGCACTTATACATAGTTGTTGCAATATTATTGACTGTATTCTCTATGCTGTACATTACATCCTGTGAGTAGTTTGTAACTGCCAATTTGTATTTCTTAATCCCTTCACCTCTTTCACCCAGTTCTATTCAGGTTCTCTGCCCATGTTTTAATTTTTTTATTTTGGTGTTGAGTTTTGTGAGTTATTTATAAATGTTAACTCTTTATCAAGATGTATCGTTGGTGATTGTCTTCTTCCATTCAGCAGCTGTCTTTTCATTTAGTTGATGGTTTCCTTTGCTGTGTAAAAATTTTTTAGTTTGATACAGTCCCATATGTTTAATTTTTCTTTTGTTTTCCTTGCTCGTGGAGATAGATCAGAAAAAAGTATCACTAGGAGCAGTGTCAAAGAGTTTATTGCCTATGTGTTTTTCTGTTTTTTTGTTTGTTTGTTTGTTTCTTGTCTTACATTTAAGTCTTTAATACATTTTGAATTTATTCTTGTATATGGAATAAGAAAGGGGTCATTTCATTTTTTTTTGCGCGTACCGTCCAGTTTCCCCTGCACCATTTATTGAATAGATTGTCTTTGCCTCAGTGTATATTCTTGCTTTCTTTGTCATAGGTTAAATGACCACATAGGTGTGGGTTTATTTCTGGACTCTCTATTCTGTTCCACTGATCTATGTGTCTGTTTTTATGCCAGTACTATGCTGTTTTGATTACGATAGCCTTGTAGTATAGTTTGATATCAGGTAGCATAATACCTCCAATTTTGTTCTTTTTTCCTCAAGATTGCTGTGTCTATTCAGGGTCTTTTGTGGTTCCATATAAATTTTAAGATTATTTGTTCTAGTTCTGTGAAAAATGCCATTGGTTTTTTGATAGGGATTACGTTGAATCTACAGATAGTTTTGGGTAGTATGGACATTTTAATGATGTTAATTTTTCCTATCCATAAGCACAATATATCCTTCCATTTATTTGTTTCTTCTTCAGTTTCTTTAGTGTCTTATAGTTTTCTGAGTATGGGTGTTTTACCTCCTTGGTTAAATTTATTTCTAGGTATATTATTTTATTTTTTGATGCAATTGTAAATGGGATTGTCTTCTTAATTTCTCTTTCTGACAGTTCATTATTGGTGTATAAAAATGCAACCGATTTCTGAATATTGATTTTGTGTCCTGCTACTTGACTGAGTTCATTTATCAGCTCTAATAGTTTTTTGGTGGAATCTTCTGGGTTTTCTGTATGTAATATCATGTCATTTGCAAATAATGACAGTTTTACTTTTTCCTTTCCAATTTGTATATGTTTTATTTCTTTTTCTTGTCTGATTGCTGTGGCTGGGACTTCCAATTCTATGTTGAATGAAAGTGGTAAAAGTGGGCCTCCTTGTCTTGTTCCTGATCTTAAGTGGAACACTGTTAGCTTTTCCCCATTGAGTATGATGTTAGCTGTGGGTTTGTCATAGTGGCCTTTATTATGTTGAGGTAGGTTCCCTCTATTCCCACTTTGATGAGAGTTTTTATCGTAAATGGATGCTGGATTTTGTCAAATGCTTTTTTTGCATCTATTGATATGATCATATCATTTTTATCTTTCATTTTGTTTATGTGGTGTGTCACGTTAATTGATTTGTGGATATTGAACCAACCTGCATCCCAGGAATAAATCCCACTTACTTATGATGTATGATCTTTTTAATGTATTGCTGAATTCAGTCTTCTAATATTTTGTTGAGGATTTTTGCAGCTGTGTTCGTCAGGGATATTAGCCTATAATTTTATTTTTTCGTAGTATTTTTGTCTGGTTTTGGAACGAGGATAATGGTGGCCTTGTAAAATGAGCTTGGGAGCTTTCCCTCCTCATGAATTTTTTGGAATAGTTTGAGAAGGAGCGGTGTTAATTCTTCTTTGAATGTTTGGAAAAAATCACCTGTGAAGCCATTAGGTCCAGGACTTTTGTTTGTTGGGAGTTTTTTTGATTACTGATTCTCTTTCGTTAGTTTTAATTGGTTGGCTCAGATTTTCTATTTCTTCTTGATTCAATCTTGGAAGATTGTATTTCTAGGAATTTATCCACGTCTTTCAGATTGTCCAATTTGTTGGCATATAATCGTTCACAATATTTTCTCTTAATCCTTTGTATTTCTTTGGTGTCAATTGTCACTTCTCTTTCATTTCTGATTTTATTTATTTGGGTCCTCTCTCTTTTTTTCTTGATGAGCCTGGTTAAAGGTTTATCGATTTTGTTTATCTTTTTAAAGAACTAGCTCTTGGTTTCATTGATATTTTGTATTGTCATTTTAGACTCTATTTCATTTATTTCTGCTCTGATTTTATTATTTCCTTACTGCTACTCACTTTGGGTTTCATTTGCTATTCTTTTTCTAGTTCCTTTAAGTGTAAGGTTAGATTGTTTGAGATTTTTCTTGTTCTTGAGGTAGGCCTGTATTAGCAGCTAACCTTTATTGTGTGCTTACAACATGGTCTAAGGGCTTTACGTGTGTTATCTTGTTTAATCCTCCAAGAACCTTATGAAACAGGGAACAATTATTATATCCTCTTTATAGCAGACAAACCAAGACATAAAGAAGGTAAGTAACTTACAGCTGGTATGTGGCAGAGTTGGGGTTCAGATGGACTGACTCGGGCAGCCTGGTGTCACAGTCTGTGTCCTTCACCAGGATGTATCACTCCCTCTTAGTAATAGTTGAGCGCTCCATGAGGTTAACATGGTCCCCTTTGGGTTCTAGAGGAACCCAGCCTGGCAAGTCGGACAGACTTGGGCTTAGATTCTGGCTCTACTACTCATTAACTATGACCTTGAAAGTTATTTCTCTGAATCTCGATTTCATCATTTATGAAAAAGAGATGATACTTCAAGGTTGTTGGGGGGATTAAATGAAATAATATGCACAAATCACCTAGTGGAATGCCCAGCAGGGAGTAAACAGACAGGAAATGTTAGCTATTATGAGCTTATATTTCTCAAGTATACCCAGGTCTATAAATGGTGTCTGTCTCTGAGAAAGAGAAGGAATGAGAATAAGACATGATTCAGGTAGAATTTATTTGGTGTCACTTACAGTAATAATTAGCCAAAACAGATACCAGATGCTGGATTCTTTCTTCTGAAGCATTCCAGGAATGGACTATAAATTCCAGATGTGATTCTGCATTGCTCCAAGGACTGACTGCATTTCTCATTGTCCTCCAAAACATGGAGGGTAAAACCAGGACACTGTCATTGTACTGAAATTCAGCATAGGATCTGGTGCCAATAGTTCATTCCAGAGGCTGAAATCGGGGTTGCTGAAATGATCAGTGTCCTCGCTCTGCTGTTTTCTGCTTCCTGATGGTGCTGACCACAGATAATTGCCCTGTATCTCAGAGAGAAAAATATTTGAAGGTAACTTGTTTAATTGTCTATAAAGTTAAACAATGCATGGAATAATTTTAGCCAAGACTGAGACATTTTAAAAAAAACATTTAGAAGAAAAAAGCAGTGGGAAAAAAACCTGTGCTCTACGATGGCATGCTCTTTAGAAATCAATTTATGGAGAAACAGCACTTAATGCTTCTCATACTTGCATTCCTGCACATTTCAAATTGTTCACATGGTAGAGTTTCTCTGTGTGACATTCTGTGTTTGTGGAGTTTTTCTTAACATTACTTCCTTCAAGAATTTAGAAAGCCACAGTGCAAGTGTCCACAAATAAGAACGATTTTAATCCTTTTCTGATTTTCAGTCTCCTTGGTTGTGATAAACCTATTTGTTCTCATCTTTGTGTCCTTGGGCATGTAAGGAGCTATCTGGAAAAGTAAAAGGTAAAAAAAATATGTAGTGTATTTGAAAATGTGAAAATTTTATTAAAATCCCAGAGTCAGTGTAGAATTTTTACGTTTTCAAATAAGGGTAGAAACAGATTGCTATTTACAGATTTATTTGGTGCTAAGTGGTATTTTGGAAAAACTGGAATGTTGCCCAGTGTTTCATTTTCCAAAAGTAATAGCTTTCCGATTGTTTTGTTTGAAGTAAAGGGGGTTCACATCCTCCAGAGCTTGCTGCTTCCCAGACTCATGGGACACTTTATTCATAGTTCATTCAACTAAGAGAAGTATTTATTGAACACCTACTGTGTGCTAGGCACCATTATAGATGCTGAGTGATGAACAGAACAGGTATGGTTCTTATGGGTGGAGCCTATAGTCTAGTGGAGAAAACAAACATAAACTGAAAAACATAAGATAACTATAAAAGCATACACTGAGATAAATAATATGAAGGAAAAGAAAGGATTTCTTTCAGCCCAAGGCTGGGAAACAGAACTATGGGAATACTGAAAAATTTACTCATACAAAACAGATTCCTAGAAAAACCTAACCAAAGAGCGAAGATTAAAAATGATTATGCAAAAAGTGTGTAGATGTCAAGGCATTTAAATACATCACGTTGCCATTATTTGTCAAATTAAGTGTCACTCAATGGAATTCTGTTTTAAGACACATTCGAGCCCGTGGTCATGTTGAGACCATGAATGGTGAATCTTGTAATTTGGTTCACATTAGTTAAAGCATTATCACAGGTACTGCAGTGTCACTGTAGAATGGACCTCCTGAGTCAGGGCCACCATGGAAAACATCTGCTTGGGTGACTTCTCCCTCATTGCTCATTTCTAGTAGGATGCAGTTTGGTTCTGGAAAGAACCTCGTTGTCTGCAACCGGCTGGGTCTTGGTGTCTTGCCTGCAGTGCCTGCCTCACAGGGTTGTTTTGAAAGTCAAATGTAATTATGTGAAAGTGCTTTGGGAACCCTCAAATCGTCTCCGAGGGTGAGGTGGTAGGACTGAGCAGGTGAAGACAGAAGGCTGGAAATCTGTTTGTCTGCAGCTTGGCTGTTCTCTGAAGGCAGGCGTGGTGGCGGCTGGAACGCGGGTCTGTCTTCCTGCGGCCCTGACAGACTGAGGCACATGCAGACACACTTCCCATGCAGGCAGACAGGCCCGGCCCACAGATGGCCACAGTCATTCATTTGGTGATTGTCATTCATAACTCATGCCATCTCATGCCAGAGGCAGTCGGAGGGCGACTCGATCTTCATTTCATCTCTACACCGACCCTGGCCCCTTTTAGCCTCCCTGACTGAAATTTCCAGAGCAGGGCATAGTAGGACAGCACTGTTTTAAAATGACTTTAAAATATAGGCTGATTAAAAACAATGAAAAATCCAGAAACTGTGAGTGGTGGCAGGAGAGCCGGGCACCTGTTGTCATACAGGCTGCCCTGAGCAAGAGCAATTAGTTTATTTGGCAAAACCACTGGAATGTTCTTGGTGGGGGCAGAAGCCCGGAGTGGGTGGTGGGTTTGCTCTCTGGGTGTGTTGCCTCCTTCCGAGCAGATGGGGCTGAAAGAATTTCCAGAGGGAGGAGGGACGGCACCACCAGGGAAGGCCCAGGGACTGCTTTCCTGTCCAGATGGCCCATTCATAAAACGCCTCCTCTTCCTTCTCCAGATGGCACTGGCCACGGCCTGGTTTTTCCCCACCTCAGGGGTTCATTTCTCTCAAAGGGGGGAGGAGGAGCACTGTCAGCTAAAAAGGTGGCAGGAGCTTCCTTCTCTGAACTCCATCCGTTTCACTACTCACCTCACTCTGTGTGATAGATGGCCTCGGCCTCTCTGGGTCGAGTGGTCAGCTGTGAGCCAGGATCTGCCAAAGGTGCTTGGCCGGCTCCAGGATTCACACAGACGGTGAACGAGCCTGGGCGCTGGTGCCTGTCACAGCCACAGCTCACCTGTGGGCCCGGAGCGGTGAGCATTTGGGGGAGGCTTGATGGGACCTTGCCCTTTGCCCCCGCTTGGTCCACTTAGATTGGGGCGATCAGTAAGGCTGTGTGGAGACAGGTGGTTCCTGAGGGTCACTTTCCAGGGGAGAGCTGCACCCACACTTGAACTTCCTGTCCCTCTTGTGTGATCCCCATGCCTGGCCCTGGTCCCCTTGCTTCTCTTTTCATTTTTTTCTTGCAATCTCTGCTCGTGATTCTCTTTCTCTCTGTTCTGGCATAATTGTAGGTGGGAGTTGCTAAAATTCATGAAAAATCTTGGCTCTATGTCACATGTTCCTGTTAGGGGGCAGTTGCTTGATGGGAGAGAGGCAGGGGCACCTTCTCTGAAGTCCCTCACTCACCACACAGGGATAGCCCTTAAGTAAAGGAAGAAGGAACACTCTGCAGAAGGCATTTCACTCCTTTGTCAGGGCGGCAGTGAGAAGCTGGTGACAGAACTGGCCTTGTATCCTAGGAACACACTGTCTCCCTCTGCTGTCACATCTGTCTCCTCTGCAGTGGGGTCTGCACTGAACCTCCCCTGGCAGACACTTCCAAGAAAATCCTCCATCCACCTATCTCTTAGGGTTGGTTTAGGCTTCGAGAGACCTCATGGGAGAGATTTAGGTGTCTAAGTTCATCCTTTTATTTAGTACTTTATACTTAAGTACGGGGATCCCCGAGCGATAATGTATTTTTAAAGGCAGTATTGGTTGAAGCAAAGAATACTCTCTGCTAATCCTGTGCCTTCAGGTCACTGGTACGAGTATGTAGTGTCAGTGACGTTGGAATTATGTTCACAGTTGTCTTTAAGCCTCATAAAGACAAACTTTGGAAGGTGATGCTGGCCTAGGGGATGGCTGCTGCTGCTCCCTCAGCCTCAGATGGGCCTGAAAAGTTTCATCACAATGCTTTTTAACTTTTATTTTGAAGTAATTTTATACTTATAGAAAATTTGCACAAATAGCGCAGGGAGTTCCTGTATGCTTTTCACCCAGCTTCCCCTAGGGTTAATATCTTGAGTAACCATGATACATTTATCAAAACCAAGAAAGGAATTTTGGTACAATGCTAGTAACCAAATCACAGACCTTTTTTTTTCCAAATAGATTTTAGCAATTTTTCCATTAATATTTTTGTCTATTCCAGGGTGAAATCTGGGCTTTCACATGATGTTTGTCATGTCTCCATAGTCTCCTCCAGTGTATGACACTTCCTCAGTTTTACCTGTCTTTTATGACATTGACACTTTTGAAGAATACCGGCCAGTTAGTTTTTAAAACAAGGATCAGCCAACTTTTCCTGTCAAGGAGCAGATAGTAAATCTTTTTGGCTTTGCAGGTCATATGATCTCTGCTGCAACTACTCAGCTCTATGCTGAAGCGCGAAAGCAACCTTGGACGATATGTAAACGAATGGGCATGGCTGTGTTCCAATATAACTTCATTTATGAAAATGGGCGGAGGTCCAGATTTGGCCCTTGAGCTGTAACTTGCAACCCCTGTTGTAAAAGGACCCTCGATTTAGTTTGTCGGATGTGTTCTCATGTCCAGGTTGAAGTGATGCATTTTTAAATAAGAATCCCACAGAACAGATGTGGCCATCAGTGCATCACTTAAGCACTTAGTTAAGGTGGTGTTAACTTTAAAGTTAAAAGTTCTCCACCCTCCCCGTAATTAACACTATCTAGAGGGAGATACTGTAAGATTATGTAAATACGTTGTTTCTCCTGAAACTTTCACAGGCTGGTTTTAGCACCCGTCTGTGTAGCTTGCCTGCAACCGCTTATTGCTGTGGTGTTTTGAGGCTGAATTTCTCTCTCACTCATTTCTTCTACCTTTACTAATTGCAATGCTCTCGTAAGAAAGAGCTGCTCCTTCTCTCCCATTAATGTATTTATATCAATATGTACTCATAGGTATTTCTTTTATTTTGGGGGATTATGGTACTAATTTTTGAAGTGGCTGCCAAGTATCGACTTCTTTGGATTTCTTTGGTCTCATCTAACTCTTGACCACCTTCTTGGTTTCATAGTTGGCTTTATTCTAATTACAACTCTGTGGGCATCCGGTGGCCTCAGACCTAATGGCTCTGCATTTCACTAACTTGTTCATGGCAGAAGGTACTGTGGTTTTTCAGCCCCAGCATGGGCCAAGTTTACACTCTCAGTCTACCACCCAGCTGGTTGAGTTGCAGTGGGAGGTCAGCCTTAGGGCGATGGGAGCCGGTGGGCTGCTGGGTAATTGGTTTTCCTTAGCTTTGTTGGGCAGAGGAGGAGTCTGTAGTATTTTCTGGTCCATGCCAGGTCAGGTTTGAATTTTGAGTGTGGTCCAAATTGCTCATTTTCCCTCCCTCGTGCTCTTTAAGAGATTTTCTTTTTCTTCTGTTTGTTGGGAAACATTGAGGGTGAAAAACCTGGCTTAGTTGCAGAGTTTTGAAGAAAATCGAATTTCACTGCTTTTGTATGCACATTTCTAGATTAAAGTAAAATGTCAGTTTAAATGGTTCAATTAGGAAGCCAAACAGGCTTCCAAAATATAAGCCATCTGATTTTCTTTTAAATACAAAATGAATATGTTGGGTCAGCTTTCTAAAATAGGAGAACTTTCTATTACCCCATAATTAAAATTGTTCTTTAGTAACCCATGGGAGATCAGGTGAACAGCCAGGGAGTATGATGCTTATGTTTTTGTTAGCCTTTAGGTGACTTCAGAAAATAGTCTTATTTATTTATTTATTTATCTTTTTCTTTTATTTTTAGAAAACATTCTTTACTTAGGGCTTTTTGAAGATCATAGAAGGAAGTGAGAAAAATCAAGGCATATCTTGTGACTAAAAACAGGGCTGTATTCCTCACTTTGAAAGATTTTTTTAACTGTTTAATTTTGGGGGAAAGAGTGAGTAAATTTACTCAGCTTGTAAAGAAATTCATAGAAAGCATTCTCCCAGAGTATTAGTTAATGAAGAAACAGAAAGAAAAGGATTGTCATTTGCCCAAAACATTGTTAGAGTCAAAAAAAAAAAAACAAACTCAAAACAAAACAAAAATGGGGCTCTTCTGATTTTGTTAGTTACAGAATTCACTAAAAGAGCCTCATGAATTGCAGCTTAATTTCTACCTTCTTTAGGGTAGAAATGTGTGTGCTACAGAGTCCTGTGGAAGTTCAGGCAGGTTCCCACTAGTAACTGAGAAATTGCATCCAAAACTCTGGCATGCTATTCTGTATAACTTGTTCATCTCTCCTGAGATAGAGGTAGAATTGGATGAAAAGCCAAGCTACTAATACTTTTAAAAAATTGGTAATAGGGAACCTTAGACTTTGTTACTCTGTGTTTATTTCACTATCTGTGGGGCAGCCTAATAAAGTCACACGCTTGAGTCAGATGTAGCTCTCTTGAAGCTTACGACCACCAAAACAATCACTTCCCAAAAATAATGTGAAGGAGACCGGTGAAGAGAATGGCTGGTAACGTATCTGGATGATTGTGGTAGACCCTGATAGCTTGAGAAGTGAAATGATTTATAAGAACTCCAGCTTTAGTACAGGTCCCTGGATCTGCCTCTCGGAGAGAGCCACGTGCTGGAAATGAAGTGCAGACTGGGTTTGCTCATTTGTAAAATGAGGCAGTTGGACCAGCTGTTGGCTTGGGAAAAAGGTTGTGTGGGCCCGTCCTGTCCTTCCTGAGGTTGGTGATCACTGTGGAAGCTCAGCACTTTTCACATGTGACCTTACGGAATCATTGTCATTTTGTCCTTGGCGGGCCTGTCCAAAAGAAGTTATTTCGAAAGCCTATCACTGATTGTACATTTCATTCCATCAAGTGCTCAGCTCATTTCATGTAGCTGCTGGAGGCCTCTGGGATAAGAGTGGAAAAGTGCCCTGTGCCCTTCTGAGCGGTGGGTGATCTATTTTCGACTTGGAGACTGGTGACAAATCTGTCTTCTGTCAGGTCAGACTCGCAGGGACTTTCTTGTTTTCTGGTCTTCTGTTGACAGCTGTGTTCGTGTTCAGAATGGTCATAGGGTAGCTGGAAGATAGCTCTGGCATGTAAACACCTAGATAGGAAGGAGCGATGGAATGTATTTTTCTTTGCTATTTTGGTTAGCAAGTCCCTAGTAGTCCATAATGAGAGGTGAAGCAGTGAGGAGAGACCTCTGGGAGGGTGGGCAGGGGTCACCCTCCTTCTGATTTGGAAGACGCAGAGGGAGAGAGATTTCTACTGCTGGTGGGTTTAGTGCCCAAAAGGAGAATGGCTAGAAGGAAAATGGAAAATAAAGTTCGGATGTGAGCTACCCCTGGGTGGAGAGAGGTTACAGAAGTCAGATGAAGAAGAGAAAAGCAGGCTCCCCCCGCCCCCAATTCTGCATAAAACATAAATCAAAACTCATGCACTGAAAATTGCATTTCTGTAATACTTTTGCATAATGTGAGATCGTTGTTTTCAAAACACAATGGTGCAGGCTAACTTGATAGGAGAACTTTGGAGAGACCCTTTTAGTCCTCAGCAGTACTTAACATAAACATGTGTGTAGGTTGGTTGAAATACCTTCTGAATTCCCAGAATCTTGCATCCACATTTATTGGCCGTTGAGTTTTAACAAGTTCTTTACTGTCGTCATCTGCAAAATGGCACCAGATCTACCTGCCCGCCTCACGGTGCTGTTCTGAGTGTCCAAGATGCAGTGCCAGGCTACGTTGTTAGGGTTCTTCAGATATTTTGTAAAACCTGTAATGGAAACTAGGGGTGTCGCCCCCAGACCTTAACTTTTCTCTATTTATCTATAATAGCTAGTGATTCTTCCCCTCACCCCTTCATTATTTAAGGTCATGGCTCTGTCTGAGATTCTGATGAAAGTATGGGTCACTTTTACACACACACACACACACACACACAACTTAGGGGTTCACAGTCTGAAGCTCAGTTGAGAACCTCTGTTTCAATGGTAGTTTTTCTTTTATGGAAATTACAATTTGATCTGAGAGAGCTAGATTATTACAGATACTTGGCATTTGGAATTTTCTTGTATGTATCTTTCTTGATCATTTATTTTTCCAATGGAAGAAATCATTAAATTGTGTTCTTAGTATAAGCTCAGTGCTTTTCTAGTACTGCCCCGGTTCAGCTATAAACAGCAAGATTGTGAACTGACAAAAGCAACATTGGAAATTCCACAAAAGGAAAAGCTGAGTCATACGATACCAACTGGGAAAGTGGTAAGATATTAAAAGTAGATAAATTAAAAGCACCCAAGTCATGCTTCCCTTCCTATTCTTAAAAATGTCATAGCTAACCAGAGGGTTAACATTTTTTCTTTTTCTTTTTTTTTTTTTTTAGCAAAGAACCCAATCAATGTGATTTAAATCATTCATGATGTATTTATAGCTGAATGATTAAGTTGGATGATGTGACAAAACTCTTAAATCGTATTTATGGTCATTGATGGTTTTACGCGTTATTAGAGAGTAGTATAGTTACACCAAATTAAACAGAGACATCTGATCCAGACATCAGTTCAGTAATTTCATGGGAAAAAATAAATCTAAATGAGCAAAGAATGTTGTGGCATTAACTCCAGTGTGATGGTATTACAAGTTTTCCCAATTAATTAGTAACACATATTGTAGAACAAATGTTGGAAACAGAAATCTCATGTTTTAGCGTAACAAAAAGAACGCTGCACTATGAGTCTTCGCTTGCACACAACACTGCTGTGTGACCTTGGGCAGATCACTTCGCCACTGTGCATCTGGAAGGCAGCAAATGGGACTATGTATCTTAATGACAGAAGATTTCTTTTAGTGTTGATATTTTGTGACTTTAAATTTAATTCTGTGATTGCTGCATTTGAAAGAAAATGTTCTGTCAACATTTAACATACGGAAAAGTGGACAAATCATACGTGTATAGCTCATTGAACCTGCATCCTTCTCGCCAGCCCTGGAATAAGAAATAAAATGTTATCAATGTTGTAGAAGCTCTCCTTGTCTCTGGGTCTTGAGTGCTCCTCGTGTGTGTGTGTGTGTGTGTGTGTGTGTGTGTGTGTGTGTGTGTGTGTGTGTGTGAGAGAGAGAGAGAGAGAGAGAGAGAGAGAGAGAGAGAGAGAGAGAGAGTTGAGGTGATAAATTTTAGAAATTTGGAAGTCTAACATTAAAAGTCAAAAGATTTATTCATTTGGAATCCTATTAATGCAGTCCACAATCCCTATCTGCTATTTTGAAATCTGAGTAACTCTGAAAACTGAAAGTTTTTAGCAAAATTATTTAGCAATAAAATCTGACCTAAAAGGGTGGGTGATCGTAGTCTTTATCCAACATGGTATGACTATCCATGTATCTTGTGAAGAAATGTTTATGTGTTGATGATAAAATGCTGCCCCTGGTCCCCACTAGGGTTTAAAGTACAGCGCGTGTATCGTGTTTCTTCTTTGAAATCAAATAGATTCTAAATTCCAAAACAAATCTGGCCCGAGGGATTTTGACTGAGGAATTGTGGATTCCAACCACAGCATAATTGTTTATAAGCACGGACACCCCAACTTTTTATTGCTTAGATTTACATGATTTTTATCTGAAAAGAAAAGCAGGTGTAGTTCTAGTTAACTACCCGGTACATTATTGGACGTTTCCCATCCAACCCTGCATTAAAAACAAAAACAAACAAACAAACTTTTAATTTGGGATAGTTTTAGTTACAAAGTTACTACAGGGAGTTCTCATATTCCCTTGGACTAGCTTCCCCTAATGTTACCAGCTTACATAACCAAGGTACATTTTTCAAAACTAAGAAATTAACATTAGGCACAATACTATTGACTAAATTATAGACATTATTTAGATTTCCTCAGTTTTCCCACTGATGTCCTTTTTCTGTCCTGAGATGCCCATCCAGGATCCCACATGGCATTTTGTTATCATGTCTCCTTGGTCTTCTCCAGTCTATGACAGTTTCTCAGTCTTTCCTTATTTTTCATAGCTTTAACAGCTTTGAAGAATATTGGTCAGGTATGACAACATGGATGGACCTTTGAAGGCATTAGACTAAGTGAAATAAGTCAGACAAAGAAAGACAAATACTGTATGATCTCACTTATATGTGGAATCTAATAAATACAACCAAAAACCCCACCAACTCACAGAAAAAGAGGTCAGATTTATGGTTACCAGAGATGGAAGGTAGTGGCCGGGGGAAGTGGAGGATGGTGGTCGAAAGGTACAAACTTCCAGCTATAAGACAAATACTAGGGATGTACTGTACCGCACGGCAACTATACTTAACACTGCTGTGTGATACATAGGAAAGTTGCTAAGAGTTCCATTCACAAGGAGAAACTATTCTTTATAGTCCATGTATAGGAGATGATGGATGTTAACCTGACCTATTGTGGTAATCACTTCACAATCTCTGTGAATCAAACTATTTTGCTGTCTGCCTTAAACTTATACAGTGCTGTCTGTCAATTATTTCTCAACAAAATTGGGGGAAAAAAGAATACTGGTGATTTATAGAATGCCTTTTAGGCATTTGTTTGCTCACATTTTTCTTTGTAAGCTTTTTAAAATTAAATTTTATTTTGAAGTCATTGTAGTTTCTTGTGCAGTTGTATAAAATAATACAGAGAGCTCCTGTGTGCCCTCTACCCCGTTTTTGCCAGGGGTAACATCTTGAAATCTATAGTCCAATACCACCACCAGGATGCTGATGTTGATACAGGCAAGAAACAGGGCATCCCCATCACCTCAGGGATCTGTCATCAGCCCAACTCTGTGCTCCTCTGGTTCAGTGCAGGCTGCGCGAGGTCCCCTGTGGGTCAGGCTGTGTTCAAGTCCTGGGGGAGACAGAGGTGAACATGAGAGACCAACCTCCCTTTGTGGAGCTTCGCTTCTGGGAGACAGACACGAACAAGGTCACACGTGCACTGATGATAGAATGTCAGCCGGGAAGTGCTGTGACCTAAAATCAGGAAGCTAAGGACTCGGAGAGAGAAGGAAATCCAGAATTGTAGCTTCTCTTGAAAATTGAGAGCCTGCTTGTATTTGGCCAGCCTTCCCTCTCAGCAGAGTAGCGGTGGCTTGGTTTTTTGTTTGTTTGTTTCCCTTTGTTCTGTTAATGTGGTGTAGTACAATGATTGACTTTTGTATGGTGAAACATTCTGCGTTCTGGGAATAAATCCCACGTGGTCATGGTATATGATTATTTTAGTATGCTTCTGAATTCCGTTTGCTAATATTTTGTTGAGGATTTTGCACCAATAGTAATAGGGCATATGGTTTGTAGTTTTCTTTTGTTGTATTGTCTTTGTCTGGCTTTGGTATCACGATTATGCTGGCCTCATAGAGTGAGTTAGGAAGGGTTCCCTTATCAATTTTTTGGAAGAGTTTGAGAAGGATCGGTGTTAATTCCTTAAATGTTTAGTAGAATTCACTTGTGAAGTCATCTGAATTTTCTTTGTTGGAAGGTTTTTCATTAATTATTTAATCTCCTTATGTATTAAAGGTCTTCACAGCTTCCCTATCTCTTCATGGGTCAGTTTTGGCAGATTGTGTGTTTCTAGGCATTTGTCCATGTCACCTATGACCATTTTAAAACTGAACTGTTAGCAAAATATTAGGTTGGTGCAAAAGTAATTGCGGTTTTTGCAATTATTTTTAACCTTTGAAACCACAATTACTTTTGTACCAACCTAATAATTGCTTCTGTTTGATTTTATTACTTTCTTGCCTAAGCGAAACTCTCATTTTGAATGGCATGTTATTTCTTTACAAAGTAAAATACCAAGGAATATGAGGGTTTTCTTGTATATATAATTGTTGATGTGTATTCTATTTTTGTCAAATATTTAATAAAATATTGTACTGCATGTCTTATGACCCATTAAAAGTGACAACATGTGTATAAAATTATCAGGCTATATAAAAATGTTTTCAACATACTAGTTACTTATGGTTTAGATTACGGGACTTCTGTGGAGGTATTATCAACCGAAAATTATCCTTACTCTTTGCTTTTATATGGTCTTTAGCCCATTTAATTGGTAAAACAGAATGAACCACTGATATAGTTGTCTCAAATTTAAATTTCTCAAGTTTCTTTTCAGCAACTGGGTCAGACAGAGCCAACAGAAGCAACGCCCACCTGTGTGATACGAGAGCTTTGTGACTTTCCTATGCTTCTACCTGATCCTCAGGGCGAGCGTTTTCTGGTAGAGAGTCATTCATTTACCAGTTATGTATTGAGCACCTGCCCTGTACCAAATACCATCATAATCATGGATGTCCCAGTGATGCCAAAATGCAGAAGCATATGAAACAGGCAACTTCCTGTGCGTTGGGAGAACCAAGGGATGAAGCTAAAACCAAAAGGTAGCCTTGGTCCTCACAAAAGAAGATGATTCTGCTATCCAAGCTGTAGAACCTTTGTGTCCTGTTCCTATTCGTGGAGTTGCTCCATTCCCAGGCACTGCCATCTTGGTTGGAGCTGGGTTGGCCCTTATGTCAGAAGCTTGAGTAGCCACTTTTAAGGGGAAGGGGACTGTGATGAAGCAGTAGGCAAATTAGTGCAGGGTCTTGAAAGCCTTCCCGAATTATATATGAAAGGTGATATTCTCGCCACAGAGGAAAACATGGCAAAATGGAATCTAACCATTTCATTGCAACAGGAGATTGGACTCAAACTACTAATGTAGGGAGAGACGGATGGGAGAAGAGCTAAGGTTTGAATTCTGAGTAGCTCTGCTTGACGTGAAGAGCTCGTGATGCTTTGGGTTACAATAGTAATTTCTAAGCCATAGTCCTTTCAACAACAGCACACTGGATCTTATCTAAGAGGGGAACTAGTCCTGTTAGAATGTACCTTAGTATTGCATTTTAATCAGACATCACAAGAAGCTGACTGGTGTTTAACTTGGACGTTCCTACAATTCCGAAAATCATTCTACCCAAGGAATCGGAGTGAATCTTGCCAGTGGCCTCCTGCAGGGCATCGGACATGTGTCAGCAAAGCTGTACCAGCAGGCATCACGCCCGTGGTTCAAAGGTTGTGCTTTTGCCTCTTGAGTTACATTTTCATTGAGAGGACAGAATTGAATTTTGCAGGTGTTGTCTCTTCAAAGGGTTTTTACAGCTCTCCACACATGATTGAATTTCTTAGGACATCCTTAGAGAGCGAGATGATAGCCCAGGGTGCTGAAATTGCTAACTTTTCCGGCCCCTGCTGAGTTGTGACCCAAAAGTCCCCTACAGTTTCACCGAGATGCTTTGTTCATCTGCAGACGGGAAGCCCAGGATTGGAAATTTAACACAAAATAAATAATTAAATCTCAGCTTCCACAGGTGCAGAGGGCATAAATAATCCAACTGCATGCTGCCCGAACATTCCATATCGTGGGCCATTTAGATTTAATGCCCAGGCACTCACTCGTAACTGAATATGTCAGAACGCAGCTCCTGCCTGGGACAGGCGCAGGGTGCTATTTCAGAGCCGTGTGCTTGCCTGTCTGCTGGAAAGCTGCCTCCACCCTTTGACTCTTCTGGAGACCCTTTGCTGGCTTGGTCCCCGGGGAAACTCATCCGCCCCCTGCCCAGGTCTGAGTACCAAAACACCACCACCAACTCCTCTTGTGGTTAAATGAAGGAGGTGATGTATTGAAGGGCGACCCAGGAAATCGCTCATTTCGTTGGAGACATTTGGGGAAACAGATGATCCGAGTTCGCTGATGGGAGTGGACCTTGAAATCTTTATTCTCAGTCAGGAGTTTGAACGTGAGCCCATTTGAGCAGTGGGGAGTGGCTGAAAGGTGGTGTCCTTTTCTGCTTCCACAGCAACTCCTATGAAGGGCACTGAAGAGTAGCAATCCATTTTCTGGTGACTGAAGGTGAGAGAACATAGTTACTGGTTCTAATTACGTCTGCATCACTTACATAGCTTTGCGCGTGGCAGGGACTGAATCAAGGTTTGTTAAATGAGCAAATGAAAGAACACTGATGCACCGTGATGCTTTGTGCAGCTTCCTTGCTGTGGTCTTGTCTGGTCTAGTGCCCCTCACAGGGAGGTCCCCAGTCCAGCAGCAGCATCTGCCTCTGGGAGCTCGTCAGGAATGAAAATTCCCAGGCAGGTCCCATTCCAGAACTATGGTCTGTGTCTCTGGGGCAGGGGTGGGGGGCGCACCAGGAATCTATTTTTATCAAACCCTCGAGTGATTCTGGTGCCCACTCAAGTTTGAGCACCACTGGCCTAGAGTTGCTTTAACCGGGGATGTGATTTCAGCATCTTATACACACTCACTTCCTCTCTGTCAGTAGAAAGTCACATGGCGGGTTGCAAGAGAATCACATTTTAAATCCTGTCATGTGCATATTTCTTCACCCCTTCCTCCCACCCCATGGCCCAACTCAGGATGCAGCTATTCCTCTGGCTTTTTTCTTCAAATCTCATGTTTCCAGATTCTCTACTCAGTCTCTTCTAGGAAAATAGAGGTGGGGTGGGGTGGAAGGCATCCTTCCATTTGCTAGTTGCCAGCAGGAGGATGAGCTATACTGTCAGATACCTATTGGATGCCCACTGTTTGCAATAGCCTCTGTCCCTGGGAACTCCCAGGGAGGCAGACAAGGAGGTGATATGTGCTGGGCCAGGTGAAGGTGGCAGTCACTGGACTGTGTGTCAGAGCTCCCAGATGGGCCAAGCTTGGACCTGCACTAGGGGGGTAGAAGAGGCTTCCTGGGAGAAGTGCTGCCTGGGCCACCTCTTACAGGTAACTAGGGTAAGAGCGGGGTGCAAAGAGGGAGGGCCAAAAGGGAATTTAGGTGGAAGGAGCAGCTCTGCTGAAAGCACACTCTGGAGAGTGCTTTATTCAGCTTCTGGGGACTTGGTTTACTTACCATTTTACTTTAAAAATTGAGTTATAGCCTACATATAGTAAAGTGGATTTCTTTTAGGTTTGCAGCTCAGTGAATTTTTAAATATGTCCTCACTCTTGTAGCCACCACCCCAATCAAAATATGGGACATTTTCAGCCTTTTGAAAGGCTCTCAGTACTCCTTGTAACTCATAGGCCCCTGCCTCCAAAGGAAACCACGTTCTCACCTCTGTCACCAGAGATTAGTTTTTCTTGGGGACTTTTTAAAATTATACACTTCTTAAACAAAAAAATGTGCCCTGGCAGCCAAAGATCACTAACAGGCTGAATGTGGCTTCAAATTATGTGTTTTTGTTTTTAATTCGTTGCTATCATTTAAAACTTGGGGATTTCACATAGCAATCAGAAGATCTGGCAACATTGGGCTCATGGACCTTGGTGGCAGCACGGGGCTGCTGTCAGGTAGAGACTACCCCCTACCCAAGATGGGGCATCCACTCCTCAGGGGTCCCCTCTGCTCCCCGTCACTCACTCCTAGCCAGCTAGACATCTGTTGCCTGCCTGGCTCTGTGGCCATTTAAATTTGCACTCCCTGCCTTTAAGTATTGTTTCGTGTTTTGGTTTGGGGCCTCCAGCATGGCCGAAGGTACTTAATTTTTATTCATCCACTCATCAGTATTTCTTGAGTGCTGACCGTGATTTAGGCACTCACCAGATGTTGGGAACACAGGTCTTCACGGGCAGAAAGAAAATGTGTTGTTAGCTTTCATGCAGCCAACCCCGCGTGTGGGACTTCCTGTCTCTGTGAGTTCACTTCGCTCTACCCCCTGGGATGCCATCCATGCTGTTTCCTCGTCTCGGAGCCCATCTTGTCCCTTATAGCTGTCACACTTCTGCTATCACCTTGCCCCTCTGTTTCCTGTCTATCTGGCCCTCACCCTTCCCTGAAGCTTTTGCTCAAATCCCACTTCTTCTGAGAAGTCTTCCCTGACCATCCTTTTCTCTTTTGACCTCCCTCCTCTGAACGCCCATCAATGTATTTCGCATACCACTACGCAACGAATACTTCCCTTGATTCCCTCACATTAAAATAAAAAGGCCCGGATAGTGTATGCCCTAAAGGCAGAGACTTTGCCTTCTATATTTCCCGACATGGCTCCATAATGCCCTGCGTATTTCTGAGCAGACAGCAGGCACCCAGTAAATACAGAAGAGGCTTCCAATGGCAGCCCCAGGGATGGTGGGGCAGAGAAGTGCCAGCCTCCTCCCCGTCCTCAGCAGGAGTTGCCCTCGCTGGCAGTGGTCTGCTAGGAATCCTGCCTGTCTGTGAGCACCTAGCGTCCTTGCGAGAGCGTTGTCACCCTGCAAGGAGGGCACAGACACTGCAGCCGCCGGGCCACAGGCATTCCGGACAGTGTCATGTGAGGTGGCATTTGAGGTTCTACCCTTACAGCCTGACAGAGTGTCCCTTAGGGTGGCAGGAGAAGGTTCACTGAAGATAGCTTGTGGCTGGAACGGGAAGGTGTCATTTTGATGGCCATTCGCTCACCCTTCGGCCATGTTCCATCAACAACCCCGGGCTGCCTGCTCTGTCCCACTTTTAGTTCCTGACTCAGTGATAGAGATGGCTAACGGCAACCTGATTGCAAATAGCCCCACACCTTGTAACTCTGCCTCCTTGAAAACTACCTTAGATGTCAGCAGAGGATGGTGACCTTTCTTTAGTAGACTTCTGCTCACAGCCCAGCTGGCCAGACCAGTGCAGTGGAGGTGGGAGAGGTACGAGGAGGCTTTAAGGACGTTTGGCAAAGCGCCGTCCCGTTTGCTCGGGTTCTGTTATATGTCACTTGGTGTGCAGGGTTCCAAGAACTACTTGGCCTCTTGACAGGGAACATGATAGAATGTCAGGACCTAAGCTAATGTAAAATATGCTTTGCTTCGCCAAGTCATGCACAGGCAATGCAAGAAGCCCATCCGTCATTCACACGTCTGCACCATGTGGCCAAGGCCTCCACTGATGGGTTTTAGCCTTTCTAGAGCCATGTGATGATGGAAATCAGGCACATAGTGACTTCTTACTCAGAGAACGCTGATTTTGAAAAGCATGAGGGCATCCCTTCCAAAAATGCACATTCTTAAAGGGCACATATTTCTTATTTCTCTTTTTCCCTTTATACTTTCCCCTTCCGGTCCCCCCCGCCCCCCCCCCATGTCTTCGTGTTTATCTCTTGTACCTTTGGCGCCAACCCCGGATTTCCAGGTGACAAGCAGACTCGGTTTATAGGTGCTGTATTCTGTTACTCGGGGGCTTCAGATTTCGATACCAGGACAAAGAGACCTACAGGTTTCATTCAGGTTTCAGCCTTGGGACAGTTGGGGAAAGCGACACTGGCAACTGTCATACAGTTGTTGAGCAAAATCATTATGGGGGAGTTGTACAGTGAAGAAATATTTGGCTGCCAACAGGAAACCCAGCAAACCGTGGCTTAAACCAGAAGGACATTTATCATCTACTAAACAAGAAGTCTGGAGGCAGGTGGCCCAAGGTTGGTTCAGTGGTTCAGCGGCACCTTCAGGGACCCAGGGTCTTTCCACCCCTCTACCTTGCCATGCTCACTGATGTTCTTATGTCTGTGGCCTCCTCTTCACAGGGTGGCTGACACAGGTTCACATATTTTCATGCCAGCAGCCAAAGTGGGAAGTGGAGGATGGAGGGCAGGCAATGGAACAGTCTCTCTGTTTACCTCTCTTATCTGGGAGCAGAACTTTTTGGAGGCCTTGCTGCAAAGGAAATGCTCTTTCGCTGTGAATACTGACACGTGGACCTGAGCCATTTTGGGCTATCTGTTACAGAGGGAACTAGACTTCATTTTCCTGCTAACGACCATTCCCAACTCCGTTCCTCTCTGTTCTTTCTCAAAATGACAGAATGTGAAGAACTTTATTTCCGCCTACCGTGTTTCCCTGAAAATAAGACAGGGTCTGAAAAAAAAGAAGACCGGGTCTTATACCATGTTTCCCCGAAAATAAAACCAGGTCTTATATTAATTTTTGCTCCAAAAGACGCATTAGGGCATATTTTCAGGGGATGTCTTATTTTTTCATGTACAACAATCTACATTTATTCAAATACAGTCATGTCATCTTCTTCTGGAACATTGTCATAACCTACTAACTGTGTCTGTCCGGCTGACGATCTTAACTGGGGCTTATTTTCGGGGAAACACGGTAGTTTCTTCCAGCCCAGAGTTTACAGTTGGGCTTAATTTTCATCAACTGATGCACCAAGGTGTAACTGAGAATCTCTGCAAAGTCCTGCCTTAGAAACTACTGGCGTACCTCACTTTATTGCACTTCACAGATGGTGCGTTTTTTCGTTTGTTTTGGTTTTTGTTTTTACAAATTGAAAGCAACACCCTCCACCAGCAAAAGGATTGCGACTTGCTTTATTGCAATATTCACTTTATTGCAGGGATAGGGAACCGAGCCTGCAATATCTTCGAGGTATGCCTGTGATAAGGTCTGGCCCCTATTCTCTGGTACCCACTCCCGTATTTTTTGAATGGGGCATCATATCAGCTTGGGCCATGGGTAACGTACTGTTTGCATCATGTAGCCAGTGGAAACTGTCAGCCAGAGCTCTCATGATTAGTGTTAAGTTGCAGTGCCCTCTGGTTGAGAGTTTGTCTTGTGAAAAGTTTAGGGCTAGCACTCCTTTGGCCCTGTCGAGCACTGATTCTAAGGAAATGATTTCTTTGCTAAAATAGTTTTGGTTTATACACATGCATGCCCGCAGACACACGCATACGCACATACCCTAGCTCTATGCCACTCTAGTGGGGAAGGGAGACTGCGGTTTCATGGTAGCTGTCTTTTTGATGAATGTCCCCATGTCCACCCACAGGGCTGTGACATTCTTGCCTCCCCACTTGATAATCTGAAAATCTTCCAAGCCAGATTGCCTTGCTATAGGCCTGCAATTTAGGAATGCCACATAGGTTCTGGGTTTCAATCCCCAGGGCACACGGTGGCCAACATTTGTAAGAGCCTGTGGGCTTGAAGCTGATAAGGCAAAGAGCTAATGGACGCCATTCCAAGAGTGCCGGAAAAGATACGGTGGTCTGGTGATAAGGCAGCAGGACTGCATGAGAGCTGGGGCTGGGTGTGTGAAGCATGACACGATTACATGGTCTTGTCTCAGCTTACCCCTTTCATCTGCTCCCAGATGCACTGTGCTTTTTAGGGTTCCTCACCCTTTCCCTCTGAAATGTACTCCCAAATATGCCCAGCTTTTCTGTTTTGCAGCCTTTTGTGGCAAAGGTGACAAAAGGAAGAGCACGTGTTTCTCTGTGATGAGTTGCACGTAGGTGTCAAAAGTGTTCACCCTCTCACTGGGGGAAGGTTTTTACATTAGAATCCAGTAAGTCTGTTTACTTCCTTTCAAGTTGACAGCATGTGAAGTTTATGATTGGCTTTATGATCTGAAGGATTTGTCCTACTTTTGGCCTGCATCTTGGGAATTTTCTAGAAGAGCCACTGTCAGGATTCAGGGTCTCGTCCCCTTGGCAGCCCTCTGCCTGTAAGGGTGAAATGCAGAGATTTCCGAGGGGAGAGTTCAGGATCTAGATTGCCTGTCTTAGAATCAGATTCCATCGTTAACTTACTTGCTATGTGTCTTTCGGACAAGTTATTTAACCTCTCTGTACTTCGGTTTGTCCACCTGTAAAATGGGAATGATAGTCGCACACGCCATAAATGGCCGTTAGGTGGAGTCAATGAGTTGATACTGTTTAAGTGCTTAAAATGTTGCCTGGCAATTAGTAAGCACCATATACGTGTTTGTTAAATTAAAAAAAACCTTACCAGTTGGAGATATTTTTGTTGGCTGACTACTCTTGCAACTGAAATTTTTTGTTGAGATTATTATAGACTCAGATGCAGGTGTAAGAACTAATACTGAGAGTTCCCATGTCCTGTTCCATTTGTCAGGTTTCCCCCAATGGTGACATTTTGCACAACTGTAGTACAATATCACCACCAACATGTTGACATTGAAATAATCCACCTCTTATTCAGAGTTCCCCAGTGTCGAGCGTACTGCTTTGTTTGTGTGTGTGCATTTACGTCTGTACACACTTAGTACATGGGTAGGTTCGTGTTTGCACGGTCTCAGTCAGGATACAGAACAGTTCCATCATCACAAACGTCCATCCTGTTGCCCTTTTATTACTTCACCCACACTCTTCCTTTTCTCAGGACCCCCTGGCAATGACTACTCTGTTCTCTGTTTCTCAAATGTTGTCATTAAAAAAATGTTGTATAAATAGAGTCATACAGTTTGCCACCTTTTGGGATTAGCTTTATTCACTCAGCATAGTTTCCTGGAGACTTACCCCAGATGTTGTGTGTCATTAGTTAATTCCTTTTTCTTGCTGAATAGCATTCCATGGTATGTATTGTACCACCATTTGTTTAACCCTTTATCTATTGAAGAACATCTAGGCTTTTCCCAATTTTTAGCTATGACAAATAAAACTGCTGTGAACATTTGTGTACAGGTGTTTGTGTGAACATGTCTTCATTTCTCTGGGATAAATGCCCAAGAATGTAGTTGTTGGGTCATGTGGTAATTGCATGCTTTGGTTTTACTATTAGAATAGGTATTATACTTTGTTATTTAAATTTGTTCGTCCCAACAGTGAATTTACGTTCAATTCTTTGACTTACAGTAAGCATTGCTTTAATATGTATTAAATAAATTTAAATGGGCCCCAGTAAATCCAGGATGGTATTAAGAGGTGGGCACGAAGGGAGGAGATACCAGTGGTAAGGTGATGGTTCTTCTCTTCCTTCAGAAATGTTTCATTTTGGGTCTGGAATTGAGTAGCTGCCAACAAGAGCTGACATAGATTGTGTGCTGTTAGATTACAGAAGGCTTAAAAAAGTCCAGTGGACAGCTGAGTGGGAGGTGCTGGTGGAGGTTTGGGAAAGGCTTGTCAATGTTGGTGCCACCAGTGCCTGAAATTGGGAATTTGATGTTTTTTTGTATTTGAGAAAAAAATTGGCACTATTTGAATTTGAACATTTTGGAACTATTTGAATGTGGGTTTGGGTGTAGAGAGCGGTTCTGGTTTCTTCTGGGCTGAAAGAGGGGAATTTCAGGATGATGTGTTTGGCTTGTCTCTCAGAAGGGTAAACCTCAGGCACAAAAGTGACTCCGCTTCAGAGAGAAGAGATTCTGCAGCTGTTTCTCCTAATGGAAGAGGCTTGGTTATAGTTGAGGCCTCTTAGAAACCACTTTCCCCTCTTCCTCTGCCTCCTCCTCCTGGTACTGATAATTGCCAAGGAATGTGGTCCAGGCCTGTTGTTGGTTTTGCGAGCCTTTTATAGCCGCTTAGAAGGAATTCTTGGTATTCTTCTCATCTGTTAACGATCACGCTATTCTTATGCGTAACCCAGCTCATGTTAAACACGGAAACACGTTTCAATGACCCAGGGAGGCACTAGGAAGGGTACTTGATGCAGCAGGTTTTGTTGTTGTAAAATGAACCTGTTGCACTTTAAAGAGGCTGAAGAGAATTCTTAATTTTATACAGTTGGATCTGCCAAGTGATAAGGTTTTCTTTTTCTTTGCTTTTGAAGGGAAGTCTATTTAGTGACGGCTTATTGGAGTATAGGGAAGAAAGTATATATTTTGTTGTTTAAGAAAATTGAAAGTGTATTACAAAATTTATCCTAGAAAACTCTCTCATGTTGTAAATAATCTCAGATGTAGATTTTTGGGATGTGAAATGGGGCTTAAGATTTTATTCTTGAATGTTTTGTATTTCTACAATACTAGCTGCATAGCCAATGCATTTCAGCTGGAAAATACACCAGCACACATATAACTTAATCAAAGTCAAGCTAAACATATACTGTTTTCTTTTCTTTTTTTAAAAACATTTTTCCTGGCCTTCTTCTCACCCCACCAATTTATTCCTTAGAGAAAGCTGAACAGTTTTAGAAAACAGAATGAATGGTCTTAAAGGCAAACGTGATAGATCCGAAGCCTTAAACATACAAAGTAAACACTTGGTAATCGTATGGTGAAATTAATGTACAATTAAGGTCGGACAATTAAGGTTGCGAACTCATCCTAGAAAAAGTGCTACAGACCTCACTGCTGAATATCACTACGGTCACCTTCAAAGTACTCCCCTTGGGAAGCTATGCACCGATGCCAGCGCCTAATACACCCTTCAAAGCAATTTGGGAACTTTTTTTCTGGAATGGCCATCAGAACTGTCGTCATATTACCCTTGATGTCCTGAATGTCATCAAAATGTCTTCCTTTAAATGTATTTCCTTTATCTTTGGGTAATAAAAGAAAGCATTGGGGGCCAAAGCATGTGAGTAGGGAGGGTGTTCCAATACAGTTTATTTGTTTTCTGGCTAAAAACTCCCTCGCAGACAGTGCCGTGTGAGCTGGTGCATTGTCACGATGCAAGAGCTATGAGTTGTAGGCGAAAAGTTCAGGTCATCTCACTTTTTCATGCAGCCTTTTCAGCACTTCCAAATAGTAAACTTAGTTA
Source organism: Rhinolophus ferrumequinum (assembly GCF_004115265.2). Taxonomy (NCBI): domain Eukaryota; kingdom Metazoa; phylum Chordata; class Mammalia; order Chiroptera; family Rhinolophidae; genus Rhinolophus; species Rhinolophus ferrumequinum. Next base: position 16,637,970 of record NC_046299.1, on the reverse strand, counting down.
ACTGTTCAGTTGCTACAAATTCGTGATGAATAATCTCTCTGATATCAGAAAAGGTTAGTAACATTATTGCAACAAGTTTGCGAACTTAATTGTCACACCGCATGTATTTATATAGCAGAGGCAGCTTCACTGGTTTCACTGGCCTGTGACCTGTGCAGTCACACAGCGTCGGTGCTTAGAAGGACCACGCTGGGTTTAATGCTCTGTCCTTGCCATTTTGAAATTCTTAACACATTTTCAACAAAGGGTTTCCCATTTTCATTTTGCACTGAGCTCCACAGTTAAGTAGCAGCCCCTGTATATTAGCTACCTGGTCACTCAGCTTAAACTAGTTTTGAGCTTTTGAATTTCTAGACTAACTAGACATTTATCAGCTTTTTTTTTTTCTGTACATGAATTTATAAGGACCATCCTAATGACCTTTTATTTAGATACATTTCTTTTCAACTAATTTCAAAGTTGTAAGTACTGTATTGGGGAAGGCGGTGTTTTTGAACATTTTAATTTTGTTGCATACAATATAAAACTATGTCCCGTTTCTTTACTGGTATCTCTTTAAATATGTTGGTTCCATAGTGTTTTTGTTTTTGTTTTTTGTTTTTGCTAGATAATAAGTGAAATGAAACTCTTGTTTCTCAAATTATTAATAGTGGCTATTGCCGAAGGCTGAGTTTCAGAAGATTTTTTTTCCTTTTTCAGTTTTAATAGCTCTGAACTCGAGTTTCTGCAACAAGCAGGAATTATTTTTGTAATTGGGGAGAAAAACGAAACAACAACAAAAAATTTTTTAAAGAAAACTCTTCTCCTTTTGTCATAGCTTTAAAAAAGGAGCAGCTCCTTTTGGTTCTGGTAGGCTGCTGGCGGAGTTGGGGCTCTGGAGTTTCTATTCCTGCAGGGAAGTCACAGAAATGTTAGTGCAGATCGAGAAATGGCTGGGAGTGAACATGGCAGAGAGTGGGTGGGACTATTTGTGGCAAAAACATTCAGTAGGTGTTTGTAAACTTGGGGGTAATCCGGGCCTGGCATTCAATTTTACAAGAGACACTGATGGAATCTTGGCTATCGATTGTTGTGTTCCCTTGTTTTTCCTGTTTTAAATGCTCCTCTCACTTTCCAGTAGTACATCAGAAATATGTTGCTTTGGCCAAAACTGCAGTTTGCCTTTGAATGAGGACAGGGCTGTCTTTCTTCTGATGTGGGGTCAAGTTCAGTGTAAAGATAAATAGCTCTGGCCTCTAAACGCTTGTTGATATGTCACCCCCGCGGTGCACTGTGGCACCACTAAAGCTCTCCTGCTGCTTGTGAAATGACCAGGATTTAAATGCCCCATCAAAAGTAAAAGAACCAGGAGGTGATCCTGGCATTCTGTTGGATGCCTGCCTCTGAGAGGGCAAACCCTCTGGGTGTGCTGGGAAGACCGGGGAAAATCTCACTCCCTCCAGCTTCTGCCAGTCCCTCTGCTATGGAAATTAGATGCCCTGGTGTTAGGGGTGGGCGTGAAGTAGGGGATGAAGATCACCCCTTATTTTTCCATCTGTGGGCAGAAATGCTTTGACCAAATGGCTTGGCAAGTCTTAAACATAATTTTAAAAATAAATTATAATTTCAAACATTATAAGGCTCAAAGTAGAACAAAGTCAAAACCCATTTGAGAGTAAGAGAATATAATGTTTGATCCATTCAGCCAATTTGCTTTTTAAGTTGTGTCCCTTGGATCCCCAGGGACAGGCTGCAAAGGGGCTGGGGTCGGGTGAGGGGAGTCCCCTCTGGGTCCCCACCCCACATCTCCCAGACCTGTTTCAATTAGCATTACATTTTATTTAGCCTTCCACCTGGTATTTCATGTGAAGAAATAGTTCATTGCTAAAAAGCAGGAAGTGGGAAAACCACGGGATTCGACCAATTTCTTACTGTTTTGCCAACCAGTGAAAACAGATCCCAGGGGTTGGGCTATGACCATATCGAACATCTTTTGTATTTGAAGAAGTTTTCTTAGCACCAAAGGTTGGTGGTCGTGCTGAGCAGGATGTTCCCAATAATCTGGAAATGTAGCCAAGACTCCAAATGACGATGACAGTAATGCAAACACTTCTATGGCACATGCTGCGTGCTCAGCGCCCGTCTAAGCACTTCCCATGCGTTCCCCCATTTCTCTTCACTCCAACCCTATGAGATAAATACTGTTAGCCCTTATTTCTCGGTGCCTCCAGTTCTAAGTTTAGAGAACAGTTGAATATTGGGGCTGCCTTGTTGGGCCTCCTGAGACTGATGCTTTTTCACCTTAAGTTCTCTGCCTCCCAGCCAACGCCCAGCCCCGTCTTCCGCCCTCCTCCCCAGGACGAAGAGGACTGAGGAAGGACAGAGACGCTCACATTTTGGGGAGTGCAGTTTCTTGAAGAGAGGCTGGTTCATGCTTCTCTGTCCTCCTTTGTGGGGGCAAATGAGTGGGGCTTCCTTTCCCCAAAGTCTATTGTGGAGACTGGGCACCCACCCCACTGGCTAGTTTCCCAGTCGGACTTCTGCTTTGTCGGGATCTGCTACTTGTGCTGCGCTCCTGACACAGGAGAAATGGGGGTAGGACCCTACCTGGAGGACAGGATCCATGTGCCTCGGAGGGCAGGTGACGTTGGGATCACAGTCTGCTGGGACTGGCGTCGTTTGGGAAACAAAAAAGTGCCCATCTGGGAAGATTGTCTTGAGATGCCAACCCTGGAAGGGGCATCCAGATTTCCCAAGATCCTCTAGAGGAGTGACTTGAGAGGGAGACTCTTATCAGTGTCCCTGAGCCCAGAGGCCCAAAGATCACAGATGAGGACGTGTGTGTGTGTGTGTGTGTGTGTGTATGTGTGTGTGTTGTAGTAATACTAGTAACTATGAACAGAGATGGTCCTTTTAAACTAAAGGACACTGCAATTTAGCAGCTACTGTAATAGTCCAAGCAGGGCATGACAAGACTTTCTAGAGTTTTTCAGTTTTTACTGATTGAGGATAATAAAAACTGTTCTAGAAACCCCCATAATTACCCTTCTGTTATGTCACAGGTATATACTTTATCACCTGGACACAAATACATGTTTCTGTTGGGCGGAAACAGTCTTTTGTCTTTTCTGCAATTCCCCAGCACAGCTATTAGCAAATCTGTTATACTCTCAGTAGAGTTACTTCAGTGGTTGGCAGCCATTTTAGGCTTCCCTCACTTTGGCTTCCATATTTTGAGTGTCTCCTCTTTGAGTGCCTCTGTTACCCCATGCTGCTGCTTATAATGTTCTTTTGTTCTTCCCACGCTCTCAATTCTTGCTTTTTTTTTCTCTTTGCTCTTCAGGACTCTCAACGTGAGAATCATAAAAGATGAGTAGTTGACATAGAGGCTGGACTAACAGAGCAGATGGAGAGAAGTGGATTTTTATACCCACCCATGGAAATAGTTCTGTCCAAGGAGTCTGGACACTTGGGCTCCAGGCCTGGCCGGGTCACAGTCCTGCTGTGCTGTCCTAAGCAGGTCTCCAGCACAGAGTAACACACCATAAGTGTGAGCTAGCACTATAGCTGTTGTTGGTTATCAACCTTCCTGGGCCTCAGTTTCCCTCTCTGTTAAGTGAGGGACATGGCTTGGATGATATCCTAAGTCCTCTCCACTCTCATTTTTGGTGCAGCAAGATTAAATTTGATTATAACCCTGGCAAACGGTAGGTCACTAGGGAACGAGGACCAGGCCTTAAACCTCTCTTTGTCCCTGTGATACTTTGCATCCTAAAGGGGTAGTTATTTAATAATTTAGTGCTGCAATCTGAGCATTTATCATCTCAATAGGGATTTTTAAATTAAATATATGCATTTCTTGCAAATTAAAGAGTAAATGAACTGATGTTACTGAGCTTTGTATAGTGGTTTGAAAGAGTAATGTCAGTCTCACAACCATTCCCTAAAGTTAGGGCAGATCTAACACCAGTTTACAGATGGAGAAGGTTCTTTTTTTCAGGTCTCACGGGTACCCGAATGGCAAGTCTGGAACCAGAATCCAGGGTTCCGCTGAGGGCTGTCGTTAGGCTGGTGGGAACAGTAAGAAATACTTCCTTGTGAGAACTGATGATCCTCAGATGCATTAATCCCTAGAAGATGCCTGTCCCACAGGATCGTAACCCCAGGAATATATGGAAGCCAAAGGGAGGATGATGCTTCCCCACCGACCGTGAGGACCTGGGTGAAGCAGGTCTGTGCCTGAGGTTAGAGCCGTGGAGGTGCTCCTGGCCCTGCGGATGGGGCGTGGGAAGGGGGGTCTGAGACCTTGCCAAGTCCTCTGTGTAGACACTTAGGATTGAAGAATAGTAGGAGACCGTCGTAAGGGAGACAGGATGTTCTCTGATCCATGAGGCTAATGACGCTGGGTCTTGCCCATGTGAGGCAGCTGGAAATGTCACCACATCTGCAGTCCTTAGAGGGCAATGAAAAGGTTTCTGTGAAGGAGGAGTTTGTTGGCAGATGTCTCCAGTACCATTGCTGCCACAAAGAGGGCTGGCCTAGTGTGCAGTGGTGCTTTGCAGGGCTCCTGGGCGTGCTGGGTTAGCCGTCTGGCCAGCCAGGCTCCTAGGAGCTGCTGAAGGGGCAAGACACTGAGGACTCCAAGAGCCCCCAACCTGAGGATCCCCTGGAAGATCTCATTAGTTGAGAGAAGGAATGTCTGGCACCAGGTTTGTCGAATGGCCTGCTGATGAGAGCAGTTGCTGGCCACTGACAGAAAGAGCTGCTGCACCCAGAGAGCAGAAGTAGCCGCTGGGAGCTGTGGGTGAGCCACCAGTGGGAACAGCAGACGGAGTGCCAGGCTGGAGAGTCCCTCGAAATTCTAGCAGAGGGGCCACATGGTCCATCTTCAACGTACTTCTCAGTGAGGAGGGAGAAGCATCATTTTCCAGTAGGTGACCTGATGAGAGACCCAGTAGCTCCGGGTGGCGGTTCCAGCTGGCTTGAATCATCTCCTGGTCTTCAGATTCCTGGTGGAGGGGTGACTCACAGAAAAAGGTTACCCTTGTTGTAGGTACCTTCCCAGGTGAACTTGAAAAAAGTGTCAGTAATCCAGCAGTTTTGTTTTCAATATTTATGTTGTTAATATTCATAGATCTTCTTCTCCATCAGCCTGTAATGATTAGCTCCCAATGGAAGCATTTCCTCGATGATGGGAGCATCAGCGTACTGGCTACACCACTTCTATGTCAGTCATTCATTCACTCCTTCACCGGACGTCACTCGAGTACCTTTGATGGGCCATGTCAATGTCAGCCTTCCTTTTGTTGTATTTCACTTATTTGTGTACATATCTTAGCCTTCCATGAGACTAAGAGCTTTTTTTTATTGTCACAATAGCCTTCTGCTACAGCCACAAAGTCCCAGAGGCTTAATACAATGAAAATTTGTTTCTCAGTCATTCACGTGTCCTACACAGATTGGTGGGGCTGCTCCCACCAGTCCCTCAGGGACCCAGCTTGACAGAGGTTCCACCACCTCATGGCTGCACTAACTGGAACACGTGGCCTTAGTCACTGAGACAGGAAAAGAAAGCCCTGAAGTGCTCACACCAGCACTTAAGCACTTCCGCCTGGAGGTGGCGCCACGGCTACTCACAGCCCCTTGGCCAGAACTAGCCACCAGGAGCCCCTGTAACTACAGGAGGGCCCAGAAGTGTGATCCTCCTGTGTGCCAGAAGAAAAGAACTGGATACACGTGCACAGTAGAAGTCTGTACACACACTTTTCAGTACATGCTTGGTTCTCTCATTGACTTGAAGCGAAGTTGTCTCTGGAAGTCTCACGTTCTTCATTTGTAAAAGGCTTAGGATATAAGTGATGAAGAACAGAGTCCATATTGCCAATTGCTCAGCTTCAGAAAGACTCGTAATACGCAGTTTAGGCATCCTCTCTGTGAAAGTGTCTTTCCCTTTTCCTAGTAATGGAGGGGTGGGTAGGGATGGCAACTGCCTTCTGAGCAGGTCCCAGATGCCTCGATCTGGTTCATTGCCTTCTGTGAACAAGAGCTAGGGCTGCTGATAAGTGGGGAGGGGGGTGGTAGAAGACGGTAAAGGGGGTCAAATATATGGTGATGAAAGAGAACTGACTCTGGGTGGTGAACACACAATGTGATATATAGATGATGTAGTACAGAACTGTACATCTGAAGCCTATGTGACTTTACTAACCATCGTCACCCCAATAAATTTTAATTAAAAAAAAAGAGCGAGGACTGCTGCTGCCACCCCATGCCTGAGCACCAGACGGCCTGGCTTCCCTTGCTCTATGAGCCTGGGTGAAGGCAATCTTAATTATGCTGCAGCCAACATAATTTTTTAAAAAATGCACTGTTTACCGTGATCCATTCAACCACCATCGAAAGAGTATGGTTTGGGGTTGGGCTAATCTGCTTGGTTCAATACCACCAGATGTAGAGTGTGTCCTACTTTAGAATGAGAGCCCAAGAGTGGTCTGGATTTCAGAAGAAAGTGGGCATTTGAGCTGCCAAGTATTTGTTGAATAAATGGCTAGAGTATGGAGTGAAAGGATTAAGCAATATGGAAAATTTGAATTTACGACTGTGCCTGTTATCCTTCCTGTAATTGTACTTTTAGGCATCTGTTGACTGAGTCTTCTTCCTGATGTGTTTGGATTCTGCATAAAGACAAGTTGGTTGGCTGCACTGATGTCATGTTTTTTCTTGTGTGTATATCCTGTGACGGTGTCCTGTGCCCACCTATGATTGCAGACTTCTGAGAACGGAGCTGTGGGATGCCTGCTCCATTCTCTACACAGCTTCTACTATAATGCAAAACACGGTGTTCAATAAACGATGAAGTTAGTGAAGGGGCTACGGGATCAGTCTTCATATTTTGTTCACAACACCCTCATACTTTCCTGTTCTTTTGAAGTACCGTTGGGCCCATCTGGTCTTTTTCCTTCATATCTCACAAACATTCTACTGCCCCATTTTGCCCTTCCGCTCCCTACCGCCTGCAAAGTTCTATCGGTGCAAATTTCATTTTGTTCCAGGGATGATAGTCTGGGGGGAACTTTAAGGCATGTACTGGATTTCCCTGAATTTTTGAATGACAGGCCCCTGGTACCCACTTCACACACAGGGCCAACTGAGGTGGGTGTCCTCTGGCCATTGACTAGCTGTGTGACATTGGGCAGTAGTTTCAGGTCTTGTTCATTTCTGGTCTGTCTGGCTTGTGTTGTCTGTTGCTTCGTTTGCCCGTCACACTTCTGCATCCTTCTTCCTCTGGTTTGGGTTCCTTTGGGGATACTCCTTACCCATTCCACATGGTCCTAGTGGGGTTGCCAATCGTGGAATCAGGAAGGGTGTCTCCCTCACTTACTGGAGTGGGGAGGTGACCCAAAGTACTCCACTGCACTGAGTGAGGGAGAGGCTCGTTTGTCAAGCAACCCCAGTCATCATTTCCTCTGGGACTAAAACAAATGAAGAGAAACAGTTATTTGCACTGGGGCTGCTCACAGAGAGGATGTGTGTCCAGGGCTTCAGGCCACCCCCTTGTCTGTCAAAGGTGATAGCCTTTGAGACTGAAAAGAAACTGAGACAAGCCGATTGGGAGGTGGGCAGGAGACAGGCTCGGCCACGTTGTTTGAGCCCCTGTGTGCAGCCGGGCCTGGGGTCAGTGCCACCCTGGCTTCTCAAAGCACGGGAGCCGCCTATGCTGGTTTCAATGAGTATGGGTTGGGTGTCTGTCATGTGCGATTCAAAGAGCTTGCATACAAGTATCACAAACATCCTCTAATTTTTAAAACGCTTTCAATTTTATAAGCAATATACAAATTCATAATGATAAACATCAAACACTTCAGTGATTCCTTGGAAGCACTGAGTAAGAAGTGGAGGGCTCCATTCTTCCTCACCCCAGCCCAATTTGAATCCTCTCTCCACAAGCCTAACTTCCTTGAACAGTTTGGGGTATATACTTCCAGCCCTTTTTCTTTGCATTTCCATCCATGTATTAATACACATGTATACACACATATATAATTTTTTTTCTTTTTTTTTAAGGAGGTGGCACAGCTCACAGTGACCCATGGGGGGGGAGGATCGAACCGGCAACGTTGGTGTTATTAGCACCACACTCTAACCAACTGAGCTAACCCCCTATGATTTGTTTTTTAACATAGAATAATACGCTACGTGCATGTATTGTTCTATACCTTTTTATCAGTGGTTTTGAGATCTTTGATGCTAGTACATATAGTTCAACTTCATTCTTATTAAGGACTTTATGAAATTTGACAGCATGGATAATTTGCTTAAATAACCTCGTGTTGACGGACATTTAGTTGTTATTGTCACATCTTTTCCTGTCACAGTACTGCTGCGGTGACTAAGCTTGCTGTGTTTTCTTGCTTACATGTGGAGATATATCTGTAGGTGGAAGCTTCTAATAGAATGATTGAGTCGTGAGACATACCCATGAAACATTTTCATAGATTCTGCCACATCGTGTTCCAAAGAGGCCGGACTGACTAATGCTCCCACCCGCAGAGTAGAGTGTTTGCCACCCTCTCACCAACACCAAAGGTGACTGCTCTTCGTTTTTTCTAATCCCCAAAGTAAAGAATATGAGGTTCTCGTTCATGTGCGTTTCTCTGAATGCTGGCGCGGTAAACATCCTTTCACAGGGGTCTCGAATTTCTCTTTGTGCTAGTGGACACTCATCGCTTTTTACTTTTTAAAATGTAAAAAGTAAAGGGTGCTTGTCTTTTTCTTATTGATTTAAATAAGTTCTTTGTGCGTTCTAGATCTGAACCCCACGTTGTTGCTCCCGTAAGGATTTTTCTCGTAGGCACTGTGTGCAGTTTTGTTTATGAATGGGCTTGTTTCTGTTTTTGTCTCTTGGGCACGTGTGTGTAGTTTTAGGTTTTGTCTTTGTTCATCTTTGATCAGGCAGACATTTTACAGTTTTATGAACTCAAATTTGTCAGTCTTTTTCTGCATGGCTTCTGAGTTTTATGTGCTGTCTGGGAAGGCCTTCCCCATCCCAGATTATACAGAGCTCCTCCTACGTGTAATTTTGTCGGTTAGATAGTTCATCCAGCACTGTCAGCTCTATCTCAGTTTCTTCACCTGAATGTGAAGAGAACATGTGCCTCCTGAGTATTTGGTCAGATTGTATTGGGAGGGTTTCGTCTCTCTCACCAGCCCACCTTGCCAATCACGGCCTTGACAAGCCTATTTTGTTTTAGTGGAGTCATCAGGGCTGTTTCTTTGACGCCAAGGAGTTTGGGCCTGATGTTCGGGAAGCCTGTGTTCACCCTGCCACCAGCAGTGACTTAGCTGCTTCCAGGCAGTGCCCTGGACCTCACACCACCGTCACTTTTCTGGAAAAGGGAAACTCTTCTCGTATCCCCTGTCTTAGTGCACAGCTTGCAGCACATCTTTCAGGCTTGTCATATACTCAGACCAACAACCTTAGGGCCACCCTGGACTCCCATCTTTCTCTCTCCCTGCAGCCACTCCATCAGCAGATCCTACCAGCTTTACCTGACAACATGGTCACACTCTAGCACGTCTCACCACCTCCTCTGGCCCCACCAGGCCCAAGCCACCGCGGCCTCTCCCCCAGACACTGTGGCATCCTTCCCGCCTTTCCCCCTACAGGCTGCTCTCCCACAGCAGCCAGAGTGACCTTTTAAATGCACGTCCAGTAATTTCTCTCTTTTGTTTGACCGCTCCCCCCTCACCCCGCCCCGACTCTTCCCACGTTACTCAGAAGAGAACCCAGAGGTCTTGCCTGTATGGCCCTCCATGGCCTTTACCTTCGCGTCTTCTTTCCTTCCTGTCCTCTCCCTGACACTGTCCCCTTGGGTATCTTGCTCCTCCTCAGGTGTCCCAGGGCGTTTGCTCTTGAGCCTGTTCCTTCCAGATGCCTGTAAGCTTCACGTGGGTACCTGCTGCATTGTCACCTTGTCCAGAGGCTTCCTGGGCCCCTGTCTCAAGCAGCAGCCCCTCCACCCCACCCCAGCTCCCATCACTCTCTGTCTCTTTTTCACTTTTCCTCTGAGCACTTACCATTGCCTGACACATTATACATTTTTCTGTCTTCTTGTACTGGAATATCATTTCCATCATTTCCCTGAGAAGAGAGACTTTCTTTCACTCCCCGCTGCATGGATCTCCGGCACCCACAACAATGCCCGGCATGGACAGATGCCTCGTCTATTTGCTGAGTGAACGGAGACACGTCCAGCCTGGGGACTCTTCCTGGTGAGGGCCAAGCCTGCTGTGAGAACCGTGGCTGCCTTCTCGTGATCAGCTGGGGGTGGGCACTGTGAGTGTTTGCTCTTGTGAACGCCGTTGCCCATGGGCTCCCGCGAACTCTGCCAGGACAGGAGAGGCTGGTGTGTACGTGTGTCCACACTTGGGTCCATCCAGGCAGAGTCCTCCCAGCAGTAAATCACGGCTGCACAGACCGCCTTTTCACTTGACCAAAGGGCAAATCAGCAAGCTCTTCAGGAGCCTCCCTAATTGGTGTCATCTTCAAAAGCAGCCTGTGGCTTCCCACTGGTTTTGCTTGTGCAAGCGTCTTCCTCCTTCTCGTGAAACATCTTAATGTAGCCGGGTGTTTGGATCTCTCTGCACCTGCTGGTTTCACCAAGCTGTAAAACGGAGGCCTAAAAATAGGTGCGATAAACAGATTCAGGCAATTGATTGCAGAGCTCCCTCCGCACCTCACCTGCAGCCCAAGTGCATGAAACAAGGGTACAGAGCAGTCTCACAGTCTGCGGGGAAGGGCTCCCTTGACACCTCAGACCTTGGAATGAGGCATATGGCAGGGGACAGTTTTGTCTCTTAGTTGGGAGGGGAGGGCCCCCTGTTGGGCACCTGCCTTTGCCCTGCCTTTGACCGTTACTTTTTCTCTGCCTTTGGTTAATTGGTGTTTTTTTTGGGGGGGAGGAGGGACCTGTAGTTTGGCAGTGAAGTTATTTGTATTGGACATGACTTTCTTTTGATGGCAGTGATTTCCTGGCTCTTAGCTGCTATCAGTGTTTAATTATGGTTGTTAGGCCAGAGGATTTGAAATGATTAATAGAAAGATGTACTATAAGCATATGAGCAGGCATTTAAAAAATTAAATTTTAATCACCCAATACATTCTGCTTTAAAATATTAAAACATTACATATAAACCTAAGGTCTTTTGTTTTTTTTCCTACTACCACCAATCTCAGATCCTGCCCCAGAGTCAATCACTAGTATCAGTTTGCATTCTTCCCTTTGGGTTCCAGGGAACCCTGGAGCACAGGGTGATGGCAGTAATTCCACTTTAAGTAATGTTGACAAAGTAGCCATAGGGCCCGGCCTGTACAAGGGACTAGGCAGCGGTTGGCGCCCTTATCCTCCCAGCCCCCCTGTGAGGTAGGAGATGGGTATTCTGTGGTTGGTAAGAGATTTATTGAGAGATATAAGTTACCTACCATATAGTTCATCCTTTTAAAGTGCACAATTCGGTGTTTTTTTGGTACGTTCACAGAGCTGTACATCCACCACCCCGTCTCATTCCAGAACACATCATACCCCCAAAAGAAACCGCATCTGCATTAGCTCGTACTCCCCGCTCCTGTGTGCAAAACACCTGCCCCACAGGTTGCCAGCTGCTCAAGGTGCAATTGCTCAAAGCTGGGAGCTGAGTGCTGACGTGGCTTTACGGCCCATTGCCACTTGTTTGTGAAGGATGGAGTCTAAGGCTGTCCTCGGGCCTCTTCTCTTTACCTGTTGTTCCACAAGACTGGATCAGGATTTCCTCAGCCTGTTTCTGGGGTGGAGCGGGGACCACTGACTCAGTTTAGAGTTGTGAGGGGAGAGAAGGGTCGGTTTTCCAGATGGCTGCGCTTTCTTCCTTGAACCTTGGGCTTCTCCTCCCAACAGCCACCTTGTAACTTGTGATGCCATCATGCCATCAACATCCTCGCAGCCACTGTGTGCGGGGTCATATTGTTGCCCTACCGGCTGTCTGGCACTTCGGCAGGGGACGCACAGAGGGTACATTCTTTCTCTGTTGCCAAAGCAGATATTTTTGCTGCGTGTGAATCATCTGAGGAACAAGAACAGTGGGCAGGGAAGGCAAGCTCATCATGATCACCTAAAAGCATTTATGAAGCACCTACAGTGTGTGCGCCCAGTTTACTACGGTGGGGCCTGGCACCCCCGGCCCTGATCACATACTTCGCATGGGCTGGGTGTTCAGGGAAGGAGGCCCAGTCTCCGTCCTCAAGAAGTTTTAAGTCTTCGGGTTGGAGAAACACCTGTGGACCACCACGTTACTGCAAGGGGCACTGTGATAGTGAAGTGACAGCCATTCCCCGTGAACTTGGACAGTCACTGCCCTTTCCCTTCTGCCCAGCGGGGATAGTCGTTCTTTCCCTGTTTAACTCACGAGGATGTCTGGAGCATAAATGAGACCGAGAATGTGCCAGCTCTGAATGTGCCAGTAACTAACATTTTGGGGTCAGGGATCCCTTTAAAGAGCTGATGAAAGCTTTGGACTTTCACCTCAGAACAATTACTCTGGAGTGCACACTCGAATGATTTTGCGAACAGTTTCAATTTCATGGTTTTTGTGGACATCCTGAAACCCATCCAGGGACTCCTGTGGGGTTGTAGGTTAATAACGTCTGATTCAGTTTATTCCCTGAAGGGTATTTTTTAAATCCCAGATAGTAATTCACATTACTATTATTAAGAATACTGTTTCTCGGTTATTTCTGTGTTATAAACCTTTCCACGTCAAAAAACAAATTATTTGCTAAAGGTCCCTTATGAATAGGTATTATTTAGATTCTTGAACCCCAAGGATAAAGCAAAGCAAGGTAATCTGATTGACTAGATTTTTCTTCTGTTCCTGTATACATGTATAAAATAAAATAGAAAACAATGGCATAGGAGCAGACCATATATATATATTTACAGAGGGTGCCAAAAAAATGTATACACATTTTAAGAAAGGAAAACTGTATTAAAATTGTAATAATATATATGATAACAAAAGATGACTACAAGTCACATTTGACTTCTGCAATTACAAGAGGTGCTCAAAGTGGTTGCCATCAGCGTCCAGACACTTCTGATTACAGAGAACTACTGTTTGAGCAACGTTGACCATTGTGTCCACTTGCATACATTTTTTGGCACCCCTGGTATATATATATAAATATACATACACACACACACACACACACACACACACACAACACATAAGTCTGGGTTTTAGGTATGACCTCTTGCTTGGCTATGTATTTTGGGGGCTGCAGAGCCAACAGAGCTGTTTGGAGGGCAGTGTTAATTCCGCCACTTTTGTAAAACTACTTTTATGGCACATCGCTGGGGTGGCGTGTGTGTCGGAGGCCGAGGGCGCTGCCCACACCAGGTTTCCTGAGACGAAGGAGGCAGGATTGACAGGCACAGCTTGGTCTGTCTCCATGCTGGGTTGGTGGGGGGAGGGGGAATCTGCTGCGTGTGCAGTCTCCTTCCTGCCCCTCCCATTTTGGCAGGCAGCGGTGCTGTGGCTGATACCACCCCTGCCTGGGGGTAGATGTGCCATTGGCCACCCCATCTTCCCCCTCCTGCCCGAGTCCTCTCTCTGCACCCGCCCCCTCGCCGCTCGCCTGACGCAGTCCCTCGGCCGGCTGGCCTCGTGGTGGAATGTCCTGTCCTGGGAGGCATTGCATCACTGCTGCCCAGACTGCTGCTTCTGAGGGCTGCTGTGACTCTGACCATGAAAGGGCCGAGGTTTGGGTTTCAGGGCTGCCGCTGTGTCTCTGTCCGAGGTGGCCTGTCTCGGAGCGGAATGCTAAGGTCAAAGTACCACCCAGCATCTGTACAGCATGGTGTTCTTGTCCTACTGAGGCACTTTCCGAGCGCTCCCTCACCCTCCCACGGCACGGGGTGCTGTTTAAAGCAGCACTGAGCGAGGCCCTCTGTCCACTCGTCCACAGCTCTCAGGGTGGCCTGAGATGTGGTCTCGCAGATGGCGGCAGGACCACTGTGTGCCCAGGTGAGTTTCACTGATGCTGCAGCTTGGTGATTAACCCCAAGTCCCTGCCTGCTGGACATGGGATCACGGGCAAGTGATGGACTCTCTAAACTCCTCCGTCTCCTTGTCGGTGCAGAAGCAACAACAACACCTACTTTCCTGGGTTTATGTGGGGATTAAATGACAATACAGAGGGACTGCAAAGTTGGGGGTCCCCAAGACCACCCTCACTTCCGACACCAGTTGCAAATTCCGTGGTCCCTAAGACCACACTCCTGAAATTATTTGTTAGAAAGACTTAGAATTTACTGAAAGCTGTTATAATCACAGTTACTTTGAAAGGATAAGATTAAAATAAGACATACACAGGGCAGAGTTCAAGAGACTTCCACTCGTGGAGCTTCCAATTGTCCTCTCCCAGTGGAATCAGGCAAAGCACTCGCTTTTCCTGGCACCAGTGGGTGACAGTACACATGGAGTATCACTCAGGGGACGATCCCAGAACCTCAGTGTCCAGAGTTTTCAGTGGGACTTGGACATGGTTGACTGAGTGGCAGACTTCAGTCTCCAAGTCCTCTGGATGTCAAACGGATACCACGTGGCCCAGAGTCCCCACCATACATCACATTGTTAGCCTGTCCATGTGGCCCAAGGCCCTTAGCTAAACAGACACTCTTATCAGGAAGGACAATCCAAGGGCTTGGAGATCACCCGGAGCCAAGGGCAAGGCAAAGGCCAGACTTCTCTCTGGGTGAGTGAGGCCGGTTCTTTACTACCTGGGGTCTGTGCCTGGGATGTGCTTGACTTCAGGGACTTGCCGTGAGCTCTCACTTTTCTACCCCAGGGTCAACGTGAGGGAGAGTGGCTTTGATTTTCTTTCTGTCTCTCTTCTCTTTAATTATGTCTGTGGTCTTAGGAGGGTGTCACTTACCTTGCCTATTTGAAGTTAACATCAGGGTTTGTTTTGCCAAATAATGATTCTCCTGCTCATGTGGGCTAACCTATATGCTTGTCTGAACCTCACAACAACCCGAGGAGGCGGGTAGGCAGATGTCGTTATTCCAGTGTTACAGGTAAGGGGTGACGTCAGAGGAGGCTCTCTGAGTTGCCAGGTCTCATAGCTGACCGGAGGGATAAAGGCAGCAGCGCCTGGGGACTTGCACCTCCTTCTGCCGACCCCCTGAGCCCTGTTGCTCCGGTTTATGTGCGTGGCCTTGAACCAGATCTGGCCTCTGCCATGCCCAGGCTGCGTGATCTCGAGCAGATTCCTTCCCAGTGGGATTGGTGTCCCAGTCACATGAGATCAAGCACGTGAAATGTAGGCTCCTAATGCGGGGAGCTCATGTGGTCTGTCAGTACTAAGAGTCGCTCTATCAGTACCGCAGCAACAATGGCAATCACTTGTTAAACATTTTGCTCGGCGTGTAAGAAATTCAGAATGAGACGATGTCTTGAATACAGAAAAGGCAATTTGTGGGTAATCACTAATCATTTTTAGATCATTGCCGGGTAATTACCTGTATAGTCTATAAAACCTCCTTCCTGCTGTGGACTGTGTCTCCCTCCCCGCGTGTCCTGCCTCGCCTCTCACCTAGGAAACCCCCGCACCTCCTTCACTGCCCCACTGCTCCCTGACGCTAGTGAAAGCCCACAGCCCCATTTTCCTCCTGCCTTTGAAGCAGTGTCACATGTCATCGACAGTTTGACTAGTACCTGTCTCTTCTGCTAGGCCCTGAGCTCCATGAGGGCAGAGGCTGAGCTTTTAATCTCTCACATCCAGCACAGCGCTATGCAGTCCTCACAGCAGGTGGGATCTCTTCTAGGCTCCAGGGATTGGTTCCCACTTTGGAGAACACTGGCCTTTGTGCCCTGGCTGCAGTACCACGGCCAGAGGGACTGCACCCACCTGCGTGCACCCCGTGTAGGATGTTTGAAGCTCCCGTGTCGCTCTGCTGGCCTGCCCTCCCTGGGGAACGTTAACGTCATTTGGTTTCCTTTTCAAGTCTAGCGCCCAATCTGTGCTAGTCCTTAGCTCTGCACATGGCTCTCCACGCCTGGGAGGAGCAGCTCCCCAGATGGAAGACAGCCGCCATTTGACCTGCTGTCCTAGGGCTTGTTTGCTCCTGGCTGTGTATTAGCAGTGCAGGGCAGAGCCTCTATGGCAAAGATTTAAGAACATCCAAATTGAAGGCCCCCAGTTGTAACCTCATTAATCCTGGCTTGTTGCCGTCCCCCCCAACCTCCTTCATGGGTTTGTGACTCTGGAACACCTCCACCCCTTCTGTAAGTGCTCTCGCAGAAGTGAGCCAGCTTCGGTCCTGAGCACCTCTTCTCTGGCTGAGGAGAACGAGGCAGCGTTGGGTGGACTTTGGATTTGGATGGGGTGCGTTCTCCTTCTGGCTGTGCTAGTCCATCTGTGGCCTTGAGCAAGCTTTAAGCTGTAAGAAACTTCATCGGTCAAACGGGCAGAGTGCCTGGCCCGTGGCTGGCCCTCAGGTCTTGGAGTCTAGTCTTGACCACTGGAAACCTCTGATCCCTGAAATCATCAGCACGCCCTTCCCACCATGCCTCGTTCCCCTTAACAGACTCCAGGAAAACCTAGGAAACCTTCCCAAGCATCAGGATTTGGCCTGAAATCAGTGATGATTATCAGGCTTGCTGAGAGGTTGGTGAGGTTACGTACGTACCTGGCATACCTCTCAGGTAGCTATTATCAAGGCTACTCAACAGGGTCAGAAACCTCCTTTCTTTCTTGTCAGCAGTTTCCTAACGGAATCAATTCTTATAGGTCCCAGGATCGTTGCCGGACACCCTCCTTCTGTCAAGACTCTTTGCTCCCTTCCCTTCTTGTCCCTTCTCGTCTCTTGTCTCTTGTCTTAACCTCATCACCACTTACCAGAACAGCAAGAGGGAAGCTGGTAAGGCTCCCAAATGATGCCAGCAGTCGGCAGTGCCCTTTTGGGAAGCGGGGCTCTTGACTACTTGCGTGAAGTCATTCTTGGGACGTTTTGCCCCCCTCTTGCTCCAGCGCTGGTTCCCAGTGTCTCCATTCTGTCCCTCCCTGCCCCACCCAGACATTTCTTTGGGGCAGATCTGTAACCTTCTCCCACCCTTCTCCCCCTGCTGGGGATCTTCTCTGTAGGGGTGAGCAGAACTCGGAGACGAAACCACGCCACAATTGTCCCTGTGGCTTCCAAATGCCTTCCCAGGGGGTGACTTTCAGCGGAGGCAGCCTCTGGAGAAATGATCTCCGGATACACAGAGGAGGCAGACAGCGTGATTTGTGGTTACTATGAAGACAGTTGCCCAGGCAGGGCTAGCACCTTGGTGTGTGTGCTTCCATGAAGGTCACGGCAAGTCAGGGGACAGCCTCTTTCACGTTCCCTGGGGATCTTGTCTGTGGTTTCTGTTTAGCCTGAACATAGTGGCTTCGCTCTGGCTGCACACTTCCCACACTTTCGTGACTCAGCACTTTCTAGCTGCCTTTGACAGGCCCGTGACTTTGCAAAGTGCCCAAGAATTGCTGGCTTGGCTACTTTCACCCTCACTTTAAAGACGGTTGCCTCTAAAGCAAGGAAATGGACCTGTTTTATCCCCAGCAATTTGGTTGGCTCTTAGGGAACACTGTCTCAAAAGAACGGTGTCACATGTGGCTTCAGCTAATCAGCTTGTGTGGGTGTGATATTTAACCGTAGCTGTCTTTTTCATGGCTTCTCCTTACACCTGGGTATCTCTGTTGAACCACATTCACTGGATTCTTTCTTTCCTTTTTTTCTTCTTTTCATAAAAATAGAATCACCCCTTCTCTTCCATTAAACGAGGAGGTAATTTTCATCGTTCACCGAAGGTCTACATTCTGTCCTGAATTATTGATCCTTGGGCCAAAACTTGAAAGAAGCCTGCCCGTTCGAAAATAACTTCTTGATTGGGTTGGTTTTCATAATGTCATGGAGTGCGATAAGAAGGTCTCATTTGTGCCCTTGGAGAAATTGATTTGTGCTTCTTGTGAAGCTGATCCACTTGGGAGATGTTGAGCAAAAGGATGGTGAGGTGGTGGGAGAAGAAAGAGTGGGAGAAGAGACTGGAACAAAGGCAATTAGGTTCAGAAATATTGCCTTATCACTATAGAAATGAACTCGAGAGTTGGCTTCAGGAGCTTATACCCACTTGTAACTTTTAGGTCATCTACTTTCAGATATAGTTTTGAGTATTTTTTGAACAACAGGTGTTCTTGGAAATGAATCCCTCTGTTCAGTATCTTCCTCCATTAAAACTGGATTTGCATCTGCTTCAAGTTTCATGTTTTAGCCTACCTCGTTAAATCCCGGGGATGAACTCATTGTATCCTGTAAGCCAAGATGTTAAAATTTTGTCATGGATCCTATGTAAAAATTCCCTCATGCTCTCATTTCAGGAGGGTCTCTAATATACCTAGACCCCAACCCACTGAGATGAGTAGTCTTCATCCTAATGGCGGATATTTTCTTATTTGTAAAATCGGGTTGCTGAGAGGATGGGTGAGGTTATGTATGTACCTGGCACACCTCTCAAGCAGCTGTCGTTATCATCGCTGTGGTGGCGATGGGCTAAGCAAGTGTATGTACAGGACCTCATAGAACCTTCACCGTGGACCCTCCGAGGAAGTGTTTCTCTCTGCACTTTACTGATGCGGGAACAGAGAGGGCCATCAGCTCAACGAGACGTGGAGAGTAAATGGCCTCGAGCCAGGATTTTAACCTGAGCCCATCTGGTTTTAAAGGTCTGATCGTGATTAGTCCCCAGAGAAATATAAATGTAATGAATTTAGTAATAACATCAAGGTCGCTGGGGCCAGGAGGAAAAGTGGCTGACCTCTTTTACAGGCTGACCACAGATATAAAGCATTTCACGGATTTATTATAATTATCTTTGGGCGAAGGTGGGATGGTTTAATTGTGTCGTACCCTTCCAGCCCCTGCTCAAAGCTGACTTGCTCTTGGAGTCCACAATCATCCAAATAATGCCAGTTGGCTCAAGCTTTTGCTTTGATGCCTACTCACAAGCTATGCATATATGCTATTATTTGGCTCATATCGGTTTGGGCAAAGATTAAATTTCTGTCTTTCGTATGTATATTTTTCCACTAAGTACAACTAAACGTGTTATTTGAAAAAAATTACATGCTTATGATAAGCATGCAATCAATTCAAAGGTGCATATGATAGTAAATCTCCCTTCTTTCTGAACATTCTTTACTTCTCTTGTTTCCGCTCCTCTGTTTCTTGGGTCTCTTTCCAGAGATACTCTCCACTTACATAAACATGTATCTGCACGTATATCTTTTTTTTTGCAAAAAGGAACATAGGTATACTATTTAGCCACCTCATTTAACTTTGTTTTAACAGTGTATCGCTGAAGAGATTGTTGCCTAGCAGTACATACAAAGCCACCTTGTGCTTTTGGCCTGGTTGAGTACGATTCCACGGTATGAAGTACCAGAGTTTATTGGCCCAGTCTCTATTGATCGAGGTTGTTTCTAATAACGTGCTATTACAGTGTTGCCCTGAGCATCTTTGCACACGTACCTTTGCATGTATGTATGAGTTCATTGGAAAGATAGATTGCTGTAAGTAGGACTGCTAGGTCACAGGTGTGCGTGGCCTTTTTTATTTTGATACAAATACCATCCAGTGTGTGAGAGTGCCTGTCTGCCCCACCAGTCTGCCATCTTCTCTAGGTTTTATGTCTTCGTGTTGAACACCTGCCATTACTCGCAGAACTCAGGACACTGCTCTATAGACAAAGAGGATATTAGCAGAGTTGCTAATTGACGTGCATCTCAGTAGGACTTTGGGATGTTTGCCAGCCGGTCTGCCTCGGAGAGCACAAATGCATCTGCACAAAACATTCACACTTTCAGACCCAGAGAGGGTGAAACTCAATCTTTTGGCAGCAAATCCTAAGTAACAGGCAGTTGGGATTGTAAAGTCACAAATTCTTCACAACCAGAGAGCTTGGGAAGAAGTTGCTTAAAGCAAGCACATCATAATGCAGTGTTACAAAAATTAAAGAGCTTGAAGGCCACCTTCCCAAATCGTATTCTGCCACATGCTGACTTCTCTACAATGCCGTTTGCACGAAATATATTCAGTTTGCTCTGAATTCCATTATTTGCTCCCTTTCCAATCACATGCTATATATGTTTGTCAACACATTTCCAGTTCTGTAGAACAAGATGTTTTGTTTTATTTTTTTTTTCCTTTAAATTTCATACATTTTTGTGTTAGGTCATTCGACAACAATCCTATTTATTTTTGGTGTTTCTTGGGAGAGCAAGTTTAAACATTTGTCTCCATCTAAAAAAAAAAGAAAGAGGAAGGGCCACCCCAGATGACAGAAACAGAGAGGGACATGGTAGCTGCAACTGCCCATGTGTCCTGGTAGCACAGAAACGCACCAGCAGTGCTGGAGGCTGTGGTCGGAAACTGCTGAAACACGTGATGGCCCGTTGAGATCCAGCACCATCTAATGAGGGAACTGTCTTTCCTGTTTTCAGTAAACTTTCTACTGACATATAACACACCTACAGAAATAGTAAGTGAACAGCTTGATGACTTTTCATGTTGTGAACGTAACTCTAAAAATCTACACCCAGATCAAGAAACAGATTGTTACCGACACCCCTGGAGACCCTCCGAACCCTTTCATGACTGTTCCCCTCCAAGGATCATTGGAGTTTTTACTATTCTGACCATGGTTTAGTTTGCCTGATTTTGAGAGTCACATAATTGGAATTACACGTATGTTCTCTTTTGTGACTTTCTTTTGCTCACTGTTAGGGTTTCCAGGCGGGCATTCCCGCCCATCCTCAGGAATTTTTTTCGCTTTCCCCGTCCCGAATCCCGAGATATAAACTGTTTTCTGTTCTCCACAATGAATCGTTTCCACAAAGTGACGGCCGATACTACCAACCACCTGGGTTCAAGGAGCCAGTTTTTCCGATTTCCCGACCAACTTTTCTCGGGATTTGGGAACGGAGAAGTGAAAAAAATTCCTGAGAACAGGCGGGAATTCCCACCTGGAAACCCTACTCAGTGTTACGTATGTGCGATTTTCCCATGTTGTAGCAAGTAATGGTACTTTGTTATTTTTCACTGCTGTGTAGTATTCCATTAAATGAAAAAATATACATGACAATCTGTTGATCCATTTTACTGTGCATGGCTATTTAGGTTGTTTTGGTTTATGGCTATTACATATAATGCTGTCGTGAATATGTTTGAACACATCTTTTGGAGAACATATGTACACATTTCTGCCAGGTATACACATTGGCATAGAATTGCTGGGTCATTGGGTTGTCTTATCGGGGCTATAGGACCAGATCCTGCTTATCAATAGACTTTCTGTGGTCATTCATTCATTCATTCATGTGCCAGGCACTGTGCAAGACATTGGGACATGGCAATGAGCAGAAGCAGATGTGGTTTCTGCTCCTGTGCAGACATTAATCAAGCAACACCAAGACAAGGTGATATAACTGCAACAGAGATAAGTGTTCAGGGTTCCAGGAGAACATGTGACATGGGAAATGGATCTGGACTCGAGGGGCGTGGTGTGAGGTAAGACTCCCCTGAAGAATAGACACAAGCTGACGTTTGAAGGGTGCAGAGGAGTAACCCAGCAGATGGAGAGGGAGAAGCTTTCCAGGCAGCTGCAAGAGCATGTGGGACACACTCCTAGAGCTGAAGATGACTGGGTGGCCAGAGAACAGCCAGGATTGTGGCAACGGGGAGATCAGGGAGACTGAGGTTGGGGTGGGGGCTTCAGGCCTTTGTGTTTTTCCCAGAGCGTTGGCACCAAAATATGTCAGAATGTGGTCGCACGACCCTGTAGGAACCATGAGGACCTCTCCCTTTGTTCTGTGTGTTCATCCTCCTTTGAGGCAGGGTGAGGCTGGGCTGGCCGCGCGGAATGAAAGAGTGAAAGGGACCGTCAGCCAGCCGGCCCACCCCTCTTGTGCGAATATCCTCATCTGGACCAGCCCTTGGCCAATGGCCCTTTTAGGTCTGTGTGGGTTTTGTGCGTGACCCTGTGGACAAAATCAAGGCACCCTTTGTGATTCTTTGGTCTCTCACCGTCCCATTTGTTTTTGTTTGTTTTGTTTTGGCATCTTCTCCATGAGAAAGACTCCCATCCTGAAACCCTTGCTGCACCTATGACACAGAAAGTGCTTTATAGGTCTTATATTTAAAAATGCCCTCAACTTTCCCTGGCCCCACACCCAGCACCTGCCGCACTCCTGCCAAAGCAAGGCTCCTTCCTGGCCTCGGGAGTCCCAGCGTGTACTTCCTTCCTGGTGTTCCCCTGGCATAGAAGAAACCCCTGTTTATCCATTTAACCTGTTCTTCAACTGCCACAGGAAGCCTGCCCTGGTGACTCCCACTCATGCTTGTTTGTCCCATTCCTCTTCCTGACAACTATTATTGTTCCTGGGGACAGGAGCAGGGTTGGAACATTTCTTTGGATGAGTGGGTAACTGAATTTCCTAAGGAGGTTTTGAGAAAACCTATTTAATATTAAATTTATTTAGCATAAATTGATTAGTGAAAAATGAAACAAACTCCCACTTTTGTAATAGACCATGTAGGAATGAAAGCCAGGCAGATGGTCTTGTCTAGTGATTCCTAGTGGGGTGAATGGCTATCAGCATCTATGTGTGGGGGTTACTGGGAGATGCAGGTGGAGAGTGTAGGATATGAAAAGGCATTCACAGGAAAGGGCAAATTACAACCATATATGAGATACCACTACACTCCTACCGTAATCGCTACAGTTTTTAAAGATTGAAAATACCACGTGTTGGTGAGGAAGTAGAGAAACTGGAACCATCATTCATTGCTGGTGAGACTGTAAAATGGTGCAGCCACTTTGGAAAACAATCTGGCAGTTCATTAAAATGTTACACACACAGAGTTACCATATGGCCCAGCAATTCCACTCCTAAGTATATCCCAAGAGAAATGGAAACATATGGCTACACAATGACTTGCACATAAAAGTTCACAGCAGCACTAGTCATAATAGCCCTGTAGTGGAAAGAACTCACAGTACATCAACTGGTGAATGCATAAACACGATGGAGTCTATCCATACTCATACAGTGGGATCATACGTGGCGGTAAAATGGAATGAAGCACTCACACATGCTGGTGGAACTCACACACTGCTTGTGGGAAGGTGAAATGGTACAGCCATCTTGGGACACAGGCAGTGTCTACTACAGTGAAGTATGTGCCACCCCTGTGACAGTCTCCTGCTAGTTGTATATCGACAGCGGTGAGTACATGCGCCCACAAAAAGACATGTGCAAGAATGTTCATAGCAGTTTTATTCATAATAAGTCCAAACTGGAAGCAACTCAATTGTTTCCATCAGCGGGCACATGGATAAAGAAACTACAATATATTTATACAGTGGAGTACCCTCCCCTCAGACACTTAAAAGAACAAACTGTTAGCACACACTGAATATGAAAAAAATCTCAGTTATGTTGAGGGAAAGAAGCCTGACACAAAAGAATATGTATGATATAATTCCATTGATATGAAGTTCAGAATCAGAAAAAACTAATACTTGATATTAGAAAAGTGGTTACCTCGTAGGGGAAGTATAGGCCAGGGAGGGAGGTCCTTAAGCGAACCTTCTGAGGTGCTGGAAATATTCTGTGTATCCTGATATGGGTGGTAGTTAGATGGGTGTATGTGTGTGTTAACAAAACTAGTAGCCTTCACGCACTTTACTGTACATTTCTTATTTCACAATAAAAAACGAATTAAGATTATTTTGTTTTGTTAAAATGTTTCGATGACTTAAAATTATTTTTAAAATTTAATTAAATTTAAAACATTTTAAAACCAATTCTAGGCTTGTCTTGGTTTTCAAACTAGTTGTGAGCAACTTGAGTCAGGGATCCTGCCTTATTCCTGTCTGGGGGTCACCCCCAAGCAGATAGAAGGCCGAACTCCTTAGCTAGGCCTTTCCTTCAGGTCAGCAGAGATAATGAGGGGCCAGAGAGCTTGTCCAGTTTCAGCAGGACCACTGCAGTCCATCCGGTCGTCTCCGAAAGGAAATATAGAGATGGTGTCGCAGGAAATTCAGACACAGCGTTCCCTACAGGAGATCTGGCTGAGGTGCTCTGTGAGCGCAGGCAGTTCCTGTATCTGTCATTCCTCAGTGGTTCCCAGGAGCCCCGCGAGGAAGCCCAGACCAGAGGTGCTGGATGGGAGGGCCAGTTCTGCTGCAGAATTAGGAGGAAGTGTTTGAAATGTTCCACAACTGCTCAGATCCTTCAGCGAGCTGAGACCTGGCGGGAAGTCGTGTGGGGAGGTGTCAGTGTCCCCCCAGGAGGTAACTGCTGCAGGTGGCATTTCTGGCTGGACATGGGAAATCAGGTGGATGTCATGCTGTTTGCTGGGTGTAGCCTGGTCTCAGGAGGACTGAAAGGAGCCTGCACATGTCTGAGTTATGCTGTGTCTGCAGAGCTACTTCAGAGCAGCTGAACGCTTGTGAAATCGTGCCTTGCTTTTAAGAAGGGTTTTGACCATGAAAACTGTCGGAATCTGCAATCTAGGAGAGTAGTCAATTAACATTTATTGAGTGTTCAACAAACATGTATTGGGTGCCTTCTCCGTGTCAGTATATGCCAGGCGCTGTCCTGGACACTGGGTATTCCACTGTGAACAGAACAGATAAAATCCCTATTCTCGTGATGCTTTCATCCATAGTCTCCTCACAAAGTAGGCTTGTTTTGTTGAGCTTCCTGATCTCTTGACATCTCAGACAATTTTACAGTAGGGAGAAGAGCTGCAGAGTTCTAGGAAGAAGGCTGTTTCGGATTTTGTGAAAATCTGAGACTTGGGTATGTGTGGTCGATGTCCTTGAATGTGGGTTGGGGTGCAGCATTGTTGACCTTGGAAGGTTAGGATTCCCTTGTTTCTGATGGCATCGTGGAGCGTAGATCGCCAGGCGTGTTTGATGGAGAAAAACCTAAATTTTTTTCTGAGGTTGGGTGTTTTCAAACCAGTCAGACCCAAATTGGTTGGGCAGATGTCCCCTGTGTTAGTATCAGCTGGATGTGTGTGTTTCATGGGCGAGGGTAGGGCCTGCGAAAGAAGGTTGACGAAGGTCTGGCTGGAGAGGGAGGCTGCAGGGGAGCTCGTGGGGGCCCCGTGTGGGGAGCTGCCTTTCTGCAGTTAGGGTAACGATCTGCCAGAGAGATGGAGCCCCTGTTCCTTCCAGTTCCCACAGCTTCCTCTCCTATGGGGCTTGGCGGGGAGTGTGTGTTGGGGGGGCAGTTTGTGGCCTTGATCTCTACCAGGAGTGGATTAGGGGCGCTTCCCTGGGCGAAGGTGACTTGGATCCTTCTTACCTTCATCACTCTCCTTACTCAGGAGGACAGCAGCAGATATAACATCATTATTTGTGTGAAAACATGTAAACACCTTTGGTCCAGCGGGCATATTCATCAGATGCATAGCACAGCCACGTTAGCTCTCATGAGCCCGGAGATAGGATGCAGAACCCAGCTGGGTCCAGCTTGGGACCAACGTCCTCAGCGATCCTCTGTGTTGGGAGCTTCTATCTAGAGTAACGTGGCTCTCATTATCAGGGTCCTTCTCTGCCTCACTGTCTGCATTTGTTTTTTTCTTTGATCCTGTGGTATTTAGCTGGGCTTCCCTTAATTTCCTGACCACGCGGGCAGCCCTCGTCTCTGCAGCCCTCGTCAGCTCCCCGACACTTGCTCCCGCTTGCCGTGCTTCTCCAACGTGTCCCATCCCCATTGGCACGTTCGCTGTCATTGCCTTCCACACCCGTTTTCATCTGGGACCTCTTCTCCCACTTCCCAGACCAGAGCTTCTGGGGATAAGCTGAAAAACCCATTTTTTTAAAATTAAAATATATTTGACATATGTCATTGTGTAAATGCAAGGTATACAACATGTTAATTGGATACATTTATATATTGTGATATGGTCACCACTGTCGTGATAATTAGTACCTCTAGCGAGACTGATGATTGTAATACAGTATTGTCTGTATTCACTGTACTATGCAATAGCTCTCTGAAACTTATTTGCTGTTCATTGTAAGTTTGTACCTTTAAGCAACGTCTGTCCTATTTCCTCACCCCTATTCTCTGGGAACCACCATTTTACTCTCTGTTTTTTCAGATTCCACATATAGGTGATAGCATACAGTACTTGTCTTTCTCTGACTTATCTCACTTAGCATAATATGCTCAAGGTCCACGCACTTAAGTTGTTTCCACATCTTGGCTATTGTGAATAATGCTGCAGTAGACCTGGGAGTGCAGGTGTCTTCTTGAGATCCCATTTTCACTTCCTCTGAGTATATACTCAGAAGTGGGATTGCTGGGTCGTGTAGCACACTGTAGGGTAGAAACAGATAAGAGAAGGACCTGTCTACAGAGGTACCACAGAAAGCGCAAATAATAAGGACATCAGGTCTCTGGCTCTGTCATCTTCCCCACCTTCAGATGTGGGTATCCAGGTGCCTGTAGCTGTTTTTCCCCATTATGTCCCCTGGTACCAAAAACTTTGGGTCTGAATTTGAACTCATAGTGCTCTTGTTCCCTCTCTTCCTGTTCCACATGACTCCACCATTGACTCAGAAAGCCAGATTCCCACCAGTCATCCTGGACTCCTTCCTCTCCCTCACCAACCCCCGACCCCCTCCACGGCCGGTTGTCACCACGTTCTGCCAGCTTCCAGTCCTGAAGTGTTCATGAATCTGTCTCCTCGACAGGACTGCCCCTCTTCACCCTCCTGTCTGCTGTCACTCACCAACTCACAAGTCTATGGCAGGCTGAATTTGTTTTCAATTCCCTGTAGCTGTGCAGGTGTTGTTCCCTGGGCCTGCAACCCCCTCACCCTCCAAACCTCCCCTTCTTACCTGGTTTTGTCCTGCTCTCACCAAGCCTCAGCTCTGACCTCATCTCCTCTAGGGAGCCCTCCTAGACTGAAGGTGCATGTTCTCCTTTCCCTCACAAGGATCGTCTGGCAGTACCCTCTTCCAGGTTCCTGCTCCTTTAGAATGCCCACTTCTCACCTGGTATGGCAATGGCCAGTTTGCACACCTGCTTCCCCTGGCCCCCAGCTGTAACAGGCCTGATCCTACCTGCTCAAGATGAGATGTTCTTCTGAATCCCAGAGGGGCCTGGGAATATCTCAAATGGGATGAGAAGAAATGGAACAGAGAGGCTTTCTGAGAGAGGGAGAAGGTACAAAGGAAAGGAAGAAATAAAATATTCAGTCCTAAAAAAGTAGAACTGCAAAATCTGAGTAGAGAAAAATTTTCACCCAGAGATTTGGGAGCAAGAACGTTGAGAAGAGGAGGAAGAAAATGAAAGCAGGTAGCATGAGAGATTCATGATACCGAAAGAAAGTACAAAAGGGTGATGCGATCACTTCAGAGAAGCAGGAAGAAGCAGAAACAACATACAAGGAGTTAAAGTAAATGATGTCCCATTGCTTTATGGCCCTTTTTTTTGCCGATCTTGTATTAGGAGGGTCTTAATTTTCTGCGGAGAGCACTGCGATACGTGTTACAGCTCTGAGGTCATCTGGTAGCACAGCCAGTGTCTGTCGCCTGTGGAGTGACTGGGCGAATCCCTAACCACTCACAATTGCTGTTGGAATTCAAAGACTTGGGTGTCCTCAATTGCCAGCTCATCCGAAATGACTCTAGATGATACGTGAAAAATTTCCTTTTCCAAACTCATTCCTTAAAGCCTGAGAAACAGCTATAATAGCTACTATCTATTGAGGGCCCGTTATGTTCCAGCTAGATGGTGCTCAGACTTTAGCAGGCATCAGAATCCCTAGAGGGCATGTCCAAACGCAGACTGCTGGGCTTGCTCCAGAGTTTCTGACTCTCATTCTGGGGCAGAACCCCAGAAGCTTCAGTTCTAACAAGTTCCCATGTGATGCTGACGCTCCTGGACACTCCTGGACGCTCAGAAACCACTGCCCTAGATCACCTGACAGGCGCTCAAGGGACGACCTTCTTCCTCACCACAGTCCTGTAAGTTAGGGATTATCACCCCATTTCACACACAAGGAAACAAAGGCATGAGCGAGAACAACTTGCTTCAGGTCATGGATAGCAAAGGCAGAGCTAGGATTTGAACCCAAAGCCCTGCTAGCTGCTGTCCACCATCAAGCCGCAGTATCTCCCCGAAGTCAGGGGTTGCAGGGGCTGCGAGGGTGTTCGGGGTTCTCTCACAGGCTGTCTGAGAATGTGAGACCTGTTAGGGCCCTTCGCCCCGCTGTTCAGGGCAGGGACCCATGCTTTTGCCTCTGGCCGAATCCTTGACCCACAGCCAAGTGTTCTGTCCTCTAGCCACGTAGTTTGATGTTTCTTATCCAAATGTTTGTTGAGATTCTCCTTTGAGAAGGACCCATGTCGGGCACAAAAGGAATTATGCCATCTCTGTCGTGATGGCCTTTTTGACTGTCTTTCATGGCAGAGCTAGAATTGCACCAGGATGAAAGATCTTCAGAGACCTTGTACTGCTCTCGGGTGGAGGAAGGATGGGAGGTTGCTGTGGTAGAGAAATGTATGCATGGCAGGAAATAATCTACTCACCTCCCGGTTGTAAAGCCCTTCTAGCCCACATGCCGCGTGGCAAACCCTAAGCCTGTTTGCTCTCCCGGTGCTGTGCTCCACAGCCCAGGGTGCTGATTTCTGCAGGCTCCTGGGCTCCTGCTGGGTTTGACCAAGCAAGGCACTGGTGGGAGACTGGAGGGTGGAGGCAGAGGCCAGGGTATTTCTGCCTCTCCTCTGTGGCTGACGGCATCTTTGGCAGTGGCTGACTCTACCTTCCAGGGCTCTATCCACCCACTTCTGTCCCCACCATCTTTTGTTTGCCTTCTCACCTGTATGACCAATTCCCTGGATTAAATTCTCCGTGTTCTAAATACTTGCAGTGGTTTCTCTTTTCTTAATTGAGTCCTGGCTAATAAAGCTGTCTCCCCTCTCCGCTGTTAGGTGGTCACTTCTCTGTTATAACCTAACACATACCACTCTGTTGTTACGATGCTTTTGCGTATGTGTCTTCTCCAATAGCCATGACCTTCTCAAGGGTAGGCATCGTCCCTAGTTCAATGCCAAGTCCTAAGCACCTCCCCATAGCTACTACGTGTGACATGCTCAGCTAATGTCTGATGAATGAATGAAGGATAACATGTGGCAGGGGCTGAAAATGCATAAGAAAATCAGAATTATGCAACATTCAACATTTGTGCCATAGTCACCATGTGGAAATATTGATGGATACTCCCCCTCCCCCATTGAAAATAGTAACAAACTAAGTTTATAGTCCAGAATACAGATTTTTAAAACATAAATTTGAGGGGGTGTCAGTTATCTACTGCTACCTGGCAAGCCACCCCAGAATTTAGTGGCTTAAGACAATTTACTATTTCTCATGACTCTGTGGGTTAGTTCTTGAGTTGGCTTCAGCTGGTCTTGCCTGGGCTCACCCATCACTACATTGGTACTGGTTCGGCTGTGACTGCATGGTTTTGGATGACTTCACTCACGTGTCTAGGGACTCAGAAGAAATGGCTGAGATGTTTGGTCCGTTCTTTCTTTACACCTGGAGTCTCATCCTCAAGGAGGCCAATCCAGGCTGATTAGTGAGGTGGCAGTGTTTCCAGAGGGCGAGGTGAGAAGCTCCGAGGCCTCTTAAGTGAAGTCTTGTAAGTTACGAAGCATCACCCTCTGTGTATTGTTCCAAAGCAAGTCACCAGCCCAGCCCAGATTCAAGGGATGGGGAAATCAGACTCCACCTCTTCATGAAGGGGCTTCAAAGAATTTGTGGCCATCTTTAGTCTTACCACACAGTAGTTATTCTCCTTACAAAACATTCTTTATTAGACTATCCAGTACAGTTGTCCCTTAAGTAGAGCCTCCTGGAGAAAGTTTAAAAGGTGACTCAATAACTCAAGGCCCACAAAAGAGCTACCCACAATCACCGATTTTCTTAGTTCTTTGTGTAACCACCAGATGGCGGCATTGCTCAGTCAACCTGGAGTATTTCAAGGTCAGCACCAGATTCCATCTGGAGATGCCCTTAAAGCTGAGGGAATCCTATGATTTTTGCACGGATGGATCAGGGATGGGTGGTGCTGACTACAGAAGGGGCCTGGGAGGACGATTGTTATGGGCACTAGCCGCCCCTTTGGAAAAAGAAACACCAACTCTTTCCCCTTTATTCTTTATTAGAGTTGCTATGGGAACAAGGATCAGTGAAGCCTCTTCATCTCCCAGAATGGGAGGTTCTGCAAATTCTGCAAAAAAGATGCTGCAAATATCATCTCATCACAATAGACACAATCACAAAGAAATAGTGTTTGTAATAAATGTTTGCATCCTCACGAACTACCAATCAAAATTACACCGTATTGATTTCATTAGTGTTGTAAATAATTCTATACCACTGCCTCCTGCAACATTATAGTTGTGTGTAAACTTAATAGAGACAGTGTATACAAAAACTGATGGCATCTGCTTAAGATCGATAGTCTAGTTCCTATTGTGCCAATGTCAGGTCCTGGTTTTGATAACGTAACGTGGTGTTATGTAAGACACTACCATGGGGGAAGCGAGCAATAGGGACAGAGACCTCCCTATGCTATTTTTGCAACTGCTTGTGAGTCTATAATTATTTCAGAATAGAAAGCAAAAACAAATGCGCTCTATAAATAACCCCCACCTGGTTGTGTGTTACTGGTGTGTGCGTTGTTGTTCTAGAAAAGAGGGTTGAGCGTCAATTAAAAAAATCTTTTTTGTGTGGTTGTTCTGCCAGAGTAACACCATCTTCTCCCCCGTCAAATCCACTAGCCACCTGCATAGAGCCCAGGCCGACTCTCAGAGCACCTGGTAGGACAGCCGATCACCTGTGCAGAGGACCTGGAGCCAAGGACGAGGTGTATTCACCTCCCTTCTGCGCTTCAAGCACGGTCCCATTTGGTGTCTTAATGATGGCTTACAACAAGTCTTCTCGGGCTCCTAGGAAGGCACTTCTGGTCCCAGTTTGTGGGTAGGAAACTAACTCTGAGGGGTTGAAGGACTTGCCTGAGGTCAAAAGCAGGCTTTGACTTTGGCCCTAGGTTACCCTTGCTGATTCCGAAAGAGACTCAAAGAAGAAAAAACTTTTTCAAGTGAAGTCATAAAATTTCTTTTGAAGTGTACATGTTTAAACCCTAAGCCATTATTTTATGTTTTTATTTAGTGGCTTGTTCTATTAGAATGCAACCTGTAATGTTCACACAGGGGTTGAAGTAGAGAAATGAAGCTTTCTCTTAGGAATAAGTTTAGAAAGTCATGTTAACCTTTCCCTAACCCCATCAATGAGAAAACAATAGGTAGCAATTTGTTTAGTAGCTCTGTGCCTAAAAGGTGTTTCCTGAGATTGAATCAAGGGCAAAAGGACACTGGTATGTTTTGCTGACCAAAAGAACAGCGGGAACTTTTCAGATAGAACGCAAGTTAAAACGGTGAAAAATGTGGGTCGCATCCAGCATGCTTTGCAGTTTTCATCACTGCAGTGACATTGGGAAGCGCCACAGGATGGCTCTGCCCGGGTTCCTGCCCACAGCCTCACTGTGGAGACCAAGAGCAGCACGCACGGCATCGCGGAGAACAACACAGGGCGCTGATCTGTTGTGCCAGGCTGTTTCTGGAAACGGGGGCCACCGAGGCCCGGGTCACTCAGCAGAGGCGTCAGGGAAGATGCACTGGACGTGGCTGGATGTGGAGATGTAGGGAAATAGCTCTCCGCTGACTAAAAACGACAGTGAAAAACTGGACTCTTACAATTGGCGCTTATCATCACCCTTGCTAGCTCTGTGCTTCTGGAATAATTATGTTTATCTTCTCAGCCTTAGTTTTTTCCCCTCCTTTGTAGTTTAATACCCATAACGTTATTTTGACCATGTTAAAGGTATACAATTCACAGTCATTAAGTACATTCCTAATGCTTTGCAGCCATCAGTCCTGTCTAATTCCAGGACTTTTTCATTGCCCGTGAAGGGGACTCTGCACCCCTTAAACAGTCTCTCTCTCTCCTCCCCACCTCCTGGTAACCATGAAGCTGTTTTCTGTCCCTGTGGATTTACCTGTTGTGGACATTTCATATAAATGGAATCACAGAATATGCCTTTGGTGCCTAGTTTCTTTCAGTCTGCACAGTGTTCTCAAGGGTCATCCATGTTGTTTAGCCTCAGTTTTACGTTCTGAGAAATTACTGTGCAAAAGGCACGGTGGGGCATAACGAGGAGAATAAAACAGTTCGTGCCCTTAAGGGTGCTTGTCTGCTAGAGAAGAGAGGTGTGTATCCAGCTCATTCTGGTACAAGGTGGTAACGCTAGTGATACGGGAAAGAGCATCAATGAGCTCAGGGGCGAAAATGTGCGTGGTGTGTTTGGGGAAATGCAGGTGGTCTGGGGTGGCTGACGTGTAAGACCTGTTGGGAGATGAGGTGAGAGATGACCTCAGTTCAGAGCTGAATGAACTGATGAACTCCCAGAGCTTTCTGGGAAGTCTGGACTTACTCCGTGACAAGTAAGAGCCATTAAAGGTTTTGAGCAGAGGGGTGAAGTGTTCCACCCTGCTCTTAAGGAAGACGGCTCCGTGGCATTCTAGAACATTTGGGGCTGGGAGTGATGGCAGGGGCTATTAGCATAAACCGCGCCAGAAGTAGGAATAGTCAGGAGGAGATGAATTTGCCATTCACGGTGCAGACTGACTCAGAAGAATTTGGCGTCTGTGTGGATGTGGGGGCTAAAGGAGAAGAGGAGGTGAAGACGGGGGCCCTGCAGCCCAGCCCCCCGTTCAGTCTCTCTCCTTCTTGCTTTGTCCTGCATTGGGCCGGATGCATCCTGAGGTAGGCTGCTAAGTAATAAAGGAGTTTTAATGACACTGTAAAGGAAGGCTTTGTGGGTCTTTCTGGCAGAACCCAGCTAATGGCTTGTCCCATCTTCTCAGCTTGCTCTGGTCCTTCAAGCCAACCGTTTAGAAGTTTTCATTCTCTGGCCTTAGTACAAGCTTCCTTTATGGGCTTTGGACTTTACAGGAACTAAGTATACTGTCCCTTATCCCTGAGCCATGCTGCAATAGTACTTGGGACCACAGTGCTTGTCCCCATTTTACAGATGAGGTACTTAAAGACCGAAAGGTTGCCTATGATGATATGGCAAGTAAGTGGTGGAGCTGAGACTTGAACCCAGGACCCCTGCTTCAAGAGGAGCATAACCTTCTCTCTGCCACCTGTGTCTGTGCTCACCTTTGCCCTCTGTTGCTGAGAAGTGGGTCACTGCCTTCAGTCATTCTGATTATACCCCAGATGGGAAGCATTACTCATTTTCCCTCTTTCCAGCTGCTTGCTTGGACAAGGCTGAGGTGAGTTTGGGATGGGGGGTGACAGCCATCTTGTCTCCTGACATTCGTGTTCCTCCGTGTACCTCAGGCAAGTGAGCTAAGTGCTGGGGAAGCTGACTTGAGGGGAGTACCTGAAGGCTTAGCCAGTGGCGAAGCGAGCAGGAGCCTGAGCATAAGAAGGAAGCACGGACTGTAGTTGTGTTTCTCTCTTCCCCACCACAGGCATTTTCTCATTAGGACTGAATGGAGGCCCTAGTGGTTTTGTGTATACAGCCTTAGGGGGATTATGCTGGCCACATTCCCAGGAATTGCATTCTTGTTGAGAAGCCAGAAGGTGTGTGGCATCACTCCAACTGAATTGTGTGAGCAGCCCCCTCCTTTCTCTGCAGTGCTGCTCTGCACAAAGCAAGGGGTCCTTGTGTATCCAGAAAAGTCAGTGAACCATGCAGGGGCCAGTTAATCTCCCCAATTAATTCGCATTCACATGGGAGGAACAAGGAAGAAGAGGATAAATAATCTCCACAGATAACCAAATCCCATATCCCTGAACGAATGTACTTCTCAAAAATCAGAATCCTTCTGTTTTCTTGATGAATGCCCAGAGCCTCACTACCTGAGCTAACCATAAAGTTAAGGATGTGTATACACACACACACACACACACACACACACACACACACACAACAAAAACACATCTTAAAACGATCTGGCCAAATGTTGCCCCTGCATCTACTGCTTTTGCTAGGATCAAGAATCAGGAAGTGTTAAAAGAAATAACAAGTAGAGGAGTTTTAGAAGTATATCAGCAATCAGCTGTGCATTCACTTTGTGACAAGCGCTGTGCTATGGTGGACGGAAAGATGTATGAGTTTAGGACTTGCTCTGTAGGAGCTTACTAGTTGGAGGGTACCATCCAAGAACATAAAAAAGGCAGCTGCCATCTTATGGTCAACAGCATGCTTAGTGGAGAAACCTTAGAAGCATTTCCAGTTAGAGTCACAAATAAGATAAGGACAGTAGATATCACCACCACTGTTTAACATTGTGCCGGAGGACCTAGCCAATGCAACAAGACAAGAAAAATAAATGAAGCTATGAAGATGGAAAATAAGAGACAAGATTGTATGTGAAGATTATATGATTGTGAAGATTATATGATTGTGTACCTCCAAAATCCAAGAATTTTCTAAAGTTTTATATCTAATAAAAGAGGTAAGAAAGTTGCAGAGTACCCAAAGCAGTAGTATTTCTGTACAACTACAATAATTTGTAGGAAACACTATAGGAAAAAAGATATTGTTCATATAGCAACTAAACTGTATGGTACCTAGAAATCAATTAAGTAAAATGTGTATAGGCCTTAACAGAGAAAATCATAAAACATTATCAGAGTATGTAACAAATGAACAATGATATAGTCCTAGATGGAACCTAGATGGAACCTATCAGCATAAAAGCATCTCATTTAAGGCAATTGTCATCAGAATCCCAACAGGATTTCTCTTGGAACTACACACATGTTCTAAAATGTATTTAGAAGAGTAAAGTACATAAATAGGTCTGATACTTCTGGGGGAAAAAAGGAGCGAAGAGATCAGCAAAACACATTAGAGGGCAGAGAAACAGACCTAAGAGTCCCTGTGAACTTATAAGCCAGTGGGGAAGGCTGAGCTCTGCAGTGACTCATGCTGACAACTGGCTTTCTATAGAAAAACATTAAATCCTTATTCACAGCATACGCGAAGATCAACTTCAGCTAACCCCTAACTGTGAAAATCAAAACTTTAACACCAATAGAAGAGAACTCAGCATCTTTATGACCTCAGGGGTTAAAAAGAATTTCTTTGAAAAGACCCAAAAAGCATGACTCAAGTGGAAAAGTTGATCAATTTGACTATGTTACAATATTATTTATGGTTGTATAGTGTAAGAATCTGCCTTAGACGTAAACACATCGATGTTCCCTGTGGACAGAGAGGGTGGGGAGAGAAGGTGACAGGAAACAGCTTTATCCATAAGGTTGAAGGTGAGGATATGTTAACATTGATTAATTCTGGATAGTGGGAATATGAGAGCTTGAGATATTTATAAATATTTTTGTATTTACATTTTTTCCCCCAAGAAATCAACAAAGAGTGCTTGCTTCACCAGCACATATACTAAGAAAAGAAAACACAAAGCAACTGCCAACACAGATCAGCAGGCAGTGTGGAAACGACAGTTGTATTAAGGAAATCGCCTGGCCCCAAACGTCTGATTCTGGTCCTGGCGTGGCCATTAGCAAGCTGTATTCATGGGAGAGAACCTTCACTCTGGAAAACAAGAGGATTGGATTGACTGCCTGTTAAGGTCCTCTTCCTTGCCAGCTCTCACATTTCCTCTTCTCTCCATGGGAGAGGTTACAATTGTTAGAGGAGCAGAGAAGGCAGAATGCATAGGGAAGAGAACTGTCACGGAAGCGATCGTCACAGCATTCCATTCTTCCTGGCCTGACCTCTTAATTCATAGGTCCTGCCTGATGTCTGTTAAGCCCTGGACCTTGCTGTTTTCTTTGACAGGGTGGGTCTAGGTGCTGTGCAGTGATGTGTGCTCCTTACCGAGGGACAGAGATTCTTAATTAGCTGGGGCTGAGTAGGAGCAGCCTGCTGCTGACATTGTTGTACCAGCTTGATTGGTCTCCATTATTGCTGTGGAGTCATAGCCTGAGAAAGAGCCAAGAAATACACCTTTGAAAGGTGGCATGGGCAGAGGGAGGATGGCAGAGGTCTCTAGGGAGGTAACAGTGTTTTGATCAAGGTGGCCATCCGTAGGCTGGTAATATAGAAATAGTAGTGTTGGAATCGGGCCTCAGATATGGACCTGCTAGCCTGTCTGCCTCAGTTTTCTCATTTGTGAAATGGGGCTAACAGGATGAGAGCAGAGTGATACATGGGATCATTTCCTTTTTGCAGAGAGAAGGCTTTGAAAACAGAAAGGGGTGGTGCACGTTTTTCCCCTGAGTCTGTGTTTGCAACTACAGTTATCACTGCGCTCAATCCAAACAGGGAGTGGAACCAAGAGCTCAGTCATCTTAAATAATTAGTGTGTATGGACAGATTCTTCGAACTGTACATGATATCCCTGTAAAACCGGTCTGGGTGCTAGATGACAAGAAAATCAGAGTCGAAAGGCAAGGCATCCTCTAATGGCCTCTCTTTGCTACAGGAATGAATTTTGAGACTCAATTGAGTATCTAAATTGAAGGTATTAATAGTTGTAGCAGGACGGGGGTGTGTGGACACACGCACACTCTCCCCATTTGTCTTGATCTTTCTACTGCAGGCACTAAAGAAATTCATATTCTTTCCTCTCACTGCCCAGCTCTTTTCCTCTCTTATCTATTTTGCTCACTCTTCACTTCATTTAGTCATCTTCTAGCTGCATCTTCTGGGTTCTTTCACCGCAAGATGGTTTGAGAAATAAGGGGCCTCAGCTGCTACATTCTGTTGTCACAACAGTGTTTTGCAGGATATGCTCTAGACATGCCCTGAAATGAACCCACTGTGGCTATCTGTGTCTGGAACAATTTGAGTGAAAATGGCCACGCTTTTTGAAACTTGTGGTTCCCAAACTTCTGGCTGTGATTTGACTTGGCAATTTTTAAACTTTATCACTCACTTGTTCATATATGTCAAGAGAGTTGTTCTCGTTTAAGAGAGAAAAGTTGAGAGAGGGACCTGGGCCAAATGGACATTGCCCAGAAGCACATGTGAAGTTCCTCTGTTTCCAGTGACCAGGGTTGGAAATCTTGTGCTTTATGGCAGTTTTATCTGTTAGGAGACTACATAGAAAATTAACAATAAATTAAGTTGCTCTTCCAATATTTATTTGTATTAAGATAAAATTGGTTTCTTAAAAACTCTATGCAGATTTATTTCTTAAGCCACTGCTGCCGTTTGTGCTTCTTCTCCACCATCCCTACCTGCCCCACAGGCTGTGAAGTGCTTCCTCTTTGCGGAGTCCCTTGGTCTGAGGCAATGGCTGCACCCCCTCCGCCCCATCGTGCTAGTTCCCTTGAATACGATGCCTGACTCTTTGAGGTTTTTAGCAGCATTATTTTTGGCAAGCATCTCATTGGGAAGCCACCCTCAAGTCCAGGCTTGATTGTGTATCCTGTTTTTTTAATCCCTGCTCTTGCACATTTGAATGGTATCATTGCATCAATATTAAGGGAGAGTATTGCAAAAGCACTGTTAATTACAGGCGCTCACACATTGCTGGCCACTCGCATGTCTTTCTTCAACACAGAATAGTTTGAGGCAAAGGGAGGCAAACTCAGTTCCGAGGCCGTCTCAGTGCAACGATACAACACGGGGAAATCTTCCCGATGCACTTGTGACACAGGGAGTTTGTGTATGGCGGGAGGCAAGTAAAAAGGATGAGGTTGCTGCAAAAGTCATTGCAGTTTAAAAGGTTAAAAATAATTGCAAACACCGCAATGACTTTTGCACCAACCAACAGAATTTGCTTTTTCTGGAAAAGCAGAGTAGAAGTTACTCTCAATTAACTGTCTAGATGAAGTCACTATGGCCTTGGATAAATCCCTCAGCTTCATTAGACTTCGGGTGCATCATCTGTTAGGCTGGGCATAAGAATTTACTTGTCTGTAGACAGAGGGCTGGAAGAGACGGTGTCTGGAGAACTCATCTGTGGATTTTTGAGAGAGAAGAGCTGAGATAGAAGAGACTGGACATAGAGTGTAGTTGAAAGGGATACATATGTGATTTTTTCCCCATTTTCCATTGTGGAATATTGCATACACACCAAAAAATACTTAAAGCATACATGCAGAGTTTAATAAATAAGCAAACACCTCTGTAACTATCGCCGGGGCAACAATGGGTGCTGCTGGCTCCCCGAAGCCTCTTGAGTGTCTCTGACCCATGATCAATCACTTACACTTTTGTGGTAACTTCCTTGCTTTTCTCTTTCGTTTTACCACTTGTGTTCCCTCCACTGCTTTGAAAGTTATGTACTCTTTCTATTCTAAAAATTGCAATGTACGTAGAGTTTAAAGTTTATCAAAACTTTCATTTCCCATTGGGTAATACCAAGACCTTGGAACACTCTGAAAACATTGCTCCCCTTCTTGCTTATTTTCTGTCATTGTTGAGTGTTTTAATTCTCTCTCTATTTTTTTCAGAAACCACAAAATACATTGTTCCACACAGTCGACATACGAGTACATTTCGATCCACTTGTGCATTTGTCACTGTCTTTGCTCTTCATTCTGTTTTGTGTGTCCAGCCTTCCATCTGGGGTCGCTTTCCTTCTGCCCGACATACAACCTTTAGAGTTTCCTTTGCTGATAATGAACTGTCTCAATTTCTGTATGCCTGAAAACTCCTGGGTTTCACCTTCATTATGGAAGGATAGTTTGGGCCGTTGTATTAGTCTCCTATGGCTGCTGTAACAAACATAGTGAGTTAAAACAACACAAATTTATTTTTGCACCATCCTGGAGATCAGAAGCCACAGATCAGTTTCACTGGGCAAAGCCAAGCTGCCAGCAGAGCTGTGCTCTCCCCAGAGGCTCCTGGGGAGAATCTGTGTCCTCGTCTTCTCCAGCTTCTAGAGCTGCCTTCTTTGCAGCTCCGTTTTCAGAGCCAAGATTGTAGCATCTTCAAGTCTCCGTCTCCTGTGTCACCTCAAAGCTCTTCTGTGTCACATCTCCCTCTGTCTCTCTCTTGTAATAACACTTGTGATGGCATTTAGGGCCCACCCAGAAAATCCAGGAAAATGTACCCATGTGGGGATCCTTAATTTAATCACACTGGCGAAGTCTTGTGTGTGTGTGTGTGTGTGTGTGTGTGTGTGTGTGTGTGTGTGATATAAGGTAACCTTCACAGGTCCTAGGGACAATGACCTGAATATCTTTGGGAGTCATTATTCTTTCTTGCACAGGAGTGTATAGAATTATAGATTGGCCATTATTTTCTTTCAGCATGCAGTTGACCCTTGAACTCCATGGGTTTGAACTGCATGGGTTCCCTACTACATGGATTTTTTTCAATAAATATACAATTGGCCCTCCGTGTCCCTCCGTGTCACATCCACGTAGTTAACCAACCTCGGACCAAAAGCAGTATTTTTGATCTGTGGTTGGGAATCCGCAGATGTGGAAGGCTGACTGTATGCATTGATGACTCGGGCATCCATGGATTTGGGTATCCGTCGGGGGTCCTGGAACCAACCCCCCATGGATACTGAGGGATGATTGAAGTTTTGGGGCAGTCAAAATTATACGTGGATTTTTAACTGCGTGGGGGTCAATGCCCCTAACACCTGCATTGTTCAAGGGTCAAGTGTATTAAAGATGTTATTCAGCTGTCTCTGGCTTCTAATCTCTGGCTTCCATTTTTGATGTTGAGATATCATCTCTCAGTTTAACTATCATTTGTCCTAAGGTAATCTATATTTTGTCTTTAAGATTTTACTCTTGGTTTTGATCACTATAATTACTCATCACTCTGATGTGTATGGGTGTGCGTATCTTTGTCTTGCTAGGGATTCTCCAAGTCTTTTGAATCCATGATAAACTTCAATAGTTTTGAAAACTCATCAGTTATTACCTGCTCGATATTATCTCAGCCCCATCCTTAGTCTCCTCCTCTGCTGGGACTCCAAAGAAATGTATGTTGGACCTTTTTACTGTATTCTCCTT
Source organism: Rhinolophus ferrumequinum (assembly GCF_004115265.2). Classification (NCBI taxonomy): domain Eukaryota; kingdom Metazoa; phylum Chordata; class Mammalia; order Chiroptera; family Rhinolophidae; genus Rhinolophus; species Rhinolophus ferrumequinum. The sequence goes on along the minus strand of NC_046299.1, from coordinate 16,597,805 downwards.
GTCGTAAATCCACTCTTCTGTGTATTCCATATTTTTGCTTTTCTATGCTATATTCTGGACAGTTTCCTCTGATCTAAGTTCTGGTTTCTAATTCTTTCTTCTATGGTTTTTAATCTGCTGCCAAGTACTTCTATTGAGATTTTAATGTTACTGAGTTTTTTCCTTTCTAGAAGTTCTGTTTGATTCTCTTTCAGATCTGTTAGGTCATGTTCTATAGTTTGTTTTCCATGCAGATATTTGCAAACTTGTGGTTTACTTTCTTCATGTGGTGAGCATATATAAACATAATAAGTCTGTATCTGAAGTCTGTCCAGGTCTATTATTGATCTCAATTGTTTTTACTGGTTCTCACTCATGTTGCCTTATTTCCTGATGTGTCTGGTTATCTTTAAGTGTTCTGCTGGCTGTTGCCCTTAAAAAATTATTTGTGGAGATTGCCTGAGGCTTGGAATAAGTGTACTTTCCCTCTTCTGGCTGCTTTAGGGGCTCTACAAGTTGGGGGCCACTTCAAACCAAATTTGTTGCACATCTATGCTATATGTTCCTGAGGTGAAATATGTATGATGGCAGGTCTGTGGTCACATCTTCTCAAGAGTATTTTATCCACCCTTCCTTTTCCTGCTCCTGCTCTGCTTAGGTACAGAGCAACCTTCTGTGGGGTTGGGGAGGAACAGGAGGGGACAGATGAGTACTGGCTCATCCTTATGCTGAGAGTGTAGCCCTTTGCGACCCAGCTTAATGCAGGAAAAAGTATCCTGCCAGTCTTTCCATTGAATGTGCTCTGCGCCCTGACTTTTGTCACCCTTACCCCTCTCTTGTTTTCAAGGCAAAAGCAGCTTTGGCACTCAAATAATCCTCTAGTTTCTTTGGGCTCAATCTTTCCCCAAAACTGACTTGGCAGGGCAGCACTGTCTTTCCAACTCCTCGGTAGTTTTAAGGTGATTTATCCAAAGTTGTTTTTCAGTCCAGGGGGCTTATCTGAATAATCCACGACCTAGCCTACCTTACAGGAAATAGCTATTACATTTTTATTGTATACAATTATGCATTTGTGTTTAACAACTATGATATTTGCCTTTAGGAACTTTACAATGCAAAAAGATCAAGGGAATGGAGGCCCACATGCTCTATTTGTTTTAAGAGATTCGTAGGAACCATAGGGAAGACTGATCTGTGCAGATTTGGGGGGATGAGGAAGGTGTGAGACTTTTGATGGATTATCCATTAACATGAAATTGAAGAGCCCATCTTACTTGATGCTACTTGTTGTTTTCTCAAGGGGTAAGTTCAATTGGTTGGCTGTTAAGTGGCATCCTTGCCTTGAAAAAATAACCACCAAAGGAAAACCACTCTTAGCTGGTTTCCCAACCACCTTGGCCCGGTCCTGAGCTGCCCTGTAGGGGCCAAGGCCCAACCTTTTCAAGTTAGGGGCAGCTGTGAAGGCAGTCGGTTTTGATTCAGACTGTAGAGACAGCATTAGTTTGCAGACTCTTTTCTCATGTCCTGATGCCTTAGCACTCTAACGTGTGTCTGTGACAGCGAAGGTGGATTCCTGACTCCAGCAATGGATAAGTGGATACACTTGGGTAAGCTTTATGAGTCCAGTCTTTGGCTCACCCTCAACATCACATTTTGACCAGTTGGTCTTGCATCAAACCTTTAAAACTTTAAATCCCAAATGTCAAGAATGAATTTCTGATCCCTTGGTCCTCCATCCCAAATTTGGATGGAACCTCTGAAATAATAATCAACATGAGGAAAAGCCTATAAATCATTTGTTGATCCAGAAAAGATTTAAAGGACTCCTACTGTCTGGAAAGCACCACGCTGGATATTGTGGAGTCCTTGTCCTTGGGAGGCTTATAATCTGGTCCTGTGCAGAGAACCCGAGGACCGTCACCTAAGGGGGAAAACTCTGAGGCTGGTTGTGAGAGTGATCTGTAACGTTCGTCATCCCGTTGCTCGTGAGGTTGGAGTTGGCTGATCTGGCTGGCTGGTGTTCTCTTCCTTCCCCATCTCTCAGTGAGTGTCCCTCCTGAATCTGGGCTCACATCAGTGAGTGTGACCGTCCCAGCAGGGGGAGTACCAACTTTGGGCCAACATGTAAAGGTGGCTCTGCTTCTCTGTTTAAGACTCAGCAAAAGACCAAGTGAAGAAAGTCTGAAGGCGGGAACCAATCTTGCTGCTTTTCAGCAAGCTTCATGCAATTTGGGGCAAAGAAACAAAAATTAACTCATGGTTTATGCATCATAATAGACTCAATTTCCTGGAAGTAATTTCAGAATGGATATTGGAATTTGATTAATAAGATGTGGCTGGAGTGAAAAATGTACTCTCCTTGCCAGTCCTCTCAAAACTCATTGTTCTACAATGCTCCTACACAAGTGAGGTCGGTATGTTTATTAATTAATTCCACCAAGAAAACAGTTAGAGCTTTAGCAAACAATTGCCATGTGTGCCTTTAAGGGGAAACCAGCTTAAAATCAGATTTGTTTCCTCAGCAAGAATTAGAGGATATGCTACAGAAGCTTCTCCAAGCTGCCTCTCTCTTTCCTGGCAAACTGTCAGGATGTTAGCTTTTGCCCTCCGACCTCCTTGACTATGAAGAATCCTTCCTGGTTTGATTCTGAGCGTACATTCTGTCTGTTTTTGTTTTTGCTTTCTATTTATTATTCTCCGTTCATTGCATGTGCTCTTTTTCCATTCCTTGTTCCTCTGATGGTATTGCTGATCCCAAACAAGGATGACTGTTGTACTCGGCTTGTTATGAAGTTCAGTGACATGTGACATGTGGTGTTTTCGAGCTTTTATATCTTTATACTCTTCTGGTGTTTGACCAGGGGATCATGTCTTCCTGAATATAACACTCAAATTTTAATTGAACTGAAAAATAAAACAAAGTTGTAGTAGATTGATTTCTCCTTCTCTTCCTCCAGAGCGGTGTCAGAAAGCATTCAGAGTGTGCAGAGTATTAAAATACCAACTCCTTAAACTTAGGTTAGATCCCATCCTATTACTTGCTTCAGTATATACATGTGGAGGAAAAGTGATTCCGTGTTGGAGGGTGTCTAATACTATGTTAGAGGGTATTTTGATCTTTTGCAAAAGCGGAGAAGGAAGACAGTGCAAGTGCTGGGCACACTGATAAAGGTGATAAAAGGCAACCGGTGTTCTTGGAGCCGAATCAGGACAGGCTTGGGTGTCAGCTACTCTGCTCCTACCTGGGCACTCCCACAACACTCTCCCAGGTGCTCTTGATGGGGCCCAGGCATAGACGTTATCTTGGTCCATGGGAAGATAAGCGGCCGCTGTCTTGGGTGGCTGGTGTCCTGTGATCTCAGAATGATAGGGTAGACTCTTCTGTGAGTCATTTATTCAACAGTATTTACTGAGCTTCTGCTTGTACCTGGTACTATTCTAGGCATTAGGTGTGCAGCAATAGAAGAGGCAGACAAGCTCCCTGTTCTCAGGGAGTTGATATTCCAGGGGAGGGATAGGAAATAGAGCATGTAATAAACAAGGTAATTTCAGAGAGCAATAAAGGTAGGATAAGGGGCCAGAGAGTGACCATATGTCCTGAGGTGGCCTCTTAGGGAAGATGACAGTAGCACAGGGACCTGAGGTTGAGAAGGAACCAGTTATGAAGATCTGAAACAGTGCTGTCTGGTAGAACTTTCTGAATGCTGAGATATTACATACTGTGCTGTCCAGTATGGTAGCCGCTAATCACTTGAAATGTGGCTGGTACAACTGAGGAACTGTGTTTTAAATTTTATTTAGTATTAATAACTTAAATGTAAATCGCTACATGTGGCTAATAGCCACCTTATTAGAGCATGCAGATCTAGCGGAAGGACTTTTAAGCAGAAGGAACAGATTGTGCACAGGTCCCGAGAATGGTCACCCTGAGAACCCAGTATGGGATGTATGTCTGAAAGCTATGTTCAGTCTTTAAAGAGCAAATCTGAAAATCTTCAAAATGCTTCCTGCCTCTGTTTTGTGGGCCCCTGAGAACCTACAGAGGAACAACAGTTAACCAGATGGAATTAAAACTCCCTGCCGAAGAAGGACTTTCCTTTCCTAGAAGGGCTCAGTCCCACATCATCTAACACCTCTTGACTAGCTTCCTCTGTGAATGGGCCGTGGCTGGCCTTTGTCTGTGCAGGATGTAGCTGATACATGGGCTGAGCTTGTTCATTAAGGGAACGCATCCTCTCTTTGTTCTTCCTGGCATCATCTTCCTGTAATAAGAGGCTGGAACCTCTACCATTGCTCTTTCAAGAGGTTGCAAGGCAAATTCTTCTTACTGCCTTCCATCCTGAGACTTTATCTATTCTGGCTTAACTTTTCTTTTTTCCCTCACTGCTAAAAATGGCATAGCCAGCCCTGGTTATAAAGAGAAACTGGTGTTTAGAGATAGTTTACCATGAGCTGCCATGTATGTTGAAAGAGTTAGGGAAAAAAGGGGAGTAGGGGAAGTTTCCAGGACTGTTTCCAGTAGTTTCCTCACATGCAACACATGTGCTGGGATCTCTTACACTGTGGAAGCCTCTGTACCTCTTGGCCAAGAAGTGGGCTATTCCAAGCAGTCACTGGCTTATCCTAGCAGGGTAGAGGAGGGAGTGGCCATGGCAGGGACCAGCGCTGCCCATCCATTGAGGGTAGAGATTCTTTCCAGCAAGATTCCCAGCTGCAAACAGACATGAGGTGGCCTCTCCTGGCTCGGTGTGCTGAGGATTAGAGGAGGCTCGGCCACACAGTCTAATCCTGGGCTAGCCTGGATTACTCACGGTTACCATTCTCTTGGCACTTGCATACCCAGAAGAAAACACAATTACCTAGCACCACACTGAAAAACATATTAAAACGGAGCCAAGGGGATCTACATGTTCAGTTGGAGACTACAGACCCAAGGCCACTTCCAGGGCTGAGCGGTGACCTTACCTTTTCCCCTTGGTCCTGCCTGCTGTCTACAGTTAACTCAGAGCTCTTCCTCCCTGCCCCCAAACCAGCAGTGGTTTGGGGTGGGGCCAGCAAGGGGAAAGCATGGAGGATGTTGACTTTGAACTGTGGCCTGTACCACGAAGCTGTCTTGATGTTGATGACCTTGATCTCTCTGATGAGAAGTCTGAGGTCATAAAATGAACCTTTGTTTACCCTTGAGCAATGTGCCTGCATGTTCTGCCTGCTTTGTAAAAGGTGCCTTCCTGGACCACAAGTGTGAAAACCCGTCTGATTCTTGTGTTTTGGCCTCCATGAGAAGATGGCCTGGCCACACCTGAGTGAGGTTCAGTGCCTCACTCCTCCATGTGTCTTGCCTTTACTTTTTGGCATGTGGTTCTCCGGGAGAGAAGTGCCTGCCAGACATGTCCCTTTCCCAGGGGAAAGGGGCTGTCTAGACAACTTAATATGAGGGCTTTCATTTGAAGGTGCTTATGTATAAGCTCGATGGAACAGTATGAGCCCAACTGAATTCAAAAGTAATTCTAAAAAGATGACTTGTTTTCACTGAAAAATAAACATGTTTATTAAAGAAAAATCGGAACATTTACAAAAGGAGAAAGGAGAAAAAAAATGACCTAAGATTCTACCACCGAAACACAGCTGCCCCCGTTAACATTGTGTTGTGTTCTCTAATAGAATTTCATTTTTCTACCTAAGGGTTATTTTGCCTTTTACATGTCTATAACCACTATATGGATATAGTGGTTACATCCACTGACACATATATGTATATATGTATATATATATGATTTTGTGCACTGGTTTTTAATTGCACATTAAATAGTAAGTGGATGGTAAACATCGCTTTTATGGCTATGAGGTATGCCCTTAAGTTCCTGTGTACTGGGCGCCGTAAGGACTCAGTCACTGGCTGCAGGTCACACAGTGAGTTGGCGATGAAGCCAGGAGCTGCTGACCATTCCTTACTCCCTGGTTCTCAGCCTTTCACTGTCTTCATCCCTCACGCATGGGCTGTATGCCCGTGTTCCTGCCAGTGTGTCTTCTTATTGCGTAGAACCCTCCCCGCCCCCTACTGAGGATCACTACACCACCTGCTTTGGGACATCTCCCCAGGAGTGGAAACCAAATTATCCCCTTCCATCGTGTCCCCTCAAGAAACTCAGTATCCTAATAAATAGCAGTATTCGTTTGGGCCAGATTTGCCTCCTGCTTCTCCCGAACCAAGTCCCACCCCAAATCCTTCCCATACCGTTGTGTTTGTGCTACCTCTGTACAGGAGGAAGGATGAGCCGGAGGCAACGGGCAGGCTGGAATGTCCAGCAAATGGCCTTGGGCTGTGGTGCTCTGGGAACTGCTGCTGTCAGAGTGCATGGATGCCACGTCTCCCACGCCCTTTCCTCTCTCTCCCTGAGATCTGCTCTCCCCTTCAGGGCTGGCTTCATGGGGAGGTGTTCACATAGGGCCTTTTGCTCAGAAGCATTCTGTGCTTGGTTGAATGCTCTGCTGTTGCCATCTTGAAATTCTTAATAATTTTTTAACAATGACCGTGCATTTTCATTTTGCACAGGGCCCCACAAATTAGAGCCAGTCCTGCTCTCCTTACACTTGGAACACACGTTACGTGCAGCGCTCATCTTATGTTACTCTGATATTTACACTGATGACTCACCTCCAACACTGGGAGGTGTTTGAGTAGAAGGACAAAGTCTTTGGAATCAAACAGACTTTGTTACAAATAACCACATCCTGACATTAGGACCTCGGGTAAGTTACCCAGTCATTTGGAGCCTCAGTGTTCTCATGTGATCTTAATTTTTTAAGACTTGTGGAGATGGGGAGAATGTGTGAAGCAGGTAGCATAATGCCTGTGTATTACCTTATGTTCCTCCTTCCCGCCTTGCCTGGCACAGTGCTGGTATGCAGTAGGTACTCAACATGCACGTACTGTATTGTAGTTTGTGATGGTCTGTTTGCGCCTCTTCCTTGCCAAATGGGGCCAGGGTTTGTGTCCTAACGTCTGGGTAAGAGCTAGAACCACACAATTAGAAGGGTTCCCTCTAAATACTGACTTCTCCTCCCGGGAATCACACTCCAGGCCATGGATCAGGGCACCTTTTGTTTTTTCATTATTAAGTTCACCATCCATTTGTCACGCTATGGTGCTCACGATAGCAGATCCTCAGCGAGCGGTGACTACACTACACGAGGCTGCTGGACACACCTTGGACCGTAATCCTGGATGTGGCACGGTCTTGACCCAGGTTCTCATGGTCGGTTTGCAGCTGTCTGGCTCCAGGACCTGTGTTCTCAGTACCACTCAGCACGGCCTCTCCTTCAGGGGCCGCTGAGAGCATAGCCTTGGGTATGGGTTTGGAAAGATGTGTGTGGTGGAGAGCGTTTCAGTAAGCTATTATTTAAAATTTTGTAAATTTATTTTTTTTATTTTTCCACCATCCCTTTCCTTTGGCAACTGTCAGTTTGTTCTCTGTATCTATGGTCTGTTTCTGGTTTTTGTTTCTTTTAGATTCCACATAGAAATGAAATCATATAGTATTTTTCTTTCTCTGTCTGTATGTCCTTTTTGGACATATTTTTGGAGAAATGCCTATTCAGGTCCTCTGTCTAACTTATTTCACTTAACATACGAGTAAGATACAGTATACATTATGTATATATTATGTATGTACGTACATACATAATATATACTGTATCTTCCTTATCCATTCATATATTAGTAAACACCTTAATTGCTTTCCTATCTTGGCTGTTGTAAACAATGCTGCAATGAACATAAGCATGCATATATCTTTTTGAATTAGTGTTTTTTGTTTACTTCAGGTAAATACCCAGGAGCGGTACTCCTGGGTTGTATGGCAGCTCTATTTTTAATTTTTTAAGGAAACTCCATACTGTTTTCCATAGTGGCTGCACCAATTTGTGATCCCATCAATGCTGTATGACAGTTCCCTTTCCTCCATATCCTCGCCAGCACTTGTTATTTGTTGATTTTTTTGAGAATAGCCATTCTGACAGGTGTGAGGGGATATCTCATTGTGGCTTTGATTTGCGTTTCCCTGATAATTGGTCATGTTGAGCACCTTTTCATATGTCTGTTCGCCATCTTTATGTCCTCTTTGGAGAAATGCCTGTTTAGGTCCTCTGCCCATTTTTTAATTGGATTGTTAATTTTTTTTGTGTTAAGTTGTATGAGTTTCTTATATATTTTGAATATTAACCCCTTATCAGATGTATCATTTGTGAATATCTTCTCCCATTAAGTAAGTTGTTTTTTCATTTTGTTGATGTTTTTTTCACTGTGCAAAAACTTTTTACTTTGATATAGTCCCATTTGTTTATTTTTTCTTTTGTTGCCCTTGCCTGAAGAGATATATTTAAAAAGATATCACTAAGACTGATATCAAAGAGTTTACTACCTGTATTTTCTTCTGGGAGTTTTATTGGTTAAGCTCTTATTTTTAAGTCTTCAATCCATCTTGAGTTATTTTTGTATGTAGCATAAAAAAGTGGTCCAGTTTCATTTTTTTGCATGTATCTGTCCAGTTTTCCCAATACCACTTATTGAAGAGACTATCTTTACCCCATTGTATAGTCTTAGCTCCTTTGTCATAGATTAATTAACTATATAAGTGAAGATTTGTTCCTGGGATCTCTATTTCATTGGTCTACTATATGTTTGTTTTTATACAAGTACCATAATGTTTTGATTGTTGTAATTTTGTAATATAGTTTGAAATCAGGAAGTGCGAGACCTTCCACTTTGTTCTTTCTCAAGATTTCTTTGAGCATTTGGGGTGTTTTGTGGTTCCATATAAATTTTAGGATGTTGTTCTAATTCTGAGAAGAATGCCATTGGTATTTTAATAGGGATTGCATTGAATCTGTATATTGCTTTAGGTGGTGAGGACATTTTAACAATATTAATCCTTCCAATCCATGAGCATGGTATATCCTTCCATTTATTTGTATCTTCAGTTGCCCCTGACCCCACCATAGTTTTTAGAGTATAGGTCTTTCACATCTTTGCTTAAATTTATTCCTGGATATTTTATGATTTGTTGATGTAATTGTAAATGAGATTGTTTTCTTAATTTCTCCTTCTCATTGTTCATTATTGGCATATAGAAACACAACAGATTTCTGGATATTGATTTTGTATCCTGCAAATTACTGAATTCATTTATTAGTTCTAATAGTTTTTTGGTGGAGTCTTTGTTGTTTTCTATATATAACATCATGTCATCTGCAAATGTGAGAGTTTACTTCTTCCTCTCCGATTTGGATGCCTTTTATTTATTTGTGTTGTCTGATTGCTGTGGCCGGGACTTCCAATATTGTGTTGACTAGAAGTGGTGACTGTGGGCATCCTTGTCTTGTTCATGATCTTAGAGGAAAAAGCTTTCAACTTTTCATCACTGAGTATGATATAGCTGTGGGTTTGTCAGATACAGCTTTATTTTGTTGAGGTATGTTTCCTCTGTACCCACTTTGTTGAGAGTTTTTATCATAAAAGGATGTTGAATTTTGTCAGATGCTTTTATGCATCTATTGATGTGATTAGATGATTTTTATCCTTCATTTTGTTGATGTGATGTATCATGTTAATTGTTTTATGGATGTTGCACCATCCTTACATCCCTGGAATAAATCCCACTTGGTCATGATGTACAATCCTTTTAATGTATTGTTGAATCTGGTTTGCTAATATTTTGTTGAAAATTTTTGTATCTATGTTCATCAAGGATATCGGTCTGTAATTTTCTTTTTTTTTCTTTTTTTTTTTTTTGTAATATTTTTGTCTTGTTTTGGTATCAGGCTAATGCCGGCTTTATAAAATGAGATTGGAAGCATTCCTTCCTCTTCAGTTTTTGTGAATAGTTTAAGAAGGATAGGTATTAATTCTTCTTTAAATGTTTGGTAGAATCCAACTGTGAAGGTTTCTGGTTCTGGACTTTTGTTTGTTGGGAGTTTTTTTGTTGTTGTTGTTGTTTTTTATTACTGCTACAATTTTATTGCTAATAATTGGTCTGGTTAGATTTTTCTATTTCTTCCTGGTTGAGTCTTGGAAGGTTGTATGCTTTTAGAAATGTACTCATTTTTTTCTAGGTTGTCTAATTTTTTGGCATCTGACTGTTCATAATATTTTTAAATAACTCTGTATTTCTGTGCTGTTGGCTGTTATTTCTCTTTCATCTATGATTTTATTTATTGTACTGTTTTTTCTTGCTGAGTCAGCCTAAAGGTTTGCCAATTTTGTGTATCTTTTTCAAAGAACCATCTCTTAGTTTGATTGATTTAAAAAAATTTTTTTTAGTCTCTATTTTGTTTATTTCTGCTCTGATCTTTATTATTTTCTCCCTCATATGTACTTTTTTTTTTCCTAGTTCCCTTAGGTGTAAAGTTAGATTGTTTATTTGGGATTTTTCTTGTTTTTTGAGATAGGTCTGTATAGCTATGAACTTCCCTCTTAGAGCTGCTTTTGCTGCATCCCATAAAGTTGTCTTTTCATTTTCATTTGTCTCAAGGTAGTTTTTGATTTCCTCTTTGATTCATTGGTTATTAGGTAGCATGTTGTTTAGTTTCCAAGTTTTTGTTTTATTTCCAGTTTTCTTCCTATAGTTGAGTTCTAGTTTCATGCCATTGTGGTCATAAAAGAAGCTTGATATGATTTCAATCTTCTTGAATTGATTGAGTCTTGTTGTGTAGCCTAATATGTGATCTATCCTGGAGAATGTTCCATGTGCATGTGATGGAAATGTGTATTCTGCAGTTTTTGGATGAAGTGTTCTATAAATGTCTATTCAGTAAATTCTTATCCTAAGAAAGTCCTGAGCATACTGAAATAAGACAGAGAGGACGGGCAAAATGTGCAATCCATCATTGGAGCCCTGCCTTGCACCTTGAGGAAACCTAGTAGATCATGGGAGGGACCCAAGGCCAGAGTAGAAATTCAGTCTCAGCCAGGTTGGCTGGTTCCCATAGGTCAGGATCTGGGATTGGCGCGTTTAGGTGTCTGTGACTGTGTCATGGGCAGAGAGCCAGGCGAGCATGGGGCAGCCTGTGGGCTGTGACTAAATTAGGAAGACGGAGCCTTTGGGCTCTCTGGGGAGCTCACTGGGCAAGTGGGCCTCTGGTGGGCAGCTGGAAACTGGCTGTTCAGACAGACATGACTGACTTTCACTGTGACTTTTCATTAGTCTGCAGGAACATCACACACTGACCTAGCAGGAGAGAAGCTTCCTTGATACCAGTGATCACACCCCCGCCCTACCTCCAAGGGTGTAAGTAATATGGGAGAACCCAGTGAGCTTTAATCCCTCGTCATTTATAAGCAATTTTGGGGAGATTGTACCTTGTAAAAAGCATAACCTCCTGGATAATTTTGCGAGGGGATTATATTGGATACTGGGTATCACAGATGAATATCAGACAGTCCAGACAGGACAAACTGGGATGATGGCTGCTTCACTAACCTGGCTACAAGATACCTGTGGACAGCACATTTTGATTTAGAAAATCATGTGAAGGTTTAGTTTGGTTTGTTTATGTGAGTATTACAATGTGAGATTTGGAAAGAGAAGAGGGAAACAAAGTGGTAGGAGAACGGTGGCTCCTGGGGAGAAACATGACCAAATTTCTAAGTAATTAAACCATGAATCAGGCCGAGCCCATCCCCAGATCGCAGGGCCTTCAGTCAGTTCCTCACAGAGGGGGCTTCTTGGCGTTGTTTTCTTTTCTTTCTTCTTTTTTTTTTTGTGGGATATCATAGTTTCTGTAAGACTTGTGGAAGGGCTTAGCCTTAGAGCAGTTTCTCAGCTGTGGCACTATTGATATATTGGGCTCGGTAATTCTTATTTGTGGGGTCTGTTCTGAAGATTGTAGGACTTTAGTGGCATCCCTAACCTCTGCCCAGTAAATGCCAGTAGCCACCTCCAGTTCTGACAAACAAAATGTCGACAGCGTTCCCCAGGGGGAAAATCGCCCTTAGTTAAGATCCACTGTGTAGAGCAGAAGATAGTCCATTTTTCTTGCTGAAAAGTATTGTAGGTGAAATGATGGATCACCTCACTCCATCTCTTGCCTCACACACACAAAAAAGAAGGGGCAAGCCATTCAGGAGGTTTGCTGGTTTGGAGTCAGTTTGTTAGTGCTGCGTGCTGTGCCTACATCGCTACAGGTCCTTTTGAGAACCTTCAGGACCAAATTGTCCGTAAAACCCAGTGCAAAAAACAAGCAAGTAAACAAACAAATAAACTACCGCCACTACCACCGCCACCAACAAAAAGGAGGAAGATAAACCGGGACAGGAGGCTTTGGAGTTTTCTTAAAAATGGCCACATGATTAGCCCAAGTCCCCCCCTCCAGAAGCGTTCTCAGAAGCTGGCCTGGGTGTTGATATGTGAAGAGGCTGAGAACATGTGGCGTAAACATCGACTGATATTGTTTGCCATTTACACTCAGCATGTGTAATGCGGCAGGAATGGCTCCCGGCGGTGGCATGTGACTCCCCTTCCAGATGGGTATGCGGGTTGCTGGGAGCGCTCTTTCCCTTTCGCTCGCTCCCTCGCTTGCATTCCCCCTCCTCTGCCCCTTTCCAGACTCCTGAGAGTTTAAGTGGAAGCCTGTCATGATTGGCATGCAGAAAGCTGGTAGAATGTCATTGGAATTTTCTAGGGAGGCACATGCGCAACACCCAAAATGACTCCCGGCTTCGGTGGCCTCAGGTCAGTGCTCTATGCCAGACTCCCCGGTCTTTTTCAGAAAGGTAAGGTTGCATGACGTCATCCTACCTTTCCCCAGCGCAAGGGGGAAATCAAGGGGTTCCTTTTTATTCTCTAGTCCAGGCAGCACTTCTGACCATATTCTTGGCGCTAAGCATTTGTGCATGAGTGTGCGATTTGTCTGTATCCCCACCCCCTCCCGTTTAAAAAAATGGTAATAAATGATTCATAACAGCAGGGTAACCTGTGACCTCAAACAGCTCCCCAAGACCCCAGTGACATGAAATCATCAATCCCAGTGTCAGGAAGTCGAGATGTTCTTTTTACACTGGTTACTAAACTCTTTTATAAAGAAAAGTCGGGTGGCCGCGGGAAAGCAGATTGCGTTATCATCAGATCTGAGGGAATGGAAGGGGACAGTTTTGGAATCCTGAAGCCTTATGAACGATGGGGGTCGCTTAAGATTGAGGTGTTTTGTGTTCATTGCTGGAATTTGTCAATAATGGAAAATGAATAGAAAGAAGTTGGAAATGTCTCCTGTCTGTTGCGTGCCGAGTCCGACTAATGAACCTGGTGGCGAGTGCCGTGTTAGAATTCATGAGCAGGGGATATTTTGCTAAGAAAGAATGCTTAGAAGTTGCTTCTAAGCACCTCTGAAGGAGCCATGACACGTATTTTAGCAACTATTAGGTGTCTTTAAAATGAAGTTAAATTTTCAAAGCAAAACTATTTTAAAGTCCCCCAAGCAAGCAGGAAAGCAAGTGTACAGACTTCTGTCGCGAGGCTCAGGGGACGTATTTGGACAGGGATGTGATGATGTGTTAGCAGGCTCCAGCACAACCAAACATGACTCACCTTTTTCTTTATCTGAGGCGATTAAAAGTGGCTTTGACACATTTGGGAGAGGAATACTGGTTTTCTATTTGCAAGTGTGTGAAAGCAAACGCACACTTGTACACTTGTAAAATGGCATGTACGATGTATCTTACATCATGGGAATTTTTTCAACCTTAAAAAAAATCCATTATATACCTTTGCCACTGGTTTCTGTCTTATATGCGTTGGATTTTTTTTTTTTTTTTTTTTTTTTTTTACAAAATGTCAGAAAACTGAAGGGGAGAGGGTTAATGTTTTCACACACTTGTGCCCTCCCCCACATGCATACGCTAACAGCTGCCATGTATGATTTTGTGGAATTTGATATTTCGAATGAAATGACTTCCTTATTTTCCATAGTAATATAATAATCAATTTTACCATAGAGAACTGTGTACATGTCAAGCCCTGGCTGCTACTAATTAGCAATGGATGGGTAGCAGGGGAAAGTGCTGGAGAGCAAGTTTGAGTGAAAAGTCAGCCATTGAGTTTTAACCATTCTTTTTTGCTCCAGCCAAGGCAGTTTTCAATCTGCTTGGATGTTAACTGCAGGTTTAGTTTATGGTGATCTGAGACAAATATCTAGAATGCACATGCAGCTGTAACCGATGGGCCTTTCCCTCTAACTGTTGCTGCTTTGTCTTTTATCTCCTCTCTGCAGTAACTTTCATATGGCCATGGCTTTGTAAAATAGAGGTAAAAGCCAGAAGTAACCGACATAACATTCTCTGCCTTGAGTGGCACCTTTGTTTTTTTTGCCTATAGTCAGAAAGGTATGTTTCTTAAGGCACCAGAAACTTCCATCCACTTTGGGAAATAGAAGCTTTTTCACCTAAGTAGTGTAGTGATACTGTATATTTATAAAGTTGCAACCTCAAGGTTCTCATTTACTCTAAAGAATTTAAAAGAATTAAACAGTGCACATCTTGAATGCAAACACAGAAACATATACAGTATGTGTCACAATGAAACACTTAGCATATTCTGCTAAGGTCTGCATTCCATGTGCTTAGTGACAGGCATAAATTCAAGTGAGTTGAACAAGTGTTTGTTCGGCGCTTCTAGTTTGCCTGGCAGTGAGCCATATAGACGATCGGGAATTTGAAAGATTTTAGGATGTGGATGATGTCTTCAAGGCGCTCATAATTTAGAAGGTAAAAGAGTCATCCCTCAGCAAGCGTCACCTGGCTCTCTGAGGCAGAAACTGTATGTACACTCTGGGAGAAGACTTGCCACAAAAACTATTCACTGAACTGTGTGAAAGGTGCTTCAAGATAGCTGAGAAATACTGGTTGCTGGTCCACTGTGTTTGTGACTCTTTGTGGGCTTCTAAAAATTTCAGTGTTTATTCTTAAGGATAATTTAAGACGAATGGTCATGTTGTTTGTTGTGGCAAGGATGGCTTGTGGGGCTCCAAGTAACGAAGAACAGATTGATTCTAATCCTTATAGATTGGTGAGTCTCAGACTTCGCTTCACAACATTTCTCCTGGGGAGCAATTAAAAATCCCGATGTCGAGGGTGAAACAGAATCTCTGGAGATGGGGCCCAAGCAACCATATTTT
Source organism: Rhinolophus ferrumequinum (assembly GCF_004115265.2). Taxonomy (NCBI): domain Eukaryota; kingdom Metazoa; phylum Chordata; class Mammalia; order Chiroptera; family Rhinolophidae; genus Rhinolophus; species Rhinolophus ferrumequinum. The sequence goes on along the minus strand of NC_046299.1, from coordinate 16,582,661 downwards.
TTTTAAAACACTCCAAGTAAATTGCAGTGGCACCAAGTTTGAAATCTAATGATTTAGATGATTTTACCAAAGAAATTTTTTGAGCCTACAGTGAGTTTGGAAGGTGGACTTTCTCATAATCTTGATGTCGCTTGACTAAAGAATTTTTGGCATTCCAGAGTCTGACCCTTCTGTTCTCTGCATTAGTGAGCTCAGTGTGAATGGAACTATGCTTTCTTCCTAGTCAACAAACCTGATAACGTGACGCAGAGCCAATCAATTAACTAAATTACCTGAGGTTTTGTGAACCTTGAGTGTTTTGATGCTAGGAGGCCAGACGTTGAACATGTCGATTGAGTCTCTTAAAGAAAGGTAGGTGTAAGAGTGATTACAGGTACCCACTGAAATTCTTTGTGCAGTGTTTGAAATCTCCATGGAAAAGGAAGCTCCTTCTTGATGTGCTGGGGAGCTCGTTAACGGTAGACACCTCATTAAACATACAGTAGCTAATAAATTTCTTATAACTCACTGCAGATGCTCAGAGTAGAAAGGTAGGTTTAGTGGTTCTCAAAGGGCAGCATCTTCATCACCTGAACTTGTTAGAAGTACAAGTTCTCAGGCCCCAACCCAGACCCCCTGAGACAGAAACTGGGGGTGAGACCAGAGTCTATGTTTTAAGAAGCTCTTCTGATGTCCACCAAAATTTGAAAATCACTGGTCTGGTTTCACCTTGTCATTTTACAGACAGGTCTGTTCATAGGAGGTTAAGTGCCTCTCTCAGAAGTCCCCCAGGACTAGAGGAGCAATAGAGGCTAGAACTCAGATCTCTCAGTGTAAAATCTATCTCTACCCCACGGCCAGGTCATCCTAAATTTTCCGTGTGTCATAAATAACAGCTTTAAGGAAACACCCACCATCCTAAAATCATAAGGCAAAAAGGAAACTTAAGTGTTATCTTATCTGACCCTCTCATTTCACAGATGAGAAAACTAAGTTCTGCAGGGTGAAGTGAGTGCAATAGGACGGTATTGGTGGCAGAGCCTGTATAAGAAATGGGTCTACTTACAACCCAAACAACGCCCCTCCCCCACCCCTCTGCCCCCACTGCCCCCACTACCTGTTCACTTTCATATGGTGGACTCCTAGCATTTGGCGTAAGTTGTGTTGGTTAAAACATCCAGGTTAACAGTCAGGCAATTCTGGGCGGCGGGGGGAGGGTGGGTGGGTGGTGGGTAGCGATTTTTATGGAGAATTTTAATTCTTTAACATTAAAAATTTATTCTAATTTAAAATTGGCTCGAATTTTGTAACATTACCAGAAAAATCTCAGTGATATAAACTATGAAAAATAAAGTTTAGAGAACATAGGGACCATTCATTCTTTGAGCATATGTTTCATCTCAGAATCATGCAGATTAGACACTTATATCTCCTCAGATCACACGCTGAAATTGCATTTTCTTCAGATTTAGTTAAAAGGAAAAATGTGGCAACAAGTCTGTTGAATATTTTAGGATTTTATCCTTGGTGTGCTTGATGGTATTTACATAATTTGACAGCGTTCAAAGACTGAATCAAATCCACATTCTTTGCAGAACTTCATCTTCAAAGCCTTGAGCGGCGCATACATGGAACATTTATCCAGGAAAACAAATGGAAAATGAGATACACAACGATTATCTCCACACACATACCCGTGGAGCAGGTGTGTACGTGTGTAGCAATGCTTATTGGTTCCACACACCTCCCATGGGCCAGGCACTGTGACGTGAAATGGGACACATAATTCCTTCACAGTGACGCTGGGGCAGTGAGGGAATCAGATGAGTCATTGGATAGACGATTATGAGAGAGGGTGGTAAGACTGAGAAGAAAGTGTAACTGAGGCTAACGGAGCAGCAGGGCATTATGGGGGATCATAGAAGGGGCACCACACTCTCTGGGTGGGGGAAGGAGTCAGAGAAGTCTGCCTGGAGGAGGTGATGTCTGAATTGCATGCTGAAGGTAGTTACCTAGGTGAGGGGAAGTAGAGAGGAGGTTATCTCCGTGCACGCTGTCCTTCAACGGGGCAGTACTGGCCTGTAAAACCCTGAATATTTCATTTGCGTGTAGAAACATTAACATTTGGCATCTTAGAAAACTTGTATAGCAATTTTAAAATATATATTTCAAGTAGCTTGTTTTCCCATCTCAAAATGCTCCAATGTTCTCCAGAAAAGTCTGTAAGTTGAAGTCACCATATCGTGTTACTGAGGCACGGAAAGATCTCTCCTAACCCCAGAAGTCAAACCAACTCCGTTGATTTTAGCCTGCGCAAAACCAGTGAAATTCTGTTCCACAGGAATTTCCTGAAGAATTGGGTATCAGACAAACCAACGCCAGCCCTAACAGATTCAAGCTTCATTTGACTGTGAAAGCCTGGATTTGTCTGTGGAATGCCTTTGTAGAGGAGAACATCTTAGAATGAGGCACTTTTGGTATTTCTTTCCCTAAACCTTCATGGTTAGAGTTAAAAGAACCTCTTCTTGTGCCGAATGGCCTGCCCAAAAGAAGAGGGAAAGGAGAAATTAAGTCAGTGCATCCTGCCTGGCCCCCAACACATATACCTGAACCAAGTCATTTATGTAACATTGGTTTCTTTAGAAGCATTCCCGGGAGCTTAAAAGCACCTTAATTTGTGAAAAATAATAATTATTAAATATTATTCAATAATAATTATCATTATCATACTTTGCAGAGCAACTGCCACATCATGTTAGATCTTTACAACAGCTAACAGGTCAGATGTTATTATCTCCATTTGACAGATGAGGAAATTAAACCTTAGAGTTATCAGATTCCAAATGTAGAAGAGACGTTGGAGATTCTTTCATATCCAGCTTTCTCATTCGACAAAAAAAGGAAAGCTGACAGACCTACAATCCCACAGGGAGTAAATAGTGGCTGTAGGACTAGGTCTGCGTCTTCTGATTTCTAGCTCATCACTGTTTTTCACTTCCCCACGCTGCCTGCAATATACAGTGTGTTAAAAGAAACGAGGGAGAACCTACATTTGTTTCTTTAGGAGAAATACTGTTGAAAACAGTCCTACATGCTGGTTAATGAACATATGCATGTATAGAAAAGGCACTTGTATACTTTTTTCTTATGTACCGTGTTTCCCCGAAAATAAGACCTAGCCGGACAGTCAGCTCTAATGTGTCTTTTGGAGCTAAAATTAATATAAGATCCGGTCTTATTTTACTATAAGACTGGATATAATATAATGTAATATAATATAACATAATACCAGGTCTTATATAATATAAAACTGGGTATAATATAATATAACATAACATAATATAATACTGGGTATAATATAACATAATATAATATAATGTAATGTAATACAATATAATATAATATAATATAATATAATATAATATAATATAATATAATATAATATAATATAATACTGGGTCTTATATTAATTTTTGCTTCAAAAGACGCATTACAGCTGACTGCCTGGCTAGGTCTTATTTTCGGGGAAACACGGTAGATAGATACAGACAGATGGACAAACAGATATATGGTTAAATAGACACCACAGGTGGATGTCACTGGGGAGATGGAGGTGGAATTGGCCTGGGTAGAGGCTCAAAAGGGACTTCATTTTATTTGTCTAATTTTATTTTTTTGATAAAAAACATCTGAGGTGAAAATGACCCTAACAGTAGCATTTGTTAATTTGGAGGGATGGGCAATGATTTCATAACTATTTGTTTCATTCTTCATATTTTTGTAGTTTTAAAATTCAAAACAAAACAAATATGAATATTAAAAATAATTACCACTTACAATACTATCATCTTATAAAATAAAGGGTATTTTAAAGAAAGAAAAATGGTGCAGAAGGAAAGAAAAAACTAATATAGGGTCCTTGGTGGGAAGTAGACCTTAATTCTCTCTTTGCTTTAAGTGTTTTTAGTTATGACACTAGCACCATGTATATTATTTTCTCTGCATTTGCTGCATTATCCGTTCTTTTTTGTCTATTTTGAGCCCTTATAGTATCTCCAGTAGGAAAGGCATGCCCTCTCTTGTCATTTATAAAACTGCTAACTGAGCCTTGTGACTGCAAATCCCTCTGGTTCTGAGAATCTTATTCTACCTGATGAGAGTGGTACAGAGGTATAATGGACCAAAAGGCTGGTGATTTGATACCAAATATGTTATTGAAAATCATACTCTGGATGTGTTAGCTAAACTCATTGTAGTAATCATTTTGCAATATATACATGTATCAAACCACTACGTTGTACACCTTAAATTTATATGTTATATGTCAATTATATCTCAATAAAGCTGGAAAAAAATTTAAAACCACTGTGACAAATTGGGGAGGGGAAAAAAAACACAGAATAAAGTAAAAAAGCTTTATATTTTAGTATCTTTCAACAAACAAAAAACCGCGAAAAACAAATGAAAATCACATCTGAGGAAGTAGGGCCAGGAATGTGGTTTTACAAGCTCCCTTTAATGAACCTGGAACGAAGGACAGAATGTTGGTCTTTACAGTAAAAAGACCCTCCTCGTTCACATCCCAGCCAAGTCCCTTATTCGCTGGATGCCCTCGGATGGTTCCTCTAACCTTTCTTGGTCTCGGTCTTCTTAATATAAATTGGAAATGGTCATATTTGACTTACCTACTCTTTGTCCCAGAGATCAGATAGCTAATGAAATGAAAACACTTACTAACACTCCAACTGCAAAAACATGAAACAGAAGAGAGATGATAGGATTATCATCACTGTTGTGAATCACTCCCAGAGGTGCCATGGTGACGGGAATTATCATATGGTAAGATAGCTGGAGCCCAAACGTGGGACAACAACATTGACCCAGTAATCTCAAAATTAGTCACAGACGCCCAGCTAGTGAGAATCCACAGCCTGATCGTTAACCAAGAAGCGAGCACTATCAAAAGAGTATGTGGTCTCTCTCTGCTCCCCGAAAAGGAGAAGACTCACCAGTCAGCCTTGATGGCGACGTGTCACATCGTAGCGGCTGCATTAGCCCTGAGGAAAGAGGGGAACTGGGTTCCAGGCCCTGCTCTCTTCTCTCTGGCTCTGTGACTTGGGCGGACTCACATATTACGCCAGCTTCACTGGGCTTTTCTTTTCTCTGTAGGTTGAGTGGGTTAAACTAAATGATCTCTAAGGCCTCTTCTTGCACTTAGTATGTATGATAATTAGCTAGAGTTGGACTGTCAGCCCCTATATTACTGTAGCAGCATCATTGTCACCTCGTAACCTGGCATTTAGGGACTGTTCCCTGTGTTCACATCCCGACTTTGCTTCTAAGAGTGTTACAGTAGGGTTGAGAATGTGTGATTTGAAGTTCAGCTCCCAGGAGACAACGGAAGGGCAGGACCCAGCAGACCTGACCCTGAGCGTTGCACTGTATTTGTTTTTTGTTGTTGTTTTTTTTTTAATTTATTGGGGTGACAATTGTTAGTAAAATTACATAGATTTCAGGTGTACAATTCTGTATCACATCATCTATAAATCCCATTGTGTGTTCACCACCCAGAGTCAGTTCTCCTTCCATCACCACATATTTGATCCCCCTTACCCTCATCTCCCACCCCCCAACCCCCTTACCCTCTGGTAACCACTATATTATGTTCCCCAGATTAATTTTCAAACCCCGTGGCCATCCTGTGGTTACTGATTGTTTTCTAATCCCCTCACCTTCCCCCTTACCCCCACCCCCCCGCCCACCTAGCAACCCTCAGTTTTTCCTCTTTGTCTCCAAAACTGTTTCTGATTAGTTCATTCACTTATTCTTTTCTTTAGATTCCGCATATAAGTGAGATCATATGGTACTTGTCTTTCTCTGTCTGACTTATTTCACTTAACATAATGTTCTCTAGGTCCATCCATGTTGTTGCAAATGGTAAGATTTCTTTCTTCTTTATGGCTGCGTAATACTCCATTGTATAAATGTACCACAGTTTCTTAATCCAGTCATCTACCGATGGGCATTTCGGTTGTTTCCATGTCTTACCTATTGTGTATAGTGCTGCAATAAACATAGGCGTTGCACTGTATTTGACTTGGCCACACTAGAAGGGTGTGACCAAACCTGGAAAACATTCTCTTGCCTGGTCATGAGTCCTCTCACCTGAATTATATTGTACATTTTAACACGTGAGAAGCAATGGCACATTTGTTGCTTGGCCTGGAAGGGGAACTGAGTTGAGCTAGAAGTGAATTTAAATTCCTGAGTGGTTATCTTGGAAGATATTGTGCTTAGAGAGAATGTGACCAGTCGGGTCTGTGAGGCACTGCCGTGCCCTGGGCTGTAGTTCTTGGCTTCTGTTTCCAGCTGGCTGAACGTCACCAGGGAAAAGCGTGATGGGAGTCCGCACACATTCACGCCGCTGAATTTCAGCTGCGTCTCATTGTTATTCCACAGCCTTTACGTCTATTGTTGACTACTGATTCGGTTCACCAAGCAACTGTTACAACTCTCTGTTTTCCCCAAGTCCCCATTCCTGCTCCCTCCTCTCTCAGCAGATGTCCACTCTTATTGTTTACTTCTCTCCATATTTATATACCTTTGTGTTTGCTGTCATCCATCCCTATGCTATCCGTCTCTAAGGAAGATTTGTCTCTGCCTTGGCAGAGCTCACCTGCCATCGGCACTGATGATAACATTGAGGATGACGATTTTGGCGGCTGCTTCATTTGTTCAGTGAATGCTGACTGTGTGCTAGAACCAGGCAGAACAATTTACGCACACCCTGTCATTTAACTCTCAGAGCAAGCCTACACCTTATGTGTAGCCACCCCTGCTTTCACGATGAGGACCCTGAGGCTTACGGAGGATAAGTATTTTCCCACAGTCCCCAGCTGGTAAGTGGCAAACTGGAATGTATGCCCAGGTTAATACTAACCCTGAAACCTGAGCTCTCGGCCTCTGGGCAGTGCTCTTTCCCATCCCCACACCCCATCTACGATGCAGAGCACAATCACATTGAAATGGCTGCTACTTCATAAACATGGCTGAACTCGTTTTGACTTGTTCTATCCCAAATCCTAGTGGCAATGAGATTATCTCCAAGGATGTGAGTGACCCATATCACTTCCTTTGTAGAGGACTGTTTTCTGAAAGGGAAGGGTATGTTGTGATGACACAGAAAATGTCCTCTTTCTAATAAACTTCCCCGCGGTGCCACAGCCTTTCATCTGTACAGCACCTGCGTGCATCAGCCTTCATCCAGGAAGTGAGAAAAGACTGTGACTTCTCTTTTTAGAAATAAGGACACCGAGGCTCAGAGAGGTCAAGTCTGTGTATTGCCTACTGTGACATAGCTGACAAGCAGTAAGGTAGGACTAGAAGCCAGGATGCCTGATTCCGACCCACAGTTCGTACGGGCACCTCACAGCCCCACAGGTGCTCCCTGTATGCTCCTGTCTCCTCCAAGTGAAAGAAGACTCCAGGCCCGTGTCTTTGAGCTGACTTTCTTCTCAAGCAGGCTCTCCTTACGTGGTGGCTCAAATTCCACCAGTTTAGCAGCCCAGGCATGGCATGACAACAGGGTATCTCTCTCCAGATGGCGCCAACACATTGTCAGGGAGTGTCCGTCCCTGAGTCAGTCACTGTGGCCAGGGGGCTCTGACTGGCTGGGTCTGCATCACGTTAAATGGGGATTACTATTCCCATTTTACAGATGAGAAAATTCTGAGGGTCGGAAAAATTCAGCGACTTTTCCCCGATCCCACAACCAGTCATAGGCAGATGGAAGCACTGCTCCCGGACCACAGTTCACCCTACAGCAGCCTTTCACTAGCAGCTGATGCGTTTTTGCTTCTGTAGATGGATTAATGAGCCCAGAACGTTTATATGTCTCTGTTCAGAGTTCAGGGACAGCTCTTGAGTTGGTCTTTCCTTTCATTCGTTGCATTTCTCTACAATGTCTGGGCTTGAACCACTTCCTCCTGTGCCTTGCTGTTTGGTGCTCTGTTGGAATATTCATCACTCTCTATGCTGGTCTGTCTCCTCTCGGGGAGGGTTCTCTTTTTCCCTCTCTGTGTCCCCACCACCTAGCAACTTCGCCTGGCACATAATAGATGCTCAGTCCATGTGGGCTGAATGGAAGTCCTCATGAAAGCCCTCTTGGCGCCTTCGTGGGAGTCTGCAGAGCAGAGGCCCCACGCGGCCTGTGGCTTGAGTGCTCCCTCCCTTCCTTTCAGGACAGGATTGATCACATCACAAAAATCGTGCTGAATTTCCAGCACCCTGACTCAAACGGAGGAAGGATGTTGCCTCACTCTTTGTGCCCAGACACTAACTAATCCATCATTGAGTCCTATTTGGGGCTCAGAAAAAAATGTGAGCTTTGGGACAAATAATGAACATTTGGGCCAGCTGTTGTGGTCTCTTCGTGGATACAATGTGTTGCACATCCTTCTGGCACTATGGAATTAAACCATTAGAAACAGTTTTCATCTGAATCTCCTAAGTCTCCCAGCGTTCTAAAGGCACTTAGGTCTCCTTTATTTTGTGTTTTATTTTTAAAACTCTGGAGAGAAATGCAATTAATGGCCCAGAAGGGAAACGTCAGCGCTGGGGGCAGTGAGCCTGGTGGAGGCCTGGATGAATCAGAATGGCTGTGCTGTGCTTCTGGCAGTGTGGACCAGCCCTCCTCCCGGTGATTGTGGGGTAGCTCTTCTAGCTCCATGCCACATGCCCAGCTTATGTAACTCACTGTGCTGCTCGCCGTCCTCCGAGGTTTGACTATATGACTGCAAATAGTGCTGCCGCACAAGGTGTAGGAGAAGAGAGGATGTAGTAGGTGCACAGAACGTTGCCCCCCACCCGCTTCCCAGGCACGGGGACTTCCCTGCTGTCACCTCTGGAGCTAACGGGTCCAGAGGGACTGAATCTTTGCATCTCCCTGGTGCTCAGTGAGTCCCTTGCATATCGGAGGTTAGTTGGTATCTCTCTGAGTACAGGACAGGACCGCAGGTAAATACGGGTGAGGATGATAAGTTGGTGATGAAATAGATAGTTCTGGGGCTTACCTAGGGCTTTTGGAGACAGGGCTATTTTGTCATGCTCTAGAAGCTGGGTTGAATGACCTGGGTTCTCATTAAGGTTTTACTGCTACCCAGCTTTGTGGCTTTGGGCAAGTCACCTTCTGTCTTTGTTAGTGAGGGGGGTGGAGGAGTCGATCCCCAAGGATCTGCAGGTCTAAACTTTCCTAGGTTGCCATTGCCCGGCTGGGTAAAGAAAGCTGACTTTGAAGAGGAAGACACCTCTGGGTTTTTCTGGATTCTGGCTGAGTTCCCAGAGGGTCTTCAGATGCCAGTCAGATGGCCTGTGCACTCCAGGATCTCTGGGGACGTGAGTTGCTACCAACAAGATCCAGCCAACGTCCCCACACCCACCACTGCCTCTCTGAGGAGAAGCCTCTTGTGTATCTAATTTTCTTGGTGGATTGTATGAGTTTCTTATTTGCTTCTGTAACAGATTACCACAAATGCAGCGGCTTACGGCAATACACATGTCTTACCTTACCGTTCTGGAGGTCAGAAGTACAAAATTCATCTCTCTGGGCCAAAGTCACGTGTCACCAGGGCTGGCTCCTTCTGGACACTGTAGGGGAAAGTCTGTTTCCTTACCTTTTTTCAGTTTTCAGAGACCTCCTGTGTTTTCTTGGCTCGTGGCCCCTTCCTCCATCTTCACAGCCAGCAGCATAGCATCTTCGCTCCTCTCTAACCTCTGCGTCCTCCTTGTATCTGTCTCTTCCTGACTCTGATCTTCCTGCTGCCGTTTTGTAAGGACTCTGTGATGACATCGCTTCTCCCACTCGCCGCCCCCCACAATCCAGGATAATATCTCCATCTCCTGATGCTTAATGTAATCACCTCTGCAGCATCCCCTTCACCATGTCATGTTCTGGGGATTAGCACGTGGGTACCTTTGGGGGCCATTATTCAGCCCACCGCAGGGATTAGTCATCGGTTTCAAAACCTGGACTCGGACAGGGAGAAGAGGGTATTGGATCTCCTGCTTTGTGATGGGGACTTGTTGACAGTCTCTTTAGGTGGACGACTCTGTAGCTGACTGCAGTTTAAGCTGTAAAAGCTATTGGCTTTCAAGGCATATTTAATTCTTTTTTTTTGAATTGTTTGAGGGTCTTTATCCACAGAAATGTATACTCTCAAAAGAGGTGTCCATGTCTCCTTAAAGCCACCAGGTTCTGATGAGCCACGTCCATTGTCTTCCTTCTCCATTCTGTCAGTGGCAGTTAGTGAGTGCTCACCAAGTGCAAAGGGGTGTGCAAAGCCTCCAAGACCTGCTCCTTTCCCTCGTGGAGCTGATGTCTAGTGGAGGGAAAAAGACACATAAGCAATTATTTTCAACACAAGGTTCGATGTACAAAGTAATGGCACAGTGATAAACCAAGGTAGTTGGAAGACATTGGTTCTAGCCCTTAGGGGTGTCAGATCATATGCCCCATTTTTGGTTCAAAAATATGATTGCTATATGCACATGAATTTTAGGTTATTAATTTTTGTGGGCTAAGAATTTTAGGGCTTTTAAAAAAATAGGACAATTGATCTTTTCCTTTTTATCCAAGGGTCTTTGGTTCACAAGAGGTGTCTAGCTCTGAAGACTCACATGAAATCACTTCTACTCAAGGTTGACTAAAGTTGGGTACAATAAGAATTTCCTAGGCAAAGCAGAAGATGGGAAGAAAGTAGCGAGTCTTCTTATTTCATGCTGGATCTGAATGGGTGATCTGTAACCTGGGCTGTACTCAGAACAGCACGTGTTTCCCATGGCTGACCTACAAATACCCAGCAGGGCTGGCTTTCCTAGTTGGAAAGACAGCTCTTCCTCACGTGTTCTTGCAGAGCTGAATGGGAATCTTCAACAAGAGCTCCCTCTAGCCCGAACACAGTTTTAGAAAATACAGCTGACTTCTCCTGGAAAAACAAAACCAAACTCTTCTTACTCTGGTCATGGAAACCAAGTTGGCACCTCATTATCACCTTGTTAGTAAGGACAGACTGCATTGAGTACAAACCTGGTCGGAAGGGTTGGCCCTGTGTGGGCAGGGTTTTGCGTTAAGCTTAATTGCTTTTCTAAAGCTCAGCTACTTAATACTACACAAGTTGATATCTATCATCAGACTCTTGACCATCCTTCTCTTCCTTTCATATTCTCGCCTACTTATTAGTGCCTCCCTAACTCTGCTGCTGCCGGCCATGATTTGTGCCTGGGCCCCACTGGGGCTACCTGAAACTGACACAACTACCCAGCTGAGTAACGTCTGTAACCACCTTTAACCTTGATCTCCCCAGCCCCCCAATATCTTAAAATGCAGCCAGCTTGCTCTGCCTTTGGAGCACACCAGGGCTGCTGGCTGGTGAAGGGTAGTGTCTCTTTAGTGACTTAGAGCAAATTCTTGATTTCTCACAGAATGGGGACTAATCACCCAAAGTCATTTTTATCTGGCTCTGAAATGTGTTTTGTACTTGTATTTGAACGTGGGTGTGCCTGATGTGCTGAGAACTTGCTTCAAACAAAACAGTGAAGCAGCCCATGAGACATACTCAAAAGAGGGCTGGAAAACTGCATACTTAACCACCTGTGCCCTTTCTCTTCTTTTCAAAGCCTGACTGGCGTTTGAATCCCACGTCTGTACTCACCAACTATGAGTATTTATAAGTAGGTCACCTAATCTCTCTGAGCTTTAGGTGCTAGACCTGCAAATTGAAGTGAAAATTTTCTACCCCATAGGACTGATGGAAAGAGCAAATGAGAGAACATAGGCTAAGAGTCCACGTGAGACTCCCATTCACAACCTCGCCACTTCCTGCCTCCCACCAAGCTCTCAGACCAGCGCAAAGCACCAACCCAAGCAGAAGCTTGCTTTCCTCAAAGTGTCTCCAGAGTGTGTGACGTGGCACACACTTTCTATGCCCCCCCTTTTTGCCTGACCTGTGCCCACCCCATCGCCTCTCTCCTTTGCTTCATCATCATCAGACTTTTAGTGTACAGAGGCTGTGACGGTGGGGACCTTGTCTAAAGTGTCCCAGCTCTACAGTTTCTACCCCACACTTCCCCAGGCACGTTGAATGTACGTGCCTGGGTTGTTCATGGTAATCCCAATTTCAAACGCACAGTCCCATTCTTCCCATTGAAATATCCTGGGAATTCCAGTTCATCAGCATCCTAAACACATTTCCTGATTACACCAATGCCCCAGAAGGGGTGTTTATGACCCAGGAAATATGGTCTAACAAAAGAGCCCTAACTGTGGTAACCACACATCCCAGACTTTTGGGGAAAGTCTGTCCACTTTCCAGACCACCCATCCTGATTTTTGGTCCAGAAAACACCATAACCAACCAACAGAGGTCACACAAAAGGCATATGACGGACAGAACACACCTGTAGTAAGACTCTGTATGAATGATTACTACCACCTATGACCTCAGATTCAGATTCTTCTCTTGTAATTTTTTGGTTATTCTTTATGCTGGTTGAGTCTGAGAGCGGACTGAAGAGCATGATTCTTGCTGCTTTTGGGTGTGAAATGAAGACAGGGATGAAAACGTGTTTGGCACAAATATTCACACAATTCATTCTATATGCAATTTTGAAGCCTGCTTTTTTCACTTTACATTAGAGTATATGGATTTTCTCATGTCATTATTAATTATTATTATTTGTAGTAGTAGCAGTAGTAGTAGTAAATAATGACCATACCAAATTCAGGGTCGTGTCTACCATTGGCAACGATGGGGATTAGGGGTGGATGAGGAGAGCAGATCCCCAAGGAACATTCAGTGTGTTACAATGTTTTCCGTCATAAGCTTGGTGCCAATTACACTTTTTTGAGTGTCTTAAATATTAATAATGACATAGAAATTTAAATGCCAGTAGTAAGGGTCTCCTTACCATTGCATTCTATACATAGATCGTAATTTACTCCCCTACCCCATGTTATTAGATATTTGTGATGTTCAACTGTGAACTCTTAAATAATATAGTATTATTAAACATCTTTGGGCATCTAGTTTTGCCTGAATTTTAGTTCATTTTCTTAAGATACGTTTATAGAATTGAATTATTGGGTTAAGGCATATAGCTATAAGGTGTGCATATTGCCTGACTACTGTTTAACAAAGTTGTGTGAGTTTAGACCATCATTGACAATGTATACATTCCACTTTCTCTCACACCAGCCCTGAGTGCTATTATTTAAAAAAATAACTGCCGCTTTGCTAGGCAAATATTTGTTTCTCCCTGTTTTAGCGTGTATCTCTTGGATTACCAGTGAGATTGCACATTCTGTCATCTAATAATTTTTCTGCTGGAGTTTTGTTTTCAAGTGACATGTATGTATGAGCACAGATTTTTTGCAGACTCACTTCTGCATGGGGCCCGGGTGGGAGGGTCTTGTCTACATGGGTGGAGGCACCACAGATTAGCACAGAAAGAACCCGTGCCCCGCTTGGTGAGAACCAGCTGTGCATCTCCACCTCTGTCTTCTTGCAGTGCCGCCAAGCTCCTGGACAAGAACCCGTTCTCCGTCAGTAACGCGAACCCTCTGCTTCCTTCTCCTGCCAGTCTCCAACTGGCTCAACTGCAAGCACAGCTCACCCTCCACCGGCTGAAGTTGGCACAGACAGCTGTCACCAACAACACTGCGGCGGCCACGGTCCTGAACCAAGTCCTCTCCAAAGTGGCCATGTCCCAGCCGCTTTTCAACCAGCTGAGGCATCCGTCTGTGATCAGTGCCCCCCACAGCCATACTGGGGTGCCTCAACATGCTGCGAGTGTGCCCAGTGCCCGGTTTCCCTCTAATACGATTGCCTTCTCACCCCCCGGCCAGACACGAGGCCCAGGACCCTCCGTGAGCCTTCCCAGCCAGCCCCCCAGTGCCATGGTGATGCATCCCTTCAGCGGGGTCATGCCGCAGACCCCTGCCCAGCCAGCAGTCCTCCTGGGCCTCGGCAAGACTGGGCCCACTCCTGCTGCAGCGGGATTCTACGAGTATGGCAAAGCCCCCTCCGGCCAGGCATATGGCTCTGAAACAGACGGTCAGCCCATCTTCCTGCCAGCCTCGGCCTCTACCTCGGGCAGTGTGACTTATGAAGGGCACTATAGCCACTCAGGGCAAGATGGCCAAGCTGCCTTTCCCAAGGACTTCTACGGACCCAATTCCCAAGGGTCGCACGTGGCAGGTGGGTTTGCGGCTGAGCAGGCGGGGGGCCTGAAAGGTGAGGTAGGCCCACTGCTGCCGGGTCCAAACAGCCAGTGGGAGAGCCCCCAAGGATTCTCCGGCCAGAGCAAGCCTGATCTCACAGCCGGCCCCAACCTGTGGCCTCCACCACCCAGCCAGCCCTATGACCTGTATGATCCCGAGGAGCCCACCCCAGACAGAACCCCTCCTTCCTTCGGGGGTCGTGCAAACAACAGCAAACAGGGTTTCAGCGAGGTGCGGCGGCGAGCCAAGGAGGAGCAGGCAGTGCTGGCCGTGCGGCCCCTGCAGGCTCACGAGCTGAATGACTTTCACGGGGTGGCCCCCCTCCACCTGCCACACATCTGCAGCGTCTGTGACAAGAAGGTGTTTGATCTGAAGGTGAGTCATGCAAGACCGGCTGGGAACCACAGCTAGAGCCTGGGCGGGCTCACCACCACCACCCAGCTCTCACGGTTCATTGGCGAGGAGCTGGTGCATTTGGGGGCTGGGTAACAAAATGTTGCCATCAATACCCTTGATTAAAATCATAGGTATTAGAACCAAAAGGAATTGCAGAAATGTACCAGGGCCAGTCCTTTGCTTTAAGGCAAGTAAGAGATTCTTACCCATGTCTTTAGCTGAGAAAGCTGCCGCTGAGTGGGAGGATCAAGTAACCCCACCTGGGTTACAGAAACGGGATTCGGGAACTGGTCTCCCATCTCCTTGATGAGGGCTCTTCCTCTGTGGTACGCCTAGAACGTACTGTTCCTGGAGTATATACATTGTACTGAGTATGAAAGGAGGGGGCGGGGAATGAGCAGAATTTTGGATCAGGAGCAAGAGAGAAATTCTCACATGAGACCTAGACAAATGATCACAGAGGACCTCAGCTTCTCCATCTGTGAAATGGAGATAGAGCCTCCTGACACTTCCCAGTAGTTGTAAAATGCTTTGAGCCCCAGCAAACAAAGGTCTATTATAATATAATAGTGTAAATTGCCTCCAAAATGTATTGAGGATGCAGTGAAATATTTCAAAGCAATAATAATAATAATGGCTAACGTAGATTAAACGTGTTCTGTGTGTCAGCAGTAGTTGCCCAAGGTTGCATACTATTAGTATTCTCATTTTCCGTATGTGACAACTGAGGCCCACAGAGATGAAATGACTTGCCGGGGGCTCCATAGCAAGAAGGCGGCAGAGTGGACACTGGGATATGGTCTGGCCGTCCCAGAGCCACCGTCTTTTAAGCTCAGGGCCGACTGCCTCCTGTCTCTCCTCCCATGTGCATTTCATCACAATCCCTACTTAGTGTGGGTCACACCACACGACGTCATTTCTCTCTGCGTAGGTCCCATCCTGCAAGTGCATCCCTGTCACTCAGGTGGGACACACCCTCTCACCTTCAGTCTCAGGAGGGGGCTGGTTGACGTGGGAAGTGATGGAGGACTTTGTCTCTCCTAAAAGCAACTCACTATGAGCCAACCTGCCTGATTCTCCCAACTAGATATGGAAATGGGATGGCGGTGTGGTCAGACCAAGGGTCCACGGAGAGGGGAAGGAGGAATCGGGTTTGTGAATCTGGGCTCCTGTCCAAGACGGGTGCAGGCTGTGTAGGTAGTGCTGAAGGAGGGCGGTGGATGGGGGTGCTGGATGGCGCAGGAAGCTGGAAGGGAGAGGAGTGGAGAAGATGCGCCTGCTGCAGGGTTGGTCGCTCTGAGCTCCCTGCCTGGCTGGGGAAGCCTGCAGTCATCCTCTGCCTTCCCATGGACTCAGTTCTGCTTCTATCATTTTTCTTTCCTTCTGGCCTAGGACTGGGAGCTGCATGTGAAAGGGAAACTACATGCTCAGAAATGTTTGGTCTTCTCTGAAAAGTAAGTGCCGTCTGGAGAACAGGTGTATGCATGCGCTCGACAAATATTCATTGAGCACCTACTATGTGCCGTACTGTTCTAGGTGCTGGGGAAACAGAAGAGGACAACACAGGCAAAGTTCCTGTCCTGAAGGAGCTTACACTTAATGGGGGTAGGGGGTCAGATGATAAACTAAATAAACGGTGAATTGTATAGCATGCCTGGCAGTAAATGCTAAGCAGAAAATAACACCAGGCAGGGGCAGGAAATGAGTGAGTGAGTGTGTGTGTGTGTGTGTGTGTGTGTGTGTGTGTGTACTCACCCTGGGGCTGGTCCTTGCATTTTATATGGGGGGGAGGATGGAATGAGCCATGGATGTCTGGGGGACATGCACTCCCAGCCGAGGGAATAGCAAGTTTGAAGGCCCTGGGTTGCTCAGGCAGCATCGGTGTGACCGGAGCGAAGTGCTGGGTGAGGAGTCAGGAAGGTACCAGCTTGTCCTGAAAACTCTCTTGTTTGCTTTGAATGTGACTGGAGCCGGGGAGGGCTGAGCACAGGATAGATGGTGGGGGCAAGGGCAGACACCGGGAGACCAGTGGAGGGGCGGCAGATGTCCATGCAGGGATGTGGAACAGAGGATGGGGTGAAGTGTTTTGAAATGAGTGCGTTCAAAGGGCCTCCCTTTCTTACTCACAGTAGCCTACATGTAGAAGCAACCCCAACATCCATGCCAGATGAACAGCTAAACAAAACGAGGTGCATACATACAGTGAAATACAGTTCAGCATTAAAAAGGAAGGAATTTCTGACACACGAGACAGACAACGTGAGTAAACCTTGAGGACAGGATGCTCAGTGAAACAAGCCAGTCACAAAAGGACCAAAACTGTGTGATTCCACTTACAGGAAGTACCTACTGGTCGGTCGTCAGAGTCGTGGAGACAGAAAGTCGAATGATGGTTGCCGGGGGCTGGGGGAGGGGAAATGGGGAGTTAGTGTTTAGTGGGTGCAGTTTCAGTTTTGCCAGATGAAAAGAGTTCTGTGGCTGGAGGGTGGTGATGGTGGTAAAACAGTGTGAATGTGCTTAATGCCACTGAAGCGTACGTTTAAAAATGGTTAAGCTGGTAAATTTTGGCAAGTGTATTTTACCACAATTTGAAAAATGATTCTTAAAAAGGTCTTTCTTCCCTAGCTCCCCCCCCCCTTTTTTTTTTATTGTGGTGAAATTCACATAAGGCTCACTATTTTAACCAGTGGTATTTAGCGTATTCCCAAGGTTGTGCGGTTATTACCACCATCGAATTCCGCATTTTCATTGTCGCCAAGGGAAGCCCCACACCATTAAGCAGTCACTCCCCATTCCCCCTGCCCCAGCCTCTGCCAACCACTGATTTGCTTTCTATCTCTATGAATTTGTTCCTTCTGGACAGACATTTCATATAAATGCAATCATATAATATGTGGCCTTTTTGACTGGCTTTTTTCACTTAGCATGATATTTTCAGGTTCATCCATATTAAAGCATCTACTACCTTTTATGGCTGAGTAATATTCATATAGACAGAGGGTGCCACAAATATGCATGTTTTAAGAAAGGAAAAACTGTATTAAAATTGTAATATTCATTATATACCAATAACAAAAGATGAATACGAGTCATGTGCATACATTTTTTGGCACCCCTGGCGTGTGTGTGTGTGTGTGTGTGTGTGTCACATTTTGTTTACCTATAAATAAATCTTTTGATCTACACTTGGTGTGTTTCTACCTTTCGGCCATTGTGTATAGTGCGGCTATGATCAGTCATGTACAAGCTTTTGTTTGAATATCTGTTTTCCAGTCTTTTGGGTCTATCCATAGGAGTGGAATTTCTGGGTCATACGATAATCCTGTATCTTATTGAATAACCAGTTCCCCTTTTTTACCTCTCTCCAGTGCTGGTATCCGGTGTATCCTCGGCTCGGCAGAGGGAACTCTGTGTGCCTCTCCCAACAGCACAGCTGTTTACAGCCCTGCTGACAGCGAAGGTGAGTAAGGGCCTACAGGTCAGCAGCTTGAACCAGCAATCAGCTTCCCAAAGGCTCATTACGCCATAGCTTTAATGATCAAACTTCCCTTGTGTGCCCTTCTTATGCATCTATAATGCAAACAGATCCAGGACACTGACACCCACTGGGTCTGCCGTCTGGGCTCTTTGACATTTTCTGACATAGCTTAGCTTTGCTGGTTACCAGCGTGCCCAGAGGTATAATCACGCCAATCGCTAATCAATACGTTAAGAGGGAATTTTCATTTTTCTCTTCCCACTTACGTCCTAATCATGACTTTTGGAGGTAAAGTAAATAACTAGATTTTCACCAGTTTTGTGTAATTTATTCTTTAGATTATGCCTCAAATCTTGGAACAGCATATGCAGCCATTCCAGCAAGGTCTTTTACTCAGTCAAATCCTGCATTTCCTTCAGCTTCCCCCGGGACAAATGTGAGTACAGAAGCATATTCTCAATTGTCATCATCCAGGCGTTTCTATCGCCTGCTATGCTGGGTGTACAGGTGCAGAGGAGCTAGGAAGAAGCTGGGGCCGCTGAGGTTTTGTGCAGTGCAGGAAAAAGTGTCCCTGGACAGAGGGCAAGACTTGTGTCATTCTGCCCAGCAAGTATTGAAACACACAGATCAAAAAGTTGACATAAATTGTTAAAATTGAAGGCACTCATATAAGACTTCCTAACATTCAGCACGGGTTCAGAAAAAAATAAGTTTCAGTTTGTGTGTGTTATTTTTTTTAAGGTGTTGATGTTTTATTGCAGTGGACTGTTTCCTATGCGTGTCATTCTGAAACTTGAAGCAGAAAAAGAAAATGTGTTTGAAAGTGAAGACCTTGCACTAATAGTATTTGTTGGCCCCTTGGAGGAAATGGCTGCGTCTGTATAATACTTTGTTTTTAGTTGTGTTTATGGTCCTCTCTCTCTCTACAACATGCACGTTAGTCCCCCAAAGCTCCAAAGCTTTATCCCTCCTTTTCTACTGGTTGTGACAACACTTTTTCTCTCTTCAGTGTGTCACTGTGTAGCCTTGTGCCCCCAGGAACTTCTCTTCTCATTCCCTGGGAACACATGGAAGGAGGTGGGAGCCACAGAACTGAAAGGAAAACAAAATGTGTTTGCGAGAGGACGTGTATCTGTGGGCTTTTGCCTGAGCCTGTGTTTTTTTCCAATTCTTGATGTGAGCAGCTGCAGCCTCTTTCTTCTCATGCAACAAGCAAGCACAGGCTCACGACAGCAGGCCTCCCGTGCTGTCCCCTCCATGTGTTGGGGCATTCGTGCCAAACTCCACAAGGGCAAGCTGAGATTTTAGGCCCTGGGGGTGAGGGAATGGGGAGGCAAGGAGGTTCATGACAAAAAGTGAGACCTGCCTGGGCTGAGATTTCTATTTGTTCGTGTCTTTGTGATGTTCAATGACAGAAGTGCTTCGAGAGAGACCCGGCTGCAAGCCCAAGCTTTGGAGAGAGAATTTTATGGTTTCCCTCTCTGCACGCTCCATGCTCAGTTGCCAGTTTGGGTCAGTCCCAGGAGAGCAGAGTGTCTGGGTTCAGTGAGCCCGGTCATTTGTCTTCGATTACATGACCTTGTGTCCCAGTGGGGGTGCTGGCAGATCCAGCACCACCCCCACCCCAGGGCCTGTTGACCCCGCTGTGGATCATAGAGGCATCTCTGTACCCACAACCTGCTCTAAGACCCCAGCACTGAGGGTAAGGGAACTGTGGCCCAGATAGGGGAGGTAGGTGGGTTAGGCATCTGAGCAAAGGAAAGAGAGCTGGTGTCAGCAGAGCCCTTTATAAAAAGGAAAGGACTGAGAAGCGTGAGGAGAGGCAAGAGAAGGACAACTGTGCATCTGTCGTCTGTCGGCGCCTCCACCCCATCCTTTGGGGCTGCCCAGTAAACCAGAGGCCCTTTCCTGTGGAAGTAGAGCCAGGAGCCCTAAGTTCAAGTCTTGTTGTGGGGCCCACCAGCTGTGTGGCCTCCGCAAATCACTTTACTTCTTGGGGCTCCGTTTCCTTGAACGGGGCAATACTCCCCTAATAATGACTTTTGAAGGTGAAGTAAATGGCTGAGTGTTCACCTGGCTTGTGTAATTGATTGTTTTGATGATGGTTCAAATCTTGGAACGTCGTATGTGGCCATTCGTGCAGTCTCCTGATTGAATGGTCAGGGCTGGAAGGTAGGAGCACGGCCGGGGGTAGACCAGAGTTGTCCTGCCATCAGATGAGCCATGTATGCGATGATGATTTGTGAACTGTGCAGTGTGTAAGAAGTGACAATGGCTATGATTGAGGAATGAGTCCTTTTCATCGGCTGTGGGGAAACCTGTCCTAAGGCCCGTTCTGACTGCTAGCTGTGTGACTTTGGGCAAGTCTCAGTAGTCCTCGTGTGTGAGTCTGTCCAGAAATCCCTGTGGTCATACCTGCTCTCCCCCTGAGAGATGTTGCAAGGTTTCCATGAAAGCACTTTCCTTACCTGCAGGGCAGACACGAGCAATCTGCCGACCCATGATAATTCGTGAGTACAGTTTCTTCCCAAAGCCTAGAGACGGGGAGGTCTTCTGGCTTAAGCCTGAGGAGAAGCAACACAAGAAACATTTTGCTTTCTGCATTGGAGGCCAGCAAGAAGGTGATGGAGACCCCCAGACATTGTAGGCTGATGATGATATCAGTAGGGATATTCTATTGTTCTTAATGCATTCTGAGCATTTTTGTATGCATTAACTTATTTAATCCTCCAGCTAACCCTGAAGGTAGGGAAACCGCGGCGCAGAGAAACTAAGAGCCTTGTCTCAGGTCACACAGCTGTGGAATGGAGGCATCGTGATTTCAACCCAGGCGGCCTGGCTCTAGGGGTCTCACTTTTAACCACTAAGTCCTGCTGCCTCTCTCCGAGGGTCTGAGTTCCTTGCTGTGATTCTCTCTTT
This sequence comes from Rhinolophus ferrumequinum, assembly GCF_004115265.2. Classification (NCBI taxonomy): domain Eukaryota; kingdom Metazoa; phylum Chordata; class Mammalia; order Chiroptera; family Rhinolophidae; genus Rhinolophus; species Rhinolophus ferrumequinum. The sequence goes on along the minus strand of NC_046299.1, from coordinate 16,561,614 downwards.
AGTGAGCTTCCTTTCCTCCCCCCACTCCCACCCCACAGGCTGCTTAGCAGGATCTGAGGTGCCTTGGGGGGTGCGGGGACATATAAGGCCTCCGCCAGCCATCAGCCGTGGAGCAAGGTACAGAGGCCGCTCAGACCCAGCACGTGAATTCTTTGCCATGTGACAGTGTCTCCCCCAGGATGAACGAACTCAGATGCTGGAGGCATTTTCCACAGACCTAGTGGAGGCGGGGAGACATCATCTGACTGGTTTTACCATTTGAAAGTTCCGTGAGGTCTTGTTGGTCACGTGTGCTTTCCCAAGGATAGCTGAGGGACAAGGGCAAACGGTGCCCAGCAGTGGCTGGATGGTCACATCCTTCTGTCGGCTTCTGGCCCTGTTGTTCGCCATTTCTGGCAAATGGCACTGAATGTAGGTGTATCTCTCTTTAGGAAAACCTGAAATACACAAATACTGACATTTGAGGACAACCTGAGAAACGAAGGGCTGATTAATCCACTGCTGTAAGATGCTTTACAAGGCTCCTTTAAGTAACAGGAGAGTCCCTCAGAGAAATTACTGAATTTTTTGTTTTCTGTTCACAACTACTAACCTCCAAAGATAAGCAGGTACATCAAAGGGTGATAACTCTGCTACCAAAGGACACTTTGCGCTGTGAGCTGCTTGTGCCTATACATTTCTATTGTTTTCTTCTTTCAAAATTTATGCTTTCTGTGACAATTCAAACTGGAAAGACGTCTTTAATGAGAGATTGAAATTCCTCCATTATCCGCCCCCAGCCCCCAGGAGAACCTATGAAAGCTTTGATGTGCTTTCCTCCAAAAGCGTTTCCTGGTCCTGTGCCAGGCCTTTTTCTGTCTGATGCCACGTACATACATCTCTTCAGAAACACATTTTGTTGAGGACCAGCCAAGACTCCGCTGTTGTATTATCACTATTGTTTGTGGAGCCAAGAGCGGGGCCTGCTTCGAAAGCCCCCTGTTCTTAAGCAGGAGGACACAGTGACACGGAGCTCGGAGAACGAGCCCTCAGAAGGTCTCTGTACTGCTACACAATCTAAAACGATAACAAATCCCATTTACCACCTTCACCAAGCCCAGGCTTGGCTGCTAAATTTACACTTGTCACAGCTCTGCGGGGGTGTGAGCCTTTTGTTTCCATGTTTATTGTTGACAGAGATGGGACACTGAACTGACAGTTGTGTGCTGCGTTTGCTGCTGGGGAGGGGGTGACTTATGTCTGTCCCCAGCCCCTCCCCCACCCCCAGGGTCCCTGGAGAGTGTGTTCACTTTCGCTGAAGCTTCTGCCATTTGACAGAGCAGAGGCACTTTATCCTTGGCTGTCGGAGTCGTCATAAACAGAGTAATCAGGTTTCTCGAACAGGCCTTCAGGGCCTTCTCAGGCTGTAAATAGTTTTCTTGCACCTGCGCAAAACGTACTTTGCCTGCTGACTGTCCCCATAAAACCGCCTTGAAGTTTTTACCGCCACCTTGGGCTTTATTTAGTGCTGATGCCACAGCTGGGCCTCCCTGGCCTGGGACGATACACATTGTTTTTATAGATTCTTTCTCACTGGGCCCCTGCACCCCGGGAAGCTTATATAAATAAGGCACAGGGAAACATAAATGTTTGTGGAAGGCTAGAGGTTTACGTCCTGGGTTGCCCCTCGTATTGCTGGCTGTTTCTAGAACATCTGTCTGTTCACTCTGGCCTTCCGGGTCCGTGAGTCAGAGCACTCCGGTCTCCTGACTTCCAGAGAGCAGGAAGATAGTAACTGATGAGACGAATGATACTTACCCCTCCCCCACCCCCACCAGTCCAGCTCCCTCACTGCTCCTGTCCCCTCCTCGGGGACCACCGTATGCATTTTTTTTTTAATTGGGGAATATTGGGGAACAGTGTGTTTCTCCAGGGCCCATCAGCTCCAAGTCGTTGTCCTTCAATCTAGTTGTGGAGGGCGCAGCTCAGCTCCAAGTCCAGTTGCTGTTTTCAATCTTTAGTTGCAGGGGGTGAAGCCCGCCATCCCATGCGGGAATCGAACCGGCAACCCTGTTGCTGAGAGCTCACTCTAACCAACTGAGCCATCCAGCTGCCCCTCCGTATGCATTTTTAAAGAGTGAGGAAACAGGAGAACTGGGCAGGTTTTGTTTTCTGGTTTCTTTCCTTTTCTTTTTAAAAAATCTTAATTATTTTTTCTCGTTGCAAAAATAGTACAAACATAGTGTAAAAAAATTCCAACAGTAACAGAAATATAAAAAATAGAAAATCCAACTCTGCAGACCAAACTGAAGGTAGTGTCTTTCACTCTGTGTATCTCTAACTAGTGTACATGTGCATGTTTAATTACATACTAAATACATATATATACATGTATATATGTATACTAAAATTATATATTTTTACAAAAATCAGAAAACACCATATAATCTGTTGTACTTGTTTTTTTTTCACTTCACATAAGCTCACAATACATATTTTCATGGATTTCTAGACATCTTTGCGCATCCAAACATCAAACCCCTATCCTATGCACCATCTATTGGATGCATTTACCAAATTTATCACGACTGCAATTGATTGATTTTTCATTGAGACCGGAGTTGTAGTCACAAATCTGCCATTACTTCATTGCCCACAGATTAAGTTCCTTAACTTCTCCCGGGTATCAGCACCCACATAATGGGTGTGGACCACATGACCTCCCAGGTTTAAGATTCTGGAACTATACAGTTTACAGGGATATTGAAGTTGCTCGGCTGGTAACCACCCCAAGACCCATTGGCAAGTATGGCACCAATAAAAAGAGATTTTCTCCAAGTCACAGCGAAGATGCTCGATAAAATATTTAAAAGTATCAATAAAGACATCTATGTCAATCCTCCAAGAGCCATCGCTATGGATAGCACGCCCATTTATTGTCTGCACCATATGTTCAAAATCAACACCGTGAGGAATAAACATTTGCCTTGGGTCTGTCCTCAGGTGTCTTTTGCACAAAATCAACAGAGGCCCACAGACTGTGCCAGAGGAAATGAGGTCACACCTAAAGGAGATCGGGTTGGAGCAGAGAAATTGTTTATTGAAGAGCAAATCTACATTTATAGCTCTAGGAAGCACTCTGAGAAACTTCTCTGACCCCGCAGGCCTGTTGCCCTAAGCCACATTTTTATCGCAACTCTTGGAGTTATTTGAACGGGGCCTGTTCTTTGAACTCATCTGCGAGGCCTGTTCCCACCTGCATCAGAAGGCATTGGAAGTTCTCAGAATCTTCCTACACAAGCCTGTTTGCTCCTTTCACATTTCCACCTATTTGTAAAGAATTTGTGGGTGAGTGGAGAGGTCTGGGACTCAGCCTCATGAACCAGGAGAAGCAGCATCTGGTTTTAAATGAGTGACCACAGCAAGTGAAAATGTACAGCCCAGGCCCCTGATTGCCCAGGGGCATTCCAGGTCAGTGCTGGCCTGCAGGCCTACTGAAGTGTCCCCCCGGGAGGGGACGACCATCCCTTTAGGTTAGTAAGTAGGGTAGGTCACAACCTTTGACTCCTTAGCTCCCTTAGAGATTTGACCTTGGATTGGAAAGTGGAAATGCTTCTGTCACATGTGTGCCTCCCAGAGCTCAGCAGGGGCAGCCGTGGGTTAGGGATGTTAATACCTCACAGCAAAAACTCAAATTGGCGAGATCTCACAATCCTCTCTGAACCCGTCTACTCCTCTGCCCGAGGACACAGCTTTTAAAACGTGGTATTAGTAACTTTTAATTTTAATATAATTCAGACTTCCAGAAAAGTTGCAAGAAAGGTATAAGGAACGTCCACATACTTTTAGCGCAGATTCACGACTCCTTTACATATTAGCCCCTTTATCATTTTTTCTCTGTGTCTTTCCATCTCTGTGTATATCTTTTTCTCTATCGTCCATCTGTTCATCAGTCTCTGTCTGTCTGCCTGTATAGCTCGCCATCCATCCATCCATCTGTCCTTCCATCTCTGTCTGTCTAACCATCCACCCATCCATCTGTCCATCCTTCTTTCTCTGTTTATCTTTCCATTCATTTGTCTAATTCACCCATGCCTGTTTTGTTCTTGAATCACTGGAGACATTGTACCTCTTCACCTCTAACTATGCCAGTAGGAATTTCCTAAGAACGCAGACTTTCTCTGACAAAATCACAGTACAGTTGTGTTTTTCACCCCAGTCTAGGATCATCGTAGCACATGCTTTAATTGTTGGAGGAAAGGAGGCAAATATTTATTTATAGGAGCCTGCTGGAAGCCAGGCCTTGCACCAAGGCACGTTACATACACTGTGGCACTTTTGTCTTCTAAACGGTCCCGTGGGATCAGCTTTTATTTTCCCTGTGTTATAGACAAGCAAACTTAGGCTTGGAGAAACTCAGTAACTTTCCCACTGTCAGTCACTGGGGCACAGATCAGATCTGTCTGATGTTCCCCTCACTCTGGCACTGGTGCCCAGGGACGATACGGCACATACTTGATGTGTGTCTGTCCTCAGGCACCAGGCCCAGGTGTCCTTAGCTCAACTCAGTGTGTCATCTCAAGTCTTCAGGGCACGGTGGCTGCAGAGTCATTGAGGGAGCCGCAGAGCTCATCAGCAAAGTGTTCCCTGCTTGGAGCTTTGTTCAGCCCTATAAAGGTGTGACCACCACTGACACAGACGAGCGTGTCTGAAAGATGAACGTGCTTGTGACCGGATGCAAGCTGAAACAGACGTTCACATAGAGAGGGAGGACAAACATGACACTCGGGACAGGGAGTGGGAAAGACACAGGTGTCCTGTTTATATCCAACACAGTTAGGGGAAGTTATCATTATCCTGGATCTTAGGGTTTAGTTGGCAAGGCTTCTGGGAGAAGTGGAATTTCAGAACTTAGAGCCACATGAGCATGGATATTTTACATCTGGAAAGGACTGTAGATTTCCAGACACTGGGAAACTAAGGCCCAGAAAGGAAAACCAGTTTGTCTCTGTCATGTACCTGATCAGTGGCTGAGCAGGGACTTGAATCCAGGTCTTCTGCCTTCCAGGCTCAGGTTCTTTCCGTTACATAAGGAAGTCTGATCTTTTTACAGCCAAAACCCATTTTAATTACTACTCCTACCTCAAGCAGTCAGTGTCCTGCATTCCATGTTTGGAAAAGTCCTGTATCTGCCAAAGTACTGATATTAGTGAGCACTTTACTAGTTACCCATTTTTGTTCATCAAAAACACAGACACGTCAATCAGACTTTCTAATCAGCCGAAGATCTAATCGGGGTTACCATACTGATAAAGAAACTCAAAGTATGATCTCAACTCAGGTTTTTTAAATGTCAAAAATAAGGACCGTCCCTTGAAATATTATTACCTTCCAAGATGCTTGAGGACTTATTAGAGACCTCAGACTGGGGATAAGTGTACGGCATCAGGGTGCCTGCTCAAAGGCACAGGTTGTCTCTGCCCCCAGTGAAGAAAGTGTTCTCTAGAGGTACCACCGAAAGATGGCATTGTCCCTTCCTCTTACCTTCCCACTTTCCCCTCCCTCTGCTCCTTCCTCATCATTCAGATCTCCCATAAGGCATAAGGCAAACAACAGCCATATTTACAAAAACTGTCCAAGAATGGATGAGAGTGGTTGTATATATAAATCTATACCTTCTATGAATCAAATATGATTTTGAACCCAATTGGGTTTAACAAAAAGATATTTTAGATCAATGACAGGAAAGGATGCAAACTGAACTGTCCTAAATCAAAAATTTACGAAGAATATATAGGCATACCTTGGAGATATTGTGGGTTCAGTTCCAGACCACTGCAATAAACTGAATCATGAATTTTTCGGTTTCCCAGTGCATATAAAAGTTATGCTTACAGCTTACTGTTGTCTACGAAATGTGCAATAGGATTATGTCTTAAAAAAAGCAATGTGTAGACCTTAATTTGAAAATATTATTTTGCTATAAATTTCTGTCATCTGAGCCTTCAGTGAGCCGTAATCTTTTTGCTGGTGGAGGGTATTGCCTTCAATTTGTCAAAAGTGTAGTCTATGAAGTGCAATAAAACGAGATATGCCTGTAGCACATAAATTTTTTTTTTCCCTAACCGGATGGGATTTCTCACGTGCCCTGAAACCAAACCTTTAACAAACAATTAACACAGCAATTCTTAAGATGTTCAGTTTTAAGATTTTCATTTCATGGCTTACTTAGAAAATTATAAACTGAAGTAAACTTGTCAATGTGAAGAAACTACTATGGCCCCTAGAGCTGCTGGGTCTCCACTCTGAAGGGTCAACATCTTGACATACCTAGAACCCAGTTAGGAAGCTCCTTATTAGCATAATTAACTGGAAGAATACTAGAGCTCTTAACTGACCACCAGAGAATCCATACAATCCATCCTCTTTTTCTGATTAAAAATCTTGGGAGAAAAAAGCACTCATAGAATGTGTTTTTAAAATTGGAGTGAAAACCTTAATTGAGACCCATTCATTTTAGGCCTAACAAGGTCTGCAGCATGAATTCGTTTCGCTCCTTGGTGACTGGCAGCTGTGAGGGTGTTTATTCTTCCAGAGGCATGTTCTACCGCCTCGCAGCAGCTTTTGCTGCACTCACGCTCGAATAAAAGCCTCTCAGAGTTGCTTTTTTCCGTCTGGCAGAGACAATGAAGAGAGGCTGGCCCTCATGCCCGGTCACTAGGCAACCGGACAGGCAAGGAGGAGGGATGGGCCCAGAACCATGCTTCGTGTCTGCTCTGTTGTCCAAGCATACATCAGCCCAGGCCAACCACAGGAAAGTCACATGGGGCAGAAACGTGCCCCACTAAGAGGCGCTGGGCAGAGTGCCCAGACTCAGCCCGCCCGTTGATAAACTCAGAGGACCAGCCACATTGCCTGGCCTCCGAGTTAGGCTGGGTCTGCACTAATGAGAGGCACAGAGTCTGCTTCTTAACAGCCGTGCTCTTGTCATCTCTGGAGAATGCTGGGAGCCACCTGGGCCACACACTGAGTCCTGTTCTCCTTTGGGAAAGCGTTTGACCTCTGGACATCACAGATGGGGAGGGCTGAAAGGGGTACTTGGGCTTCTTCAGTTCAGGGCTGAACCATAAAAGGAAATTCTTATAAACTGTAATTGTCCTCATCCCAGATGAGACAAATGAGGGCTTCTCCTGGTAGAATTACCCACGTATTCGCCCTTGATAGGGATGGGACCTCACACTTTCCCACTGTAGTGGTACCTTAGCACAGCTGGACCCACATCAAATGTAATTAGGTGTTGAAGTTCACATTATCGAAGAAAATGATGATTATGCAAATGTCGGGTATGCCATTAGAACGTGTTTGGGGTTTGAAACATTGTATCCTTCTCTTCCACATTGGGTTGGCTTATGGTTACTAATTCTCGAAACTCCTGGAAACTCCAGGCTGATTAAGGTTTGCACAGACCAAACAGACATACTTCCTTCCTCTGGGAGCTTTGATTAGGCCCAGGTCTCGGCTTTCAAACTGTGTCCCTCAGAGGTGTCTTTGGGACCCCCAGCTGGAGGGTGGCATCAGGATGCTGGACCCCAGGGTTTGTCTAAAGCAGCTCCTCTTATGTGGTGATTATATTGGACTGGTGAGCAAGCTTTTGTTTGACGAAAGGTTTCCAAAGGCCAGCAAAGGTTTGAAAGCCACTGCCCTAAACCACAGGGTGTTGCTGTGAAGGTCTATGTCTAAGTATTAGGTTCCCACAAGTCCTTTCTATGCTCTTGTTTTTTTCTTCATTGGAATTTTTAAAAATTGTAAGTTAAACAGTGTGGGGTGTATAAGAAAAAGATTAAATCTCTCTGCCCCGCCTCCCTTCCAGTTCTGCTCTTTGATGAGAACCAATGTTGACAAATTGATATGTGTCCTCCCACACCGTCTTCTCTGTGCTGATATCCTTTAACATTTTTGTTTTGGGAAAAATTTCAAACAGACAGAAAGGTAGAGACTAATAGCAGTAACCCCTGTGGACCCATCCCCCAAGTTCAATAATTATCAGAATTTTACAATACTTGCTTTATCTATCTCTTTCTCATATATTTTTGGTGTTTTGTTTTACAAAAACGGCATCATACTACACATGTGACTTGGCAAGCTGTTTTGTACTTACCCTTTCTTAAGAATGATTTCTTATCAGTCCACCTCCCTCCCGCTTTTTTGAATGGCTATGTAGTTTTCCACTGTATACTTGATTCATCATTTACTCAATCATTTCCCTATCCTTGGACAGCCAGGCAGTTTCCAAAATTTTTTGCCACCTCATAAATGACTGCAACAAATGGGTAGATTTCCAAAAAATGGGATGGCAGGATCATGGAATATGTATATGTTGAGTCTTATTAAATATTGCTAAAGTATATTCTCAAAACACTGTAGATACACAACCTCCCACCAGCAACATATGCCTATTTCCTCATATTTTCGACAGCCCTGGATGTGATTGTTCATCAAAAATATTGTGATTTTTTTTTTTTTGTAAAGAGATGATACAAAAATCAATGTTTTTCTATGTGTTTGTGAATGGATTCTTTTTCTGCATTAATTTTGTAAATTCTAGTTTTGCAATCGTTATTTGGGGGAAGATAGCCGTTAGGAACATTGGAATAGAGGGCAAGAGGGAAATGTCTTTTGAAGACCAGTCACTGAGACTCTTTGTTCCCCTTAGTTCACGCAGCGGAAAGCGGGTGCTGGCCGTGTGGTGCACATCTGCAATCTCCCAGAAGGAAGCTGCACTGAGAATGACGTCATTAACCTGGGGCTGCCCTTTGGGAAAGTCACCAATTACATCCTCATGAAGTCTACTAATCAGGTAGGTCTGGGCATTCCGCAGTGGTACGTATCTGATAGATCAGACATCGGTGGTCATCGCTCTGGTACCAAACAATTGTATATGTCATTTTGTGCAAAAGAAGCTGTTCTTAGCATAAAGAAGTAATAGACAGCTGAACTCCTGTTGGTACAGCACAAAGGTTTTGTTGGTGGTAGTGTTTTGTCTCCCCTTGTTTCATCTCACCCTTCTTGTGATGGGTACAGGCCTTTGTGAGTTGCCTACAGGGGAGGAGGTGCTTTGGAATGAGAACTCATTAACGTAGAAAAACCAAGTGGCCCCCAAAATAGAAATCCATGGACTTGAGTCTTTCCACTGTGTTACCAATCCCCTGAGCTGATGCTAAGCTTCTCACATCTGACGATCTGGATTTGGAGCCAGCCAACAACTGACTGGGAACAGGTATTTTCACTGCTCCTTGGTGTTGGCACCTGAGGCCCTTAGGTCTTCCAGTGGGAGAGTAGGTGGGAATTGATGGCTGCCTGGGCATCTAAGAAACTAAGAACCCTGGCCTGTGGGGGTTGGCTGAGTCCTTGGAGGTTAATGTTTGTCTTCTTTTCTAAAGTCAAAGGGAAAGTTTATATAGAGAATGGTCAGAAGTAAGAATAGTTTGCGTTTGATTATTAATATGTCTTTTTACTTTGTGAATCAGAGGAACAGGCATAGGATAAATTCTTTTCTTGATTAAGGCATGAACTTTGGAGACTCAACGCTACATCAGATCACTAGTGGCCTTCCTTCATCAGCCTGGGCTTAGATTACTCACTTTGTCTCTTTGTTCCTACTTCTCAGGAGTTCTTTCTATTTTGGGTAAATGTCCCAAATTCAGCTTGCAACATTAACGTGGTGAGATTCACTGAATTAATATTTGCATGTGACAGGTGAGAGGTAGAGGTGCTAAAGTGTTTGCAGGAACAAAGAGGCACTTAGAAAGCTGGGTGGCAGAATTTGAATAAAACTCTATATAATCTTGACTTCTTAGTCTCCCACACTTCTGCCACAGACTGTGACAGCATGGAGAAAAGCATATCTGAAATTCAAAAACAAATGGAGGGAAAGAAGGAGGATGAGCTTGTTCAAGGAAGTGGGAGCGTAGGCGCTCACAGTAAGGGCTCCCTTGTTACAGACCACTTTTCCTTCTCAACATCAAAGGACCAGATCAGTACAAACCAAACAAATCTGAGAAATAATACCACCAACGTATCCGCCATAGCAGCTACTGGGGTAAACTGACAGGTCAGTCAAAACAGTCTCTGTAGACACCAGTCGACTGGGAAAGACCATTTCTTTGTAAGTTTTTTTTTTTTTTTTAATCAGGATAATTAAATAAAGAGGAAAAATGCTGTGGAAACATAACTGAAGGTTTTCCTCTTTCTTTAACGCACAAAGACATGACCCTCCTTCAAGCCTAGGGGGCCCTGGGTTTTTTAGTATATTTCTTTATGTGCAAAGAAAGTAAGAGCTCAGATACGCAGGGCTTGTGTCTCTGTCTTCTGCCATTGCCACCACTAAATAGCAAATTTTGCAGGGATTGGCCCAAGGTCACTTGTGCAACAAATTCACTCTCCCCTGTTCCACCCTTTTCCCCTGGGAAACTGGGTTAATGGACCCTCCCGTCCCAGAGGGGTTCCCGTAGCATGATGTAGACCAGGATGGACATACATAATTAAGAATAATGTTTGGCAACCATGGGGATCAGGAGAGGGGCCGTCTTATAATGAGCTCTTTTGGTGAAGTTAATAAATAGGTTTCTTTGAACAGATGGGATCAAAGAGAGCTGTTCCTTGTCCTGATTTTTTTTCTTTTTATTGAGGTATAAAGTGGACTAGTCTTAAGTACACAACTCCATTAATTTTTTACATGTGTACACCCATGTAATTACCATGCAGGTCAAGATGTAGAATATTTCCAGAACCTAGGAAGGTTTCCTCATGCCCCTCCCTAGTCAATCCGCACCCTGCCTCGGAGGGATGCTCAACTCTAACTTCTATCACCATCAATTCGTTTTGCCTGTTCTTGAACTTCATATCCATGGAATCACACCTCGTACTGAATTTTAAGACCATTTAAGTCAAGTCCACTGTACGTTCTTCCTTTCTTTCCTAGGCCTTTTTAGAGATGGCTTACACAGAAGCTGCCCAGGCCATGGTCCAGTATTACCAAGAAAAATCTGCTGTGATCAATGGTGAGAAGTTACTCATTCGGATGTCCAAGAGATACAAGGAATTGCAGCTGAAGGTAAAACATTCTCTTGTTCATTCAGCCACTCAGCTGAGTGTCTCCTCCTTGCCGGGCACTGGCCTAAGTGCTGGCAGAGGAGAGGGCAGGAAAAAATCCAAAATTTACCTGCTGCCTTTGTGGATATCACATGGGAAGGCAAACCATTATACTATGGCAAGAAAAGTACTCATTGATGTAAGCACAACATGCAAAGGGATGCTTGAGACGATGACTAACTGCTTGGGACCCTTGGGGGATTTACAGGGGAAGTCTTGGAGGACGAAGTAAGAAGGGAAAGATGGTTGCTTTCCGGGCATAAGCCCAAATATAACCTCCTTGCCTCCCCACACTGGTCTTCAGTAACTTCCTTCCTTTGTCACCACCCTGGACCTCGTATTTTCTCCTCCTTTCTCTGTTTATGTCTTCAGCCCCATAGAAATCCTTCTAAGCAGCACATGACTGAATTGGCCACTGTCAGAACTCGAGTGAATTCAGATAATGCCAAACTTGGCTTTTGGTTTGTTTCAGCTTGTTCTACATTTGTCTTTTCTTTCTTTTTTTGTTTTATTGTGAAGTACACCATATATGCAGAAAAGTGTACTATACAGTTATAAACTGTGTAATTATGTATGATCCATTTTAAAAAAGCAGTAATGGGTGAAATCCCATAAGTCCCATAAAACTACCACCAAAATCTAGAAATAGGACACCGGCAGTACCCAGAAGCCCCTGAGTTCCTCCTCATGCTCAACTCCTCCCTCTCTACTCTCTTGACTGAGGAGAATAATTTCCTTGCTTTAACTTATAGTTCTACCACTTATCCCTGCCTTCCTTAACAGTGGAAGTTCAGTTTTGCCTGTTTTTGAACTTGATATGAATGGAATCTTCCTGCCTGTGTTCTTTCATGTCTTGCTTCTTGCATTCAGCATTATGCTATCCGTGTTGGGTGTGGCTGTTTATTTTCCTCGTTGCATAAGTTTCCATTGTCTAACCATAAATTTGTCCATTCCACTGTTGAGGGACACTTGGGGTGTTTCCAGCTTTAGGGTGTTAGGGACAATGCTACTGTGAACATTCTCAAACATCTTATCCTGGTACACATGTGCATGAGCACATAACTAAGAGTAAGTACATGACTACAAGCAGAATTGTTGGATTACAAGGCATGCTTACTCTGAAAGTTCCTAGATAATAGCAAACTCTTCAAAATTAGTTATCCCACGTTTACACTCCTATTAGTAGTGTCTGAGAGTTTTCAATGGTCCACATTCTTGCTAACATTTTGTCTTCTCTGACTTTAACATTTTCACCTGTCTGGGACAGTGTAATAGTTTATCATGGTTTTCATTTTTATTTTCCTGATTACTAATTGAGACTGAGCACTTTTTCATATGCCTATTGGCTATTCCATTGGAATCTTCTCTGGTGGGACGTTTCTTTTCCAGTCATTTGTTTATGTTTTTTCTTTTAGATGTATCTTCTGAATGGTTTGCGAGAGTTCGCTTAACTAGAGCACTTAGTCCATTTGGATTTATTGTCATTAATGCTGTTTGTGTATAAATCTACCTTCCTATATTTTATGCTTTTCCACTGTCCCATTTAATAGGGATTTTCTAGGTCACTTCTGCTCATTCCACATTTACTTAGGGTCCATTTTGTTGGAGACCCACAGCCCTCAGTCTCCCTTTAAGATTGAAGTCAGAAGACCAAGGTTGAGTAGCTCTTTCTGGCCACGACTAGCATTCTGACAAGCCTGCCTACATAGATTGCTTATATGTCAACCCGTCGCCAAAGCCCTGATTCTGCTTTGCTTGCAGTATTGCTTCTGAAGGTCCTTTGCCAACAGTTCTGGCAGAACCAAGCATTGTTTTCTGACTAATGAAAGCATGTGGTTTTTCTCAGACAAGTGAAAGATCTCACCCATTGTCTGCTCAGCCAAAATTCCTGTTCTCCTGGCCTAGAATTGAATTGCAGCATTGAATTCCCAGTGGAGCTTTGGTCTCCAAATGAAATGTTGTAAATTCTAATTAGGATTAATAATAGTACTCAGCTTCTTAAGGTACCAAGGCGCTACAGTACCTTACCAAGGGAGATAGTTTGGGGCGGTGCAAAAACCATGAGTTAAGGAGATCGGATGGACAAGGTTTGCATTCAGCAAATGTTCGCTGAGTGTCCGCTGTGGGCGGGAACTTGGCCAGATGTGGAGGTGGCAAGCTTGTGGAGGAGCTCACAGGGTGGTGGGAGGAAGAACAGGTACACAGAGTCACCCACACCCTGTAACCTATGCCAGACTGGAGGGTGGTGGCGCCAACCTGGGCTCTACCCTTTCCTGCTTTGATGAGCTTGGGCAAGTTACTTCACCTCTGTGAGCCTCAGTTTCCAGATCAGTAAAGGACTATACCTGGAGTTCTCTGGTTTTCAGCATTTTTTTTCACATATCGTCTCTCTGAGTCCCACAACCTGCCGCCCCTGTGAGGTGTGTAGGGTGTTTAATAACAGTAATTATAATAGTACAACAATAATAACAAGAATAGGTACCTTTGATTAAGTCCTGGTACTCTGGGTCAACTAATGTGCCAAGCGCTTTGCATCCATTTTCTCCTATAATCCTGACATCAGTCCTGTCAGACAGGTATTATTACCTCAGTTTTACAGATGAAGAAACTGAGGCTCCTAGAAGTTCGGCAACTTGTCCAGGAGCATAGTTACTGGAAGAACCATAATGAAATCCAAGAAATGTTGGTTTTGTACTGTATCTACATCTCTGTATTGTGTTATTACGATCTCCACTGTCCGCATGAAAAATCAGAGATATCAGGTGTTTGGCAGGAGTCACCCAGCCAGTAAGTAGCAGACATAATATTCTAACAAAGCTTCTCAAACTTTAGCGTGCATACAAATCACTTGTGGATCTTGTTAAAATTTCTGAGTCGGAATGTGTGGGGCAGGGCTGTGATTCTGCATTTCTAACAAGCTCCCAGGAGGTGCTGACACAGCTGGTCCTCAGAGCACACTTTTGAACACTTTTGAACAGAACACACTGTTTTCGGACTTTTAGTAAGGGTTTTCTGCTCCATAAGCTGTCACACTGCCTCTATGTGAAAGCATCTCAAAGCATGTTTCAACTACATACTAGTGCATGCATTATGGTCCCTATGTTGACATCAGCTAGGACTTTCTCTGCAAGTAACAGAAATTTATCTCAACTAAGCATGTTAACTAAAGTAAAAAAAAAAAAAAGGGAGGGGGGAATTTATTTGGCTCATGTAAATGCAAAGTCCAGGAGTAGCCTTGGCTGCAGGCACGGCTGGATTCAGGGCCCAAGTGATGTCCCTCGGCTTCCCTCCGCTCTGTCTTCTGCTCACTTGGCTTTGTTTTGGGAGGTCTCCCAGGCATGGCCCCTGGCAGCCCTAGGCTCTCTCCTCTAGGTGGCGTGATGGCTTCATTGACTCCAGCAACTCTGGCTTCTCATCCTCCCATTTCCTTCAACAAGACAGAGCCAGAGTTTTTCCCAGTAGCTCCCACAGAAGTCCCGAGAGTCACTCTGATCGGGCTAGCTTAGGACACGTGTCCTTCCCTGAACCAATCTTTGTTGCCAGGGGGAGGCCGTGCTCTGATTGGCCAGGCCTGTATCACCTGCTACATCCTCCGAGCAGGTGTGGAGAAGGGAGAATGGCTAAAGGGGAAGCAGACAGCAAAACACTGTACCCATATGTGTCTCTGGACCAAAGGGGCCACCACATGGGGTCCCCCCAGGGCTTGCAGAGATGGGGGGAAATTTTCATTGGTCCTTCTCTGTAACTTTACCTTTTGCTCACCAAGCAACGTGCAAAGGGGGGGAAAGGAGAAATTTTAAGGTGCTTCTCATCTCCTCTCTTGAATATTTTCTCATGCTGGTAATCTTGTCTCCCCGTACACTCTTTGTGGTAGAGGTTCTATTCCTCAGGGCATTTGGGGCAGAAACTTTCGCATAACAGGTGTCCAACAAATGCACGAAATGAATGAGAAAGAGAAAATCTGAAGGAACAATAAAAAGTGAGTGTTTTCCTTCCTGCAGAACTGGACGAGAAGATTGAATTATTTTTCTGGCTTGTTCTATAGAAACTTCTCCAGAATCATGGCATCTTACATGCAGAAGGGAACTTGAATAATTTACACCAGTGTCTCCCAGTCATGGCACCAGAGAATTGTCAGGGCAGTTTCTTCAGGTCCTCTTGCCCAGAGATTCCCCTTCAGTAGATCTGGGGTAGGATTGAGGCTCTCAGGTAGTTTGGGGGCAGAGGACCTGGCTTCAGAGCCACTGGTCTTGCCAGCCTCTTAGCCATAGAGAGGGACTCTGGCCCAGGGCAGCAGGCTTGTGAATGGTCCATGATGCTCTCGGGAAGATAAAATCAGCAAGTGCTGATTAAGCGTCTTCTCCACGTAAGACGTGGTGCTGAGAGCTAAGGTGAATGTGAGATATGGTCCTCACTTGGGAAGAGTTTGCTACCTAACTGGGGAGACAAGCTGTTGTTGTCAATAATTGTACAGGATTTAAATGTGAGTGTGTAAGTGCAGGAACTCCGAGTAGTTTAGTGGCAAAGGCAGTGTGAGTTGGTTGTGTAAAGAAGGGAGAGATTACTGAGCAGGGCCTTGAAGGATGAGGCAAATTGACTAAAAAGAGAGGGTGCATCCTAGGTGGAAGGAGTCAGGTGAGAAGAGATGTAGAGCCTGGAATGCATTCAGTGCTGCTGTGACAGTAACTGTCTCTAAGGAGCTCAGGGCTCATCTGGAAGCTTTCAGCATCTTCAGAGGACTCATAAGGCATGTAAAACAGCCGTGGAGGGGTCAGAGGGCATGAAACCCTCTAGCAGCTCCTTTTATGTTGGTCCGGCACTCATGGCTTTTATCAGCATAACCTGCCGTGCCCCGAGGTTCTCGGCAGATGCCAGATGGGCCTCATTATCTCACCTTTATAGATGGAGAAAGTGAGTCTCCCACAAACAACAATCCTTGACCCCAGACGACCCAACCAGCTGGAGGCAGAGCTGGGGCTGCTCTTCCTGGGTTGAGATTCTCAAGCTGCCATGGCTCCCTCTGAGTGTGGCAGCACCTCCCTAGGACCACATGGGGCTTAGCATCTCACTCTTGTCTTCAATGCAGCAAGATGAGTTGACCATCAGCACTGGTGTGGTCCCCTATGGGGTTGTTGAGCTGCGTCAGTGTCATCACAGAATGGATGGAAAGATGACTGTGTCTGGGATTTGCTTCAGAATACTCTATGGCGGTGGTAGGGAAGAGGGTGGGGCTACAGATGAAACCAATTGGTCAGAATTGTTGACGATGGAAATGGATTTGATGGCGGTCAACATACCATTCGCTCTACTTTTGTGTATGTTTGAAATATTCTGCAATAAAAAGGTACCCAGAATGTCATCAGAGACCTACTCCACTCTCTCCCATTTTCACTTTTCTGCAGTGATTACAGCTGTCTTTCACCTGCCTCCTTCACATCTTGAACCACGGGACGACAGGGCCAGGCCTGATGAGGAAGGTTGAGAGGATTTTCTTAGGGCTGTGAGAAGTTGTTTCTGTTATTGGAAATTCTTTGGCCACTTCTGTCCCCTTCTCGCATAGCAGCTGGTGGGGTGTTTGGGCCAGAGAATGCCAACAATTTGGAATGATCACTTTAAAATAGAGGAAGTGACCTCTGGTCCTCGGTGGGGGAGGGGGGTTCACAAGGCCAGTGACTGAGAGCCCGGGCATATAGATTTTGCAGATTGTCATTCGTCATATGCTTTCTGTACAGCCCATCCTTCCATCTCTCCAGCCTTTCATCTTGGAACAGGTATTATGGAGCACCTGTTCCATGCCAGGCTCTGTGCTGGTGCTGGCTGTGTGAAGATCAACAACCCGATGCCCTGTCTCTTGGGATATAGGAGCTGAATAGAAGTAACGTCAGAGCGGGTTGGGCTGAAAGCAGCCGCAGGAGGATGTTCTCTGGTTGGGAAAATAAGAGGCAGGGAAGTATTTAAGCCAAGAAGGCCTCTTCTAGCCCACAAAGAACTCTAGGTTCATCTCTTTGGCCCCTGCATGGGCCACTAGACGATGTTTCCATCTGTGGTGCCTAATTAGCTGGGCCTGTCCTTCATCAGGTGGCACCCCAGAGTGGCAGGGCGTGAGCCTCCTCTTCCCCAGGCTTCCCTGGGTCTAGGCTGGGAGGAACAATCGCGAGGATTTGAGGTTCCAGAAGAGCAGAAGGAAAGTGTTGGGGACCTTCGGGATTCTTTCTGCTACAGAAAGTCCCCCATCCTATCCCCTCAGGGAATTTGTATGTTCTGAAAAGTTGGTGTAGTACATTTAACCCCGTTTGGGGGACACATTCTTTAGCCTTTGCCTATCCCGGCTTGGCAGTGTGACTGATGGATTTAGGACCCAGGATGTAGCTGCCCCAGTGATAGCAGATCTCATCACATGTCCCTGTACTTGGTCCTGATGGTTCCTGCCAGCTTTCCTGAGCTCTGTTCGCTCACGTGTTGGCCTGTGTCGAGGCAGTGCTGCAGCAGGTCTTCTGGGGACCAGCCATCCCAGGCTGGCCTTTCCCAAGATGATGCAGTAGGCAGCTTCCATTCCATGGCCCCAGGCGGGCAGACAAGAAGAAGGCCTGCTTAGTGGATCCCCTCCAGGTGAATCTTCTCGTTCTACCCCCAGGTATTGACAAACAACCCTGCCAGAAGGACAGATGGTCTCAGTGGGGTGGCAGGAGGCATCCTGGGCAGCAGCCTTCTTCTCGGCCCAGGCCACGGCCTCAGTTCTTTCTTTGCTTGGCCGTGGGTCTCTGCTTGTGGTCCAGTTAAAGTAGTGGTGGTGCTTGCTGACAGAGCAAGTCCTGGGTGACCTGCTTACTTGTAGGTAACACTTTCATATGCTTATAAAGGGTCAACCTTTATAGATACAACCAGGCAAAAGGGACCATTTGCCAAAATGCCGAAGCTTCTTTTCGGGTGGATATCCTGACCTGTGCTAAGTTCCTGGGCCTTCTCTGATGCTGGAGTGTACTGGTTTCTGGACCTCCTACTTCATGGCCACTGGGGAAGGAGGGATCAACACCTTCCCTTCCCTGTATCAGTGTTTCCTTTTGTGTTTTGACTAACAAGAGATCCCTCCCTGACTTGAATATTATATATCCTTTCCCTATGTCCTAGCCTTGATCTCTGGCCCCAAAACCACTGGCAGTTCCTTTTCACTCTGTACTTTACTCTTGTTTTCCCTGCCCAACCTTCATTCTCAACAATAACGCAGATAAGTAGATGTGTACTCAGAGAACACTCAGAATTCTGGTCTGTTCTGGATCCCACAGCTCACATCTCTGGCCCTGCCTTGCCCATGTGTAAAATACCTAATGTTCACTCCGGATTTCACGATTCTTTGTAAACTATATAAAAAATCACAGGTAAAAAGAGCAATTGGTTACATTTCTTAATAAAATTCTTTGTCAAAAATTGACATTACAAACCAGGGGCTTTTACGTCTGTTTCTTTCAATTGATAACTTCACTGAGATAGAATTCATATGCCATAAAGTTCACTCTGCTCCATACTTTTTGATGGAATGGATGAATTCTGTGTAGTCTTTGGGAAGATGTTCTTCCTTTTTCTTTTGTTCTCATGAATTTCTTTTTTTAATCATTTGTTTTTTATTGTTTTGTTATTGTCGTCCATTCTGGGTTCATATAGGGCGTCGGTTGGGATTTGGGCGCTGGTATTGGTGCTGTCCTGGCACAGCCACCATATAGTAACTTCTGGAATGGGTGGGGCCTTTGGGTGCCTGGCATCCACAGCTATGAACCGTGGCTCACAGCCTATGCTGCCCACCCCACAGATTTACGCAGATGACCCCTGTGAAGGAACATGCTGGAATAATGTGTTGCACGGGGCATGGAAAGGAACTTGGCATTGAAACGCCTTCTGTCAAGCCCTGATTCTCTATCTCTATGACCTTGACTGTGTTCCTTAACCCAAAACAACTCCAGGAGTCACCATCCACATGGAACACAATGTGGCTTGTGACCCTAGAGTCGTGCAAGGCAGAACTCTGCCTCAATCTGTCTGGTTCTCGGTTTCCATATGTGTAAAACGTGGAGGCTGCATTCAGTGATCTTCAAGTCTCTTTCCAAGTTATAATGCCTGCCTGCCCTCCTTCTTCCTTTCCTCCATCCTTTTTTCCCTTCCTTCCTTTTACATCTCAGACATTATCGTTTGTTCAGGAAAAGGTGGGAGGCAGGTATGAACGATGCTATGCTACTTTTTTCCAGCACGGGGGCGGTGAGTACCAGGCTCCTTCCTTTCCCAGCTCCATGTATGCCATGTCCCCAGACCACTCACACCGTCACCACTTACCATTATGCTCACACTCCCCGTCCCTTGTATTAAACTTTTTACTTCCTCTAAAAAGGCACATTTTACCTGTTGGTAAACTGGGGAATGAACTCAAGTCCTAGCTGCTTCCTTCCGATGTTTACAAGGCTGTCTCTGGTCTGATGGTGACTTCTCTGACTTTGCCTAGAAACCTGGGAAAAACGTGGCTGCCATCATCCAGGACATCCATTCCCAGAGGGAAAGGGACATGTTCCGGGAAGCAGACAGGTGAGGCCCCAGCTCTAGGTCCCGGCAGATTTTGGGCAGTTGGAATAGTCTCCTGCTTCTCATTCTGGGGGTATTTGAGGGCCTGCCCTTGCCTCTACCCTTCCCTCAACCTTTCTGGGCCTTAACCTTTCCACGTGCTGGATAGAACGCATCAGTCCACTCCGTAAGTGCTGCTCAGATGAAAGCTCAGGAAAATGCAAGATCTTAAGCTTCCTCTCAGCTTCTCCTTCTTTGTTGGAAAGGAATATATATAGGAGGGGACCTGTTGATATTTGGCTTTTAGGAGCAAGTCTACACTCTGCTAAAACAGCCTGAGAGAGAGAGAGAGAGAGAGAGAGAGAGAGAGAGAGAGAGAGAGAGAGAGAGAGAGAGAGAGAGTGTGTGTGTGTGTGTGTGTGTGTGTGTCTGTCTTCTATTTAGAGCCAGACCTTGCTTTTTCATGAGCTGAATGTAGATATAGGTACAGGAATAGAGAAGCTCCAAAAAACAGCAGTTACGTGACCCGTCATTTACTGAGCACATTGAATGTATTCAGTTTTCCAACTCATTTCTTCTAACTGAAGTTGTGGCCCTGCTAAGCTTTGGCTGCAAGTTTACCACTGTCACTGCCCTCTAAAGACAGTCCCTGTGGCGAGCCAAGGTGGGCACCTATAGGCACATCCCGTGGTCCTTACCCAGGGCTGCTACAGATGGTGCTGTAACCTCACTGGTGAGGGCTGTGCCCAGGCTGTGTCCCCAATGACTGTCAAGGCAGCCTGGTCCTAGGGAGCCACATCTCCGCGTCCCTTGATCAGTGAGGGCTGCAAGGTTTTCCGGGATTTGAGAACCAAATGAAAATTGCTCATTCTTTTAAAATGTCGGGTACGTGACTCAGTTCATCTGCTTAGTAATCATTCAGCCTTCAGAGTGTGTGTATATGATTGTGTGTATGTATCTTTGTATGTAGCTGTTCATTATAGGATTTTTTGTTTCTTTGTTTGGATTTTTTTTTTAACCATGGTTATTTGGGGTTTTACAAGATATGTATAAAGGCACACTGTGCCCCCTGTAGTTCTGTGGCAGAGGTTGGGGGGTGACCAGGAGATCTTGCTTGAACCTTGGGCAGATTGGGGCCTTTTTCTGGGTTTCAGTTTCTTCATCTGAAAAACAAGTAGGTTAGTGTTCTGAGGTCTCTCCCAACCCAAAAGAGCCTTCCTGGTTCTTTGCTGTTGGTATCTCTGAGCCTGCCCTCTTCCCTTTCACCACCCAATAATTACCATCCCTTTTCCATGCCCACAATCTGAACAAACTGAGATGAGAAATAGGAAAAACCGAGGCCAAGAGGTTGCCTTTATTCCAGTAGAGGCGGGGGGGGGGGGGGGGGGGGGGGAGGGGGGCGTGGCTTCAGTCTTGTAGCCAAGAGGCCGGCTTACAAATCTGAGGGTTTGGTAGCCATGCCCAACAGCCTAGCCCCAGGCAACCTTGCCTGCACCCCTCACCCCCTGCACACCCTCAGGAGGAGAGTCTGCTGCTCCTGAGCAGGGCTCACTTCCAAGAGGAAGAAAGATGGGGCTGAGCCAAACCAGCCCAACGACCGTAAAGGGGCAGAGAGCAACTAGGAGGGTGCTCAGGGAAAACCCTGCTCCTGGAAGCCAGGACGGAGGGATGCTTTCTCCTGGGCTGCTCTCTGTGTGGCCAGTACAGTTGTGAAGAGCGTCCGGCCAGAGGGGGTTATGTACACAGTGTCTGTGAGAGAGGCTGGGGGTGGCTGCATGTGTGGCTGGCTGGGGACATGCACATCCTAAAACCTGCTCCTTTGCTCCCTCACAGATATGGCCCTGAAAGGCCGCGGTCTCGCAGTCCAGTGAGCCGTTCACTGTCCCCGAGGTCCCACACTCCCAGCTTCACCTCCTGCAGCTCTTCTCACAGCCCTCTCGGCCCCTCGAGGGCCGACTGGGGTAATGGCCGGGACTCCTGGGATCATTCTCCTTATGCCAGGAGGGAGGAAGAGCGAGACCCGGCCCCCTGGAGGGAGAACGGAGAGGACATGAGGGACAGGGCTGATACATGGGCGCAGGATCGCAGACACTATCCCTGGCAACTCGACAAAGCCCAATTAGAGGAGCGACTGGAAGGAGGGAGGGGCCACCGAGAAAAGCACCCCAGGTCTGGGTCTCCCACCCTTCTCCACTCTGCGTCAGGCTACAAAAGCCGAGAAGACGGCTACTACCGGAAAGAGCCCAAAGGCAAATCGGACAAGTATGTGAAGCAGCAGCAGGACGTCACAGGGAGGTCCAGGAGGAAAGATGAGGCCAGGCCGCGGGAAAGCAGACACCCACACCCGGACGACTCAGGCAAAGAAGATGGGCTGGAGCCGAAGGTCACCAGGGCCCCCGAGGGCACCAGATCGAAGCAGAGTGAGAAAAACAGAGCCAGGAGACCTGACAGAGACCAAGAAGGAGCTGATGATAGGAAAGAAAGCAGAGTGGCAGAGAATGAGGTAATGATGTAATCTCCTCCCCAGGTAAGGAGAGGCGGGTCTCAAAGGATGATAATGGTATATAATGATGATGAATATTTATCGAAAGAATGAAGTACTTATTGAATGTTGACTCTCTGCCAGGCACTGTGCTAAATAACCCTTGATCTCAATCAAATCATTTAATCCTCACAGCAACCCTATGAGGTAATAATAGCAATAACATTATTACTATAAATGAGGCAACAGAGGCACAGAGAGTTTAAGTTAGTTGCCCAAGGACACACAGCCAGGAAATGGCAGAGCTGGAATTACACCTAGGTGATCTGTCTTCAAAGGCCACAGCACCCTGCTGCCTTTACTAGAAGTTAGGGAGGGTCATGATGCAGAGGCCTTCTGTGGTCCTGTTTATCCAGGGTGGAGTGGCCCTGAGATGTTTGTACCCACAGACTCTGCCAAGGGAGATTAGATCTCTGGCCTTCTCAGTCGTCTCTCCTGCCAAAAGCATCTACCAATCCTGGGACTTCAATGGGAGGCGGTAAACGAGAAGCGGCCACCACCCACTAAATTATACTGGGTGCCCAGGGCTTGGTACATTTCTCTAGACACTGTCCGCAGTGTTTTATTTCCACTGTAATAAAAATGCTCAGCAATTGGCTGGCATCTTTCATTCGAGCATCTAAAAGGGCTTATAACCTGCTGCATGACTTCAGTTCATGCAGTGGGTCACCAGGAGGACTCTGGGTACAGGTTTATAGTCTAACTTGGCTTAGACTTCCTTCTTGCCAGAACCACCTACGGTTAAATACGGTTAAGTAGGAGTGGAATAGTAGAGGTTGGGGGTTCAGCATAAAGAACCTAGTTTTTAAAATCCTACATGCATATCTTCTAGTCTGACCCAGGAGTTGGTGACAATACTAAGTCCAAATAAGGAGCCTAATTCTCAACTCCGTGAACACTGAAGAGTCACACTTTTGGCCACTACTTTAGCATGCACTTTGCCATGTTGTGGGCTAGGCACGGAGAGTCCAAAGGTGAGCAGGATAAGTCCATGTTATGGCAGAGACCGAGGTCTAACGATGGGCAGATGTGCAAAATTTACGTACCGTGGGGTCTGTGCTGCGGTAGTGGGTGAGCGGCTCTGTGACAGTTAACTCTGTACAGGGAGAAGAGGAAAGCGGCATGGAGGAGGAGGCATTTGATCTGGGCTTTGAAACTGGGGGCAAAAACAGTTTGGGAAAGCATCAAGGGCAAAAGTGAGAAAGACTCTTGAAGAGCCTGGAGATGCTATTCAGTGTGACTGCATCTTTAGGGTGTATTAAAGGATCATGTTTTTAAAAAGTAAAATCTTGGCTCTCATGCAAAGGTAAAAGGAATACCTGTCAAAGGTGCTATTTAACTCATTCATGAATGAGGGAACCTGTAAGATGTGAAAGCCAGTTCCAAGGAGAATCCCAAGTTCAGGCAACATGTAGAGGCCATCAGGAATGTGGATATGAATTTGCTAATAGAGGCAAAAGTTGTCTCTTCCACAGGGAACCCAGAACCAATTGCGTCTCCACCAGATAAAATTCCATTGCATCTCTATGGACAAGGACCATTTGCGTGACTATCAGTTGTCTGAAATTTACAGACTTGTAAAGTAGCTCAGTTCAAAATAAAATGCAGACTCCTACAGAACCAGATCCCCTGGAGGGTGTCCTGGCCAATTGCCCAGCATTCCGTCGAAAGGACACCTGGTCATCTTTTTTTGCCCATCTCAAGTCTGCCACAATTTTTCCTCACTGGCTTAGCAGGGAGAAGCTCAGGAGATGAGATTAGGAAATTGGTGGTGGTGGTGGTGGCAGCGGGGGTGATAGACCTTGTGTGCCTCTGAGGACTTGAGCTGGATCCCAAGGACCAATGAAGCAATGGATGTTTTTAAGAAAACTGTCCAGTCGTACGTCAGGATGCCTGGGGATTGGTTCCAGGACTGCCTATGGATGACAAAATCCATGGATGCCCAAGTCCCTCATATAAAATAGCAAAGTATTAGCGTATAACCTGCACGCATCCTCCCATATACTTTAAATCATCTCTGGATTACTTACAAGACCTAATACAGTGTAAATGCTATGCACATAGTTGTTATACTGTATACTTGAGGGAACGATGACAAGAAAGGAAAGTCTTTATTCCTCACATGATTGGTACAGCGCAGCCATTAGAGGCCTAACTATTAATACATAGTACACGTCAGCAATAACGTAACTTTCGTTTTCGACAATTTGTATCTGAGGATGGTAGAATCCGCAGATGCGGCACCTGCAGAGGCAGAGGGCTGACTGTACATGCTTGGAGGTGTCCAAGGTGCTGGGGACAGGTCAGTGACTCAAGAAAGGGCACGGAAGGGCAGAGAGCAGGGGCAGGGCTCAAGCCCGGAACCCTCTTGGATCTGCCTGCCCCTTCGCACTCCTCCCCACACTTCTGAGACTCTTCTTTGGTGACTTTTTCTCCTGCTGTTTTACCCACCCTTCGGTTTACACAACCCTGACCCATTTAAGGTGACACACACTGTAGGTTACCTCCGGAGCCCCGCATGCAAAAAAGATTCCCAGAAAACCCTGTGGGTTTCCTCACAATTCTGTCTCCCTTGTTGGTTCTGCCTCTGATAGACCTAGAGTGGGGTCAGGAGGGACTTGTTGGGGTCCCAACAGATTGTTTCTGTGGATTTGAAGCCAGGCAGGCCACTGCTGTTTGGTGGAATAACTGCAGAACAAAGAGTTGGCATTACTCGTCTCAAACTCTCTCGAGAACAACCCAGATTCCCACAGGGATGCCCAGGAGGCAGCTAACGGCCAGGGACTGGATTTGGGGAGTGCAGGCGACAGGGCTGAGCCTGGTGTCCTTGCCTTTCTCCTCATGTGCCAGGCACCTCCCCGCACAGACCCGGCCTGGGAACCCCCACCCCCAGCCAGGTCCGCCTGGGTCTCCTCTCACTTCTTGTGTCTCGACTCATTGTCACATTCTGCACAAGATTATCCTGGCCACTACATGAAACCACTAGGTCCCGCTTCTGCGCCTTTTCCGCCTTCCTTCTCTCGGGAGCACCTATCTTTCTAACCTATCCCCTAACGTCTATTTACTTTATTTAATGTCTGCCCTACCCCACCCCCCACCCAAGTGTAACCTCCACGAGGGCAGGAGTTGTCTGCTGCGCTTACTGCTGTGTCCCTAGGCCCTCGATTAGAGCAGATAGTCAACACGTACTTGTTGAAGGAATGAATGGCTGAACCCACACTATGGAGGCAAAGGCCTGGCTTCTGAGAACCTGGTCACACTCTGTTCTTCTCTTTCTCGGTTTCCTTGTTTGTGTAATGGGTGTGATCTCAAGGCTGCTGTAGGGCTTTACTGAGCTTGTGCGCATTAGAAACCCTCTGGGATCTCTGGAGAAAGCACTGGAGAAACCGGTGTGAGTGCTACTCAGTGTTTGTGTGGCCAGGTCCATACATGAGACCCAACCCCGACCACAAGACCATAGGAAGAAGGAAAGAAATCAAGTCATTGACTGGGAGAAGGTTGGAAAGAATCACTCCTCTACCTTATTGGAAGGGCATTCAAGGGTTCCTGACCCAGAGAAGGGAAGCCAGGCAGGTGACACTGACCAGATTGTGTAAGTGAAGCCAGGTGATACCATGGAGGACCAAGGAGGAGGTGTCTGTCTGTCGAGGACAGCCAGCCGCTGCTCAGCTCCATGCTGTGGCTGCCATCCCGGAACACAGGCCCTTGGCTGTCAGATCTCCTGTTTCTTAGAGCAAGACCCAAGTCCAGATAGCTGTATGAAATCCCCCACTTTTTAGAAACTGTATAGATCAAAACATGTCTGTGAACCAGATGGAGCCAAGGAGTCCCCAGAATGCAGTCTCCAGTAAAAACAACCCATAGGAGAGAGAAATAGTAAAACCACTTGTGCTCAGTGCGGAGCCCAGACAGAGACCCAAGCACGCCGGGAGACAGGCGCAAACTCGTTATTCACTCTACCTCTCTCCTACCAGTCTCCATTCTTTCATTGACCAGTATCCATGGAGCATCTAGCACTGGGCCTCAGTTGTGAGTGAAGCTGAAATAATTCCTGATCTCATGGAGCTCATGGTCTGGAATAAAGACATACTTACCACATAATCTGTCAAGTGAGTAGGAGAGTGTGAGTGTTAAGTGCTAAGGGGATGGAGGCATAGAATGCTGTCAGTTCCTGTAATGAATCAGAGGCTTCTCTGGGTTAAGATGTGACTGTTGAGATTTGAAGGAGTGGTGAGTATTTACTGAGTGAAAAGGAAGGAGAGCAGACAGAAGGAACAGCATGTGCAAAGGCCCAGTGGCTGGAGGCCCAAGTTGTTGGAGCAGAGAGAGCCAGGGTTAGACTGGTGGGTGGTGAGGCTGATTGTCAACAGGGGCCACATCATGTAGGGCCTTGTGAGCAGGCTAAGGATTTTTGTTTATCCTAAGTGCAAGGGGAAGCAGATGAAATGTTTAAGCAAGAAGGTGCAGTGAGGGTATGATGGGTTTTGCATTTTGGAGTGATCATTCTTGATTGCTTTAGGGAGAATAGACTTGGGAGGAGGCTACAGAGCAGAAGCGGGAGACCAGTTAGGAGGTGGTTTAGCAGTGGCCCCGACCCTGTGCTTGCAACCATTGGGGCCTAGAATCTTGGTGCGTGAGTTGGTGTGGACAGTGGAATGCGTTGGTCGCATTTGTCTGTTCCCCGTAAGCTGCTGCTGTCACCTGAAGTCATCCCAGGGCCAGGCGTGCACTGAAAGGCACTGCTCTGTGTCCTCTGCATGTGGGGGGCTTCTGTCCTAGCCAGGCTGTCTCTGTCTTTCTCAGCTTGAACTGGAGAGGCTCTCCAGTTTACTGTGTTGACCTAGGAGGGTGGCTGTGGGAACTGCTTGGGAAGGGTGAGGACTATTTATTTTGACAAGGGTAATTTATTCAGGGAGGTAAAAATAAAGTGGGCCCCTGTTGGTAGAAGCTATGGGTTCTGATGACTAAAAAGGCCTTTGCAGCTGCTTTGCACTTCGGTTAGCATGGAAGACTTGAGCAGGGATTTGGGTGGAATCTTCTGCTCCAAATACTGGGAAGAATAAGCACTTGAGGATTTGAACTATCTTCCCCTGTCCGGTGATAAATGGTTAAACCAGTCAGCCCGGAGCTCCTGCCCCAGCTGGCTCCTCTCAGCTCAACAGGGGTGTGTCTGCTCATAAGAAATCAGAAATAGAGTCGTTTACTTTGATCCCGCCTTAGCCAAAAATGTCAAGAAAATGCAACTTGCCCCGAGGAACCCCAGAAATAGTCATTGATTTGGTGGCTAAAGTTTAAGTCATGGGAGAATAACCTCCAAAAACTTCTAAAATGGGGGTTGGCAAACTTTTTCTACAAAGGACCAGATAGTAAATATTTTAGTCTATATAGGAGGCATAACTGAGGATATGATGTAGGTACTTATATAATCATTTAAAATGTAACTGTTTAAAGGTGAAAAGCACTGTTATTAATAGTTCACAGTCTGTACAAAAGAGGCACGGGGTCAGATTTGGCTTGAGGACAATATAGTTTGCTGACCCCTGTTTTAAAGGTTGGACAGAGACCCTAATTCTCAAACCAGACATTGGCTTTCAATTGTCCAGTTTCCCAGACATGGACACTGCCATGGGGAGGGATTTAATGTGAGAGACGGATGAGGGGGAGGGAAGAAGGGGGGAAGGCTAGTTTGAGGCGTAGCCCTAGGACAGAGATGGGGCAAAAGAGAGGTGAGATGGTCACTGAGACAACCGCCTTCATACCCGTAAGTGGCATGGATGTGGTTTTTTATGACCAAGACAGATCTGGTGTGGAGAGATCACCGTGACGGTTGTTAACCCCAGGGGCAGTTTGCGCTTGGCCCCTTTCCTCATCTTCACCGTCTACAGTGAGGCTGCAAAAACTACCCAGTTTGCCAGAGGTGTCTGCCCACCTAACGGCATCAAGCCAGTTGTTAAGACATTTCTGGGCCTCCCTTTGTCTGTGTGACCTTGAGCAAGTTTCTTAACCTCTCTGAGCCTCAGTTTCCTCATTTGTCAAATGAAGATGGTAATAGCACTTGCCTCCCAGGGGTTTTGTGAGGATAAAGGAAATGTACATGCAACACACCCAACAACTGTTAGCTGTGCTCAGTATCGTTCTTTTTCTTTTGGTGCTCCCTCCTTTCTGTGCCACCACTGACTGTCGATTTGGTTTGTTCTGTTCTTCCTTTGGTAAGGCTGGGAAAGAGGGCATGGAAGAAAGCCCGCCCTCAGCAGGCAGGCAGGAGAAAGAACATGAGTCCTCTGATCCAGAAAACACAAGGACAAAGAAGGTAAAGTTTGTCCCAGATGCCGGCAGTGTAGCCACGTCTGCACGACAGCCACTGGGGACCAAGTCACAGGAGTCCCTGCCCGGCCCAATGATGCCCACTGCATGGGATGTGTCCGAGACCCCACCGGAGGTTCCATGAATGAAGCCATCTTCCCAAAGAGGAATGGCTCTTTGCACAGTCCTTATGGAGAGATCTTGACCACATGCCTGGGCTTTGCCGTACTCTCCAGCAACTTGGCTGTGCTCATAAGAGAAAACATGTGCCCAAAAAAGACTCGGGCTTCAGAGCCAGGATCCCAAAATAGGCAGTTCCCGTGGGAGGGGCTGGGACAGGAAGGGGGATTTGGGGTATTCAATCTGGGGCCGTGACCTCAGCAGGTTCAGACCCTGGGATTAATAAGACATCCCCTGTGCTTGTAAAGATTATTTTATGTTAATTGAAATGAAAAACCCAGTGCTGGGGCTGCCACGGCCAAAAGAAATGTCCTTGGAACGTGGCCAGCTTCGTGCCTTACCGGTCAGGAGAGGCAGAGAGATGGCTATCACTGGCAGGGAAGCTGATCTCCTAAATCCGGCTGCTGGTTCTGTAGGCTACTGGGGACACCAGGGGAAAGTTTCAGGAAGGGCCTACTATGAGCCGGGCTATGGAAGTTGCACCCTTGCGGGAGAGGGTGCTTGGGGGAATTTCATGGGGGACTTTGCCATCGTTACATTTAGTGATGCCCAACGTGCAAGGAAATAGCTCCAGCAAGCTGATTGGTTTAGAGCTTATATGGTAATCATTTATTGGCTCATTCAAAAATGATTTATTGAGCACCTATTTTGTACCAGGGGTTGAAATTCTTTGTGCCACTTTAAACATGGTGGATTAAGTATTAAGGGCTTATTCCAAACCCTGCACTGTTTTGAGCCTCATCCTAGGGGTGAATCAGTGATGTGGGACTTGAGGGATTTAGAGCTTCTAATTACCCAGTCAGTGTTCCCAGGTAAGAACGCTCAGGATCTTTCTGGTTTGAGGGGTCCTGTGGTTGAAGCTTGTGCCCTCTAGTTGAACACCGAGACCTGCTCCTCAGCCATTCTCTGACCTCCGTTCTGCACTTTTATTCAGGATCAAGACTGGGAGAGTGGAAGTGAAGCAGAGGGGGAGAGCTGGTACCCCACGAACATGGAGGAACTGGTTACAGTGGACGAGGTGGGAGAGGAAGAAGATTTTATCATGGAACCAGACATCCCAGAGCTGGAAGAGATCGTGCCCATTGACCAGAAGGACAAAATCTGCCCAGAAATATGTCCCTGTGTGACAACTACTTTACACCTGGATTTAGCCAAGGATTTCACCAAGGAGGGAGTCAAGACCATAGGTAACGGGGCTACGGAAGTCAGCCCCAAGTCACCCAACGAAGTGCCTTCTGCTTCCACGAGCTGTCCCAGTGACATGGACGTGGAAATGCCTGGCCTAAATCTGGAGGCTGAGCAGAAGCCAGCTGAATTCGAGACAGGCCACTCACTGGAGGGTTCAGATTGCTACGAGAAGCAGGCAAAGGGAACAGAGAGCTCAGATGTTCGTCTGTCCCCCACACTCCAGCAAATGTCTTCCCCCAAGCCAGCAGAGGAGAGGGCCCGGCAGCCTAGTCCATTTCGCGATGACGGCAAGGCCGGGGGGACCCCCGAAGATGGGGCTTGTGAAGGCAGCCCCCCGGAGGAGAAAGCCAGCCCCCCCACTGAAACTGACCTCCAAAGCCAGGCTTGCCAAGGAGTGTCGACCCAGGGTAACTACCTGCCTTTTCTCCTGGGTGGTTGGGTTGATGGGACCACTGGTAACCTAGAGAAGTATGAGTGGGCATGCGCAGGCTGGAACAGACATCGGTAAGGTTTCAACCAGCACTGAAGCTGGGGCAGAAAGCAAGCTTCTAAAAGCCTGGTTAAACTATCAGAGCTGTTAGGCAAACGGTGCAAAGGAAATCAGATAGGAGGCCACATGTTTTCTGAGAAGCAAACTCAGATAGGACAGACTTCTCTGAATTGACGGGAGCCCAGATGGACTCTGACAACTAAAATTTGCAAAACTCTTGAGTTATCAGCCAGAGATCCCCAGTGGCAGCAAGCAGCCTCTGTGCCTGCAGGACAGAAGACCACCCAGGTCATTATTTCTGTGAGGCCTGCATGAGGGGGTGGGAGTGTGGGAGGCCGAGCACAACGTGAGCAGAGGGAAGAATGAGGGGCTCACTAAGGGGTATGACCTGTTCCCCCTCTTCCTGCCTCAGGCCCACTTTTCTCCAGAGTCTGACGGTAAAACAACACTTGTCCTGGCATCTCCTCCATTTCAGTTGGAGGTGATGTTTTGTGTGTGCCCTGCGCTATGACATCATGAAAGACAGAGTTTAAAATAGGCTAAGTCCTATCTTCTCTGCCAAGTGGAAACTAAGCCCCATCAAGGACTCTGGGAGCAAGGAAGGGGAGTAGCCCTCCATGTTCTCCCAGTGAAAATAACTAGAGATTCGTTCCACAGAAAGCCTGCGGCATTCCAGAGGTTGGAGTACAAGGGGCAAGAGTCTGGGGGCAGACGCTATAGAGGAACGGCTCCAAAATAAACCTTGTAAGCCAGGGCTCTGTGGCTGGCAGGCACGAGCTGGTAGGTGAGCTGGAGGCTTGGGCTTTCCTCCATGGCCAGCTGACCTGAGGTGTTTTGCACCTTTGTGGTTCTGAGTCTCCATGGAAACTCTGTCATGAGCTGCCTTCTTGTTGCTAGAGAAACGCTGAGGCCTGGGCTGTGTTTAGAGAAGCAAGACTAAAGGAGGAGTGAAACGTTCACCTTGCTCTGCCTGAACCCCCTTTCCTTTGCAGCATAGGTCTCCGCGTGCACTGGTGTTCATGCCTTATTAGCTTACCCGGTGTCTGGAGTGCATATTTAATAACACGTCTCAATGGAGAATGGCATGGCCTTTTTTGCCAGCCTCAGCTCCTGTCCACGTCAGCACAATTTTTGCCCTTTCGTAATTCCTCCGCCTGCAGAGGTGGAGTGACACGGAGTTGGGGGGCGTGGGGGTGGATCATCCCAAAGCATCCGCAGCCCATCCCCCATAGACCCAGTGCAAAGATGTGCCAAATTTTCTTGTGTGCGGCATTCTTCTGGCAGTGGAAAAAAGCTCTTAATTATTAGCTTCTGGTGAACAGTCCTCACCCTGGCCCCACCTTATCACGCCAAGCGAGCACCAGGAACAGAACTGCAGGGAGGCATGTTGTGTTTCATTCGTTCTTTCCTTTGGCCTGTGTTTTGCAGAAAACTCCAGGTACCTGGAGATGAAATCTCTAGATATGAGGTCACCGGAATACACTGAAGTGGAGCTGAAACAGCCCCTTTCTTTGCCTTCCTGGGAACCAGAGGACGTGTTCAGTGAACTCAGCATTCCTCTAGGTAGGCGAACTACACCGTCCTTCCTGAGAATTCTGCTCCAGGAAATGACAGTTTCCTGGTAACATCTAAGAGCTGGAGAGCGCTTCTTGTCACATTGTCTTATTTTTCATGCCTGATGCAATAAACTAGGTTTGCAAGGTGCTACTTTAAAGTTTCTTGCCAGAGCTCTGAGAGACGAAAACAGGCCCTGCCAGGGAATGCTTTATTGCTGAGCACACGGCCCTCGTGCAGGCAGGGAAGCAGAGGCCCAATGGCCGCCACAAAGTCAAGAGCCAACCTCTTCTGCATGGTTTTCCCTGCCCTCCTTGCCCCAGCCCTTCCCAAAGCAATGCTATTTATTTCCTCTTTGAGCGATTAGCTTCTCTGAGGCGATGGTGCTGAATAGACTGCGTTGGGGGCAGACTCTATATAGTTGGCAGAGGGAGCATGGAACAGAGAGGGACCTGGGCCCCCTCCTTCCTATTCTGCTTACCGGGTGACTGCGTGTTCTCAGATAAGTCATAGCCTGGAAATTTTTGTTTTTCCCCAATCACTTCAGGTCCTTGACGAACAAGTCGAGAGAGAGAGAGAGAGAGAGAGAGAGAGAGAGAGAGAGAGAGAAATATGTAAAGATACTTTTCTAGGAGGCCTTGGGAGTGGGAGGTACTGTCAGAACCCAGCCAGAGGCAGCCAGGAGATCAGGGCCCTAGTCAGGGAAGCACCTGGCGGGGGTTGGGAGGTGGGGTCGGGGTGGCCCTGAGAGTGGGGATGGCTCAGGCCTCAGGCAAGGGAATGGTAGGGCCTCACCGAGAGGGGTGGGTGGGGGGGGCTCCTGAGCCTTAGTTGCCTCACTTATCATGTGAATTGGACCAGATCTGTGGGTTTTCAATGGTACAGATGTTGGAAGGGCAGCAGGAAGGGAGTTTCATCATAAAATGGCCTGGGGCACATTTTCAAAGAGGAAAGTTAGCTAGAGGCTCAGGGTAGGGAGCGAAGGGACTTGGGGAAAGATTTTTGGGAGCTTCTGACACTCCCAGCAACCCAGTGACTTGGCACTGCAGCCGACATCCTCTTTGTGTCTTTGCATTGACCTTGAGAGGTGGGAAAGCAGTAAGACAAAGGAGACGCAGCACTCAGAGAGTGAGCCTGGGAAGATGTCACAAGGAAGGCAATAGCCTGGGTTCTGTGATAACCAGTGACCACGCGTCTGCTCAGTCAGGGAGGGGCCAGTCAATATGGAGGCTCACTCCATCAGTTTCTCTTTTTCATTTCATCTGTCCTTTAAACAATTTCTTACTGTCTCTGTCCTCCAAGTGCACCGTTTTCATAGAGTCAGATTGAAAAGCAAATGTCCTTTTTTTCCAAAGGGATAAATTTGCTGCATAGCCTCCAACATATACCAAGACAAAAACTAAAATCAAACAAACAAAGAAGTACTGACCTTAGAATGGACTAAGATAAGTGCATGAAGGGCCCGGGTGTTTTAAGCCTGGAAGACAGTTGCACAGGCTGCCTTATCAGGGAATGCCAGATGGTTCTGTCGTGCATTCCTTATGCCTTCATTCAGTCAACAGCACTTACTGGATACGTGGCACTATGAGAGGTGCTCAAAGGGGACCAAGAAATGTAACACAAGTCCCTTGTCATCCAAGAACTTGGAATCTAATTGACACACACACACACACAAGCAAAACTTAAGAATAAATTCTGCTACCTTATAATTAGTGTCTTTTTATTATTCTTTTTCATTACAGAAAGTGTGGAAGATTATTGTGACCAATTTAAACAATAAGAACCATATAAACATTAAATGTCATACCTCTTCCCCCTGGCCTCTCCCCAACTCCAGAGGTAGCTACTGGCATATCCTCAAATAGTTTTTCTCCCACAAAAATAGGATCGCACTATATACATAATGTCCTGTAATTTGCTTTTTTCACTTAACAGCAGGTTTTGGAGATCTTTTCATGTCGGTACATAGAGAATGTATTCTTTTTAACCACTGCAAATATTCCATCTTAAAAGATGTACCATAACTTACCAACCCATTCTACTGGTGAATATTTAATATATTTTTTATTGTTTTTCCTGTTATTAAAATGCTATAGTAACGAAGCTTTTATTTTTATCGCTTACCGTGCAGACACCGCTCCTAGTTTTTTTTTCTTTTTTGTATGTTTTATCTCATTTTAGCTCTCTGAAAACACCTAGAGGTAGGTAATATTATTTTGGTTTTACAGATAAGAAATCTGAGATGCAGGGTTGCAAAGCTAAAGATCAGCAAAGACTGGACTTAAGCCCCAGTGGTTTGACTCTAGAACCATGCTGCCTCTGTGCTCTGCTGCTTCCGAAATCTGCTGTTACCTTTGTTGGCCCATGTTTCTGTAGGACAGCATCCTGGCCTGGAGGCTGTGGAGTCATATGTGTTTGCATTTCAGCTTTTCATAATTGCTACTAAATTGCACTTCAAAAAAATTATAGTAGTTTTCACTGCTACATTGAGTGAGAGAGTTCTCTTTCTCCACATCCTTGCCAACATTGCATATTATTAGTTTTCAATCTTTACCAATCTGTTAGGAGGAAAATAGTATCTCATGCTGTCTTTTTAAGCAGCTTTGTTGAGGTGTAACTGATGAACAATGATGTACACATATTGAAAGTGTGCAGTGTGACCAGTTTTGACATGCGTATATAGCTGTGACACCGTATCCACAATCAAGATAGTGGACATATCATCATCCCCCAAATTCCTTGATACTCCTTTGTAATCCCTCCCTTTTCATACCTCAATCCCCAGGTCACCACCCATCTGCTTTCTGTCACTAAACACTAGTTTGCAGTCTAGGATTTTCTATAAAGGGAATCATACAGGATGACTGTTTTTGCCTGGCTTCTTTCACTCAGCATAATTATTTTGAGATTCATGCATACTGTTGGGCGTGTCTACAGTTGGTTTCTTTTTATCGTGAAGTATTGCCTTGTGGATGTGGACATACCACATTTTGTTTATTCATTTGTTGATGGGCATTTGGGTTGCTTCCGGTTTGGGGCCATCACAGATTGTAGTTTTGTACTTGATTGCAGTCTTCAGTTAGCTTTGAGACCCATTACCTCTTTGATCTCTGGGGGTGGGAAGGGGTGTATGGTACTATCGTCCACATTTGACAGGTGAGGGAACTAAAGCCCAGAGACTCACCTAGCAAGTTCAGGTCAGAACGTGGGACTTCTAACCTGAGGCCACCCTGCCTTCCTGTTTCTCCAGGCCGAGCAGGACAGTGTAGGAAAGGCAGATTTGCACAGTGGTTCAGAGCACAGACTGGAACCCGACTCCCTAGGTTCCAACCCCAGCTGGCTGGGGACAAAGACAGCTTAGCTAACCTCTCTGCTGGCTTTTTTTGTTTATAAATCAGGCACAGTGATAGAAGCCTACCAGGTATAGGGTTATTTGGAGGATTAAAGGAATGCTTGGAAGGTTTTAGAGTCTTCCGGTAGGAGGTACTTAGAAATTATTATTATTTGTTTATGAAGTTGTTTTTGAGACCTACTACGTCCCCTCACTGGGGCCGCATCACCCTTCACCCTCCAGGATTAGTCACTACTGTAGAGAGACTTCCAGGAAGATGAGTGACAACTTTCTGGCTTTGTCCCTGTGGAGAGCAGGGAGGCGGAATGAGAGTGCCAAGCACTGCAAATACCATCGGGAGGAAAGGGAGAGGTAAAGTCCTGTTGCTCAGGGACTGCGGTGGGCATGGGGCGGGGGGCACTGCCCGTGCGTTCCAGGCCAGCTCTGGGTGACTCCAGCCAGCATGAGCCTGCCAAGGCCTGTTTTTAACCAGAACCAAAGGGCATTGCCTACAAAATGCAAGCTCCCCCTCCACCCATCCCCGACTTTGCTAGGATGACGGAGTTATAATTGCCTGTGCCAAGAGCTATTATTAGAAGGCAAATGCAGCTTTAATTATTATACTTAATAGAGGCTGAAAAATGGGAGGAGCCGTTGGCTCCAGAACTATCGGAGCTGTGGCAGGTTTTCTTGATGCTGACGCTTCACTTGAACCTCACATTCCAGAGGCGTCCTGAGGCGGTGTTGGCACTGTGGTGCCTGGGGCAACTCCCAGGTACCCAGGGGACTTACCAGGCACTTGGGGATCCTCCCTGGTCAGACTTCTCCTCCCCCAGTTCTGCCTTTTGACTGCCTGGTACGTCTTACAAGCTGCTGGGTGGGGGCAGGGAAGAGAGTTGCTGCCAAACTAGGGGGTACAGGTTCTCCAGGCGGCCTTGGTGACAGGATGGAGGGCGTGAAGGCCGATGAGTAGGCAGGTGGCCTCTTGGAGAAATGTTTAACACGTGTCTGGAAAACTCATATTTTCTGAGCACTGGGTAAAATGATAGGTGCTTCCCCATAGCAATATGTGCGGTATTATTACTCCCATTTTACAGATCAGGAAACTAATTTCAGAGAGGTTGAGTAATGTATCTGAGGTCACACAGTGTAAGTAAAAGAGCTAGGTCTGTCTGACTCTAAATTCCATTTCCCCTCCACTATACAGCGGCTTCCAAGCCTTTTTTTTTTTTTTTTGGCAGTGAAAGCCTTTGTTCAAGTGAAATCTCACCCAGAACACCACAGATGGTAGCCATGTGCTTTGGTTGAAAGGGGGGGAGCTGCCAGCGCAGGCCTTGCTTTATTCACTCTCCGTGTGGTGGTTTCTGAGGCTGTTGCACCCTTTCTGGGGGGCCTACCACGGGCTGGAAGGCCAGTTGGGAAACTGTAGGATTCTGGAGACCTCAGCCATGGTCTGCAGTGAAAACCCCAAGGCTTCTTTCCTGGCACCACCGACGTGTGAGTCTTGCAGGGTCTGGCTGGGACAGGGCAGAGGGGCCGGCTCTGCTCACAGGCCTGCGTTTGCTCCCTGTGGCCTCCGCTGCTGCTTCACCTTTGCCAGTTGCCTTGATCTTGTCTTGTGTGGGCCTCTGCTCCTGGTAGAGCAGCAGCAAGGGGAGGGCTACGTTGTAGGAACAGAGGACGAAGGCGGGCCTTGCTTAAAGCTCACTGGGCAGCCACAAGCAGGAGCCAGGGCCCGTTTGTGAGGTGGGGGTCGAACTGGCCGCTCACAAGCCAAGCTGGGGCCATTTCTCCATTCTATGCAGTGAAGGGGGAGGAGGAGTGAGGGGCAGGTCACTCGGCCTCCCTTTGGACAGCCTGGCCTGAGTGAGATTGCTGAGGGCACAGCAGTGTGCTACGTGGCAGTCAGAGAGAACTAGCTGAGAAGGCTCCCCAGGCCCTAAACCACAGAGAAGCAATTTGTCAAGGCGGGCTGTGGGCAGGCCTCCCAGGCTCACCCCTCCCTCCAGGCCTGCCCCTCCACACTGATAAGTGGCTCTTTTGAAATGTTAAAAAAAAAAAGTTGTAATTACAAGTCTAAGCTGCTTCTCTATGACGGTCTCCTCTGCACTCAGCTCTGTCTCACGGGAGGCGGGAGGAGAAAGTGAAAGAAGCCCCAGACTTGTGATCATACACAGCCTTCGCAGAGACCTGGCCTGTCTCCCTGTCTGGAAGAAGCTGCTGTTCCCCTGGAACTGTTCCCCTGGTGTGCCGCTCCCAGCCCCCTCTCTCCCCTCCACCCAGTGTGGCCAGCTCTGCAACCCCCCAGCAGAGCAGTGGGAGCCAACCAGATGGCGGCAGCACAGCCAGTGCTGAAGTATGTCAGCCCACGCAGAGTGGGGCCCCGACCTGAAAGCGGGATCTGAAAGCCATCAGCCCCTCTTCTTTCGCTCCATGATGGGTCCTGTTTTTCACAGTCCTCACACTCTGCTCTTTTACTGGTGCTTTCTAATCAGGTGCCTGAGGAAGATGAGGCACAGGAGGGATTCAGCTAACTCTCCCCAGGTTACGTAGGTTCTTAACGTCTGCTCTCTCAGATCTGGGCTCTTTCCACTTTGCTGACTATGTCTTCACGAGGAGAACTGTGACCCCTAGAATACCTTTGGGAGGCTGGAATAGCCACCATCCTTTCAAAGATGAATTTTCTGGGCTGTGACACTGTCACTTCTCTGGCTATTAGGCCACTGTTTCCTTTCCTTAGATTCAAAAGGCCTCCCAGAATCCTGAGACTTACATTTAATAAATGACAAATAAAATACTATTATTTGATGGTTCAGATGTGAAGACTGGAGAATATTTATGATAATACATGAAAAAGGGACGGAGGGGACAGATTATACTTAGGGTGTAATTAAAACTGCCCCCTCTTCCTGCAAAGAAAAAGCTCTACATATAGACAGTGTGGAAGAAAATGTTTTGATTGGAATGACTCTGGGTGATTTTTCCTCACTTTCGCTTATTTTTAAAAAGTTTCTTTAATGAACAGAATTCTAAATTAAACAAACAAAAATGAAAGCATTCTTCCAGAGTCCTGGCCACAAACTCCGTAGAGAGGGGTACAGTGTGGAGAAACGAAATCCAACAAGTGAAATGTATGAAACCTCCTTTCACCTCCTTTCCCCAGCAACAGGCTGGTAATCAGAGAGCAGTTCCCAGAGGCAGTGACAGAGCGTGTACTTCTCAGCACTCCATCCCTTACCTTCACAAACACCTGTGAAGGAAGTAGGTGCTATTCCCTACGTGCCTCTTTTGCATATGAGGAAACTGAGGCTTGGAGAAGCTAGGTAACCAGCCAAAGCCACAGCCAGTGAGGCCTGGAGCTCACTGCTCCCATTTCCACCCGACGGCTGCAGGACCCCAGGGTCTCCCATCGCCTCCCTAATTGACTACTTGTCCATTTCCCATCCTTCTGCAGGGGTGGAGTTCGTGGTGCCCAGGACTGGGTTTTACTGCAAATTGTGTGGGCTGTTCTACACGAGCGAGGAGATGGCGAAGATAAGCCATTGTCGCAGCGCTGT
This sequence comes from Rhinolophus ferrumequinum, assembly GCF_004115265.2. Classification (NCBI taxonomy): domain Eukaryota; kingdom Metazoa; phylum Chordata; class Mammalia; order Chiroptera; family Rhinolophidae; genus Rhinolophus; species Rhinolophus ferrumequinum. The sequence goes on along the minus strand of NC_046299.1, from coordinate 16,522,795 downwards.
CCATTACAGGAACTTACAGGTAGTCATCGGCCTTCCTCACCTAGCACCGGGGCCTCTCTGGTCTCTGTTTCTGAGTTTTTCTTTCCTTCCACCACATGGAGAACCCTTACGCTTCGCTCCGACCTGACTCCACCAGGCTTTTCCACGTGGTGGCTGCCTCCCATGTGCTCTCCGAGCGCGTCTCCACTTTGGTACTTAAAATGTTTTACTGGGTTGGATTTTTTGTATCTGCCTTTCTCTCTAGACTGAGTAACTCGAGTTTGTGGCCCATGGTTGGGGCTGACTGTTTTCAAAAGACCTGGATGTGCCAGATGCAGATCTCTCTCTGTTTCTGTTCCTCTGTGCAGTATCCTTGTTTGCTAGAATAAAGGCCACTATTATGCTCTATTGCAATGTTTATCCATACTGCAACTATATTTTTTTTTAAATTGGGGAACAGTGTGTTCTTCTAGGATGTCAAGTTGTTTTTCAATCTAGTTGTGGGGGGCGCAGCTCAGCTCCAAGTCAAGTCGTTGTTTTCAACCTAGTTGTGGAGGGTGCACCTCCCATGGTGGGATTCGAACTGGCGACTTTGGTATTATGAGCACCTCGCTCTAACCACTGAGCCAACTGGCTGCCTACCAGTGGTTCAGCTCCAAACTCAAGCCGTTGTTTCTCATTGGTCCATGCGGGAATCGAACTGGCGACCTTGGTGTTGTGAGTACCATGCTCCAACCACTGAACCAACCAGCTGCCGCCCCCCAGCGGCTCAGCTCCAAGCTTAAGTCGTTGTTTTCTGTGTTGTGGAGAACGCAGTTCACTGGCCCATGTAGAAATCGAAGCTTGCGCTCTCACCAACTGAGCCATCCGGCCGCCCCCTGCAACCATTTGTCACAGGCATACTATGTAGCAGACACTGGGGATACAACAACAAAACCCAAAAAATCCAGGCAAAGCCCCTGCCCTCATGGAGCTTCCATTCTAGTGTAGGAGATAAAGCAATAAATAAATAAAGTTTTATAGTATATTAACAGGTGACATAAAAATACTCTATATGCCATATTTCATTCAATCTAAGGTGGCATCAGGTGTAAGACACTATGTTTCAATACCAACAGGAAGAAAAGAATGTTGCAAATTACACAGTGAGACTCCATCAACTGTAAAATGCATCTTGATTTCAGAGACGTTAATGTGTGAAAAAAAAAAGACATCTTAAAAGCAATAAAATATAGTAGTATGTCCTATAACATACAGCTAACGAATATATAGCATATCAGAATGTGGTTTTCATAATAAATCCAATAGGTTGGGATTTAGTAAATTAATGAAAGCACGGTATATCAGATGCCCAGGGTAAGTGTTTTAAGACTCCTCCTGTTTGTACTGCAAGAAATCAGGGTAGTTTTTTGACACATGAGGCTTCAACTCAGAAAGACCCCCAGGGTGGCAGCGTACCCTAATTCCACAACTAAATTGTTAAAGAGTGGCTATTCTAGTGGTTTTTAACATGAGAGGTAGACCAGAATCCTCTGGACAGTGTTTCAAAAGTAGGTATACTCGGTCAGATATTTAGTGGAATTTGGGATACTTAAATGGAAAATACTTAATTTGAGAAAGTCCCCCAAATGCTTTGAAGTTTCTTAACCTCCTAGTTAAGGGCCAATTCTCTTGTTGTACAGTTGAAAAGCTGTGTGATTTGTCCATGGCCATGCAGATAGTGAGTTACCAGGCTAGAAACAGCACCTGATTGTTAATCACTTTCCTCTTTTTACTCTACTCAGCTGGTCGTGCCAACTGAGGCCCATAATGTCATGGCCTGGGTCACCATCTGCAGGGACTGTCACTGGCTGTGCCCAAACTCAGGTCATTTAAGCCTCTTGATTTCCCTCCAGAGAGCAGCTGCTCTGTGACTGATGAGGCCATAGGTCTGGGGCCCAGGTCCCAGCCTGTCCTGGGGGAGGGCGGGCAGTGAAGGCCTGACTTGGCCAGACTAAGGGTTCAGACTGGGCTCCACACAACCGGCTGAGGGCAGCCATCTACCCTGAAGACATCAGCACCCCCACCCCAACAAAATGAAAACTGGGGAACGGCAGGGATGGACAGGGTCTTGGAGATCATCTGGTCCTGATTTTCCTAAACCTCGGTCCTCATACAAGCTGGCATTTTTTATAAATGCCGTTTCCTGGACCCACCTTCTACCTGTGTATTCATTCTCTCTAGGGCTGGCCTGAGAATCTGAATTTAAAAAATCCTTCCAGCAAGTTCTGATACTTCAATGTGAGGACCTCTGAATTCATCCAGAATTATAGGCTAGATTATACAGACCCCAAGGAGACCATACAACTCAAGGTCATGCAGGAAGTTAGGAAGAGTGCCAAGGTCTCTAATTTTAAATCCCGTGTGTTTTTCCAGAGCAGTGGACTGCACTGTGTTCTGGGCCTCAGGACCAGACCTCCAGGCAGACTCACTTCTCTCAGCAGGCCAGAGCCATTCCTGTGTCCCCAGGCATGTCTGGTTCAGACAGTGGCTAAGTCCTTACACCTGTCAACTGCAGTTCAGATTTCCTTGTGCACCTGCCAGGGAGCTGGGAGCCTCCACCACAGGCTTCCCAGATAGGGTTTCTGTCAGTGGCCTTGACAGAACGTCTCTGTACACACAGCCTTGCCCACCCCACTCTACCCCAAGTTACATGTGCAAAAAGTGAAGAATTCAGATCTGAGCAGCAGATGCTGGCAGACACTGAAGTCAAGCAACTTGTAAACCTGGCCCCACCAGGAGGCTTTGAGGCACGGGTTGGGGATTGCTCTTCGAGGCAGGGAGCAGGTGGAAGCAGCCTCCTCCATGCTCTCTGTACAGCCCCTGCTGTGCCCCACTGCTGGGCATGGCCCGGAGGGAACCCACCCAGAGCGATCTGGAACAAGGGGTGGAGTCAGTGCCATATGGGAAACTAGGCACCTGCATGGCACCAGGTCCGGACAGGAACGTGCCCGTAGCAATACACTCATCCACTCGCCTTCCCGAGCACACCTTTCCCTCCCCTGGGCTGAGGCAAAGGAGAAACCCAGCCCTTCCTCTATAACCCGGCCTGCAGGGATCCATGGTCTGCTCCTCTGCCCGTCAGGCTCACCCACCTCTCAAAGCCAACCCCAGCCACTTCTAGAGAGAGCAGGCAGGCCCAGCCATCTCACATACATCATCTCGTGTGACCTTCACAATCACCCTGGGAGAAAGGAGAAGGAAGGATACCGTTTCTCCCATTTAACAGATTAGGGTCTGAGCCTGGGAGAAGATAAGTGACTTCCCTGAAATTAGTTGGCTGGTGCCACTCATGATAAAGGGCAGCATTACGGAGTGTTTGTTTTGTGCCAGTGCTGTGATAAGTGCTTTATGGTACCCCTCTTGGATGTCACAGCAACCTTATGCGGCAGTTACGTTATCACCCACACCATGCAGGTGTCAGAGATAATGGGTGACCTGCCTGTTGAGAGCTGGGATTTGAACCCAGGTCATCTGACAGTAGCACCCACACACTTGACCACCACGCTGGGCCTAACCCTGCTGACTCCTAATCCAGTGCTGTTTGCACTGCCCCTGGTGGCCCAGCAACCAGAGGCCCCAGGCGTTTTCTAGCTCTGTTTCACTGCATTGAATCCAGAATCCCAGAAGTGGCCTGACATTTGGCTGGGGGCCCATCCTAGCAGTGAATGTCCTGGCAGGTGAGGCAGCCCCAACTGTGGAACAGACATCCATAGAAGGACCTCCAAGACCTCCACCTGCCAGCCTGCCTGACAGGAAACAGGTTGTTAGGAGTCTCAAATGTCAGGCTGCAGTTCTGGCTTTCACAATCTCTGTAGGACAGACAACATTTCTCTCCTCCCACCCTTCTAGCTTCCCTCTCCTCCCTCTTCCTTTACACGTGGACGGGCCTCCTGGATACTGGAGCTCTTTTTGGAAAACAAGTAGAGTTGTTATGAGGATTCAATGAGTTTGGATAAGAAAAACAACAGCGCTTGCACAGGATAAGGCCTTGGAAGTGTTTGCTATTGTTAGGAGCTGTACTTTCTAGGCTTGCTACAGGAGACATGCGTTACTTGTAAACTAACATAAAGGGGGAGGAAGTGCATTGCTTATCGTGGGTCCTGTAGCCCCAGAAGGATCTGAGGAGGCAGGTGAGGGGATGTCAAGATGTCACCCATTAGGCAAGATGATTGGGGGAGGGGCCAAGCACACACCCCTTCCTCTCCTCTCCTCTCCCTCCAGGTCACCACTGACCCTCTCCCTTCCTCTGTCCCTCTCTTCCCACCACAGAAGTACCTGTCCCAGCTGGCTGAGGAGGGCCTAAAGGAAACAGAGGGGCCAGGCAGCCCGAGGCCTGAGGACAGCGGGATTGTGCCCCACTTTGAAAAGAAGAAGCTCTGACACCCCTGGTGGAAACGGTGAAGGAGGGCCTAGGAGGTGGGGCCTTCCTGATCTCCAGGACCGGAACTAAAGACAGAGAAGACGGAAAACAAGGCAGGCTTGGTGCCTGTGTCTGTTCTCAAAGATTCATGAAAACACCTCTGAAATGTCTCCCAGAGTTGTCACCCTGCTGTGTCCAGCCCACTGAGCGTGGCCCACTCAATCGCTGTGACTCTTGTTTCCCTCAGACAATCTTTTCATTTGCTTCTCTCTCTTCTTCCCCACCCCCTTTCTGTGCCAAGGGTCATTTCCTCTTCATAAAATCCAACTTCTCAGGGATTTTCACAGTGTTCACATTTTTGATGGGATCGGACAGATCAGGCCAGGCTGAGTCATCCAAGGAAAAGATTTCACGGAAACTCCTGGCTCAAGAACCACTTCAGTGAACCTGGGGCAGTTTCTCTGCCTGGCATCCTGTGTGGGAGGGGAGTGAGTGGGACCCTGCAGTGGAGGAGAGGGGACCCCCGAGACAATCAGTCGGCACAAGCTGGGAGTTCCTCCAGCTGGCCCACCTTTCTGAAAAGCCCCTGATTTTATTAATAACTCTTTTACCCTTTCAGTTATTCTAGACGTCTACCAGGTTCATGCCTTAAAGTAAAATTAAGTGAATTTTACAGAGAAAGAAAAGAGCCCTTCATTTTGGAAGCTCTGATAAGTTCCCACCAAACTTACTTCCCTCCACGTGATTTCAGGAGATGCCAGGGTTTGTTCTATTCTGTGCAATGAATGTGGTATAGATTCACTTTAATGAAAACAAAAACAGACGCATCCTCTTCCTTTAGCTAAAACAGCAGTTGGTACGGGCGTAGGTCGAATGTTTGCCTCCTTGCCATGGGTGGCATTGGCTCAGGTGACACCAAAACAAGGCTCTGGCATCTGTCCTTGACTCACCCTTGGTGCCTGCATGCTGGGCTCCAGCAGCCTTACTGTGGGATGGTTTTAAATGGTGTTTCGGTGAGGGAAGAAGCTGAGGAAAGAGAAGGCTGCAGGGCTGGAGAGCATTTGAGTAGTGCCTGGGGTTTGTAGGTGGGCCCTTTCCGATTTGGCAGAAGGTCAAGGGCAGCTCAGAGTTGACCCCATGTGCAGACTTTGATGTCAAATGTTGTGAAGAACAGAGCCCTTCACTTCCATCGGGCCATCTGATACTAGAGGGCAGAGCCTTCAGGTCCTGGATGAGTGGTGGGGTCTCCAGTTTGATGTGACATTGGGAAGGTTTGGGACAAAGGTGCTTGGGGAAATGAGGCTCGGCTGCAGCCCTGAGAGAAGACGTCAAGCCGGTCAGAGGGAAGCCTGCTCCCCTTCCCACAGCTGAGATACTTGCCTGGAGGAGGCGCCCCGGCTCAGCCCCTAGAAGACAGTTCTGTTGTTTCTATTCCTGCCGCCACAGGTAGACCAGGAAGGGATTGTCTTACTTATTTTGCATTTTTCTTTTATGGTAGAAAAGAGTATACTGCACATTCTGCCCTCTAATAGCAGAAGAGGAGAGAGATTAGTGAGTTCAACACTGACATTTTATCAGTGAGGAAACGGAGGCACAGAAAGGAAAGAGATGTAGAATGTAATGAAACGATCCTATGTGAACCTTGGGGCAAATGGTCACCGGCAAGGACACACTTGTTGGGAGCCTGTGACAGAGAAGAGTTAAGGCACCAGAGGAAACAGACCGGCTTGGACAGTTTAATGAGAAGAGGCTGTAGGAACAGGGAACCTGAACTTGGCACCAGGCCACCTGGGGCCCTCAGAAAGGTTGGTGTTTCAGGGTAGGGTATGAAGATGGTGGCTCAGCCCAGACCTGGTCCCCTGGCTGCCTCCACAGGTTTTTACCTGGCCTTCTGGGAACCAGTCTCTTCCGTGTCTAGGACAACCTTTGGCCCTGTGTGTCTGTCTTCCCACCAGAGTGAAGTTCCCGCCAGAGGGCTAGATGTCTGGCCTTCTTGCCAAACCTTGCTGGGGAAAGTCTACCACCCCCGTCAGAGGCTGGAACTGTGCATTTTCAAAGAGGCTGGCAGTCTCTTCTCCCAGCAAAGTGGAAGCTGACCCCACCAGCTCTTCCCCTCAGTGGCGTTGCTATGGAAACCTGGAGGGCTGTGGAAACTGCCTCATTCCTGAGTAATGTAAAGGCTCCCTTGCTGACAGGAAAGCTGGACAGAGTCCCTGGGAGGGAGAGAGGCGAGGTATGCTCTGTATTCAGTCAGAACCTCCGGTTTCAAAATCGTCTAAGCATCTATATTTGTGTGTATATATATATTTATTTTTATTTATTTTTATACAGTTCCATTGGCATGGTCCTTTACCCACTCTATAATTTGCTCTTTTTATTCCTACGTGTGTCATACACACTGCAGTATTAAAGGCAACCAGGAAAATATTGATTTATTTTTTAAAGCTTTTCTTCAGTGTCTGTCAACCATTTCAAAGTGTCTCCCCAAAAAGGTTGTTCGAGAGCAGCTGCTACCTTGAGCAAGATTCCTTTGTACCCTGGGTTAATATAACGAAAGGCCTATGTAATTCTCATTGTAAACACCTGTAATACAAGTATATCCAGACAATACTCCCAAGGAATTCGGTACATTTGGTGTTAGTGAGCAGTAGCCATTACGATCAGGGTTCCCCTTTCTTGGATAGTCCCAGCCTGTGATCTGTTAGATTATACGTGAACTGGACCAGAGTTTGTTTCTTGAGCTTACGAGAAAAAGAAAAACACTAGTTAATTTACACTTGAACCTGTAAAGTATTGGAATTTGTTGAGTATCCTATAAATCGTCAACACTTTTCCTGAGCGCAAGTGTTTTTACAGAAGGGAAAAAAAAAAAGATTTTTAATAAAGAGAATGTGAAAGCTTGTGAGTGAGTAGCCATCTGTCGTGCTGGGAGGGACCCCTTGGAGTTTGGCGGAGGGGGGGAAGCTCACGGAACACAGAGGCTGGGATTTGGTCCCTCTCTGAATCTAGGATGTTTCAAAAGGGTTGAAAAGAGAGGACACAACAGCTTCCACTTGGGGCTCTGGGCAAATTGGAGATTCTCAGGGTGAGCCTCAGGAAGGGCTGAGTCTGGGAAAGGGGGGAGCTGCTGTCCCTTTTGGCGGATTAGATAGAAAAATCTCTCTACCTCTCATAAACCTCTAGCCCTGCTCCCCAGTGCTCACCAGTCTTCTAGGGGTTGAGCTCATTGTCCTGCACCGGTCAGGCCATTTCTGGTGGTTCTATACCCTGTGGGGTGGTGGGGGCCTCATCTGGGCCCTTGTTAGCCCTGTGACTTCCTAAGTCCGGCTTCCTTGGGTGTAAAGGGGGGATGATGGCAGTAATCCCCTCCCAGGTGGTTTCAGGTTATGTTCATCGCTGATGAAAACACTGCTTTGCCGGATGGCACAGCATCTAGTTTGCCATTAGAATCTGTGTATGGAAAACAACCCTCCAAATTTCAGTGGGTCTTAAGTTCTTTCCCAACCATTTCTTTTAGCAAAACAATGCCAGTCTCCTGGACCCTGTTGGCCAGACCTGTCCATGGCTTAGAACCTTCTCTGGGCCCATCCCTCCTCTTGGCAGTGCTCCTGAGTCAACGGGGAAGGGGCTTGTCAGTCTGGCTCCAGAGAGCAAAGTGAGTGGGACCGCCTGTAATTAGTGGGAGCACTCGGTAGATCTAAGGAAAGTTCCTGTTGAGCCTGTTGCTGCTCCCCCTGCCCCACCCCCAGCCTACTGAGCTCAGGCCTCCAGGTCCCAACCAGGAGGGCGGAGAAACCTTCTTGTAATTGCTGGCAGCTCCCCAGCTGGCCAAAGTAGTGGATGGGCCTGGAGCTCTTCCTTCTGCCCCATGTTCAGGAGCCAGGATGCCTGGGGGTGCCCCGGTTCCTAGTCCCAGCATGTCACTTCATGTGGTACAACTCTAGGGGGCACCGTGCACATCCTAAGATGGCCCCCCTGGAGCTGTGCAAAGGAGGTATCCTGCAAGGAGCCTCCCCCAAGTTGCAGCCCCCCCGCCCCACCATGCCTGGGTGTTCCCATTTGCTGTCCAATATTCCTGTGGGCCCTAGAACCTGGTTCTGAGCCAGTCTACCAGGCTGGAGCCCTGACATCAGATCCGCTCCGTGCTTACTCCTCTCCCCAGGGATCAGCCCCAGACTGCCCCTGGCCTAAACACTGGTGTTGGCTCCTCACAGGCCCCCACTAGGCCAGGCTGCTTGGATACTGACCGTGGCCCCAGTCTGGCCTGGGACCTCTGTGCCCTCTGAACATTAGTAGCAATTACCAGCTGTCTACCCAGGCAGTAGTGGGACATCTGAGCTCAACCCCAACAGCTCCCCATTCTTCTTTCCCACCATGCTGGCCCTGCAGAGCCTTTCCCAAGTGGATTTCCAAGCATGTTAGAGTAGGATGGCCCCAGAGACCCACCCAAGCCCTAGCCCTTACATTTGCAGGTGGGAAATCTGAGGCCCAGAGAGGGAAAGTGACTTGCCTAAGGCAACACAGCTTATTATTATAGTGAAAGGTCAAGACTAGAATCCAGATCTCATGGGTGCTCCTGCTGGAGATATACGGGGAGTTTAGGTTCTTTCAATTAGATTATTTCGTGAATTTTCCAGGTCTAGCCCTTCAGCACTGAGCAAGGACTCAAGACAAATCGTTGATATTTGTGCGTATCAGAATCACCTGGGCAGCTTGATAGAAAGAGATTCCTGGCTCCCTCCATGGAGTTCCTGTCTCACTACTAGGTCACGGGGAGGGCCCAGGCACTTCCATTTTAGCAAGCCTCGTGGGCGACTCAGTGCAGGTGGAGTCCACCGTTCACCCTGAAAAGCACTGCCCAGGATGTCAACCAGGGACTTGCCCAGCAGCTCCTGGGATAGAAGAGTTATTTATTTTATGGGGCAGGGAAGAGCAGGAGCGATGTAAATGGAGACCATTCAAGGTAGGAGAAACTCCCACATGCAAGAGGCTTGCAGATGGGAGCCAGAGAAGAGGAGACTGTCCTGACCATTGCAGAGGGAGGTGGTGGGAGCTGGTGGTGTGGGGGGGTCATCATCAAACTGGGTTTGGGCCACGTGTCGCGATTGTTTTAGTTGGTTTCCTCCTTACTGTGCTTGGGCAAAAGTCAGTTTTCCAGTGGTCTCTATTCTCGTTAATGGCTGAAAGCACTGGGTTTATTAAGAAGACTCCTTGAGATCTGCTGATAGCCCTGCCCCTCAGGGCAGAGAGCTGGGCATAGTCAGCGGGCCTTTTGGGGAGACTGGAGTCACAGGAAGCAGGCACCCCCCAGGGCCCTGTCGCTGCCAGCGAGGGTCCCTGGCCTTCACATACACCTCTCCTGCCCTCCACGAGCCAACTCTAATACCAGTATCAGCCATGCGGGTTACTGAGCCCGTCTACACACCACACTCAGTGTGTAGGGACATAGTCTCTCAGCCTCTTCACAACGCGGAGAGACAGGGACTATTATCCTCCCGCTTTGTGGATGGGGAAAGGGAGGCTCAGAGGCCCAAAGTGGTTTGCCCAGGGTCAGACAGCCAGTAAGTGGCAGAGTTGGCGTTCAAACCCAGGTTCATGTGACTCAGACCACACTTGTAACACTAATCACCACCTGTCTCAGCACTGGGGTCCTCTCTTGTTCCTCCATCTCCCTAAAACCTCCACACACCGGGTCCTCCAGGAGCAGCGGGCTCAGGAGATCAGAGAGCCTAATTTAGAGATATTCAGGTGTTTATGATTGACATCCTGATGGCTAAATTCCTGAAACATGTCCTCAACACCTCCCCTCCTTAGAAAGGAGCTAAAGAAGGGCCTCCACCAACACTGTCAGGAAAACAACAAGGAAGGCTGAAGCGCCAAAGAAACCGCTTCTTCCTTCTCACTCAGGAGAGTTTGCTGGCAGAGCTGGAACTAGGAGGTAAGAGAGGGAGGCGGGCCTGGGGATGGGGGTTGTTCAACCTCCTCCTGCTTCGGGGAGGGAAGGAAAATGCCCTGCTCTCGGTTCTCGGGTAATTTGGGGGTAAAAGGGCATGATCAAAAGGGGATTTCCCATGGCCCCAGCATGCTGGCCAGACTTTGCACTTTTAACCTCTCCTTCCTGAGTGAAACTTCATTGTTTATTTACCTGCCACCTCTTTCCAACAAGGAATTGAGATGATATGCAACACAGGCCATGTGTGACAAGTTGAATCCAACATAAAAATTTAAGTGAGGGTTGAGGAAAGTTTAAGGGTGGCAAGTATGTGAGCAGTAAGGGCTGGTGGAATGGGGGTGAAGAAGCTTGACATGTGACTGGGAGCCTCCTGGGAGACAAGGCAAAAAGAGCAAACATGCTCCATTACTTGGCTCTCCTTGTTAGAACAGTGAGAGCATTCTAGTTTATCTGGGGAAATTATTCTGTTCTACTCTATATTCTAGAAGAATTCTCCTGTGGGACTATACATGGAGTGTGCAGAGGCGTTGAGAGGCTTAAAGAAAATCCTTAGGTAGCTGGCAGCCCAACGTTGGAGAAGAGCACAGTGGAAGCCCCTCTGGAGGGGACAGTAGGGAGGTTCCTAGTCTGTGTGAAGTGGTTCCTGATGTCACGGTGACATCTCCCACTGTCCCATGGCCTGACCTTTGCTCATGCCTGCCTAGTCCACCTGAGCCAGAGTGCTGGCTTGAGTTTGTGGGGTTTGGTTTTTGTTTTGTTTATTCCCAAGCTGTTTTTCAATTTCTCCTGTGACTTGGCTGAGCTTCCAGGGGCCATGTCCCTGGACAAAGAGGGGACTGTTGTCAACACTGCCATCTGACTGCCTAGCATAGCCACCTGACAGCAGAGCACTTTGGGTGGGTTCCCTGCCAGTCTGGTTCTGGGAAAAATTTCATGGGAATGTACTTTTTGGGGTTCCCCCGTGGGCTAACCACAGCCAGGAAGGAACCCAACCTGACTGAGAAGCGCTGACTCCTTCAGGCTGAGCCTGGGAAGCACCTCGAAATTGTCTGATAAGGACCGGCCCTGGGGAAGAGGGCTACAGAGAGCCCCACCCGCCTGTTTGCCCAGGAGAGCTCTCACCCTCACTGTCTGCATGGCCAGGAGGGGGAGAACTTTCCGGCTCAGGGGCAGGTCTCCATGCTGGGAATGAGGACCCTTGCATCCCTGCGTCAAATCCACAGTGAACTTACTCAGGCTTGGGCAAATGTCTACCCGCCACCTCAGTCTTCTCATCTGCGTGATTGGTGTGTGTCTTGTGCTTGCTTGAGGCTGTTGGAGCGAAAGGGAGATGTGAGCAGGGACTTGCTCACAAGTGGGGGTGGTCGTTTCTGTCCCTGCACATCCCGTAGCCCCAGTGCTACTGCCACAGGCCTACCAGGAGATATGGTTCTGTTCCTTCCTCCCAACCCCAGCCAGGGCAGTCCGCCAAGTGAGGAGGACACGTCCAGCCCAGGAGCAAACACGGGTGTGTCCGTGGGGCAGGCTTACTCGGGCGCCATCCTGGTCTCTGGGGTCCTGCGTCTTGTATGACTTAGCTTCGCATCGGCTGAGTCTACTTACCACCTGCCCCATCTCCACCTGCCTTCTCATCCCATACTCCCCATTCGTGGTTCAGCCATGTGCAATGACTCATGCGTCCCCAAACAGGCCTCTTCTCAGTTCCTTGCTTTGCATGTGGCCTTCTCCCTGCAAGGAACGCCCTTCCCCTGTCTCTCTTCTGGGAACCCTTGACTTTCTTTAACATTCTAGGAAAGTGTTACCTTCTTTGTGAAGCTGTCCTTGATGTTCCTGCAGGTGTTACTGCTCCCGCACTGAGTCCCAGGACACAGCCCCGCACCCCATACACACACACACACACACACACACACACACACACACACACACACACACACAGGTTTATCTTTTATAGCCCTTATCAGTTGCCTTGTGATCTGTTTGTAGTTTTGTCTCTGCGTTAGTCACTGAGCCTAAGAGGGCAGGGAGCATGTTGTCCTGTGCTCACCGCAGAGCAAGTATCAATGACTGTCATTTGAAGGACAGGCAGCTCCCTTGCTCATCCCTGGGACTGGCTGGAGTGACACAGGCCTCAGCCCCGGGTCTCTGGGCCCAGCCACCAGCTGGCTAGAGGAGCAGGGTGTGTCCTTGGATTGGTGCCAGGGAACTCCTGCCCTTATGCCCCACCCGTGCCCTGTTTATCCTTCCCTCCTGGGTGCCATCCCACCCAGGACTGGGAGGCAGTTCTGACAGTTGGTGCCACAAGCCCTGCTTGTGTTGCCCAAAGCTCGGCCTTTCAACAGTCAGACTTTTCTGCAGCCACAGAGCGGGGCTTCCTATGCCAGCCTCATCTCTCTGTGTCCTCAGGGCCATCCCCTGTCCAAACCTGTCTGTCCTCACTCTGCTTCCCCACCTAGCCAGGCCCACCCAGTTCTCAAGGACCTTCCCAAGCAGAGCTGGGAACAAAGCACAGTTTATGACAGTTGTGTAAACACTGGGTGGATGGCCTCCGTTCCCCTTGGAAACCACCCTGCCTGCCTGGTGCCCACACCTAACCAATGCCTCCTGAAGACTCAGGGGCTGCAGGGAGCTCCTGACACCCTTCCCTCCTAGTGCCGAGCCAGCAATGGGGGCTTGGGCCAGTGAGTCGGCATTTCACAGCCCTGGAAGAGAAAGACCTGGATTTAGGTCGATTAGGCTAGCCAGATGATTAATAATTAAACCTGACCTGTTCCCAGCCACACACATACCCTGCAGCCAGGAATCACCAGAGAGCAAGAGCAGCTCTGCATGGGCCCAGCTCCCAAAGCCCTGGGAGAAATAGCCTCTTACAAGTCTCAGGGCTCCTTCCCACCTACCCAAGGTCCTTCAAGTCTGCCTCCTAAATAAAGCCCTCCTGATTTTTTTCCATAGGCACTGAGCAGGCCTTGGTCCAGCCAGTCTTCGTGGCTCTGCTGTGCAGCGGGATTTGCAGATCAGATTAGACTTGGGCTCCACCTGTATTGATGCTCAATTTTCTCAACTGCACTGTGAGTTCTTCCTGAGGCTGGCCTCTCCTCACTTACATTCTCATTGCCCAGTGCTCTGCAAAGGGCAGGGCACACTTAGCAGGCTCAGTATCAGCTTCTTGTCTGATCCTGGCCCAGGAGCAGCATTCAGCTCAGAGAGGTGGGTTAGTCAGCCAGGCTGCATTGCGTCTTCATCACCAGAGGCCTCCAAAATTCTCCCAATGGCCCTTCTCCAGCCCCAAGAATCCTAAGACTCAGGCTGCTGGACAACTTGGAAGCTGAAGGCCGAAACACCAGGACTCAGCTAGATGGCTAAACTGGCTTCCTCATTCCCTCCCCTCTCTGCAGACTCATTCTTCTAGTTTTTTCCTTATTTTTAACAAGGTCTCAGGGAAGCTGAGTCCCCTCCCCAGAGGCCACCTTCCCATCCACTTTCTCCTTCCAGCTCCACATCTCCCCAGAGCTAAGCGGCCTCTCACACCCAGTGCCGACCACTCTTTTAGCTTGTTGTCCAGCTGGTGGTTAGTTTTTATTTGGGCGGAGTAGGGATGGGTGGGGTTTCCAGCTCCTGTGGTGCCCTGGCCTCAAGCCAACCAGCCTCACCTCCCTGCTGGGCCTTTTCCTCCCAGCAAAACAGGCAATCGTCCTGACCCCGCCTGCCTCCCTCCTTGAGCAATGTGACTAGGACAGAAAGGCTTTCGCCTGTTGTTTAAATGTACGTGCATGTGTGCCCATGTTTCTGCCTGTGTGCGTGCATGTGTGCATGCATGCATGTGTGTGTACACGTACGTGAAGCTTCTGGAGAGCAGGGGTCACAGTTGAAGGTTTTAAAATCTAAGCCTTCCCATGATGTCCCCACCATAGGTGACACTCCAAGTCCTGCCCCAGCACTGTGCACCCACTTCTGTTTCAATCCACACTGCCCTCTGCCTGTTCTCTTGCTCCTGGCCCAAGAATTATTCCTGTGGGATTATTCAAAGCCTCTGGCACTTCCCCCTGCTTGCTGAAGAAAACCCTAGCTGCCAAGCCTTTGCCCCTCCCTCTCTTATTGGGTTGAACAGGTCAATCTGCAGAGATGGGGAAGAACCAGAGGATTGAGGCTGGAGAGATGTCTTTGGAAGATGGCTGAGATTGACTCCCAGAGAGAAGAGGGAGGGAGCAAGAGACAGTAGGAGGGAGAGGAAGCGAGTGCACTTTCTTTGGAGGAGGTGTCAGAGAAGGTTTGTTGTGGTTTGGTGAAGAGTAGAGAGTTCCCACGGAGGGCGGTGGGGGCTTCTGGGAAACTATAGGGTATTAGAGAGTTGGAAACCAAAAGAAATGAAGCAGGGATGTAAGGTTACATTGCTACGGACTACAAATTTGATTTCAGTGTTATTTGAGAGAACAAAATAATAATTTTTACCTAATCTAAGACAGCATTGAATATAAATTCATCTTTATTTTTTTTGTACAACTAGGAAAAAAAGACACTGCTCATTAAATACTTACACAATGTATTCTTATCAAACCATTTGTTAGATGCAGCCTGATTTCAGAAGCTGCAGGCAGGCCCTCTCCAAATAAATGTCTTTATAATTTTTTTCACATAAATGACAGTCTGAAAGATGGATAGACAGATAGGCGTGCGCACACACACACTCACATACACACACACACAGTCTGGACCTCTGGATGACCAGATGACCCAATTTCAGTCCTCCTGTGTATGTGTGGGTTTATGATGGCCTTGGTGCCAGTGGCGTCCCAATTGCTCTGATTACCCTGAGCTCTTGAGGGAAGTATGGATGGGGACCCCACACACAGAATGTGTTTGTGCATGCCGGAGAGAGAGGGGAAGGTTTTACAGTGGTTTAAAGAAAGAAACATGGTCGTCATCGAGAGTCTGGGAACAGGTCAGGTTGCCTCCAGAGAAGAAAGGATGTGTTACGGCAGAAACCCCAAAGACAGACTACCATCATGTATGGGGTGTGCAAAGGCGTCTGAGAAAAGGCAGCCAGAGAATGAGGAGGAAACCTGAGAGATTATGACATTAAGGGGACCCAAGAAAGAGGGAATCTCAAGAAGGAAGAGTTGGTCACCAGAGTTGAGTAGTTGAATTGATCATCTGTAATCCTGATAGATTTGATGAGTTAAGTGCTTCAGCAATTGTGAGGATAAGTGAGTAGAAGGTGCAAAGTATTAAACAGTAAATGTGAAAAAGTCTAGACAGCTAGAATTACAGTTGAGCGAGTACGTGTGGCATGGTTTGCAATGACGTCTGGATAGCCCCGACAGTCGTTCTCCGTCCCCAGCTCCTAACATCTGAATCCTGCCTGGCCCCACTGCTCATCCTGAGGGCCCACTGGCTTCCAATTCCTGAATCAAGTCTGACCAAGACAAGAAACATATACATGGTCACAGAGCAAAACACCCACCCCTATCAACACACACCGTTTAACCAAACCTGGGATCTGGTTGCCTGGTTCTGCCTGCTGGGCTGAATTGATGTGCTGCCAAACTGGCTGCAGGACCTGATGTCCCCAGGGGCTGGGCTCCTGCCTGGGAACCTTCTCCTCTTCAGCTTTGATCCATTCTCCTGCCTGACGCTGGCCTCAGCCTCCCTCGGGAACAGGCCGGGTCCTGTAGGCCAGACATTATTGTCAACTTCTCTTACCCTATTGAACGGTACAATAGGGTTTTTTGGCCCGTGCAGTGTCCCTACCCTCGTCTTCCTGCAAGAGCACCGCTTCTTCTTATGGGAACCCATTTTCTGTGATTTGGAAGGGCTGATCTGCCCCATCCTTCTCAGAGAGAGATTCACATGATCCAGGCCTGACCCATCGGAGCACCTCATCCTCCTCTTCACTGTGAGTGATTCTGGGAGAGGAACAGGACCCTAGTGGGACCCATCAAAATCTTCCCTGTGACTTTTGCCAGAACCATACCCCCGCAAAACAAAACAAAACAAAACAAAACCACGTACTCTAGCGCTGGGGTTGCTAGCTATAAGCCAGTGTTTCTCCGAGTGTGGTCTGCGGATACTTGGGGGTCCCTGAGAACTTTTCAGGGGATCCACGCAGTCAAAACTTTGTATAATATTGAGATTTCACATGCCTTTTCTCACTGTGTTGACAATTTGCACTGATAGTACAAAAGCAATGGTGGGTAAAATTACTGGCACCTTGGCATGAATCAAGACAGTGGCACCAAATTACACTTGTAGTCATTGTATTCTTCACTGTCACACACTTGCAGGAAAAAAAAATAGCTAGTTTCACTTAAGAGATCTCTTGATGGAGGAGTGAAAATGATTACTAAGCCTCAACCCTTGTGTATACAACCTTACACTATTGTGATGTGATGAAATGGCAGGTACCCACAAGGCATGAGGTGGCCATGAAAATGTGCTGGGGGAGCATCTGCTGTCCTCTGGATCCCCCAGCGCATTGTGCCAAGGCCATGCTTCCTTCTGTCTGCTCTCATCAGCCAATGAGTGAGTACAGTGGGAGCATTGATGCAGGTTCATTCTGGGGAGACCTGGGACTCCTGCCCTGGGTGACTCTGGTTTGAGGACCTCTCACTGGCCTGGCTGAACCTTTATTGATCTATATTGCAGTCCAGGACTTTTCCTACCTGACCCTCTTTCCTTTCCTCTCTTCCTCCTCTGGGTGAGGTCAGCATCGTGGTCTAAAGGATCCCCTTCCCTTCCAGGGCTCCTTCCCCTTTTTCCTTCGCAGGTGTTTTCCCCACCATTCACATCTAATCTCGTCTTGGCATCTGTCTCTGGGAGGTTCTGTATGTACGTAAAACACTTCTACTGCATTACAAAATACCACAATTGTATCAAGAAAAACACTCATGTGATTGCTTGATCCATGAGCTGAGCTAGCCACTGTTTTTCATGGAATACGCTTTGGGCTGAAAAGAAAAACTGGCAAACTGGTTATTCAGACTTCGTATTTGGCAGCTATTCCCTCAAAAATGAATGAAGTGAGCTTGCTACTTGAAGGCAAATAAATGACAGTTTTATTGTCGATGATAAAATTAGAGCTTTGAAGCAAAAATTGGACTTTTAAAGTCTTGTATGCTCTACCATGAGCTTAACAGCTTCCCAATGCTTAAAGACTTTTCTGAGGAGGTTGGTGATATTAAAGAATGTGATTTGGGGATATTGTATAATGAAATGCATATCAGCATTGGAAGATATGCAAAACTCAGTGAACCCATACTTTCCAAATAACCAATCCAAGCTCTTTTAAAATCGCACATGGATAAAAGATCCATTCAAAGTGCAGGACAGATCAGTGAATTTTATTGTAACAGAGTATGAAAAATTCATTGATAAGGTTTCAGATTCCACATTGCAACTACCGTTTAAGAAACTACCATTTTTGAATTTTGGTGTAGTATCAGAGAAGCGTAACCACAAAGAATTATTAAAATATTTCTCCTTTTTCTACCTACATATCTTTGTGCGGCCAGATTTTCTTCATATATACTTCAACCTAAACAGCATATTGGAACAAACAAATCAGAAGTAGATACGAAAATCCAGTTATCTTCTATTAAGCTTGAGATTAAAGAGATTTGCAAAAATGTAAAAGCAATGACACTTTTTTCTTAGTAAATACTCTTTTTGGAAAACATAATTTTCTCATAGAAATATGTTATTTATGTTAACATGCAATAGGTTTATTATTTTAAATGAATTACACGTTTTAAAAAAAATTCTCCGTTTTATTTTTTCTACCATTAATATTAAACAAAAGTTCTTTGGGGTCCTCAATTAGTTTTAAGAGTTATTAGAGAATGACTGCTTAGAAGCTTAGGTAGCCAGCTGTTGTTTTATAGGGTTTATTGGCCAGAACCTACCTGAAAAGGAAACCAAGCAGAACTGAGAAACAGAGAGTCAAAGTCCAGATATATACAAATATTTGGACCAAATTCCTAGCTGTGGCATGTCTGCAACCCTAAAGAAGACTTTCCAGTTATAAAAGGCAATAAACTATTTTCTTTGTTTCAGCCAGATTGAGTTGGGCTGTCACCGGGAGTACTGACCAATAGACTCATCGGCCTGCTGGGCTGGCTCAGGTCTCTCTGTCCTTGGCTAACGCCTCAACAAAACACCCCCTGGACATTGTACTTTTTGTTTATTTCCATTGATAAATGTTTAATTTTTTTTTTTAAAGATTTTTATTGGGGAAGGTGAACAGGACTTTATTGGGGAACAGTTTGTATTTCCAGGACTTTTTTCCAAGTCAAGTTGTTGTCCTTTCAGTCTTAGTTGTGGAGGCACGGTGCAGCTCAGCTCCTGGTCCAGTTGCCGTTGCTAGTTGCAGGGGGCACAGCCCACCATCCCTTGCCCGGAGTCGAACCGGTAACCTTGTGGTTGAGAGGATGCACTCCAACCAACTGAGCCATCCGGGAGCTCAGCGGCAGCTCAGTTCAAGGTGTCATGTTCAATCTTAGTTGCAGGGGGCGCTGCCCACAATCCCTTGAGGGACTCAAGGAGTTGAACTGGCAACCTTGTGGTTGAGAGCCCACTGGCCCATGTGGGAATCGAACTGGCAGCCTTCGGAGGTAGGAGCACGGAGCTCTAACCGCCTGAGCCACTGGGCCGGCCTGAAAAATGTTTAATTTTTAAATGCCTACAAAATGTGATGTGTAGGTTAGTCTCCTATAATTCAACTCATCTTATATATCGACATGTATTTTTTTAATTTCAATATGGGGTTATGATAATGTGGATTAGGACCTCTAATGCCTGGAGACCCTAAAAACCCCAAATTATCCTCCTAATCCATTACCACTGACTTTATCATGGGCCTATAAACAATACCATGGGCAACAGGAACCCCCATCCTCCACCCCATTTATCCTGTCACCTTTCCACCATCCCACACAAACTTTAATGCACATGTGAATCACCTAAGGAACTTTTAAAATGCACTAGGTCTGGGGTGGTACCTGAGGTTGTTCGTTTTTAACAAGTTCCCAGGTGATGCCTGTACTTCTGGTCCATGGATAGCACCTAGAGTGGTAAGGCAGTAAGTCCTGAGGAGACAGGTTAGTTAGTATGATTGCTAGGGAGACAGGGGGGTCCCTGATGGAATAAAGAGAAAAGCAGCCATATCCTGAAACCCCAGGTCCTGGAATGTCTCCTTCACTCCCGGACATAGACATGAGAACATGATTGAGGTTAACAATCTCAAAGCCCTTCTAGACAAAGGAGCAGATCTGAGAGGTAGGAATGGATTGGTTCATTAATCCCTTCAGGATGAGCAAACAGGACAAACCTAATAGATGAATTCAATTAGAAGGCACCAGCCGCCTTCCCCAAACAGGCAAGGGAAGGTATAAAAGTAAGAGCTTCTGCCTCAGTCACAGGCCACCCCCATTCGAGACCCCCTCCCTGTTCGGGAGCTCTGCCGCTTTGCTTTCAATAAACTATCCTCTTTTTAAAACTCTCTGCTTCTCCTGGGTCCGTGTTTCCATTCTTCGGTCTCACGAGACAGGATCCCGGCCCACACCCAGAAACTGCCGGCAGATCCAACATCACTTACATCATTTGGGGGCTCACAGAAAAATATTCCGACTTTACTGGTTTATTCTCAAGTTTGACATTCACAGTTTGTTCTCTTCCCTAGGAAACCCAAAAGTCCAGAACAGGTATGATTTGTCATTTTATTCATCCATGAACTTCTAACTGGGCAAGCTTTGAGACTGACGAATGGTATGAGCCACTTAGCCAGTGACAACCTGCTTAACAGTCTACCATCCATTTTAAAAATCAAACCAAAAAATGCTAAAAGGTTTATAACAGTAATGATAGTTCCCTGTGCTCCCATGCTTACACCCCCATAACTTCCAGTCAGTCTCCAACCACTCCCCGCTGTTTCAGCTATTCCTTTGGATATTTACTTCCATGTTTCTAAATAATGTGCATACACTGCGTTCATTCTTTTTTTTTTTTTTTTTTAAAGAGGGCACAGCTCACAGTGGCCAATGAGGGGACTGAACCGGCAACCTTGGGGTTATTAGTTCCACACTCTGACCAACTGAGCTAACGGCCACCCCAGCCCACTCATTCTTGAATGCATTTCAGACACTATCCATGGACTTCCTGTAATGTATCTGAGAGTCTTAGCTTGCTTACACTCCCCCTTCCAAACCTCCCTCCCTCTCATTCTAAATCGATATTTGTGTTTTTGTTATTGTAGCGGAATAGATATGAATCACTCCTGAGCCAAGTAGCAAACTGGGATCCCATTGCCTTATACTTTTTTTTTCAGTTGATTATTACCTCTTTTTGTTGTTGTTGTTATTTTCCTTTGACCCCATGGATAGGTCTTCCCAGTTTTGTAAATAGAATTTTCCAGAGTCAGATATATCTTTAGGTTCTTTTTTTTTCTTTTTTTCTTTTTGCCTGGAGCTTCCCCCGACCACGGGACTCTTTCCCCACTCCTGCCACTTCATTCAGTTCCAGATTGCCCTCTTCAACCAGTTGCCCTCTGAACTTACCACATAGCTGTTGTCCTTAGACTGTCACTGCCGTCATTCGAAGTGCCCTTTGGATCTCTCCTTGTTTTATCTCCTATTTCCTGGTGTCCATAACTTTCTTTTTCTTTGTTTGTTTACTTTTGTTTTCAGTAGCGCATGTATTCAAATAATTCCTGAGTAGCATGGGAGGTAATGTTTTTGAGATTTTGTAACTCTTGAAACGCTTTTCTTCTACTCTCAAAATTGATTGGGAGTCTGGCCAGGTAGAGATTTCTGAAAATCATTTTCATTTGGAATATTGAAAGCATTGCTGCATTT
Organism: Rhinolophus ferrumequinum; assembly: GCF_004115265.2. Classification (NCBI taxonomy): domain Eukaryota; kingdom Metazoa; phylum Chordata; class Mammalia; order Chiroptera; family Rhinolophidae; genus Rhinolophus; species Rhinolophus ferrumequinum. The sequence continues at coordinate 16,501,620 of NC_046299.1, read as the reverse complement.
TCTTCATGTTTTTAGTGTTGCTATTGAGAACTCCCATGCCATTCTTATAACTGTTCCTTTGTTTGTGACCTGATTTTTTTGTTCCTCTGGAAGCTTTTAGGGTCTCCTTTATAACCCGAGATTTTTACATGTCACTGCATTGTATTTGTGTGTGTGTGTGTGTGTGTGTGTGTGTGTGTGTGTGTGTGTATGTGTTTTAAATTCATTCTGCTGCTTACTTTCTGCATGGAGACTCACATGAATGTTGTGCTTTGACGTCCTGGCTATCTTTCCTAAGGCTACCTCTGCAGCGAGGTCAGTTTTCCCAGCTGCTAGGTGCTGTCTCTGGCCTGTTCTATGGGAACAAGCCAAGCTGCAGGTAGCTGAATGATAGCCATATGGACGCTGTACTGCCCATGCTTTGCCCTGGAGTGACACAGTTCAGGTCCACCAGTCATGAAACCAGGGCACTATGGGTAAGACAGTAGTCTATGTGACTGGTCCCACTAAAGCAGTGCTCAACCTACATGGCCATACCTCGTGGTCCTCAGAGCCATGCTCCCCAAACTACGTTCTGTGTGACCTTGGTACCACAAGGTGCAACTCACATATAGGATGCCATAGTTAAATCTTAGGAAGGCTGCATTCTATGTAGCTCTCTCTTGGAGATTCTCAATGGAAATCTGCATACTAAAGGTTCTGAGGTCACGTAAGAAACTAATCTGGTTGACTTCATCTCTTCTTTCCTCAACTATCTTACCATGTAATCATTTTAATTCAGGGAATACCTACTAATATCCCATGAAATACTGGACTCTAGCAAATGCCAGTGAACAGTACTGTAAACTCCGTAAGAGCAGAAACTGTCAGCTCTATTTCATGTAGTACACCCAGGAGCTAATACAGTGCCTAGCACATAATAAGCCCTTGAAAATTGTTTGTTGAATAAATGAATGCATCAGTGCATGAATGATGCTTTCACAAAACCCTGGTCTCCTTAGTACCCTCTGTATCTACAAAAAGTGAGATCCTTTTAGTGCATTACCGATGTTGTTTTGCCAGCATTGACTTCTGTGCTGGGGTCAGTTGTCTATTCCAAATGACATGTTTCTCAGGATGCAATGAGATTTTAGGCATTTAAATGTGTTCCCTATGTGTACAGGGCCGGACAAGTACAACTGTTTCCCATTAACCCAGCCAGTCTGCGGCCTCCCTCTCTCTGTGGTTTGGGCTGGAGAAGCACAAGAAAGTCCTTCCCAGTGGTTTTTGCATGTGGTTGGCAAACATCTAACACCAGTCTTGGAAAAGGAAGGGCGTACAGCTGCTCTGACTCCACTCTGCAATTCTGGGCCAGTTGGGCAATAACGACACTCCCGGTCCCCCTTCTCGGGAAGTTGCCAGGTTCAGCCTACATGTCGATCTTTGAGAAGAACAGTGCACCAAGAAAGGGAGTGAAAGAGTAAGGCTTTGGAAGTGTAGGGTTTGGAGGGCTGAGGTGAGAGAGAGAATGTGAATATCTTCTTCTGTATTATCCTCAAGTGCAGGAGTACTAAATTAATAGCCTGAAGTCAAAGCCAGTCCCCTGCGGGTTTTTATACTGCCCGTGAAAAAAATATTAAAAGAATAATATTTCATGACATGTGAAAATTATATGAAATTCAACGTTCATTTTCAAAGATAAAATGTATAAAATCTTATTACAGATCAGCATTAACAAACGATCACTTGCAGTAGATTTTGATATAGAGGGCATTAACTTTGAACCCCATTAAGCAAAATGTCATTTCTCAAAAAAGAATTGCATTCTCATTAGGAGAACTGTATTTTAAAAATCAACAACTGTACTCTATTATTATTATATTTTGAATGTTATCAATAATAATCTCATAGAAATTTGTTTTCTCCTTGCTTTTTAAATGTCTATAAAAGCATTGAAGCTATAGCCTCAATTTTGTCTCTTGACTGCAAGGCCTACACTGCTTACTTTCTGACCCTTTATAGAAAAAATTTGCAGACCCTTGCTCAAGTGGGTTACCTGCTATGTTGGAATGACTTAAGCTGTCACATGTGGCAGAGGAGAAAGGAGCTTAAGTAGATCCACTTAGTCATCAAGTCCTAATGGGAGCCTCTTGTGTACTAGGCTCTGAGTGTACAATTGGTAGATAAGGCTGCCATGTTCCCTGCCCACAGGGAGCTTACAATCCAGAGTCAGGCCACTGGAAGTTCACCAGTCTGCGTGTGCATATCGATAAGATGATGAGTCAAAGAACGCCTAACAACTGTGGAGATTTAAATGTGTCAACTTGTCAGTGAGTCACCTTGGCCAGGGTACAGCTGCCCAGAAGCCCTCTGAGAAGTCCCGGGAGGGTGTATAAAGAAGGCAGGATCAGGCGAGCACCATGAGACCAGTAGGGGAGAAGCCAAGTCCAGGAAAGTCAACCAAGATAGAGTTGTTCTGTCATATTGGTTCAGGCAAGAGGCCAGAGAGCTGGCCAAAAGCAGCACCTGCAGATGCAAAACAACGAGGTGAGCAAAGCTGCCTGTGCTAAGGACTCCTTCACATTCTACGCAGAGAGGGGCACGGCAAGGGCACAGGCCTCTTCCTCACAGGAGGCTGAGTAATTCACACAGACCCACTCCTTCCTCTAGATCTGGACTCTCTCTTTTCTTATGGCTGCAGCCTCTAGGGAGTTCACAGGGGAAACTGAGGTGTCCAGGCTGGTGAAGCCATGACACCTTTGGTTTGAGGCAGCATCAGTTGATAGTCTGGTCCACCCTCTGTGTCCAGGTTGGCAGGTAGCAAAACCCACTCTAGACTTGTCACCTTTTCTCAAGATGGAATTATCCCAGAGAGGCTATCTGGGTGCCACAATGCCCACCCCCGGAACTTCCCATGGAATGCTGAGGAACTGGGTCAAAGGTCAGAAGAGGAGAGCCTCCTCAGGACATTCCCTTAGCTCAGCCCTTGTCCTTATGCTGCCAGAAACCACCCAAGAAATGGTTCCGAGGCTTGTCATCGACTTAATCCTATCTGCCTGATAAGAGCAGGTGGGATTCTGTGACCTAGTCTTGCTAATTCCCACACCCGGGAGCAGTCTGGCAACATGGAAAGAATATAGGCCTTAGGGCCCTGTGAACCTATCTGGAGTCCTGCTTCTGCCACTCGGTAGCATCTCTGTCATTTGACCTTGGCAAGTGATAACTTCTATGAGCCTCAGGAAATTTGTGTATGCAGAGAAGATAATCATTTCACCTGTTTAAATAAAAAGTAAAAGTCTTCTTCTTGACCAATTCCTCTGCCCCAGGATACATTATTAATGCTTGGTTCAAATACTTTCAGACTTTTCCCTAGGTTTATACTGACACAGATAGGTATGTATGTACATATATGCAAATTTTTACACAACAAATATTTAAAAAATATAGTATTGGTCTGCATCTTGATTCATTTTCATTCAACAATGTCTCATACGTCATTTCAGGTCCCCACATGTGAAACTCTTTTACCGACAGCATAGTATTCCTTAATATGAATATGTGGTCATTAATGCAGCCTACTGATGGGTATTTAGCTTGGTTCAATTACAAACCTTGTTTTCTTACAAACTTTGCTGCAATGGACATGCATGTTTATGAAGCTATGTTATTATTTCTGTAGGAGAAAGTCCTGAGAGTGGAATTGCTGGATAAAAACTATACACATTTAAAGTACACTCATTGGATTCTACCAAACCACTTTCCTCCCAAAGTTGCACCAATTTACACTCGCACTCATGGTATATGAGAACATTCATTTCTATGTATCCGTGCAAGCACTGGGTTCCATTAATTTTTTAATTTTTGCATTTCCCTGACAGCAGTGAAGTTGACCATCTTTTTATGTTTATTGGCCATCTGCCTTTCTTCTGTGAATGATTTGTTTATATTCCTTGCCTATTTTTCAGTTTGGATGTTTGAGTTTCTCTTGCTTCTAGGCCAGCTTTGTACATTAAGCGTGGACATCTGTTGGCAGAAAGAAAGGACACTGTGTTTTGAAGTACCTTAAGGTGGGGGTGGAGGACATCTGGAGCAGGTTCTAGGGTGCCTGAGGTCTGTGTTAGACACTAGGGATATTTCTCTTCTGTCTGTTAAATGTAGCAAATATTTCACCTAAGTCTGCTACTTACTTTTAAACTTTATGCAATATATATATATATTTTTTTATCATGTAGGAGTTCTAAACGTTTCATATTCAAATCGGTTATTTTTTTCTTTCTAGCTTCTGGGTTTCCTGTCTTGCTTAAGAAATCTTTCCCATCCTGCTGTTACATAATTAGTCTACTCTGTTTTCTTATAATACTTGTATGGCTTCATTTATTTACATTCATATCTTTAGTATTTCAGGAATTTCTATTTGGAGTAAATGAGGAATTTATGTTCCCAGCCTAGATGATGCATTTCTGAGGTTTTCTTCTCTCATTACTCTGAATGCATTAAGGGACCCATAATTTTTTTTTTTGAATAAAAAAGACCAGTGTGCAGTGTGATCCTATTAATTACGCATTTATATAAACAATTCTACTGGTTATTAATACAAATGTTAATATTGGTTATTTCTACACAATGGTATTGCAGGTGCTTTTAGTTTTTCTGTCTTCTCATTGGTATTTTCTTGTTTTTCTACATAAATGACTATCATTTGTGCACTGAAATGTGTTTAAAGAAAAAAGTATTGGAAAGAATGCTATTTACCCAATACCTCATACCTGATCTAAGCCTTATCCTTGAAAAGCAACGAGACTGTAAACTTCTCGGGGGCAGCCCCGTACTTCTTGGGTGCCCCTCCTGCCATGCATCGAGCCTGGCGCCTGACCAGCAGTAAAAGTGTATGGATCAATTGGTTAAATTTCTCTAACGCCCACAGTGTTCACATAGACATAAAGATAACAGCTGCGCTCATTGAAAAGGACATTTCTTCTGGCCAGAAATTGTATTTCCTGGTCCCCCCTCTCCCTCCTCTCACAGCGGTTATATGCCACACGTGTTGGGGAAAGTTCACACCGTCGACATGAGTAAAGGCAACACAAATGTGTATTCCAGGCCGACCCATCAGCACGTGTTTGTCAGGATCATTCCTAAATGGTCAATCTTCAAGAATAATTTGAGACCAAGGGATCACCCCTCCCTGTCCCAGTGGTTCATTTGGAGAGTAGCTGCTGTTTTCCTATTATTTGATTCAATCCTTGGGCCAAACGCTGATATGCAGAGAATAGGTATGACAGTGTCTCCCAGAGCACTCATAAAATATAAATGTCTTTTCTGACGTCTGTATGTTCAGGATATCGGAAAGCCCCCCCTTTAAACACCAAAACTTTATTTATGTGAAACATCTAGAAGGGCACTTTTCTAAAATACTATTCTGTAAAGCCCTGCCTTGCCAAACAGTAGATATAGAGTGCAGTCATTTGAAGTTTCCCTGGAAAGTCCTGTCAGTTATCACACTAGGCTCCTAGGCCTGATGGGCATCAGAGCCACTGCCATGTGTAAGCATGTTTGCCCTTGTACCAAATGGCTTTTAAAGATCTCGTTTCTGCCGTACAGTTTGTCTTTTTCCTTTCTTGCACTCTCGGTTGGCTTTTATGTTTCAGTCATCAGTCTGCCTACCTCTAGCAGACCAATTCCCTGCTAATCAATTGTTTGTCATCTGTGGTAGGCCAGGAAGCCAGAAAACTAAGCATATTCTCATTATATGTAAACTAAGAAAACACAGGCTCCAAGAAAAGATCTAAGTGGCTTTCTCTGAGTAAAGAATATGAGATAGACTGACAGGTAGTTTCTTTTAATTACTCAGAAATCTTTGGGGATTTTCTTCCTGGTTTCACATTGATGAAAGTGTTAGTCCCACTATACAGATGAGGAAAATGGATGCCAGTGAGACAAGGTGACTTGGTCAAGGTCATATGGTTGAATGGCAGAACAAACACTAAACCCTGGGTGTCTTCCTCAGCTTCATGGCCCTGTCAGGTTTGACCTTGTACATGCTTTCTTTGATGAGCCAAATGGCAGGGACTTGGCTGGGACAGAATTCACCATTGCCTTCTCTGTGTTTCTCGCCAGAAAAATGGGCCAGCTGTAGACCCTTGCCTCTCTGGGAGGTTTATCCAAATCTACCATCTTCTTGGATCCCTTCTGCTAACAAAGCAGGCCTCTTCATCATTAGAAGCTAGAACATGGAAAAATAGCTCTGTTTACATCCAGAGGGCTAGTTTATGGCTATGTTTACATCCAGAGGGCTAGTTTATGGCTGCTGCTTCCTGGAAAGCATTGTTCAAGCTTATCTTCTCTAGATAGTGAGGTGCTGAGGGCTGCACAGTTCTGACCCAGATTGAAATCAGCTGCAAAACACCTAGTCCTAAACACACATGCACACATGCACACACACACAATCTCAGGCAATTTAAGCCAACTGCAACTCACTGACTCCTTCCCAGAAGGCTGTGAGCTGAGCCAAGGCAAGCTGGCAGAGCAGCAAAGGTCCCGGGGCACTCTGTGTGTTGAGCCAGGACCATTTCCCTGACCTGTTTGGGGGCCTGCCTCCTGCCCCATATGCTTCATTCTCACCCCTTTCATGCAGGGAGATGACTGGGTGAGCGGCCACATAGGAAAGAGATGGTGAGCAGTGGGCGAGGGAACACTGAGGACCAGGAACAAAGGGCAGCTTTTGACCCCTGCACACTTCATGTAAACACTGAACTATTTTATTTGGGAAACTAAGTCCTTGTAAACATGAAACCTCAGTCTTTTCCTTTTAGAAATTCTACAGTTTGGTTGCTCCAGGTGGTGGAGGACTAACGAAAGTTTACAGCCCCCGTGACTCCGATCTGCCCACTGCCCTTTCAGAAGCTTCTAATGGCTTCCAATAATCTGGACCCATAAAGTCCAAGCTATCATTCAAGACCCTCCATGGACTGGCCACAGCTTTACTTCCCTCCTACCCTGGAATCACCTTCTTTCTGCTCTCAACTTCCGTAGTCTTTTATCTGTACCCTTCCTGGTACACTTATCACTTTCCATGGCATACAACACTTATTTTTATGGGGCTATGAGCGCCTTAAGGGTGGGTCTTATGCTTATCTTTGAACTCTGAGTCCTTAAAACAGTACACGTTGTTTTGGAGTGCTCAATAACATTTGTCGAATTAAACCAGGAACTGTCCCACAGGGCAGAGTTCACCTTGAGGTAGACAACAAGACATTCAAGTCCCCGCTGTCCCTGAGCAGAAAGGACGCCTTCCCCCCAGCCTGCACCGAGAATATTTTAGACAGAAACCTCAAGGTCATGTGTCTCAACCCTTGCGTTTCAGAGGCAGGGAGACTGAGACCCAAGTAGTGGGCTAGAAACAATGGATGTTGTTTCATTATAGCTAAGAGAGCTGAGGTTCAGTCATCAGAAGTCGCTTTTCTAAAGTCAGACAGATAGAAGGTGGTAGAGCTGGGGTTTAAACCTGGGTCTGCCTGACTCCCAGACCCTTTTCATTGTATAGGGGCACAAACCTCAGCCTCTGAAAATCCTGCTGTCCTGTTATTGTCCCAAAAAAGGGCTTTGGCTGACGAAGGCCAGAGAGAGTTTAGGCACCGAGGCAGGTGGCACATGGCTCCAGTCCAGTCTGAGCTCTGTGATTGGAGAAGCTGTTGATGAACTCTGCCTGTCCCAGGCCTGGCAGCCCAGCTATCCAGCTGGGTCTTTTCACAGAAGACCCATTAGGCGGCTACTAGAACATCACACAAAGGCTTTGTTCAGAAGGCACAGTGTTTACCAGTGAAAAGTTTGTGTTGGCCATGCTGGCAGGGGTAAAGGAAGTAGAGGCCTCCAGCCTCCAGCCCACAGGGCATTGCTCCAAGAGGGCAAAGCCTGCAGCTCCCGAAAGGGAAGAGTGTGGAAGGGAAAAGAGGGCACTTGAGCCAAGAGGAACCCAAGTAAAAACTTGGGAGAGAAACAGCCTGGGTGGTATTCAAAGCAGTGGATTAGGAACTCCGCAATAGCTTGAATCAGTTTTTGTGTTACCAGACTGCAGTGGGCATTGGAAACCGCTCAGGTTAATAGGTCACTTGGGTTTAGATTCTGCCTCTATTGCTTATGAGGACTCGGGCATTTTTTGATTGTTCTGAGACTCAGTACCCTCTCTTGGGTGAGGGGATATTAGGAGTATCTTGCTGGGTGTCATGAGGGTCAGACACCCTGGTGTACGCCAGGCATACAGCAGTCACTCAATAAATGGTGGCCTTTATGAATTTTTGTGAACACACTCTCAGTGCCCAGATTTATGAGTAAAAGGACAGGGCTACAGAGACCACAGGGTAATGGTGTCAGATGACTGCTGACTGAGAAAAGGAAATGAAATCACTATGAGTAGACCCACATTTAGAGGAACTCTGCCCCAGAAACAGTTGGGGGGAAGAAAATCTGTTTCCAATTAGGCAGCAGCCAATGGAAGGACCGTGAAATTTAGAGTTGTTGATTCATTAATGTTTTAAATTTAGCGTGTGTGTGTGTGTGTGTGTGTGTGTGTGTGTGGTGTTTGGTGTATATGTGTGTTGTGCACTTGTGTGTGTTGTGTGGTATGTGTTATGTGTATATATGGTATATGTGTGTATAGAACACTGTATGGTTTGTATTTATGTATGTGTATGTATGTGACATGAGTAGTATGTGTATGATGTGTATGTATGTGTTTGCAGTATGTGTTTATTGTGTGTTGTGTGTTATCTCTACAGTGAAAATTTACCTTCTAACTGGAGGCCTTGTCTTTCACCTTTAATACTGCTGTTAAAAAACAAAATTCAACTGAATAAATTTGAAGATCTGTTTGGATTTATTAAGTGATTCATGAATTGAATTGGGCAACAATCCCAACTAGAAGGGTGCTCAGAGGGGTTGTATAAAATGGAAGGTTTTTATAGGAAGAAGGGTGGGGCAAGGGAGCTATTAAAAAAAGAAAAGAAAGGATTGTTTTTCGATGTAGGTGTTTCTGGAGGGAAGGGTAAAGCAAAGGTTTTTTTATCATGCAGATTGCCTCTTCTTTCTGTGGGAGGTGGGATGGAGAGGACCCATTTGGCAGATTACTTTAATGGTGCTTGACCAGAAAATTCCAGGCTGATTGATTATATTTCTAGGAAAGGTTGAAACAGCAATCAGGTCAGGTATTAAATGTAGGTTTGGTATCATGGGCTTTAGCACAAGAGACACCATTTGGGCCTGCAGTTTTTTCTTTAACAGTGCTGAATAATGAAGGAAGGAAAGAAACATATTTATTATGTAAATGCTTGCATATATGTTTTTTGCAAAGGCTCCCAGACAAGGAAAAATAAGGCTCACTTATCTAAACTCAGTCATCTGGTTCGTTTCAGAGGCCAACACTAGACCCGGATCTGCCTGACAAAAGTAGGTATTGTTGACTTGACTCCTGAAAGACAAAACCCCCAAATGCAAATAGTCAGGGTTTTGTTCTATGGTCTGATCTTTGGGCAGCTTTTTTTATGTGGTGTGTCATCCAAATGACTTTGCTCTGTTCTGGCTCTCCAACCTGCAGCTTCCTGTGCAGCACTTCACCACCCTGGTTTTATTTTTGTCAGCTCTTCCTCTGAACTAGTCCTCACCCCAGGGCAGCAGGCTCAGTGAGAACAGAAACAGCTCAGGGGTGGTTGGGTCTGGCCCCTGGGCTGAGGCAGAAAATACCAACCCTGCCTCAGCCGGTTGGGCCAGAGTGTTCCTGAGACAGCTGGAGCGTTATTCTGCACGTTCTGCCTGGGATCTGGCGTGCCTGGGGTCCCTGGAGAGCTCCAGCTTCCTGCCATTCCTGAGGCCCCTACAAATTACCACAGTTCCCCTTCCTGGCATGTTCTCTGCAAAGCCAGGCTTCAGCTGCAAGCACCGAAGCCTGCTTATTGGTTTATTCTCCTGAGCAACTCCCTGCAGACCCAGTGAATGACAGGCAGGCATCTGCTGGGCTAAACCAGGAAGTGAAATCCTGCTAACACCTCAGACAAACTCTTGCACAGAAAATCAAAATTGTATGTGTTCCTTTATTCTTTCACCAAATTATTTATTGACAAGCACCTACAACATGCCTGACGCAGGGCTGGTTTATTTTTTTCTGCCCTTCAGGAGTCCACAATCTAGTGGGGAGCAAATATGAAAACAAAGATCTGAGCTGGGGAGACCAGCATGAGGCTAGACAGGCATATCATGGGAGCAATGGAGAGAAAAATGCTACACTCTGCCCTGGACCAGGGAGAACTTCTCACAGGAGATATTGTTTTACCCAAGTCTGAAGGATCACAGAATACAATAAGTAAAAATTACATCAATAGCAGCCAAAGTATTTTTATTAATTGGGTACTTTTGTCAGGTATCCTGCTGAGCACTTTACAAACATTATTTCTGAACAACAGCCTTAATGTTATAGGTGCTGTAATGATTCAGATGATTGTACAGGTGAGGCAACTGAGGGCCAGCAAAGATGAAGTAACTTGCTCAAAACTAGGAAACAGATGAGCCAGTATTTGAATTCATTTCTGCTGATTCCAGAGCCTAGGTGGTTATACTTTTTAGTAAGTTCAAAAATAAGAGTATTATATGGGATGGCTGGTTAGCTCAGTTGGTTAGAGTGTGGTGCTGATAACACCAAGCTTGCAGGTTCGATACCCGCATGAGCCACTGTGAGCTGCGCCCACCTTAAAACAACAACAACAAGAAAAGCCAGTATTATAAATAGGTATATGCTGAGAAGTCTTCCCCTTTCCTGGTGACTGCATACCCCACCTCGCTACTGTGCTCGTAGATGTAAAAGTTTTATTAGTTGCTGGTATATCCTTTTAGCGTTTCTTTATGCAAATGTAAACAAGTCTGAAAAAACATTCTTATTTCTGCCTCTTTCTTATAACATAAGATGGCATATATTAACACCGTTTTGTACCCAATGTAGTCTTGGATAATTTTTCTGCTGGAGTCTGTAGAGATCTTCCTTGTTCTTTTGTATAGCTGTAGTATTCTCCATTTGTTGATCCCAGCCTTTTGAACACAAGGCAGGGTGTTCTCAGCTCGGAAGACGTGGGAATGCTTTGCTAAACTGTTTAAATTTCATGGGGCACCAAGGAGCAAGGGGGTGATGAGATAGATTTATTTTTGAAAGATTTCTTACATAAATGAGAAGCTGCCTACAGCACAGCCTGCCTGGACATGTAGCCCCACCTGGATATCAGGGCACATACACTGCCACCCTAGTGGCTGGGGACAGCCCTTCCGTGAAACAAGTTCCAGCATATCTCTGGCCTTGCTGCCTGCAGCCCTGGGCCCCTGCTTTTTATACATCTTCCCTATGTTATGCCTGCAAAGTTTTTATAGAGCTTCCTGTGTCTTGGGTGCAGAAAGCACAGGTAGTCTTAATGCGTCACCCTGGGCTACTTCCCCACTGATTGTGCAAGAGTTCAAGACGTTCACAGGTGATACTTAAAGTGTTCCCAGGCCTCTAGTATGCCCTGGGAAAGCTTGCTGTCAGGGCTGTTACTGACTTAAATGCCTTTGAAAGAGGGCTCGAGTCAGCACTCCTTTTCTCTGAGATAGGGGATTCTCCCAGAGGATAATGCCTGTGGGAATAACTTTGGTCCTTGAAATAGAGGCATTTGCTCTTAAGATCATGTGATCATGCTTGGTAAAACATGACTGGCTTCTAAGAGGTTGTGTAGTTTCCAAAAACACAGCCCCCTCAAATGCATATGGCCACCAGTCAGCTGCCTTTGTGTTGACTAAGGTCTATGGCTTTGGGCTTTCCCAATTTTGCAGTGTTGGTTCCATCCTATTCTAGTGCCTTGACATTCACCTTATCTTTCCAAAGGATTCTTAAGAGACTGTGGCTCATAAGGGTAGCAGGTACCATATTGTCTCCTGGATGAAAAATACGTGTAGTCAGAGAAATTGGCTATAAGCAGAGTCTTAGGCCATTAGACAACCCAGAGATCAGATTGATTGGATCACAGCCCCAGAAAGAATCTGGGAGACCTTTTAAGTTCTACAACTTCAGAGCAGTCAAATGGCCTAAAGTCACGTACCCAATTACATCGCAGCAGAGCTAGGACTGGGATCCAGGCCTCTTGCCTTCTAGCCCGGGTCCCGTTCTACTGGGTTAGTGCTTTCCAGTGTGGAGCCCATAGATGTTAATAGATAGTATGTAAAAAAGAGTTCCATGGTCAAGTAAGTTCAGCAAATATTGGCTTAAAGAAAATTAAATGGGTTTACTTATGACAGGACTTCTCAGAGCCTTTAAAACACCATTGTTTATTGTGATCCTACAACAGGGAAGAACCCTTTTGTGGTGGAACATCTGTGGAGCACACAGTTAAGTCCCCACTTAACGCTGTCAGTAGGTTATGTGACTTTAGCAAAACAACATATAATGAAACCAATTTTATCACGGACGAATTAATATAAACAAGAGTCAAGTTCCGACATCATATTCCTGGTCACAAAAACATCACTCAATTTCTCAATCAAGACCCCAAATACTTGTAATATTAAATATTGAAATAAATGTGAGCTATACATATGTTTTAAGAAAGATTAACAGAAACAAGTTAAAATAATTCTTTTCCAACCTGTGTATTCCAGTTCAGGGTAGCCAGGGGCTGGAGCCTATTCTGGCAGCTCTGGGGGCAAGGTGGGATCCACCCTGGACAGGCCGCCCTTCCATCGCAGGGCACACTCACACACAGCCACACTCACTTACACTGGGACAATTTAGACACACTAGTTCAATTCACGTGCACATCTTGGGGATATGGGTGGAGGGAAAACAGAGCACCCAGAGAAAACCTATACAGACATCTGGAGAATGTGCGAATTCCACACAGACAGGGGCCCTGGTGGGAATCAATTTTTTTTTTCTCGTCAATGTTATAACGAAAGGACATTGAACGAAACAATGTTATTCGAGGACCTGCCATATTTTGACAGGCACGATATACTGCCATGTTGCCCCAAAAATAAGACCGAGCTGGACAATTAGCTCTAATGCGTCTTTTGGAGCAAAAGTTAATATAAGACCCAGTATTATATTATACCCGGTCTTATAGTAAACTAAGACCCAGTATTATTATATTATATTATAATGTTATATAAGGACTGGTCTTATATTATAGTAAAATAAGACCGGATCTTATATTAATTTTTGCTCCAAAAGACGCATTAGAGCTGATTGTCCGGCTAGGTCTTATTTGCGGGGAAACATGGTGGTTCTTCTCTTAAATAAGTTCAAGAGTTTATTAAAGAGGTACCATGTTGGAAATGAACGTGCTGTCCCAGCTGTATGAAGAGAGTGAAGACCTGCGGATGGATGCAGCTGCCTGGCAAGAGTGACCTTCTGCAGATGGAAGTAGGCAGCGGGCCCCAGGAGCCACCCCGGAAACCCTCCTGCAGTGGGGCCCTGCCACAGCTCCAGGAGGAAGTCCCGGCCAATGGCGCAGCCAGAAGGGGAATGAGGCCTTGCTAGTCAGCCTGGCCCCCCGGAGCAGCACGGCCACATCTGCCACATCGCAGGCCCTGACTTCAGAGTGAGGAGGGTGAGGAATTTGATTCCTGGGAGGATGACCGACTACGATTCTCCTATCCGGAAGAGGAGCAACTCAGCTGAGTGGTGCAGGCCACAGAGCATCCGCAGTCCTTGAAGAAGCACAAGATGTTTCTGAGAACACCCAGAGCAAGGGAAATAGCCCTGGATGGCAGTTTTCAGATGTATTGAGAAGACACTGTCTGATCAGTTGGCTTTTATTGAAGAGCTTTTTTTCACTTATGGTTGTCAATCGTCTGGCGGAAGAACTAGGCTGTGATGAGATGACTGGTAGACAATAGTCATTAATAAATGCAGTTAACAGAGGAAGAAACTACTTAAGGAGAGACCCAACATTCCACTGTCTCTTGGGTTTATTCCAAATACTTCTGTGCTAATGACAAACTTGATTTTCAAAAAAAATTTTGTTTTTGTTTTGCAGAATAGAATAGGGCAGTGCCTGTACAGTTGTGAAAAAGGAAGAAAAAACTGTTAAAAAGGAACTTCGTACCATCAAAACCTGTTTTCAGGAATGTCCTGAAACACGTACAGCTTTGACTTTGATTCTGATTATTTTCTTTGCATTGAGGAAAATTACTTTCCTATTACACTGTACGGGATGGTTTTGCAAGAATAAGTCATGACCAAGACAAACTGCTAGTACAGGAGCCCACTGATACTAATTACATGAGAAAAAAGTAACTAATGTACCTATTCAACTTAGGACAAGAGATATCTGAGTTATCTGGATTGAAAGCCTATTAAGAAACCTTTGAAGATTCCACTTTGTGGTATGTCCAAGCCATGGTTATCAAAGGCTCAATTTTTACTGTCTGATAAATTGAGTATTCTTAATGTCCCAGGACGATAAGCAAACCCAAAAAGGCAATACGTATCTTGTGTGCTATATCTTAAAATGTTTCCAAGAGCATCTGAAATTTTGTTTGTACACATATCTTGATCATTTATAAAGCTACTATGATCTGTAATTCAAGAAAATTCATTGTCTTGACCATTTTAAAATGTCAAAAATGAAAAAGTCCTTAGCAAATTTTCAAATTTAGACATTAAAATGTATGTGAAAGTACAGAGAAAAACTATTTTTAACATCCTTATATACTAGATAAATTTTCTGTATTACTTGCTCTCTTTCATTTAACTTTACAGGCAAAAGACCGGTTGAATTTCGTAACGTAAGAACTGTTAAGTGAAAATTGTTGAACAAAAGGAAAGCCCTACATTTAAAAACGACTTTATGAACAATTATGCCATTAATCTTTAAAGGTTTTAAATCTGTTCAGAAATCCACCTCAGTATCTCAGGTTTCCCTGTTTCCTCCTCTAATTAAGCTTATTATTGGTTATTGGTTATGCACCAACATTCGATATAATAAAATTTCTTGTTCTGTGAAGAAAAATAAAGTTTTTAAAAGTTAAATTCATGGGTGATGGAACTATGACTTTTGTTTAGGAAACATTGAGAGGTTCAGCTTATATTTCTGGCCTATTGAGGACAACATAGTGGAAGCTGCCGTACCTGACTGGAATGACTGATTATTGGGATATCCCAAAATTGCATTGGTCTTTACCGTGTTTCCCCGAAAATAAGACCTAGCCGGACCATCAGCTCTAATGCGTCTTTTGGAGCAAAAATTAATATAAGACCTGGTCTTATTTTACTATAATATAATACCAGGTATAATATAATATAATACAATACAATATAATATAATACCAGGTCTTATATTAATTTTTGCTCCAAAAGATGCATTAGAGCTGAGGTCCGGCTAGGTCTTATTTTTGGGGAAACACGGTATAACCAATTTTGTTTTGTTTTGATTCCCTGTTGTGGTTACTTTGAAGGCACTTTACTTCTGTAACTGGTGAGACACACAGAGGAAAGTCTGGTGGCATTTCCTGGTGGAATATCCACTCTGATGATGAGCCCAAACTTAATAACAGGCTGTATTCCAGAAGTTCTTGATCTTTTGGGGGACGTGACTCTCTTGGGGTGGGGGGGTCTTACGAAAAAATGTTACAACCCCCTTGTGCCAGAAAATGAATATTCATAATAAAATCAGCATAAAATTTTGGGATATTCTTGCACCCTGTGAAGCTCAATAAATCATTGGCCTAGATTCATTACCTTCAAGGAGAATGTTCTAAAAACAAAACACACACACGTGCACTCACACATACACAACACAAGAAACGGTGGTAAGACTAAATTGCCCCTCAGGAGTTATTTTCTTTCTTTTGAATTCTTGGTTGTTGAAGGGTGCCTTGTTGCCTACTAGTTCCTGTTTCAATGCTGGCTTGCTCAGTTGTGCTGAAGGGCTGCGGATCGTGTTGCTTTAAATGCAGAGTTTGGGGATTTCCTAGAGCTGCTTTAAAATGTCAGTCCTTGTTTTTCTTTCTGGAAGTTGCCCTTTTTGCAAAGGAAGGAAGGGAGGGAGGAAGGAAGGGAGGAAGGGGAGAGAGAGAGAGGGGGAGAGAGAGAGAGAATGGAAGGAACGCTGAAGGACAAGATGTGTTCAAGGAACCATATGGAAAAGGAAGGCAGCTGCACATACATGGTAGTAGGAAGCGATACTATAGCAGTCTGTAATGCGGCTGGAGCCAGACCTCTTCTCTTCCCTGGGCCTCAGTTTTCCATCTGTATTCTGAGCAAGTTGGCCTCAGTAGGCCATTTCCCAGGACCTTCTTCTATCTCAGACCTTCCATGGGGCTAACTTCATTTTTATTATAAATATTTAATAATAAAAAGCAATGTCTCTCTTGGCTTCCTCCTGTTCTCTTCTTATTTTCCACTACTTTTATTTCTTTTTGCCCAAAGTAAATAGAGGTTTGATTGGTTCCCTTCATTAACTACCTTTTCTTTTCCTCTGCCCAGCTTTGACCTCTGGAGCCTGTCCTCCACCCCTTTCCAGCCTTCGCTGGTTGTGCTTCCTTGGAGATCAGGCTCTCCATCTCAATCCATGACCATCCATTCATCTTATTTTTTAGCATGAAGAGTCCCTCATTTCCACACCAGGCTTCTTGGGCTCTACTGCTTTGTTTGGGTGGCAAGCAGCAATTGCGACACAGATCGGAGGAAGGCATAATGGTAGCTTGTGTTTGTCCAGGGCTCACTGGAGAACAGAGGATGAATTACGAGAAGTGGGAGGCCTTGCTGAGTACCCAATGTTCCAGAAGAATGCAAATAAAACCCCCAGAGATACAATCAGAGGAGTTCTTCTCTACCTTGACTCTACAGAACTAAGTAGATGGAAGGTGTGACAACTAGTGAGCACTGGAAGGCATGGGGCTGAATGGTCCCGTGATTGCACAATTCAGAGGAGCTGGAGTGTTCACAGGCTGAAAACTCAGGCTCTGTGTTAGATTTATGGGCTTTTGGGGAGAAGACGAACTCTCCCCAAGAAGATGAACTCTGCTGGAGTTCCTCAACCCTAACTGAGCTTGTTTCTAAATCCTAAGGTAAAAGGAGTGATTTGGTAGGAGAAAGGCAAATGTACCCAAGAAAACCCCTCAAAACTTGAATTGGGGAAGTAAAACCTCATCAGCCTTTCTTGGTGTATACTATTTTAAAATGTTGCATTTGCTTCTTTGTGCTATGCTCCACCTTACTCTATGTTCTTTACTCTAGGAAAGAGGTTCTTGAAAGTGCCCCATCAACAGCTTCTAAACACCATGCAAAGCCTCCCCCCCCCCCGCACCATTCCCCTCCTTCCTCACTTCCAGGCCTTGAAATGGACTCATCTGATAGCTGGAGGCTCTGGGGACCAGAAGTAGCCTTAGATATTTAACTTTTATTCAAGAGACTTGGGATTGAGTGGCAGAAATTATCTAGCCCAGGCCTGGGTGTGAAAAGGTCTGGACTCCCCCTGTCAACATGTGCAACAGCAGCACACTGAGAACTCATTTACATTTTGGCTCTGCTACCAACCAGCTGTGTGGCTTTGGGCGACTCTGGGTCTCTGATTCTCCATTTGTAAAATGAAGGGTTTGGACTAGTGATTCCCACATTTCCTTTTATCATAAAAGTCCCTTGATTACCAGTGACGTACTTTAGCCTCATTTGCCTCCTCTTTAAAGCAGAGAGAGTAATATCTGCTTTTCTACTTCATAGGGAGGGGGCGAACGTGCTCAATAAGCCTTAAAACACAACACAAATGTTAGCTAGCATCATTATCATCATTAGACTTCTTTATTCAGTTCTCTTTCTTCAGAGCAAGTTTCATGTCTTTTACCATTTGTGTAAGGAGTCATTCAGTGCCTTACAGGAACTCCTAAAAATTCAGTCCTTGGTCTGAGGAAACAGGATGTCAGCTCAGGTAAATGAAGTTGTTGTAAATGACAGTAGCATTTGAAAGTTCTTTGGAAGGAAGTGGGCTAAGACCTCTCTCAGTCCTCAAACGGAGATGGCCTCTTCTGGCCTCAGTGCTTAGTACAGAACTCGGGTTCTCAAATGCGGCTTTGCCTAAACAACGAAAAGGCCTTGGAGAGTTCCAAGGACAATAGTAATTTGAGGTGCTTATCTTTTGCCTAGCATCTGTGCATTTCCAAGTAATTTACCCACATTGACTCATTAGCACTCCCAACCCTACATCAACTTTCTTTGCTTTCACCTTTGGGTTGAAGGGATGTGATATTCTCTGAGCTTTGAATTCAGAGAAAGCCCTTGAGTTGAGAGTGACAGCCCTTCTGCCCACACTTGGTGGAATTCTCCTCTGCCACTGGTGGCAAACCCTCTCTTGTCCCACACTACCACCACTCTGGTAGTGCCATGTCAGTGCCTTGCCTACCATCACATGGTGTCAGAACTCGATTGGCTCCTTAAGGACTACCTGCCGTGGCTAACTCCTTCTTTCACAGTGCAAGAAATTGAAGCATTCAGTTGACCCAGAGAGGGGAAGTGAAATGCCCAAAGCAACACAGTTAGTTAGGGACATAATAACTTAAGAGGCAACAACTAGAAACTATCCTCCATCTTCACCCATATACACCCTAACAAACCAAACATTCTTTTCTTTGTATTCCTCTGGGCATCTCAATAGTGCTTAATCCTGAGAGGTATGGGGTGCAGGGAAGACATTATGCATGTCTGTCACACAGCATGCAGTTTCCATTGCCACCTCTGAAGAGCTATCTCATCCTGGACAACACTAGTGTCCCTTCTTCTCCTAAACTGGAATGGGTCATTCTTTTTTTTTTTTAAACTTTTATTTGTGAGTGTGTTTTTCTAGGAACCATCAGCTCCAAGTCAAGTAGTTGTTTCAATCTAGTTGTGGAGGGCGTAGCTCACACTGGCCCATGTGGGGATTGAAATGGCAACCCTGGTGTTACGAGCATCGCGCTCTAACCAACTGAGCTAACCTGCCGCCCCTGGAATGGGTTATTCTTAAGGGAAATGGAAATTGTAATTCCATCATTCTGGGTAGAATGAGTTAAGGCAGGGGTGTCCAAACTGTGGCCCGCGGGCCAACTGCGGTCCGCAATACATTTTTTATTGGCCCGCAGCAAATTCCAAAAATATATTTAGTTTACTTAAATAAACCAGGTGAGGCAATACGTACTTCACCTCGAGTGAGTGGCCCGGCTGTTTGTGTATTTTACTGCATATGGCCCTTGGTAAAAAACGTTGAAAAAAGTTTGGACACCCCTCAGTTAAGGAGAAGGGCTCTCTCCTTTTCTCTCACCCAGCAGCTAAATTAATATAAGCCCATAGGCACAGGGCTTCAGGAAATAGAAAATCAATTTGTGAGCAATTATAATGTGAAATGAAAATGTACGTTGTGGCTCAGAAGCCTGGGCAGACATTACCTACCATAAGGTAGAATATAATGATACCTTTGGCCAAAAACAAAGCTTAATCAGCTCTGTACTTTTCCCAGAACAGGCATACAATAAATATTTGGAAATTGATTTGGTGGGCAAACATTCTTCTCACTTGGATACTTTTCCATTTGCAAGCTTATTTTTTAAAAAATTTTTTATTCTATTTTAGTGTTTAGGAAAGGGGCAGGTGGCCAGTGTTCAATACAGCTGGAAGGAATGTTAGTGATAGTGGCTGTCATCTATATTTTCCAAACTAATTTCTAAGTAACATTGATTCTGCGTATCTTGGAAAAAAAGGGGGGTTCTGTATAAATAAGTTGGGGAAACGCTACTTAGCTTCCTACTCTGGTTCCAGAAGATTCTTAAGGCACATTAGCTTATTAAAGAAACTGAGAAGAGTTGGGGGAAAAGCAGTTTTAACTTTGTTAAAACAATTTCCAAGTCGATTTGATTATGGAACAGTCTCTCCCCATTTTTCTTATGATATCCGTTAAAGTTCAACAAAATTCACGTTCTTTAGAAAATACCTTGGGAATTACTAATTGAACCCAATTTCTGAATTTTACTGGTGAAAAAAACAGAGGTCCTGAGAGGGGCTGAACTTCTTACAGGTAATTAGTGGGGGAGCTAGGACTAGAATCCCATTTCCTGACTGCCTGGTCAACTACACCCAACTAGAGGGGCATTCCCTAAGGTGGGTTCTGGGATGCCAGTCATCATGTGTAGTCCTCGAGAAAATGGTTAAAAAGGATATGAACATTTTACTCCACAGTGAGTCCTTTTGGGGCAATTTGGTAAAAGATAGAGGTTGTTTCAGGTGCTTTAAAAATGGGTAATTGTATCCTACTCTTTTGTTATTGCACAGATCTTAGGGTGCCTGCCCATTGCAGCCTGGATATTCCATAGGTGCTTAATAAATGAGTAAATGAAAGAACCTAGCAGGGGTCAGAGGAGGTTGGAGGCTGGGAGGAAAAAGGAAAGGGTCAGCAACTGAGAAGGAGTGTGAAAAGGAAAAAAGTGGAAAAAGAGAGGGGTGGATGAAAAAAAAGGAACCAGTAGTCACTGATCAGCAGAGAATAGTTGAGCCCTGGCAGAGAAAGGGAAGGAGATAGCAGCTGCAGGTGATTGAAAAACAAAACTGAGTGACCAGGAAACTTTGCTTTCAGAAAGTAAGAGTGACTCATGAGGCTAATTCAGATGCTGACCATGCCAGGAGTCACCTGCCCGGAGATGGGGATGAGCACCAACTGCTGAGAACCACTGTGAACTCAGCTCAAGCTGTACTTCCTTCACGGGTATAATACATGTGCAAGGCGTCTTCTTAAGCACTACAACAATAACAGATGAGTAAGACCCAGGTCTTGCCGTCAACAAGGTGACAGTCTAACAGAGAGAAGAGCTAGGACGGGGACTCAGATAACATAATGCCAAGTAGAATGTAATCAGTGCCCCCCGAGGTACAACGAGGCAATACTGTGAGGATTCAGGAGACAGGAAGATCACATCAAATCACCAGGCTAAAAAGGCCTAGGTGGAGAGCCATGAGGCATGGAGAGGATTGGATCAGGCGATGATGGGAGATAGGAGGAGAGACATTTCAAGGTGATATAATAAAGAACCATCAAGAGGTGGGGAAGCATATGGTACAGTGAGTGGTCCAAGTGGGTTCCAGCCAAGGGTGCGTGGGGGCTGGGAGGGGTGTGGATAGACGTGGCCTGGAGGTTATACTGAGGGGCCCTGAATGCTTGGCTGAGGTACTCACGCTCCAGGCAGGCAATGGGAAGCTAGTGAATTTTGTGTGTGTGTGTGTGTGTGTGTGTGTGCAGAGAAATAATATTAGAGATGATTCCCAGGAAGGTTGACTGGGCAGAAGCTCGCCTGGTCCAGGGGGAAGGCAGTTTGGTTCTGGAGAGACCAACAGACTATTCAGGTGTTGCATATCAGATGACTGTTAAATATTGATCGAGTCTTCTTAAAGCACAGAGACAGCAGAAGGTTCTGGTCATTACCTCAGGGGATAGGGAACTAGGAAGAATGAGAGGAAAATACTAGCTAAGGAGAACACAGCCATGAGGAAAAGACAGAACGGCCACGGGAGGCAGAAATTTCCATAAGGAAATTATAGTCATGGTTGAGAAACCCAGCCTTGGAGTCAGGTGTGTGTGAATTTGAAGCCCTGTGGCCTGATTAGTTATGATTGGTAAAGGGACTTCAAAGAGTTTTTGAGTGTTTCCTCATCTATGAAATGGGAGTGATTTCCGTCTCAAACGGTTGACAGCATTTGCTGAGATAGTCCCTAACATGGAGTTTGCACACTGTAGGAACCAAGAAGTGATCAGGAGCCAGCTAGAGAAGGAATTGTCAAGATTAAGCGTATTCCCGACGAGTGTCCCGATTTGGAGGCAGGGAACCTCAGGAAGCCCAAAGCCTTTACTTTACTTTAGCAGAGTTTGCTGACTGCCGTGTGAAGGGAATAGGTGAGCATGTCAAGGGAGTCTCAGCCTAGTTTCCACCCCCAGGAACTGCCCTTTCGCCCACGCTTCCATCCCACCGCGCCTCCCCGGCTCCCCCTACTCGGGCTGCCGGCCCAGCTCCCACTCCCGCGAATCCGGGGAGCCAGATGCGCATGCGCCTTCCTGCGCCCCTGCCCAGCTGTCCACGTTTCACTTCCCTCCCTTTTCCTCCGCAGCTCCCGCTCTACCTCCACGATTGGCCAGCCGACCTCCTCTCCTCGGCCAATAAACGCCGACCTCTCGCCCCCGTGTTACTGGGTAGAACAAAACAAAAACAAACAGAGCGAGAGGGGCAGAGACTCTCAGAGGCGGCGTAGAGGCTGAGGACTGGGGTTAGGCCGGTGGACCAGGGACTTGGGCGAACGGCGGCGGCGGCGGTCCGAGGGGTCAGTACCTGCGGCGCGGCTCGCACGCTGGGGAGGACTGCGCCCTCTCCCCAAGCCCCGGTCTCTCCTCGGAGCCAGACGCACGTTGGGGGGGGGAGGGGGCGTGGAGGCCGTGGCCCCGGCTGGCCAGGTCCAGGTCCGCGGGCGGGGGTCCGGCCCCCTCCTTCGAGCCCCGCAGGCCCAGCCGCGTCGGCCCCAACGCCCCGGGCTACGGAGAACCGGCCCCGGTTCCCTCCTTCTAGGCTCGGGCCCGGAGCGCGGCGGCGCGGGCCCGCCTCCGCCCGGACCCCCTCCCCGCTTAGCCGGGCGCGCGGGGCGCCCCTCGGCGAGGGTCTCCTCCTCGTCCCCGCGAAGGCCAAGGTTTCATTTTTATTTGGGGTGGGGGACGTCGGGAGGCGCGTTTCTGGCCTGACTGAAATCTTGCGAGGAAGGTTTGCGCCCGCCCCGCCCCCCTGGCTTCCTTGGGGGCCCACTGAAGAGGCGCCCCCCGGCCGGGCCTGCCCAGACCCAGACCCAGGCCCTGCGCCTGCCGGTGTCCTGGAGCCCAGGCCCGGCCCAACACCCCCCGAGGGCCGGTCGGGCCTGCGTCGGCGGCGGGGAAGCGGGCCCGGCCGCTACGGATGGGGCCGCGCGCGCTCCGGCGGGCGCTGCGAGGCGGACACGTGCCCGCCGCTCGGCCCTGCGCTAACTTCGCCGCGCCCCTCCTCCGGCAAAGGATTGTCTTTTTCTAGTTTAAATGAAATCTCCCCGAGAAAACAAAGACAGGAAGGGAGCCCCCTTTCTGTGAGATGCATGCTGTGTCTGCTGCATTTGTCAATTTGGTGCTGCAGTGTACACAGTGAGGGTTTTTAATTTCTTTTTACAAGAGCTTCAGAAGGGTCTGCGGCGTCAGTATCGCCGGTCTCCGGGTGTCCTTGAGACAACTGGCTACAGAGCCAGCAACGGTGTACTATCTACAATAGATGATTAAAACGATTAAAAATGCAGCTTCGTTTGTGGGGTGGGGGAACCCCTGCCTGTTGTTACTTGTGTTTTCACTGTTGAGTTGTAGTTATTTTGGCTTTCTTGCGAATGTAAGGCTTTTTAGGAAACCACCGTATACTTTTTTTTTAAAAAAGGAACCACTGCAGATACGTTCTAAATGTAATTATTGGTATTTATGTCCTTAACTTTCCCTCATTATAAGTTTATTAAATTCCTTAATATTTCAGCAGGCATCTTTGAATTATATTTTGATTTTTTTTTCTGTTGTAGTAATAAGAAAAATAGTTGCTAGGAGTGCATTAAATAAATGACACTGATATTTTCTGTAGTGCTCAATTTTGAATCATTGTGGTTAAATAATTTCAGTTGATTTTAAGTTGCTAATTAACTGTGATTGTAACCCTGGATGAATACAAATAATTTTCTAGTTAACATGGGGACTAACCTTGACTCCAAAAATTGTCAGAGCGTTTATCAGGTATATTTCAGGAAATAGATTTTTGGGGGGTTGGGGGAGGATGAGGCTTTTTAAGGGAATGGTGTGGCTGTTGAATACTTCTGATTGAATGTTTCTGTGAAACTTTTGAGAAATGAGAACAATGTTTAATTTCAGCCTTAATTTTGTCTAACTTATGTATAGTTTTGTTTTCTTATTGCAAATTAATTTTGTCGTTTAGTATGAAGGATGTGGAATTTAGATTTTTTTGCTTTACATTTTCTGAAGTTTGGGGCAAAAATTTTAAGGGTTGTTAAGTAAACTAGATAAAAACCCCCCTACTTTGAAGCAAGTTAAAATATGGAACATACCTTTATCATTATCTAAACTCTTAAAACTTCTGTGATGCTCTCAAGTGTAACTGAGTTCTTGATTGCGTTATCATTGCCTGAAGACACAGATGGCTATTTTATGATTACTTAATAAAAACAAACTTGGTGAGTTATAGGTAATAGTCATTACCTGGTCATTTTCTTCGCCCAACTGAATGCCTTCTGTATAATAGTTTAAAATAAATGTTATTTTTAATGTTTGGGAAGCAGTATATAAAAATTTTATATAAACAGTAGGAGTCTTATGTTTTCATAAGCTTTTCTCTGTTAACCTTAAAAAGAATCTTCCTGTGGGATACTAAAATCTTGTATTGAACTTGTGCAAACAGACCTGGATCTAGAAGGTCTAGGTTTTTAATTCTGGTTTTTCCACTGAGCAGCTGAGTCTCTGGACAGATCACCTACCTTCTCTGAATCTGTTTTGTGTGCACGGTGGGGTACCTAGCTCAAGATTGTTCTGAGAGGTACATGAAATAATGCATGTAAAATTCATTTTGAATTATAAAGGGCTTTGTAAACCAGTTATAATCACTTCATTTCCTTTATTAGCTAGGTTCTGCAGAAGTATTTTCTCAAAAGATTATACTTGCATCAAGTATGAACTTTTTAATGTAACTGTAGTGTAAAAAACTCATACACACATTATATAACCTTTTCACTTCACTGTAATTGAAATGAAATAGATAGGGCATTTTCAGCCATGGAGGACTCTCAATGTTGAGGTTTGCCAACTATTTGTTCATATACCTAGGTGCATATGTTTCTAAGGTTATTTCCCCCCCCAAATCCAGAGTTGGTGCAAATTGTGACTCTATATAAATATCTTTCAATATCATATGTCTGTTTATTCTGAACAGAATTAGAGTGATGTCACCATTTTGTTAATTTCTGAAGCAGTTTGGTAGCATTTTAGTAGACCAAGGATTACCGTATTTTGCCATGTATAATGCACACTTTTTTTGCCCTAATTTGTGAGGGAAAAATAAGGATGCACGTTGTACAAGTGTAGTACTAATTCTGTATCTGTATAAATGTTTTTAAAAATTCTTTTATGCTTATAAGTTAAAAGTGTAACTCTAGAAATCAATAACAATAACTGTATGAAAATAATCGGTTTTGTTGAACTTAAGACGAACTTGCAATGACGAAGAGTTCTTGGCCTTCTATGATGGATAAATATCATACATTTGTTACTGGTACATAAAATTTCTTGTACCTTGTATCTGTTCTTGTGTTTTGTAATTATTTGTTGCATACAATTTCTTGTACTATAATGTTTAAAAATAAATGCTGAAATTCCTTTATAATACAGAAAACAAGTACCTAAAGGTAAACAAATAAAAATTTGAATTAAAAAAATTAAAACGAAAGATTTTTTTTCCCCCTGAAAGTTTGGGCCAAAAACCTGGGTGCACATTATACACAGGAGTGCATTATACATGGCAAAATATGGTATGCCATATTAAAAAGTTTATCATTTTAACATAAGGTGTGTTTATTTTTTACAAAATAGTATCCTTTTCTGGAGGAAAGGGCTATGAACTTATGTTAAAATAGTACATATTGAATTTAAAAGTGAGGGAGGGACTCAAACTGAGTTTGAGTTGAGGACTCCTGAGTTTGAGTCCTCAGGAGGGACACCTTTGAGTCCCAGGAGGCATCATATATAATAATTCTAAAATGACATCTAACAGTTGGTTATGTTCTATGAGAAAGAGGTACTTTTCTGTAGTTCATTAGTCATTTTCATTAATTTGTACATATAAAGAGACGAGCACACTGCCAGTGAAATGATTGTAAATGACTGCAAGGACTTATATCTAACCTATATGACTTAAATAGATAAATACTTAAGTATTATAAACCACTATTTGAAAAATACTTCCAGAGAGATTCTGAAATCATATTTGGTATACCTTCTAGAGATAGTTCTCCTGAAAATATATTTTGATAGTCTTTGTTTCAAATAACATTGGATTTATAGCACAAATTATTTAAAAGGTAACTGATTTCATCAAAACCTTCCAGCATTAATAATATTTAAGCCATTTTGAAACCGAAGTCTAAAATATTTAGATGCTAATGTCATTGTACTTATTCCTTTTTAAAATAGGTAAGGTTTTTTTTTTAAAAAAAAAGGAATAGATTTTTCAGATTTCAAAAATAATACTCTTGTTATGGAAAACACCAATTTAAAAAATTTCTCCCCATCTCAAAGTCTTAAAGCAGTAATTATAGATACCTAGGTGGTGAAGTGGCAGATAGGTCTGCCTTCAGATATGTTCTAGTGTGAAAAATAACACAATTGTGATACTCTTGATTAACCAAAACTGTGTTGTTTGCATTTTGTAGTACTCATAATTCATTGGTAGCAAACTATCCAATATTTATGTATATCAATTTAATTATGAGGCCTGTTATTCCTAAAAAATTTGGAGTGTGTATATACTCAAGTAACTTGAAATAAACATGTATAGCAATATCTTTTAATTCCAACTTAAAGGGGTAATATGGCACATCCAGAAATGTAGGCTTTTTTTGGATACTGATAAATTTCTCAAGAAGATTGAAACCAAATATTAAAGCTGTGTTTCAAAGTAAAGTGAACTCTTTAAAAAAAAATAGAATTATGTGATGATTTTTTAAATTATTTTTTTTTACAGTGTGGTTAAGTAAATTGAATTTACCTTAATTATATCAATTTGGAAAATACTGACACTTTTTTTCTTTTTAAAGAAATAGATACCAAAGGAAGACTTCCATTTAGTAATTTAATCAGTGCAAGTGAAATTAAGAAACAATGGATGTAGAAAATGAGCAGATACTGAATGTAAACCCCACAGGTAAGTATTAATATCTTGAACCTTAACTGTCTAATGAGCAAGTTTTAGGCCATACCAAATTTTGTGAAGGCATGATATTAAAACCGTCTTTTAAGAATTGTCTTATTTGTGCTAGAAGAAAATAGATTCATCTTATGTATAAAATCAAGTTTGTGATTCTTATTTTAATAGAAATTCATTACATGTCCTTATTTTTCTGCCTATCCTTTGACATTCCATACATTCTTATTCTCCACTATTTGTAATAAACTGTATCGTGCAGAATGTAGAATAGTGCACCTGCTCATTAATATTTTCACGAGTTAGTGATTTCTACAAGATAAACTATTATCAGTATCTTTGCTATCTTTCCTAACTAGTAATTTATATTTTATCAATTACTTATGGGTATTTTCTCTTAGTTTTCCATAATGCTTAAGTAGCACATTATTAATCATAAAGATGGTTTTTGAAATAGATGTCCAAATTCTAATTAACGTCAGACAACTTAAAATGTAATTTTAGCTTTCAGAATAATCTTTATAGAGAGTTCATTAGGATTTTGAGATATTCTGAATAGTGAGAGGTTTTCTTCCCAGTACTGCCTTAAAAATCTTGTAGTTCTTCAATACTTGGATGGCCCTAAGACAGACCTTCTTTGCAATAAATTCTTCCTGTAACAAATATCCTAGTCAGATAGACTAGTGTACTAATTCTAACTGCTACTCTTACCAGCTTTGTTACTTTGGGGAAGTAAGTTATTTGCTATGACCTTCATTTTCCTCATGTTTAAAACTGAGGTATAAGTATCTTCTCTCTAGGATTATTGTTGGGATTAAGTAAGATATAGTGCATGTGTCCATAGCACATGTTACGTATGTAACAAATGAAAATGTGCTAATATTATTAATTCTAATTCTGCCACTCAATGACCAGTACTTGAAAATGTGGTAATATAAGTTGGATTGGTGACTAATGAGATGTCAGAGAATTCAGAAAAAGGGAATTAGTACACAGAAAAATTTGAATTCGCCACATTCTGTCCTCAGGTTATTTTTTTAATTTGGTTTTCTGAAAGTCAGATCAGTAGTGGTTATGGAACCCCAAAACTTAGGTGAGTATGAATAGCAAAATATAAAAGAGCAATTGCTATAAAAAAAATACGGATTGAAAATTATAAGGTCTAATATGTGAGGTATGACAATTAAGTTCACGAACTCATCCTAGAAAAAGTGCTACATACCTCATTGCTGAATATCACTACAGTCACCTTTGAAGTACTCCCCTTAGGAAGCTATGCACTGATCGCCAGCACCTAGTCCACCCTTCAAAGCAATTTTGGAACTCTGGAATGGCCATCACAGCTGTCGTCGTATTATCCTTGATGTCCTGAATGTCATCAAAATGTCTTCCTTTCAATATTTCCTTTATCTTCGGGGAAAGAAAGATGTCATTGGGGGCCAGATCAAGTGGGGACGGAGGGTGTTCCAATACAGTTATTTGTTTACTGGCTAAAAACTCCCTCACAGACAGTGCCGTGTGAGCTGGTGCATTGTCGTGATGCAAGAGCCATGAATTGTTGGTGAAAAGGTCAGGTAGTTTTCGTCTAACTTTTTCACACAGCCTTTTCAGCACTTCCACATAGTAAACTTGGTTAACTGTCCAGTTGGTACAAATTCATAATGAATAATCCCTCTGATATCAAAAAAGGTTAGCAACAGCGTTGCAATAAGTTTGTGAACTTAATTGTCAGATCTATAAAATATGCCTAGATATGTCTACTGCTGCAGATGTATAAAAATGTATTTGAAAAGACTAGAATAGAAAAGAAACTTAAATGTGGGAAATGTTTAATTTGAATACTTTAGTGCTCCAAGGGAAAATTTAAAGCATTTTAGTATACTTCTAAGTCCTTTGTCTTCTGGATGAGTTTGGTGGTTCACTTTAATTATAGCATAATGAAAAGCAGTATGTTACAGGTAGATGTTTAATGTTTTCTTCAACCACCCACTCTTAATTGAAACTCCATCTAATTTGAGGACTGGTCTTTCCTTCTTCCTCTTATTCTGCTTTTCTCTGTTTATATTCAGTCTCTTGCTCATCCTGTCTCTTTAGCTGATACCACTCTGTTGTACTCTAGCTTTGTATTTTCTATAATTATAGTAATGGGAGATTCCAGTATGGGTTTGAATACTGACCACAATCCATTTTAGACATGTAACATTTCTGTGAAACATCTTCATCTGTAAAATGAGGATGAGCATCTTCATTATAGAGCTTTATGAGGATTATAGACCATGCATGCAAAGTGCCTAGGGTATAGAAGCTGGTGTCTAGTAGGTAATAGTGATGGTAATGACAGAAGTACTACTGCTACGACTACTACTAGTGGTAGTTATAGTAGTTCAGTTATGATGATGGTTATAATGATATTACAAACACCCTCCTAACACTGGCTTCCTTTCCTAGTCTAAAATCTTGAAGATATCGTTAACACTTTTCTTGGCCCATTTTGTTTCAAAACTCTTTATTTTTTCAATAAAAGTGTCATTTTCTTATTTACTCTGGTTACTACCCTGTGCCCTTTCCAGTTAGTTTGTGTCTGAATTACTGCAACATTTTCTTAGCTAATCTCCCACTTTATACTTTCTCTTTTTTCTAAAACCATGTTTCCCCAAAAATAAGACCTAGCTGTCCTATCAGCTCTAATGTGTCTTTTGGAGCAAAAATTAATATAAGACCCGATTGTATATTATAGTAAAAGAAGACCGGGTCTTGTATAAATTTTTGCTCCAAAAGACGCATTAGAGCTGATGGTCCGGCTAGGTCTTATTTTCAGGGAAACACTGTATATTCTGTATTCTTCACCAAACAAATTCCCACTACTAGGTCAGTAGGTCAGTAATGGTCACATACTAACATGTCATGATTCCCTGCCAATTATACCAAGTCCGAGCTCTGGCCATTTGAATGTGGGAGTGGTCAGCAATTCTGGTGACATAAGCGGGGGCAAGATCATGAAGGACCTTAAGCTACAATGTAATGAGTTGACACTTTATTTTGACCTAATGGGAATACCTTGAAATGGTTTTCAATGGGGGCATGTTTTAGAAAATTAGTCTCCATGTAGTTTTGGTGAATGGTTTGAAGACAGAAGGCATGGATACTAATACTTAGAGACTAATGAAGTCATTTGACTCTATTTAATGTTTTTTGATTACTTTTTGTCAAGAATTGTAAAGATTTTAACACATCTGTGCTTTTTAAAGGTTGATTTAAATTTTTTTTAGTTTCAACATATTGTGGTAAAACATGTTAAAGAACATGCATATAGACTTGACACATCCTAATTACATTTAGGAATATTTAAAATCATCTGAGGGATTCAACTCTGACTTGAGTTAGAGCCATAATGAAGAAAACTCTGGCCTAGTGAGAACTAATTTAGTAGCTTTCTGACTTAAAAAGTTTTCAGGCCGGCCCGGTGGCTCAGACGGTTAGAGCTCCGTGCTCCTAACTCCGAAGGCTGCCTGTTCGATTCCCACATGGGCCAGTGGGCTCTCAACCACAAGGTTGCCAGTTCAATTCCTCAAGTCCCACAAGGGATGGTGGGCTCCGCCCCCTGCAACTAAGATTGAACAGGGCACCTTGAGCTGAGCTGCCGCTGAGCTCCCGGATGGCTCAGTTGGTTGGAGTGCGTCCTCTCAACCACAAGGTTGCCGGTTTGACTCCCACAAGGGATGGTGGGCTGTGCCCCCTGCAAATAGAAAACCGCAACTGGACCTGGAGCTGAGCTGCGCCCTCCACAACTAAGACTGAAAGGACAACAACTTGAAGCTGAACGGCACCCTCCACAACTAAGATTGAAAGGACAACAACTTGACTTGGAAAAAAGTCCTGGAAGTACACACTGTTCCCCAATAAAGTCCTGTTCCCCTTCCCCAATAAAATCTTTAAAAAAAAAAAAAAAAAAAAAGTTTTCAGAGCAAAGCCAAGTGTCTGTGTCATTTGATCTCCACAGACATTTGAGTCGATAGTATGAGGAATACTTGGTGCTGAAGATACAAAGAAGTGCATTTCCTCTTTTGAGTCTTATTTGGAAAAGCAAGACTATCTAAAAAGAAATAAAGTAATTTCTGTGGTGTGGTTAATGAGGAGTGTGTGAGCATTAGTGTTGTTATGGCTAGAATTGTTAGGAAAGTTTTCATAAAGGAAATAGGACTTGAGCTTTAGACTTGAGCCTAAAGGATTTTGGTAACTGAAAAGAGCAGGGAGGCTGACATTCTGAACAGGCAACCATTGGGAACTCCAAATACATTGCTGTCTTTTAGGGGATAATATACAAATCTTACATAAGCTGGAAGATGATTAAGTAGTATGAGACAATTTTGGAGAGATGAATTAGGACTTGGAGATGATGGCTTTGAAAGCAAGCTTTGCTTTTGAAAGCAGTGAACAGTTCAGTAATCATATGGGATCACTTATTTGCCAAATGCCTTTTAAGGCTCTTCAGATTAGTAATATTCCCTAAGTATCTGTAACTAATCATGAGATATGTTTGGCAAGTTTAAATACTTTCAGCCATAGTTTCCTTATCTGTATAAATGATGTAATAGTTCTCACACTTGTGGGTAAATGACAAAGTGCCAACCAACACAGTGCTTGATAATAATAGTCGGCATTGTATAAATATTAGTTTATCTCCCTTCTCTCAAGATCCTTAGTCTTTTCTTACTATCTCCAACTGCTTAACTCTCTTAGGTCATAGAAGTCTAAACATTTTTATATTTGGTATTTATGTTAATACAGATTTTAGGATCTAAATACATGAGATAACATGCTTTCAGTAAATTTAGTTCATTAACATTCAGTGCCTTAGTTTACTTTTCCATGATAAAGTGAAAAGTAATCTTGTCTAGTCATTTATTAGATTGAACTGTATGAAATTGCCAATATGTGACCATTACTGACCTATAAAAATGGTAATTTCATGTGATTCAATTTAATATAATTTACGGCTATAACTGGTATAATGAGATGGTTAAAATACTTACAATTTTCTTTCTTTATTTTCCTCTTTAAGATCCTGATAACTTAAGCGACTCTCTCTTTTCTGGCGATGAAGAAAATGCTGGGACTGAGGATATAAAGAACGAGATAAATGGAAATTGGATTTCAGCATCCTCCATTAATGAAGCTAGAATTAATGCCAAGGCAAAAAGGCGACTACGGAAAAACTCATCCCGGGACTCTGGCAGAGGC
This sequence comes from Rhinolophus ferrumequinum, assembly GCF_004115265.2. Classification (NCBI taxonomy): domain Eukaryota; kingdom Metazoa; phylum Chordata; class Mammalia; order Chiroptera; family Rhinolophidae; genus Rhinolophus; species Rhinolophus ferrumequinum. The sequence goes on along the minus strand of NC_046299.1, from coordinate 16,469,430 downwards.
GATTCAGTCAGTGATAATGGAAGTGAAGCCCTTAGAAGTGGAGTAACTGTACCAACCAGTCCAAAGGGAAGGTTGCTAGATAGGCGGTCCAGATCTGGGAAAGGAAGGGGACTACCAAAGAAAGGTTGGTATATACCATATCCAAAGAAATAAATGGAAACAAATGTTGTCTGGTTCTTGTACTACAATTTCCTTCTTCTAGGAATGAGAGAAATTTAAACAATGAAAACAAGGTTTGTGATTTGTATTTAGTTTTACATAGTAATAATCTGAGGATCATCCCACTTTTTAAGTTGAGCCTTTCTTTATTGTTCGAAAAGATTTAGTTTTCTTGAGCAGAATTTTATTATTTCCAGCAAAGTACACACCGATGTTTTGTACATCGGTTATGAATTGTGCATATACTCTTTAACTTTGTTTGAAAGAAATAAGGTCGGAAATTTCATCATATGTATTGTTTACTGAATCTAATTATGTCTATTGTGAAGAATACATGATAAATATAAATTTGGTAATATTTGGATCAGAATTTTAATGATTTCATAGATCTGGTTATGAATTCTCTTTAGCTCTATTTACTTTGGGTACTGGAGTGGAATGGTCTGTTTCACTGTTGTATCTCCAGTGCCTGGAGTACTGACTAGCAATGTAGGTACTTAAATATTTGTTGAATGAGGGGTCTGTCAGCTTTTGTCGGTAGTAGGATTTTGCTACTATTTAGAGATTTCACCAGCTTCTGAATGGTGGGAGCTTCAATTTCTAGTCTAGGATTTATGTAAAATGTTTTTGTGATCTGTCCAAAATTGTTTTTCTTATTGAATAGCTCTACAGCCATTGGTTGGATCAAAATTGAACCTAGTTCTCAGATTCTGTTTTGCTCTGGTGGCAAGGATTATACTCTAGGTGGTATAAAATAAAAACATTGGTGATACTGTCAACTTCTTTAAAAATAATTCAATATATTGAGCCTTATAAAAACATTTCAATAAGTTTATGTAGAAAAGCAACTTTGAAAGTTGGAATTGTTAAACTTCTTTTGGTTGGCTTGTATATAGATGTAGAGAGAGATAATGCTGTTAATGCTTAAATAACAGTTATTTGTAAATATTGCTAGTTGCAAAGTATAGTTTAGTGTATACTTTTATATCGAATGAGTATTTGACCTTAAAACATTAGATGGTGGTTACGGTGCTTCTTTGTTAAATAATTTTCTCCTTTGTTAAATTTTCTATGCCATATCTTACTGGCTCAACATATTTCTTTTTTGTTTTGATCTCAAGAAATGTCAAATAAAATTTAGAGCTAAACTGTAATATCACCTGCTTTGAGGTCCCTGATATAGCTATTTTTCTGATTTTTTTGTTTTTGTTTTTTGCTTTTATTTTAAAGCAGCTGCCTTTTTAGTTTTAACTTTATAAGCTATTTCAGCTTGATGTTTTTAAAGTAAATTATAAAATATATAATATAATTACTGAATAAGCAATGATCTGAATAAAAAGAAGTTTAAAGTATAACTTGCAGCTGGGAAAAAAGTAACATAGAAATTAAAAGAGTTTTTTAGCTATTATTTTAATTGACATTGGAACTTCTAGAGTTATTTCAGATTGTAATTAAGATCTATTGAACTATGAACTTTGTGCCCTTACTTTGTCAATTCTAAACTTTTACAGGTGGTGCAGGAGGCAAAGGTGTCTGGGGGACACCTGGGCAGGTATATGATGTGGAGGAGGTGGATGTGAAAGATCCTAACTATGATGATGACCAGGTATCAGTGTTTTTTTTTTTGTTTTAATATATATTACTGAAAAACTTTTTTGATCTCATGTTTATAGTTTATTCATATGTTTGTCAAATCATATACTCTGTATCTGTAACTTGTCAAGTCATGTATGATTATATAGTGCATATATAAACTAATGTGCACATATATATATAACTTATGATTTTATTTATATGTATATATACACGCACATTAGTATATGTATGTAAGTTATATATACACTCAGTATCTTCAGACCTTAGGTTAATTTTGGATTAGGAAACCAAGTTAATTAATAGTAACGTATGCATAACTTTCAGTTGGTTTCTGAAGTGAGTCAAAAGTGGATCTTTGCAAGTTCACTTAGGATTATCAAGTTGAGTATTTTTCAGTAAATTCTTTTGCGTTAATAAGTTTCTATAGTAATGAGAATTAAGAAGAACATTCTTTTGAACATCGTAAAAGAGTTATAGATATTAAGCTCTTTTTAAATATTACTGTTTAGGATGATAACTATGGTAAATTTGAAATGTGGATCTTTTTTCTAGCAACAGTGCTGATGAGAAAGTAAATTTTTAATAGACTTTACAATGAATTTATGTGTACTTATCTTTTTACTGGAAAATTTCTAACTTTTATAATAGTAGAATAGTATAATGAACCTGCTTGTATTCATCTTCCAGCTTTACCAACTTCAATAATTAAGAACTCATGGCCAATCTTATTTGATTCTTTACCTCCATTTACTCTTCCTGTTATGTCTGTTCCTTCTCACCCCACATAGCCCTGGATAAATTACTATCTGTATAAAATAAGATGTGGTGATGAAAATTTTAGTCAGGATATATGAAGGTATATATCAGATTGTTTTTATTGTGTATGCACTTAACTATTTTAGCTAATAGTCAGACATGGGAATATTTCTAAAAGAACGTGAAAAACATATTTTAAAACCAGTAGGATTCAAATACTGTAGAATCTTTGCTAAATATTCTAATTTTAATACAGTCTTTCAAGTGTATGTTGTTAGACTGAAGCCAGTCACAAGTTGCATATAAACATTTCAGGGCTTTTTTTGCAGAGGAGGCGGGGATAGAAGATTAATGGAGATTAATTTTACTTCTTTTTGAAATTTCAGTTTTATAGTTCTTTTCCTTAGGGAATTTTTAGTCACTGCAACCTAGATTTTTTGTTACAGACTTTTATTATGGTAATACTAATCATGGAAGCTTTGGTTCCTGCTTCATTTTTTTCAAAAGTGAAGTTTTAATGAAAGGACTAGGTATGATAGGAAGCTATCTTAAAGCTTTTTGGTCACTGAAAGATTGGTTTTGTGAGAGCTATAAAGAATTAACAGAAGAATGGGGGATTGGGAGCAAGTCATATATTTGTTGTGGTTAGGGATTCCAATCTATAGATTTATTGTATTCAGAACAGAGACAAATTCCATTTTTCTATAATGTAAGTGATCAAACCATGTAGTAAGTTTTCTCGCCCTGAATTGGGGTTACTAACCAGTTGAAATATAAAATTCTAAAACAATTTCAGTTTATCCGAATATTTTGTTCTTTAATTTGTAACTCTTTCTCCTCGCCCCACCACATTCCCCACCCCGCAGGAGAACTGTGTTTATGAAACTGTAGTTTTGCCTTTGGATGAAACGGCATTTGAGAAGACTTTAACACCAATCATACAGGAATATTTTGAGCACGGAGATACTAATGAAGTTGCGGTAGGTTTAAAGTTGCAAGTATAATTTATTTCATTTAGGAGAGAAAACACTATTAAAAGCCAAACATCATGTCTAGAGTGATCTTGGATTGCTGAGTAAGTTTAAGTATTTTCTTTTGCATAAATGAATTTCTAACTAAGAAATGGAGTAAAATGTCGTAAGTTTGGACCAGTTCTTACCTGTTTTGGATCAGATGAGGGCTATGTGCCATTTCCTTCCTTGAAAAATGGCGCAACACAAGATTTTGATAATTTTTATAATTATAACATTTTTATTATTGATAGTTTATAAAATACAATTTTAACAATTTCAAGACATTTATGGAACTTCTGAAGCCTCTTCAGGGATTCTTGTTAAAAATGCCTGACTTGGTTCCATTTTTTTGACATTAGATTTGGTGCTCAGGGTTAGGATAAAATTTGTCTTTGTACTTTGTCCAAAAAAAAGAACACAAAGATTTCGAAAGGAATGTGTGTGAAAGCAAGAGAACAAGTGTGATAATTTGTTACAGTAATCATTTACTATATTATGAATTGTTCATAAAGTAAATCTAAAAAGGTAAAATAAAATTATTGGTCTATTTATTAGGATTACTGACTTAAAGTAATAAAATTGCAATGCTTTAGAAGACTTACAATTTAGATTATTTTAATTCAGACTGGCCTTTCTTGGTTTGTCTGATTACATGAGGTTTGATATCTTTGGATTTGTACAATTTGAATATAAAACAAATATTTGTTCAGTGCATACCATGTAGAGAAATTTGTAATAGGTGATTCCTGCTCTTTTGAAGCTCAGTGAAGTGAGGGAAATGATATATAAACATTATTAAAATATAACATGAAACATTCTATTATATAGGAAGAATTTAACTAAGACCTATGGAGGCAGAGACTTTTGAAATCTTACTACCTAGCATGGGACCAATAGTATGCTATGTGTTTATTAAGTGAGTAGTAGTATGAGCAGACTGTTATGGAAGCATAAAATGGAGAGTAATGTAAGAGATGATTCTGAGCTGTCTAACGATGGTTAGGAGTTTGCCAGGGTAGGTAGGTTTTCTGGGAAGGAGGAATATTGTGTTTACAGGTAATGAATTAGCTGTTCAAGCATCGTCCAGGAAGATGAAATTGAATGGGAGGAGACTACTAACAAGGGCACAAGTTAGGTGCCTGAGAAAATAGTGCTGGCACCCTCTTAGTAGTATACCACGATTTAAATAGTCTGAGAAAACGTTAGTCTAAAGGAAGGTACTGTAAGTAACTTAGAATTTAGCCTGGAGGGTCAAACTGCTATATTCCACTTCCAACTTGGCCACTCAAGCTGTGTGCCCTTGGCAAAGACTTAATTTTTCTGTGCTTTGTGTATGATGAGTATGGTGATAATCTCTCCCTCAGAGGGTTGTTTTGTGTATTATATAAAATAAAGTGGCTGTTAATAATGCCTAATACATTATAAGTGGTCAATAAGTAATAGCTGCTGCTATTATATTTTTAATAGGAAAGTGAGCTTTATCCCAGTATTTAAAACAATAATTCCACTTAAAAACAATGATGTAAGAGCTCATATTAAATTTAATATGAAAGTATAAATTTTTATATGAAGAGAAAGCTCTGAAGAAAAGTAGAATATAAACAGCTTATGATGTGAAGTAAATCTCTAAATGCTCATAAAACAATATTCCTAGAACTATAAATAGATAAGGTCAGAGGGTTAGTTATCTTCTAACAACAAACTTAGTAATATGTGTTAAATAAACTATTTTAGGTGTAATTCACATTCTTGGTTGAGTGATGTTCAGACAGTTAAAGCTTGACAAAGTGGGTTCCTATGAAATTTATGTGCAGAGTAAGATGTTTTTATCCAATCTCTCAAAATATGACTGCTTCTCTGATCATTTTCAAAGTGGGGGGAGAAGGATAGATAAATAAAGTCTTGATTTATTTAGAAAAAATAAAGTATATTGACTATTGACATACTTTTTTTTTGAGTAGGAAATGCTAAGAGATTTAAACCTTGGTGAAATGAAAAGTGGAGTACCAGTGTTGGCAGTGTCCTTGGCATTGGAGGGAAAGGCTAGTCATAGAGAAATGACATCTAAGTTGCTTTCTGACCTTTGTGGGACAGTAATGAGCACAAATGATGTAGAGAAATCATTTGATAAATTGTTGAAAGATCTACCTGAATTAGCATTGGATACTCCTAGAGCACCACAGGTTTGTATGACTTTCTTTTGTTCATTCTCTTGCCCCCACTACCCTTCCAACTATAGAAATAATACATGCTCCTAAGAAATTTTAGTAGATGAGAGAGGAAAATAGGGTGCATATTTCCTACCATACAAAGATAGCCCTCTAACATTTTATTGTCTTTTTCCCTAGTTGTTCTTTTTTTTACCCCCAAACATAGTTTTCATGATACTATAGTTTTATATCCTGCTTCACCTTCTTCCCATGCTCTGTATGCTTTTAGGTCATAATTTTTTGCTGTATGTGTATTCTGTTATATGTAATTAAGCTGTTTTATGAGCTAGGATTTGTAAAATGTAGATTGTTATAATTGAAGATTAAATTTGCTTAACTAATGTTTATTATAAAAATAATCGTAAATAAGTCTGTTCCTTTTTGTAGCTTTGTGGGGAAATAATTAGAAAATTCGTGGTTTATACTTCTGTTTAGATTCTGTCCTCAGAGCCTTATACTTTTATTAAATTTAACACATGCTGACACTGTAATATGACTTTCTGGTTTGAAATTGAAAATATGTGACATTATTGCTGTCTACCTGACCAAACTTTTAAATCAAGATAGGAGCACTTTACTTAAACATTAATTTAGGAATAAAGTATAGGTAGGTTAATTCCTAAATGCTGTTTGTATTATACTTTCTATGGCAGACAATAGTCTATGTAAGGTTTGATTGATCTGTGATTCAAACATGGACTTTTTTTTCTTTTAATACCAATATCCATACTATTAAAAAATTGTTACATAAGTTCATATTCATTATAGAATTAAAAAAAAATAAAAGCCAAAACAAAAAGGCCAGCAAATATAATCACTATTAGCATTTTGGTGTTAAATCTTCCATTCTACTTTTTGTGGGTATATGTCAGTGTACAGTTTTTCATATTCTTACATTTTTTTTGTTTTAATAAAAAATGGACATTGCACATTGAACGTGCTATTTTGTAATTGATTTTTCTTATACCATAAAATGTAAATATGTGGTAAATGTATTTCCCTGTGACCATATAGTGTACCATCTTATGTATGTATCATTTAAGCAAACCTTTGTTGTTGGACACTACTTTCCAGTTTTTATAATAATGCTGTGAATATTTATATTTTCAAATAAATATTTCTACACAAACTTTTCTAAGATAAATTCCTTTAATCAAACAATTTTTTGAGAAAACCAGTCTTATTTTGTTTCAGTAGAGAGGTGTCTCTTGACTTTAAGTCATTGACTTAACAAGTGTTTTTGATCACATACTCTGTTCCAAGCAGTGTGCAAGGTGTTGTGGATTCAGTAGTGAGCAAAACATATGTGACCCCGCCTCTTTCTGATGGTACTTAATTTGAAGGTTAAGATGTGAGCGTGTATGCCAAGCATAACTAGTAGGTGCTAAATAGATATTTTAAAAAATATTCCAACATGTCTTAGGTATTGAGTGTAGTTCAGCCAATTTTCATCATTTGTATATTTAGTAATTGTGTCCTATAAAGGTTTATTTTGGTTTTTTAATATAGCTTTTTTGTTCTTATTACAGTTGGTGGGCCAGTTTATTGCAAGAGCTGTTGGAGATGGAATTTTATGTAATACCTATATTGATAGTTATAAAGGAACTGTAGATTGTGTACAGGCTAGGTAAGTAAATCCATTTTCCTACTTAGAATTTCAAAATAGGGGAAATTCTACAGGATTCTATTGAAATGACACTTGAATTAATCAAACATTGTGGACAACTATTTGTCATTTGTGTGTATTTTCTACTGTTAAAATTGAGAGATTGTTGGCATGATATAACGGGAAGAGGACAGTACTATAATGCAGAAGTTTGGGTTTTTAGCTAAACCATTAGCTTTCTTCATGTCAAACTACTTTTCTCTGGGCCTCAGTTTCATTATTTATGAAATAAAATGATTGGACTTAGAGTATTCTTTAAGTCCCGTCCAGATTTTAACATTCTGCAATATTCTAATAAGATGAATAATATTAACAAAGGAGCCCAATTTTTTTGTTTATCTGTTATAGAAATCTTAAGAAATAATGTTTTCCAGTCTTGTTCTTTGGTGTAATTAATTGTAAGCTAAATGTGATATTTGGGAGTTATGCTGTATGATTCTTTATAACTTCCTGGAAACTTAGATTTGGACTTAGCCATGTCTTAGGTTTACTCAGGTGTAGATGTTAATTTTCTGGGCTTGCTTCTGGGCTACTTTTGGGTAGGCATGGATCTAAGTAAAAGTTTTACGTGAAATGTTCCTTCTCAGTGTTATCACTTATTTTGTAATAACATTAGATTTTTATTGACCAAGGAATGAAAATTATAATAGACTATGAGAATATTAACATGAGAAGCAATTTTTTTTGCTCCCAACTTTTTATTTTGAAAAATAGTTTTTTAAAAGACTTTTCAATTTTAGGTTGCTTTGTGTTATGTGAAAGCTTTTTGTGAATGTGGTTTTTTTTTTTTTTTTTTTTAAACTTTATAATTTGGTCAACCGGAAGCCTGTCCACATGTCAAAATTAAATTTATTTATTTAAGTATTTAATGTTTTCTGTAGAGCTGCTCTGGACAAGGCTACTGTGCTCCTGAGTATGTCTAAAGGTGGAAAGCGCAAAGACAGTGTGTGGGGCTCTGGAGGTGGGCAGCAATCTGTTAATCACCTTGTTAAAGAGGTAACTATTGGGTAGTATCTTTAACTTAATTTTATGTATTCCTCTAGCTGGTATTTTTGTGCACAAAAATTAAGTTTAGTCTTAAAGCTGCAAACAGAAAATTGAATCTTTATATATTTGGCATATATTTGGCTTTGAGTTATATAATTTTTGCTATAAATTATACAATAATTGTATAATTATTAAATTTGTATGGTTTCCCTGACTTAAAAATGGACTGTATTAAAAGGGCTTTCATGAATAATTATAAGAAAGCTGTATATGAAAGAATGCATGTAGTGTTTTTCTTATATTAGTATTTTAAAATGTTCAAATATTATTGAAATAAGACTTATTTCCAGTAAATATCTATTTTTGTATGAGCAATTTGTAACTAGATAGTCTCAGGTTATAAATTATGAATTATGAACACTAGAGTATATCAGAGTGGTAGATTTTTGTAAGGAGGTTCACTACCTATATGCATGCTTTAAAAGAAAAAGTAATTGATTTATTACATTTAAATGCCAGATTTATTTTTTACAGATTTTTTTTGGGGCAGTAAAATGATGTTCTATATCAAGAAACCAAAAGTATTTAATCTCCATATTTGCAGATTTTAAGAAAATTAGAAGATTTATAGTTAATGTGCTTCTGATTTTGGAATACAATCTTAACATGTGACTATTGTTTCAATACTTAATTTGTTAATCATATGTATATCTAGTTTGAGTGTTAAGGAGCTTAAATTACAGTTCGTGCTTTGACCATTTTTGCCTTTATATGTGTTAAGATAGATGAATTGGTGTTTGTAATATCATGATTGTAATAACTTTTAAACAAATCAAAAAATTATTAGAAAAATTGAGTATAAAAACAGTCAAGATACCAGGGCAGTTTGGCAAGAAAATGAAATAAAAGGCACCTAGATTGGAAAGGAAGTAAAACTATCTTTATTCTCAGCTGACATGATCTGTATAGAAAACCAAATGAATCCACATACACACAAAAACAAAACAAGCAAAAAACCAAACTATTAACTATTAATAATAAATGAATTCAGCAAGGTAGGATAAAAGATCAATATACAAAATTCAATTCTACTTCTATACATTAGAATGATCTGAATTCAAATCAAGAAAACAATTATATTTACAATAGCATAAAAAATGATTACAATACTTAGGAATAAATTTAACAAAAAATACAAGTCTTGTACACTGAAAGCTGCAAAACATTGTTGAAAGAAATTAAAGAAGACTTAGCTAGATATCCCATGTTTATGGATTAGAAGATTTAATATTGTTAAGATGATAATACAGAAGGTCCCCAATTTAACGATGATTCGATTTTTTGACTTCATGATGGTGTGAAAGCGATACACATTCAGTAGAAACTGCACTTCGAATTTTGATCTTTTCTTGGACTAGAGAAATAGGCAATAGGATACTTTCTTGTGATGCTGGGCAGTGGCAGTGAGATGATTTTGCCTAACTGTAAGCTAATACAAGATCTGAGCACATTTAAGATAGGCTAGGCTAAACTATGATGTTCTATAGGCTAGGTGTATTAAATGCATTTTGACTTCACAATATTTTTAATTTATGGTGGGTTTATTGGAAAATAACCCCATGCTAAGTCGAGGAGCATCTGTACTCCCCAAAATTAATATTTTGAGAAAACTGCCAAACTATTTTATGGTATATGAATTAACAGAAAATGGTCAAGATACAAATTGAAATAAAACTACCAATATTTGAGTTTGAGGCTGACATTATTTGGATATCCATTTATATTTATATGGAAGGATGAGTTGTACAAAGAGAACTTTTAGAAATGTTTACATGGATTTGAATTTATCGTTCTCAAAAACGCATGGAACCTGATGGTAAACATTTACTACTTTAAGTTACATAACAGTTTAAAAACTAAGTGATACAATTTAAATAATAAATTTATGTATAATTATAGTGAAAATTTTATTCAAATAATATGCTTTAAATATTTACTACTCTAAAGCATAATAGAAATTATCAGGATGTATTCTGTTAATCAAATTTTACTTTACCTTTTATGAAATACATTGTAGAAATACGAAATACGAAGTGGAAGATAGATGAGATTATTTTATTCAGTCAGTTAACATTGAACATCTACTAGGTGCAAAGGTGATTTTAACAGGCAGTGTATAGGTAGGAACATTACTAGTTGAAGTTCTTGTGCTGATAAACTTTTCCTCCTTTTCTCTGGAGTCAGATGTTACTGTACAAATTTGAACAAGAAAGACAAGACTTACCTCTTTAGCTATAACTGGAAGCTGAATTACTTACTGATGAATGTTTTAGATAACGGGTTTCAAATCCTCAGTTGTAGAGAAAAGAGAAACTATATGGAAATCTTCACCCTGTTGTAGTAAAGTCCTGATACCTCATTTTTTGGATCCTAGTGCATTATTAAAGTCTAGTGAGACTTTAATAGGAAGTGAGAGTTTGTGCCACTTTAAAAGTTCATTTTGAGACTTTCAGTTAGTGCCCTCTAGTGGTATTTAAGGAGCATTGAAGAATTCTGGTCACAACTCAAGGTATGTACATCTTAAGTCTACACGTAGATCTCAGTGATTATTAAAGACACACTGAAGCACTGCATTTTCTTCATAGTTATGAACCATTTAAAATTGGGGATTTACTTTTTAATTATGAAAATATTCTGTTATGATAGTGTCATGTCAAGTCTATATGTTCTTAAGACAGCTGTTTGTAACCTGCTATTTCACTATGTAATGAGATGAGTAGTAAATCCTTTAGGCAAAGCACAATTGTTTTAAAATTCAGAAATTCTAACACATGTCAATTTTTGAATTGAATAGATTGATATGCTGCTGAAAGAGTATTTACTCTCTGGAGACATATCTGAAGCTGAACATTGCCTTAAGGAACTGGAAGTACCTCATTTTCACCATGAGCTAGTATATGAAGTAAGATTACTTTGACATGCCAAAGAGAATGATTTAAGTGTTCCTTTTTGTATCGTGGTACTTAATGCTTCTTTAATAATAAACGTCTTTTTAAAAATTCAAGTTAAGAGAGAAAGTTTTAAATTTTTTATAATGATTAGAATTACATATTAGACAAAAGGGATCTGATACATTTTATGAGCAGTCTCATATGAATTAATAACCCAAAATTCATTCATTCGATTTTTAGGCCATTATAATGGTTTTGGAGTCAACTGGAGAAAATACATTTAAGATGATTTTGGATTTATTAAAATCCCTTTGGAAATCTTCTACCATTACTCTAGACCAAATGAAGAGAGTAAGTATAACATTAATTTTGAACAATTTTTAGGCTTATACCTTAAATACGTAATGATTGAATAAAGATTATGAATTGTTAATGAAGTTTTCTTTGAAGTATGTTTAGTAGTATGCCTGTAGGTGTGTTTTTTTCCTAATGGCAATGTTTATGTTTGAACTTTTTTGCAGCCATTTGTTGGAAAGTAACACTTTAATGAGTTTCTTTTTAACCTGTATTTTTAAAAATGTGATTGTGTTCTTCCTCAAGAGTTCTGTTTCTAAGATACGGTAATTTCTATTTTATATCTAGAGAGAAACATGAACTTTTAACAAATTATACTTTATTTAAATTATTCCTATTTAAAATTGTATACATTGTTATTAAAATATTGGTGAGGTTCTTAACTTGCCTTTTATTTTTTTCGAAATGTAGTAAATGTATATAGAGAAGTGATGGGGAAGAAATGTGTCCAATATCTGATGTCTGGAGATGTTTTGAGAGAACAGTTTTAAATTAAAACAGTCTGTAACTACTATCTGGTACATTCTGTAACTACTACCTACTATCTGTATTTTTTAAGATTCAGATGTGACTTCAGTCTTTTACATGGATATTTGGTCTTAAATATAGCTTGATGACAGTGATGAGTTATATGGCATTATGTATTTTGTATGGGCTAACATTTCTGTATATAATTTCACTGTTTTAGGGTTATGAGAGAATTTATAATGAAATTCCAGACATTAATCTGGATGTCCCACATTCATACTCTGTGCTTGAGCGGTTTGTAGAAGAATGTTTTCAGGCTGGAATAATTTCCAAACAACTCAGAGATCTTTGTCCTTCAAGGTACTTTATTACTTTCTTAACATAACACCCTGGCTTAGGTGCTTGGGAAAGCTAAGCTAATTTTCTATCATTCCAGCTCTGTCCAGAAAAATGGTATCTTCCCTGAAGTCACTCAAGAGTCAAAATCATCTAGTTTGAGTTTGTGGAAAAACAAGGACCGAGTTTATTTTGTCCTTTATAAATCCATATAGGACTACCTCACGAAGCCACTGGAAGGGAACTAGTTTTGTGGAGAAGTTCTGTGTATCAGGCTCTGTCCTGAGTAGTTTAAATATTATTTCGGTGTAGATATTATCACCAATAAGATAAGAAAATTGAGGCTTAGGGAGCTGTAATGTTTCTTTTCTAAGGTCACATGGTAGAAGCCAAGGATCATTCCAGATTTTTTCTGGCTTCAAAGAACTAGGCTCATTCCTGTATTCTACATTGCTTCCTTTTGCTTCATAGAATGGAGAATTGGGGCTAATTGGATTTTATCTCACTAGAAAGCATCTGTGTGTGTGTGTGCGCGCGTTGTTGTGATTCTTTGGAGGTATTATATTTGTGCTGCTAGGATCTGACTCTTTAGTAGTTGATGAATTTTTTGTTGTTAAAGCTTATGATGTAATACGAGGTGTGATCAAAAGATATGGTGAATGTTTAAATTAAAAAAAATTAATACAATAAAAGACACACTGCTATTAATCCCCTTCAAAATACTCCCCCTCAGGGATGGCTGGTTAGAGCATGGTGCTGGTAGCACCAAGGTTGCCGGTTCTATCCCCGCATGGACCAATGTGAGTTGCGCCCTCCTTAAAAAAAACAAAACAGAAACTCCCCCTTGCTTTGAACACACTTATCCCATCGTTCTTGCCATTTTCTGAAGTAGTTCTGGAAGTCGTCTTTTGTGAATGTCTTTACTTCATTCTCCATCATGGCAATGCTCTGTCACACATCACTTCTGGTACAGCAATTTCTGTCAAATACAGACATTATGGTGTGTCCTCATCCACCTTATTCATTGGATCTGGCACCGTGGGACTTACAGCTCTTCCCCAAAGTCAAAATGACCATGAAGGAAAAACGTTTTGAATCGATTAAGAACATCGAGACAGCCATGACAGCGCAACTAAAGACACTCACGAAAGAGGACTTCCAGAACTGCTTCAGAAAGTGGCAAGAACAATGAGATAAGTGTTTTCCAAGCGAGGGGGAGTATTTCGAGGGGGATTAATGGCAATGCATCTTTTACTGTAATAAACTTTTTTAAAATTTAAACATTCACTGTATTTTTTGATCACACCTCATAGGTATAAAAGTTTAGTAATAGCTGAACTTCTTATGTGGGTCTGTTTTATGTACATTTTAAATTTTTGTAATTTTTATCAAAAAATTTCTAAGCTTTCTGTATTTTTAAGTGTATTGTGTGTTTTAAATTTCAGAATAATACTTGCTGGTAGTGTTTTTTGCTCTAGAAAGTAGAAGCTATTAAGAGAGAAGAATAAGATAATGGTGGGAGATAGTTGAATGGCTTGGATAAAAATGTTTGAAAAGGTAGATTTCTACTTGGTGATGGCACCCTTTATGTATTGATGTGCCAAGTGGTATACATCAGTAAAAACTTAACTTTGGCAAGACTTCTTGCTACTTACTGCTTTGTTCCCCACCTTGGTCTCCTAATATTGTAGTCTATGACTTTATGTTCATGAAAATATAGCTGGTTTCCATGTAAACTTGGTATGATAATGGGTCAGCACCTTGGCACTAGCTTTTTAAAAAGTTCTTCAGCCTTTGTTCAAAGGTTTAACTGGTTATCTCTATTGTGGCTTTACTCTCAAGTATCAATTGAGGAGATACCTAAACTTTCTGTGTATACCATTGAACTTTGACTTTTTACTGTCTCTCCTTCTGCTTATTTGGGTGAAGTGCACATTTGTGTGTGGTCTCAAATGCCTGCGTATGTTGGTCTAGGGTCAGAATAAGGACTAATTCTGCCCAAGCTCTCCTTCCTACTTATTGCTTTTGGCTGCTGGTCAACTATTCCTCCTGGGTTGTTGTTACTGTATGTAGCTAGGGTGTGGTTACAGTACAGAACAAGGCCGCTTGAGTTTGAAATAGCTGGAATCCCCCAAATGAGGCATAGGCTGGAATTAATTGGATTCTGATTTATTTTTCCATATTCAGGTTACGGCTTTTCTACATCTGAAATGTTTTTTTTTTTTAATTTTAAACATGGCTAGTTTGATAGGTGCTGTAGCTCTAGTTTACATAATTCCAAATTATGTTGTTTCCTATTTCGCTTACTGTTTAGCTTTCAAATAATATTAATAACATAGAAATAAATATTAAATTTCTAAATAGCAAATTTTTCCCTCATTTATATTTTAACTTTTTTATGTAACTCCATGTGGACAATGAACTTATTTCAATAAGCTTTTGTTCAACTAAAAACTGCTGAGATTAGCAGTTCATTTGATATGCCATATCCTAGGATATATAGCAGGGAAAGTCTGTTTGAAAAGATTGAGAGGCATATTGATTTTTTTTTTTAAACAATAAAAACCTTCAAAACTTAATGAGTAACCAGGAAATACCAAGTTTTTAATTTTTAAAATCGACTATAGTCAAAATTTATATCTGTTTTCATGTTTATGTTCTTTGTATTACAGGGGCAGAAAACGTTTTGTAAGTGAAGGAGATGGAGGTCGTCTTAAACCAGAGAGCTACTGAACATAAGAACTCTTGCAGTCTTAGATGTTATAAAAATACATATATCTGAATTGTAAGAGTTGTTAGCACAAGTGTTTTGTTTTTTTTTTTTGTTGTTTTTTTTTTAAAGCACTTGTTTTGGGTACAAGGCATTTCTGAAATTTTATAGACTTACATTTAAGGGGAATTTTTAAAGGAAGTGTTTTCTTTTTCTTTCTTTCTTTTTTTTTTTTGAGGGTATAAAGGAGGGACATAAAACAGAAAAGTAACCACTTCTTAAGTGGAATATTCTCATAAGCTACCTTTTGTAAGTGCCATGTTTATGACCTAATCATTCCAAGTTTTGCATTGATGTCTGACTGCCACTCCTTTCTTTCAAGGACAGTGTTTTTGTAGTAAAATCACTGGTTGATACAAAGCTTTATTTAGGGGGTAAAGTTAAGCTGCTAAAACCCCATGTTGGCTGCTGTTGTTGAAATACTGTGCTTTGGGAGTAAAAAAAAAGTTATTTCTTTGTCTTGAAGAATTTTAAGAAAATGAGTCAGTCATGAGACTTATTCATCTTTCCAGGGAACATACTGATTGGTCTTAAAGACTAGACAGTTAGGTAAATGGTGGCTGGAACATCTATTTTTCTACAAAACTGGAAAAATGAACCTGGTTCTAGAAGAATGTATGACAAAATAAAACGTGTGAAGCAGTGTTGATTCTTTATTGGGAGTACATTTATTTTAGTTTTTTTAAAAACTTATTTCACACAGTAAATTTTAAATCACATAAGGGAGCATATTTGAACCTAGTGAATTTAAACTGTTTCTTACAAACTTTTAAATCCCAAGTACAATAGTAAATAATATCTTTTAGTATTATACTTGGGAAATGCATGCACACTTCCTTATTTTTTGATTTTTATAGCTTAATGAAATTTCTAAAAAACACATTACCTTTCATTATTCTTAAGTTCTATTACTGAATGTTTGCGTTATAAAAAATTATTCTTCAAAGACTCAAAAGTTTTATATTTATTCAGTGTCTGAATAGTAGCTGCCAGTAAATAACAATTATCTAAAGAATGATCACATTTTTAACCTCTTTTACAGATCCTTAATTTCTCAGCAAGGCCCAAGGTCTATGCTAATTTAAATGATCTGTTATTTATTTGACTGCAGCAAACCAATCAAGAATTATATTCAGAATTTACAAAGGTATTCTTAGGAATATACCTATTATAGATTTAAAACCACAAATCGTTCATATTTACCTCATGGGCTCTTTGGAGTCTGTATTACTTGCTATTTTTAGGGTTTTAATTGTGTTTGATACCTAGATAATAAAGGTAGCCAGTAATTTGTTAAGTCCCTAAAATCAGTATAATTAAAAGCTCAGGTGAGGGTTTCTTAAAAATGGAATTTATTTTAAAAAATACAGTTTTGTCATTACTGGTAAGATCAGTTGGTCAGGCAAGATAGCCTTAAACATGACACGACACACAAAATTCATAAGAAAGTTTTACAATTAGGTAATGTAAAAGCCCAGCATGAACACTTAATGCAAGATTAGAATGTATCTTCAAATTCAGTTTTTAGTAAACATGTAAAGATTCTCTGAATATAAAAGTTGCATTTAGTCTCTTGTGCCTAAGGATGTTATGTGTAAAACTGATAGTAATAGGAATGGTGAACAGTAATTTAATTTGTAGTTCTAAAAACTTGGGTAAAAAAACCCCATAAAATTGGCGTTCAAAGTTTTTTAATTACTTCAGTACAAACCAGAGTGTTTAAATTCACAATACAAGTTTCATTAGTCTTGGGTATTTTTATATTGTTTATATGAATACTATCAGTTTTATTAATACATACTACTTTCAGCACACAGACATTAATATATTATTTATTAGCTATTAATAGGAAGGTAGGGTGTTATGAAGAAATGCTAAGTTATCACTCAGTGAGTTATTTGTTGCTGTTCCTTTTCTGCCATTTCTTGTTGGCGAATCGTATCCTGTGCAGCTTGCTGCATTTTCTCCAGTTTTTCCAGAGTCAGAGATTTTAAGGGTAAAAGTTTGGGTTTACACAGCACCATTGTGGTTATATCTTCCACAGACAACTGTCCTAAATTTAAAAAGAAGTAAGAATTAATTTGAGATAATCCAGTTTGGATTTGCAAGTAGAATGAAGGTCTAAAAACTTAATACATTGTTGATGAAAATCTTGTTCTCATAGTTAACCCCTCTAACATTTATTCAATATATATATAAAAAAATCAGCATTTAATACTAGGGAGTTCAAGAGGAAGACAAGTTTTGAACTTTCTACCTATGATTCTAAGCTATCAAGAGACAATTTTTTGTGTCAAATGTTTAATTTAAAAAAAGATCTGGGAGAAATACAAAGTCCCTGAAAATACTTACATAGTAAATAAAATATGTATTCATTTATTATGAATATTCAAATTACTGAATGTTTAATTGAAACCTTCAGCTTTTCTTACTATTGCTTGATTTAGGCTTCTTTTCCCCCACTGTCAGACCTTACTAAATATTATGGTGAACTACACTGCTCTTTTCTCATTGAAAATTTGATCTTGTAATTTACAATCTTGAGTATAACAGGATTTCTAGGTTTGAGAAACTTCTTCATTTGTCTTCCTTTTACTGGGAAAAAGCGATGGATTACTCTTTTACAACCTAGTTTTGAAAGCAGCATAATAGAAATGGACAGTAAATGTGGGTTATAGAACAGAATAAGTTGTCAAATGCTAACAAATACTGTAGACATGCACCACTTAACGATGAGTAGACGATCCGAGAAATGCATTGTTGATTTCATTGTTGTGCACACACGATAGAGTGGTTACACACACCTGTATGGGATAGCCTGCTACCCTTCAAAGTGTACAGCATGTTACTGTACTGAATACTGTAGGCAATTGTAACAATGGTTGTGTATCTAAACATCTAAACGGAACTGCCTATTACTTTTTAGGTCCCTATTATGATCTGGGAGACCTAAAAAAATACTGTTTTATTTGTGATTTAAATACCTTGTTTTGGAAGAACTTCCCGGAATACGGACTTCATTTCTGCCATGTCTGAATTGTTGGATACAGTTTTTGCCTTCAATGAGAAATCAATTATTAGTATTAGTATCACTCAAGAATGAGTTCCCAAAGCATATTGCTTGGGACATTTCCATTGAAGTAAAATCAGAATTTCTATTAAAAAAATGAACTATCCTTGTATAATTTCCCCCTTAATTTCCTGTGGGTCTTTCCATTGAAACTAGGTTGAGATAGTCCACATAAAAGCATCTAAATCTTGGCAACTTTCATTTATCAGTGGTGGTGGTGGTAATTGGAAGACTGCATATTCTAAAATTTTGCCCCTCCTAGTGAAAAATTGGTAAGGCTTGTTTTTTAGCCAGATAATTACATATCAGCTGAGGAAAAACAGGCATTTATAGCAGCCACTTGGGTTATAGTCAAATACTTGGGTTATTATAGATTAAAATAAGACTGGGTCTTATATTAATTTTTGTTCCAAAAGATGCAAAAGATGCATTAGAGCTGATGGTCCAGCTAGGTCTTATTTTTGGGGAAACACGGTAGTTAGGGAAAGGATGAGTTAGTAGGTAAACATTTCCTAACATTCTCACTTCTCTCAATAGCTAACAGCTGGTTTCTACTTTAACCCTATTATAATGACAAAAAACATCCCAAGGAGCAGTTACTGGCCACATAGCTGCAAGTTATAAGGAAGTAACACAAACAGGTGAAACTGGCTCTTGAAGAACAGAAGTGAGGTATGCTTTCAGTTTACTATTTTCCTCAATACAGAGATATACTATATGCTAAAGTACCAGTGAATACCCTCATCTGAGAATTTTGTTAGAATATCCTAGCATATATATATATATACACACACCATCTCTGGCTGATGACATTTGTTCCCAGTGTTATTGACGTGCCAGGTTGCTGCTATGCTATGTATTCAAGGTGTTCTGGATTGTAATTTGTAGCACGATCCCTTTCTGAACAGATGGTTCTCTAGACAGTCCCACCCATTTTGTGGTCTTTCGCCAGACTGATGCAGCCTTACCATGTATCTTGCACAACATCACCAGAGAAGAAAGATTTATTATAAGGCAGTGATGCTGGCTTGGTGCCTGCCTTTACCACCCACTGCAAGTGAGTTGTAATCAAGTGAAGCTGCTTCTGGTCTTAGTTATTCCCACTCCACTACTACTTTGACATTCCTTATAAAAGTTGCCTACTCTTAATCCACCAAGCCTCTTCCTCTCATTCAAATTTCTATTCTGGTACGGCTAAGGTTCTTGAGGAATCTCTATCTGCTTTCCAAAACTTTGTCATCAAAACTGACCTCTATGCTGCTCTGTCCAGCAGTAAACATAAAGTAGGGAATGGACCAAGAATAAATCAACTGTCACTAACTGGAATCTGAGATAAATGCAGTATGCTATTTTCTTAGAATGCACAACTTCTCCTGCCACATTCTTCCCTTCCTGTTACTTAGGCCTGCCAATGGTACCTAGTGATCATTTACCTTTTCCCCCCCAGGTTATGTTGAAGGTTAATAACATTGCAGATCCATGATTAGCCTCAATATAACTAAAATAACATGTAGCCTCTCCATTAAAGATATCACAATGAAAATATTCATTAGGCCTTTACTTGGGCCTGATATGACATGATATGCTACTGAAAGAGAGGATATACGTTATAGATGTTAATAAATGTGAAGGAAATACATAGTAGCTAAGCGTTTTTATATCACCAAAATGCTAAAACAATGGATGAACAAATACTTAACTCTTAGCTGTTTTATAGACTGCAACGCCAGCTGTCTAGAATTCAATTACTATGCTTTCTCTGGTCTGTACCTTTTTTCACATCTAAAATCTGGCCTGAGGAAAGCAATGAAACTTGGTGCTGTACCAAACCTTAGTTCTCTGTTTGAGCTACCATTGTTACTGGAGAGGGTGTGGGGCCAAAGGCCTGGTAGGGAGTGGGCTGGACCTAGTGGGGAAGAGTAGCGCCTTCATATGCCTGGGTGGAGTGTCTGCTTTACTAGGGTTGCTTTCAGTTTACTATCTTGTTCTTACTCCCCCCGTCCCCCCCAAGGCATTGGCAGGAGAGAAACAGGAAGGGAAGGGCTAAAATAAGCATGGTGGTGGTTGGATGGCTGCACTGGCAAGGCTACATTCATTGTCTTGATAACTGCCCAGGGAGACCAGAGTAGGAAGGAGCATTTATTTCCTTCTCCAGGTAGCCTGCCAATAGCCCAACATGGGTATTCTGTCTGGTACATATAACACGCCCTAAGGAATTGTGGCTGCTCCTAAGAATACTTTCTTATTGGTAAGGTCAGATGTGTAACATTGGGGACAGATGGGCCAAAGAAGAAACATACCAGCTATGGCTGAAATTCAGATGTATCACACAACTGCCACATCATTCAATTCAATAAATATGTGTCTACAAAGTGCCAAACAAAACAGACAACAAAAATGTTGCCCTTTTGGAGCTTACAGTTTAGAGTAAGGGGGGAGAAATAATAAAATGCTAGAAGGTAGTAAGTGCTATAGAAAATAAAATAGTTTAAGGGGATTTAGGAGTGCAGGGGATGGTGGTGGGTATTGCAATTGAAATAGGAAAATCATTGTCTCATTAGGAAGGTGAAATCACTGTGGTCTCATTTGGTGTGTTTGTCTTACACCAAATGATTTGGTGTTATGTCTTAAAATTGTAAAAAAGTCAAAAGCTTGATAGTATCCACAGTTAGGGAAGGTATAGGGAAATGGGCACTCTGTTGGGGGTAGGTTTGTTGGTACAGCTCTTTTAGAGGGATATTTTGTAGTTTTTAATATTTTATAATATTTGCTAAAAATATGCACATTTTCTTTGACATAAACATTTTACTTCTAGTAATGAGCTCGAAAGGAACAAAGCACAAGTGTATAAAGATACAGGAATAAGAATGTTCGTTAAAGCACTGCATTGAATAGCAAAATGTTCAGCAATATGACAAAGTTTAAGTTATAGAACAGCCACACAATGGAATACTGTGCCAGATTTTAAAATGAAAGATGGTAAAGGCATATTTTAAGAGAAAACATTAAACTGCAGAAATAAAATTCTTACACTAATAAAACCCAAACTTTCACTGCTTTTAGAATGCAGTGGCAATCATTTTTTGAAGCTCTTGGTCTGGGTAATTGGAAAATAATCTGCTGCTTCCTTTTCCCCCATAGTTTCTTTAGTTTGGAATTTCTCCTAGAGATAATGGTTTTAGATGGATAGTGCATTTCAAAGTCATGACAAAGTAAGCAAACCTGTCATAGCCATTTAAGCTGGATGCCTAAAATTAATCCAGAAGAATCTGCAGGGAAACCAAATCTTTCTCATGAAATATTTTACTAAGCTGTTAGGAGTGAGAGTTGAAAGATACTTAAGTCTAGGAACAATCAATCAATCATACAGATGTTGATAAGTTATCATACAATTTGGACAAATTAAAAATCTCTAGGGTGATTTAGTTTGGTAATCAAAATTATGGGTGTGGGAATGGACAGGAGCACTAACGCATGCTTCTGAACCTTGGAATATGTATCAGTGGTCCTCAAATTTTATGCTTGCAAAAACCCCAGAGATTTTGAAAAACTAGGTGGAACTCCTTGACACATTTCTAAATTGACACGTAAATTTAAGTTTAATAGTTATAAAGGATATAATTACCAGCATATTTAAAAATAACACTAGTCTTTTAAAAATATACACAATGTAATCTAAATATCAGCAACTTGATAGCTACCATCTTCCATTAATTTAAAAAAATGAATGTTTTAATCAGATATTGTATATCTTTTTTCTCCTAGTTCTCTATTTCCATTCCAGTTTATTTTAATGTTATGTATTTTCATGCTTAAACATATTTTAATGATCATCCTACCATATTTTTCTGCTACAAAAATGTTTACAAATTTAAATGACAAATTTTTAAATAAATTTAAAATATTCTGGATTGAGTTACTACAAGTAGTGAAAAATTGATTAAAACAAATTACACAATAACTACTGAACATAAAAAATAAAGTTAATAGCTATATATCCGTTAAGAAGGACAGCTTTGGATGTGAGTACTGGACAGTAAAGATGAGTAGAAAAGGATGCTCTTTTTGGTGACAGGGAATTATTCTTTCAGAGTGGAAAGTAAATGTACTGTAAAAGGAGGAATTTGAGATCAGATGTGCCTGTGCAAACATTTATTTCTTTCATCAAATATACTAAATATCTAATGTGTCAGCCACAGCTAAATGAGGAAGATACAGTGGATAAGAACCAGTTCTTGAAGAATTTGGGAAAGGTGAGATGAGGGAAGAGAGACATGTAAATAAACAGTTACAGTTGAACACAACATACTTTAATAAAAGCATATCTATTGTGCTTTAAACAACCAAAACCATGAATGACTTGGTTCAGGATAGGTGACAGTGGCTGGTCTCTGAAGAAGAATTACTAAATATGATATTGGAACTAGTCCCAGAAGGATGAATGGGGATTTTACTATGAAGAGAAGCAGCTGTGTAACAAAGGGAGGGTGTTCTTGACAAAGTGAAAAATATGTTCAAAGAAAGAAGCAATGGAAAAAAAAGCCCGAGGGAATGGCTAGAGTAGTCTGCGTACTGTGGTGGGACTAGCTAGGTGGAGGCCAGTTCGTGCTCAGCCTTGAATGCCATGCCTCAGAGTTTGAACTTTACATCCTATATACAGGAGGGAGCTAATTGGTGGCTGAGTGGGTACGTGACATGATTCATTTTTTGGAAACCCATTCTAGACAAAAAGGAAAAACAGAAGAGACACTAGAGGCAAGGAGATTAGTAAGCTATAATTGTTTAGGTATGATGATCAGGGTATGGACAAAAGCAGTGATGACAGGCATTATTAAGAGAGGATACAAGAGGTATTCAAGGATATATGAAGTTGAGATTCAAACATCCACTACCACTCCCCTTTCCCCCTGCTCCCAACTCTTTGGGTGATAAGAAAATGACTAAGGATGACTGCGATTTCAAGCTAGCATGTTTGAGTGGATGGTTACAGGTATTAAGTTGGGAACACAGAGGAGGAATAGGTTAGGAAGGAAGGGTGAAGACCACAAATTAGGTTCAGACCAACTGAGTGTAGAAGTCCAGTAGGAAGGTAAAAAGGACCGGAGGCACAGAGTCCGTGGAATAGTAGTATAAGCAATAGAACTGGACATAATCTCCCCTAAGAAGGATGTGGAAAGACGGTAGATGGTAGGGTTGGTGGTTAAGAGTATATAGTGTAGTGGTGGAGAAAAGGATCTGGAGTCAGATTAGTCATTTAAACAGATTAATTTTCTAAGCCTCAGTTTCATCTGTAAAGCTTATAATGGCACTGACTTTAATTCATATAAATGAATTTAATTCATTATAATGGCAATAACATAATTCATATAAATCCATCAGACCAGTCCCTAGCACATGATAAGAGCTCAGTGAATTTCAGTGATTCTTACTGTTGTACCATTACAATGTTGTCATAAAATTAGATTTAGAAAAAAATAAGTATTGACATGTATTAATAAGAGGCTTATTAATAAAACAAAATGAAAAATCTACAGGCAAGCAGAAATACTTTAGAATTCTCTACTCATCCTCCTGACACCCATATTTCCTTAAAAGTTACCTTAAAGGAAGAATAGTTTCAATGTCCACAAATCTACTTTAGCTTCTTTTGTCTAGCATAGTGACTCTTAAATTTTAGTTTGCTTAAGAATAACTAACAGCATAGTGTATTAGTACAAAATCATGAATTTAACTATATAGACATTTGAAGGAATTTCTATAGTAATTTTGAAAATAACTTTTCCCCTAAGAGTTAACTTTGGAATCGAATTACCCATTTACCCACCTCCTAGTGCATCCCCTGATACATACATGTATTATTAAATTTAACAGACTAAAACCAGGTCTAGGAAAAGTGATTTTGTCCAACATCACATAGCTGGTAAAAACAGGATTTGAACTCATGTCTGCCTGACTCCAAGGCCTGGTTTCTTCAGTTTTCTTTATGTTGTATTTGTAGGAATGGCCTGAAGACCCCAAAAGCATTTAGTATGGCGCCTCACTGGAGGAACACATTTAAGATGTTAGATTAAGAGTAACATGATGTACAGAAGCCAATGAAGGTTAAAGTAACATAATCTTCAATTTCTACTGAAATGGGCAGTTTTGAAGCTACTAATGACCTTTGCAAAGTAGGATGTACATAAAATGTGAGTCAAATAGTAAAGCTCATGTTAAAAATGTAAGTGCAGCATACTGTCTAAAGTACTGTATTTTTTTTTTCTCTTTAGTTTGAGAATTGTGTCACAATCAAACTAATGTATGGCTCTAAACAGCATGTGGTTTTTCTTTCTCACACACACTCGCTCCTTAATTTGACGATTCAGCATTCCAGTTGCCATATTTGATACCATCCTGAAAGAAATCTCTTAGCAGGAAAAAATACCTCTTTTTGTCTGTAGATTTTGTTTACAGCATTATTTTTAAAAGAAGATGCCACTGGAACTTTCAAATCTCAATCTTAATTAGAAATATGCAACACTTTAAAACCTTACAAGTTTTGTATTTTGTTTTCCCCCACAGATCAGCTTATATGAGAACATGATGAGATGAAGATCATGGGTTAAATAGCTGAACAGGACTATTAGCTTTAGATTTCATCTAACCATCTGGAAAATGTAGGCCATAGTCACACAGGGGGCAGACACAGAAGGGGAATAGATTACTAAAATCCAAATTCAATTCCTGGTAACTCAAAGCATATACATGTAGATCAGAAATATCAAAATGAAAACATACTGGGGGTGCCAGAGCCAAGACGTGGTTTCTAAAAATGCTCAGGACAGGATTTGGATGTTTTAAAAACTATCTAGGTCATACCAAAGTCTCCTTAGTACCTTTTAATCTTTGCTGTGGGCCTCAAGGAGCCATTCTGTTGGTCAATGTAGTTATCTCCTGTGTCTGCCACTCCTAACTAGCCATTAGCTCTTCATAATTTTTTATCCCTCCATTAATTTACCTAAAATTTATCAGCTTATCCTAATTTTTAAAAGTTGAAATTAAATTCTAGGATGCCCAGTATTTTAAATAAGTTGTGACAGTAAAATCCAATATATAATTCAAAACAGAAGCTTGTACTGGAGGTTTTTTTTTTCATTTTTTTCTAATTTATTTTATGTTTATACTTCAAATGGGGTACAACTTGTATTCTGTCTCTACTGCTGTGTGACCTTGAATACATATCTTAATCAATTGGAGGTTTGGTTTTCTCATACAGAACTGTTTAGTATCTATTCTGAGTTACAAAGTTCAAGTGAAAAGTGGATGTGAAAGTGCTTAGAAATACAGTGTGAAACTTATTATTTCAGGTCTAATTATCATATTGCTATAATTAAGGACTTGTTCTAGATTTCCCATCAAGTACCTTCCAACCTAAAGTTCCTTTGAATCCTCATCAGCACCATGGTACCTATGACAGCACGATCTATTTAAAGGCTTTTGTTTCAAAAACCTGTTTTATTTTCAAGAGCATGTGCTGTCAAATTGTGTTCTTAAATATATTTTTAAAAATATAGTAAAGCAAATCTATTTTATGATGTAATTGAAGGTTGAGAAAATATGGATTGTTTTTAAGTTGGTGGCAAAGAGTAAAAAACCTTTAAAATTGTAATCAAGGGAATAGAAGCTTAGTGGATATAAGAATCTATCTTGAATTTCTGATGGAGGTGATAAGTGACTCACTGCCTTACTAAACAAGTAAATGCACCTGAAATGTGGCAAAAAGGAAGCACTGCTAAAGCATTGTGAGATTCTTGGCCAAAGTACCAATCATGTTTTCATGTAAGAGACAGAGGTCATAAACTGGTGGCCTTTGGTTCTATCTAGTTAAATGTTTTGCTGGCTTACTAAATGTTTAAAAAAAGTATTTGAACCGATGTTTAAAAATCAGGAGATTTCATATAAAGTCCAAATTTCAGCTCTTCTTGACAAATCGGGCAACATAGGCCCACGTTCCCCCATGGTAAAATTTGGCTAGAGCTGGGAAGTGATGCCCCATTTAGATGAGCGCAGGGAGATCTCCAGTTTCCAGTACTGCATATTGTTTCCCTTTACCTGTCCAGCTACTACAGGCACTTGGCTTTGCAACTTAAGTAAAATAACAGAGCCAGTGCAACCGATTACAGGCCAAAGTGTCCTATTTTATCATTAATAGGCATTAAGAAGCAAAAATACAGTCTCTGGGAACTGAGGGAAACACCAGAGGCAATCCTGTTTTTATGTAAAGAACTGGATGTTTTTCTTTCGTGAATATTTAATAAGTTAGTTCTTTTTAAGTAAATTCAATCTGGCTAGTGCAGGTTGTGGATGGGGGTAGCAAGGATGGTAGGAAAATGGCAAAAAAATTTATCTTTTATCTAAGACTTCTTGTGGACTAATAGATGAGATTTCAAATGCATTTTAGAATTCTGAATGTAAACTAACATGAGAAAAAGGTGAAAGAGCCCCAAAAGAAAGTGTTTTTCAGCAGACACTACGTAGTAATGCTCACTCTAAGTTGCTGCCCACGTGCTAGCAGAGTGCCTAATTTGGATTGATAATGTTTTGCTATCTGGCATCTGCTGGTAGAAGAATGTTGCAGCATGTTCAATTTGGCTAATTAATCCAGACTCATGTGAATAAAATGTGTGGTGTCAGCTTCTGGAATGTGCCTAGGCCTAAGAACAGGAACTGTTCTTAGGTGAACTTGGATGATGGTCTCCTTCAGTAGCAGACACTACTATTAAGTTAGTAGAATGACACATGCTACTCATGCAAAATGCCTCTTTCTAATAATTTTTGCTATTTTAAAATTCAGTACTAGAAAATGGTCCTAAAAATGTTATTAATCTTTAAAAAAGGTATTTGTTAAATGCTTTACATTGTCAGCATCTGAGATATATAGCTATTTCAACAGTATGCAAGGAAAGGGAAATAAATGTTACTTTCCTCAGTATTTCTCAAAACCTGATCTTCAGATCACCTGCATCAAAATCCCCTGGACAATTATTTAAAATACAGATTTTTCTGGAGGCTTCCCCAGACTCCCTGAATTAGAATCTCCAATTTTTAATTAAGTTCCCCACATTAAACTTGGAGAACCACTGTTTTAGATTCATTCACTTGATAAATATTTAATGCCTACTATGTGACCAAATTGGACTGCTTTAGAAGTTATTAACTACCATACACTGACTGCATACCATGTGCAATACACCAAGCTAAAGCATTTTACATATACGAGGTATGATCCAAAGATATGGTGAATGTTTAAATAAAAAAAATTTATTACAGTAAAAGACACATTGTCATTAATTCCCCTCAAAATACTCCCCCTCACTTCAAACACTTATCCCGTAGTTCTTGCCACTTTCTGAAGTAGTTCTGGAAGTCCTCTTTCGTGAATGTCTACTTCATCCTCCATCATGACAATGCTCTGTCACACATCACTTCTGCTATGGCAATTTCTGTCAAATACAAACATTATGGTATGTCCTCATCCACCTTATTCACTGGATCTGGCACCATGCGACTTCTGGCTGTTCCCCAAAGTCAAAATGACCATGAAAGGAAAACATTTTAAATCGATTCAGGACATCAAGGCAGCCACGACTGCGCAACTAAAGACACTCACGAAAGAGGACTTCCAGAACTGCTTCAGAAAGTGGCAAGAATAATGAGGTCAATGAGGTAGTGTTTTCAAAGCGAAGAGGAGTATTTTGAGGGGGATTAATGACAATGTGTCTTTTACTGTAATAAATTTTTTATTTAAACTAAATTTTTTTTATCACACCTCATACTTGATTCATTCTGTTCAATAATCCTAAGAGGTTTTGTGGCTCCATTTAATAGATGATAAATAGAATGAGTAAACTGTCCATAGTTAGAGCTAGTGAATGGCCCTGTTCCTGAAACCCAGGTCTGATTCTGAAATCTGTGGTCTTAATTGGTATATTATTTTGCCTTCAATCTGGAGTCAAAATTGTTTTATAATCCCACAAATTTCCTTCTACACAAATGTAATGACTGATGGAGTGCATTATTTAGCTTTCAATATGATGGCTAAAGGCAGTCTATACCAATCTAAGAGTTTCTGCCCTCCAGAGCACTTTGTTCTGCTCCCCTAAGTGCATTTTCTTCCTTTCACTTATCTTTCATGATCAAATATAAGTCTAGGATAGGAGTACACGAGCTTGGCAGCTTTGGGAACTTTCCTCTTGTGATTATGAAGTAAATTCTGCAAACACGTTTCTATCCAGTGGGCAGTGGATGTTCCTAATGTACTATGTGTTAAGTATAGTCTTGGTTTTGCAATTTTTAATAGGCTGAGGAATGCTACCAAAAAGCTATCATGAGAACACCAGCACCAATTAGGGCTTGCAAAAGAATTTCAGGGAGAAAAATAACATTGCCTAAATTGGAATGTGGCCAGATGGCCAGCAGTTGTCTTGGTATCTGCTTTGATAACATCAAGATTCATCTGTATATGAATTGCAGGGCCCACACATCTTTCATCAACAGTCCTCTGGGTGCCATGAGTTGAAACTCATGAAACTGTGCTGACGTCAGTACACTTTGCTGCAGATTACATTGCATCAGCTCCAAGTGTAGGCAGAGTAGCAGCAACACTTTATTAAAGGTAGGCAGTGTATGTTGCCAGTCCAGGATAATAATGCATAGTCTACACACACAGGATTAAATGCTAAACTCTTCTTCGTAAGACACCACAGAAGGATGCGTGTGCTGAAAAGTGGGATGGATTCAACTAGCAAGTTACAGCACAGGAACATGTAGTTACATTTGAGAAAGCTTAACTAAGAATGGAAAAGTATGACTACTGTGAAGTATTCTCACAAAAAATGTTAAATTGAATCTAACCAAGGCTCTAGAGCAACTTCTGGTTTACAAGAAATAAGGAAAAAGGAGACAAAGACTCTTCAAAATGCTAGTGTCACAAAGGAAAAAAAAAGGGTGGGAGAACTGTTCAAGATTAAGGCTAAAGTTACAATACCCAAATACAATATGGAAACCTTGACTGGATCCTGATATTTTTTTGCTGGGAGTGGGGGGAGGGGAAAGTTTAAACGATATTCTTCGGTCAAATGAGAAAATGTACATGCAAACTGGATTTTAAATACTACAGAATTATTAATTTCCTTAGTTGTAATAAGGAGGTAATTAGGAGGAGAACTTTATAATTCGTAGGAAATACATGTTGGAAATTTTCGGGGTGACTGCCTAACAATAGGTGTCTGCAACCTATTTCCAAATGGTTCAATGACAATGAAAAATGTATGAGAATGGAGGAATATGGCAAAATGTTAACTGTTGGATCTACTTGAAAAGCGTATTAGTGTTTATTTTTAAATGTAGGAATCTTTTCAAAATAAAATTGGGGGAAGAAATCAGGTTGGACAGTCTTCAGAGGGGAAGCCTAAGAAAGAGTTGAGTAGTAGGGACTAGGATGAATTTCTGATAAACTGGAGTTCCATAAAACTTTGGTGCCAGTATCTTGGGCACCCAAGAGACACCCCAAAATTCAATCTTTCAGTAAGTACTTACCAAAATAATATCATGTGCTGTGTAAAATGATAGGCAGATGACTCTGGTACAAACCATTCTATTTAGGCGTGAACATAGCAGTGAAGCTAAGAACATAAGCAGCTGTTACATAAAATAGTGGTTGTCATACAAGAGGTACAAAAAGTGCTAGGTAAGCTCAAAGGAAATTACTTCCTACTGGGGAGAATATGGAAACACATCTTCAAGGATAACTAGGACATGGATACAAAGTCACAAAAGGTTGGTGCTTCAGTGATTAACTTTGGAAAAAACAATAGTTCATTTTGGCTGGAGTATGAATGAATACTAAGGAAGTAGAAATTAAGAAGGTAGGTTTGCACCCTTGTTGGTGACTAGCTGGGTATAAACAATTTTCAATTTATCTCAAAGTTGTCCTATCCACCCCCCCAAGCCTTAGGCATCCAATCCTGTGCTACTAAAATGACGGTTCTTGATTCAAGCCTATAGATGGAACTACATAAGATAATGTGTGACAGCTCTTGTAAAGAGCCATAAAGAATACTGTGTTTTACTTTAAATTGTTAAATAAACCGTAGACATGCAGGATTAGTACAGTATACCTTCATCCAGAACTGCAGTCAATGCTTACAAACCCTCAAGAGAGGAGAAACAATGAAAAGGAAGAATATTAAGAATGTGAAGACAGGAGGCGGGGAAATGAGACTTTGAAGTTTTGCTGGGGTGGTGGGAGGCCATCCTTTTCCTTTATAGCTGGGAATGGAAAACGATTTCCTCAAGCTCCCTAATTCTCGGTCCTCCAAAGGTCAGGGGGTGAAAGTACTTAACCGGAACTTGCGGGGTCACGAGCTCCAACTTGCGAGTGTTAGGGGCACCGCCCCACGGCCCGCGCCCAGGCCCCTCCCGTCCCGGGTGTCTGCCGCTGGGCGAAGAGGGTGGCGGGCGAGCGGCCTCGCCCCACAGTGGAGCCTCAGAGGGGCGGAGGGAGGGCGGGCCGCCGCTTGGCCAGCCCGGAAAGAAAACCTTCTTCCAACGGAAGCAACTCGGATCCCCGCTTGCCTCCGCGGCGCTCCGTCTCCTAGGGACCGTCCGGCCCAGGCCTGCGCCACGGGTCGAGGCCGAGGGACACTCACCTTACTTCGCGACTCCAGTCGGAATGAACACGCCCTGGGACGCAGATTATTCCCACCCTTCGGCCATGACCCCATTCAGAAGTGCCCAATGCAAGTTCCGTGCAGGACAGGGATTTTCAGAGCCCTCAACTCTTGTCCACTTATGTAAGTGACCAGACGTCCCAGCAAACTAAATCCCAGGAAACCTGCTCCCTCCTCTCCCCGAATCCGGGCAGGTAGCCCTAAATATGAATAACTTGTCTAACGTGGGATGTCTGGTCACCTTTGGTCTCTTTTTGGGCCTACTTACAGATGCTTCTCTTCCCAGACGGCTCAACTGTTGCCCAGGGCAACGGAGAGATTGAGCGAAGGGAAAACTACGTCACACTGGAGACTGGAAACCAGAAAAACTCCCGTTGCCATTATCAGTTATGGCTGCCTTAGCTTCAGCGTCAACTTTCGACTGAGTTGTCACTCTACCCTACTGGAGGCTCACTCTGTGGCCCGCCTAGCCAGCGGCGCCCAGTGGGCGGGAGCGAGGGCGTAGAGCAGTGGAGGAAAGGAAAAGGGCGGAGAGAGGGAAGCTGGCACCAGTGCCTCCCTCTGATTGGGTAGCGTCGCTGGCGCCAGTGCCTCAATCTGATTGGGCAGTGTCGATACCCTGGGCTCCGCCTGTTTTTCTTCCCCAGCGAGTGACTGGCCTGCGCCGGAGGGGCGGGGCGGGGCGGTAGGAGCAAGAGTGTGTGGAGGGGCGGGCGGGGCGGGGCGGGGCGAGTGGGGGAGGGGCGGGCGGGGGGCGGCGGTTGGGCAGCGTCGCTTCTAAGGAGGAGGAGGAGGAGGGAGGAGGAGGAAGGAGGGCGAGCGAGGAGGATGGCGGAGTCGGGGCCCCTGACGGTAACCAGGGGCCGGTGGAGCGGGAGGGTGTCTATGGGTCGGTTCTTCCTGCCTTCCTTCCTGCCCGTCGGGCGGTGGGGCTGGCTGTCGGTAGGGGGAGGCCCCGCGCTCCCTGACAGGCGCGAGCCGGCGGGGCCGGGGCGAGGCCCGAGGGGCTGTGGGGCCCTGGGAGGCGCCGCAGCCGCCGCGGCTTTCCTGGGTGCTGTCGCCGGGAGGGCTGGGCCCTTGGAGTCGCCTCTCGTGCGGGTCCCACAGCTGGGCGCCAAGAGCAAGCCCGCCGGCTCTGACAGCGACCCGGGCCAGGCCTGCGGTGGCGGAGGGCGGCCGGCACAGCGCCCGGGCGAGGGTGAGCCGGCGCGAGGGCGAGGGCCGGGGGCGTCTGGCGGACGGTCCTGTTTCACTCGGCTCCCAGAGCCATCGGGCCCAGGCGGCTGGGCGACCCGTGGGCGTCCGGGAGGGCGTGTAAATCGTTGGTGGTGTCCCTGGCGCAGCGGTAATGGTACGGGGTGGGGTCTTTCCTCTCCCCCTCCCCAAAGCCCACCACGCTCTCCTTGTCTCCTTTCCCTTCGGTGAAGATTGGTGAGTAGGTTTTGGGTGTATTGCCTGGTGGAGCGAGTTGTAGGCATCCAAGACTGCCCTGTTGGACATGCCTGATGGCAACCTCTTTCGCGGTAGCTTTAGGGATAGAGGAAAAGTACTCCTACCCCCACCCCCTCTCAGCTTAAACGCTAGAGGCTTCGGGGCAAAACGATTTTTCCCCAGCCCCTCAGTATCCATTGTTTTGTACCATCCTCCTCCCCCACCCGATGCCAAGGTAGAAGAATAATGACTCCAAACCATTAATTGCTACCCCCCCACCCCCATCAGCCGAGGGTTCGTCTTATTGTGTTAGTATGGGTTTACAAACAGGTGTAGTGAGTACCAATTCGGGAGCTGGAAAGAGGATGCTTTTGTGTGTGTTTGCTTACAGTTGCTGATTTGATTTTTGTCTTTCTGTTGCTTTGTATTGTAATCGGGGTGATGAGAATAAAAGAGGAAGCAGTGTTTTGCAACCTACCCAAAGAAGTGTTTTCTAAGTCTCTGGGGATGCTGAAATAAAATTGGGTTGCAGATGTGGACTGTATAGTATTTGCCTCCATCATAACTACCAACAGTCTATATCTAAACTTAACCCCTGTGCAATTCCGTACACTCCTTAAATGTCAGCAGCTTCGAGTATCTACTCAGGGATTACTGTATCTAAAACTTAATTTTTGTTATGCTTTTCAGAATCCTAGGGTACACTTGTGCAAACAAGTATTTTTGAATCTAAATGTAGCATCAACACTGAAAAATTGTCTTCATTTTAAAGATCCAGTTAATTAGTGCACTGATCTCTTACCGTCACCCTTCCAAGCCGCAGCCCTTGTAACTGTTTGTTACTTTGTATTTGAAGAGATTTAGCTATTGGGTACAATTTGTAACATTGAGTAAGCTTACATTTATAGTTTGAATTTATAAACTGTTGAGATTTGTCTATGTGACGGTGACAAGAATTTTTAGGAATAAAGTATGTGAATGACCATTCCCTACAACTGGAACTTAGACTGAATATGATCAATCTTTTAGATACTTGTTTGGATATAAATTACAGTGTAAAACTTTAATTATGAATATACATTTGAAAAATAGACCACAGACAAATAAATACTTTAAGATTTGCAACTTTCAAATAGCTTAATTGTAATATAAAGCTAACATAAGCTAACATGTAAAACTAATTTCTTTTTTTTCCAGTTTATTGAGGAATAATTGACATACATTACTGTATAAGTTTAAAGTGTATAGCATGATGGTTTGATTTACAGGTATTGTGAAATGATTACCACAATAGGTTCAGCTAACATCCATCTTCTCATATAGATACAATAAAAAGAAAAGAAAGAAAGAAAAGAAAAAAAACTCCTTGTGATGAGAACTCTTAGGATTTACTCTAACAACTTTCCTATACTATATATCATAGAGCAGTGTTAGCTTTAGTCGTCATATTGTACATTATATCCCTAGTACTCATTTATTGTATAACTGGAAGTTTGTACCTTTTGATCACCTTTCTCTAAAAACCCCCCCTCCCCCATTCTCCACTTCTGGTAACCACAAGCATGATCTCTTTTTCTATGAGGTTTTGTTTGTTTGTTTAGATTCCACATCTAAGTGAGATCATACAGTATTTGTCTTTCTCTGTCTTGATTTACTTCACTTAGCGTGCCTTCAAGGTTCATCTGTTGTCACAAATAGTAGGATTTCCTTGTAAAACTATATTCTTGAAATGCCAGTTTCAAGGTATGGACCCTGACCTATCTCTAAGATTACATTTTCCCCCAATGTATTTGTTCAGTTTTTGAAAAAACAACTACATTTATGTCAGGTTGGCATTGTTTTCCGATCTCTCATTGTTAATACAATTTTCAAGTTTTTATATTTTTCTTTTATTTCCTATAAATTGTTATGGATTAAAGAGTGATACTGAAAGATACGTTAATAGCTTGCAGCTGCATTACTTTTTAGTTTCTAAATTACTATATTCAGAAAGTTTATCTGACCTGTTTTAATAATTGTAGCAAGAAAGAGCCATACAACTTGTGAACTACAAACCAGTCAGAAATTTGAAACATTTCTTTTTCAAAAGGAACAGCAAAATTATAAATTCTTTTGTTAGACTTGCTGGAACTATGGTTTTTAAATATTACTGTTTCTTCAGTGACTTATGACAGGGTTTGTTCCATGTTCAGGGAGACATAACGTAGAATTCTCTGTAGAATACTCCCAATGATGGTTTCTGGATAGCTGCTGGTATATTTTTTGCCTTGGCTTGCCCATGTGAATTGTGGGGAAAGAATGAATAAAATTGGAATTCTTTGTTATCCAGACAGTTAAATTGCAGTCATTTGTTTTAAAGACATGCTGGATTATCAATATCTATTGTGTAATTTAATATTTCTGTAGGACTTGTGTTCTATAAACAATGTAAATAATTTTTAGATTTTTTTCTAGTAAGAAGATATTTAAACATAAAAATAATCTGTTGTATTTTTGACTAAAACATATACTCTACCCTGTATATGTGCAGATATAAAGATTAATATTTTTTGGAGGTTGAAGATTACATGAAAGAATATATGTTTAGAATTCAGTTTACTATATCATTCATGTATCATTCATGTATGCAAAAGCATAAAATTTATGTTTATAACAACAACAAATGAAACAAGACCAGCCCTCCTCCAAAACAATAAAAAGCAACCAAACAAGTTGAACTATAAGTCAAGTCCTTCAGTGAGTTCTGAGATTTATAGCTTGGCCTTGGTAGAAATGTTATTGAACTAGTTTATAAAATATTAATTAGGAGAGAAATTTAGATATAAAATAAACACTTTGCCATTTCTTAATAAGACAAGTAGGAAATTGGTAATTATTTTTTTATAGATGAATTAGAAATTGGCTATAATTTAGTAGCAGAGTGATACATTAAGTACTTTCATGTGGTACTTGAGAAGTGAGTACTGCAAATATTAAATTAGTTGCTAGTTTTATTTATTGTTACGTTTTATACATTGTATGTTATACAGTAGGCATATTATAATTTAAGGCTAAATCATTCATATATATATGAATATATATGACATATTTTATATATATGTATATACACACACACACACATATAAAATTTATTACCTAGCTAACCTGGATTTTGTCTACTTGCTGCACTGCATCAAAGTTGTGCCCTATAGTTCTTTCTGTAAATATAGCAGTTAAATTTTTGTATTTCCCTACCTTTCTGTCTGCACTGACTTTTTTTTTTTTTTGCACTGACTTTTAAAATCTGAAAAATGTATATGTTATAAGGTGACCTATGGTATGCTTGAACTTGATATATTATAGAGTGTTCTGAAATTTAATTGTCAACCAGTGTAGGTTGAGAGGAGCATGCATAAGTCTGAGAAACTGATTTATGTTGTAAAATATATAGTTGCATTATTTTAAGGTAAACTAATGTTCATTCTGTCTTTGTTGGGTATTTTCTCTTGGTTCTCGACTTTATAGCAAATCAAAGTTCTAACACATGAAAAGAATATTCTAATTACAAAGGGCTCTTCAGCTTTTGAGATGTTGGTAACGTGCTTTTTGAGAAAGTATGATGCTCCCATTATCAAGATTTAAAAGAACTAATTAGACTTCACACTATATATCTCATTGCAATTTTTTCTAAAGATCAGTACTGGTTGCAAAAAGGAGTGCATGCTGTAGAAGGCAAGGGTCTTTTGTTGGAAAGAATGAACATATTGCTTGAAGCTAAAACATTACAGAATACCTTTAAAAGGTATAATTGGTCCCTATGTGAAATAAACCTGAAAGACTTTCATGAAGTATTTGGCTCGCCCATCTTCTCATGTTTATAGCGCTGTGAACACTCACAATTTAAGTACTTTACTTGCCCTCAAATACTATTTATAAATTCTACAATTTTAATTAAGTAATTTTACAGTTAACAAAGATACATTTTTTTTTTTTTTAGTTTTTCTAATGTCTTAGAGGTAAAGTGGAAATGACTTGGTCTGACACTGATAGTGTCTAGAATTTGCAGTGAACTTCATCAGTTAAATTTGGGCTTTCTCAGTTTCTAGTTTTGTGTTGTATAACACTCCTTCTTGC
The DNA here is from genome assembly GCF_004115265.2 of Rhinolophus ferrumequinum. Classification (NCBI taxonomy): domain Eukaryota; kingdom Metazoa; phylum Chordata; class Mammalia; order Chiroptera; family Rhinolophidae; genus Rhinolophus; species Rhinolophus ferrumequinum. Next base: position 16,432,840 of record NC_046299.1, on the reverse strand, counting down.
CTTCAAGACTTTCACAGTTTGGTAGATAGTCTTTATGTTAACTTTTAAATTTTGTTTTATAAATATTTCTTACTAACTACAGTTTCATATTAATGTCATAGACCTTCTACTGATCACCATGTTGTGTCTCAGACTCTGGCGATGCAGAGATAAATATACTGTTTCCTGCTCTTAGTAAGTTCAGTCTGTTGCATAAGCTGGACAAATCAGTAGTTAATTGTTTTAGTGTGACAAGTGCTTTAATAGCAGTATATCCTGAAGAGCTCAGATGAGTTAAGACTCAGACTACATGTATAACTAACTAGCATTGCATACTAGGAAGATTGGGCCTGAACGAACTCTTGAGGAATAAGTAGGCTAGGTAGAGGTTAGAAAAAGCGTAGAAGTTAGAGATGTTAGGGTTCATTTAGAGAATTGCAGGTGAATAGCAATTTGGATTCCTTGTATAACCTAGCATTTTAGGTGATACAGTAGGCTTTCATTAAAGCTAACATTTGTTTAAGATTATTTCTTGTGCGCCTCATTTAATATGGACCTTGAATCGAAGATCTGCATTTATGTTGAGGAGCTACTCCATATTATTATTTAAAACTTAAAGTATTTATTTCATTAACATTTTAGTTAAATACAAGGAGAACATACCAGCCTGATGTGAAATAATTCCCATGCTTAGAATTTGGATAATGATGTTTCAAAATCGTATTTCAATATCTTTTTCTCAGCATTTATGCATCATGTTAAGAGTAACATTTATGAACTTCCATAGAACTCATGGTAGGTTTTTATTATGCAAACATTTAAAATTCGCTCATCTGAGAACGCTGAAAACAACCTCTTTCCAAACTTAAGTGCCACTCTTTCTTTTAGGTAAGTCAGACTGTATGATCAGCAGTTCTATCCTGATAGACGTCTTTGTATGGTCTCACATGATTTAAAAGTTTTTTGAACTTGAATATTAAGTAATTTTTTGTAGAGAATGATTTTATAGGACACTTTTTCAAGGGCACAGTGAGGACTTCTTTGCCATCCCAAACTCCATTCCCCACAAAGTGCAATAGTGCCATAGTTTCCCATTTTAAAACATTCTCATGTTGCTTTTTTGTTTGTTTTGATCCCTTTAGTTATTTTCATTATAGAAGTTTCTTTAAAAAGTTTTCACATTTTAGAAATTACCTTATAAATGTTGTAACACCTCATTTATCTCACAGTTATTTATTAGGAAACTAAATTTCTGGTATCATCTCCTTGGATATAACCCCATGCTTTCAATATCTCATCCTTTGGGAGCCCTTCTTTGATCCCTAGATAGATTCTTCTATTTACAGGTCCCTTAGCACCTGCACTTTCTTTTTTATGCCACTGATCATTTTTGTAATGATGTGTCTGACTTTTGCTAGACTGTAGGCTTCATGGTGAGCATGAGTCTGTCCGTCTGTCTTGACTATTTCTCTAGTATACAATATCTAGATCTTATATGCTCCTACTAGTTTAAATTAATAGTCTAGAGTCCCCACACAGGCCAGGACAAAGAGATGTTATAGTGCTTTTGCTCTTAAATTTCCTGCTCTTAGAATCCCTCAGACCTTAATTCAGGGTTTTTTTACTCTCATTATGTACAATTTTTAAAAGTTTGGTAACCAAATTGAAAAAGGACTGGGATACTCCTAAAGGCCAGAAGAGAGTAGAAAATAAGAGCAGAGAGAAAATACTTAAAAAGCAGATACAAGACTTTAAAAAAATATAGCAGTTTAAGGAACTGATAAACATATTTAAACTCTTTCAAGATACCATTTGTTTTACATGTAGAAAAGTATAGCAATAATGATGTAAAATCATGAAGAGATTAATTGCTGTTAGTAAATTTTGTTAAGGATGACACAGGACCATGTATTGTATTTTAGAAAGGTTTCCATATAAAACGATACAATTTAAAATTTTTAACATGTTACGCTTTTGTTAATTGGAAACATTTGCTTAATGATGTGCTTAAGAAGGCACCGTAAGTATTTATTGAGTAAAATTAAGTAGAAGAAAATTATTATCTGACAGTACAGAATCAGTGCAGTATAATATTATGACCTTACAATTTGTAGAAGTAGATTTTATGCCTGCCATGTGTTTCTTTGTTTACTTAGCTATGGAATATGTAAAATGGAGTAACATGTTCTTCATCATCAGTGTTGAATGAAAACATACCTGTTGCAATGGTACGACAAAGTGACAGATTTCTGCAACTTTTATTCTGTTGAAGAGAGTAAGCTTTATTTTTTGGGGACTTCCTTGTAATCTGGACTGGAAAAATTAGATTGGAGGTCATAATTCTTTGCTAGAAGTATGTGCAGCCTAGCAGATTGGGTGACCTGAAATAGATTATATTTAATTCAATTTTTTAAATATATCTTCCGGGATAAAATTTTGCTTTAGTTCTGGTTTAAATATATTGCATTTTATCTTAATATAATCTATTGAATTCTATGACTATATAAGGATAAGTAGAAGAGCTAATTATTTCTTGTTTTGTTGCTAAAACAAATATTGGTTTATCTACCATGTGTTAATTACAGTTTTAAAGTCAGAAATGGGTTGCTTATATACTAGGCAGCTTAAAATAGTAAGGTTTTATGATTTAATCTTGAAGACATTTATTTCTGTACTTTGGAAGTAGTGATTTGAAATTCTTAATACTAGAAATATGGCCTAGTTTCAGAACACCCACTGAGCAACTGTGGGAACTCAGCTTGTAGTGCTGCAGTATTTTTTAATTTTCCCACCTCCTGTTATATAATAGCTTATAGTAGTACAACAGAAGTTGAGTATTTGGGACAAGAATAAAGTTTACTGAAGCCCAAAAATATGTGAGACTTCATAAAGCTTTATGTTGGTCTGTAAGGACCTAAAAATGCTCAAATATGATGGTCAGTGAGTGAATGACATGAATCAGGGAGTAATATTTTAGGTAACAAGGCATGAAAAGCAAGAACTGTTTGGGGCTTGAGAAAAATGACTTAAAAAATGGAGTCACTGTATTTGAGTCAAAATTTTTAAAATTTTATTTAAATTTATTAAAATTTTTATTTAATAACTCATGCGAACATTTCCATGATGCTTGTGTACATGCCTTAAAATTTTCAATGGAAATAACATTTCCCCCAGAATATTGTGCAACCCAAACATTGCAGCATTAGATCTGTCTATGAGAACCAGATACTGAAACTGATTAGAAACTAACTATAAAGAATGAAATCTACTAGTTTATATACGTTGTCCAGGTAAGTATGGTTGTAAGGGCATTTGATAAAACATACTTTTACCAGGTTACTTTGTTAATTAAAAAAGGGACTCAGTTGATCTGCACTAATTGTAGTATCTGCAAATGGAGATCAGAGTTAAATGTTTCAGTTTAAAGATTTTTATGATATGAAAAAGGAAGGACTTAATAAATTTGCTTTAAAAGTCAGCTATATAATTCTTATAGAGTTAGGTCTGAGAGTAATGTCTTAATGCATGACTAGTAATCTGTATACAAAAATATAAAAAACTTATCTGGATTTTTCTCAACTGGAACTCAATTATACCTGACATTTTCATATATATATGAAATTATGTGAATTATATTTCATACAATTGATATAATAATTAATATAATAATAAAGATCCTGTGTCAAGATCTTGCAGAGTTTTGTTTCATCAAAGAAAATTGAAATTAGATTTAATATAATTGAAATTTTGCTATATTTATTACATTCAAATTCTTTGAAAATTGATAATCCACAAATGGTAGATTCATGTACTAAAAATAAAAACAGTTTATTAATTAGCTCACCTCTTTCCTGACTTTACCATTATGCCTAACAATTTGATAGTATTTGAGTTGCTTCTGAGAGTAATTAAAATTAAGTATTGTCAAATAATGTTTTTTCTTTCTGGCATGATTTAAATAATATATCACTTATCACCTGCTAATTACTAAATGATTTTTTACATCTTTGTGGTATAAGAAATTTTCACATCAGAGCTTCTGTAGACTTTGTAGGAATCATATTTTGGGATTATATAGTCATAAGATAATAGATAGGACATACATACCAGTTGGGAACTGGTTAGGTTTAATGTACTAAATTACAAAAATAATAAAAGTCTTTTTATGTATATTCAAAAATATAAGCAAGGGCTGCCTTTCTTTGAGTAGCTTCTAATGGGAGAAATTCCTCATTAACCTTAAGTTAAATTGGGCCTGGCTGCTCAATATATTTCTCTTGGTCCTTATATGAGAAAGATTATTTGCTTTGGGATGTTTAAATTTAATACAGAAAAAATGAGATTATTATTTTTCAAGCTCCAACTGCATTGTGTAAATCCTATTTTTAACAACTGTTAAGATAAGTAAATAGATAAAATAATTAGTTGAGTATATAGTCTTCATCTAAATAGTCTCAAAATGGACTATATAAACATGAAAAAGGCTGTTTGTTTTATAATAATGGCAACTTACTAAATACTGATTCTTAAATGTAAGGTACCTACTTTGAGACCACACTCTCCTCTAATCTTGTTATGTGTAGTACATTTATTTTTGTTTATATTTTTTCTGACAGTTTCTAATAAATAGTTTATAGAGTGAGTAATGGAAAGGATTTATAATCAGATAAGACCTAGGGAAGGAATGTGTGGGTTTATACTTAGAAAAACACAGCAGTTAAATGTAATTACCTTAATTTTTAGCTTAAGAGGGCTGAAAGTCATTTGTTTTTTTTTTTTAAAGTTGAAAATACTATTGAACACTATAGTCATCTTAGTGGGAATAACCTAAGATAGCAATTACATTTTATCTCTTTGCTTTACACTGATAATTAACCAACTTTTTGATTTATTGCCAATCTGCTTTTGGTAAATGAAGCGTAAAGTATATGTTGGGGATACTTAGGTTGTGTGTGACATGTTTTGAGTTCCTTGGCAAGAAACACAGTTTAAGCACTATTCAGAGGTAAATCTTTTTGGTGGAGTGTTATGTGTGGTGTAAGAACTTTTAGGTAATGTTTTAGGTAACATTTCGTTAGGATGTTTGATGTTTACTATTATATCTTAAGTTATTTTTGAGACATTCAAATCCCCCATACCCTACTGCTGCCTTTTATTTTGGGACTTTGCTGGAGCATCCTGTAATTTATATATATGGTGAGTTTAAGTGTTGTACAAGAGAGCTATAATCCTAGTTATGGCTTGTATTGTGAGTTGGGTCAACAGGAATTTTCAATTCTTTGCTGAAAACTTTTGTTTGTTTAGAATCAAAATTACATAATAAGTCTTATGTTTTCCCATAAGAAGGAACACAGATTTCCTGAAAAACTCTTCTGTATTTGTTACTACATAAAATAAATTAGCCCTATCTCTCTCCATGTCAATCCAAACTATTTTATCTCGCCTCCTCACCAAAGTGGAAAAAAGTTAAGTGAATGAATTTGAAGGTGCTATGAGTTGTACACCGTTGACATAATTCTAATAAACATGCACTAGTATAAGAGGGTTATTTTTCCACAGAGTATTTCTTTAGCTTCCATGAAAACTGCCCTTATCTCAGGTTCACCCATGCTGCTTAAGGATGCATTTTTTTCACTTCTCTCCAAATAATAATGTTCCTTTGAGTATGTTAATTTGGAGTGCTTTCTTGATCTTTGGTCTTCCAAGTTTGAGGATTCCTTTTTTTTTTAATTTTATTCCTGGACTAAAAATATATAGCTTTAAGTGATTTGTGGGGAGAGCAGCCTATTTTTGGCCTTTTAAGCTATTTAAAAGAATAAGGAGTTCAGATCTTTATAAACAAAGGAAAATACAAATGAAATCTTGTCATTTTTAGGTATTCATATCAGAATTTGAGTGATTTAGAGTTAATTTTAAGTGGAATATAGGGAAACTGCATGAGACAAGGTTTTTATCTGTTGTTTGACTAGCTTCATTCAACAAGTGTTTATTGAGCACTTACTGTGTGCTTAATAAAAAGTTCATAATATCTTTTAAGTTGCAGAGCACTATATAGAGTAAAAATTCTTTCTTATTCTTAAGGACCCTACTGTTCAGTAGGGTAGGTAAAGCCAAGTTAACAAATATTTATAATTCTTTCAATAAATATAGCTGTTATATGAGCTAGGCATTATTTCTAAGTAATAGGATACAACTGTGAAAAAGAAGGTCCCTGTTTTCCCATTACTTTAAATAAGGGAGTCAGACAGTCAGACAATTAACTTGGCTAGTATGAGTACAGTGTAATACATATTCTGATAGGGGAAGTTTTAAGTGGGAGCATGGAGGAGGAGGTATTCAGAAAACTTTCGAATAATCAAGAAAGACTTCTCAGACTGCTGAGCTGAGATCTGAAGAATACATGGGAGTTAGCTCAGTGAAAATCTGTAAACCTATGTTTCTGGCAGAAGGAAATAGCTTGTGCAAAATCCTAGGGACAAGTGATAGCAGGGCCTGCTTTGGGATCTGAAAAAAGTTCATGTGACCAGAGTGCAAGTTGGGAAATGTCAAAGTGGGGACAGGAGAAGTAAGCAGGGGCCAGATCTTGAAAGGCTTGGTAATTACTGCTAAGAATTTTGGATTTTATCCTGAGGGCTGTGTTTATGGGGGTCACCCACTCTCCCCCCAAGTGTTTTAAATTGGACAGTCACCCGATTAGATTTGAGTATTTGAAAGGTCACTCTAAGTACAGTGTACTGATTAGGTTAGGAACAGGACAGAGGAGTGGTTGTGGTAAGACCAGTTACAAAGCTATTAGAGGAGAGGATTCAGTACCCTGGGCCTGGGTAGTGGCGGTGAGAAGAGAAATGGAGGAGTCAGGAGAAATTTTGGGGGAAGAATGGATAGGATTTGGTGATTGTTAGGATGTGAGAGTTGAAGGAGACAGAGTCAAGATGACTCCAGGATTCCTGACCCCCCTGCTACCCTTTTCATTGATTTCTCCTTAGCTGCTATCTCTTTTAAGAAGCCTTTACCGGTTTTCCCCAACCTCCAACGCCGGTTTAAGTGCCTTCTCTTTGTGCCTTAGCAGCTCTTACCACACTATGTTGTTGCCTTTTCTACTTGTGTATGAGCTTACAGCCAAGGACTGTTATGCCTTGTTATTATTGCATACTTAGCACCTTGAACAATGCATTTTATTTGATAGTATGTATTAAATAAAAGTTGACTGAAAATATCATTTTTATATTTATAAAAATTTAAATATTTATAATTAGAAAAAACTAGTTTTCTGAACTGCCAACAAACTTGGTTTATAACTTAAGTTAATCAGCTCATTCCATGCACTTTTGCATATCTGTTGTAAAAACAATGTATGTTATAATTCAAATCTGAAGTGCTACATATATTTAGTTCTTGGGCTGTCATGGGCAGATTTAAATGGGCTGTGATATTATGTTGACCTCTTGTATTATACATTCAGTTTACTTTATAAATAAATTTTTAATTACCTTTATCCTTTCCCACTTTAAAAGTCAACATAACCGAAGTATCACTGTTAGGTTTTTTTTTTCTGTTGCAAAATGAAAATGGCTCCCTCCCCCCCGCCCAATTATGAAAGGAGTGAATACTTATTGTATACATTTAAAAATTAACTTAGAGAGGCAGCCGGATGGCTCAGTTGGTTAGAACGTGACCGCTGAACAAGAGGGTCGCCGGTTCGATTCCCACACGGGCCAGTGAGCTGTGCCCTCCGCAACTAGATTGAAGGACAACGAGCTGCTGCTTTGCCTCCGGATGGGCGGCTGGATGCTCAGTGGGTTAGAGCGCGAGCTCACAACAACAAGGTCGCCGGTTCACTTCCCATGTGGGATGGTGGGCTGCGCCCCCTGCAACTAAGATTGAAAATGGCGACTGGACTTGGAGCTGAGCTGCGTCCTCCACAATCAGATTGAAAGACAACGACTTGGAGCTGGTGGGCCCTGAAGAAACTCGCTGTTCCCCAATATTCCCCAGTAAAATCTTTCAAAAACAAAGCAGAGATAAAGTGAAAACGATCCTAATACCCAAGGATAAACATTGCTATCATTTGTTGGGTGTTCTAGGCTTTTAATATTACATATATATTTATTAATGCTTTGATTAAGTAACAAGAAAAACCAACAGAGGAAATATTTATGGCATAACTATTAACATCCTCATTAATAAATAAAATGTATTAATATCATTCACATGAAGAATCCTGATAACTAGGTAGTATATAACCAAATAAATTGGGAAATCTAGTATGTTATATTCTTCACAAATTATTATATTAAAAGCACTGATAATTTCTGCTGTAAAGACACAGTATAATTATGTTTGAAACACCTTATCCTAAACTTATTTGACCATTGGACTAGATGTAGAAATAGATTTTGGGAAATGCTGAGAATGTATCACTGAACATTTTCAGATTAACATGCTAGGATACTCCAAAACGTGTTTGCATGACAGCTACGATTAGGTCGCCATGGGGACCTAATAAGGTTTTCAATGTGGATAAATAGTAACGACTGTCCTAGTACGTAGACATACTCAGAATACAAGTATAATTAGTTATGGTAGTATCTTTGCTATAATCCTGAGGGTTTATTTTTTAAACTGGATATTTTGTTAGAATTGACCTTCCAGTCCTAAAGTAAGTTTTGAGTACCTGGTATGTGCTATACACCCAAAATTGGTCTTTGAAACTACTTTCTGTTAAGACTTAGCAGTAGGAATTTTAGAGCTTTAAGGTACTTGTGAGGTCATGTAGCCCCCAAACTAATTTTTCAGATACAAAAGCTGATGCTTAGAAATGTAGCATTTGGGGGGGGGGGTGGCTGGTTAGCTCAGTTGGTTAGAGCGAGGTGCTCTTAACAACAAGGTTGCTGGTTTGATCCCCGCAACTAAATTGAAACAACTACTTAACTTGGAGCTGATGGGTCCTGAAAAAACACACTTAAAAAAGAAAAAAGGAAATAATGTCATTTGCCCAAGGTCACACTGTAATTTATCAAAGGGTTTGGAACTCACGTCCACAGCTCTTTTGGTCTTTTTTTTTCCTTCCCTACTGTATTTTCTTTTCAGTATATTATTTTTAATTATATTCCTTTTGAGATGGAAATAGCTAGGAGATACCTCCATGTAACATGAGAATTGAAGGTAGAGACTGAGATAGATTTAAGGTGGGTCAAATTTAAAATAGAACTCCCCAGGTAAGTCTCTGGACATCCAGTTCCCCCTTTCATTTAACCAAATTATTCTCTTTCTTTTAGACAAGAGAAAAATAGTTTAAAAATATGCATGTGCTCTTAACAATATTACTGCTAAGGAATAATCAGTGCTAGTTTTTAAGAATCGGTGTGTGGACCAAGGGTGCATGAGTCAGGTTCTTTGCTGAATTGAGCTGCATCATCACTTCCCTCGTGGTCAGTTATGGAGACATTTCTGTATGGATTCTATGATTAACGAAAACGTAGACCTAAACGACTACAGAGTTAAACTCTATGGTGCTGAATTTAAACAAATTTATAAAATGTATTCCTTTTATCATACTTTTCAGAAAGATACCATTCAGTAAAATTAATTGAACTCAAGGTTATATGGATTATGCATTTAGACACACAATAATACATTATTGGAAGAAATTTTTAAATGCAAGATCAGTAAACTACTAGTGTGATATAAAGGATTAGGTCTTAGGGGGAAAATAATTTTTTTAAAGATATTTAGATTTTTCTATAGTGTATTATTGGTTCTTTTTAGTCAGTGTTTCCTCATGCTGTAGAAAGTAATCCTACCTTTTCAAATCTTGTTCTGTCAAAAACTGTCCTTGGTTCATGTATCTAATCCTGATTATTTACCTGATTATTTATACCTACTTAATGTATTCTGAAATAGCAAAGTGGTTAAGGTATGGGTTTAGAGTAAGAACTATGTTAGTCCTTTGATTTTGCCAATTATGTTCTGTGTAATCTTTGCTAAGTCATTTGATTTCTTTTGAGCCTCAGTTTCATTATCTGTAAACGGGGGGGAGGGGGAATAGCCTGCCTCAGAATGATTGTAAGGAAACGATGAGATCACAGCTAAAAACACTTAGCACAGTGCCTGGCATGTACTAAGTTCTTAATAAATGTTATCTGCTGTTATTCGTGTTATTGTCAGATGCACACCATGCTGTTAGGCAAATAATTTAATTTCTGTAAATCTTGGTTAACTCATCTGTTAATGGGAATAGCACTACCTGTTTCACAGGGTTTTTTTGGAACTCAAATGTACTCACATGGTAGTAGTTTATAAACTCGCAGCCTGAACTGAGGTAACAAGTCGTACACCATTAGTGGGCGGGTAAAAGAGAGAGTAGAGATTTGCCTTTTGGAAAGGGTTTACTGAGGGCTTGAAGACAGATCTGTCTTCCTTCAGTACTGGCCGCCTGAGGCACATGCAAACACACACACAAGTTCCTTTCCAGGTCAGTCAGGCCAAGAATGTTTACTGTTCCATGAGTGTCCTCCATGTAGTGCTCGTAAGATCCTAGATGAACAATCTGTGGCAGAGTCCAAGCTCTCTTAGCTCACTACACATGCCCCTTTATGATTTGGTCTCAACCTCCATTTCTTTACCTTATTCCCTGCCATTCTCTCTCTCTTTCATCACCTCCAACTCCCATGTCTTTCCAGAGAGAGGAGTAAGCACTTCAATGAAGAGTTTGGGGTATATTCTTTTATTTCTTCTGTGCTCTTACACCAATGTGTAAACTCTCACATTTATGTTTTTCTTCAATCAAACAAAGAAAAAAAAATACCGAAATTCATCATATTATGAAGAAGCCACATTTTCAGAAAGGCGTTTCTGGATTGTATGCCCATCAGCAGACTATGAGTGTGTCCATTTCTCTGTATCCTCACCAGCACTATTCTTTTTATATTTTCATCAATTTGATAGCTGTAACATTATTTCTCATTATATTTTTAAATAAATGTTGTTCTGATGACTAGTGAAGATACAAAGGTGAGAAACCCAGAGTTCATTTGAGCATTTGCTTCAAAATGGAAACATCTCTTTGGACTCTGATTCAGCTTAGTAAACATTGGGTTAGCATTCTACCTTACCTTGGTTTTACCCTTAACTATAGCTTAGAAACTGCGGTCTTAAATTTGATTTTCCTCAGTCCTTTACGTACTCGTATGTTTAATCTGTATATGTAAATGTCCACAGGCAGTATGTATTTTTGTATATTTTAAAACTTTATACAGAAGGAACCATTCTTTATATATCATTTTGCAACTTACATGTCTTTGTTTTTGTCATTCACCATTGTTTCTGAGGTTTGTCCGTATTGCTTCTGGTAAGTGTAGTGATTTTTTATCACAGTGTAGTGTGACCTTGCCACAGAGGCTCCTTGTGTGAGTGTGTAGAAGTTTACACACTGTAAATACCGAGAAGGAGACTTGGTGGAGCTAATGGGTGGATGTCGGTATTTGGAGACTCATCAGATATTTGCCAAATTGTTCTCCAACATAGTTTTAACACTTGCTACTTTTATTGGCAGAGTTTTTTCAGCTCTATATTATTTGACAACTGTTGGTTTTTATCAGACTTTTATACTTGCTAACCAGATGGCAGTAATATCTCTTCATATTTCCCTAATTGCTGGTGATATTGACTAGTTTTGAAACAATACTTATTGGCCATTTAAGTATTTTCTCCTGCGAATTGCCAGGCCACAGTATTTGTCTTCATGGATTCCTCTGCACCTCGCTTGTTTTCTTCGCTTTCCATGCCATGCCACTGACCTTCGCACTTCTGCCTCTTAGAATCCAGCATCCTACACTGGTCTGTCACCACCTGGGGATGCTCTTCTTACCCCATTCAGGTGATGGTTCTCCACGCTTGAGCCATCCTCCCCTGAGGACACCTGTCCCCACCTCACGTGGCCTCTGACACCTCTTGTAGGTGGCCAACATACACTGATGTCCACTTTGTCCTGGTTGGGCTCTAACATCCCCCCGACAAGCTGCCCCTTTGTGGGATTGTCTTTCTCAGCTCACCCAGACTCTGAAATCCAAGATGGGGTGAGTCTTCTGTACTCCCACCTTCTTCAGTCTGCCTGGGCTCTGACTTGCTGCTATGGGACATTTTGACTTCTCACCTCCTGCCATCACTGGGGTGGATGCCCACCTTGCTCTGCAATACTCAGTTGCTTTAGTACTGACTTGTTCAGGATGGGGACTAGGTGTGTTTAATTTTTTGATACTCAAAAATGCTATTGCAGTTTTATGAAAGAAAAATACATCCTAACAGAAACAAACAAGCATATATGAAAGACAAGTATATTGCTGTTGTGGAAGTTAATAAGAATTTGAGGTGTGTAAAGATTTACCTAGGAACTAAAAAAATAAAACCAATGATTTAAAAAACAGTATGTTATATGGCGATAGACATTCATAGGACCTTCTGGGAGGTACTTAGCCTAATGAGAGGGATGTAGGAAAGACTTCCTGGAAAAAGGGAGTCCTTAGGAGTCTTAAAAGATGTTTATGGGTTCATCTGGAAAGGAGGTGCCTGGAAAAGGAAGAAGTTTGAGGGGATATATAGGGAAGGCATGTAGGCAGAGGAGGAAACAGCACGAGTATAGGCATGGAGGGAGGAAAACAGTACCATATGTTCAGAACACTGGTGAGGATAGTATATAAACAGTGTGGCCAGGGAGACTAGGGAGTAGAGATGGAGAAGAAGAAAGGATCATCGAAGCAGAGGGAGCAAGCCGAATGAAGACACGGTGATGCGAAAGCACTTCAGAGGCAGACTGTCGATAGTCTGATAAGACCGGAAGGGAGGGTATATCGATACAAGTGGTAAACCTGGAAAAGACAGAATTTGAAGCCTGATTATGGAGAAACCCAATATATGTTTATACAGAAGTATAAGTATGTGTATATATGTGTGTGTTTTTAGTACGTGAGTGATTTCAAACCAATGGTTTCTCAAAAGTGCTAGAGCATATGTCACTTATCTGAGGACTTGATATATATCTTATTGTTACTTAGTTGTCATATGTGAATGTTTTGGCTGACCTGTAACCTTGTATAGGGTGAGGCTCACATCCTCTACATCGAAATTCTTAGCACAGTTGTGAGCACTTAGACTATCAGATGCTTTTAGTGGTTTGATTCAATTTTATTAACTTCTTTTTAACCTCTTAAGCTAATCAGGTGAGATATTATAGTTTTGTCTTTAAGCTTTAAGCCCTAGTACCAAATAAAGATCAGTTAGTTATAAAACTCATAATAGAGTCACAAAACAAAACTTACAGTTTAAATTTCGAAATGCTTAGAGAGGAGTAGCTCCTTCACAAAGATTTTACTCATCTTTTCAGCCTTTGTGAATCCCTTTGGTCAGTCATTTTATGTCATTCAGTGAACTATTTCTACTTTTAAGAACCCTTAAGAATTCTCACTTTTCCAGTTCTTAGACTACAGACATGATTGAAGATTGCTTTTTGTTACTGTTTCTGAAAGGTGGTCCCTAGATCTACTTGCATTACAGTCACCTAGAATGCTTATTTAAGTGCAGAGTCTTGATGCCCTTTTTCCTGAACTATTTGCTGTTCTCCATACATATTTCACTTCTCATTTTGTTCTGTTAACAGACTGCTCTCCATTCTGTCATCACCTTTGAAATCCTTTGTGTTGCTTAAAGCGATCTGGTAATTAGTTACAGATAGAGCAGTTTTAGTGTAGTTGTTAGGAACACAGGCAGTGAATACATCTATTGGAATCTCAGTTCTGTCACTTTTCCAAGACCACAAAGTTATAGTTTCTTAAAAATATTTCTGTGCTTCAATGTCCCTATGTAAATGTATTAAATGAATTAATATTTGTAAATTCCTTATCATAGAGCTTGTACATAAAAAGCACTCAAACATTATCTGCTGTTGGGACTTCTCCCTCTTTTCAGCTCTTACAAAGTTTTGTACTACAGTAACTTGTACACTTATCTTACCTCTTCCTGTTAGATTGTAAATATACTTTAAAGGTAGGGCCTGCCTTATTAATTTTTATAGTTTTTCAATGGATTTTGCTTAATAGTTTGATAAATATTGTATCAAATCGTGGAAAATGGCAAAATTATCAGTAAGATTGTTTTTTCAGAGCCCATTTGCTTAATATAAATTACAATTTAAAGTATTAATACTCTCTTTGTTTTGTATTTCAGGAATTCTAATGAATCATTGACCAGCACCACTTTACCAGTTGGAATGAGTTACCAGAAATGGGCATAGTGCTTTTAGATCCAACATGTAACAGATGGCTATTACTCCATGGTAATTGCTTCTTCAAGCCAACACCTTTTTTGATTCTGTAGGATCTTTGTTTCTTCATCTTTGAATTCCAACTGCTATTGTTGGCAAGTAAAATAAAAGGAGTTCATGTAGTTTTTGCCCAAGCTTGAGTCACCATGAGTAGTAGTTTAGGAAAAGAAAAAGACTCTAAAGAGAAAGATCCCAAAGTACCATCAGCTAAGGAAAGAGAAAAGGAGGCAAAAGCCTCTGGAGGTTTTGGAAAAGAGAGCAAAGAAAAAGAACCTAAGACCAAAGGGAAAGATGCCAAAGATGGAAAGAAGGACTCCAGTGCTGCCCAACCAGGGGTGGCTTTTTCAGTTGACAATACGATCAAACGGCCAAATCCAGCACCTGGGACTAGAAAAAAATCTAGCAATGCAGAGGTGATTAAGGAGCTCAACAAATGTCGGGAAGAGAATTCAATGCGTTTGGACTTATCCAAGAGGTCTATACACATATTGCCATCATCAATCAAAGAGTTAACTCAATTAACAGAACTTTATTTATATAGCAACAAATTGCAGTCCCTCCCAGCAGAAGTGGGCTGTCTAGTAAATCTCATGACACTGGCTCTAAGTGAAAATTCACTTACCAGTTTGCCTGACTCTCTTGATAACTTGAAGAAGCTGCGGATGCTTGATTTACGGCACAATAAACTGAGAGAAATTCCTTCAGTGGTGTACAGGCTAGATTCTCTCACCACTCTTTATCTTCGCTTTAATCGTATAACTACTGTGGAAAAGGACATCAAAAACCTGTCAAAACTCAGCATGCTTAGCATTCGAGAGAACAAAATCAAACAACTACCTGCTGAAATTGGTAAGAGGCCTTGGTTTACTATTATTTGTAGTACTTGTTATGGCTAAATAATTTAGTGAGTGCTTTTCCATATCAGAAAATACCTGATACTAGCCTAAAAACATCTGGTTCCTAAATTCCATCTTCTTATGGTTTACTTTAATCATTCAGTTTTAGCAATATTAATAGTACATAGTTTGAGATTTTTTTATAGATTTAAGAGTGAGTTAGAATATAGACGTAATTGAGCCTTTTTCACATAAACCTAGACTTTCATTTTCATTGAAGAAAAAGTGAATTTGAAGCAGAAAAAAGATGTTTGCCTAATTTTTAAGTTGTTGCTACCTATTTTAAAAGTATTTACAGATATAATTTTATTAGATGCCTTAATGCTACATTTACATTTTTCCATTTTCTGACTTTCCCTTTACCTGAAAAATGTTTGTTTAAATTCAGTCACGGTTCTACCTAAGTACTGCAAAAGATTGGCATATCAGAGCCTTGTGAAAAAGCAGTGTCATAGGAAAATTGAACAATATTTTTTCATTTTGAAAGTACTCACATGTTCATTAAAAACAATCCAAGAATACAGAAAAGTAGAAGAAAAGCCTCCTACAGTAAATGCAATACTGTTGGCATCTTGGTAGGTTTCATTCCAGTTTTTGTATATAAAGCTAAATTGTACTGAAACAAAGGAATGTTTTTAGAAGAATGTGTAAACAAGTCAGTAAAAAAAAAATTATTGTTTTAATATTTTTAATTATGGAAAATCTTAAAAACATTTGGAATATAATAAACCTTTGACTTAATCAATTTGGGGAAATTGATTAAGGTATTGTCTATGGGCCCTTTTTTAAGATTTTAAAAAATTGATATAAAAATTGATTATGCAACATTTTAAGGAAACTTTTCCTTTTGTATGAAAGGCAAATTTATTCTGAATAAAACAGGTGAATTAAATGTATTGTTGCTCTGAGCATTGGTGTTATGGTGGGTGATAAAGGAAACTTTCTGTTTTTAGCCTCTGCAACTTTGTAGAGATATAATGTTCTGTGGGTTTTTAAAAAATTTTTATCTAGCTTTGAAAAAGATGCAATTTAGGTATGATGTTCTACTACGTTTTACTTGAACCAGACACTTAAAATCTTAGTTAATTTTAGTTTAATTAAATGTACTTGAAAATCCATCGTAGATTTTTCAAGCAATGCACTGTATTTAAAACATATGATTCACTCATGAGATATTAAAATATTCCCAGGAATTTGAATGGAAATGCTCCTTTCCATGTTTTCAGATAGGGATGTGGTTGTTGAATGACTTGATTTCATACCAGATTCAGTCAAAATTTGACCTGTATGTATGGCTCATTGTGGAATAGATTTATAGGCTATTGGAGAAAGAAATACGGAGTTTTTATATAGAAATAAAAATGTTATTTCCTGTCTTTGTTCTTATTGTTTCGTGTATGTATTGTACTCCACCCTAAAACTTTGGCTTTAATTCATATGAAGTCTCTCTTTAAGGATTTTTTTTTTTTTGTAGAGATGTTATCAAATTACCTGGGAATTAAAAACACACATTTCTTACGCAAGAAATTATTTCGTAGGATTTTAAATTTTCTTCAGTCATTCTTGAGCATATAGCAATTTAAGCATTTTTACTAAAAGAGTGAATGTAGTTTTGCAAATTGGCAAATTTTGGGGTGGCTGGTTAACTCAGTTGGTTAGAGCGCGATGCTCTTAACACCAGGGTTGCCGGTTCGATCCCCGCCTGCACCAGTGTGAGCTGTGCCCTCCACAACTAGATTGAAACAACTGCTTGACTTGTACAAGCAGTACAAGGCTCCTGGAAAAACGCACTTAAAATATAAAATAAAATAAATTGGCAAATTTTATTTAATTAAATGATTGGTATTTGTGGCTGCCTAATTTTTTACTTTATTTCTAAATTTGTAATTTTAAAAATAACCGTAGAATTTTTTAAAACGAGCAACCGCCCATTATTAGTGACATTATTAAAGTTTGTTGTAATTTCTGTATTTCTATAAAACTACTACATAAATGTTATTTATTTTATTCCAAGCAGGGCATCCTAGAAAGTAAACTGTTTTTAAATATAAGACTTAATATTTCTTATAAGGAGTTAATATTTATAAGGTTTAACTTATATGCATGGATTAGGGCAAACATTGCAGAAGTCTACATGATCTGTTTCCTTATAGGGAACAAAAACAAGAGGTCCAGTAAAAATGACATAATTGTAATAATAAGCATAGTTGTTGTTTTAGCACAATGTTATATACCATGTACTGTTCTGTACATTTATTGTCTCGTTAAATTCTTACAGTAACCCAATGAAGTAGGTACTTCTCCCCCCATTGTACTGAAGAAGAAACTGAAAATGTAAAGAGATTAGATAATTTACTAAAGAGCATGCAGCTAGGAAGTTAGTTGGCAGTCAGAATTTGAAACTACATCTCACTGTACTGTCCCCACTGGTCTAGAAAAGTGGATCCCACTCCCATCGATTATGATTTAGTGGAGGAATAAGCTGGGTTACTTAATGGTCTGGCAGGTCTGGGGGATCTGTACTTTTAAAGAATAAGCTGGGTTATTCTATGTGTGTAGCTGTTGTTGAAAGCTATTGCATTAGATTTTTTTTTGAGGGGGGGAGCAACTTACTTGAGATACAATTCATATACCATATAATTCGTGCATTTAAAGGGTACAGTTCAGTGGCTATCTGGCATGTTCACAGAGTTGTGCAACCATCACAGACAATTTTAGAACATTTGTATCACTCTAAAAAGAAACTCTGTACCCTTTAACAGTCACCCCATTCCTATTTTCTCCCAACCCCTAGCCCTAGGCAAATGCTCATCTACTTTCTGTTTCTATAGATTTTCCTTTCTGGACATGTCATATAAATGGAATCTTACAAAATGTTTGGTCTTGGTGATTGGCTTCTTTCACTTAGCATAATGTTTTCAAAATTCATCCAGGTTGTAGCATGTATCAGTATTTCATTTCTTTTTATTGCTGAATATATTCCACTGCATGGATATACCACATTTTATTTATCCATTCATTGGTTGTGTTGAACATTTGGGTTGTTCCCACTTTCTGGCTATTATCAATAAAAACTGAACGTTTTTGTACAAGCTTTTCTTTTTTTTAAATTAGTTTCTGGTGTACAAAACGCAATAGTTAGACATTCACCCCTCACAAAATGATAACCCCTCTCCCCGAATCTGTTGTCCCTCTGGCATCGTATATATCTATTACAATTCCATTAACTCTATTCCCTATGCTGTACTCCATATCCCATGACTATATATATATGTATACACACACACACACACATATACATCCATATGTATTAAATACATATATACATATATATACATACATATACACATATACATACATATACATATATATTAAATTATAGTTGACATACAATATTATTCAGCTTGTACAAATTTTTGTGTGGACATTTGTTATTTGTTTTCATTTCTCTTAGGTATGTACCTAGAAGTGGAATTACTGAGTTATATGGTAACTCTGTGTTTAACATTTTGAGGAACTACTAGGTTGTTTCCCCAAGTGGCTGCACCCTTCTGCATTCCCATCAGCAGTGTATGAGGGTTCCAATTTCTCCACATCCTCAACATCATTGTTGTTATCTGTCTTTTTATTATAGCCATCCCATAACTGTGAAGTGGTATTCTATTATGGTTTTGATTCGCAGTTCTCTGATGACTACAGACTTGTTCTTAAATCTTGAAAGCTATCTTTTATTATAAAGGAAAGACAGAAACAGTTATTTTCTGTGACGCAGATCTTGCTTTCCTGCTTTTTAAATAAAATCCCTAAAATCCTTAGCTCCTTTGAGAATATTTACAAAATAAGACCCAAGCATAAAGGTCAAATAAAATGGAAATTTGACATTTTATTGCTGAAACCCATGAAAGAATTTACAATTCAAAATATGCGCTAATTATCATTTTGTTAAACTTTGCACTTACACATTTTGGATCCATGTTATAGATATATATTAGATTTAAATTATGCACATTAAATGCTTATTCTCTGTTTTATCAGTATACGGCTTTCAATTATGCCATCCGGTTTGTGGTCAGCAGTATGAGAAATTAGAAGTTTTTGAAATATAGCCTAATATTTAATTTGAACTATTTGAAATTTAACTATTATGTAAGGTTGTATTGTGCTGTTGCCTTTGTAGGGAAATTATGTTAAAATCAGAAACTCTGTCCGTTTAAGCATGAATGGCATCTTTATTAATGCCATGTGATTTTATACCAGTGATAAATATTCACAGGGGTGAACACTGGCAGAAAACATTGTAAAAGGATACTGAACAGACAGTACATGTATGCATATGAAGAGCCAGAGATACAGTATCAGACAGTAGCCAAGAAAACTCTACATTTGGTAATATTTATTTACTTTTCTCCTTTTGTATAAGGCATGTCTTTTTGTGTTAAGTAGATAGACAGAAATCTTAGTTATTGCTTTCTTTTATAGATCAGTGTTCCGTTCTTCTTACCCATACTTTTCACCATTTGTAATCTTGAAAGAGACTCTTCATTATACACCAAAAGAGTCAAGAAATCATGTTTTCAGAGGGAAAACAGGAAACAACCACTTTCTCCCTCCCAAACTGGTTTCTTTGAGTTTCATGTTAGAGGTGTGATTTTGTAAAACAATTTTTTTTTTTGCCTCAGTTGATCAGCATGAGGGCCATCAGGTAGTCAGTTTGAATAGTTAATCAGTGTAGTTCAGGAAACTCTGGACAATGAAGTTTTAAAGAATTTTATTCTTCTAGAAAGGAAGTGGTTCTTCTTTGAAACCAGAAATAAACTCCATCTTTATCTCATACTAATATTCCTACAATTTATTTTCCTTTATTAAATTATGGCCTAGTTTAGGATTTCTCTTTCAAGTTTCACCCTTATTTATTCTTTACGAAACAGCTAAGTTAGAGGGATTTTTTAAAAAAATCTTTTCTTCTACATTGTGTATTCAATAAAATGCTACATGATTTATATAGTATACAGTTTCCCGTGAATTCCTCAAGGGGAATGGTCTGATAGGTTAAAGTATATGCTTTTTAAGAACCCAGATCATTTTTACCCATTTAAAAAACAACTCTCACAGCATTCAGATACATGAAAAAGTAGTAGAATTAGCAATTTTTTTTAACCTATTTGGCTTAGTAACATTTATTGAAATAAAAACTGATTTCCTACGTAGACAATAAATGATAGCTTTTCAGTAAACGTGCCTTGAAGTGAATTTAATGAAGCCAAATACTGTTACCCATTTTTCGGTATTACCTCAAATTGTAACCTTCAATCCCTAAAATTCTTGAAATTCTCTCAGGACTGCTAAGGGTGTTACAATTGCTTTCATGGTCCAGGTAACATTATTTAATGATCTCATTTGAGTATTTTGTACAAGTGTTAATGAGTAACTTAGTTTGGTAGGAAAAAGAAATCAGGAAAGGGCATTCTGAGTTGTTAATCAGTAACTCCTTTTGACGGATTCAGTATGAAACCCGAGAGACTTAGAAATGAACTGTTAACTTAGTTTATTGTTATCAAATTGTCATGTCTTTCATTAAACAGCAAAAACCTGGAAAAGTTTATTATTACTGCTAAAAGAAACAATAGGAGAACAGAGAAAATAGCACTTGAGCCATCTGAGGATTTGATAGGGTACCGGTGACTTCCTGTACGGCAGAGGTGTGGGGAAGAGGGTGATTACTGTCCTCTGATGATAGCGTGCTGCCCACTCAAAGGAAAACGGACTCTTGCCCATGTTGCTTAGTTGCAGAAGCAGTTGCTTAGAAGAGCTACTGAAGACTTGCTTGCAATGCAAGGGAGATTAAGCCTATAAGGCAAATTTTAAGTGTATAAATTCTGACCCAAGTCCCTAAATCTGTTCAAGGTAATGTCATAGGTATTTCCAGCCCTCGTTAATATGTAGTTTTACAAATAAATGTATTTTAGTAAGATTTGATGTGATTTTTATAGAGCTAAACTTTGAATGTTTGAAAAACATCTTAGTTCAGGAATAGGAGTTATTTTTAAAATGTAAGCATCCTTAATGTGAGTCAAATGATAGTGTAGGGGAAAGTCACAACTTATTAAACAAACAAACCTAAGTGATTTGTTTACCAGTGTTTGCCTATTAAAACGTTGTAATAGAGCCTTTTTATATGTTGCTAGATTTAATTTACTAAAATTTTGTTAAGGATTTTCACATCTATATTCATCATGGATATTGATCTGTAATTTTTTTTAATGGTTTTTTTATTAGGGTAATGCTAGCTTCATATTGTAGTATGAGTTGGGAAGTGTCCTTCTTTTATGTTCTGGAAGAGTTTGCGTAGAATTATTTTCTCAAATGTTTAGAAGAATTATCCGTTATGTAATCTAGGACTATGGGTTTCTTTATAGGAAGGGTTTTAGTTACTAATGTAATTTAGTTAATACAGGGTTATTTGGGTTTTCTATTTCTTCTCAATTGAATTTTGGTAGTTTGAATATGTCAGAAAGCATTTGCCTGTTTTATAAAATTTGTCGAATTTTTTGGCATAACATTCATAACATTCTTCATTATTCTTTTAATACCTGTAATATATGTAATTGTGTCCCTCTTTCATTCTTGATATTGGTAATATGGGTCTTCTTTCTTTGCTTGATCAGTCTGGCTAGAGGTGTATCAATTTTATCCATCTTTTCAAAAACACTGCTTTTGGTGTTTTTTTCCCCCTAATATGTATTTTTTGTTGTTACTTTGTTTTGTGTTTTTTAATATTTAGTTCCTTATTACTTTAAGTTTAATATGCTCTTCTTTGTCTACGTTCTTAAATTGTTGGATTGATTTTAGACTTTCTTTTCATTATGCAGTTGGCCCTTGAACAACATGGGTTTGAACTGCTTGGATCCATTCACGTGTGGATTTTTTCCAATAACTACACAATTGGCCCTCTGTATCCCTGGGTTTCACATACAGGGATACAAAACAGTATTTTCCATACGTGAATGTGGAGGGAAGACTATGTATTGTTCTGTGCCATTTTATGTAGGGACTTCAGCATCCATGGAGTCCTGGATTCCCAGGGATAACTGTAGTTAAGTTTTAGGTGTGTGCGTGTGTGTGGCAGGGGTGCGCAAAAGTTTTACATGCATTTTTTGACTGCGCAAGGGTTGGCACTCTTTACCTCCCCTTCTCCCCAGTGTTGTTGTTAAAGGGTCAATTAATTGTATAAGCATTTATAGCTCTAAATCTCCCTCCAATGGTGTTTCCCGGAAAATGAAACCTAGCCGGACAATCAGCTCTAATGTGTCTTTTGGAGCAAAAATTAATATAAGACCCAGTCTTATTTTACTATAAGTCCGGGTATAATATAATATAATATAATGTAATGTAATATAATAATAATATAATATAATACTGGGTCTTATATTAATTTTTGCTCCAAAAGACACATTAGAGCTGATTGTCCGGCTAGGTCTTATTTTGGGGGAACACAGAAGCACTATTTTTGTAGCAGTACAAACATTTTGATGTGTTTTATGTTCATTATTGTTCAGTTTAAAGTATTTTCTAAATATCTTGTGTTATTCTCTCACCTGTGGATTATTTAGAACTGAATTGTTCAATTTCCAAGTATTTGAGAGATGTTTTCAGATATTTTTTGTTGATTTGTAAAATATGGTCTGTCTGTAAATCTTCTATGTGCGGTTGAAAACAATGCATTGTGTTGGTTTTTGGAGGAAGGTCAAGTTGATGGATAATGTTCATTTTTTCTAGACCCCTGTCGATTTTCTGTCAATTGGTGAGAAGTGAGTGTTGAAACATCCAAGTATGATAGATTTGTCTTTCTTCCATTAGTGCTATTAATTTTTGCTTCTTATATTTTGAAACTTTGTTATTAGTTGTATATGTACTTAGAATTTAATTTTCTTTTTGATGAGGTGACATATTATGAAATGTCTATCTTTATCTCTAGTAATATTCCTAGTAATATTGCTTTTTCTAAATTCTGTTTTACCTGATGTTAATTACTGCCACTCAGTCTTTCTTATGGATTGGTGGATGCTTGCTTGCATTGTATATCTTTTTATCATCTTTTTGTTTTTACCTTTTTATGTCTATATACTTAAATAATGGTTTTTTATAAACAGCATATAGTTAGGTGTGGTGCGTTTTTGTCCTGTCTTGATGGTTTTTGCCTTAATTGAAGGGTTTATATCATTTTGATTTCATATAGTTACTATGTTAATATGATTTGGCTTAAATCTACCATCTAGCTATTTATTTTCTATTTGAGCCATTTGTTACTTAGCTCTTTTCTCCTCATTTGATTCCTTCTTTTGGATTATTTTTTCTAACTTGCATTTATCTCAACTGTTGGTATATTACTTATATATCTTTGTTACTTTTTTAGTGTCTGCTCTAATATTTACAGTACATAGCAGTCTACGTTCAAATAATATTGTACAACTTCACATATGTGGTGTGATCCAAAGGTACGGTGAACGTTTAAATAAAAAACAATTACAGTAAAAGACACGTTGCCATTAATCCCCCTCAAAATACTCCCCCTCACTTCGAACACACTTATCTCATTGTTCTTGCCACTTTCTGAAGCAGTTCTGGAAGTCCTTTTTCGTGAGTGTCTTTAGTTGAGCTGTGATGGCTGCCTCGATGTCCTGAACATATTCAAAACATTTACCTTTCATGGTCATTTTGACTTTGGGGAAGAGCTAAAAGTCCCACAGTACCAAATCTGGTGAATAAGGTGATGAGGACACACTATCATATTTTTATTTGATATAAATTGTGGTACCAGAAGCGAAATGTGACAGTGTTGTGATAGAGGATGAAATAAAGACACTCACAAAAGAGGACTTCCAGAACTGCTCAGAAAGTGGCAAGAGCAATGAGATAAGTGTGTTCAAAACGATGGGCGGAGTTCTTTGAGGGGGGTTAATGGCAATATGTCTTTTACTGTAATAATTTGTTTTTAATTTAAACATTCACTGTATCTTTCGATTACACCTTGTACAGCTTAAGGACCTTACAATTAAGCATTCTGTTTCTCCCATTCTTTGTGCAATTATTGTCACACATTTTTACTTCATACATTATAAATCCTATAACAACACATAGCTCTTGTTTTGCTTTAAATTTTATCTTTTTTAAACATTTCATTTTGAACAAATTTTAGGCTTAACAGAAAAGTTGCAAAACCAGTACAGAGGGTTCTTATATGCCCTAGTATTAACATCCTACATAATCACTGTGCAGTGATCAAAACCAAGACATTAACATTGGGACAATACTGTGAACTACAAACTTTATTCTGATTTCACTCATTTTTCCACTAATGTCCTTTTTCTGTTTCAGAATCTCACATTACGTTTAATAGTTACGTGCCTGTAGTCTCCAACCTGTGACAGTTGGAAATACTAAATGTCTTTCCTTTTCTTTCATGACGTTAGTACTTTTTAATACTGCTCAGATATTCTGTAATATATCACTAATTTTTTTTGTTTGTGTGATATTTCTTGTGACTACTTTGAGGTTATGCGTTTTTGGCAAGAATACCACAGAGGTGATTGTGGTGCCTTTTCCAGCGAATCATATTGAAGGATACATGATGTTGGTATGTCTCATTACTGATAATTTTGTCTTTGAGCTCTTGGTTGTAGTGTTTCCTGTGCTGTGCTGCTCTACTTTAAAGTTAATAACTTTTTAAAATTAATTATCTTGGGAAGTACTGATTTTACCCTATGCCAATATCTTGTTTTTCCTTAAATCTCTTGCTCACTAATTTTAGCATTCATCGTGTATCTTCCCTGAAACAATTACTTTGTGTATGAATGATGATCTTTTCATTTTCCTTATTCCTTTTGCATTTATTAATTGAGATTCTTGTATAAGGAAGAGGTGTCCCTTCTCCCACATTTATTTATTTATTCAATTGCTTAATTATATAAGTCTGGATTCATTTATTCTATTCTATGGGTTCCAATCCAATATTATTTTTATCATTTTAGTGCTCAAATTGTTCCAGCTTTGGTTATTGTGAACTCTTTTAGGTTGGTTCCAGTGCATTTTGGCATGCCATCATCCTTTTCAGTTACCTTTGAAAGAGATAAAAAAAAAAAAATGAAAAAAAAATTTGATATTTACCCATCTATTTACCACTTCTACTACTTTCATTCTTTGTGTAGATCTGATATTTTCCTTTTGCCCAAATAACTCCCTTTAATACATATCGTAGTGCAGGTCTTCCCATAATGAATTCTCTAGGCTTTTGTTTGTCTGAAAGCCTTTATTTTGCTTTAATTTCTGAAAGCTATTTTCTGGGTGTTGAATTCTAGTTTGACAGCTTTTCTCCTCTTTTCAGTGTTTAAAAAATATGTCTCCTATTGTTTTCTTGTTTGTTTTGGGTTTTGTTTTGTTTTGTTTTGGCTTGCCTAGTTTTCTGACAAGAATTTTGCTGTTGTCATTATCTTTATTTCTGTGTTTGTAAAGTCTTTTTTTTTCCTCTGTGTATTTGAAATATTTTTTTCTTTGTGCCTGGTTTTTAGCTATTTGTTTACAAAGTGCTTCTATTTGGTTTTCTTCATGTATCTTCTGCTCGGAATTTCTTGGATCTGTGAGTTTATGATTTTCATCAAAGGTAGAAAGATTATGGATATCATTTCTTGAGAATTTTCCATTTTTGGCCCTTTTATTGCTTTTATAGTTTCTGGATCTCTACATGTCATACATGTATGTCCCACATTATAGTGTGTTTTCGGTCATTGATGTTCAATTCATTTTTTTGGTGTGTGTTTATTTTAGATTGTTTCCATTGCAGTTTTTTTTATTGCTATATATCATCTCTCCTTCAGTGTCTAAATCTATTGTTAATCCCATGCAATGAAATTTTAATTTTAGATATTGTGTTTTTAACCCCTATACATTCCATTTAGATGTGATTTTTGTTCCTCTTTTTTTTTTGCCTTCTTGAACATAGAGCTCATTTTTAATAGCTTTTTCAATGTCTTTTTTTTCTAGTTCCATCTCTTTTATTTCTGTCTAGCTTATGGAATAATTTTTCTCCTGGCTGTGGGTGATACATTCCTGTTTATTTGAATGCTTGATAATTTTTAATTGGCTGTCTTCATAATTTTTATAGTGTTGGGTCTTAGATTTTGTTGTATTCTTTCAAATAGTGCTGAACTTGGTTCTGGCATACTGTTGAGTTACTTGAAGTCAGTTTGATCCTTTTGTTTGATTCTGGCTTTTAAGCTTTGTTAGGGTGGTTTCAGAGCAGCCTTTAGTCTAGATCTAACTTAGCCGCACTGCTAAATTGATACCTTTCTGAGGATTCTTCTTGATGGCACTGTATAATATGAGATAATATGAGGTCTTTTCTTTCTGCCTTGTAGGAACTCAAAGCTATTCCCAGCCTGTGTGACTGCTGGGAATTGTGTGGGTTACTGCTTTGCTCTTTGCTGGTTCTTTGCTTGGCTTTTGGTAATTTCTTTTCACTTATATACAGATCAGTACTTAGGCAAAGACTGAAAGGAACTTTTTTTTTGCAGATTGTACAGCTCTATTTGCTTCTCTTTTCTCTCTCAAATTTTGCCCCAAATATAGTAGCCACTTGGCCCTTCCTAAACTCAGATTTTTCACCACAACTCAGTGAGACTGTTGGCCTTTGCTTGCTATTCCTTCCTTGCTTTTTTTATGGCTTGGATCAGGCCAGGCAATAATCTGGGGCAATCATAATGCTCGTAGTTTCCTTTACATCCAGGATCACAGTCACATGTATGGTTGTTGTCTCCTCTCTGCAAACCATTTTCTCATATAAGCAGTCCCCTCTTATCCGCGATTTCATTTTCCCAGTTTCAGTTACCTTTGGCCAGAAAATATTAAATGGAAGATTCCAGAAATAAACAATTCATCAATTTTAAATTGTGTACCTTTCTGAGTAGTATGATGAAATCTCACGCCTTCCCACTCCATCCCACCCAGAACATCAGTCGTCCATTTCTCCGGCGTCTCCACGTTGTATACTCTATCCTCCCATTCATCACTGAAGAGCCATCTTATCTTGGTTATCGGATGGATTGTCATGGTATCGCAGCGCTTGTGTTCAAATCACCCTTATTTTAATAATGGCTCAAAAGTGCAAGAGTAGTGATGCTGGCAAATCAGATATGCCAAAGAGAAGCTGTGAAGTGTTTCCTTTAAGTAAAAGATGAGTGTAGTACAATAAGCTACTTAGGGAGAGAAAAAAAGACCACATTCACATGATTTTTATTACAGTATAATTGTTCTTTTTTACTATTAGTTGTTGTTAATCGCTTACTGTGCCTAGTTTATAAATTAGACTTAATCATAGGAATGTATGCACAGGAAAAAACATAGTATACATAGGGTTCTGTGCAATCTGTGGTTTCAGGCACCCTCAGGGGGTCTTGGAACATATTGCCTGTGGATAAGGAGGGACTACTGTATTTTGTCCATTTTCTAGTTGTATTATAGCCAGAAGTGGAAGTCAATGGAGTAATTCTTGATTGTATAGTGTAAGCGGATGATATTGTAATGACTATGGATTCTGTTATTGTCCTCTGAAGTGTTAAATTTTATTCTGGTAGGTAACTAAATTACTATTGAGTCACTTTGATCTTAACAGAGTCTTGGATTTAGCTCTCTTAGGGTAGTTCTATTTAGTTATGTCCTTAAACTTAGGGCAAATTCCTTAGTCTTGAGATGTGGTCTCTATTTCTATGCTATGGCCCTTTTGGGATTTTGTTTCCTGACCCTTCTAACTTGGCAGGACTGAAATTCCAAAATCTTACCCATAACACTTGGCGGCTGTCAAAATTTCTGCTTGGCTCGTCTAGCCTTCCAGCTGTTGTTTCCCGCCTGGGTTCCTTTCAGTTTTCTCCCCCATAGGTGTATTTTTGGAGTCAGTCAAAAATTTGAGGGTTTTCTATGCAGATTTTGGGATTCTATTCTTTCCAGTTTTCCTCTGTTCCAGAGTATCCAACCTTGAATTCTAGCCACCGTCATAACTCTGGACCTTATACTCTGGTTTCTCAGGCCAATAGAACTCTGGCTTTCTACTTGAGATTTATTTTCCACAGGCAGATTTGTAAGTAACTTCATGGTAAAAGCCTTACAAATGTGGATCTCGCCCAGTGTGATTCCTATGTGAGTTATCTACTATTGTGTAACAAATTACTCCAAAAAAAGGGTAGCTCTTGAAACAACACTCATTTATTATTTTACAGTTTCTTTGGTTCTGAAACAGGCACAGCTCAACTGGGTCTTCTGAATCAGGGTTTCTTACAAGGTCTCGACCAAGGTGCTAGCCAGGGCTGGGGTGTCATCTGAAGGCTTGTCTGGGAAAGGATTCACATCAAAGCTCATGTGGTAGTTGTCAGGATTCAGTTCCCAGCAGGTTGTTGCACTAAGAGCTTTGATTTCTTTCTTCCTTTCTTTTAAAAAAAAAAAATTTATTTTTTTAATTTTTATTTTTTAAGGAGGGCACAGCGCACAGTGGCCCATGCGGGGATCGAACCAGCAACTTTGGTGTTATTAGCACCACGCTCTAGCCAGCTGAGCAAACCGGCTACCCCTAGGGCTTTAATTTCTTGCTGGCTGTTGGCTGGAAACTGCCCTTGGTTCTGTGGTCCTCTGCAACATGGCAGCTTGCTTGATCACAAGTTACAAGCTGAGAAGGCAATAGAGCAGTAGCAAGATGGGAGTCACAATAGTAACCTAATAATAGATGTGACGTCTCATCCCCTTTGCCATATTCTCTTCATTCGAAGCAAGTCAGTAAGTTCAGTGCACAGTGAAGGGGAGGGTCATTATACAGTGTGTACAGTTGTATGTGAGCAGGTCACTGGGGCCAACTGAGAAGTCTGCCTGCCACAGTTCTCTTTTTGCAAGAGTTGAATTCCCTCCAGTTGCAACTTGCTTTTGGTCTCTCTGCCTGCTTTTATAGTGTTGTTTTTTAATAATTTATCTAGAGTTTAAGTAATTTATCCAGGACTCAACCATTACCGTTAGCCAGAAGCCCAGTATTTGCCTCTTGGCAGATATTAACCCCAATTCCCTCTTTAGGACAAAAGTGTTCTATCATAACATTTTCTTCAGACCTGTTTGTTTTATTTTTTTTTGCCTAATTAACCATTAGTTAGTTTACCTCAAATTCAGCATGATCAAAATACAACTTCTTGCCAAAAACTTTCCTTCCTTTTGGATTTCATTTGTCTCTTAATTGCGTCATTATCTTCTCCGTCAACCCAGGTTCAAGATCTTAGAATCAGAGGATTTCTTCTGTTCTAGTTGTAGACAGGGTGTGTGTGGCCTGCTCACCAGATAGGTATGGACCACCAAGTTTTTGTTACCAGTTTGCCACGTGTTGACAGAAATTGAAAGTAAACCTTTAGAATCTTGTATAACAATTGGACATTGCTGCAACATCCAAGCATACAAGTGTGTATTTTACAAAATATTGGTTCACAACAAATTGGGGAAAAAAACAAAACCCCCAAACTGGACCTTCACCATGTATAATTTGAAGATCACTGTTCTTACCACTTTTTTTTCACTTAGTAGCTCTTGTAGTGGGTCTGTTCATCCCACTGCTATTGAGTCAGTGTAGGCCTCATTATTTCATGTGGGCTAATTGCAGGAGCTTGCTAATAGACTGTGCTTCTTAGTTCTGCCTCCTCCAATCCATCCCTTCAAATCTATGAGAAAATAATCTTTTTAGAACAGTATTCTGATTATCATGCTTTGTTCAAAAAATGTAAATTGTACTTTAGTACCGGATCAAAAAGGTCCAGATTCCTTAGTCTGATATTTAAGACTACTCTCGCCTCTCTTCCCTCCCCCGCCCTCCCCCTCTTCCTCTCTTTTTCTCCTCCCATGTCCCGTGTTTCTGTTCAAATATGTACATGGTTTCCCTCTGCAACACTGATTTCCAATTTCCTCTCCCTGCTTTTTCGGTTTTTCTTTTTTCTTTCTTTTTTTTTTTTTTATTGGGGAATGTTGGGGAACACTGTGTTTTTCCAGGGCCCACCAGCTCCAAGTCAAGTCCTTCAATCTAGTTGTGGAGGGCGCAGCTCAGCTCCAAGTCCAGTCACTGTTTTCAATCTTTAGTTGCAGAGGGCGCAGCCCACCATCACATGCGGGAATCGAACCGGCAAGCGTGTTAAAAGCTCGCAATTTAACCAACTGAGCTATCCAGCTGCCCCTCCCTGCTTTATTTTTGTTTCCAGCAGTTATTATTTCCTATCTCTGTCTCCTTATTTTCTGATTCCCCACTCCATGCACACTAGAATGTAAGCGCCATGAGAAAAGAGACTTTGTTTTGTTCACTGCTTAATCTCCAGGAGGTACACAATAAGTTTTTCTTGAATGAATAAGGGAATGAAATGGTCACCTTAAAGAATTTTGACCATGAATGGCCTTGAAGTTTCAAAAGAATGGCTCTTTAATGGTGAAATTTCATAAGCAGAGCCCTCTCCAGCCTCCCTCAAATTACATATAGTTTACTGCTAATTTTAAGTTTCATGAGAATAAGTATTTAGTGTATTGTAGTCTCTTTATGTCTATAATGCCTAGTATTGTGCCTGGTAAAGAGAACACACATGAGAATTTTTTTGTCTGACTGAATTAATGCCATTATAGCAATCATTTATCTTCTGTTATGTTTTAGGGACATACTGTATTTCCCCCGAGATAAGACTGGGTCTTATATTAATTTTTGCTCCAAAAGATGCATTAGGGCATATTTTTAGGGGATGTCTTATGTTTTCATGTACAACAATTACATTTATTCAAATACAGTCTTGTCATTTTTTTCTGGAACATTGTCATAATGTGCTAAATGCGACCATCTGGCTGACGATTTTAACTGGGGCTTATTTTCGGGGAAACATGGTAGTATATTCAAATGTTTGTATAAGAAAATAATATTCCTTTGTTATTGGTTAAACCCCACAGATTTAATTTTGTCATTTATTTAATCATATATTCATTAAGCTTCTATTCTGAATAAAGCCATATATAAAATATTTTTACATAATAAAAGTCAATGATTATTCTAAAATAAGATGTGAAAAAATAGGAAACTTGGGAAAGTACCAAATAATCCTCAGGAATTTGGTATTGAAGCATTTTAATTACCTGTAGTCTCCAGAAGGAGGGGGGGAGGGAACAAAACTTTTCTCCTCCTAAAATTGCCTTTGTGTTGTTTCATGACTGTTAAGTTTTACATTCCAACGATCTAACTTACGGATGTCATGGGCCACATCCACTGCATGTGGATTACTGCCTTTCTGTATTACAAAATGAAGATGAGTTTAATATGTTAGTGTAACCTGGGAGACTGTGTTGCTTAGGGAAACAGCAGGAAGAATTCCAACATGAGATTAGTTAGTGTTGTCACTTTTGAGAAGGGATATGTCCAGCACTCTTCATTGTCTGGATGAAGGGTAAGGGCATGCTTTAAAAGTCTTGGCTACAGCCTGCAGTGTTTGCCTCCTCTAAAGACAAGACAAAAGGAAAGTAAAATTTTCAAATGGAATTAGCCCCTAGATGTCCTAGTGCTGAGCTTGAGAAGTCCTGAATGGAGCAGTAATTGAGCTGAGTTAACCCACAGCTGTTCTGTATGGATGAAAGTTAGCCATCGTCTCCTTCCAACTTGCTTTATTTATTTGCTTGGACTCTATATACTTTCAGATGTATGCATCTTCCTTTAGAGTATTGGAAGTTACTTTAGTGGGAAATAAAACCACTTCAAGTATGTATTGGAAAAGATGATAAATTCAAAAAATGTTTTATTCTGGCATGAAGAGTATTAGAGTCCAAATTTAATTTTCTCCAGTTATCGTCACTTATTCTTTCAGTTAAGGTACTAAGTAAGCACTTTACTAGGTACGGAGGAAATAAGCAGGTGCATACACTTGAAGCATTATGTCGTGGAGAATCCTTCCATGTATCATGTGTAATGCTTTCTATTATCCTTGGTAATTTTCCTTGAAGGAGACTTTATCTGAAATTTAATAATAGCTACTCCAGCTTTCTTTTGATTGATTTTAGCATTGTGTGTCTTTCTCCATCCCTTTACTTTTAATCTACCTGTATCTGTATTTAAAGTGGGTATTTTGAAGACAACATGAGTTGCATCTTGTTTTTTAATCCACTCTGCAGTCTCTGTCTTTTATTTGGTGAATTCAGGTTATTCACATTTAAAGTGTTTATTGATCTAGTTGGATTAATATCAACTATATTTGTAACTATTTTCTATTAGTTGAACTTGTTTTTTATTTCTTTTTTTGTCTTTCACCATTTTTCTGCCTTATCTAGTTATAATTGAGCATTTTATATTATTCCATTTTCTCCTTAGTATATCATTTATACTTCTTTTAATTCTTTTTGTTTGTATGTATTTCTGTGGTTGCCCTGGAGTTTTGCAGTATGTATTTACACCTTATATAAGTTTATTTTTAAATAACACGACCACTCCATGGGTAGTGTGGCTGCCGTATCACACAGTATTCCCAGGCCGCCCTCCTGTTTCTTATAACATGGCTGACATTCACTTATCCTTACTTAGTCTGAAATCACCCAATATATTGTTGCTATTAATACTTTGAACAAACCATTACCTGTTAGATCAATTCAGAGTGAGAAAATAAAAAAATGTAATTCCTTCTCTAATGCTTTTCCTTTTTTTAATGGAGATTCAAGTTTCCAACCTACATCATTTTCCTTCTTTCTGAAAACTTCTTTTAATGTTTCTTGCAAGAAAGGTCTGTTGTGACAAATTTCTTAGTTTTTGTCTCAGAAAATTTTTGTTTCTCCCTTACTTTTGAAGGATAATTTTATTGTTTTTTTCTCTCTCAACATTTTAAATATTTCATTCAATTTTCTTATTGCTTACAAGGTTTCTGAAGAGAAGTCTAATGTAATTCTTATCCTTGTTTCTCTATTGGTAAGGTGTTTTTTATTCCTCTAGCTTTTTTCAAAAGTTTCTTTGTCTTTGATTTTCTGCAGTTTGAATATGGTATGCCTAGGTGAAACAGGAGGGAATTTTTCTCTTACCTTCACCCTGAGAATCTGGGTGGGGCTCCTGGAGGTAAAGCACAAAGGTTCCAATTTCTCCACATCTTTGTCAACGTTTGTTATTTTCTATTTTTTAACTGTAGCCATCCTACTGAGTGTGAAGTGGAATCTCATTCTGGTTTTGATGTGCGTTTCCCTAATGATTAGTGATGCTGAGCATATTTTCGTGTGCCTGTTGACCATTTGTATATCTTTGGAGGAATGTCTGCTCATCTTCTGTGCCCACTTTTAATATGGGTGGTTTCTTTGTTCTTGTTGAATTGTAGGAATTCTTTATATATTCTGGATATTAATCCCTTGCCAGGTATATGATTTGCATATGTTATCTCCCCTTCTGTGGGTTGCTCTTCACTTTCTTGATAGTGTCCTTTGATGCACATAAGTTTTTAATTTTGATGAAATCCAGTTTTTCTATTATCTCTTTTTCGCCTATGTTTGTTTTTGGCTTAATAATGTGCCCCACACCCATTTTCCAGAGTTTTATTTGTACATCTTACTTTTTTCAGTATCTCTAGCCTTTGCTTTAAAAAGCAAAGGAAAATCATGAGTGAATCAATATATCTATTATAAGGTAAAGTTTTCGAAGACAGTAACATTAAGAATAATCTAAGTTGTCAGTACAGCCCTTTCAACCAGAATGAGAAGAAGAAACATACCTTATTTTCTATCTTTTTAGAGTACTAGTAAGTTGAGAAGCAGTTTTAGATTTATAAATCTCAGTTTACATATTTATATAACATCAGAATATGCCTATTTGAGAGCATATATATTTTGAGATAGATGATGACTCTCAAATTGAACTCAAGATGTAGCTGATATTATTGTGTTGAATTTGGTTAAAAAATTAGCTCTTTTCAAAGTATGGAATATACAAATGGAAATGTGGTTGAATTGGTTACTTAAAAATATATATATATGTATATATATATATAATATTGGTTAGTAATCATTTACGAACAACATTTTACAGATGTCATTTTTTTTAAATTGAGGTATGATTGAGTTGCGGTATATTAGTTTCAGGTGTATAACATAATGATTTGGTATTTGTAAGATATTATTTTCAAATAACAGTTTCAGATTTTGTGTTTCACTTTAACATTTTCAGAAAGAAAGTGTAATTATGATATAGAAAATGAAGTTTTGTCTTTTAGTATTATTTAATATATTCTTTAATAATTCTTACTAAATTTTTATGTTGATCAATTTACAGGTGAATTATGTAACCTCATTACGCTGGATGTAGCTCACAATCAACTTGAACACCTTCCAAAGGAGATTGGAAACTGCACACAGATAACCAACCTTGACTTGCAGCACAATGAACTGCTAGACCTCCCAGATACTATAGGTATGAGAGAAGAAAGATGTTGATAATCATTTGTAGCTATTTGGACATTCAAAGACTTTTTTGATTCATTTTCATAGTAAAAATGAAAAGATGAAAATTCAATATCGTCAAAGTAGTAAAACTTCTAAAAGATTGCATTTTAAAATTACTCTATTTCCATTTACTGGCAAAGAAAATAATTAGGTTTTAGGAAATGAGCTCAACTGGATCATAAAGAAGATAGAACATTAAGTCATATGTATATATTCTATAGCGCTGTGCTTGAATTTTAGAATGGGTGCATTTTTTGTTTTTGCTTATTTCAGAAAATTGCATGCTATGGTAAAGGTCCCTTCTTTGCTAAAGTAGACCACACTGAAAAATAAAACCATAGCTGTTTAGTTTTTAAAACAATGGCCAATATAGTTTAATGTGTGTTCATCTGTAATATTGAGGGACTAAGAGACGAGATGTTTTTAAGTGTAAAATGTGTTTCAAAGACTTAGCCAAACTGCAAAAAGTTGAATTGCTCTTACTTTAACATGCCCTATATTTATATAGTCTTGTTTATTTCTCTCAATGCCCATACATTTATATAATTTATTGGAATTTAAAAAATGGGGACACCTTTTTAGTTATTGATGTGATAAAAGACTACTATAATGTTTATTAAGAAAAATTACACCCATACTTAATTTGTATAATTTCAGTAATGAATATTTATGAGGTTATATTATTAAATCATCTAAGGCCAATGATGATATTTTTCTACAGAAGGATTTTTGTTTCCTTCCGTCAGTACCTAGAGGACCACTTTAATCCATTTATGTTCTAAGGCTTGAGATTTTTCTGATCTCCCAGCTGATTTAAAGGCAGGCTGCAGACTAATTGTAGGGCTGTTTTACTTCCAGTTCACACTTAGTACTATGGGGCAGCCCTGTAGGGTCCCAGTTGATATCTGTTAGGAGACTCCACACCCTTGGCAGGCTCTAGGTTTTGACTCTGGGCAGAAACATGCTTTAGCCTTTCAGCTTCATCTTCTAGTTAGCGAAGTGCTCTCAGGATAAAATCCTCTCCAGTGTTTTTGCTTGTCTCTGGGTTCCCAGCTGGTTTCTGGCCTGGTAATTAGTCATTATCTTGTTACCTCTCTGATTTTTGTTTTAGAAGTGTTTTTAGTATTTTTCAATGAGAGGGTTTGCTTGAATTACCTACCTAGTCTGCCATTACTTGAAACAGAAGCAATTGTTAAGGATTTTTTTAATAAGTTATAATAGACTGTCTTAGGCTACAGGACAACTATTTCTTTACATAAAAGCAATCTGAGAACGTATATATTCTTGATTCTTGGCCCAGAGCTCTTTAAATCACATTACTATTTGTGTTGACAACAGACTAAGTATTCTAGTTAACTAGTGATTTGATTAGGTTCATCTCTGAAAGACACGATAGTCTATAACACACAGTGAATTGTTCTGTTAATATTTATAGTAAATATTTGACCAAATTTCCTCTGTATATAAAAGAATCAGATTCCTGGTCCAGTGGGGACTGAACACAATTACTTCTTGCTTTTCACTCTTTAAAGTCTATTGAAATGACCCAAGAAAAACAAACAGCAGTGACCCTAGAAGAAAAATAGCATAGAAAAGTTATATACTGCATTTGTAAAGGATGATTAGGCTGATAGAAAAAGGAAACAAAAAATATATTTCTTAGAATACTTTGCCAAGTAAATTTAATGGAAAATACTGTATAATATGAACACACGCAAAGATCAAAATAGTAATGTGTAAGATAAGTGGAAGAAATTGCCTAGAATCTAGAACAAAAAGACAGAAAAATACAAAAAAAAAGTGGAAAAAAAAGTCGTGGGAGACAGGATAAGAAGTTGTAGAAAGAGAATTAGAGGTAATACAGCAAAGAAACTAATAAAATATAATTTTGTAATATTTGCCTGAACTTGACAAAAACCCAGAACTTGACAAAAAAACAGGTAAGATTGAAATTGCTTACCAAGAAATAATGAAAAAATAGACGTTCTGGTAGAAGTCTTAAAAATTAAATTTACTTCTTGTTTTGCTTGTTATAAAATCTCTTTGTATAGTTTCAGTTTCAAGGTAATGTTGTCCACATATAATAAGTTGGGAAGTGTTCCTGTCTTTTCAATCTTTGGATCAGTTTGTATAAAATTGGCATTATTTCTTCATTAATATTTGGTGAAATTCATTAGTGAAGCCACCTGGGTCAATATTTTTTTTTTTTTTTTTTTTTAAAGATTTTATTGGGGAAGGGGAACAGGACTTTCTTGGGGAACAGTGTGTACTTCCAGGACTTTTTTCCAAGTCAAGTTGTTGTCCTTTCAATCTTAGTTGTGGAGGGTGCCGTTCAGCTTCAAGTTGTTGTCCTTTCAGTCTTAGTTGTGGAGGGCACAGCTCAGCTCCAGGTCCAGTTGCCGTTGCTAGTTGCAGGGGGCACAGCCCACCATCCCTTGCGGGAGTCGAACTGGCAACCTTGTAGTTGAGAGGACACACTCCAATCAACTGAGCCATCCGGGAGCTCAGCGGCAGCTCAGCTCAAGGTGCCCTGTTCAGTCTTAGTTGCAGGGGGCGCTGCCCACCATCCCTTGCGGAATCGAACTGGCAACCTGTGGTTGAGAGTCCGCACTTCAACCAAAAGAGCCATCCGGGAGGCAGCTGAGCTCAAGGTGCCGTGTTCAATCTTAGTTGCAGGGGGCGCTGCCAGCCATCCCTTGCGGGACTCGAGGAATTGAACTGGCAACCTTGTGGTTGAGAGCCCACTCGCCCATGTGGGAATCGAACCAGCAGCCTTTGGAGTTAGAAGTATGGAGCTCTAACCGCCTGAGCCACCGGGCTGGCCCTCAAGATTTTTTTTTGTAGCAATGTTTTTAAAAACAATTTTAATTTCTTTAATAGATATAGGGCTATTTAGGTTATAACTTTTTTCTTGAGCAAACTTGATCATTTGTGTCTTTCATGTATAATAAAAATAAATATTATGTAAAAATATGTCCATTTCATTTAACTTGTCACATTTAATAGGCATAAATTGTTTATAATATTCCCCTGTTATTTGAATATCTATAAATCTATAGTAATGCCACTTTTCTCATTCCTGATATCGGTAACTTAGATCTTCTCGCCTTTTTTCCCAATTGGTTAGAGGTCTATCAATTTTACTGATTATCTCTATTCCTTCTCTGATTTTTATTTCATTGATTTCCACTTTGACCTTTATTATTTTCTTTCATTGGCTTACTTTGAGTTTTATTTGTTCTTTTTCTAGTTTCTTATAATGGAAACTTTAGTTCATTGATTTCAGACCTTTCTTCTCATATAGGCATTTAGTGCTATAAATTTACCCTTATGTATGACTTTAGCAGCATCCCACAAATTATGATATGTTGTGTTTTCCTTTTTTGATTTGTTCAAAATACTTTCTAATATACCTTTCTGTTTCTTCTATGATCTGTGGTTTATTTAGAAGCGTGTTATTTAGTTCCCAATATCTCACAGTTTTTTAAGGGTCTTTCTGTTACTGATTTCTAATTTAATTTCATTGTTGTTGAATAAATACTTTATGTGCCTTGGATCATTTACATTTATTGAGACTTATTTTATGGCTCAGAATATGGTCTATCTTGATTAGTATTCCAAGCGCAACTGAGTGTATATTCCACTTTTGTTGAGTGGAGTGACATAGATGAGGCAATCAATGAATTCTTCTACATGTCTGTTCTTTTTTGTCTCTTTTCCTTTTAATATTTGTTAGTTAGTTACACTGTCAGGACATGTAACATTTATGGTATGTCTTGCTACACTAATCTCTATTTTTGTTTTAGTTTTCATGTTCATCAACTGTTCTGTTGCCATAGTTGCCCCAGTCTCTTGGTTGGCTGAAGTCAATCTTGTAGTAGTTTTCTGAGAAATAAATGGTTCATGAAAAGTAGTTCCCTCGTTTTTGTAACCTTTATGCTTGAAGAACAGTTTGGATGGATATAAAAGTCATTGGGTCCAACTTGCTTTCCTTGAACATCTTAGTAGAACTAAGAGGTAGTTCTGTCTTCTGGAATTGAATGTACAAAAGTAGGAGACTAGTCCAATTTTTTCCCATGCTAAGTGACTTAATGTTTTGGCCTGGCCTTTTTTTTTTTTTTTTTTTTTAAGTTTAGGAACTCTTATATTTCTCAGTGTTGATCTTTCAGGGTCCATTTTCCTGAGATACTCTGAGCCATTTCAACATACAGGTTTAGTTTTTATTTCAGTATAGTTTTCTTGAATTACATTTTAGTTTGTGTTGTAAGTTTGTTTATTTTGAACAACCAACTAATTGGAACAGTAAAGGAGAAAGGAAAGAATAATATGTAATCTTACCATGATCACTTTTCAGTGGAATGTCACATAAAAGCACATTATAAAAGCAACTTATGTTTATAAAATTAAAGTCTTGCTCAATCTTAGAAAGAAAAATAAGGGTTGTTTGCTCTACTGCAAATCAGGCAGGGGAACTGAAATTAAAGATGCTTGAAATGTTGTGAAATTTTCTTATCCCTCTCATTGATGCTTAGTCACTTTGTATTTCTTAGGATACTATAGATCCTAGATACTTGATTGTTCTGTGAGTGTGTTAGGCAAATTCTAGCTTCCGAGCCTTTGTTCTTTCTGGTTGCTTTGCTTAGCGCTCTTTTCTCCTAAGTATCCACATAATTTCCTCTACTCTTTCAACAGATCAAATGGATATATAGGGCATGGTCATCAATCAGCCCTTGTCTTACTTTCAAATAGTGTAACTCTATTTTGTTATTTAATATTTTATGAATGTGTTTGTATCCCTGTTGTTAAATAACAATCAGAGAGGGATGGAATTAACACACTAAAATCAATAGTCCTGGCAAACAGAGAAAGCATAGGTGGTGGTGGATGATAAAATCTTGCAGTTAGTAAATAGGACTAGGGTCCTTTGGATTCACTTCCTCTGACAAAGAATAACTTCTCCATGTATCCTTCTCCCTCCTAGCTTTCTTAATTTTACATTTCTCTGTTACACCAGAAGTAATTCTTGTGTATTTTAAGTGTGTTTATTAATATATAAACATTTTACTTCATTATAAATCTCTTGTAAGTAAGCTGTTATATCAGAATAATACAAGTGCCTCACTTCTAGCACATTCTACACGGTCACATTACAAGTATGTATTAGAAAGCAATGACGGGTCCAGCCCTGTGGCTCAGGTGGTTGGAGCGCTATGCTCCTAACTCGGAGGTTGACAGTTCGATTCCCACATGGGCCAGTGAGTTGCGCCCTCTACAGCTAAGATTGTGAACAACAACAGCTGAGCTGGGCTGATGTGAGCAGCCGGAGGTCGATGTGAGCTGCTGCAGCAGCCTGCTGCCTCAGGCTACTGTGTGCTGCTGTGAGTGGCTGACTGACTGCCCTGGGGGGGGGGCGGGGGGGTAGTGCAAGTCTCATAATACCGGCATGGGCCAGGGAGCTGTGTCCTTCACAACTAGACTGAGAGACAACGGCTTGAACCAAGGGCGGGGGTCGGGAAGAAGGAAGGAAAAAAGCAATGAGAACTGGAATATTAACAATATGGAAATTTTTACTATTTCTTTTCATATGCTTTGAAAATTGCCAACAGATAAAGTACAGCGTTTATTTCAAGTATTAGGTTGGTGTAAAAGAAATTGCGGTGTAAAAGGTTAAAAAATTGCAAAAACCACAATTGCTTTTGCACCACCCTAATACCATCTTTCCCCGAAAATAAGACCTAGCCAGACCATCAGCTCTAACGCATCTTTTGGAGCAAAAATTAATATAAGACCCGGTTACTTTTTTTTAATAAGACCGGGTCTTATATTAATTTTTGCTCCAAAAGATGCGTTAGAGCTGATTGTTCGTTTAGGTCTTATTTTTGGGGAAACAGTATAATGGCAAAATAAGTAAGTAATATTTATTTAAATTTTTTATATTATTGTAGTCGTTTATCATATATTATGCTTGTTAAAACAATTCTTTTGACTTTTTCCATCCCTCTTATCCCCAGTACTTTGATTGTATAGCACAAGGTTGAGATTTGGTGAGAAATTTGAACATTTGGGTTTTGGTCTGTTACAGATCTCAATAGTCTTAAATGACCTTTGAGATTCTCTTTCTTATTTATTGGAGAAGAGCAATTCACCCAAAACAGATAGTGGCACACTTCATTAGAATATAGGTTTCCTGATACTTTCTCTCTTTTTCCTAGTCTACTTCTTGAAAAGTATAACTTAAGATGAAAAACAAACAAAAAACCAACACCTATCCTGGAGAATTGATGCTAGTTCTGCAGCAGCTGCTCTATCTATTTTCCCTGGTCTAAAGAAATTTGCCCTAAACTTACAGTTCAAAGTCAAATCTTCTTTGAACACCTTACACTCACTGTCCCCTAAAGTACTTTGTTTCCTTTTCTTTTTTTAAATGCATAGACTGAGATGTTTACCCCTTTTTATTTATTTAATGTGAACACCCTTAGACTAGTTGTCACTTCTTGGCTCTAATCACCTCCATTTACTTCCTGGCTGAGCAGTGCCTGGATCACTGACAGCTCAGAGGATGTGGAGAAGAGGCAGAAGGAAATGGGGAGGGGGCAGCTAGCTGGTTGCAGTTAAGTGAGAGTGCTTAAACACATTTATAGTTTCTCTGATTTAACCATTAATCGGTCCTGTGGAAGACTAAAAAGTGTATTCTCTTTCATGTAAATATTTTCTAATTCAAGATCAGTTATGAACTAAAGAAAATATTAAGCTTCATTACAATAGTCATTTTGTTTCTAACTATGAACCTGATACCTTAAGCCTTCTGAGATCTCTGGTGGTTTTATGAAATGGGGGATGGGGGTGAGGTAGAGGGAGGGTGTCTGAAGTAGGAAAATATATTTTACTTTCTATTTCCTCAAAATGAGATAAAGAGAAAAGTATGCAACAAGACCTTGCCTTCAAGGCTGGAGCACAGAACAATCCACAGAGGTCTTCTTGTTGCACTGGGCTCTGAAGAAATGTTGTAGTAATTGTGGTTTTATCAACAAGTAGAGGTTTAGTAGTTAGATTTTAGGTAATTACAGTGCAGCGTACATATAGCAACTTTACCAGTTTTCCTTTTAATAGTGGAGTTCTTTTGGGTTTTCGACATTTAAGAATTTTTGTGTTGCTTGCTTTACAGTGTGCTTTCAGTTTTTTAGTTTAATGTTGAAAAACATTGTACCTTTCATATTTCATCATTAGAACTGTGTGTCTTTTCTACTGACTTTTTGCTGCTTTGTTAATGTAAGATTAAGGCTATTTGAGTTAGTCTTACTAAAAAGTTATACTGAATTAACCTAAAGATGCTGATTATATTTGCTGAAATTGAAAGTATCTAAGTTTAATTCATAGCCATTTAATGTTGCCATATTTTAAAAATCTGACAGCATAAAAAAGCAAGCTGTCAAGTGGAGCACAGACCAACTTGCAGTCAAAATTAAGC
Organism: Rhinolophus ferrumequinum; assembly: GCF_004115265.2. Lineage (NCBI taxonomy): Eukaryota > Metazoa > Chordata > Mammalia > Chiroptera > Rhinolophidae > Rhinolophus > Rhinolophus ferrumequinum. Next base: position 16,390,680 of record NC_046299.1, on the reverse strand, counting down.
ACTTAAAAGCTAAATGCCAGTGATTGGCAGTGATCAGCCTACATTTATACACAGAATCTCAGCAACATTGATTTTATTTCTCAGTAGCAATGGCTCAACATTGAAGCAAGCTATGGCTTGATTTCGAGGTTGCAGTTTAGTTTGTGGTTAAAACCGCTCATTGAAAGAGGTTAGAGGTTGAAACCACTGCAGGGGTGAATCACAGTAAATGCCAGACTTCTGATGTCAAGTTTTTTTTTCTGACATAAGAGAGTTTTGATATTTCATCCTTAATTTTTTTTTTTTTACCTCTTTTATTTTGTCTTAGAGTAATAGATTTTGTCAAAGTGTGGATGACTCTTTGAACATGCCATACTCTCAAGAAAGTGATAAAGGCTTTGCAAATGTGAGGTCTTCATCAGAATAACATATTCATACATTACAGTTTTTGAAGTTCAGCCTCTTCTAACACACACACAGTCTTACACACAGAAAAAAGAAAAAGTTTAAGAAAGTTAAAAGTATCCTTTGTATTTAAATCATTGATTCTGTACTACTTAATGTTACGTGGCAATTTCACCATCCTTTTCATTTTGTAATTTTTAAATTCTAGAAACCTGATTTTAAAAGTGAGAAATTAAAAGTTATTTTGTCTTTGGGAGAGAAGTTTCAGGAATCTGGTTCTATTTACTGTGCTTTTGAGTCAACAAGCATTTAGAATTTGATTACCATACTAATCTTTGTTACCAGAGAAAGCTTTTAGGTTTCAGTGAGAATAAAAAATGGTTAAAGTATTATATTTGTCTACTGTTCTACTGTAAACAGTGACTGAAAGAGGCATGTCCATTAATGCAGCAAAATTATGGGGACTTTCCACTATTAACAAGCCCTTTCTTCCTCTGGCAGATTTTAAAGACCCCTCGGTGAATGCTTCAGCCATTTTGTTACAGTGTAACAGCTTTCTTCCATAGGAAAAGCAGTGGTATGAAGGAGAGAAAGGGTTGGTCTAATTTACTTCCAGTTTTTTTTTAAGGTTGACTGCCTCTTTTATCTTCAGCTTCATGCACAGCAAATTAAAATTTGTTCAAAACATTTTAAAGTTCTTTATAGTCAGACGTTATCACTGCTTGTAGGAAAAGTTCCACTTTTACCAGCCTTGGTATAGCTGTAGTGGCCATGGGCATGGGATAGGCAAGAAATAAAATACTGATATCTTTCCTCCATCCCCATTTTGAAAGGATGTGAGAAAATGGGCACTGTCCTTTGCTTTCGATGGGGATGAAATTGATATAATCTTGTACTAGCTATCAAGATTTAAAGTATCTATCTTCTGATACATCAGAAATACTTTCACATGTGTACAAAGATATATGTATAAGGTTGTTCATTACAGAATCCCTTTTTAAAAATTAGAAATGCCATCAAATTAGGAAATGATTGAAGAGATAATGGTTCAAACACATCACAGAATACTTTACAAAGGTTAAATAAATTGAAGTTTATCATTCATCAGTCTTTACTACGACCTGTTATATGGGAGGGGGGAGCATATAGAATGATCCCATTTATATAAAAACACACACAAACATGAAAAAAAAATCCCTGTATTTGTATGTGTAAGTAAATGCTTAGGAAAAGGTCTCTATGTATATATTAGACTACAAACCATGGTTATCTGGGAAGAGAGTAAGATGCATTCATATATTTTGTAATTTAAAAATTATTTGGTGGGGTGGATGAATGCAGAGAGTTGGAATTGTTAGTTCTTTGTTTACAGCTAATACCTAAAAATGGGTTCCTTAGGAATGGGTATCTTAGAATAAAATTATTGCAAATATTTGTAGAAGAATTAATTTGTATTCACATAGACCTGGCAAATCTGATGTATATTTTTAAATCATATTTAGTAAAGTCTGTGTTTCATAGACATGCCATTTTAGAAAGGAGGACAAATACTGAAATGTTTTAGCTTCTATAATTATTAAGAAAGTATGAATGGATGTCTGCTGTGTGCTTAGCACTAAAGCAGATTCTATGAGGAGATAGAAATACATAGCAAAAGAGTTTTCAGTGTGTTGGGGGAGCTAACTAATCCATGCAATGACTAATAACATAAGAGCAAATACAGTTAAATGCCAATTTATGGTGAAGACAGTATGCTGCCATGAGTCCAGTTTACAGGGAGACCAATAAGACCTTGATAGAATGGCCAGGGAGAGCTTCACGAACAAATGTGTTGGACTTAGTATGGAATAAAAATGTATTCCATGAGCACAGCAGCATGGACAAACAGAATGGAAGTAAGAATAAACATATTTTTCTTCCGTGTCAGAATAAAATAAGCTAATTGGGGCAAAGTCAATGAAGATCTTGAAAAACAATTACTTGATAAGGAGCCAACTGAGCTTGATTGTAGCTCTACCACTAACTAGCGGGTGACTTCGACAAGTCATTTCACATATTTTATTCCAAAGTTCATGGGGATTACTCTCCAATGGCTCTTATTGCTGCTTCTTGAGTATCTTTGTAATCTCTTATCTTTTTTTCTCAGGATGGCTATCTAAAACTTCAAACCAGTATGCTCTGTTTTTTCCCACAATTTAGCTGATATTCTCACTGTATGGAAAAGATGAGCCTCACCATGTAGAGTGTCCAAACATGTTACCTCTACATTAGTAAAAACACATCTCCAATGTAAAACATTCATTCGAAAGAAGGGATGGTAGAAAGATACCACAATTTCTAAAATTAAAATAACTTTAGAATTAGATTTTTCTTTATCAAAAGGGAGTTTTAAAATTATAAAACTATAGAAAATTAGGAAAAATATAGACAAGTTCAAAGAAAAATATTTTAATCCTCCATAATTCTACCATGCATCGATAACTGTTAGTTTTGATGTGTTTTCTTTCCAGTCTTTTTGCATGCATGTATTTTTTACACTGTGGAGATAATACAAAATGTACAATTTTATCTTGCTGTTTTCACTTAGCATTATAACTTAGTCTTTCTCCTCTTAAAAATTTTTGTAACATAATCTTAGTAGGTACAGAATATAGCAGAATATAGACATACCATAGAATAAAATCATGTTTTATGTATCTGTTCCGTATAAGCCAATGTGCTAATTATCTTCCACACGTATTTAACCCTTAGAGCAACCTTGTCAGGTATTTGGTATTATCCCCACTTGATGGATGAGTAATTTGTCCAGGGCCACATAGATAATATAAAATCCTTTGTTTTTTCTATTACACCTGTGATGTCTCCAATTTAAATAATTATTAATCTATTCTTGAACATACAGGTTGTCCCTATTTATGGCCATTAGAAATAGGACTATAATTAATATAGTTAGCACATTATTTTCTGCCAACCCAACTTTTAAGTAACATGTCTATCATATTCAATGTCATAGTGCAGTGATAGCATGATAGCAATAGTAAATTTTTTTCTTGCCCTTATTTCTAATCTCTAAATTCTCTGGAGCTTTGAAAAGTTACCCAATCCTCTGCTTGTTTTCATTTTTCCCTCCAAAATTGACACATCCCATTAGAATGTCATAAGGAAGGCACTAGTGAAGCATCCTTGGTTAACTTAGAAAGCACTTTAAAGACAAAATTGTCTTTGCTAAGTGGTAGTTTTTATTGCTTTTGTATTCCGTTTTCTGCTAATTGGACTCTTACTTAATCAGAACCATCAAACTCTTGGCCCAGTTTCCAAACACTATTATGAGAAAGTAATGTAAATGAGCATAGCATACCTTTGGAATAGTTCTAATTACAGGAATTAAAATGGTTGCTAAGTTTTTATTTTTCTTTCTTTTTTAACATTATAGTTGGCTAGACTTATGGTATAGAATTATCAGAGCATATTCATTGTAAATGACTAAGTCTTACCTTGAAAATGTAAAGGGTAAAAATTAACTCCATTTGGTCATTTCCTATAACTCCAATCACGGATTTCTTTAGCAACAGAGGAATATGCAGACGAGTGATAACTAGACGGGGGTTATGAGGCATAGTGACAGCTTCCTAGGGTTTCAAATCCCCTCCTAGGGTTTAACTTATGCTACAGGCTAATGAATGTTTTCGGTAAGTTCTGTAGTAACATTGCATCTAAGAAAGAAAGTTACACATGCAACAACTTTTTGAAAAAGAGATAAAGCAAAAAGAAAGAAATAGATAAACATCAGAAGGTTGCTGAAAGTTGAAAGGCATCAAAATATTGTCTCCAAAAAGTTATGTGTGACACAGGCATCCACTTCCATAGTTTCTAACACTGGTAATACTGTTTAATTTTCAACCAGAGGCTACTTTGACATTCAAACCTGGGCCATCTAAAAATGTTATAGCTCAGTTATGGTTTGAAGTCAGAAAAGAAATTAATCAGTCATGACACAGGAATACTATATTCTCATTACTGTTCATTTATTTGTTTATTTTGGAGGGCTGTCAAAGTGTACTTATTTTCTAGTGTATTTTGTTTGGGAAATTAAATTTGATTTAAACCTTTTATGACAGCAGATATCATATTCATCCATGTAACTTACCTGTAGCTTGCCATATATGTAGTCTTGGCAATAAAACTAGAAAATGCCTGTTTTTCTGCTCTCCTTTTTTACGTATTTAATAGTGGCTAATTTGTGCTCAAGCTTGTATATGCTTAGATAATAAGAGAGAATATAATTTCCACTTTTCCTTGTAAATTTTTAAAATAATTTTGAGAAATTTTTTTACTATCAGGTCAACTTTTAAGAAAATTTTGGAATGTTTATATTTAAACTCATGGAAAACATTGGACCTTTATCATCTCATAAAATGTGCATCATGTATTTTAAAGAAAACTATTTTAGAATTTTGGAAATTTCTTCTTCAAAATTACATGTACACTTTTTATATATAGCCACTTGTTCCATGTTGGATCATCATCACATAGATACAAATGGGATAACTATTTAAATTTAATATATACACTACTTGAAGTTATTTAATTAGGCCTTATCTAAAGGTTAATTTGTTATTAAAGTATGCCAGTACTTTCTAATAATTCATTTTTAAAATCGACTTATAGCTGTGTATTTCATTATTCCTCTAACACAGGTGGACACAAAAATGGTTTCCATTTCATCCTAATGGATAGTATGTAGTGTGCTGTTCCTTGGTACTGGAAGTTAAGGATCGTGCTGAAATAGTGTTTCACAGTAATTCATAAATATTTGGTTGATAGTCTAGGACAGCAAGAGGCTCATCATATTTTTAAAAAGTAAATTCTTTTGTTTTGTGTTCACAGGAAATCTGTCCAGTTTAAATCGTCTTGGTCTGAGATATAACAGACTGTCAGCAATACCCAGATCACTGGCAAAATGCAGTGCACTTGAAGAATTAAATTTAGAGAACAATAACATTTCTACTTTACCAGAGGTAAGAAGTGGATTAGGGTAAATGCTTGAAACAACCCTGCAAGATAATGAATGGAAAACTAGGAAATCTTTACACCTGGGTAAATCATTTGATGATTGAGATTGCCTAAAAATGAGTATGCTGTAGATGTATAGCCACCACTAAGATAAAAAATCCAAAGAAAAAAGAATAGGTATGATTATAGAAATTAAAATTAATAATTAGTATTAATTTTTTTTTGAGGTGCAGAAGGAAGAAACCAGGGTTGAATATTGGTGTGCTACATTCCCTTCTAGCTCCACATAAATCTTTCTCATGTTATTTTGGGAACTGGCAATAAAAGCTATTAAGGAAAAGTTGTATGGCTGGTCTTAAAACTCAACTACCCCACCCAGTTCAGTTATTAAACAAAAGGTACTGTAGAAAGATGAACTGCATAGAACATACTGTTTATTATCAAGATTAATACTAGCTGCAACACTCCTGTGGCCCAAGTTATTACCCTTATACAATAATATCAAAGCCCATTTAGCATCTCAGTCACCAAAATCTGTTATTTTTATTTATTTATTTATTTATTTTTTAATTTATTGGGGTGACAATTGTTAGTAAAATTACATAGATTTCAGGGGTACAATTCTGTATTACATCATCTATAAATCCCACTGTGTGTTCACCACCCGGAGTCAGTTCTCCTTCCATCACCATATATTTGATGCCCCTCATCTCCCAGCACCCACCCCCCTTACCCTCAAAATCTGTTATTTTTTAACACATTATTTTTAATTTGGGTTTTGTTGGTTCTATTTGAAAAATATTTTCATTTGTTTTGCTTAGATATTAATTGGGCAAGATACAATACTTTTTTTTAAAAATTCTTTCTCAGATGTTTCATTCTTGCCTTGCCTTCTTTTGCTACCTATTATTTTAGCATACCCAACAATCTGTCTGTTTACTTACGGTTATTCAAGCATAATATCTTATTGTAGTATTCTGACATAAAAGAATGGAATTGTGGACTTAGGGATTGATTGAGCTTTTGCAAAGTCTTTTTTGTTCTAATAATTAAAAATGTCTAGTATAGGTGATCCTGTGTGTTTAGACTATTGCTAGTTTTCCCGTGTGTGTGTGTGTATGTGTGTGTGTGTATGTTTGAATTGAGAATAAAGGTGCTTTGGATGAATGTTTTTCAGATTTATGCTTTTGATTTATAAAGAACAATTTGAGTAGATGAAACTATTGGTTTGTAGCAATTACTTCATAAAATAAATTTATTCAATTGATTTGGCTCTTTATTTCTTATACAGAAATAAAATAGCACCTATTAATTTGGCTCCTATCAATCTGGGTGTTTGGGGTTTCAGAAAATAGCTCGGTCAGAATACAAAAATGAGTTTCCCAGGATTGTAGTTTCTAGGTTGAACCAGTTCACTAAAACTATATGACAGTATCTCACTTGTGGCAGAGAGTACTGTTGTTAGTAGCAAGCAGTTTAAATGGGATGAGGAATAGAATCCATAGATTGTAGATAGAGCCCTGACAACTAGACTGTGTGGATTTTTGCCTTTCTGTGACAGTAGTAATTTAGAATGATCAAAATGGGTGGGGTTCTACTGTTTAATGTCATCATCCCCTTTTCTAAAAGTGATTCATACCCAGAATAAGGCAAACAATTAGCACATTGATTAGACCTTGTTGGGATGCTTTTAGGGTGTGATTTGTGAGCTTAAGTAAGATTGACCGATTTTACAATGTCACTATGCCTAAATATAAGGACTGGGTGTATATAAAACTTCACAAAGTTAGAAATTTTAAAATTTATTTATATATCCAGTCTTACTGTCAGTGAAAGGAAACTAATTATTATTGGGTACCTCTTAGGATACAGACATTGTGATAAGTACATTTATATATAATATTTTGTGAGTGAAATAAGTCAGGATTTATTTTTCATAAGAGAAATAATAAAGAAGACAGTTCTCTCTGGCTGTGGAAAAAGGGCTTTGTGTGCATGTCAGTGTGTGTGAGTGTGTGTGTGTTTAAACTGACCTGTTTTCAGATAGAGAAGCTATCTCATATTTGGTCTTGTCCAAATATGAGAAAGCATTAAGTCTTATTTAAAGGTGGTGCATGTGCTTTGGAAGAGCATTTTCTTAATGCAGATGTCTAATTATCTGCATTTATAACAAGCACAATAAGGAAAACAATAAAATCCATTAGACAGCACTTACTTTAGACATTCAAGCTGCGTGAAGCGAAAAAAATCAGTAAAGTGATTTTCAGTTGGGGCTCACTATATTGCTGAAATGAGAGCTGACAGAATGACTATATATTTTTTCATTTGAAGACTTTGAAAATGGACTAGTTTTAACGCAGACATATACACATAAGGAAAAGGAATTTAATAAATTTAAGCACATGTGCTCAAGGCATAAGGTTGGGAGCTCTATACATATTACCTCATTTAAATCTTCACTATAATCCTACTAATTATTGGAGTATTCTTATCAAATAGGTAGGGAAATAAGACTTAAGAGAAGTTATGTTTTTGGCCAAAATTTATTGCCTTAAATATTTTGGGGGGAATATGATGAGAGATACATTGATTATCTAATTAATTCACCAAAGGTCATAAAAACTGATAAAGTAGAAGATCTAGTAAGATGGGAACCCAGATGTGTCTGACTGTAAAACACTAATAAACAGCCCCAAAGATTCACAATATGACCTAAGAATGAAAGGTTGGGGAGTTGCCTTCTTGTTGCCCTTTTTAAAAATATCCTCAGGTATTAACATTTTTTAATAGAAGAATGTCAAGTCAGTAAAGTAAGGCAGCTATAATAATAACATCTTTGCCATGAGACTCAATAAAATGTCCTTTTTTTTTTCAGTAAAGTAGGAAACAGACATTTTTTCTGAATGATTGCCATGCCAAGTTTTTTCATCACCCTTTTCCGTGCTCTTCCTTTTGTCTGTATACCAGTAGACAAATGTTAAGTAGCTTCTTAACATTCAGTATAAAGAACAAGTTTCAATTTGCCGTATAATTGCACCTTTAATTATATAGTTACTTCATTCCTTCAGCTGGCCTTGCAAATCAACTGACACCTCTGGTACTGAGTCTTCAGTTTCCTCATGGTGGACAATTGGAATTTGAACATTGTTTAAAACACACAGACACACATAGACACACACTTCACACTTCTTGTTTTCTCCCTATTTGAGCTTTTATTTGAATCTAGAGTGTTTTCTTCTACTTCTGAATATTTAATTTTTTTTTCATCCTTCAGCATCTAGCTCACTCGTAACCTCCTTCCTGTTTTTCCAGTTATTCCAGTATTTCTGGTTTTCTTTTAATTTAAATAGAGAAAGGTCTTAAATTCAAGTACTTATTATATTCTAGGTACTGTAAAACAATATATGTATTTTGTTTTGTTGAAAAGTCTTCACTGCAACCTAAAAATTCAGGCATCATCGTTTACAAATGAATAAACTAAGGTACAGCAAAATAACTTGCCCAAGTCACAAGCTTCTAAATGAGCCAGGATTCAAAACTATTTTATAGCCTATACCAGTGTTTCTCAAACATTAATGAGCACACAGATCACCTGGGAATCTTAAGATTCACATTTTGCTTCTGTAGGAGTGGGGCCTAAGACTCTGCATTTCTTACGAGCTCCCAGGGGATACTCATTTGCTCTTGCTTGAACCAGACTTTGAATAACAAGAGTCTATTCTATATAATTTACTATTGAATATATACAGTTATATATTGTTTTCTTTTTCCTATCTTTGTGCTTTATTTCTCTAAATAGGGTTTAGTCTTCTTAATGGCCGAGATTCTTTTATAATACCTGAACACCTAGTGCCGTGGTTGCATGGTGGGAGGCGGAATTAAGGGGTTAATGGGGTTATGTGCTAAATAAATACTTACTTGACAGATGCATATTTCCTCAGAAATTTTACCATATGGAAAAGCAATGAAATTTTTACCATATGAAAAATACAATATCAGGAAGTATTATCATCTTCTGAACTTATTATTCCTAAAAGGAACCATTACATTACTGATTAACAGCTTACTCTGTGCCAGGCATTATGTTAATAATAATTTAGAGATAGGAACTTAGCTAGGACTTGGAAAGGGTTGGTTACACAGAAAGTGGCAGAGCAAGGACTCAGCCCCAGGACTGTCCGGTACCGAAATTTCTGCTCTATTGAGGTCTCACATTGGCCACTTATGAGGCACCTTTACCCACAGACATATTTTCTTTATAGAGTGTTTTAAATAAATTGAGCCAAAGAATAAAAATCAGGAGATTTTATATAAGTAAATGAATTTCCTGTTTCGTGTAAAATCTGAAAATCTGACCACATTGGCTCCACATTCCTGCAAGGCAGCAATTAGGTGGGACTGCTGTTTTATACGCGACAGAGTAAGTCTTATTACAGTTCTAATTCTTCTATGCTTATTTCATTTTTTACAGAGTCTTTTATCAAGTCTTGTGAAATTGAATAGTTTGACTTTAGCCAGAAATTGCTTCCAGTTATATCCAGTAGGTGGTCCGTCTCAGTTTTCCACCATCTATTCCCTCAACATGGAACACAATCGAATCAATAAAATCCCATTTGGAATTTTCTCCAGAGCAAAAGTATTAAGTAAGCTGAATATGAAGGTAAGCCTCTGTTTATATTAGAGGGAAAAAGCTATTATTATTAACACTTCTAATATGTTTTCTCTATCAAGCGTGGAGAATGGGTGCTTGTTTCTTGCTGATGGGGTCTAAACAGATGACAAGGATATGTCAGGGCAGTGTGTATTAGATAACAGGTATCTTGAAAACATGCGTACCTTTAGCAATGTGTCCTAAAGAAATAACCATGAATGTGCATAAAAGCATAGTTGTAGGGATACTTATTGCAGAGCTTTCTATTCAATTGGTACCAACTTATTAATGTTAAGAGAGATTTCATTTTTTAACAGTACTGCAGGCAGACCTCATTTTATTGTGCTTTGCTTCATTGCACTTTGTAGATTCTGGGTTTTTTACAAATTGAAGGTTTGTGGCAACCCTGCATTGAGCAAGTCTATTGACGCCATTTTCCCAGCAGCATTTGCTCACTTGTGTCTCTGTGTCACATTTTGGTAATTCTCGCAATATTTCAAACTTTTATATTATTACTATATTTATTATGGTGATCTGTAATCAGTGATCTTTGATGTTACTATTGTAATTGTTTTGGGATGCCACAAATCATACCCGTGTAAGACGGTGAACTCAATTGACAAATTGAATGTTCTGTCTGCTATGTGTGTTCTGACTGCTGTGTGTGTTGTGACTGCTCCACTGACCTGCTGTTCCCCCATCTCTTTCCCTCTCCCCGGGCCTCCCTATTCCCTGAGACACAACAATATTGAGATTCAGCCATACATCTCTCACTTTAAATGAAAAGCTAGAAATGATTAAGCTTAGTGAGGAAGGCACGTCAAAAGCCAAGACAGGCCGAGAGCTAGGCCATTTGCACCAGTTAGCTGAGTTGTGAATGCAAAGGAAAAGTTCTTGAAATTAAAAGTGCTCTTCCAGTGAACATACGAATGATAAGAAAAGAAACAGCCTTATTGTTGATATGGAGAAAGTTTTAGTGGTCTGGAGAGAAGATCAGACTGGCCACAACATTCCTTGAAGCCAAAGCCTAATCCAGAGCAAGGCCCTAACTCTCTTCAATTCTGTAAAGGCTGACAGAGGTGAGGAAGCTACAGAAGAAAAGTCTGAAGCTAGCAGAGGTTGGTTCATGAGGTTTAAGGAATGACGCCATCTCCATAACCTAAAAGTGCAAGGGAAAATAACAAATGTCCACGTAGAAGCTGCAGCAAGTTATCCAGAAGATCTGTCTACCATGTTTCTCCGAAAATAAGACCTATCCGGACCATCAGCCCTAAGGCATCTTTTGGAGCAAAAATGAATGTAAGACCCGGTCTTATACTATATTATATAAGACCGGATCTTATAGTAAAATAAGACCGGGTCTTATATTTATTTTTGCTCCAAAAGATGCCTTAGAGCTGATGGGCCGACTAGGTCTTATTTTTGGGGAAACACAGGAAGATAATTCATGAAGGTAGCTACACTAAATAACAAATTTTCAATGTAGATGAAACAGCTTATATTAGAAGAAGATGCCGTCTAGGATTTACATAGGTAGAGAGGAAAAGTCAATTCCTGGCTTTAAAGCTTCAAAGAACAGGCTGACTTTCTTACTAGGGACTAATGCAGCTGGTGACTTTAAGTTGAAGCCAGTGCTCATTTACCATTCCAAAAATCCTACGGTCCTTAAGAATTATACTAAATCTACTCTACCTGTGCTCTATAAGTGGAATAACACAGTGTGGATGATAGCACATCTGTTTACAACATAACCGTGTACTGAATATTTTAAGCCCACTGTTACGTACTACTCAGAAAAAAAGATAACCTTTTAAAATATTACTGCTCATTGACTGCATCTGTTCACTCAAGAGCTCTGATGGAGATGTGCAGTGAGATTAATGTTTCCGTGCCTGCTAACACAACATCCATTATGCAGCCCATAGAACAGCCCTGCAGCATGATTCCTCTGATGGATCTGGGCAAAATAAATTGAAACCTTCTGGAAAGGATTCACCATTCTAGATACCATTAAGACCATTTGTGATTGATTCATGGGAAGAGGTAAAAAACATATCAACATTAACAAGAGTTTGGAAGAAGTTGATTCTCTCGTGGACTCAGCCCTCATGGATGACTTCGGGGTTCAAGACTTCAGTGGAGGAAGTAACTGCAGATGTGGTGGAAATAGCAAGGGAGCTAGAATTAGAAGTGGAGCCTGAAGATGTGACTGAGCTTCTGTGATCTCATGATAAAACTTTAACGGATGAGGCGTTTATTGAGATTTATTGAGATACAGTCAGCAGCCTCTTATGGATGAGCAAAGAAAGTGGTTTTTTGAGATGGAATCTCTTCCTGGTGAAGATGCTGTGAAAGTTGTTGAAATGACAACAAAGAATTTAAGATATTATGTACACTTAGTTGATAAAGCAGTACCAGGAGTTGAGAAGATTGACTCCAGTTTTGAAAGAAGTTCGGTTGGTAAAATGCTATCTATCAAACAGCATCGCATGCGACAGAGAAATTGTTTGTGAAAGGAAGAGTCAATTGATGTGGCAAACTTCATTGTTGTCTTATGTTAAGAAATTGCCACAACCACCCCAACCTTCAGCAACCAACACCTTGATCAGTCAGCAGCCATCAACATCCAGGCAAGACCCTCTACCAGCAAAAAGGTTACAACTCTCTACAGGCTCAGATGATGGTTAGCACTTTTTTAGCATTAAAGTATTTTTAAAGTATGTACATCTTTTTTTAGACATAATGCTATTAATACGCTTAATAGACTACAGTATGGTGTGAACATAACTTTTATATGCACCGGGAAACCAAAAAATTCGAGTGACTCGATTTATTGAGATACTTGGCTTTATTGTGGTCTGGAATCAAACCCACAATATCTCAGAGGTATGCCTGTATATCTTCAATGAAGCCATTAAAATTAATACTCTAGTTTAGAATCATGTTAAATACCAGTTGAAATATTCTCAATTTAAGTTGGAACAAGATAAAGCATGTGAGATTTTGTTTTCCACATGTAGTTTTAAAAAAGCTGTTTTGAATGTGCTTAATTACTTGTATATATTAAATATCTATAGATTTATATGCATATATATATAGCCAGTACGTATCAACAGTGGGCTTAAAATATTCAATACATGGTTATGTTGTAAACAGATGTGCTATCATCCACACTGTGTTATTCCATTTATAGAGGACAGGTAGAGTACATTTAGTATAATTCTTAAGGACCAAAATATACTGTCTCTCTTTGAATATCAGAATTATTTATGGGTATCTTTAGTTTCTTTTTGCTTATCTATATTCTCTACGGTGAATAAGTTTACATTTGTAATAAGGAAAAATAAGTTTATTGCAAAAGGAGGAAAGAAATGAAAAATGATTTGTTCAGTGATTTAATTTTTAGTGAGGTGGTGAGTAAATTGGCCACATAGCTACTAATTCATGGCTAAGATAGGAATACAGGAAACCTGTATTTCCTGCTTCCAAGGATAGTGTTATTTCTATTTTATTGTAATACATCCTTTTCTCTTTGATGAACCATTTCAACATAATTGTAGTTCTTTAAACTACAATCTAAATGTGTAATTTCTTGATTTCATCTATATTTGTTCATAAATATATGTATCTTTTATGGTAATTCTTTGGAAGTATATAATAAGTGAACTAGTGGAAATGCAAAATAATCTTATAATCTGAAACAAGTGTAAAATTCATTATTAATCACTCTGGTTATTTGAGACTTAGCAGTGGTAATATTAATCTGATGTTAAGTTTGTAATAAGAGGCTTTAGAACACAGTTCATTCATTTCTGCATTTGGTTATACATTTTTATGGATGTGATGTTATTGTAATGTTAGCTTGGAAAGGCTTGCTGTTTTCAGTGAAATAATAAAACTTTGTGTAGAACTTTGTCTTAATGTTTCTTCAAAATCATGACAAATGTTTAACAAAACTTTTTCTTGAAGTCAAATGAAGCCTGATATATATTCCTCCTCATATAAGGACCAGTAGTAAATGTTTTTAATGAAAACGTTTTGTCATACTATTAACTGTCAGTTTGGGCATGGGTAGATAATTTAAATGTTCTAATACATAGGTAATAAGTTAAAATATTATAAAAAAGGAAAAACTTGGCAAAAAAATAGATGTTTGCCTCTTGGGATTTCTTGTACGGATGATTTTGTGTAAAATAAGACATTGCAGAAAAATCTAAAAATGCAGATGAACAAGAAAAACAAAGTAATCCCACCAATGAGAGGTAGCAAAGGATCACGTGAACATATTGGCATATATGATTGATGCCCAACTGGGGTACTGATGGTCACCTCACAATACCAGTACCCCCAACACATAATAGCTGTTCAGCTGTTATTGTGTTTTATAATATAAGTGAAAATGTGTTTTATAAACGAATATGAGGAAGCAGGAAAAAGAAATAGTGATTCACTGGCATATATTTCACTTTTTTTTCCTGTGTATAGCTGTGTCTAATTTTTAAACAAAATTAGGATCACAGTATTTTATCATCTGTTTTTTATTATTCAATGATCAAAATGTTTTCACCATTTTTACAATCTTATGGACTTTTAAAGTAAAATTGTGGATACTGTAGTGACTTAGTTTGCTGTCTTAGTAAGGCTTTTTTCCTCTTGTACTTTATTGCTCAGCATCTCTAGAATTGCTAAGCTTGTCTGGTTTCCTTATAGGCTATAATTAGATGTTTATTCTTCCGTTATGCTCATGAGCATCCACTTTTTACTCAGTGATTTCTGTACATTATTGTGAAATGGGGAAAACATCACATTTATCACTGGGACTTTTGAAATCTCAAGTATTGGTCTGTATGGTGTATTTTTCCATATCCAATATCGATAATCACATAAAGATCAAACTTCCAATTGAACCTCAAAATAAAAACTAATTACTGTATGAAAAACTTTGGAGGCTTAGAGTTGTGTTGCCTTTTCTTTCTTTCTGTATTTGATGTCAAAAAGGGAATAAGGTTTCCTGTTTAATTAAGAATTCTCCTTCCATCAGGAGGTATATATGGAGTTTTGATTTTGTGGTTATACTTTAGATACTTCTTTTTGTCTTTGCCAGGACAATCAATTGACATCACTTCCCTTGGATTTTGGAACTTGGACCAGTATGGTAGAATTGAATTTAGCCACTAATCAGCTCACAAAGATCCCTGAGGATGTGTCTGGTCTCGTTTCTCTTGAGGTGAGTATAAAAGAGCAACTAGAACTCCTTCCATCCTTCCACAGTTATCTCACTTACAAAAGTTTCCAGTTAAAACAAGCAGTTTCTATCTGGGTGAAGATTATAATTAGAAATGTCAGAGTTCTCTTAAACATACACTCCTGCTAGGATGATGAGGTGTTGACTTAATCTGGGCTCTGCTTCTGAATGACTCTTGCCCACCGAAAGTTGATAGGTTTGAGTGTTATCAGTATCTTTGAAATAAAAGGTCTCTAAAACTTAGCATCTTTTAGAACATATTTTTTCCCTTAATTGTTTAAGAACTCTGCACTGTTGTCTATCAGAATGATTATGGGTTCCTCAGACTGTCATTCAGAACACCTTACAAACCATTATTTAAAGGACTTCTAAACTGCCCATACATATCAATCCAAAGTTATTTTTTGTGGTATATTTATTATATTGCAAGGTATCCTGCAATATACCAAAGAGGGGGGAAAAAGGTTGAAGATAGTCCTTATTACAATGGGAGGGGTGCGGACAGGGGTATATGATTCAGGCCTACTTTTCCATTCTAATTACCCACTTACTGTTTTATTTACTAGTTAAATAGATTATTTTCTTTGTTGGAAACATGAATATTTCTAACTCCATACATTTAGTCTTACTGTTCTTAATATCTATAATGCCCTCTTCTCCTTCCCTTAATTTTTTCTTATAAATTCTTTTCCATGATTAAAGATCCATTTTATAATCATCCTTAGTCTAGTATGATTTCTCCTGCCTCTGAGTCCCTAGAATTTTCATTCTTTTGATGAAAAAGCTTGCTAATAGTAAATACATATTTTTAAAAATGTCCCCTGTATTCACGTTTTTAAAAAATCGAATTTCTTTTATCCTTTAATAAGTTGAAGTAGTGTGGGGTAATGGTTGAAAGCATGAGCTTTGAAGCAAAACAGATCTGGGTACAATTTCACTTTTGTTTCTCTTTACTTATGGATTTAACCTGCCCAAGCTCCAGTTTCCTCAGTTGTGAAATGGGGATAATACATAGTGTTTTCCTCCTAAGGTTGTAGTTAGGATTAAATTTGATAATGCACATAATGCATTTGTTATAGTGCCCTGCAAATAGTAAACTCAATTAACGGTAACTGCTATTATTATTTTCTTGGTCTTACTGTATGTATTTATTTTATTGTGGGTAGTAGTATTCTGGAGAAAATGAGTTGGCATGAAAAACTAGCCAGAACCTTAGGTAGTTACTTCCGTTTAGTGCTCTTTTCATTATTCCCATTCCCAGTATTGTCACCTTATCCTGTCCCCTCTCCACACCCCTCCCACTGTATCAGGACTATCTTCTTCAACCTGTTTTCCGCCTCTGTAGTATAGTGCAGGATGCCTTGCAATATAATAAACATACCACAAAAAATAACTTTGGATTGATATGTATGGGCAGTTTAGAAGTCAGTTGTTCCTTCCTTTAAAGAATGGTTTGTAAGGTGTTCGAATAAATGACTGGTTGTGGTTTCCTATTAGATGAGCATTTATAATGTCAAAATACCATGAACTATATGAATCTTCGTGCAAGTAGTTAATAATTTTATATACTTTTTGTAATTTAATTAAAATTAAATTCTTTCCTTTTGCTGACATTAGTTTTGACTTAAATCTTTATTTCCAATAACTGGTAATTTTTTTAGAATAGTCAGTTAACTGTTTTATGTTACTATATAATTGAACATTACCCTTAATATTCAGTGTTTAGAAAATTAGTATTGTTTAATAAATTGTAAGCCACGCAATGGTAATATATAATTCCATTTCATGAATTACCAAACACTATCAATAATTGCTCTTTAGGTTCTAATATTATCAAACAATCTTCTCAAGAAGCTTCCCCATGGTCTTGGAAACCTTAGGAAGTTAAGAGAGTTGGATCTAGAGGAGAACAAATTGGAATCCTTGCCAAATGAAATTGCTTATCTTAAGGATTTACAGGTAAAACATTATTCTGATGATTTTATAGTTATATCATTAACATTTTTGGGATGTATTACAAATTGCACATTTTTCTTAAGAATTTGAAATAATTGTTGGACCGGGTAGATTTTCCTATTATAGCATTATATTTTTGTTCATGTAACCTATCAGCTTTTGTCTCCCTAACAAATGATAATTATTGGAAGAAAAAAAAAACTTGAGTGATTCTTCTCCTAACCAATCTAATTTCCCTGTTAATTTACCTTATTGGTTTAGTAGATGTATTATTTTAAATTTACATCAGTTGTAGGAAATGTATATGTAACCATCTTTTATTTTGTTGATCTTTTAGAAATTAGTCTTGACAAATAACCAGTTGACCACTCTTCCCAGAGGCATTGGTCACCTTACCAATCTTACACATCTAGGCCTTGGAGAGAACCTACTTACTCATCTTCCTGAGGAAATTGGTATGAACCCTTTGGATGCTTGACTCTCTACTAATAATTTGCTCTTATATATTCAAGCAGTATTTCAGATAATCATGACAGATGTACCGTTTTTGTCAACTGAGGTTATAAAGGCTCTCAAGATATGTTTTTTAATAGAGCACCCATAGTTAGTTTGTTGGTTGGCTGTTAGGTTTTGGTTAGGTTTCTTCATAGAGTTAATATTGTATTTGAGAATGTTTTAGTATACTTATATTTCCAGTGTGTTTAACCTTAATTTCAAAGAGTTATTTTTTATTTCTTCCAAATTTAAAAATTACACAGGCTTGTTTTATTTAGATTAGTAATGTCTTATGTCAAAAGAACATTTCTTTGTGAGGTTTTAGGATTAATAATTTTTAAGAATACTTCAGAATTTTCTAAGTTTTCATATGCTTTATTTTGTATAATCAACATGACCACCTTGAATTTGAGTCAGCGCAAGTTGTAGTCTTGTTTTTTAAAGAGAGTTAATTGATTGAGGTCACATAGTAGTTCTTAAATTACTAATTTTTTTCTTCTGAATTTTTATGAGTTCACGTGAGCCAAACTAACAACATATGCCAGGAAGCAAGGTCTCAAATGCTCCCAAATTAGTAATTTTATGTATTAGGTTCTCTCATCTGTACCGTGCTGTCCCAGAGGCACTGTAGATTAGTGGTTAAGAGTGGTTTTGAAATAAAATAGAGAATTCAAAATCTGACTCTGTGGCTTTAGATAAGGTAGGGAAACTTCCTAAATTTCAAGTCTCCTGCCTGTACAATAAGGATGATAATAATAACTTCTCATAGGATTGCTCTGAATGTTAAATAAAATATTAAATGTAAACAAATCCTCTACTTGGTAGCTGTTATTCTTATTAGTCTCTACATACCACTATCAAATAATACAAATTTTAAAGTTTAAAAATTAGCAACACCTGAGGCAGCTTTACACTTTTATTTCTAGTATATTTATTCAGCTGGCCCCATGCAATTGCTTGAGACATTTGCCTAGAAAGTGTGAGTATCCTAAGACTGTCTAAGAAAAAATTTTAAAAGATTATATAAATTGATGTTTGGCTTACTGCCAAATATGTGATAACTGTCTTAGTGAAAGATTTATACCAAGTAACAAAAACCTTTCCACATGAGAGATTTATTAATAAGAGACATTAGCACATTGTCTACAACAGGAAAGTGATTATAAGCACTGACTGTACCATAAATTTACCTCTGGAGTTAAAAAAAATACATATGCCAAGTTGTCCCCCACAGAATCTCTGGAGATACAGCATGTGTATTTTCAAAAAAACCTCTACAAGCTTGAAAACCAACCCTAAAGGAAGAGATTTCTGATTGAATTGGTATGGAGTACGAGCTGGACATTAGGGTTTTCAAAATCTCCCCAGTTGACTTGAACACAAAGCAGAGTTTGAGATCTGCGGTTGTAGAGAGTTTTAAAATTAGGAGAAGAAAGTAAGAGGAAATGTGTATTCAGTATATGATGCCCAGGATGGCATTGAATTTTTTAGTAGTAACTAATGTTTTTAAAAACTTAATAAGTGATTTTTTTTTTTTAACAGGTACACTGGAGAACCTAGAAGAACTGTATTTGAATGACAACCCCAACCTGCATAGCCTTCCCTTTGAGCTGGCTCTTTGCAGCAAGCTTTCAATCATGAGTATTGAGAACTGTCCACTCAGTCACCTTCCACCTCAGATTGTTGCTGGGGGTCCTTCTTTCATCATTCAGTTCCTAAAGATGCAGGGTCCATATCGTGCCATGGTCTGATAGAAATCTGCTGGTCCCACACACTGTTCAAAAATAGACTGCCATTAATGTTTCATATCTATATCTGTATCTATTTATGTAGATATTGATATATTTGGCAGATTTATAAAGACTGCATTATGTGTTTCTGCTAATAGAGGAATCATAGCCATTTAGATTTTTTTTAATTCTGTACAAAAGGCTTATATAAGTTTTCTTTGCTGAACTTGATGGATGTTTTTCTGTTGTGTAATATATGATATGCCAGTTTGCTTAAAACATTTGCAAACAAATTATGAATTTATTAAATTTAAGGGGCAGAGGTAGTATAGTTAGATATACTTTCTCTTAGCAAAAATAATGGGCAAACAATTTTGTTGCAACTTTTCATATACATTTTCCCCTTAACAATTGTCAGATCTTATAGTATTTTAGGCCCTGAAGGTAGAATTTTTCTTTAACTTATTTTGAAATTTGAGATTTAAATTTTATATATTGTTTACAGTCAGAGTAAATCACTGGATTTTTTTTGGTTGTTGTTTTGATTTGCTCTGTTTTAATCAGTCAAATCTAGAGTTTATATCCTCTGCTAAAGAATTTGTGTCAACTGGGTTAAATATTAAAATATATTTGCTTGTTGAAACAACTAGCAAAGTAAAAAGATACAGTCAAAAATTCTAGAATTTCTTTAATTGTGATTCTCTGATGAGTTGTAAAGCAAAATATATGAAGTGAGTCTTTGGGTTGGGGGGAGGGTATCGAGACCTTTTCTAGTATAAATATCTTTTCTTAAGTTGGGGGAAACAGAAACTTGTAGTGCATAGGAGTTTTCTTTCCTAAAAGTTGCAGATCCACAAAAAAAATAACAATAATTTGGCAAAAAAAAAAGAAGATACACATAAACACACACATTCTATATATGTATATACAATGCTATATAGATATGTATTTATTATATCATAAACTACAATAGGTGACTTTAAGGATTTCTCCCTAGCCTTGTACAATGAAAATGAATGTTTTTCTTTGAACACTGCAATATATATATGTTTCAAGGTTATTTAACAGTGTACTATGGTTTTATATCTTGACTTGCCTTGTACATCTTTCAGTTCTGGAATATCTGTGTCTAAGCACAATATCTTCACACTGTGCTGTATTGCTGCTGAACTAAATGCACTTTTCCCCACATGTGGGGCACTGGCTTCAAACAATTCAGTTCAGTACCATTGATTTTAATCTCATCTTTCCTTTCTTGGTAGTTGTTAATACAATTATGGAAAAGGCACATTGCATAGAAGCCATTGATAGTTCAGTGGGAGTTCTGTAAGACGCGCATGTGCTATTTGATATGTTTTCTTTTGTTGTACTGCATTTAAGGCTAGCAGTATTATAAATGTGTGCCCCTTATACAGTACTCTTACTTTTGGTAGTGGCAGTCTAAGTCGATTTAATTATTGAAGAGACTCATAGAGCAAGTACATTCTAGATATCATCCTAAAGAACACTTCTACGTATGAATAAGTACTATGTGTAATTACATGTTGCTGCTTGGATTTCTTTTTTTATTTCCATTTAGATGGGCATTGTATTTAAAATAAAACCATTTTTGAATTAAGGCCATGATATTAGAAATTTGGAATGTTGTTTTGCCTTTCCTGGCACTCAAAATCAAGACTAAGTTTGAGGTTGAACCTGTATTTGTGATTGGCATGTTTTTAAGGAGCAACTAAGAAATGGAAGGCAGGTGAAGATATAAAACCCTAGAATGCTTAAATGTGCTGTAAAACTATTGTAGATGTCACTGGATTTTACCAAGTAATATCCTTGCTTCTTTTTTTTTTTCCATCTACTGTGGCTTTTCAGTTAAATTTTTGTTTATAAAAGGAATTTGTTTATTACAGCTCTACTTAGAGCTTGTGTGTATGTGTGGTTTTTCAAAATCTCATATCCAGGTATACTTATATATTAAGATGGTGGAACTTGAACTTTAAAAGGAGTAACCTAATATCTTTTTTGGAAAAAAAAAAGAAGGTTATTGTTTCTTAAAAATGAAAATAGATACGGTTTTTTAAACATTTTGGTTCCCCTACCTTCATTTATGTTGGTCTGTAACAGAAATGCAAAGTGATCACACTCTTACATGTAGAAGTGAGGTTACAGGCAAACCATATATAGCTGAGGAATTATAAAATTTTTTTGCTAAGCATAAAACATGCCCTGTGTACGGCTGCCACCTTGTAAGAGCCCGTGAAATGTCATTACTGTGTCTAACAAGAAACTAAAGTGGACTCTGGGCCTTGTGAAATCGCGATATTTAATATTAAATAGTTTGAATATAAGGGATATTGTTGAATGATTACATGTGAGCTACTACTTTTTTCTGAAATGGTAGTAGGACTAATTGGCACGTCCAAAAAATTTCATTTCTTCTAAATAAATTAGGTTTATTCTTTCCATGAGGCTCAGTAAATTAAAAAAAAAAGAATGTCATAGAATTTTACATTATAAAAACATTGCTCTAAACTTTGCGTTTTGTTAATATATAGTAGCAAAAGGGCAATAACAATGTCAAACAGTCTTTTTGTGATAGTTTAATACTTTTAAATCCCAAATGATTATTTTGTACAGAAGAAGAGGGAGATGCTGAATAATTTATGGATACAAATGAAAGCAGCTGAAGATAGAAACTCTTGGAGAAGAAAATACACATAAAACATTTATTTGTATTTATATTAAAAGGTGGCTGATGCAATTAGAAGGAGCTCTAAAAATGTAATTGCATTTTTCTAATTTATCTTGTAAAGCCTGACTCATTTAAAATGGATAAACTGTTACATACATCACAATTTACCTAGCCTTTCTCTGGTAACTTTGTTATTATCACTTTTGTTTTTCACCTCAGTTTTTGCTAAGCCATGTGTATTGAGTCCATATTTTAGCTTGCAGAATTTGTAATTGTTTATCAATAAGAATGAATTGTGGTTAGACTGTATGAAATGGGACACTTTGAAATGGAAAGGGGGCACTACTAATTGTTATGTTGGGCCAAGAGCCATACATCAGAACTGTCTCTGGAAAAGTAGGATATATGGTTACTTTTGCATGATTAAAATTGGACGAAGGAAATGGTGCCATCTAAAATAAGCAGAAGAGTAAATTCCTGAAATTTTCAAATTTAAAATGAATGACTTGTGAAGAAAGGTTTCCTTCTGCATATAGCAGAGGATAAGGTAGTATCCAAGTATCTTAGCTAAAACTTTTCTCTTGCTTTATTCATTTGGTTAGTTTACCCTTTAAGAGCCAATTTGGGCAACTGGAAAACGTGACAATATTTGGTTGATTATCAGATCTCTGAGAATTTGAATATTCAGAGTTGTGACATTGATTTAGTATCTAAGGGAGTATCTTGAATGTTGTTATATTAAGAAAGTATGAGAATGTTTTATAAAATAGGTATCAATCCTTTGTTATTGAATAGAATGCCTTCTAAACCTCCTAACACTAACTCTAAGGAAACATTTGTGCGTTTATTTTAAACTTTGAAATGTAAGTTAAAATATAAGTTTTGTGGGGGGGATTTTTAACTTTTAAAACTGAAGAACTTTTTCTTTACACACTTGGTAATTACCCTGCTGACATTATACCTTCTAAATATAAACTTTTTAATGTCAATACCTGTTAGTGTGAAGACTTCAACTGGATTGTAGTTTATAGTGTTTTAGGTTGAGGACTTTTTAAAGTTTGGTAGGAGGAAAAGTGTTCACTACCGAGAGTAGTACAGACAAGCTACCATGTATTGGTTTTCCAGGTTGTGCCGTGTACAACACTGCATGTTAGGGAGGATTTATTCACATCACGTATGTATATTTATCACATCACATCATGTATATTTATTATGAAAGTTTTTCAGCAGATGGCAACGAAGTGCCTTGTTCTAACAAAATCAGTATATTTTGCCAAATTTCTGAGAGATGGAAGTAAAGAGTCTTGAGAAAGGAGCATTTTTTTTCCTCCATGGTGGTACTAGTAGGCTAATGGAGAGATTTGATCTCCATGCAAATTATTAGAACTCTATCCTAACAATCTTAATAACAATTGAATAATATTTAAATGACATTGTAAGCATTTTATATGTTACAGGGATTATTAAAAATGACCTGACTTGGAAAACCTAATTAGAGTGTTACAGGTACTTTATCAGTGACCATTACTGTTTAGATTTCATATTACCTAATTTTCCTTTTATCATTACTGATATTATTTATGTGGAGAATTTGACTTTCCACTGGTCTGATCAGGCTTAATATACAAATAGTACTTGCATTATTTATCTATACCATTTTTCTTTTCATGATTTTGTAGAAATTAATTATTTAATAAATCTATCCATCTAGCTAGCACCTAAAACCTGGTATCTTTTACTAAAGGGAATGTTATGTATATGGCTCAAATCATTAATATTTGTCTTTAATAGAGTAGTATACTAATGTATAATTTTTCCTCATTTAGTGATTTTCTTTTCTCACCTCAAAACTCATTTTATCAGAGTTCAGAATGTTGTCTTGTAATTACTAAATAAGAATGTAACAAAGTATTTTGGATGAATAGTGTCCTTTGATTATATTTTAATTTGCACATCAGAACTTGTTCTTAATTAGCTACATGATAATTTGCACAGTACACAGTTTACAAGGCACAACTAGAACTCTACAAGAATAATAATATCCGAAAACAGTATTTAATAGTTGTGACTTTTCTCGTAGTAAAGATCAGGCTTCCCCTGATGTTTAACAGGTCCTATGCTGTGGTACATGCTTAGCTATTCTTACTTATGATTCAAAGCTAAAAGGTGTTAACAGCCTTCAGAAAATGTACTGTCAACCTGAATTAAATTGTTGATTATTTTGGCTGTATAAAAATTACTACTCTAGTCAGTCAGTTTGTAGTATGGTATTCAATATAAATAATGTAAATGTTTTGCCATTGAGTCTTTTAAAAAATTTCCAATGCTGTATGTAACTGAAGCTGGACATGAAATCAGTCTTTGCAATGTCATCGAATCAAAATTGTGGAACTTAGAGAAATAACTCTCACTACTACTTAATCTGGAAAACTTTAAGACAACAAATGGTATGCATAAGGTGTACAAAATTAGGTGCACAAAACATGCCACAAAATATTTTGTATGGTCATTAATAACCTGAAATACAGTTACTTATATTGTTTATATTTACTATTTATAAAATCAAAGCTATAGTTTTGGGTTTTTAAAAACTATTAGTATATAATGAATATATTCTGTAATGAAGACTGTTCTATAATGGAGACATTAAATTATTAGAGGTGATTCCCCCATTCTCTTAGCCTTCATGAAGAAAATGCTTTTTGTTTTGTTTTGTAACCTTTTATAAGAAAGTCTGCTCTACTGTTTAAGATGTCTTGGTAACTAAAAGTGGAAACTGAGTGCAGGATTCCTAGAAAAAAAAGTTGTGATACTGACTAATAACATTAAGTTGTGTTTTTATCATGAGAACAAAAGCTATAATGGTAAAGGAGACCTTACCCAGTAGGAACTATTTCATTGGCTGAAGAAAACAGGGAAGGTAACAAATATGAGTCTTGTGCACAACTTAATTTTCATCTTTCCTCTTAACGTTCTTTGATACGTATTTATAAAAAATCACAGTGGAACTTAGAGAAGATTGTTTTGAAGAGAATCAGACAGCCAGATGGGAGGCTGCTGAACTAATCCTGGTGACAGATGACAATGACTTTGGGATTGTAGCAGTGGGGATGGAAAGAAATACACATTTGAGGGAGACTTAGGGAGAGGTACTAGTAAGACTTTATGATTGGAAAAGAGTTAGAGAATCAAAGGTTACTCCGAGGATTATGGCTCAGGCATCTGGATTTCTTTACTAAACTACGGAACTGCAGCGGGACCAGGTTCTTTTGGTTTGGGTGTAAAAAGAAGGATGTGTTCTAGTATGAGTGGGACATCAGTTGGAGATGTCAGGTAAGCAACTGGATACTTAAATCCAGAACGTGAGGCCTGGAAACCGATGCTCCAGCATATAGATTATAATTGAAGCAGGAATTTCCGAGGCAGAGGAGTTAGGATGGGAAAAGGATGGAATCCTCTAAGACGGAATCCTGATGAGCTCTGATTCTTAACTTTTGTGCAGATGAGGAGCCTGCAGAGATTGAGAGGTAACTGTAATAGAAGTGGGAATGAAATAAGGAATATTTAGGAAACATAATAGCCAATTTAATTAAGTTCAGTTTTTCTAACCTCTCAGTATATTATTCTGCTTCAATATCATTTTACTTTGCGTGCCTATTTTTCTAGGACTCTGCAGTATATAAAACGGTTGCCACTAATTAGCCATGTGTGGTTAAATAAATTTAGACTAAAATACAATAAAAATTTAATTCCTCAGTCACACTAGTCACATATCAAGTTCTCAGTAACCATATGGGCTGGGGACTACTGTATTAGTTCAAATACAGAACATACGTGTCTGTCATCACAGAAAATCCTATTGGACAGTGATCCTAGTTGATAGCCGCTCTCCATGATTAGTTGTCAGCCCTGAAGCTGAGGTAGAGATTATCCTAAGTGCTTGTTCTTCAGGGTGGGCCTGTGTGCAAGTTTTTTCCCCAAAGGATTGGCTGGAACGTGCCACGTAAGGAATGTTATGGGCAGCTCTTCATGTTCTTTCCAATCATCTCATGTGATTACTTATATTCTTTCTTATTTAAACGGGATTCTCTTAAATCTTATCTGTAGAAATGTCACCTAAAAATTGAACCTATTTTCATTAAAAAACATTTTTTATTGCTTACTCTTTTCCAATATTCTAATTATTTAATTAACTGGTTTATGGTGGTCTTTCTCCCTTCTTGTTTTCTACTTTATAGTTAATCTTCTGGGATAGATTGGAAGTAACTAGCCAAGTCTACATTTATTTTTAACTCATCTTTGAACAAGACTGGCTTAACTGGTCTAGCTAAAGAACTAGATATTGATGGTCTTAGCCCTGCTAGCAAAAATCCAGCCTAGGAAAAGAATGCTTATATTTAGGAGGGGCACATTTCTAAAATTCACACAAAAAATTGTGACTTGAATGCTGTAAAATATTTAGATTAAATTTAAGTGATAAGATTATTGGCTCTTTAATGACTTCTGAAAAAGTGATAAGACTATCGACTCAAACTTGTTTTTTACTGAGTTTTTTAAAAATTGATTAATTTCTCCTTTAAATGACAAGTGCAATAATATCTAATGAGAGTATATATTATAAATATTACCTTCAAAATTAGGTAATGTAAATGTCCAAGTCTTTTTAAAGATTTCACATGATTGAAAATAAGGTTACTTTAAATTTCCCTGTTGAGATTAGAGATGAAAATTGTGGATTTTTAAAAAAAATTTATAATTTTGAAAATTAATTAGGAAACCTAATTTTAATGTAATTTATATTTTAGAGGGGGAGTTTTAATGCTCAGTGTTTAAGCATCTAAATGTCCAAATTTGCTATGACAGAAGTAGCACTCAGAATGCTTAAAATTAGCCTTGTTTTCTGAAGCATAAGGCTACACTGTATGTGTGTGAATACATATGTATGAGCATATGAATATGGCGGAGAGTAAAAGCACAATGGTGTCAACAAATGAAGTGAACTTTACGTGTTTCAACTTAGGTGACTGATTTGTAAAGAAGTTCTCTTTTTGTATTAAAGTTTATTGGGGTGACAATTATTAGTAAAGTTACAAAGGTTTCAGGTGTACAATTCTGTATTACAGCATCTATATATCACATTGTGTGTTCACAGCCCAGGAGTCAGTTCTCTTTCCATCACCATATATTTGGGAAGGTCATCTTTTGCTGAATTTTATTTACTATAAATAATACGCCTTTTAACTAGCATTACTTCTTAGTGCAAAACAATGTTTATCGTAGGTCTTTTCTTGTCAAACATATGCTACGGACAAATTTTTGCCATCGAGGAGGTCGCAGTCTAGGGGATTTCACACCTGTTTGAGGAATCTACTTTTAAAAAGTTAATAGCTGATTTCATCCAGAGTTCAATTTTTCTAACCTCCAAAACAACTATTAACGCTTAATAAAGGCCATCCTGAGTCAATTGAGAACATTGGTTGCCTTTTAAAAAGTACTGATGGACTTTGGTTTATAGAGAATAAAATATTGACATGATGAGTTATGGACGAGCCTGGGTTGGGGATGGTCACCATTTTCTTTAAAAATGTTTGGTGACTTTCTTTTTACTTCAGTGAACATCAGCTTAGATGTAAATAATAAATGTACACAGTTTGGTCTTTGATGTCAACTTCAAAAGAAATGGTACAGTCAAGAATTTTTCTGAGTAACCCCTACTTTATTTGGATTGCAGATAAAAACTAAAAGCAATATTTGTTTAGTTTTCTGCTTTTGTACAGTAATAACTTATCCTAGTCTTAACCACATTCACTAGATGAGATATCTGAGAATTAGGGTTTACTTTTTTCATTTTATATACATATACACGTACATACATACTTAACACACTCTTACAGGAGATTACATTTCTCCAGCTTTTATAGCACATTTGAATGCCATGTAGTAAATAACCAGCTTTTAAAAATATACATTTCTAAAATGTACAAACAATTCTTCCAAGTTCAAGAGTTTGCTTATATCTAAGTGCCTTGGCAGTTATTTTATAACTTTTATCTGCTATATACTATTATTTGTCCAAGAGTGAATTTTAAAACAATTTGGATTACTAGAATTCCATGGGCTATGCATTTTATTTAGGATTGTTAAGAACTCAGGTTACTTCTGAACCTTTAAAAACTTGACAACCTTGGTAAGCATTTCCCCCCCCACACACACTTACTTGGTTTTGGTTATATTTAGTTTTTTTTTTAAAGGATCAGCTGTGTATTATTTTAAATAACTAAGCTAATTTCATTTTCCCCTTCCTGTTCCTTCGGTTTTTATGTAAATCTGACTTCGTTATGTTTATTTTCAAGATGAGAAAGTATCCAAAATAATTGAATAAGTTACAAACTGATGCAGTATCATGTCAATTAGATGTATCATTGAATTAAAGCCTGGGTCTCTGACCTTTCAGTAGTGTTGTTTCTACTCCACTGTATTGCTTCCCCATCTCAACCACAGCGCTTGCATTGCCCTGATAGTGGTTAGACATTTATGTAATTTATGAAGTCATGCCCTCATTAGTCTAGTGCCCACCTGGCACTATGCATAGTTATTACACTATCATTGGCTATATTCTCTATGCTGTACTTCACATCCTTGTGACTATTTTGTAACTGTCAATTTGTACATCGTAATCCCTTCACCTTTTTCACCCAACCTCTAATCCCCTCTCCCATCTGGCAACATCAGTTTGTTCTCTGTATCTATGAGTCTTTCTGTTTTGTTTGTTCATTTATTTTATTTTTTAGATTCCACGTATAAGTTAGATCATATGGTATTTGTCTTTCTCTGTCTGACTTACTTCACTTAGCATAATACCCTCTAGGTTCATGCATGTTGTTGCAAATGGTAAGATTTCACTCTTTTTAATGGCCAAGTAATATTTCATTGTATATATGTACCACCTCTTTATCCATTCGTCATCTATTGATGAGCACTTGGGTTGCTTCCATATTCTGGCTATTGTAAATAACATTTGCAGTGAACATAAGAATGCATATATCTTTTTGAATTAGTGTTTTGGTCTTCTTTGGATAAATACCCAGAAGTGGAATTGCTGGTGCATAAGGTAGTTTTAATTATATTTTTTTGAGGAACCTCCATACTATTTTCCATAGTGGTTGCAATCCCACCAACAGTGCACGAGGGTTCCCTTTTCTCCACATCCTTGCCAACACTTGTTTGTTGATTTACTGATAATAGCTATTCTGACAGGTATGAGGTGATGTTGTGGTTTTAATTTGCATGATTAGTCATTAGCATATTTTTATATGTTTATTGGCCATCTGTATGTCTTTGGAGAAATGTGTATTCAGGTCCTCTGTCCATTTTTTAATTGAATTGTGTGTGTGTGTGTGTGTGTGTGTGTGTGTGTGTGTGTGTGTTTGTGTTGAGTTGTATGAGTTCTTTGTAAATTTTGGATATTAATCCTTTGTCAGATGTGTTATTGGCAAATAACTTCTCCCATTCAGTAGGTTGACTTTTCATTTTGTTGATGGTTTCCTTTGCTATGCAAAATCTTTTTAGTTTGATATAGTCCCATATGTTTATTTTGTTTGTTTGTTTCCTTTGCCCAAGGAGATATATAAGAAAAAATATTAAGAGCAGTGCCAGAGAATTTACTGCCTATGTTTTCTTCTAGGAGTTTTATAGTTTTGGGTTTTACATTTAAGTCTTTAATCCATTTTGAGTTTATTCTTGTATATGGTGTAAGAAGGTGGCTTAGTTTCATTCTTTTGCATGTATCTGTTCAGTTGTCCCACCACCATTTATTGAATAGACTGTCTTTACCCTATTATATATTCTTGCCTCCTTTGTCATAGATTAATTGACCATATAAGCATGGGTTTATTTCTCGGCTCCCTATTTTGTTCCAAAGATCTGTCTATTTTTATGCCAGTTCCTTCTCATCCTTGTAAATCAAATATAAGATACAATCCACAAATTAAGTGCTAGACTTAGGTCTATAATGTATAATTTATATACTTAACTGCTATTATTTTTGTGTGAGTAATTTCTCATGTTGATTATAGGTGAACTATTTAATAAAATTTTTGTTTTGGACAAAGTCAAGGATTAGTGACTTTGGAGTTCGGGGTTCAGTGAAATCACATGGACAATTTATCAGAGAATTAGGGTCACACGGCAAACAGCTTCCCCCCCAAAATTGGAGAGATTGGCAGATACAGAGAACCACAATTACCAGAGCAGAAACCCATGAGTATAAACATCCATGGAAACAAGTGCTGGGGTAGAAAAGCCTAAACCATGATTGATGAATTGCTGATGACTGAGTATGAACAAGTCAGAGAGTTAAAAACTCCTGGTAGCCCAGTCTGAAGGGGCCCCACTGTTTTTTTTTTTTTTGAGTTTTTACCTCTAGGAGCCCTAATAGGTTCTCACAGTAAAGACTGGAGAACAATCTCTTCATGCTTCCAGCATGGAGAGAGGAAAATTAGCTATTTTGAAATATACTGAGAGCATTCTGTTCTGAACAAGCCTTGCCCTCAAGAGAAACTGTTGGACTGGAGCCTAACCTGCTAGGGTTTTACCAGAGCCTAACTGACATGAGGGAAGAGAAATACCCAACTACAGTTTCCTCTAGCTTTCTATGTGGAGGAATGGAAATAACCAACTCTGGTCTTCCTGTTCTGCCGAATAGGGGAAAACTGAGAAGTGTTTAGTGTTTGGTCACAGCCCAGGAGCACAGGCTCACTAACAGACCTGCTCAGAACTAGAGAGCATGTTTCTTCCCCCCACACCTTACCACCACATCACTGAAAGCATGTTATACCAGTTACTTTTACCCAGTAGATCATGACTAGCTTTCAACAAAAAGTTACAAGGCATACTAAAAGGAAAAAAAGACTGAGCTTGAAGAGACAGAGCACCATCAGAACCAGACTCAGATAGCACAAAGAGGCTGGAATTACCAGACCAGGAAGTTAAAACAGTAACTAATATGCTTAGGGATCTAAAAGAAAAAGACAACATGAAAGAATACAGGGGTAATGTAAGCAGAGCTGGAAATTCTAAAGATCAAAAAGAAATGCTGGAAATAAACACAGTAACAGAAATGAAGAATGCCTCTGTGGGCTCTTTAGTAGATGACATAGTTGAGGAAAGAATCACTGAGGTTGAAGATACACGTATGTCAGTAGAAACTTTCCAAATGAAAAACAAAGGAAAAAGGGGAAAACCCCCCAGAATACCCAAGAACTATGGCATTACTACAAAAGGTGTATGTATGTGTAATGGGAATACCAGGAGAAAAGAGTTCTTTCAATATTTGAAAACAATACTTGAGCAACAATGACTAAGAATTTCCCAAATTTAATGTCAGACACCTAATTACAGATCCAGGGAACTCAGAGGTGGTATCTCATTGTGGCTTTGATTAGCATTACTCTAATAGCTAGTGAAGTTGAGAATCTTTTCATATATCTGTGTATCTGTTGGCTATTTGTATGTCTTCTTGGGAGAAGTGTCTGTTTTGGTTCTCTGCCCATTTTTTTAATTGGATTTTTAAAAAATTGTTGAGTTGTATGAGTTCTTTATATATTTTAAACGTTATCCCCTTATTGGAGGTGTCGTTCATAAATATCTTCTCTCATTTGGTTAGTTGCCTCTTTGTTTTGTTGATGGTGTATTTTGCTGTGCAGAGGCTTTTTAGTTTGGTATAGTCACATTCATTTATTTTTGTTTTTACTTCCCTTGTCTTTGAGGTCAAATTCATAAAATCCGCTCAAAGACCAAAGTCCTTAAGTTCAGAACCTATGTTTTCTTCTATGCAATTTATTGTTTCAGGTCTTCTATTTAGATCTTTTATCCATTCTGAATTAATTTTGGTGTATGGTGACAGAAATCTAGTTTCATTCTTTTGCACGTGCTTTCCAATTTTCCCAGTACCATTTATTGAAGAGGCTTTATTTTCTCCACTGTATGCTATTGGCTCCTTTGTCAAAATTATTTGCCGTATATATGTGAGTTTATTTCTGGGTTCTCAATTCTGTTTCATTGGTCTGTATGTCTGTTTTTCTGCCAATACCTTGCTCTTTTGATTATTGTCACTCTGTAGTATAATTTGAAGTCAGGGAGTGTGATACTTCCAGCCTTGTTCTTTTTTTCTCAGGATTGCTTTGGCTAGCTAGGGTCTTATGTGATTCCATACCAATTTCCATACAAAATTCCATAATTTTTTTAAATGTCATTGGGATGTTAATGGGGATTGTATTAAATCTGTATATTGCTTTGTGTAATATGGCCATTTTAATTATGCTAATTCTTCCGATCCATGAACATGGAATATCTTTCCATTTCTTTGTTTCTTCTTTAATTTCTTTGAATAATGTCTTATAGTTTTCAGTGTATAGGTCCTTCACATCCTTTGTTAAGTTTATTCCCAGGTATTTGATTCTTTTTGCTGCAATTGCAAAAGGCATAGGTTTGTTTTTTGTTTTTGGTTTTTTTTTTCATTTTCTGAAATTGCATTGTTATTGTATAGGAACACAATGGATTTTGTACATGGATTTTGTATCCTGCAACTTTACTGTATTTGTTTATTGTTTCTAATAGTTTTTCGTGTGTGTGTGGATTTTTTTTTTTAGGTTTTTCTATATAAAGAATCATGTCATCTGCAAAAAATGGCAATTTAACCTTTTCATTCCCAATTTGGATGCCTTTTAGTTCTTCCTCTAGCCTAATTGCTCTGGCTAAGACTTCCAATTCTATGTTGAATAACAGTGGTGAGAGGGGCATCCTTGTCTTGTTCCTGATCTTAGAGAAAAAGCTTTCAGTTTTTCACCATTAAGTATGATATTAGCTGAGGGTTTGTTATATATGGCCTTTATTATGTTAGGGTACTTTCCTTCCACACCCATTTTATTAAGTGTTTTAATCATAAGTGGATGTTGTATCTTGTAAAATGCTTTTTCTGCATCTATTGATATGATTATATGATTTTTATCCTTTGTTTTGTTTGTGTGATGTATCACATTGATTGATTTGCGTATGTTGAACCATCCTTGTGCCCCTGGGATGAACCCCACTTGATTGTGATGTATTGTTTGATAATCTTGATAAAAGATTGTGGTAATCTTTTTAATGTATTATTGTGTTTGATTTGCTAGTATTTTGTTTAGCATTTTTGCATCTGTATTCGTCAGAGATATTTGTCTGTAGTTTTCCTTTTTGTATGTTATCCTTACCAGGTTTTGGTACCAGGGTAATGTTGGTCTCATAAAATGAGTTAGGAACTATTGTCTCTTCAGTATTTGGGAAGAGTTTGAGAAGGACAGGTATTAAATGATCTTTGAATATTCGGTAGAATTCACTAGTAAAGCCATCTGCTCCTGGACTTTTGCTTTGTGGGAGGTTTTTAATGATTGTTTCAATTTCCTTGGTGTTGATTGGTTTGTTTAAATTTTCTAATTCTTCATGATATAATCTAGGAAGATTATGTGTTTATCAGAATGTGTCCATTCTTCTAGATTATTGAATTGGTGGCATATAGTCTTTCAGAGTGTTCTTGTATTTTTTTTTTTTTTTTTTTGTATTTCTGTGTTATCTGCCTTAACTTCTCTTTCATTTCTGATTTTATTTGTATCTTTTCTCTTGCATCCTTAATGAGTGTAGCCAGGGATTTGTCAGTTCTTTTAATCTTTTCAAAGAACCAGCTCTTTGTTGTACTAAATGCACAATATTTGGTGCTTTTTAGAAGCTCAGTTATTTTATTTAAAACGTTTTTAATATATGAAAGGTCAACGGAAAGATTCCTCTCAGAGACGTCCCAGTCAGTGGACTTGCAAATTATGTCTTGTGGGTGATTCTTAGCATCAGTGTCTAGCACTAATTCTGATTCATTGAAGATGATCAGTAACTAATTTTATGAAATTAAAGCTCTAACATTCATTCCAGTCAAGCATTCTGTTTGCACAGAACAGAAACCTGCTCAAATAGATTGAAGTGAAAAGGGAAAGTATTTCTGTGAGCTCTGGAATCTCATGGAAGCCAAGAACAAAACAAGAGGTCCATCTCAGCCTCACAGTGATGAAGTCTGGACATTGGAGTGCTGGGAAAAACCAAGCCAGCTTCTTTCTCATGTGCCTTTTGGAAGACTACATGTTTCCTTGTATTACTTTCTGTGCATTTGCTAATCTTTTTTTTCTCCACTGATAGAGAGAGAGGTAGAAAGAAATCAGGTTCCTAGTGAGAAAGTTGAGCCAATGCATCAGCCTTGCCCAAAGTCAACTAAGCCCCTGGCTTGAACTGAACTTCATTTACATGAATTAATCTACTTTCTGTTCTATTTTACCAGTTTTAGTTGGGCTTTCTATTACAAAAGGAAGCACCCTGAAGCAGCATCACCCTATTTACCCCCATTGCTCTATTTATCTAAAGTTGCATCAGCTTTAAGACTCTGTGACCCTCTTTCTCTTCAGCTCTTTTTACACCTCCAGTCTGGTCCATATGTCTGATTCAAAATCAACAGATGGGCATGAATCCTGCTTTTAAAGCTCTCCAAAGAAGGCAATTCTCAGTATTCATCTCTAGAAAATTTTAGTACTTAATGACCCTGTTAGGAGGCTTGCCTTACTAAATTCGATTTGCTTGGTTCTCTGAACGTCACCAATGTACCTCTTCTTTGGCAATAACTGCATGTGTATCCTTACATATAATAAATAGTTCAAAACCATTGACTTCCACCCCCTCCTTGGCTGTTCACACAAAAAAGTAATAAATACCTGTTAAAATCCATTAAAGTCATAAGCCCACTTTCATTTTTTAAAATTCTATTTCTCATGCTAATTTATTAGCTATCCTTTAAGATGGACTGATCTTAAGATCTATGTGCATCTATCTGAGGAAAATTCACATAAATAGAGGAGAAAGGGTTGCCAAACAAATGTTCCCAATGAATATTGAGCACCTATTAAATGCCAAACACCATGTTATGTATTCTCCATGTATTTGCTCATTTAATTTTCATTTGGGAGTGTGCATGAGTTGAGTACAAGTGTTTTCCCCATTTCCATATAGGAAACAGGTCCAGAAATTAATACAGTTACTAAATGACAGAAGCAGGACCAGAACCCAGGCTTATCTTACTCCAAAGTCCAATCTCCTAATGATTTCACTCTAATGACTTCCTGGCCTTGGCAGACAGGCAGACAGGGGTCCCTTTAGGAAGGAAGAGCTTGTGCTTGTGTCATTAACTAAGGAGAATGGAAAAAAGAAATAATGTATTTGTGATAGCCAGACTACTACCTCTTAATCTCTCTCTCTCTCTCTCTCTCTCTCTCTCTCTCTCTCTCTCTCTCTCTCTCTCTCTCTCTCTCTGTGTTTTATGTTTCAGGCACCGTGTCGCCTTGGTTTCTTTGAGTAAATGTGAAGGGTGATTCACCTTACCTAATTAGACTAATGGAACGTTAGTTTAAGAGTTATTAATGTTGGTGACAAATATCTCCTTTACACTCAAGGGCCAGGGACTCTGGCTCACCTGTTATGCCTGAGAACAAATAGCAACCACTCACCACCATAACCACTTCAAGCTTCGTTTTTCCTTATATTCCTGGACAAAGCAGGGACGCTGATTGACCTGGATGCAGGGGAAAGAGCACTCATTGGTAACAACTGACCGGGAGGACTGCAGGAGATAATGGTAAGGTTCGCGTGTGTGCACATCCCTCAACAGTCACATTTGGGTGCAAACAAATATGTCCTGCAGAGTTGGGCAGCAGCAAAGAGCCAGCTGGGAGCCCACCCTCTCTTGGCATCCTGAAGGCAGAGATGATCCTGGTACAGACTGCTATCTTCTTGGTTTTGGCCAGAGACCCTCACAGAGACAGAAAACACCTGGCTAAATCTTTTGGCCGGGACGGATGGACTAGCACTTTAGATAAAGAGATGAAGGAGGGGCAGGACTTCTCGCTTGTTTTTGTGAGTATAGCAGGATGGATCTGTCAGTCAGCAACGAAACCCGGAAGGTGGTAAGTAAGGCCGTTCCTTATGACAACACTCTTGGAATTGATGCTTTTTTTTTCAGTGTCCATTCGTCTTCAGTAACAATGTGATTCTAAAGGGCTCCAGCGCAAGTATAAGAAAGGGGAAGAATTAAATAATAGTTCAGAGGGAGCAATGTATTTTTCCCAAGTGACTGCCCCCCGCCCACCTCTGTGTCAGCAATACAGTGACTTGACAGATGTTTGTAGTTTACGGCAGCGCTTGGTTCCAGCTGTGTGCGCGGCATGACAGCAGTGAGAACATTGTGTTCCCCACCTGCTCACCACGTTCAGGCGGGTGAGAGTGTGTGTTTAAGTCCTGCATATGTGCGTGGGTGTGGCCTGTGTGTGTGTCTGAACTGCTTGGGAGGGTTGTATCACAGCCTAGGAGTCCAAGCTAATGGGGCACATGATTTTTTTCTTAGCTTTTTTCAATTTAAAAAAGCTATTAATGGCGTCTGTACCTAGTTCTCTGCTCCCTTTAGACAGAGTCAAGTTGTATTTGGTAAACTGTTGCATGACAGTTTAATTACAGATGTAATTCCAGGACAGATTATTTAGCTTAAGTAGCTTTCATTTATGGGTAAATTGTCTAGCTGATAGTTGTAAATAGAGTATATCCCACGGCTTACATACTCCTTTTAGGAAAAAATACATCAGTAGAGACATAGAGATAGAGAGAGAGAGAAAATGAGAGAACTCTATACCTATATCCCTGAGCTAGTTAAAATTCCTCAACTAAACCTAAATTTGGAATGAAGTGGTAGCCACCTTAACCACCTTCTCCCGGGCCTCTGTTCTCTTGGGTAACTTAATCATAAAGTGTCCATTCATTCACCAGTTCTTTCATTCATTCATCACACAAACGTTTGTCAAGTATCTATGCCAGTGCATCTTATATTTTGGTATTTATTAAATTACTCAGGTATTTGTTAAAAATACAAGTAAATGCCCAAGTCCTACCCTAGTCCTGCTGAATCTCCAAGGGGTAGGTTCCAGGAATTTGATTTTTACAAAGCCTATTTTAGGTATGCTCTGGGGATACAAAGGTGGCCAGGAAAGTCCTTCCCCTTACCAGACCATCATACAAGTGAACAAGTGAGCTAGTGCAATAAGGCTTCACCCAAGCTATGGAAGAAATATGTACAGGCATGCAAGAGAGTGAGCGGCTGCTTCTCCAAGGTGAGGCCAGCAATTCTGAGGTTGCACAACCGGTTAGTGTAGTGCTTGCTCTGCAGCAGGTTGGCCACTGGGAAAGGTTCAGTCTTGTGTGACGTATGCCTGATGCTTCCTCCAACACAGTAGGCGTCAGATGTGGAATGAAAGAACATGTCTTGTTCTGTACGGTCCTGCACTAGTAGCCATGATGGACGGGAGCACAGGACATAGGATCTGCCAGCTCGTCAACACTCTTGTTTCTGATGACTCTCTTGCAGGTTCCCCTTTGTCAGTGTGGCAGAGGGCAGAGATCCACAGAAAAGGAGTTAGAAATCTTGCTGGGCTTATAATCAGGAAACATGGGGTCCAGATCCGACCCTGCTACTTATTAGCTGGACAATCTACTTAGCCTCTCAGTCTTGTTTTCCCTAATATGTAGCAATAATATCTACATTTTAGGGTTTTTTGGGGGATAATATAAAACATTTGGTACATAAACTGTTCAGCATTGTGCCTGACGGGATCAGTGCTAATACATAGCATTTATGTGTGTTAATAGTAGAAATAATAATGGATCCCTATTTGTGAGCCCAGAGTTGACTTTTCCTCAGGCTATGAAAGCCATCCTCTGTACTTAAGTGGCACTCAGCTGTTTATTCTGCCCAGATCCCTGGAGGGCTATGACACCCTCCTAGCTGTCCTGCTGTCCCACCAGGCTAGTGATTCTCCATCTGGGGCCCATTCTTCAGAGATCAGGTTGGCTTGATCGAAATCCTTAGGTCATTTAGACCCCCTCCCCGCCCCCATCAGATGCTTGCTCATTACTCCTGCCCCCCACTGAAATTTATTGTTTAGGGCAGTGAGTCTTAAGCAATGTGCATATTAGCATCTCCCAAGGAGCTTTGTTAAAATACACAAGCTGCATCCGACCACGGACTTGATGAATCATAATTACCCTGGTGGAGCATTGGTAAGTGTATTTTTCCTTTTCAGGCAATGCTGATATGCAGGCCTGGTTAAGAATTACTGTCTTCATGGATGTCTCTCTGTTCAACTCTGTCCCATTTGGCTAGCACAGCACTAAATCTTCTAGCAAAAAATAATGGTTTCCAGTAGCTTTTCAAAGCTCAGAGATACTGACCCTTTGTGTCAAACTAAAGAGGCAGAGCCTTTCGTGATGAGGGACATGTGACAAGAGGACGAACTGCAATATAAAGGTGCTCTGTGTATATCCTTGGACCTGATGCATACTCAGTACATAACGAACGACAGCAGTTAGTAGTAGTAGTACTACTAGTAGTAGTTTTGTATTGGCCTCGCAGATCCTAATTCCTTGAAAGGTCTATTTCCATTTTAGGAGAAAAGATTCCAAACCTAGGAATTAAGAAACCAACGTACTGTTTAGGAAGGATTTAGAAAATGTGACAAGAGGTGTCATACACAGGCTAACAGTGAAATTTCAAGAAAGAAAAGCATTGTGGCCCTGTGTTCATTCCCCCCTTTGCTCCTGAAATGCGAAAAGGAGGAGATGGGCAGCAATGGCCTCCCTAGGTCCTGTGAACAGCACGATGAACCCCAGATTGCCACCGGCTTTGGTTTTTGTCTCTTTC
The DNA here is from genome assembly GCF_004115265.2 of Rhinolophus ferrumequinum. NCBI lineage: Eukaryota > Metazoa > Chordata > Mammalia > Chiroptera > Rhinolophidae > Rhinolophus > Rhinolophus ferrumequinum. The sequence continues at coordinate 16,351,710 of NC_046299.1, read as the reverse complement.
AGCATTCACAATTGACATTTGGGGCTCCTGGCTGCTGTGCAAAGATGAGTATAACCACATTTCCAACTGAGCCTAGTGTAATGTCTCTGCCCCTGCCAAGAGACTCAGACCTGAGATCTGAGTAGAAGATGGGAAATGATGGACTTAGTCGACGAAGGGAATTCTGCCTTCTCTAGAATCTCCAGAAAAGGGGATTTGGGAGGCTCCTCAGAATTAAGCCTGGAAGGGAAGTTCACCCAACTGATGCAAAGAGTGGGAGATAAAGGTACTATAGTCAAATGAGACATCTGCAATATACTTTGAAAAGTACTTTAGATAGACTTCATGACTGCATCAAAAGTAGCAGCATCAACAACTATCATCTGCTGGGGTTCAAGAGGATACTCAATGTCCTGAATTTAGTCCTGAGCCTGCAACCTGCTGGGCAGAGGCAATCTGTTCAATCCTTGGAACTTCCAGCTGAGCTGACTACATAAGGTATTTGGTATAATGGGTCCTTACATAAGGCAACTTTTCTTTAGGTGCAATTGCTTTCCTACTGACGGTTTCTATCCTCCTGGGCCTTACCCTCAAACTGCCTGCTGCCTGTTTGAACAGGGCAGATAGCACAATACAAGCTGGTACTCTAGCAACTGTTAAAATCTATTGTAGGACATATAGCACGGAGAGAAAAACTAGCCATTCACTTCACTCTATGCTATTCATATCAGAGAGAACACGGAAAATACTCTCTCGGCCAGCATCCTCCCCTTAACTAAAAGATGGTGTGTGTGCATCCGAAATGGGGGTGGGGTGAAGAATGGAGTCTGGCTTTCCAACAGCAACAAAGTTACAATGGTTCATAGCACTCCACAGCTGCAAGGCAGGGTCAAGGCCTTTTGGATCTGTGGAATGGGTGGACTGTGCTGGTCCAGCGTGGGGGCCAGTCCTGGGCTCTGACGCCTGCAGAGTCTTTCCGATGTGACTTTATTATATGAACCCCCACTGCTGCCGGGGGTAGGCACACAGAGGGGAGTGTATGCTTTAGGAAGATTTCTACAACATGACAGTGCAATTTAAAATCTGGGTTCTCCTTTTCTGAGCTAGGACCCAAACTCGTCCTGAGACAGGCGAAGGCGCTTTAGGCAAACGACTGCAGGAGCTGGAGAAGGCTCCCGGTGCTGGCGGGGAGCTTCCCAGCCGTGACCACGAGCCGCCAGCAGGTGTCAGTGCATCCTCGCTTTGTCGCGGCGCAAGGCCTCCGCCTCCAGGACCCCTCCCCACCGAGGCCTAAGGAGGCGCGGTCCAGACCTCTGGCCGCTCCGGTCCCGGAGACAGCTCTGCGGCTGGCACAACACGTGGTCACCCTCCTCTGAGCGGAGCTCTGAACTCTGGCGGGGGACACTCCGCAGGAGGCGCTTCCCGTTCCGCCCCAGGGGGTCAATCTGAACCTGCGTCTTCCTGTCTCGCCAGAACTCCACTCTCCCCGGCGGCCAGCAGCACTTGCGGACGAGGGCGGCCCAGCCCCGGGCAGGGTTGCTCCGGATGCGAACCTTACGGGTGGATGCTTCTCCAGATTCATATCAGGGGTCTCCAACCCCCTTTCCTCCCAGGACTCAGCTCGATGGTGGCACTCCCGGGTGCCTGCGGCTTTCTGCTTTGCGGGCCCGTAGCTGCTCGTCCAATTCCCAGCAGGGGCCGCTTCCCACTCCCGGGACACGCTCTTTAAACCCCGCGCTCAAGGCACCCGCCTTTCTAAAGGGCACGTCCCGGCAGGGAGGCAGGCAGTGCTCCCCTGAGTCCCTCGCGGGGCGCGGGCGCTGGACCCGCAGAGGGGAGGTGCAAGGGGCGGGGGAGGGTCGGCTTCCCACGTGGGGGCTGACGCCGGCTGCTCGGCAACGCCGGCTTGATCCCGGGGCTATAAAACCGGTCCACGGTGAGCGCGGCGGAGCAGCGGCAGCTCCGGCTTCAGTGCAGACGGCCAGCAGCCGGCGCGTTGCCGCCCGGCCACCCCCAGCACCTGCTCCCCTCAGCCCTGCACTCCTGCCCCAACTCACGCTGCCCTGGGACCCTAGCCTGTCCGGTTGCGCTCAGCGCCCTCAGAGCACCGGGCCGACGCCCAAGAGACCCTCTGACTCGGCCAGGGCTCCTGGAGGGCCGATCGCCCACCCGCCCCGGCCCGCTTAAGGACGGGGGCGCCTTCATGCGGCCCCCACACCCTTCACCCCGCCGCAGCCACCGCCTCGGAGCTCCGCGCGCCGCGCCCCAGCCTCAGCAGGGCACGCAACTTTGGAAGTCCCGCCGCGCTCCGAGAGGCGGCAGAGTCCGCTGCTCAGCCCCAGCCCAGTCCCCGCCGGCCCCGCCGCGTCTGGGGGAAGCAGGAGAGCTGGGAATCGCTTCGGGGATGTAAGGAGACAGACATAGGAACCCAAGCCCGCAACAGCACCCCTCCGCTGCCCCCCGGGGTGGGGGCGGGCCCCGCACACGGTAAGACCTCTTGCTTTCGCTCAAGCTCAAGAGTCAAGATATAGATAGATGATAGATAAGATAGATAGATAGTTTTAAATTTCCTGTTATCCCTCCAAGTCATGAGGCCAGCGATGATATTTGTTCTCTCTTCTTGAAGAATAGATCTTTTTCCCCATCGGCCCTACCTATTTTCTCCCGCCGCTTAGAAATAAAACTTGGCTGTGTTTAGGAGCGGAGAGCGAGAGCGCGCCCACTCCCAGCGTCCGAAGCGCAGGCTAGGCGCCGTTCGTGGGAGGCCGGCTCATGGGCCGCTAGCTGCCCCTCAGCTCCGCCCGGCCTCCTTGCGGCCCCCTCCCCATGTGAAGCGCAGCGGGGCGAGCCGGGCGCGGGAGGAAGAGGAGGACCCACGGGCTCCGGGCCGGAAGGCAGCTGGCAGCAGGCCCAGGCGAGCGGGCACCCGCGTTCATGTTCCGCCAGGAGCAGCCGCTGGCCGAGGGCAGCTTCGTGCCCATGGGCTCCCTGCAGCCGGACGCGGGCAACGCGAGCTGGAATGGGACCGAGGAGCCGGGGGGCGGTGCCCAGGCCACCCCCTACTCCCTGCAGGTGACGCTGACGCTCGTGTGCCTGGCCGGCCTGCTCATGCTGCTCACCGTGTTTGGCAACGTGCTGGTCATCATCGCCGTGTTCACAAGCCGTGCGCTCAAGGCGCCCCAGAACCTCTTCCTGGTTTCTTTGGCCTCGGCCGACATCCTGGTGGCCACGCTCGTCATCCCTTTCTCGTTGGCCAACGAGGTCATGGGCTACTGGTACTTTGGCAAGGCGTGGTGCGAGATCTACCTGGCGCTCGACGTGCTCTTCTGCACCTCGTCCATCGTGCACCTGTGCGCCATCAGCCTGGATCGCTACTGGTCCATCACGCAGGCCATCGAATACAACCTGAAGCGCACGCCACGCCGCATCAAGGCTATCATCGTCACCGTGTGGGTCATCTCCGCCGTCATCTCCTTCCCGCCGCTCATCTCCATCGAGAAGAAGGGCGGCAGCGGCGGCCAGCAGCAGGCCGAGCCGCGCTGCGAGATCAACGACCAGAAGTGGTACGTCATCTCGTCGTGCATCGGCTCCTTCTTCGCGCCCTGCCTCATCATGATCCTGGTCTATGTGCGTATCTACCAGATCGCCAAACGCCGCACCCGCGTGCCTCCTAGCCGCCGGGGCCCGGACGCAGTGCCGCCGGGGGGCGCCCAGCGCAGGCCCAATGGCCTGGGCCCCGAGCGCGGCGTGGGCCCCGTGGGAGCCGAGGCAGAACCGCTGCCCGCCCAGCTCAACGGTGCCCCTGGGGAGCCCACGCCGGCTGGGCCGCGCGACGCGGACGCACTGGACCTGGAAGAGAGCTCGTCGTCCGAGCACGCCGAGCGGCCTCCCGGGACCCGCAAGTCTGAGCGCGGCCCCCGGGCCAAGGGCAAGGCCCGGGCGAGCCAGGTGAAGCCGGGGGACAGCCTGCCACGGCGCGGGCCTGGGGCGGCAGGGCCCGGGGCGCCGGCGGCTGGGTCCGGGGAGGAGCGCGGCGGGGGCGCCAAGGCGTCGCGCTGGCGCGGGCGGCAGAACCGCGAAAAGCGCTTCACGTTCGTGCTGGCCGTGGTCATCGGCGTGTTCGTGGTGTGCTGGTTTCCTTTCTTCTTCACCTACACGCTCACGGCCGTCGGCTGCTCCGTGCCGCGCACACTCTTCAAGTTCTTCTTCTGGTTCGGCTACTGCAACAGCTCGCTGAACCCGGTCATTTACACCATCTTCAACCACGACTTCCGCCGCGCCTTCAAGAAGATCCTCTGCCGCGGGGACAGGAAGCGGATCGTGTGAGCGCACAGTCCGCGACCCCCACCTCCCCGTGGACAGACTCGTGTGAACTGCAGGCAGCTGGGATCGAGGGGCGCTTCTACGCAGTCCCAGCACTCTGAACCCCGGAGCCTGCCTACTCTGCGTTTCCTGGATGGAGGGTTGCTCGGCGGCCTCCTTGGCTCATCTGCTCTTCCCGACCAGGAAAAGTACTGACTGGGAGGGCTACACGCCCCCCGATTGTTAGGACCGCTCCTGACTCCTAGCGATCTTCCTTGGGCCGCCCCTAATCAGTATTGTTATTTTCACTTCCCCTAAGTCCAGAGCAGTTCAGAGCAAGTGCTGGACCCCGGGGGTATGGCTCACGAAGGGTTAACAGATGGGGGTTACCCAGTCTTGGCTAATTGCTCTCCCCCTCCCCCAACTCTATTTTTAAACAAAGCTCAGGGCAGCCCAGCCCACCCTCTCATCCCCCACTGTAAATATACACTATTTTTGATAGTACATGCGGGGTGGGGGTGGGGTCCCTAATGTTGCTTGGCTTTTGCAGTCAGAATCCTGTCTGTTGGAGATGCCCTGGAAGTAGACACGTCTGTCGGGTTCAGGCCAAGTCCCTCTGCAGTGCGAGCCCTTTTTTAGTGTTACTTACCTCCCTCTGTGTCCTTTTCAACAGCAACTGGTGACTGATCCTTTGGGCCTAGACCTGCTTTGAGATTTCCTGAGGGGGAAAAGATTTGTCCTTTTTTTTTTTCCCCTGTGCCTAACAGCATAATTGCCTTTTCCTATGTAAATATTGCAATGATGGACCAAGACAGAAGTAAATGAACCCTTCTGCCTTGCATCAGCCCCGTGTATAAAGCCATTATCCCCGGATGCACACTTGCCCCAGTAACTCCTTTTAAAACCGTCTCTTCCTGGTGTCCTCTCCCTCTTTTTCTCTGGGGCCACTGCTTGAAGAATACGTATGTTTCTATTTTGTATGTATGTGTGCCCCTCCATCCCCCAAAGTGCTGACTGAGGGGGAAATCTTTTAGCTGCTGTTTCTAGACACAGAGGAGTGGAAATTATGTGGAAGAGGCAAACCTGATACAATTTGCCCAAGGTAAACAGTTTGAAAAGACAAATGGGCCTGCCAGACTGTACAGTTCCTGCCCCAAGAGCTCTGAGGTATCAAAGTGTTGTCTTTCCCGCCTCGCTCTGTTTTTCTGGTTGAGATCATGTCATTGATGAATTCCCAAAGTCAACGGAGGAGGGAGGAGACCTTCATGTTTACATCCGAGTTTCTACATGTTTTAGACTCTTTAAGGCCTGCACTCTTATTTCACTGAAGAAAAATTAATGTCAGCACATGTTGCTAATGACAGTGGATTTTTTTTAAATAAAAAGTTTACAGATCAAATGTGAAATAAATATGAAATAAATGGTCCTGTCTGTTATTTGAGTTTCCAAAAGCTTTAAGACTGGGAACATCTGGCTATACACATGTTCTTTAAATTAAAAAGAAATACATGTACATGATAAAACATCTTTAAAAGTTCAAGCAATAACAAAGCTACCATTCACCAAGTGTTTCTTATATGCTGAACACTATGGTGAGCCTGTTAATGGTTCTGCTTCATTTAATCTTCCCCCAAACCCTATAAGATATGGACTATTAATATAGTACGGACCCATTTTACAGGTGAAGAAACTGAGTCTCAAAGAGCAAGTGATTTGCTCAAGGTTAACAAGTGGTAGAAATGCATTGTATCCAGCTTTATCTGGTTGCATGGTCTATACTCTTAACCCCAGAGTCTTGCCAGAGCCACATCATTACCACTTTGCAGAATGCTACCAGCAGTGAGGTCCCTACACAAAGTGTGCTGTATACGCAAAGTGTGGAATAGATCCTAAGTATATAGATACGCACAGAATATGTACATACTGCAAAGTGTCTATATGCCCTAAAGTGTGTAAAACTCAAGGTGTGTATATTCCCCTAAAGTGTGGTTATATACACAAATTGTGGAATATACTCCAAAATGTGTATCACACCTTAAAATGTGGTAACATACAACATGTGGTGTGTAGCCTGTGGGGTAGTATATACAGAGAGTGCAGTATAAACATCTAAATAGAACCATGTATTTATGACTTAGTGGCTTGAATCGTCTCTGGCCAAAGGCACGGATCCTCCCTGTTGCATTTCTGTAATACCGAGTTCCACCCTGCTGTCTAGGAGGGCTTGAGATCCTCACACGACGGACGGTTATGGTTATGGTACTTTGAAGCAGGAAGAGCCCTTCGAGAGCCAGGAATCCAACCTTTCTTCTTCCAGGAGGCATGACTTGCTCAGGGTCCCACAGCTCTGGGTAACAGGGCTCTGGACCCATACTGCCTCGTTCAGCTGGGAAGCAGCTGATCGATGTGAGCAGTTCCGTGCATGTGTATAACTACACACAACACTGATGAAGGAGAGCTCTTCAAGGAGGAGCTGGGTCTGAGGCCTAGTCACAAGCCACAGGCCATGGTTTGGGGAAGGATGGACTTTATAGGGCCAGCCACTTATAATATGTGCAGGCCAGCTCTGGATGCTCCCAGGAGCAGGTCCTCAGAGCACCCTCTGAGCAGCACTTGTCTTCCTTGATTTCTTTGGTGGGGGTCAGGGTGTGTGTGCAGGGGTGGGAGGGTAGAAAGCCCTGAGAAGTCATCTGGGTTCTGAGGGGCCTGGGAGAGGCAAGACCTTGGTTCCGAGAGGGTTTTGTAGAGGTGGAGATGAGTTCGCCGTCGCCTGGCCATCTGAGCCTGCAGACAGGAGGATGGGCTGGTCCTCAGCTCTTGCCTGGGGGCTTCGTACACCATGGCCTGTGCAGCCGAGTCTGGCTGCCTGGTCTGGTGCTGCGCCCTGTTCCCCACCCCACTCCAACCTCTCAGTCACTCCCACTCAAGGCACCCATCGCCCCAAAGGCAAACAGTGCCAGACAATAGGCTAGCCTGGCAGGACCCCAGGAACCAGACTGTGGTGTGTCCCAGACACAGGGGCAGATACAAACACTGCTCACTGTTGACTCTTCTGCTCTGTCTGTGGGTCATCGTTTGTTTTGCCTTCACCCCCAAAGGCCCTGCTCCTTTGGGAAAAGGGGAAAGTGTGGGCAATGGTGCTATGGGGGGCAAGCCTCTGGTATCCCCACCATCCATTCCAGCAGCAGAGAAGCCTCAGAGATGGAGGGGGCCTGAGAAAGTTGGGGAGAAAGGGCTGGAGTTCACAGGGGGCATCACTTCATTGCGGAGGCTCAAGCAACAGTCTGCAAAGGTCTCAGGTGGGGAGGGGAATTGAGGGGGAGGAGTGGTCCACATGGGGGTCTTAGCCCAAAGATCAGGAGGTGAGACTGTCCGTTACCACACAACTTCCTGTTCACATCTGATCCCGATTATCTGGGCCAAGAGGATCTGTCTTCATGGAGGCATCTCTTATTTTACGTGACGTGGGTTGGGGTATCAACAGCTGCTGGCTTTTGGGTCTGAAGTGTGTCTTGCCAGATTCAGTCCCGCCAAGTGCCTTGAGTTGGGGGGCGGGGCAGTGTTTCACTTGAGCCTGGATGCAAGACTCTGTTCAATTTCTTCTGTGCTATAGGGCTGGAAGAGAAAATGATGAAAAAGGAGCTCAGGCTTTCCCCTCCTTATGATTCTATAATTGAATCAGCGTTTCAGAGCCAGAAGTTTCCACACACATCCTCCACTCCCAGATTGTGCTGTTCAGTCCCTGAAAAGCCGACTGGTCAGGTGGCATCCCCGGGTCCCTGGGGCCCACTGCTCCCCTGACTCTGTCTGATGCCATCAACATCCAACAGGAATTCTGTTTTGCTGTTGGATCTGGTGAGTTATTGATCAACCCCAGAGGAGCCCTCTGTGCCTGCCCTGTGCTCTGGAAGCATTCAGGTTGCCTGGGGAGACAGGACGTGCCCGTGTGAAGCATAGCCATCCAACAACGACCGTGTGTGGGGGGTGCAGTGAAGGCCGAGTGCCCACTGAGAGTGGACGGGGGAGAGGCCACTATGGTTGGGAGCTCAGGGAGTAGGGTGGGGGCTGGGGTGCCAGGACGTGAGCTGAGGGAGGAGGGGCAGGGAAGCCAGCTCTGGTTCCAGCAGCTGAGCCCTGTGAAAGCATTGCCAGGCCTATCAGGCCTCAGCTTTATTTCTCCAACCTGATCCCTGGAGATGACTTGGTGAGCTCCTGTCCCCACTTGAGGACACCCCTCCGGAAGCCTGCCTTCCTGACTCAAGTAGCGTAGCAGGATCCGGGGACCCAGGCCCCTGCCCTTGTCAGAGCCCGCGCTGCCCTGGGCCCTGCCAGCCCCCACAGTGGGCCTGGGAGTCTGGTGAGCGGGAACGGGCACCTTCCTCAGCAGAGGGAGGACACATGCAGTCACCAAGCACAACCACAAACACCAGTGTTTGTTTTGAAAATAGTATTGATTTCTTTGAGTACCAGAAATCCTGGAGTTTAGAGTTAAATACAAAGGAGGGAACCGGGCCTGTTGGAAAGAGCGTGGACCTGGGCATTAGGAAGTCTGGGTTCTAGTTTCGGCCTTGCCTTTTGCCAGGGGTATGACCTTGGGCAAAGTCCTTTCTAAGCCCTCATTTCTTCATTTATAACATGAGAACGTCTGGTCTAGGTCAGTGGTATTTAAGTGTGTCCCGTACAGTTCATTTAACACAAACTCAATCTCAATCTCTCTCTCTCTCTCTCTCTCTCTCACGTATTTGTCATCTATCTGTCTGCCTGTCTATCTACATCGTCTATCTGATGAAATGCTGGGTTAGGCGACCTGTAACAGGTGCCTTCTCTTCAGGACTTCTCAGAGCCTTGAACTTGCCAGTGTGGGTTGTGCTTCTGAGAGGGGGTGGATATGGTGAGCGATGTTTCTCCGTGGACGGCAGACTTTCATTTTTATAGAGCATCAAAGTGACACATGTTTTCTGGAACACTTATTGGGTCATGCTGGACTTTTCTCCTGCTCGGTTTTGAGGTTCTATGAAATGCCAGCTCTGTTCTCTCCTTTTGTCCCTCCCTCAGGTGAAGCACACTGGGCAGGGGCCAAGCTGTACGTTCTTCTTGGGCACAACTGGTCTAAGAGTCATTGGCCTCACGAAGGCCTGAGGTTGTGTTGGGGCTGCTGTGAGTATGGCCAGACTGCACACACACAGACATACAGACACACAGGGACACAGCCAGACACATGTACACCGCCCCCTTGCTAGCTGGTGAGTCAGGTGAGACACAGCCCCAGAAAGCCGTGGGGCTGGCTCTTGGCCAAAGTTGTCTCGGCTGTCCTTACGTCTGTGGCTCTGGCCCAGTGAAGACACCAAGAAGCAGGCGGACGCTGCGTTGCCAGCAGTGATGCGAGTGGGGCCTGGGGGGAGTGTCGGGGACCTGCCCGGGTCCATGGCTGTTCTTGTCCCCTGGGCCACTAAGAGTTCTGCTGCTCCTTACTCAGCACCCCTTAGCCTTCCTTCTCAGTAGATACACACCTTAAGGATTCTCTCTTATGCTCTGGCCCCAGAGGAGGTACTGAGAGTTTTAATAAATGGTAAATTCTTTCCTCCCTCCTTTCCTTCTTTCCTTCTTTCTTTCCTCTCTCCCTCCCTCTTTTCCTTCTTTCTTTCCTTCCTTCCTTCCTTTTTTCCTTCCTTTCTTCCTTCCTTCCTTCCTTCCTTTTTTGAGCTGTCCCCAAATGAATATCACTGATACTGCACTATTTGTGCTGGGGGTGGAGTGGTAAACAATGTAGTGAGGACCTTCACCCCACAGACCTTCTTCTTTTGTGAGGAGACAGCTATTAAGTTGGCACCAGGGGATGGTAAGCAGGTTGATGAAGGTGGTACAGTGGGTGACAGGGACTCACTGTGGGGGCGCCTGGCTTGGGCTAAGGCATCAGAGGACGGTCACTGGGCAAGTGACAGCTGGCGGAGAGCTGAGGGGTGGGCACGAATAGGTCTGGCAAAGAGACTGGGGTGGGAGGTGGAGCATGATATGTTCATGCAACCAAGTAAAGTCCGCTTTGGTCAGACTGTGTGGCCTGAGAGGCGGAAAGGAGAGTGGAGAGGCTGAGAGGGGACGGGGCCAGATCCTGCAGCCACTGGGAAAAATTTATCTTGAGGGCAATGGGAGCCACTGGGGGATTTTTAGGCAGAGGATGAACAGGGTCAGATTTTTTTTGTTTGGAAAATCATTCTGGCTGCCGAGTGGAGACTGATGGGGTGGGGTGTGCTGAGAACAGTAATCCAGATGAGAGTGACCTGACTAGGGTGCTGACATGAACTCACGGAAGCCCAGGGCTCCTGCCTCCCCCAAAGCCACCCAAAGGCACTGCCAGTCTCTGTACAGACCCAGACTTGGGGATTTCAGAGGTGTCCTTGCTTGCAGAATACTGTACACCGCCACCCTCACCCTCTGTGAATTTTCATCTTTAGAGAGTAGTTCCTGGGCTCAGAGATCATGCTGACATGCTGACAACTCAGCCAGCCTTGGTGGCATGTAGAACTAACGGACCGTGGGACCTGGTCTGACTTTTCCGATTTCCAAACCTCCGCTGCCTTATCGACACAAGAGGTCAGAGAGGATGAGAGGCGACCACAGGGAACAAGCGGCTGTGTACGCCACTGAGCTGCCCACAGCCTCGCTGACAATGCAGGGGTGAAGGAGAGCTTGCAGGCTGGCAGCGCCCCATGGATTCTGCTTGGGATCCGAAGATCTGATAAGCCCCGAATCTGGCACTTGCCTTGCTTCCTCCTAGTCCAGGCTTGCCCAGGCCCCTCGAGGAGAAAAGCCCTCTGCAAGGAGATCAGGAAACCTGTGACTTGACACCTGTCTGCTCCACCTGTCACAAGGAGCTCTCAGCAGCAGGCTAGGCCTTTTCCTATGACTCTCCATACACGCTTGGTTGCTTGAAATGCAATCCCTACACTTTCAACACTTGCTGGTTTGCGAGGGAGCTGTTTCTCTCAGGAGTTCCCAGAGAGGGTGTCCACGTCTCAGAGGGAATGGCTGGTGTTCCTGAGAAGGGCACGTTGAAGTTAAGACTTGGGAGCCAGAAGACCTGATTATAATCTCAGTTCCATCACACGGCTTTGATTTTAAGCTTGAACAGCTGATCTCGCCTCAGTCTCCCCACCTGTAACTTGGAGATTAGGGTTCCCAGTGTTTTGGTGAGGAACCCAGGCCGGTGTTTGGCATCAGGCAGACAGCCAGTACTGCTAATCTCTTCCACCCCAGGTTGGGAACTGAAGGCTTGTTTTTGCTGGTGAAGCTGCTGTGGGCAGAGCCGGGCTGGGCTGGCTAGTTTGATCAGCGCCAGCACCACACCCTCACAACCCGTGTTGTAGAGTGATTTGTGACGGGGATTTGACCTATTAGACTCTTCACTTTCTCTCTTTCCAGCCTGATGAAAGAAAGACCTTGTGTTTTTCAACAGAGCCAAAGTGTGGGACTGGACGAACGCCAAGTTCCACGCAGGACCCATGATGACTGCGATGGTTTCCAGTGAAGCAGCCCTGAAACCGAGACGTCCTGATGCCCAGGTCAGTGCTCTTCGTGAGCTTGTTGCACCCCGGGCTGGTCTTAGTGTTGTTTCTGACTCCGGAACTCTGCCCAAGCTGTTCTCCTACGCGTGGAGTGCCACACGGCGCATCCTCGGCTGCCTTGCAAAATCACACCCAAACTTTAAAGCCAAGCTACACTACAACACATTTTTATTTTAATAGTGGAAAGAACCTGGGGTTTGGCATCAATTATTCCAGGGCTTAAACCTTGGGTCTGACTCCCTGTCAACTTCCCTTCCTGTCCCCGAAGGTGGCAAATGCCCCATGGGGGTGTTTGAGGAGGGACACCGCCCTGCTGCGGTGAGAGGGCTGCTCACCAGCTTGTCCCCTGCCCAGCCCATCCTCCCAGGCTCTCGGGAGGGTCTTTCCACCACTCATTCTTCTTGCTCAAATGGTTTGGGGCCTAGACCAGTGTCTTCACCAACTCTACTGTGCCCACTTCGTGGGGGGCGGGGGGTGGCATCTTTTAATCAGAAGAGTTTCGGATGTAAACCAAGCGGAAAACATGAGAAATGCAGATGTTTTGCTTTGGGAAAGATTTCTCCCCTTTCAGCCATGCTTAGCCCACAAGTTCTCCCAAGGGATTTAGCACCTGGATCAGAGGAGTTTGGATTTCGGTGTTAGACTGACATGGGCTCACACTGTGGCTCCATTTCTGTCTGTCTATGTGACTTTGGACTATTTGTTGCTTTTCCTAGAGCCTCAATATCAATTCAAAAATGGGTAAAATGTTACCTTTTCCCCACAGTCTCAAGGCTACATGGTTATCCTATTTTATCCCTGACAGTGTGAGTTCCACAAAGGGAGGAACTTTTTTTCCTGCCGAGTCTCAGGCAACCCACAGTAGGTACCCAATAAACATTTGTCAGATGAATGAGAGCATGATGTTAATGGGATGGAATACATCCAAGTCAGACATGGTCGTTGAGAACCACGTGAAAACACGGGAGGAGGAGTGTGAAAATGAATACATAGTGTCAAGTGTGAAAAGGAAAGTATAAACAGGCACAGACACTGTGACAACGCTCCCCACAAGTGCGTGCCCATTGTAGGACAGAGGGGATTCCGTTCTTGAAGAACAGGGGGTGTGCTGTCTGTCATGGGGAGTCCCCTTTCCTAAAGATATTTAAGCAGAGGTTAATTTGGTAAAAGGGCTTCTTCTCTGGGCTAGGGTTGAATCAACAGAGATCTACAGGTCTCTTCATCTCCAAGAGCTGTGGTTCTGCTATGCTTTGGTGCCTCAATAGACTTGAGAATGAAGGCAGGTGTGCCAGGGTAAGCGGACAGACCTAAGGCCATCAAAGTTCCCAGGGGCCTGAGATGAACACCGGCTAGAGGATCATGGAAGGATCCGTGGAGAGAATACCTTTGTGCAGGACCTTGAGGGTATAGAGTGTGTGTGTGATTTATACATGTATGTATATATCATGTGTATGGCATATCTCATATACATAGCCTATGTCATATATCTGGTATATCTATATATCTGCATCCATATCTCCTATCTCGTAAGGCAGTGAAATGAGTGCTTGGGGATACGGGAAAGAGTTTCAGCTTTTAAACCCAGAGAGATGGTGTATTAGGGTTTTCCAGAGAAACAGAACCAACAGGATGTGTGTATATCTATGTATCTATCTATGTATATCTATTTATCTGTCTATCTATCATCATATCACATATCTATCTTCTATCATATATCTATGATATATCTATCTTCTGTCATCTATTTATCATCTATCTTTCCAGATTTATTTCATGTGACTGTGGAGGCTGCCAATTCCAAAGTCTGCAGTGTAGGCCGTCAGGCTGGAGGCCCAGGGAAGAGCTGCAGTTTGAGTCCAAAGGTGGTCTGCTGGTAGAATTCCTTCTTCTTTCTGTTAAGGCCTTCTACTGATTGGATGAGACCCATCCACGTCATGGAGGGCAATCTGCTTTATTCAAAGTCCTACTGATTTAAATATGAATCTTCTCTTAAAAAACACCTTCACAGAAGCCGCTTACATAATGTTCGACCAACTATCTGGGTACTGTAAGTCAGCCACGCTGATACATAAAAGTAACCGTCACAGATGGGTTTCAAACAGAACCCGGATCTAGCAGTTTGTACTCGGGACTGTGGAGTTGGTGCGGCAGGTGTTCCTGTGCAAGCTTTCAGGCCATACACAAAAGATGGTCTCAGCTCGTTAAGACTGGCCCTGACTCCATAGGGAAGGAGCAGGAGGTCAGAGCTAATCAGCTCATATAGTTCAGTGGTCACAGTCACATTCCTGGTGGCCCTTTGTGTGTGCAGCTGTAGACACCAGCTGTATTTTGCTTTCTGGGTGACTCAACTCCTGCGTGCCACTCTCCATGGTGACTACAAGAGGACAGCCTCAACGTCAGGCTCACTGTGGGGCTGTTTATAGCCACTTCTGCTGGGATTTTTGTCGTGTGGCCTGGACCTGGCAGGGGCTGGGTCTCCTTGTCATCACTCTCCTGCATTGTCAAGCAGCTCTGGCATGTCCTCACTGTTCCTAGGATCAATCCCAACCTCTCGCCTCACTCACTTGCTCCTGTCATGTCTCATTCTTGGCTGTCCTGGGGAACCAATGTGGTTACTCATTCTCTCGATTGGAATTTGTTTTGTTTTGGATTTGGCACGTGCTCTTGTCTTCTGGGTCTTGGCTCCTCTTCATAACGATGATGATGACACTTTTCAGTCGGAGTGGTGCCCATGCTGGTCTCAGCAGCACGTGGGGGACATCTTGGTCCTGCCTCTGACCCAGTGCCTGTGATGATGACCCTACTGTGACGATGACAGGAATGACTCACTCTGCTGACCTCAGCTTTGCAGATGAAGTTTGCACACTTCTCACGAGGGCAGGTCCATGGGAGCAAAGCTGAAGGAGGCAGTAGATCCGGGGTGCTCTTTACTGGGTTCTGCCTCCAAGCTCTTCATGGGATTGGACTCCTCGTTTGACTTTCTGCATATCCCTCTTTCCCACAGCTCCCCAGAATCTCCCCTGAACTGGGGCAGAGGGAACAGAGGTGGTGGCTTCTATCTGTAGCTCATCAAGGTCGTGTGTATGATGGAGTCCGTGAGCGAAAATTGATCCGTATGTAACGGGTCTTGTGGTGAACGTTGAGGTTTGCTTCCCCTACTTCCATTTCCTCTTCTGGCCATAGGGCGCCCCCCTGCGGCCCCCAATCTATGTTTAAGCACTTCTCTCTCACCACCCTCGCCCATGTGTCCCTGAGCTAAGCCCAGATCTGTAACATACCCCCTCCATGAGCACAGTGATTGGGTCATGGTTTTAGTCCCCTCAGGATGCGGCAACAGATTATGATACGACAGCCCCCAGGCTGTCAGAAACAACCTTCCAGGAAATGGGCTCAGAGGTTGTTGAAATGTGTAGATATTTTTGTGTGTTGAGTTTTTGGGATATTCTTCTTTGATCTAGTTGGCAAAATGAAACAATACGAGCTGAGAGCGTGGGCCACGCAGGCTTCCAGCTTCCTGTAATTACATTCTGCCTCTTTTCACATCCCTATAGACATTTAGCCTTCAAAACTGTGCAGCAGCAGGAGTCCTATAAGTGCCAGTAATGCCTGTATAGCGGCTGTGCGTGAGGGTGGGTCCAGTAAGAAGGAAGGAGAATTATGGTCGAGGTATGTTCCTTGGGGTCAGCATACCTGTACTCCTTCTAAGCTGCGTGATTCCAGGAAGAGAGGCGTGTCCGGGGGCCACATTTCTCTTGTCTTTCCAAGACTAACTGGGCTGTTACCAACTCCTCAAATTCCTCCATGTTTATTTTTGACTTGCCATATTATTTAATTTTGGGGGGAGGTGCTGAGTTTATGTAAGCCTTTCCTCTCTCTCTAACTAGCCTGAAACTTCTGAGTGGGCCAAGACTGTGCCTTACCCCTCTACAAACCAACCTCTGCTACTCCCTACCTGGCGTCTAGCATGGATCCCTGTGTAGGTAGGGTGTTTGGTATGGTCTTGTTGATCCTGGAACCTATGCTGTCATGAGAGAGGTGGGTAGCCAGTGGGTGTGAGGGAAGAGTCTACGGGAAGAAGTTAGGTGTGGACAGGGAGGTGTGGGTGAGGTGGTTAGAGGAGTGAGGAAGTGGCCAGTGAAAGAAGGAGGCTAAAGCCCTGCTCCGTTGTCCAATCTGAGTTCATGTGCTCCATTGGCTGGACTGAGCCCTCGATAGAGTGAGCCTGAATTCATGGCTTGAAATGGAGAAGTGGAAGAAAAAGCAACCATAGCCACTTAAATAAGGTGAATATTGACCTGCTGGTCTGGAGTCCTTCCCCTGGGCCTGCCCTGTCAGGTGGTCTGTGTTCTGACCCATGAGGTGTGAGTGACGTGGAAGGGTTAGTGGCCAAAGAGCTATGGGCAGAGGGCTTGCACTTGTCTTTCCTGGGCAGAGAGCATGGAGGTCATTTGGGGTTGGTCCCTGATCCTTCACTGTCTGCAGCCTTCTTCTAAGGATCTCATGGACACAGGGATTTTGAAGCTTCCAGCCCTGTTCCCAAAGCAGATGCACTGAAATGAGCCTACCTACTATCTCCACCCTTGGATGACTGCTGCCCCCTCCCTGGGAGACACCCTTCACGCATAGGCCCCACACGCTGGCACTGTGCTCAGTTGTTAACCAAGGAAGAATAACCCTGCCCCTTCCATTCCAACCTGAGATGGTCTGGGGGTCTTGTGGATGCTGGATCCCAGACTCAGCTGTGAGGGTGGCGGGGGTGGGGGGGAAGAGAGATAGAGAGAGAGAGAGAGAGAGAGAGAGAGAGAGAGAGAGAGAGAGAGAAACAGAGACAGCGAGAGAGGCTGATTTAAGACTGAACAGGAACAGGAGACAGAGGGCAGAAACCAGTGGAAAGTCACAGAAAGCACTTCCTTTCTCTCCGCAGCCCTGGCCTCAGCCCTGCAGATGAAGACTGTCCTGGGTACAATGAGGTTGGGGTGGGAGTGAAGTACAGAGGGCCGAGGCCTGTGCAGGCACTTCTCGCAGTGAGCAATGTGTTTTCAGGAGAGGATACCCACGAGCAACAACTCCTCCTTGGTTACCACATGAGTGGAAGTAAATAGGCAGCTGGGCCTGGCTTCTGAGCTGAGCCCCTGGGGCCATGCAGGGGCCCTGATCCTCCCACTTACTATCTCTATGACTTAGACACATCTTCTCATCTTTCACTGCCTCAACTTCATCATCTGTAAAATGGGTATCCTACCACCACCTCCACAGGTAAGTCAAATGAGACTACGGTGAGGCAGCACTTTGAAAACTGTAATGTTCCTGCTATAGTGATGATGGACATGGCAGAGACAGCACAGGAACCCCCCACTGCAGTGCTTCGGGTCTGTAGAGGGGTGGAAATGGGCAGGAAAGGCCGCTCTGAGGAAGACAGTTTGGTCCCCACCAGAGTCTGGATCTTTGTCCTTTTTGCATTGGGCCATAAGAAGCTAGGAGCTCAGAGCGCCTTGGGGTGGTGAGTGTAGATGGCTGAAATGAATGGAAAATAGGCGGAGAGACCATGTCCCTCATTGCTTCTGATTTAACCCTTCACTTATCCCCTGTGGCAAGAACTACAGGGACCCTTGGATCTTCAAGCGCGATATTTTTATGGAGGTGATGTTTGGGGACTGAGGACGAAAACCAACCCTCTGGCATTGTCTCAGCCTTGGCCATCCCTAAAAATACGATGTGATGTGGCCAATGACACAGCACAACAAGCCTGGCTCGGCATGACCTAATATAGCCTGGCATTCAAGCCTGAACCAGCGCGGAAGTGGGGATTGTAATTGAAAACACAAGATGTCTCTCTGATGGGATGGCAGGCAGCCTGCTGCTCCCTCTATGGGGCCAAACCCTAGAGACTCTCCTGGATTTACCCTGCAGCCTCTTATTCACCCTCTGGCTAGTGGGTTGGCATCGAGTTGACCACTAGCCCAATTAATTCTTGTGGGGAAGAACAGGTGGGCTCGGTGCCACCATGGTCATAAATTCCATCACCCCAACTTTTTGGAGAGCGGCACAGACCAAAGTCCCCTGTCCCCCGGCCCTGTGGACACCCCAGCTGGCCTGGTTTTGGCCCTACATGGAATCTCTGAGAACTACTGGCCCGGCCCTCCCACCTCAAACTGTGGATTGAAGCCAACCTCCAGCGTGGGAACGTCATGGCAATACCAACGGCTTGTTCCTCCTCTTCCTCCCTCGTTCTGCATAGACCTGGTCTGGTGGGTTAGCTGCGAAGCAGGAGGACTCGGGTGCTGCTCTGTGATGACTTGTGACTCAGGTTTGGGCAGGAGGAGCAGGCAGAACATGGGAGGGGAGAAGCAAGGCTGAGAGTGATGCACTCTCCCGTTTATTTGCCTGAAGACTTTCTGGCTTGGGCACTGAAAGTGGGAAATCCCAGGAAACCTCTCCGTCTTGTGACAGGATGATTGGTCACTCAAGTGTATCAACCCTCCCAAACCTGCTTGTCATGGGGGCTCAGTGTGCTCTCTGGACTGGTGTCCCAGGAGACTCACCCAAGGTCGCAGGGCAGAGGGAAAACCTGAATCCAGGGTCCCTGACCCCAAGTTCAGGGTTTGCCCCTTGCCTGTTTCTAAGGTTGTTCATGGGGCACGACACCTGGCTCTCCAGCGATGTTGGCCAAGGCCTTTCCCTAGAATGGAAGTGGTGGTGAAACAGCAGAAAGAGAGAGCAGAGGGGGATCTGATCACCCTCGGGGGAGTAAAGCCGCAGGGCGATGGGAGCCCAAGAGGGAAGACTCAATCTCTGCCCTTAAGAACTTGACACTGGTTAGAAATATGCAGCAGGCTTGCCTATCGGTGCCTGGCTCAGGTGCCACTCTATGCCACCTCTACACACACATACCATGCACGGAAAATAGGTAAAGGGTGTGGCTTATCGAGATTTTGTTACTCTCACTTCCCTTAAAGAATTTATTCTTCAACAAATATTTATTACATATTTATTCTTTAACATGCTGCTACCTCTGCCTGGAACACACTCTTCCCCTCTCCTCGCCTCCCCTCCTTTATCTTTGCCACCCCCGTGCATCCTAATTCCATCCGTTCCTCAGATCTCAGCTTAATATTCATAATATTTATTGAACACTTAGTATGAAGCACTTTGCACTGCGTCACTCATTTAATCCCCATGGAAACTGCATGAGGCTATTATACCCATTTCATAGATGAGGAAACTTAGGTTAGTTAACTGGCTTGCCCAAGGACACACGGAACTTAACCGTTAAGCTGGAGTGCAGCCTGGACCGTGCCCACCCTGGAAGGAAGGCTTTCCCAGTCTCCACGTTCCTGATTCCAAAGCGTCTGTGGTTATTTCCCATTGGAGCACGTGTCACAGAGCCATGGAACACCCAAGCTCTTTGTGTTTCCTCCCTGAGACAGTTCACAGAGGACTGGGATCGTCTCTGCTTTATCCCTAGTTCTAAGCATTTAAAAGGGGCTCAGTAAGTACCTGTTGAATGAATAAATGAATGAATTGATGGAAGAATGGATGATTTACCTCAGTGGCTAAAGGAACTGTGAAGCTGAGGCCCTCAGCCAAGGCTTTGGTTTTGTCACTACGGGGCACCGCACACTGGCAGGGCGGAGCCAGAGGGCTCTCGATGTCACAGGATAAACACGACTCTCCTTTCTGGAGTGACGACAATAACTGTGAGATGGGGGAACAAACTGATTTTTAAACACTAACACAAACTTAGGCCCTTGTTCTGGAGTAAAGTGAGGTAGAATTCTTAGGCTAACACAGAGATGTGGAGGAAATGTTATGCTTGTAATACCGTCTGTAGGCCAGTCTCAGATCTCACTAACCCCACCCCTGCTCTATTGCGATGTGTCTCTGCTGTTGGGGGTGCTTTAGTGAAAAGTTCGAGAAATGCTGCTCAGAGGAGTGGCTGGAACTCAGGGCATGGACGACTTGTCTCAGTAACGGGGAGAAGGGGGTGCCCTCTGGGAGGAGCACTGCACCAGCAAAGGCCCAGAGATGGGAACACGCTGCAGCCCTCCGCCTGCTCCTGGGCGCTGGGTGAGCAGTCGGTCACCGTGAATGGCTTTAGCTTTGAACACGCCAATAGCTGTTGAAATAAACGCTTCATAACCACATCCTGAAGTACCACTATAGCCTCTTGGAAAACCTCACACTATTTTTAGTTTCTTTATAGCTCAAGAAATGCCATCTCTTTTCCTCCCCACCAGCCAATTCATTGTTGATTTTGCCTGGGTCTTAAAACCCTGTTCTCCTTTTTAGCTCAGTGAGACCAATCGGCAGTGGGGTGGAGTTCCTCTGTCCATTTCTATTTTCATATCTTGTGTCACTTGTTCACATGGGAAAAATCCAGCCTTTCCCCCATGTCGGGGCCTGCATAACCTGGCTTCCCAGTTGTAGGCATGTGATTGCTCTGAGTCGTGGGGGGCAGACGTGAACAAAGGAACGTCAGGACTTAAGGTTCAAAGAGCCTGAAGTCGGCATGACTGGTGATCCACACAGCGTGTTTATTTCAGCAATGGAGGAGAAGAAGGGGAACCAGTGCTTTCTAGGCTGCGAGGAACCAAGAGGAGTGACTTTCTCCATTGGAGGAATTCACACTAATTCCATAAGAATGTCAGGAGATGCTTGGCGGTCACAATCCTTTGCCGGTCACGGAATGCTTTTCTTGAGTGGCCTATTTCTATGTCTACTACTGTAATAGGGAAATGAACAGAAGGCTGGAGAAAACAGATGATGGAGGGGCCTATTCTGTCTGCAGGGATCAGAGAAGTCTTCACAGAGGAAGTGACGTGTTACCTGGGTCTTAAAGGATAAGAAGAACGGAAGAAAGGTTCCAGGCAAAGGGAACAGCATGTGCAAATGCAAGGAGATGCAAAGGGCACAGATATGAATTCTGGACACAGGGAGAAGAATTGCGACATGTTACACATAAGGTGCATGTGTAGGAGTGTCACTGATGAGACTAGGGAGGAAAGTTGGGTGCAGACTTTGAAGGGCCACGTGTGTTACTATAGGCAGCAGAGAGCTCTTGGTGTCCATGTTGTAGGAAGTTCATTTTTCTGGAAGCTGAGTGGAGTCCAGACCATTCTGGAGTGTGCAGGGTACCGTGCTGGGCACGGCATATTGGAGCCCTGAGCTAAGAGGACTGACCTTTTATTTGAACGGTCTGATGAGTACAGAATGCACAGGCAGGGGTGGGGAAATTTAGTGCAATCCCCTCAATAAGGGACCCCACAGGTGCCACCACTTCTCTTTCCTGTTTCCATGGCTTTGGTGTTGGCAGGCATTACTAATCAATCACAACATCATCCTCATACTACAAGTGAGAAAACAGGCGTGGGAAGGAGAACCCAGCTCCCCACCAAGTTAGGAAGCAGCAGAGCCAGGACTGGTATCCACAACCAGAGGGAGTCGTGACTCAGGTGGTGGGCTAGAGGTTCAGAAAAACTTGGGTGAGTATCCAGGTGTTTCCATTTCCTGGTTGGGTATCTGTAGTTGCTCATCTTCTCTGAGCCTCTGTTTCCTTAGCTGTAAGATGGGGGTAATAATATTCCCTCACAATTTGGGTGGAAAGGGATAACAGATGTTAAGTGCAAGTTCAGGGCAGGCATGTAGTAAGTGCTCAGTAAATGATAACTATTGGTAATATTAATAATACTATTATTTCTCACTGCTACTATACCTATACACCTTGCTCAATCTCCCCCTGCCCTCACCTCTGGGTCCCCATCTTTTCTATCTTTCTGCCAAGGAAGCTGGGGGTAAGGGGGCACTACTAACTCTTTAAATAGCCATGACACAGACAGGTGTGTGCCTGCTTTGAATGTGTCTGTTTTGTTCTGGGTGGCCTGAGAGAAGTGAAGGGCAATGAGGAAAAGTGGCTGCAGTGTGCTGGGGTTTGACTCGGTAGCATCTGAGTATTCACTGGCTTTTGTAGATCTGTGGGTCTCTAAGAAGGGAGCGATCATGGGACCTTAGTAATATTAACAGGTGGGCAGCCGGGCAGCCGCCTGGAGCCCCATCTGTAGGGGGGACAAAATCGCCACTGAGAGTTTAGTATGAGGGACAATGTTTACCAGAGAGGCTTTCAAGGAAAGTCCTGTGATGTTGGGAGATTATGTGTTTGGATAAGCTGTTTGGGACAGACATGTCCTGAAAACATAAGACGGTCCCTAAACAGTGTGGAGACAACTGTCTGGGGAGCTTTTGGTTTGCTGAGTACGTTTGGGGCCAGAGCTGAATGGTTTGGGGCTGTGGTGGAGCTGCTGAGGACCACCAGCTCACGTCTTTCCTGATCCCATCTGAATTCAGGAAGAGTTCGTTTTTAAGGGCTATCAATGTTTTGCCAGCCTGGGGTAACCATACCTGCCAGGGCAGCACACACCTTACAGATCAAGGAGCTGCTGCTGTGGTCATCCTGGAGGACCATCCATGGAAACCCGGGAGCTCCCTTCCCAGGAGATCTCTCTGTCTTGAGTCTGGGCAGAAGCAGGAAAGCTGGAAAGAGAGGAAAGTGGGGAGATTTCATGCATGTAGTTTCTCTGCTTTTGTGTCATTGACCAAGCCTGTCCAGCCCCAGCCTGTATTGGGCAGATGTGGATATTGGCAAATGTTACAGGAAATTCCTAATTGGGTGCTTAGCTGCTGGGACCGACAGGTCACACTGACAGGTACACAGATCTGTCAGGAATTCAGGTGGCCCAGGAGGTGAGGTGGGCAGTTCATGTGTATCATGAAAGCCGCTGACCCAGAGGCAAAGGCTGGAGGAAGGCAAAGTTCCTTGCAGTTGGAATCCTATAACATCTGCTTGTCATTTCTCGGGCCTTTGGGATGACGTGGGCTGAAGGCTTGACACAGCACTTCTCTTTCACGTGCAAAAGCTTCACGCTCTACTTCTCAGTGACAACAGCAACCTCCCTGCCACCCAGTAAGAGTGAGTAATGGTTTCAGGCCTCTTGCCCTCCTCCTGTGCTTGGAAGGCCAACCAGCTGGATGTCAGCTCCTTTTACCTGGCCACTCCCTGGAGACGATGAGGTGAGGCCCAGAAGACAGCCAGCTTGTGCGAAGCCCCTGCTGTGTGCCAAGGACCGTCTTAGGTGGCTCCTATTGCACAGTCTTTAATCCTCCTGACAAACCTTCAAAGTCGCTGTTAGATCCCCCCATTTTATAGAGGAGGAAACTGAGGCCCAGGTGAAGGATTCAGCCCCAAGTCTGCCGGGGACCCTACTCCGGTGTGGAAGGAGCCTCTCGTGGATGTCCTGCAGCTCTAATGGCAATAATGAATGAGGTTTCTGTTCTGTGCATGGCCCTGCCTGCGAGGCTCTGGGGGGCGGGAGGCAGTCTATTCCTCCACGGGTCAGGGGAGTCAGGATTCACAGATGCCGGCTGGTTTCAGTGTGGGGAACTGGGTTCCTAAGCCCAGCCAGGTGATGGGCTCTCAGCCTGTGAGGGCCCAGCTGGGCTTTGTGCACTGAGCTGGAGGGCGGGCAAAGAGGTGGATGTTTGTGGTGCTCAGCGGGGCAGGGGGCGGGACAAGCTCCGAGGGATGGGGTGGGACCCTTCTCACAGCACCTTGCAGACTGTTCTAAAGCCGGGGGTGTTTTTTCAGGGGAGGGGGGGCACTAGGGGCCAGTATCACTTTCCTTCTGCTCCTAGGGGTGGGGCTGGGAAGACGTGAGAAAGAAAGGCAGGCCGTGAGCAAGGGTCAAGTATACAGAAGGGAGGATCAAAAGTCCACTGTGGTATTTGCTTGTCCCATTTGCTTGCCAAAGGCCACAGGGAAGCTGACTGGCAGCTGGGGCACAAAGCCAGGATCTTCCAATGAATTGGAGCCCTGCTGTCATTCTGGAATTCTCACCGGGGGCAGGAGAGAGTGGCCCCATGGAATCTCACCTCTTCCCCAGCCAGGAGCATAGCTGGCCCTCCAGGGCCAGATAAGGAACATGGCTGCCCTCTCCCCTGCCCCCTTGGGAGACCCCGCGAGACAATGTCTTGTTTACATCAGACTTTGCAACTCCCTTCTCTTTCTGCCAGTGAAAGCGGAAATTGGAAGGCAAAACCTGTGGCAGAAAGGCCTTGAAAATTGTTTATAATCTCCAAGTGTGTGGCAGCGAGAGTGACAGGTTTATGGCGGCTACTGTGTGATTCTGCCACTTTGTAGGAAAATTAATCCCAAGGTACTTTTTTTTTTTTTTTAAATGATACGTTCTCAAGGTCGTGAACTTGATCCTTCCCCACCAACCCCTTGTATTTGTTTTGAATGCTACTTCTCAGGAACTTTTACATTCAGCTTTCCTAGGTGGTACTGCTTGGTTTGGACTGATGTCAATGTTAGATTTTATTTCCCTAAGGCAAGAATGGCAAATACACCTCATTTCCTGTCCACCTCAGCTAAACGGTGATGGCTCCCTGGAGCTCTGCCTTAGGAAGAAATCTGTGGCCAAGACCAGACCCAGGAGGAAATAGTGCTATGATGGATAAACAGGGTGGCCGGCGATAGGAAAGGGAGGAGAGGTGGCACCTGTGGGGTCCCTTATTGAGGGGATTGCACTAAATTTCCCCACCCCTGCCTGTGCATTCTGTACTCATCAGACCGTTCAAATAAAAGGTCAGTCCTCTTAGCTCAGGGCTCCAATATGCCGTGCCCAGCACGGTACCCTGCACACTCCAGAATGGTCTGGACTCCACTCAGCTTCCAGAAAAATGAATTTCCTACAACATGGACACCAAGAGCTCTCTGCTGCCTATAGTAACACACGTGGCCCTTCAAAATCTGCACCCAACTTTCCTCCCTAGTCTCATCAGTGACACTCCTACACATGCACCTTATGTGTAACATGTCGCAATTCTTCTCCCTGTGTTCAGAATTCACATCTGTGCCCTTTGCATCTCCTTGCATTTGCACATGCTGTTCCCTTTGCCTGGAACCTCTATTCCTTTCTTCTTATCCTTTAAGACCCAGGTAACACGTCACTTCCTCTGTGAAGACTTCTCTGATCCCTGCAGACAGAATAGGCCCCTCCATCATCTGTTTTCTCCAGCCTTCTGTTCATTTCCCTATTACAGTAGTAGATGTAAAAACAGACTGTGCAAGACGCAGCAAGCTGTTTCCCCACGAGCCCATCATCCACCAGGGCAGGGACCACTGTGTGATTCTGCAGTGTCACACTGTGCCTGGCTCACAGAAGCAAGAGTCTGGGTGAAGGTTTAGGGAATGAACCAACGTGAGGATGAAGGAACTCCAGGATGTGTTGTAAAGTGACTTGAATTTCTATTCTCACGTATTCCAGCCTGCCAAAGACGCGGCTTAAATCACCCTCGTTGTAATGAGAGATGAGGAGGAAGAACAGTGATTAAATGGGCTTGATAAAACTTCTCTATTTCGTGTTTGGAATAAAAAGGGGAAGGTTGAGATAACACAGTGCTTATTTCACGTTGGTCCTATCACAGCTGAGCTGGCTTCTCCAGGCAGGGAAAATGGGAGCCCAGGGGCGGGGCAGGGGCACAGAGCTGGGTGCTGTAATGGAAGCAGTACCAGGTGTGGCAGTGGGACAGAGGTTGAAGGGGAAGAGGGGGGATGGTACCACAGAGGCGGTGAAGTCTGAGTGCGGCTTGAGGCAAGAGTGGGAGAGTGTCAGGTGGGGCACTTGTTCCAGGCAAGGGACGTGTGCACAAACGGCCGCCACACTTGGAGCCCCAAGCCAATGGGGGAGCAGTCTGCTGCGTTGCTCCTCAGCCGGATCCCCAGCTCGGAGAGGCTGGGCCCCATCCCGTGCTCAGCGCAGGGCGGGCCACACACACACAGTGGCCCACTGATTTTTCTTGCTCTGGCTGGCTCGTTGATATAATTTGTGGGTCTGTGTGGCATGTGGCATCATTTGGAGGTAACAAATGCTGTCAGGTTCCCTAAGAATGGGTTGTGGCCCTATGTCAACCTTAGTCAACTTCTCTGACTAACTAGAAGGGCAATAAGGGATGGCCCCCCTCCCAGAGCCACTGTCTTACCCGATTACCAAGCCAGTGCATTGAATATCCAGAGCATTGTTGAGCTCCAGCATTGAGACATGCTGGAGGTGCTGAGTCTGGAAGGGACCCAGACCCTGGCCAGCTACTAGGTGGGAGAGTGGTAGAAACCATCCCTGGAGACCACTCTCTGGTTCCCTGAGGGCCCGTGCTCTGAGCACCTCACCTCAGTTCCTTTGTTCTTCTGATTATCTCTGCGGCTATCACCTTACACACACCCTTCGGGTTTGGCTTTGGAAGTGGCTTCCTTACACTTGGCCTCTGTGTTCACCTTAGTAGTGGCTCCTATTAACTTTTTGTCTACTGTCCCTGCCCTCTAGCTCTGTAGCACTCCCAGGACTCCCAGCGGTGGCGGCAAGCCACCAGGCAAAGGTGCTCCATGTGGGGATACTTCCTGAAGGAGAGACCACATCTCCCGCTTCCCGGCACTGCCTTGTCAGCTGGTCTGGGTCATGGCATCTGGTTTATTTGCTCCAGATGACCTCTGTTGAACATGTTGCGCCACAATAAGCCTAAGCCACAGGTATTATTCCTCATTTGACAAATGAGGAAAGTGAGGCCCAGGGAGTGGGGGTGACCTGCCTATGGGCACAGTGGTGCTTGCTGGGCTGAGCCCAGAAGTCAGTTCTCTAACTCCTTTTTGCCACTCTACGGAGAAAGGTTGAGAGCTTGGGGCCTGACCTCCTGGCATTTTGCCATTCGGTCAGTTTCACCCACGTGCACAGATGGGCCTCATTAGGGGCTCTGGAAGTCGTGGTGTCCAGAGCAGAGTAACTCAGCCTTGCTTCCAATCCATCCAACATTTATTGAGCACCAACTGTTTGCTAGGCAAGTGGGACACAATGGTGAGCAAAGGAAGCACAGATTCCGCATTCATGATCTTACCATCCAAGACGGTAAGACACTATTCAGAAAATCACATGCACAAATGTGCAATTACAACTGCAAACTGTGCCCGGGGTGAGAGCAAGTATCATTGGGAGTCTAGCCTGATCTGACTAGTTTGGTGTTGGGTCGGGCACTGGTACTATTTTTAAAGCTTCCCAGGTGATTCTAAGGTTCAACCAGGTCTGAGAACCATCAGTGTGCTGAGGCAGAGCGTGGGGAGGCGGAGCGCTTCGGATTCCGTACTTGGGTGCTCTCTGCAGTTTCCTACCTGTAACTGAATGTGGGACATTTTGATACAGTTTCATCAAAATGCTAAATTGCTGTTTCTAATTTACAAGAAACACACTCAGCAGTTACCTTCGATTCTCTCTTTTTTTTAACTTAAATTGTCCCTGATCCTAAAGCCAGAGTCTTGGATGGGAAGAGGCCGAGGGAGGGGGGTAGGATATCTGTTTTCACACAGTGCTCAGTCAATCTTGAAAATAGCTGAATAGAGAATATCAACTTTTAAAAATTTCAATTAAAGTTTATTGGGGAGACAATGGTGAGTAAAGTTACATAGGTTTCAAGAGTACAATTCTGTAATACATCATCTGTATATCACATTGTGTGTTCACCACCCAGAGTCAGTTCTTCCATCACCATATATTTGATCCCATTACTGTTTTTTAAAAAAGTAATTTTTTTGAATAAGGAATATACTCAGATGGGTAAAAGATAAAGTTGAGAGTGAAAACTCCCTGCCACATCAATCTCTCCTCTACGCATTTCATGCTCCCCACCCTTAACAGGCAAGAACTTTTATTTGTTTCTCTTTTAAGTGTTAGTTTCTTTTGACAATACAAGTAAATTTAAAAAATATTACCCCTCCAGTTTTTTTAACAACAAAAATTGCATATTATAGACACTCTCCTGCAGTTTTCCCTAATCAGTATATATCTTGGAGTTCTTTCTGCATCAGTACATAAAAGCTTCCTCATTCTTCTCATACTTTTCTTCAAACAGCTGCACAGTGTATACTGCATTGGGTAGACATACCATAATGCCATAACTTACTTAGCCAGTCCCAACTGATGGCCATTTACTTGACTGTTTCCCATCTTCTTCGGCTGTAATAAATTATGCTGCAGTGAATAACCTTTAACTATGTAACTTCACATGTTTGCAAGTTTTTCTGTAGGGTAAGTTCCCAGTGATGGGATCACTGGGTTAAAGGGTATATGCATTTGTAACTGAGGCAGATATTGCTGAATTGCCTTCCACGGGGGTCCCCCACGAATAACGTAAGAAGGAGCCTGTTTCTCCACAGGCTCTCCGAGAGAGTGGATAGTTAAATTTTGGGCTTTTGGCCAACTTGCAATATAAACAATATTTTCTCAGTGTAATTTTCATTTACATTTTTCTTATTGTGAACACACTCAAGCATCTTTTCATATATGTAAGGGTCATTTATTGTTCCTTTGCTATGAACTGTCTATTCATATCCATCTGTATTATTGTCCTTTTCTTAGCAATTTGTAAGAGCTTGTACATTTTAGAGAGATTAGCCCTCAATCTGTGAGTAGGGTTATAAATATTTCCTTCCAGATTTTCATTGCTTGTCATTTTTCCACACATAAGTTTTAATTTTTGTTAGTGAAATCGATCCATTTTTTTTCTTTTATGACTTCTGGAATTTGAGTCCTGGTTAGAGAATGTCTACCCATGGCTAATAGAGAAATTCTGCTGTTTGCTTCCAGTAATTTTATGGTTTCATACATTTTCAGTTTTAAGTCTTTGATCCATTTAGAGTTTATCCTAGTGTATGGTGTGGGGGATGGGTCCAACTTTATTTTTCTCCAGATGGCCACCCAAGTGGCTCATATCATTTATTGATTCATTCTTATTTCCCTCACTGATCTGAGATGTCACATCTATCACATACTCAATTCCATACATAGCTGGGTTGATTTCTCACAGTTTTATTTTGTCCTGTTGGGATATTTGGGCATATGCCGTGACACAGTGATTTAATTATTGGGATATATAGCATATTCTTTTTCATAGCTCTTCTTTTTCAGATGTTCTATAGATATTTTGGCTTGTCTATTTTTCCTATTTGAATTGTAGAATCTGATTATCTACTCCAATTCTCTTCCCTCTCCCCCAATTCTGTTGGTATTTTATAAACCAGTGATTAGGAGTACAGGCTCTGGAACGAGACTGCCTGCATTCAAAGCTCAACTGCCATTTGCTCTGTGAGTTTGGGAAAGTTCCTTAATTTTTATAAGCTTCACTTTTCCCATTGTGTATTTCATAAGATACTGTATTATGAGAACATCCACATAAAGAACTCAACTAATATTTATTTCATTTACTATGTACCAGGTACAATAAAATGATGACTTCTGATGCTATTATTTTTATGATCACCATCAAAATATCTTCATGACAAAGTATGCCCACATCAAAAGAGCGATATCTCAATGTCATGTGTTGCTGGCAGGTGACAGAGAGAAGAGGGCTCTAGCAGCTCCTGTGTGGCCATGAAATTGGGGTGATGGGATTCGTGACCTTGGGAATGGAGGGCCCTGGGTGGGCTCTTGTCACCAGAGGGAGAGCCTCTTCAAGGCCGATGTGTCCTGAGATTTAATACACTGTAGCCTCTGGGGGCCGAAGTGTTGAAACATGGGGGCTTCCAAATCTCAGAAAACAGCTCCCTTCTTTCCTCCTCCCTCTTCTTCTCAGCTCCTTTCCCAGCATAGAGAGGATTTTTGATTAAAGAAGAGAGAGGCCCAATAATAACAAGAATGATGATAACGACATTTGCCAATACTTTACATCTCTTATCACGAATCCTCCCAACAACCTGGAAGGAGAAGCTGGGAAGGAATCTCCATCAATTTGGCCATTGCACAATTGTCAGGGATGTTTGGTCAATACACAGCTTCCAAGAACCACTACTGGGCTGGAGTTCTGCATCTTCTTCTTGCCACCTGGAGATGTGTGGCAATGAGAGCAAGCCTCACGTCAGATTATGCCATGTGAAGAACTAGAGGTAAGCGGCTTCTAAAGCATCGCTTCTGTTCCTACGAGCTCAGTGCTGCTACTCTGCCCTTGGCACTCGGACAAGCTCTGTGCATGGAAGCACTCCCGGGGGAGGAACCATGTTTTGATGGCAGGACCCGACACCCTTCTGGGCACATCAGGTGACAGACAGAAGTAGGGCGAGGGGCACACAGGACCAAAGGGAACTCTAGTGCCACACTCTGCTGGACATCTGGGTTTCTGAATTCTTGAATCCTGTTTGTGCAAAGGCCAGAATGCTGGACAGTCTTTCCAGCCAGCCCTGTTTCTTGAACCCCTGTCATTTCACCCAGGATATGAATGACCTCTATGAGGTTAAGCTATAGACCCTATGGTGCAAATTTAGCTGAGAGTATTTGAAGCTCTTGGTAGCTCCTTCTAAAGTGTGAATGCCTGATAGGAAACTGTTATTATTAATATTTGCCTTAAGGTAAAGATGAAAATAAATGTAGCCACATGTATACATTTACTCCACATTATTTATGCGTTAAGTATTTTAAAGTAACACATGATATAATAGGGACATATTTCAATCCTGACTTTACCCATCGGGAATCTAAGCCTCAGAAAGGGGAAATAACTTACCCAAGGTAACATAGCCAGTAAGTGGGGTACCAGGATTGGAACACAGGTCTCTGCCAGCCCAACTTTTCCTAATCCAGCCTCAGAGACCTTGGAATCCTACCCTTGGAATTGCCTCAATAGTGTCTGCATGAGGGCCCTAGCTTAAGTTGACTTCAGGCCCTTGGTTCCAGGGTCCCTGGAGGCTGGTCTCAGGGGAACTGGTGTGTAGGGGCCCAGGCCCTGGAGTCAGTTCTGTCACTTCCAGCTGTGCGACCTTGGGTAGGTTACTGCACTTCTCTGAGCCTCAGGTTTCTCTTCTGTGAAGGGAGAGTGATAATTCCTACATGAAACCATGTATTTCCGGAACTTAATTCAGTGCCCAGTACATACTGGATGTGCAACAACTTTTGCTGTCATTGTAAGGAATAGAACACCAAGCTGGAACTAGTTTAATCATGAAAGATGATGCTTGATTTAGGTAACCAGATGGAGGTGGTGGGTAGGTTGCAGGATTGGTGGATCCAGGGCCTTGATGGTGTCACCAGGTTTCCATCTCTTTGTTCTTGTTGCGTAGTGACTGCCAGGTGCCTCCTGCTTCTTAGCTAGGCCTAGAGCCACAAGTGAGCGTCTCAGGGATCCCTCTGATTGGATGGGCTTCGGTCACATGAGCTCCCTGGGACCAATGACCCTGGTTGCGAGATGGAATGTGCTGATTGGTTTAAGCCAACTTGGCCAAGCGCCTTGAGCTGGAGGTTTCCGTTCCCTCACAGCGTGTGTAGGGTGGCTGCTCCAGTGCCAACCTGGGTTTGGTTAAGAAGGGGAAAAGAGGGTTGGGGGATAGGTGGGCAGCCAAAAAAAACCCCTCCCTGTTTCTCTTCTCCTTTCCGTCCACCCCAGCAAGTACAAGGAAAATTTCGCCCTGTGACATCATCACTGCTCTGCAGTGGACCTGGGGCACCGAGGGATTCTTCTCTGCCCCGCAGGCAGCCAATCCTGCCTCCCGTTGTTTGCATCCTTGGACACCCTCAGCCTGTCCAAATGGGCCCCTCGGTGAGCTTGTCCAGGAAGCCTTCCAGAGGCCTGCAGCCCGCAGGGCGCCTCCCCGTACTTTGGCCTCACAGTAGGTGTTCAGGGATACTCTGTCCTGCCATGCTTTCTAATTGCCTTGTGGTAACTGACTCTCTCCTGGATGAGTGGACATTCAGGAGCCATCACCGTGATCATGACCCCTGACCCACTCTGGTCCTTCACCCAGCAGGTGTCGTGCCAGTCTCAGGCGGGGCCACGCCTCACCAGGGCAGAGTGTGAAGGAGGCACTGTAGCCTCCCAGAGGGTAGGGCTGGGTATTGGTCCTGCTGCCCTAAATCCTCCTGACTTTTTCCACCTCAGGGCCTTTGCACGTGCTGCACCTTACGCTTGAAGAGCTCTTTCCAGAGGTGGCTCTTTCAATCTATTAGAGTCTAGTGAACATGTCACCACTTCAGCAAGGACTTCCTTGATCCCCTTTCTGAAGCTGGACTCCCTATAATTCTTTTTCTCCGCTCTTATGTTTGCTTCACAGAACTTTTCGTAATGTTGCAATTATTTCATGTATTTTTTTTTTTTTTTTTTGGTCCATCTCTCTCAATATCGGAAAACTGTTCCATGAAAGCAGGAGCCATGGCTGTCGTGTTCACCTTTATCCCCCACTTCTTAGCACAGGGCCTGGGGCAGATGAGACACTCAATCACTTTAGATGAACGAGTGAATGAATAAATGAATGAATGTATATGTGAGTGATCAGGTGAATGAGAGCCTGAGTCTGGAACCCAGCATGAACTCTGGGTTTCCATGGGTCCAGCCGCCTTTTATCCTCCCTCATTGTTGGTTTACTGTGGCTTCTCTCTGGGTCACTTGAGCATCCCTACTCCAGCTGGGCCTGGAGCACGCCTTGAGTCAGAGTCAGCCTGCACCTCAAGCTTGTCAGAACTCTGAGACCATCAGCCTTTGAGGGTGTGAGGGGGGACAGAGGGCTTCCTTTCCTCTATTCCCTCGCTCCCTGCAGGGCATTGCTTCCACCCTGAGCTCACTGGAGGCCAGCCTAGCCCCTTTCATCTGTTCGTGTCTTCTCCTCCTTGCAATGACCCAACCCCCAGCTGCCCTCCATGTACATATCTCACGCTAACTCAGCTTAACCCTCCCTTTCTTCCTCTTTTCTCTCCTCCCTAAGAGCCTCTTCCATGCTTAGTCACCCCCACTTCCTCTCCTGGTCAGAGCCAGTGATGGCAGCAGCCAAACCTATGCCGAGTGCTCTGGGTGCTGGGTGGGCATGTTGCAGCACATCCACGAACAAGCCTCAGGTAAGTGCTCTCCTCCCCATTTCACAGATGAGGAAACTGAGGCACAGAGAAGTTAAGAGTGATCTCTGTTTGTTGGCCAGGGCTCATTTTGACTAGTAACTCTGTGATCCAGGCCTAGTCATCCAGGTGCCATGGGCGTGATGTGCGGCTGGTGGGGCAGCGGGCCCCTAAGTGCTGTCCATGAGGCCAGGATGCAGCCGCATGGTTGATCCTTCCTTGTGGAGGCATTCATTAGCCCAATGTTCCACAGCTCTCTTCTTCCAGGGAGGTGGATGGGAAGTGGGGAGGGAAGTGGACGAGATGATTAAGCTGCTGGGTGAGTCTGGGAGAATACGAAAGTCATGGGAAGCTTCACCATTCCTTCCTGCCTGAGTCTCCATTGTTCCCGGTCATGGGGGGAGTTAGGCTGATGGCAGCCCCTCCCCACCCCTGTCCTGCCCACAACAGGCCTGGGAGGGTCCGGGGCGGCCTGGGACGGGGTGGGTGATTTGTCTGATTCTGGGGTTCAGTGTTACGAGGCCCAGGTGTTTGTAGTTCTCAGCCTCATTCTCCCAAATGAGCTTTCTCAGCCATCATGGTGAGGTTTGGTCTCCCCTTCTCCCTACTCCTCTGTCTTCACCATTTGTGAGAACCTGGCAAGGCAGAGGGGCCATTTGTTAAGGCCCCTCCGGCCCTAACCTGGCAGCACTGAGAGGAAGGGGTACAGGGAGGTCCTGGCGCTGTGAGCGCCTGCCAGGCTGCCCCCGGAGGCGACCGGTGCCATTCCAGAAGGCACCTCTAAAGGTGGTGAAACCATTTGGGAGGCTAGTTCACTACTAGGTGACAGAACACGAGGGGTTTGGAGAAAGGTTGCCAGGTGAAGTATAACACCCAGTTAAATTTGAATTTCAGGTAAACAGTGAATAATTTTTCTAGTTCAAGTATTTCCTGTACTATATTTGGGACATATTTATACCAAAAAATTATTCATTGTTTACCTGAAGTTTACCTTAGCTTTATTTGGCAACCTTGGTCTGGATAGGCTCTGGGTGCTTCTCAGGCACGATGTGGGGAGAGAAGAGGAGAACTGGGTCCCTAAATCACTTAGAAGGCCTGTAACTACGGTAACGGAATGCTGAGTGGATGGGCTTGGCCAGGAGGGAAATCCATTACTGCTCAGAAAGAGTCCAGAGGTGGGGAGGTCCCCAAGCCCCAGCTCCATCTGCTCTGAGGTTCCCTCAGCTCTGCCTCCAGGATGGCGCCCCTCAGGGTCACTAAATGGGTGCAGTATCTCCAGGTGCCACACCCATATTGGTGCCATCTGCTGGCCATTGCTAGCCTAGTGTCCCTCTAGCAGGCTTGCATCTCACTGTCCTGGCAACATGGCAGCCCTGGTCTGGGAGACGGCGGGAAGTGAGCCAGTGTTTTCATGGGGTGAGGAGGGGGCAGGGCAGGCTGCTTGGATGCGGTTGCTTCTCTGGCTAGCTTATATACTGACTCTTTTCCCCATTTGGCTCCCAAAGGGCCTAGTAATGGAATTGAAGAAATCTGAATAAATTGTCTGATGTGTTATGACTAAGTTTACAGTGTGCCAAGTGTCCCCCAGGAGAGGACCTTGGACAGCAGGGCTGCAGTGCCATCCATGCCTGCACACTGGAGACAATGTTGTCTCCAGGGAGAGCCACTGATGTCAGCTGCTCCAAGTTCTAGAAGTGCTTGAAGGGGTTGGGGAATTGTCCCGTGAATTTGTAGCACCAGCCTCTTGCTCTCTGTCTAAAAGGTGGCGGCACAATTTGCTGCTCGGTCTCTGGTGGCAGATGGATAACTCAGCTCACACAGCCTGCTTCACTTTTAGACAGCTTCGATTACTCCCAAGTTCTGTTAGTGATCCCATTTTGACTGCCCAGGGAGCTGCATATGTCGGCCTTTGTTTAACGTACAGAGCCTTGCAGGGTAATTCTCATTTCATTTCCATAAACCTTCTATTTCAAGTGTGTTCAGAGAGCCCTACATCATTTCTTTTCCTGCCTTCATTGCCCCTCTGTCTCCTTCCTACATCTATTCTTCTCCGGGGAGAATGTTCTCAATTTTATTAACTCTTATTCCTGTGGTTTTATGCCTAGGTCCTTTGACCATGCTGATCAGTGGATATAAGATTTATTGAATTAAAGAGTGAAAGAAAGTTCCCTTTCCTCCGGTGTTCTCTCTGACTGAAGCCAGACAGGTGAGACTTCCATGGTGGTGCGGAGTGCGAGCCTGTGCGGGGTCAGTTTTGGGATAGGAATGTGTTAGACCTCTGTCTCCTGTGCCTGCCCCCTTCCCGCCTTCCTAATCAAAAGGAGAATTTCGACGTGTGCCCGTTATGTGAGCAATCAGGATCTGGGAACCTGCCAGTGTAGGCACTTTCCAGTTTGTTCTGCATACGTTGTACAATAGAAGTGAGCCCGCAGGGAACAGACACCTTTGTCTCTGAGAGTCTGAGGTGTGTGCATGAGTGATGCAGGAACCCCCCCGTCCCCCACAAGTGTCTTAGTGCCAGGTGCTGCAGGATCGTGGTTCTTTTCCTTTTGGAAGGTGTGAGAGAGAACATGGGGGTCCTCGCTTCCAGCCTTCTGTGTGGATACATTTCAAACCCCAAACCTGTGGCGTGATGATGGCATAATAATAAAAATAGTGAAAATTGATGGAGTGCTTCCACGCGCCGGGCACTGTGCTACGTACTGTGCAAGCATGATCTGGATGCATTCTTACCACCACCTCAGGGAGGAAGTACTGGGAGGAAACTGAAACTTGAAGGGTTGAGGGACTTGGCCAAGGTCATATAGCTTTTTCACGGCAGAGCTGAAAGGTCACTCAGCCCTGTGTGCCTGGGAAATGTTACCTGGGCGTGTAGGTGCTGAAAGTGGTGTTGGCCTCCAGGTCTGATGATTCACTGTTCAGTAGGATCTTAACCTCTTGTCTGCACATAGGATTGACTTACTGACCTTTCCCGCTGCTACTCAGGCTCTCCTCTGATATACAGAATGTGTGGGAAGTCAGAGCAGATCTCTGGAAGGCAGCCCAATTCAAACAAGCCCCGCGAAAAGCAAATAAGGTGGAAGGAGGCTGGGGACCAAGAACAGTATGAAACCTGGCTTTCCTTCCCCTCTCCCCATGAGGCCAGGAGAAAGAACCAGAGGGCAAGCAGTGTTGTTATCAGACATGGTGGGTGAAACACAACCCTGTTATTCTTTGCTTTTGGTCTGGCCTGTTTTGGTAGGCAGCAGGATGTGCTTCGGCCAAATGTCTGGTTCACATCCTTCTCCACTGGGTGTGGTGTGCACTGGAAAACGAAAAGGCCTGCTGACCAGGGATCCATTCAGCCCCTCATAATACGTCAGGACTCTACAGTTCACAAAATCCTTCCACGTTTCACTTGGTCTTCACAATAACCTTATGTGGGCAGGAACCATCATTCTTGGTTTAGAGATAAGGAAACTGAGGCTCAAGTCACTTACCAAAAAGTCACCAACCTAATACTGGTATGAGTCTGGTGGTTTATTTCACACGGACTGGGGGCTGGGAAAGCAAAGATGAGCAAGCCACGGGTCCAACCCTGTCATCCAGAGGGCCTGGGTATGGCTGGCAGCGTTGGCACATTTCCAAGTCTGCGGCCTCTGCCCTAACGAGTCATACCATTGTCTGAGAACACTCACAGGGCGCCTGCTCACCTACGGTATTCCCGTCCTCCAAGAGCTTACAGTTTCCTCAGAGAGATGAGAGGTGTGTGTGAAATAGTAACCAATGCCAGCGGGCCACGGCAATGCTGCTGGGATGTTTCAAAAATCAAGAAGAGGTCAGCTGGCTCTAGTGACGGGTGATCCTTAGCGGTGACAGGAGGTGGGATTTAAGCTGCTTTCTGCAAGAAGAAGAGTTCATGTTCAGGTAGGGAGAACATGGAATAGCATTTTAAAGAGGAGCATCGTAACAGCTTAGAGGTAGGAAAGCAGGACGATTGTTCTGGAGACAGGGAGGCCAGTCTGGTGTAGCCGAGAGGAGGAGAGGAGGGCGGATGCGTCATTGGACAAGAGAAAAGAGAGACGTGCTGAGTTATAGAGGGGAGCTCTCGAGCTGGGCCCTGCACAGGGGAAAGAAAAGACTTTGAAAGGTGGATGTTGATGGAGGGTCTTGTTCTCTAGGGTACTGAGTTCAGCACAAGTGTCATCTGCCCTCCAGGCCTTGGCTTCCGCTTCAGGCTGTGTTGTTCTGAGATTCAGCTGACCCCAGCCCACCATCTTCAGGTATCTCCACCTCCCCTCGCGATGGGGGAAGGCCACTCCGGATCTGGGGCAGGTAGCGTGACAACATACCCAGGGCCTGCGCAGTCAGGCCCCTGCTCACCTCTCTGACCGCACCTCCCACATCTCCTACCGCTGTCCACTTCATTCACGAAGCCCCGCCATCTCTCTGACCATCCAGCACACTGATCTCTTCCTGCCCCAAGGCCTTTGCACTTGCTGTCCCCTCTGCCTGGAATGCTTTTCTTCTCGCTTGGCACATGTCCGGCTCCTTCTGACCCTTCAGTTCTGATGTCCGATATCACCTCTCAGAGTGTCCTTCCCTGTCTTCTCCATCGAAAATACGTCCCTCCCCGCCCCCCACTTACTCTCTGTTCCATCACACTATTGTCCGTTACCTTGATGGTACGTAACTTCCCGCTGTCATCTCCTCATTTATTGTTTGCTTATTCCCGCTGGCATGTATGGACCTGATCTCTCTTGTTTCCCACTGGGAATGTGCCTGACGTAGTACCTACACAGGCAACCTTGATTGAATTGCTGATTGCACACTGCTTCTCCCTAGCCTCTTTGACCATGCTCAGAAGGCGTAAAGGGTGGCCCGGGCTTGGGGGATCCGTGGACCTCCTGGAAATTAGGGCAAACTTCTATAGTGCGTTCTTTTCCGTGAGAAGTAAGTTGGCAGTAACCATTAGCATCCTTCGCCAAATACGTCGGGCTCACCATCTTCTGGGCTGCAGTTCCTTGGCCCCTTTGAAATGCGGTATTGCCCTGGACTTGTTTTGGCCTCTGAAATGTGAGTGGGAGTGACATATGTCACTTCTGGGCAGACACTGTAAGAGCCAACGTGTGATGCACCATGTGCCTTCCCTCCACCATGATGTCCGTGGGCTTGTATGGGGAGCTGGAGCCTCCGTCGGTCTGGGTCTCTGGATGACTGCGATGCTCAGACGCCCCCTGACTCATGCTGGACGGGAGCGGGAGCAGGAAGTAAATGTTGGTGGTGTTAAACCATAGAGATTTTGGATTTGTTTGTTATCACAGCACAACCTAGCCCCCTCTGACTGGTAAAGAGCCTTTAGTTTTCATTAGGTTCTCAGAGGGGTCTATCAGCCTAACAAGGTCAGGTACCAGTGGCTCAGGGGTTCGCTAGAAAGGTGTGGAAGTGCAGGAAAGGTGACACTCATATGTATTACATGCCCCACTATGTGCCAGACACTTTGTGCTGTGTGCATCACATGTGTTATGGTATTTAATGTCCAGCCACTCTGTGAGGTGGCTAGGAGGAGCCCCACTTTACAGATGACGCTGGGGCTCAGAGAGGTTGGGGCATTGCTGCTCCAAGTGTGGTCTGCAGACGAGCAGCACGGCTATCGCATGAGAGCTTGTGAGAAACGCAGAATGTTGGGCCCCTCCCCAGTCCCACTATATCGAAATCTATTTTAACAAGTTCCCCAGGTGATTTGTGAGCACATTAAAGTTTGAGACCCCGATTGGGGGGTTTGTTTGACTTTAGCTAGCTAGCTCATGGCAGATAGGGATAAGGGACCCTGGCAGCCATTGTACAAGAGGGATGGCTGTACCTCCCTGTCCCCAGCGGGGTGGGGCCCAGGCTGCGCAGGGCTTGGGTCAGGCGCCGGGATCTCCCTCCCAATCTGTGTTCATGGGCTCCGCTGACAGGCCCATCTTCAGTGTGTGTGGCTGATGGTAACCAAAGCTATTTATTGACTTAGAAGAGCATTCAGACTGTGTCCAGGGTAGGTGTTCCTTCTGGCTGCAGATTATTAAGTGAACGCCGGTGGTGGACTGGGGATCGTGGGGTCAGACACTGTCCCGGTGGGGAAGTCTCCGTCCTAGCACAGGGGACCTGAGTGGCGAGCGGGGATAGTTGCTTGGTAAGGGTAGCCATATGTCTTGGTACCCCTGTGGATGACAGAGTTGGGCGCCCCAGCCTTTGAGCTTGGTGCTGGCCCAGACCATGAAGTGCCCTGACTCCCTGGTGCTAAACCCCCCAGAAGATCTCCCACGGTGCCTGGGTCTGCAAGCCACCAAAACATGCGTCCTGGTACCCTGTAGTTCCTGGCTGCAACTACAGGGGCTGAGTGCCACTGCTCAGTCATCAGGTTATAGATGAGGAAGTGACGAAGAAACTGTGCCAGGAGAAGGATTGCAGCTGCCTGGGTACATGCTCAGGGCTGGGCATCTGGGAGAGGCAGGTTTCTGTTGCCCGGTGTCTCCAGCACCCTTATCAGTTGGTGGCATTCATGTCTGTGGAGCCACACGGGAGTTGCTGAGGAAATCGGTGCCCTTGTTCAGAGGAGCACAGTTTGGCTCCTCCCCACTGAAATGACCAGACCACCCTCAGCTGTTCTCCCTCTTCGTATGTAGCTTTTCCGTGAAAAAGGCACAGTTCCCTCTCCCTGGTTAAGATCTGGTTATCCATTCAGCTAAGTAAGAAATTTCATATCACAGAGTGATCAATTAATTCAACTAATATATATTGGGTACCTGCTGAGTGCCAAGAACTGGGGATACCACGAGTAAAAAGGCATGTTTGCATTTGGTTAGGCTCTGGGCTAGTTCAGATCTAAAGCAGAAAACAATAGTGCCTTGCTTTCTGTTGTTCCCAGCCCAGGGAGGCAGGATTTCACATTGCTGTGATGTGGGTGACTGACGTACCGGGAGAGTGTTCCCTGGGCCCTCACCATGATGACAGGACAGGACAGTGGCTTAGAGCACTGGCTGAGGACGCAGACCTGGCTGCTGTCCTGGCTCCACCTTTGGCTCCCGCAGAATCACATCTGTCAGATGCAGATAGCAACAGTACCTGGGGGTGAGCATGGAAGGAAGGCATTGCCATCAATTGAGCTTATTATTAATTAATATCAGCTGAATGTTGTGCTGAGGCACAACGATTATTGGAAGCTTGAATCAGTGGGTGCTTCGGGGATGCGAGGGAAGAGGCATTACCATTTGAGAATCTCGTTTGTGAGTTGGGGAGTGAGTTGCTCAAGGCCCAGAGCTGGCTTGTGGCAGAGCTGGCTCCTGCTCCCAGACCTCTGGTCTCTTTCTGTGTTGACTGGGCCCTTGCCCCATTTTCCCAAGCGGGGCTGTTTTCTTGTTCTGATATGGAAATACGGCTGCAGAGGGGCTGACTGTAGCAGAAAAGCTCACACAGGACCTTTGCCAACTCCTTTCCCATAGATAAATGGAGCCTGGACCTCCATTTGGCAATCGACAGAAAAACAAATTAAAACAGAGATGCTCTCATCTCTGTTTCCCACCTCACCCCACTCTGACAGACTTATTTTGGAAAGCGACAGGAGGCTAATGGAATCACTTAATTTCCCTGATAATAAATTACCCCCAAGTGCAATAATTAAACGTTTCACAACAAACAATTTCCTTCTGCATAACCTTCTTTATAGGTTTCTCCTGCTCCGACAGCCCTCCCCCTGCCCCTTCCCCCTGTCCTGGCCCTTGCTTGGCCCTGAGCTGGCTTGGCCACTCTGGCGAGTCATCTATCATTTCTGGGCTTTGGAATTACAACCCAGGTGATGGTGGGAAAGAAAAGAAAGTGTCATGAGAGAAGCAACCAGATCAGGGTTTGAATCCTGACTCGGCCGCTTCCCAGCCATGTGACTTAGGAGAGTCACTTAATTTCCATTTGCTTTGGTGTCTCCATTTGCAGATGAGGATTATACTGCTTAGCTGGTAGGGTGTTTGTGAGGCTGAGAGTAGTGCCTGCCAAATCCCTGGTACATAGTAGGCCTTCAGCAAATGGGAAATGCTGTGTTTTTAAAAAGATGAATATTGTGAGTCGAATTCTTCTTAACATGTGCTGCCCTGAACTGTTGGAGGGAGGGAGAGAGAGAGAGAGAGAGAGAGACAGACAGACAGACAAAGACTATGAGAGAGACAGAAACATAGAGAAGTGAAACACAGACTTTAGGAAAATAGAGGGAGAAAGAAAATGGGCGAGCTGCCTTAGACCATGGCAGGGCTGGAGTGAGTGAGCAGAGCTTTGTCAAATGGTGCTCAAACCCTTATACAATCAAGCACTCCACAGCCAAGAGACGCATATTTGCCAATCTTTCTAGCCAGATGTCTGAGGCTTTACAGCATGCAGAGAGGGCCAGCTGGAATTTGGAGGCCTGTTCCAATTCCCTAGCAGCTCAAAAGCTGGGTGCCCGTCTGTGTGTTAGCAGATTTGGAAGCAACGATGGCACTTTCTCCTCTGATGCATGATTAATGTACAATCGACTGTGGCATGCACAGCTGTTGGATGTTTTCAAGGCAAATGTCTCCATAAGACCAAGAAAATACATGGAGCTTACACACTGCAAGGTCTGGCCTCGGTGTTCGTTACAGATTGTAAGCAAGCATCAGCCCTGCTGTCTCTTGGGCCTGGAGGATGGGGGCAAGGAGTCCAGTGGTCTTTTCAGTATCAGCATCCCTGGGAAGGAACACCCTGCAAAACATCCCCTGTTCTTCTGGTTTCCTTTTGTGTCATGCCACATGGTGTTGTGGGTGTCCAGCTCTAGCACTGGGGTCAGCTTAGCTATGATCCCAAATGGACAAGCATGAGCCTGACACCCAGCGTGCTTCCAGTCCAAATGGACATTAAGGGTGCTCCCGTCTGTTCTAAGAGGGACAGTGGCTGGGAAAAGCGCTACCCTAGGTTGGGAGGCTGTGAAGAGGCGTCTATCTCTAATTGGTTAGATGAGGAATGCTTCATGGATGGCGGCAAAAGGCTCTTCATGAATTGAGCCCTCTAAAAACGTTAATTTCCGGGGGAGCCAAGGGGAGCTACAAATTTGCTTTCTTGCATGGTCAGCTTATGTCCTTGAGCCCAAGTTCCATCTTTTATAAAGAGATAATAGTTTCTGTGTCACTGGAAAATTAAATGAGATAATGCCATACAGTGCACAGTGCATGCTTGGCTCAGTAAGCACTTAAGGGTAGACCACTGTGCTTCTGCTCTTGATGGGGTTATTCAGTCAGCGGAGGAGGCAGTGGGAGTCTTGCCCTGAGCCCTGGGTTCCCCGTCAGTCCTTTCTTCCACTAGAGAAACTTTACCCCTTCCCGCTAGAATTTTGTCCTAGAATTGCTGAGCTCTCCCCAGAAGGTCGAGGAGGGGAGGGGCTGTTTGCCATGGCTCCTCCTTCTCATGGAACCCCTGTTCTTTCCTGCCTCCTTCGAAGATGCTAAACCACGAGCCCCTTAGACCTTTGCAGCAAGAGCCATTTTGGGGTGCTCATCCTGCCTGCTTTTGGCCAGTAAAAACAAGGTACCTCTCGGGCCCTGTCCTTGTTCATTTGGGGATGAATTTCAGTCGGTTTCAAAAGTCGAGCTTTCAGTCAAGGAGTTCAGCTGGCAATGTGGGGGGTAATCCAATAACCACAAACACTGAGGGGGAAGCTGCATTGACCTTGCCCTTGTTCAGGTGACCCGTGGGATTAACCAGGGGGGAAGGCACTGTTATTTATTTACCAAGCGGGCTGTTTGGATGTGGCTCAGGTGAGTAACCTGGCAAGCTTGTGTGGCTGGAGCTGAACTGGCAAACATCAGAGCTTAGCATGATCATTGAGATCTAGAATTGCAAAGGCCTTGAGAGAATGCAGGCTGAGTCTCCTTTATAAGCTGTGGGACCCAGGCTTAGAGAGCACAGTAATTCCTGATAGTTTTTCTTTTTGTAATGCGAGTGACTGACTTAAGCTTTGATCTTGGAGGCATCCACTTCAAAGATGTCTATTGCCAGCCACCAGACTAGAAAAACAGCCAGGCTGCACCTTCCCACCACCCCCAAGCTTCTTTGGTTTTGAGATCTTTGGTTGGTTTAGATAACTGACCTGTTAGCCACTTAATTTTTCTTTTCTTCCACCCTCATGTTTTAAATTCACCAATAAAGAGTGAACCCGCGAAGCCCTCGGCCCCTACCCTTAACCCCAGTAAAAGCAGAATCCCAGCCCCAGGCTCCCTTACTTGCTCTCTCTCTCCATGACCTCGCTGTGTGGC
Organism: Rhinolophus ferrumequinum; assembly: GCF_004115265.2. Classification (NCBI taxonomy): domain Eukaryota; kingdom Metazoa; phylum Chordata; class Mammalia; order Chiroptera; family Rhinolophidae; genus Rhinolophus; species Rhinolophus ferrumequinum. Next base: position 16,308,684 of record NC_046299.1, on the reverse strand, counting down.
CCCAGGTGTGCTGTGTACCTCCCAGCACTTGTGAGTAATGAACCTCGTCTTTCAAAGTTTCCTGGTGGTTGTTGCCGAGGGTATCCTGCAACCATAAGAAACACAAGGGTTGGTCCCGCCACAGCATCGGTTCTGAAAGGGGAATCCGGGCCCCTAGGAGGTCCAGCCCATAGCATCATATCTATAGGTTGAGACAGGCACACAACGGACAGGTGCCCTTGGGTTTCTGCAGCCAACCAGCATTCTTTTTCTTGGGGCAGGTTAGCTCAGGCCTAACTGCAGTTACCTGCGACATTTGACCTGTGGCTCCTTGAAAGGAAAAGTATTCTGTAGTTGCGTGTCCCATAAGCAACAAATGTTTGTTGAGAGAATGGATTTGTATTTGCTCTTTCCATTTAAACGACTGTCTTCAGAAAACCCAGTGAAAATGCAAATATGTTTTCTGGGAGAGGCGGCCTATTAAGCTATTAAGTCCATAACACAAGTTGAATTAGTTCTGGTTACATAACTGGACCCTGAGTAGCCTCCGCAGGTCATTTTGGTGGCAGGATACAGAAGCTCAGGACAGGACTAGAGGGTGGGATTGTTTTTAGTCCAGGACCTGTCAGCGAGTTCCAGGCTCCGGAAGGAGAGTGGCCTAGTTCGACATTTTGCCAACCCTGTTGGCAGGATTTTGGACACTCAGAAGGAATTGAAAATTGTGTCCTTCCGAATGCAGGTCTCCAGAAAGGAACGGACATTGGCTGGCGTGGGGCGTTTCTCCCATTGCCAGTTTGCCAGCTATTATACTGCAACAATTAAGGAGAAATTGAGAACCCTCCCAGTCACCACATCACAGAAAGGTGTTCCATATAGTACGTATATTTTAAAGTTTTAAAAATTGTGGTAAAACACACAGCATAAAATTTACTGTTTTAACCACTTTTATGTGTGGCATTCAGTGGCATTAAGTACATTCACATTGTCGTGTGACCACCGTCACTATGTAGCTCCAGAACTTTCTCATGATCCCAAATGGAAGTTCTGTCCCCATTAAACAATAACTCCCCATTGCCCCATCCTCTAATCCCTGGAAAGCACCATTCTACTTTCTGTCTGTATGAATTTGCCTCTTCTAGCTACTGCGTGTAAGTAACGTACAATATTTATCCTTTAACTTCTGGCTCATTTCCCTTAGCATAATGTCCTCAAGGTTCATCTGTGTTGGTTGTTTCCACCTTTTGGCTATTGTGAATAATGTTGCTATGAACATTGATGTATATGGCCAGAAGTGGACTTGCTGGGTTATATGGTATTTCTGTTTAACTTTCTGAAGAGTTGCCACTGTATTCCACAATGACGATGCCCTTTAAAAGTCCCACTAGTAATGCACAAAGATTCCAATTTCTCCATACCCTCACCCACACTTATTTTCCACATTTTTGTTGATAATTCCTAATGGAATTACATTTTTAAAGTTGTTCTTTCCTTGGTCACAAATATCAACAAGAGCAAGGACCAACATAACTTTTACTGTTTAAGAATAATTACTGTGTGACTCCAACAAAGAAGCAACACATTATGAAGATGCAGCACAAGACACTGACGTGCAGTCCAGTGAAGCCAACATATATTTAACGATGTGTGTGGGCATAAAATTGGGCTCAAGTGGTAAATAAGAGCGAGAACTTCCTCAAATTTTATGCAGCCAAAATAAACTGAATTTTTCTCTTAATTTGTCCCCAATATTATGCTGAGCATTTGGGGAATGTGTGTGTGTGTGTGTGTGTGTGTGTGTGTGTGTGTGAGAGAGAGAGAGAGAGAGAGAGAGAGAGAGAGAGAGAGAGAGAGAGAGAGAGAGAGAGAGAGAGAGAGAAGTGGTGTGTTAGGTTTTCCCCAATGCTTCCCCTTAGCCCCACCTCTAGTCCAATTGAATAAGGCGCCTTTTCTTCCAAGAGTCAATCCTTCAGTTCTATTTACTATTCTTCCTTCATCCTCTTGTTTTGGATGCTGGTAGGATGAATACAAATCAAATTTTGGGTCCTGAGGCTGAGGGTTAGGAAAAGAGGTCTAGCAAAGTCACAGAACTAAATTCATACCCTATAGATGTCCACTGGCCACCACTTCAGGCCTGTGTCAGATACTTTTTCATGTGTTGATTTTGTGGCATCTCAATGACAAAGCAAGGAAAATCATCCCTATTTTAAGAGTTGAGAAAACTGTTTCCTAGAGAGGCAAGTGATTTGCCTAAAGTCACCCAGCTGCTAAGTGGCAGAGCTAGGATTTAAATCTGGGTCTTCTCACTGAAAGGTTTTCTTCCCTGCGACATATCTGTCCCTTCTTAACTGCGGTGGTTAAATCAGAGATGTGTGGACAGTTGACTTCCCAGCTGGCACCATGGGAGAGCTGCCTCACACCATAAATACTCATCATGCTACAAGTATTTACCAGGGGGCCTACTGTGTGCTGTCCCTGTGACCATGTCTTCCATGTCCTGCAAGAGCAATAAATCAAACTTTGAATGGTCCTTGTGCTTTTGCTGTTTCATAGTCAGCAGCCTGACTATATATGAAGAAGCTCGTTATATCTGAGACCTCTAAGAAAGCCTTTTGATTGACATTGATTATTTAGGAGAACAATGCAAGAAAATCATCCACAGAGAACCTTGTTTTCTCAGGCTATATTGCTGGGATCTTAACGATCTTGATGAGATTGATGCCAATGATGAAAAAGCTACTATTTATGAAGCTCCAACAAAGTTCTGGTTTAGCTAGAGTGATTGTTTTTGCTAACAATGAAAATTATTTATTAATTTAAAAATGTTTACTTGGTGCTTGATATGTGCCAGGTACTAGGTGTACAAAGGAGACAAATGACCAGGACATGACCCTAACCCTTGACCAGCTCGCTCTCCGTGACTAAGAGTGGAGGCAGACACATACACCTTCACTAGCACACAAGGTAAGGAGTTCTGCAGTGGAGAGGTGTGTGCAAAGACCGTGGCACCGGGAATGGAGGAACAATGACCTCCATGGAAATCAATGAAGGCTCTACTGAGCAGGGCTCATTACAGTTGGGTATTGAAGGATGAGTAGAAGCTTGCAATATGAAGAAACGGAAGATTAATTGCTGAGACAACAAGACTGGTAACTTGACCTGAGACCAGCTTGATAAGACTCACGTGGGTAGGTGCAGGCATTCGGACTTTTACCTGTTGGCATTAAAACCCTGTTGAAGGAAGTGATTTAAATGAGCCACCAAAAGCATAAAACACCTTTCTGTTCCTTGTACCCTAACAACCCTTTCCCAGGTTGCCAGGATAACTGGCGAACCCCATGTCTCTGAAAACATGTTCCTCATAAGCATTCTATAAATCATAAATGACTTCCAAATTACCTACAAGATACTTTTGGATTTTTTTTTTCCAATTTCTGAAGACTCTTCCAAGTTTCAAAACTCTTTCCAACCCTTCACCTCAAAAGCCTCCCTGCCAAGGTGATTATGTCTTTCTTGTTGGGCTGCTCTGAGGGATGAATGGTGTGCTTGGCACGTAAAACGGCAATAGCTGGGATTTCATCCAGCCAACTTGCCACTCCACAGAGGAGGAAACTCAGCCATGAAGAAGATGAGTGCCGTGAAGAAGGTCTCAGCGGGGAAACGGTGGAGCCAGGGTTTCAATCCAGGGTGCCTGGCTGCACAGCCCTGCTCTTAACCACGACACTGTTCTCCCCTCAGTAAAATCACCCAAGTGCAGCTCAATGACTCACAGCCTGCAGGAAGAGTCGTAACGTGTACCAGAAAACACTGAATAGTGAGGAGAACAAGACATGGAGTTAGAGCTCGAGTTTAAATTCTGACTTCAGAAATTTTGAGTCATTAGACCTTTGGCAAGTTACTGTACCTCTCTGTGCCTTAATTTTCCCACTTCTAACATGAGTTAGGGCTTACCTGTGGTATTATTGTGATATTAGAAACAGTGTACACAGAGCATGGAACAGGAGTTGGTTCATAGCAGCTGCATAGTAAATGAAGGCAATTAATGATAATAATAATAGTTATAATTATAATAAGTTATAATGAGTTTCGTTTGTAAAGTAGAGATGTTTTCCTAAACTCGGACTTCAGAATATTAGATAGGTAGGTGTTTACATAATAATGGTTATTGGGAATGATGTAGTCTTCTTTTTCACGGGAAATCAGGGCATAGAAAACTCCAGTCAATGTATGACAATTAAATTCGCGATCTTGTTGCAAAAATATTGTTAACCTTTTTTGATATCAAAGGGATTATTCATTATGAATTTGTACCAACTGGACAAACAGTTAACCAAGTTTACTATTTGCAAGTGCTGAAAAGGCTGCATGAAAAAGTTAGACGAAAACGACCTGAACTTTTCCCCAACAATTCATGGCTCTTCCATCATGACAATGCACCAGCTCACACAGCGCTGTCTGGGAGGGAGTTTTTAGCCAGTAAACAAATAACTCTATTGGAACACCATCCCTACTCACCTGATCTGCCCCCAATGACTTCTGAAGATAAAGGAAATATTGAAAGGAAGATATTTTGATGACACTCAGGACATCAAGGGTAATATGATGACAGCTCTGATGGCCATTCCAGAAAAAGGGTTCCAAAATTGCTTTGAAGGGTGGACTAGGTGCTGGCATCAGTGCATAGCTTCCCAAGGGGAGTACTTCGAAGGTGACCGTAGTGATATTCAGCAATGAGGTATGTAGCATTTTTTCTAGGATGAGTTCGCAAACTTAATTGTACACCAAGCCCATGCACTTGGTTTTATGCTGTGTGCAAAGCATAAAAGAGCAGGAGCTGGTGGTCTTTCCCTCCGGTGGAAAATGGCAGTCGCCCTCACAATGGCTTTCCAACTCCCCACCCCCTGCCCCGCCACTCCCCCACCCTTACTGTGGCTTGAGAAGTACTAGAGAGGAATAAAAAAAAAAGCACCCCTGATCACTTGAGAATGGTCATAATTCTGGTTAATGAGAGCTGAGAAGACTTCAGGAGAAGTGGCCTTAGCCAGGCCTGGAAGGACAGGCAGGGGTGCAGGGCAACAGAGAACGTCTGGAGTTAAGCAAGGGGCATCAGAGGATGAGGATGGGGACAGCAAAGGTGAGCCTTTGCATCTTGGCGGGGGATTGTGGCTCCTGGGGATGAGGGAGGCAGGTAGCCCAGAAGAGTCCTACAAGGGAATGGAGAGAGGAAAGGGTCTGCGGTGAGGCCACGTGACTGTGAGTCATGGAGACGGGCTGTGGTTCTGGAGATGAGTAATGAGGGCAAGAGTGTGGAGACAGCTCAGGGGTTTTCAGGACAAACACACGAGGTGCATCACGGAGGCCAACAGGACCTGCCCCTAATGCATCCAGGGAACACTAAACGTTTTAGTATATTCTCTGATGAATAATTTCTCCAACTCTAATCACATTAGGGACACACGGGGCCATGGCTCGGTGCTCTGTCTGTCAGATGTCGTTGCCATTTAAGTGAGTGATGCAGAGTGGGTCGACCACAGTGCCTGGGTCTGCGGATGAGGCAGACAGCCAGGAGAGCCGGCCCCAGAGGTTTTATTTCTTTGGCTCTGTAATCAGATTGGAGGCAGAATGTTTTTCTGTGGCTCCTTCTTATAACCTCTCTGTTTTGATACTATTTCCTCTTCTCTGCCATTTCTCTCTCTGTCGGTCCTGAGGGTTGACATGGTAAACTGCTCATGCAGGACCACCCAGGCGGGACTAGACGGGAAAATGATCCCACAGCAGTCTGTCCTTAATTCTGTACCCACAGGGAGTGGAAGAGGGAAGAGAAGGTGTACTTTTTAAATTTCCAAAAGGTACAGGGCGAGGAAGCTAAGGTATCCATGGCAGAAACAGGAGTCAAAAGACCCCAGCAGGCGGAAATCAAAGCCAAAATGGTGACATTCTGCAGGGTTAAGTGCTAAAGTTGGCATTTAGGTTCCAAAACAACTGTGGGAGACCAGGGGGAAAAAAGTCCCTGGGATTTATTTTTTTATGAAAGACTTGATATGTACTAATTGTGTGGTAGAGCTTCTTAAAATACGAAATGTAGTCTTCAGTTACAATACAAAATTTTACTATTAGAAAAGAAATTCATATTCACTGTAAAAAAAATGAGAAAATTATAAAGGAAAGAAAGGAAAGAGAGAGAGAGTTAGTTGGCTTGGGGGGACTATGTTTAATCCCGTTTCCTACATTGTCTGTTAACATTGGGTTACAACCTATTTTCTTCCCTAGGCAAATATACATGGTATATATAATATGATCCCATTTTTGAAAAACAAAAAAACAAAAACGTACTTTGAAAATTGGCCTTTTAAAATAACTAAATATTATAAACAACTTCCAAAATCATTAAACATTTTTCTGCATCATCATTTTCAAATGTTTCAAAAGTGTTCTATTTTAAGCATTTACCATAATTTACGTACAAAATGCTATTTTGTACATTTCCCCCTCAATTTTTCTTCCATTAAGTGAATGCTGGATGAACAGCCTTGGAAATAAATTTTTGGGCCCACACTTGGGTATTTCCTTGATATAAGGTCCTAGAAGTGGAAATTCTAGGATTTGAAGGGTTTTATTTAGTTTGTTTTTAATGGGTATGGCCAAACCGTTCTCTAGGCTGTTCCTATGTGTGCTATAGCACTCTGGTGTTTCCCCACATTTTCCCTAGGACTGGATATTGTGATTTTAAAATATCATGCCAGATAAGTGAAATGTGGTGTCTCCTTTTAATTTTTATGTTGGCTTATTAGTGAGGTTATATATTTTTTCTTTCATATTTTAAATCTCTTCTGAATGTTTTTTGTGTCTTTTGTTTATTTTTTTTTCTATTGGTATTTTTTTCTTATTGGCTATAAAAGATTTTAATGTTAAGACTATTAGCCCTTTATCTGCTTCCTACTTAGTGAATATTTCTTTTCACGTTTGCTTCTTGCCTTTGATTTTAGGTATGCATGTTTCAGATTTTTATATTGTCATCAAAATTCTATTTAATTTTTCCTTTGGTGTCATATCTAGAAAAATTTCTTCTGACATAAGATTATGTGTTCCCCTTTATTTTTTCCTGAATACCTTTTAGGTTTTGTTTTTGCATTTAAATCCTCCTACCGTGTTTCCCTGCAAATATGACTGGTCTTATACTAATTTCTGCTCCAAAAGACACATTAGGGCGTATTTTCAGGGGATGTCTTAGTTTTTCATGTACAACAATCTACATTTGTTCAAATACAGTCATGTCCTCTTCTGGAACATCGTCATAAGGTACTAAATGCGTCCGTCTGGCTGACGATCTTAACTGGGGCTTGTTTTTGGGGTGGGGCTTATTTTCGGGGAAACACGGCACGTTCATTACAATGGAGTTTAAACTAATATCCAATCAAAGGGGACGAGTTATGGGGATGAAGATTTTGATTCAATATGTGAATAAATTTTCTAGAGAAGAGGTTGACAAGTGAGATAATGAGAGAAGCCAAGCTCATTGCTTGACCTTCCACCATGGCTTTAAGAATTGCTTGGTACAATGTAAGTGCTCAGTTAACATTTGCTCGGCGAATGATGGAACAAGAGATGTCCATGGTGCCATGGTGCACTGCTTCTCTGACTTGGTTTGGTTTCCAGCTCACTCTATCTCCACACCTCATTCCAGAAACAGAGATTGTGGCTCGCGGAGGTGAAGCAGGCAAGAGCGCAGAGTGGCATGGAAAGAGCAGCTACTAGGGGATCTACTTCTCAAACCTCAACTTCCACATGTTGAGTAACGGTTTGCAGGGCTCAATGTTGTTTGCTGGGCACTGGAGTGGGAGGAGAATAAGCAGCTGAGCCAGTTGTCATCCAAAGGGATTTACCAACTGGTTGGGAGGTGAAGCAGGTACCACTGAAGACGGAAGGAACCGTGTGTGTGGTGTTGAGGAAGAGAGCTGCAGGAATGCGGGGGTGGAAGTAGTGATAGTTCTGCTGTAGAACCTTAAAATCAAGATGCATTTTATGAGCTGAGTCCCAGAGGTTTGCCTCAAATGGTTCTCTCCTGAAGGACTCTTCTAAGTCCTCCATTCAGGTAAACTAAAAAAAATCACCACAAGGGTTAAGAGTTTCTTCTCTTTCAACTAATTCAGTGACTCAGGGGAGAACACCATGTATACACTCATTAAAATTATAAATAAAGGGAATGTGAGTACACATGTGTCTATACATGCACCCATGTACAAAACTCGTGTGTGTATACATGTACATGCACACCTGTCTGATGTTTGATTTATTGTTTTGTTTTGTTTTTCTGGGTAAGTATCACTGTACTTTCCAGATTACACCAGCCTGTGGTAAAAGTAGGGTCTTGATGATAGAGACAGGTAAGAATTTCTCCTTCTCTACCTCATGCATTCTATGGAAACAGCAGCTCTCCTCAAAGGACTTGTGAACACGTCTGCTGGCCTTTTGGTATCCCCGGGCATCTGCCATCTCTGCTCCTTTGGTTTTCCCATCTTGAGGGGACGCCAACAGTGGTGACTCTGCCTCCAGTTCTGCTGTTGCTCCTGCTGTGTCTGCCATCTGTGCCCAGCTGACCAACACGTATGAGGCAAGAGACGATGTCTGCCTCAGGCTGTTGCCTCCGGAGCAACTACGTCTGCCTAGGGTTCCAGCAATTTTAATTTTAATGACTCTGTTACTTTACCTTCCATTGCCAAAGCTCACATGAGTTTTCAGGGGCTGGGCTGGGAGATGGTTTGATGGCAGCGGTATGTGAAGCCCCTTTCCTATCCTGGCTTATTATATTTGGAGAGGACTTGGGCAATTCCATGTTTCTTCCCCTTTTCTGGACTCCCTGTGTCTTCAGGCAAAGCCCGCTTGTCCAGATGTGCCTGAAGTCTAGCATAAATATAGCTTACGGGACATGCTTACCCATCAAGGACTAATGTGGTAGATTCTTGCCTGGGCTCTGGCTTTGGTTTGTACTATTTATCAGCTGATGATCCTGGTCACGTGGCTTCACCGCTTTGGACCTTCGTACTCATCTATAAGGTGGAGATGATACTAGTACCTACCTCGTAGCATTGTGATGGAGATTCTGAGTTAGTATAAATGAAATCATTAAAGGAGATAGTAAGCACATAGGCCAAAAAATATTAGCAATTATTAGTGTAACTTACAGCTCATTCTCCTGTTTCTTAAGTCTTGCTTGATTGGAAAGTTCTAATAGGCAGAGACTTCTCATGGACTCCAAAATGTTGAAAGAAGGAAGCAGAGAAAAGCCATTCAAATAGTGGTTATCATAATATCTACCTAGATTTTGAGCTCTGTTTGGGGATCAGTGGCCTGGCTAGGCCAACTTTCCTTCCTTCTTTCCTTCCTCATATGTTTTCGAACAGGAAAGACCTGTTCTTATAGAGAGGGAATTAAGGGAGAGAGAAATATTTGGGAGAGGGAGAGAGGAAAGGAAGATTCATAAAGTGGGCAGTGGTGTTGGGGTACGAGTTTTGGAGTCTGACAGAACCGTTTTTGTTATTTCTATTGTGACCTTAAGTAAATTGCTTAATCATTTTGAACTCAAGACCTGTACAGTAGGTTTAATAATTACCTATTTTATGGGGGTGGATGTGAGGATTAAAGGAGAGAACTTGTATGGTAGCTATCCAGTAATATTAATTTCTTACCTCCTTCCTGCTCTTACCCCAACAAGATGAAACCAATGTCACAAGTTGCCTGCCCATGACATAGACCTTGGGAGAATTCAGAAGCCATCAAAAGATCATTTTTAAAGAGTTTATTCAGCAACATTTATTTTGTAATGTTTTCTCTTATTAGATTTTTTTTTTTTTTTTTTTTGTCTTTTACAGGATGGAGCTAGTTTGCAGCAGGTACAAGTGAAATCTGCCAGTGGTGGCAGTTCGATCACTTGCCAACTGACTTCTCCTCCTGACTGCTGGTGCTGTGAAATGATGGGGGCAATTGAGCATTTTGTCACTTTCCATCTGTTCCCCCTCCCCTCTTTCCCCCTTCATTGGTATTTTTGGAAGAGTGGTTAAATACATCAACCTTTAAAAAAAGCAATTATTAAATCTTTCTTGTCACCAAGATGTAGTGGGGTTGTGTGTCATGCATAACTCTTGGCAGTATCTAAATCTGAATTTTCAAAACAAGATGAATTTTTAACTTGGCCTCTTTGTTTTCCTTCTGAAAAAGTCCAGCTTCTGCAGCAGCCTAAGGCTTACTTTTCAGAGCTTGCCCTGATTTCACCAGTAACAAAATGATTTTCCCGTTTGAATAGCCCTGCCGAAGTCCTCTAAATCACACAGAGCTGAGTGGTGGCTAGAATGAGCTTTGCGGCTTACAGAAAATCGTTTTGGGTTTATTAACTTCTCATCTCTGGACCCGAAAATGTGGGGCTTGAGAAATATGCTCATTTGAGCCTGATATAATATGGCTGGCTGGGCTGCTGGATGAATGAATTGGTGTTTAAGGCAGCTACTACGGAGAAGTACCAATTATCATGTACTGAATACGCACTCACCCTTTGTAAGCAACTGGAGAAGTACTTCAGGTATATTATTTTAGTTGAGCCCTCACAATGACAGGTAGTATTTATTGAGCACTTACTATATACCAAGTTGTGTTCCCCCATTCTTTGGCATTCTCATTGGATCTTCGAATCATCTTATGGGGTGTTGTTACCAAGTGACAGAAATTTGACTCAGCTGTCTTCAATGTCCAAGAGACTGCTAGTTGTATTAGATGATGAAACTGAAAAGAAGTCTTTGGGACAAATTTTGATTGCTTTAGGCCTGGCTGGATCCAGGTGCTTGAAAGGTGTGATCAAGCTCTCTCTTTCTCCTCATACTACTCTGCCTTCCTCTATATTGACTTTGTTCTCAGCAGGAATGCTCTTGAGGTGACAAAGACGGCCACCAGTAGCTCTGGCTGGTCTCCTACCAGCCTAGAGACTCAAGAAGGAAAGTGCTTTTGCCCAGTGGCTCTAGCATTCACTCTCAGTGGACTGCCTTTGGCCGCATGCTCATAACTGAAACAGGGAGGTTGATTCGATTGACTAGAACCAGAGCTGGGTCATGTGTGTATGCCAGGTACTTGCGGTGGCGGGAAGTAAGATCCGTCTACCTTATCCATAGCACAGGGACTGAGAATGGGAGGGGATGGTACTCCCAAAGAAAATCAGGCCTTTTAAAAATCCAAGGAAGATAAAACATCAAGCATCTGCCACAGTTCTATGATTAGGTTTATTTCATAGATGAAGAGACTGAGGGTCAGAGAATTTATGTAATTTGCTCCAGGACCTCACTACTGGAAAGTGCCAGAAACTCCCCCCATCTTCTTTCAATTATTTGGCCAATTTAGGGCCCGTCCCTGTCTCAAGAGCACCTATTGTGTCTTCTGCTGGTTTGGACTCCTACAGGTTCCTTGTGAACAACTGGAGCCAGTTGTCAAACAGGAAGTAATCCAGTGACACAGGCAGGGTTTAGAAAAGAGCTCTGCTGGGTGCTGTGCCTCTGATTACTGAGGTGGTGAGTGGGGCCCAGAGAACAGTGGCACAGTGAATGGCACAGAGCGAGTTCCTTAGGAAGCAGGGGGTCACCCAGGCCTTCTGAACACTGCTTCCTGGGGCTGGGAACCTCCCCCTTTGGTACAGGGGGCCCCAGCAGTCCGACTTGAGAGTTTGCGGGTGATGCCTCTTCCTGCTGCTGAGGAAGGAACCATGGCACTACTGTGGCTTCTGCTGCCTCCATTACGGAGAGAGGGGCACCCTCATATGTCCCTAGGGAGCCTTCTCCTGGACCTTGTCCTTGGGGTGCATAGGAAAGATAAAGTTAGTGGGTTGATTTCATTGTTCTCTTGACGGGGATTGGCAACTCCCTGAAGTTAAACCAAGGCCAGTTGCTCGGAACACTGAGTGAATCACCACAAAGAGAATCCTTCTGCGTGCTGCCAGGCCGCTCTTCCACAGCTCCGTCGGGCTGTCCCTGCAAGTCCTGGATGGAAACCTCTGGTTGCTCAGGAGAGGATTTCAGATGGGATGTATAGGGCCGGAGCATCAAATAACAGGGAGCACGTGGTGAGACATGTATTCCCTTCTCAGTTCTCCATCAATCCTTCTGATCAGCCTCTCCCTGAGATTTTGTCCTTACGTAGCCATGTCCCAGCACCAAATCAACTGTCATTTTCTTTCTAACACTAGCAGGATGGGCCTCATGCTGGGAGCCTTTGGCAGATAATAACACCCAGCTGGAATTTCATGGCACCGCTTTTTATTTTATTTTTAAATTGTATTTATCTTTATGGTTTCCTTCCATTATGGCAGGTGGCACTAGTTTTCTACTTACAGTAGAGATATATAAACTTGGTGTACAAAATACATTTATTTTCGTGAAAGAAGGTGAGTGGATTGAGAGAAAACATTCTAAATTATACGTACCTTATATGTATGAGTCAGAGTTCAACAGAGTAAACAGAGGCAGTAGGAGATATATATTGAGAGGTTTATTTCAAGGATCTGTCTCACATGATTGTGGGGTCTGGCTAGGGAGTTTGAAATCCATAGGGCAGGTGGTCAGGGTGGGCTGGCTGGAACTCTCAGGCATGAGCTGAAGCGGGCTATCCACAGGTAGAATTTATTCTGCTTCTGGGAAACCTCAGTTCTGCTCTTAAGTTCTTCCATGGGATTGAATCAGGCCCACCCGGATTATCTAGGATAATCTCCTTCCTGATTATGGAGTGTAATCACGTCTGCAGAATTCCTTCATGGCACTACCTAGATTAATGTTTGAATAACTGGGGACTGTGAATAGCACAGGTGACAGAGCCTGGTTGTGGCTGTGAAGGAAATAAGCAAAGTATGGGCAGTTGAGCCAAGCAGGTGGAGCAAATAGCCAGGATGTTAGTTCCCTGAGCAATGAAGCTGGGAGTTCAAGGTCTGAGAGTGAGGCCTTCTAAGCCTGCTGATGGGTGTTTGAGCACTTGGGGTTGGCAGTAGGGGGCAGGAAGTGGAGCGGGGAGAGCGGAACACAGCAGCCTGCCTTTTCTGCTGTCTCCTCTTAGGCACCTCTTTAAGGGACCACCTTCTGTTTGCTTCTGTTTCCCTAATTTCATCTGTTCTACTCAATAGAGGTAAGTTTGTGCTTAGAAAAAATCTGCAAAGGGGTGGGATTCCAATCATTTAACGACATGGTGGTTGCAATACTCACAAAGCCACCCCCCATCACCACTGACACCCCTTTTACCAAAAACTCCAGTTTCAGAGTCATTGATGGACTTCAATCTTTAAAGCTCGTAGGTCGCCCTATCCAATAATTATGGTCATTGAATTGGAAATGTGATTACATGATTATTAATCAAATGTATTTTCTCCAGATTGAAGAAACAACTGGAAGGGCCCATGGGGAACTTTTTTTTTTAATTGGGGAATATTGGAGTATAGAATGTTTTTCCAGGACCCATCAGCTCCAAGTCAAGTCGTTTTCAATCAACGTGGAGGGCACAGCTCACTGGTCCATGTGGGACTTGAACCGGCGACCTTGGTTTTATGAGTGCTGCACTCTAACCAACTGAGCCAACTGGCCGCCCCCCAGTTTTACTTTTTAAAGACCAGAATTTTCTGTTTCTTTTGGAGGACTTAATGAATTTTCTGGATGGTGAGCTGCGCCTTCACAGAACACAAACGACTGTTCAGATTTCCGGTGCTTGACCTGGGGGGCAGTGGCGGTAAGTGGACATCTTTACTGACATTCTGAGATTGCCATGCTGGCAGGTGAAGTGTGGCCGGAAATCTCTCTTCCATCACTGCAAATGTACAGTGTTTTTCAGGATCATTGCTCTGGGCTAGTCCTCCTCCCAGAGCCCAGAAGCCGGAGTTCCCACCTGGTTGACCAGTTGAAGGGCGGGGTCACATTCTAATGTTGGTCAGAGTGAGATGGGTGGGTTTGGGTGCCTATTTCACGTTCAGTGGCATCTGGGAGGCAAATCAGATTCTGGTGACCCCTAGGGGGAAATTGTCTTACTTCAATGTGTGGAGATGAGAGAAAAGGTATACTTGAACGCTGTTTTTTTTGTGTGTGTGTGTGTTCTAAAATCTTCAAGTTTGTAGTTGACATAAAGCCAGGTAAATAGGTCTCATTTCAAGGGCCAATTCAAGTGGCAGGGACTGTGTGAGGGCAAGAAGGGTGCCACACCTTCCCTGGGCCAAAAGGGGAAAGGGTGCTGAGACTGTTACCGATGTCTCTTATGGGTCACGGGTGGTGGGTGCGGGAGTCGGAGGCGTGGGGATGAAATGCCAGCTGGTAGGGATTAAACCATAGAATCTAAAGGTTAATATTTAGATTAAGGTAGCATTTCTCTACTTTGTTTCCTCATGTAGATTGTAAACACCTGAGGGCAGTGTTTGGCATTATTTACAACACAGGCGATTGGGTTCTTTTGGACAGCCTCTTCTCTTGCCCTGTGCATGCGTGTACACAGAGTGACTTTCGGTCATGGCCAGTGGGCCTAGGAACCCCTCCCACACCCCGTAAGGCTATCCAGTAGCATTGCCGAGTTGACTGGACTGAATGTCATCCCAGAGTAGCCCTCCTTCTGAATCTCTGCATTGTTTAGGAATTGGTCTTGGCCGCATGGGATATTAGCTTGACTTTCATGGCTTAGCCCTGTCGATGTAAGAAACGCCCAAACCTGTAAAGAATTTTTATAAGAGTCTGTTTGAGCCAAACTAATGACAATGCTGAGAAGCAAGATCTCAAATGCTCGGGCGAAAGACAGTTTTGCAGTTTCTTTTCTACATTTGGAATTAAGGAGGGAACATAAAGAAGATTACTAGAAGGTGGAAGAAAGCAAAGGGGGGAATCAGATTACAGGACAGTTAACAAAATTATGTGCTTTTGGGAGGTTATACTTCTGGGGTCTGAAAGAGGGCATTTCAGAGGTGTGTTAACCTATTTCCACAGAAACAATGGACAGGGCTGGCTTAAGGCAAAGATAAACCTTTTACAAAAGGTGTCATATGCCTGGGATGTGACTCCCCACCACGACCTGCCCAGTTAGGAATTTATGATAAGATCACCCTGTGAGATTACTTGCTATCACTGGACTTGTCAGATTGATTATAGAGCCTCCTTTTCTCTGTCTGCAGCCCTATGGGGGTTTGTTTTTTTCACGTAACAAGAACTCTGCAGGTAAGTGAGCTTCCCACATGCAGCAGCTCTGCCACGTTGTCAATTTTCCAGGCTTCGTGCATCTTTGTGCGTTTGGTTTTCATTCTACCTTATCATCTTATGGTCGCCAGATGGCTGCTTCCCCTCTTCTGGTGCCTCAGGTTCATATTCCAGGTAGGGAGGAGGAGAAGTCAGGAAACCATTAGGCACATGTCACTTGAGCTGGTCCCAGTGAATCAGGGACATGCAGCAGGTTTCTGCTTCCATCTCACTGGCCAGAATTGGGCTACATGGCTGCTTCTAGCTGCGAGAGAATCTAGGGTATTTCTGTGCTTAGCAGGACGGGCAGAGCAGATATTAGGTCAGCAAGCAGCAGTGTAAGGCACAGCCTCCAGCCACCTCCTCCTCTTGCCTCTCTGGCCTGAAGACATTCCCCACACTTCCAGCTACATTGGTTCCAGACTCCTGGGGGTCTTCCTCTCCTTGCCTCAGAACTCTCCCCACCTTGGCTGTCATGGAGGTACCCGGCTCAGTTCTCCTTGCCTGGGAAGTACAACTGCCCACCTTTGGATCCCCCATGATATTCATGCCAAGTCCACACTTCTCCTGGGCCCCGCCCAGGCCATGAGTGAGTACAGTGGGGATGCTAGAGTTGCCACTTCTGCCCTGTGTGCGACTCCCCTAACAGACACTGTTTGCTTGGAGCCTGTCCAGCCAACTGGCAAGTCTTTCCCAGAGCTGCCCTGGAGTCTGAGGCTCTTCCTACCCAATCTTCCTTTACCCCTTTCTCCTCTCCTGGCGGTTAGACCTGCAATGTGGTCCGAAAGCTCTCTCCTCCTCCTCCCTCCCCCTTTTAAGCTTTACAGGCATTTCCCCAAATAAATCTCTTGCACATCTAACCTCTTGGACTCTGCTTCTTGGTGACTGACATGCCTCCTTCCCACACGTGTGTGGATCCTTTCCTGTATCTAGAGAAATTTTGGTCTCTATAATCTCCAGTTTGTGAGGAGAGGGGCATGGTTTTCCTTGTAATCTCATTATCTCTTGACATCTAGAGAGTGTGGAGCCCAAGACAGATTGTTTGTTTAAATTCTTATGTGATTCTCCCGTGCCCCTACCACACCCTGCTCTTGTCACAGAATGCATCAATCACATGTATTGAGAGTTCATTATGTGCCAGGCCCTGTTCTAGGTGCTGGGGTGGCGGGAGGGCGGGGGGAAATGGGACCAAGATTTATCAGGCTGGGTCCCTGCCCTGCTGGAGCTCACAGGCTAGTGGATTTAGGAAAGAGTCCTTGATCTTTCAGTTGTGGCTGGTGTTCTCTTCCCACCCACAGTCTCTCTACTCTGGGGTCTTGTCCAGCATTTCTACCTTTTCAGCCTCTCTGCTACTTTCCTTGCAATTTGTAGAAGAAGCAAAGCAGCTATTGCCCCATGCCTCCAGCACGTTAAAAGTCCAGGTAACTCAGGCCTGGTGTAACCATAGCAACCTTAATGAGGCACAATGACCCAGCATAAATCCAGTCCTGAGCTCATTGTGAACTGTGAGGGAGCTCTGTCTGCTCTAGATGGTTTGGAGGGAGAGGTGCCTTGCTCCCTATGGGTTTCCCTAATAACACAAAGAGGAGTAGGTGATGCTAAGCTCAGAGTGAAGAACAGGACGTTAGACTGGTTTTCCATTGCCTGTTCTCTCTTTTTACCTTGCACGGCTGGGATTGGCTTCATTGCAATGCATGCTTGCGCCGATGCTACATTTTCTGCTCCCTTTGCTGAAAGCTGACTTCTTCAGAGCCTCTAGGTTTTGACTCAAGTGTCATGTCCTCAGAGTGGCCCTCCCTGACTATTGTAGCAGGCACTCCTCCCGCAGTGACCGTCTTTACACCCCTGCTTGTCTTCCTCATATTTCTTAACCTTATCTCCATTGCCCTGGCTCATGGGACTGCTTGTTTGTCCTTGTTTTCCCCTCCCACTTGCACATAACTTCCATATCTATCATGTTCAGTCTCTTCAGCATTTAGCCAAGGGCTTGGCACAAAATAAGTACAGTACAGGGAAGGCTCCAATCTTGAGGAATTGTTCTTCTTTCTAGAGGCTGCCCCTCCAGCTTCCATAACAGTTCAATAAAGTTTGGCTGCAGGCAAGCCATTGGTTCTCACCTGCTGGAGAAGCAATGCCTCTAGTCTGAGGTGCCAGGGCATCGGTGATTGAGGGAGGGTGGGGGAGGGCGACGGAAAGGCTGGCTCTACTCTCCTTTTTGTGTGTGCCTATTTGTAGATCTTTATCCTATTGCTCTATTAAAAAGCACTCTGGGCTGTGTACCGCAAGCTGGGAGGTCTCAGGTAGAACCAGACAGATGTCTCTGTTTAACGCATAAGCTGATTACATCCTGCTGTGTCTCAAAAAATAAAATGAAAAATAAATGAAAAACTCCTCAACCCCTGCCTCTTTCAAACTTCATTTTAGAAGACATGAACAAGTCCTGTTCCTTTGGGACAAGCGGTACGATGGAAAGGCTTGTTTCTACTGTTACTTCTGAGTGTCATCCTCCTTCCTTAGCTGGACTCCCGACAGAGGATAATTACAGTCATCCAGAGTCTGCATGGCTTGTGGCTGGCAGAGAGTTTATACGTGGGATTGATACCCTTCTGTCAAGCAAGTGTGGTGTTGTGATGCAACACTGTGAGCCAGGACCTGGTTAAATGTACTATGAAGAGAGTTTTAGGGCGTGGATGATAGGATTGTCTCACATTTCTTTGAACAATGACGGCAGCTGTAGACTGCCATTGGTACCAGTCCTAGTAATGCTGAATGTTTTTGAGTCTGATGATTGCCTTCTCCCCGATTAGAGAGGCTGGCATGCAGGCAGTCTTCTTGGTGAGCTGGGGAGTCTGGTCCCTTCAGGATGAAAGGGGAGGGGTGGCAGCTTCTTCACCACCTCCCCAGCTGCATACAGTTGTTAAGGTTGGATGGTACTGGCATGGTCCCATGGTTAGGACTGCTGACTCCTTTGGGATGAGCTCTACAGCTCCTGAGAGTGCCAAAGGCTTTTACTCTGCCCCTCACCCCCCTCTGCTGATGCTCCTGAAACAGACAGGCTTGACTGTTCCTTGCTGAGGTTCATGTGAATTCCCATCTCTGTCCTCGATCCCATGATTTCCCAGGTGCTGTGGAATTATTGAGTGGTTTTTGTTTTCCAGCCTTAATTGTTCCTTTAGCCACAATCCTCACCTACCCGCTCTTCTGGCAGCAAAAGACTTGATATCAAGCCTACCTTCCCAAAACATGATGACCGGCTGCCAGAGGCTGAGCTGTCACCCAACGTCAGGGAATAGTTTACCCAAAGTGATATTTTGCTTGTTCCCCAAATGACTCTTCAGATTCCTCTAGCAAACATTTTTGGAATCACTTAATTCCTTGGAGCCCATCAGAATTCTTCTGGAGCAAACAGAGCTGTGTTCTTGATCACATTAAGTCATTTAAAAGTCACTTTCAGCATTTGATTTCCCGACATCACCCACTTCC
This sequence comes from Rhinolophus ferrumequinum, assembly GCF_004115265.2. Taxonomy (NCBI): domain Eukaryota; kingdom Metazoa; phylum Chordata; class Mammalia; order Chiroptera; family Rhinolophidae; genus Rhinolophus; species Rhinolophus ferrumequinum. The sequence goes on along the minus strand of NC_046299.1, from coordinate 16,290,001 downwards.
TCTTATCACCAGGAGACCGTCTACATTGGCTCCTGATTTTACGGGTGAGACTGACTTTATTTGCAATGTCTTTGAATCTCACGGGTGGTGAAATTGTGGTGGTTGGATCTGTAGGATCTGTACTGGGAAACCTTGAGAGGATTTATGGGTTGAAGAGTTCAAAAGTGAAACAAAGGGGGAGAAAGCACTGGCACTCCTGATTGAGAATTTACAAACTGTCTCCACAGACAAGTCTTTGGGCAAATAATTCTTATGATTCTGGATGTTTCCTGTCAATAAAGTGGAACAAAGTGGATCCAGTGTGTGGTGTCAGATATTAGGTGTGGGAGTTAAGCAGAGGCAGAGGAAATCTCTGTGGAAATCTTTGAGGTTGGGCTCGTGTGGAGGGCGTTGTCCAGCTTCAAGAAATGGTGTTTCTAAGAGGAAACAAAAGAGAAATACTGACTTAAATGTGTTCAGTGGACCAACAAATATTTTCATGTTTGATAATGACAAATAATAATAATAATAGATACCATTCATTAAGTGCCTATGAGATCGGACAGTTAAGCTCGAGAACTCATCCTAGAAAAAGTGCTACACACCTCGTTGCTGAGTATCACTATGGTCACCTTCAAAGTACTCCCCTTGGGAAGCTCTGCACCGATGCCAGTGCCTAGTATCCACTTTAACCAATTTTGGAACTCTTTTTCTGGAATGGCCATCACTGCTGTCATTGTATTACCCTTGATGTCCTGAATGTCAACAAAATGTCTTCCTTTCAATATTTCCTTTATCTTTGGGTAAAGAAGGAAGTCACTGGGGGCCAGATCAGGTGAGTAGGGAGGGTGCTCCAATACAGTTATTTGTTTACTGGCTAAAAACTCCCTCACAGACAGTGCCGTGTGAGCTGGTGCATTGTCGTGATGCAAGAGCCATGAGAGGTGAAAAGTTCAGGTCGTCTAAGTTTTTCACGCAGCCTTTTCAGCACTTGCAAATAGTAAACTTGGTTAACTGTTTTGTCCAGTTGGTACAAATTTATAATGAATAATCCTTTTGATATCAAAAAAGGTTAGTGACATCTTTGCAACAAGTTTGTGCACTTAATTGTCAGATCTTCATATGTTTCTTGAAGTACTTTGCATATTTAGCTCCAATCATCACAAAAAACATTCAGGCTGGTGGAATTATCTCTGTTTCACAGATAAAACACCCTCTCGACTCCCCTATTGTCCCCCAGCATTGCCAATCTGAGCAAATGGCACTGCCCTCCATCCAGCAGAAGCTGCACACCGAGTTGTCATCCTCAGTTCCTTCTTCCCTGACCAACCCTGGCCTTCAGGGTCGTACCTCAATCTTGCACATCTCTCTATTTCCACTTTTATCAATGTAATCCAAATCTAAGGGGTCTTCTGATTTCTTTTCTTGCCCCTCTCACTGTCTTCTCCTCACAGCATTAGAGCAGTCTTTACAAAACACAAATCACCCAGGGCACTGGAGCATTTAAGCTTCTTCAACAACTCCCAATTCCCAGTCTGGTCCTTCTATCTCATCTTGTACGGTCTCCTCCCCACCCACTGGGCTCCCTCCACGCAGGCCTTTCGCCTCTCTGAAGTGTGCCCCTAGGTCAGTCTTCCTGTGTTTGTCCTCCCTGCCTTGAGCACGCTGCCTCCTCCTTCTCCCGTTTGGCTCCGATCCTTTAGGTCTTGTCAGAGGCCCTGTGAGCCGCCCTCATTCTCCACCAGTGGATGCAGTTGAATTTACTCCAAGGCACAGATGGGGCTCTAAAATCTGCATTTCAGCAAACCCGCTGGCCCTGTGATTCCAGTGCTGGTGATTCATAGCCCGCACTGTGGTGGAAAGCATGAGTGTCGTTTTCGTATGTGCTTCTACAGCTCAAGACAAGTCTTTGGAAGTGCGTGTGGACAACGGTCCTCTCTGGGAGGGGCCTGTAGAAGAGCCACATGAGATAGGAGACTTTCTATGCCCTTGATAATATGCAGCCCTTGATAATAAGTATTTTAAAACCCCCAAAATGGCTTCACTTAGCTTCATCTTCCAGTTATGCACCAGGCGTGACCCTGAATGTCTCTCGACGCTTGTGAAAACCCTCATTCATTGACCCACAATAGGTAAAAGTATCCATCACTGTGGATGTGTAAAAAGTATTTGCAAAACTAGTTTGAGTCGCAGCTTTGTATAGAAGGAAGTGTGTAATCTGCCAGGTGACGGCGGTGGTGGGAGTGCTGTTTGTTATCTGATCTCGGTACCTACTGAGCAGTGCCCACTGCACACTTTCCAGTTTGGAAGCTGGGTATGGACAGTTCTCATTTCCAGTTGACAGATTTGATGGTATCCCACAGCAATGGATTTGAGAATTACTCCGATTCTGCCAAAGATTTTGAAAATCCTTAATATCCCCAAGGGACCTGTGCAATTTTTGGAAAGAGGGGAAAAAAAAAGATTATGAAAAGAAGATTGTCACACAAAAAGTGCAATAAACTAGGGATGGCTTCAGTTCTTTGCTCATTGGGAATCCAGGGAAAATGGTGGTTTGCCATAGGGCATTGAGTTTTCTGTGCATAGTCCTTATTTATAATTGACAACTTTTCTTCAAATGGTTCCATGTGTGTCAAGTTTTATGTGTAAGCCTAAGGTTGGGTTTTCTGGACTCCCTTACTAAAGTAATGAGGAAGAAAGAAAATATACATATACATTGCACGTACTTTTTCTCTTTATTAGTTTCAGGTGCACAAAACAATGTACTAGTTAGACATTTACACCCCTTACAAAGTGATAACCCCCTCCTCCAATCTACTACCCTCTGACATCGTATACAGCTGTTACAATTCCACTGACTCTATCCTCTATGCGGTACTCTACATTCCGTGACCATATATATATGAACTTATAGTTGACATTCAATATTATTCAGCATCAGCTTCAGGGGTACAGCACAGTGGCCAGGCATCTACATACTTTTTCAAAAACAGCTTTCTTTCAAGTCATCTAGGAAACTATTATTTCCTCTGTTCCTACATAAAGGAGAAATCAGTTCAGAAAAGAACCAACCAACTGTCCTCTCCTATTTTCCCCCTTTCATTTCCCATCTGTTCTTCCACAAGTATTTATGGAGTACTTACTTTCGGTCTATATTGTTCATGGTTGCCTACCCAGAATGTAGGACAGCACCTGGTGTGTAGTTTCTGCCCTCACTGAGCTTGCAGTTTGGGATTGGGGAGAGGGCGAGGGAGAGAGGCTTTGAATAAATAATTACACAAATACTTCATTACCATGGTTATAAATACTGTGAAAACATACGATGCTGTGAGAGTACATTATAGAGGAGTAGGAAGTCTTCCTCGAGAAGGTCATTGAAGCTGAGACCTGATGGAAGGGGAGGATTTGGCCGAGGGAAGTTGAGTAGAGGTTGAGCAGCCCATGCAGATATTGACAAGCAGCATGTGCAAAAGCTGTGGAGCAGGGAAGGACACAGTGCATTCGAGCAGTCAAAAGCAGGCCAATATGGCGTAGAATGGTGAGAGACGAGACTAGAGAGATTGACAAGGGTCAGACCTATGCACGCCTCAGTAAGCCAAAGTCAAATCTGTGTCGATAATTCTAAGAGCACTAGGAAACCTTGGAGTGTTTATGCAACGGTTCGTGTTCTTCAAAGCTCACTCTAATGTTGAAGTTGGTTGAGGAAGTCATGAGTGAGAAGTAGGAAGACCAGCCAGGAGGCCACAGGAACAGCCTCGTCATGAGACCATGGTGGTTTGGAAGGGGTGATGGCAGTGAAGTTGGAGAGTAATGAATATATTGGAGAAATATCCAGGAAATGAAATCGTTAGTGACAGAGGGACGTGCCAGTAGGACTCTAGCATCTCCTCTTTGGACACAGAACTGCCGTTTTCTGAAATGGGGAACCTGGAGAGGGATGGGGATGGAGAAGATGGCCAGTTCGGTTTTGCAGTTGTGAAATTGAAGCTGCCTGTGAGTCACCCGAGTGGAGTCATCAGGAAGGCAGGTGATACGTGGGACTGGTACTCAGAATACAGATTTGTCCCAGAGAGGCACAGTTTTGAAATTTCACCATTTGCTAGCACAGATTTTTCTTGACTCTAAGTGTCCCTTGCTTAAAGAACATTACTACTTCAACTGTTATGCCAGAGTCACAAAAGTGCCAACCGATTGTTCCACCAAATCAGACTTTGAATAACAGTGTCTGAAACCCGTTCAAAGTGGAGGTCTCATATAGCATTGTTCTTTGTCCACTCCTCCTGTTGGTGAGTATTCTGCAAGGAAACAGCCGATAGGATATGGATGCAGACATACAGTGGCTTCCCCTTATCCATGGGGAACACATTCCATGACCCCCAGTACGTGCCTGAAACCACAGAAAGCAAAATTGTGGATAAGGGGGTACTACTGTAGCTATAGGTGTGGATACATATGAGGAGATTTATTTTAGGAATCAGCTCTCATGGTTAGGGAGGCCAACAAGTCCCACCACCTGCCACATGCAAGGTGGAGATCGCGGAAAGGCAGTGGTGTAGTTCAATCCAAGTCTGAAGGCCTGAGAACCAGGGGGCCAAGTTGTAAGTCCTGGTTTCAGTCTAAAAGCTTGAGAACCAGAAGTGCCGATATCTGATGTCAGGAGAAGATGGATGTCTTAGTTCAAGGGGAGAGAGAGAGAGAGAGAGAGAGAGAGAGAGAGAGAGAGAGAGAATGAATTTGCCTTTTCTCTGCCCTTTTTGGTGCCCGCCCACATTGGGGAGGGCTGTCATCTTTACTCAGTCTACTGATTCAAATGCTAATCTCTTCCAGCAGCCCCCTTGAAGACACAAAGTCATGAAGTTTTCGCAGCCATCTGGACATCACTTAGCCCAGTCAAGCTGACACAGAAAATTAATCACCACTGTGAGATACTAGTGTCCATAGAGCTGGAGCAGTAGGGCAGTATTCGCAAGGCACCATGTGATACCAGGGCTTGTCATCAGCTAGGGAACAGATGGGGACAACACACATGAAGGTCTGGGCTAGAGAACGATCCATGGATTTCAAAAGTCACTGGAGAGTCAGGTAAGCAAGCTCCAAGGAAGGAGATGAATGACACCAGTAATTGGCAAGGAAAAGTCCCAAGTCAGGTCCTCAGAGGTGGGTGGGGAATAGCAATAGAAGTCAGCTTATGAAATGGCCAGGATACTGGTCATAAATACGTGTTGCTGGAAAGGGTGGCAGGTCTACGCCTTCCAAGCTCTCCCAGGAGGAAAATGCTATAACTGTTGGAATTCTACTAGAACTTCAAAATGACATGAAATTGCCACATAAATTGTGAGGTGTAACTCATAGTTCTACTACTTGTTTTGCAACGGTATAAAAAGCACAATCCTCCCCATCCTATCAAAATAGAAAAGAAAATCAAAGCAAAGCTGGGAAGAAATGGGGAAGGGCTTTTGTTTGCACATTGGAAAGGATCTTTCATTGGCCGAATCTATCCCAGTCACATTTTCTTTCATTTCTCTATTTTGTCTCTCTCTGCCTCTCTCCTCCCCTACTCCCCAACTTCCATTATTCTACATTCCTTCTGTCATGGAACTTAACATTTCTGGAAGATTCTGGAAGAATTAGGCAGGAGTCATAAGAGACAATAGAGAAATAACTGTGTTGTGGAGCAAAGTAAGAAATTAAGGTTGAAGACAGTGACATGTATGGTGGTACTGGTGGCGCGTCAATATTAATCTTATGTGCCTGATAGTGAGGCAAGATTCTGCTTCACCTGTCTGTCCCCCAAGAAATTCTTATTTGTTTACTTAGAGAATGTGGGTGCCCAGGAGAAAGAAGGTGAGTGTACTTAACTGTAAAGGGGAAGGAAGGAGACAGGTGTTCGTATCATTCAATGCATAGCTCATTTTATTTTTCAATTTTTTTCTCAATTATAAAATAAGAAGACCCAAGTTAGATTCTCAAATCTATCTTTTCCTGGCTGTGTTGTCTTGGGTGAGTCACCTAACCTTCTTGATTCTCAGTTTACCAAAAATTTGAGGTGACATTGATAACCCCTGCTTTACCTTCATTCTAACTCAAAAAATAATATAATAAACCAGCACATGTAAATCCTTTATAAAAAAATTAGTTATTAGTATCCTTAACATGAGTTTGAGGTAACTTGCAATAAGACAATTGTATCCATACTAGAACTTTAGAAATATGGGGAAGAACATGTAGCAAAGAAATGCAGTGGAATACGATGAAGGGCAACTAGATGTAGTGGAAATCCAAGGCTAAAGAGAATTCTTATCAGCGCTGAATGTTGAACTTCCTGGAAGATGAGGCACAAGGGATGCTCAGTATTTCATCAGGAGTCATCAAGCTTTTATCAGAAATTAGTGCTGATAATTCCATTTCCTGCTCCTAGCTTAGGGTAAGCCCAGAAAATGTCTGGCGAGTTGAACAAATACAATTAAGACATGATCCTTGTCTTCAGCCTAATGGGGGGACGTTTATTTTAAGCCTCCTTAACAGGGGCCAATCCAACACAAGGGGCGAGTTTCCAAAAGCCACTTTACCAAAGAAACAGAAATCATTCTTTTAGGGCCATTTATTTAGTTCAGTCCCATTGTGTGGTCAGTCAAAAAGCATTTCTGGGGCACTGCTGATGACAGACACTGCAGCAGTTCTCTGCAGAGGGAAAGCAGGTCTACGAGGACCTAGTGTTTCAACTTCTAGAATTTATCCCAGAAAAATACTTATGCATGAGCAAAGAGATACACACAGAAAAGTTAATGTTGATATTGTTTCTATAGCAAGGAACATGAACATAACGCAAAAAGCATTCCACAGGGAAGTGGGTAAATAAACCATAGTACCTCCCTGCAATGGAATACTATGCAGCGGTTAAAATGAACAAGGCCGAGCCACACGCCTCGTCAAGGAAGTGTGCTCCTGCCTTGTGGCTTAATAGTAAAAGCAAGTTTCAAAACAGCACGTAGGCAATGATTTTATCTCTAGGGAAAATTCTAACATTAATATATATTTATATATATATTTTATATACCAATTGTTGCTGGAATAAGCATCAAACTGGCAGTGGTTATCTTGTGACGGATGCTGGGGAAGTTTCACAGCCTACACTTTGTCTTTTTATAGGGTTTGAATTTTATATTGCCTTGTATTATCAGAAAAAGCAATAAAAATCCTAAGCACTGTGTGGGGAGCTGTGGATACCATGATGTATAAGTCCCCACCCTTGTAAAGGTCAAAGTCTAGTAGGGGAGAAAGCCACTAAAGGAATTGTATCACCATGTGAGCCCTGCAATGATAGAACTGTGTACAGCGGCACAGATGCGGTATGTGTTGGGATAGGGTGGGGGGAGGAGGTGTTGGAAGGGTATTGTAGAGAAGGTGACCCTCAGTGCTCTGGAAGGACACAGAGTGCCCGTGTTTAGGCAGCTATAACAGTAAGTGCCAAGTGAAGAGTTGGTGGTCACCAGCTTGTTGGTAACTCGGGAAGTAGCTCAGTCCTTGGGACATTCTGAGTCATGAAATGCCACTGGAGGCCAGACGGTGCAGGGGACATTTTCAAGACAGATGGTCAAGAGATGCACAGAAGGTCAACTCAAGTTTTCTACAGACCCGTCACATGTTTCTGCTTGTTCCCACACATGAAAGAATTTGGCATTAAATCAGAACTTAGTTGGTGATCTAAGGATGAATTCCAGATGATCCTAATTAAATCTAAGCTTCCGTATCACATCGTTCTTAAATCTTGACTTTGTGGTCCAGAGGCAAGACACAAGTGTCATCAGAGTGAATATTTATTGAGAGATGAAATCACCAAGATACTTTGATTGATAGCAGGGTGAAGGACAGAGCCTCAAGATTCTTGCTGACAAAATGAACTTGATGTTTTCCCAATGTCCTCACATGCGTTTATTCCATGAAGGGCTCCTCTGGACACAGTGGCGACCTGCCTTCATTTCCTCTGGTCCTTAGAGTTGGTCTCTGGTGCCGCATCTCCCTGGAAAGCTTCTTGTTAGACTTTGGCATGCTGACTCGGTAAGCTTGTTAGGAAGCACAGGTCAATATGGAGTGAGTCCAATGTGAGCAGTCTCTCTCCAACTTAGTTCTTGTGCTAAAGAGCTAGACAGGGAAAGGGACAGAGAAAAACGGGCAAACTGACGGGAATAATGGGACGACTGTACAATTTCTTTGTAAAATCAGGACTCAAACTATGGGGTGGATGTGTCCGGGCCTGAGGTTAGCTGCAGGGGACTTGAAAGCCAAGGTGACTCTCGGTATCATTTCCTTGCCTGTCTTTGCTCACAGACTAGAAAATTAAACCAGACAGATGATCTCTACCAAGCTCATCATCAAATTCAAGGCCGTGAGAGTCCCCTGAGTTTGCCAGGTGAGGCTTAGCTTAATCTGACAGTTTTCAGGATTGGCTGCCGGGGCAGCGGTTTCTGTCCCTTACCCAGAGCCCGGAAAGGCAGAGGTCCATCTTTTCCATGCGGGCTGCCAGCAGCTCTGAGCAGGACAGTCTCTGGTGGCTGCTACATGCACCATATCAGTAGGGGTAGTCGCAGCGTCGTCTGTGTTTGGGTTATAGGCCATTAGGGGCTAGACCTTTACAAAAGACTTCTCTTTCACCCAACACAAGAAATTCAAATTTCATTTTGTTCTTCCTCTTCTTTAATTTACCTCTTAGCTAGTTTCTTTCCTGACCCTTTCATCATTTCGGCTGTTCCAATACCTCTGTGTCTTTCGTTCCCTCCTCCTAGAATGCCTGTTTCTCCAAACTTGTCTGGCTACCCTGATTCATCCTTTAGAATGCATCCCCTGGTTGACTCACGTTTTTCTTCTTGCCACACACTCTCATCCTAGTTCTTATTGTACTGTTTAATTCTTCCCTGTTGGTTTACACACATTGTCTGGCACATAGCAGGCCTTTTTTTTTTTTTTTTGAATAGCTAAGGAAAGAGGGGAGGAAGATGGTTGACCATTTAATCTGATACAAGGTAACAGGGCTCAGGGGGATTACAGAACCTGTTCAGTACCCACTGCCATCTAGCAGAAACTTGTCAAAGACGAGAGTTCCTTCACATTGCAAGAATGTCACATTTGAGTCACAGATGTGTGGCAGCATGAGGAGATTTTGAAGGTTCTCCAGAATCTCCTTGAGGCATGACCAAGCTCTTGTTCGCTTGCTTGTTCCTTTATGCACTCATTCAGTCAATATTTATTGACCTATATGTGTCAGGTGCTGTTCTAGATGCTAGAAATATTACTAGTGAACAAAACAGGAAAAAAAATCCCTGTCTTCATGGAACTTACACTTTATTGGGGGAAACTGATAATGAATGAAGAAATCTGCTAAGCCAGGTGGTGATAGCACTATGAAGAGAAATAAGGCAGCCTTAGGGATGAGTGGGGCGGCTGGGGGGGCTACTTTAGCTGGAATGATCAGGGGAACGTTTTCTGAGAACATTTGAACAGAGACCTGGACAGAGTGAGGGGTCAGCCATTCATGTATCTGTTCTAAAAATTGTTCTTGGTAGAAGGAAGAGCAGTGAAAAGGCTCTGGGGTAGGAACAGGCTTGATAAAAATAACCACTTCATGATACAATGACCACAGAACTTTCATTTTGTATTTTATCCTTTTGCATTATAGCTCTCACAAGATAAACCAAATAATGTTATAGCTCCACCTCATTATATATAGTGGGCCTATTCCTGGAAATGTGAACGTGTCTATGTGAATTTAATTTTTGTAATTGAATTCTACTTTAAAGGTACACAGTGAGTTTGGCATTTGAAGGGACGGCACAGCTAATCCTTTTAATAGAGCCTTAGAGGATCCCTCAGGTTCTTCTCATTTAAAATCCTATGAGTTCCTGTCTCCACAGAGGCTGAACTTTCAGATATTTTCATGACGGTGGAGATACCACAGCACTATGCACATAGAAATGGCACCGAGCAGTTGGGCAGGCAGGTAACACTTCATTGGAAGAGATTGATTTTTTTCCCTTAAAATATGACTTATCAGTCTTCTACGTCACTTGCCCTGTTATGCAAAGAGACAATATTTGGCATAAAGAAAATAGAAATCAAAGCCGGAAGACTAGGAAAAACAAGACTCTACAGTAGCTGTTTCCTAGTTAAAAGACCAAGCCAACAATTTTTCTCTTAAGGGAAGTAACTCCTTGCCTTTTGAATTTGAGTTCATGTGGGCTGCATTGTGACAGGAGCGGTAAGGATGACCCAGCTCCAAATCTTCTTCCAGTTTCCCCGTATCATCGTGGTTACTGTAAACAAATGAACAAACTAAATGAGGCATGAAACAAATCGTGCTGTGTGTGTGGGAAGGGGTTGACCTGTGAATACTTTACATGACCCCATGTGAAGGTCCGGTTTGGGCACGGGGAGTACATTTAACGAGTGCAGGGATGACAGGGGGCAAGATGACTCCTACTGGAGATATTTTCAGTGATGGATGGTTTTCTTTGGTGCCCAGCTACTATATAGCATGACAACCTCACATGCCTTTAAACTATTTATTTGAGATGATCGATTAGCTATGAAAGCAAAAAGAGGGGGAAAGTAAAGGAAAGCAGAGAGCAAGGATGCATTAGTCAAGAACAGAGACATCTTCTGGTTTGAACAAGGAGCCAGTGCTCAAAAAAGCCAATCCGGAAGGTTCGTCCTCCAGCTATTCATGGATCTTCCAAGGCGACTGTCACCAACCCCGCCGCCTGGGGCAGCTTGGATTCCATCGGCAGCCCTTTCGTTGTGGATGGGAGGAAAGGCTCTTTTCTTCTGGCCTCCTCTTGTTACCGTGGGTGAGTCTGCAGGAATGCCAGTTCTGAATACAGTTTCCTCTGCTGTGTACATTTCCCAGCTCTTTACATAGGGAGCAATTTCATCAGGATTTTGTTGTGGGAGGTTTAGGCAGCTGCACACTGAGGCACCACAAGTGAGCAGGGAGTTATAATGCTGAAGGTCACTCCTGCCAGCAGGGCCAAACGCTGCTGCCCATGAGGTCATCCTCACCACCGTCCTGTAAGTGTCCTCTCCATCCCCGCTCTGTCTTACAGGGGGACAAAGGAAGGACTGCCTGAAATTGCTTACGGGTGAAGTTCTTAGCCTCCCCTTTCTTCTAAAACACCGTCTGAACTCTCGCTTTCTCTTGAGCTTACATAGCTCTTATCTGGCCCCCTCATTTGTTGCACTTCAAATCCAAATTTGGGGTGGAATTTGTCCATGGTTGTGATATTTTCAACTAGAAGGCAAGTTCTTTGGAAAGGCCACTTATTCACCCAGTGAATGCATCCTTTATGGCCGCTCAGGGTCAAGCACTGCCCCGTGTCTGCTCACGCAGACAGGGCAATGCTTGTTACCAATCTAGAGTGCACTTACCTCTGGCTATTTCACAGTACCTCCAACAGTGCCTGAATCCTTGCTGATGTGTTCATGTTGGCAGGAACATGGATGGAAGCTTTTTGATCCAGGGGGCTTGCGATGAATATTGATGCAGATGGAATGAATGTCCACGATCATGACTCCATCGTGGAGTCGGAGGAAGAGTCAGTCACTTAATCTACTTTTACCCATTTCTTCTCATATCGTCAAGGCCCAGGTCAAAGTTCTCTCTCTCTCTCTCTCTCTCTCTCTCTCTCTCTCTCTCTTCCTCTCTCTCTCTCTTTCTCCTTCTATTGGATGGTTTGGCAAAAGGGAGCAACCCCATATTTTCAACTTTGACGAAGAGCTTTTATAGCAGGGTTATTTTAAAAGCAAGTTAAAGAGAACACATCAAAGATTTTAAAGATACTTTTTCATGACAGTTTATTGCTCAATATTTTGTGAGAGATTAAAAGCAAAATAATCATTGAGTGGACCTCATTGCATGTCCTTGACCTAGTCTTGGAAGATTGCGTGTAAACCAAAAATTTGTAGCTCAAGTTCTATTTTTAAGTTCACCCTGAACGATTGTTATTTAAAGAAACCCCGTAAAAAGAATAATCAGAGCCCCCTGAATGTTAGAGTTGGCGGGGGCAGCAGATTAAAAAAAAAAAAATTTAAGGAGGGTGGGAACATGACTCTTACAGCCATTCTGGTTTTATCTCCAGATTGGTGGGGCCTGGGAAACATGATTTTAGGGAACTTTGGGAATAGTGAAAGAAGAGACAGTGGATAAAAAGTTCTGTAGGGAATGGACAATGGCTTCATTTTTCTCCACTGGGAGAAATAGATTCCCCTCAACCCCCCAGGGAAAGGATTCAGGGAAATGGCCTCAGTGCATTCTGAAATGGCTACTACCAGGAGAGTGGGGCCACGCCCTGCTGTCACAGGACCCAGTCAGTGGGCAGACCATCAGTCCCCAGGAACGCAAAGATGCAACATTACAGGGAAAGGGGGGATTTCCACTCTGGCAGGGAACAGTTTCTAAGTAAGTATTTTATGTGTTTGTGATATTTTGTTTGGAAAAGTGGCAAGGTCATTTGTGTGAACATTTGAATTAGCCATGGGAATCCCAGCGTTTGCATTTATTGGGGGCATTTTGTGGGTTGTTATCTTGAGAAGAAGTCCAGAGAAGTTTGGTTCCAAACCCAACATTCCACAAGGAAATGGAAATTTCACTGCTCCTTTCTGACCTAAAAGGTCTTCTTGTTGTTTATCTGCAAAGCCAGGGGAAATTGGCTGTTGAGTATTTTGCATTTGGAAACACTGGCCCCAATTCAAAGAAGTTTGATGCTCTCTTCGCTCCCTGTCCTGTTTTTAGTTAAAGATGTTGCACTCATGAATCATTGGGTGAAAGCTCGAAATACATCTCCTGTTTCAGAAGGCAAGGACCTTAGTCCAAGAGGAGAAACCCAAAGTCAAGGATGCCCTAGAACTGCTAAGAATATGGACACTGAGAGTGTAGCTGCTATAATGCTTCTGGTCTCTGGGTTACAGGATACACTGGACTCTCTTGTACTTGATGAAATCACTCAAAACCTTTGGCAAGATGGGGATCTCAGACCCATCCTGAAGTTTCCAGCAAAGCCTCAGAATAGTTACTCTTCAAGCGGGGTGGTGACGTAATAGATATGGTCCCAATGCAAAATGAAAATGTGGCTCCACTGGTTCAAAAAAGTATAGTTAAAGGTATTACGATATAACCTTTTTCCTTTAAAAGTACTTTACTACTTATAAAACATAATGGTGTGATACGAGTAATAATAATTATAAACAGTAAAAAAAGTATGTCTATTGTCATAATTTTATTTACTACAATAAAAAAATAATGCTTTATCAATGCGATGTCTTGACTGCCCATAAGATTTTCCTGGCTCTGTTTTCTGCAAATTTAGTTATCAGATTATCAAAATTTATACTTTTAGCCATTTCATTTTCAGTTGATATAGTTGAAATTGGTATCAGTTGCTCTTTGCAAATGCAAGGTCACAAATAATTTTTTATAATTTTTCATTTTGGGAAGGATCTTTATTCTGATGCAACTGTTCCTGGAGTTAAGAGTATCTTATTGGCTATAACAGCAGTAAGATAAATTTCTAAAAAATTACTTTGAAATACAGATTTCAGTGTATCTAGGGCTGACGATTCTTGCCTAACAATTTTTCTAAAAAGATTTAGCTCTTCATACAAATCAGTTTTGTGTAAGTTTGAATGTAATTTTAAATGTAAATTTATATAATGGCATTTTAATGTTTTCTCTGACATTTCCTGTAACTTGTAGATATTCTGCGAGCAACTGAAGTGTCTTCATGATTTGCATATAATTTAAAATGCCTATTTATGTAGTCTATTGTGTTTCTTCATGCAAGGAAAAATTAATTTAAAAATTGTCTTTCTTGATAATAATTGGTTCATTTAAAGCGTCCTCTGAAAACGGTGCTCTTTTCTGTTGAATGTGACAACCTTTAAATTCAAGTTCTATTTTTAAGCCTGTGACTATTTGCTTTGCAATGTTGCAGCGGTTTTCAAAACTGGAGATTCTAAACTGAAGCATCCTAATAATTCCTGGATATGCTTTATTGGAATGTCCATGTGTAAATTTTTGTTTGATAATAATTTATTGACAAAGTTTATTGCCTGAGCACTAGCAGTTCCTGTCCTGGAACTGAGTGCTTATTATGCAGATATAAGAGGGATGGACTCCTATCCCAGCCCTCGCTGCCCTTCATGTCCCCATGACATCCTGGACTGCCCCCAGCCTGCCACGCCCAAAGGCCTGAGCCTCCATCTATTATCTCTGCCTCGTGTGTCCTCTCTGCTCACATGCAAGCTCCACTGTCTCATCAGACTTCATTTACAAAACTCACATTCAAAGATACAATTATTAAGAATTTCAAGACAACAACCACAGAGCCTTCTGGGAGAATGTCCCTCTGCGACCACATAGGTCATAGACACGTGAAACCAGCTCTGCCTATGGCTAATTGAAGCAACGCAGGTTCCTTACCGTGGGCAACATCGCTTTGTTTCCGGTAGCCAATCTTCATTGCCAGAAAGTTCACCCATGTGTCTAACCCTGGCTGCAACGAGGCCGTTTTTCTCATCCTTTCTCCAAACATTTGACTGCTCGTTTTTATCGAAGCCTTTCGTTGGTTTGCCTAGTGAGCTCAGCATCACTTCAGCACAGACAGGTGCCTGTTCTCATGTCTGGGGACACTAATTCCTTTTATTCGGGGCTTTTCTTATAGACCATAAGATTTTAAAGTTAGAAAGGGCTCCGTAGTTCACTTAATTCAGTGGATCACCAATCTGGCTCATCATCAGAACGTCCTGCAGGTTTGTAAACATGTTATATTCCCTGTTCCTATCCTGAGGGATTCGGATTCTGGACATCTGGATGGGGCTGAGGCATTTGCATTTTAACGAGCCTGATGGACAGCCTGGTTTGGGGATATCTGAAGATTTTCCTGATTAGGAATTTGTTCAAGGCTCCAGTGTTTTATTTTCTTCTCTGTCTCTGACTCTGGGGCTCAGCTCACTGTTCCTGCAATTTGTCTTACTTTATCTGATTCAGCAGTCCAAGCCCATCTGTTGTATTTCCCCCTTTGTCCACATAGTTGTAAAATGGAAGAGGCCACTCTCTCACCCCTTTTATGTTAAATCCCTTCTGTAGCTCTGTGAAGTGACTCTCAACGTTGGACGGGGTTGCCAAGTCCTTGCTAAACTGGCACCATCAAATAGAGCAGGGTGAGTGTGTGTGGGTGTTAGTTTGTGTGTGCGCTCATGTGTGTGTCTGTGAGTGTATGCATGAGTGGGCTAGCACTGATAATGGTGGAAGAAGTGAATCAGGGTGGACTCTAAATGCTAGGACACTTCAGACTGGAAATACCAAACCTGACGAGGGATTTGATCAAGGCTTACACCTTGTGAACGGTTCAGAAAGGCCAATGTGAATGAATATACCTTTTGAGGCTTCAAAGACGTAGTTTTAATTACTTGTACCATTAAGATAGACCCTATTTCACTTGCAGTAATCTTAATGGCTATAACAATTCCCATCGAATGTCCATTGCTTATCTTCTGGGAACCTGGTTCCATGTCTCCACTTTCTGAGTCTCAGGCTGATGAAGCAACCCACCCCAAGCCCTGCCGTTTGGGAAAGCAGAGGGAAAGATAACTTTGGGGCATCGTGCACAGCAACATAATGTTCTGGCCTGGAAATGACACGTCATTTATGCATCTAACTCATTAGCCAGAACTCGTCACATGGGTGGTAGAAAAGAGACGATGAGATCATACAAACATGAGAGGTGTAAAGCACTCTACAGATTCAGTTGCTTTTCTGAGGTACTTTAAAGAAGGTGCAGCATTACCCAGTCGCCACCGTGTTTCCCCGAAAATAAGACCTACCCTGAAAATAAGCCCCAGTTAAGATTGTCAGCCAGACGGACACATTTAGTATGTTATGACAATGTTCCAGAAGATGACATGACTGTATTTGAATAAATGTAGATTGTTGTACATGAAAGAATAAGACATCCCCTGAAAATATACACTCTAATGCATCTTTTGGAGCAGAAATTAATATAAGGCCCGATCTTATTTTCGGGGAAATACGGTAGTAAGCATACAACCTAAGGTGTGGGAGAGTCCAGAAATAAGTCCTCTCCAAAGGACTAGATATATTTGTAAACAATAGATCCCCACCAGTGAAGGCTGAGTGGAGCCTCTCAGCTGGAGGAGCCTCTTTGGGAGGATCTGGCTGAGATGAAAATGTTTCATGTTGTTCTCTCTCATTGTTTATCAGAGATCCAGGTGGTAAACTGGGCTTTATTCCTGGTTCATTTCATGAGCACTTTTCTAATCCGTATTCTTCCCCTGCCTCTACGTAGATCTTGATGGTGAGGATGGAGTTTGGCGGGTGTGATTATAGGCCTTAGATCCTAGAGGTGGCCGAATGGGAGTTGCTTTTCCAGTTCTCCCACAATTTAATGTTGTCCTAGATCTTTAATCATGTACCCCTTAACTACTTTGCCTCCTGGTCTCAATCCTTGACTTCCTATTATGTGTTTGCTTTGGATAAACAGAATTATGCTGGAGGCCCTCATTTGATCAGGACTTGGGACTCAGGGAGAACTTTGAAGTTATTACAAATGGATGAGAAATTGTGGCTCCTGGCATGGACTTTAGGACAGCCAAGTATGATCAGAATGTTTTATGTTTGAGTTTTGGAAGCTGTGGAAAGTAAAGGATAGACTTAACAACAACAAAACTCTGGACATTGTAGAACTTAAAGGGATTCAACTTTTTGGAAAGCAAGTTGATTTTTCATTGACATATGTTTTAAGAAGGGGTAACAGTGTAAAGAATTCTTGCATTGGAATCAGAGTTCTCCAGAGAAACAGAACCAATAAGCTGTCCACCTGTCTGCCTCTATCTATCTATCTATCTATCTATCTATCTATCTATCTATCTATCTATCTATCTATCTATCTATCTCCTCTTTAATCAATCTTGGGACATCTTGGCTTCCATAATCATGTGTGTCAACTCTCCACATTAGAAGGGGTTGACTCACATGATTATGGAGGCTGAGAAATCTCAAGATCTGCAGTAGGCAAGTTGGAGACCTAGGAGACCCAATGGTGTAAGTTTTAGTTCGAAAACCAGCAGGCTCAAGACCCAAGAAGAGCCAATGTTTTAGGCTGAGCCCAAAGGCTGGGAAAGACCAAATGTTCCAGCTCAAGCAGTGAGGCGGGAGAAGTTCTCTCTTTCTCAGCCTTCTGTACTATTCAGGTCTTCAACTAATAGGATGAGGCTCATGCACCTTAGGGGAGGACAATCTGCTTTCCCGATTCAAATATGAATCGCATCAAGAAACCCCCTCACAGACACACCCAGACTAATGTTTGACCAAATATCAGGGCACCCTGTGGCCCAGTGAACTTGCTACAGGGAACTAACAATCACACCAGCTCTGCTACTTACGAGCTGTGTCAACTTGAGCCAGTTACCTCACATCTTTGTGTTTTGTTTTTCTCCTTTGTAAAGCGGGATCATTAAAGTGTTTACTCCTAGGGCTGTCTGGTGGTCTGAGTGAGAATATATATATCAAACTCATAGCAAAACCTTACTGAATTCTTGGAGTGTCCCTGGCACTGTGTTACTGCCGCTGTCATCATCGTCATCCTCACTCCCAACAGGAAACTGCTGATAAGGGGGTCTCTTCTCATTTAGGGTGAGTTGACAGAGGCAGGGTGAGGAAGTCTGTGGAACAGTCTGGATGTTCTCTGGCATCATTTCATGGTTCAGTTTCTCCCTTTAAATATTAGTCTCTGTTTCAAGGAGCATTTCAGTCTGCATGCTTGTGATTTATTCACCGTTAACACACCGCTCAGTAGATTAGTAGGTGCCCTTTAAACAAATATGGATCTTCTGAGCCTCTTTAAGTAAGCAGATTTCTGCAGGCAGCAAAATGCTTTGCCTAAAGGTGAGTGTTAGCCCAGAGGCTCGTTAATCAAGAGGTTCAAGAGAATTCCAAGTGAAGGGGGAGAAACAAAAGAAGCTTCCCATCTGTATTTTATTCATGGTTAAATAAAGTGGTATTTATATTTAATACTCCTGGCACACTCCATCACCTTTTTTTTTTTTAAATGTCAGGTTTATTGAGGCATAATTTACATAAAACAAAATTCCACTCTTTTAAAGTTTACAATTTGACAGGTGAGACAACTTGACAAATTTTGCAGTAGGATAGCCACCACAACAACAAAAATATAAAACATTTTTATGACCCCCCAAAGTTGCCTGCAGTCAGTCCCCTCTCCACCTTCTGATCCCCTCTAACCACTGACCTGTTTTCTGTCCCCATAGTTTCACCTTTTGTGGGATGTAATATATATGGATTGTGTATAATGGAGGCTTTGCATCTGGCTTCTCCTATTTACCATAATGCTTTTGAGGTTCATCCATGTTGTTGCATATATCAGTAGTTTTGTTAATTGCTGAGTAAATAGTCCACTGCAGCGATACACTACAATTTGTTTATCCATTCACTAGATGAAGGACAGTTCTTTGCAGTTTTCAGCTATTAAAAATAAACTGCTCTGAGCATGCACATGCAGGTTTTTGGGTAGACATAGATTTTTCACTTCTAGTAGCAGGATTTCTGGGTTGTATGGTAAGTATATGTTGAACTTTATAAGAAATTGCCGAATTGTTTTCTACAGTTCTGTGTGATATTGCATTCCCATCAGCAGCACATGAGAGTTCCAGGTGCTCCACTAACAGCACTTGATGTTGTCAGTCCTTTTAATTTTAGCTAAAAGTGAGCGATGTGAACATCTTTTTATGTATTATTGACTATTTGTATACAGTTCTTGAGAACTATCCTGTCAAGTTGTTTGCCTATTTTTATTGCTTTTTTTTCTTTTTCTTTTTTAAATTAAAATTTATTGGGGTGACAGTGGTTAGTAAAGTTACATAGGTTTCAAGTGTACAATTCTGTAATACATCATCTATATATCACATCGTGTGTTCACCACCCAGAGTTAGTTCTCCTTTCATCACCATATATTTGATCCCCTTTACTCTCATAGACCACCCCCCTCCTACCTTACCCTCTGGTAACCACTAAACTATTGTCCGTGTCTATCAGTTTTTGTTTCTTTATTTGCCTTGTTCTTTTGTTGCTTTCAGTTTTATATCCCACACATGACTGCATTCATACGGTTCTCGACTTTTTCTGTCTGACTTATTTCATTTAGCACAGTAATGTCAAGATTCATCCATGTTGTCACAAATGGCACTATTTCATCTTTTCTTATGGCAGAATAGTGTTCCACTATGTATATGTACCACATCTTCTTTATCCAATTATCTATCAACAGATATTTTGGTTGTTTCCATGTCTTGGCCACTGTAAATAAAGCTGTATTGAGCATTGGAGCACATATATCCTTACAGATAAATATTTTTAGATTTTTTGTGTAAATACCCAGGAGAGGGATTCCTGGGTCATATGGTAATTCTATTCTTAATTTTTTGAGGAACCTGCACACTGCCTTCCATAGCATACAGATGGCCAATAGACACATGAAAAAATGCTCAACGTCACTAATCACCAGAGAAATGCAAATAAAAACCACAATGAGATATCACCTCACACCTCTTAGAATGGCTATCATCAACAAGACAAATAATAACAAGTGTTGGAGAGGCTGTGGAGAAAAAGGAACCCTCATACATTGTTGGTGAGAATGCAGATTAGTGCAGCTGTGTTTTTTCTTACACAGTTTAAGAGTTCTTTATATACTCTGCATTTATGTTCTTTTATTTCTGGATAGGTGTTTTTGAAACACTTTCACCCACTGTATTGTTTTTCTTTTAATTTTTATAACAGTCTTTTTAAAAACACAAGTTTTTAATTTTGGTGAAGTCCAATTTATCATGTATTTTTTTTCTTTTATCATTCATGTTTTTTGTGTTCTATCTGGGAAATCTTAAGTAAACCAAGGTAATAAAATTTGTTTTCCTTTTTTCAAGAAATGTTATGTTTTAGCTTTTGTGTTGTCAATGTATATTGGTGTGAGAAAATTGTTGGGAATCTTTCTTTCTGTGTGCCTATTGATATCCAACTGTTTCAGTACCATTTGTTGAAACGACTCTCCTTTACTGAATTACCATGGAATATTTGTTGAAAATCGATTGGACTCTCTTTGTTTTATTCATTTATATGTTAATTCTATGCCATCAACACACTTTTGATTTCTACGGCTCTACAGTCAGTCTTGAAATCTGTTAATGTGTGTCCTCCAGCTTTATTACTCTTTTAAAAAATTGGTTTGGCTATTCTAACTCCTTTTGCACTTTCATATAAATTTTGGAGTTAGCTTGCAAATTTCTACACAAAATCCTACTGATATTTTGATTGGCATAACATTTAATCTATAGGTTAATTTTTTGAGAAACGACATCTAAACAACATTGATCTTCTAATCCATGTACTTAAGTCTTCTTTAATTTGTCTTAATGAAGTTTATAGATATTGTAAATATTTTGTTAGATTTATTGCTAAATACCTTTTTTTTGATGCATTGTTATGGTATTTAAAATTTTCAATTTCCAATTGTTTGTCATTAATATATAGAAATAAACTTGACTTTATTTTGCCATTCTTCCTCTATAAACTTATATATGTATTTGCTTTTAAAATGAGTTTTTCAGGGTGTAGTTAGATCTTATTTTTATCCAGTTTGACAATCTCTCCCTTATAATTGGACTGTTTAGACTGTTCATATTTAATGTGATTATCGATATGATCAGGTTTAAATCTACCATCTTGCCGTTTGTTTTCTCTTTGTCTCATCTGCTATTTCTCTTATTTTCATATATATGTTAATCTTTGCTTACTATCCTCTGGGGTGTAGGGCTTTTATAGCTTGTTGGATAAGGAGAAATGGCTTTGATATCAGTTAGCTTATGTTTGAATCCTGGCTCTGCTAGCTGTGAACTTGGGAAAATTACTGAGCAACTTTGTCTCAATTTTCTGATCTGCACAATGTGGGTAGTATCAGCACCCTCTCCACTCATAGGATTCCATGAGGATGGAAAGATAATGCATGTTAATTGTGTAACATAGTGCTGAGCTCATTGTAAGTGCTCAATGTATAGAAGCTATTTTCAACCTTAAATTATATCATAAACATGATTCCACATTTCTCTGTATTCTGTATAGCCATCATTTTTCTGGCTGGATAATAGTCTATAATGTATATAAAAACCACTATGACTAACTCACTTCCATTTGGTTTGACAGGTTACTTCTGATTTTGGGCTATTCCAGAAAATATTATAATTAATGTCATTTTTCATATAATATACTTTCTGTTTCAGCTTACTGATTTCCTTTAGAAAAATCCTGGGAATGGTGTTTCTGGGTAAAGGCTATGAACTTGACATGATTCTTATTACATAGCCAAGCATATCTTTTGAAGTCACAGTAGAGCCAGAAAAAGATGTTTTCTTCCACCTCTGAGTTTGGGAAAGAACCAGAAGATTTTCCTTGCTAATGTCTATCCCCTTGAAAGAGTCACTGTCATTTTGTTTGTTCCTCTGTGGAGTGACCAGTCTCGGCTTTTCCTACTCATCCTGATGACCCATCACTCACACCTGCACCCATTTCAGTGGTTCTGGAAAATTGCAATGTTCATTTTCATGTCGGGTGCCTCTGCTTGGAGCCCCTCAAGAGGAAAAGCAGCCTTCTCTTGATTGTGGGGTGTCTGTCCTACGGCTCTCTCCTTGACTCAGCTGGAAGCGCACATTCTCTGGTAGGGGTCAGTCCTGAGCTGCTTAGAAGTTTTCAAGCTGGAGAGAGAAGCAGGCTCTGGTGTCCCCGCCTAAGAGATCTCATTTCTTAAGCAAACATTGTTGCTTGATGGTAAAAAGTAGGAAAAACGGATCTCCTTTTCCCACAGTGCTAGCTCCCCATGGCTTGCACCCATCACAAGACCTGTTCGTTTCTTTTTCGGTCTTCTCTCAGGAACTCTCCTTCAGTCTCATCCTGTCTCACCATAGTCTAGATTAAAGAGCACACACACATACTAGACACATAAACATGGTTTCAAATTAGGCCAAGGAGTCCAGTTCTGAGGGAAAATTCTGCAGATATATCCAGCTTGGACAGGAAAGTTGTCAAGACTAATAAGGAAGTCAGATGTTTGGCAGGAGGTCACGGTGAGCTAGACTAAATTCTGACCCTACGGCGTTGCTTTCTGCTCCCTCAGGGGGTGTTTTGGGCATTGATGGTACAATGGCAATACTGAGACAATTCATTTGATGTATGACTCAACAATTCTAAGTTGAGAATGCTTAGGGTGGGCGATATTTAGATTTGGAGACACTGTGAGTTCAGTCCTACGTTGTTTAATGTACATCCATCCATGAATTTGAGTGTCCCGGGTCAGCTCTCAGCTGCCTTGTTGCCTAGTCTGGAGAGCCACAGTGGCTTGCGGCAAAGGCTTCAACCTGCATCCTCTCAAATCTAGCGCCCTTAGCTCAACCAACCCTTCCTGAGAGAAGTCTTTTCACTTCAACCCCTGTTGATTTTTAAGGTCCTTTATCCCCACCCATCACCAGCTTGGGTTAAGAATCAGCTTCCCACCTCTGTCACTTCTCAGATTCCTCTTTGTTCTCAGGGTAATTTAAAGTGTTCCATCCATTTTCTATTAGGAGCACCTGTCACACAGCTGCTTTTGCATATCGGTTCCTTCCAATGCTAATTCCCTGTGTGTATTTCCTTAAAGCACCAAGTGGTGTGGGTGTGGAAGAGGATGTAGAGATGAAGGAAGGAGGACATGAAGGAGGTGAATTTATTGGATTTGAATCCGCCCCAGCAAAGTGAGTGATGGGGAGGGAGGTCCTTATTACAGAGAAAGTGATATACTTGAGTAATCCTCTCTGAATTAAAAATGAACATCCTATGAAGAGAAATCCCAAGTCATTAGCAGTCTGTAAAGTCACTTTGCTTCACCCATCTTAATGATTTCTCTTCTGCTCATGCCAAAGTCGTTACGTAGGAGTCTGATTAGAGGGAAGCCACATCTGCATGTGTCCGCCTCTAAGGGGCCGGGAACCTCTCCAGTGAATTTTTTTCTTCAGTTATAAAAAGAAGGTGGAATCACAAGTTAGAATGGCTATACATAAGCCCCCCGGGGTGGGAGGCAGTGACACCAGGGACCTTGTATTTTTTGTCCACAATGGCACTTGGGATTTTTCCATCCAGGTTGTGGGAGGCTTGTGTTCAGAAGGTGAGTGGTGATAAAATAATTTCTAAGAGAGGACCCAGGAGTAACTTGTCGATTTAAATATCAACAGAACTTACTGAACACCCAGAATGGAAAAGAGGGACAAAGAAGCTTTCCCAGGCCACACACATGCTTCTCGGCTTTCTTCCATTCATCTTCCCATCCCCTCTTGTTATTTCCCTGGGAAGAAAGTTTTTAGGAAATGTAGTGTTACCTAATCCACGGGCAGACTGAATACATCCAAGACAGAGACATCCTAATGAGAAATCCATATTTTGTTTTATGTTTCTATCTCTATCTCATCTATCTATCTATCTATCTATCTATCTATCTATCTATCTATCTATCTATCAATCATCCATCTATATCTAAACATATATGACACAGTTTTTAAAACAAAATGCACATATACATGATATAGATAGGTCTTAAAATGAAACAACATGCACAGAAATACCTATCTATATCTACATACATATGTATAATAGAATGACATGGGGGATGGCAACGGGGCCTCAGGAGGTTGTGACCTTGTCTACTTTTATGAAACCCAAACCCCGGGATATATACTGCCACCACCTACAGCCTTCTTTTCCCTGGAATTAATGAGTAAGGAGGAGAAAACTAGTCTTTCTGGGAATGTTTGTTCTTTTCCAGATGTACTATTAGGTTGGTGCAAAAGTAATTGTGGTTTTTGCAATTATTTTTAACCTTTTAAACCGCAATTACGTTTGTACCAACCTAACAGAAGGATGAGGGTGGTGTGAAAAGCACTTTAGGATTTCCCAGTCACGCACAGTGTGGAGACCTGTAGCTTGTCTTTGCTGTGACATCGATTGGGTCCAGCTGGGTGCCAGTGTGACAGTAAGCATGGCAAGTTTGGAATCCCTCTGCATGGTTTGATGATATTTGTATTCCCAGGCAATTGACTAATTTTTAACAGTTCCAGAAATGAATTCATTTTTGGGTCTTCAAGAAAATGTACAGGCTGTGAACTTTGGAGCCAGGGAATCATAGGTTAAACTCTTGCACTTCTCAGCTGTGTGATCTTGAAAGTTACTTCATGTCTCTGGGCTTTAGCATCCTTGTCTGTAAAACGGGGCATAACGTGGACCACTTCGTGGAGGAGATGCTCATGAAATATTTGTTCCTTCCTTCTCTCTTTCCTTTCTTCCTTCCTCACTCTGAATTCCTTCTTCCTTTTTCTTTCTCCATCCTTCCCTCAGATTCTACTACTTTCCCACACTGAATATACATGTGTTTTTTTGAACAGATTGAAAAGCTGGATTGGGGAAGAAGCACGGACAGAGCTCGTGATGAGGCTGGCTGGGAGGGCACTCTGGGCAGGGCCTGTCCTCGGTGGGAAGAAGTAGAGCAGGATTTGGGGCCCTACAGCCTCTCAAGGGCAGAAGGCCTGCCTGTGCACCCCCCTTCTTGTTAATGGAGAAACAGGCACCTCCCAGAGGATGTTACATACGTGGTATGGGTCACAACTGGATGTTCCGGATGACTGTTCCTGTCGGTGCTTGCCGTGAGTGCTGAGCGGGTGGCCTCCAGGAGCAGGATGGGGTGGTGTGGAGCCCATGGAGGACCCAGCAGGCTCATGTTTAAGGAGACCCCTCCACCCCAGGGTGCTTGGGAGAGTTTGCATGGGGACAAGGTCTGTTTTGATTGGGTGGGACTCGTCCTGCTCCTTTTCTAAGACTTCAGTTCTGATTTGCTTCTTGCCTTTGCTCAGCCTTGCTTCAAAGCCGGAAAATGCACAGGAAATGTGGATCATATTGGAAGCACTTGAGTGTTATCCCAATCATTCTTTGCCAGGGCTAATAAGGATAGCTTTGTAAAATATGCTTGAAGGGAAATGAATGCGTGTGCTGTCTAAATTAATTTGTTACGAAAACAAAGTCACTTCATTCTCCAGATTCCTTCAAATGATCTTTCCTCTGGTTTACTGGCCCTCGTCCTTCATGACCCATCTCTTTTCTGGGAACTTTTTCCTGGCTGACAATCCCAGCCCTGCTCTGAATGAGGAAAAGGGAGGCAGTGCCCAGATCACTTCGGAGGAGCCAATGGGACGTTCCACCCAGTGCGTGAGTTTCAGGAGTGCATGCCAAGGTCCTCAAAAGAGACTTGGTTTCTTAAGACGTCTGTTTGAAAATAATTTTCTTGTCATAATGTGGGTCCCAAAGCAGTTATGCATATGAAAAATTTATATTATTCATGTGATCTACTCACTATATAGTTCAAATTTAGCTTGATGGCTTTTGAAAATGAGTCATTTAATGTCAGCTATGTCCCCAGATCCTTCTGAATTCGTCTCCCACCACCTCTCCACCCTTACGGGAGCCTGAGTCAGGCTGACATGCAATAGATCTGTCTTGGACGCAATTAGGGCCCTGATTTTTGGGTTTGCTAGTCCTGCCCTTGCACCTGGCTTCTTGGGAAATGACTTGTGTCAGAGTATTGTGGGTTTTGTGGGTCACTCTTTCTTCTCCCCTTCTCATTCACTTTTAAATTATTTGACTTATTCTGCCATCATTTATCAATTGCTTGCTATGTCCCAATCACTGTGCTCAGCCCCAGAGGAAGGAGGGATCTGAAACTGAATATGGATGTTGGTTTTATCCGGGGCCTTGCAGCTCAATCAGAGGGATAAGCCATGTTACAGGAAATAATACAAGGCAAATAATAACAGGCGGCATTTAGTGAGCTCTCGTCACTTGTGAGACTCTGGATTATTGATTTGCATGTTATTGCCTTCCATTTTCATTACACCTAAAGCATGTATTTCCCCGGGAGGAAGGTGGGGTGAGGGGAAGTGAATAGCCTGCTCCAGGTCCTAATGCCAAAGCTAGGATTTGAACTCAGATCCATCTGACTCCAAACCTTGAGGTAAAAGGTGATAAATGCCATAATAGTGACAATCCTTTCACTTCTCAGTTTCTCATCCATAAAACCGGGTCACCACCCTGATGTCCTCCCCACAGGGCTGTTGAGAAGATAAAAGTTCACGTGAGAGAAGGCGTTCACATGTTGCGGAAGCCGCATGAGAACCAGGTGGTTTATATTTGTTTCCTGGTAGGACTGTGGTTAGAGTCCAGGAAGAAAAGAGGAAGAAATGTTGTTTGTTCTTTCCTCTCCTAAGACACAGGAACCCTGCTCCTGGCACTGGGAGAAGCCCACGTGCCCAGAGGCAGCTCCTGCCTCCTGCAGGCCACTGTGTCCACACACGTGGTCTCACTGTCCAGTTAGGCCCTGAGTTGTCATCCTCTGGGGGAGAAACAAGGAGAAGGTCTCTGTGCTCTGTTCACCATGTTTCCCTCCAGGGGCTCTGTGGCTGCGTCTCTGCCAGGTCCATCCCCCAGTACTCACCTGCTTACCACCCATATGCACTCCTTCTGCAGCTGCCTTTGAGAAAAGGTGTCAGCATCTTTGGATTACCATAACCAACAATGTGTCACTGTAAGTGGTGCCATGGGCCCATGGGTGGGGCTTCCCATTTGGGGTGTAGAACAGCATGAGCTCAGCAACAGCAACTTCAAGACCGATACCAATGCCAGGGCTAGCAAGAGCAATGTGCTTTTCGGACACTTTGAATCTGCTAAACTTTGCTAAGCAGGGTTGTCTTTATTGAGATCTAACTGACATGTAACACTGTATAAGTTGAAGGTATACAATATGTTGACTTGATACACTTGCAATACGATTACCACTGTAGCTAACGCCTCCATCACTTCACATAATGGTCATTTCTTTTTTGTGGTGAAAATATTTTAAAGTCTACTCTCTTAGCAACTTTAGGATATTGTAATATAGTATTGTTAACTCTAATCATACTGCTATGTACTAGGTCCTCTGTCTTTGGACCTAGACTACCAGGGCCCTTTTCTTGGGCCCCGAACTTTGGAGGGCACTGCTGAGATGAGGTGTCTGTGACCCATACGATGTGCCCATCTATAGCTTTCATCCCCTCTAGTACCAGGAAACCTAGAATTCCCTGACCAAAGGACTCTCTTGGCAGGCCTCTATTCCTGAATCCACATTCCTGAGGTCAGACCATGCTGCCCGTGTGCACAATAGGTGGCCATTGTGGGGGGCGGAGGCACTGCTTTCAGAGGACGTGGACAAAGCTTGGAAAGTGGCCTGGGATGTCCACACGTGACAGTGCAAGATTCTGGTGGTATAGAATGGACCCTGGGTGGGAAGTGAAGGGGAGTGGGCTGCAGGCGAGGGGGTCTCTGCTTGTACTCTCGCCCCAGGCCCCCCCAATGTTAGGGGTGAACCTGGCTGGGCACTGTCGCTGCGTTATTCCCTTCAAACCTCACAGCAAGCCCATGTGATATGCACTTTATCATCTTGCAGACAGAGAAGCTGAGGCTTAGAAAGATTAAGTGCCCTGTTCAGTGTCACAGAACTGGTTTTCTAACCCAAAAGCCCTTCCGCAACTCAGATTATAAACCACCACCTGACATCCGTGAGTGCTGGCATCACTTTAGGAGCTCATTAAAATGCAGATTCCTGGGCTTCGCCCCACACCAGTGCATCAGGAGCTTTAAAGGTGGGGCCAGGAAATCTGTTTTTAACAAGCTCCCCATGTGACTGTATGCTCACTAGCAGCGATCATGTCCAGACCTGCCCTGTCCTAGTTATACGACCGTGGTTGAGAAAATTGACCTTGTTCAGCCTCAGATACTTCACCTGTCAATAGGGATAACAACACCTGCTCTCGCAAGGACTGCAGTGAAAATAGATTGTGCACGTTCTGCATCTGGCGTGGGATAGGTGCTTAGTCAGGGTGAGTTGAGCATCTCTTCCTTCGGATCTTTCTGCTCACTTGGCGTCTCACCTTCCTTCTAGGCCATACCACACTCCCATTTTTCCAGGGCCAAATTTTCAGGCATATCTGCTAAATTCATTTATTTCTGAGCTCTTGCCTGCTAAGAGTTTACAGTTTAGTAATCTCTTCTTTGGCTATTGGCAGAGGAAAGGGGACCCTTGGAGATGAAAGACAGTCAGCATCCAGGGGTCTGTTTCCCTGACATGGAATTCTGGGCTATGTCAGGGACAGGGAGAAAGTCACAGCTTTTTATCAAATGAGTTACCACGTATGTAGGAAGGTGCTAACTGTCACCCTTCCTGGTGGCTTCTGTGACCCTGGCAGAACACCTTTCATTAGGGACTCGCACCTGCATTCTTAAGCCTCTGCTCTAGCTTAGACTCTCTTTTTGTTTTCCCTTGCCTTGATTTTTCTCCATTGAAAAGTGGGGCGGGGGGGGGAGGGGAGAAAAAAGGGCATCTCCCTTCAGATGGGCTGTGCTCACAGTTACTATGAACAGAACCCGCCTTTGTAGGTCTGCAGAGGAAGTGTTAGAGTCTGACAAATGTCAGGAGAAATTGATCATGGAGAAAGTAAGATGCCAGGGAATCAATTGCTCTCCCTCCTGCAGAGACGCAGAGACAGACAAGCTGTCAGGAAGGGCACGCACAGCTTGTACTGTGGCACTGGGTTTGCGGGGAGGACGGAGCTACACCCATAAATCTTTGTTTACTCAACATCCTCAGCACATGCAGTGTGGCTCCAGGTGTCGTGAACAGTGTGGATGTGGCCTCTGGCCCCAGGAGTCCTGGCTCACTGTCATGCAGGGTGGCATGTGGGGTCTCTGGTCCGGCTCCCCACGTAAGAACGCAGGACATGGTGAGGCCAAAAAGGGACACCCGCGGAGCCATGGATAGGGGAGTTATACCACTATATTCTTGCTGGCGGCTGGGGTGGAGACACAGGAAGCAGGAGCCATACGATCCACAATCTGCCGTGCTAACTGCAATCTGCCTCTCTGTAATCTGCAATCCACACTCCGCCCTGCTAGCTTAGCTACAGCAGTTATGTCAGTGGCTAATGGTTAACCGGGAACAGCTGATGGCCAACTAGTCACAGCCAATGGCCATCTACTACCCGAGCCAGCACCTTTCCACGTGAGGCTGAGAGCCTGGGAACTGCTCTCCGGGACTCTGTCCCCACACTCACCAAGAAGGCATGGCAGAGAACTCAGGAAAGCCTCAGCCACGCCAGTTTTGGTGGGGGTGGGTCTGCTGCCAGGGTGCAGGAGACCCACAAGGTTGAGTTCACCCTCTTGGGCTCAGGGTGGCTTCCTTCAGGAACGGAACCTGACTGGCCGTGACGATGGATGGGGTGTTTCTATTATGTGAAGCACAGTCACATCTTCATCTCACAGAGTGAAGTCAAACAGATGTTGCAATAAAACTCTGACTATTCTTAACACTGGGGAGGGCTCGTTCTGGTGTCTGGCACGCGAGGCAGCTGCCATAGTAACACTGTTAATAGTATTGTTGTTTGCCATCCTTTCTGGTGAGAAGCTCTTGAAAATCATCAGATACAATGCTTCCAGGTGGGGCAGTCATGGTACAGGTCTTGCCAAGAATAAACTGCGATGGCTCCCTCACTTGGAAATCCTTTGGGAACTCTCAAATGCCACTGTGGTCCCCTCCCCTGGAAATCACTGCTTTACATATGGACTTGGAGAGAGCCTCTGTCGCTGGGCCCCTGCTGACCTGTCCCAGTTCATCGTGGTGGCGCCCTCATACCCGATGTTTCCGCCACGTTTCTGCCTGGGCATGCCATGCTCGCTCATGCGTTTGCCCGTGAGGCTCCTTCCGGCCCCGAGAGCGGTGCTTCCACACGCAGCGCTCTAGCCTGTTGGATACCAGCGCATCCACGGGCTCTTCAAGCCTCGGCTCTTACCCTGCTTGTCTGCACAGTCTCCCAGGGAAGACTGAGAAGCGTCTCCTCCTCCTTCAGTGCTCCCAGCCCACCTGGGTACACAGACTTTCCTCACGGCAATCTCCTGGGGCCTCCACCATGGTTAGCGCATCAATTTTCCCACCAGACTCTAAACTCCTCTTAGGGTGGGGGCTGGGCCTGGGCCCCACTGTTCTGTCACTGCCCCAGCATAGGCCTGGCCTGTGTTCTGCACGTTTGTTGAGTGACTGGAGGATGGTGCGGGGGCAGAAAGAGCACCAGACTGAGAATCAAGGGACGTGAACTCTAGAGCAGACGTGAGGGGGCCAAATCGCTGTGTGACCTTGGCCCAAACAGCCCCACGGGGGTGAGATAACATGCACAGAGGCCAAGGTCCCCAGAGCGTTGTCTTCATTTCCCGGTAAGCCTGTGACATCATGGAGAACAGCTAGGGGACATGCTTTTCATCATGAATGGAAATATGCAAAAGTTGGCCTCATTCCAAATACGAAGTCAACGTAAATCGAATGCACAGTTCTGGAAAAGACACGTAAGGCCTGGAATTTGGTCGTGGCTTCCTCTTGTTAGCTGTGTGACTTTGAGAAACGCCTCTCAGACTCAGTTTCCTCCAACGCTCTTGTCTATTTCTTGTCAAACGTAATTGTCCAAACTTCTTGCCCTGCTCACCTCATGGGGAGGCTGTGAGGCTCGCGTGAGGTGATGCTTTATGGGAAAGCACCTGGGAAGCTACAGGTGCTGTAGAAACAGGTGGGCCAAGCCGTGGATGCTGCCGAGGCTGCGCCCAGATCTTTCTGGAACCGGTGGCTGTGAGGGTTGGCCATGAGGGTGTGCAGCTGTGCCCTTTCTGAGACTTGTCCTCAGAGGGACGGGTGCGACCTCACAGAGAGCTGACCACCCTCCTGGCCTCCCCCAGCCCACAGGTGTGGCCTATGACGTGAGGGTACAAGAGAAAGGCCGGCCTCCTCGCTTCAGGAGGGGCCAGTCTGTGGTACAGGCAGTCCCCGGCATCCCCTCCCGAGTCCCTGTGAAACCCAAACAGGCCCCTTAGAGTGAGTTGCCACCCTAACCATTTTGTTAAGAGTCCAGAGAAGATCATTTAATCTCCATATGCCAAATATCAAAGTCACCAAAAGAACTAGAATGATGAATATGTCTAGCTTTCAAATGCTGCTCCTCAGAGCCTGATGGTGCTTGTGTGCAAAAGAGGGAGCCTAGAGGGTGGTGTGGGGCTCCCTGCACAGATACAACCTCTACCTTCTGGTGATGAGGAAGGTAGGTGTGGCCCAGAGAGGTGGAGTGATTTGCTCAAGGTCGTATGGGTAGTCAGAAGTAGAGCTCAGCTTCCCTTAATCCGAGATTAATGCCTTTTCCATTGTACTTCTAGACCAGCCAGAGCCCAGTGGGGAAACACAATTCCTCCTGGATGGTTTGGTGACAGGAAGACTTACAGAGGAACGGACAGGGTTATGAGGGCCAACAGGGGATTTTGAAGCACCCTGAGAAAAGCAAAAGCAGGAAGCTTCCATCATCCCTAGGCTTGGACAGTCAAGGGGAGAGAAGGGTGCTATTGGAACCCAATGAGAGCTGGGTTTGGAAAAGTGGGGGGAGGAAGCCCCTGCCAGCAATGTGGCCCAAAGCAGGCAGGGGGTAGTGGAAGGAGACCCCGACCCCTCCTCCTGCCCTCTCATCTTCCGGTGGTACCTCCACCGGGTGAGCCCACTGGAAGGCAGGCAGCAACTTCACCCTGAAGATGCAGGTCCTCTGGGCAGAGAAGGGTGGAGAATGGAGCTGATGAGACAGACAGAGAACAACTAGCACAACCTAACTACGCAGTCACTCCATCCACCCAGGGTAGTAGATAGTGACAGGGCAAAACCTCAGCATATTTTGAAGCAGGCGTCCTGGCCTGTAGTGTAGTTGATGGTGAATTTAGCTCTTACGAACATGCTATGTATTCCCTCAGCCTCAGAGCCATCTACTGTACTGAAGGGGCTTGTCCTTCTGAGGGACCAGGGAAGAAAATGTTCCCCTGGTGGAGGGTGAGCGGATGAATGACAGGACAGAAGATTCCCTGGGGCAACTCTATGAGAAATGCACCGGGTTCCACATCAGCCTCTGCAGAGCTGGCATGAGTGATTCATGGGTGTGTATCTGATGGATTTGGACAAATCTTGAAACTGGCTAACAAAGCCATACTCCGTTATGACAGGCAGAGTGTCCCAAATTCTAATTTGTGGATTCTGAGGGTCAGCATTTACATGCTGTCTCTGTGAAGAATTTTATTCAAAGCTGGGCTATTTATTGTGGTTTTGCATGTCCTAAAGAGAAAAGCTTGCTTCTGCAGAAATCATTTTATGATGTATAAAACTCAGTGTTTTCTTATAAATTCTTGCCCCTGAGGAGCAGAGTTTTTCCTTGGCAGGAGTTCTTCAGGGAATGCCCAGGGGACCAAGCAACACTCCGGTTATTTTTAAGTCAAACATATTCACACTGATTTCAAAGTCAGTATTATGCTCTGGTTGGCTCAATAAGCATGATTCCGCATAAGCAATTGTTGAATGGGAGGCTGTGTTGCAAGGTAAAATAGAGAATATTTACTCTTCTCCTCTCCCCAGAACCCAATATGACAAAAAGAAAGTGATGCACATTAAAAATAAGATTTTCTGTTTCATATGGTCAGGCCCGGAACATCTGCCACCACAGACGGTTGGCTGCTTGCCTTTCCATGCTCATCCAGGCCAACTTCCTCTGGTGAGGGTCTCCTTGGATGTCGCTGGCAGTGCTTTATTTTTTGATTGTGTAAGGAGTCCTGTCCAAGGCCTTGGCTCTGTGCTCTTCTACGAAGGCTTCAGAAAGCTTGGTTAACTTCTAGGTTTCCCAGCTTATCTGGGTTGTGGGTACAAAAATCAGTCCAGAAGGAACTGATCTCTGACTTTTCCTGATCAGCATTAGTAAAACCCGTTAGAGAAGCTGAGACATAGGAGTCAAACTCCTATGAGTGTGTGGACATACTCAGAACACCTCTACCTTTTAGCATTTGGCGCAGGAAGACCGCTTATCAGCGACTTCCTTGTCATTCCTGTTATATTCAACAAATATTTCCTGAGAAACTATTATGTATCAAGCAATGAGTTAGGCACCGGGGCTATGGCTATAAAAGAGGAGAAACAAAATACTGTCCTCAAAGAGCATAGAAGTGTAGCTGTTAACTTAAATATAGTGCAGTGTTTGGTTCCATCCGTTTGCCTGTCCGTCGATTCTTGTGTTTGTTTCATATTGTCTTGCATCACCACCTAGTTCGATGTTTCTAGAAGGGCTCTGGAGAAACACAAAGCCCCACGTCATTATCCGTAATTTAGCTAACAGGTCAGGCACGTCTCGGGCCTCTGCGGCCCTGCGGGTGTGGGAACCGTGATGCCGGAGACCCTGATGGTAAAACTGGAAGGGCCAGAGTGTAAGGCTTCTCATATGATGGGAAAGATGTAGAATGTCCACTAGAGCATGTTCTGTGGCTCATGGTTCTTCTCTGATACCTCTTGGTATTTACACTTTACAATCTTTCTCATTGATACATACATTCGTTCAATAAATGTTGATTAAACACCTGCCATGTGCTAAGTACTAGGGGTAGAGATGGATAAGATGTGATGTGTGCCTTCAGTTAATCTTGAGCTGGAGGTTAAGAGTTGTCCTCTTCTTACTCCCCAACCCAACCTGTTTGATGGTTTGACAAGGAGTGCTAATTTTGTCCTCATGATTCTTTCCAGAAAATTGGGCCAGGTTTTCCACATGCCCCCAGAGGTGTCAATGACCCAGGATTCCAGCAGATGCACATTTGAGCTCCCTTTGTGATAGGGTTTTTGGCAGTCACATGTCTGTGTAGACTTGGGTTGGGTGTGGATATCCAAGACAGTGTAGCATAGGGTTTTTAAGCTGGTATTCTGGAACCAAGAACACCGAAGCCAAAGCCCAGCTTATTGCTTACTAGTTGGATGATCTCAGACAAAATTTCTTATTTACCCCTTTGTGCCTCCATTTCCTCATATATACAATGGGGACCATTATTCTAGTCCCTAAATCATAGGTAGATGGGTTTTGTATGAAACTGTGGTGGTGGGTGTGTGGCCATGCATTTATCAAAATGCATAGAACTACAAACTACAAAGAATAGATTTTATTGTATGTAAATAACAAAAATCCACCAGGATGTGTATGTGTGTGTGGGGGTGGGGGTGGGCGAGGGGCGGGGCCGGGGAAGGGAGTTGGAATGCAATGAATCTCGCTGTATTTAGAAGGAATCAAATAATCACACTGAGGGGTATGGGGAAGAAAGGAGCTGACAGAAATAACCTGGGAAAAACAGTGTGTACTTATAATATCTGGTAAAAAGACAAAAAGAACTGCATGCAAACACAATACTCTAATTAGTAAATTTGTTTCTCACAAGGGGATGGGTTAGCAATTCTGATGCTACTTGAATTTATCTTGCTCATGACTAATGTTTTTTCAATGTGAGGAATCTCTCTTTAACCCTGGAAAATTCCTGACTATCCTGTCTGGATACAGTCTTTCCTCCATTATCTATGTTCCTTACTTTTTGCTTTCTTTTATACTCCTTGACTTCTCTTTCATATTCCCCACGGAGTAGCTGTCTATGTGGCATTCTAAGTTTTACAGAATAAATGTCCCTTCACTAGCTCCCTCTTCGGTTGAATCTGTCTATAGTTTGGCCAGTCATTTATGGGTAAGCCTCTGTCTGCCACTCCAGCACTCTCTCCCACCATCCTCTTGCTCGCAGGCTCTCTTCAGCTTCTTCAAAGAAATCATGTTTTCTGCCCTTCAGACCTTTGCACATGCTGTTCCCATTGCCTGGAGAATCCCTCTCCCCCAGCCTCCTTTTTCGGGCTGACTTCTGCTCACTCCTTATTTTTGTAGACCTCATGCTAAGATGCTCGGGAACTTGCCTCAGGGCTAGATAATAGCACTTCCTGTTGCATTTGTTCCGTGTCCCTGTGACTTCACTTAGGTAACACTCCTTTGATATTCATTGACATTTTTTTTTTGGTTTTCTTTTCCATTTGGTGGGGAACTCTTGAGGGGGTGCACCACATTTATGTCATATTCCCAGGACCAGCTCAGTGACTGGCACATAGTGGGTGCCCAGTACATATTTGTTGACTGAAGAGGTGACTTGGCAGTTCTGATAATCATCTGCTCAAAATGGAGTCTCTCCTTTGCATGGCTTTAGTGCTACTGTTTCCTTAGCTGCCTTTTTCTTTCTTCACCCTCTTTTCTCCCTTCTTTTCTCCTTCCCGACTTCCTTCTCAAGCATGGCAGAGATGGAGAGCCCTGCGTGACTTGGGAGTGTCCTTACTTCCCACCTCATCAAGCTTTCTTAGTTTCAACTTTCTTCTGCACATACTTGGATGTAGGAGGAAAGAAACAGATCCAGTCTCAGGATCTGAGTCCTTTGGTCCCCTGGGAACACTGTGCTCCCAGATGGCTTATGTTCTCCTCTTTTCTTGTCCTGGGAGCTGGAATACTTCTGGCAAATGTTCCTGCCACTGAGCTCTGCTAAGTGATCAAGCCCCAGTATGTGCAGGAAACATGGCTTGCTTTTGATTTCCACGTGGCTCCTTCTGAGTCCATCTCATTCTAGTCTTCAAAGGAGGATGGCATCACTGAAGCAGGGCTGGGATCAATCAACAGAGAGGGTCCCACTGAGGGAGTCATGTGCATTGGCATGACGTTCTCACCTGTCTCACCTCCCTTGAGCTGATGTCCTAATCTTTCCCACCCCGGTAGCCCGGGCTGGGGGCTGGGGTTGTTGGCTTGGTCCTACTCACCAACACTCAGCTCGCTTGCCAAACAGGGAAGTTGGCTGGTTTATTTGTCTGTAAGGAGATTGAATCCACATGAACGTCTAACTTGGACTCCACTTTCACCGCAGTGGATCACTGAGCGGGGCCAGCACGGGCCTGTGCAGGGATTCGACTGACTTTCGTTCTCCACGTCTAACTGTTCCTTTGGTTCTAGTGTAGCTGCTGAGCACCATAAAACCCCCATAAAGATGCTTGTTAGAAAAACATCCAGGAAATATTGCTCATTCACTTGCAGGAGCAGAGACCTATTGAGCAGCACCAAGTAGTGTTGATTAGCCGAGAATGGGAACAAATATGACTAGAAACCGCCCTGGGGAGAGGCAGGAACAACGTTCCCAGGTGCAGCAGGAGAAGCAGGCAGCAGAGTCATGGCGGAACGTTTTCTCCCAGTGACCCATTCCCCACTTGGCTGTTTGGGTCTGCTCCCCTCTTGGCTCAGTTTGGGTTCCCCTAAAAATAGACCCCGAGGTGAGGATTAGAGACAAGCCGTTCACTGGGGAGGTGCTATCAGGACTCACCATGAAGGAGTTGGGGAAGGGAGCCAGGGAATGCAGGGACAAGCAAAGGGCAAGCTAATGCGTGGGAGCCGCGGTGGGCTGCTGGGGCTCAGTCCTGCTGGAGACGCTGAGAAATTGTGCGGAACACACCTCACAGTTGGTCTTACCCCTCACCTTGAGGGGAGAAAGAATGGGGGAGTTTATCGTGAACTACTGTCCTCCATTGGTTGAGAACTGCACCTGGGATGCTAACTCTCTGGCACTTGCAGTTTCCCAGAGCATAGCTGAGCAAGGTTCCAAGGCAGAGCATGTCCGTGGGCAGAGACACAGGAAGCCAGCAGCTGTGGGAACCGTCGGCAGGTGGCCCTGGGCAGGGCCGTGGGCATGGCCAGGCTGCTCTGCCTCTAGGACCAAAAAGGGCTTTGGCTTCCAGTTAGCTGCAAACCCAAACCTCCTCATCCACAAATAGAATCTGATGAGTTCCCAGTGGGAATATGATCATGAGACATCTTTATACTGTGGAAACCACCTTTCAGGGGCATTTCCAGTTTCTTCCGGGAGGAATGGTATGGACTGTGGTGGAAAGACACAGTGTTTTGCTGTGCTTGGCATCACACAGCATGGCGACTAAAATCCCAGCTCCCCTGTTGAAGGCTCCATGCCCAGCCTGGTCAGGCCTGATGTTTTCAGTGGCCACTCTCTACCAACCCCCTTGGTACTTACCACCTATAGTGTCACTGGGCATTTATTATTATTACTTTTCTTTTCATGTACATACCTGATTTTCCCAACAAGGAGGCAAGACTCTGAAGAGCCAGGATCATAACTTATGCAACTCTACTCTAGAAACTGACTCTCTGAGCTCTTGGCAGTGTGATTCCCACGGAGTCACAGCCCAAGGAACAGCACTATATACTCCCAGGGAAGCCAGTGTGTGACCCACGGGGCTACTGGGCAATATGTTTTCCTCCACACAGCTCCTGTGTGGTGATGAGGGCAGGAGGGACGGGGCGTGTGTTCAATTGGGAGAGGCTGACATCAGTTACCTTGCTCACCGCTGGGGTTTTCTTGGAGCGTACGCAGGGATAGCTGCTGGGCTTCATGACCAAGCGATGAGGCAGCTTTCCTCCATATTCTTGCTTCTCATGGGTGTCGGTCCCCTCTTCTCTCTCGGCAGTATGGTTCTTTCTGCACATGGCTCAAACATCTTCGCCAGGTAAGCACCACCTGAGATCGGCCCTAGGAATTGTGTCCCAGTCCCAGGGCAGGGAGTCTGACTGGTATGTGCATCCAGTCTACCATGGTTGCGGTGGGGTCACTGAGCGCTAAGCCCATTCTTCATTCAGTTAGGGATTTTGCACATCCACTTACTCCTCTAAAATGTCCATCCAATAGTCACTGTCTTGAAGGAGGGTCTGGACGAGTCGACAACCAGTTGGATTCTGGTGTGTTTTCTTTTCTCTGATGCTTTTGCTTCCAGTTTCTGGGGTCCTTAACCTTTAGTGAAGTCCTGCTCAATGACAGCTGGAAACTTGAGTGTCTCCAGGAAGCTGAAAGAGGCTTGAGGAAGGGAGACCCTGAGGTCATCTTTGTCTCCTCTGGGCCACTTGTACTGTGGGTTCCTTGGAAGTGATAGGAAGTGAATGGTAGAACGGTGCTCTCTTGGCTCAGTGGTTCTTCATCTTGCCTGGGATGATTCCTCTGAAAATTCTGATTTGTATTTTTTTGGTGTAAGTTGGGCTCAGGCATCAAAAAATGTTAAAACTACTCTGGTGATTTTAACGTGTAGCCAAGATTGAGAACCTCCATCTGGATTCTAGTTTGTGGTTATGAAAGAGGGTGCAAGGTCCCAAATTGAGCTTCAAGGATCAGCTTCTGGATAAACTGGCTTGTCTTTCTCTCTTTCCCACATTCCCTTCTGAGTCCTCTGCAAAGAGCCACAAAGAGTCAGCCTTCTACCAGCATGGTGCGTTGGTGGCACTGGCGGATGACTAGTACGTTACCTCAAGTCCTTCAGGGACTTCTAATGGACAGTACACAGGTCATTGAGTGGGATGGAGCCATTTTGCATCAATGCCAGCTCTGCCCAGAGAACCTGTGCTAGAGTGAGAGTCTATGCGAGTGGTCACCACAGGAAGACGTAGGTCCCCTCATAAATCATCTTGAAGGTATAGATCTTTCCTTTAATTAATAACTTGCTTCTCCACCCTCCAGGGAGCTGTGGCTGCCTCACTGGCATTCTGCCTGGGAAATGAGCAAGGAGTGACACAATTGGGAAGCCATCAGGAGAGAGACGTGGCGCCACCCCTCAGTTTTGGAAGGCAGCTGTGGGAATTCTGACATGGTGGTCAGCACACAGGAAGGACATTAGAAAAGCTGCCTCACGGCGTAGGTGAGGGCCTTTCAGAAGATGTTCAGGCTCAGGGCTGAATGCACAGAAGTTGGTGGTGGATCTCTGTTCCGATTAGGACTGCGCTGCCGACCACCCTGAAGCCTGGATTAGAGTTTAGGGGAAGGCTGAGACTATTTCCTTTTCAGAGTCTTCTCTGAGCCTTATACTTAGGGCTCTCTTTTGTTGGTTTAAGTTTGGCTTCGTAGGTTGCTTCTACTGTGTAGGAGGCTGAAAGTCCTATAGAATTTCAGCTTTAATAAAATCTGGGGGTGATACCATTCTGGATATTTCTCTCTGATATTTGGTATCTTTCCCCCACAGGATATCATCTCCCAGTCTCAGTGGCTATATGAGTTGGGTCTCTGTTTTACAAAACAAAACAAATAAAATAAAACCCAGAAACTCATCTAACTAGTTTGAGGGAAAGAAGGGATGTTTGTCCTTTTTAAGTGCTAAGTCCAGAGTCTTCAGGCATGGCTGGATCTAGGGCTCAAAGGAAGCATCAAAGCACCACTTTCTCTCCACCTCATGGTTCTTCTTTTCTTAGCATATTGCCTTATTCTCAGGGAAACTTTCTCCATTTGGAAGGAGAGATGTCTACTGGCCCTCCCAAGCCAACATCTTCAAAGTTCCTAATCGAAAAGGAGGAAGGACTGACTTCTTCCAGTATCTGTGTTTCCATTCTCAGGCATAATTCTAATTGGCTCTCCTAGGATGCTATGCCCATCCTGGAATTAAGCACTGAGGCTGGGGCAAAGCACACTCAGCTGATCTTGGTGCAATGCCCACCTCACCTAGAGGTGACTCCTACTCCAGATGCATGGAGTAGGTTTCCGGAGGGGAGGAGTTCTGTTATCATATGCAAAGGGGGAAAGGGATGCTGGAGAGAAGAAAGCAATGGTTTTCCACCACAGCAGCCCAGCTTGCTTTTCTGTTGGCCTACAGGGTGGTGTTGTGGGCTCTGTTTACACGTCCTTCTACCATTGTGAGGTTATTTAATTGCCTCAGCTGCATAATTGGCTAAATTGGTTAATGTGCCTCATTCTGTGGCTCCATATCCACCCTGTATGCTCTCTCTTTTCTTTCTCCCATTCCTCTCCTGCCTCCCCGAAACATCCTTGCATGAGTCACCACTAACGTTTTTCCAGGACTATACTGCATTGGCAGGGATAATTCCTTACTTGTATCGGAAGAGGATGAGAGCAATTAGCTGAAGAGCTGGGGTCAGCATCCATCCAGGCCTCCTTGGAGGATTCTGTGTTCTGTGGGAAAAGGATAATCAGGTTAGAGATAATTTAGGAAAGCCAATGAGATGAGGATGGCTCTTGGGTTTGATGAAAAGGGCACTTCCCATGCCTACTAAAGCAGAGCCCTGTGAGTATCTCAGCCTGAGAAGCTCGGTTTGGGGATATCCTATGTCACTGGGCTCAATGAGCAATGACCCACACACTGGGGTGGGGGAGGGAAGAACAGAATGCATCATTTTCAATCGTAAAGATGCTCAGTCTATTTGCGGAGATTTGGGATATAGGCATGGAGCATCAGTGACAGATAAGAAGCTACACGTAGTTATGTCTAAGCTGTGCCTTGGGTCAGAAATGAAGAGAAAAAGATTAAACAGGGATAGAAGAGTCAGGGAAGGCTTCCTGGAGATGGTCCTCGAAGCATGAGTAGGAATTGACAAAGTAATGGGAAGAGGCGTGCAAGATGAAGGAAGCTTTATAAATCATACCACAGAGGAGGAAATGGATATGAACGTCAGGGCCAGGTTGGAAAGTATCGTGGTGGGAGGTGAAGAGATGTGGAGCAGGGAAGACTGGGTGGTAAAGAGCCTAGAATGTGCTGGTCTCAGTCAAAAGTGTGAGGTTACCTTTCCGATTTAGCCACGCTGGAAGCTTTGTCTTTGTTCTGCATCCTTCCAATCTTGGGCTTTCCTTGATTCCATTTGTACCAAATATGAAGTAACTTTCCAGTGCTGGTTACTACAAACTGTGGGAAGTATTGTATCTCCATGAGGTTCAAGACCAGGCAGTAGATGTCCTATGGGCTCTGGAATGTCCAGGCTTTATTTCTTAGGGATGCAATTAAGAGGCTTTGGGACT
The DNA here is from genome assembly GCF_004115265.2 of Rhinolophus ferrumequinum. NCBI lineage: Eukaryota > Metazoa > Chordata > Mammalia > Chiroptera > Rhinolophidae > Rhinolophus > Rhinolophus ferrumequinum. The sequence goes on along the minus strand of NC_046299.1, from coordinate 16,249,107 downwards.
CAAGTTTAGTAGTGGACTCCTGTTTGTTGAAAGTTAGGTGAGGCACAGGACACAGCAACAGGGGCTAATAATCTGACAAGTACCAGCCTGCTATTATGTACTTGGGAGTTTACTTTAACAGGCATTTACTAAGCCCTTCCTATGTGATGGAGCTGGACAGCACAGTGGAAACAAAGGCTGCAAGAAGCTTACCATCTAGTAGAGCCTTTAGTGGAGAAGAAATGGAGCACAGTAGCAAACGTGGGCTTGGTGACCTTGCTAATTCTGACCTTGCTAATTACTAGCTGTGTGACACTTTGTACAAGCTGCTAAAACGGCTTCATCTTTAAAATGGGACTAATACTTGCCTTACAGGGATTTTGTGAGGATTACAGAAGACATTTGCAATTTAGCTTCTTGGGTCATAGTAAGTGCTAAATAAATGTCAGTTACCAATATGATTTGGGTGGAAATAAGACAGTATCCTTAGCTGAGCTGAAATGATCCCCCTAGAACACAATGAAGAGGAACCTGAACCTACTTTCTCGGTCAATCTTGACAGGTCAGAGTATTTTTTTTCATTGGCAATACAGATACATTTGCATTTCTGGGTCAGCTAATAATTATAACATTGAAAGAAAATCATCTACATGTCTGAATTTTGGGTAAATCTCAAATTATAAATTTTGATGGAGGATAATGAAATAAATGCCATTTCTTTAGCATGCTCTCACTAACCATAATTGCAGTCTGTCCTAGATTCCTGGCATTGGTGCCCCATTTATGCATTTCATGAATATTTATTGAGTGATTATTGTGTGCTGGGTACTTTCATAAGTATTGGAGTTTTGACCCTCCACAATAGGCTAAGTAACTCACCAGTGACCCACCTGACAACACTGGTGGAGTTGGATGCAAACCCTGGCAGTATGATGCTAGAATACAGCTCTCAGTCATGACAATGGACTGCCCATTTTCATGGAGGTCTGCTTCCAGATGTTGGCTGATGCCAGTGTAAAATGGAAACCCTCCTGATCATGTTTCTATTTTCACAGGGAATTCTTTTTTTATTTTATTAAAAAGAATGTTTTTTTTTTTTTTTTTTTTTTAACAGGGAATTCTTGAGAGTAAGCAAGGCCCCACAGAATAAAGTTCCAACGGGTAAATGACAAAGTGTGGGGCTGTTTATTAGTGGCCAGGGTTTTCTCCTGAACACCCCCTCGGGGCACCACTGTCAGTGGCAGCTCTAACACTGGTAATCCAAGAACCCCAGGGTCTTTCATGGGCAAAACGTAGCCAATTCCAGGATTCCTGGGAAAGAGTCAGGAGCTACCTTGAAACCAGAAGTCGTTTACAGTTGAAAAGGTATTTAGACACTATCGAGGCTGAATTTCTTTCCAGCACAAGATTCACTGAGATTGGCCAGGAAGCCTACAGCATTCTGTTCTCGACTTGAACACTGCCTCTGACAGACAGCTCACTACAGATGCCATTCTGTCGCTGGACAGCTCCAGTTGTGAGAAATTTATTTCCTCTCTTGAATCAAAATCTGCCTCTTCCTAACACCCACCAATATGTTCCAGTTTTCCCGATAGAACAAATTTTATTTCTTCTTTTGGATGATAATGTGGTGGCGTGAGAGTGTTACTGTTGGCATCTGATGCAGGGTTGGCAGGAACTCCCTAACTTCCAGCTACTCATTCGACCCACTTATTTGCAGATTGTAGTTTCTGACCTCTGTACCTCTCTTTCCAGGGAAGAGATGCTTGTGCCTTGGATCTCAGGTCCCCTCCCACTGCTTCCTCATGGATGTCTACCTACCAGTTATCTCCTTTTTCATCTTTAACCTCTTCTTCTCACTTGGCTTTGTGCAGCCAACATTTAAATATATTAAAGTTTTTCCATCTTAGCAACAAAAATGAAACTCTCATGGTGTCCTCAGCCTACTCTTCTGCTTTTTCCTTCTCCTTCACAGCCAAACCTCTCAAAGAGTTGTATCCATTCATCCTTCCAGTTCCTCTCCTTCCAGTCTCTGCTCAACCCACGGTAAACTGGCTTTTCTCTCACCCACTCTCTGCAGTGAAAGGTTCACCTGATGAAGGTCACCTAAGATCTCTTTGTCATTAAATCCTGTAGATACTGTTCAAGTCTAATATTAGGTAACCTCTGTTTTATCTGACACCAAGGATCGCTCTTTAGGGAAATATTCTCTTCATTTGGCTTTCCTAACACACTGTGTGTACCCCCTATCTATCTCTACACTACTTATTAATCACTTTGAAAAACCATATTCCAAAGTATCAAGCATTGTGTTCATTGGAGTTCTTTCCTTGGATCTCTTCTGACTTGGAGCATTCATCCTCAGCCACATACCTTTGATTGCCACCTGTATCTGACAACCCAACATCTCTATGTTGAGTTCATACATGTCTCTTGAGTTCCAAGTCTATATTCAGCTGTTCGCTTAGCATTTGCGGATATCCCACGAATTTCCCAACTCTATACATACAAAATTGAATGTGACATGTTTTTCCTTCAAATTTTCTTCTTTTCTGGTGTTCCCAACTCAGTATTTGAGTATCACTCTGCTTATGTCCAGCCAGAAACTTTGGGGCTATCTTTGACACTCACTTCCTTTTTCTCCACATAAGCCACGTCTTCCTCAGCCACATCTTGGTTTTTCTAGTACCTCAATATGTCTTGAAACCACCACCTTCTCTTTAGTTCTTCTGTCACTACCCTTATAGAATCTATTCTATTTCGCCTAGGTTAATGCATCAGCTGCTAGCTAGTTCCGTTTCCTTCTCATTCCTTGCAGTGAGGTCTTCATGACCTTCCTAAAGGTCAAATGTGATGACATTACTCCTCTACTAAGGTCCTTCAGTGGCCCCACATTCATCTCAGGGTGAAGTCCAAATGTGTTTGCATTCATGAACTGAGGTATTGGTGGGCTGGGTTGTGGGCAGAGGATCTCAATTAATAGATGAAATTCAGTCCGCTGAGGTTGGGGAGTATTTCAGAAAACTGAAAAATTAAGAATAGGTGTGGTTGTAAAGGCATAAACTGGGACTGTATAACTGGAAGAGCAATGGGAAGGAGTTGGACAGGGGCAGGAGCCATGGGCAGCTCAATAGGCAAGACTGGGTGCTCAGGTTGCTGCAGCCATGGAAGCAGCACCAGGGACAGCTCCACTGCATTGGTCCAGTTGGAGCAACTGCCACCCTTTTTAATCTCTCAGTTTCATCCTTTGTTAACCTTTTTGGACTCTTTGACTCTAGGATGACAGACTGAAGGATGGGGCTGATTGGGAGATGGAATTCTGATCCTCAATAGACTGCATCCTTGTCCTTTCAGGAACTTGCCAAAGTTTGAGAGAATTTCTGGGTGGGTGGTTAGGCACTCAGGTAAGGGAGCATGGGGGATGATTCCTTCTTGTCTTTCAGACTCATCTCATGGGAATCTTCTTGTTTTAGGGCTCTAATATTTTCATAGTTTTGACTAGAGCCTTGGTATGGCTCCCTTTTTGTTCCTCTCAATAGCAGATTCCCCCCACTCCTGGCTTCAGAATGTGTATCGGCTCCATCCTGCACCACATTGGGTTTTCTTCCTCATAAAGTTGTGAAGTGGTGTGATGAAGCATTACAAGCAGATGCTTGGAGCTCTCTCTCCAGAGCCCTCTTGGAGACTTGCTGTATCTGGGAAACTTCAGGAAAGAAAATGGAGGAAAATCATTGAGACGTGCTCTCCAGTGTTGCCTTCCTCAAGACACCACTATGGGCTCGGCCCTTCAATGGCCAGCCCTTCCAGACTTCTCTTCCAAGAAGTCCTAGACTTCTTGGGTCCTTTCTCTGGAAGCTTCCAGGGGGGATAGAAATGGGGCTGGGGAAAATCAAGCTCTAGTTCAGGTCAGCATGAAAAATAAATGAATTTATTGGTGAAACTGCTGATGGCCCAGGACTCAGGGACAGATCCCAGATATTTTAATGACACATTCTAAGAAAAGTGAATTCAAATTTTAGCATTTTGTCTCCTAGGCTCAGTTAGAAAATGTGTTTCTGCCTCCTGGAGAAAGAAACAGTTTTCTTCCTGGCATAGTAATGGCACAGATATTATTATCCTTCTAGGTGAGCATGAGAAATGAGAGCTGTTTTGGGGGAGGGGGGTAGGAATGGCAAACTCATTTTCTCAAAGCCCAGACTCATTCCCTGAAGGTGGCAGGCTCTGGTGGTTCGATTTCTTCAAGACTCTTTATGTCCAAGGGAAGTGAAAAGCATTTATTAGTTCCACTTGAACATTTGATAATGGCAAATGCACAGGATAGAGAGTGGGCTGGATCAACCTTATCACGAAGCTGTCCTCTGAGATGAAAGCCCAATGCTGTGGGGAGAGTTGCTGATACTTCTCCAGCTGGCAGATGAAGCCAGTTTGGGAGTGAAGGAGAAGAAATTCTTCGGAAATTAGCCAAAGACTTTGCAAGGCATCCACTTGGGCCCCACACTTGGATCCTGAGCTGCTGAATGCTATTAAGAGTGGGAAGTGGAGAGAAGAGTTTTAAATCCATTGTGCATTGGGTAGTGAGGAGAGGGAAGTAGTGGGAATATACGCCTGTTAGTTGCTAGGACAACTGGCACCTGGTGGCACCTCTGCAAGGCTCCCCAACACTGCTTTAAAAGCTAATAATTCATAAGTGAAGGAATCTATGCAGGAACCCTAGGAAGAGCTGGAGGGCAGCCGAGACTCGCATAAAAACCTCCATGTTCTGTGACACTACTAGTGGAAATTTTATAACTGGGGGAACATTTACCACTAATGTTCTCTTGAAAAGTTTCAGCATGGTGGATTACATTTTGAGTCAATGCTGGTTGCCCTGGGCCAGCTGCTCAGTTTTCAAAATCTGGAGAGACCAAGAGATTACTCTAGAAATTTGCAGAGGGAAGCTTGTCATGCATCTTAATATACACTGGTAGTTCCAAGCATCTGAAATTTTTCCAAATTCATAAATGGAAACTCCTGGTATGGAGGTAGGTAGCCTGGAGGTCAAAGTTATGGACTTGGAGGGAGACATGGCTTGGGGGTAGAGTATGGGCTTTGCCATTGCCTAACAGGGTGACATGGGACACAACCTCTGTAAGCCCCAGTTATCTGTATATTAAATGGAGGTATGGACCACATCAAATTGCTACTATAAGGATTCAGTAAAGATTGATGTAGGGTACCCAACGTAGTGCTTGGTACATGGCAGGCACATAATAAACACTAGCTGCGTGAAAATGGCTACGGAATTTTGGGGTGGTCCCTCTTAAATGTCACAGCTCCAAGAGGAGGTCATAACCTGTCTTGTTGAGTGTACTGGTTGCGAGCGTTGATTCTGGATTCAAATCCCAGCGTCATTACTTAGTAGGTAGGTGACCTTAGGTCTCTTCTCAGATTTTATCTGTAGAATAGGATAAAATACCACAGATATCACTGAATAATTGTGAGGATTAAACGAAATAGTCCATAGAGAAGACTTGGCAGAGTGCTTTGCCCAAAGAAAATGCTCTCAAATTTAATTTTTTAATGTTGTTTTTTTGTAGTTGTTACTTAAATGGCTATGTTCTGTCTTGGGTTAGCTTAGCCTCACAGAAAGAGGGAAAATATGATATAGCTATATCAGTTAATTGAAAGCACTTGCTTCCAGGAATGTTTTCCCCCCTGATGTTGATGCTTTTTTCTTTTATTTTAAATCTCACCACTAACTTCGTAGAGACATTTTCTAGGCTTTAAATTTGGTGAACTTTTCTTGTATAAAGTGCCTTTGTTAATCCAGCTAGCTTTATCTGGGTGGGCCAGATAATTTTATCAATCCGAATAGCTTCTAATTGAATGGTAATCCCATAATCTCTAGGTTTAGCAACGATCCCCTCCCTGATGGGGCAAAGAAGGGATGGAGAAATGGATTCGATAGGTGTTAGCCTTGAGAAGTCCTAATCTTCAGTTATTGTTCCTGGGATTGGGGAATCAGAATTTAAGTTAACCTCAGAATTGGTACAAAAGTTAGAAGAGTTGGAGCACATTGCAGGAGAACCCTGTGGAAAGAACTTCAGTCTCTATTTGCTACTTTACCATTTAATTCTCCAAGAGTAAAAAGGTGTTAGGATTCTGTCACAGGCATTCTGATAAGGTTTCTCCCAGTACCAAGGCTGTCCCTTCAGGAATGGCCAGGAGCACAGGTTTAGTGATTCCCGTTGGCTGTCCTGGTCCACATTTGGCCCAAAAAAGGAAGTTAGTACTTATGCTTCAGGCCCAGAGATCAGTGCCTGTTGGAGCCCTGTTGGAGGGGGACAGATGGCTGATGGGTTTCCTCTATTATAAATGAATGACCTACTATCAAAGAGTCCATCACATACTTGGGCATCTACTGTTGGACAGTATTGTGTCCTAGCTGGGGAATCCAAACGAGGAAGTATTCTAGCCTCTCTCTCTGGGAGGCCACTTGGTCTCGGAGTTACAATGGACCTTTGAACAGTGCAGGAGTTAGGGGTGCTGACCCCCATGCTGACCATCCCCGCCTCGTAGTCGAAAATCCATGTATAACTTTTGACTTCCCCAAAACTTAGCTGTCCCTTGATATCTGCAGGGGATTGGCTCCAGGACCCTCGGTGGGTACCCCAAATCCACAGATGTTCAAGTCCCTCACATAAAATGGTGTAGATCATGCATACAGTTGGCTCTCTTTATCCACAAACTCCCAACCACTGTTTGGAACAGTACACGTATTTATTGAAAAAAAGAAAACTGCATATAAGTGAACCAATGCAGTTTAAACCTGTGTTGTTCAAGGGTCAGCTGTATTTTCTAGGAAATTTGAATTTCCTAGGAGAGCTTTCACGAGCCCTTTAAAAACTCTATATCTCTGCCTTTAGTGAAAAACTGGGAGCAATCAACGTTGTCAAATGACGAGAGGCAAGAACATAATGGGATGGCCTCTGTTTCTCTTCTAAATTATTCTTTTAGTAAAGTCGTCCTTGGCCAAACAATAATTTTCAAGCCGATTTACAAAATATGAATACAGATTCATCAAAAGAGGTTCTGGGAGGAATACATTTGAGAAACGCTGATGTGTGCTATTCTCGCTTGCAGAAGCTAGTTGTAGAACTTCAGTGGGAGGGCTGGGGGCAGAGCTGTGTGGCCTTTGCTATTTTGCTGTGTCTTCCCTGGACCTGAGTAGGTTAGACTTACAGTGTGGTGGGAGAATTGTTTATAAAATAAGTACCATGTTTCCATCCCTGTGCCCAGGAGACATCACCTGGTAATTTATCTTGTTATCAGGCAGAGAAAAGCAGAGATTTAAAATGCTACAGTGTGGGCAGCCCATGCACATATAGACAAACTTATGCACAGATTATATGCATCTTGCCTTTGCGATGCAAAACACTGAAATAGTCTATGAGCTTCTTATTATCGGGGGGTTGGGAAGAGGCTGAACTAAATCGTATCTGTTGTTTAAAAACCTAACCAAATTTGAGCTGTTCTTCCACTGCAATCACATATATATTTCATCAGAGGTGTACTTTTTAAGAAGACTGGAGTGTATTTAGTTACTTCCTCTGGAAAGCAATTATTACCACACCTTTGTAATAGGCTCTTTCCAACAACCCCCTTTGTCACATTAATTCAGCCCACAGCCATGATCAAGCAAAGGACAATCCTAGTTACCAAGCAGAGTTATTTGTTCAAAGTAATGTACAGCATACGTAAATGACAGGTTTGCAGATGGAGGTAATGCTGATAAATTTTGGGGCTTGGAAAATGTACCTTCTTGTGTAGTTGGAGACAATCTAAACCAAACCTCCACAGAGGCTCCAAATCATATATAGACCCACTCATTTCTCCTAATAGATGAGGTACAGGTTGTTGCCAGAAATTTAGGCTTCTATGAAATAAGCATCTTAACTTCTAAATTTTAGCACGAGACAGTTGCAACTGCCAGGATATCTTTTTGCAAAAATCCTGAGCTCCATGGGACTCCAAAAGACAAGGTGAAAATGACAACAGCCAGCCTTGGTTTTGTTCCCTTCTAAGCAAGTTGATGTTTTTGATTGACAGTTACATAGAAAGATGGAGAAGACTGTAATTAAGACCACCTATCATGGGCCTAGAAGGTATGTAATAGTCAGTTGTGATGCAACACATGTTATGGTGTAGGTGGGAAAAGGACCAGTTTGGTCTAGAGGGGGAGGGAACAAAATATTTATTGAGTCTTTTCTAAGGGCCTGGCAGGAATTCAGGAACTTTGTATATATTAACCCCTTTAATCCTTAAGGTAGTCCTGTGAGACAGGTGTTATTATCACTATAGGATGTCCATGAAGTCTAGAAGTCCAGGTGAATATATATAATGTCATTGAGGACATTTTCAATTTGCAAAGTAGTAAGATATGTTTTCTTTGTTTTCCAACTGTATGGAATCCTGTACTTTGCAGATGGATAAAATGGAGTTCAGTTGGTAATGGGGTTGCTAGGACTGGCAGCCAAGCATACTTGATTTCAAAGTCCACGTTCTGTTAGGTACACCCTACAGCCCTGACCAGGAGTTTGACCTGCCGGACAAGTGGCACAGTGTTCTATAAACAGGAATGGATGAAGTAAAGTCCAAGACAGTCAGTGAAGGCAGGGGGAGTTGCAAGTTTCACAGATGGAGGAAAACATTTCTGGAGTCCAGAGTCAACGGCGACAGCTTTAGGAAGCAGGTAATGCTGAAGCTGAGTTTGCTTTAGGCCCTCGGCTCCCCAGGTTGGAAGGGCTGCAAAGAGCTCAGAGGCCTGCAGGAAAAGCCTGTGCCCACCGGGAATCACTGCAGGTGGACAGGCTGTGTGGGAAATGAGTGCTTTCCAGCATCAGAGGAACTGGCCTTCCAGGAGAGGGTTGGCTGTGGCCTCCACACACACAGTAATTACAGGCTCGAGAAAAGCCACCAGAAAGAATAAGTGGACGGCAAGTTAGATTTAAGAGAAAGGTGGGAGAAGGTGGTCTGCCTTCTTTTCAAAGGAAGAAAGGGGAGACTTGCCAGGCTTATCCAAATGTCCCTCTAGAGAGTGTTAGAGAGGAATAGAAGAACAAAATAGAATAGAAGAACAAAATCCCACAATTCCCTGAAAGCACCTGGAAGACTCCATTCAGATGTAGAACCAATAATTTGCTGGATTTTTGCACAGATCAAACCTCAGGCATAGATCTCAGCTATCAATTTCTGCTTGCAGTGTCTTATTTTTTTTTCACCACTCTCTTAGTTGGGTGGTTTTTAAAAACCTAACCACTTTTTGCTTGGTAAAAAATTAGTCCAAAGGACTCTGCATGCTGCTCTCTCCTGGAGTCCTCTCTGGAATTCCAATGAGCTACTCCCTCCCTGAAGTTCAGTTGCAAAGCCAATGTCAGTACCAAACCGAGAGCATCTGGAAGCCTGGACCCAGTAACTTCTGTGCCACCGAGCAAGCCATCCCTTTGCCAAGGCGACGAAAAGTGAGGAAGGGGCCCATTTGGTCTTTTGCTAGTGAGGTGATTGAGGGGTTTTGTGCTCAGAGACTGTAGCTTATGATGTGCCAGGTATTGTGATCATTACACAGAGGGGCGAGGTTGTGAAAGACTCTCAGTTCTATTTAGTTTTTCTTTTCAAGATTTTAGATACTATATCTGTTTATAATGTTTTGATAGAAATATGTTATTTCAAAGATTTCTCATCTCTGAACTAGACTAGCCATTCTATTTTGGTGGGTTTACGGAATGAGGTGAACACTTTATCCTCATTCCTCTTAAGGCTCTCAGTTTTAAATCAATATGGAGGGGCAGAGTACATACGAGGTCCGGCAATTAAGTTCGCGAACTCATCCTAGAAAAAGAGCTACAGGGGTGGGGTATTTTGTGAGTATCAATCCCCAGGGAGCTCTTTTCCTCTTCTTTTTTTCTTCATTGCCTTTATCATGATTTAGAATTCTATAGTCATTTCTCTAATAACCGGTTGATTATCATCTTCCACCAGAGCTTGGCTCATTGCTCTAACCCCAGGTTCTAGCACAAAGCACACGATAGGTATTTGGGGAGGGCATGAGCGAACAAGCATTGGTTCATAGTCTGTCTCCATCCATAGAGGGACAGGCAAAGCAAGGAGGCTTTCCGATGTGTCCCATGAGTGGGAGAACACGGCAGCGCATGTCAGCTGGAATACAGGAGAGAGGGGGGTCCCTGAGCACTGGGGTGTTTAGGATAGGCTCAAGTACGCTCTGAAAGTCAGGTTGGGGGAGAGCACCCCAGGGCACCTGACAGCATGAGCACAGGTGAGCTGAAGCTGTGGAGAAAAGTGAACGTGGGTGTGCGTGATGGCTGGCCAAACCACCAGGAGTTTGAAACTGATCTTGGGGATGGTGGGACGTTCTTGGGGGTGGCATGGCCAAAGCACCTTATGGGGCACATAGCAATGACAATAATTTCACACTTATGGAGCTCTTAGTATATTTCAGGCCCTAGTCTAAACATTTAATTAATTTTTCTAACTCAGGCATCAAGCTTGTGAGTTAGAAATGATTTACCCCCATTCTCTCAAAGAGGAAACTGAAACACAGAGAAGTGAGGCTGTCCGCGTAGAGTGCACTTAACTGCAGACCCGGTGTCATTACCATCTCCTCAGTCACATCCTTACTCACATGAAACAGGTGGGGCTGTTTCATGACATGTCTCCTGCCCTCCCGATCCAGCCTCCATGCAGGTGATGGCATTCTCTAGTTTTTCATCCTGGCCACTGCTGTTTTTGACACTTGTTCATTGCTCTACCCCCAGGTGACCCTGAATAGAGTCACGTTGGGGTCCTAGAACCAGAAGTCGGTGAGGTGGGCAGGTTTTGGAATCTGAAGGGGCCTGCCATCTCAACTGTCCTTGTGATCTCAGAGAGAGTGGCCTCTCCTTGCCATGCTGTGGGATGAGTGTCCTCACCTCTCTTTCACAGAGCAGGGCACTGAAGCTCCGACACGCAGCAAATGTGTATGGAGCACCCAGCCTGTGCCTAAATTATGTGCTAGAGATTCTGAAAAAAGGGGTAGCTGTTTTAGTTATGTTTTAGGTGGAGAAGGTAGTTCAGTTTATGGACTGTGCTTTCTTGTACAAATGTCCGAACTTCAGGCGAAGCGCCAAGAAAAAGAAAACCAACAGCAGGAAATGCTATTGTGTTGCCCCTGCCAGCCAGAGAGCTGGGTGGGGAAAGCGAAAAGCCGTGGTGAGCTCTCCATGCCCACTGAAGACAGAAAAGAGGACGTTGTGTGTGTGGCAGGAGCGGACGACCGATGTTCAAGGAGAAAAGGTTGCTGTGGTTACAGCCTAGAAAATAAAAACTCTGCATGCCAAGCAGAAGTCTCTTACAATTTAGTTGGAATTTATAAGCTGACGAAACAAGTGTTCTTGGAATTTAATTAAACACCGAAACCTTGTTCGGATCTGGTGAGGAGTTACCAACAAATACATTTGTATAGATCAGGGATGTCAGAGCTGGAATGTTCTGGGCGTGACCTCTGTGTTTGTGAGCGCAGAGCACGCTGCTTGGACTCCTGGCTGAATCCTGAGTGTGACTTGTGCTTCAAGTGTGAAAATAGGCTGGTGCTGGGACTAGGGTGAGGAGAGTGAGGCACTCGCCCCTGGAGCGAAACATAGGTGGCGCCAAAAGACTCAAAGAGCAAGATAACATCATATGGAAATGCATATTAAGTAAAAATTAATGAAAAATTCACCACAAACAAAATATAAAAATTTTAAATAAAGACACGATGTGAATAACATCAAGCTATGTCCTAAACTCAGCCTTCAAATTCCCATATACAGATGGGAGGACACTGTGACTCTCCAGCCCTCTGGAGTGGGGAGAGTAGTGATGGCTTCTAGACTGTTCCATGGTCTCCTGTCAAAGGAATGGTTCCTCCCTGGCTCCCTGTCATGTAAGAAGCACCTACCCTGTGCTGCTCAGTCCGTGCCTGGGTCCTCTGTACTAAAGACTCAGACAAACAGGACACAGCCCCTGCTTAGTGAGTAGACAGCAGGTGAACTAATGATTCCTGAGCTGCATGGGAGCAGGATTTCAAGGTGCTGAGGCCCCTAGGGACTCTCATTTTGTCACTTTAGGTCTTATTTCCTCAGCAAGGCCCCAAGTTCTCTGTGGCTGGGGACAAATCAGGACAGTCATGGGATAGTGCTTCAGAGGCAAGTGGTAGAGTCTGAAAGCCTTATTTTGAAACCCAGTTTGCCACTTACTGGTTATACTTGGGCAAGATGCTTACAGGTTTATTTTAAAGATTACTTTTTTAGAGCAGTTTTAGGTTTATAGTAAAAGTGAGGTACAGAGGTTTCCCATATGCCCCCGCCTATGCTTACAGAAGCCTTGGTCTTCCCTTTGAATGAAGGTAGCATAGTCCCGACCTCCAGGGTCATTATGCAGGTGTAAGTGAGATGATACAGAGAGAGTTCAGCCAGCGTCTGTCACGTGGTGCATGCTCACAAGTGTTGGGCAGAATCATTTGAAAGGTGTGAGGGGACCACGGGAGAGACAGACTTGCATGAAGCAGTACAAAGGGGCATAACAGGTTGAAAGGTGGTTTTCCTGAGGCTTCTGCAGCCCGCGGTGCTTTTGAGTGACTCACAGTCTCCTGGTGACAGTCACCGATGAGGCACATTTCATTCTTTCAGAGCCTCCCAGGATGAACTTATTGCATATCCTGATTTAATTGTCTGCCCTTGTCATGCTGTCTCCCAGTCGTAGACATATTAGCAACAGGTATAATCTTATTGTTTTATTATTAGACACTCATCATGGATAATGCACTTTGTTTATATCAGCTTTATGAAGTCGGAACATGAACTGTAGTGGACGCTGCTGGGAACTTTCTCAGCTGTTTTCAGCTGCCCACCACTCCATGTTTGTGATTGGGACAGTCTGGGCGTTGCTGAGTTCTGATTGGTTGAATTTTTGGACAGGTCAGCAGATAGTGACAGACCTGCAGGCTGTGATAATGGTTCTTGCAGGGAGACAACGTTTCTTAGGCTTTATATCTGTAGAATACTTATTTAAAGAAAACTTTTTATTGCAACATAATTGACCATCTAGAAAAACACACAAATAGATGAATAGGTTGATGAATTTTACTAATTCAGCATGCTCAGGAAACTACCATTTGGATCGACAAATGTAACAATACCAGCACCCCAGAAGCCCCTCCTGCACCTGCCACACCCCCTTCCTGTCACAACTGCTTCCCTCCTCTGAGAATAATGGACATTCTGACTTCTAGAAGCATAAATTGAACTTGTCTACTTTTGTGTTTTATGTAAATGAAGTCATAAAGCAAGTATTCTTTTGTGTCTGGCTTCTTTTGCTCAACATATGGTTGTAAAATTCATCATGTTGTTATTAGTTGTAAATCTTTTACTTTCATTGCTGTATGGTAGTAGTCTACAGTGCAACTATCTCACGATTGATATATTTATTTTGCTACTGATGGATGTTTGGGTAGTTTCTACTTTGGGGCTATTAAAAATAGTGCTCTCAACAGACATATAGAACAAAGGAATAGAATAAAAAACCCAGACGTAAACCCTTACATATATCATCAAATGGTATTTGACAAGTGTGGAAAGGATGGTCTTTTCAACAAATGGTTGAAATGGGAAAACTGGATATCCACATGACAAAGAGTGAAGCTGGACCCTGACTGTACACCATATAGAAAAATGAACTCAAAGTGGATTACAACCTAAATGTAAAAGGTCTTTAGTATTTATTTATTATCATAGCCTTCCTGATGAGTGTGAAGTGGTATCTCATTGCAGTTTGGATTTGCATTTTCCTAAGATTAGTGATGGTCAGCAGTTTTCCTGTGCTTACTGGCCATTTGTATATCTTCTGTGAACAAATGTCTTTGCCCATTTATCAATTAAATTGTTTATTTATTTGAGTTATAAGAGTTCTTTATATATTCTTGTTATTGGGGTATTAATCATGCATCAGATATATAATTTGCAACTATTTTCTCTCAGTCCATGTGTTGGCTTTTCATTCTGTTCATAGTGTCCTTTGATACACAAAAGTCTTTAATTTTAATTTAGTCCAGTTTACTTATGTGTTCTTTTTTTTTACTTTGACCGTTTGGATAGTGTGTAGTGTTCTCTCATGGATTTAATTCTCCTTTCCCTGATGACCAATGAAATTGAGCTCTATTTATTCTCTTTTTTGAAACATCTGTCCATGTCTCTGCCCATTTTTTTCCCTATTGGGTCATCTGTCTTTTCTTTATGGTGTACGTAACTGTTTTTATTTATCCTAGTGAAGTGTCTGACTATATCTAATGTAATAGATGCTGAAAACAAAATGCTCCAACCACTTAAATGTACACATTTTCGTTGTGCAGTTTATGTAAATTGAACTGATATAAGTGAAGCTGGATTTTCCAAAATCTCTTTGTTAGGTTTGTTTGTTTGTTTTTGTGGTCCACTCTAGCTCCAGCCTTTATGAGCAGAGGCCCTAACACATCATTCACTTGATGGCTGGTTCTGGTTAGTGTGCCAACCCCAACCACCAAGGTCAGAATCAGCACAGGCCAAATGAGCTAAGCAAGAGTGAGTCAGGGTGTATATATTTTTTCGAATTAGTATTTTAGATTTCTCTGGATAGATACCTAACAGTGGAATTGCTGGGTCATAAGGTTGTTCCATTTCCAGTTTTTTGAGATACCTCCATACTGTTTTCTATAGTGGCTGCACCAATCTGCAATCCCACCAACAGTACTGAGAGTTCCCTTTTCTCCACATTCTTGTCAACACTTGTTTGTTGATTGATTAATGGTTGCCATTCTGACAGGAGTGAGGTGATATCTCATTGTAGTTTTTATTTGCATTTCTCTAATGATTAGTGACATTGAGCATTTTTTCATGTGTCTGTCTTCTTTAGAGACATGTCTCTTCATGTCCTCTGCCCACTCTTTAATAGGGTTGTTTGTTTTTTTGGTATTGAATTGTATGAGTTTTTTTTTTTTTTTAGTTTTTTTAATTTTTATTTTTTTAAATAAATTTTGGATATTAACTTCTTGTCTCATATATGGTTGGTAAATATCTTCTCCCACTTGGTAGGATGCCTTTTTGTTTCATTGCTGGTTTCCTTTGCTGTGGAAAACCTTTTTAGTTTGATATAGTCCCACATGTTTTTTTTTCTTTTGTTTCCCTTGTCCGAGGAGATAGATCAGTAAAAATATTACTAAGGATAATGTCAGATGGAGAAAGACAAATACCGTATAATCTCACTTGTATGTGGAATCTAAAGAACAGATGAATGATCAAACAAAACAGAAACAGACTCAGGGATATAGAAAAAAAACTATTGATTGGGAGGAGGGGGTGGGTGGGAAGAAGGTGAAGGGATTAGAAAGTGCAAATTAGCAGACACAATATAGTCATGGTGATATGAAATACAGTGTGGGGAATATAATCAACAAAGTTGTAAAGATTATGTAAGGTGCCAGATGGGCACTGGACTAATCACAGGGTCACTTCATAGACGGTGTAAATGCCTGACCAATGTGCTGTATACCTGAAGATGAAGTAGAATAATATATATATATATATATATATATATATATATATATATATATTATATATATATATATTATATATATATGTATATATATATAATTATATATATATACACACTTAATTATAGTTGACATAATATATATATGTGTGTGTGTGTATATATATATATATACACACACACACACATATATATATGGAGGTGGAATATAGCATAAGGAAGATAGTGGTATTGTAGCAGTTATATAAGATGGCAGAGGGCTAGTGGCTTGGGGGAGGGGGTTATCACTTCGTGAGGGGTGTAAATGTCTAACTATTATGTTGCTTTGTACACTTGAAATTAAAAAAAGTGAGTTAGTAATGTAGAGACTACAAGAACTGAACATATGGCCAAATCTGTTATGTCTCTGCTTTGGTTGTGTTTAGCAAATGTTTAGCCTTGATGGGCTGCAGGGGGTCTGGGAAACATCTAAAATTGTATACAGAATGGTATATTGGGGGTCTGTGTATTTTTGTTGTTAGTTTCAGATGTACAAAACAATGCAATAGTTAGACATTTCACCCTTCACAAATACACTTTGTGTATTTTTTTTGTGAGAGAGTCAAAGTTTTCATTCTGTTCTCAAAATGGGCGGTGTCTGTGGCCTCTAAAAGGGTAGGCATCCATCCTTGTTTCAACATAAGGCTTGTCTTTTTGGCTCGTTGTCAGTTATCTTCTAGTTCCTGTTTCCTCTCCTGCCTGTCTTTACGCGAGGCAAGCTCAGTAACTTTAATATTAACCCAATTGTCCTAAGAAGGTTGTCCGGAAGGTTTTAATTCCTGTGTTCCCCTCACTTATCCCCTTGGTGGATAAGCTGTCGTAGGCAGAATAATGGCCCACTAAGGCATCCTGGGACTTTGCAGATGGGATTGAGTTAGGGATTTTGAGATGGGGAGATTACCCTGGGTTATCCAGGTGGACCGAAAATGTAATCGCAAGTGTATTTATAAGAAGGAGCAGAGGGAGATTTGACAGAAGAAGAAGGCAATGTAACAATGGAAGAAACGCTATGCTGTTGGCTTTAAAGATGGAGGAGGGAGCCATCAGCCAAGGAATACAGGCTGCCTCTAGAAATGGGAAAAAGCAAGGAAATAGATTCTCCCCAGGGTCTCTGGAAGGAACCCGCCCTGCCATCACCTTGACTTTACTCAGGCCAGTGAGACTGATTCCAGACTTCTGACCTCCAGAAAGTAAGAGGGTACATTTGCGTTGTTTTAAGCCACTACGTTTATGGTAATTTGTTACAGCAGCAATAGGAAATGAATTTCAGGGGCTTATTGAATTATCCACTATGGAATTCAGGGGAGGCAGATCCACAAAGACTGCTGGCCAGTGGGACCAGTTTTGAGTAAAGAGTGTGCAATACATCACTAGACTGTGGGTCTTGTTCTAGGAAAAGGCTAACATAAGCCCCGAGAGGCATTTGGTGGTAGCGATCCCTCGGTGCCGTCCCGGGAGGAGTCTGCTGTGCAGGAAATGGACCGGGAGGAGTCTGCTGTGCAGGAAATGGACCGCGGGGCTCAGGTTTAGAGACCTGGGTTCTATTCCTGGCTGGGTAATCTTGGGTAGTTCAGATTACCTCTTGGGTTGACAGTTCCTCTTTCATGAAACCAAGAACCCCCCGCCCCTTTTGAAATGGGATGACCAGGGCCAGTGTTATGTGAGATCTGTCTTCTTTGCTGGAGAATCTTCTGTCGGTATTGCCTCTTTTGTATCTGTTAAATCCGTCGATATCTGAGTCTGTGGCCATTACCTGTGTAGAAGTCACTTTTCCTTCCCACCTGTTCTACTCCACTCATTTTCTAACCATTTTCTGTTCCACTTTTGTCCCCATCTGATTCATCATCTTAATAGCAGTCAGGTTCACATTTTATAACACAGTTCTACTTAAACATCCCCAAGTTTAAAACCTTTCAGTAGCTTCCCACACCCCTAGGATAAAGGCCACTATCCTTCTGCGCCCTCTACTGTCTGGCCCTGCCTGTCTCTCTAGGGTCACCTTGAGGCTGCTCTCTCCGTTGCTCCACCGGCCTCTCACAGCTCCTTCCTGCCTCGTGGCTTTGACCCTGGTAGCCTGATCTTCCTGGAATGCTCTTCAAGCCATTCTTTCTCTTGTTAATTCCTACTAAACATTCATGTCTTAGTTTACATGTCACTTCCTAGGAAAGCCTTTTGTTACTTCCCAGATTAGGCCAGGGCTCCTGTTACAATTCTTATAACCTCCTTGTACTTGTTCTTCATAGCATTTGCTCCAGAATGTAATTCTATATTTGTGCTATCATTTAATCAGCACAGGGGCTGTATTTCCTAGGAACTGGGGCTGCAGGGTGAAACACACACAAAGCCTGGCACATAGTAGATGCTCAGTACACATTTGATGAATGAATGGATGCATTAATGAATGATTCTTTCTCTTCGGTCATTGCCTGTTTCCCTGATACCTGGCTCCCACCCATTAGCCAGAAATGCTACCTTAAGCTAAGTGATACCAGCAAATGAGATGAAACAGCAGCGTTTGGAATCTCACTCTTCTGCCCAGAGGCAACCACAACAAGCCTCTTCAAATCCATCAACAAGTGGTCGTCTTCCACCTTGTGCCCCAAAAGGCAAGGGTTAAGGTCTCTGAAATCTGGATTTGAAACTGACTTTTTCTCGTCTTAAGCAAAGTGCTCATGCTCACAGTTGTTCTTTCTGAGCTTAAGATCCCTCCTCTGTAAAATACTATGTGACTTGCAGAGTGCTATTCCTTAAATAGGGTCTCATTAGTGTTGGTTATATCTTAAAGAGAAGGAAAATCAGAAACTCACTTGGTGCTCTGTTCACCCTGGTGACTAGATAAAGGCATTTCTTCCTCCTGTTCTAATCATATCTGCCATCAGGGGTGAATGCGATGGCCCCCTCTTCCAAGAAGCCTTCTATGACTAACTCAGCCCACAGAGATTGTTCCCTCTCCCAATTTTCAACTGAATTCAACCAGTCCCACCCAGAGTGGCTCCTAACAAACTTTTAATGGCCCTGGCACCAAGTCTTCTCTCCCCACCTTCAGAAAAAGCATCTTTCTGGTTCAATGGCTGCCCTGGATGTCTGTCCCCTGAGGTTAGATGTCCTCATGTCTTCTTCCCTGGCTTTTTGTCTTGTGGCCTCCTACATGACTGGATGTCAGTCTTCTACCCCACGCCCAGGGGCACATTTCTTGCTCTAGAATTCCAGACTCCTCTTGACTGAGTCCTCCATTCCTGGAGCTGGGCAAGTGCCATTCAGATTTGGGCTTTGGTTCCAAAGAGTCAGTAGCAGTATAACACAGAGGTTAAGGGCTGGGATTTAAGTCTCAAACTTGTTCTAGGTTCAAATCCCACTTCCCCACTTGTTATTTTCTGGCCTCTGGAAGTCACTTGATCTTCAATTTCAGGTTTCTCATGTGGAGATAATAAACTTTTAAATATATAAGTTTATAATATATAGGTATATAAGTAAAGTAGAAATAAAAGTATTTTTTAGGGGAATTAAATGAATAATGCATTTAAACTCTTTTTGTTTTTTATTAATTATTAGTTTCAGGTGCACAAAACAATGTAATAGTTAGACATTTACACCCCTCACAAAGTGATAACCCCCTGCCCCCATTTTATGACCCCTCTGGCATCCTATATAGCTGTTGCAATTCCACTGACTCTATTCCCTATGTTGTACTCCACATCCTGTGAATATATATATAAAATTATAGTTGACACTCATTATTTTTCAGCTTCAGCTTCAGGTGTACAGTGCAGTGATCAGGCATCTACACTAACGATGAAGTGGTCTCCCTAATAAGACAAGCATTTAAACTCTTAACCCTTACTGAAATGATAGAGGATCAGCATTACTTTTATTATGGATGCATCTCTTCTGTTTCTACTTTTTTTGGAAGGGGGAAGAGTACTTCCTTTGCCTTGAGAGACACCCAGCTTTCTCTCCACCCCATGTGGCCAGCCCAGCCAGTAGTAATCTGAAAGGTAGGCAGTGACGAGATATACAGCAGCAAGAAATCTAGTCACTCAAGGGACTCTAGTTCTTCAAGGAGACTTTCCAAGGTCCTCTCGCTCACCTGCCAGAGGCCAGGGCAGGGGTGGGGGGGCGGGGCACATTTTGTTTGCTTCACAACTGCTCATGTCCAGAGCTGCCCTGAGAATGGCCCATTTGGGCACGTGCAAGTCCTGTGGTCCCAAAAGATTCTGTTCTTTGTCCCAATGCCAATTGAAAGGCCTCTCCTGCAAGCCCAGCCAAGTTTCCGAAGCTGGCGCTCCTGGAACCTCACCCTAATTGGACGTCTCATTATCCCATTTTGTGGAATGAAGGGCTTGCATGTCACCAGGGCGAGCTCCACCAGGGAAGGAGGCATTAATCCGCAGACATGGCAGAGCAAGCTGATCGGCCTGTGGAGGGGTGTGAGCAGAGAGGGGGAGAGGGCCCGGCCCCGAGGTTCCAAGCCTTGCAAATGACTATCAGGAAACTCATTATTTCATTTAGAAATTAATTTCTTCCAGAAAGCTATAAATCACTCTTGGTAAATTTATTTCCTCCATAATGAAGGCAGGCTTAGTGCAGTGTCCCCTCCTGCTTTCCACCCCTATGTCTGGTGCTGCCAAAGTAGTTGGAAAAGCAAAAAGTGCCTAAGCATGATGCAGCAGAGGAGACTGAAGACTACTGGTACCTAGTCAGCCAGCTGGGTCCACCTGGCGGGGCAGAACCCCCCTGGCTGGGCTGAATGGCATGGGTGGGGGCAGCCAGGCACCCGCTTGCTCAGTTGACAAAAGCACAGCCCTGTCACACGTGACCACTGCCTGGGAGACTTTGCAAATCATTCTCACTCTGCACCTCACAAGACGCAGCATCATTAGCCTTATTTTGCTGATGACCAGATGGATGTCACCTTGCCCAGGCTCCAGTTGAGGCTACGACAGAGCGGGAACTGGGGCCCAAACAATCAAGTTCCCTCTCCATTACTTGCAGAATTCTTTCCTGACATATCTGGCAAACTTTTTTTTTTTAAATGGAAAATTTCAATTATATGCAACAAGAAAGAGAACAGTACATTGCAGTTCCTGTGCCTATCCTCCAGCTATATCAGTTATCAGCATTCAACCATTCTTCTTTTATCTATCCCCTCACCTTGTGTTTTCACTGCAATATTTTAAAGCCAATTCCAAACGTCATGTCATATAACCGCACACAATTCAGCATGTATTTCTAACTAGCAAAGGCTTACAAGCAAACTCAATCACCATGTCGTCATCACGCTGCTCAGAATGATCCGGAATTGATTAATATCATCTCACCCTGCCCATATTTGTTTCCCTGATTTGTCAAACAATGATTTTTATTTTTTATTTTTTATTTTTTTATTTTATTTTTTTTAGATTTTATTGGGGCAGGGGAATAGGACTTTCTTGGGGAACAGTGTGTACTTCCAGGCCTGTTTTTCCAAGTCAAGTTGTTGTCCTTTCAATCTTAGTTGTGGAGGGTGCCGTTCAGCTTCAAGTTGTTGTCCTTTCAGTCTTAGTTGTGGAGGGCGCAGCTCAGCTCCAGGTCCAGTTGCCGTTGCTAGTTGCAGGGGGCACAGCCCACATCCCTTGAGGGAGTCGAGGAATCGAACTGACAACCTTGTGGTTGAGAGCCCGTGCTCCAACCAATTGAGCCATTTGGGAGGCAGCTCAGCTCAAGGTGCCGCATTCAATCTTAGTTGCAGGGGGCGGAGCCCACCATCCCTTGGGGGACTTGAGGAATTGAACTGGCAACCTTGTGGTTGAGAGCCCCCTGGCCCATGTGGGAATCGAACCGTCAGCCTTCGGAGTTAGGAGCATGGAGCTCCAACCACCTGAACCACCGGGCCGGTCCCAAATAATGATTTTTTGGTGTGTTACTTTAAAACAATATATTTTAAAACTGACAAAGAAGTTGCAAGAATAGGGCAAAGAAATCTAATATACCCTTTGCCCAAATGCTTGCATTTTGCTCTATTTGATTTACTATTTATTTATATTTTTGGGAATTACGTGACAAGTGTATTGGAGATCATATCCCTCCACTTGTAAACACTTCAGTATGTATTTCCTGAAGACAAAGACATTTTCTTACATAACCACTATATAATTATCAAGAGCCAGAAATTTACCACTGATATAATACTATTATCCATCTTCAGCCCATATTCAAAACTTGGCAATTTTCCCCAATAATTCTTTTTATATTAGTTACGTATTTTTCCCCAGGCCAGAGCTGACCCAGGACCACTCATTTAGTGATTATGTCTTTGTAGGGCTTTTCATTTGGGAAAAGGTCCTCAATCTTGCTTTGTCTTTCTTGACCTCGTTATTATTACTGTTTTTTAAAACAGCACAGGCCAGTTATTTTGTAGAATATTTCAATTTGGGATTGTCTGAAGCTTCCTGATGGTTAGATTTAAGCTACGTCTTTTTGGCAGCAATACCAAAGCTGTGATGTGTTGGTCTCTGCATCCTAGCAGGAGGCTCTTGGTGAGGTGGACTTTGACCATTTGGATAAGACAGTGTCTCCAGGTTTCTTCATTGTACAGTTAATTAATAAGTAATTAGCGGGGAACAATTTGTTCTTCGAGCACTTCTTTGATTTCTGGTGTGACAAGGTGTTCCAGGATCCCCTGCGCTTTTTCTGCTCCAGCCCTGGAATCAGGTTTTTCCAAAGGAGTTGTTATTCTTTTTAGTGGAGAATTGTACTTCGAAACCAAGCTCTGGGCACTAGGTGTGCTCACTGCTTCTGTAATATTGCTTCTGTGCTGTCTCAGTGGACAGAGATCGGAAATGCATGTACACATACATTTAATTTTATTTATAAAACTATAAAGGATTAAAAACTGTATTAAAAACTGTAAATTAATACTGATGCCTCTCGTCCCAACGAATACATTTTAGTTGTTTCCTTTCCACCTTTTTACCTCCATCCTCTAGGACAGAGAAATCTGGCCCTGTTATCCCAATGTGTTTATTTGCTCAGGCCTAGAATAGACATAGACACACAAGTGGTGTCAGAATTGTTAATACCCCTGTGAAAAGGAAACCTGTTGTGTAGAGTTCAGTATTTGTTTATAGTTCTTTTTAAAGGTAAAATTTTCTTAGACTGACATGTGCATATCTTAATTGTACAATTCCATAAGTTTGACAGGTGTATACTCTCTTGTAACTCACATGCTTATCAAGATATAGAACATTCCATCATCTTAGAAAGACCTCTCATATCCTTTCCCAGTCAACCTGCATTCTAGAGGCAATCGCTTCTCTTACTTTTTTCACCATAAATTAATTTTGCCTGTTCTCAAACTTCATGTAAAGGGAATCATACAATATTCCTTTGTATTTGAATTCTTTCATTTAGCATCGTATCAGTGAGATCCATTCATGTTGTGTGTATAGTAGTTCATTCCTTTTTGTTAACACCTAGTATTCCATCGTATGAATAAAACGACTGAACTTCCTCGCACTCATCTTTTTATCGATGTTTTAATTTCTCTTGGGTAAATAACTAGAGGTGGAATTCCTGGGTCATAGGGTAAGTAAATGTTTAACTTTTACTTTGTTACTTAAGAAACTGATAAACTCAAAGCCTTTTTTTTTTTAATATGGCTTTGCAGCTAGTTGTACAGGATCTTTAAAAAAGATCCACATATTGCATTTGGTTTTTCTATCTCTATTAGACTCTCTTTACCTTTTTTAAAATGCCATTTTATTTGCTGGAAGTGCCAGAATATTTGGCTTGCAGAATATTCCACATTCTGGATTTGCTTGATTACTTTCTCTTTATGTCATTTAGATTGTTACGCGATTCCTGGTATTTTCTATTATCTTGCAGCTATATCTAGAGATGGAGCAGATTCAGGTTCATTTTTTCTAGACAGAAGCATTTCATAGGTTCACAGGTGGAGCTGTGTTTTGTATTTTAATACATCATGAAGCATATATGTAATGTGTGGTTCTCCCACTGGGGGTGTTGCAAAGATAGATTCGTGTGTTGAAGTGGTGTCAGCCTGATTTCTCCATTATAATGTTTTCCATCAACCTATCAGCTAATGAATTTTAGCATCCATTCGTAGTTACTGCCTAAATCTTTTATTTCAGTGATGTTGCCAAGTGGTAATACTCTAATTCCACCACTCCTTCCGCTTTTGTTACCTGGAGTTTTTCTGCATAGAAGAAACTTTCTCCCGACAATCTTTTCATTATTTTGAAATAGAATTTATACAGGAAAGGCAGAGTAAATGTTTGATCTTTTCACTGTATGAAATTTTGTAGTAATAAGTTGGTGCCTTAGCAACCTCCAGTGGTGACCAATGAGATTTTTTTCGTTTTAGTGTCATGATGAACTCATGAATTTTTATATACTTGATATGTTTCAATCCATTGCAGTCATTAATTTTTTTCTTACATGATATCATCTTAGATCAGTGTGTGCCTTTGATTTGGTTCATTGTGACCTTTTCGATAGCTTTCTTGCCTCCCTGGTGCAAAAAGGTATCTTGGGCTCATCTTGTGTGTGTTTCCAGCCCCAGACTTGAATCATTCATTTGTATGAGGAGTCCTGGTGCCTTTTTGTGGGTAACAATATCTAGAGAGCACTGGTGTTGCTCATTGTTCCTAGGCCTTTTCAGTGGTCAGAACTGGGAAATACATATTTGTAGAAATGGAAAACATATGAGTATGTACTGATATTTTCCATTCAACTGTAACAGGGTCTTTAACTTCTTTGATTTATAGTCTTTTATAGTCAACATTTCAATTCCTGATGACATCAAATTGATTATTTGCTACAGAATACATGTAATAGCTTAAAAAGAACAATATGCTTATTACTGCTTTATGCAGTGCTTCTACTCCCTCTGGTGTCAATGATATTTAGGGGTGTCTGGGTGTGGCTGGGCTGGCCAGGAGATCTCAGACAGTTCATTTACATGCCTGGTGCCCTACATAGATGGCTGGAAATCTGGGCTCAGCTGGGCTCTCCTCCTTCTCTAAGAAGTTCCATGGCCTTCCCATGGGGTTGTCTTACTAGCAAGGTAGGAAGACTTCTTACCTCGTGGCTTAGGGTTCTAAGAGAGTAAAGTGGAAGCTTGCAGTCCTTTCAGAGGCTAGGCTCTGACTGATACAGTGTCATTTCCACCATATTCTATGGGTCAAAGTAGCTGCAAGCCAGCCCAGATTCCAAAGGAAGGAAAGGAGGTCCCAATTGTGGACAAAAGGATTCATAGTTGTCAAAGAATTCATAGCTGTTTTTAAACCACCATACCCCTTGCTCTTTCAAGTCACATACTCTAAAGAGCATTCTGTGTCTTTTGTCACTGAAAGATATAACCAGGAGAGCGTTCTACCTTCTTTTTTATACTGCATGATCCTATGTCATGTGGAAGTTTCATTGTTTATTCAACAAGTTCCCAGTTGATGAACGTTAGTCTTGTTTCTAATCTCTTGTCATTATGAAAAATGCCCAATAAATATCTTTGTACATGCATCATTTTGTAGTTCTGGACAGTGATAATTCCTAGAAGTGTAATTGGTAGGTGAAGAAATTGATACACACATGATTTTGTTGGACATCGCCAAATTGTCTTCCATAAAAGGACGAGCAATGCACTCGTGTGAGTGCCCGTGTCACCATAATCTCACCGACAGAGAGTGTTGTCAAACTTATTGATTTTTTGCCAGTTTAATAGGAGAGAAATGGTATTTCAATTTACCTTTTTTTTTGTATTCTTGACATTTACTGAGATCTAACCTGCAAAATGTGTATAGTGAACTAATTTTAAGTAAAGTTTGTATGTTTCTATTTATATACGCATCTGTGTAACTATCATCATTATCAAGATATAAAATATTTCCAGAGCCCAGAAGGCTCCGTTCTCCTTCTCAGTCAACATTTTTGCCAGATGTAACTAGGATTCTGATTTCTAGCCCCATAAATACTTTTACCTCATGTAAATGAGTCACACAGCATACAGCATTTTATTTCTAGCTTCTTTCACTCAACATAACATCTATGCGATCCACCCATGTGGTTATATATAGCATGTTGGTTATTTTCTATTGCTGTGTAGTGTTTCACTGTATGGATAAATAAATTATGACATATTCATTCTGTTGATGGACATTTGGGCTGTTTCCAGGTTTTTTGGACTTTTTTTGAATAACACTGGTATGGATGTGTTTGTTCGTGTCATTTTTGGACATATGCACTTATTTCTCTCGGGTATTTATTTAAAAGAAGAATTTCTGGGTCGGGGGTAGATATATGTTTAGCTTTAGCTGATACTGCCAAAAAGTTTCTCAACATAGTGGTACCAGTTTACATCTCACCAGCAGCCGATGAGAAATCTTATTAATGTATAGCCTTGCCAACACTTGTTATTAGTCTTTTAAAATATTAGCCATTGTGATGGATATGTAGTGATTCCTTAATGACTAATGAGGGTAAGTACTTTTTCATAGTCATTTGAATATCTTCTTTTGTGAAATGACTGTTAAAGGTGTTTGTGTTTTTTTGCCCATTTTATTAGATTTTTGTCTCTTTCTTAATGATTTTAGTAATTCTTTTTATAGTCTAGATATGATTCTTTTGTCATATACATGCACTTTTATTTGCTCTGATTTTCAACAAGGTTGAATATCTTTTATATAATTAAGGGCCATTGAATTTTTTGAACTTTTGGTTCATGTATTTTGCTTGTTTTAAATTTGATTGTTAGTCTTTTTCTTCTTAATTTTAGGAGATGTTCATATATTTGGAATATTAGTCTTTTGTTGATTTTACTTTTTGCAATAGTTTTCCCTGATTGCCATTATCTTGACTTTATTTATGGAGTTTTCTTTTTTCCTGTGCAAAAGTATTTTTTTAATGTCCTCAAATTTATATACCTTTTATTGCTTTTAAATTTTGAGTCATAGCAAGACCAGACTTTTCTTACTTTTTAAACCTTTTAAATCTCTACCCCATTTAGAATTTATCCTAAAGTATACGTGAAGTAAACATATTGCATTTTTTCCCCATGTGCTCATCTAGTAGTCCCATCACTTAAAAAAAACTCTCTCTTTTCTCATTACTTGAGATACTGCCTTCATCACATATTAAATTCCCATATATGCTTAGGTCTAGTTTTGGGTTTTCTATTCTGGGTCGTCGGTCTGCCTGCTCATCAATGACGTAATCGCACACTATGTTTTTCACAGTGGCTTTACAATACGTTTTAATATCTAGTAGGTTTACCCCCCACCTCATCATTATGCTTTGTTGGTCAAGGCTTTCTTCAATCTTCTTGCTTTTCTATTCTACCATAAGAAATTTATATAACTTGTTTCGTTCCAGAAAAAATAAAAGCTGCTTGAATCTTTATTGGGATCACATTTACGCATCCTTTTAATGCGGAGTTTTAATATCTAAGAGCAAGTGTCTTTTTATTGGTCTAAACTCTTTCATGTTTTCAGGAGTATTTTATGGGTTTCCTCATATAGGTTATGCACATTTCTTATTAGTTTAGTACCTAGGTATTTTATCTTATTTTTTTCTTTCGCTATTGTGAATGGGGTTTTCTCTCCTCTTCCCTTATATCTGCTAACTGGTTATTTTGTACGTGTGAAGTCTATTGTTTTCTGCATAGGTATCAGTCAGGGTCGAGTCAGGGGACAGAAATGATACCAATTATTTTAACAGAGATTATTGAATACAAATAATTGTTAACCGATATAAAACTGTTAGTGGATAACGGAAAAGGTGCAAAGAAAACACCAAATTATCACAGAGGAAGAAACTGCAGGAAGTGGCTGGTACCTCCAGGGCTGGGCAAAAAGGGAAGAGGATGGAATGACTAGATCTGCAAGTTTCGAGAGGCGCCCTGTGGAGCTGGCATTCAGACTTTGAGGCGGGGACTGCTCGGCCAGTGCTGGCCTCTCCAAGGTCAGAGGAAGCCCTCATGGGAAGCGGGCCTCTGAGGAGAGGGCACTGGTTGGCTGGAAGTGGTGTCTCTTAGGGTATCACCTAAGAGGTAGTACTATGAGGCTGGTTCTGTAATTCTTCGAGAAACTGAAAATTGGATTCTGCTGCTGTTACTGGAGTGAGGAGTTATTGCTTGGAGACATTCGAGGAACAAGAAGTAGGTAGAAAGCCAACCGGAAGTAGAGAGTCCCTCCTGCCTCCAGCCTTGCCATCTCCCTGTAGGGCTCCCTACTTTTAAAGCCACACAGGAAGAAAAAAATCTGCTCTGGTTTATAGTACTGGAGTTAATAAAAAGATCTTGACAGGTTTACGTGGTCCATAAGTTCTAGTAATAATCAATTATTCATTCAGTCCACAAAACTGAAATTGGGTCTGTAGAGTCCCATTTCTGCATCACAAAGCTGAGTATACGTGGGTGGGTTTGGAGACAAAGGACAATAGCTTTATAACTGGTAGAGTATATTAAGTTTCTATTTGTCTACTATGCCAGACAAAAGAGACTTTAAAACAAAGACTATAACAAGAGACAAAGAAGGACCTAGTAATCCCTCTTCTGGATATTTATCTGAAGAAACCCAAAATGCTACTTTGAGGGGAAGTGCTTATCCACATATTCATTGCAGCATTAGTTACAATAGCCAAGATATGAAGGCAACCTGCATGTCCCTGAATGGATGAATGGATAAAGAAGTGGTACATATATACAATGGAGTATTAGCCATAAAAAAAAAGAATGAAATCTTTCCATCTGTGACAACATGGATGGACCTAGAGGGTATTCTGCTGAGTGGAATGAGATAGCAAAACACAAATGTCATATGATTGCACTTATAAATGGAATCTAAAGAACAAAATAAACAAGCAAATGAAACAGGAACAAAAAAAAAGTTTCTATTTGTCTAGTTTGCTATTCTTTTTTTATTGTTTATTGTAGTTTTACCCATGATTCTTTTGGGTTTTATGATTATATAATCGGCAAGTAGAGGTATTTTTACTTCTTCCTTTCCAAATTTTACTGCTAATTTCTTGATCTTGATTCCTAAAATGTTTCAAACACAATGACTAAGAAATCTAAGTCATATCACTTTTGAAATAAATTACTCTTCATTCTTGGAGTGGTTTTGGGGGAGGGATTTGGGGGAGGAGAAAGCTTTTCTTTATAGTCCTCCTTGCTGAGTGCTTTAAAAAGCCAATACAGCACTGATTGATATTTCTTAGCTATGTCTAAGACACTAGAGGTGCCTAATAAATGCTAAATACTGCTGAGGTAGATGTGTAGGTTTTCCTGTTCATACAGTCTTCCTGTTCTGACCTGGTCACAATTACTCTGTCTTCTTCTGCTGGACAGAAGTGTTCCTGCACTGATTGATTCAGGGATTGACATGTGATCGAAGTCAGCCAATGAGGCTCAGTCTCAGAAGTTTTGCTGAAGCTAATGGAAAGAAGCTCTGTCTCTCTTTTCCTTGGGTCTCCTTGGCTATTTGCTTCTAAGCCTGGTGCTCTGGATGTCTATCCTTGCTTCTGGTTGAAGAAGTCTAATACAGGGAAGCAACTGGACAGAGAGAGATTTCTGATGGTTTCATTTGAGCACCTAGATCTAGCTGTGCCTGAAATTTTAGGTTCAAAGCCCTTTGTACGAGTAATAAGTGTCACTTTGTTGTTGTTGTTTTTAATTTAAAGCAGTTGATTTGGATTTTCCACTCTTTACAACTAAAGAAGTCCTAACTGATAAAGTAAAAATTGTATTCATTATTACTAGAACTTATGGGCCATGTAAACCTGTGACATCTCTTTATTGAGTGCCCACTACTACAGACCTGAACAAGTTTATTAGGATTTCCATAGTGTTTAGGGATCTCTCTCTGCTTTGAGCCATATTCTTGATTCTGGTGACTTCAGCTCTGCTCTGGCCTTTTGGCCTCCATTCCACTGTGATATCTTTCCATTTTCTCTTGAGGACAGTCTGTTCAGCCTCTAGGTCTGTTACTGCCCACAAGCCCTGGACATCCGTGTACTTTCCCTCTAAGAGCCAGAGAGTTAGATAACCACAGCAAACACCGACCCACCTCCTTCTGTCCTCTGGTCCTATTTGGTCTTATGTTGTGGTTTCTGGTTTCTGCTCCATATCTTGGTTGAGGTGAACTTCCTTGAATGACATCATCTCACCACCTAATTGGGCACTTCATGTACATAATATTTTTGGCTCCTCCAGTTGCTCTCTACTTGAACCCTCGCAGCCACCCCTCCTTGACGGTTGCTATGTATTCTCCCTGAGTGAAATTGCTATGGCGCACCCAAAGATGAATAAGACATGGCCTCTGTCTCAAGTGGGAAACAGACAGGAAGCAAGTGTTAAATTGTGGTATAAACGTAGGGCTCTGGGAGCACAGAACACGTGCGTCTGTTTGTGTTTGTGTGTTAGACAGGGTGGTCCTGTGAGAAAGGCTTCATGGAAGAGATAACTATTTGAGCTGAGACTTTAGGAATGAGTATGAGACTAACCACAGAGGATCAGTTCAGTTTGGTTCAGTCATTCAGTCAGCAAATATGACCAGCATTATTTCAAACCCTGCCCTATAAGAGAGAAGACAAACACATGAAACCCCTCGGAAGACCGTGAAAGACAGCATCAATTCACTGATCAGTGCCATTGGTCCCAAGGCAGTGCCATCTAAAATGGCAGACAACCAGAGGTGGGGGGCCCCAATCTTTCTAGACAAGGAAGCAAAGCGATCTTAGAGATATTGGTTGGGTGATTTGCACGAGGACATGCGGCAGAGTTGGGGAAGTGTTCTGAATAGAACTTCAGGATTACAGTGCTTTACTCCTGGCACCTTGCATCCCTGGGAAATTTATCTGGCATATAAAGAAAGTAGGCTGGCTGAGGCACAGGGTGTGCGTGCGTGTGTGCGTGCGTGTGTGCACAGATGAAGCTTTTTTCTTTTCAGTAACTGCAGAGAAGGTGCAAAGGAGCTGGTAAATGAAGCTGTAGAAAATTGAGTGAAACTTTCTCATCTTGCCTGATCATTATTACCATTAATTAAGATAAGCTTAATTGTGTGCCGACAGGGTAGCTAGTACCATGCCAAACATAGATATGGACACAGTCTTCATAAAAAACATTAAAAAGACAGTAATCTGTGAAAGCAACAGGAGAAGACAGAGAGGAAGGGTATGTTGCCTCCTGGTTTCATTTTGTTTCTCTTTAGGAACTTCTCACAATTAAGCAGACCCCTCCAGCTTCTATAATTTGCATGACGTTCGTTTGTTAAGGACACAACGTCTTTCTCAAAATCATTCCTGCTGCATTCACATTCTTTCTATTTTGTGCCATCTCCCTTTTAGATCAGGAATAAAAACAGTAGTCATGCTTTGCAAAACTTTCATTAAAAGGATTGAGAAGAAAAGTAATAAAAGAGGGATGCTCTCAAGAGAAAAACTTGGAACAGAGCATAATATATGAACCAAATAGAAGGAGAAATTCACGAAACTGCCTTCTAGCTTACGACTCTATCAGACGTGGAGAAACAAGAATAAGCCAGCTTGATTAAAACAACTTATCACCCTAACAGAAAAACAAAAAAGCTCAGGATGATGAAGTCTGGGCATATAAATTACACTTCCGCTCATCCAGCCAGGAGAGTACAGCACTGAGGTTGCTTCGATGGAAGTCTTCAGGATATCGCTGTAATCTTTATATCCATTTCTTATCTCTTGCCTTCTTTTTGCAGATGATGTTTGTTTTCTTCGGTAAGTGAAAGCTTTTCTTTCTTCTTTCTGTTGTTTCTTGCCCTGAAAGCTGACCTTAAAAGTGGGCCTCCTGGGCTCTGTCTAATGGTGAAAACATAAAAACAACTCTGTTGCTGGTCTTACGACATGAAACCTTGACCACTTGGATGCTTTAGAGTAGTCATTGGTCATTCCGTTGTCAGATGTTGTGTGAGTTGAATTTAAATTTGTAAACATCCTTGGTCACCTACAAAGTGTGTCAGGTACCAGGGGTGCCGTGATAAAAAAGAAGCGATTCCTAGCTTCAACTTTCTTACAATCAAATGGGGGAAAGTCTGAGGCAAGCAACAGAGTGAGTTTACCCAAAATGCCTATTTCTGTGTTAGGTACGTAGTAGGAATCCCATGTACTTTGGGACACCCTCCTCCTTTCTCACATAAACGTCCTCCTGGGTGGTAAGAGCCATTACAGAGGGATAGGACAAGGACCAAGTGGGACCAGGGAAGGGAGTGGTCAACTCTACCTGGGTAAACATGGAAGGGCTTCACTGATTGGTTAGCTTGAACTGAGGAAACTTACCAGGTGGGCAAGGTAGAGAATGACAGAGGCACATGGGAGAGAAGCAGCACAGTGTTATGTGGAGGTGGAAAGAGGTTTGACGGAAGGGATGACTGGGGTGCAGAGTGTGAGGGGATGGGAGCTGGCAAGAAAAAGCCTGAAAAAAAGGGCAGGGCCAGATGAGGGACGGCAGTACCTGCATGAGGAGGAACAGGGACCTTAGCCTCCTGATAGCTGGGCGCCTTTCTTTGATCAAGTGAGGGATTAAATTTGCATCTGTGTTTAATTTTCTTCATTATGACTTTGCAAACGAAGATGAGTTACCGCCAACAGAGCATGTTGGCTGGTGGTGGGAGTGAGTTTGAAATGAATCGCCATTCCTCCCTGTCCCCCCTATTTCCTTAGGGACCAGTCCCATGTGCTGTGAGATGACTATCTGGGGTGGGCCGGGGCATCTTCAGTTCCCAAAGGGAGCAATATTCACCTGGAGTCTAAGCCAGCGTCCTGGACAGCTATGCTCTTACCTCTCAGATATTTAGTTGTGGCTGCAAAGAACTGCTGTCTCACGGAAGGGGGCCCAGAGTCGATGTGTGAGTTAGATGATGGCTGTTTGGGGCTTAGAGTAGAAATTTTAAAGTAGAAAGTTTGAACAACACTGACCAAGCGATGGCTTGGGGAATTCTTACAGCCCACTAGAATGCTAATTGCGTTGAGTCAGCCCCGAGACTCTGGGCTCTGGATCAGCTTTAACTATAAGGAGGAGCAGCTCCAGTCTGGCTGCAAGAATACCTGGTGGGCTGCAATCAACTCTCAGTTACTGGAAGCCACAGGAGTCCCACCACTGTGTCTCTCCATGAGTATCTGTGTTCACCAAATCCTCACTCTGCCATTTGGAAATAACAGGGAGAGAGAGAGAGAGAGAGAGAGAGAGAGAGAGAGAGAGAGAGAGAGAGAGAGAGAGAGAGAGAGAGAAAGAGGTGGGGTATGGTGGGTGAGTGGTGAGAAAACTCATCCATTCGGGCCAGGTAGCCAGTTCCCAGTGGAGCCATGACTGCAGACTCTGGTCAAGTGCTCTTTCTATCCATGTGGTGGCTTGATTCTAGGTGTGTGACTAGTGATTTCTGAATACAGGGATGTTTATGGGTAAATAAGACTGAAGCTAAGAAAACTGAATAGTTATAATGGTAGTTTATCATAATAGTCACCATTTGTTGAGCACTTGTGTGCCAGGCTCTCTACAGGGTACTTTCATACTTTTTGGCTCTTATGAGCTGAGCACATGAGATTGGTAATATTATTCCCATTCTACAGAGGAGGAAACTGAAGTTCAAAGAGGTGAGGTCACTTGCCCCAAGTCCTTATAACTTTGAAGGGGACAGGAAACTGGTCTGTGATGTGCTCACCATTGAGACCCCAGAGTCTATCACATGAGGTGCTTATTGAATATTCAATGGATGAGTGAATGGGCGGTCACAGAGCTAGAAAGTGCCCAAGGTGGGTTTGGAATCCAAGTCTGTGTAATTCAGGAGCAATTCTTTCCACTATACCCTGCTGTCATAGAACAGAAGGCAGCGGAGTGTCATTGCCAGAAATAGTCTGGTGACAGCAAATGGTTGATGAGATGGGCGGGGGGCAGAGAGAGAGAGAGAGAGAGAGAGAGAGAGAGAGAGAGAGAGAGATCACTGTGTCCTTGTGGTGGTCAGAGAAGGTATCATGAAACAGTGGAGTTTGAGCAGGGCTTTGAAGGTCCATCAAAATTTGGGTAGCTGGAGGGGAAAGGTTGACCTGTCCTGGGGGCGTGAGAAGCAGAATGATGTCATAGTAAAAGAGCTTAGCCTCGGGGTCAGACTTTCCAGGGTTCAAAATCGGTCTTTCTCACCAGGAGGCCATTTGGCACTGGACAATCCTGCTCGTGCCTTAGTTTTCTCATCTGCAGCTGGGAATAGTTCCAGATGATCCCTGCAAGGACTTTCACACTGTGCCTGGAATACAGTAATGGTTCAATAAAAACCAGTTGTTATTGGATTGGAGCAAAGCACATTTTTTTATCTGGAGTGGAGAGAAGAGTTGGGAAGAGAAGACGGGGCCAGAATGCCGTGTGCTTGGAAAGCAGAGTAAGGAATCTGAATTTTGCTTTCTGCTTAAAAAGGTTTAACGACTCTGTCGAGGACTAAATTGTTGCTGATTTGGTGTCATTCCTTGCTTATTGTGAATTGGTCTCTTGTAGAAAGAACTTGAGTGTCCCAAGCCACCAGATAATTTCTATGTTTCTGAGTTTGTGTTCAGTACTGTGTTGTTTCTCTGGGGAGCTTGGATGATTGTCTTTCCTGAGGCCTAATAAATGGAGGCCAAGCTGTAAGCAAAAGCAAAGCCCAAAAAGCCCAATAAAAAAAGGATGGACCAATAAATAAACCCACAGCTTAAAGAAAGGTAAACTCTATAAAAGCATTTGGAAATTGAGAAAACCTTGAAACCGGCTCTAGCCTTGTCACTGTAACCACTGCACTGAGGGATGGCTGCAATATTCTCAGCCTTTTTTGCACATTAATGCCTGAAAAATGCAGTAATCGAGTTTGCAGATGTGAAATTTACTTAGGAGGCAGCCTATTTGCTGTGATTGTTGGCCTGGGATGCTGGCACTTGGGAAAATTTTGCAAGTGGATAAAGATGCCAGCCTTCATCCCAAATGATAGATTAACATTGAATCATGCTATTCAGTGAGCATTCGTCATCCCCTGCTTTCGAGTGTTTTATACGATAGTGTCCTATTGTTTCCACTACATGTTGATATATCAGATTGTTGATTTATTCCAGACAATTTATCTCTGTACATTTGCCCATCTTTCTTCAGTCACCCCGCCCCCCCGCCCCCACCAACTGCTTACTTCAGAAGATTGAATCCCAGAAGATAATTGTCAGAATAAATATAACCCAAAGAAGTCTGCATGGCATTGAAAAGTACAAATTTGAAAACTGCCGTTAGTCTTATTAGGACAATACTTCCCAGTTAGGGCTCTACTGAGAAAGGTGGAAAAGTTAAGATGGAGTAATAGAGAAAGAACCGACACATAATTCAATAGAAATGTTTCAAGGTGGTATGGTAGTTTAAAGTCCAGAGAAGCTTGGAAACAACATCAGACTTTTAAAAAGTAATTAAATCTTCTGAGAAGAAAGATGACGGTAACCTGATGTCCAAGGTAAGTGGCAGTGATGGAAAAGTAGAATGGGTTTGGTGAAATCTGGAAGAGCTGGGTTCCCATCTTAGATCCACCACATGTAACTGTGGAACAAGGCGTGCTACTTGTCTTACTTGGACCTCAGTGTTATCATCCATGAAATGGGGATTATGATACTCATTCCGTACGACTATTTTGAGGAATTAAATTGTGTATGTTGAGTGC
The DNA here is from genome assembly GCF_004115265.2 of Rhinolophus ferrumequinum. Lineage (NCBI taxonomy): Eukaryota > Metazoa > Chordata > Mammalia > Chiroptera > Rhinolophidae > Rhinolophus > Rhinolophus ferrumequinum. Next base: position 16,213,816 of record NC_046299.1, on the reverse strand, counting down.
CTAGGACATTGCTTGACACATCATAGGTACTCACTAAATGCTAGTTAATAATAATAATAATAATAATAATAATAATAATAAAATAATAATAAGTAAACTTCCATTGCAAGAAAACTATGCGTTAAATAAAGCATGTTGTCTTTACAGCCTGCTATATTGTGATCTAGTGTTGTTTGGAGGCAGAAAAACAGCTGATAAAAGCTGGAATTTGTGGGATGTATTTGAGAAGCTGAAGCATGAGTGTTAGATACTGAATTTTCAGTGACTATCAGAAGCCAGGTCAGAGAAGAGCAGAAATTGTTTTTGGGAAGGCACCAGACAGGGAGTTGTCTTTAGTCTCTGTAGGAACTCACTCAGTCTGATAAACTTGGCCCAAGCCTTGATGACCATTGCCATGGAAACCAGCACATGTGCACAGCTGGAATTCATTTCTCAAAGCTTTCAGCCCATGTCAACAGAGCACGGCTCTAGAGAGCTGCTCTTTTATCCCTGAGTGAAGGTCCTGGAGCCTGGTAAAAAATTGAATCAGTTCAATTTGTGACATCTTAGGAGCCCTGTCCCAGAGGAGAGGCTGGGCCAAGAAATCCTGCCATGGTAGCATTCGCATCCCTAAATGATCAACGGGCAATGGAAAAAAAAATCCAAACATCACCATCACAGGTCAGTTGACCACCTACAAGACATGATTTTCCAAAGAGAGCAAAGGACCTGCATGTTTTTTATATCATGTAGTGGTTTGCCCTGAAACATTTCCTCATAGTCTCCTTTATCCAGGAAGTGTCAATGCAGCTCTGGGAGCACCCAGCTCTATTCTTGGCTCTTTGGCTTCTGCCTTCTTCCAGGGGACCCAGAAACCTGTCAGACTTCCTCTTTTAAATGAAAAGTGGCTTTTCACTTTACGATAATAAAAACTGTATGATATTCAATATGGTCTTTTTTTTTTTCTCTTTTCACTAATGGTAAAAAAAAATGGCTAAATCTACAATAAGACAAGTTTCGTTTCCTGGGGTGTTTGTATATCACATTTTTCAACTTGAGGGACATTTTAAAAGCTGAGTCTTTACATCCCTCTGACAAAGGAAGAAGACAGTGAAATGCTTTTGGCCAAAGGGCTTTGTGCCAAGATTTGATATCAGGTGGGCTGATGGCTGGCTAGCCTGTCTGAGACTGGAGGAAGTTAACCAATGAGAAGATTGCAGGATAAGTATAGAACTGAATTTGTGAGTTAAAAATGACTTCTTAGACTATTGTGCCATGGTTTGCTAGAATTTCAGTTGTACGTACACGGATTCAGTGAAAGTTCCCGCTCTGTGCTAATGCACAGATACTGAGACTCACTGAATAACTTCTTTGGCAGAAAGTACAAGACTGTAGACCCCTGAAACTTTAAATAATAGTTCATGCATTGACACTTCTCCCAATAAGGGCGCGCCGCCCCCCCACACATAGCAAGCAAAATGGGTAGGGAAGCGTTAGCCCTAATACTGTTTACAAGATTCTTGTAACTGAAGACAAAGTAAGTTAATTATCTATAGATTCCGACCTTCAGCTTCCTGTGCCTGAAGCTGGTAGGTACATGTGCTCATTCAGTGTTTCTGTCATTGAGAGAGTTCAGTTCAGTATTTCCTTGAAGAGGTAGGCCAGGTATGGTTGGGAAAAAGGCTCTCTGGGCCAGGCTCTCACGGACTTCCTGCAGCACCTGGGAGAACACCTGTGGAGCCAGGTGTGTGGTGGTCCCTCGCCTTCCTCCTCCCCCAAGACTTAGTGTCTTTCCAGGGGAGTAGACCTCCGCCTTTACCTCCAGGATAGAGGTTCTCAGACTTGACAGGACATCAGAATCCCTGGGGGTGGGAAAGGCTTTTTGACAATGCAGATTTCCAGGCCCCCAGAGGTTTTGATTCGGTCTATCTGAGGTGGGATACAGGGATGTGCATGTTAACCAGCTCCCTAGATGGGTCACAGGTCATACTTTGAGTGTTCCTGGAAGATTGCTCACATTGTAAAAATTCCATCTTTCTCCATCCATATGGACTAGTTGTGGCAGAAATAAGATCAATTCCCCAAGGTAACTAACCTGTTTGTATTCTTCATTATTTTGGTCTTTTCCTGTCTTTATATCTATATACTCAATGCTCTTCAAGGTGAGAAAGAAAGAGGCTGGGGTGTGAGCCACTTTATTAGAGTTTAAATGCCAGCTTCTTGGGATTTGTGGCCTCAGCTTTCACACCTGTGCACAAAGAATTAATGATACCCTGACCTGCTGTGGGCTTAACCTGGCACATTGAGGGGCTCACCTGACAGGTTCTAGGTGTTCAGGTACCATCCACGCCATCTCCATCCACATGCTGGGCCCATCCAAGGTGGCTGAGGTTCACCGAGGAGAAGGTGCCTGGGTTGTCTCTGGGGGTTCCTCCCAGCTTTGTTTAGGTTGTGCATTCGAACAAGTAGCGGATTAAGGAAGAAGGAGAGGGACAGGCAAGCTGGGGAACCATCCCTATGGAGAGGGTTCCCAGCAGAAGGCTGGAGAAGTATAAATGAAAGCAGTCATTGTTTACCCCGGTGTGGCAGCTTAAGTATTTGGCACTTGTATACTACAAGACAAGGGGGCAGGGGGTGGGGGCGTGGTGGGGAGAGACAGAAAGAGAGAGAGAGAGAGAGAGAGAGAGAGAGAGAGAGAGAGAGAGAGAGAAAGAAGAGAGAAGAGAGAAGAGAGAAGAGAGAAGAGAGACAGAGAAGAGGGAAAGAAAGAGAACCTTAAAAAAATAAAGGCAACTTTAAGGAATCTAATCTGTCCTTTGTATCTCAGCCCAACTCAATCCAATTCCTGTGATGGCTATGAGTGATGAATTGAATATCTCCTAGAGCCCAAAGATAATTATGTCCCTGGGTTAGGTTTTAGAATGTCTTTTCCACTAGAGAAATGAGGCCTGACAGATGGATGGGATATTTTCTCAAGTGGTTAATGCCATTGAATGAACGGCCCATGTGTCAGGTCCCAGAACCGTCATTTATCCAGTGAACATCTACTACTGAACACCTTCTCTGTGCTAGGCCTCGTACTAAACACTGAGGCCGCAGAGATGAGGAGGAAGCAGCCCCAGACCTCAAGGAGCTCCTGATCTAAAGGGAGAGACAGACAGAAGAGAACATCACCTGGCTGTGATGTGACAAAGCAGCCCTGAAGTCAGGCTGCTTGGACTAAAGGTCTCTGCTTGGCCACTTAGAACCTGTGGATTTTGGCAAGTCACCTAATTTCTCGAACTTCAGAACTTCATCTTCAAATTTGGGATTGTAATTATGCCTGTTTCATGGATTTACGGAGAGGATTACAGAAAATCGATGTCAATTTTTTGACACATTGTAACAATAACGATACAGTCATGTGTCATTTAACGACAGATACGTCCTGAAAATCTGTCGTTAGGTGATTTTATTGTTGTACATCAAAGGGTGACTTACACAAAGACAGATGGTAGAGACTATCACACACCTAGGCTACATGGCAGCGTTGGCAATAGATTTTGTATGGGGCCATAGCGAACAGAACAACACAAGATTAAATTAAACACGAGAGAAAACAACGTGATCAAGAGATATGGTAAACATGGCCTATTGTTTTATAGCAAACTTTTACTTTTAAGTTGAAACAGTAAACTCTAAAATAACAATAAAAACTATAGAATAGTAAATACATAAACCAGTAACATAGTCCTTTATCTTCATTATCAAGTATTATGTACTGTACATAATTGTATGTGCTACACTTTTATATGGCTGGCAATGCAGTAGGTTTGTTTACACCAGCTTTCCACAAACACGTGAGTAATGAGTTGAGCTATGAGGCTAACATGGCTACGATGTCACTAGATGATAGGAATTGTTCAGCTCTATTATAATCTTATAACGCAGTCATGTGTCCCATAATCTCATGGAATCACTGTTGTGCATGCATTCTGTTGTTGGCTAAAACATTGTTATATGGTGCCTGACTGTAGCAGATAAGACTGTTACCACGATTATCACCATCATTATTATTATAATAGAAGTCCTAGTGGCGGGAGTTGTGGTGGTAGATGTAATAACACTACACTAGTGTTGTCCCAAGAATACAGAACACGTCTTTGGAAGCCAACAATTTAGTTGAATGTTAGGGGACATGGTTAACTGATGTGTTCGTTGCTGTTCTTGCTGCTGGTAGAGGCCGTCCAGGGGGTGCTTTGCAGGGTAGAAGCAGAACAGATACCCAACTTAACTGCAGCCAAAGAGGTCTCCATGCAAAAATCAGGCTTTCAGCTTTTCTGGATGCTGGGCCAGGACCTGCATAGTCAAAAATGAAGCATAAATCAGGGCATATTCTTTACATGCAAAGAAGTAAGAGTTGCACCTATTTGGTGGGGCTGACAGAGTCTGTCTGTATGGCAGCTGCTATATTAGAAAAGAAGCAGTAGGGGAGTAGGGGAAATTTCCACCAAATATGTTCTCAACAGGGAGGGATCTTTAGGGGTACAGGTCACCAGCATGATGTGTGTGTGTGCTTGTGTGTGTGTGTGTGTGTGTGTGTGTATGTGTGTCATCTTTTTGTTATTCACTGATTCATTCAATTATTTAATAAATATTAAGATTTGTGAATTTCACAGGTATTAATTGAACATCTATTATGTGCAATATACTTACCTTGACCAAGGTCACACAGCCAGAAAAGGGGTCTTGGAATTCAGAGTGGTTCAGCTTTTCCCAGCTTAGGTGCCAGACCTCTGGGTGAAGCCACCTTTGATTCTCTGGCACAATAGAGCTAGATACCATGCAGAGCAAAGACAAATCCCCCATGCTGAGTCCTGCCCAAAAGGCTAAATCATGAGCAAATAAATAACTGCTGTTAAGTCCCTAACTTTTGGAGTGGTCTGTGATGCAGCCAGCGACAACTGACATGTGTGTACTAAGTATTAGCATATTTAATTCTTATGACAGCCTCTGTAGTACTCAGCCCCACTGGGTAAGCAGGGTTGACTTACCCATTCACTTTGAGTGTGCATGACTTGGCATAATATCCAGAAAGCTAAGGGCTTTTCAGATGTGGACACTAATGCAGGGAGGCTAGGTAACTAGAGGAGCGTTGCACTTCTAGTAGTGGTGGAGGCGGGTTTCAAACCCGGCCGTGTGGCTCCAGTGTCCATGCTTGACCTAACTCTCCAGCCCAGATTCTCCCAGCTCCTCTTCTGCCCTGAGTCAGATGCTTAGAGCTGTGCCACGGTCCCGGGTTTTGTTGTCTGTGGGTCGGTTAGTCTTGGCCTGAACCAAGTCCACACTTTGCTCACTCTGGCTGAACATCCGATAGGTATTGTGTCGCAGGGCAGAGGACAGATGGGTTTGAGTGAGTGTCTGGTGGGAACAAGCCCCACCAGTGGACGGGCCATTCAGAAGCAGTGTCTGGCAGGATGTGGCCTTTTTATACCTGAGGTGCTGTGTGCTCCTCCAGGGGCAGGGTGGTACCTGCTGTGGGCCTGGAACACCTCTTTCCCGATCTGAGGGAAGCCATGTCTCACCCCCACACGGAAGCCTCCTGAGACCCACTGGAGTCTGCAGGAAAGCTGCAGGTTCACCTGGCATCGGTTTTAATATGTTTGAATGTTGGGAGCTCGGAGCCCACGTTGTCAGCAGCCTGGCATGGGTCACGCATGGGGCATTGTCCTACAGCCTCTTCCTCCTCCTGCAACGTATTTTGCTGAGCAGGGAATGTTCAGCCAGAATTTGAACATCTTCTGGTGCTCGGCATCGCTTGTCCCCCAGGTGCTCCTCAAGACAAGCTCCATGTCAGTGAGAAGGCTTTGGTCGTCCTCCAGGGTCCAGTGTGTTCAGATTTGTTCATAACTCAGTCCTTCGCCCCACACATCAAGGGTCGATCTGTGTCAGGGGACGTGGTGGTGAATGAGGCAGACAGACCGGGAGTCTTCCCAAGGAGCTCATGTTCTCGTGGAGAACGCGGCTTTCCCCGTGAAGGGGTGGAAGAAAGACACCGCTCTCACTGTTTACTGCGACCTCAAATAAGCAAGCCGTCAGAGTCCAGATGTTGTACGAATCCATTATTTACCTATAATGAGCTGTTTATTCAGTAGCTTGTAACTGATCGTCTGCTCCTTCCTTTGCATGTGCGCAGAGCAGGGGACTGATACAAGTCCCCTTGCTGTCCCAGATCTGGGATAACCAGGCTCAGTGAAAGAGCAGCAAAGTTTTTCTCCAGTAGGTGGAGTTCTGGAAAGTTAAAGGGAAAGTTCAAAGTGAAAGGGCGGCTGGGGATCAGAGCTGAACAAGCTGAGCCTGAGAGTGAGGGGCCAATTAATTGAATGTTCAGGGGTTTACTTAGTACTTATTTGGTGTTCAGAATGGTACTCGAGTTTGTGCTGATACCAGACTATTAGTAATAATACAATGAAATTGTTTCAGGCTTCAGAAGGTTTAGGATCCTTCTGAGCAGGACGTTGCCAAGCGGGAAGGTTGAGAGATGACGCAAGGCGGTGGGCAGTGCAAGGCGGTGTCCAGTCTAGGTGGTGACGGTCACAGCTGCTCTCAGAGGCTGTGATGCTTGTACGCTGTGGCATTTGTGGATTTCTGAGTTGGTGTGAACCTGCTGGGACTCAAAAGATGGGTACTTCTCAAAGACAGGAAGGACAAGCAGAAAAAGGTCATGTGAGTGAGCGATACTGCGATTTAGTGATCAGGAAGAAGGGTGAGAGACCGGCAGTGGCTGGTGGGAGCAGCAGGTCCGTGAAAAGTCACGTCACCTCTGGAATGTGGAGAAGAAAGGGCCTTCAGAGGTCGCTTGGTACAACGCTTTCACTTGACACTGGAGCAGAGTGATGTACCCAGAGGTTCCCCAAGGGGGCGGGTCTGGACCAGGGCTGGAACCCCTGTGCCCTGACCGGTCACCCGCAGTGTCTTCTTCGATGGGGTACATTTGGAGCCAGCCTGGAGTGGGAAGGCCTTGGAAAGCAGGCTAAGGCTTCAGCATCGTATCCTGGGAGCAACAGAAAGCCACTGAAGGTTTCTGAGCAGGGAGCCATATTCTAATATTGACAGTTTATTAAGAAGCACTGGCGGCCCGTTAGTGTTGAAAATTCTCCGTTGCACATTTTCTGCCTGAAACCCACACTATGGTCACCTTATCACCTAGGGGGAATTCCCTTTTTTCTTTCCTTACTTTTGGCCAAGTAGGATCAACTTCTCCCCTCCTTTATCCCTCTCCAGGATTTGTCCTAGGAAGTTCATATTTCTCCTTTATGACGAAGAGCCATTTTTGACTCTTCCTCTGGGAGTCTTACCCTTCCCCCTCAGCAGGTTCACAGTGTTTCTTCAGAGTAAATGCAGTGTCAGCTCCAAAAAGATTTTGGTGCATGCACTATTCTCCATCTTCCTCTCTTTGTTATAAGCAGTACCAAAGGCTATGCCTGAACTGTTGTATTATTTGTAAAATCTCTAAGTGGAAGAAGATTCCTTCTCCAGGACGAGTTTTCCATCATCATTCACCCAAGGGAATATTTTGCCCGTAGCTTTTACACTTAAAAATTTGTGGCCACGGCAATCAGAAATGGGTCGATGAGAGAGGGAATGAGAAATTGCCTCGGGTATAAGTGTGACTCCTCATGCAGGGGCTCCATTACACTTTCAACAATGTGGATTGGATGCCGGCTTGGTGTGGGGTATGAATTGGTTGACATGATAAAAATATGGGAGAGCATGTGTAGAAGGGGATGGAGCTTGGCAGGTGTGTGTGTGTGTGTGTGTGTGTGTTTCTATACAATCTTTTGGGTCGCCGGGTGCACAGGGTACAGGTCTGCCAGCATTTCCAGTCAGCAAGTGACTGTAGAAGCAAAGAGGAGCTTGGATCTTGCTTAGCAATCAGAGGACAAAAATTCTTAGAGAAACGTCTTGGCCTTGTCACCTCTTTCCATATTGGAAGGAACATTGATTCTGGCAAAATTTCACTCCATCCGAAGTAATGGCAGTTCGATAACCTACCTCTAAGATTCCTCTGCCAAAGCCAGGAAGTTGAGTTTCACTCTTATTGAATAGAGTTTCAAGATAGGATTAAAAAAAAAAAAAGATTTGCTTGTGTCTGTGGATGGGAAAGGCTTGCGTTTTTCCCCGTCTGTATTTATTTATGTAATTTTTTGCACTGATTATAAAAAATAGGCACTGATTATAAAACATAGCTCTGAGGTTGATAAAAACCAGCCTTCCTCAGCCTCCCTCAGCCCGCTCAGAGAGTTGCCCCTATTTCCAGTGATCCAACTCACTGGCTGCTAACGTGTTGCTCCTTCAGTGCCACAGACAAGAGGAATTAGTTGCGGGGGCAAATTGCTTTGTTGTGTTTCGCACTGGAGCCATAATTCACATGGAGGAGTGTCCAGCATTGCGCTCAGATTCTGATTCAAAGTGCAAGTGCATGAAAGTGCCACCCCCCCGCCCGAGAACCGCCCGTCTGTCATCCAGATGAGAACCAGCAAAAACACTGTCTCGTTTCTCTTTGGTCCAGGTGCCCTCACCTTTTGATGAACCACCACAACTTCTAATTATTTAATGTTCCAAATTGCGTAGAGCCCCGAATGATTTTTTTGGAGCTAGGAGCACCTTGTGGGGTGCAATGCTCCATGGAATCAAAACATTAAAAAATGGCAGTGGAATTGTGTTTGCTGTCACTCAGACCTGGGTTTGAGTCCTGCCTCGGCCACGTATCAGTTCTGTTGAATCTCTGTTTCTCTTATCTGCAAAAGGAGAATGATGTGTTTCCTACAGGTGATACAAGGACTGGATGAAATAACATAAATTGTGTTTCTGGGTACGTGTCACCTAGCAGGCCCTCACCTAGTTTCCTTCCTTGGTATTAGTTTCTACTCAATGCACCCTACTTTTGGAGTGTGTACTGTACACCACGCACTGAGTGGGGCCGGGGGGTTGCAGCAACATATGAGATGTGGCCCCTGCTCTCCAGAGTCTTGCGGTACTGGTTAAGCAACAGTACTGTATGCGGTAAACTGCTGAAAGAAATGCTGTAGTGAAACTTCTCTCTCCTGACCAATTTGGCCCTGTGGGGAGCCTGATTGCCGGAGAAGCAAGCTACAGTTTAAAAGCCAATTTAGCTTCCTCTTTGGTTGGTGCCTTTTGGTCTTGATTTTTGTCATTGTCTTGCCCTGGGAACTGGAAAAAGCCTTTTCCTCCTGTACAGCCTCTAGAGTCTTGGGGCAGAGTTCTCAGAGCTTTGCAAGGCGTGAAAGACGACAGATCACAAGTGTCCAGTCACCCTAAACACTTAATGTTTAGTCTAAATTGGTGTTTTTTAAAACAGAGTTTCAGATCTAGAATTTTCTCTGAATGTTGATTGAGCTTTTGGAAATCTGTGAATTCCCAGAGGTGGCATATTCTTTCGGTGTCTTACCTTGCCTAATACTGTGCATCAGACCCTGGGTGGTGTGGGTGCCAGGCTGGTTAGCTCCTGAGTACGCATCTTTTGATCTGCAAGATGGAAGAGACAACCGACAGGCCCAGGAGGGAACTTTTCACTCTGGAAATCCAGCAGTCTAGACATTTAAAAAACTTCCATTTGCTCACCCTGGATGCCCCGCTAGAGGGTGGGGTGTGTGGTTGGAGGGTGTCTGGGATCTGTGGGGGCATGTGTGTGATTCAGTGTGGGGGGGGTGGTCTGATTGGAAGTGGGACGAGGATTGGGTGTCAGGGGTCTTGCTCCCTACCTGTGTTTGCAGAGCCAGTTTGCTCTTTTTACTTGGGCTTCAAGTTTATTTTGGGGCAGGGCGTGCCGATGGAGATTATTCATACAACAAATATTGGCTAAAGATGGGCCCTGTGCCAGACATTAGTCTGTGTACTTTTAGTATGCAGTGGGGAATGAAACAAGGCCCGGCCCTCATGGAGACATAGTATGGGGGAGCTCAAGTCCCCCACCGCCCCCTATCCTTTAGCTAGTTTTCACTCTCTAGCATCGTTCCTGCCCCTGACACTTTACCCATATGGCCTGGGATCCTCCAGAGGGTGGGTGAATGTAACCAAGCAGATACGGGGAGTTCACATTCTTATATGAAGATTGCGAAGGAAGGCAGGAAATGATCAGTTTGTAAAGGGTTCTACTGTTTAACCACATTAGAGAGAAGAGATAAACCCACACAAGTGAAAAGATGAGCAACGGCTAATCATCGCTGCATTATTACAGATATTTCTTAAAAATAAGCAAGCACCAACACAATGGAGGCCAAGTTACCTTCAGCATCATACTGGCTTGATGCTGTTGCTTCTTAAACGGGTTCAATGAATAGCTAAGAGGCCAGGAAGGCTATTAGTGTCTAACTAAGTTGCTTGGAGAAAACTTAGCTGCTGTCAGTGGTGCTGGTTTCTCGTGACTTTTGACCTTGATTTTGGCACTGGTTTGCTGTGGGAACTTGAACATTTCCCCCTGGGCAGCCACTGGTGTCTCGGGGCCACAAACCTCAGAGCTGGTGATGGCTTGGAAGATCGTGCAGCTAAACACGCAAGGTATTAAAAATAGACACAAGCTTTCCTTAAATGAGATATACAAGCCATGTGTCAGCTGCGGGGGCTGGTGGGTGGAGGTGCTCTTTCAGAAGAAAGTATAACCTTGGCCAGCTTGAGTCATGGAGTTCCTAAAATTAATTTTCGGTTTGGAATGGATCCTAGGGTGGATGTGCCTATGTGGCCAGGGGGGTCCCCTTCTTCCTTCTCCTCTTCTGTCCATCTCCTTCCCTTCTTACTTTTCCTCCTTCTTGTCCCCCGAGGCCCCCTCTTTCCCTCTCCTATAGTCTTGCAGTCTCCCAGAGGTCCCCAGAGGGATCGGTCTCAGTTGCTAGCATGGAAACCTGCTCAGGAACACATCCTTTGTTAGCTTCTCCAACTCACTTAAGGGGCTTCCTGGAATTTCTTCCAGATGAACTTCTTGCTCCCAGACCCTCGTCTTAGGGTCTGCTTTTGGGGGAACCTGAGCTGAAACCTACAGATCCTCACACAGAAGGCTGTACCACCCTTCTATTCCTTCTCTTTTCTCTTTAACAAAACCTGTTGTTGGTTGCATGTCAGTATGTTTGCTTGTTTGTCTCAAGTTCCATCGTAGGGCACACACATGCTTCCACCTCAGCAGAACTTTACATTTCATTTTCTAAATGAGTCTTAAAGAATAGAACCTTGTTGCTATTGTTGTTTCTTGAATTACAAATAACTATGGCCCCGGGCTGGGGCGTGGGTTGTGAAAAACATAGGCCCTGGGTGAGTCAGGCCTAGATTCAAATTCAGCTGTCTCATTCCAGCTGCATGAACTTGGCCAAGGTTTTTAGGCTCCTCAAGCCTCACTTTCTCCTCTGTAAAATGCCTACCCACCTCAGAGCACGTGAGAGAAAAGTAAGAAAATGACTGTGAAACGCCAGGCCCATGGTCATTGCTCAGTAACGGGGATCTCCATGCTGACCGCTAACCCAGCCCTCCTGGGGTTCCCAGTATGTTGTAGCATCTGTCACCTTGCTCTCTAGTTGGCGGATCTATCTGGACTATTATGGGACACGAGAAAGGGAGGGCAGGAGGGGTTAGATTCAACGGAAAGCATCGGGCAAGTTATCCCAGAGAAGGTGACATTTGAGCTGGGTCTTAAAGAGTGATTAGCGTTTCCCTAAGACAAGGAAGAAGGAAGACCAGACACTATGGGCATTGTTCCGGGCAACTACAGCTCCCCTGGCTGGAGGTGAAAGGGCTCAGGAAATCCCCCTTGTGGGCTCTACAGGAGGCTGGGCGTTGGGCTTGAGCACTAATTCTTATGTCATCAGATCGTTCAAACCCAGTCCTGGCCTTGGTACCTCAGGCAGGGCAGAGTGGACCTGGAGGAGACTGGAGGATGGCAGCCCCTTTGTTTCTTCAGTCCCTGAGGTCCGCAGAGAATGTGGGGTCTTCTATTTCAGCCCTTAATCTTTAGGGCAGAGGTTGCAGCCAACACGCTTATTTTATTTACAGTGTTTAAAAATAAAATAAAGCCAATCGTTAAGAATTGGGAGAAGTCACTTGAAAAACCTGCATATTTAGCATCTTTTGCAAATTGGGAAGATCTGACAAAACCCAGTCTATCCATGTTTCTGTATGCCAGTGGTTCACTGGAATCTGGGGGAGATCCCCCTCCTTTCCAGGCAGGACCTACGGTCTCCTGCTCACCCCAGGCCCCCAACCACTCCTCAACTCTGAGCCCAGGGACCCCTGCTCTTTACCACTATGTTTGTGCTTTTTTTTTTTTTTTTAAATAATAGAGGAATATTTCTCTGTATCCATGTCTCTATCAAAAGACTGGTCAACCCAGTGTCACTTGCAGCTTTCCTGGCTACAGGGTGGCGTGGTCACTTTTCTGTATTTGCAAATGAGCTCATGGAGAAGCAGCTCCATTTAAAATAGCTCTTTGATTTCCTTTTTCTTTCAGAGAAAGTCTTTAAAAGAAATGCATTATCTCTCTTTTAATCAGGACTCAGCCCCAGCAAATGACTCAGAGAGACAGCAACTTCTTTCTTGCTGCTGCTAACACAGTGTGTCAGGCTAGCTCTTCTCTCTCCTCTATCTAGACCTTCCCCAACCCCATCTACATGCCCGAGCCAAAAGGGTAGCCCTGAAGAGTAAAGGTAATGCTAAGTGGCCCAAAGAATGTCTTCTAGAAGATGCAGTAAAACCCTCCTTCTGGAAGAACCAATTGCTTTTTGCTCCCATCGGACCAAGTGCGGCAACTACTCTTTTAAAATAAATCACTTCTCTGGGTCCATTAAGCAGATCCCTCTTGAGAGGGGATAAATCCTCGGGGTAGTGTTGTGTCCAGTCACACTTCAGGAGTCACTCACTGTCTTGACCGATGAGGTGAAAATTGCTTCGCTTGTTGTGAGGTGACTGAGACAAATGAGGTGAAGTTGATTCAAATGGGGACCAAAAGCTAGGCTGTCCAAACTAAACAAATGGGTCCGAAATAAGAGGACTGGGGGACAGTGCTTCCCTTTCCCCACTCTGTGTCTCTCCACCTCCCAGGTGGCCTCCGAACGCACCAGACAGTGCAAGAGGTGGCTTCTGTCTTTTGAAAGACCTGGAAAGTGGCTTTTGGGAACAGGGAGGGATTCCCCAGAGGATATGTGGGCATTTTTCTGGTTTCTGGGAGATTAGCTGAAACTCAATAAACTCAAAAGTTTTATACCTTTTGAGTTTTCTGGGAAGGGAGGAGTTATTCTTGCAACCCTGGGAATAGGTTTGACCTCTGGGTGGAGGCCACAGTTCTACTCAGACGACAGAGCTAACTCAGGGTGCAGATCAGCTCCCAGGGGACAGCTCAAATCTGGGCCCAGAAAGTGAAGCTGCCAGCCAGTCTAGAAGCAGAAGAGTCATCTGAGGCCCTTATTAAAAATGCAATTTTCTGGGCTCCAACTGCTAGCAATTTTGTTTGAAAGGTCTGAGACGGGACTCAGGAATCTGTATTTTAACAAGTATAGATGTTTCTGTTGCAGGCGCGCTCTGGATCACAATTTTGCCGAACTGTAGCTCAGTGTTGTTTTTTTTCAAAGTCACTTCATAAATTGTTTTCAACTAGTTAGAAAAGTGCTTAAGGATTTATGAGTATGTCCTCAAAGCATGGACTCGGCACTGCTTCAACAGACAGGCTTATTATTTTGGATTTAACACAATGGGATTATAAATTATTCATTCTGGGTTGGAGAAAGGAACTTGACTCAACATCTGGGGGCTGAATGCAGCATACAGAACATTTATGCTATTTCTATAGAAATGAAATTCAGTTTCCATCAGGGTGCATATGCAGCCGCCTGCTTTCACCAAATTTGCAGGTTGCTCTGTCCTGCAGAGTGCCCGCAGAAGGCTTGTTATGTGGGTCAAGGTTGGCAACCAAGAGTCCTATCTACTTCTTTAGGCCATTCTTACCTTTCCTATACCTGGGCCCAGATCACAGGTTCTCGAGTGTTGGTATGCAAATCATCCCCTGGAGAGGTTATTAAAAATGTAGATTCCAGAATTCTAGTTCACTAGTGGAGGGTGGGGCCTGGGACTCTGCATTTTGATCATCATCCTTGGTGGATCACTGCTCTAACACGTGTCTGTGGCACTCGTGGGGCACCTAGCAATTCATCTCTTGGGCATTCTGGCACACTGACTGAGGACCTAAAGCTTTTCTGGAGCTGATAGAAATGTGTGTGACTGGAAAAAAAATTTGTGCTGGCTCCAAAATAGGAATAGACAACTACGAAATCAAAATTGTCTACCAAACATAACATGCCAACTCCATTCATTATTAAATTTAGTATTCATAAACATTTTATTACATTTGAGAACAATTTGTAGGCTAGATTTTTTTCTTTACTGCACAAGAATTCCTAAATATGCATGATCATCAAGAAGCCGCAGTCCATGGTAAATGACTTGTAACCAGATTTCAAAGGCAAAATGATAAAAAAATCTCTTTCAACATATTTTCATGGTAAAAAGTTATTTATATTGACATGTATATTTATGTTTATTGTAGGCTGTAGCTGATTTAGTAGGTTTTATGCCATGTTGAGATGGGTCTTTCAGAAGTGAAGGTGCCTTGTCTTATAAAGGGTTTAAGATGTCCCTAAGTTTACATTTAGGATTTTCTTGGACTTTGGGCCACTGAGTTCATAGTACCCCATTTACTGGTGAAGTAGATAGTCTTGAATTCCCCATTTTACAGAGAAGAAAGTTGACTAGTTCACTGATTTACCCAAGGACAAACAGCCAGTAAGTAACAGAGTCAGAATTTAAACTCAAGTGTCAGGACTCACAATTTAGTATATCTTGTACTTCATTGTCGTGAACCATACAACCAAGGACCCTACATACTACTATCTTGGGAGGACCAGATCTTTGTATAAGTCTAGAACCAATCATACCAGAGAGGCAATTTAGAGACTTTTGACCAGAGTAGAAATGAATGTCGTATTTTGGGTCAGAAAGCAGTATATTAATAATAATCTTTAAGTATTGGAGAAGTCAGCTAACAGAGAGCTGGTTTTGGAGTCATGATAGCACAACTATTTTTGCTGAAGGTAAGGCAGCAGGGGACTGGGACTATTGCTATCTGTATCTATAGATCTGCTCTTGCATACATTAAGATCCTGGCAATTAAAGGGTTATTCCATAATGTCAGAGCAAGATGTCACATGGGTCTTGTCACGAAAGCAGTCTGGTTGCATAGGGGACAAGCAGTCAAAAACCAGAGAAGACTCAGCAGACTGTCTGGAGAGCTTCACACTTCTGATCACACTGGTGACTCCTCTTCCCCTCAAGAGCCTGGGCTCCTAATGTTTACCCACGGTGGTCTCCCCACTGTTATTGCCTGTGTTTTTCCTCCTACCATCCCCTCCGTGGCATAAACATTTTTTAAAAGAGGTGAAGGAAGAGAGTTATTGATCAGGCTATTTTTCTCCATCTGTGACCAACAAGATAAAACATGTTCATTGAAGAAAAATGAGTAAACCTGGGTGAGCCAGAAGGAAATAGAAAAAACTTTCAAATTTTCCCATCCAGAATATCTGCATGAATGTCCTGGTATATAGCATTCTGGATTTTTATTCTGTGTAAAGACATGCCTCCTGCTGCTAAAATGGGACCACTTCTTTTTCATAACTCACTTTTTTTCCACCTGACGTTTTGTGAATTTTGTACCACATAAATAGACACACATCTATGGATATGGATTACATTTAATGCACAGCCTTTATTGTATGGCTGTACTACAATTTTACCAATATCCTATTATTGGAAAGTTCAGCTGTTTCTAAATTTTTACATTTATGAACAGTGCTGTAGTGAACATGCCTTTACATACACCTCATATCTTTCTTAAGATGGAAGAATGCTCAATACCTTTGCATAGCTAAGGCCCTAAACAGAAATATAGAGAACATCTATAAGATGAGTGTTCAGCAAAGCACTTTTCCTTGGCAGCAAACTCTGGTACCTCGGCATTCTGTGTCAAGAAAGGTGAAGGATCTGAAATTTCACTTTATTTGCAAGCTAACAAGTTAGGCTTCCAACAGTTTCACGTAGGCTGGCAGAAGATATGAGGCTCCTGGGTCAGAAACAAAGGACATTTTATTACTTACGGTAGTAACAGTAGCCCAGATATCAGCATTTTCACCGGTTGCCCAAGCCCGTTCCCACAGTGCCACATGAAGAACGCCAGGTGACAGCTGCACTCACAGTGAAGTGTGTTACAGAAAAGGAATCCCAAACTTGGGGAACCTGAATCTTCATTTTATACTGGACAGTAGGCAAACCTACCCTCTGCTCTGTAGGGGGAGACATTATTTCTATTTCTATTTTCCAAGGCTGTTTACTATACGAATATACTTAAAAAAATAGTCCAGGATGAAGGCAGTCAACATCTCTATTCACAAGACATTCAGAAATGTGAGAGACCCCCAGACCCATGGGGAATTGTCTCCCAGTGTTCTGTCTGTCTGCTGGTAAGAAACTTATTAGCATTTTGTTTCGAAGCGTGTGTGTGTGTGTGTGTGTGTGTGTGTGTGTGTATGTATGTAATGGACTGAATGTTTGTTTCCCTTCAAAATTCATACGTTGAAATCCTAACTCCTAATGTGATGGTGTTAAGAGACGCAGCCTTTGGGCGAGGATTAGGCCATGGTGGTGAAGCCCTCATTAATGGGATTAGTGCTCAAACAATAGAGACCCTAGTGAGCTCTCTCACCCCTTCTGCCATGGGAGAACACAGCCATCCATGAACCAGAAGGGAGCCCTCTCCAGACTGAATCTGCCAGAGCCTTGATCTCGGACTTCTCAGCCTCCAGAACTGTGAAAAAGAAATGTTTTTGAGCCACCTAATCTATGACATTTTTATTATAGCAATCTGAATGGAGATTTTATATCTATCTATCTATCTATCTATCTATCTATCTATCTATCTATCTATCTATCTATCTATCTATCTTTCTATCATCTAATCTGTCATTGTCTATCTTCATTATGGTTCTGAGACATGAGATAATGGGTGCTGACAGTCTGAAGTACTAAATAGATACCTTTATCCAAAACAGATATCTAATATGTTCTCCAAAAGGTCACCCAAACCAGTGTCCTGCCTTCACCTAGAGTATCTTTTCCATCTATTATTTTCTTACTAGGACCAGTTTATTGTCTCAGGTCACACTTCTGGAATAATAAAAGTATGTGAATACATCTTACTCTCAATATACAATATCAGTGCAGAGATTATCCTTAAACTTGGTCCAGCAGTGACGTATCTGAAATTCATGGTGCTTTTTGGAACATCATGAGATATATTATTTTGTTTCTTGAGTTTAATAAATCAGATATCGTAGAGAAAAGTAGTACAACAGACCTATGGCTTAAGGAAAATTTATGGGATCCAGCTTTTAAATTGAGAAAATACCATAGATTAGCTTAATCTTATGTGACCTGGAAGACTGTTGCTGTTTGATGTTAGTAGTGGAATACCTCTGTATACTCATGGAATATTGATGTTTTGGAGGCCCTTAGTTTGAGAACCTCTGATTCCTGAGGTCACCTTTGGCTAATCACTTCCCCTTTCTAGGCTCCCGTGTCCTCATCTATATCCGGATGGAGCGGGGATTAGCACTCGGGTCCCCCAACTCCCACTGCAATAGTTCTAGTAGGTACATCACCACACTGCCTGACCGGAGAAGACGTCCTAACTGCTCTCCGTCACCTTTTCTGATAATAAAGTTCTTTCAAGCTCTCACTCTCTTAAATCTTACCAAATATTTTCTTACTTGTTCCTCTAGTGTTATAAAATATAAATCTTTCTTACATAGAACCACAAAATAAAACAAAAACCAAACAAACAAAAAACCCCAGACAGACTTTCTTTGTGATTCTTTTCTCTTTGCAGGTGAAGATTCATGGTGTATGAATACTAGCATGATTTTCCTCCCCCGTCCGCATTTTCTCCATAACCCTCACTGTTCTATTTCTTTTGGTGGCACATCTTTTGAGAAGAGGTACTCTTAATTTTGGGGAAAATCCATCCTCCCTTTGTGATTTTTCCTCTTAAAGTTTCTTTCTGATTCCTGTGCCTGTGGGGTGAAGATTTATTTCGGCCCTCTGGATACCTTGGATTTGGTCCCATATCTCTTCAGATGGATGATAATGAACTTTTGAGTTACACAAACTTTATTCCAACTTCTTCCTTTTTACTTCTCACTATATATTTGGCAACGCATGCTGTTGGAAGTTTTAAGACATGGCCACGAATTCGTTGATACTTCTCTCATTGAGAGATGGGGTTTGTGTCCTTTCTTCTCCCACCTGGGCATTGCTCATGCCTGCTTTGACAAGAGAGTCCATTGGAAGTACAGCTATCTGACTTCCAAGAACAGCTTTAGGCTTCTGGGAACACTCGTTCTTCCAGTCTTGGGCTACCATGGAAAAAGTCCAACCCTGAGAATGTCATGCTGGAGAGGCCACAAATAGCTTTGCTAATAGACAATCCCAGTCAAGACTGGCTTCCCCATTCCAGCCCAAGTTCTAGTCATGTGAGTGAAGGCGCACTCTTGGAACAGAATCCTCCAAACCCATGTATGCTAACCCCCAGCTGTTGAATCTCTCACAGTCGTCTGAGTCATCTCAGCTGAGACATGGTGGCTCACAGAAGGCCCCACCCTGCTCTGCCATTCCACAACCCCTGACCCCCAGCCTCCCTGAGCATACAAAATTAGTGTTGTTTTTTTACTGCTAAGTTTTGGGTGGTTTGTTACACAACAATTAATCATTAGAACCTACTGTGGTACCTATAAGTGGGGTGCGACTGTAACAAAAACTTAAACCAAGTAGCATGGGCTTTGGGACTGGAGGGTAGGTGGACACTGGAAGGGCCTTGGGAGACTGTGAGGAGAAGTCTGGCAGACCTCGAGGAGGCTGTTGTAAGGAGTGGAAGTGAAATGAGGGCTACAGTATTGGAAACTGAAGGAAAGGGGAGACTTGTTATGTAACGGTGGAAAATTGGTCAACTCCATGATCTGTGGTGATGTAGAAATCAAGAATGTACTTAATGGACTCAATGATACAGTGAAGGAGAATTCTGGGCAGAGTGTTGAAAGGGCTACTTGGCTTCTTCTTTATGCCTTTGACCAAACTTGGGTGGAGAAAGATGAGTTAAAGAATAAACTGTTCAGTCTTTGAATGGAATTTGGAGCAAACGTAATGGCCCCTGGACAGTCTTTCCACCCAGAAAAATGTTCTCAAAGTAACAAAGAGCCCCATGGGAAAAATAAAGTCCAGGGCACTGTCAGGAAAACGTGGTCTCAGGGTAAAGATGAAGCCAAGTGTGTAAACCCCTCCCCTTTTTTTGCTAAGACTTCAGAATGGTTTAAGATGATGCTTCATAGACACTTTCAAATAGACAAAAATCCTCTAAGAATCTTAAGAATGTGTCTCACAGACCCTAAGAATATAAACTCTTGGTCCCACAGTGGCCTCATAGGGAGCCCAGGAAAGAAACAGGTTTATCTTGAAGGGATGTGTAGATGTAGCTGTTATCTAATGGACTAGATTTTAAATTGATCGTAAGAGACCCACAAAGTTTTTAAAGGAATTATACTAGATTGGAATGAAAAGGAACGAGGAAATTCAAAATGAAAAGGAGTCTTTGGATGCCCCCACCCCCTGTCCCTAAGCTTTATGGTCAGGAGGCAAGTGAGAAACTACTTGGATACATATAACAGTGGCTTTTCATGGACAAAGGTGACTCGAAGAGCAGAGCCAAGACCTCTGGAAAATCACTCCTGAAGAGCAGAACTGAGCCCTAGAAAAGAAACTGACAGCATGTGCCCAGCTGGGTCACAGAATTGCCGTCGACCATTGACTGTTGTGTGCCTCTAGTTTTACTCCTCCTTGAACAGGAGTGTGTGTTTTCATTTTCTCATGCCTGTTCCACAAGTGTGTGTGTGTGTGTGTGTGTGTGTGTGTGTGTGTGTGGTCTCTTTTGTTAACAGGTTTGCCAATCAAGAGAAACTCTAGCCAAGGCACTGAACTTGAAGAGCCTTATTTGCATGTGGCGCTGATTTAGAAGATGATAGTCAGAACCTTGAGTGTGGGCCTGTGGCCGTATTGGGAGGAAGTGCTTGAGGGTCTTAGGAGGGGGCTGAGTCTATTTTGCCCATGGTAAGAATGTAAATGATTTGTGGCTGGAGCAAAGACTGCAGTGATTTTAAATATGACTGCAAATTCTTTGTCTCTCCTCTCATCAAGAGGTGATATCGTTGTCCCCTCCTCTGAATCTGGGTGGGCTTGTGACAACTTTAATAAATAGAGTGTGGCAGAAGTGAGGGCTTCAGGGGTTAGATCATAAGCATCCGTGCAATTTCCTTCTTGCACTGCTGGGAACGTTTGCTCTTGGTGCCCTCAGCGTTCATGTAAAACTGCCAGCTACCCTGAGATGTCTGGCTATGCTGGCAAGGCCACACGTAGGTGCTTTGATCCATAGTTCTGCTGTGCTGGTCCTTTCACCATCCCAGCCCAGGCTTCAGGCCTATGAATGAAAAGCCATCAAGGACGACGGTCCTCCTTGTTGAACTGTTCTCGCCCTAGCATTCCCAGCTCCTGTGGCCATTGGAGTCATCCAAGCTGAAGGCCCAACCATCATGGAGCTGAGACGAGTTCTACGATCTGAGCCCTTTTCAAACTCATAGAATCTGTGAGCCTCTTACGGTAATTCTTATATGCCACTAGATTTTGATGTGGTTTATTATGTAGCAACAGGTAACTGGAACAAATGCTACATAGTGTAATTTCTTGCTCCTTATTCCCAAAACATGTCATGTGGTAAGAGAGCCTAAGAGTTTTATCTGGGGATGAGAAGTCTGGACCAAAGGGATTCCTTTGACGAAGTTAGGGCTCAGCCCTTTGCTTGGCTCATGGATGGATAAAGAGACTTGGCCAACTAGAGGGATTTGCCAGTTACCAAAGGAAACCAGAGTCTCCCTATTATGAGTGAAGACCAGAAAAAGCCCAATGCTTCCTTCCACTTCAGATTTAGTGAGATCCTGGGGAGGAGTATAGCTCTTTGGGTGAATGGTGGGCTGAGCAGAAAATCCTTTGCTGTGTGGGTGAGAGGAACAGTTTATGGTAGGAAACATGGCACTAAGATTTTGCTGGGGCACGAAGTGGTGTGGGCCAAGACTTTGATCCAGAACAGAAAGAAGTTCAAAGGGACAATAAGCCAGGACTTTTCTTATCAGGAATGTGGAACATTTGTTTGTATGACCCTTCTCATCCTGTATCTTAAAAAACAATTTTTAAAACTGTGGCTTCAATATTCTTCTTTAGTATGATGACGTTTCACACTACTGTTGAAAGTCTAAGGCCTTCAGATGTGAAACTGTCCTCTTTTGAATTCCTTGCTACGTGGATTGGGGCATTTCAGCATCTTAGAGTTGATAGCAAGCAACTGCTTACGCAGGCAATCTGGGTGTGCTTGGCTTTTCCCTGTTGCTAAAAGTTTTAGAAATTCTTTGGAAAAATACATTCTTTCTGGCTTTCAGAGCAGGGGTTGGTCCTTGAGTTACCTGATGAGATGGTTTGTCTTGGAGCAGACATTTAACTTGACCAAGGAGTGTGGTGAAGTCGGTTCTATTCCACTGATTAGGCTGATATTAACTGAACAGCTTTTATGCTGTGCCAGACTTGAGTCAGATTCTGCCTTAAAGAAGAAAGAAGTGGTCCGAACCCTCGTTAAACTATTAGTTGCAGGATAGAAAAAAATGTTAAATCCTTGAAGCTCGGTTTGCTCTCTTGTTTGTAATAATTCTTTTATAGATTTGTTGTAAAGGTCAGTTGAAATCAAAGGAGAGTAAATGGAATAAGATTTACAAAACACTTTCATATTCCTTAACTTAACATGAGAGGACGGTATCTCATTCAGTCATGTACTAATTTAACACACTTTTACTGTGAGCATGCTAGTACTTAGCATATAGCAGAAGCTCAAGTGACACTTGCCAAATGAATGAATACATGTAAGAGTAACAGCTGTTATTATTTACCTCTAAGATTTGGCTCCATGGACTTCAGTCTTAACGGAGCAGTCCAGCTGGAGCAGGGGCCAGTATGAGATTCCTTTGCCCTTGTTGCAGCCATGAGGCAAGTGGGGTGACTGGGGACCCTTGTTTTCTCTGGGATGAGACGCCCCCGACAGCGAGGAAAGGTGACTATAGGTGTCGGATTGAGGATACCCCTTTTGGGAGGCTCTAATTCCTTAAGCCAATGAGTAGACCCAGGAAAGGGTCCCCGAGAGTGATAGTAACTGATGGTCCTACCTCCATCCCTTCCTGCTTTGCCAGCCTTGTTGGTTCTCTGCTTGTCACATCCCAGGGACAGGGCTGTGCCAGCCTTCAGGGAAACGGAGATTGACAAGGATCCCTTACTAAGCTGACCAACCCACCCACTCCCTACCAGTCCCAGATTTGCTGCATTTCAGGGTAATTGTTAGGGAGAGGGAGCCAAGAAAAGAAAGTGGAGGAGACTGAAAGAAAGTGAAAAAATGTTGGGAAAAGAACAGGAAAAGTGGGAGTTTTCTCTAGGAAATGTGATTCATTTAATCTAGATGTTGCCTAATGTCCTCTGCCCCTGAGATCTGGATAAACTTGCTGTGAACCTCAAGATGGCTAGAATCTTTCCTCCAGACAGCTGAGAGCCCCACATCCAGCTTGTGCAGGCTTCCCTCTGCTGTGGGGTGTCCACACCCAAGGACACAGACTCCACCTGGTGCACTGTTTCCAATGAAAAATTCAGCCACACGCAAATTCCCACATCTCCAGGGAAGGTGTCAGCCTGATGGTATGATTGGCATACTCTGAGAAGGAGCTCCCAGGATCCTGTACCAAGGCCCTGTGACTTCCTGGGTGCACCGCCTTCCTTCTCACTGTTAGGTGCCCCTTCCCAAAGCTGTCACTCTGGCCTCATGAACCTCTTCTCTGGTCACCACCATCTGCATGGGGGAGTCAGGCCTCTAATCTAAGTGCGTTTCTCGTAGAATGTGGCTCCGCAGTTTGCCTTCCTGTGATTCCTCTCGGAAATCTGGGAAATATAATGATCTCTATGACTGGGAGGAGCAATGAATCAAATCAGAGAGATTCGGTGTCATGTGAGTGCAGCTCCATGCCGTGATAGCAACTCCTGTCTCTGCCCTTTAGTCCCGGGAGTGTGGTTTGCCCCCAGGAGACACAGAGACACCCCGCTCCATGGTTTCTTTCAGTACCTCCTCTGGGCCTGGCTCTGGGCACAAGCAAAGTCGAAACATCTGACTGAGGAGATGGACACATGTCTTAATAGTTAATAGTGTACACCCCAGAGAGCTTCTTCCAGACATGACTGAAAGAATCTCCAGAGGGGGCCAGGAGGCCCTCACATTCATCAGGGGCCTGAAGTTTAGACTCTAATGCCATTGCCACATGTTTCTGCATGCCATCCTTGAACTACTCTGATAAGACTGAACGAATACCATATTTTGCCATGTATAATGCGCACTTTTTTGCCCAAATTTTTGAGGGAAAAATAAGGATGCGCATTATATGTGGGTAGTACTAATTCCATATCTATATAAATGTTTTTAATTCTTTTGTTTAGGCTTATGAGTTAAAAGTGTAATTCTAGAAATTACTAATGATATCCATATGCAAAATAATACCCTGGAATACGATCATCGGTTCTGTTGAACCTAGAACGAACTTGCAACAACGAAGAGTTCTTGACCTTCTATGATGCGTAAATATTGTATAAATTTGTTACGGGTACATAAAATTTCTTGTACCTTGTATCTGTTATTGTGTTTTGTAATTATTTGTTACATAAAATTTCTTGTACCATAATATGAAGTCAGACAATTAAGTTTGCGAACTCACCCTAGAAAAAGTGCTACATACCTCATTGCTGAATATCACTACGGTCACCTTCAAAGTACTCCCCTTGGGAAGCTATGCACCAAGACCAGCGCCTATTCCACTCTTCAAAGCAATCTTGGAATTCTTTTTCTGGAATGGCCATCAGAGCTGTCGTTGTATTACCCTTGATATCCTGAATGTCATCAAAATGTCTTCCTTTCGATATTTCCTCTATCTTCGGATAAAGAAAGAAGCCATTGGGGGCCAAAGCAGGTGAGCAGGGAGGGTTCCAATGCAGTTATTTGTTTACTGGCTAAAATCTCCCTCACAGACAGTGCTGTGTGAGCTGGTGCATTGTTGTGACGCAAGAGCCATGAATTGTTAGCGAACAGTTCAGGTCATCTAACTTTTCACGCAGCCTTTTCAGCACTTCCAAATAGTAAACTTCGTTAACTGTTTGTCCAGTTGGTACAAATTCATAATAAATAATGCCTCTTATATCAAAAAAAGCTTAGAAATATCATTGCAACAAGTTTGCGAACTGAATTGTCAGACCTCATATGTTAAAAAGTAAATGCTAAAATTCCTTTATAATGCAAAAAACAAGTACCTAAAAGTAAAAAAAATAAAATTTGAGTTAAAAAATTAAAATGAAACATTTATTTTCCCCAAAAGTTTGGCCCCAAAACGTGGGTGCACATTATACACAGCAAAATATGGTACATGCATCATGTAGTATAAATATTGTGTCCCTTTATCTGATGACAATTTGTGAAATGTAAGCATTTAAAATCTATTATAATTTTGTAACTATGGGACAGTATTTGTTCATTTTCAACAATCTGGGAGCTGCGAACAAAACAAAAATCCAAATAGATATGGCTTAGTCCTCTCCTGTCTCTGGAAGACCCTGACAGACGGCAATCTCTATGTGTTCAGAAACTTAGAGGAAACTAAGAGGTCCTTGGGACAAGTATTTGTTTTATGTTCTGCTCAGTGTCTGTGTCTGTAGCTGAAGCAACATCGAAGGCAAACCAAGCATCTCTGAAATGAAGTATGTCCGGATCAGAGCTGTCATCAGAGATGAAATGACAGGCAATGGATGCTCCCACTTTGTTTGTGGCTACCATCATGGCAGTTCCATTCGAGATATCTGGAAATGCACACTGACCTGGGGAACATGAGGGGCCGGGGTCAGCTCGAGCTGCCCAGATTTGGCTTGAGAACTGAGAAATGATTACCCTGTAATGGCCATTCCACCCGGGCTATCCTGTACTTCCTGTGTTGGTCAATGGTCCCCTGTTGCTGTAATTTCTGCTTTAAATGGTCACTCTGCAACCTTGTTTCTTTGTTCCATCTCCAAGTTTTGCAAGCTGCGTGAACCTAACATTACATAACCGTTTATACACTTGTCTTGTATCGGCACATAAAAAAAAAAATGCCTGATGGAAGAAGCAGGATAGTAAGTGATCTTGTTCTCCCAGTGTGACTGGAAGAATAGGAAAACCCTAAAAGTTTGCACACTGATGGTCCTGGCTGTACTGAGTATCGTCGAGCAGAGGCAGCCCTGTGCTACCCCATTATTAATGCTCCCCCAGGAAAGAAGGGCTTCCTACCATCAGTGTGTCACTTTCTGTGATACGAGGAGGGAAAATTGGCAAAGGAAATCATGTCCACGTTTCCTTAAAAGACAGAATGTGAAAGTTTCTACTGAAATTGTCATTTTTACCCCATGTATGTGTTTGCCAGGGCTTGAATGAACATATGTGGCACCCAAGCCTTCCCATAGGAGTTGGCACTAACAATGCCTCTTTCTTTGAAGCAGTGGCTAGGTCATTCTTTGTATCCTTAGTGCCTAGCATGGCACCTGGAGCTTGGTAAGCACTCACTCCATGTGTGTGGATTGGCTGAGTGATTGACTGGAAGGAGGAAATGAATGTATGCCGTTGAGGGCTGAAGAAAAAATGGCTGCTAAGGACCATCAGCTCTCTCCTTCCTCCAAAAGGGTCGTTTATGTTGAACATTCACCAGGTGCCCCTCGATCAAGTTTTTGTTCTTGTTGAGCACATATAGAGCTGTGACCAGTGATGTCAGTCAGGCTTCCCAGGAAGATAATGGCAGACAATGAACATTTGTGGTTCCTGTGAAGTGTATAACCAATGGCTTTATTAGTCACGGGGATTTGAAATTTACCAAGAACAGTCTCAGAAGTTAATTTGTTTCTGTGGAACACTGGAGAGTTCACTATGTACCAAGTACTCTTCTAAGCATGTTAGTCACAACTGCTTGTTTAATTCTCCTGTTTTTATGAAGTAGGGCCTAATGTTACTCTCAGTTTTACTGATGAGGCTGAGAGATTTGTCCTAGATGACACATTTTTGTAAATGGCTTCGCTGAGACCCGAACCAATATATTTATTTATGGCATCTCAAAATCTTGGGCTGCACTGGAAAGAGCTATTGGGTTGTGAAGACATCAGACATTCACATGAATTCAAGATGGTGAGTGGGACAGAGAGGCTTGTCACACTGTCTGTAGTCCCAGGATTCTGAGGGTCTGCAGGGGCTTTATTAAGTCCTTGTACTTAGTAAATAAAGTATAAATCATAGTGAACTTTGGTTAAAAAAACACTTTGGTTTTTTAACCACTTTGGTTAAAAAAAACAACAACACTTTAGTGAAGCAGATGAATTGAAGTGAAAGTTGGAGAGAACTCATCAAATAAATCATAAAGAACGTAACATAGTATTAGGTCTGGAAGAGATAGTGGAGATCGTCCAGTTCAGTGGTTCTCAGATGTTTTGATTTCATAGGCCACTTAAAAAATATTTGGGGCTGACTGAGTTGACAACTTTTAATTTTGTTAGTAGGGACTTTTCCCCCTTTTTTTTTAAAGCAAGGCAACCATGTACTGCCACCAGCATTTCTTAAATGGGAGGGCACTTTAATATTAAAAAGTTTAAAAAGGATAGAGAATCAGAACAAAGGATAGTTTCTCTTAAGAAAAGAGAGTTGGCAACTTCATGCTGGCATTTAAAGAGAAATGATGTTCAGTATTTCTTCAGTTCTAAGGCGTTATGCGTTATAAACCATACCATCAATTTAAATGCAATGGAGGATACATCCTGATTTTAGAAACATTAAAGTGAAATAAGTACTTATTTCTACATTTGAAATAAATCAATACTACATATTTTTAATTCTTTAATAGAATGAAACATGCATTTTTTTTTTCCCTTGATGCAGGTGTAGTGTGTGCTAGAGACAGGAGTCCTATATCCAGTGGTGTGCTGGGAAAGTGAATCTCAAGTTTGGATAATTTGTTGAACTTCAGTTTCACGTAGGGATAATAAGGAAAATGGACCCTGTGTTGTACAGTTATTTTTACTCAGTTTGTAACGTTCTGGGTGATCAGAAAGAAATGTTAGAGCAGGTCTTCAGTCTCTCTGTTCCTCCCTTGCAGTTGTGTGGAGAGAAGGTCACTGCTTTCCTGTGGGCCTGTGGAAATGAGCACAGATGTGGGACTGTCCTACTCAGAGGCCCTCAGCCTAGCAGCGCACAGTCAGAGCTTTACCTGAGAAACCACTGGCCACAGGATTTATTTTATTTTTTATTGTAATTGACTAATTATTGTACTTACATCTAAGATGGGGATTGGGAACCATAAATTCTGTTCAATCTCCTTGTATCAATTAAAAAACCAGGCGCAGAGAGACTCTATGGCTTAAGGTTTCCCAGTGAATGGTTGGCGAAGTCTGGAGTTGAAGCCGGGTGGTTAATCTGTCATCCTGGTTCTTCTGAATTATCCCATAGATACTTTACTTAACACATTTGCATTCCAGGCCCAGGGGGCAACTTCTTGTGGGTGCAACTTTCTGTGGGTACCATTACACACTGCCACACTTTCCACACAATTATATAATTGAAGACAGACTCAAATGTCCCGCAGGCTCAGGCAGGTGAAGGCCTGTAGGTGACCAGATCACATAAGTCTGTTGAAGCCACAACCTTGTCCTCAGCTCTGGCCCATTGCTGCCAAGTGGAAAAGTGGGCCCTGGATTCTCAGACCTTCTGATTGTGTAAGGGAAACAGGGAGCTAAGATTTTTTTTCTTCAAAGTTTTTTTTTTAATTGAATTTATTGGGGTGACTTTGGTTAGTAAAATTATATAGGTTTCAAGTGTACATTTCTATAATATATCACCCTAAATTTGATCCCCTTTTCCCTCTTCTACCACCCCTCCTCCCCCCTTACCCTCTGGAAGTTGAGATTTTGAATGGATTCTCCCACATTTAAAATTTTGGCAGTAAAAAAACCCAAAAAACAAAAAACCATCAAACCCAAAACAAAAATACTGTGTGAGCCAAACAAAACATTTGCAATCTCTGCTGTAAAGATTCATTGAGAGTTTTGGTTTTGATCCTTCTAAAGTTTGGCTTGAAGACTTTGGTGGAATAAACGGTGATTAGCGATATGGCAGAATGTCGTGATGCCATTGTTGAAGAAGAGTTTATAATGATGGGAAAACAGAGAATAATGAGTGAATACAGCAGGATATGGCATTTTTGATACACTATAATCCCCAGCTAACAGAACTGAGCCTCAAAGACATATGAATGACAGGCGGTCAATAGCCAGTGCGTCTGTGTGCAACCTTTCCTCCTTTCCTCCGTGCTTCTTTAAACTTTACAAGTTGTCCATAATAACCATGTGTTTCTTTTGAAATCAGAAATAAAATAAACAAATATGTTCATTTATAGTTTACCCCTCTTGGGAACATGTCCTAAGATGAAGACATAAAATAGAAACAGCTTTATGCGCAAAGTTATTCTGGCTTTTTAAAAATTTAAAATAGTGAGAAATTGATAAAAAGTCCAACAATTGCACAATGTTTGAGCAAAATATAGAATGTTTATACAATGGCATATTTTACAATAATTATTTTTGATGCTATTATCAAGTAATAAAATAGAATAATGATTGTAATATAAAATGAAAAAAATAGAATATTAAATTACATAAGCACTCAGATTAAACTTTAGCTTAAAAAGCACCTCATGCAGAGGAAAAATGCTGAGGAAAAATGCCAAAATGGAAGCCAATAGAGCTTGTGGTTGCCTATTAGGTTCATGGGTAACATTTTTTCTATTTTTAAAAAATTTTTCCTGATTTCCTATACTAAGTTTACAATACTTAAAAAAGAAAGGCTGCCATAAACTTACCTTAAATATCCACTAATATTAACTGTACAAAAGACTCTCTTTTTGATGCAGTTATTTTTTTTCCTTAATGTGGTGATGATATGCTTTATTCCCTAAAAATGTACTTCCTATTCTTACCTGTGTGCCTTGGCTTCCGGGAAGCTCAGATTAATTTATCGTTTGATCAAAGTAAACCTATTAGCCTTGGTTTTTGATTACATTGATTTCTCCCCTCCTGCCTTCCAATTTTAAAATTTGTATTTGATAAACTCAATTTTATTTTTCTATTTATTATATAGAATATTTTATTTAAAATTACCTCAAATATTCTTGAGTAGTAAGAAGAATGTCCATTTTCATAAACAATAAGTCTACAACCTTCTCGTCCACAGTTTGGGAGCAGTGAGGGAAGAGTACAGTAAAACTTTCGATCTCTGCACATATACATATCTTTAATATGTAATTCTTTTGATACGAGTTTTTAACAAAAAGTGTTAACTATTTTTCTTTTTACTACTTTTCTCATGTTTATTTATTTGTTTATTTTTGGTAGCGTGGGCCCTTATAGATCGTAGAAGGTATTAATAATAGTCCTTCAATTCTCTTCAATATTTAAAGGAAATTTAACAGAAACAGCCTTTGAAATCTAACTGTGGATAAATATACAAACTAAACGTTTTCTTTTTTTTTTGGCTGAAATTATAGCAACTTAGTGTGGTAACACTTTATCTCATACTTATTTCATTGTTTAATTTGCAGTCAGACATGTCTTTGATGCAGAAAATCCCAGAAAATACATTGTTAATTAATAATTGCAATATATTTGAAAATGCAAACTCTCGAAGCCTAGTATTTGTGGAAGGAAAAAAAGGAAGGGCTTGTTTCAGTGAAGATATTAGGCGTGTGGGTAATTTTCTCTGCCTCCGGTCATTTTGGGGGCACCAGGTGATATCACAGAATAGATTCTTCCTCTTTGGCTCCCACTGAAGGGGCTTCAATTTTCAGTCTAAATTGAGATAATTTTTCTTTCAAATGCAGCAGCACTCTTGTACCTTAATCTAATGGCGCTCCCCATTTCTGTGATTTATTCTTCTGCCTTGCTGCTGTTTGCTTAGTGCTCAGTAGGGCCACTGATGATGGATCTATTAACACATTAGGCTGATGGACCCTATCCGTTACACGGAGGCCCTGGGTTGGCGGGGGGAGTGTATTAGAGCCAGGCCATAGGCATTTATTTGTCCTCCCAGGCCCACCTCTCTGCTTTGGGAACAGAATCACCCTCCTTTGGGGGAATTGCTTTTCCTTGTTCCTTATTCTGACATGTGGTCCAATAGGACCTGAAATTTTGAAAGATAATCCTGCCTCTTTGGGCACAGTGATTAGTCTAAAGACAGACATTTCTCCTGTATCAGTTACCTATTACCATGTAACAAACCACCCCAAACCTAGTGATTGGATATAGCAACGACGTTGTTTTCACAATTCTGTGGGTTACCTGGGGGCTCTTGTGCTGATCTCAAATGCATCCCCTCACTCGCTGACATCTGTTGATGGCTGGAGTGGGGCTGGAGGGTCCATGATGGCATCATTGTGTATTTAAAGGCTTGGTGCGGGCCTCTGTCTGGACCTGTCTTTCCATGTAAGTCCATCTTGGGTTTCCTTTCATGTCAGCAGGAGTACTCCATGAGGGCAAAAATGGCAGCTCTTGATGACAAAGGTTGGACATAAACAACATTCCTTTTACTGTTTTTCGGTCAAAGTAAACCACAGGGCTAGCCCAGATTTAAGACACAGGGACATAGACTCCAACTCTAAATGAATGGAACAGCAGAATCATATTGCAAAGGGCCTTGTGTGTAGGGATGGAAGGATCCCTGCAGTAATGTTGGCAAACAATCTACCGTATCGATGAAGCTGGAAAAATTGGGGGCCGAGCTCCATTAGCAGCCATTGTTCCCGCTTGTGGAAGGAATTAGTGTGCAGTACACGAGGATGGAAGTGACTTCTGGGGAGAAGCAGAAACAAGAGCTGGAGGGCTTTGAGAGAATCAGAGACTATAAGGCCTCTCTGTGTCTGTTCTCACAGTTTCGATTACAGGAGCAAGTTAACCCTCTTTCCCTCTCTCCTAATCTAATTTCTGTTGGGTTTTTGTCATGTGTTCTCCAGCAGACCAGCTGAATGCATACTTATTGTTTTTCCCTTTGTTTGCCTCCCCTGGAGAATGGATGAAAAAATTGGAAGTAGAGATCTATGAATTTTAAATTAATTATGTACATGGGCATAGCACCTTTCTCTCTGCACCCCATCTTCCGGCAGCTTCCTTGCCATCATTATTCATTCTTATTTTGAGGATAAAAATGATTGTGAGCTCCCAGCAAGCAGTATCTTGGTGAAAGATCAGGCTTTGAATGGCACCGTCAGAAGAAGGTGAGAACACACACATGCATTTCCTTCATTTCTTCTCAACAGCAATTTCTAAGTTTGGACCTGGAGAAGCTGTGGTAGCATCTGTGTCAACAATATAACAATCAACAGTCTTATTACCATTTTGAATTAACTTCTCATGGCAATCAATAAACCAGACTTGATCTCAAAGGGCTCTCAACAAATCACTTCCAACTCCTCCTTCCTCTGGGATTATCTTTTTGGGATAAATGGGATCAAGAGAGGTTGCTGGTCTTTTGAGACAGTAGACTCTAAAACCTTGAAATCCCATGATCAGAAATGAAAAGGAAACTGCAATTTTTAATAACCAACAGCGAAGATGATGATTATTTTCTGCAGCTAGCCACTCAATCTATCACATACCTTTTCGTCTTCAGACTTCCTTTGTTTTATGTAAAATGTCATTATCCAATTATCTTAGCAAACTCTCTCCAAGAATTTGACCTTTTCAGTATTCTGTAATTTAATCCTCTAACCACATTACCTTTCCAAAGCATTTCTTTGGTCCAACTAACAAACAATAAATATTTTTAAGCATCCAGTCTAGACTCTACTTGCAAAGTACCCCTGCTTCTTGGAGCAGGGTTTCCAGACCTCCTTTGTGGTGGAATTAATGCTGGGGTCTCCTCTTGGGTTTGCCTTTGGAAAGCCCTTCTCTCAGAGGAAAATAGTCAAATAGGATGTTTCATTTTCCCCTTTATGAGATTTTTTCCCTTGAATACTTTTCCTAAGCCATTTCCCACTAGATCAAAGGGATGAAAGATGATTGGGGAACTAATGTAGTGGGGAAGGGTTTAACCTCTGACATCACACAGACTTGAGTTTGAGTCCTGACCTTGCCGTTTAGCACCTACACCACAGACAAGCCACTTAGCTTCTCGGATGTCCAGTGTCCTCATCTGTAAAATAGAGATAATAATACCTCCAAGGATTGTAGTGAAATTAAATGCGAATATATAAGTAAAGTATTTGACACTGTGCTTGGGACATACTAAGTGTTCAATAAATGTTATGCATTATTGCAGTATTCAATTTATATAATTTAATTAGACACAAATTTAATTCGTCTAAGGAGTTTCGCATGTTGTCACGGGGCAGAAGAATCAGCTTAAATTTTTAATGTAATTCATAAATCTTAAAGACAGTCTCTACTTTTCCAGAGTGAGCTACAGTGTGACTTTCAGCAATGCTTTTAGTAGCACGTCATTTATATTGAGGAACCGAAGACAATTGTCCTAATGTTGGACTTTAAACATGGAGAAAAGTTTGTTCACATTTTGTCCAGAGGAAATGGCATTTGAGAAAGGCCCAGTTATTTCCTATTTTAATTCAAAATAGAGAGGGATACTTATATGTTTTTAGATAAGTATCAGAGTCATCTGAATTGGTCATTATGCTGGATACATATCCATACTCTTAAGATGACTAAGAGCAAATGAAACTTCCCTATCTTCTGAGGTAAGTACCTAGTAAGTTCTTATGGGGGGGTGAAGTGTAGCATTTGCTTTGGGGGTTTGTACCTATTTTTGAGAATGCCTTTTGAAGACAAAAATGGCATAATGTGCTGAATCCAATGGCATTAACCCAAGGTTAATGCACTAGCACATGTCCTAGAGTTAGGATGAACATATGAAGTTTGCGAACTTGTTGCAACAATGTTGCTAACCGTTTGTGATATCCAAATAATTATTCATTATGAATTTGTACCAATTGGACAAACAGTTAACCAATTTTACTGTTTGGAAGTGCTGAAAAGGCTGCGTGAAAAAGACGACATGAACTGTTTGCCAACAATTCATGGCTCTTGCGTCACGACAATGCACCAGCTCACACGGCACTGTCTGTGAGGGAGGTTTTAGCCAGTAAACAAATAACTGTATTGGAACACCCTCCCTACTCACCTGCTTTGGCCCCCAATGGCTTCTTTCTTTACCCAAAGATAAAGGAAATATTGAAAGGAAGACATTTTGATGACATTCAGGACATCAAGTGTAATATGATGACAGCTCTAATGGCCAGTCCAGAAAAAGAGTTCCGAAATTGCTTTGAAGAGCAAACTAAGCACTGGCATGGGTGCATAGCTTCTCAAGGGGAGTATTTTGAAGGTGACTGTAGTGATATTCAGCAATGAGGTATGTAGCACTTTTTCTAGGATGTTCATGAGCTTCATTGTCCGACCTCATATACCAATTTGCATAGAACAGTCTCATTAACACAGTTGTCCCAGCATCGTTAGTAATAGCACCCCATTTCACTCTCAAAAGTGTGCCAGTTTAGATGGCAAATTATGTGGTGATCTTGTCTAAAACCTCATGATCTATCTTCCTTTAAAAATGTGTTAATGGATTAAATTATCATTACCACATTCACATTCTAGTTCTTAAAGGTAGCAAGTTGTTTATTTGTCATGATGAAGTGGCATTTGTTTTATGTCCGTTGGACAAGGAGGAATAGGTAAGCCATTGGAGTTCCCTCTTTGCCTTGGCTGCCAGGAAGCTCAAGGCTAATTTGGAGTTCACTTACAGGACATTCCATAACCTAGGATTTTTATGGGAATTATTCTTTTACTTGCCATTGTTCCTTGATTCTCATTTTAATTTTTACTATGTCTGAGATTTTCCTATGGATGGTTTCAAATCGTTTCTAGAAATAGAAAAGGTTGTGAATGCTTAATGTTTAGTATTTAAAGTCTTATGCAAATTGAAATTATTATAGTACACAGCACTGGACTGACCAAACACAAGGAATCCGTGAGGATATCTAGAAATCCCTCTTTTCCTGGGTCACACATGATGATGTATGTGTGCTGGTTTATTCTCACACTGTGGTGAGAATAAGACTGCATGTTTTGGCCCTAATGCTTTACCCTTCCCTGTATTCATGACTTTCTCCAGGTAACTTTGCAATGCCCCCCTGGGTGTGGGGTAACTGTTTTGGTTCAGTCCTGACCTCACTTTGGGCTGGTCAATTCTCTGTGTGGGTATTGACAGAACCGACAGTAAGAGCTGCAACTCTATAGAGTCCAGGCATTGGAACCTTGGCCAGGTTTAGCAGTGAGGGAGGGATTTTGCCTCCCTCAAAGAACCATAGTAGCCTGTGTGGGAATTTCTACCAATTAATGGTAGCAAGTAATTCACCAAGAATGTCTAGCAAGTAATCTTAGCCCCAAACGGCAAGCACTGGACTGCATGGGTCTGGTTTCCAACAGTGACACCTGGTGGCTACAAGAAGCCATAACAGTGATGGCTCAAATAGACGAGCTGTTTCCATGTAGACAAAGACTCTGGAAAGATCATGTTTGGATAGTGTAAACCCCAGGGGTGTCCATATTAAGGGAGGAAGACAAACACACCACATTTCATGCTAATAATATAGGTGAGGAATCAAATAATTGTAAAAAAGTGAGAGATGTGTGACCACATCTGATGGCTTGTGGAACAGTTCATCCTAGCTTTACTGTCACCCTCAATGTGTATGGGATGGAGGGATGTGGAAGAAAGTATGGATCTCAATCTATGATATGGATTGGGGATGACATAGCATTAATAAGGAAGTGCTTTTGGGTAAAGGTGACCCCTGAATTCTGAGTCAAGTCCTACTAAGTTCAGAATGAAGCAGAAATAGACCAGAGTGGCACTTATTATGGAACCCAGTGGTGCTGGTTTGCACTGATTTGCAGTGGTGGGAACTACCTAATGACATGTGAGATGAGTATATAACACAAAGGAAGAAACAATGACAAGATAGTCATGCAGATGGCTTTGCAAGGTGAACTGAAGCCATACAAACTTGCAACCCAAATTTCAGGCCAGAAGTGTTTTGTCACAGAGCAAGTAGAAGCAGATGCCTTCTGTGGTTTTTTTTTTTTTGTGTGTGTGTGTGAAACAGAGATATCTCCTAGAGGGCATTTCAGATTCTTGCTTCTTGTTTCACTTGCCAGGAAATAGAGATATAGAGGAAAAATTCCCTGGGAGGAAAATATAATTTGGAGGGGTGATAGCTGTTTATTTGCTTCATTTAAGATTCAACAAAACCAGGATTGATTCAACTCTTCCCTGTCGTCCAGCAAATTTGTTTTCTCTCTTTGACTGCATCAATTTCCCTTTATTTTCCTTGGGAGCCGGAGGAAACAATAACCTCGCTTTGTTTTGTTGTCTTACGCTTTGCACTGATATCAATCACTCACTTGACAGAACATTTCTTTTACCTCAGTTTTTCTCCGGGTTGAGCATCTTTTTTTCTCTTCTTCTTTTAGTGGCATCTCAAATCCCATCTGAATTTATCTACTCAGACATAAAGTGAACATTGGAAAAGCTGCTTTTTAGCTTTTTAGTAATCTGTTAACAACATCAGATATCTGTGCCCAACGTCTAGTTTCTTAAAGAAATAGCGCTGCACGGTTTGAACTTGAACATTAATTCCAAGACACTGGGAAAGAATCACCAGCCATTATCATCATTACTGAAGAAAAAAAAAAGGCATGCAAAGAAAATAATGGAGCACCCATGAAACCAAATGCATTTCTAAATTTGTATCGAGATAAAAAAACAAGAATAATAACAAATGTAGCTTTATGCAGTATCAGTTTTCGATAAGCATGGCAAGAGGCTGTGTAATGTGGGTTAATTTAAATTTAAGCCCTCTCTGCTGTTTACTAGCTGAGTGACCTTGGGAAACTTCCTTAGCTTTTCTTGAGCTGATATGTAGCATGGAGCTACTAATAAAGGCTCACATTTATGGGACACTTTACTGAGTGTCAGGCTGTGTTTCAAGCTCTTTAAATTTATTAACTGGGAGAATTATTACATTTTCTCAATAATATTTGAAGTAGGTGTTATTCTGTTCATCTCCATTTTATCAATGGGAAATCCAAGGCACAAAGATGCTCACTACTTTGCCTGATGTCACGGAGCTGGAAAGAACTAGAGCCAGGATTTGAAGACAGGAGGTCTGACTCCAGGGTCACTGCAGTGATTTGATGGTAATTGTACTAATAACACACTGGGGGTAGTTGTTACTGAGTTGTTGAGAGAAATAAAGTATTGTGTCTGTAAAGCATATACCACTGTATCTGCCACAGAATTCGAGCACAGTGAATGTTCACTGGTGGTGTTCAGGCCAGACCATTTAAACCCCTTGCGGATCACCAATTCCCTAAGTTTGAACTTGAACTTTTGAACTTGAGTTCAAGTGGCTCTGGTTATTCCAGTGATTTCTACCATTTTGAAAAGGAATTCTGGAACAACACCAGAGTTACGTACTGTAATCCTCACCTCAAAACAAGTGGTATGAGCAAAGATAGGATGATTATCAAGGAATTAGCCAGCGAGTGATGGTCAACGTCTGGTTCACTTTGTGACTTTGAGAAAGTAGACTTGAATGTCCCATCTCCAACCTTTTAACTTCTGCCCACTCTCCTTTGTCCACTCTGTCTTGGTAGCCCTCCGTCCTCTATTCTTTGAGTTGACTTCATGTCAACAGAGTGCTGGGAATCACGTTTCATTTGGTTTTGTCTTCTGGTGCTCTGATGACAATGAAGCATTGCAGCCTCAGAAACAGAGAACTTACTTCATTTTTATTAACAATGTCAAATAGTACGTAAATGAACTTCCTAAAGAACGATTTAATTAGAAGAGGTTTGTTTCTCTGCATTAGGCAATTCCTCGTTGGAGGAAGACCTCAGCAATACGCCACTCCTCTTTTAAAGGCCCCGAATATCAGATTTAGGAAGATGTCCATTTTGGAATGAAAATTGTAACTGGGTCTAGCCTAATTCTCTACAGGTGAGACTTTCTGAAAGAGATAGAAGACTAGAGCTGAAGGGACCTCTGGGGTCAGCCATTCCAAATTCCTTAACGTGGCACAAATAGAAATTGAGGCCCATGTCTTCTGAGAAGATTCCTGAGTAATGTTTCATGATTCTATTAAATGGATTTCTATAAAAGGCAAAGCAATAGCAATAAAAAGCAGATCAATGTCTACCTGGGGCCAGGGTTTGGGTAGAGAGAATTGACTGTAAATGGTTATAAAGGAGCTTATTGTGGTGATGGATTTGTTCTATATCTTGATTATGGTGGTGATTTCACAACTCTGGACAACTGTCAAAACTCATCAAATGATACATTTAAAATTAAGTATGTTATTGTAAGTCAAATACCTCGGTAAACCTGATTGAAAATAATCACTGAAGCTGCCTAAGTACCATCTGGCTTGAGGTCCTCTCTTGGTATTATTACCTCTTGACCCTTTCTCATGGCAGTTTCTTGGGAGAAATGCTTATAGTTTTATTTCAACTCTTAGGTTTAAGTTAACAGAGACCTCCTTGATTTGTACAATAAATTGTTTCAAAGCATAGGCTCCTGGGGATAGAGGAAGTAGGGAGTTGGGAATTGTAAGAACAAAGCCAGGAGTAAATTTAAGAATATTCTCATGCTTTCAAAAAAATATTTATTAAAATCCAATAATACCAACTGTACACTGAAAGGCATATCAATGCCATTTTACATATCCTCAGTGGATAATTATTTTCCCTTCATTCTCATTTGCTTATTAGGAACTTCTCTTACAGTTTTGATAAGACATTTGTAAATTTATTTTTCTTTGTTGTGGAAAACATCTATGTCATGTGATTTTTAAGAGTGTAGTTCTCCATGTGAATGTTCGATGGCTTTGGATTTTATGATTTGGACTCATTAACTCATACCTCTTAGACGTTTCCTCTTGGAGTTCAAACGAGGACCTATGAGGACAAAGTGACATGGATTCTGGACACAAAAATCTTTGTTTATTTTTCTCAACTATATTCCTTTGGCTGCTACCTAAAACTCGAAGTTATTTTGCTTCATTTTTCCCCGTTCAATTATTCTTCCATCTATTCGTTCTTCCCCCAAATAGCAAGTGCCTCCCATGCGCTGAGCTTGGATTACAAGGGTGGGCAAAACAGATGAAGACCCTGCCTTCATACAAGTCACATTGTAAGAGGGAAAACACCTTAAACAACTGCTTTATAATTAGTCAGATGTGGCATGAATGACAAAACATAAGCATGGGTGCTTTAAGATCATATAATGGGGGGCTGCCTAGGGACGCAAGGAAAGTCAGGGACAGCGCGTTTGTACTGAAATATAAAGTGGAAGAAAGAGTACTTGTGAGTATTCCAGGCAGAAACACAGCATGTGGAAAAGCCTGGAGGCTGGTGAGAACTTGGTAAGTTCAAAGGACCAAAGACTAGTCGATGGGATACGGAGAGCTGGGGGAAGGGAGTGACAGGGTCTGTATCATGAAGGGCCTTGTAGGCTGTAGGGTGGCATATTGCTTTCATACTAAAATAATGGGAAGTCCTTGAAGGATTTTAATCAGGGGCAGTTATGGGTACACTTTTGCTTTTTAGAAATATCACTTTGTTTACTATGGGGGAAAAAAGACCAGAGAGGCAAGAATGAAAACAGGGGAACCGAGCAGTCTATTTTTCCAACCAAACTTCAGTATTTTTTTTCTTGTTGTTTTCAGAGTGAAAATGCATCTGATACAACATACATCTTCCCGGACTCCCATGCGGTTATATAAGGATGGCCATGTGACACAGGTCTGACCAATGAGACATATGCTGAAATCTGCTAAAGATGTTTGGTCAAGTTTTGGCTCTCCTGCCATAGATGCCACCTGTTCCTTCTTTATGCCCCTCTTATTTCTGCATGAAACATGACTTATAGGGTGCCTGGGACATTGATAACTTTGTAGATGCTGTCCCACCCTACACAGCCTACCCCCAGACTCTCTGTTTATTGAGAAACAGAGACTCTACTTGGTTAAGTCACTTAGTTTGGTTTCTGTGGCAAGCAGCCCAGTGTAGGTTTAACGTAAGTTAACGTAGTTTAGGTGAGAGAAAATGGTAGCTTAGAGTAGGGTGGCTGCAGTAGAGATGGGGAAAAGCAAAGAAATTCTAGAGCTATTTAGGAGACAAAATTCACAGCTTCATAGGAAGACTCTTGCACAGCAACTTCCCTCATAGAGGCTGCTGGGAGGCTGAGTTAGGACCTCGCTTCACTTCCCCACTTTCTCTCAAGGTTTTAGTTCCCAAACCTCTGCTGCATTCACTTCATTTGCTTTTGCTTTTCCCAAACCTTGATTCCCTCTCTTTCTCAATATCTCCAATAGTGATATTTAGATATCTCCATAGTGGATCATTATCTAAATATCTCTATAGTGGATGAATATTTCCGGAGGATCAAATAGACTCAGGTTCAGGTCATTTTTACGAGATATGATCAAACAATACAGTGAATGTTTAAATAAAACGAACTTTATTACAGTAAAAGACATGTTGCCTTTAATCTCTCTCAAAATAACCCCCCTCATTTCTAACACACATCCCATCGTTCTTGCCGCTGGTTGGAGCAGTTCTGGAAGTCCTCTTTCCTGAGTGTCTCTAGTTGTGCTGTCATGGCTGCCTTGATGCACTGAATCATTTTTACTTTGGGGAAGAGTCAGAAGTCACACGGTGCCAGGTCCAGTGAATAAGGTGGGTGAGGACACACCGTAATGTTTTTATTTGACAGAAATTGCCATACCAGAAGCGATGTGTGACACGGAGCGTTGTCATGATGGAGGATGAAACCATTTGCCCATTTCATGTTAATGTGTTGTTCGTGATCCAGAATTTACGGCACACTTTAAAACTCACGTTCTCTCAACCATAGCTCACACCTGACTGACTGCACTGAACAAGTTGAAACTTGTCACACACTGTTACTGAGGTTCAACTCGCCATTTCCCACTTCCTGTATTGAAGATCCCTGCCTTTCCCTTGGATGGCACTCGGCAGCAGCAGTCACCGTATTTTGTGATCACAATGGAAAGGCTCTGTGTCATTCATCACTTCTGGTACAGCAATTTCTGTCAAATAAAAACATTACGGTGTGTCCTCATCCACCTTATTCACTGGATCTGGCACCGTGAGACTTCTGGCTCTTCCCCAAAGTCAAAATGACCATGAAAGGTAAACATTTTGAATTGATTCAGGACATCGAGGCAGCCAAGACAGCGCAACTAAAGACACCCACAAAAGAGGACTTCCAGAACTGCTTCAGAAAGTGGCAAGAAAGGTGGGATAAATGTGTTTGAAGTGAGGGGGAGGATTTTGATGGGGGATTAATGGCAATGTGTCTTTTACTGTAGTACATTTATTTAAATGTAATCATTCACTGTATTTTTTGAACACACCTTGTATGTTACTCACATAGTAGGTGAATAACTTTGGAAAAATCTCTTAGCCAGTAAGACATTAGTTTCTCTCCTGTAACTTGCAGGGTTGTATGAACTGAATGCAATCACAACATTTTTCGTGATGCCCAGCTACGCCCAGGCTGATTAAATCACATTCTCTGGAGGTGGGAACCAGGCATCAATGTTTTTAAAACTCCCAGGTAATTCCCATGTACATCCAAGGTTGAGAGTCACTGATTCATGCGTGTTTACTTCATGACAGACATTGTGCTAAATATTTTATATGTATCATTCTTACTTGTTTTTGACTGCAAATCACATAGATTGAAAACAAAATGGCACACAAATATTCATAAGTGCCATCATTTGTGCTTAAGTTTCCTTGCCTAGACATTTTGCCACTCTTCTATTGGTTTCAACTATCAACAGGAATGTTTCGCCTTGATTTCTCTCTTCTTCCCTTTGTGTGGAGCAATTTTAGGGCAACTTTCCTGCCAGTTCTCATGGGTCAGCTGCCAGGGAAACCTCAAGGTGAGGGTGAGGGGGAGAAAGAGAGAGATTTGAGAGACATTTCAGCATCCCACTAACCTTCTTTGCCTCTCCCAGAGCCAGTGGAGAACTTCCACAGTGGTTCCCACAATTACACGGGCCTCCTGGGGACTTCCCTCATTCACAGCCGAAACCAAGGGGTGCTCCACCCAGCAGCAAACCAACAGTGGCATCTGCTAACCACGAAGCTGCCCTTTGGGGCTCCTACTTGGCCTCTCTCTTGGCCATTATGTTCCTAGTGCAAATATTTTCTTAGCTGCAGACCCAGAGACTGACCTTTCCCATATCATAGGACATCTTCATCAAAGAGATGAGATCAGAGATTTGAATGTTTGAAATTAATGGAAATGAGAAAGGAGGGGGTGTTTGCTTGTTTCCTTTTTGTCAGGTCCTCCCTCTGTTTTGTTTTCTTTGGTTTCACAAGAGAAACACTTCTAACTTACCCTAATGGTGCTTGGCCTCTTCGCATGATGCTTCCTGATCATTCTTGGCTGTGGTCCTCTTGTTTGCAGAAACCTTAGTTAGTGGAGGACCACAATGAGTGGTCTGAGAACATTAGAATCAGAATTACTGACACCGTGAGAAGCTTGTTATAAATGGAGATTTTTGAGGTCCACTCCAGACTTACAGATACAGAACTTTTATGAGTGGGACTCAAGAGTCAAAAGTTATAAACAGCACTTTGAGTGATGCTGAAATACAGTAGAGCTTGAGACCATTGGTTTTAAACTCAATATTGTTACCTTGGTGTGAAATTGTAGCACTCGGGGTTATATTGCCTTTCATCACTTTCTCTTTGGAGAAAGTTATTCCATGCACTAGACAATAAGTCTGTAAAGTTCTGAAGAGCTTGTATCCTTTACTGCACCCAGCTCAGCACCAACCCATGGAAGATGCGTGGTGTATACAGTCCTGGATTGATTATAGTTGTAGCTCCCACAAAGAAAGTGGTTAGTGCCAGTTTCCATTTCATGGCCTAGTGCTTGGAAAGCGCTGGGTTGAGGCCAGGTCAAGGGACT
This sequence comes from Rhinolophus ferrumequinum, assembly GCF_004115265.2. Classification (NCBI taxonomy): domain Eukaryota; kingdom Metazoa; phylum Chordata; class Mammalia; order Chiroptera; family Rhinolophidae; genus Rhinolophus; species Rhinolophus ferrumequinum. The sequence continues at coordinate 16,171,443 of NC_046299.1, read as the reverse complement.
GGCACATTCTAATGATGCCAAGAACAAACATATTTTTTAAAGAAGATTTTTATAAAAACAGAGTAAAGACAGCAGGTATATTGGACCTGGGGAGGCAGCCAAGGTCTAGCTTAGCCTTATGTTAGCTGAAAGGGTTGAATTACTTACCATAATTTCTGATACATTTAAAACAATGAGTTGTAATGAGAGTCTCTTTTTCTTTCTCTGTTTTCTATGACTGCCTTTGAATTCAAATCACCCTGAATAAAAATAGCTTCAGTCACCCTGAGATAGAAAAATGAAATCCATTTGCTCAGCAGATTTTCTTGGTATTAGTTACTGAGCACAATAAGTTACAGGGTACAGTCAAGGCAAAGTTCTAGTTCTGGGCTTGTCCGCTGGATCAATATGGGTGGAGTTGACAGCAGCAGAGAATAGTCTTGTAGCTGCTGTGAGCTGCTGCCTGACTTGGTCCCCTGATTTTGCTGCAGGATTGCCCAGAGTGCAAGGGGAAAATGGCCTTGTTTTACCTGAATCTTCATCTCATTTGGCATATTGACTTTTCTTGCCGGCTGTATGTTTTGTGGCTGGACCCTTGATGGTTGAGCCCTGATGTCTCCAAAGAGTGTTTAATCTCTCTGAGCCTGTTTTTCCAGATGGAGCCCATCTCAGAAGATTTCAAAACAGTTCTCTCTCTCTCTCTCTTTTTTTCCCCCCCAAATATGGCTTCTTTCACTTGGCACAATGCATCTGAGATTCGTCAGTGTTATTTGTGTCAGTAGTTCATTCCTTTTGGCTGCTGAGTAGTATTCCATGGTAAGAATGTAATACAGTTTGTTTTTCCATTCATTAGTTGAAGTTATTTGGATTGTATCCAGTTTTTGTTGTTAAATATTTGCCATCAATATTTCTGTATTGATTTTTTATAGGCTTTGTTCTTTCTTATTTATTAAATTTATTGGGGTGACATTGGTTAATAAAATTATACAGGTTTAAGTGTACATTTCTATAATACATCATCTATATATCACATTGTATGTTCACCACCCAAAGTCAGTTCTCCTTCCATCACCATATATATGACCCCCTTTTCTCTCTTCTACCTCCCTCCTTCCCCCCTTATCCTCTAGTAACCACTAAACTGTTGTCTATGTCTATGAATTTTTGTCTCTTTGTTTGTTTGTCTTATTTGTTTGTTGCTTTCAGTTTTATATCCCACATATGAGTGAATTCATTTGGTTCTCGACTTTCTGTCTGACTTATTTCGCTTAACACAATAATCTCCAGATCCATCCACATTGTCGCAAATGGCAGTATTTCATCTTTTCTTAGGCCGAGTAATATTCCATTGTGTATATGTACCACATCTTCTTTACCCAATCATCTATCGAAGTACACTTTGGTGGCTTCCACGTCTTGGCCACTGTGAATAATGATGCAGTGAACATAGGGGTACATATATCTCTATGGATAAATGTTTTCAGATTTTTTGGGTAGATACCCAGAAGTGGGATTGCTGAGTCGTATGGTAATTCTATTCTTAGTATTTAGAGGAACCTGCATACTGTTTTCCATAGTGGCTGTGCCAATCTATGTTCCCACCAGCAGTGTATGAGGGTTCTTTTTTCTCCACAATCTCTCAAACACTGGTTATTATTTGTCTTGTTGATGATAGACATTGTAACAGGTGTGAGCTGGTGCCTCATTGTGGTTTTGATTGCCCTAATAGCTAGTGAAGTTGAACATTTTTTCATATATCTGTTGGCCATTTGTATGTCTTCTTGGGAGAAGTGTCTGTTCAGATTCTTTGTCCAATTTTTAATTGGATTGTTTGTTTTTTTGTTGTTGAGTTGTATGAGTTCTTCATATATTTTGGATATTAGCCCCTTATTGGAGGCGTTATTCGAAAATATCTTCTCCCATTTTGTTGGTTACCTCTTTGTTTGGTTGATGGTTTCTTTTGCTGTGCAGAAGCATTTTAGTTTGATATAGTCCCATTCATTTATTTTTACTGTTACTTCCCTTGCATTTGAGGTTAAATTCATAAAATTCTCTCTGAACCCAAAGTCTATAAGTTTAGTACCTATGCTTTCTTTTATGCAATTTATTGTTTCAGATCTTACGTTTAGGTCTTTGATCCATTTTGAGTTAATATTGATATATGGTGACCGTCTAGTTTTATTCTTTTGCATGTGGCTTTCCAATTTTTCCAGCACCATTTATAGAAGAGGATTTCTTTTCTCTATTATATGTTTTTGGCTCCTTTGTTGAAAATTACCTTCCCATATATATGTGGGTTAACTTCTGGGTTCTCAATTCTATTCCATTGGTCTGTGTGTCTAGTTTTCTGCCAATACCATATTGTTTTGATTATTGTTACTTTATAGTATAATTTAAAGTCAAGGAGTGTGATACCTCTGGCCTTAATCTTTTTTCTCAGGATTGCTTTGGCAATTCAGGGTCTTTGGAGATTCCATACAAATCTCATGATTTTTTTGTACTATTTCTTTTGAAAATGCCATAGAGGTTTTGACGGGGATTGCATTAAATCTGTATATTGTTTTGAGTAATATGGCCATTTTAACTAGTATGTTGACTCTTCTAATCTATGAAATATCTTTCCATTTCGTGTCTTCTTCAATTTCTTTTAGGAATATCTTACAGTTTTCAGTGGATAAGTCCTTCACATCCTTTGTTAAGTTTATTCCTAGGTATTTGATTCTTTTTGTTGCAATTACAAAAGGAGTTTTTTTAAAAAATTTCCTTTTCTGAAATTTCATTGTTAATATATAGGAATGCAGTGGATTTTTGTACATTGTTTTTGTATCCTGAAAATATACTGTATTTGTTTATTGGTTCTAATAATTTTTTTTTTTTTGGTGGAGTTTTTAGGGTTTTCTATATAAAGGATCATGTCATTTGCAAAAAGTGACAATTTAACTTCTTCATTTCTAATTTGGATGTCTATTATCTCTTTCTCTTGCCTGATTGCTCTGGCTAGGACTTCTAATACTGTGTTGAATAACAGTGGTTTGGGGGGCATCCCTGTCTTGTTCCTGATTTTAAAGGAAAAGCTTTCAGTTTTTCATCATTTTCGATATGATATTAGCTGAGGGTTTGTAATATATGGTCTTTATTAAGTTGAGGTACTTGCCTTCTATACGCATTTTATTAAGCGTTTGAATCATAAATGGACGTGTATCTTGTCAAATTCTTTTTCTACATCTATTGATATAATCCTATGACTTTTATCCTTTATTTTGTTTATGTGATGTATCACATTGATTTGTGTATGTTGAACCATCCTTTTGCCCCTAGAATGAACCCTATTTGATGTGATGTATAATCTTTTAAATATATTGTTGTATTTGATTTGCTAGTATTTTGTTTAGGATTTTTGCATCTATATTCACCAGAGATGTTGGTCTGTAGTTTTCTTTTTTTGTGTTATCCTTACCAGGTTTTGGTATTAGGGTAATGTTGGCCTCATAAAATAAGTTAGGAAGTATTGCTTCTTCTTCAATTTTTTGGAAGAGTCTGAAGAGACAGGTATTAAATCATTTTTGAATGTTTGGTAGAATTCACTAGTGAAGCCATCTAGTCTTGGACTTCTGCTTTTTGGAAGGTTTTTGATGATTGTTTCAATTTCCTTGCTGTTGATTGGTCTGTTTAGATTTTCCTGTTCTTCATGATATGATCTAGGAAGATTTTATTATCTCTAAGAACTTGTCCATATCTTCTAAGTTATTGAATTTGGTGGCATATAGTCTTTCATAGTATTCTTGCATGATTTTTTTTATATTTCTGTGTCATCTGTCTTAACTTCTCTTTTGTTTCTGATTTTGTTTTTAGTGTCTTTTCTTTTGTTTCCTTAGTGGGTCTAGCCAAGGATTTGTCAATTTTATTAATATTTTTAACTTTATTAATTTTTAAAATAATTAATGGTCATTGCTACATTATTTTTTATTGTCTTTTTGTTCTGAATTTTATTTAATTCTGCTTGAATTTTTATTATTTCCTTCCTTCTGCTGACTTGGGGTTTCATTTGTTCTTCTTTTTTCTAGTTCTTTAAGATGTAATGTTAGGTTGTTTATTTGGAATTTTTCTTGTTTCTTGAGATAGGCCTATAATGATGTAAGTTTCCTTCTTAATACTGCTTTTACTGCATCCCAATAATTTTGATATGTGTTTTCATTCTCATTTGTTTCTATATATCTTTTGATCTCTCCTTTTATTTCTTCTTTGACCCAGTTGTTCTTTAATAGCATGTTGTTTATTCCCCACATATATGTGGTTTTTCCCACTTCCTTTTTGCAGTTGATCTCCAATTTCAAAGCCTTGTGGTTGGACGTGTATTGATTTTTGTGTGAACTTCATTTTCATTTAAGAGCAGGATTCTTGAAGAGCACTTGTCAGGATGATTACTTTGGAGAGTTCTGTGTTGAGTGATTCTTCCATTACCAAAGTCCAAAGAGTGGGGCTTCAGCAAAACCACTCGGAAAGTTTGATGTGAGTCTCTACAGTTGGGAGAACACAATAGTCTGGTGTTCAGTGTGACCGGTTGGCTAATATGCAAGTGAAAAGGCTATGATAGGGTGCCTTGGTCCTTAGTGTTTCTTAGAATAGCGCTACCCTCTTTCTGTATTCAAAGCAAGTCCTAGTTCAAATGGAAAGTGTGGCCTCCCAGGGCTGTCAGTGCCCCCTATTGAATCTTTCTGTGGTACAATGTGCTTATCTTATTCTCTTTGAATCTTGCTAAACTCCCAAGCGTCTTGGGTTCACCAGAATTCTGTGCTCATGGGGCATTGAGTTGCTATGTGCAATTGGCAAGGAAGGGTTGACATGCATATTGTGCATACGAGCTGTGATAAAAAATTATGATGAATGTTTAAATAAAAAAAATTATCATAGTTAAGGACACATTCCCATTAATGCCCCTCAAAGTACCCCCCTCGCTTCAAACACACTTATCCCATCGTTCTTGCCACTTTCTCAAGCAGTTCTGGAAGTCCTCTTTCGTGGGTGTCTTAAGTGGCGCTGTCATGGCGGCCTTGATGTCCTGAATCATTTTGACTTTGGGGAAAAGCCAGAAGTCACATGGTGCCAGTGAATAAGGTGGATGAGGACACACTGTAACGTTTTTATTTGACAGAAATTGCTGTAGCAGAAGCGACGTGTGACATGGAATGATGTCATGATGGAGGATGATTTACAGCACACTTTAAAATACACCTTCTGTCACCCACTGCTCACATCTGACTGTACTGAACAAATTGAAACTTGTCACATACTGTTACTAAGGTTTGGCGTGCTGCTTCGTATATTGAAGATCCTGCCTTTCCCTTGGATGGTACACGACAGCAGCAGTCACCATATTTTGTGATCACAATGGAAATACTCCATGTCACACATCACTTCTGGTACGGCAATTTCTGTCAAATAAAAACATTACAGTGTGTCCTCATCCACCTTATTCACAGGATCTGGCACCGTGCGACTTCTGGCTCTTCCCCAAAGTAAAAATGACCATGAAAGGTAAATGTTTTGAATCGATTGAGGACATTGAGGCAGCACGACAGCACAACTAAAGACATTCATGAAAGAGGACCTTCAGAACTGCTTCAGAAAATGACAAGAATGATGGGATAAGTGTGTTCAAAGAGAGGGGGAGTATTTTGAGGGGGATTAATAACACTGTGTCTTTTACTGTAATAATTAAAACAAATTTTTATTGGGGAATACTGGGGAACAATATTTTCTAGGGCCCATCAGCTCCAAATCATTGTCCTTCAATCTAGTTGTGGAGGGTGCAGCTCAGCTCCAAGTCCAGTTGCTGTTTTCAATCTTTAGTTGCAAAGGGTGCAGCCTACCATCCCATGTGGGAATTGAACCAGCAACCTTGTTGTTGAGAGCTCACACTCTAACCAACTGAGCTATCCCACCACCCCTCTGGGACAATCTAGTTGTGGAGGGCACAGCTCACTGGCCCATGTGGGAATTGAACTGGTAACCCTGTTGTTCAGAGCTCACGCTCTAACCAACTGAGCCATTTGGCCGCCCGAGTAATAATTTTTTTAAAAATTTAAGCATTCATTATATTTTTTTTATTACACTTCATAACTCCTCTGCTCATTTGCATGCTCCATGGTCCTAGTGGATGAAAGAAAGTGAGTATTTGCAGCTGCCGAGATTGAATTCTGAAATGTGGCCAAGTGGCTTCTGTGACTGTTGTGTCTTTGAAGAAATGAATCAGGTGTGGGTCCATGCTCACCTTGCATATGATATATTTTTCTTCCATGTTTCTTTTACAATTTTTATAATAGACTTGACTTGTGCCTATAAGGTGTGATGCATACCATCCTTTTCATTTCTTGGGACAAACATCAGATTTCTGGTTAAGGCCTGGTCTGGAAAGCCCAAGGCTTGTGTTCAAATGTTGCTCACACATTATGCAGTCTCAGGCAAGCCACTCCTCTCTAAGTTTCACCCTTTAAATATGGGAATCGAATGATATTTACTCACAGAATAATTGTGAGTAACACACATGAGGCGAATGAATGTGGCACAGAGGAAACATGATGACTATTCAAACCCTGGGGAAGTCTGCGTGGTGTATGCCTTGCATTTATTCCTTCTTTTCCTTGCTAGGCTGGCTGTCCCTCCATGACTGCCCACCCTCCCTGCTGGGCCATGCAGACCTAGTACTTAGTGGTCCCTCAGTGCCCTGGCCTCTACAGAGAAGTTATGCAGACATAATCTCCTTGGAAAGGCTGGATGTGGCAATGCATGATGCACTGCATTCATCTATGATTAATAAAACCTTTATGTAGATCAAAGACTTTTTGTTGCATATTATTTGGTGAGCTGAAGACCTACTTCCCAGCCTATCTTCCCTTTGGTTCTGCCATTGCTGACACCTTTGCAAAGCACTGTGGTAGGAGTTAGGATACCTGCTTCTGCTCTATCCCTGTTCTTGTTTCATATTTTTGAGCAAGTAATATTGCCTCTTTGAATTTGAGTTTCCTTATTTGTTAAATGTAGATAAAGAATGCTTATTTAAAAGCTACGCCAAGCAATGCCAACATAAAACATTATTATACCTATTCCCTAATACTTTGTATGATTTTGGCTCAGTGTTTTACATTGCTCAAGAATGACATCTCCCTCCCCGCCATTTTTAAAAAATAGACTAAAGAAAATAAATCCAAAGGAGTGAATTTCTAATTGTGAAATTTCTCGTGCTTTGGCCCTAGGATGGTCTAGCTATTGGAGAGTAGGGAGAACTTCTTGGTATCTCTGCAAGAGTGTAATTTAAACAGTTGAGTATTTTGCTTGTATCACAGGCTGCCTCTGAATCACACTCCTGGAGGCTCACTTCAGGCTTGTGGGTGGCTTAGAAATTTGTTTTAGAAACAAAGTTTATGTGTGGATTGCACTTCCTCTGTGGTTCTCTCATTGTCTATTTCTGACAATATTTGCATGAAGCCAGACATGTGATTTGAAGAACATCTGTTCTCACAATTCATTTCCCACCTGAATTAACACTCTTCCGCCTGGCCTGAAGAGCTGCTCTGCTCAGCGATACTCAGGGTGCCGGCAGCAGGGATAGCGAGTGGCATAGCAGGGACTCCTAGGAATACAAACAAGTTTGCTGGGGCATCTGGCCTCAGAGGAAGATGTGATAAGGGTGGAAACCTTCAGAAATTAGTATTGGTTAGGCCAATATTTCAAGTGGGCGCCCATTCTTTTAAACACCAGGACTTAAAATGATTTAGCCTTTTGGGCGAAATCTTTTGCAAAAAGATGGCACTCCTCCTTACCTGTCATATTAGAGCTGTGGGATTTATTGAGCTCCTGTTGTGTGCCAGGCTTTGTTGTTTGTTCTCTAAATGGAAAACACAGAGGCTGATACCGAAACATTAACACTGGCACTGTATCATACTTTTTGTGATGCTTTTTGGGTTTATTAAGGGCAAGGAGCTTTATTCTTGTGCTAAGCGGCCCCAAGGCCCAGAGCTAGAGGGAACAGGTCGTGGACGAATGGCTCAAAAAGGAACGCAGTGGCTGGGCTAGCGAGCCAGGGCCTACTTGACATAGACTGTGCCACAGGCAGGCAGGGACCATTCCTCCCCATGTTCTGTGGCCTGGACTGAAATCCTCACAGAGATAGGAAATCACTGAAGCTTTTAAGCAGGGGTGTGAATGATCAGATTTATATTTTGAAAGGTCACTCGGACTGTAGGTGAAGAACAGAATGGAGAGGTGCAGAGGAGGCTCCCCATGCATGGGTCCAGCGGGACGCCTGGATGTCCTTGTGATGTTGCATCTGACCTGTCTACCTTTCCGGATCATTCTGTTTGCGGTCTCACTCCTGACTGCAGCCTGTGTCCTACCTCACCAAGTTCTGCTCAGATCTCTAAGTCAGAGTTTATTACTCGCTTACGTTCCCACAGAAACTTTCTTTTACCTTTATTAAGCATTTTATTTTCCCTCATCTTGTTTTGAGTCAGGGTCAGTAGTTGACAATTCTGTACTCCCAGTGTCTTACCATTTTCTTGAAGGCAGGGCACAGTCTCACTCATCATTGTGTTTCCCATAGAAGCTAACTCAGATATATAGGACTCTTAGATTATACATTGTTCTAGAAATGTTAAGTGGCATTTGAAAGTATAGAAGGCAATGGGTAAATTTGCTTTTGACTGAATAAATGAAAATGAACAGATGACAAATGAGAGTAGATTTAGTGAGATAATTTTTGTTAGTTTGTTCTTGATAAGATCTTATAACCAGATCTTCAAGATAGGATGAAATGTAAACTTAAATTGCCTACAGGTAAATTCCTTGTCTTCTATTATTCTGGTTTCTTTATACCCATTTTTGTCTGACCTGAAGCCTTTTTAGTTCATTTCCTGGTTCTTAGCTATGGTGGATGAAACTGTTAGAGAAATGAATGAATCTATTTCAGACGTAGAGAGGGTGAGATTTTGAAAGATACCAGTTACTCCCAGGACTACTTTTTCTCTTACATACAGCATTAAAGAAAGCAGTCACCTGCATGATGTAACTTCAGAAAACTCTGGAGGGACCCCTACCTTTTCATTAATGCCTTCTTTAGTGGAGTCTATGATTTTAAAGGCATGGCCTAATGTGGTTCCTGAAAGAGGCCATACTGTGCCTCAAATGTGTTTCCTACCAAGGTAAAAATGATTGTTGGCAAATCCTTTCCTGAGAGAATTAAGGCCCCACCCAAGAGATGTAGAGAATGGTGGGGAGGTAAAGGAGGCTGGGGAGTTTGGACAACAAGCTCCTCAGGTTGATCATCCTGCCCAGTTTGAATGGCCTTGGTGAGGGGTCAGTGAACATTTTCTATAAAGGGCAAAACAGTGACTATTTTAGGCTGTGGAGACCATATGGTATCAGTGTGTGAATGCAGTTGTAGACAATACGTAAATGAATGGGCATGGCTGATCGCCAATAGAACTGTTTACAAAAATAGGCTGTGGGCTGAATTTGGCCTGCCAATAGTATTTTGTTGACCCTGGTCTAGGTTATTCTTGATTAAAAAAAAAAAGCAAACAGCCTCATATCTCATGGATTAACACACAAAAGTATTATTTCTTGCTTATACTAACTATCTAGTGTAGCTCAAATGTGGCTCTGCTCTCCTGGTCACTTAGGGAATCAGGCTGACAGCAGCTCCATTTCAACTGAGCTTCTACAATCACCCTGGCAAGGAGAAGACAGATGGTTGAACTGCATACTACTTCTTGAAGTTGTCATCTAGAATAGACAAGTGTCACTTCTACTCACTGTTCACTGGGCAGCACAAGTCACACGGCTACATTTAATTTCAAAGGGATATGGAAGTGCAATCTTATTGTGTGCACAGAGGGAGAAACAGAACTCTGGGAAGTGACTTGTACTAATGAGTACCGTAGATGGGAAGACCAAAGTCCACAAGAATGCCTCTATTCTCTTTTTGCTCCAACAGGGTGGGACAATTGTTTCTTCCTGCCCTATGTTCAGCATCCTCAGGTCAGCTGGTCTCCCACAGGCCTGGCCTGAGTCAGCATTTCTATAACATTCTCACTGCATTCCAGCTACTGAGGGTGGTGCCCCTACTCAGATCTTACCCGTGCCAAAGCTTGCCTGATGTTCCCAACTGCCAGAGCCGGTTAAATTAGAGGATGAGTTACCCTACAGCTGAATGAACTAACCTGTTTAAAATCTTCCCTTTCCAGCTTCTTAAAGGTAACTCCTAACTCAAATTCTCAAATTCCAGACTCCTGGGAGGGACTAGAGCTGAGGGATTTCTTTGGCTGGGCTGGCCTTTCAGCATATCTGCAAGGAATAGTCTGAACAAAAATTCTATCTCGATCTATCTCTATCTCTATCATCTCTATCATCTCTATCGCCTCTATCTACATTCTATCTATTATTTACCAATCATTTATCTGTCTCTATATGTCTGCACATATACATACATACATACATACATACATACATACATACATATATGCATACATACCAAGCAATGTCTGGGTAAGATCTTTCATTACCTGGCACCAGACACCCTGTCCTGGTTCATTTTCTACTGCTTCCTATTCTTCGCTGGACCCTTCAACCGAACCACACTATGAAAGAAACAATGCAAGAACATTATGTTAAGTGAAATAAGTCAGACAGAGAAAGATAAGTACCATATGATCTCACTTATTTGCGGATTCTAAAGAAAAGAATAAGTGAATGAACTAATCAGAAACAGTTTTGGAGACAATGAGGAAAAACTGAGGGTTGCTAGATGGGCGGGAGGGGTGGGGTTGGGGGGGAGGGTGAGGGGATTGGAGGGCAGTCGGTGACCACAGGATGGCCACGGGTTTGAAAATTAATCTGGGGAACGTAATTTGGTGGTTACCAGAAGGTAAAGGGGTTGGGGGGTGGGGGATGAGGGTGAGGGGGATCAAATGTATGGTGATGGAAGGGGAGCTGACTCTGGGTGGTGGACGCACGGTGTGATTTATGGATGATGTGATACAGAATTGCACACCTGAAATCTATGTAATTTTGCTGACAATTGTCACCCCAATAAATTAAAAAAAAATAAAGAAAAATAAAAAATTAAGCATACCATTACCATATAAAAAAAAAAAACAAAAAAACAATGCGGTTACATGTCTTCATGTTATTGCCCTTGCTGTTCCCTCTGCCTAGAAATCCAACCCTCTGCTGACTACCAGACCTAAGTCAGTTTTGTTAATAAATTTTCTTGTCTTGGTAATGATGGTAGGTTCACTTGTGTTGATGGTATTATTAAAATTAATCAATAACTCAATCAAAGAAGACTATCATCCACCAATGGTGATAGTGTTTCCTGAATTAAGGATTATAATGAATCCAATTCTGGGAATCTGAGGTTGAATGAATGAATGAATGAATGAATAAATAAATAAATAAATAAATAAATAAAATACTATACAGCAGGGTCTGGCAAACTACGGCCTAAGGGCCAAATTTGACCTACTACCTGTTTTGTAAACAAAATTTTATTGGAACACAGATATGCTTGGTTGTGTATTGTCTATGGCATTTTTACACTGCAACAGCAGATTTGAGTAGTGGTGATAGAGACCAAATGGCAGATACAGCCTAAAAGATTTACTCTTTGGACCTTTACAGAAAAAGTTTGCTGACCTGTGCTATAGTGTATGAGTACGGTGAGCAATGGGTCTTAGCCATGGCGTCAGCATGAGAAAACATTGTCACTTGTATCCACTGGGGTCGAAGAGATGTTTCAAGTGTAAAGGGATTACTCAAGTTTCCTTAGAAGATGTAACCTTGAGTTCTGTTTCTGTCTTTGATGTTTTATTTACTAGTAACAGAATCCCAGATCAAACTAACTTAAGCACATAAACAGGGTGTCTGTGAGTGTGTGTGTGTGTGTGTGTGGGGGGGTGTATGGATTTTATTGGCAAATGTAAGCAAAATTCAGAGAAGGTGGGTAAAGCTGGCCAGAAAGTTTGTTTGCTTGCTCGAGTTTGATGCACTCAGCCTCTGGCTTGCTAGTTTTCATGCCTGTGCTTCTTAATGCATTGTTTTGTTTTCTGTTGCAAATGGAACTGCACTATGAGACAAGGAAAATGGTACCAGGTAACTCTGAAATCACATCCTCTAGCTTTGGGCTAGAGGAGGATGAGACACTTCCAGCTTCCAATGACAAAATCCCAGAGAAAGACTCTCTCACTGGCTGGGATTGCAATTTATGCCCACCCCTTGGAACAATCACCGAGACCAGGCCTAAGACATGATATACTATGTATGATTGGTCTCACGTTGCTTGTATGTATACCTTGGTGGTGTGAGGAACGGATGTTTTACCAGAAGACATGACCATTGGGAAAACTGCCATAAATCGCTTTTCTACTATGTATTTACTGCAGTTGGGTGTTCATGGAATTGATGTGCAAGTGCCAGTGGATCAAGGGATTTCTAGAGATATGTTGCTTGCAAACAAACAAATGTGGGAATCAGCAACTTGGAACAATATCCATTGGTTCTGAGACTTTTAAAAGTGAATAGTTGGTTGATTTGTAGTTTACAGTTATGCAACCATCACCACCTTACAATTCTGGAACATTTCCATCCCCCCAAAAGATTCCTTTTCCCTATTTGTTCCCACTCCCTGCCCTAGGCAATCACAATTTTATTTTCTTACGCTACGGATTTGCTTTTTCTGGACATTTCATATAAATGGATCCATACAACATGTGGTCTTTTGTGTCTGGCTTCTTTTGTTTACTATAATGTTTTTGAGGTTCATATATGTTGCAGCATGTATCAGTATTTTGTTTCTCTTCATTGCAGAGTAATATCCCATTGTATTAATGTACAGTAGTCCACCTTATGTGTGGTTTTGTTTTCCTTGGTTTCAGTTACCTGGAGTCCACCTCAGTCTAAGAATATTAAATAGAAAATTCCAGAAATAAACAATTCATAACTTTTAAATTGTGTGCCATTCGGCATAGCGTGATGAAATTTCATGCCATCCCACTCTGTCCCAGCTGGGACATGAATTATCTCTCTGTCCAGTGTCTCCATGCTGTATTCATTCCCCGCCTGTTAGTCACTTAGTATCGCTCTCGGTTATCAGATTGGTTATGAGAGAGACAGAGAGAGAGAGAGAGAGAGAGAGAGATAAAGTCCTCATTCACCTAATGTTTATTACAGTATTTTGTTATAATTGATCTGTTTTATTATTATTATTATTGTTAATCTCTTGCTGTGCCTAGTTTATAACTTAAACTTTATCATAGGTATGCATGTGTAGAAAAAAACATATAGAGGGTTCAATACTATTTGCAGTTTCAGGCGTCCGCTGGGGGTCTTGGAACATCCCCCTGTGAATAAGAAGAGACTACTGTACTACATTTTGTTTATTCCTTCATCAGTTGGTGGACATTTGAGTTGTTTGCAGTTTTTGGCTAGTCTGAATAATACTGCTATAAACATTTGCCTGCAAGTCTTTGTGTGGACAGATGTTTTTATTTCTTTTGAGTAGATACTTCTGAGACATCTTACATTTCTTTTTTTTTCCTTTTTAGTAGTTTTTTCCATGTAGTAGTTTTAAGGAAATATATAGATTCAGTTCCAATTCAACCTCGTTCACTGGTTTTAAAAAAAATCTTTCAATTCAATTAGGAAGTTAATATTTGGATTTGCTGTGGGATTTAGCAAACGAGTATATTCATTCTAGTTTCTGATTCCTGTTCCCCTTTAGTTCCTGTCCCTGAAGGCAACTTAAAAGTCTGTAGCAAGTTCTGTGCCAGAAATGAAGACAGATTAGTGTACATGGAGTGATAGGCTTATGGCGGGAGAAAACTCATCTCTATATTAAACTCAAGCATCGCGGTTCAATTACTTTTTCTCTTTCACCCTGCAATCCACATCCCCACACACATCCTCGGGTATAGGATTTTATTCATTCCATAAAACCTCCCACAGTCATCTCTGTTAGAAGGTCATGGATTATTGCTCTGGAGGCCACCAGTGGCAGGCTCTCAGTACATGTGAGACAGTGAACCAAGCTTCCAGACTGTAATTCTGTCTGGCTGTAAGGGAAGGGGTAGCCCTTCTAGGAAGACGACTGTACCATTGGGAAACAATAGCTGACACGATCAGGACTGGACCTTGCCTCGCTTTTTGACCTGCCACCTTTCAGTCATTCATCTTATTTTAATGCAAGCGCCAGCATTTAAGTGTAATTTCCTATACTGGTTAAAAAAACTGTATTTATAGGCAAAGGAAATACGATTGTGAAACTCTCACCTATATCTAGGAACTTTTGGTTTTTAACTTCAGAGGTATCTGCTATGTATGACCTGTCTTCTAAGCAATCGCAACCCTTCTTGGGTTCCGGGATAACAAGATAGAGCGGGGAAACGATCTAAGAAGTGATAGTTGTATTGACTGTGAGAACCCATGCGTATCCCGGTTCAGGCGTGACATGTGAAGCATTGAAAGTCACTCTCTCAGATGAACTTGCCCATTGTCCTGTAAATTTCTGCCCCCGGCTCATATAGCTCCATAAGGCAAGATGAGAGAGGGGAGGATCAGAGGGAGCGTTATTGGAAGAGATGGATAACTGCGCTTGATGCAATGACCTTTGTGTTTTGACTTGGGAGTTCCCTGTGTGTCTTTTCCTTTGAACTCCTGGCATCTTTAGTATCTGAGCATAAACATCAAAGAATTTGGTTTTACCAGACATTGCCCATCGGCTTCTTCTTCTTTTCCAGAAATAATATTTCAGCAGGCAAATATCCAAGATTACCCAAAGTCTGCCTATCAACTAGGGGAGAGGAGGAGAATAAAGTGGCAATAATCCAGTGTTTCCGGTCATTACATAGGGACATGCAAGCCTCAGCATTACAGGATGACTTGATCCAGAGTGGCAGGGGAGGGGACAGTTCCTGATCTTGGAGCAGCTGTGATCTTGAAGCCCCGAATCCTCCCTTAATTCTCACAACATCGTCATCCTTACCATATCATCTTCCTCCTACTATCCTCCTATGAGTGAGACAGGACACAGGGTACTTTCTAGATTTCACAGAAGACAAAACTGAGGTTCAGTCATGTGAAAATGACTGACACCCATGTTACCTGATGCTTTAGTTCAACATTCTTTCCTGTCTTTTCTGTAGATTGTTTATTCATTATCCCAAATGATAATTTTATTTTTGTTTCTAAGAGTTCGGGGATGCAGAGCAATGGACAGATAGAGCATTTGAATCAATTCTAGTGTGCCGCTACAGCTTCCCGCTCTGGTCCTGAGATCTAGGAAGAGATAACATTGGTCTATTTGTCTGCAGTCCCCTCAGGAAGACTGCTGTTAGTTTTGACACTGTGAGGAGAGGACAGTTGACGTCTTTGATCTTCCTATTGGCTCTTTCCAGTCTGGTATCCATTTACCCTTCTGGTAACAGCACCCTCATTTACTTCCGAGGAACACTCCACCCTGACTCTAGGTCCATATGGTCTAGGTGTTGTTTGTTGATTCTGCTTCCAGCCTTAGAAGTGATCATATGACTCAGGCTGGCCAATCAGAGCTTGTCACTCCATCTTCTCCATCAAAGAAATAGGCATATGATGCAATCTGGACCAACAGGAATCAGTGTAGAACTTTTGCTTTAACTATTTTCTGTTGGATTGGCTGCTAGCATTTCCAAGATTTGTATTCTCACATCTCCCTCCCACCACCACAATGGGAGAGTGTCTGAAAATGGAGCAGAGAAAAACACAATTGAGAGATAGTAAGAAATGGGATCCTGATTCCTTTTCCTTGTTACCATTATTATTTTACTTTTCTGTCAAAGTATAACATAAATACAATAGAGTACACTAATCTTAAGAGGCCAACTCAATGTATCTGTACATATTTGTAAATATGTACACATTTGTGTTGCCACCACCCAGATCAAAACAGACTATTGCAAATACCCCAACAAATTGCAAATTCTCTTATGCCCCTTCAGAAAATAACTTCCCAGAGAGGACTGCTAACCCATGCATTCTCTATGGGATGCCACCTATCACAGGAGTGAGAATTGGTTCTTGAAAGAGGGAGTCACCCTTCATGATAACAATGATTTTTGTCCTGCCAAAGGGCCACAGTATGTAAATAGATATACAACATACCTGTTTTGTTAAAATTTAATGGGGAGGTCTTTTAAGGGAAAAAAAGTCTGACAAGTCTCCTTGTCAGTGGAGGGGGACCATGAAAGAATAAAATAGTAAGAAACACTACACTAATCTGATTCTATAATTGTTGATTTATTTTGTCTATGCTTGAACTTCCTAAATGGATTCGTGTGTGGCTGGAGTGTGGCTTCTTTTGTTAAACACACTAAGGTTACGAGGAGCTTGATCCATGTCCTTGTATCAGTTGTTTGTTCCATTTTTTTTACTGCTGAAGTTTTCCATTGCATCGATATACTGCAATTTGTTTATCTGTTTATCTCTTGATAGATATTCAGCTTGCTTCCAGATTTTAGCTCCTGTGGAGGTAACTGTTATAAACATTTTTATACACGTGTTTTGGTGGACATATGTTTTTACTTCTCTTGGGCAAATGCCTAGGACTGAAAGTGCTGGATGTCAAGTAAGCCTGTTAAACTTTATTGATGTTGACATTTTCTCAAGGGGGTGGTGCCAATTTACATTTCCCGAAGTAGTAGACGAGAGAGTTCTCATTGTTCCACATGCTCCCAACACTTAGTGTTTTCAGTCTTTTTAATTTGAATCATTCTGGAGGGTGTGGACTGGCAATGTTGTGGTTTAAGTTTGCCTTTTCTTCATGGTGAGCACAATTTCTTAGGTGTATTGGTCATTTGGATAGCCCCTTTTATGATTTTTTTCTGTGTGTGAAATTCCTGTTTCGCTTGTCTCTTTCTTATTGGATTGTCAGACACATGTAGCGAGAATATTTTCTTCCAACCTATGGTTTGCTTTTAATTCTCTTGAGGGTTACTTTTGATGAATAAAAATTCTTAATTTGTTGAAGTACAATTTTGTTATCTTGTTTAAGAAATCTTTTTCTACTAGAAGGTGATAAGGATTTACTCCTACGTTTTCTTCTAGAAGACCCTTTTAGGCCTATTCTTGAATTAATACTTATGTATGGCATGAACAGGGGTTAAGGTTAAAGGTTTTTTCCCCCACATGGATATCTAATTTGCTCAAGCACTATTCATTATAAAAGACCAACTACTCTCCCATTAAATTGTAGTTATGTCTTTATTGTAAATCAAGTGACTATATATGTGTGGTCTATTTCTGGACTGTAGTTTATTTCATTGGTTCATTTGTCTATTCTTGAAATCATAACACATTAATATAATAGCATTTTAAAAAGTATTGAAATTAGGTAGTGTAAGTCGTTCAAATTTTTTCTTCAGATTTATTTAGGTTATTTTAGATTTGATGCATTTTTTGACATACATCTTATACTAAGCTCATCAGTTTCCACACACAAAAAAGTTGAGGTTTTGATTGGAATTAAATCTTTGGATATATTTGGAAGAACTGACTTCCCTACAATATTGACTCTTAAAATTCTTGAGAATAGTATACTTTAAGGAGCATACTAGAAAAACACTAGATTACCTTGAAAAGACTTGTAGTAGAAATATTACATAGTAATAGACATTGAGAATAACCAAGGGTTCAGAACAAAGTGAGAACATGTTACCAGAAACTAGAGGAAGGGAGATCCTGCTATATAGTGGTTGAAAGTTTCACAGAATTGTCTCCCACTGTTAGGTGGAAAGCAAAATTTGTAAATGATGAACTTGGACATTTAGCTGAGAAGGTTTTCTAGCTAAGTGTTGAAGGTGCAGCCCAGTGTCTCCTTGCTCTTAGTAAAATCTGAGAGGAGAGATACAAATTGAGTGAAGTACTGTTCAACAAAACGGAACAAGGAATTGGTAATTGGGAAATTGTCAGCATATCCAGGTGGCAAAAGATTCCATAATTTAGAAATGGCTGCCAAAAGTATGGCGTAAAAAAAGGCTGAGGGTCTGGTTATACAAACCTTTGCTGAAACCTTGGAAAGATAAAAAGATCAGAGTATTCAGCTATGCAAAAGACCCTCCCAAGAGAGTCAACATCTTCTAAATCAAACATGACGACATCTCAGACACTTTCTCAGCCCTGTCAGGAGAGGCCAAAGATAGAGAGGAAATCCTATCCGTGGCTGACAGACTTAGCTGTGCTGTGGAGTTTCATCCTGCTTGTGAGCCTTTGAATGTGATGAGAGCACTCCTGAGTCGGCACCATTGACCTGAAAATAGGGAGATGATCCAGGTGAGCCTAATTTAATCCCATAATCCCTTAAAAGCAGAGAGGTATCTCTGGTTGGTGGTAGGAGAGTAAAACAGAAGGAAATCAGAAAGATTAGAAGGATGAGAAGGACCTGATGCTCTCACCGGTGTTTACGATGGAGGGGGTGCTCATGAGAATATTGAGGGCAGCCTTCAGTGGTTCCCACCTAACAGCCAGTAGTAAAATGGGGACCTCAGTTTTCATTGGATTCTTCCAACAACCTGAATGTACTTGGAGGCAGATACTTCCGGCTTCTCTAAACCCATCACTCCTGATCTTCAGATAAAAGCCCAGCCTGAGTGATCCTTCATTTTGGTGTTGTGAGACTTGGAGAGCCAGTCAAAGCCACCTGGACTTCTGACCTACAGAATTGTGAGATAAATATTTTGCTGCTAATTTTGTGATATTTGTTACATAGCAACCGAAAACTATCCTGTTTCCCTGAAAATAAGACCTAACCAGACAATCAGCTCTAATGTGTCTTTTGGAGCAAAAATGAATATAATACCCAGTATTATATGATATGATATGATACGATACTATACTATACTATATTATATTACACCCGGTATTATATTATATTATATCATATTATATTATATTACATTATATTATAAAGACCCGGTCTTATATAACATAATATAAGACCTAATGCATCTTTCGGAGCAAAACTTAATATAAGACCCAGTCTTATTTTACCATATTATAAGACCCAGTCTTATTTTACCATATTATAAGACCGGGTCTTATAATATGGTAAAATAAGACTGGGTCTTATATTAAGTTTTGCTCCGAAAGATGCATTAAAGCTGATTATCTGGCTAGGTCTTATTTTCGGGGAAACACGGTAATACAATCAGTCTTTTAAATTTTAGCCATTCTAGTGGGTGTGTTGTAGTGTCACTTTGTGGTTTTATTTTTTATTTTCCCTGATGACTGATGATGTCAAGGCTTTCTTTATATGCTTATTCTCTACCTGAATATCTTCTTTGGCAAAATATCTATTCAAATCTTTTGTTCATATTTTAATTGGATAGTTTTTCTTATTGCCCAGTTGTAAGAGCTCTTGATATATTCTAGATATAAGGCCTCTGTCAGACATACGTATTGTAAATATTTTCTGTGATTTGCCATTCTGTCTTCTTAATGTTGCATTTCCAAAAGCAAAATTTAAAACTTTTTGATAAAGTTCCATTTATCAATTTTGTCTTTTGTGGTTCATGGTTTTTGTGCCTTACCAAGAAATAGTTTCCTGTCCCCCAAGGTTACACATATTTTCTCCTTTGTTTCCTTGAGGAGTTTTATAATTTACTTTTCCTATGTATGATGCCATGTGAGAGACAACATTCATTTTTTTCCTATTTGGATATTTAGTTGTTCCAGTACTATTTATTCTAACACTTTTCTCCATTGCATTGCCTTGGTATCTTTGATGAAAATCCATTGACTGTATATGTTTGGGTCAATATCTGGACTCTGTTTGGTTCTGTTTATGTACACACACACACACACACACACACTCACATTTATATTTTATTTTGTAAATATCATACAAAATATTTGATTACTGTAATGTTGATTACTGTAATGTTACAGAAAGTGTTAAAATCAGGTAGTGTAGGTCTCCAACTTTGTTCTTTAAAAAAATTGCTTTGGTTACTTTAGGACATCATCTTGCCAATTTCTACAAGAAAGTCTGTTCAAATATTGATTGGGATTGCATTGAATCTATAGGTTAATTTAGGGATAGCTGACATCTTAATGGTGTTGAATCATTCAACCCATGAACACATTATTATATTCTCCATTTATTTAGATATCTAATTTCCCTCTGATGTATTCTTTTAGTTTTCAGTGTATGGGTCTTGCACAATGTTTTAAATATATATTTGTATTTTTAAATGTCTATTGTTTATGGAATAGTTTTTTTAATTTCATTTAATGGTCTTTTATTGCTACACATAGAAAGATTAGGAAGATATTTTGTATATTGACACTGTATCTATCATTTTGCTAAACTCACTTATTAGTTCTAGTAAATTTTTTGCAAATTTTTTAGAATTTCTAAATACAATCATGCAATCTGCAAAAAAAGACAATTTTACTTCTTCCTCTTCTATCTGTGCCTTTAAATTCTTTTCCTTGTCTCATGCTTGCTATCGTCACTAAGCCAATGTTGGCTAAAAGTGTAAGATTAGACACCTTGCCATTTTCTTTTTTTTTTTTTTAATTTTTAATTTATTGGGGTGACAATTGTTAGTAAAATTACATAGATTTCAGGTGTGCAATTCTGTATCACATCATCCATAAATCACACTGTGTGTTCACCACCCAGAGTCAGCTCCCCTTCCATCATCTTAGGCAAAATAATTTAGCCTTTTCCCCTTTAACTACAAGATGTTCTGTTTGTTTTTGTTTGTGATAGATGCCAATTATCCACTTGGAAATTTCCTTCAAATTTTAGTTGACTGAAAGTTTTATCAGGAATGGCTGTTGAATTTTGTCAAATACTTTTGCTTCATTGGTTGAGATTGTCTATTTCTTAACCTTTTAATATGTTGAATTCCATCAGTTGATTTTTGAATGTTAAATCAGTGTTGCATTCATGAGATAAATTCCTCTTGGTCATGATATATTATCTTATTGATATATTGCTGGATTTAAATTGCTAACATTTTGTTAAGGATTTTTTCATCTATGTTTATGAAGGATATTGGTCTATAGTTTTATTTTATTGTAATATCTTTATCTGGTTTGCTATCAAGGTTATTGTGCTGCCCTCATAAAATGAGGTATGAGTATTCCCTCCTTTTCTATTTTAAGAAAGAATTTTTATTGAATTGATTTTATTTCTTCCTTAAATGTTTGGCATAATCCTCCATAACGCCAGCTGGTGTTTTCTTTGCTGGAAAGTTTAAACGACACATTCCACTTCTTTAAAAATAATAGTACTATTCATTCTTTCCATTTCTTCTCGAGTGCATTTTCTAGTTTCTATCTTCTCTCTTTCCCCCTGACAAATTTGGCTAGATATTTATCGATTTTATTAATATTTTACAAAAAAATCTTTGGTTTTATTAGTTTTCTCTATTGTTTTTCTGTTTTCACTTTTATTTATCTCTGTCCTTATCTTTATTATTTTCCTTATTCTGCTTTATTAAACTTTAATTTATTCTACTTTTTCTAGTTTCCTGAGATGGAAGCTAAGATTACTGACTTGAAAACTTTTCTTAAACATAAACATTTAGTGCTATAAGTTTTTCTTTAAGCACTGTGTGAACTGTATTCTATGAGTTTTGATATGATATGTTTTCACTTACACTCAGTTAAAAATATTTCCTAATTTTCCTTGTGATTTCTTCTTTGACCCATAAATTACATAGAAGCATATTGTTTAACTTTCAGCAATTTGGGGGTTTTTCCAGATATCTTTTTGTTATTGATTTCTAGTTTAATTTTGTTATGGTTAGTGAATATAGAGAACATTTTGTATAACTCAGTTATCCTAAATGTATTGTGCTTTGTTTTATGGCCCACATTATTATCTGTCTTGGTGAATGTTTCTTGTACCCTTGGAAACAATATGTATTCTGCTGCAGCTGGGTAGAGTATTCTATAATTGTAAATTAGGTCAAATTGGTTGATAGTGTTGTTCAAGTCTTCTGTTTGCTTACTTTTGTCTTCTTGACATCCTAATTACTGAGAAAAGAGTATTCAAATTTCTAAGTACAGTTGTGGGTTTGTATATTTCTTCTTTCATTTTTATAAGATTTTGCTTCATGTATTTTAAAGTTCTGTTATTTGGTGCATATACCTCTAGGATTGTTATATTGTCTTGATGAACTGAACCCTTTATGATTATGAAATTACCAGATATAAAGATATCTGGTAATAGTCTTTGTTGTGAAATTGACTTTTCTGATATTAATAAAGCCACTCTGAATGTTTTTCTATTTAGTGTAGCCCAAGAAAAATCCAAGATATCTGTAACTTTATTTAAAAAAATAATTTCATGTGTAAATTATCACCTCTGTGTGATGCTCAAACAAATCCAAACAAATTCAAAAGGAAAGTTTGGGAAGAGGGGGTTACTCTTGTTTAATAATTTTAGGTATAAACATCAATCTATAGTAAGCTTGTAAATGTGACATATAGAGAAGCTTTTGGCAGTAATACAACAAAAGCCTTCTCTAGTTCTCTAATTCTGTAGAGATCAGCCTGTGGATACATTTCATATTAAATTTTAATTTTATTTCCAATGAGTGTAACGTTTTGTGTTGGTCAGCATTCCTTCCATGAATTATATTATACACCGCACCCCAGTGACTTGAGGTATTGCATTTTGCCAGTAAATTGGCCAAGATCCTAAATATATACCTTCCCTGTGATCTTTGGTCTATGAAAACTCAGTATTCTACAGAGACCTGGTATATTCTATTGGACAGTAATAAGCTAGGATGAGCTAAGCAGTGTTGTGATTGCTGTATCACTGTAGATGGCTAATTGTAAGCTTGATTTAGATGCTGCTTTGCTTCTTTTTCTTCTTCCCTGCTATGATAAAGCTGGAGCTGGCTGGAGTGGATGTAGGGTGGATGGGATCAGGTCTTAGGTTAAATAGATGTACTCACTAATGGTGAGGGTTGTTGGCTGTAATGAATGGTGCTGCTGTAGATGTCAAATAGCCTTATTACTGCTATTTTCCAAGTATCAACTCTTTAAGGACCATAGTGTTCTTTAGCTGCCCGCTGCTGACTCAGGCAGTGGGAGAAACTGTAAATGGTTGGTTGGAGTACTACTTGAGCTTCTCTCCTAATTCTCTTCATTCTTCAGAACCCACCTCCATTCTCTGGCATGCCTCTCCTGGTGACATTAGTCTCCACCAGTCTCAAGCATTCTCTGACATCATGGTATTTCATAACTGAGCACTCAGTTATGTGTGATCTGTTGCATTATAGTTATGACCACTCCCTCCCACAAATATAACAAAAGCTAACTGATTGTTGAGATGGATTCTTAGAAGTGAAAATGTGATAATTTCGGTTGAATGAGTGAATGAACTAACACTTGGGATGTTGGATTTGGGAAGAATTTTGTGGTGTTGTTATACATGAGAAACTGTCTGCAATATTTGATTTATGTATTTCAATAGGTACCAAATGAATTTTTTTTGGTAACTTTTGGTTATTTACTGGGCCACAGGACAAGAGTTTAGCTTAGAAATATTCCAGAAAAATCAAAACTCAAGCTCTTTCTACATACTTCTCCTATATTTGCCACAGGACAAAAGGCTTGGTAATACTAATATTTTTTTTTTCGTTTTCCATTTTTCTGTACTACATTTGAGCTCTAAGTTAAGGGACACGGTAGCTGCTAATTCAACTATCAGTGAACCTCCTTACTGAGGGTCCTATAACATCACCAAGACATCACCAAGTCTCAGACTCGGACAACTTAATACGATGATTTTCAAAACCTAGCCAGTCATCAAAATCACCTGCAGAACTTTGAAAACAATTTAAATTCTTACGTTCACAGATATATTCTGTTCAATAAGTTTGAGAGAAAACCTGGAAGCTGAATTTTGCAAAGTTCCCGGATAGTTCTGTTCATCAGCTATGCTTGGGAGTCTACCTGCAAGTTGATGCTATGATCGTGGACTAGCCACGGTGAGCTGGGCTGTTGCATCAGCGAAGCGTTGTGTTTGTTTGAAAGGGAACAGCAGTGTGGAGATGACGCAATCCCCCTTGTTGGCGACTGCACAGCTAAGGAGGCAGAATTTGCTTCGGGTACCAATTTTACCTATATTTTCAGTTCTGTGAGAGATCAGTGCTAGGCTTCATTTTATGTTCCAAGGTTTTGTGCCTCTTGATGTAAGAATGAAAAAAAAATATTATCATAAAAATTTCCAATAAAAAGCAGCCACGCCAAAAAAAAAAGATTTTTCATAAGTGTATGTAGGAATATGAATAAGTAATCATTTGTATATGCTCTCCAGGACAGTAAAAATAAAAAGTAGGCATTGGTATGTTTACAAGGATATTTTTGTGCCCTTTGTTAATTATCTATGTGAATTCGGGCTTCAACCCTTGGAAGGGTTGGTGGCCCTCACTTATTTTAGCTGTAGGCACTGCTGCCTGAGTTGGAGGAGAACTGAAAGTTCTCGTTGGATGACTTGTGCCTGAATGATCCTTCCTGCCTTGTTTCAATTTCTTCAGCTTCCTCAATCAACTGAAACATCCTTCTGGGCTGCTAAGGAGTAGCTAATCTAATGTGCCAATCAGATGAACAGTCTCAATTTCATTGGTGTCTGACTCTGTGAATGCTGGCAATAATAATCCTGTGAACAGGACCCAGGAAGACAGAAGAACGTTGCCTTAAAGGGCAGATGTGCCGTGTTGTCATAAGGGGTTCCCCTCCCCCTGCCTTGTAACATTGGCACTGTGCTCCAGACAGCACCATAGGGTACTGTTTTTTCAGCTAAAATAATGCTCAGGGTCTGCAAGTGGCTAATTCCCAGGTGATTACCCCCTAGACTGTGTTGTATACGACACTCCAGGATTTGTATACAACAATTGTATATAACAATTCCAGGATTTAGCACAACGCTTGGTTAGAGTAGCAGCTCAATGCACTAAACCAGTGATTCTCAACTAGGGTTGGCCTTGCTCCCTACAGCACATTTGGCAATGTCTGGAGAGACTTCTGGTTGTCGCATCTGGTAGTGGAGAAGGGGGAGTGTGCTACTGGCATCTAGTGGGGAGAGGCAGGGATGCTGCTAAACATCTTACAAGGTCCTTTGCAAACCTGGGTGTGCTACGCATACCTGTCAGAGTGGTGTATTTCCCTCACATGCCTTTGGTGGACGCTGGTTTCCATGGTATAGCCGAGGATATATTAGAGAGTCAAACCTGCCCCACCAACAAACTGCTGACCACCTGGAAAAGGCCTCTTGGGGACAATGGTGCAGAAGGAACCCAGAGACAGGGGTCTGGGCTCTAAGAGTATCTCAGGGATGGGGCCTCCCTGTGAGAGGACCACAATAGCCAGAGTCATCTGTGCATGGAGGGCAGCCTGTCAGAAACTGTACTCCTTGAAATCTGCTCATCATTTAATTCCTTCTTTGCATCTTAGATTTCTCTCTGCTCCTGCTCTGTGAAGATCAAAGATATGACAAATTAGGAAAATAGAGGCACTTGATACATTTGGACAAGCGTTACATCTCTCTTGCATATACTTTATTGATTTATAAAAATGGCAGATGTCCATTATGAAAGATTCAAACAATGCAGGCAAGTGAAAAAAGGCTGCAAATCTCCTCAACTCCCTCTACCCAGAAATAACCAGCGAGCTTCATTACAGATACAACCTTCTGATTCTATGGCGTCAGAGGCTATGAGCAAGAGAGAGACAGAATGTAACTGAAAGAAGGGTAAGGAGACGGATGGATGGGGACAGAAAAGTGAAGGAATTTGCCTTAGGTGTCATAGCTGGCTCTGGCCCTGGGCACCATGGGATTCCATCCCATGTTAAGGGATAATTTAAAGAAAAATTATGATGACTCACATTCAGATATAAAATAAAGTTTATTTAGCTCATCACTATTAAGGGAATTGGTAAGATGTTATAAGTAATTTCAAAGAAAAATCCAAAGAACAAACACATTAATAGATCAGGAAAGTGGCATGGGGAAGAGGAGTGGGACTTGTTTCTCTACTGGAAAAAAATTCGGTTGCATGTTATTGAAAAAATTCTTTCGCATTGCTATTAGTTATCTACAGTTTACAAAACTGTAAAAATACTCAAAGGCAATGAAAGACTAGATCAGATAATCCTGAGGGGTATGAGGAAAACATTGTATAATTTTCCTATGGAGACATCCAGTCATCTATTTTGCTTATTTCAAGTTTCCTTATACCCAGATGTTCTTACTTCAAGCCCAGGGCCCTTTTCTTCACACCATGCTGAGGACTTCTTATTCTTGCCAGAAGGAGTTTTTGAGCACTGCAGATATAACTTCAAGAAGGAGAAAGGACTAAAAGATATCTTTGTGCTTTGACATTTTTTTCATTCTTTATTTAAAAAATATCATATGCCTTATTCTAAGAAGTAAAAGAAAAAAATCCAAAAATATGTAATGAAAATAGAAAAGTTTCTGCCCTATTCCCCTGCTCCTCTTCTGCCCCCTGCCCCTGGAGATCCGTACGGTTTACTTTATACCCATCTATACTTTTCTCATGTTTTAACAATCATGCATAAACATTTAAACGCAATATAGGAATTTTGGTTGTGAGAGGGTACATAAGTGGGCACGTATGTTATATATACATAAATGCATCTTGCTTTTCTCATTTCAAGTAATGCACTGAGGCTACCTTAGTTGCATGTATTGACTGAATGCATTCGGGTAAATAGATCCAGGATATGATTGCCACCCTCTCAGCCTCTGATTTCTGGAACTTAGTGAGGAAGAAATGCAAAGAGATGTAGAATAGGACAGGAATTGTCCTTCTTGCAATGGGCATGGTGGAGAGGGGGAAGGAGAGCAGGCTTTGTCCTTTGCACTGGGTCACGGTGGGTGGTACTCAATTAAACATCTTTGTCTCGCCAGAATGCGCATGAGCACCCTCCAGTTACAAAGGTGGTTCCCAATCGGTCAGGGTGTGAGGAGGGAGCATTGCTCATTAGTTTTAAAGAAAATAATAATTTCCTTAGTAATAAAAGCCACATAATTCTTCAAAGAAAATGATATATTTACTATTGGGAAAATGAGTTTCCCTACCCCACCTTCTAAGAAACACTGAAAATCTAGCACAACTATCTTAGGACATCAAAGGAGTGTTTGCAAATTATACATTCATATTCTATTGAAAGTTTCCCCCCAAATTAAAAAAACAAAAAAAACAAAACCTGAACGTTGTTTGTGTGTTAAAAATTAGTGATCAGAAAGAAACTTTCTCATTAGTAGTAGAAATTTATGTTCCCTGGAGCCAAGAAAAGAATGTTTGGTGGTAGAGTGGAAAAGAAAAGGAGTATAACAAATCATTCCTGAAAGATAATGCTATGAAACTTGCTCTTTTGGCAAGACTCTCCTAACTAGAAGGGCGGCACACCCTTAAAGCATCGGGATCTTGTTAACCTGGGGGATGCAGAAACCAGGAACCCTGAGAGTAGGGTAACAGCAAAAAGGGGCCTTCCACCCAAGGGCACCTGAATTGCGTATTCCTACCTGTCCTCAGGCCTCGGAGGCTTCAGTTTTTAAAAGCCATTTTCAGTGGTATATTTCTGTCCATACTGGCTTCTGCTTCAATCAACACGTTTTATTGATCATTTACTATGTGCAAGGAGCTATGGGAGTTACAACTTCCAGATATGGTAAGCTCCTGAAAGGCAGAAAACATCTTGTTGGGCACAAAGAACATAAAAATAGAAATAACTTACAAGACAGCATACAAATAATTTTTAATAGTGAGTGAAGGCTTTTCACTACTTGAAAACTGTGCAAGTTTTCAGCTGAAAAGAATTCTGAGAGGGAAAAAGTGTTTTATGTGCAACAGGGGCTTGATACATGTGTGAGGCTTAGGAGGAGAGATTCCTTAGAAACTGGGGTCTCAGAAAACATCTCGATGAGGCAGTAAGGGGTCGTATAGTAATACAAAAATAGTAAAGATGATTGTGGTGAGAATGGTAAGAGGAACTTGCGTACATTAAACACGGCATTTCATCTAATCTTCACAACCATCCTGGGAGTTAGATATTTTGATTGTTTCCATTTTATTGATGAGAAGAACAGAGGCCTAGGTCAGTTCAGGGTGCAAGTAAGAATATGGTCCAGTGCCTAGAAACCACAGGCTTTAGACCACAGGAATTAACCTGTAGTTGAGAAAATAGACTCTCTTAGTTATTGCAACAATGGGAAAATACACACAATGGGGAACAGTGAGCTATCTCAATAAGAGGGTGTTATTATAGAAAGAACTATTATTGAGTTTGGCGTTTAGGTGGGTAAGTTTGGGCGTGTCTAAGGAAGTGGAAGTTATTGAGTTTGGCGTTTAGGTGGGTAAGTTTGGGCGTGTCTAAGGAAGTGGAAGTGCTCTCTTGATTGAGCAATTCTATGATTGATTAACAAACCTTATCTAGAAGGAGGGCAGACCAGAGAGGAGAAAGTTGTAACGGCAAAGCAGTAGCAGTTCCTTGTTCAGCTAAAGGAGAAGGGGTGTTTGGTGTTTGTGTGTGCAGCGACAGGTCTGTGAGGCTGTTTGTGATCAAGAGGAGAGCAACATGGTTTCGCCATAAGCATCAGATCCGTTTGTAATTACCATTAAGACTCAGCTATGAGTTCCCAGATGTTAGAGGCCACCTTTTTTCTTCCTAACCTTGGAGTGGTTTGGGCATGGGACTCAGCCAGTTGACTTCACTTTCCTAGTCCATGCAGTAGACCTGTCAGGAGGATTTGATGTCACACGGACAAGAGACCTGGAACCCAGCACGTGGAAGGCTCTCCACCACTGAGTTGTTCCTGGAAGAGGACGACCAGAGCTGGCAAGAAGATGGGGGGGTTTCCCATCACTCAGAAGATGGGAGAAGTTACTCGGTTGAGGAATGGCAGGAGCCGAGGAAGGAATCTGGAGAAAACATTGTTTCTCCTGAAAAAACCCACTAATTGGGCAGACTGGGTAGACTCACATTTCGACTTCTTTTGGAGCTTAGGAACCGTGTTCAGTATGGGTCTTTTTCTCCCTCTTCTCCCCTGCCCCCCAGAAAAAGGCAGACATCCTTATGATTTCCCCAGCAATGTCCCCTTTGTTATTTGCTCATAGAGGACATGTTACCCCTGGAGACTGTTTTTCCAAGAAAAGGAGCTCCTCCCCCTCCCCGTTTTCTTTCCATGGCAGCTATTGGTAAAATAAAGCTGAGCTCATTACTTAATCATTTCCTTTTAGATAGTTACAGGCAACATTTCTTCCTTAGGGTCATGGAAAGCCCTGATACAGCAAAAATCTTTGCTGCATAATTAATTTCCAGCCCATCGGGTAATAAGTGAAGCTCAGCTATCATTGCAAGGAAATAATTTTTTTTCAGACCTGAAGATAGGAAGAAGTAGAAGTAACTGTTCACTTTTAAAGTAGATCTTATTTGTTTTTAATGAGTAAATCCAATAAACAGCACTGCTAGATTATTTGTTTGGACATTTCTCGTTAAGTCCACGGTATTAAATATCCTCCAGGTGATTCTCAGGTAGGTGGGGAAGGGTCTACTTCCACTGCTTGAAGGTGGGCATTTCATTAGAGCTCCTGTTGGTGTGTCAGGGAAATAGGGCATTTTGCCATTTTAGAGGCAATTGCTGTTCTTATGAATAATATTAAAGGAAATGACTGTTTAGCAACATCAGCAAAACGAGAACTGTAAAATAAATAAATAAATAAAATGTGGTATGCCTCTGGATGACAAATACTTCCTTTCTAAAGAGAGAAGATGA
This sequence comes from Rhinolophus ferrumequinum, assembly GCF_004115265.2. Lineage (NCBI taxonomy): Eukaryota > Metazoa > Chordata > Mammalia > Chiroptera > Rhinolophidae > Rhinolophus > Rhinolophus ferrumequinum. The sequence continues at coordinate 16,141,616 of NC_046299.1, read as the reverse complement.
ACTCTAAACATGAAAATACCTGCACAGCAGAAAAGAAAACCCTAGAAAAATTTCAGTGTTCCCTGAACACTGATTTTTCACACTCATAAGATGATATTTAGACCAACTCAGATGAGTAAATAAAGGAGGAAGGGGGGCTTTTCTGGAGATTTTAGATTCCCTTACCTCGTGGGACTCAGGAACTGTGTAAGACATTATTTGTGTCTTTCAGATAGACTAAGTTGGCAAAGCAACTTGCCCAAGGTCAGATTTCTCATCCAAGAAATAATGATAATGGGTTTCTTATCATGTTCTTGCTGTCATCAAGGGAATGTGAGATTTGGGATGGTTTGTCTCCACAAAAGTTTTCTTTTATTCATTTTTAGTTGCATCCAGCACTCCTTAATCTATAAGGATTCACATACATTGCATACCATATAAGCCCCGTGATTTATATTACAGCGGTGGAAATGAAAATCCAAAGAGATAACCAAATTAGCCAGGATGGACCACACAGTATCTGTGTAGGATGCCAAGATTCAATGCCTCTAGCTTGCTGTTTTCACTCCATTTACACATCATATTTATTAATGTTTAATTCTGTTGTACATTTTAAATCCGTCTAGCTATGATTTATAGTTAGAACCCAGACCCAGAATGATTACAGACTTACTTGAAACTTGATTTTCTTGGTTGCATATACCTCAGTAGCTTTGTTAGTTGGTCCCTTTTTTGTTGCAAGTGACAGAAACTTAACTCTGTCGCTTACTGTCATATGTCCCCAACTCTGTGGGAGGCTCAGAATGTGACAGGGTTTTAGGTCTCACTGGAGCTCAGTCCCCAAAGGAGCTGGTGAGAACAGTGGAGAGACAACGGACTTCGGAGTCACATAGCCTAAGGTTCCAGTCCTGAATCCGTACTGCTAACTACCTGTGTAAGCTCAGCTTGGTTAAGAAATCTCCCACGTTCATTTCCCTTCACAAAACGGAGGTCACAGGTATGTTCTCATAAGGTGGACATTCAAGGAGAAAAATAGAGCTCTGGGATTAAAGAATGGAGGACTGGAGGCCTGGGAACGTCGGGGGAGGCAGGCGATGCCCAACCTTCTTTCTGCTCAGTGAAAGCAGCAGTATTGGGAATGGAGGACACAACTCAGGTCGCACCTCACGTGCACTTTGTTTTGTTTTCTTTTTTATCAGCTTCTCAACAGCCAGGTGGTTTTAGTCTGATGATGTAGGGGGAATGATTCCTTAACCTGGAGGTTCTAGCAAATAGTGGGAGATGTGGGGGGAAAGCCATTTACTCAAGGGAGAACAAGAAACACTATTAGATAATGGTGGCCGTGTGGAAGAAAATGTGCTGATTCCACCAAGTAGCTGAAAAATCTTAGGGCTTTTTGACTATTTTTATCCCCAAATGGGAAAAGATGTAAATGACCAAAAAATACCCTAAGAGAAGTAGAAAACTAAAATACCAGAATTGAAAATGAAGAATTATTTTCCTTGCAAGTACTTTCAATCTTCAGGGGACGAACCTACCTAGCCTTTTAAGCATAAAGACCAAGCAAAATATTTCCAATTACTTTCATTAAACAAGCATTAACTCTGCTATCAGTACAAAGAGTACTCAAAATGAGCATATATAAATAATAGCTATTTTACTTGGGATTTGGGCATCTGTGGTCATCATAGCAAATAGAATCCAGCAATATATTAAGAGAAAAATCACCACAACAAGGTAAGGTTCATTTTAGGACTGTATTAATTATTAATATTAGGAAATCAGTATATTTAATTTATTAACAGCAAAGGAAACAAACCAGTGTAACTGATCATCTTGATAGATGCTGAAAAAGTATTTGATAAAAAATAACATCAATTCCTGATATGAAAACTCTCAATAAAATGTTAGTAAATAGATATGCTTGTAACATTAAACATGTATTTATTTTAGTAGTAATATTCTTTTTTTAAATTTTATTGGGGTGACAATTGTTAGTAAAGTTACATAGATTTCAGGTGTACAATTCTGTATTACATCATCTATAAATCCCATTGTGTGTTCACCACCCAGAGTCAGTTCTCCTTCCATCACCATATATATATTTGATCCCCCTTACCCTCATCTCCCACCCCTCTTCCCCCTTATCCTCTGGTAACCACTAAACTATTGTCTGTGTCTGTGAGTTTTTGTTCCTCATTTGTTTGTCTTGTTCTTTTGTTGTTTTTGGTTTATATACCACATATCAGTGAAATCATATGGTTCTCTGCTTTTTCTGTCTGACTTAACTTCGCTTGGCATTATACTCTCAAGATCCATCCATGTTGTCACAAATGGCACTATTTCATCTTTTCTTACCGCCTAATAGTATTCCATTGTGTATATATACCACAACTTCTTTATCCATTCATCTATCGAAGGACATTTTGGTTGTTTCCATGTCTTGGCCACCGTAAACAAAGCTGCAATGAACATTGGAGCACACACAAACATGTATTTATAATCCATGGCTAGCCTCATGCTCAGTGGTAAAATTCCCATTGAAGTCAGAATCATGAAAAGAATGTCCATTGTCATAAGTATTATCTGGTAGTGGTTTTTTTCCCCCCAGAAGTGACAATTCTACCAGAAAAAAATCAAGTGAGTAGGGGAGATAGTATCATGATTTGCAGACTGTGAAACACTATGAAGCCATACCAAAACAGTAGCGTTCTCCATCTACTGACTCATGAAGATGTCTGCTCCATATCGGGGGAAAAAATAGATGAGCAATAAGTAGAATATGATGTTAGTTTTGTAAAAGCAGAGTATATGAGTATGTGTAGGGAGTGAAATGCATAGAAAAACTCATCAGTTGTATTTAGTGAAATCGTAATTCTTTTGCTTCTGGGTGATGGGCTTACAGGACACTCTCATGTTTTTCTCTGCGCTTTTGGGAATTGCTTGACTTTTTTTTTTTTTTTAATAAATAACTTGCCAAAGGTCAAAGACAGCAGTGTGGCTTTAAATCCTGTGCTCTTAATATTTTAATTATTAAAAAAGTGCCATTGTTATTTCCAAAACACAAACATATGCTTTCTATATACTAAGATACATCTGTTATATATAAAATATCTAGGTATAAAATATAGTTATATGTAGAAAATGGTATATTTATATACGTACAAAAGAAATTTGTATAAATGTATATATAAGTATATATATTCATATACATGTGTATAAACCTACACACACATATTTATAAAAGATTTAAAATTATAATCAGATGCCTAGCACATGGTCAGTACATTCTATTTAGTAACCTTTGCAAAGCCTCCAAACCTGGAATGTGAGCAGGGACTATGCTTATTTAGCTTTGTATGCCCTAGCAGCAAGCAGGTGTCCTTCACAGAGTATTAATATTAAATAGACACATTTTATACATGCAAAGATAATAAACAATAGAAAATCGGATTCCATTGCATGACCAGCAGTGAACTCTCCTGCGATTCTCCGCTCCCGCCCCCGGGGCCCTGCTCTGTGATGAGCAGAGTGGCCTGCAGCCTCCAAGTAGATGAAGTTACCGTCACTGTCACTGCAGGGGTCAAAAGGGTCATGGATTCCCAGGGCTTGGCATTGCGGGGGAGAAGCCTCTAGAGACGTTGCCTTCCAGATGTAGACGGATATATGGTTCCTCTTTCCAGAGTTCTGACCCCCGCAAAAGCCTGAACAAAGATCTCATCCTTTCTGCTCACTGCCATTCTTCATTGAGGCTGTGAGGAGAAGGAGGGACAAATGGTGAGGCTGTGGGGTGGGTGAATGCCACCTACGTGATCCAGCTGCTACCCACAGGCCGGAAGGCCCTTGTTGAGTTGTCTGGAAAATACCACGAAAAATATACTTTTCTTCAGCTAGAATACAGCTTCTGCATTTTTCTACGTAACTGATTTCAGAGCTCAGCGGACACGAAGAAAGGCTTATGTTGACATGAGCACTGACCACGGAGGGACCTGGAGGTACCGATGAATGGCTCTCATGTGGTGCCAAACCTCCAGGCAGGTACCCTCTCCTGCCTGGGGGGGAGAAGGCCCCAGGAGAACACCCACTGTAGGCACGAGTGTGTCCATGTGGAACCGTGGCTCAGAAGCCTGGTGCCACCTGGGAACGGGCAATGCAAGTGTGTCTGCAGGATGGTGGGCTTCCTGGAGCTGCTCCCTCCCCTTCCTACAAAACCCACCCCCACCTGTTATCCCTCATCTCTTCTCAGGACTCTGTTGTCCTGGGCTGACTATAGAGACCAGATTAATCTCTTAGTAGCTCTTAGGTGCCCAACTCTCCCTTTGTGACTTAACCTTCCCTTCCATTGGCTCTAGGCTTTGGCCTCTTCTCCTTCTTAAATCCATTCACCTCATCTCTCACTCTCACCTCCGTGATGGTTCCCTGATTCATGTTTCTAGCTTTGTGAGGAAGAACTCAATGACGCAGGACCATAGATTCCTTCATTAGCTAGAGCAGACTGAGAATAACTTGGTGTGTTCTTTCCCTACCCCGCCTGTAAGTATTTTCGCATTTGCACTGAGCTCTGGCTAACTTGAGGAACTAATTGGTAATGGAGGAATTTCAGGCAGGCTGCTGGAGCAGATGGATGGATGGGCAGCTTTTATTAGCATTTTTCTAATCAATGAGATAAGTGACCATATGTGCATTCCACCATACGGAGAACACACACAAATCATATCTGTGCCTTCAAGGAGGTTGACAACGCAGTTAGGGATGTAGATAATAAACATATAGATTAAAAATATAGTCACAAAGGATTTAAAAAATGATAGAAGCATAAGGTACGGCATAAGGTGTGTCTAGCCAATTAGGGAAAAAGGATGGACTGGAAATGGTACTCTTTGAGCATCTGTTGTGTGGCAGACGTTATACCAAGCACTTTCATATATTCCATTTTCTCTAATCCTTTACAAACTCTTTAAGTTGGTTTTTATTATTTTTATTATGAAGATGAGGAAACTGAGGTTCAGAGATGTGAAGCAAATTGTGTTGAAAGTCGCCGGACTAGAATCTCCTGTGAGATCATGAACTTCTTTGCAGGAAACAGGGTTGAGACTGGCTTGTCCATCTTTGAGAAACAAGACTAGGGAAAGAAAGCATGTTCTGAGGCCCACCTATATCAGAACTACCTGAAGATTTTGCTAAATATACAGATTCCTGGGCCTTACCTTAGAGATATTAAAATAGAATTTTTGGGAGGGGGTGTAAAATTTGATTTTTTGAGAAACTTTAAAAAAATAGAAAAGAGGATAAAGAGTAATATGACCTTTTTAAAAGTAAGACGGCCCTCCTGTAGCTTGTTTTGGATTTTCAATTTCCATTTTTTCATTACTAGGGAATAGAAATACAACTGATATTTATATATTAACCTTGTGTCTTGGAACCTTGCCAAACTCATTTTTATGTCTGGTAGCCTTCTTGTAGCTTATTTGGGATTTTCTGTGTAAGCAATCATGTTATCTGTGAATAAAAGGAGTTTTCTTTCTTTCTATCCATATGCCATTATGCTTTCATTTCCTTTTCTTGCCTTAATATATTGGCTAGGATATTCAGTCTGATGGTAAATGGGTATGGTGAGAGTGGACACCCTTGACTTTTTCTGATCTTAGGAGGAAATAATAATAATTTTTTTACTACTAAGGGTGATGTTAACTGTAGTTTTTTGTAGATACCCTTTATTGAGTTAAAGAAGTTGCCTGCTATTACTTGTTTGCCAAGGGTTTTTATCATGAACACATTTAAATTTTTGTCAAATGTTTTTCTCTGTATCTTTTCAGATGATCAAAATTTTTTCTTCTTTTTTACACTGTTAGCATGTTAAAGTATACTGATTGTGATTTATGAATGTTGAACCAAGCTTGCATTCTCAGGGTAAAGCTTACTTTGCCTTGATGTTTTATTACTTTTATAAAGTACTAAATTTGGGGCTGCTGGTTAGCTTAGTTGGTTAGAGCACTTGCTCTTAACAACAAAGTTGCCGGTTTGATCCCCACATGGGCCACTGTGAGCTGCGTCCTCCACAACTAGATTGAAACAACTACTTGACTTGGAGCTGATGGGTCCTGGAAAAGCACACTTAAATAAATGAAAGTTTTAAAAAAAAAAAAAGAAAATCAGTTATTTAAAAAACAGTACTAAATTTGATTTACTAGTAGTTTAAGAATTTTTGCATTCATAGTCACAAGGAATAGTGACTTGTTTTATTTTCTTGTAATGTTTCTATGATGAAATGATAAAATTTTGTGATAATTGCTTTATTATCTTTTTTTAAATAAAGCCAAATGTCTTAAGTATATGTCAATAGGCTATTTATACTCTGCATTTTGGCCCACAGGATGTCTTGGCAGTGAGGGGAGGGCGAAAGAAAAATGGGGTGGGGCATTTATTCACCTTCCTCCCTCCCTGACAAGACTCTGCTTCTCTCTATCTAAGACCATAGCAGGCAGACCTTTCCATACAGCTCTCTCTCTGGATTCCAGAAACTATGCCCTCACCTGTTCCTTGCAGGCCTGGGGTGGAAAACAGTTCCCTGCCCTTGTTAGCAATCCTACTGCGTCTTGTAGTCTTCCTTTAACCTGGTGGATAGCTTTGTAAATCACTTTTAAAAAAACCTCAGTAGCCCTATTTGTGTGACCTGATTTCTGCTGGGAACCTAGCTGGTTCACCAGCTTCAGTCTTCCTATCCTGTTGTTTGGACTTACGGATAATTTTTGGTTTCGTTGAAAATTAAGTTTCTGTTACTTTTTTCCTTTGTTTTGGGGGATTTTTTTTTTTTTTTTTTTTTTAAGAGGAGAAGGGGGCAGAAAATACTTTACTTGGAGAGAAGCTTTTGAAATCATATATTAACTGAGTTGCTTTTCAACACTGGAATGTAAAAGTATCGTCAATGTTTGTTTTAAAGATGGCAGACTCACATAATTCCTGACTCATCTCTTTCCCACATCCCGGGGAGAATGAATGTTGCCTCTTCTGTGTTCCCAGATAACCTTGAACATGGCTCTATTGTAAGTGCTCCATATGTCTTGAAGGGAAGAGTCATTTCTCCTTTTTCTTTGTGTCCCCAGAAAATGAGAAATAGAGCTAGTACCCTGGTTACAAAGGCCCTCTCTCAAAGGGTGACTAACAATCTAAGGAGATAAGATGGTAAATTCTGTGCTTGGATTTGGGACTATGTGTGTGTGTGTTTGTGTGTGTGTAGTTAAGGTCCCATTTATCCCAGAATAAAGTGGTCAACTTTAGATATCTAGAAAATGCATTTAGCACACATTTAACATGTTTCCAATGGTTTGAGTTCCAAGTAATGACATTTCTTTTGATGTTGAGAATAACTTTCTTAGCTTTTTAAACATGAGGCTACCCTGATCACTGCTCTGTGCACCTGAAGCTGAATGATAATGCCAACTATGATTTTATATATATATATATGTATATATGTATATATGTATATATATGTATGTATATACTTACAAGAAGCGGAGTACAGCATTAGGAATAGAGACAGTGGAAATGTAATGGCTGTGTGCGATGTCAGGGGGATGGTGGATGGGGGAAGGGGGGGTTCATACAGTGTGAGGGATAGAAATGATAAACGTCTCAGTATTACTTTGTCTTGTGCACCTGAAACTAATAAAAAAAAACTGAGGCTACCCATGGGCAAACCTTTGACTTAGTCAGTAAAGGCTCATACATAAGTCTGTGTTTGGATGACGATGTGCAGGGTACTTCACTGGCATCAGGATGCTAATAAGAACTCTGTTATAGTGCTGATAGTGAAGTTGTGTGTGTGTGTGTGTGTGTGTGTGTGTGTGTGTGTGTGTGTGTATTCTTTCTTGTGTGTTCATAGATCTCTCTTCTCTTCCTCTTGTTTGTTTCGTCTTGTTCCCAATCCTAATTGCCTATTCCATCTTTTCTTTCAAATTTGCACCTTTCAGTCTTTTATAACTGGACAACTTGTTACCAAACCAGTTAGCACTCTGTGCTGCATAAGAGTCAATAAGCCCTGGTGAGAGAAGAATTAGATATTTGAGACCAAATGGTTTCTGTTCTAGTTAGGTGCTTCTCAAATTTTAAGGTGCATTAGAATCCCCTGAGGATCTTGTAAAATGCAGATTCTGATTTAGTTGGCTTCTGGTAGACCTGAGATTCTGCATTTCTAACAAGCACTTGCTGATGCTAATGCTGCTGATTTAAGGATCACATTTCACATTTCACGTACAAAGTTAGACTGCGAGGGATTAGCGCAAATTCAGGCATCAGTTGTAAGGGACATTATTGTTAAGTTTTAGTGTGTTGTTTTTTTTCAAATGCTATTGGTGCATGGCCCCTTTTGAAAAGTGTTGGCTTCCCGACAGATAAATTAATTTAGAGGATCTAAGCAAAATGTGACTCAGCTGCCATTTAAAAGTCAGAACTCTGTGAATGAGATAAATGTGTAAAAGAAAAATGTTGGGGTGAGGGAGAATCCTTTGAACGAAAAAGAGACTGAGTTTACCATCAGTCTATTTCAGGTGGATTAGAAACAATTTTAGGAGAATGTAAACGTTGTGGTAATTCTCTCTGATTTCTCCTCAAAGCTTCATGTGCTTTAGGGCATACTCTTGGTGTCATTTATCTTTTAGACATTCTGGGGAGAAAACCTTGTGGCTATCTTTTTGGATTTTGCTTAGTGGCTTGGAATTATGGGAATTTCCCTACATGTTTTGCAACCATTGACCAATCTGCAGGAGGGTAGCTTTTCCCTTCATTTACACATACTCAGGCTCCTCTGTACCTTAGGGTTGTTCTGGCTCCGCCATCCTCGAAGATACTTTAAGGAAAGTTGATTTAGGCAAATAATTAGTACTTTAGGTACTACTTTATGCCAATTCAGATAAATTGTTAGTGGCCAAAGGATTACTATGTTGAGAAGGATTCTAAAGTTTTGTTAAAATTCATAAACATTATGTCTGCTGAGAGGTTAGGAGTAAAGCATGTGTGTCAGATATTTGCCATCCATAATCCAGCCTCGGAAGGCAGAAGACTCCTTGTTAGACAAGGGGGACATTGGTTCATTAGCCCTGAGCCCTATCACCATTAGAATCAGCCCTACATGCTGTTGCTTTCTTCTTCCTTGTTTTCGGTGCTATTGCACATGTATTTGAGGATAATGTGTAAGTTTTGGTATCAGGAGTTATTTCTAATTACGCAGTCAGATATGATTTTATTTGATGTCTTCTCATTCTTTTCATCTATCCTTCACCATGGGCATTTCTAAAAAGGCAATATTTCCCTGGCTTAGTAAGAGACAAACGAGATTTGTTAGTTGGTCTGGCTGGCTTTCTTTCTAAACAAGCAGACTGTCTGCTCCCTGAAGGGTTTCTCCCAGCTGGGAAGCTGTCACCTGTCACTCTTGAGTTAATCATTAAAGGACATCTTGTCCTGCTCATGCTCTGGACAGTGATGTGATCTCAGAGTCCCCTGGTCTGCAGGCTGTGCTGGCCAAAAGGAAGGTTTATCTCCATCTTTTCAATAAAATCCCCGTTACAAGATTAAGCTAAGGTCTCTTATTATGCTCCTCTCAGGCTGTTTTTGCAGGAGCATTTTTTCCTTTAGCCTTAAGAAAAAGTGGCAAGCCACTGTTATGCAGGTCAACTCAAAAATGAGCTTGGAATTTGCTGGTCTTCAGTGAGTAGTTTTGTTTACTGGGAATTGAACTGGTTCATTTGAATAATTCTGGGTCTGAATTCTGCCATGTTTTTTCCTAATTGGTGACCTTGGGGAAGTCATTAGTCTTTCTGAGCCTTCATTTTCTCATCTGCAAATTGGAGACAATAATAACTGCCTCCTTGGGGATGGAGTGAATATTCTGGCTACTCAGGATTTATCTTGATGTTTTTTTACATTTTTAATGTAATAGGTACCCAGTAAATGTTCTTTCCCCTTTTTATTCCCTTATGTTTGTTGCAAGGTCTTGTGTTTTGATTTGGTTTGATTTTCTTTTGGTCGTAATAATTGAAGTGTCCCTGGAATTTCTGTTACCGTGGGATTTTCTACGTAAAAATCAAGTGTCAATAGAGCTGAGGAAACAGTGAGGTGTGAATGAAATCCGGGCTCAGGGACCAGTTGAGTAGAGAGGTGGGCAGAGTCTGGGAGCTTCCAGATTTAGTGAATCTTTAAGGGATTGCCAGATTGTTAGATATAGGGCCTCATTTATTCAGAGGCAACTGGGGCATGGCAGAGGAAAAAGTTCTATGGAGATGTTTAGAAACATGTCCTCCAAACAAAGCTAGAATCAAGCCAAATTGGAATCTAGGTGATATTTCATTAATTCATTAATCCACTGAATCGTTCATGTCCCAAACATTTACTGAGCACTTTCTGTGTGCTAAGCACTATATCAATCCTTGCCTCAAAGAGTTCATGGTGGAATGGTGGAATGATAATTGTATATCACGTGATGTGTGTCTCTATTTAAGTAAAATGATGGAGATGAAGCTGCTTTTACTAAATATCTTAAGACCAACTCTCTTCAGTATTTGTCCCCCACCTCAATCCATCCTCCCTTCTTCCTGCACATATGAATCAAACCTGGAGAGAAACGGCATGTTCCACGGTCTTACTTGCAGTTTGTGTCACTGAGTTCTTCCATTGGAATTTGAGCAAATATGATGGGTGTAATTTCTGAGTCCCTTGCTTAAAATGAGAGCTTTGGCTATGAATTTCCATTCTTTCTTTCCCTCTGTCTGGAAAGGCAATGCCACACCACCTTGGAAGGCGTTGTCAAGGCTAACAGAACCTTCCCGCTTCCCCAGATAACTTCATGGAGCAGAACTGGCCACTTGCCCTAAACTGACACATAAGAAAGCAATGAACTTCCAAGTACTTTAAACCACTGAATTTGGGGGGGTGTCTCTTTTTTGTAGCTCCTATTGTAACAAATTAAGTAGTCATGGCTTTCTGATGTTCTAAGGTAACTCAAAATAATGTGAACGTCATGTGACTAGCAGAAACTTAGAAGACTTTGTTGGCCACGTGAGATTCCCGAAGACGTAGGAGTCAGACAAACTCTGGACCCAAGCTCAAGGCTGGAACGCTTCCGTCCATATCTAAGATTTTATACACTCCCAAACTGAAATAACTTCTCAAGTCTTCAGGTAGCAAAGATCAATCTTTTTCCAGGGCCTTACGTGTTTTGCAAATCTAATATTTGCAAAATCAATGAGGAAGCAAGTAAGCCAGTATCTATATTTTACACACGAGGTATCAGGATTTTCTTAGCGGTGTTGTGGAGTGTTGGACATATAATTTGGGGGCAACAGTGGTAGCAAGAGGAAAGCCAGTGTCTGACTATTCAAAGTCATGCTTGAGAAGATAGTGCTCAAAAAAGAGGGCGGGGACTCTCTTCAAGGTCATCTTGTTAACTTAACCCAGGCACTTCAGGTGCTACCACCTGTAGACAGGCCGATCTCTCTCCTCATCTGCACCTTGCACCCGCAGAGTCTGCTTTCCTAGGCCTCTACAAGGATCAATGGACACTGCAGTCTACACAAATGGGAGAAAACCCTTCCTACTTACGCTTCATTCATTTACTCATTCATTAATGAAATAGTTACCGAACATCTACTTTATGCCAGGGAGATGGCAGATGTGTCATAGCCGAGAAACCCTGCCCCAGATGGCTAGGACTAGAATGGGGAAGAGACACAAAATAGGAGCAAAGAGGTAAGAAGCACAGTACGAATCGGCACAGGAGTGCAGAGGCACAGCAGAAGGCAGATGTCTCCTGTCACTCAGTGGCCTGTGTGTACTGTGATAAAGGTGTGTGATTAATTACACATAGAGACCGTATGTATGTTTCCTCACTTGCTAATTGCAATTAGTTGTGGGAGCACTGAACGTGTTGCTCTTTGTGAATGTCAAGACATTTCACTGGATTCCCCTTGGTTCTCCAAGAAGCCACAATTAACTTCACTAATTATTCTCTTCACCACATGTGCTTTACTTAATGTAGAACCAAACTAATGAATATCGATCTTTTACAAACTTGTTTTTTTTTCTAAAAGCCATCTTGGCTGCCATCCAATTAACACCAACAATGGCTCCTTAGACAAAATCAAGAATATCATCAAGTCCATCCATGGTTGGAGGGAGACAGGAAGCAACCTTCAGTTTCAAGAAGTCTTTCTTTCTTCTTTTTTTTTTTCCCCAGGGAGGGAGAGCTCTCTGTGTTGGCAAAATGCCATATGTCACTTTTGTTTGGATATGCTTCGAAAAATTTTGTAAGTGACCACGCAAGTATCCCTGTGGTATCCCATCCATAGGACCTGGTAGTGGTGGGGAGTTGGCAAACCAGAGATGTGTGCCAAAGACTAGGCGGGAAATGCAGGACAACTTAAAATACATCTAGAGTTGAGCAGAGTGCCTTCTTGTCCCTATGAGCTGGGTGGTGTTAATTCAAACTTCTTCCTCCTTAAACCCCCATGGTTTCTGTGGTGTGTGTGTGTGTGTGTGTGTGTGTGTTAGGGGTGGCTTACATGCTCATGCTTATGGCTTTTCCTATGTCCATGTATCTTGCCTCTGTCCCACATTGTATTGATTGAGATGTAAAACTCATTACCTTCTTTGATTTTCACACACACACACACACACACACACACACAAGTGCGTGTGCAAAGCATTCATGAGAATTTGAGGACAAGATAGTTGGTGGATTCACATTATGTTACCCCAAACAAGGTCAAATGGAAAAGTTGGCGTCACTGTCTTAATACGTCCTTTGGGAACCTTGCTCCACGGAGTTCTTTACCCCATATAGTTCTAGCTGAGTCCCTCTGGCGAGGAGCAATGCATTTCACTTTTTGTCTCTGCAGAGCAATTTCAGTGTTCTCCTCTGAACCCTCGATGATTCTTCTTTCTCAAGTATATTCATCAAATTTTTCCCCCCAAAAGAACAAGAGGAAGAGGGAATTCACTCTTCAACAGCATTCTCTCTTCAACAGCATTCTCTCTTCAACATAATTCTCTCTTTAACAGGAATTCTTGTGCCAGCTGCTATGACAATACTTCTTTTCACTTCATCATTACTGCAATGCATTCTCCTACCACTTAAAATACTTGGTGCTCCTGTGAACTTTTAATATATCCCCTTTGCTGAGTGTTGCAATAACCTTGTGATCCAGGCAGTGCAGCCACTTATCATGGCCATATTTTACAGGTAAAGAAACTGAGCCTTCAGGTGATGACTGCCCAAATGTGAATTATTTTTGACAAAATGTTCTTTTTGTCTTATCTCGCTCAACATGGCTGTTTCTTGGAGGTATAGGAGAGATCAGAAAGTGGTGAATCATCTAACTTGGACTCTTCTCTCTTTAATTCTACTTCAAATTCCATCTTGCTTTGAGGTAATGCTCTGAGATACATGGTACATAATCAGAAAAGCCATCCTGCTTTGGGTTATTTGCAATGTTTCTCAACCTTGACACTATGGAAATTTTGTGCACGCTAATGCTTTGTTGTAGGTGGAGGGAGAGGTCCTGTGCTTTACGGGATATTTAGTAGCATCTCTGACCTCTGCCCACTAGGTGCCAACAGAACACCCACTGCCAATCTTATAGGTGTGATAACCAACGATTTCTCCAGAGATTGCCCAATGTCCCTCAGGGAGACAAAAGTCACCCACTGAGTTATAGTTACATACCCATTGTCATGATGGTCGCTTATCTTCATGATTTGGACCATGGATAATCAATCATGTCAAGCAGCTAAGAAGGGAGATGCAAACCCTATAAGGCATACAGTAAAAAAAGAAAGGTGTCAAACCTTGTGATTCCTTTCCATGTGCCTTCACTTTGGTGGGACAGGGGAAGATAAATATGGCGACCCTCTTCTTGGCATGAGCTCTTCTAATGGGGTATTGCTGCTGATTGCTCTGGCTTTGACAACAAATGGCTCAAGCAGTGCCAAGAGCCAAGAAGAGTTAGTCCATTTAGGGAAAAGACAGAGTATTTGAACAGCTTGACACTACGAAGGCATAAATCGTTGGGAGAGATACATGTGAGCTGGAGAGATTTGTAAATGTGGCAGACGGTAATCCTGGTATTTCATGTTAATTGTTTTTCTCAGACTGGAGACCTCCTGTGATTTACATTCTGGAGCGATGTGATGACGGGCTGAGCCAGACAGCTCGTCACCTCCAGAGAAGACAAGTGGGGATGTGACAGCTGCCTTGGAAACTCTCATTTGTTCCAGAGCATCAGGGATGCTGTCACACGCCCTCGGGGAAGCCAGGTAAGAAGAAGAGAGGCCTGTGCCCAATAGCTGAAGGGAAGAACTGAAAATTAGGTGGCAAAATCCTTCCATCCAAGGGCTCAGGAGTGGTGTGCAAATAAGCAAAAGGAGGGCAGAGGACAGGTGCTGAGGTTGGCTTATCTAGCCCTTCTGCAAGTGGGAACCTGCCAGAACTTGAGAGGCTGGAGTCGGGCACTTAGGGACTACAGAAGGAACAGGGGGTTTTTGAAAAATACAGACCAGGAAAACCTTTGATCAGTGCACAAGTGTGGATTTAATCCTTGCTTACCTGGTGCTCAGTGAGGCGACAGGAAAAGATCAGGTTGTTTCCCCTGAGTCAGTATGTTCCTTTACTTCAGTCTTTCTGGAGGCACTTTGCCCAGAAGCTATTCCTTCTTTCTCCAAACCACAGGGATGAGCTAAGCTTCTCTTGCACTTAGTGGGACTCTGTCAGACTGGATTGATTACCTGTAGATTCGAGCAGAATCATGGAAGGACAGGATCTAAGAGGCTCTGGAAGCTAGTCAGAAAGAGGTAGGAAAAGGTGTTTATTGATCACAATGTAGTCAGGATTGGGCCAAGAAACCATCAAGTTCAGCAGGCCCCTGAGAGAGAGATGTGGTCAGAGAAACAGCGGCATTGGCAGTGCAGTTGGCAGGGAAGGCAGGGCACATTGGGCAATTTCATGTCAGCCTGGCCAAAGCTGAAGCCATGTTTCCAGAATCCTCTTCACTGTGGGGTTCTGGGTCAGAGTGGGCCCACGGAAAGATTTTGTGTAGATTTGGAAGGTGACAGAGAAGCAGCAGCCATTCCTTTCAGAAGGTGGTCATGGTTATCATGGTGACAGATGGACACTGAGGTGCACAGTGGGTCCTGAGTTGGAGGTATTCTCCTCTCTATGCCCAGCTCGTCCTACCTACTGGGCTCTTGGAACAATAGTGACCCCAGGCATTTGACCTTGACCCACAAAGGCAGCAGTGCTACAGCCTCTCCACCGTTCGCCCTTCCAGATCCTCTTCACTGGCTGGGTGTGCTTGGCATTTTGAACTTTCGTGTTAGCTCTGGCTTGCACCTGTACCAGGTGGACTTCAGATGGATTGGTTAGTAATGGTTTCTTTGATTTTCTGACTCTTCATTCCAGATCTTCACTTTCCCAACTCCTCCCATATTGGCATATGGTCTAATTCCTTTAATAAAACTCTTATCTCCAAGCTACTTAGAGCATTTTGCTTTCCCTAGTGGGCCTGGCTGATGTAGAGGGCAGGGGCTCCACTGAAGTTTGGTTTCCTGTTTGTGAGAGTCAAGTCTCGTATATTCCAAGGAGAATGAACTGCCTTAAAAGTGGGTGCAATTCAGGCTGGGAAAGATTTCTCGCGGAAGAGTGATCCCGGCATTCATTCATTCATTCATTCATGCAGTCATTCTTCAATAAATAGAAAGGAGATGGCTGTGTCAGGGAATGTCCTAAAAATACAATATTAATTGGTGAATAAAACAGATATGGCTGCTTTCCTCAGAGATTTTACAGTTTAAAGAAGTTGGCAGAAAATGAAAAATAATCAGTATGTGATTATAAACTTTTTTTGTTTACTACGTGGCACTTATCACATATAGCATAAGGTGACAGAGAAGATAGTATGGGTGAGGGAAAGCAGCAGGGAATTTTTGTGTGAAATGGTGACAAGCTCTTTTACTTCACCCCAGAATTCCTGAAAACAATTGATGTACGCCCACATGAAACCAGACAGTGGGCCTGAGGGGCAAGGAGAGGAGAGGACGCTCACGGAGAGAAAGTCAGGGCTGTGATCAGACTGGGGCGGCTGCTAGTCCCGACAGTGTCTTTGTGTGAAGAGGAAAAAGGCACCCCTTCCTCTCAGAGACAAAACCTGGAGCCAGAGTTCTTGGCATGGCCAGTGGAGCGTAGGCTGGATTTTGGCTCCCACGTCAGCAGGGCCAAACCTGCATGACCACTTGCAGTGCCCAAGTGGCCGAGGAGTTTATAGTAAGCTGCCCGAGGCCCAGAAGAATTTCTGCATCTCTTGCTGATGAGGGATTTGGTGAATAAGCATATCACATCTGGCGATATGGAGAACCACTCACTGCCTCGTACCTAAGCTAATTGTTAAGTCAACTGGCACGTCTGACATTGTTATTGTTCATCCCAATTAATTTCCTTTGCTGTTGCAAAGGCTTTGGGGGCTCTATTAACCAGATGTGCAGAAACAAGATAAGCCCCCTGCTTACCCCCCTTATGATCCTAGTGCTAGGTCTTAAGGGACACACAGACAAGTTACACAGCTGGGACTATCTCATTAGGGTGAACCTGTCAGTTTCTGTAATGGGGAAAGGCAGTGAAACGACCAAAATGGGACATGAACATTTATTGAACTCTCACTACCTACCAAATTCTGTTGGACACTTGACCTACACTTTCCATTAGTCATTTAATCCATAGAACCATCCATGAGGCAGGCACTTCCAATCCTAGTCTACATGGAAAGACTCTGAAGCTCAGATGTATTAGGTAACTTGCCCACAGTCTCAGGACTAGGTGGGATTTGGTTTCAGGTCTGTCTTTTCAGGAGCCTGTGTGAGAAAAGTAAAAGCAGATCCTTTGGAGTTGTTGTAAGCAAATTGGGAAATAGACTCAGGTGGTGGTAGGCCTTTGATGTCGCCTTAGCCACCTGTGCCAACTAGATACCAATATTTCTCTGGGCTGAGTAATCCTGCATCGGAAATTTGCAGATCAGTATACTATAACTGCAACTTGATTGGCCAGGAAGGAAATAACCCACAAGAGAGGAATTTTCTGCTGAAAGCAGCCTTTGCTGTCCCCTGAGCAGATCAGTCTCACTGTTCACTGTCAGGTGTGTCTGATGTGCTTCGGGCCATTGATGCCTATCAGGGAGCAGAGCCATGTAGGAATCCTCATGTGGCCTTTGGGAACAATTCCTGGGTCTGCACAACATAGTCATTCCCAGTTGATGTTGACCTTGAGCCTTAAGCACCTGGCCGGTAACTGAATTCAGCTTCTCAGCCTTCTTTATGAAAAGAAAAAGGAGGCCACGTGTCTGAGCAGAATATTTTTTCTTGAGCTGAAAAGACCTCAGCACTGCCAAGATCACCACCCTCTAAATTATCAAGAAAAGACACGAGCTTTCAGTGTGCAGGTGTAAACCTTCCGAAGGGATATCCCCTTCCCAGAGCTGACCCAGAACTTTTTGACTTTAGGTTGGTTTTGATTGCTTTCTCAGTCAGTGACAAAGAAGTTCTAGGGAAGGAATCTGAAGGAAGGACTTTCTTGCTTCCGGGAATATAATCTAAAGTTTGAGAAATAGCATCTTATTTGTGTGTGTGTGTGTGTGTGTGTGTGTGTGTGTGCGCGTGCATGCGTATGCAGGAAAGAACCATCCATCCATCTTTGATTCAAAAGAAATCTGGGATTGATAGACATCAAACATCCATATGCTTCTTATCCATCATAATAAATCCTACCCAGATGTCAGCAGCTTTAAAAGGCTGTCCAAGTGGTGAAGGGTTGCGCTCTATTTGCCAGCGGCTACATATGAATGAAGCCAGGAAGTCTCACTTTTATTCATCTTTCCCTAAGATTTTGAAAAAATATGTACCTGCTGAGTGCTAGCTCCTTGGAGAGTTTTTAAGTCAGAAGTAATCACTCAGGCACATGGAGGGCTTCATGTCCATGTTACTGGTCACTCAGACAAACTTTATGACCCAGGGAGAGTGTTGAGTCATGTTATTCCCTTTTGGTGAATTGAAAACATGACAGGAAAGAAAGAGTGATTAACTCAAGTGATAGCATGTTGGCAGGTACAGGAGAACAGAGCCTGACTTAGAAGACAAAATAGAAAGGTAGATTTTATTTTAACTGTCATTGCTTATAAACATGACAGAACTTTTGCCTGGCACCTAATCAATGTCAGGGATCTTCTGCCTTCCTCCAAATTCTTACAGTCAGCTTGATGCCACCGAATCACGGAGATCTCCCTTGATGCCTAAAATAATGCAATCCCTACCTGTTGTCCTTTCCTAGCTCCCTGCATCTTTCCCTTTGAACAGTATGGATCACAGTGATAGAATCCAACTCAAGCTAAACTACTCAACAAAGGGGACTTGGCTCATGTATATCACTAGGCAGTTCAGGAATGATTGGGTTTAGGATACTAAATCCAATTATGTTTTAGGATACTTGGCTGATGTGTACACCTGGACGAGAACAAATCACTGTGGTCAGATGAGGCTGTACTCTCACTGGCTAAGCTTGGGTTCCCTGCCTACTCCTAGAATGTGAGAGTGGGAGCTCCCCAAATGACAGTGACTTTGAACATGGGAGGAGGTGCAATTATCAGAAGGGCAAATGGATGCTAGGCAGATAAAACCAGTGGTGTTTACTATAGTATCATTTTTCACAATTTGTCATTTTCTATTTTAAAAATATAGACAAAAATGTCGGTGACCCTCCACAAGTCTGGAAGCTCCATGAAGGCAAGGGTGTATGTTTACTCTGTTCACCAACATTTTGCTAGTGTCTATCACAGAGTGTGGCATCTGGAAGACATTCAACAACTATTAGCCGAGTACGGGGAGAGTGGATGAAGGAGTAAATGCCTGGGCATTTGGCATTCCCGGTCCGGTCTTGGACGAGCACAGTGATGAAACTCAAGTCAAAGAAGAAGATAATAGCCAACTGAATTTGTCATTTCTTTCCACATTCCTTTGTAATTTTTAATTTTTTTAATCCAGATTGATTTTTTGGTTTGTAACCTTATATGTTTAGAGGACTGGGGGGTTCTTAAAGAGTCTCTTCAATACAAGACTCTGGCTGAAAAGTAGAAGACAACTGCCTACCGCTATTTTCGTCTCTGAGTAAGAAGGTTATGGAGGTTTCTTACACACAGTTTCAACCTGCTTTCTCACTTCTTGGTAAGTGCCCCTAAGAGTTCTGTCCTTTCAAGCACAAAGGCCTGTAGAAAGGAGTGTAGTTAATATATAACTCCTTGTGGGCCTGGGAAGGAAGCCTGGAGGCCATTTTCTGATCAATTTAGGGAACAGATGATGTGTAACAAAATAAGGAACTTGAGGCATTCTAGCTTCTTTACATGTTCTCAGGGATGTGGTCTTTGGTCTGCATTTTTCAGTTTTTGGGAAGCTAAGTGGACATCAGTGTGCTCTGTACTCTGGAAGTATCTTCCTCAGGAATGCAAGTAAACTCTTCTTTTCCTTCTGACTCTTCCTCTAAGAGACCCCTCATCCAGGTCTGAAACCTTAATGGAGATGGCGCACTGGATGCTTCTTTGCATGATGGGTGCATATGCTTATCTGATATCGTTCCACTTGGCTGACATCTTTCCATTGAGTCTCTTCTCCCAATTATCAAGTTTGCCAAACCTCATGGTCCTTAAGACCTTCCTGAGGTCTTGCCTAAGTCTTTCCTGATCTCTGTTGACCTTGTATCCTCTATTCCCATTGGAAATGGTAACAGTATTTCTCCATCAGTTGATACTCAGGTCTCAAAACCTTCCCTTGCCTCTAGATCTTTGGGTCAAATAAGTTGGATTCTATAAACTGTTTCATAGAACTACATTTTTTTAAGAGTGGTAAGGAAAAACCCCATGAGCAAGTCACATTTTTACAAGGATTTGAAGAAGGTATAAGCAGGGTCTCTGTAGGAAAGTCGACGAGCTCAAAGGAGTATCTTAAGAAAGTTTAATTAAAAGACAGTTTACAAAGATGAAGATACAGTTAAGGGAGCATAAGAGGGATGGTGAAGCTCTTGAAGCTTACAGCCAGCAGGAAATGATTATAGCCAAAGACTTGAAGGTGCCTGACGACAGTTGTAGCCATGGGAGAGGATTTTCTTGGCATGGGCGATGGCCTTGAATGGGGGCATCATAGCCACTGCCAAATTGTGTCTGGCAGAGAGGGAACTGAGGAAAGAAATACCCCAACCTTCTTTCTTCCCAAGCTCTAATTCTTACCAATACTCCCCATTGGTCAACCCAACCAGAAACCAGAAGGCAAGGGAGCCTGGATGATGTTGTCCTTAGAGGGCCGTCTCCTGAGGGTGAGTGGTAGATAGTGGAGAGGATCTGGAGGGACAGAGAACACAGAATCTCCAACACAGGACTTGAACAAGCTACTCCGTCCAGGTGGCGAGAACATGTTCACGTGTTCTGAGACCTGAGTGTGCCCGAGAGTTAGAGGAACTGCCAGGAGGCTGATGTGGCTGAGGGAGTGAGTGGAGGAGACATTCTTTGTGAAGATCACAAGGTATTCTTGGCTCTGACAGGACCTTAAATCAAAACTAATGTATAGCGTGATGACTCCACCCATTTGCTACCTGAAATATTACAATTAATAGAGGTTTTGACTTGTTGGAATGGTGTAGTAACACAATTTTACTACATCACACTTCATTTTTAATTTGTCGACTGGTGTGGGGCTGTGTGTCTGTGTGTCAGGGTGAGTTAGAAGGCCCATAACTCTAGCTAGGATTTTCTCTCTCTGTTCAGTTCCAGCTGATCAGGAGGGCCGAGGACCAGGGAGTGACAGGTGGGCCATATAAACTACACCAGAAGCTATTTACAAAGAAGTGAGCTAAGATTCTTATGTAATAGAGAGTGAGGAGGAAATAATGTAGAGAGGCAGGCCATGGGACCTATACTTCATTTATTCTTGGCCTCTAACAGCTCTTTATCCCAATAACTCTTGTCTGTTTGTTTCTGGTCCAGGAATGCCAGAACCAGTCATTTCCATAGGAAGAGGTTGATTCTTTCCTCTTAGTCTAACCAGGTATTTCTTTTCCTTCCCAAGAAACACAGAAACTTGGCACCATTCTGTATCAGTGACTATTTAAGCTGATTTTCTTTTGTATACATACCAATATCTTCTGCACACCTGTGTTTCTTACCTCCTGGTAAACAGTGAGCGTCTTAAGAAAGAGGCAATACCTGCTATAGACTAGAATCTACCCACTGTTTTTAGTGCCAGGTTTAGAAGCCAGTGGCTTCTTAATGAGAGGTGACATGTTTTGGATGCATTTTCTAGGAAGCCAATATCAGTAGTCTGAACATGGAGTGACTGGGAAATGATTTGTGATGGAGGTTGGGATTACGCTGCACTGTGGAGGATAAATGGGATTTTGGGAGATAAAGGGAGGCAAAGGGATGTTTGGCTGATGTGATTGAGCGAGCAAAGACTTGGAGTTTGGAAGAACTGTGATTTGTTGGAAGAAAAGTGTATGGCTACAGTATATAGCACATGCTAATGAGAAGCAGAGGGTAAGGTTAGAGGGGAACGTTGAGGTGTTTCTACTTTCCGTCTTAGTAAGTGGAGGACTTGGGGTCAGGATCAGAGTTAGGGCTTGGCTATGACTAAATTGAGCGCCATATACAAGGGGGACCCCAAGGTGGTGTCCTGAGCAAAGGTGAAGCACAGAAACACAGAGGTGGTAGAGACAAAGTATGTGATCAAATGAGCTTTCCTAATACGGGCTCCATCCACAGGGCAGTGCAAAGCGGCCTCGGATCTTAGGGGGAAAGAAGAAGGCTGATCCTGAAGCTAAGAAGAGAAGGAGGAGATGGAATGGGGAGAGTAGGGGAGTGGAGGGTAAGACGGAGGGAGTCAGTCGATTTGGAAGGTCAAACAGGAGGCAGAGCCAGGGCAGGTTTCTGAGGCGATGGAGTCAGCCATTGGGCTTCCTTACAGGGAACCTGCGACTTTGCCTGTGGGGTTGTCAATAAGTTGCCTTTACAGGCTCTTGTCCCTGTGTGAGACCTGAATGCCCGGCTAAGGGGTTGGGCCATATCTAGTGTATATAATCCACATTGGGCGGATCCTCCCGTGGGCAGTTGCTCTTCTCATTCCATTCCCGAATTGAAACCTTCAAGTGTTATCTCTGCATGAGGGGGTGAGAAATGGGCATTTTACCAAGAATTTTGGGGGGTAATCTGGAATAGAATTTATGCTCCCACCATAGAGCAGAATCTTAATAAAATTTTTTTTAGTCTTTCTCATTAGTTCTTCCCCACCACATTTTGTCTCTACCAACCACCTTATGCTCTCTTTTTCTCCCTCCTGTCGGTCTCTAAAAATCCCTTCTAGAGCCCCTACGAGACCTTGTTCTCGCTAATCATGATCCACCCAGCAAAAGAGAAGTGAAAAAGGATTGCCAATTTTTGCCTCAAATATGTTCCTTCGAGGACCTCATTATGCAAGTCCAAGCATCTTATAAGGATATTCATTCCAGAAAATAAAGCTCTTCACAAGGAGGAATTCTTTCTTTCAGTATTTTCACACTGGGTCTCCTGGATGAGGCCACAGGAGTTGAGCACAGATTGATATGTAACAGGATGACTCTTGCAGCCCCAGTGTGGGATGGAGGGTAAAGGGGTGTCAGGGAACGTTCACGTGATGAAGCAAAGAGGATTGCTGCCACTGCCCAAGGAGGAAGTAGGGAGGGAAGGTCTAGACAGGACAGCATCAGAATAGACATGTGAGAACAGAAAGGCAATCACCGTTCAGTGGGTGCCTATCACAGGGAGGGCCCTGAGACCTCAGCAGGGAGTCAGACTGGGCCCTTGCCCCACAGGAGCTCAGAGAAGAGGAGGGCATGGAGGTGCAGCCAGGCCTGGTTCTCCCCTCACCTGCGCTTAGACAGCCTATGCGGAGAAGGGTAGAGGCAGGGTGAACAGAGTCCCTGTGGCAAATCTATGTATTGAAGACTATCTGAGAGTGAACGTCTGAGTAAGGCCTCTGAGCTTGGAAACGAGTCGTCCTATAGGAATGTTACAAAAGAAGGAAGGAAAATAGAAGGAAGAAGCTTCTGGTGGTAAAATAAAACTCAATACCCTGTAGACAGTCTGGAGGCAAAGTCTAAATATGACTAATGGCTTTAAGCAACATGCAAATTTCTGCCAAGCTCCTCCTCCTTGTGATTTTTGGTTTATAAAACTTTAAAGAGCACTTTGTTATCCAAGATTGTCATTTCCAAACTGGCAATGGGAGTGATAATAAAATATTTATGATAATAAAATATTTTGATCATAGGTGATTTGCAAAGGACTTTAAAAATCCTCATTCCTCTAGTTTCTGTCTCCTTCTTGGTGTGTCTCAGTGCCAACCAACAGGAGAACTCAGTGACTTTTTAATCATGGCAGTCTTTGTGGATGTTTGCTTCATTACTTGTAATGAACTTGTTCTTAAAGTTAACACTGGTGAAGGGGGCCGGTCATATCAACCCACTTCTTTTGAACAGAAAACAGGCATCTCTGAGGCTGTGGCCTCAGAGTGTGGCTTAGTCTCTAGGAAGTTAGGCAAATATCGGCACATTGTAATGCTCCATTTACTGGGTTGATTATAATCTTTAGTGACGATGTATAGGTGGTCACTATTTCTGATATCTGACATCTTAGTATTCACTGCATGTGCACAGTTAGTGAGCCTACGTCACTCAGCTATTTTAAGACAGCTGTTGATTCTTGCTCCAATATCATAGACTTTTGCTTATGATAGCAGTTGACCTTTCTGAGGTTTCAGACAGAAGCTGGGGCGTCCTGCCTCCTTCTCTCTTGTATTTTCCATGCTTTAGAGGATAGAACTTATAATTCAGATGTCAGCTGAGGCCTCTTGCCCCTTTGAAATCCCACAGCTTGCGGGCATCTTGGCACCCTCCTGCTTTCTCATGTTTCTCTCTGTCTCCATCAACGGGTTGTTCCTATTCCATCCTCTGCTGCTAGAACACAGAACTCAGCTCCTTCTCTAAGGGATCTGTTCTGATCTACACTTTTATCTATCTATGTCTTTATTTTACTTTTTGGTAAAACAGGGAAGAGGTCTCCTCATGAAGCACCTGGCCATCTGTACTTTACTGGCTCTTTCTCTCTCATTCTTTCTCCCTCTTTCTTCTTTAGTGGCAAAGCTTCCCCATTTTCCTGAACCTGAAGTTCTCCACTCATTGAGCTCCTTGGCATTTTAGCGTCAATTACAAGTAGTTTGCAAGGAATTTCTTCTGGACAAAGCTATTGCTGTTCTTCAAAGGAATCCTGGTAACATTCATTTTCTCAATTTTGTTACAACTATTTGGGGTAAAAGGATTGAGCATGCAGTAGAAGATGTATCAGAACTCTGATGGAGAGGGCTTAATGCTCATGTATGCGTATTGCTTGTGAAGTGCCCATCACAAATTGGTCCCATTTTCATCCCTTTCCAAGAGAGCCCGACAGCCAAAATAAACTTTTTCCCCCCAGTCTGTCCTTTCATCCCTCCCTGCCTCTCCTCATGCTGTTTATGTTCATCCTTCCTCTTCTTCTAGAAAATTTCTATGATTTTTTTTAACACCCAGATCTATAGGTCTTATGATCTCTTTCTCTGTGAAACCTTCCCTGACTTCTCTTATCAGAGTAGATTGCATTCTTCTCTTAACATGTGATACAGACTCTACTATAGCATTTACCTTATTGAATTTGTTTTTGCTCTTTGCTACCTGCCTTCTTACAAAACATGAGCTCCTCCAGAAAAGAGATGATCAATATACATGTTTGTGTCATTAGTTCCTAGACGAGTATTAGGCAAACATAGGGGTTCTGTAGATGTTTGTTGAATGAACTGAAGCCTACATCATGGCTACAGGGAGACAGAGATGTAATCCATCTGTTTTAACTAGCTTAAGGGACCAAATCTCTTTGAGCTACTATAATCCAAAAAGTTTTAAACAGGAGACTGAGAAAGGGATGTCATAGTTTTGTACATTACACTTGGAAAAAAATATCTCTCTTCCGCCCCACTTCTTCAGATTGTTCTCTGCTTTGCAGGTAATTTTCTAAAAGTTCAGCTGGAAGAAAGGGTTACCCTGTGTAAAATTCCTGAAGAGCTTGCTAAACGTCTACAGATGTGGAGACTGGCTGAAAGCATGAGGCCAATGGCCTATGTGCTAAGAAGTAGGGTAGGGTTTGGTAGAAAACTTGCCCTTATGAATAGATAAAGGAAGGAATAGCCTTTCCCACCATTCTTAATAGTATCTCAATGTCTTTTCAGGAACATAATATAGCTGTGATTCCTGCAGATGACACATTAATGACATGCTTTGTTCTATCCTCTTCTCCATTGGCCTTTCTTCCGTGGCAGACATCAATAAATGATCACAAAGCTCTCTCTGCTGAGCCATTCAGAGGCTCCAGAATCCTTTCCAAGATGGGGTTTCAGGCAACCATTACCCATTAATCTGATCTGACACAGGATCCATGAGCTTAGACTCTGTGTTGGCCACAAAAAATAGATGACTTGCCTCTTATTTGCTAGACTTCTAGGGCAGTTTCTCTTTCTCATCTCACATGCAGTCTTTGGTTAGAGGCTTTGCAGAACTTCTTGCTTGACTACCCTCAGACAGATAAATCCTATGACTTGGTTATGTGCCATTGGGAAATGTGTTCCTCTTGTGCCTTTCCTTTTCTTGTGTAGTCATCCACCTTCCGGGGGTTGAAAGAAGAAGGGTGTAGATATGAATTCTGGCTATTTTCTCTTTCATATCCTTTGGCAAATTACGCTAACCTTATTGCAACATTGTGAGCTAGGTTTTATGATTGCATTCAACACATTTGGAAAAGAAAAGGTTGAGTGAACATAAGCAAGTGCCTGACACAGGTCCCAAAACATTGGTGCTCAATCTATGTTAGGAGAAGGGCAGGTGGGAGGGGAACGCACTGAAGTAGATACTATACTTATGTATAAGCAAAATAAAACAAACAGAAAGTCAAAACCAAGCTCTATCAATCTAAACCAAATTAAACCAAACAAAAATAAACTACAACAACAAAAACCCTTGCAGCTGAGTAACTCTGCAGCCATCTATTATCCAGCGAGACTGAAGGGGACTTTTCTTGCTATTATCCTTCTTTGCCCTCTGCCACTTAGAGGACTGTCTGTTCTCGATAGCTAATCATTAATCAGCACACACCTACGAGTCTCTTCTCCCTAATTCTCTGTTTTCCAATTATCCAAGGAAATAATTTGGCCAAGTGGTGAAGACAAGCATGTTTGCTAACCAAGGGGTACTTCTGTCTCTGTGGAATAGAAATGAGTATGCTGTGAAATATTGTGTAAACAATTACTGTGGCAACGGGTGGCCTGGAGCCCCTTTGGGTCTCAGGGAATCTTTGGTGTTTAATTATGCTGAGGGTGTCCAGAATCAGCCTCTAGTAGTTTCCTCTGAAAACACCTTTCACCACTTTATGGAATCGAAGTAGAGGAATCAAGGTCACAAGAGCTCAAAGAGCTGATTGGAGTGCGGGATAATGAGCCAACACTGGGTCCAGGAGTCAGGGCTCGGTTTAAGCGCCAAGGACCACATAGATTCCATTTTCTTTAGCACCAGGTAGTGTCTGTTGTATAAGAGAGGACAGCCACCTTGGCCCCAGAAACTGTGCCCCGAAGCAGTATTTTAGCATCTATCTGAGGCTTGAGCTCCTCAAAGATCGTTTCCTGAAAGGAGAAAGCAGGCCATGCCCAACTGGCCTAAAACATTTGTTGGGTGAGTGGGCACCCAAGTGACTTCTAACTAGTCCATTGGTCACTGTGTTTTTTGTGATTCTAGGAAATACCTTCTGGTTTCTTAGTAAAATTAATCATAAAGATGATGATAATTGCTAATAGTTATTGAACACGTTTCAGAGGGCATGGCGTGTGGCAAGAACTTCATGTTTTTACTTGAATCCTTAAGAACACTCCATAGGGAGGTACAATTGTTATCCATATGTTGCAGATATCTGTGACTTGGATCTACCTGAGCCTGAACTGAGTCTCAGAGAGGATGATACCTTGCCCAGGGCCTCACAGCCAGGAAGGTGTAGAGGTATGGGTCTGTCTGACCCACGTCCATGTTCTTAACGGCTACATCACACTCTTTCCTTTTACACAACAGGGGATTAATCATCCACTGAGTATGTGAAGCCACAGGGAGCAGTGTAACCGGGCTGGGATGTGGCTAAGAGCCTCTCCTTTTGTATTAGCAAATAATGGCGAACATTCGGATTCACATCGTTGACCAGGTGGGAAAGGCTCTGGGGCTTCAAAATATGTTTTGTGCCTTACTATTTGGTGGCATGCTTTTGTGTCGTTCAGATATGGGGCAAATTATGACCTGTTGTGATGCTCGATGTGGCTCTCTGTTTTAGAAGCACAGTAGTCAAAAGTGACAAAGATCTGAGAAATCACTTGCTTGCGTGCTCATCTTCCACAGTGGAGGAAGACGTGGGTCCTGCCTTGTCCAGCGTCATGCAGCTCAATAAAGGAGGAGTTAGAACCAGACCCTGCCTCATCCATTTACATCCTTCCAATACCCTGTTTACGATGTCAGATACACTGCTCCTCTGAAGTGGGATGGTAACTCACAATATTGTTACTTTACTGTGGCCGCCTTGGGCAAATCACTTAGAATTTAGGAGAACCCGAGGCGTATAGGGAAGGCAATGTGGTTGGTGGAAGGAAACGGGAAATGGATGCTCGCTCATTGTTTGCATTCATTTATTTGTTTAACTAACAAATACTGAGTGGAAATGCTGATTCAGGAGCCAATTCTAGTGCTAATTGTGTCATTTACGTTGAGCCTCTGGTTCCTTGCCTGATAAATGAGAATAACTGAGATATTGAAATACATCTAATCATTTAAATATGGAAACACGTTTGATCTTATTACTGGTCATAGAAATGTAATTCACGCACTACCGAGTTGCTAATTTTGTTTTAACCTATTAAAACAACAAAAACCCATGAAAAGACAAACCTAACGCTAATGAGGATGTGAAGAAGAAAGCAGTCTCTAAGAAATATTCATCTACATTTTTGGAAAGGAGTGTAATGGTTTAGTAAAGCTCTATTAAAAGATCTATGCTCTTTGCCCCGGTAATTCCATTTCCGGGGATCAATTCTAAGTATCTTCTAAGAAAGAATCTATGTACACAAAGACATTCAATGATATTTTTAATATGAGATGAAACATGGAAACAACCTAACCACTAGATCAAATGAGTAATAGTTAAATAAATTATGGTCTATGCACACAGAGAAATGATTATGCACCCAATGAAGAAAATGACTATCATGAGGTTTCTATGGTAACATGGAAAATATTTGCTATAATGCTAATTGAAAAAAAGAAAATATTCATGATTATCAGTAGTATGTAAAATAATCAGGTTCTCAAAAGAGTTGTGGTAGGTGGCTTGATGGGTTGTTTTTGTTTTCTACTTTCTGAAGATCTGGAAATATGTTTATGTTTGTTACTGTTTTCCTTGGAGGGAGAATAGTGTTAAAGAGCCAGGCCAGGGTATTAGACAGATTAGATTTGAATCTCATCATTGCCACTTTCCGCAGTGTGATTGTTTAAGTTTCCTTCTGTGTAGAATGGGAGTGATAATTGGATATATTTCATAAGGTAGATGTGAAGATTAGATAAGGTAGTGAATGGTAAGTGTTTGCACAGTGCTCATTGGTTGAAATCTGTTAATATTAATTATTATTATTTTATAAGGAATTTTAATATATTTCTGGCCACCAATGATGAAAAAAAGAGGCAAGTTGATCTCTAAGGGACTTTCTTGTTCTAAGTTTTAATACTTCTCATTTGAAATGTGTTGTTCAAATGGGCTTTTCATGAAAGATATATTTATAGATTAATATGGGGCCCAAATGTCGTGCCAAAATTATAGAGTTTTGAAAATATGGTTTCCCCCAGGGAATAAAATGAAATTATTTCTGTCTATTTATAATCTGAACTGGCCCTTTCTTGGGGACATGATGGAACATGTAGAGCTTTATATGAAGGAATTTGGGAAGCTGGTTGGTTAAGAAATGGTCATTTCCCTCACTTTTTTCTTCTAATAGCTAGCTGCCTTTGGTTCTATATCAAAATAAAATGATGGGTCATTATTTGTGCTCTTAGGAACAATGGGAGAATCTTTATGATGTTATTTGTTTAGAGCAGTCCTAAATCTTGCATTTCCTGAAGCTTTTGATGTATAGGGCATTTGAATGGTCGTTCTTTTGGTATAAGAAAATTTACAATATCTCTTAAATATTTCTAAAAACTGATGTATACACATTTCCTTGAAGTGAAATGGTTCTTTCAAAATGACTTTTGGATGATACATGTATAAGTGAATCAGACAGATATTGATTAAACGTCTTTCCAACACAAAACAAATTGACCAGACGTGCAAAGGTTTTCACCAACCCCCAGCATTTGATATCCCCCAATGACATTTGGTTGCTGATTTTCATCTAAGACTTTGAAAGGTAGAAATTTTGCTTGGAAATGTTTTGCTTGGAGAAGGCAGAAAAGCAAAGAGTCAGCTCTGAGGCAAGGAGAAGCTTCCAGCCATTTAATGCATATCCATGTAGATATTAGGCAAAAAAGGAAATAAAAAAAGTGAACTTGGAAAAATTCTGAGTCTTATGTGCTGATTTTCTTCCATCCTGGTGAGACAGCATGAAGGAGACTCAATGGCTTTAAAACCAAAGGCAGAGACTAGGTCCAATTCTGTTCAGAGGAACTTGAGAGGGAACACTGACCCTTTGAAAATGGAGTAAATCCTACATGAATTTCATAGTGTTTTACAGAATGCAAATCCCTCTCTGTCTGAGCCATCACATCGTTCTTATCTGGTTGTACTAACTGTGGGTCTACACTTGAACAGATGCTTCAATTCATCTGATGGTGATACTTTTTCAAACTCTCTTGCTTGCTTGTAGCAAGTTGGAGAATTAGCAAACAGTGGTGACAACTCCCTTGTATTTTATCTCTGGGGTTCCTATCAGCTGTGAGAATTATTTGAGCATCCCATCCAGGCACTCATGGGCCTTGGTGACCAATTTCAGGCTTGATCAGTGAAAGATTGGAGAAAGGCCAAGAGAAGTGTTTTCCAAAGAAGGTGGTAGAGATGACTGCACACGGCACCTGAAGATTGGTCTTAAATGCATCTGGGATAGCACTTGATTCTGGAATGAGTATTTAGAGTGTCTTTGAAACTTGGGTCATTTTGGGAGCACATGTTGCACGCGTGAGGCTCAACATCACCTACTTGGATAGACATTCATTATCACCTTTAAATTGTATCCTTTTCCAGCCACGTTGTTAAAGCCTGTCTTGGCCAGCAGCTCCCAGGTTGGTAATAGAGGTGTAAGCGCTTCAGGGGGACTCCTGGGATTTCTGCTTTAATCTGCTTTAGCTTGACTAAGGATTTCCATTTATGCCAAAGGTGGCACTTAGAGAGTTGGGAACCCAAGTAAGTATACAAGGTAAGTGTTTGTTTTCAGTTCTGCCTGATGGACAGAGGCTATATCAAAGTCCTCTGGAGACAAAACCAGCTCTTTTACTGTCCCTGACAAAGAGTTGTCCACCTGTTCTTCAAGATTTATACCACTCAACAACATTTGGAGAATAGGACATTGTTAATGTTGAAGGACTCCTCTTAAAACATCTTGGGTCACGTGCCTCTGGTATTGAGTTGATCATGGGGTCCTTAATTTCTGGCTCCAATACTGGACCAAACATCCTTGACCCCTATTAATTTGGAGAACATAACCTCTTGTTATCATGAATTGGTTGCTGAGCAATTGACAGCTTCTATTCTATCCTTTCTTGTCCCTGGGAGACCCAATCTGAGCAGGATTGGGAAATAGGTGGATTTTCTTTAATGTCTCCAACCAGGAAAACTATCCTCAGATTAAATTAGTCTATTATCTCTGATGAAATAGAGAAAAAACCCATTGCCTCAGTAGTGATTAGTAGATTTGTGCAATGGCTGGCCCCTCACACCGTGGTGCTACCCTGAATTCTCCCCAGACCAATCCACCAGGTCACATGGTCACAGCAGAAAGTGTGCTAACACTGGAACAGAGGGGAGCACAATACATATAGGAATCTCTTCTCTCATTCCAAAGAGACCATGTTCTTGGGCAAGGCTAATGCCTTATTGTCTATCTTGACAGAGCCTGTGCTATTCGCTGATGAAGAACCCAAAACTAGTACAAGAACAATGAACCACCCCTCATCTCCACTGTTATTTTTGAGGATGGTCTTAATCTGTCCATGTTAGAATAATAGGATGGTGCTGAGTTCTGACACAGACTGAACTAAGGATTGGTAGGTAGATCAAAGGGTAGGAGATGAGCTCATGTTGTCCAGGGAACACACTTTCAAAAGGAAGCTCCTTCAGTATTTCTTCTTGCTGTCTTTATTTTAAAGATGAAGAAGCCAACCAGGAAAAGCTGATACAGAGCTTTTTTTTCTCCAAAAAAATATAACAGGGAATGGTTTGCTGGTTGCAGGGTGGGGCTATTGTCGCAATTCTATTTATAATACCAAATCTCTATAATCAATCTT
Organism: Rhinolophus ferrumequinum; assembly: GCF_004115265.2. NCBI lineage: Eukaryota > Metazoa > Chordata > Mammalia > Chiroptera > Rhinolophidae > Rhinolophus > Rhinolophus ferrumequinum. The sequence goes on along the minus strand of NC_046299.1, from coordinate 16,109,935 downwards.
ACCTTTATTATCTCCTTCTCTAACTCATCTATCTTCAGTTTGTAAACTGAATAGCAAAGAAAAGGACAGAGTAATATGAGAGGCATAAGCCCTCAGGTGACACGTAAATAACTGATCAGGAATGACATTTCAAGAACACTGTAATCCTTTGTAAAGCTGCTTTCAAAGATCAAAGCTAAACTACATTGTACCCTGGACATGTTACATTGGGCCATCATATCTCATGATTGAACACAGTTCCCATGCAATTTTCCCGAAACTTCAGTGACTGGAACGTCTGATTTTATCAAACTCTAAAATACAGTGTGGTGCTTGGGATTCCCTGGGGCCAGTGAGGCTGGTTGGGAGTACTGGTTTCACTACTTACCAGCCATTTGATATGGGCCAATTACGGAATCACTTTGCTTTCTGTAAAATAAAGATAATCTTCACAACCATGCATGGAGTAGACCTGTTTCATTAGTAAGGTAGTGTGGGCAGCGCTTAGGGCTTAACATAGTGCTTAGATAGTGTGGTTATCAACAGATCAATGTGCATGATTACGATTAATTAGTGAAATGCCTACTGTCTACAAGACCCTGGCTTGCATCAGGCACAAAACTAAACTCTCTAAGTTATCAAAGCTGTCTTGAAAAATAATAAGGCTTTCAGTGCTACTGTTGACCGTCCTCAGCTCGTGAAGCAGAGAAAACCAGATAAGAAAAGCCCTTTACTATTTGCAAACGAGTCAGAATTTCAAGTCAGCTAAATTCATGAACAAAAGAAAGTTCTATGGATGTGAGGTAATTTCTCCACATCTGCTAAAAGATTTGAGTTCACTGAGTATTCCTTGGATGCCCTTTTAAATGACTAATTTTAGTGTCAAAATTACTATTTATTTCTGGTGGTGTAAGTTCCACACCTCACTGCCAATCCAAAGGTACATCTGTCTCTCTCTTCTTTGTGTCTGTCTGTTCTCTTCTTAGTGATGCTTGCATTAAGACGATGCTTTGTGCAAAATTGGACTTGTAATAGATGATGGAGTGAGAGATTGGGCACAAAAAAAATTAGGCTCATTTTTGGTGCATTCAAGTGCTAGCTACTGCCCCAAATGGTAAATTACAAAAATGACTTGGTGCCCCGAAGGGGCTGATGGATTTCCTTCCTCAAATTGCTAGACAGTTACATGACGGAAGGTAATTTTCTTAGTGTTAAGACTGTTCCTTCGGGGTGATTTTAGACACCTTGTGAAGCGGCATTAACTACTTTTGGTCACTAGACAGCCATTAGTAAGTGGACACTTAGGTTTTCAAATGACTGTAAAGTGGTGCCACAGTAAGAATAATTAGCAAAGATCTTTGGGGTGATTAGCAAAGGCCTGGGAATTTTATTGGAAGAAATGTTCCCACTATATAATTCTCTTGAAAATGAACCTTTCCAAAGATAAAACTTGTAGGTCAGAAACAGCTTGATGCTGCTGCCGATCTTTATAACTCCTGCTAGAAATCAGGCTTTATGGATTTCAAAGACGTTTGTGAGCATTAGCTCACTGGTTAATCACAACAGTACTGTCAGTAGGTTGGGGGCGGGAAGGGGGGTAAGGATGTTGCTTTACAAGCTGAAGCCTGCAGGACTTCATAGGAAGAGGGGTGAATTTAGAATCAAGGAAACCTGAGCTCTGATTGCGCTTGGCTACTTCTACTCATGAGTCCTTAAGCAGTTCATTTCCCCTCTTTTGGACTCAGTTCTTGTTTGTAGAACAATGGGATTGGATTAAATTAGGGATGGCACATCCTGGCTACTATGCTACCTTCATCTCAACCTGTACCCTTTACAGACGTTCTAATTGGTCAGGGCACATTTTTAGGTTGAGCACCAAAGGCCTTAGGTCAACTTCGCCTCTCTCCCAAGGTCAACCACAATATTGACCTACTGTGTGGGCATGTGTAATGGGAACAAGGAAGGTTATGGGAGATGCTGAAATGAGACACAGAATGCAGTTGGTCATTCATGCTCAAGTAATTATGAGTTGAATTTTTCCACCTTGACAACTGAATTCCAATATGCATTATGCACCCAGACGCAGAATGAGTAGTAGTCAAGAGCCTGGATCCTGTGTTCAGTTCCCAGCTTCCCACCTTATGAGCTGGTTACTTAACCTCTCTGTGCCTCTGTTTCTACCTCATGGTATGGTTGTGAGGTTAGGCTAACGTTAGGTATGTAAAACATTCAAGACGACGACTGAAACGCTGAGTAAATGCTAGCAATTCAGAGCCAACCCTTGTTTTCTGGTGGGATAGTTAAGAGTTAATGAAGAAGACATTAGTTCAGGAAATTGCAACCCCTTGTAAAGTGCTCTAAGCGTTTCTGATAACATTGAATCCAGGAAATCCTGTTCCAAAAGTGGCACTCACAGCGCTCCAACCTTTCATTAGTGGCTACTAATTGACAGGATTCTTGGAATGCTTTGTTTTATTTTGGAAAGCAAGCTTTTGGTGAAGCCTTATTTGTATAATCCCCTCCCTCAAATCCTGCACTTTAGTCACATTCAAGTCTAGCATCTGTAGATTTTCATCCCGCTCTGAAACAGAAAGTGGTAAAAATTTAAAACTGCAAGGAGAGTGACTTGAATTTTGGGAGTTTGTAGCTTTCTGCTTGGATGATCCTCCATCATTCTTAAGTAGTTCTTTTTACTGTTTCTCTCAGAGTGGAACCTCTTTCTTCTGTGGTTCTAAAATTTTTATCGTAATTTCTTGCCTGTGAAAAAGAGTCCATACTTATGTACCTGGAAAAATAAGTTTACTTATGTACCCAGTCAAAGACGCTGTCAACCGTGGACCTTCTTTAGTGGCTACCCTAAGAGAACCTCCCAGTGAGTTCAAGCATTTTATTCCATGGCAGACTCTTCACTTCTGATGTAGAAAGACAACAACCCAGACATGAAGCCAGTTGGTAAAACTGGACCTCCCGCTCTGCTCACAGTCAGCAGACCCCAGGGGCTCTGAAGGTTCCTTTTTGCCCTGCACAAGCAGATCAGACATACATTCAAAATTACAGAATGCTACCTGACACCTGGCGGAAGGCTAAACTCTTCCAAGACAAAAGGGCTCTATTCATAGGTGAGGAAATACAGGGGAAATGGGGAAGGCTATGTTGCTGAATCCTGGAGCCCACCAAAGAATCTTCTCCAGAGAAGCTTGACTATAGGCTGCTGGTGTTTCAGTGAGGAGACCAGAGGAGCCCCCCTCCCCCCACCCATTCTGACAGAAGTTATTTCCAATCAGAGATGTTCTTGCCCACTGACTCAGCCCTGGTTTCCCTCCTCTGCCCAAGCCTCTTGGGTTCTAGTCCTGTTTTATGAAATATCACCTACGCTGACCCTGAATAAAACATTCTATGGATGTTTGAGAATGGCTACAGAACAGCAGGGGTTTTTTGGTCTTTGTTTTTATTTTTGTATTTTGTCAAGCAAGAGCCACACGTGCTCACTAGAAAGGGGAGTATTTCCATGGAGTCTTATTTGCCTGCTATTTCACAGAATGAGAAGTGAAATTCCTGACATCTTTACCCTCAGAACTTATACGATTTTTATTCTTTACCATATGGCCCCTTTTTGTCATAACTCTAAATAGATACATTTTACCGTGATGTAGTTCCACTGCAGTCGACACCTCCTACGGGACATGCTTGACTTGGGGGTGGGGGGGGGGGGTCTTTATTTTTTGGTTTAGAGATATACTGAGATTTCTACCAATGTCTTCCTATCTACTTTTCTACTAATTCAAATTATTTATTTTCTAACCTTGCACTTCCCAAATAATTCTCCATTTATTCAACACGTATTTATTAACTATTACGTGCAAGGCATTGTTGTAGGTGTGGAGGATACAACAGAAAACAAAACAGAAAAAAAATAAAAGCAAAATCACTTTCTCTCTGTTGTGGTCAATTGCAGAAGGAGGATGGATCCCAAATGAAAATTTGGTTTGGCTGTGAAGACTAATAATGCCATACACACACCAAGAGGTAAAGGGAAGTGTGATTATTCACATAAAGAGATTCTCTGGGAATAGCAGGAAAGATCTCAAGCATATCCAAAAGTGGCTTAGAGAACCAGGAAAGGAGACTGGCTTGGGTTTCTTATGGTGGTTAGGGACTGGCGCTGGTGTAAAGGTTCCACACTTGGTTGGGGGCTCCCATCAGCACTAAAGTAGGGGGCACCTAGGCTTTCTTATCAGCTTGCCCAGATGTAGGGCAAAAAGGGGAAGAGAAGGCAGTGAGGCTTAAAAGAAGTGAAAACAATTGAACGTCAAAAAATGGAGTTAGACTCTAGCTTATATTCTTTAAATTTTTCATTTTTTATTTTAGTACAACACACACACAGTAAGTACACAAATCTCAAGCATATAGTGTATGATTTTTTAAGTACATATGGACCTGTGTAGCCATAATTCAGAAGAGACATAGAATGATTCCAGCATGCAGATGGCAGCCTTGGTCCCTTCCCAGTTGTCACTCTCCCCCGAGAAGTAACCACTGTTCTGACTTCCGTCATCAAAGATTAGTTTTTCTTATTCTTGCCATTTTTATAAATGGAATCATAGAATGTATGTATATAGTCATGCCTTGATCTTGAGTTACGTGACCATACTTGTAGATCTGCTTCTGGACTTCATATTCAGTTCTGTCCTTGCACCAATAGGACGCTGCTTTAGTCACTGCAGCTTTATAGTAGCCTCAATATTTGGTAATGGAAGTCTTCCAACTTTGTTCTTCAAGATTGTTTTCTATATCCTTTGCATTTGAATAGAAACATTTTAGAATCAGCTCCTCCGTTTACACACACACACACACATTGATGGGCTTTTGATGAAATTACATTGAATTTACACATCAATATGGGGAGAATTGACATCTTCCAATCCATATCGACAATTTAAATCCATTAATATGGACTATTTTCCTACTCATTTAGGTTTTTTAAAGTTTCTCTCAGCATTATTTGTTAATTTTCACTCTAGAGACCTTTCACGGCTATAATTAGATTTGATTTTAAAAAATACTCTTGTAAATGATACCTTTAAATTTCATTTTCTAATTATTTGAAGCATCTATCTCTTTCTATATGTGTATATGTAATTGATTTTGTTATTGAGCTGGAATCCGTCTGCCTTGTTAAATCCACTATTAATGATGTTAATGTGTATATCATTTTGAATTTTTGATGTGCAGTTATATCATATGTGAACAATGACAGTATTTCTTCTAACTTTATAATCTTCGTGTCTTTATTTTTCTTGTTTCATAGTGTTGCTAGAAACCTCTTGTGCAATGTCAAAAGATGTGGTAATAGTAGCCACCCTGTTCTTGTTTCTGACTTCAGGGAGAAATATTGTCATAATTCACCATTAAGTACAATGTTGACTATAAATTTTTTGTAGATATCTTGGAACAGATTAAAGAATTTTCTTTCTATTCCTTATTTGCTATAAGCTTTCCCCCTTAATCCTGAATAGGTGTTGAATTTTATCAAATGCCTTTCTGCCTCTGTTGAGATGATCATATAGTTTTTTTCTGTTATTATGCTAACGTGGTGATTTACATTGATTGATTTTCAAATATTAAAATGACTTTGTATTCTTGTGAGAAACCCGCTTTGTCATGAGTATTTGTAGGGGATTAGAACATGCCACCCCAAAATGTGCCTCTCTGCATGAGGATCATTTTTGAGCTAAAGGCAATTGAAAAAAAAGCAGACATAGGATGAGCTCTGTGCCCGCCTCCATCTGCCTGAAAATTAGGGTATGAGTTTCACTTGTGAAGGTCCCTCCCCACCTTTTCTGTACCAGGAAGGAAAGAACAAGCTTATCACCTGAGATGAGATGGCACCACGAAGAGTCTCCATAAACACGCCTTATTAAAATAGCCCTTATTTACCATTAGTGTTCCCTGTATATTTACCTCCCCACAACATACCACCCTAAAAAATCCAGAAGCCCCTTTCCCTTGTCACTTCTCTACAAATTTGTCGTCCTTTGTCAGAATAGTATAAAAGCCTCCGAGCCCAGTATATTCTTTGGGGGTTTTCTCTTTTTTCCTATGAAGCCCCATTCCCATCTTGTTGCCACATAAAATATTTAATATCGCATACATTTTTTTATGCTTTTCTCTTGTTAATCTGTTTTTTTTTGGTCAGGAAAAGTAATTTCTCTCCTACATAATATACTTTTGTAAATTGATGGATTCAGTTTGCTGATATTTTATTTAGAATTTCTGTGCTTGTTGTTTATGAGAGATATTTGCCTATAATTTTTCTTTTTCGTGCTGCCTTTCTCAGGTTCTGTTATTAGGGTTTTCCTGGCCTCTGAAAACAAGTTGGGGCGTTTCCCTATTTGTTGTTTGTTTGTATTTAACTGTTACAGGTTCTTTCTTAAATGTTTGGTTTACATTTTTTATCACCACAAAACCCTGTGAGTTTCTGTGGTACGAGATACTTCTGTTTAGCTTATCTTCAGCTCATCACTCAGAAGTTGCTTTCTCCTTGCTGATGAAATGCTAAAATATGTTCGGCTTTGGTCCTGGTTGACAAGTCTTGTTTCTGACCCCTAAATTTGGAAAGTGTTTACATTTTGGTAAACACCATCATGAATGATGAAAGGATAATCCAAAGACATTTTATTCTGTATCTACTGTAAATATAGGATGATGCAGCCTGAAGCCCAAATCTGCAAGACCTGGAGTCATTTATAAGTTCACATTTTTTAGGGAGTTTAGTAGAAAAATGTAAATGTAATGAGTGTTCAAAAAGATCGCTAAGTCAGTATATTAGGATAAAGTTCTGTGGTGGAAGTGGAATGAAAATGTGATTTCAAGGAAATAAATCAACGATATAAATTTTCTGTCTATTAAAAATATTGTGCAGGTATTTTAAAAATGGATAATGATGAGGTCCAAACCACTGTGGTATTGAATCCCATTGAATGGATTTTAAAGAGGGATCTAATGGTTTTATTTGCAAATGTCAATATTTGCAATATGCTGGAAAACGGATTCTTTGTTACATTTGAACATACGTAATGACAAATTCTAGAAGTCAACTTAAGCATGTGAACTTTTTTGCTTACACACCCTCTAATAGAGTCTTGAAAAAGCTTTGAATAGTACTCTGAACAAAACTGGGATTCTGAGAAGGAAGAAGTGAGGAAAGGATGCTGGGTACGCTGCCAACCCTTCCTGCTGTGTCTCTCAGAGAGTTTCATAAAGACTTATGATACTTATCAAGTCCAGTCCAGGTTCCAGTTTAGGGATATTCTTGAGTACAATAGTAAATCTCTTTGCTCTTCTCCTCTGTAAAATAATTACTGTAGCATTTACCTCATAGGGTTGTTGTGAAGATTAAATAAGATAATGCAACTAAAATGCTTAGCCCAATATTTAGTACATATGCACAATTAGCCAGCTAATTTCCTCTACAAACGGGATCTACTTTGTACCAATCAGATTTCATATTTGGAAGCCTTAGAAATTGAGTTTGGATTGATTTAAGTAGAAAGGCGTATATTGGAAGGATACCTCACAGAATTTCTAGAAATGGTGATGAGTCAGGCTTGTATGTCACACAACCATGAATAATGCCCCAAATCACACTTCAGAATGGTTCTTGGGATGGCTGTGTCACCACCTCTGCCAGCCTTTGTCACTATAGCATAGAATCCTGGGTGGTGGCCCTAGAACTGCTTCCGAAGCTGCATCTAGAAACGACAAGCAGTGGTTGCCACTGCCACTACCTGTCACCAAATTTCATTCTAAGAAGTCCCAGCTTCATCATGCCACTAGCCTCCAGTTGAAAGTTGAGGGCAGTATAATTCAAAGTTGAGGTCACATGTTCATGCTTAAGAGGCAAAGGAGTCTGGGAAAGTGAGTAGTTGACATTTTCAAATTCTGTTGTGGGAGGTGTTCCTCACCCAGGCCTAGACCTCTGTCTTCTCCTTATCAGTCCCCGCCTCTAAGACCCCGTCTGCATCCAACCTCTGGCCTTGTAGCTGTGACCCTATTGCAGTAGTAATAGTAAACACTCAATAACTGTTGGTGTTGTACCAGGCACTGTGCTAAGCATTTTGCATGCATTAACCTACTCAATGTATCCCCATTTTGCAGAGAAGAGGACTGAGGTTCAGAGAAGTTAGGTGAAATTCTGGTATAAAGATGGCAGCATAAAGTAATCACTCCACCCTCCCTTCCCCGCCCCCCCGCCCACACTACCCGCTTTTCTTCCTGGAAAACATCCAAAAGCTACGTGAAAACATAACTTTATTTTGATGAGGTTAGGAGATAGCTAAAACTTTGCATTCTGAGAAATTTCACAGCTGCCTTTATCTACTAATTGAGAAACTATGCTTACAAAAGTGTACATGTGAATTCAGAGACAAAAAGGATTATGTTTTGCCAGGAGCATGGCCGCAGTTCTGCCCTCACACAAACTTCCAGCCAATAACTTGTTCAGGAAAATCTCTCCTTCTTTGGAGACAAATGCTAAAAAGGAAACAAGCATGCGATCTATACAAGATGCTACAAAAAAAGAAGTAAACATTGGGACAAACTATGGTAGAAACCAGAAAAATATTACCATGTATAGAGCTGATAAAAATTGTCACCAAAATTTTAACCATGATTTTTGAGAGAGAGAGAGAGAGAGAGAGAGGTGTTGTCAAAACTCAGAAAAGAAGTATGCGTGTGTATGTGTAGGTGGGGAGCAGAGATATAAATCATCATGGAAATGAAGAAGAAATTAGAAAAAAACACAAGGAAGAATAGACTGCTGACAACATGATCAAGGACAGAAAGTAGATATAAGAAAAGTAAACAACATTAAGATGAAATAGAGACAGAATTAAAGCAAGTTAGAGTGAAAGTGATAGGAAGGCAAATTAAATCCAAAGTATGTACAGTTGTCGTCCCCTCACCACCCCCAGGAGCAAAAGGAAAATGATTGACAGAACAAATATTTTAAAATGCAATTCAAAAACACTTCCCTGAAATAAACTTGAATTTGCATAATGATAAGATAGACAAACCCCAAGGGAATACAACTTTGGCAAAATTTTAGAAGCAAGAGGAAAACATGGCTAAGAGGAACTAATAAAAGTACTATAGATGAGCTAGTCTGCGCGCGCTTGTGTTGCTGTTGCTGACGGGGGGGGGGGGGGGGGAGAAGGCGAGGGCGGTATCGAGGGGCAGACATCAGCCAGAGGCGGCAGAGAGGTTACATTGGAAGAAAGCTTTGGAGTTCTGTTCTTGGCTCTCCCCAGGATTATTCTAAGGCAGCCATAGCCCCCCCCCCATCTTGGATAATCAGTCATCTCTTGAATACATCAACAGGCACTATTGTTGACAGTGGGGCAATAACAAAGTAATACAAAAAGTCCTACTGGGGTTAGCAGATGGAGAAAACTTGTGGGCTGACTGTCTTCCCTTGATCAGTCCCTTCTTCACCTTCTCCTCGGGTGGAGAGTATAAGGCTGGTGTATAGAGTGTATAGACTGGTGGGTTAAAGTATAAGGCTACCAGGTCGGACAATTAAGTTCACGAACTTGTTGCAACAATGTTGCCAACCTTTTTTGATATCAGAGGGGGGGGTTGGGGGGGGGGGGGGGGGGGGGGGGGGGGGGGGGGGGATTATTCATTAAGAATTTGTACCAACTGGACAAACAGTTTACCAAGTTTACTATTTGGAAGTGCTGAAAAGGCTGAGTGAAAAAGTCAGATGACATGACAACAACTCATGGCTCTTGCATCACGACAATGCCCCAGCTCACACAGCACTGTCTGTGAGGGACTTTTAGCCAGTAAACAAATAACTGTATTGGAACACCCTCCCTACTCACCTGATCTGGCCCCCAGTGATTTCTTTCTTTACCCAAAGATAAAGGAAATATTGAAAGGAAGACATTTTGATGACACTCAGGACATCAAGGGTAACCCGATGACAGCTCTGATGGCCATTCCAGAAAAAGAATTCCAAAATTGCTCTGAAGGGTGGACTAGGCACTGATGTCGGTGCATAGCTTCCCAAGGGGAGAACTTCAAAGGTGACCACAGTGATATTCAGCAATGAGGTATGTAGCACTTTTTCTAGGATGAATTCGCGAACTTAATTGTCTGACCTCGTAAACGTCCTCCCAATCCTGTTTGTTTTTACTAAGTTTAAAATGAATCTAGGATCAGAAGAACGCTTGATGGGAAGGTAGCAAACAGGGAGACCCTCAATGACTCTCCAGTGTTTAGGGCTCTCTTTGTCTTCTCTCTCCTTAGCTCAGTGGACTAAGGCTTGAACTTCAGCTCTTCCTTCTACACATTACTGAACAGAGTAGTTGTCACCCAGGAGACATTATCTCTCAGGCTAAAAGGACTAGCCATCCACTGAATATAATCACTATATAAGAAAGGCAACAAATGGAATGTCCGATGCCAACCCAAACAGAGTCATCAGGATGGAGGACACTCCACGGCCTGTCTCAATAGCAAGTGCTCTCAAGGGCCATGGTACTGCTGAGTGTCTGTCTACTGCACCCTCCCCATGACAATTGACCCCCTAGACATCTGGGTGAAGCCGACCCTGGATATCCTACCTCTGTCCCCCATTTTCCACCTGATCTCCCCAACACCTTGTCTTCGATTCACTGTTCTTTCTTAGAACTCTCTGTCCAGACTAATCTGAGCTGTATCTTTACTCTGTGCTTGTCCGGGGACAAGCATCGCTATCAGTACCAGCTGCTGGAAAAGAAGCTTCTTATCACCTGCCTCCCTTTGTTGGGGAGGGGAGGGCAAGGCTGTTCTCCTACTTCTTTCTGTGGTAGGTACTGCCTGGCCTTGGTGCCAACCCCCATTCCCCAGTCTTGAGAGACAACTGTCTAGTCTGCCAAGAAATGAGCTCCTTTTAAATTGCCAGTTGAGGTCAAGACTGTGCCACAATAAATAAATCTATAGCCACACAGCGATGTGGTAAGTAAAGAACATTTCTCTTGCCTGAAACCAAAGCAATATCCAGCAAAATGCGAGAGCTGTGCATGTTCCTACATACACTTCTAGTGGTAGATCAGCAAACCCAAGCCAAGGATGACAATTTCTCCCCTACTTTCTTCTCCTCTGTTTTATGTGGGAGCCCTTGTTGCAGAGCTGATCTGCTGGGTGAGCACAGGGTGTGGGAAATCGGATCACCAAAAGAGTGGTTAATCCATGACAAAGTGAGCTGGTATCATTGGGGGAGGGGAAGACATGGCAGGGGTGTCTGGGGAGAGCTACTCCCAGACATCCAGGGAGACTGGTGCCATCAGCAGGGGTTCAGACATTCTCTGAGGGCCTTTTGTAAAACTTGCCGTGCTTGGAAACTCAGTCCTTGATGTCTCCTCAACTGTAGGTTTTTGAAATCAAACTCCCTCTCGGAGGGACTGGTTTCTTTCCACAGAATGTAAACACAGCTCTTTGGATCAAAGGATCTTTTATGGATCACTGAGGTCTTTTACATCGAGAGTGGGTCACTATGATGAAGAAAAGATATTTAAGGGAAGAGATCAGCTAGTAGATATAGTGATGAAGTATAAGGTGAGTATTGGGTATTCTTTAAAGCTTGTCGTGAGTTAATTCTTGGAGCTGGTGCTAAATTGGTGACATTTCCAGAGAGCATAATTTGAAGCTGATTGGGCATCTCACATCCTTTGAAGGTAGACTCTTCTCTTAAAATGATGAAAAACAAAACAGAGGAACTTAACGCAGAGAGAGCAGCAGAACAGTCTGGCTGTTGACACGTCCATCTAGCATCACTCAGGATGAGCAATGTGTCTGTTTGGATTGGTTTTGAGATGCAGACAGTGAGATGGCCAAATTGTCAGCTGGCAAATTGGATAAGCGTGTGATTCTGCCTCTTGGGAAGGATGACATACATTTGAGTACGTCTAAGACTTGTTTTGAAAATTCTCTCCACATTTAAAAAGCTGGCTGGGCTGTTCAGATTGCTAACACAGAAAAGATTCACTAAGCAGCCAGCTCCCCCACCCTCCCACCAACCCCTAGGCTATCAAAACCCTGTGCTGTGACTCACCAGGCAGACCCAGACCTTGGCTGTCCAGTTGTCCTGGGAGACCATGAAACAGGTGGTCCACGGCTATTCCAGATCATCGTCTTCTCTCTTCTCTAAAGGGTGATATGAGATGGCCAGGACCATCGCAAGGGAAGATGCAGTTTTTGCTGTTCCTGGGACTGGGAGAAGAGAACAACCGAATGACCATCTCTTATTCAGAATAATATTCCCAATGCCACAGTCCAGAATCAAACCTCACCATTCATTGGTCCAGTTGAGCTATTTCATGGTGACAACCTTCTGTCACTCTTTGAAAGCTTTTAACCAGTTTAACAAGACGATGAAACTTTTAAAAATAAATGTTTATATTGGAATAATTTTAGATGTATAGAAAAGTTGCAAAGAGAACAGAGTTCCTATATATCTGTCAACCAGATTTTCCTAATATAATCTCATACATGACTGTGGTTCATTTGTCAAATCTAAGAGATAATTATTGGTATATTACTATTAACTAAACTCCAGACTTTATTTGGATTTCACCTGTTTTTCTGCTACTCCATATATATATATATATAGTTTTCTGTTTCAGGATTCCATCCAGGATACCACATAGCTTTTATGTTGGATGTCTCTGTGACCTCCTTTGTTTCTTATCAGTTTCTCAGTCTTTTTATTTTTTTTTTTATGAACTTGACATTTTTGAAGAGTAGTAGTCAGGTATTACATAGGATGTCCCTCCATTTGGGTTTCTCTGATGTTTTCCTCATGTCTATATTAGGATTATGAATTTTGGAGGAGAAGACCTCAGAGGGGAAGTGCTCTTATCACATCATATCAAAGGGTACATGCTGACATGATTTGTCACAATGACACCTTTTATCCCTTTGATTCCAAGGCTCTCTATTGGAAAGTTACTGTTTTTCCCTTTCCATGGTCTTTGGAAGTGAGTCACTAAGTCCAGGCAATATTCCAGGTTTGGGGAGGGCATTAACCTTCACTTTCTGGATAGGGGAGTATCTACATATATTATTTGAAATTCTATAAAGAAGATATGTCTCTTCCATTTATTTAGTTAAGTATTGATTTATATTAGCATGGACTTACGTATATTTATTTTATACTTTGAATTATGATCCAATACTATAGTCTTTATTTTGTTGCTTCAATTGTTCCACTTTTAGCCATTGGAAACTCTTCAAAAAGAAGAACTTGGTTTCTATGTAACTTTGACAAACCCCCATCCTTTTGTATTTTTTTGAACACTTTTTTGGCTTCTGGCACAATAAGATGCCCCAGGCTCATGTGTTTTCTTTGTCTCAACTATAGAATCAGTCACTTCTCCAAAGAGCTCTGGCTCCTTTTATTGAAGAATGGGGTTAGAAATCAAGATCTGGGCACAGGTGTGCTTGTAGCTGTCAAGGTGTCACTGCTTCCAGTCTGTCTCAAGGACAAAGCCAGGGAGCTTATGTATGTATACTAATCAGTGTATACATACCTATCTATAATCGTTTCTGTGTATGTCTATCTCTATATGAGGTCAGACAATTAAGTTTGTGAACTCAACCTAGAAAAAGTGCTACATACCTCATTGCTGAATATCACTATGGTCACCTTTAAAGTACTCCCCTTGGGAAGCTATGCACCGACGCCAGGACGTCGTCCACCCTTCAAAGCAATTTTGGAACTATTTTTCTGGAATGGCGCTCAGAACTGTTGTCGTATTACCCTTGATGTCCTACATGTCATCAGAATGTCTTTCTCTCAATATTTCCTTTATCGTCAGGTAAAGAAAGAAGTCATTGGGGTCCAGCTCAGGTGAGTAGGGAGGGTATTCCAATACAGTTATTTGTTTACTGGCTAAGAAGTCCCTCACAGACAGTGCCGTGTGAGCTGGTGCATTGTCATGATGCAAGAGCCATGAATTGTTGGCGAAAAGTCCAGGTCATATAACTTTTTCACTCAGCCTTTTCAGCACTTCCAAATAGTAAACTTGGTAAATTGTCCAGTTATTCATAGTGAATAATCCTTCTGGTATCAAAAAAAGGTTAGCAACATTGTTGCAACAAGTTCACAAACTTAATTGTCTGACCTCGTATGTTAAAACTACATGCATACTAATCAAGTACCAGAAGTTTCACGCTCTCCTTTCCCCCTTGCTTATTTGTAACATCTTTCTCTGACAGTGAGAAACTTGACTCCATGGATGAAAGATTTTGATAGTTCTCATATTTTTAATTATTTGTGTTTAGAAGAATTTTGATCCGTCTGCATATATCTAAATGTTATCAAGGAAGTTTAAGACAAAGTCATCAACCGCTGGCTCCATAAAAAATGACCATCCATATACTTGTTGATGACTGGAGATACTAATGGAGTCCAGTGTGCCCTCTGACGCATCATGAAGTTTATATTCTGTTCAGTGGAATCTTCAGCATATTTTATTGTTATCAAATTCTCTGCACATTAGTAAACTCTCAGGTGATGTGTGACAATCTCAGTTCAGCATGGTAGAAAGCAGGTATAAATATTACTAAGTGAGCCTGTAATTTTCTTTAACAGCTTTATTGACATACAATAAACTGAATATATTTCAAGTGTAGAATTGATAAGCTTTTACATGGGTATACATCTGTGAAACTATCACCACACTCAAGTAAAGAACATATCTTTTATCTCTAAAGTTTCTTCACAGCCCTTGGTAAATTTTAGCATGTAGGTGAATTTGCAATTATGGAATCTGTGAAAAGGAGGATTGGCAGTATTTGTCCATCTTTACACTCATACTACATTTTCTTCGATTACTGTATCTTTATGTTACATCTTGAAATCAGGGAATGTTAGTTTCCTCTTTTGTTCTTTTTTCTCAAAGTTTTTGGTGACCTTAGGTCCTTTGAATTTACATACGAACTTTAAAATTCGTTCATCAATTTTTACAATTGGGATTGTAATTTTTACAATTGTTGGGATTCTGGTTAGGATGACATTGAATCTATAGATTAATTTGTCTATTATTCCATTTTAATTGTTTTCTGCTCTGATCATTAATATTACCTTTCTTCTACTTATTTAATTTTAACTTGATCTCTTTTTTAAAACAATGTATAAGGGGGAAGCTGAGAGACTTTTCTTCTAATCTACTCATTTAATGCTATAAATTTCCTCCTAACGACTGCTTTAGCAGTATCCTGTGCATTTTTATATGTTGTGTTTTATTTTCCTTCAGCTTAAAATACTTTTTAATTTCTATTTTGATTCCTTCTTTTGCTTATGGGTTTTTAAGAGGTGTGTTACTTAGTTTCTGAATATTTGGAGATTTTTCAGAGAGCATTCTGTTACTGATCTCTTATTTAATTCCATTGTGGTCAGAGGATATACTTAATATGACTTAAATTCTTTACATTTAGTGGGGCTTTTTGGTGATCTGGAATGTGATCTATCTTGGGAAGTGTTCCATGTATACTTAAGAAGAATGTGTATGTTGCTGTTGATAGATGGAAAACTCTGTGTCAATTAGTGAGGTAATTGATAGTATAGTTCAAATGTTCTTATTTCTTTACTGATTTTATCTGCTTATTTCTTTCCATTATTGAGAAAGGGATTCTGAACTACATCTCTATATTGAATTATATTGAGTAAAATTGTGGATTTGTCCATCTCATTTTACAGTCTAATTAGTTTTTGCTTGTGGGTTTGAAGCTCTGTTATTAGGTGCATCAATGTTTAGAATAGTTATGTGCTCTTGATTAGTTGATCCATTTATCATTATAAAATGACCTCATTTATCCCTGGTAACTTTCTGTGCTCTAAAATCTACTTTGTCTGATATTAATACTGAATCACTGGCTTTCTTTTTATTAGTACTAACATGCTATGTGATTTCCCATCTTTGTACTATGTTATACAAACCATTGTATATTTATATTTGAATTGTATTTCCTATAGGCAAAGTACAGTTGGGTCTTGCTTTTTTTTTTTTTCACTTGAGTCTGATAATCTTTACCTTTTAAGTGTGATGATGTTAGAATATTTCCATTTAATATGATTATTGTCATGGCTAGGTTTAAATCTATCATCTTGTTTTCTATTTATCTATATGTTCTTCATTCCCTTGTTTCTGTTTCCTGCCTTCTTTTTGATTAAGTAATAACTTTAATATTTGTGGTTATTTTATGTCCTTTATTGACTAATTAGCTATAATGCTTTGCTATTGTCATTTCAGTGGTTGCTTTAGGTTGTACAGTACATCTCTTTAACTGAGCACAATCTCCCTTCAACTGATATTTTACTACTTTCATATTAATAAAGTGATGGGTACTTACAAATCTAATCTAATTGCCCACAAACTTCATGTCAGGCAGGTATTCATCTCCCCATTTTAACAATGAAGGAGTTGAAACATAGTATTTTTAAAAATCAATCAACTTTTGACATGGAAGTAGAATTTAAATTTGGGGAATGGGAATGAGACAGTATCACTATTTTTTCAACTTGATAGGTTTATAGGCTGAGAAACAAAATGGCTATTTGTAACATCTTAGCTAAGGACGTAGCATAAAGTGGCCCATCTGTTTTCATAAATCTCAAATGTTTGGGGACCATCTGAAAGAAATAGTGAAATGTACTTTTATCCATTTTTAAAATTAGAAATAAAGTCTATTTACTACCAAGATCTAGCTAGATATGAATGTTTTCAAAAACGAAAGAATAAAAGGATAGACTCCATGCTGCCTCTAATGTCCTTACCCTCCCAGAAGTTGCAATTCTTAATTTTTATTTTTTTAAGGTTTGATGCTTCTTTATCTAGGAGTCAGTTTTCTCCTGTATTCTATTTCAATTTGACTGTGATGGGAAACATATTATCTGCAGAGGACGCCAGGAAGCTCCCATAGTGTCTGGAAGAGCAGATGAGTGTGGGAAGAGATGAAGATACCAGTGTGTCATGTTTTGGGAGAGAGATAGGACATTTGCCAATGTGGCCCATTTATAGGAAGGGGAGAGAATCTTTAGTTAATTAATATGTGACCCCTCAGCAAAATTCAATAGCTTAAAAGAATTTAATTAGCCGAAATTCAATGAGTAGTTTCCATGTGAGGCATATAGACCTCAGAATCACTATTTTATACTTGTACCATTAAATATCCAGGACCAATGCTTTTATGAAGGGTTTAATCATTTGGCTATAAAAGAAAATCTAAACCAGCAATTATTAACTCGGGGTCCCTGGAACCTCCAGGAGTCTATGGATATGCTTTAGGTACATACATACATTTTTCCAGGAAAGAAAGTCTACAGCTTTCATCAACTTCTTAAAGGTGGACATAGCCCAAGAGAGCTTATGAACTTTTACATGAAAAAGACTTTTCTCCAATTATAGAGAAAATATTCAAAATAACTCAATAAAGGTGACAAGGTTTAGTTAATGTAATTCAGGCACCATTTCAAACATATCCATTTGGAACTCTAAAATGGATATAAACTTTGTCTTGACTGATAGGGTCTTTTTTTTTTTTTGGATTCAATTAGCGTCAGATTTCTATAAGCAAGTAAAATGGAATAAAAATGTAATTAGAATATTCAAGTACTGTTTCTGGCACTCAATTTTTCATATGTAGGAAGCAAGTGACAAGAAAGATAATTATTATTGATTAATCAAAATAATTTCTCTAAAGTGTTTTGAGGTCAGGTGACTTTTGTTTTTGGTTCCTTGCACAGAACTATAGATGGTCAGAAAGGTGACTCTGAGGCAAAATGTGGTCAAAGTCTTCAAAGAGTAAACTTGGTTTCCAAGGAAGCAAGCTGGGCTGAAGCATGTTAGAAAGATTTCAACAACGGTGGAAATAAAAAGAGGTTTCTCATTAACTTGGAAAGAATGAGAAAATTTCGTCTCTCATTTCCTGAACAATAGCTGGTCAAGGTTTCAAGATAAGAGAGTCTATTTGTATAGCACTCGGTACTTCACAGGATTCTTCATTTACTTTTTCCTGCTCTCATGCTGGCCCTTTGCAGATAGAAGGCATTTGATGAGGAGGGGACGATCTCACTTAAGAATCTGAGGTGGAGATTTCTGAGGGCCCCAATGTCAAGAGAGGGAGAAATGGTTCCTAGCCGCCCCAGCAGCAACCAACACAATAGTAATTATTTCAACACAACCACTATTTCCGGAGCACTTGTTCCATGCCAGACACCATGCTATGTGCTTCTCCTTTAGCCCCTAAGTGAGAAAACTCAGGCAGTGTTTCCTTCTGATAGGAAGAAGCAGAGGGCATCCTATACTTCTTAAATGGGGATCATTCCAGCATGCTGGATGTTTGGGACCTCATCTTTCAATTACAAGTTTTCCCCTCAGATGCACACATACAGAGTTTTCTGAGACTTTTTTCTTCTGAGCATTTTAAATTATGCTAGCTGAGGAGAATCATAACATTACCGTGAAATAATTTTGCCCTTGACACTCTTTCTGGTCAACCGGATTAGACCTGCTTACCCTCGCTGCTCCCACAATGATAATGCTATAGCTAATATTTATTGAGCACTTTCTGTGTGCATGCCATTGTCTGATACAGCAAGTGCACTTTCATTATGTATTGAGTAGGTTCTCTTTACCAGCTCCATTTTCATATGGAAAAGCCAAGACTTGGAGACGTTATTTGACTTGCCCAATTTAGGGAAGCCAGGATTGCTGACTCCAGCAACTTGGCTTTTTTTCCTTCTTTCACACCCACTTCCCTCCCTCCCTCCCTTCCTTTTCTTTTTTTTGGTGTATTGTTCTGTTCTTGCAAATGTTAAACATTTACAAAAGTAGACAGAAAGAATAGTATAACAAACTCCCATCTAACGTTTACTCAGCTTAAACACTTATGAGTTTCTGGCCTCACTCAAATCTATACCTTCCTACACCCCCTTCCATATTACCTAGAAGCCAATCCGAGGTGGGCATATAGCGTTTCATCTGTAAATATTGCACTATGGATCTGTAGGAGAAGCTCTTGGTGCCCTGTGTCACATCTGCTTGTCTACCTTGGATTTCAGCTGTGGCTGTGGCAAAAGTTTTGGTGGGAGCTCAGCCTCTTGGTGATAGGAGCAAAGTCCCACGTGTGCCGTGCATGCTTCCTCATCCTGCCTCAAAGTCTTCTGTGAAATGTGAGGTGTTATCAACACTGGAGTCAACAGCTCATCCGAAGGAGAATGGGAGGGGGGAGTAAGTCCCAGACACCTGTGTGCACATGGACAATTCTGAGGGGGGCATTCTGTACCCTTCTTAGAGGTCTGCATAGACTGAAACCCCCATTGCCACTGCTGTGACCTTGATAATACACCCTTTGACTGGCTTTTGTTCTTTCTTGTCTTACTCTCCTGATTCCTCACTGTTTTCTTCCTGGGATCACCTCAAAACTACCTGAATCCAGGTCCTCTTCTCAGGCTGCTTTTAGGAATATTTCTAGATCTTCCTGAGTGTTTTTAGTGAACAGAACTAGGAAATATGTTCTATTTTGTTTGTTTTAAAATAAAATACATCTTGAGTTCATACTAATTCTTCTTTAAACCAGTAATGTTTTTCTTCAGATATTCTATCTCACAACTCTATCTCTTTTTCCCCACTCTGAAAAACTCAGTTCTCAAGAACACCTGTGATATTGAATTAGCTATCACATAAATACTTGTTTGCTTTACCCACAATACACAATAAAAGTCTCAAAATATAATTTCAACTTCATCATTAACAATATAATTATGGTAAACGGTTTAAGAAATTTAGATTTTGTGTTTTAGCACTTCTTTTTTATCCTTAGGGTTTATTCTGCAAGGGCTGTGCCTTTATACAGGCAACCTGAGCTTCTTTTTTTCTGTTGTAAAGGAACATGAGGTATAAGGACTCTCGCCAGGAAACAGGTCGGTTATCCACACTGCCATGTCTATTTGGAATTAGGACCTCCTATTGATGAGCAGCAAACCAGAGCAGCTGAATTTGATCTTGATCCGGCTGAAGTACCAGCCTGCAACTGGGACTATTTCACATATGAGCCTAAGGAATTACACTGAGAGGTGTGGCTCCTCTGTCCCTCTTGAGTTTGACAACAGAAGCCCAACTCAAAGAATTAAGGAATTAAAAAATTCCTTGTATCAGAAGGCAAGGAGACAGTCTTTACTTATCTATTAGTTTGGAGCAAATCTGACTTTGGAGATAAAGACTCCCTAATAGG
Organism: Rhinolophus ferrumequinum; assembly: GCF_004115265.2. Lineage (NCBI taxonomy): Eukaryota > Metazoa > Chordata > Mammalia > Chiroptera > Rhinolophidae > Rhinolophus > Rhinolophus ferrumequinum. The sequence goes on along the minus strand of NC_046299.1, from coordinate 16,089,676 downwards.
AAACAAATCTTTGCCTCATACGCAGCTGTTCTACTGAACTGTTCAGGCCAACTTCTGGGACCAGGGAGTCTAGAAACAGCCTCTTCCATCAAGTATTGATCCTAGTATATTGATCTTTTTTTCTTTTTTTGAAGAAAGGATTTAAAGCTAAAAATAATTAAAACCTATCTCTCAACTCTATATACACGTGATCTATCCATGAGCTGTCATAATTCAAAAAGACCCTCCGTGAAAAAATAATCAACTCCTCTATGCCAGACTCTGCGATGCAGAGAAAAATATGGCACAATTAGCCTTATTGCGATTCTTGTGGATTTTCTCTCTCACTGCTCTTATTACCCCAAGTTGCACAGGCAGTCCAGAGACAGACGCTTTAAACACGTTTGGTTGCAGATCAGTATTCCATTCTCTATCCTTGATCTGCAAATGTCTGCTGCCAGTGGGAGTGAGGGGGTGAGGCAAGGTCATTGCAAATTATCCAGGTACCCCTGGCTTCTAGTCTTTGTTGTGCATTGATAAGTGGTTTCAGAAGATGAGAAACATTGACAATTGAATACATTGTACAATATCTGGAGGGGCAGATAATCAACACTCATTACGTTTGTCACCAGGTACAAATTCTTGGAGTCTCTGGTTGTCTCCATGCTGCTCTTTTTGTGTACCCTCCAAACCCTGACAATGCCTCTTGTGAAGCTCCTCTGTGTGGTAATGATGAATTTTCATTTTGCTGCTTGGAATTTACAGCAGGTGAAATTGCAGGACTTGAAGAGGATGGACTTCATATCGAGAAAAGAGTAAGATTCCCCATCTACACATTTTGAACTGTAAAACAGTCACTGGGGAGAAAATAGAGATCCTGCACTGGGAACCAGACATATTAATTCATCAGTGTGGTATTAAAAAGGAAAGAATAAAAAAAGAAAAGAACCCTCCCATTTTCTCCTTTGTCTCATGGTCATTACCATGCCCAGGGATAGGCAGCAGGAGATTCAGAAGTCAGGAAAATGCACCATCAACTTTAATTCCCTCCTTTCTCCCTCTGCTTCTTTCACAGAAACTCAGAACATGTCCCTTATCTACTTGGCTGGGATTTTCTTCCACCCCTCCTTGCACTGAAGCCCCAACTTTAATCACATTGACTCCCTGAAGTGTCCCCTAAATTATGCCACAGTCTCTGCCCTGAAGCTTCCTTCCCTGCTTCTCACCTGCTAATTTGCCCTCATCCTTTAGGTCCCTTCAGAGAGCTCTTCAGTTACTTTTCTGTAACTGAAAAGTTACAGAGACATCACCCCCTCTGGGAAGATGTTTTTCCCTGGACTGGATTGGCTGTCCTTCCTTCACAATGTCACAACACAGAGGATGATCTTTTAGGAGTCCACCTCCTTCTCAAGGCCAAAAGCTCCTTAAGCGCTGGCATGGTCAAGTTTGATGATCCATGTCCCCAGTGCCAATCCTATAGCTGGATCATGGGAGGAGTTCAGTTCAATTTGGTGAATGAAAGATGAATTATGAGATGAATGAGTACCTGTCAGTTGAGAAGAAGTCTTCTCTGGAAGCAAACACTAATGACCATGATTTAGCCACCATGCTTGAATATCTATGTAGTATCTTTTATACAATTCATTGAACAGCTCCCCCATGTAAGGTCTTTCAGTCTTTCAGGTCTTTCAGTGCTATCTGGCAAAGAGATGGCCCAGTGAGATCTCATTCCCCTCCCTTGGATTGGTTGGATGCTCCCTGCCTTCACCCAGCAACCATAGGGATTTTTCCAATGTAATTATCTGGCCATGTCATGCCTCAGCCTGGCATCCTCCCATGATCCCTCACTCCCAGCTCATTTACGTCTCAGTGACTTACTGCAGCATCCACATCTCTTTGTAGTTGGAACTCAGGTGGCCTTCCCAGCCCCACTTTGTGCCTCTGTCTCTCCATTGTTCCAGAAACACTTCTTCAACTCTAGTCCGACATATGAAGTGGTTTCCTCTTTCTAGAATGTCCTACTTTTCTTCTCTGCCTAGAGAATTCCAACTCTTCCTTTATGGTCCAGTGCAAATGTCACTCTCTCTGAGAAGCCTCTGCAGGTTTCTTCAGAGAGCTCTTCAGTTACTTTTCTGTACAGCCATAACAGTTTTTCATGTTGACCCCAATCTAACTGGAGAGCTAGAAATTTTAAAAGGGAAATCCTACCCAGTGTGATAAATAATTCTTTTCACACTCTGTGCTTTAACCATTAGAGTATACTATGCCTTCTCTACACATAGTCTATAATAGGTCCTCAATCAATGCTTGTTGCAAACAGAACAATAGGCAAACATAACAGGGTAGAGAGTGTTGTTCTGTAGGGTCTATCATTCCTCCAGGAGAAGTGAGGGGTGTTGCTGCAAGTCAGTAAGGAGACAAGTCTCCTTCTCATCACTCAGATTTCTGCTCACGAGGCATCTCCTCCTAGAGGCCTTCTGTGACCACTTGTCTAGAGTTGCCCATTGTTCTACTTTGTTTCTTTGTGATACACCATACCATCTGAAATCACCTTCTACATTGATGTTTACATGGGTGTGGCTGATGTATTTCTCCCCAGAATGTGGATCTATGAAGGCAAGGATTTACTCTCTCTTAATTGCCACTGTGTCCCCAGCCATGGGAGCAATGTATACCAATTGGTAAACATTTCTTGGATGACCAAAACAAAAAGTCACTGAGGAACACACTTCAGGAATCACGGGGGCCGGTGGAAAACGGCTGCCTCTTGTAAGGATATTGGTGGGATTGTGGGGCTCTATGCAGGACCTGGAAGTGACTGTGAGTACCCCACCTGGGCTAACTTTCTACCAAAACACATATATCTCAAGGTGAAATCTGAGACGCTTGGAGTAGCATCCAACCATATGACTGCCAACTACATCTGCCACCTAAAGGAGAAGATCCATCATAATGACTCCTGTAATTTCTATAACCTGTGATTGTTCCCATTTTTGTCTTTTTTTTTTCTCCCCAAGGATATTCACCCTAAATTCCTTAAGTTGAAAAATAGGAGTATGATGAGAAGGAGGAGAAGGAGGGCAGGAGGGAAGGATAGACATTTAAGACAATTTGGCTTCTTCCGTTTTTTGACTTTAGATTTGGGATTATAGGAGAGTCATGTTGGGTGCATTTTACCAAGAAACAGTATGCTAGCTTAAAAAGAAGGGGAAAATATGTCTTTCTTACTTATCCACCAAAGCCCAACTGAATATGATCTCTTCCATGGCCATTTTTGATTACGCGAGCCTTTCTTTTTCTTTTTTTAGCCTGAATTCCTTACAGAATTTGTACCTCTAACTTGAGCCCTTAATTAAAGACTGTATTGAATTAATGTCATTTTTGAAAAAAATTAATTTATTGGGGTGACAATGGTTAGTAAAATTACATGGGTTTCAAGTGCACAATTCTGTAATACATCATCTATATATCACATTGTGTGTTCACCACCCAGAGTCAGTTCTCCTTCCATCACCACATATTTGACCCCGTTTACCCTCTTCTACCGCCACCCTCCCCCATTACCCTCTGGTAACCACTAAAAACTAGTGTCATTTTTTTTCATGTCTCTACAGTGAGCTTTTGCTCACTATGGATTGAGGCTGTGCCTTGTGGATCGATATATTTCCACTGCAATTGCACCAGGCTGGGCCCTGACCTCAAATGTGATGGTTGACTGCTGCCAGAGTGCACAGAAGCCCCTGGCCACAATACCTATATGTATACAGAAGGTGCCAAAATGTATACTCATTTTAAGAAAGAAAAACTGTATTAAAATTGTAATACTCAATATATACTGATAACAAAAGATGAATACAAGTCACGTTTGACTTCTGCAATGACAAGAGGTGCTCAAAGTGGTTACCATCAGCGTCCAGACACTTCTAATTATGGTGAACTACTGCTTGAGCAACGTTGACCAAAGTGTTCACTTGTAGACATTTTTTTGGCATCCCCGGTATATGTGGTCTCATTTAATCCTTGCAACAATGGTCTAGGAGCAGATATTATTTTACAGGCAAGAAACTTGAGGGTCAGAGAGGTTGAATCATCTGCCCAAAGCCACACAGCTCACGAGAGGCAGAACTAAGACTACCAGGACTCAACCTGTGTCTTTTCTTCTGACTTGGAGAAAGTTCTCCTGGCGGAAGAATACTCAAGGCTAGGCTCAGTGACCATTGATGGTGGACATGGAATCCTCCTTCTGAAACTATTTTTAGTCCCAGGCCCATAAGCTTGAGGCTGGCTTCTAAGTGATAGCAATAGATGGCCCTCCACCGCAGGGCCCATTAGGGGGTCATGAGTGGGGGAACTCTGGGTCCTCACAATTGTGCCAAAAGTCACTGGCTAGGAAGAGGATGAGGGTTGTTGTACTCTGCTGTGTTCTGTCTTGGAACTTAGAGCAGCTGGGAGAAGAAACGGAGAACTGGCTGGCAAGGCGTTTGAAGTTCTTGTGACTAGTAGGCCCAATATCCCTCCCCTTGAGTTTAGCATACTGAGGGGAAAAGATGTCCTAATTTTAAAAAGAACTTCTGTATTTCTAGGTATTTACATTTAAAAGTTCTCTTTTGATCAGAAAGAACACCATAGTATTTTATTTTTAAGTTATTTGTTTTTTTGAACACAGAATTGTACAGAAGAAAATAAAAGTCACTTGTGTAACAAATGGCTAGATATAACAAATGTCACTAGTGGTTATCTTTGTTAGAGAGATTATTATTTTTTAAACACTTGGGATCATGCTTTATTTATATAAAAATGTTAATCCTGATTTATTCATTAAACACATCATAAGCTTTCTTCTCATGTCCTTAAATATTCTTCATGAGCATAATTTTATTGACAGTGTCATAATTATTTTATATATACCATTATTTGCCACCATTTGTCTAGCATTGGACATTTAAATTCTTTCTAGTGTTATGTTTCACTGAGTTCCTAGTAGCTCTGGTGGAGTTTTTACTGTCATGGTGGTCACTGGCAAGTCACCAACCTGTTAATCATTCTAAGGCCATCTTGCAAAGCCTTGGATAGCCATTCTAAATTCCCATCTATTTGTCATGTAATAATGCGTGTAAGTACTTTGGAAATGACCCCAGGAGGTCATTATGGTCATTATGAACAATGGTCCACGAGAACTTTAAACATAGTCTTTGGCATATTTATGTTTTCTAGGAAAGAATCGCTCTTTCCCAACTAAGTTTTCTGAATTAATGCAGTTCTCCAGGGAAGCCTAGGGGAAACAAGATCTCTTATTTAATGTGTGCCATCAGCTTAGCTCAGTTAATGCTGATTTCCACATCACCCAACAGAGCTTTGGAAATGATATTCTCTTGCTTTTGTGTGTTTTTCTGTGGAATAATGATGTTAACACCTCTAGGAAAGTTGACATCCAAGCCTGAAGTGGAGACTGTCATTATTTAAAACATCATGATTATGTAAATGTAATCAGACTTTCCTCTCTAGTAAAGTTTGTTGCCATCTTTTTTAGTTCTTTCAATGCCTTATTCTTACCACCTCCCCCATAGAGTTGGCTGGTAAAGTACTGCGGTTATTTATTTATTTATTTATTTATTTATTTATTTATTTTTTTTTTAATGAAATTGAAACCGGATGAAGTAAGATTTTCAAGGAGGCAGCTATGGAATGGGCTGGATTCAACTGAGTTGCCCATCAGCCTGGTTCTTCAGCCTTGTCGGCAGTGTGCTTCTGTCCCCTCACGCTCCTTTGGTTTGCTGGGCTTGCCTTCTGGGGAGAAGCTTCTCATTCTCTGGATCTTCTCTATACCTTGCAATCCCAGATGGAAATCATGGGAGCATTTTGAGAACTTGGAGCCAATGATGAAGCCAAAAGGTGTCCTAGCCCCCCCTTCATCTCCAAATATCAATAGTATTAATACTATTGGGGAGAAAATAACAGTAATAACATGGACAAACAGCATTTTCTTAGTCTGATGTAAAGCACCTTTAGAAAATTCTGCCATTCCTATTGATCTGTATCATATGGTATAAGTAAAATGAGTGTGCTTGCTGTACACACGCCGTTTCAAGGCAACTGCTTGCCAACTAGCATGCTGCCATCCAGCCCCTCCTGCGAACAAATTCTGGATCTGCTTAGGGAACTGGCTTTTAATTGACTTTTGGATTATGGGAACCTTGAGACAGTGATGAAAGTTGTGGACTCTCTGATGTACTCAATGTGTGTGCAAATTTAGTCCTGAAACTCAGTTCTACTGTTCTAAGCCCGGTGTCATTTCATAATATTACTTGTTTATTGGAGCTTTAAAACAAAATATCATCTTAAAAAAGATTTTTTTTCTTAGAGACTTCCTCAAATGTATTCTCTTCTCTTGCCCTATATGTTTTACGGCAAAACACATGATCAAAAGTCTCACGTCAGAGCAGATTCAATGAGGCAGTATCCTTGCAGGGAATTCAAAACTGCCTCCTGAAACCAAATTTTCTGAAGTGAATCTTCCTGAATCTGTTATGGGCAAAATTGTTTGTGGTTGACATGAACAAATCTCCTATTGCAATGGGGTCTCATCTCAGCAGTAGAGCAGAGGGACCTTTCTACGGCCAGGGCCACAGTTTGTCTCATGATACATGCTACTCTATGGGATTCCAAAGCATTTTATTGTAGTGTGTCATTGCCCTAACCTTTCCAAAATGGCAAAAGAGACATTTCTTTACGTTTTAATGTTTCTCAATGCAAATATTAGCTTGCAGTGTTTTATAATCTTACGCTCCAAAGAAATCTGTTATTAGAACTTTGGAAATGGAGATAAATGAAACTGTCCTGCTATCCCTTTACTGCAAAACCATTAATTGCTAAATTACCCCATGGTGTTTGTCTTTCTACGATATATTTTGTGCTCAAGTTGAGGTCTGGAATAGGTAAGTTACTCTGGGTTGTGCCAATAAGATTATCACAAATCCTCTTTCTAATAGCTCTGCAAGCATTGGCACACATCAAAATATTAGATTCAGCTGCCAGACTCTCCATATGCATACATATCTGCATGTAAAAACGAGGATTTTATTTGCATATGGATTAAAATGCATTGTGATGTAGGTTTCCTTACAGTTTATGTTCCCTAAAGCAGAGGTATAAATGGGCTACGCTTTCATTGCACTTTTATTTTTCCTTATGTTTTAAGACATAAGTTTATTTTTATTTATAGTTTTTCTGATTGTAAAAATAGCATGTGCTTATCATGAAAGTTAGAAAATGCAAAATAATAGTAAGAACAAAAACATCTTTCACAATCTCACCACCCAATTGCATTTTGATATGCCTACATTACTACAAGGCTTTTTTCCCCAGAAGTTGTCAGCATACTATATACACACACACACACACACACACACACACACACACACACACACATAGATGTATATATGTATATAGATATGCACAATTATACTTTTATTTAATATGACAATACTTGCATCTTACAGTGTTTTGAGATGGTGTTTATATATCATTTTTAAGGACTGCATAATATTCCATCACATATGTACATCATAGCTTTCTAGGGGCTATTTAGAGTTTTCCTTTTATTATTTTTATTATTTTTGTTGCTGTAGATAATATTGTTTTGAAGATTTTTGTGCACTAAATGTTGAGTAACTGCCCTCAAATACTTTATCAGAAGTGGTGTGACATTCAAAGCGTTCTTTTTTAAGTGTCTCAATATAAATGACTGGTTTTCTTTCTAAAAAGAGTGGAACCAATGAACACTCTCACTAGCAACATATGAGAATGTTTATTACGTCCCAATTTCGCCAGCTCTAATGTATATATCTTCTCAAATCTTATAGACGAGAGTGCATCTCATTGTTATGTAAACTTAAAACATCTTTGATTGCAAGTGAGGTGAAACTTTTTCCATATGATTTTTTAATGAGCTGTATTTCTTTTTCTATGAACTCTCTTCCAGTCATTTCATGGGTTGTCATTTAAGATTAAAGCTGAGCTCCAGGAGAATCCCCTTGTATGAGGCTTGTCTGGAATAGAACACAACAGAACTACAAAGCCACAAGTGCTTTTCTCTGTATCAAGTGGACGCTGCCAATCCTCCATAGAGATGCATGAGCATCATGTGGCATTTTCTTGTATTTGAGAGGATGGAAGTTTTTCTACTTATGACTGTGAAACAAGTCTTAAACGGACCCCTACAGAAATGCCAAATTTCGGTTACCGGCACTGGGGTCTCATTTGGAATGACTGAAATAATGTTCTGTCATTAGCCTGGGGGTTGTTCTAAGAGGTAGGCAATCGCTTGAGATAAGGTCTAGCACAGTGGAGGTGGTCCTGAGCAGTTTCCACCTGACATATGCCAGTAATGAGATGTCTGTGCCTGAGGGTTCTGTTTAATTGGTATCTTCCTCCTCCTTCTCTGTTCCCATCGAAAGGGAAATCAACTTGGGACATTTAAATGGTGCCTTCTCTGAAGTCTCCTGCTCAGTGTTATCTCAGAGAAATAAAAGCTCTATCTTGCAGGGCTTAAGTAACTGGAAATATTTGACACTTGGCATTTCCCACCTTCATGAAAAGGAATCAAAGACAAATGAAGGTGGAGAGTACTGATTTTTAACATATCCATTGTTATCTCAGTGGAGTGGCACTCTTCCTGTGTGTGTGTGTGTGTGTGTGTGTGTGTGTGTGTGTGTGTGTGTATGTATGTGTGTGTTCTTGGTTGAATAAACTATTTCGCAAAGGACCAAAAAAAAGAAAGTGAAAATATTTGGTATTAAAATCTAGAAAGTTGATGGGATCATTTCATCATCTCACTGCGTTCTGACTTATTCTGAGTTAAAAAACAAATGTGCCCTCCTGGTCGTACTCACGCTGCCAAGACTTAACCCAGCTGTCTACGTGGTCTTTAGAAAACTAAGGCCTGGGAGCAGAAGTACTTTACCCAGCTGTAAAGAGAAGTTGAGCTATTGGTCTATAAGTTCCTTTGCAATATATTTTTGCATACCTTTAGACTTCATGACCCATCCTCAGAAGGAGACATCCTTTGAATTATTTTTTCATCTTAGGATCTCATCTGCTTGAAATTTGTTGCCTGGTCTCTTTGTGACCTAGGACATTTCATATCTGAGATGGATGGCTGGGTTAGGGGTACAATCTGTGACTGAGGAGCAGTATTCCTGTTTATGAATCCAATAGGCCGGTACGGCTCCCAGGATTCCTTTATCAGTACCACATGCTAACCGCTGGGCTGTCCCAGATAGAGTCACTGTATCTTTTTGGACCCCAACCCAGAGCGACATATTTGGAGGCCCCATAGAGCTTTCCATTGGATTCTAGTTTCGATTGATGCCCCACTTAAAAAGAAGCTGAGATGTCCATTTACCAGCAGGAAGTCCTGGGAACCGGACACCCAGAAATAGAACTCAGATCATGGGACCAGGTCAAAAACAAGAAAAAGAGTCCATGTGTACTTATAGTTAGAAGCCACCACGTGGGTGGGTGGTCTTATGAGAGAGAAAGTAGATTAAAGCAAGCAGCACAACTGATAAACAAAATACTAAAAAAAAGAAAAAAAAAAACCTACGACCTCCTTTTAAGCATGGGATGAATTTCGAAAACAAAATTATTTCATTCATGTATTCATTCAATGCTTATTGAGTGCCCTCATCTGCCAGTAATGGTGCTAGTCTAAGACTAGAGAGGCAAGATAGTGGTGTGTGTTCTGTTTGGGCTCAGACCAGGAACCACAGATTTAAGATAGGAGCTGAATGAAAAGGATAAGCAGGAGAAGGGACACCTGGATAGTTTGATGGTCGAGAAATAACAGGTAGAAGGTTTATGTAGTTTCCTATTGTGTCTGAAATTGCTGCCACAAATTACCATAAACTTAGCCGCTTAAAAAAACCACAAATTAATTTTCTCACAGTTCTGCAGGTCAGAAGTCCTAAAATGTGTCAGCATGGCTGCACTCGTTCTGGGTGCTCTAGGGAAGAATCAGTTTTCTTGCCTTCTCTGGCTTTTAGAGGCCACCTACATTCCTTAGGTCATGGCCCATCCTCCATCTTCAAAGCCAACACCATAATATCTTCCATTCTCTGTCTTTGTCCCTCTACTTTCATTGTCACATTGTTTTCTGTTTTGTAACGACCCATATGATTACACTGAGTCCATCTTGATAACCCAGGATATTGTCTCAGATTCCTTAATTTAATCATATCTGCAAAGTCCCTTTTGCCGTTTAGGGAACATATTCACAGGTTCTGGGGATTAGGGCAGAGTCATCTTGGGGGGCTGTCATACTTCCTACTATAATATAACAGCAAAGAAATTGGATATTTTGAGACATGATAGATTATCCTTTACAGTTATTTGTTTTGGGGTAGGGACAGGGAGAGGCAGAGAGTGACTCCTCTCATACTCCATCTTTGTGTCTCCCTCCCGCCCCAACAGAATACAGGTGCATGGTTATTTCCAGCAATATTGCAGAAAGGAGAATTGCAAGTGAAGGGACGGAAGACGGAAAGGACGTCTCATTTAACAGTGCTTCCCATTGGAAACGTCTCCGGTCGATGACCGTGCAGCTCCAGGTAGGCCCACAACACTGAGTTCCAAATTAGTGATCTTACAGAAGAGGGCAGCGTGCTGACTGAGGAAAGGTGGGCATTTTCTCCACGGGATGGCCTTTTGGTTTTGCTCTGCCAGGCCTGAGGCACAGGGCTGCGGAAGTGAGTCAAGTAGGTGTCCTGCCATCCGATCTAGGAGGTCCCTTGTACCACCACCGTCCCCACCCTCACCACAGGCACACATGGACCGGTATATACACATTCACGTTTAAACACATACCAGTGGTAATTCTTTCTCTACAATTTTTTAATTAATAGACTTTTTTGAGCAGTTTTAGGTTTACAGAGAAGCTGAGTGGGAAGCACGTACAGAGAGTTCCAATATACTCCCTTATAATCCTTCCCCTATTATTAACATGTGCATTTGTGTGGCATATTTGTTACAATCGATAAGCCAATATTGATGCATTGTTGTTAACGAAAGTCCATAATTTATATTGGGGTTCACTCTCTGTGTTGTACATTTTATAAACTTCTGTGAAATGTATGACATGTATCCACCATCACGGTATCATTCAGAATAGTTTTACTACTATAAAAATCCCCTGTATCATTGAAAAACTTCCTTTTCTATGAATTTTAGTGAAAATTTGGGTCTTTTTGCCCTAAGCACTGCGTGGCTTTCTCAAAACCCTCTAGTGTAGTGTTCTTGATCATATATGGGATTAGCTAAGAGTAGAAGTTTGCCCTGGAACCGGAGATGGAGACCACAGGTTGGGTATGTCTAGGTCACCTCAGTGGCTTATGTCTTAATAATTTTGTAGGGCAAGGGCCATCCTGCAAACCCTGGACTGCTCCACTGTGGAGTCACAGGAAAGAGAGATTCATTTGTATCTTCTCTGAGCGACCGTATTGTGGGACATTTTTGTTACAGCAGCTTATCCGATATCCAATTAATAGAACCTGCCTATTTCTTGCCTGTTTACTCTTGCTCAACACTCCCACCGGTCCCCACCCCAGATGTAGAATGACTATACATATAAGATGCATCTATTCTTATTCTCTATATTCTATTTTCTAAATAAAAGCCAGAGTGATCTTTTATCAAATCACTTCATTCTCACTGAAAACCTCATCGGACTTAGAATAAAACCCAGACTCTTTACCATGCTCTAGCCCCGTTCGACTCCACTAGTCTCCTCTCGTGTCTTTCTTTCTCACTTATGAGGCTCCAGTGATGCTGGTCTGCTTTTGTCCTTGGAACATGCCACCGATGGCACCTTATCTTCACCCTTCCCTCTGTTAGGAAGTATGGCTGATTTCTTATCACGTTTAGTTCTCAGCTATCGAAAGTCTTCTCCTTTCACTCTTTTTATGGTATCACCATTTTATTTCTTATGGTATGTTATAGAATTTGTCACCCCCTGAAAGGATCTTGTTTATTGATTGGGTTACTTGTTTTTAATCTGTCTCTCCCAGTCAGATATAGGATCCATGAAGGTTGGCGTTGATCTGTTTTATTCACTTTGGGGCACTCTGGGTGTGCTGTGGTCCCCCGTTGCAGGTGCTCTATATATATTTACCAAGTGAAAACCTGTTTCTACCACAGAGAAGTGTCAATCTTGCCTCTGTTCTCAAACAGTTTATAATCCATCTGCTGGTGGCCCGTAAGCCAGACTCCCGGCAAGACCAGAACAATTTCACATGGCACATTCTTGGACACAGTCTGCAGAAACAAACACCAGTTTACAAACTGAGAATTAATTATACTACCAAAGCAACCCAATGCATTTATGTAAATTAATTGAGTTTAACTTAATTTCCAATTAGATTGTAGTCCTCCCCCTTTTTGTTTTCTTTTGCGAATTTCCACTTCATGAGAAGATGAAATGAAAAAATTGTTCAGATTTTCTTCAAGAAGTTTGTTAGACACCAGAGATAATTCTGCATGTGCTGATGTCAGAGTAGGGCAGGAGAGAGAGCAGGACGATGACTTCTCCGAGCCAGTATTTAGTCTGCTTCAGTTGACTTTTTCCAAATGTCTTCTTGGTGATGCTGAAGAGGTCTTTTTGCTTTCATCAGCTAGAAAGGGGAGCTGATCAGCCAGAATGTGAAACTGCTGGCAGCTGTCCCACAGAAAACCCATCTTACGTTCCTTACCGCTAAGACTTCCACTGAAAACCTACTTTGAAAAGAGTGAAATGTCTTTAGAAATGTTTGCACTGTTTTTATTCCAGAGTCACTGTCAGTCTCTGGCACTTGGGCTCAGATGCACAGGGAAACCTCTCCCTCCCCTGAATCAATGTTGCCTTTTCCATTAGACCACAGAGCTCCTCAAAATGTGCAAAGAAGTTGTCTCTTGACGTGTTGACTCCTCTCTGGAAAGGAAGACTATCCCCAGCCCTCTCTCAAGCTGTCATTGAGAACAGTGCTAAAGGGATGGATTTGCCAAAGGGCTGTCAGAGCTGACACTGGGCCAGCATCAGCAGGGAGCCTTTCATGATGTGATCTTTCCTCCTGCACAGGTCCTGGGGTTCTCTCCTACTGTTTGAACCAATGACCCAGACCTCAAGCTCCAGGAAATAGGTAAGTTATTCCCCAGCTGATTCTTGTAGTAAATGGTGAGAATGAGCAAGGTCTCTCTTTTTAGCACCTGACTAACCCCACGTACGGATGTATCGGGCTTGCTTCAAGGCAGTCTTACTCAGGAAGGAGTTTGCCATGAATGACATTGGAATTTAAGTTTCTCTCCTTTGTTACTAGATAGCTCCTAAATATAGACCTGTTTCGCTCACTGCCAGCTCTGTCGAAAGGGCTCTCATGATAAGGAAACAAGGAATAGGAAAGTCTACTGATTAGAAACTTTGAAAAAAGTGCTCTAACTTGGGTATTTGTATTTATGATTTATGTTGCTATTTGCAGTGGGAAACAGTAATTGAAAATAATAATTCAGTAGAACTTTAGAGACACTTGACTATTTCAGACAGAAATCCACGTTGGCCCCGTTATTCCAAGTGGAGGATGGCAAGCATTTGGTACACGTTGCCAATTCCTGTACCTCTGCCACAGCAGACATTGCTGAATGATCACAGCATTCTTTCTTCTTAAGCTGAAATGCAGCAGGAGAATCCTTCAGAACACAGTGTTCTCAACAGCTACTATAATCTATCAGAAATGTCATGCCAAATGAAACCCATTTGCCATTCCTGTTGTAAGTTAATGAGGTCTACTGTACCAATGTGAGCGCAAGTGCCACCTGGGATGGCCTCAGCTGCAGTGCTCTCATGCTTTTCATGTTGACTCCAGATTCACCTTTTGGGGGGACATACTTTCCTGTGCAAAGTGAATCAGCCCTCCTGTTTTTCCCTCTCACCAATGTGTCTCTCTGGGCTCACGTGAGTGTGGATTAAAGGGTCGCTATGAAACCTTGTTGGAAGAGGGGGGGAACCCCTCTTCCAGTGGCCTTTAAAAGTTAATTCCTAATGATAAACAATCCTCCCACAAACGAAACACTCTCAGAGGTATAGGGAAAAAACTGATGGTTGCTAGATGGGGAGAAGATCAGGGTATTAGAAAGTACAAATTAGCCACAATATTGCCACAGGGCTATGAAAGATAGTTTGGGGAACATAATCGGTAACGTAAAGATTTTGTAGGGTGTCAGATGGGCACTTGTCTTATTAGGGAGGCCACTTCATGGACTGTATAGATGCCTGACCACTGTGCCATACACCTGAAGCTAAAGCTGAATAATATTGAATGCCAACTATAATTTTGTGTATATATATATATATATATCTGTGTGTGTGTGTGTGTGTGTGTGTGTGTATACATATGTGTGTGTATATATATATAGTTATGGGATGTGGAGTACAGCATCGGGAATAGTCAATACATGTAACAGGTATGTACGATATCAGAGAGGTTGTAGATTGGGGGAGGGGATTATCACTTTGTGAGGGGTGTAAATGTCTAACTATTACATTGCTTTTTACACCTGAAACTAATAAGGAAGGAAGGAAGGAAGGAAGGAAGGAAGGAAGGAAGGAAGGAAGGAAGGAAGGAAGGAAGGAAGAAAGAAAGAAAGAAAGAAAGAAAGAAAGAAAGAAAGAAAGAAAGAAAGAAAGAAAGAAAGAAAGAAAGAAAGAAAGTTCTCCCAAAGACAAGTGCGTTGGAGGCTGGGTCTGGCCCCAGCTTCCTTAACGAATCTGTGGTACACAGATCCACTGTCTGTGTTCTCACGGCAGTGTCCTATGACTGATCTTCTTATATCAGAGAATCATACTCATTTTGCAGTAAATTACAAGGCAGGTCTGGTTTCTGAAATCAGCCGAAGGCTAATTAAGGTTTCTTTCCCTTGGCTGCAATGTCATCATAAATGACTCTCCAGAGCAGTGGAGGGCTGACGTTTTGTAATCCAATGCCATATTTTGTGAGTGATTAAAAATCTTCTCAGTCACCTGCCGGACCAACTGCCGGTAGCCACAAAACAAAAGGATTACAGTCAATTCATCTGCATTAAGAAAATGGCTTGAAACCCTATCAGTTTAGGCTCATCTGATTTCAGGAAGAAAGAAGAGATGTGCAATTAAAGGAGAGAGGAAAAGCAGAAAAGAAATTCAAATGAGAATATTCCCCAAAGCCCCAGGCCTTTTTGGTTTGTTCATTTCCAAAAGGATTTTTTAAGTACCTGTCAAGTTCTTCCTACTATGGTAGACCCTGAAAAGGTACAGAGGAAGGAGAAAACATGAGCAATGGCTGTCCTTGGAGTTTGCAGTCTAGTGGGGGAGAAATACCACACACTGAGGAAGCAGCCAGAGAATTACTGGATTCCTGTTAGCAGGAATTTTTAAAATATCTGTTAGGTGCCTGGCTCCGTTGGAGAAAGAAAAGAAGAGAAATGAAAAGTGATAGTTGACATTTACATGGCTCTTGCTACATGCTTTGCATTACATGTTTTACACATATTAACTCCGTCTTCACAACAATCCTTACATACCACTGTTATCTCCATTTTACAGGTGAGGAAACCATGCCCAAAGAAGTAAAGAAACGTGCCTGAGACCATACAATCAGCAAGTTGAGGAGCTGGGATTTGCACCGGTAGTCTGGCCCTAGAATCTGAAGTTTTAACCATAACTATGTTGCCTCCCAAGGTGATGGGGTTAGTCCCTACCCTTGAGGATTTACATTCTCCCTGGGCAGGGGTTGGGGGTTATCAGACCTGAGCATGTGGAATAGTTAACCTACAGGTAGAGGATGGAACAATGGAGACAGGAAACAGAGAGTGATGACTTCTAGAAAGGAAGTCGGGGGGTAGTCTGAACTGAACTGAGTATGGATGTGTCTATGTGGGGGGAGGCTCTGCCCAGAGAGATAGAGAAGGTTCTAGACCAAGAGAAGCGCAGGAGTAGAGCTGACTGAGAGCATGGCGGTAAATAGTGGCTCAGGGGTTTGCAGCTGCCCAAGAAAGAGGACTCATTAAATCAAAGACTGTCTTCTCACAAGGACAGGGGTCATAGCACTGGGGCCAGAGCAAGAAGGTGGAATCCGACAGACTAGGCTTAAAGCTTGATTGTGCCACTGGCTCCTCAAGTAAACTTGAGTGAGTTACCTAACATCTATTAGCCAGTTTCCCCAAATGTAAGGTAGGAAGAATTGTTACAGAAGACTCAGGACCCTCTTGTACCTCATAAGGAATTCATTTATTTACTATTTCTTCAAAAATATTCAGTCAGTACCAACTGTGTATAAGGCGCTGTGCTAGATGTTAGAACAATGAACAAAAGAAACATGAGTGCTGCCCTCCTAGAGCTTGCATTCTAACTGGAGAGGCAAAATAATAAATAAGTGGGCAAAATACTTTCAGATTATGAAAAGGGTTTGAAGAAAATCCAGGATTGGGGCCAAGTGGAACTAATAATGGCTTTTACAGTGCCCACCATCCTGCATGGTGTGTGTAAGCAATCAATACTGCTTTCACTTTATATGATATCAGGTAGCACCATCTTGGAATTCAACGTATGAGAGCAAGCCAGGCTGTCAGATACTCTTCACTGCCCACCCAGCAGGCATTTCTCCTTTCTTCCTTACTTACAGACCCCAGTTTAATCCAAGATTCATCTTCCAGGGTAGGGAAATATCCCAGCCAATCATGGTAATCCTGCTTAACTTGCCATAGGACTTGGTTCTGGCTGAGATGTGAGGGGACTTCTGGGTAAGGTTCCTCGGTCTAAAAACAAAGAGACAGACGAACAAACAAACAGTACATAGAGAAAACAAGCCATGCTGTCTCCTCCCGATACTTACATGTGACAGTTGAAAATGCAGTGGCCTTCTTGGGGCCCTGACCTGGCCTAGAGGACAAAGCAACATGCTGAGTGTGGCATAGAAGAAAGCGGGAATGGATATGGGTTCCCAGTGCTTGCTGGGACACTGAATTAGTCACCTCGGAACCACCCCATCACACATCTCTTCTTACATGAGATAATGAACGTGGTACTTACTGTTCAAGCCATTCAGGGCGGGATTTTCCGTTATTGGCAGCCAGAGCACCATGACCAACAGAAGTACAACGTGGAAACAATGAGAGATCCTGGGAGCAAGGTCCTGGTTCTTCCTAACGGCTGTTGATAAAAGGAGAGGAAGAGAGTTAGACTGTGTTATTGACAAGCAGCTTTGGCAGATCCATCCCCATATTTGGCAGAACAATTCTTTAAGTAAAGTGGGGACGTCCTTGCTGTTCCCAGGGCTTGTCAGTCTTTCCTGAGAACACTACTCCTCAGCGTGGGCTTGCATACCCTAGGGAAGCCCCATGGGCAATGTACTGAGTGTACAAGAAGCCCGGGACAGATGTCACACGTCTTCAAGGAACTACCACTTCCTACCAAAATGTGGGAAGAAACTCTGGAATGCAACTTTACGAGGACTCGGACCACAGTAATTATGTTCACTGCTTTTCCTTCAGTGCCCCAGCACCGTTCCCAACACAGAAGAGGGGCTCGAAAAAAATCTGTGAAATTAATAAGTAAATTAAAACAAACATGGATATGTTTTATAGAATTACAGAAGTGTGACATAAAGTTTTAAAATACACACAGGTAAACATACTGGGAGTGCATCTTTATATTTTCTACCACTAATGACATTTGTTGAGAAATGTTTAAGGAGCTGTCACTCAGGAATATCCAACTTGGCTTTAATTCGAGCCTTACCACATATCATTGAAATCTTTTCTCAGTCCTCCTCCTTGGAACACATCCCTATCCAGACAGCCCCAAGTTCTCCAGGTCAGCTGCAGCTCTGAATGAGGGGGAGCACCCTGGCATTTGCTTCCTCATTCCTTTTCCAGGAGTCACCTCAGCATCCTTCATCCAGGATAACTGGAAGGAAATAGGTCTTGAATGGCACAGTTGGTGGCCTTTGCCAGTGCTGTTTTTCTCCCCTGCTCTGGTCTCCCCTTGCTTAGAGCACCCTCTCTATCCTGCAAAGCCTGGCGGGAAGCCCATTCGCTTTCCTCACTTCCCTAGGCGTCAGTGAGCTGATTCTCATGTCTCATAATCTACATAATACGCTGTCTATCAAAGGCATTAACATAGCAAGTGGCAGCACAGGACAGAGCCAGGCAGAGCCCACAACCCGTTCCCCCAACAGGATGTGCACGCTGTATGATGCAGACGCCAAGCCTCCTACTTTTTCACATCTCCTGCTGTACTTAGAATATTTCTGGGGCAGGTCCTGGTGATGGCAGCTGCCAGAATATTCTTAAATCTTTGTGAGCTTCAGTTATAAAGTGTATACTATACTCCTTCACAAGGATATTGTAAACATCAGAAATAAAAATGGGTAAAGCTGCTCTTATAATATCTAGTATTAGTTTGCACTCAAAGGTGACTCTAATACTCTAATGTTATGTGGTATGTGGTAAGTGCTCAATCTCTGTTTGAGGATTTATTGAATGATTTATTCTCTGATAGCTGAAAACAGACTCAACTCTCTCGCCTTATCTAGACAGTAGAGCTCCTGCTGTATTTGAAGCACAGAGTTTCTCAAACCTTGCTCTGAAATTGTTGTGGAGGAAAAGCCAGTGGTTTCAGGGGATGGAAATCCAGGGAAAGCTGGGCCAGCCTCCATTCGCTGAGAGTGGCCTCCTGTCCCTGGATTGACAAGGGCCATAGGAGTAGGAGATAACGTGAAGAGTTGCCGGAAGCTTTTGGGACTGACAAGGCCTGCACCACGAGCTGTATTCTGGAAGGTGAGATTACCAGAAACCAGGCACTCCAGGAGCCCTTGGAGGGTCATGCAAGGAGCAGTCCGAGAACGACTAGCCCTCTGGATGGAATAAGGCTGATTCCTTCCCTTTGATTGGTCTTTCTTATTGGTCTCACTGTGCCAGCACAACAGTAAGGATCAGGCAGGAGACTCATATTCATTATGATTCTCTCTCCCCCAGACACAAACAAAACTACTAAGATGCCTACAACCAAAAAAGTCACTGACTCATTGCTCACCTCTCCAGCCTGAGTCTTGGTCCAGGCCTGACCCCCAATGTATTGCCCACTGTTGAAGTTCGGTTGCCATATCCAGCCTACCTTGAGGACCAGGAGGTGAACGGACTATTGATGCTGGTTGATTCTTTAAATTATTGATGCCACCTCCTCCTTATACAGGTGGGGAAACTGAGGCCCATAGCGGAGAAGGGACTTGTACAAATCACATGGCCCGCTGAGGTTAAATTTGGACCCAATTCTCCATCCTATGCTCTTTCCAATCCGAAATGTAGTAAGAAGCCCACTTCTGCTCGAAAAAGGCAGAAAATGGCTCTGACCCTGATTTTACACAACAAACCCAAGAAAACTAGATTCCTTCAGCATTGTCTTTGTCCTGGACCCAGAGAGATCCGAGACCGTGAGAAATGGATGGATGAACTCTCCCTACCTTCTTGTCCTGAGCCCTTTGAAGCTTTTTGTAATCTATGAGGTGGGCAAATCTACACATTTGATGCTCTCCTGCAATGTGGTTTTCACAGGAACATGGGCCAGGAAGAGGTTCACCTGGGGGATTTAGCCACTACTACAAAAAATGATAACCATGTCATAGTTCACGCATCATACTCACTACGCAAGATGCTGTTCTAAAGCCTTGGATGTATTCTTTTCCTCCTCCCAATTTAATCGCATCAGACCAATTTATCAATGAGGAAACTCAGGTAGGGAAAGTAATGAGTCTCAAATCATTCTGCTTGTAATCTGTGGAGCTGGGATTTGAATTGAGTGAGTCTGACTCCAGAGCCCAGCATGCATTACTGGCCCAGGTGCTGCAAATGGCTCCTTAGAATAGGGCTGCATACCAATTTTGAAAGGTCTTCGCATACCAATCCTGTCTTCCTGTCCTTAGCGACCAGAAGTAGAGTGGGCTCAGAAAGGCAGGGACGTTCCTCTCTCCCTTCTCCCCCTGGGCTGTGGCCCTCAAAACCCCCTCCGTCCGTCCCCCCTCTCCAGGCAGCATTGCTGCTTCAGCACTGCACTCTTGGATGCTTGCCTTCAGGGGCAGGGGAGGTCGATATTGGATTGCGTTTTCATATTCCCTTGGGGTAAAATTTACAGATTCTCAGTTGTGCAGTGAAAAACTAGCCATTTGATCTCTCTCAACTCTGTATGAATCTTGTGAACGGGTCTCTAGAAACCACTCGCATGACAGGAAATAAATAAAAGGAAGAGTTAGAAGGCTGGAATAATTAATCAAGGCCCTCCATCCCTGTGCGCGTGCACACACACACACACACACACACACACACACACACACACACACACGGCAGTGCTCCACTCTGCCAGAGAAATATTCAGGTTGCCTCTGTATTATGTGCCATTGATTAATTTCTGAGGAAAAAGATCAGCTCCGCCAGAGCCTATGTTGTGTTTTCTCTAAATCAGGGCAAATAACATTACTTCTCCAAATGTTGCTATTAGAATGAGATTTATATTTACCTAGAGAGGCTGCTCCTGAGAGAGTGGCAGCGAGAAGTTTATGCTACAGACAGAATCATCTGCCCTGCTGAAATGTGATTTGCTGCGGAGGACTGTTTGGAGTTTGGATAAATGAGAAAGATAAACACGATGACTGCTGGTGGTTTTCAGTAACATGATTACCTCTGGGGAGTCCATCTCTCTCCCTCTTTCTGTGTCTCTCATCCTCAGCTTGTGATGAGCCCAAACTAATAATTTTCCAAAATGCAGGACCGAGCTGGTAAGGCCATGACATGTGCCCGTGTCCACAGCCAGCACGTTGCCCGTGTCCACGTCACATACTCACTTGCACACACCTGTGAATGTGTACACAGGTACACGCATACAGTGACACTTGGACCTCAGCTTGGGCCGCCTGGTGGGCAGAGGAACAAGACTTTTCCTGCCACGGTCCTCTTTCCTCCACCTCCCAGTGAAGCATGTTGTGTTCTGGAGACACTACTAATGTACGGGCAGGAAACAATTTGTCCCACAAGATAAAGCTGTAACATTCAGACGAAATAAAAGCAAATCCGTCTATAAACCCCCTAGGTGCTCAGAGTTTTACTATTGTGGTTTCAGGCCGTGGAATAAAAGTATTTTATGGATGAAGTTGGCTTTGCATTACTCCTGTGTGTTTTGTAGTTCAGAGTTAGAACTGGAAAGAGGACCCAAGAGTCCTAGATTCAGGCTCAATCTTCTGTTTAACACTGTGGAGCTTTCACTCATGTGCTAGGCTGGTCTGGGTCTCCAAGGAGGAATCAGATATGGACCCTGCCTCAAGGTACCTCAAAGCGTGATCCCAAGTAGACTGAATATAAGCTTAGAAAGTAAGAGGTATTAAATGAGAGGCACAGAAGGAAATTGCTGCAAGGGAAGCATCACCTCTGGCTGGAGAAGGAGGCAGGGGCACTGTGGACTAGCCCCCGAGTTGCATCGTGGACATGATATAAGACTTGGACAGGAGACGATGGAGGTGGGAGGTCATTTCTGGCAGGGGCAACGCCATAATTAAGGGTTCAGAGAGAGGAAAGTGGGGATGTGTTTAGGGGATAATCAACAGGCTATTCTAGGACATGAAACACGTGTAGATGTAAAAGAGAGGAAAGTGGGTGGCAAATAAAATCTCTTTTCTGTGTTCCCTTTTCTCCTTCTCTTCGACCACTTCTGCTTAGGCCTGTGTGGTCATGCCCCAGATTGCTGATCTGAAACCCTTTTCCCACTCTCACCAAGTGAAGATTGTAAGGATCCGTAAAGGCTCTGAGCTCAGGACGGCACCAAAGTGGAGGGTCCTGGAGGATGTCTGGGGGAGGAAAAATGTCCTCTACCTATCTACCTACCTACCTACCGTCGCTACCCAAGTCATTTACTTTCTCTGAACTCTTCTTCCTTTCCATTACTTTTGCCTAATTCATATTATCCTCCGAGATGCAACTCAAATGCTAGTTCCACAGGAAATTCTTTCTTAATTTCTCCAGACAGAAGCAACTACTCCTTTTCTGGGACCCTGAAATCCCGTGTTCCTCTGGAATGTTAATGGGATTCTCCTATAAACAGTGGAAAACCCCCAGTAATGCTCTGGGCCCCAACTCCCAATTCTATGTAGTCTCTGTGTGCCTATTTCTGTAAAAAGTCCTTATTATAGATCTTGAGTCAACTGCCAAACTGAGGCTTAATAAACATAACATGTATAAAACAGAGAAGATTAAAGGGTCCAATGCAGGAGCTCTGAACTTAGAATCAGCTCATGGAAAATGTACCCAACAGGGTGAGAGCGTGACAGCATTGTTATTCCAGCTCCTCTGATTCAGTCTAAAGGCCCGGGTCCTCCAGAAAGGCATTGAGAACAGGACGTACCACCACCCGGAAAACAAGAAGAAGTCCTTAAATGTCCTTACCAACGGACTAAAAGGCACAGCATCTATGGCTCCAGCCTGGGTTCTTCCAACTGTCTCAAAACCAAACTAATTACCTTCCCTCTCCCCAAACCTGGCTTCTTCTCATGTTTCCACTATTTCAGTCAGAATCAACACCATCCACACAGCTGTGCAATTCAGAAAACTCGAAGGCATCCTTCTCCTCATGCTCCATTCCTAATCTACTGTCAAATCTTGTCATGTCATGTACATCATTCAAATCCATCCCCTGCTTTCCATCTTTTCCTCCAGTGCCCTAGCCAAGCCATTATTATCCCCAACCAGGATAATCACACTTACTCCTAACTCTTTATCCCCATACTGTCTGGCCTCCCTCATGTCCACACCCACTCAGCTAGTTTGACATCAAATCTACAGCGCATTCTTCAATCACTGCTCCAAGCCAGCCCGGACATCCTGTTGTTCCCAGGTGGGGTCCAGTCATGCAGCCTGGGAGATCATGGCAAGGAATTTGAAACCATTTTACCTCTTCAGTCTCATTCTCCGACTCTCCCTGACTCTCTGAACTCCAAGTGGCATGGCCTTTCCTGACAGCATTTAAAGACTACCTTTCTCTCCACTTGACATGCGTGTCCTCCTGGTTTGAGTTTCAGCTTAGTTCTTAGTTTTTAGTTGAATTGTCATTTTCTCAGGAAGGTCTTCCTTTATCCAACAAGAAGACCATGACTTTCTCTTATGGCCTCTGAAGTACCCTGTGCTTCTCACTCAGCACTCTTATCAAAGTTTATAATTAGATATTAAACACTGACAAAATATGTCTTTTGTAGTAGATAGAAACCACATCAGGAATTGAAGGTACCATGGCTTATTTCTCATTATTGCATTCCTGGGAGATATCACCTGACAGTCTATGTTCCTGGCACCTAATAGTGTCTAATGCACATTTATTGTGGATGAACAAGTTGGTTGATAAATTAATAAGCAAATGAACCACATAGCTATAAGGAAAGACCAAAGGTAGCTAGCTACTCTTTGGGAGAAAACTTTGTAAGGCTGATATTTGCACTGGTCTCTAGTTGTTGTTGTTTTTTCTTTTAATTGCTCCTGGACAGCAGAATGTGACAACTGCAAAGAACATGCACATGTCAAGCCCTGGACAAGGGACTGGCTCCAGTTTAGGTGCTGGGGTCATCTTTTGGACACAAACCCATCCCTGGATCTTGAGACCTGGGCTTTGTGTGGCCTGCCTCAGACTAACCTCTTATCTCAAAATGTCATCCCGTCTTTATCTGAGTCAAGTCAGAGACTTAGGGCCAGCATTCAGTATTATGAGCTTTCTATACTTTGCTTTAGAAATGGCCTCCTAACTTGTCTTCCTGGCTTCAGTTTCTCCAAAGGCCAACTACCCCGACACTACTGTCATTTGCATTCTCCTAAAGCAGAACCTTCAATCTGTCGTTCTCTTGCACAAAACCCAACAGTGTCCACTCTGTTTATAGGATGAAGCCCAAGTGATATGACTGAGAAGAATTTAATCCTCATTGCAAAGTATTCTTTCCGTCAAATATAAAATGATCGTTAAGTCACTTTCCAGTCTCATCATGCTGTAATTCTAACCCCTGCATGTGGCACCGAGGGCTTTTTCTGGCCTCATCCCAATCTATCCCAACCCATTTGTAGCCAACCCTGGTTCCTAACATATACCCACTGATCTGGGAGTTCTCTCTTCTGGCCCTCCAACGTCCCATGTCGTCTCTCCCTGGCAGAATTGAAATAATCAGTCATATAATAAATTATGCCTTTGAATAAGGCATAATTCATCCTCACCTTTCCTTGTGTGTCCTTCTCTTAAGTGATATCAGGCCTCTGTGCTAGTTAGGTAGGTTATGTCATGCTGTATTAACAAATTTACCTAAAATTTCAGTGCCTGAACACACAATAAAAATTTCGTTTTCCTCCATAATACATATCTAGTACAATTCAGCAGGCAGCTTTTCTCTTCAAAGAAACCTAGGAACCTCAGGCTGACAACAGCTTCATAACCTGGAATGTTTCTGAGAGAAAAGGCAATGGAGAAAGTTCGTGTGCGCTTTTTGCTTTGGCCCAGAACTCATACACATCACCTCCCTTCATAGCCTATTATCCAAAATGAATCACCTGGCTTTGCCTCAATGCACAAGAGCAAGGATATGGACAGCATCTAGATATTCCGTGAGCAGGAAACGCATCTGCCAAGGCAGTTAAAACATCCGTGTGCACTAAATTCTCAGTACAGGTCTGCTCATAGTGGGGATGCAGTGCTAACTGACTTTCTCTCTGTTCTGAATGAACACAAACAATATTTTATGCCTGGAGATCTTATTAATTGACTGAAGGCCAGACTTTGGCCTTGCCTTGATATTAGCTCTGTATTATGTTTGTCTGGTTTCTCTTATCAGATGATAAATGCCTGGGACCCTGTCCAATATTAATAAATAACTTCCTCAAGCAGCAGGGGTAGAGGAAAGCACTCTGGGTACGAGTGGAGCTTTGTCTCTGGTAAGTTGCTTGATGTTGGGCTAATTATTTACCCTCTGAAAACTAGTCTAGAATTTCAGAGCAAGGGCACAGGTCTTCCTTAGCTTAAATACCAGGTCTGTCACCCACTATATGTGCAGTTTTGGGAAACTTAACAAATCCAATCCATTTTTTTTTCACTTAAAGACAGGCCAGAGTGAATCATATTTCTCTCCGAAGTCTTTATTTTCCTCTCAATAAATATCTTGTTAGCTGCCTGGCTGGGCAGGGCTAACATTGGCATGCTCATTTGGTCAACCCTGTTTCTATTCCTTATTAACCCTGCTTTGGTGTTGCACAGTTGAAGTGCTGGCTCCTTCAGCTCAGAGCTATCAGACACACTTGATAGGATAGGTACATAGCAGGAGAAGGAGACACTTAGCCCCGGTTAGAAAGCCCCCTGCTGTAGCTCCTAGTTGAGTCAAGACCCTTTACAGCTGCCCTCACGTAGGGCAGCAATGCCTCATTAGCCCAGCAGGATTCCAGGGTTCCACATGCCCCTAAATCAAAGGGATCTATTGTCAGAAGCCAGAGAAAGGAGGAAGACATCCCGCTTATCAGAGTACATACCCTGCTTGTCAGGACTGTTCTACTGATCTTCTCAAACAAATCTGAAAAATAAAATTGACAGAAACTACCCTTCAGAAAATTGACAGAAAATTGACAGAGAATCAAAAGGGAGGTCTGGACACCTCAGCAGGAGACGAAGAGAGATAAAGAGAAGACAGAAGGGGAGGCAATTCTACCCACAGAAATAAAAGCCTTCATACAATGTAAGGAGAGGCCTTTTCCTCTCTTGGGATCATCCGCTCCACATCTTGGAGTGTATCTGCCTTTGCTAATAAACTTCTTACTCTCCTTTACCTGCACTCAATGCTGTCTCTCGACTGAATTCTTTCCTTTGAGAAGACAAAGAGCTGAGAAATATTATCACAACCGGGTAACACATTCAACAGCCCAGGGCTATTAAATTGGTGGGGAACCTTGTCTTCTCATTCATTCATTTGACAAAATTCACTGCTGGTCCTATAAAGAACGGTGAGGGACAAAGAGAAGCATTAGAGGTGACTGGGATGGCATAATGGGGAGGCACGTGGGTTAGAATGTGTTCTCTCCAGTCAGATAGCCGAGGTGTGAAGCATTGCTTCATCAACTTAGGACGTTTCTGGGCCTATTTATGTTCATGTGGTTGAAATCAAAACTATGAAGTACTTGGCATGGTGCCTGGAAGTAAGTAAGCGGGCAGTGAATTCTAGCATTGATAACGATTTTTCAGTGTCCACTGAGGACTCAAAAGCACCTATTCTATAGGCCAGGGGCTGTTTTGAATGCTTGGGGTATAACAGGGCACAAAACAAAACATCATTGTCATCACGGAGATTACATGGTGAGGATGAAGAGGAAGAGGAAGATGGAGGATGACGATGATGATGCTGGTGATGATCCTGAAGA
The DNA here is from genome assembly GCF_004115265.2 of Rhinolophus ferrumequinum. Classification (NCBI taxonomy): domain Eukaryota; kingdom Metazoa; phylum Chordata; class Mammalia; order Chiroptera; family Rhinolophidae; genus Rhinolophus; species Rhinolophus ferrumequinum. Next base: position 16,063,225 of record NC_046299.1, on the reverse strand, counting down.
TGGTTTAAAAGGTACCGGGGGACATAAAGTGAATCCCCATGTTCCCGTCTCCTTATCCTAAACCACTTGCAGCTCAATAAACGTCCCCTGCTGCACACGGAGATCACAGAGTCCAGAGAACACTCTACTCATCTCTGGCCCTCCACTGCCTGATTTTCTGAGTGTATGAATGAGTCTCTTATATTAACTTTTCAACCTCTTGATAAGGTGTGGCCTATCATGGGTGAGGATGGCTCATGGAGGCCCTATTAACCCAGAGAAAATACGCTGGGGTGTTGTAGAACAGAGGTCCTTTATTTATTCATGTATTCATTCAGAAATATTTCTCAAGCACCTAGAAGGTGGTAGGAATTGTGCCAAACACGGTGGGGGCCCAGACATGAGTGATAAGTCACATATCACCAGATCCCATGACACATATCGGTGGCTATTTCCTGAAGGTGATTGTGTGACCCCTCGTGCCACCATTTCCAGCCTTCATCCCGTTCCTTTATAATGAGGTCCCTCCCTTAGGGAGGAGAGGAAGGGCTGCTCCTGGTGGAAGTGTGTTTGGGCAGAGAACTACCTGTTGGACACAGACCCAGGGAAACTGTTCTGTCCTCTGCCATCTGACTGGGAACAGTATTAGCAAAGCCAATGTCTCCAGAGAAGAAAGTCGATTATGTGAATAACTGACCTGTAATTCAGTGAGAAATGTTCCATCCCTGAGTCAATACCTTCTACAGTCGATCTTTTGGAAGTTTGCTGAGAATGACAAGAGATGTTGCAGCAATTCAAGGGCTAGCTGGTCACCCTTAGACTGTGTGCTTGTATGACAATCAACTCCTGGTGTCATCTTGTCAAGGCCCTGATATTAAAGACAGGATGAGGTCTCAGGATTGGAATGACCTCTTGAGTGATGAGCATTTGAGGGAGAAGGAGGAGGGGGGAGAAAGAGACGCTGACACTTTACTTTTACGGTGCTGCCTTTTCTGTAGGCAGTTATAGCCCAGGGGAGTGGACAGGAAGGGTGTGTATCTCTTAGTTTTAGTTTCCTCAGCTGTAAAAAGGGGCAAGATGCTTTCCCAAGGTCTCAAAACTAGCAAATGTCAGAGAGGAGTCTAAAACCCAGGTCTCCAGACTCCAAGTTTAGTGCCTTTCCCACCATTCCCCCAGCTCACGGCTTATGACACGGACTCGAGTGAAGGAACTTCTTCATGGTTTCCCCAAGACTCTAGCTTCTCAAAAATGTTAAAATTATCACACACACACACACACACACACACACACACACCACAGAGAGGCATTTCTGCCAAATGAGTCAGGGACTGCTAGAATGAGGAAAGTTAAATGGGCTTCTTTAATGCAAGATTTCTCAGTGGCTTTATACGCTCATATAAGTGACTCCTTGAGAATATTCTAGGCAGGGGGAAAGGAGACAGGGACTTCTTGGACCACAGAATTCTTTCTTCATGGACCATGTAAAGGACTAGTTTTCTAAAAATACGTTTGCAGAAACTTGGCTTTATCTTGCATGTTTCTTCTTCAGTTCCCTCTAAAAACTACAGAGAGACCCCTCTATGAACCAAGGAAGACTTTGGGGAAATGGTAGTCCAGTGATCAGCAGCAAATTTGTTTCTGGCTTGGGCAACCATCACATCTAGCCCTTTGTTTATGCAAAGTCTGTCCTTCTCGGGCCTGATACACCCATAGAAGAGAGCTGACCTGGAGGTCGGGAGGCTTTGCCACCAGCCTGCAGCATGACCTTAGTCAAGTCAATTTCCCATTTTAGTTCTCAGATTGCTCTCCTGTAACGGGAGCATGAGACTGACCAGGGCACTTTGTTAAGATACAGAATCTTGAGCCTCACTCCAGCGATTGTAACTCAGTACATTTGGGGTGAGACCCTGGGATCTGTATTTGTAATTATCACGCTGGGTTACTGTGGTGTGAAACCCTGTCTAGAGTAGGGCTTGGGAGAGATTTATTCAGACCAGTGAGGACCACAGAGAGGCCTCTGAATATATATGACAGAGATGAAGTCGTCAGCCACATGATTCCAGGTGGATACACCCAGCCTACTTACTTCCGGACTCTGAGAAAATGGCCATGCCCCAGCCTACATCTTCTTCTTAACTGTCTATTAGTCTCTTTTTATTCACCTCTTGATGGTAATTATTCATTAACAGTCCTCCTGGGAGAGAGGAGAATCCCTTTGTTTATCTATAATTCACTACCTCTTAAAGGGCATTAAAAAAGGCCATAAATTATATCACATTTTCCAGTGTGTATGCTGAAAACACCACCATGATAGTAAAATCCATTAACAATCTGCTGAAAAGCTGCTTTGAAATGATGGTTTCTAGAAAAGAAGTTGGCCCATTTAGAAAAATTTTTCCTGCGAAACTGAGAGTTATGTAATTCCAACCTCTATTTGGAGGCAAGCTGCCAAAAGTTTTGGTTGCTGAAAAAAATCATTTTCCAATTTCACTTCAAACTGGATGTGGTTAATGAACTTTAAAATTGGAGAGATTTTCAAGTGAACATATAATACTTTGGTAATCAAACATAAGTTATTAAAAAAAAGTTTAGAGACAGGAAATAGGACTAGGAATATGACAGTATTGAAATCTTTTCCCCACAGGGCAAACTGGCAGAGAAGGTTCTGACTATGAAAAGTTCTTGGTGGAGGGTCCCACTTCTAAAACCAAGATGGTCTCCTTCACCAATTTTCACAGCTTGCAGAGGGAGAAGCAATAGAAATAAACAAAGGATACACAGATGTACTTCTTAGTTTCTTGTGCTTGTATTGTATACATGCTTTTTACCTTGCTTTTTCACATAATATCATAACACAAGTGCTTAACCTACTTGCTACAAATCCTTGCAACATAGTATATAATGGCTACATGCTTCCTATCACACAAATACACTATGATTCATCTAACTATGGCCCTCTTGTTGGACATTTTGGTTATTTCCATTTTTTCCTTTTGTAGAAAAATATACTGTGATGAACTCTTAGTGCATAACGAGTTTTCTGTATTTAAAATTATTCTCTTAGGAGAGATTCTAATATAGATTGAATTCTAGTATCACAGTAGTATAAGCTGTCCTCTTTACTTTCTCAACATGTTAGGTAGAGTTTTTGAAGACAAGCTGGTCTGAAGTCACATCCGGGGAGGGGTCTGACTTCAAAGTAAAGATTTATGAAAAGAAAAAAAATCTAAGCAACTCTAGATTTAAAATCAGGGTGCTACTAACTACTGACTGATAATATTTATGACTTAATAACAAAACTATAAATTGAGTTCTGTATGTTTAATTCTTTGAATGTTCTGTATATGTATCATCTTTTCACTCATTTATTATAAAGTATCTGCGATGAAAGAGTCATCTGAATGTTTAGCCACAAAGTCTAATCTAATTCACAGTAGTAACAGGGACATATTTCATTATATTCAACTTATACATTATACCTGAAACGACTCTGAAACAAGTTATTTCTCATGTGGCCATTACTAGCATTAGGAGAGTTGTTTAGTTATTATTTGACCATTGTTCAGACTGAAGAACTAACCACAGCTTGGAGGAGGGACTTGTCCAAGTTTACAAGGCAAAGCAGAGGCCACACGAATATCTGGGGCTGTGTTTCCTGATTCCCAGACCTGTGGTTAATGGGAATACTTCATCACTAATGTATCTCAGCCATGGAGGTTGCCCCCGGAGGAGCAAGAGACCCCAACCCCATACCTACCTTCCCTCCCCAGCCAAGAGTACTGGTGCCAGGAAAAGGAGCCCTCATAAAATTTGGCTGTGAAAAACAGTGGAGATTCCAATTATCTGGGTGGGATGGAAGGTTGCTGGGAACCCAGACATCCTCTTAAATGGCCTGCACACAGACTCACTCACAGACACTCACCTTGGTTTCCAGCGGAGGGACAGTAGGGAACATTGGAGGCATACGGAGGGCAGACTGAAGTATGTGGCTTCACAGTGAGGGCTGGATAACAGTCATCATTTTTCCTGTGTGGCGTCTTCGTCCCCTGCAGCTGGCAGGGTGCCATCTTTCCTGTGTTGAACCCTCCCCCACCGGCCAGATCTGAATCTGATTGGTCTGCTGAGCTCTGCTGCTCCACTCTGCTGACTCATTGGGACCCCGCTCCACCCAACTTGCCCAACACCTGAGGCAAATTCCTCTGAGAGCAGTCAGTTCCACCTGCATTGCATTCTGTTCTGAAAAACTATTAGTCTGAAGGACCCAGGCTGGCAACAGCTGGCCATGGTGTGCTCTGAGACTTTTGCTGAGTAGATTCAGGCTCAGAACTGGCACCAGACCTGAGTCTACATTAACCTGTTGACCATAATTCTTCCCACTCTAGTGACTCCCTGAGATTCTGCCTCACCCAACTTGTGTACTGCACAAGGCTTTATCAGCAGCTGAACCCTAAGGGAGTTGGCAGTTGGCAACAGCCATTGGGGTTTCCTGACTTTTTGTGGAGCTACCCCAGGCCGGGTACTGGTGGCAACCATGCTCAATTTGTAGCGTAGCATCTCCCACAGACCTCTAGGGTTAGCACAGGCAGCAAATAATCACTGATTGCTTTGTAGCTCCTGTCAGGTAGTCCTCAGCTGGTCACAGGCAGTGGGAGACCTGGGCCTGAAATGGAGCTCCTTGCAAGTGGCCCCAGAACCAACACACTTGGGGTTGGCTTCAGCCCACAGCAGAACATCACCCTATTAGTCCCACATGTTGCACAGCCAAAGGGCAGCCTCAACAGACAACAGAGCCCACTGGAGCGAATCCCACTCAGTGGGGTAGGCCCACCACACAGCAACCTGTAAGCTATGGAGTGGCCAACCCCAAAGCCAGTCAGCGTGAGGGTCAATCCCACAAACTGATGTGCCAATAGCAATCAAAACTCAACTATAACAGCAGAGCACACACAACCCATAGAAGGGATACTCCTGGAGCACCCAGAGCAGGTGACCGAGGAGACTGCCGGGACCCCACCAGGGCACCGACTGCATAAAGCCACTCAGTCAAGACTGGGAGACAACAGATTTACCTAATACATAGAAACAAACAGAGGGCAGCCAAAATGAGGAAACAAAAAAATACCTCTGAAATGAAAAAAAAAAAAACAAGAGAAAATTCCATTAAAAGAACTAGACAAAATGAAGGCAAACAACCTACCAGACACAGAATTCAAAACAGTGGTTATAAGGATGCTTAAGGAACTTAGTGAGAACTTCAACAAAGGAATAGCAAGCATAAAAAAATGACATAGACATGATAAAAAAGAACAAGTCAGAAGTGAAGAATACAGTAACTGAAATGAAGAATGCACTAGAAGGAATCACAAGCAGATTAGATGAAGTAGAAGATTGAATTAGCAATTTGGAAGACAAGGTAGCAGAAAACACCCAATCAGAACAGAAAAATGAAAAAAGAATCCAAAAAAAGGAGGATAGTTTAAGAGATTTCTAGGACAACATGAAGAGTAATAACATTCACATCATAGAGGTACCAGAAGGAGAAGCAAGAAAGCAAGGGATTGGGAACCTATTTAAAGGAATAATGACTGAAGGAAATAGACATACAAATCCAGTAAGTGCACAGAGTCCCAAACAAGATGAACCAAAAGGCCCACACCAAGACACATTGTAATTAGAATGGCAAAGGTTAAAGACAAAGAGAGAATACTAAAACAGCAAGAAAAAGGCAACTAGTAACTTATGAGGGAGCTCCCATAAGATTACCAGCTGATTTCTCAACAGAAACTTTGCAGGCCAGAAGGGACTGACACAAAATATTCAATGTGATGAAAAGCAAGGACCTACAACCACGATTACTCTACCCAGCAAGGCTATCATTTAGAATCAAAGGACAGATCAAGAGCTTCCCAGACAAGGAAAAGATACAGGAGTTCATCACTACTAAACCAGTATTACAAGGAATATTAGAGGAACTTCTTTCAGATGGAAAAGAAAAAGATCAAAATTATGAATAATAAAATGGCAATAACTACATATCTATCAACAATTACTTCGAATATAAATGGATTAAATCCTCCCATCAAAAGACATAGGAAGGCTGAATGGGTAAGAAAACAAAACGCTTACATATTCTGCCTGCAAGATAACCACTTCAGATTGAAAGACACACACAGATGGAAAGTAAAATTATGGAAAAATATATTCATGAAAATGGAAACAAAAAACCTAGGGTAACAATACTTACACCAGACAAAATAGACTTTAAAACAAAGACTATAACAAGAGACAAAGAAGGACCCAGGAATTTGGCCTCAGGGTGTTTATCTGAAGAAACCCAAAAGCTACTTCAAGAGGACATGTGTATCCATTTGTCCATTGCAGCATTGTTTACAATGGGCAAGATAGGAAGAAAACCTGAGTGTCTGTTGATGGAAGAATGGATTAAGAGTAGGTGGTACATAAATGCAATGGAATACTGATTGCTCAGCCCATGGAAGGGAATGGGTTCTTGCCATCTGCAGTGGCATGGATGGACCTGGAAAGTACTGTGAGCAGAGTGTCAGATAGAGGAAGACAGGGTTGAGGGTAATGAGAAAAGGGGAGGGATTAAGAAGTACAAATTGGTAGTTACACAGTAGTTATGGAGATGTAGGGTATAGCATAAGGAATATAGTTAATAATATTGTAACAACTATGTATTGATGTCAGATGGGAACTAGATTTGTTGGGGTGATAGATGGGAGGGGGTTGGGGCAGCATGAAAAAGATCAAGGGATTAAAAAGTACAAACTGGTAGTTACAAAATCGTCATGGGGATATAAAGTGAAGCCTAAGGAATATAGTCAATAATATGGTAATACCTACTTATAGTGCCAGGTGGGTTCTAGACTAGTCAGGGGGATCACTTCTTAAATTATATAAATGTCTAATCACTATGCTGTATTCCTGAAATTAATATAAAATAATATTGAATGTCAATTGTAATTGAAATTTTTAAAAAGGGGGGAAAAGGTGAAGCGAAATAAGAGGTCAAAATTACCAGGTATAACACAAATAAGTCATGGGGATATAATATACAGCATAGAGAATATAGTCAATAATACTGTGATAGAGTGGTACGGTGTCAGATGGCTGCTGGACTTATCATGGTGATCACATCTTTAAATATATAAATGTTGAATAACTATGGTGTACCCCTGAAACTAACATAATATTGTATGGTAGCTATATTTTAATAAAAATTTTAAAATAAAAAAATCATAAAAAAATAAATGAAAAATAAAATGACACAAAAGGAAAAAACAAAAAAGGAAAGAAAAGAAGTTGCCTCTGTGATGTTCAAACTAAATCCAAGTGGATGTGTGGCAGCTGGAGACGTTAGCCAGGAACTCAGGGCAGGAGATGGAGATTTGGAAGTCAGCTCAAATGCAGTTTGTGTAGTTGAAGACCTAGAGCGGGTGGGATCATCCAGAAAGGACAGGAAGAAGGAAATAAGAAAGGAGAAAGGAACCACAGCGGGGAAATACTGACCTTTATTAAAAAGAACCCAGTGAAGGAGCTTGAGAAGGAATGGGAAAAGAGGCAAGGAAAAGCAGTGATTTGGAAGGAAAGGGAGGAGAATCTTTGATGGCTCTGCCTACAAATTCCCTGCTACGAAGAGGGTGGCTGTATAAGTATCACCCAACCAGGCTTCTTTTTCCAGCAAATGCTAAAGTGGGCAGGACACAAGGACCACACAGTAAGCCCAGCCTGCCCTGCTGACACCTAGACGTGCAGCTGTCCTAGCCGCCATGGAAGCAGACCGAGGTAGATGGGGTGCCCTGGGGAAAGTGTCTCAGGAGAGCTGCTACAGAACTTGGCCTTTCTCATTTTCTAAAGTAGGTTGGAGCGGGGAGGAGAAGGAAGGAAAGAAAACACTCACAATTGGTCACTGGCTCTCTGATTGGTGCTTCATTTCCTTGATGTCATTTAATTATTTCACCAATTACAAGGGGGGGTGGTGGTATCTAATTGAGGAACCCTTTCCTCTGTCCTCATGTTTCCAGGCTTCCATCACAGACCTTTCCAGTCTCACACTCCTACCACCAGAAGAAGCTGTTCCCTTTTCCCATTGGTGGGGTGCCAGGGCTCTTCACCCCCACTGGCCCACTGTTCTTTTCCCAGTTGATTTGAAGCCATAGAGTCCCTGTTTCCTCTTCTTGTTTTGGAAGTGATCTCATCCTCTGATCCCCATTGTCTTCTTTGTTGATTCTGAATATGTTTTTTTTTTCTAAAGTCTTCATATTTGGGCCAAGAGAAAAGTTTTAAGACAGATAATTGTGACATACTGGGAATATACTCAGACCAGTTCCAACAAATCTAGGTTCATAACTGTCTTCCAGTCTTACTTGAGGCAACGTGATGTAGCATGAAAAGTATGAGATTTGGAATTCAAAGACTCAAGTGCAAAACATGCCAACAGTGTCTTTGGGGAAAGTAGATGATTATGACTGTCTAGTTATTTTGTCTGAATTTGGTTCAGTTGTTGGAAAGGGTAAAAAATTAGGAATTACTGGATGTAGATCTATGTTTCATTCCCAAGTCCAGAAGTACCAGTTATTAAGCTGATGTAGACCCTCTAATTTGATTCATGTCTATTTTAATTTTACTCAGATTCTTATTTGGAGGAGAAAAACATTATTTACTGACCTGTTCAAACCCCAAGATAAACCCATTTTATGTATGAGGAAGTTGATTTCACTCAGTTTGTAACTATTTAGAAAATAGTTAAAAGCAACTGAAAGCAGGTGGAGGAGGATAACAGGTCTGAAGAGTCTGTCGCTGACCAAAGGCAGGAAACTGTTGGGTTTCCTTGTGAATATTCAGGAGTCAGAAGTATTCCCAACGTCTCTTAGGTAGCACTGAGGCTCACCACCAAAGTGAGATGGGAACTCTGTGATTACTCCAAATAGCCTATGTATAGACATTTAAAAACCCCCAAATTCACCCTGTGAGTTGTCTGTGCAATCTATGTGCTTTGAGAGCTGTGAGACATGTTGAGTTGGAGACGGGTAGGACTCTTAGCTGGTAGTGGTTGATGGGAGAATGCTGAGCTGGGTCTGGCTGCTGCAGAGATCCAGTCAGTGGGTCTCCAAGGTCTTCTGGATACGGTGCTACGTTTCTACTTAGACCAGGGTGAGGGCTATGGGGGTCAGGATGAGGTGGAGTAGGGAGAGGGCAGGGACGAGCTGCTTGAGAGATACAAACCAGGGCTATTCATTCCCATACGTTTTTGCACTTTGACAAATCTTCAACAAACAAATAAAAGCCAACACCCTCCAGCCACTATATGTTACATTTGTAGACCTTGATAAGATAACTTGAGTACACAAAGGCCAAAGACTCATGAGTCACCCTGCACACACTGTGTATTACTTTGAGTATCAGTGTTATTTCAAAAAGTATTGTCATTATTTTAAAATGATAAAATAATGAAATATAAAATAAGAAAAGTTTAAAATGTAAAAATAATAAATCTTGAAACAAGACAAATAAAACAACCATCGGTGAAATCCCCCTTCTTCTCATGTAGCTGAAACACAGGAGAGTGTGTTGGAATTTTGTATGGGATTATCAATATAACTTTAAAATTTTATTTTTAATGACTGCATTTTTTTTGTTGTTGTTGTTCACTTCCAATTTGGAAATACTTGAAACATAGAATATTTGATGTGGAGGTAGAGGCAAGGATTTAGTTTGGGTTGAAATCTAAATTATACATCCCTTGGCATTACTTGTTCAAATAAAACAAGTGAAGGGATTAAGAAATACAAATTGGTAGTAGTTACAAAGTAGTCATGGGGATGTAAAGTACAGCACAGGGAATATAGTAAATAATGTTTCAACAGCTGTATATAATGCCAGGTGGGTACTACACTAAACAAGGGGATCACTGTATAAAGTATATAAATGTCTAACCACTATGCTGAACACCTGAAACTAACATAAAATAATATTGAATGTGAACTGTAACTGAAAAAAGATTTTTTAAAAATGTATGGTGGAACATGTTTTTCAAACTAAGCTTTTGAAAGAACAGAGACCTGGGTCGGGCCCAGTGGCTCAGGTGGTTGGAGCGCTATGCTCCTAACGCGTCAGGCAGCTGATTGGATTCCCACATGGACCAGTGAGCTGCGCCCTCTACAACTAAAATTGTGAACGACGGCTCTCCCTGGAGCTGGGCTGTCGTGAGCAGCCGGAGGTTGGCATGTGCGGCTGCGGGCTGCCTGTGTGCTGCATGTGCTACCAGGAGCGGCCTGTGGCCAGCATGAGGGGCTGGCAGCCAGCGTGAGTGGCCGGCTGCCAGCATGGTCCGCTGTGCGCTGCCATGGGCTGCCATGTGCTGCCATGAGTGGCCGGTGGCCAGCGTGAGTGGCCGGCAGCCCCTGAGAGCTGCCATGAGCTGCTTGAGCTGCCAACCCATGACTGGCAACCCACTGCCTCAGCTGGTGGGGAGAGCAAGGCTCGTAATACCAGCACGGGCCAGCGAGCTGGGTCCCACACAACTAGACTGAGATACAACGGCTTGAACCGGAGTGCAGGGGGAGGAGGAAGAAAGGGGGGGGAAAAGAAAGAAAGAAAGAACAGGGACCTGAAATGTAAATTATCTTGTGGAGAATAAATGGTTTAACAATGTTGCAAGTTAATAAAACTGTTTCTTGATTATTAGGGGATCCCTCATTAGGATGACTTGTTTAAAAAGGAAAAGGAAAAAGGAAATCTCAAACCATCTACAGAAGTAGGCAGACAGGTAAACTTTGGACTCTCCAAACCTATTTTAGTATCTTATTATTTAGCATCTTCAAAGCATAGGACTATTAGAAATGCTGAGTACTAGGCCCCACCTCAGACCATCTGAACCAGAACCTGTGTTTATCAAGATGCTTAGATGACTCCTATGCACTTGATACTTTCTGTGGCTTTCGTACTTTGAGTTCTCAGGGCTGAAATTTGGGAGCATTCCTAAACTAGACGCCAGACAAGACCTCTGGAGTCACAGGAGGAGACATTACTGACGATCGAATGGTGGTTCAGTTCCCAAACACAAGACAGACATATTTCTGTGAGTGACCAACTGTCCTTTTGTGCAAGTGGCTGCCTCTGGTCCTGGGCTATGGGTGAATCAGAGCATGTGATTTATCGGACAAAGGACATATATTTAGAAAGAAATGATTGCCAAAGGAAAGGAGGGTATGAAGAAATAATATTACTCATATCTGGTTTTCATTATAAAATAATATAACTGCTTTGCATGCTTTCTAGACTCCTTAGGGTATTCTATTGCCACTCTGAGGTTTTTTTCTTTTTTCTTTTTTTTGCTTTTTACAAATTTAGAAGCTATTTAGTAGCAACATTGCTTCATGGGAACAAAAATATTTTCTCACAAAATGTTCCCATTCAATAAGTTGCCACATATTTTTGTTCCATATGGTGCTTCATAAACTAACAGTGTCTGTAGGCAATACAATTGACAGAGCAGCGGAGGGGTACATTTATATGTTTCAAGTAGCTATATGAACCCATGTCCAACAATGTTTTGCTTTAGACAAAAGATAATTGATGTTTAATTAAAAAAATGTAATGTTAAAGAGGAGTTCAAGCTGAATTTCTAAAAAGAACTGCAGAGAAAGTAAATTCATTCATTCCCTCTGTACCAAGAGTAATGGTCACCCCAAACCCATGCCCTCCGTATCCTTTTCCTCTGCTTTGTTTCCTCCACAGAACTTATTACCACTTATGGTAGCCAGCCTCCCAGACAGCCCTGAGAATCCCTGTTTCTTGCTATTCAGGCCATCCTACAGTCCCCTCCCACACTTTATCAGGGTTAGGAACAATAGAATATTGAAGCAATATTCTATTCCAAGATTCGGTAATAAAAGATACCACGGCTTCCGTCTTGATCACTCTCTCTCTCTTAGATCACTCACTCTGGGAGAAGCCAGCTGCCAAGTTGTGAGCAGTTTTCTGGAGAGATCCACCTGGTGAGCAGCAAAGCCTCATGATAACGTCACATGAGTGAACTCGGAAGCAGATCCCCCAAAGCCAGACAAATATTCAGAGGAGACCACAACCCTCATGACAACTGGACTGCAACCACATGAAAGACCCTAAGGCAGAACCACCCAACAACTCTGCTCCTGGGCTCTGACTGTCAAAAACTGTGAGATAATGAATCTTTGTTTTTTTAAGGTGCTAAATTTGAGGTAATTTGTTACACAGTAATACATAACTAATCTGGTACATTATAAGTTTACATATTTATTTACTTACTATCTTTCTTCCCAAGCAACCTCCATGAAAGCAGTAACTGGCTTTGTTCACTGCTGTATCTCTAGTCCCTAGAACACTACCTAGATTATAGTAGGTGCTGAGTATACATTTATTAAATAAATGATTGAAGCCTCTGACACTCATCCTAATGATTCGAATGGGGATTTATAGTGTTTTCATGTACGTGGGAGGTCCTCATGATGGGAAGGACTAGCTTTATTGCTCTTCTGACTTAACTGGTTGGGAGTTTTGTAAGTGAGGAACCCCACAACTAATAGAAAGAACCCAATCAGTGTTGCCAGAGAATAAAAGCATAGCTTGAGAGGTAATATTTTTGTTCAACCACAGCTCATAGGATAACAGATTGTTTTCTATTTAGGTTCTCACCAAAGCCAGTGCAGCAGACCGCTGTTGGCAATGGCCATCAACACAAAGTGGTGATGGACGACCAGAGCTGGCTGCTTCCAGGAAACTATGGTCCCTGAAAATGTGCGCCAAAACAAACTCCATGGACATTGTAGTTCAGTCCCTGGCTTCTAATTGCCTAGCGTTGGGTCCTTGTAGGGCCATTGAAGTGAAGGCCATAGTTCTTCAAAGCTGAGAGAACCCATGGACCAAGTCTAAGCCACAACTGTGGGAACCCAAAGGTCAAGAGTTCAAAGGCAAACATGGAGACGAAAGGGGCAGGCTGATGACCATGGGCAGGTTGGACTCACTGGGGACTGAGGAGAAAACAAAAGCAAACCAGGAATGCTTGAGGGGAGTCTTAAACCTTAGCTTTTAACAGTTCATGCCTGCCTGCCCAACAAAACCACTTGGAGGAATGGTGCTGGCTATTAATTCTTTTTTTTTTTTTTAAGTGCATTTTTCTAGGACCCATCAGCTCCAAGTCAAGTATCGATTTCAATCTAGTTGTGGAGGGCACAGCTCACAGTGGCCCATGCGGGGATCAAACCAGCAACCTTGGTGTTATTAGCACCGCGCTCTAACCTACTGAACTAACCGGCCACCCCAATTCTTGTTTCTTACTTTACACCTACCCTCCTATGTACTGTTTTGAAATGCTACCGTTGGGATTCCGCCAACAGCATTTCCCCTTTACCAGCTCTGCCAACAGGGGGCACTAGAGGAAACAGAAAGGATGGAATTTAGAGAAGGGCTTTTCCTCCACCCTGTTTGCTTTCTGTTCCTATCAGTGTCATCCTGGCCAGAGGAGTTGGTTCCAGTACGAACAGCTGGTTTTAGTTTCCAGTTTTGCCACAATCCCAGAATCGTTTATATCTGAGATACAAGCTTTGGCAAGCCAGTTCCTCTGAAGTCTGGGTCTCATCCAGCTTCTTCCTCTGAAGTCAGGTACCAGCAACATATGGTAGCACACCCCTCAGAGGTCAGGGTCTCAGCTCTGCAGGGCCCCTTCTCTATGCTCTAAATTTTAATAGCCCTGATTTCATTCCTTTATTTTCCCCACGCTTAGAGGTAGTAGCTGCTTCCTGCTTTCCTCAGTAACTGGTTAACTTGTTAAAAATTATTTTAATTAAGTTCTTCGTTTCTGATTTCTGCAAGATGACAGGACCCTGTGTGCAGGTATATAAAAAGTATACAGACATCTGGATTGTCCCACAAGCTAATGTTGGTTTTTTGTTGTTTTTAATTAAAGTTTATTGGGGTGACAATTGTTAGTAAAGTTACATAGATTTCAGGTGTACAATTCTGTATTACCTCATCTATAAATCCCATTGTGTGTTCACCACCCAGAGTCAGTTCTCCTTCCATCACCATATATTTGATTCCCTTTACCCTCATCTCCCACCCCCACCCCCCTTACCCTCTGGTAACCACTAAATTATTGTCTGTGTCTATGAGTTTTTGTTTCTCATTTATCTTGTTCTTTTGTTGTTTTTGGTTTATATACCACATGTCAGTGAAACCACATGGTTCTCTGCTTTTTCTGTCTGACTTACTTTGCTTGGCATCATACTCTAAAGATCCATCCATGTTGTCACAAATGCTCCTATTTCATCTTTTCTTACTGCTGAATAGTATTCCATTGTGTATATATACCACAACTTCTTTATCCATTCATCTGTCGAAGAAGGACATTTTGGTTGTTTCTGCTAAAGTTGGTTTAATTGGTCTATTGTGATTAGACACAAGGCCTTTCAAAAGTCTACAGGTGACTTTCATGTACAGTCAGGGTAGAGGACCACTATACTAGAGTATTCTTATTTCTCTCTATGGAATGGTCCAACAGACTTAAAAGATAGTGGGTGAGGTGTACTCAAAGTAGCACCTTGACCTGTCCCCATTTTAAGCAATTCCTTCAGCTGCCTATACTCAAGTTTAGCAGAAACCATTTTCTTTTTAATTTGATCGAGTCCACTCATCCATTGAAAAGTAAGGGTTCTTTGGGCCATTCACATTTCCAGCTCTTTCGTAGATGGTACCAATAATTTGGGCTGGCTCCACCCTTCTGCTTCCATATTCAGAAAGCCCTCTAACTTCTAAAAGACCTCTGGATATCCCATTCTAGGAGGGATCAACTAAGGCAGGAAATTACTAAATCGATATTTCCCTGTCACCAAAAGCAAAACAAGGGACAGCTCTTGGGTATTTGCAAGGGGAGATATTTCTATTCTTTAGAAAAAAACAACCTGCATTTGCATTCAGAGAACATCCATCTTACACAGGTTGTTTGTGTCCAAATTCAACTCCCTCGCTCCTGATTTCCATTAAATATTTCATGTGTGTGGGGAATATTGTCAACATTACTAATGGGGTTTCTGTTTAATTTCTTGATATAATTTATCATCAAATAAACTCCCGGAAAGGAGTTCTGACCAACTGGACGGAACCTCACAGAGAAGGATGGGTTGTTTCTGCAAAGGGAATGATTTCAATTTCAAATAAGCAGGAGCTTGGGAATGTAAGGACCTGGTGACTTGGCAGGAAACATTATGGAAAGCAGCTAGATGGATGTTTCCAGCACAAAGGCTTGCTATTGCAGGTTTCTGCATAATGTACCTCTTTGAATCAGATAGGGAGAGAGGCACTTCGTGAAAATTGCCACCTTCTCTCTGAATGGACTTTTCTCTGTTTAGCTGTCTTGCACTAGACCATAGAATTATGCTGATCTAAGATGGCATACAGCTCAACAGATAGCGTGTGTAGATCCCTCCTCACCTCTTCTCAAATAAACCACCTAACCGTTCAGAATAAAGGGACTAAGCAGACTCACAGGAAATTGGTAAAATGACAAAAGATGTGCACACACACAGACTGTAAATCAAGCCACGCACACATTTATGTGCCCTGCGTCTGCTCTCATCTCTCAGAGAGAAGCCTGGACCCAGCCCCTCTTCCACCTGTTATTTTTTTAAGGAAATGAGATTTGAGACATGATAGACTATAAAAGAAGTGTGTTTAAGCAAAGCTGCTTCCAACCTTTCAAGTGTTCTAGTTTTTGCTATAGAGAAAAAGATGGGGAAAATATTACCAAGTAAAGGGAAAAAAATCTTGAAATGGGTTGAGAACAGGATACATTTCTTTGATCTTAGAAATGCTTCCTTTGGTTTGTTTATGGTTTGGAAGAAGTAGCCTTAGTGGGTGAGATGTAGATTTGCAGAGACAGGAAGAGTGGTTGGGACAAAGGATTATTTGAACTAATTTCTTTGGTGCCATTGATAGCAAATGAAGCAGGAAACCTTCCACGAAGTTCTCCTACTCAGAAACCTCCAGTGACTCTCCAGTGTCTATAGGAAAAGTCCTTGAATTTGGATTCCACCACAGTTTTGTACCGATTTTCATTTTTCAGTTTTGTCACCTGGAACTGTGCTGTGCAAATGTTCCATTTTAGCCTAAGGATTCATGTCTTGTGCTAGTAGTTAAGAGCACTCTGTTTTCTATCTCAGCTCCCCACGTATTAGCAACTACGCAACCTTGGGTGCGTTCCTCTGCCTCCTGACCTTTCATCCCCTCGTTGTAAACTGAGGAGGAGAGTAGGATAGATCTCCTAAACTTGTGAGGAATGCATGTAGGGTAACCAACAGTCCAAGTGTGTCCAGCATTGAGAGGCATCGGTCTGCAGGACTTTCAGTGCTGAAACAGGAAAATCCCACATAAACCAGAATGAGGTGGTCACTGTACACGGCATATTGCAAATAAAACAGTTAGCACTGCTCTTGGCCTATAGTAAATATGATCACAATCGCTATATGTGTTTTACTTCTTCTTACCTAAACCTGCCTTGCATTTCCCCCCTCCATGTCTATCAGTGGAGTCTCTTACCCTTTCTCCTTTGCTTATCAAAATCCAATTCATCTTATTTTCCTGACCAGACTGGGCACTGGTGAGGGTGGGCCCCATTTACTGACTTGTGCTTCCTGCAGCCCTTGGCAGAGTGCCTGTCACATGGTCAGTGGGTGCCCCCTGCATGTTTGTTGGTATACTAACTAAAGTCAAGTTTTCACTTTAGGAAAAAATTCACATCTGTAACTATATAAAATGTGCAGAAAGTACACTTGCCCTGCAAGTATTTGCTGCATAAGAAGCAAATGCATGCCATACTGGCAAGATCTATTGCCAAACTAGCAAGTAATGAACTTAAGAGTTGCTGTATATTCACTTTCACAATTGCTATTGAGCGGTTTTAACATTTCCTTAACTATCACATGTAAAAGGAGTAGGTGTGTCGTTCAGAGGAATCAGACTTTCTTTCTAAGTTCCTTGTAAAATAGCTCAAGGAGTTTTTGTTGGCATCACCAGAAGAAATTCTAGCACTGCAGGGTCATGTTTTTGCACTCAGTAGAATGTTTTAGAATGTTCTTTTTGGAAGAGATTGTATTTCACTATTTCCTTTGTGTAAATATAACACTTAATTACCAACACAAAGGAACCATTCTCTGGGAACTAAATTGCTTATTAATGAAAGATTTGAAATGGACTTGAGTTTCAAAAGAGAGCAGAAGAAATTGAAGATGTGTATCTTTAAACAATAATTACACGGCTGAAAATCATATACTGAACATAATTTTGCAGATTCAATTTTCTAGTTATTGGCGGAAAGACACGATTAATCCTATAAATATAAAAGTGTCTGGATTTGTTTTTCTCAAAATTTGACTTAAAATGTGAAACTTCAAATTCAGAAGTTGTGTTCTTTAGTCCACAGTTCAATGGGTAACTGTTTGGAGAGATAAATCCACTTTTACGGTGACAGTCTCAGAAAAGTTGACTTGCAAACCGTCCTTGTATTTTGCTTATGTCTTTCCATCCATTACAATTGGAACCACATGGAATTCTGATTATTCAATTTTCAGAATCATGCTTATTATATTTTGCATCTCAATCCAGAGTTCATCGAATCTGAGACCCAACCATAATATGTGGATGCAATTGCTATTGTTTTCTCTCGTTAATACAAGCATATGCTATTTCTCTCGTTCCAATTCTTAAAATAAAAATTGCATCAATAGGTTCTTTAAATCTGAATCCAGACTGACTGACAGGCTTGGAATGCAATTTAGAGGAATGGCAATTTTCTCTAACAAGACTATCGGCAGAAGAGTTTAAGGTCAAGAGTGGTCCCTGACCCACCAGGACAAGACAATTGGACTGTGAAGATTCTTTCATACCAAACCTTTCTGCAAAAGATTCATAGCCACAGCTTCGCTGGGCCTAAGAATCTTGATTAAAGCGTCTATAGTACTTATCAAGGTGATCACTTCGTAAGTTATGTAATTGCCTAATAACTATGTTGTACACCAGGAACTAATGCAATATTACAATCTATCAACTGTAACTGGGAAAAAAAAAGGAGTTTGCAGTAATCATCAGCCACAGAAGTTCTATTATAGATAACCAGGGCCTTCTGTGAGCTGGAACAGCCCCTACCCCATCCACTTCTCTGCCCAGCTACACACACATGCACCCCTGCTCTGTTCTCAGATAAAGAGGTAATGCAGGAGCAAATCAAATCAGAGAAAACAAAACAAAAACCCCATATTAAAAAAAACAGACTTGTGTTACATACCCTCAGTTCAACAGACATTTAGTATAATTGACACATTTTTCATGTAGTATATAGCAGAATTTTAAATTTAATTTAATGTTCATTTTTCATTTCATTTATTTTTTAAAGATTTTTATTAAAATATAGGTCATATACAGTATTACATTAGTTTCAGGTGTATACCGTAGTTGCCCCACGTTTATACGCCTAAGGAAGTTTATCACCATGATAAGTCCAGCAAACATCTGATACTACATCATTCTACCACAATATTATTGACTATATTCTCTCTGCTGTATATTACATCCCCATGACTTCTTTGTTTCATATCCGGAAATTTGAACCTCTTATTCCCTTTTACCTTTCCCCCCCTTTTTAAGTTTTTCAGTTACAGTTGACACTCAATATTATTTTCAATTAATTTCAGGGGTACAGCATAGTGGTTAGACGTTTATATAATTTAAGAAGTTATCCCCCCGATACATCTAGTATTCACCTGGCGCCATACGTAATTATTACCATGGTATTGACTATATTCTCTACTGTACTTAACATCCCCGTGACTATTTTGTAATTACCAATTTGTATTTCTTACTCCCTTCACTTTTTTCACCCTGCCTCCCAATCCCCCACTCCCGCCCGTCTATATTTTATGACTGGTAGCAAAAAGGTGTTACAAAATGGTAGTGAAGAATACAGGCGTTATAGTTGGACAAATTTGGTTTGAAACCAGGTCCTGCCACTAGTTAGTTTCGTGGTCCTCGGCAAATCTCTGTAACTCTCTGGCCAACTAACCTCAGTCTCCTCATCTCTGAGGTGGGGATAACTGCCCTCTTGCACAGGTGTGATGAAGCTGACTTGAGCTGCTTGGTGCCAAGGGTCCCCAGGACCCAAGCCTTGGTGATGCCCATGTCACTGTGGAGGGGCTCCCCACACTGTGACGACATGGCCTGGCATCGACAGTGCCCTTGACTGAGCAGATTCAGCTCTTGCAGTTATTTGATGGCCATAGCCATTAAGGGTGGTGGTGAAGAGAGGAATTCCCGTTTTACATATAAGATTAGGAGAAATAACAGTAGCTACCTCAGCAAAAGCTTACTGCCCTACATGTTTTCCATATACTGCTTCCCCAAATTCTCATTTAACCTGGAGAGGGGGCTACCATTATTAGCTCCACTTTTTACAGACAAGAAAACGGTGGTCTAGAGGTTAAATAACTTGTCCAGCTAACGGAGCAGGTAGGTCACAGGGTTGCCTCATCCTGTTTTAGCAGCAATAAGAAGCTTTCAGTTAACCTGACCCTCTATTTTCTACAGATTCCAGTTGAGCAGCTTCCTTATGTCAGAGGCTGAGGAGCACAAAGCACAGGGCGTGTCAGAAAGGACCTCTCAACCCAGGGCTGGGCTGAGAGGCAAACGGGGACCTGCAGCAGATCTCCTGAACTCTGCGGTTCCGGGCTTTGACTTGGAACCAGGTGCCAGCAGTGACATCTATAATAGGATGTCATGGAATAAAGCGTAACATCTCGAATCAGGACCATTCTCTTCATCGGGCTCTGCCCATGGGAGTGTGGCCAGCAAGTGTGGCCAGTGTGGCCAGCAAGACTCACGTTAGAATTTCTAATGGTCAAGAGTGGCCGTCCGTGAGTGAAGTCAGTCCCTGGCCATTCTTGCCAGGGGCCCAGAGCTGTGAGGACAGTCAAACAGGAGGTAATGCTTTCTAGGAACTGGGCAGATGGTGCTGACTCCTGGAGTCGGCAGTGGGTCAAGGGCAGAGCAGAGGGAAGTCAGACAGAGAGGTTGCCTGACCTTGAACCAGCTACAGAAAGGACAACTCCACACACATTGAAAAGGTCCCAGGCAGGCTGCCAAGAGCACAGCTGTGCAGTTGGTCCATGTGCTGGCTAGGAGGGGGGTAGGGGCTGAACTTGGGCCCTCGCCTGGACTCCTCAGTGGGCTGTGTGAATCTTGTCATAATCTCCCCACCAGAGGGATGCCTGTGTGACTCACACACTAGGTCTGTCACACACCAGGGCCTGTCCTGTGTAGTCCTAGTCTGAGGAACTTACCCGTGATGTCTGAGAGCTTCTCCTCCTAAAACAGGATGACTTTTCTTTTTTCTTTTTCCTTTTTGGAAGTGTCTCTGAATAATTTCAACTTTGTCTTTCTAAGTAAGTATGTGGAGAATTTAAATGAGTCTACAAATTGGATGGTACCTTATTAATGAACTCCAGGATGAACTCCATTGTAGGCTCTGGATTTAAAGATTTAAACTGATCGTACATTTCTGCGGTTGCTTTTTTATAAACTGTTATTCGCAAAAAGAATAGTTAGCTTTTCAAAATGATTTTAAATAATAACAATTAATTACCTTTAATCCAACTAATTCTTTAATACAACTATTATTTTCAGTTTTGCCTCCTCTTCTAGTTTGTATCCATCCACCTACTTATACTGATATAGCTGCAATCATAATGTCCATCTAATTCTGTAACTGATACGTCAGCTTACACATTTTCCATGTATCCAAGTCTTCCTAATTTCTGTTTCAATGAATACATTATCTTTCATCATAGTCCATGCACCATAATTAATGAACGATTTCCAGAATGTTGCACATTAGAGGTAATTTCCAATATCTTCTCGCTGGTATTGATAATGTTTATTAACATCTTTACGCACACAGCACTTTTTCCCCCTGATGATTTATTGACTCTTAACGGGGAAAAAAAAGCCCTCATGTATTTTGAAAGTAAGTGGTGGAATCTGTGAAGCAATCTTTACATCCCCAACATACAGCTGTGTGTAAGCTGCAGAATTTCCTCTTGTTGCCAGTGAGAGAGGAAGGTTTGGGACACAGTTCTTATCAGTTGTTCCTTTTGAAGAGACCTGTGAAAACTGTCCAGTGGAATTTAGGCAAGTCCACTTATTTTATTGTCCGTCTTTTTCCTTTTCTTCTGTTAAAAATTATTGTACAGGAGCTTGAGGGCAAAGTGACTCACTTTTATATAGATAATTAGGTCTTCAAAATGCCAAATCCAGGAGGCAAGACAGAGTGACTCTTCCCCGACACCACATCCGTCCCTTACAAACCGGTGTTTTCATGTAACAGTGCTGCTTGAATCACTACCCATTCAATTTAAAACTCAATTCCAAAACAAAGAATGAGCCATTTCTGTTTAAATGCAGTACATCAGACACAGCAGATATGACACTCCAAATCAGAAAGTGCTGAACAATTTCAACCACACTTACAAACACCATTTTTTAACACTGTGGCAAATATTGCAAATTTCAGGTATAGGGGAGATCTTCTGTGGCCCAAGTCGCTAAAGTCTATATATTGCTTTAAGTTAAAAAATAAAAAAGGATCGAGTGATTTTTATTTTATGGGAAACCAGAGTTATTACCAAATGCAAAAAATTCAAAGAAAACTAAATTGAAGCCACACCTGCAGTAACGCTTTCAAAGGGAAGACTTGAAGTCTGTTGTTATTTTTCCAAAGGGATCACCAGGCTTGGACGACTGAACAAGTGTAGCCTGAAAATGTCTCACGAAGCAAAATTTAGGTCATTTTTATTCATTGTGTAATGCAGAGTCACAGACCTCAGAAAAACACACTAATAAAACATCACACTGAGTTTAATAGTCTCCCCTCATTCTGTGCCATAATGATAAATGAAATGCCATTAGCATAAGGCAAATCCATTGCTTGTGGGCTGTGGATCCCAGGACTGTGACAGAATTAGAATGCAGAGAATGGATGGTTCACACTTCAAAGGAAAAATATACCCTGTTTCCTAACCCCATGCAGAAGCCCAGGTTGAAACCCCAGCTCTGAGAAGAGTTGGGGTCCCCAGACCTAGGTACATGGAATGGAATGATGCTTGGAAAGATTTTTAAAAGCAGCGTTTAAGAATGTCCAGAAAAGCAGGATGTTGGTCGCTTTCAAGAGCCTCTCCCTGGCTCTGTAAGGATCCCCTTATTCAGTCATTATAAAAACACCTTTGTGTTGTTATCCTGGGCCAGATACTCTGCTGAGCCCTGGGAATACAGATACAATAAGACAGACAAGAGGCTGCTCTCATGGACTTTGCATTCTATCTATCATGTCTGTAGGAGACATGATAAACAATTTTTAAAAAATGATACTTTATTAGCACTTTTTACTGCCTGGAATTATTTAATAGGATAACGGGTTGGTAGGGTTGTTAGACTTACCAAATAAAAATATACAACATCCAGTTAAATTTGAGTTTCAGATAATAAAATTGTTTGAGGATAAGTATATCCCAAATATTGCATGGGGTATACTCGTACTAAAAATAATTTATTACTTATCTGAAATTCAGATTGACCTGACATTCCTTATATTTTATGGGACAACCCAAGGAGTGAGTAGCGGGTAAGAGCAACATAAAATAGGAGAGTCAGGGACCTTTTCAAGGAAGCAACCTGCGTTTTTAATTTTCTGTGATAATAACAAACAGCAAACACACATAGCACTTGCTTGTGTCAGACACCAGTCTAGGTTCTTTATATATTTAACTTATTTAATCTTCACAACACTATTTGACAGGTAAGAAAACTGAGGCACAGTCAGGGTAAGTAACTTGCCCAAGGTCACCCAGTAAGCGTGGGGAAGCAGTCAGTCAGTCTGGCTCCGGAGACGGTGATCGTCACCACTGCTGCTTGTCACGTAAGTCCACCAAGGGAAACATTTGGTTTTACCCAAATCAAGGAGGCTTCTTAAGACACACTGTCATTCCAACTAGCTGAAGAAGACACTGTCTTCTTGCCTCTCGATACACATTTCCTGTTCCCACTGCTGACATCTATGGGATTACTTAACAACCTAATAGCGCTTTTTATTTACAATCACGTTTACATTAATTTTTATTGGAACATCCTCCAAGCCCTATGAATTAAACTTCATCCTATTCCTCATTTTACATACGAAGGAATTGAGGCTTGGGGAAGTTAAGTCACACACGTGACCGTGATCCCACAGTCATAAGCAACAGAACCAGGACTTCAGATCCTGTAAGAACATCCTCCTGGCCCCTAGCCTGCGTCCAGCAGATGCTCAACAAATATATGTTGAACTGAAGTGAAAGCAGTGTGCTTGAAGTGTAAGCGCCTGACAATTAGCTTTTTGATTGCAACGTAAGTGCCTGACATTTAGCTTTTGATTGCTGAGCATCCACTTCAAAGACATCCATCTTGAATAAACACATTGCCAGCTACACAAGATAAGAAGCCGGCTGCCCTGCCCTTGAAGTTCCTCTTTTAAAAGCCCTGGTTGACTTAGATGACTGACAATTTGACCAGTTGCTTTTCCCTTCCAGGGCTTTAATTTCTGCTCTTATGTTTTAAATTCACTGATAAAGAGTGAACCCATGAAACCTTAGGCACCCCATTTTGACCCCAATAAAAGCAGAACCCTAGGTTACTTCCCCCCCCATCCCCCATCCCTTCTCCTATCCATCTTCCTCTCTGGGACCTTGCGGTGTGGCCCTGGCTGTGCCGTGTACCCTCCAGGACTGGTGAATAATATGCCGAGTTTATTCAATGTTCCCTTATGGTTGTTGCTGAGGTGTGTCTTACAATCATAGTGTGGAAGGAAAAGGGGCCACATGTTAAACCTGACAAGCTTAGGAAACTGAAAATAACCACATAGGATGGCGTGAACATAAAAATTCCTAACTAAGGTGAGCCATGGCCAGAAGTCACATCCTTGGCCTGTAACTTCCTTGACAAAGGTCAGTCTTTACCTTAAGTGAGCCTGTCTGCCCTGTTTTTGCATCTAAGAAAACATACCCTTGGAATATCAGAGTAATCCCTTTCCAGACTCCCCCGGGGGCACAACTCACCACACCAGAGCAGGAAACTACAAAATCCCTCATTGTTATCTTGTTCCCCAAATACCATCTCTATGTGCTATAAAATGCTGTTAACTATCCTGTACCCACCAATGTAAAAGAAATGTGTGTCCCTCCATTTTGCTTTTTATCCACTCTCAGAGATTTCGCCGCTTTGCTTTCTCCCACCCCCTTAATCTACAACCAATGGATTTCATGTAACCCTCCTCCTTTGATTCTAATGTATAAAATAAGTTGCAAAATGGCCATTTTCCGGAGCATTTTCTCAATCCATTGAGACTTTGCTTCCTGGCAATTGTTGTCAGTTTGGCTCAAGTAAACTCTTATAAGCTTTCTCTTAGGCTGGATGGTTTTTCATTGACAATAGTAAGAGTCCCAAGGGCCGTCGAGCCACACTGGCTCTGGTTGGGGAAATGTCTGAGGGGGACTTGCCACAAATAGATGACAGGCTTTAGTTTAGCAAAGACTTAGGTTTGAAATGAGGCTCTGTGGCATTCCAACTGTGTCCCACCAGTCACCTGACCTCTCTCAGGTGGCCTTATCCTCATTTTACAGATAATGGTTATGAAGAGTCATTCACTCAACAAATATATACAGTATCTACTACGTGCCAGGCTCTGCCAGGAAGTGGAATACATACAAAGAAAAAGAACCTCCTTTAGGGAGCTTACATTCTAGGCGGGAGAGAGACAGACTGAAAAATAAATAGGAAATTATCAGACATTTACGGGATGTAAAATTGAAGAGGTTGAATTGATAGAGAATGGCTGTTAGGAAAGACTTATCTGAGAAGTCTACATCAGGAGGCTTCCATCCTTGCCTACATATGGGTGGAGGTTCTTAGGCAGAGCCAACAGCTAATGCAGAGCCTGGGGCTGCAGAAGCCACAGTTGGGGGCTGGGACAAAACAGGATGCTGGGGTGTGAGGTCAGAGCGAGGGGTTTGGACCTGATTCTAAGTGGAATGGGAACCATTGAGGGGTTCTGACCAGGGCTGGAACCTGATCTGTGTTTTTAAAAAAGATTTCTCTGGCCACCGTGTGGAGAACAGATCCTAAGGAGCAGGGAGCCTGCGGGGGAGGCGATTGCACGGTGACTTGGATGGATGTGATTGTGGAAATGGAAGGAAATGGACAGATGGGGATCACACTTTGAAGGTCAAGTCCCTAGGACATGCTCAAGGTGGAGAAATCAAAGATGGAACCTGGGTTTTTAGCTTAAACAAATGGCAGTTGATGATGCCAGGTGTCGAGGAGAAAAAGTAATGCACGTAAAGCAGTCCCGAGAGTGTCTAATGTAGTAGGTGCCTAAGTCCGTATCCCTGTGGAGGCACTGAGTGAGCGGGCTGCATAGCAGGGGCAGGAAGCTGACCAGACACTCTTGGAGGGAATAGTCTGCCCAGGGGCCATGAGAATATATGTTGAGTTACTTCCTCAGCGTGGCTGAATGTGCCACTTACTGTTGCAGCCAGACTCCATACCCTTATGCTCAGGATATTAGACAACATCCCATGGGGAACTGAGAAATGCCTTGATGAATGAGAAGCAGGGTTGGGAAGCGGGCTTCTGGAGCTAAGGGTCCAGTGGGAAATAGCCACCCACATAAATAATGCTGGGCAGAACTATTCCCAGGACAAAGCAGACGATCGCGGCACATATAAGACCAATTCCACACCCTTGCAGTGGCTGGAGAAAAACTCTTGAGCTCAAAATGGGGAGAGAAGAGTCACATGACCCACAGTTCCAGGTCCTCCTCTTACCAGCGCCTTGTTTTGAGGTGCAGCTGAGTAACCAGTGGGGGCAGATTAGAATCAGGGGCCTGGACTCACCTGGAGAGACTGACTTTCCAGTCCCAGCTCTGCTCTGTGTTGGGCAAAATATTAGATGTTTATATTTTTTTTCACGTTCAGTCTTCACTAATACTGGGGTGACTGCTACTATGGCCATCTTATTGATAAGCAAGTAGCCTCAGAGAACTGAGAGAACCCAAGGTCACACAGCTTGAGCGCAGGGTTTCACTGTCATGGAGTTTCTAGCAGATCATCCTGTCTTATTCGTTATTGAACCCCCACTGTCTTGCACACACCAGGGGCTCAGTAAACATTGAATGGATAAAAAATAGCCCCAAAGCTTGTGTTTAATCATGAAGCCACACTATTCCCTTTGAAGTGTAGACCGAAGAAGCTGCCTTCACCTCAAGTTTCTCTAGGTGGTGATGAGATAAATTCTGCTCCCTGGAAGTCTAACTCCCAAGGCTTAGAAGTGTTTGGGAAGACAGACTGCCCTGGGCTTCCTCTCATGGGTCCCAGCCAGTCTCTGCCTCACCAGGCGAGTCACTCAGGGCTGATGAAGTTTTATGAGAAAGGCAGGCAGGGCTCACTAGCTCCCAGAACTCACCAGGGGATTGGCACCTGCAGCCCTGGTGTTTATATTCAGATTACATTTGATGGCACGCTAAATTGGTGACTAATTACAGCATGCCCAAATAAGGTACTTTAATTATAGCTTCTTTAATTCCAATGAGAGCTCTGCTTGGAAAACAGAGGGGTGAGTCGGGATGCAGATCTGTTCACTCTGATCCCTGAGCCTGGCTTGGTAAATGAATTACCAGGAAAGTCGGTGGCTTGTTCCATTAGCTCCTGATGGGACACTGCTTTGTCACTGCCGGGAAAGCTTCCCAAGGGAGGAACGGCTGCTTGCAATCTTTGCAGCCTGATTACTAAAGCTGGTGGCCTGTCCAGCCCTGGGGACATATGTGGGGGTGCCAAGAGGCTGACCCTGGCTTGGATTCAGCCTCCTGCTCCTTCTCCCTGGGAATAGCTGTCCAGCTGTAACGGGCATTTCTGGAGGGCCTTGCTCAGTCTACTTGAAAAGGCAGATTTGCTGATTGTGCTAGCTTCTGTTGGAAATCACTTACTGACCTCTGCTACCTCTTGAGTTGTACAAATCCAATTCAGAGCTTTTTAAAATGGAGTCTTCCTGGTTTTTAAAGATGCTTAGGTTTTCTGCCTTTACGTAATGGGACTCTTCCTATACCCTGCTGCTAGGCTACAAATGTCGTTCATAAAACCTCGGTCAGTTTGGGGGATAAAGTTTAAATGTTGGTAAATATCTTATTTAAATCACTTTTAATACTTTCTACAAGATGAACTTGGGAAGGTCATGGATTTCAACCATTTCCCCTGCCCTTCTCCCCCAACCCATAGGGCCTTAAGACCAGGAATCAGTTACTTTTTGATTTTCATTGAAGTCAATAAATTTTTCCATAGCCCTGGCTCCTTCTCGTCCTCTCTCTCTTTAAATGCAACGTTTTCTCCAAAGCAGGATTATTTTGGAGTTCTCTCGGGACTTTCCTACCTGTCACCATGAGTGTAACAACAATGATGAGAACCCTTTACCTATAACGTCAGACAATTTCATATAAGTAATCTCACTCACACCTCACAGCCAGCTCTGAAAGGTAGACAAGGCGGCAACTGACACTCAGATCATAGCTGAGCTCAGAGAGGCGAAATCATGGCCACGTTACCCAATCAAAGCGAGCGCCTGCATTATCTGATTCCCCAGATTCTTTTCTATGAGCCCTCTCAACAAGCCTTGTTTTGACAACAGCACATTGTTTCTCAGCAGCCCAAACTTTCAGAGAAGGCCTCCAGCTGATTCTTGGTGTTTCATTTACAAATATGCATATTGGGTTAGAACCTAGACCAATTTAAATGCAATTTAAATCTATTAAGTGCCCATGTGTGCACGGCTCTACTGTGGCATTCAGGGCATAGAGAGGTGACTGAGAGAGTGGCAAACATACAGCCTATGGCTTTAGATTCTAGATAAACATAATTCAAATCACAGCTCTTCCTGGGACTTGGAGCAAGCTCCATAAACATTCAAAAGCTCAAGATTAAATGAGATAATGTGAAGTGGCCCGCACCTTGAAAGTGCTGTTAATGGTAGCAATGCTTTATTTACATCATTTCTTTAATCCTTACAACATCCCTTATGAGGTAGGTGAGGTAGGTGCTATCTTTATTTCCATTTTATGGATTGGTAAACTGAGGTGATTGGCCGATGGTTATATGACTGCACTTTACACCCAGGTTTGTCTGACTCCAAACACAGCTGTGGCACTGAATCACTGTCGTGAACTCCTTCTTGTAAGGCAGGGACTGTTCTCCAGCTGCTTGTTGCGGACATATGATATTGTGGCATAAGATTTAGAGCAGGGGTGAGGATCTCTGTCATTTAGACTCAGTCCTGCCACATGTTTGTTGGGAATAGAGGAAGGGGAAAAGAAACAGTATTTGCCCCATTCACTTTCTCTTATTTACCAAGTGTGTGGAAACGCTGCCATCATGATTAAAATACAAATTTACTTGAAAGAAGTCCTGACTTCAGAGT
Source organism: Rhinolophus ferrumequinum (assembly GCF_004115265.2). Lineage (NCBI taxonomy): Eukaryota > Metazoa > Chordata > Mammalia > Chiroptera > Rhinolophidae > Rhinolophus > Rhinolophus ferrumequinum. The sequence continues at coordinate 16,034,653 of NC_046299.1, read as the reverse complement.
TCCTTTGTCGTTATGTGTTTTTTCAAGTCACGCACTGTGAAATCCCAACCATCTCTTGAGGGGAAGATTGGAAAGTCTGACGGAAAAACTGGCTCTCTCCTTAGGAAAGGCTGAGAGCCATGGCCCCAAGGCACTTCTTTTTCAGTTGTACAATCTAGCCAGGGGGGCTGTTTCCTACTGGGAGAATCACAGATGGCTTTGAGAATCTGATGAAACACAGTTATTCTCTCCACATACAAAAAGGTACAAGCTCACCCATACACAACTTTGTATGCGACTTCAGGTAGTTCACAGATGGACCCCTCCCCCACCTCAAGGGTCCATTTCCAGAATAGAAGGTGGGGTCCACAGCCCTGGGTTTGAATCTGAGCTTCAGTCCCATTGTCTGTCAATCTGTGTAGGAGTGAAGATGAAATGAGATGACCCCAAGGAAGAGACCCAGGCCGCTTACCTGCTCAATACACACCAGCCCAGCACCTGAGCAGCCAGAGACAGGAAAACAACTGTGTTTCCCCGAGAAACAAGACCTAGCCGGACAATCAGCTCTAATGCATCTTTTGGAGCAAAAATTAATATAAGACCCTGTCTTATTTTACTATAATATAAGACCAGGTCTTTATAAAATATAATATAATATAATATAATATAATATAATATAATATAATATAATATAATATAATACAAGGTCTTATATTAATTTTTGCTCCAAAAGATGCATTAGAGCTGGTTGTTCGGCTAGGTCTTATTTTCGGGGAAACAGGGAACCTAAGAAATAAGCAAAAAGGTCACCACCAAGGGGAGAGAGTGTCTCCTCCTCAAATGCGTCACCACACCTGAGTACATGCAATTGCAGCTGCACGTTTTATAGGCTTTTTCATTAGTCTCAATACTTGCACTTTGTGGTACCCTCGGTGAGTGTGGGGAGGATTGGAGTGGCGCGTGGATGTTAATTGGTCCTCAGAGGAGCTTCCCTCTGGCTAATTGCTGGTGGGAATTGATGAGCCAGCAGGTTTCCCGCCTGCCTCTTCCTCTTGGAATTGAAGCTGCCGTGCTGTAATTCCATCCCTACTTGGTCCTGCCCATTTTCCCACCTGCCACACGGGCTAAGCCTTGATTTAGAGCTTAGTAGGGGGCTTGGCATGGGAAGGTGGGCAAGAGATCTCCCTCCCCTGGGTTCTAAGGGCTTTAATGCTTTGCTATTCAAACTGTAGTCTGTGAACCAGCAGCGTAGACCACGGGGGGCTTATTAGAAATGCAGAATCTCTGGGTCTCAGTCCACACTTAGAAACTGCGTTTTAATAAGTTCCCCGGGGGTGATTCCTGTATGTGTGAAAGCTTGGGAAGCATTGGGGAGAAGGCATTTCTCTAATAATGGAATTCCCCTTCACACTTGCACAAGCACTGGAAAACTTCAAATGCCCCGTGGGGGGGATTTGACTCTAAAAATAATCCAAAAATAATGCAGTAGGAATAATGAATACCAACAAGATCCCCCCATGAATGCTTGACAATCCACAGTGTTTGGCTGGATGCAGGGCCGACTGTCAAATGCTGTTATTGCAGCTCCATCCTCCTTGCTGAAACCCAGCCCACCTCTATTTTCCAGGATAACATCCACTTTAAGAAGAAATCAGTTGTGAGTTTGAGTCCTGGCTCTCTGCCTTACCCTTGATTCCATCAGTTTATGCAAGTTCCTTAGCCCTTTTAATCTCCAGATTCTCATCTATAAAATGGGAATGATGACAACGACCTTCTTCGCAGAACTATTGTTAGGATGAAATGAGATAATGCACACGTATGACACTTAGCTCAACAGCTGGCCTCTGGTGAATCCTCCATTAATGGCAGTTCCGTGGTTTTGTTTCTCTTGCTGCTGCTCTCAGTGTCAACGCCCACTAGACCCAGCTCTGCAAGGGCAAAAGCTGAGGCTGTCTTCTGACTGCCCAGTGCATGGTAGTTTTCTTAAAAACTTGTGGAATGAATGCTGGATCCTCACAACAGCCAGCAAGCTGAACCAGGCAATCTTTCCTCATGACGTGACTTAATAACTACAAGAATGCTGGGAGGTAGGTTTTATGCCTCCCAGTTTGTAGAGCCTGAAGGCTATGGGTGGGCAGGAAATTCACCCAGGGTCACACAGCTACTTACCCATCTACGTTTATATCTCCCCGGCCTGATCCCAACACCCTCTTGGTTTCACTTCACTGCTTCGTCCCAGGTTCATGTCACCTTAAATTTTTAGCTTCTCAGGGCTTGGGGACACTTTAACATGTGTCATGGGTGGGAAAGAGGAGATTATTATTGTTATCCGTGTTCACTGATCACTGAATAGCAGCTAATGAGAGGAAAATAAATTCTTACCATCTTCCCTAAGTCCAATTTGCTGCCCTGCAGACCCATCTGTCCAGAATACTGTTTCCCAAATTCTAGTCTTTGATCTACCACTTGTACCATTTTGGGCCTATCTGAATGCCACCCACGCTATTTATTTTCTATATTACCATATCAACTCACTTTTTTGTTTTAACTTAAACAAATGTGTTTTAAAATCAGACTACATCTCTGCCATAAATGGAAATCTAGCATCACTTTCCAATCATAGAAAGTAACAATAGCAATAAACACAAGGCAAACAAAATGATGGTCTTTACTTCCAGGCTGACACTATTGCCTGCAGAAGGCTCTGTGCTGGAGGCCTTCTTTCTCTTCCACCAAAGTGAGAATAAGAAGTGCTGGTTAGTGCCAATATGTTCTGGACATCTAAACTTGAATTTTGACATATTTAGAAGGATTGGGACGCAAAGAGGAGAAAGCAATGAGAAGGAAATATACTTATCACCATGAGATTTAATGCTATCTAATGCTCTTAAGGAATCAATAAAATCATCTCATAAGCCCCAGGAGTTCCATTCCCTGGGAAACAATACTTTAGATACCATTGTTACCCAATGGCTTCTATTGTTATACAATAGCCTCTATTGTTACCCAATAGCACCTATTGTTACTCAATAGCCTTTCTCATTGTCCAATAGCATCTGATCGCATCGAGACTATATGTGTTGATTCCTCCATTAGTCTGTCTAGCGCACAGGTAATGGACTCTGGAGCATACTGCCCGAACTGGTATCCTAGATCAGATATTTAATCTCCATGGATCTCAGAGAAGTTATTTTACTTCTTTTGCCTCAGTTCTCTCACCTGTGAAAAGAGGATACTAATAGTATAACTAATACTAAATTAAACACATAGTAAAATACTTCAGACAGTATTTTACTATGACACATAGTAAGTGCCACACAAATACTAAATACTAGTGCTGCTGCTATTTTGATGTGCTCAGGCCAGAATATGACAAGTAAGGCCTTGCCCAGGATCCATGGACTAACTCTTCACCCAGTTGAGGTGTACTGTCCAGGTCTCTTCCCCTTGTGAGTCCCCAAGCTAAACAATCTCTGATACTGGAATCTCCTCCAAAGGAACAGAGGAGCTGGGAAAGAAGTGTTTCAAAGGCTGGGGACATTTCTCTGGAGGGAGCTGGCATGTGCTTGACTCCTGCTGTGTACCAGGTACTTTGACATGCATTCTGGATACTCTCCCATAAATCTGTCGTTGGGGCTATTCTCCAAGTACTTCCTGTTTTCTGCCTTCCATGAACATGGTAGGACTTCCCTCCCCCTAAGAAATTAGACATATCCATGTGAATGTGACTTTCTGTGGCCAGTGACATGTGAGTAGAAGCAATGAGTATCATGGCAGGCAGAAACTTTCAGAAACTTTCCCTTTTCCTGTTTCAACAACCATGGAGATAAGAAGTTCCTGAGTAAGTACGACATGAGCAAGAGCTCCCAGCCCACAAGTGATGGAAAGTGCGGCAGAGAGGAAAATTAAACTTTGTTGTGTTAGGCTACTGAAATTTTGTTTAATACTGCAAAACCTACCCTATCCTGGGCTGAGACAAAGCCCAGGTACTGACACACACCTGAGTTCTAACATCTAGCAAGAATTTGCTGTCCTTGGGTCCACACGAGAGCCAGGGTTAAGGTTTCAGTTGAGGTAAACAAACAGTACCTGTAACCACTCTCATTTTTCCCTTCCATCTCACTTCCTCTCCCCTGATCAGTATCTAGTAAAGAAAGTGAGGACACTTGTGCTCACACCCTTCCTCAACTGCCATCTTCCTGCAGAAACTTGAGAAACTTTTTTCCCCTCTGGGTGCATTTCTCGTTGAATCTCTCATTCTTGCCAAATCTCAGGGAAAGAAGGAACTCAACAAAGTCATTTTCTTTGGTCCCTATTTTCTGTCTTAATCTCCTTTACCTCATCTCCTTCTCTAGTCTTTGCCTGAATAATTCCAGAGACCGGAAACTTACCAGACTCATCACTAATGGAAAAATGTCTGGGTTATGATTCTGAGACTTCTCAAGTCCCTTGACTTACCTGAAGGGTGAATGGTTTTTGAAGATCGTTACTTTGTGTGATAGCTATATAATTTATCATCCTAACCATTGCACATTTATTTAAGAATGAAACAGGGTACTAATAACAGTTATATTGGAATAATAGATATAAAATGGTACTGTCTTGGGCAAACCAGGATGGATGGCCACTTCTATGAACATTAACAAATGGTACAAATTAAATTCCATGGGTAGGACTGAGGCCCATCTTTGGTAACTGATCTTTACTTTTGATCTACTCCTCCCTAAAACTCTTGACAACCATTCTTTGTGTGGTCTCCCGTTCTCTAACCAATTCTCTTGGGAGAATTTTAGTCCCAAAGCCATTTTAGAGGAAAAGAATGGCTATAATTTCAAGCAAACTTTCCCCATAGGTGCTTCACATTCCTCACCACTACTTTGATCAGATGCATATTTAATGCCTTTTGATGGAGACACAGATGCAAACTGCTCAATCCTTCTTGGAGGGTTAGAATGCTGCCAAGTCCCAGTACAGTTGCTGTGAGAGCTACTGGAATGCTTGGAGCTATACTTTCTCAGTGTTCCCACAAGACTTGAGCTCTCAGAAACTTACTCACAAGGTAATAGAAGGACAGGCAGGGCTTATTAAGTTTTCTTCTGCCGGCTGTTTAATTGCAATTCTACCCTGGACACAGGCTTATTTGCATAGTTGATTTATAACTTTAATTTGAATATTACAGTTACTTCACGTAAGCCACTCCCCTGGTCTCTCTTTGAATTTTTCTTTTAACCATCCACTCAATACCACATGGAATCCACTGAGGCCAGGAGCCTCTAATATGAGAAGATTTACATTTCCATTTCTACTGGGACAGAGGAATATGAAAGGTAGAGAATGAAAATGAACAAACTAATAAGTTTTAGAAATGCTTGATTCCTATTCCAGGGCAGTCTGTCAGGTTCAAGACACTTTGATAATTGTGGTTTGTTCTTATATTACTGATCCTCTAAGGGGTATTTTCTCGACATGTTGCCTCTTCTATTTTTTCCTTTGTCCTTTCCTAAAAATAGCTAAAATTTACTGAATACTTATTATATGTTACACACTAAGCTATTTAATTAGATTACAGTAGTGCAAAAGGCAAGTTGGTCCTGGTCCTCAGGGAGATTATATTCTTGCCAGACAAGACAGATATCAAGAAAGAATTACACATTCTATTAATTCATTATGTATTCCAAGCATCTGTTTTTCCCTTTCCTTCAGAGGTCAGCAGCCTCTCTCTTTGTGTGTGTGTGTGTGTGTGTGTGTGTGTGTGTGGTGTGTATATCATATGGTAATAAAATAAAATTCATTGAGTTGTATACTTAGGTATATATGTTCTGGCATTTATATTGTATTTTCAATAAAATGTGCACCTTTCTAAAAGGGCAAAGGCCATACAAGGAAAGGAATCAAAGCTATGTGCTGAATTCAGCTTTTCCAAAACTCAGTGGAAAAGTAGCATTCAAGACAGCCCTTTCCTAAAGGGGCTCCGTTCTCCCCTCAGCTTCACGCTCTTCCTGTATCTTTCCCCGTGGGAGCTCCCCTCTTCTTCATGTGAAGTGGTCATTGATAAACAACCCAGTTCTCCCTCTCTTATTCTCAGCATACGATTTCCAAAGTGAGAGTCTTTGGGTCAGGACTGGTTTCCTAGAAATTTGGCGAGGCAGTAGAGATACCTAGTGACATTCCAGCATGGGGAAGGGAATTTGCAGCTCCAGATGTCACAGGCCTGGGTGGGGGAATGTTACATTTTTCTGCATGGTTTGCCTGCCAGGATGCATTACATATATATATATATATATATATATTTTTTTTTTTCTGGCTACTGGCTGTTTGTTGTTTATTTTCATAAATAGATATTTTTAATTAACTTGATACTTGTTGATCCATGCACATATTCACATCGCTGAGGACATTATTAGTTCTCAAGGACAGTACATTCTCAAGCCATGAAAGAAAGAAAAAAAAAAAACCAGCTTCTCCAGTACCTGCAAGCTGCAGAGCCCTTTTCCCCAGAGTTAGTAAATCCAATTATTATTCTTTCCTCCTTCCAGATTGAAACCTCGGGGACTGCTGGAGTAAAAAAGAGACCATATGCCCCTTCAGCAAGGTTCTCTCAGACACACAAAGAAAAAGGATGAAATGCCTCATCTAGAGAGAGGTGTTTTCTCCCCTCAGTCTTCATTTAGGGAAAAGGATGAGATTTAGTTACAATTGTGGCGTGTACGGCACAGGAGAAATATGAAGCGCCCTGAGAGTGAATGACAAGAGGTGCATTAGCGGGAGGCCATCAGCTTGGGCCCATTCATCGCCTCTGTCTCTGTCCCCATGGACACTCTGTTCATGTGCCCATCAGTCCAGTTCTGGGATGGCTGAAGTGGAAAGCTGGCTAACATCAGTGGCAGCGTCGTCTTGTCTCCTGGGTGGTTCAGTGCCTCTTCTGTGGCGTACGCTTTCTGGTTGGCTTCAGTGTGAGATAGAGACATTTGAGGTCCACACTGATATGTCTATTCACATGTCTCTACCATGGACATCCTTCCCATCCATCTTTCAGAGTTTTTTCCTTCTAACTTCTGAGCAGCCAACCAAGGAATATATTCTCCCGTTGAGCCACTTATCTTTCCACACAAAGGAGATGACTAGGTACACTGCTCACAGTTCTACTCAGTGAGAAGATTGTCACCCTCCACTGTTTTTCAGGGCCACTTCTGTAATGTAGTCATTCATTGCCCGTGATCTGCACGCACCCATAGCCCAGGCTGATCCACCTGTAAGCCAAGATTGGGTGATTTTCTCCTCCTTTAGATGGAGAGGGAACTACCATTCCCTCTCTATGGCCATATGTACAGCCAGAAGGGACCACTCATACAACTGTGATGGATAACATGGGGCATTGGGCTACCTGTCTGTGCATCTTATTTGTGGCCCTTGCCCTATTCTGCCTGACTTAATCCCAGGTGTACCATTGCAGTTTTATGGATGGACAGCTCCCGCACCTGTCTGACCATGACTTGTGGGTTTAGTAGAACCGAATTCAGAGTAAGCAGTTATGGACACACGACCACTTAGTGGCCAATGGTCGAGCCGTCCATCTCTACCAGGACCCAGTAACAGTATAAGAAAAGTTTCTCCCAATGTATGCAATTCTCCCTGCAGGTGTCATGGCCTTGCTTCCAAACCCCAGGGGCCTAGATGGTGGTTCTTCCATTGGTACTTTCCGTAAAGTCCACATGGTATCTTTTTACCCCGCTGACACATGTGATCCCACAGTGTTTGTGAGTTCATGTGGCGCAATTTACTGAAATGCTGGTATCGCAGCTTGGACATGCTGCAGAGCTCTTTCCTGCTCTGGCTGCACTCACAGCGGGCATCTTCCCATGTCATTCAGTATCCAGCAGAAGCAATGTGCTTAGCTATGGAATGTCTTGCCTCCAGAAGTCAAAAAAGTCCACCAGATACTGTGCTTTTTTGTGGTAGGGAATGCAAGAGGTAGCCATTTGTCTTTTACTTGGCAGGATATCCTTATATATCCTTAATCACTAGATCCCTGGAAACCATTCTGAAATGATAGATCCCCGATATTCATAGGGTTGATCTCCCACCATCCTTAGCAATGTGTGTTACCAAGGCCTTTAGGACAGGCACCACTTCTTGCTTGTACAGGTCGAGCAACATGATAACATCAACGCAGTGGTCCAATGAGACACTCTGTGGGACGCCTGCAAGGCCCAGGTCTCTTTCGACTATATTATTACTGAGTGGAAGGGAGTAAATACATTAATATAGTCCTAGGAAGAAACAGAATGTTATCATCCATTCTTCTTTTGCAGGCGATCAGGACCTCCTTCAAGCCACTAACCAGACCGCTTGGCTCTCACATTCAGCCCTTAGCTGTTCATTGACCACCTTTAGTTTCTCTGTTCCTCTGCAGGGCATCAAAATAACTTACTAATGTCCAGCCAATTCTCATAGGCACACAGGGCAAGGAAAGCCTCCAGCCCATGTTACAGGGCTGACATCTGAGAAAGGAGAAGGAAGAAAGGAGGGTTAAGACAAGAGTTCAGACAGTGCAGTTGTGAGGAAGTTCTGCCAGACCAAAAGGAGTCCTTGAGATTGCCCTTTAGAAGAGTCCTTGCTAAAGGCCATTCAGCCAGCAATTTTGGAGGGTCTCCAAAGTCCATGCTGTTTCCATTCCACCATAGTTGCTATAAGTTTTCATCCACTAGTCAGGTTTGGCAGTCCCCTGCCATGTGCAGCTTCTCCCTGTAGTTTTCCCAAGGACTGGACTCAAGGTTGTATTTTTTCTCAAGTTCATTAGTGTTCATCAAATCCTGGATCCTGTGGGTTACCAGGCTCTCAGCCATTTATTCAGCTCTCCTAGTCTCCTGCAGTGAGGAGATGCTATAGAGAATATGGACAAAGAATGTTGGGAAACATTGGCTAACCTCCAGGTTAATGAATAAGGACTCAGTTGACTCTGAGGAAAGGAAATAATACGGAACTTGAGCTTTATACCTATTATCCCAACACTCACGTGCGCGTGCGCGTGCGCGCACACACACACACGTTTTCCTATATACATCTCCACTGATTCTTCACCCAGTGAAGTCAGGCTCTGGCAGCCATCTGAAGGAGGACAGGTGGTGTATAGGCTCTAAATTTCTCAGCATCCCTGTAGGATGGAAATGACGTCTTCGAAATCACCAAATGGTTATAAATGTGGAAATTAAGGTGGAAATCAGACAGGTTAAATAACTTGCCAAAGTCACTTAGCTACTAAGTAGTTCTAAAACCTAGGACAAATAGCATAATCATCAATAAAGGGAGACCCTGGCCCCTAGTGACCTAAGTCTGCACACTTCATGGAAGGTGGTCTCATAGAGAAGAAAGAGCAGAAGCTTTGGAGTTACACAGGCTTGGGTCCTTACACGGCTCTCGGCTTCCAAACGTGAGCCCTCGGGCAAGTTAAGTTCTCAGCCCTCAATTTCCTCAGCTGTAAAATGGAGATCTATACACCTAATTTAGAATATTGATAAGATATTTAAATTTGTACATGCAGACGCAGTTAGTATAGCCTGAGCATGTGGTAGGTGCTTAATAAGTATTCATTCCTATCTTAGGAAGATACTGTTATGATGGACAGAGTCACCTTCTCAGTCCCCCAGGGCAGCAAGCAGTTTATCAACAGAGGCCTCCGCTGTCCCCTCTGAGAAACTGAGTCCTTGTGCAGCAGCCTTGAGGTCACCACCATCTAGAAGGCAGTTGTGCCAATAGCAACTAATTTCCTCAGTCCTGGCTTTCCTGTGAATGATTCTGGAAATGTACTCACATTCTGTCAACAAGCTTGTTTTCAAGATTGTAGCCATTTTTCATCCTTAATGAAGCTCCTTTCTGTCTCCTCCCTTCTGTTTCACGATTGAAAACATCTTAATCCTAGAAAATTTAAGGAATATGGGAGAGTAGGAAGTATAGAGCTCTTTTCTCCACTCTCTCTATCAATAGCTGCCCCCTAAAAGAGAAGCTGACCTTTCCTTTGTCCACCAGGTACAGGATGTCCCATTCTCTGCCTTGCTCAGTCTTCACACCAAGGTTCTCTGTCAGTGATTGTTAGGTTGTTATTCCCATTTCAGACGTAGAGAAAATGATGCTGGGAGAGGTTATCTCCTTTGGCCAAGGACACACAATAGATGTTCTCAGAGTCAATAATTGAGCCCAATATGTCTGATTTCAAAATCTATGCATGTGTGAAATATGTGCCATATGTGCCATTTGTGCCTAAAATTACACACACACACACACACACACACACACAGTTCTATTTCTGTTATACAGAGAGAAGGAAGCATTTTTCTTCTCTATCAGCTTTTGACCTCCATTTTTAAAGCCATTTTCTCCCACTGATCCCAGGAAATTCCCAGGAAACAGTAGTTGTGAATTAAGCTAATTTCTTTGTATTTCGGAAAGGTGTTGTGTTAAATACAACCTAAAGGTTTCTCCTCAGGTCAGTGGACTAGCTCAAGCACAGTCACGCTATTATTTTAGGATGCTTAAAAGAATCACAGGCTCTTTGTTTGTGGGGACCATGCCATTTACTTTCTCTGGATTGAGCCCACAGAGTTGAGCCCTTGCGAATCAATGAAATAAAAGACAACAAATCAGGGAGCACTGTGGCGCTGAAGAAAGTTCTTTGCAGAAGATGAGGTTGTCTAGGGGACTCATCTCAGCACTGCCACTGATTTGCTGTGTGACTTGGGGAAGTCACATGCCTTCGCTGAGCCCACTTTCTCATTTCTAGAATGAGAGTTTGTGCGGGACCATCCTCCAGGTCTCTCAGCCTCTGTGTCCACGGCTCTGAGTCAAGTCACGCTTTTGGGTCTCTGGTGACTTCAAGCCCCATTCCATACCCGGGGACAGGTTATTGCAGTAGTATCCATTTCTCTCCCTTGTTATACCCATTGAAGGGCACAAACACCTTTTCTTTTCTCCCTTTTCCGAGAATGCAAATTTTAAAACCTGGGGGAAACTTTTCCCTCATCTACTTTATTTGCAAACAAATAGGTTCTCTATGCAAAGAAGATGACTGTCCCCTCTCATTTTGAAATGTCTTCCCCAAAGATAACAATACGTATATACCAATTTTCCTAAATATTTCAGAATCCCATTTCTGTTGCCAAGTGACCCTTCCGCTGAAGAACTCTGATGCGCAAAGTTGAATCGATACCATTCCAATCAGAGTGAAGTCTATCTTTGGGTTCAACTGTGGAGGCAAGGGATGTTGAGAGGCAACCTTCGGTTTTCCTGTGGTTTTTAGTTCTGAAGGTGAAGGAAGAGTTGCTGCTGTCTTGAGGCCATCATTGCTGCCCTTGAGAATTATCTCTCTGATCAGTTAAATGAGTTTTAATTACTGGGAAAGTAGGCAAATGTCTCTTAAATGTTTAAACTAACTGTTTAAAGTGTCTTTGGCTCCGATATGGAGCCAAACTCTGAAAAAAAGAATTCACTACATCAAAAAACGTCTCCTTTTTCTGAAGGTGAGAATAAGTGATTCTCTAAATGCTAATGAAGCATCACTAGGTAAGTGTTGGCTGGGAATACTGGGAAATTAAACATTTCCAAGCATACCAACCCAAGGGCATGGGTGACTTCAGGGAAGAGAAGCTAAACTAAAGACAGGCGTGCCACGTGCACCCAGAGGATCCCAGATTTGGTTAGATCTGCTGAGCTTCAGCCTGGGCAGAGGCTGAGACTATCGTGCAACATCCCTGAACAAACCAACAGGGAACAATGCTTGTACTTATTAAGCTCCTGCTTTATTGTTCTTGTCCCAAACTTTTACTAATGTATCATGTAGAAGCGTAACAGTCGCAGAAACGGGCAGGGCATTCCGGACAATATAGGGGCCAAACAAAGGAGACTCCCTGTGTGAAAGGAAGGCCTGTGCCCCAGGATGGCACGACCTACACGACCATGCATGGCGGTCCTGGAGCCTCACGATCTCTCAGAGGTGCCATGAATTAGGAACCGCCACTGGCTTGGAGCACTCTCTACCCTTCGCAGATCCGCAGCATGTTTACCTCTTAGGTGTCAGCTTAGCCATCGCTTCCTTGAGCTGCAGCCTGGATTACATGTCTGTGTTAGGTGTCCCCACCGTACCACTGGTAACTGAATTGCGATTGCCTATTCTTTGGACCTGAGTTAGGAACTCCTAGAGGACAGGGATGGTGTGTTTCTCTTTCTTCTGTGTTGTCCACTGAGTGGATACTTGGTAAATGTTTGTTGCAAAATGGAGGGGAAGGTGAGGAGAGGAAGGAAGGAGAAAATTAAATGGAGAGAGAGGGAGAGAGGAAGAGAAAAGGAAAGCGAAAATAGGAGGGGAAGGGAGACACACAAAAAGAAATAAAAAGGAAGCAAGCAAAGAAAAAAGGAGAGTAAGAGGAGAGAGAAACGGGGAAAGAGAAAGAGGAACAAAAAGAAGAAAAGAACTCTGCAGGCCCTGCGTGTCTCAGTGGCTTTCTCCTCCTTCCGCGCTTCTCACCATCATCATCACACCCCATCTGATTAAAGTCTGTGTCTCCAACAGAACCAGCTGGTGCAAAACCTTTTCCCTTATGAGAAATGGAGCAAGGCAAGGCCTTGCTCCTCTCCTCTCCCAGAACTCTGTTCAGGAATTTCCATCAACAAGTCCAGGCCCAAGTCTGGGAAGTGGGCTCAAGCCAGCTAGGACCCCTGGTCATGGGGGTCTCATTCGAGTTTAGTAAGATCCTTCTAATCCACGGAGAGCTAAGATGCTGCAGAGTAAATTGTTTTCCAAGCTTATTGAAAACACTTCCTTGGGGAAATGTCCACTTTCTGCCAGAGTTGGGGTTCACAGTTGTTCTGGGGCCTCCTATGTAGTGATATGTTCTGGAAAAGGGTTTGGGGTTTGGGATTTCCTGCCAGGTTGATGAGAGAGAAAGTCACTTGGTTGCTGGGGAGTTGAGAGTTGCATTTACATTTTCGTTTAAATGTGTGATTTTAAACTTGCAACAGCATTACCTGAGATTGTTCAAAATAAGCAATCTCAGGGCTCAAGCCCATAGACTCTGATTCAGTGGGTTTGGAGAGTGCCCTGGGATTCGGCCTATTTAACAGCCATCCTCTTCCTCCTTCATTCTGACGCAGGGACTCAGGGCCCGTAGGCAGGGGCATGCAGAGAGGCTGTGCGCTGGCAGGTCCCAGTGCAGTGACGACTCTGGTGCCTACTTGGGTCTCACCATGAGCTGGAAAGAGGCTGGTGGAATCTTCAGCCATGTAGTTTCTGGGGAGGGGACACTGACCATTTTTCGTTTGGTGGCCAGCCCTTGATGGGATTGGGGTTCTGTGTCTGGGCTTTAGCTTTCTCTTCTCTGGAACTACCATGTTTCCCCGAAAATAAGACCGAGCTGGACCATCAGCTCTAATGCGTCTTTTGGAGCAAAAATTAATATAAGACCTGGTCTTATTTTAATATAATATAGGACCAGATCTCATATAATATAATATAATACAATACAATACAATACTGGGTCTTATATTAATTTTTGCTCCAAAAGATGCATTAGAGCTGATGGTCCAGCTAGGTCTTATTTCTGGGGAAACAGCGTATTCCTCCTTGCCTGGGGCACCATCACTGGGAGTTGGGCCATACTACATTCTAATTACCTTCTAAGATAGCTTCATAAGGGTCCCCTTATGCTGCTGCCTCCGGTGAGGACACAGAAGGTGGTGTGTGATGTAACACTACACTGAGCTGGCTTCTTCTAGGGAAGCTACAACCTAGGCAGTAAGTTAGACACTTTTGGGGGCGGGGGTGGGAGGAAATAAAATGATGAAGACCCCTCTGGCAGTTCATAAATGTGCACTGACAAGGACAGACTGAGCAGGGAGAAGGGGTGGCAAGGAAGGCTGGGAGGAGGGGAGACGAGTGAGTGAAGCGGGACCTGGAACCCCGGCCCCCTTGTCCTCTCTCAGCTACTAATTAGCTGTGGGCCACGGTGCCAGCCTTGGGCTCTCAGGGCTTCCTTTTGCGCCTCCAGAATGGAGAACCCCCTACTGGTAAACCCTCAGCATTGAGTTCTTTTTCCTCTCCACCTGACTTCTCTGAAGCAATGCTTTCTGTTGTTTGTTTTCTTCGATTCCACATCTCCTCCCTCTCAGCTTTGTTTCCCATTTCCTAGAAACTGCTGTTGAATAGTGAGTGCTTTTAACAAATAACTTTTTAAAAGTTGCGTGCCCTTCCACAGACGGTCTACTCAGTCAGTTCTTTATTGCTTCACATCTTTACGAAAACCAAGTGAAGCAACTGATACAACTGTAAGGACTTGTCGCTGTGAAAGTAGATAGAACTTTCCTCCAAGGCTCTGTGTCCAAGGACCTTCCTTCCAGACGTCTTCTACCACATCTGGTCCTGCCGCCCCAGCCTCTTCTCCACTTATAGCTTCAGAGTATTTTCACCTGCTCTTCCCTTTCCTCTTCCAATGGCACCAAGGCTCTCATGTTTCACTTAGGCTTGAGCTCAAATGTTTCCTCTGCATAGAGTCTTTCCTCGACTCCCACAAATTCCACAACTCTCTCGTTGCTCTAGATTCCTTGACCCCCTTGATTTTCCCTTCAGTGCACTTCAACCACTGATTCTCCAAGTCAGCTGCAAATCAGAACCACTTGGGGAGCTGATCAATCAGGTGGATTCCCAGGTTCCAACGCCTGATTTAATTGGATCCAGATAATTTTTATGTGGAAGCAGGGCTGAAAACGTCTGCCTAAGCCTTGTGATGTATTTGCTATTTGTCTCAACTAGTCAAATATGCAGATTTTTCTAAAAATGTTCACAGATTCCTCCTTAAACTGTATCCATGTCATTTGCAATGTATCTTAGAAGCATCTCCCATCAAGAGATGGAGTACCCTTTACGTCTGGGCTGGACTTGTGACTGGTTTTGACCAATAGAATGTTGTAGACTCGATGTTATAGAATTTCTGAGGCTAACCTACTGGAGAAAGAAAGACCAGGTGAGCAGACATAAGCTATCCCAGCAGAGGCCTGCCCAACCAACCAGCTGAGAACTAGCACCACCTGCCAGATGGGAGTCAGGCCATTTTAGACCACGCTGCCCCAATCCAGGCACGAAATGCCTGCAGTTGCATGAGAGACCCCAGGGGAAACAAGTAGAAAAACAGTCCAGCCGAGTCCAGCCCAAATTGCTAACCTACAGAATGTAGAGCACATGGTTATTGCTTAAAGCCATTATATTTTGATGCCACTTGTTATTTTTTGATACAATAGATAACTAATAAAAAATGTACATTTCATGAGGGCAGAGACTTTGTGGGTATTTTTGTTGTTGTTTTGTGTATTTTCACTACTTTATCCCTGTCGCCCAGATCAGTGCGTCTCAAGGCACATAGTAGGTGCTGAATAAATATTTTCTAAACGAATCAATTCTATCTGTTACGTCTTTGCAAGACCTGTTTTGCACTTTGCTTAAAGTTCAGCTGGCAGCATGGGAGACTTCCTTAATCACTTAGAATCAGCTAACGAGACAGAATACGACACTTTTCTCTTCCCCCAAGAAATCTCTTAAACTGCTACTGTGAAGCTCTCCTTTCTCAGTGGGTCATTTCATAAAATAAGTATTTAGCACAAACCTTTGCTGATTCAGGAAATCTGTTTTTTCCTAAATGCTTGGCTCAAACTCGCCTTCGTTCAGAAATATTACAAAATCGACTGCTTCCTCCAGCCCTCCCCTGAGAAGACCATCCAGGTAACCAAGGATGTGAGAACTCTGTACTGAGCAGGTGGTCAGGGTGGTGTCGGAGCTGGGGGCGCCTTATTAAGGTGTTTATGAAAAACTGGTAAACTGGCGGATGACATAGATTTAGTTCCAGTCCCTGTTAGAAGCAGACTGAGCATTTGGTAATAAGCTCTATTCAGAAGCTAAAAGGCTGTCATTATAAGTCCCAGTGGGAAAAGGAGCTAAGAGAGGGATGACGGAGTGACCTAACTTAGAATTATGCCCTGAGCTAGTGAGCTGGGGTCCCCCTAAAACAGACCCTGAAACTAGGGCTTGGGTGATCTCAGGAAACACAAGCAGGGAAGTGAGAGAGGAAAGGGCAGGAAACCAATGCAGGATGTATTAAGGAGCAGGAAACTGTGTGGGCAGTGGGAATTCCATTTGGCCGGGGGCTCTGGCAGGTGATAGAGAACTTGCTTCAGACTTGTCCTGCTCCAGGAAGCAAGGACCATGGTAACACATCCACCTACATCAGGCCTTCTCTATGTAGTGCCTTATGTAGTCTCATTCCTGCAGCCAGAGTGAGCCATTAGGCAGAGCGCAGCAGGGATGCAAGATGGTGAGCGCAGGGGCACCTGAGTGGAGCAATGACAACCTCTGCTAAAAGGACCATTAAGTTCCTCCAGGGCCCATCCTGAGCAGCACAGCGCCTGAAGGACACCAGGTAGCTGGCAGGTGGCATCTCCCAGACCCTGGGAAGCCGTCGTCCAGGCATTGGCCCCAGTTGTCCCCATAATGGCTCCTTTCCCTCTCTTCTCAAAGTACCTCTTCTGAGCAGGGTTCTGGTCTTCAGATCTTTCCAGTTGTCTTAGGGCATCAGCACTGAGTAGAGCGGATGGCAATAGTGGTGTTATCTTGTTTGATATCACAGCCACCGCTTACTGAGTGTCACCTATGCGCTAAACCAGGATTACGTCATTTAATTCTCAACAACCTGTGAGGGAGATAATGTCATGCAACATATTCTGTAACTGAGAGAATAGGCACAAGGAGGTACAATAATTTGCCCAAATCATGGGTAAATGAATTGAAATCCCAGCTCTGTCCCTGGATCCCACCACACGCTGAACTGTAACACTATATTGTCTCCTTGTAATAGGGAAAATAACAAAGGGTCTGAGGTCAGAAATGAATTTGTATCCTGGGGTAGTCTCTGAATAGCTGGACAACATACTTTGACCAAGTCATTCAACATCTCTGAAACTTAGTTTTCTCATCTCTAAAATGGGCTTAAATATCTATCCTCAGGGAGTATGGGGAAGGAGTAAATGACAACATGCGTTTTGGTGGCTGGCACATAAGAGGAGCTCCACAAAAATGGGCTCAGGTTTCTCTCAAGAAAACATTTGTCTTACTCTCCGCTGGGGTGCTTAGGGAGCACTCCATGGCTTGACCTCGTCTTGTGCTGCTTTGGGATTTTTGACCCAAGAGTTCATGTAGATCTCTCTTCCCAGCGGGGTGGTCAGTTGACTCCTTGAGGCAGGGAACTGAGCTCGGCCTTTTGTTATTGACGTCTTTGTATTCTCTAGGGCATGAGTTTCGTGTTGTCACTCAGTGTGTGCTTGAAAATGATTGCTGATGCTTCTCTTTGTGAAGAACAAAATTAAGCAAAAAGACTTTTGAATATAGAGAAACGTGCAGATGACCTGATGCTCGTTTCTCTGACAGGCATTTTCTATCTGTGCTGAGCTCCGTACTAGCCCTCACTCTAAGTGTTTGGGGCTTGGGATCAACAGTAAGGCCCACGGTCACCAAGCTGGATTCTTGTCACACATGTTAGCCAGTCTTCACAGTCAGCTTAATGAGTGCCACCTATTCTCCCTGAGCCAGCAGCTTCATCATAGGGACACTGCAATAACACTGATGGCAGCAACATTTACTGGACTCTGTGTGGTAAATATGTTATACAAATTGCCTAATGCATACCCAAACGTAAGCGGTAAGCAGTATTACTGTAGCTGAGGAAACTGAGGTACAGGGAGAATAAGTGAGCGGCCCAAAGTCTCACAGCCAGGAGGGGGTAGAGCTTGATTTGAAATATGTCTCTTCTGTAGTTTTTTTGTAGGCTCTGCTGAAAATGGTCTCTTGTAACTCTCCCTTTTCCATTCCTCTATAGTTCCTCAGCCTCCTTCCCTTCTGGTGACGGGCACATTCAATCTTATACATGAAAGTGGGATTTGCTGAGCTGGGAGGTATCTAATCTCCTTAGGAAGACTTTACAAATCTGTGCTCAGAGCCACTGGATCAGCTGCTAACTGACATCATGGTAAAGACTTACTCATTTATTCGCTTATTTTCTTTCTCTCCTACTAGAATGTAAGCCCTGCCCCAGATGTTTATTGTCTTCATTGCTATATCCCGTCACGTAGAACAGCTCCTGCCACATAGGAGGTGCTCCATAAATATTTGTCAAATGCATGAGCTCACTGCTTGTTGATTTCATAGTTTAACTACCAGAGAAGCCACCTTGTTTCTAAGCTCTTTGGAGTCCCCTCCCTCGTCCCTGCTCTCCCTGCAAATGCACATCATCACTACATTTTATCTTCACAAGATTATTGTGCTTAACTGTGAGATCACACTTGTGAAACCATAAAGCACTTTAGATGTATAACTCTCACAAAAGTAGGGTCCTTTTATGTCCCAGTCTCTATGGAGCTATGACCTGAGAACAAGTCCGACTCAGAGACTACTATACAAGGAAGCTCAATGTTTAATTGTGTCCCTTGAAGAACATTGAATTTGATCCAATTCACAATGTATCGCGATGTTTCTAAAAAACATCTTTTCTCTCCTTAATTCGTTCTCACATGTGTTTTCCCCAGTCTTTCTCAATGCGTAGCCCATTTGGCTTTTCTCTCTCCTTTCAAGCCCATGTTATATGGACTGACTGAGCCTAGCAGCCTCAGATTTCTGATTTTTCCAACTTCTCTAGTATGCTTTCATTTTTGAGCTTGGACGTGCAAAATAGACTGTTTATGCCTCCACTTTCTTTTATATAAGGTGGACATTTAGTCCTGTGAGGAAGGTACAGGATGAATGAGTTCATGTTTACAAAATGCTTAGAATAGTGCCTGGTACACAGTAAGCACTCAATGATCTTAGCGGCTCTTGTTATTATTATTATTATTATTATTATTATTATTATTAATTATTATTAGCAGTAAAAACATCCTCTAACTCCTGATTATACATTGCTGAGTACCTGAGAATCAACTGGCTAAAAACAGAAACTCTAGAGATAGCAAAGGGAAGGGACAAATATTAGTGAGCAAGGTCAAATATTTATCTTTTTGTTTCATATACGTATGGGAGAGTGGTTTACAGGGAGAAGTGAGAAGAGGTGTAAATTTCATTATGAAACACTGTACCTGTCAAACAAACATCAAGTATCATAAGCATTTGGATATTAGAAGAATTCTCTTCTCTTTGTGCTATAGCTTAAGGTACATGTTTTCAGTTTTGTCTATTTTTTAAAATGATTTCTGTTTTTGGACCATCTAGCCTCAGATATTTTAAATCTTCATCTAACACTACCTTGAGACTCTCTATTTGTACTGTCTGACCTTCTCTTTTTATTTTCTTCTTCCATTTTTATAGCTTTCCTGCTGATCACAGTGTTAAGTCTCTCAGAGACTCTTCGGAAGGTCTCTTCTGGGCAATTTTCTTGCCACGTGATACCCCAAACATCTTTGTAAGCCCTCTGTGGCATTGGGGAGAAGCTGGATGAGGCCATTCCAATCTGCTTATTATTCACCTTTTTTCACATTCCAGCAACGATAGGGCCCATGGAGATAATTGTTGGAATCGGGCAGCTGCCCAGGCTCCGTGCCCTCTGACCACACCTGTGAAGCCCACCAGAGGAAGGGTGTGATTGCTCTATGCACGAGGGAGGGAGGCAGGGCTAAGAGACCCAAGTTGCTCTGAGCCCAGAGTGGAGACCAGATAAATCCTAATTTGGAAAGGACTATACTTGAGTCTATCTGGGCTCTGTTTTCAATATGTAAATTGGGAGCAATTTAATGGAATTGAGTATTTCAGGTTTCAAAGTTATAGTCAGAAGAGGAGCTAGGATTTTTGCATTATGAGCCTTGAATGTACTTTTACTTTATTTATAGGATTTTTTTCCAATCATATTTTTCACATAACACGAATACAGTCTGATTTAGAAAGGAGGAGTCCTGATTTAAAAAAAAAAAACACCCAAACTTACAAATAGGATAAAATCAGGAAGTGTTGATTTGCTTTTCCATTTTGTTCTAAATTTTAAAAAGATCTTCTAAAGTTGCAAACTCTCCTTCCTGGGTGTCTTGCAAATCTGTTTCGAAGCATTAACTCAACTCCCAGCTCAACTCTTACAAGAGTTAGGGTGATATGGGGGAAAGAGAGAAACTGAAATCTAAGGTGGTAGGAACCACTGCCAATAGAAGCTCTGGGTGAAATGAAGATGAAAATGTGTTTGAATTTTAACTTAATGCAAAAGGAAAACACAATGATCTAGGGGGCAGGTGGGATTTATCACACATCTTTGTCAATCTTGCAAGGAGAGACAGCCTTAAGTCTGATCCCTGCTAATCTGATGAACTTTCAGAGACACATTTTCTTGAGGTCTGGGAAGCATGTGGGAACAGACGGAGGGGATGAAGGTGGTGAGTTAGATCTTGGTGAAGTGGCCCAAAGACACCCAGTTAGATCCATATTCAGAATCCTCACCTTGATGGGCAATATCTTCCTTTCTTGACACTTTCTCAGGTATTTCCTGACCCTTTCACTGCACTGTCATGCCCAAAAGGTGGGAGAGTGAGGTGGTTAAGGGTTTAGGTTCAGCCCATCAACCTGACTTTGAGTCCTGCATACACGGATTACAGCTTGTATCACCTCAGGCAAAGTCACCAAAAATCTCTGAGCTGTGTGACCACGAGGCAGTGCCTTGGAGGGAAGTTCTATTTACTTTCTTAGAAAAAAGGCTTTATAGTTGCATCAGTCGTTTCACTTGGTTTTTGTAAAGAGGTGAAGCAACAAAGAACTGACTGAGTAGACCTTCTGTGGAAGGGCACACAACTTTTATAAAGTTTTTTTTTTAAAGCACTCGCTATTCAACAGCAGTTTCTAGGAAATGAGATACAAAGCTGAGAGGGAGGAGATGTGGAATCGAAGAAAACAACAGAAAGCATTGCTTCAGAGAAGTCAGGTGGAGAGGAAAAAGAACTCAATGCTGAGGTTCACCAGGAGGGGGTTCTCCATTCTGGAGGCGCAAAAGGAAGCCCTGAGAGCCCAAGGCTGGCACCATGGCCCACAGCTAATTAGTAGCTGAGAGAGGACAAGGGGGCCGGGGTCCCAGGTCCCGCTTCACTCACTCGTCTCCCCTCCTCCCAGCCTTCCTTGCCACCCCTTCTCCCTGCTCAGTCTGTCCTTGTCAGTGCACATTTATGAACTGCCAGAGGGGTCTTCATCATTTCCTAAACACGGAAGCTATCAGAAGAAGGGAATAGGAAAGAAGCAGTCTTCAAAGCGGGTGGAAGGACACACATGAGTGTGGTATTCTGAAAGAACTGCAGACTGCATGCGTCTTAAAGGCCAGAACCATGTGTGCTCATAATACAGACAATGTAAGTGGCAGCAATAATGAGGGTGAGCAATGTTCATGTCAAGTGTGAGTTAGGACTTGAAGGGAATGCGCATAGAGTATCGAGTCCCATATTGAAAACCATACTGAGTCAGTGCTGGGTCCCGTCTTGTTTCCTCCTCTGCTTTCCAGCTCTGCCATTGCCTAGCTCTGTGACCTTGAATGGGTTACTTCATCTCCTTGTGACAGAGTAGGTAGGAAGGTAGACATGAGCAGGAGGAGGAGGAACTAAGAGGCCCCCACAGGTAACCTTGTGGCCTCATCACCATCCTGTTACAAACGCAGTGAAGCGAGTAGCCAGAACAGAGACTTGGGCTAATGCAACACACTAGGATGAAGGAGACATGCAGAATGAGAAAAAAAAAAAAATCAGGAAAGGGGAGGCAGAGGATAGCCCAATCTATAGGATAAAAGGCCATGGTCCCAGAGACGCTGGGATCCTACCCTCCCTCGGGTCAGCCTGCTCTATGCTCGGAGTGTACTTGCTTTGCAAATAAACTTTGCTCCCTGCTGCTTACTTGAACCTGGTCTCTTGACTCAATTTCTTCCCTCAAGAAGACAAGAACCAAGGAAAATCATCATTTCTGGTGACACTTGTATCTCAGTTTCTCTATCTGTGATCCCACCCATGAAAGCAATTCAAATAGCCAGGTGCCAAAGTTGAAAGAGGAAATGAAGTTCCCAGGTATCTCAAAGTCACCATCATTGGTTGGAAGCTGGGGGAATCAGCAAACCAGCTGGAGGAAAACATATTTCTTGCTGACATGCCAGCATAGGCTACCAATCCAAATCAGAAGCAGGTTTACATTCTACATCAACTGATTTCTTACTGTTGGGCTACTTGAGAACGTCATATTTCTCCAGGTCAAGAAAAGCAAGGCCAAGGATCTCTTTCCATCCTGATGCCCAGATGGAAAGTCTCAGATTCCCTGATGCCCTGGGTACTAGACTGGGATTTCTGACACCAGCTGTGGAAGCAGACTGCAGGCTTCAGGCAGCTCAGAGACAACTTGAGCCACCCGTGCAGCCAGGCAATAAGGAACGGGTTACAGGGATTGATGGGGTATGCAGAGAAGGCCGCTGGCAGAACAAAGCGGAATCTAGAGGCCTTGCCAGGCCATGACGAGCATTTCACATCAGTGATCCAGGTCAAACAGGGCTGCCAAGGTTTGCTGTTGCTGTGGCTGTGCCAGCAGAGGAAATTAGCCTACTTGCTGGCTGCCTGCACTCAGCAGACTATCCCATCCCAACGTTCAGGGTGGATGGACTCTAAAATCCCCATTGCCCTTGCCGAGAGGCCAGCAAACCCGTCCCTGCTTGGAATGGGATTTCCTCAGGGGAATTATATCCCTGATGTTTCACCGCACGTGACATCCAACAAAAAGGCTGCATGTTGGCTCAGAGGGATTTCTCCCACTTTTGAGCTCACAGGATGGGTTAGAAAAACCCTTCCTGGTCTCAGAGCACCTTGGGAGCTTCACAGATGGGATATCTTGGCATCACAGTCGCTCTTGAGGCATTTGCCCTGTTTGGAATAAGCAACAGAGCACCTGCTTTTCAAAGACAGTGGCAGAGCAGCCAGCAGCAACCCTAGCGTGGTGCTCTGGTGGCTTAAGCGGATTGGATGAGCTGGGTCACAGAGCACCAAGACCCCCAACTTAATGCTGCTTCTGCTCTCTGGAAAGTCGGGATGGTTTTCCCTTTAGGATGGAGAAGCATCTCCTCTGGAGTTTCTGAGGTTACTACAGGGAGAATGGGGTAATACTTCTTTCATCAGATGGTCCAACAACATTTACAGAAAGTATAGGAAAAACCATCTTCAATGAGAGAGGAAGAACTCCGGTTCAGCGTCAAGGGCTCCGTGGGCTTCGGGTCCGCTCTATGGGGTGTCTCCCTTCCCTTCAGAGCTCAGCTCAGCAGGACTTGACTCCGTCAGTCCAGAATTTTTCTTTCCTAATCTGTCCCACATTTTGAGCCACCAGTGAGAACCTCTATACCCACACTCCCAAACCTTCTCCCTCCAGGAAATGGCCCTCTCACATTTCCCTGAGGCCTGCCATGCAGGAAGAGTTAGCACATGTTTGGCATCCTTAGCCATGTGTGTTTGACACAGGGGTTGAGGCAACATGGGGGGTGGGGAAAGTTTGGGGTTACAGAGAGTGGTGAGAATCCTGCTCCTACCACTTCCTAATCTCGTGTCTTGGTCAAGTCACTTGATATCAAATAGAAAAAGACTCATGAGCTTTGTAGGTTGTTGTGAGGATTCATTGAGATGTTCTAGAGAGAGAATGAGAGAGAGAGACAGAGAGAGACAGAGAGAGAGAGAGAGAGAGAGAGAGAGAGAGAGAGAGAGAGAGAGGACATACAGAGGATAAGCTAAGCAGTGTCTAGTGCCTAATTGGTAGTAAGTGTTTGATAAGATGGATCCATTATTGTTCGGATGGAAAATTCTCATGTGCACAAATGCAAAATTTTCAAAGGTTTCAAATAATTTTAAGAGTATTCTAGGTTAAGAATCCTGACAATAGATTATCAGATTCTATGACTTTTTTTTTTTTTTGGAATTAGAAAAGTGAGGCTAACCCCCAAGAGAGGTAACTTCTGCCTGGTCACTCAGCCATTTAGGAGAAGAGTCAGAGCTAAGAATTGTGACTCCTGACTCCAGTGCTCTCTTCCTGGCCATTTGCCTTAGATGGAGCCAAACAGGGCTCCCAGGATCACCTGCCATCTGCTAAATGAAAATGGTTGGCAAGAGATTCTCTTTACACTGCAGGGAACAGAAAATTGCTCAATTCATTTCCTTGTAGACAGTGGTGAAAATCTCATTCAGGAGAAAAATGGGAGTGTGTGGGTGATCAATCTGATGCCAACCTGATGTACCTAACAACCCTCGCAGAGGACGGCCTCAGTATAATGAGCTTTCAGTTCCTTTGTGCTCCATTTGTGCTGGGCATCTTTTATTTATCCCTTCTCGAGTCCGCTCTCCATTGTCTCTACCCTGTTCTCCGCCCCTGGAGCCTGACTTGGATGGACCACAACACAAGGCTTCCTTGGCTTTTGGCTTATGGTTCAATTTAGCCAATTAGTTACCCCAGCAGGAAGGAAGAGGGAGGAAGAGAAGTGAGGATAGTGAAGTACTTCCCTTCTTCTCTCCCTGTGAGATCACCTTCGTTAAGCCATGTCACTCAACACAAGGTCACTGCTCATCATTTAGTGACCTGTTTTAGATGATTCTCTCCTTCAGGATTCATACAATTCTTCCTCCCCTTGACCCTTCGGGCTTAGAGGTGGTGATTACCTTCTCTTGTTGTACCATTCTTTGTGGTTTTCCTATATCCTCCCATGTCTTTATAAATAACTACCCTTTTGTAAATGAACTATCCTTGAATTATTCCAAGTGTGCCATTTACTTTATTTGGGGGGCCCTAACTGATATAATAATCATCACTTATCCCAAACCAATATCCAGCTACAGTTCCCCAGGAGATGACCTGTGTTGGCTAGGGAGAAAATTCCATATCAAATAACATTTGTCTTTCTGAATGTACCTCCATGCTTACTATGTCCCTCTTATTCAGCCCTTCTTAGGAACCCATCTGGAGCTTTGCTGATGGTAAGAATGGGGCTTGATTTATCTTCCATGCCATGGCAGTAGTGGACGGTGTCAGAAGTGACAGGTAGAGGTAAATAAAGGGGGTCCTCTGGCCAAACTCAGGTTCTTTAACCTTGTGAACTTCATGGGGCTTCTTTTGGTTTTCTGACATGAGCTGAGCTTCACAAAAGCAATTTGAAAGCCATTATGTACAGTGGCTTTGTAACCTAACCCCAACCCTAAACCCAATCTCAAGAGTTAGGAACACTGAGTCCTCAAAGTATGGAGACATGATCAGTGAAAACATAAACCCTCATTAGAGTTAGTAGAGAGAGTTGATGGTAAGTCAAGAAGCTAACTCTGAATCCACAATCCTTAAACTTTTTGTTCTTACTCTACTTTTTTCTATTTCGTTTTTCATGAAAAACTAGGTGGTAAGCTCTTTGAGAAAAGAAATATGTTTTTTAAAAATTAATTAATTAATTAATTAATTAATTAATTAATGCATTTATAAGTATTTATTTGGCACCCGGTATGTGTCAGACACTAATCTGGACACTGGAGATGTAATGGTTACCAAGAAAGATGCGATCATTTTAGTTAAAGACGTATAGTCTAACCTAGGGCAAACTATGGCTGCAGGCTGGCTGTCTGTTTTGTTAGGAAGGTTTTATTGCTCGACAGACATGCCCATTTGTTTATGTAGTGTCTATAGTTGCTTTCCAGCTACAAGGCAGATTTGAGTAGTTGCAACAGAGATTGTATTTAATATGTCTTGGCCAAACCTGTAATATTTACTGCCTAGCCTTTTACAGAAAGTTTGCTGACTCCTGGCCTAGCCGTATACTTTCCCAGTACCTGAAACAGAGGTAGGCAAAAATTTTTTGTCAACACACTTTATATGATTAGATCAAGAGGTTATTCACAGCTGAAAAGCATTATTCTGGTCTTGATAGAAGAAAATAACTTTTAGTGGATTATTTTTAATCTTTGCCTCTTAAAGAATTTGCTGAAATTTCTAGATGCTGTTGACACATGAACAATTTTCTTGCTTTTCTTTTGGTGGATCAGTGTGAATTCAATACACCTGTGCAACTGTGCAAGAAGTTTCAAAGGGGAAAACATTCTGATGCACAGGGTGGGGGGAAGGATTGAATAGAACCTTGATTACTCCCATTCCAGAATGTGTCATCTGGTTTTCTGCTGCTCTTAGCCTCTTCAAATGTACTTATGCTATGAATTTCTTTCCAACTTTTTGTTCAGAAATGCTTGAACAAAAGCAATGAACTTAGAAATCCCTTTTAATCACTTCCTTCTTGTTGGCATTTAACAGCACAAATTTGTGGCTGTGAGGTTCTCTGGGACTGAGACACAGTTTAGAATAAAGAAGGTAAAGGCCATCTAATGGACGGGCAGTATCCATCCTCTGTGAAGCATCTCTGAATAACACCCCCAATAACATTTAAATAGGTGCAAGCTGCTCTCTCTAACTCCTTGTAGATTTAGGATGTTTATCTTGTTCTGGGAACTCATACTGAGTATTATTAGAATTTGAAAAGAAAAGAAATGCAACTGATTCTCCCAACGAAGAGTTTTAGTCAAAAAATGAAAATTAGAATGCTAATGAAAGAATCAGTGGCGTTCCATAAAGGGAAGGATAAAGTAGATATTCCAGGAAAAAGAAAGAAAAACACAAGGATAGGTCTAGGCATATCTGTAGCAAAAGCTGACAATTCTTACTTTCATTTACTCAGTGCCTAAAAACTGGCTTAGACATACTCTTCTGGATCCTGAACACAAAATATTATGAATGGAAACCACCCCCGTCCAAGACAGACCCATGACCACCGATCGTCCCAGCATGATTGATGCAATGCACAAGGAACTGACAAAGGCCCTCCTGTATTCTAGCCATCGTAAGCCTCCTAAGAAATGCAGTAACATGCAGATCACAATGCCTTCCTGCGGGAACTGACAACCTAGGTGAGAAGGATAAGAAACATGGCCACATATGAATAAAACACAACAATATCATTTAATCACCATACATAGTTTCAATGGGCTATAAAATCCAGTGTAAAGCAGAATTAACGAGGTAGAAAAATGCAGAATTCTTTTTTTTTTTTTTGGTATTGAAATTAGGCTTTGGAATAATAAGAAGAGAGGAGGATATTCCAGGAGATATAATAGTGTGAGCAAAGTAAGGACAGTTGAACGGTTGTACGTGGTTGGATTATAGGAAACCAGCTCTTGGTAAAGAGATAGGAAAGGTCACTCAGGATTTTAAATGTCAGTGTGAAAAGTTTGTTCTTATTTGCAGGCAGTGGGAACCGTAAGGTTCTGAGGCATGGATTGGCAAGTTGAAAACTTCTAAGATTGAGCTGGTAGCTGTATTTATGATGGACTGGAGGATGAAAAAGTAGAGGTGGGCACTGAGACGGGGATTGTAATACTCCAGGTGGGGACAAGTGTGATTATAGAAATGGACTTTCTATGCAGATGTCCTCGGCAGGCTTGGCACCTGTCAGAACATGAGAGAGACGGAGATAAGGAATGTGAGTAAGTGTCTAATTATGTGGAAATGATTTACAGAGAGGGCTTCAATATGGAGAGACATGTAATACTGTGTGTCCAAATCCAGACTGCAGCTAAGACAGACACACTAATGAAGATGTATTAGTTAAAAAATAAACACATCTCCAGACCTTCTATACTGATCTATGTCTGTCAGGCCCTTTAGGACCTAATTCAAGAATGCCCCCTCCTCCAAGAAGAATTTTCTAGTAACAGAAACAGGTCTTGCTTACATTTGTTATGCAATTAGAATACAAGCAATAATTTTTTAAAAATTGTAGGAAAAAAGACAATGCTTTTTATGCTTTTGTTATCACTAAATATTTTATTATAGTGTGAGGTATAGGTAAAGTAAGTGATACTATATGTGGGTTTAGAATGAATCACCCTGTTAAAAAATTTGCAAAACAATACGTCATGTGCACATCAAAGCTAGCTACCTAGAACGGTCAGACATGGAGAAGAGAGGTTCTCTAGGGTGAGATCTTGAAAAGAGTCCTTATAATGGTGGAAGGGGGATTCTTAGAGCTTTGGGGATGGTGCCTGGAGGGGCTCATGCAATGATGACATCAGGGAACTTTAACGCTGCATAGAGTTGAAATGGTGACAGAATCGAAACATAGAAGGAAATGACACAAATGAGGTCAATTCTAGCGATTTTAGTCAAATGGGAATGGTTTTTAATTATCTTACGGCTTAATGGGAAAGCAATTTTGGACATTAAAGAGTGGTAGAATATATTAATTAGAGGTCTCTTCACATAGTGCTCTTGGGGACTCCTTAAAAGGATGTGACTGAAGCGTGGGAAACTTTCCAAAATTAATTATTTTCCTTTACTGTCAGTGAGACTAAAGTTGCCCTCCCCCAATATGTTTGCTTTTATTTGTAGGATACAAACTATACAAAAACTTATGCACCTCTAGCACACATATCACTCAATGTTGATATCATAGAAACATTTTTATTTAAATTAGGAATAAGAGAACTATGACTATTATGATTGCTACTATTCAGTGTTATAATAGAGGTTCTAGACAATGCAATAAGATGTGGAAAATAAGTAATAATGACTAGACAGAAAGAGATAAAACTGATACTATTTGGGAGTTATATTGAAACTCAAGAAAATTAAGCAAGTTTGATAACTGCTATCTATCTATGTATCATCTATCCATCTATCATCTGTCTAGATTTCTGTACACTAGTGATAGTTATAGAACATAACCTTCTAATAGGAACATGAAGTAAACTATAAAACTTACTGAGGAACAGAAAAGTAGACTTGATAAAATAAAAATATGCCATGTTTGTGTTTAGGAAGACTCATAAATCCTTTATAAATTAATCTAAAAATTCAGTTTATTTCCAATCAAATTTCTATGGAAATTGACAAATGAATTCTAACATCCTTGTGGAATTGAACATGTATAAGAGTAAATCAATTTTGTTTTTTAAAAAGGAAATCAATGATGGGATATCTTGTTAGACATTAAAATGTACTATAAAGCTATAGTAATGAATAAGATATGATACTGGGATAGAAATAGATTAAAAAAAAATCAGTGGAACTTGAAAGAATCCAGAGATAAACCAGAAATAAATATGTCCTACAGATAGCATTTTACATAACTTAAGAAAGAACTTGGGACAACAGTCTAGCCATCTGAGAAAAAAATAGATCCATATCTAAAACAGTATACAAAATTAATTACAGCTAAATTAAAGATAAAAATGTAAAAAGCATCATCCTACAAGAAAAAATATAGAAAAGAATTAAAAATAAATATTGGAGCAAGGGTGATTTTAAGTTAGACACAGTAATTGATTAATTTGGCTGTATACAAATTATCTAACAATAGACATGAACTAAGTTAAAATACAATACCATATATATTGCAAATACTTTCTTTTAATGTAGCAGTTAAATACTTAAAATATATAAAGAGTTTCTGTTAATCAATAAGAAAAAAGGTAAAGAAGCCAAGAAATATGTGCAGATAATTCACAGAAAAA
Source organism: Rhinolophus ferrumequinum (assembly GCF_004115265.2). Classification (NCBI taxonomy): domain Eukaryota; kingdom Metazoa; phylum Chordata; class Mammalia; order Chiroptera; family Rhinolophidae; genus Rhinolophus; species Rhinolophus ferrumequinum. The sequence continues at coordinate 16,005,082 of NC_046299.1, read as the reverse complement.
GAAATGCAAATGGCCAGGAATAGATGAAAAGATATAAAACTTCATTTATAATAAGAGCAATACAAATGAAACAACAATGAAATATAAGTTTTTCCCCCCATAAATTTGGAAACAAGGATGAAGAAGTAATAAAAGGATAAGGGAGGGAAGAAGATCATGAAGACTTCTGTCCACTGTTGTTGGTGCTGACATTGATTAATATAGCCTCTTCTGGAGAAAAATTTCACAATGTTTATTGAAATGTAATGTGTATATCCTCTGATTTAGCAATTCCAGGTCAATAAATTCATATCCCTGAAGAGCTGAAACTTTTAGCGCTTTATTTAAAAAAGATAAGAAGGACTCTCCTCTGTCTTCACAAAACTTAATATGAGTTAATGATCTACTCATTAGCCAAGGTCTGGACATGAGATGCAACATCTGTTACTCCTTAAAGTAATTGTATACTAAAATATGTGCCTAATTAGCTAACGGATCAGTCTCTGGCATAGACATTTCCAAGGGCAAATCCTAAAAGGGAAATAAAGTTTGCTGGAGAGGAAGAATGTGCAATTATATACAACTAGCTTTTCACCACATTTTCATGGTATACTGAGTTCCCTATGTAATATTGATCACGTCAATGTCTAGAATAAACGATGGAAAATAATTGGACTTTTACTTATACGTCAAACAAATAAGCCAGAATAGACATACTCAAAAAACTATTTTTGCTCAGCATTACATTTCTCTGCAAAACAGGAAAGTTGTGAAAAATCAAACATGGCAAATCTTAGCGGAGAGAAAAGGTATTTTTATATGGATGTCTATTCTAAAACATTGTGGTGACTTTCTCTTAATTCCCTTTCTGTGGGCTTCACCAGAGGTAGCAAACAAGGTACAAACTGTCTGTAGGACTTTGCTTTTGTAGTCTGTCTTGGAAAACCTGGGCTTTGAATTTCAAAACAAAAGGGAAAGAAGGTAGAGTCAACTACCCGAGTTTGCCCTGGTGACAGCTTTGTGCCTGGCACTGTCTCCTACAAATTCAGTTTGGTTCAACAGCATTGCTGAGCTCCTTTGAGGTCACAGGCAGAATGCCAGGAGATGGAGTGTGGACATGCGTCCCACAAGGCCCTCCCCTTGGGCTGCTCACAGCCTTGTCATCATAAAGATGGACAAAAGGAAATTACCGAGACGCATAAACCACTCCACGTATTCAATAAATATCTCTTAAGTCTTTATGTGTCAGGCACCTTGCTAAGCCCTGATAGAGCCACATACAAGACCTGCTTGCTTTCGTGAGTTTACAGTCTAGAGAGGGTGAAAGTCAAAGAAAACATGAAAATATTGTGTGAAACATGCTGTGATGGTACTGGAAATACAGCATCCTAGGAGGGGCTTAAGAGAGGTAGCAGTTCTGTCCCCTAGCGGGTCAGGAAAGGGTTCTTTGAGGAAGAGAGATTTGACAGGCAACCAGAAGCTTGAAGGATGAGTAAAAGTTTGTAAACCAAGGGATGAGGAGTAGAGTAATCATGGCAGGCATGAATCTGTGCCAAGCACCGTGATGGACACCGGGGTCCCCACCCTCACAAAGGCTTGCCTTCCTGTCTCCATCTCTTCCCCACCCTGACTAGTCCTTCAGCATGTCCCTTCCCCTTTGCTTCTGCTTGTCACCCCTGACTTCTAAGCCTGTTCCATACATGCTTTCTCACCAGCCCAGGACAGCAAGAGACCTTGGATTCTTTTGGATCTCCCCGTTTCCATTCTTAATGTCTTACTCCTCCTCCCTCACCCTGTCACCATCCAAATGACAGCAAATAATGGCCATCACTCCACGTTCAAGTAATCCCCTTTCAGCTGCTGTTTCTTGTGTACAGAACCATGCCCTTGTAAAAGCACAGGTGCTTCTCTAGCTCAGGCTACTCTGGGATGCTAAATCATCCTAATAACCCCACTTACTGTCCTTGCTTTCAGTAGTAATGACACTCCAGGAAACCCTCCCCCTAGCAACCTTTTTTTTTTCCCCTGCAATCTAATAAACACTTTCTAATTTGCAGCTGAATTTGGCATAATCTGCACTTTTTAAGGGCTACACTTTCCTAGGGAAATCTTCTAAGCTTATTCTATTAACTTCCTATAGTGAATAGTGTCTATTACACATATAAGTAAAGAGTTTTCCAGAATCTTTACTTATATGATGAGCAGAACTCCTAATCAGCCTTCCCACACTCACCCCCTCTTAATTAAAAAATACATATTGACACACGCATACACACACACACATACACACATACACACACACATACATCAGGGGTGCCAAAAAAAATGTATACAAGTGGACACTTTGGTCAATGTTGCTCAAGCAGTAGTTCGCCGTAATCAGAAGTGTCTGGACGCTATGGTAACCACTTTGAGCATCTCTTGTAATTGCAGAAGTCAAACGTGACTTGTATTCATCTTCTGTTATTGGTATATATTGATATTACAATTTATTTTTTTTTTTAAGGAGGGTGCAGCTCACAGTGGCCCATGTGGGAATGAACCGGCAAACTTGGTGTTATTAGCAATACACTCTAACCAACTGAGCTAACTGGCCACCTGAGTACTACACTTTTAATAGTTTTTTCCTTTCTTAAAATATGTATACATTTTTTGGCACCCTCTGTATGCATATGTTCAAACTCATCCAATTGCACAATATGTACAGTTTCTTGTTTATCAATTATATCCCAATAGAACTATAAAAAACAGTTAATATTTTTAATTATTTGTAATTTAATAAAAGGGAAAAATTAAGGAAGTAATAACCTACACTTTGATGTAAGCACAAGCACTGAGGGATGGGCGTTCTGAATTCCAGCAGAGAGCATAAAAGGGTATTATTTCATTTGTAAGAAAATGCTTTGGTGGGGGGGAAATGACAACTAAGTCACATTAAATTGTTTATATATTTTGACCTAGGAATTCCATGTCTATCATTTGTCCTAAGCAAGTATTTGGTTCTTATTAACATTGAGTAAGTATTACTGGTCCTAAAATATTTGTCCCAGTATTGTTTGTAATAGGCAATATTAGAAACAATTTAAATGTTGAACTCTATGGGAATCTTTGACTAAATCAGAGGAGATCCACATGATTATAAATTATAACAGAGTGGGGTTAACAAATCCCTGGGGGCGGGGGGGGGGCGTGTTTCCTCAATTACCTCTTCTAGTTTACACGGCCTGCGGGGAGTTTGCTCTGCTGTTTGTTTCTTTATCGGTAAAGTGGTTATAAAAACTCTTGCCTAATAAGGTCATTGTGGTAACTAAGACTGTACCACTGTGTCTGGAATATGGTGGACATTTTATAAACGAGAGCTGCTATTATAGAGCTATTAAATATTCACAAAGTCTATGTGAAAGCAAAGAGAAATGCGTATGCTATCTTAAAGTGAAACAATGTAGCATTCCACATTAAAAAATAACAATTGTAAATAGAAAAAATAAGATTGAAGGAGATACAAAAATTTTGAGTGAAAATGTATTATTAATAGAAATATAGTGATTTGTGTTTAAATCTTCTGTATTTTCTAAACTTTAATAAATATATGTATATACATATATACGTATATATGTATATATATATATATATATATATATATATATATTTTTTTTTTTTTTTTTTAAAGAAAAACCTCTTAGTTTATTGAAAATAATCCACACCTACATTTTTTCATTTTTTCAACAGGTGACCTTTCTGGGTATCCATCAAATTAGTGCTATTGGTAGAAGACAAACGTAAACTGTAGGAATCTGTTTATAGGTACCCCATTTCCCTGAAAATAAGACCTAGCCAGACCATCAGCTCTAATGCGTCTTTTGGAGCAAAAATTAATATAAGATCAGGTATTATATTATTATATTGTATTGTATTGTATTGTATTGTATTATATTATATTATACGGCACTGTATTATATTATATCATTATATTATACCAGGTCTTATAGTAAAACAACACTGGGTCTTATATTAATTTTTGCTCCAAAAGACACATTAGAGCTGATGGTCTGGCTAGGTCTTATTTTCGGGGAAACATGGTAGTAGACAAAACACAGAACTGTGAGTTGGGGGATTTGGGTCTCCTCTGCTCTGTGACCTTGGAAAAGTCACTGCTATTTCTTCCTGGAAATGGTAATAACAATACTTGGATCATCTCATTAACTAACAAGAATATCATGCAAGATTGAATAAAGACTGAAAAATTACAGTGCTTTACAAAAGTCCAATACGTTTCTGTTTCTGGCTTCATCTCTTTAAAGTTTGAACTCTGCCCCCTTTACATCTTTTTCTTTTTTTAACTGATGAAGGCAGCTAAGTTGGAAACCAAGATTCATCATGAACTACACCCACTTTCATCTCATTTCTGTTCTTGTCGCTACCCTTTACAAAGAAAATCAATACATAAATCTGACATGGCATTTGTTTTCTCTTTTTTGCTTCTTTGTAAATGAATTTTCAATCAGAACATCGGCTGTCATATTAGGAGTGAGTAATCTTGATATGACTTTCTCAATTTAGATATTTAAGTGATCAACTCTTGCTTTTTGTAGCATTTGCTGTCAATTGGTCTTGAAAACCAAAATAAAGGGGAAGAGTGTCAAATCCTAAGGAGAAGAATGTCAAGTACCCCAATGGCCAAAGGAAGACATTATCCATGAACTCAGACCGGTTTAGGCAGGAAGTTGCATTTATGTCCCGGCTGAAGCAGTAAGTAACACACTTGATGATTAGACGATCATTTCCAGATGTTAGTCTACCCTTCCATGCCAAAAGCTACCGAATGAGTAATCTCAAAGTGCTGGTCTCAGAAGCCAGACACATAGCTTTATTCATCACAAAAACATTTGTCTTTATTTATTTTTTTAAAGGAATTTTCATTGCCACTTCAGACACCACATTTGGGAACTTTGAATATTACATTTTCATTTGCTTTTCCTGGTATATCTACCTCCCTTAATATCTCTGCTTACATGAATCCTCAGTCTACCCAGAAAAATCTGAGGATGTCTACTTCTGACTGAAGTCATACCTGAGTGTCTTCTGTTGTTGAATCCTCAAATGAAACAGATAGCTTGACCTTTTCTAAATTGTATTTAATGAGTAAGTGTAACTTTTAAACTAGGGAAAATCTATCATATTAGAAAAGTAGTTCCTCTGTGAGTGTGTGTACATTTTACATACGTATGTCTGTGTAAATGATATAGTTCCTTAAATTATCACTTAGAAACGAAGCAGTTATTTCATATTTGAGTTCTTATGAAGTCTCTCATGTTGATATATCTGCCCTTCTCCCAGTTATTTTTAATAACAAAGGATTGCTTTGGGAAGACAGTGGATCTCCCTCTTGGCTGCATATTCCGATTGCCTACAGAAATTTAAAAAGTTCCAGTGTCTAGGCTGCATCCCAGACCATTAAATCAGAATCTCTGGAAGTGGATCCAGGCATCAGTGTATTTTTCAATGCTCTCCATGTGATGCAAATGTACAGCTGGGTCTGAGAATCGCTGATAACCTGAAACAACCCTAGTGTCAGTGGTTGGTGTTTATAGAGGTCATCAGACAAAAGCAGAGACTCAACACAGATATAGTGTGTGTTTGTGGGGACAAGTCTTCACGATTGTGAATCGTGGCTAACATTATAAAAAAACATTTAAAAAGTCATTTTATATAAAATACATTATCATTATAAGTTGCGGGAATCTCAAACATACATCTACAGGATAAATAAAAAGCATATTCTTATGTTAGCAAATTCTAATGGCCTAGGAGTGTCCCATGACAGAATTATGCATGGAATCAAAAAATGCTGTAGTTGAAACAACTTAGTCAGCAGAAATACAATGTGCAGGAGAACTTTGTTAGATGATTAAAAAGGGACTGTAATGATGATTAAGACACTGACATCAAAGGTGCATGTGAAAGATTTGGATGAGATTGTTCTATGAAATTTGAGTGTATGAAAAGTAATATTTCTGGATCACTATATTGGGTAACATAAATTTAAATATTTATTGTAAGTAAATTACAAGATGAAATGTTCATTTCAACCACATCTCTAAGCATTTATGGATTAAAATTCACCAAAAAAAAAAAAAAAACATGAGTGAGAAAATGGAAGGATTACCTGATATTTGGGGTCCCCTGATTTTGTTGTACTCATCTTTTTTTTCCTTTTGCTAAAATCAAGCCCCTTAAGAATAAAGACTATCTCTTACTGATTTGTTTTTAAACATACCCAGATGCAGACACAGGTTTTGTGGGAACAGAAGCATACCAATTTGGGTAGTCTCCTTTTAGAGAAAAATGGAGAGGGACATAGGGCTTTGCTAAGATCCCTCCCACGTCATGTCTGCATCTACTCCGGTGCCTAGTACCCGTATCTGCCTAACCAGACATTGAACAGATACTTCTTAAATTGCGTTGCTTTCCTTAATCAAACAGCCTATGACATCCTAAGGTGATTCAGAGCATTCCTTGTTGGTCCCTATTTTCTAAGAAAGCAGAGGAAATTTCCTGTTCTGCATTAGAGAGATCAGTTAGCATGATGCCAGCAGAGCATTAGATGGTAAAGTTGAGTGCGATTTCTCTGCTGGAAAGTTGACCTAGAATAAATGAAGACTCCACATCTGAGGAAAAGATGAGGTAAATCATGTTTGGGCCTTGGACACTCCTGGAATGGAAGTGGGTAGCCATGAAGCATCTGTCAGTATAACAATAACGTGTTCCAGCAGAGGGCTTTCCTGTCTGGAGATTCCTATTTCTTGTAAAGTCAAAAGGACTCATTAAAAACAGTTTTAGGACTCTTATTGTTTGGACCACTGGGTTCGGTGTGGACCTCTTACAAGCAAGGGTCTCATCTCATTCATTTTGGTGTCTCTAGCAAGTGTCTCATGCTGGCTGGCTGGCACGAGAACGCTTATTAAATCTGCATCAGAAAATTGAATGTAGTCAGTGAAGATGGCATCAGTATGAATAATCAGGTTCTATGTTTTAATACAACACATAAAATGAATAAGTAGGCCTTTATTTCTTTATTCTCTCTTCAACCTGGAATTCCACTGATGAGGATGAGGTAGTAGGGAAAATAACACCTGAGAATGAGGTGCGCAGGGAGGGGTCTAGCCAGACCCCAAACTCAGGCATACTGAGTCTGGGGACATTTTCTGGGAAGAAGAATCAGCTGAAACTTCAGAAAAGTTCCTTCATTTCACTATTTGACACGTGGAGCCTCTTGGTCTTTGGGTAGAACTTTACATTTCCAACTCAGTAAACTGGAGGTATAAAAAAAAGAAAACTTGCCAGTCTTTCATACACATTAGAAGTTCGTGTAAAGTTAGTATCTGAAGTCACTTAATGGTGACGAAGGTTTCACATTGAAGATGAAGTGACTAAGATGATGAGATGATGAGGACCCACGTGGCCCCAGAAAGAGGAAAAAGGGCAGCTGAGAAGTAGCAGCACAAGGAAAAAGAAAGATCAAACTACACTGCGTGGAGAGCTGCAGGAAACAATGCTATCCAGATCCTAGGGGCCCTCCTGACATTTCACAGCAGTTCTGAAATCAATTCATAGGATCCTACTGGGAACAATTCTTCTGAGAACATCCATAAATAGGACATGAGAACACAAATGTTATCAGTGTTGGGGAAAGAGGAAGACTTTAGGGAGGTTTGGGGTATATAATTTAGATCCCCAGCTTGTAGTGCTGGTCATACATAGAGAGCAGTAACAGATCAAAGGGAGGGGACTAAGGTTTGCACTCTATCTCAGTCCTAGGTGATATGAAAGCTTAAAATGATTTCTGTTCACGTAACTTTCTAGCAGGGACAGTTTTGGGAGTAACTTCCATGGTCTTCTTCTTGGAGTAAAAATAACATCAAACACTAGAGATTTTGTATGTATCCAACTCAACTGACCAGATGGGAACTCTTGCGGGAATTCTTGCTCTTGTAAAACTGCAATGATAGTGACAGCTGCTTCAAAACGCTTAATGACATTTCATGGAACATAGACTGCCTCTGAGTGGAAGTTTCATTTGACACATTTTAGGCCTGGTGGATTTAAATGAGGGAGAAAAAAAACATGTTGTTAAATATTACTGCAAATTTTCACTTTGCTTAATGGCCAATAAGATAACACAGTGTGTTCAGGTGGCTCAACCTTCCCGGTTGGCCATCTGGCCTGATGAATATACTCAATGTCTCTCATCTTTTGCTGGCTTCCCCTGCACTGTCTACTGATGAGTAGCTGGCTGTCAGCATAATTAGCTCCTGCCTGAAGCCTGCTTAAAGGAAACGTCCTGATACATATCCAATAATATTTTAGGAGTAAAAACCAAACAAAATGAAACACCACATTAGAAGAGACCACAGCCAGTCAAGAGTGCTGGCCTTACTCTTAGAGCTTGAAAAGACACCTGAAGAATGTTGGTATTTCTTATGTAAACAAGGTGCTCAGAAGAAATAATCACTCATTCTTTCTCCTGCAATATTCAGATTTAATATTTAGCAATGAAGACTGATATCTCAAGGAAAAGAGTCCTGAACTATCAAAGAGGGACAATGCTATTGAAAATCTAGAAAAAGTTACAAAAAGAGTAAATCTGGCTTGCTTAGACTGATGGAATTTTAGAATTTTCTGAGAAGACTGACAATTGAAAAAAAAAAAAGAGTCACTACATAGAATATTTATAGACTATCTTGCCCCAGAGAATGGGGTATATAAATGTAGAAACATACTCATTTTGAGGGGTCAAGGAACACTTTGGAGGAACCCAAGGAACACTTTGACTCTTTCATCTGATGTTATTTTATAGTATATATGAAAGCAATCTGAAGAAGTAGATAGCAAATGTATAACAATTTTCGTTTGGAACCCCCTTTTCTAGACACAGTTTGCTTTAAAATTCATACACACACACACACACACACACACACACACACACACACACACTGGACCTTCCATTTGGCTATGATGGAGAAAGTGATATCAAATTAGTCCTTCTATCACAAACAAGCAATTAACACACACACACACACACACACACACAGAGAAAATTGAATAATATATACAAGCTACTGTTTTTAGACATTGGACAATAGGCATGGAAAACTGCAATTTCTGATATAAGGAAAACTTACAAGGTGAGCTCCAATTACACCCAGCTTTTTGTCTGGGTACAATTTTCTCACCTTGACACCTGAGCTGGAGTCCAAGCAGAGTACAGTTGTCTCATTGAGCAAAGAAGGCCTGGAATTCAGGGCATCTAAAAGAGCAAGATTCTGTAGGATAAGGCATCAGAGAGGGGAAAACTGCACTTTGGGAGGTGGTGGGCGTGAAAGTGAGCATGGGGGTGCTTTGTAAATCCTTGGTTGAGGGCTAGGTTGCACATCCACAACCTGAGGTTGCATAGAGGCATAATGAGAAACGGGCCGTTACTGGCATTGAAAATGGAACAGAGATTCCAGATATCAATTAGTGCTGGGAAACGTTAAAAGTCAAGTCCAGTTAGAGTGTGGGAAACTCAACACTCCAGCATCCGCTGAAAACATCAAAAAGGCCTTACCTAAAACTTAAAGACCATACTTTAGAATTAGGCTCACTCTAGACCTGCCTTAACAGAGTCTAAAATAAATGACTGAAATAAAATTCACAGAGCATTAGGAACTTTTGAAACAATATTGGATAACTTATCAAACATATAATTAGAGTCTCGGAAAGAAAAGAGAGCAAGAAAGGAGCAAAAAAATTAAAAATTAATGACCAAATACTTTCTATATTGATTAAAAACACCCCACCAACTTACAGATCCAAGATGCTCAGTACACCACAACAGGATAAACACACACACACACACACACACACTATCCCCATCCCTAGGTACATTGACTCAAACAGCAGAAATTAAAAAATAAAGAACCATCATCTTGAAAGCAAACAAAGCACAATACCTTCCAGTAAACTATAAAGATACTAACTGAACTCATCAGAAACAATAAAAGTAGGAAGACAGTGGAATATCATTTTTTAAATGCTGAAAGAAGAAAAACCTGACATCCCATATTCTACATACAGAGAAAATATCCTTCATAAACAAGGGTTATAAAAATATTTATGCAACTAATAACAAAGCAGAAAAAATAATGAAGTCAAAAATCAAAGAAGAAATAAACAAACCTTTCATCATAGGTGAAGATTTTAGCATACTTGTCTTAGGAGTTTTGCTATACTTGATATAACAAATAGGTAAAAAACCTTGGCAAGTGCATAAAAAATCTAAACAATGCTATCAACAAACTTGACCTAACTGAGAGATTTGCAGAACACTATATCCATCAATTGTAGAAAACATATTCTTTACAAATACACATAGAGTATTCATAGAGACCATACACTAAGCCAGTGATTTTTAAAAGACAGAAATTTTATAATGTTTGGTTTCTGACCATAATAGAATTAAATTAGTAGTTTATAACATCTAGAAAAATCCCCAAATATTTATAAATTAAACCACCTACTTCTAAATAAACAATATATTAAAGAAGTAATCCCAAGAGAAATTAGAAAATCTGTTAAATTGAGTAGTGCTGAAAATACCACATATCAAAATGTCAAAATCAATCTGATTAAGGGCATCTATTGAAAACAGCTAATACCATCCAAAAATGATGAAATCTAGACTATTCTCTTTCTAGGCTTGGAAACAAGACAACTATGTCCACTGTCATCACTGCTATACAGCAATATGCTGACGATCCAAGCTAGTTCAATAGACAAGGAAAAAACAAACAGACATACATACAGATTAGAGAAGTATAACAGCCTTTATTCACGTACAATATAATTACCTATATTGGATATTTAAATAATCTTAAAAAATAGCTACATGAATGAATAAATGAATTTTATGAAGTCACAAGCTGCAAGGTCATAATAAAAAATCAACTACATTTCTAGATATTAACAATAAACAATTAAAAATTAAAAAATTAAAATTGTATTTATAAAACCATAAAAGTTTTTAATGTAGAGTTGTTGCACTAAATATGTGCAACAACTCTACATTAAAAACTACAAAACATTGCTGAGAGAAATGAAAGAAGATTTAAATAAATTAGGAGATATGTCATGTTCATGGATTGGATGATAGAATCTTGTTGTGACTTTGCTACAAACTGATGTGTAGATTCAACAAAATCACAATTGTAATTCTACCAGGCTTTCTTTTTTTTAATTGATAAGTTGATCCTAACATTTATAGGGCAATGCAAAAGATCTAAAATACCAAAATGATTTTGAGGAAGAAGAACTAGTTGGAGTGTCTACATGATCTGATTTTAAGACTTACTACAAATCTACGGTAATATAATCAAGACTGTGATGTTGGGTAAATATACACATTTAGATCCATGGAACAGAACAGACAATCCAGAAACAGACCTACTCATATAGCCAACTGATTTTCAACAAAGTCACTAACATAATTCTACGAAGAAGGAAGTTTTTTTTTTTTTATTCCTATGAGAAGAAAGTGAGCTTCATTCATTCCCTCACACCATATGAAAAGATTAATTCAAAATGAAAAATGGACTTAAATGTAAAAGCTAAACAAGATAAATGAAGTTCAGAAGTGTCATGATGAGCTAACGAAACCAGATAAAAGATAGCACATATTATACGATTTCATTTATTTAAAGTGAGTGACAGGCAAAACAGCAGGCAGAATAGTAGGTGGGGATAGAATTCAGAACAGTCGTTTCCTGTGTGGATAGGCATTATCTAGAAAGGGACACTAGGGAATTTTCTCAGATGATGGGGATGTTTTCATTATGATTTTACTGGTGGCTGCATGGTTTATATATTTGTCAAAGCTCATTGAATTACGTATTTCAAATGTGGGCTCTTTATTGTTTGTAAATTACAGCTCAATAATGTTGATCTTAATGTTGATTTTTCAAAGATTTAGAAAATGTCCTGTGGAGGAATATGAGGGGACTTTCCTTACACAAATCTTTTTTGACACTTTTAAGTCCACCTTGTATGGATACCAGAATTTGTTGATCATTGCATTTAATTCTGTGTACAGTTTAGTTTCCCAACACACTGTCAGTGACTGCTAACAAGATAGATTTGCTTTTATAGTGGTTTGCCATTATGAAAACAAAACCTTGAGGAGAAATCAGTGGCTCTGGGTTTATTTGCTATAAACTATTGATAAGCATTTACATCGACACAGAGCTGCAAAATGCAATTTAATACTTTTTATTAGATGTTTGCCATGGCTCCTCTTCGGTGGAAACAGAAAACAGAGTTATGTTTTAGAAACTCTGATAAAAATATAATCATAACATAGAGCTATACTGTGATAATATTGCCCATGGTAATATGAAAGATGACCATTCTAAGTCAACTTGCTGTCACGAGGCACTGTGGAGGAAAACAATGCATTCCAGTTGGTGAAGTAATATGTAACACTGGGGGCCAGGTTGGGAGTAGCGTGAGGGAATTATTGATTTCTGATAATGAAAATATTATCCTCTTTCTTCATTAACTGTAACTTGACCACTCACTTTTTTCTTTTCTTTTCTTTTCTTTTCTTTTTTTTTTTTTTTTTACAAATAGTTAAAATTAATCTAGACATGGGATATTGGTGGCTGGAATTGTACTGTGATCAGTGGCAGGCTGTTTGCACTTGAATGTCAATTTAATTCCCACCAAGGCTTAGGGAGAAGTGGATTTAGTGACAGATCCATCATCGTGGGAACAGACAATGGCAAATGACAGTAACAAATAACCAATAAAAAGTTTAGTTTAAAAGGTTTCCATTAGCAGAGGAAATGGGAGGAAAAGGTGGATGGCTTTTTGTTTATTTGAACTGTGCCCAAGTCTGCAAGCGCAAGGCAGTACAGAGTTCCATAATTGTAAATGACTGATGGTAAGTGAACCTTAAAAACCAAGTATCCAGCTTCGCTTCAGCAAGGGGAGAGGAGAGGTCAGATGTTTATCTTGCAGATTATTTGCCTCATCTTAAACTCTGAAGCCTGAAAAGCAGGCTGCATTGCTTTGGAAGAGCAGCTTGCAGCTGAGATTTTTCTGGCAAATGGAACTGCAGCTCATTTGACCATTTGAACTAAAGTTCAATGTGGACAGAGAAATTGCTCAGATGAAGGAAGGTGGAAACTTTTAGAGTCTTATAATAAATAATTCTTCAAAGGCTCATACTTGCCCCTCAGTGGGGTATAAATAATTTCGTAACTCTCTCGGTTAATTTGGGGGGCAATAAAGGTTAGGTATGTGGGCATTAGGAATAAGGTGGGAATATAATTCTGGAGTTTGTTTCTCTGCATGGTTTCTTGAACTAGATCCCTATGAATATATTATTATGTGTTTTGAGAGAAAGGATACCATGGTGAATAAAGGTAAGAAGGCAACATATGCTTTTGGTGAGCCATAAAGTAAGTTAGCACATATGACTCTTTCAGAAGTCCTGCAGTAAAGAGATCTGTTCCCTTACCTCTTGCCACTGTTCTGGAAGGCCTCCATATCTGTGTTTACCTTTCATATGATTCCCAGGCTTTCTAGTTCTTCAACTATCTCATCTCTAGTGATTTTTTCCCCCTACCCTGCCTCATTCCCTTATGTTCCAATTCAAGAAGTCCCTATTTCAAGCATGTTAGTTTCCTAGCCTTCCAGCTTACCTGCTTCATAACACCCACTCCAAACATTGTAAACGAAGCCGTGTCCTTAGCGTTTCAGAGTGGGCTTTGGACCTGGACTCTCAGGCTTCAAATCCAAGCATTTAAGAGCTATGGGAGTGTACACAAGTTCCTGACCTCTCTCTCTTTCAGTTTACTCACCTTTAAGAAGTAAACAATAGCAATAACGCCCGCTCAGGGTTGTTGTAACAATATAATAAGATAATAAATGTGAAATGCTCCAAACAATGCCAAGAACGTGACATTTGCTCAATAATATTGAGGTCAAAGCAAGCTCTCCAATCCATGGAGCTAACACTTCTCACTCTCCATTACCTACCTCCCGTATGTCCTTGCTTTCTTCCTCAGTTAGTGTACATTTCATCATCCATCCTTATAATGACAAATGGTAGCCCCTTGTCCTATTATTCACAATATGTATGTACATATGCAACAAAGCCTCAACCTGGGTTAGCACCAACAACCAACTCACTTTATGCCTTTACGTGAACAATTGGATATTGCTAGAGAAAACCACCCAGAATGCTGATTCCTCTCCATTGCAAATGACGACCTAATATCTCTAATGAATCCATAATACCACTTGGAAAACCAACTACGCTTTCTCACTTCCCAAGTTATCTATTTCGTCTTTTCTCTTCTCACCTTCCATGTCACCATGGGCTGTTCTTTAGCTGATAACCTCACTTCATGGGTCACTGAGAAAGCAGAATCAACCTAAGGGAAATGCATCTTCTTTTCCACTACCAAATCTACTGGTTTACTTGCCTCTGTACTTATACTCTTCTTTTTTCTGTTCCTAAAATTAAGAGGCCAGCTTTCACACTTGGCTTTTATCGAGTCCCCTCTAGTCTCCTTAGTTACTTGGAACCACAACTGTTCCCTGTCTTTCCTGTACCATCATTTTCTCCCTCTCTCTTGGATCACTGTCATTATGGAAATGATTTAGTGTTTCTTCTTTAAAGAACAATTTAAAAACTTCCTATAAAAGCCCAGATGGATTCCCTGATGAATTCTACCAAACATTAAAGAAATTATAACAATTCTCTACAATCACTTTCAGAAGACAGAAGCAGGAAGAATACTTTCTAGCTTATTCTAGGAGGCCAGCATTACCCATACCAAAAAAAAAAAAAAAAAGATCACAGGTAAGAAAACGATAGGACAATATTTCTCATGAACATAGATTCAAATCCTCAACAAAATATTAACAAATGACATCCAAATGTGTACAAGAATTATATACCATGACCAAGTAGAATTTATGCCAGTTATGAAAGATTGGGTCAACATTCAAAAATCAGTTAATGTAATCCATCACATCAACAGACTAAAGAAGAATCACACAATCATATTAATAGATGCAGAAAAAGCATTTGACAAAATCTAACTCCCATTTATGATAAAAACTCTCAGTAAACTAGGAATAGACGGGAAATTCCTCAATTTGATAAAGAATATCTACATTAAAACCTACAACTAACAACATACATAAGGTAAGAAACTTGGAGGTTTCCCACTAAGATTTGGTACAAGGCAAACATGTCCTCTCTCACCGCTCCTTTTTATATCATATTAGAAGTCCTTGCTAATTAAATTAGATAAGAAAAGAAAATAAAAGTTATACAGATTGGGAAGGAAGAAATAAAACTGTCTTTGTTTGCAGATGACATGATAGTCTATGTAGAAAATCTAAAAGAACAGACAAAAAATAACCCCTCCTGGAACTCATAAGCAATTATGGCAAGATTGTGGGATATAAGGTTAATATACAAAAGTCTATTGCTTTCTTATATACCAGCAATGAACAAGTGGAATTTGAAATTTAAAAACACAATATAATTTACATTATCGCCCAAATAAATGAAATACTTAAGTATAAAGCTAACAAAATATGTACAAATCTATATGAGGAAAACTACAATCTCTGATGAACAATATCAAAAAACTAAACAGATAGAGAGATATTTCATGTTCATGAATAGGAAGACCCAATATTGTCAAGATGTTATTTCTTTCTAACTGGATCTATGGATTCAACACAATACCAATCAAAATCCCAGCAAGCTAGTTTGTGGATATTGACAAGCTGATTCTCAAGTTTGTGTGGAGAGGCAAAAGAACCAGAACAGCCAACACAAAAATATTGAAGAACAAAGTTAGAGGACTGACACTATTTGACTCACTATAAAGCTACAGTAGTGAAGAAAGTATGGCATTGGCAAAAAAAATAGACAAATAGATCACTGGAACAGAGCAGAGAGCCCAGAAATAAACCTACATAAATATAACCAACTGATATATGACAAAATAGCAAAGGCGATACAATGGAACAAAGAGTCTTTTCAACAAATCATGCTGGAACAATTGGACATCCACATGCAAAAGAATGAACTTGGACATACACCTTGCACATTTTACAAAAATAAACTCAATATGGATCATAGACTTAAATGTAAAATGCAAAACTATAAAAGTCCTATGAGATCACATAGTTCTCCTATCAACTTAGATGACCTTAGGTATGCTAATGACTTTTTAGATGCAACTCCAAAGGCACAGTCCATGATAGAAATAATGGATAAGCTGAACTTCATTAAAATAAAAATTTTCTGCTTGCAAAAGACAATGTCAAGAGAGTTAGAAGATAAGCCATAAAGTGGGAGAAAATATTTGTTAAAGACACATCTGATAAAGGACTGTTATCCAAAATATACAAAGAAGTCTTAAAACACAAAAAATACAAAAACAAACAAAAAAAAACCTGATTAAAAAATGGGCCAAAGATCTTAATAGACATCGCACCATGAAAATATACAGATGTAAAATAAGCATATGGAAAGCTGCTCCACATTATGAGTTACCAGGAAAATGCAAATTAAAACAACGAGATACCGTTACACAATTATTAGAATGGCCAAAATCCAGAACACTGACAAACCCAAATGTTGGTGAAGCCACAGAGCAACATGTACTCTCGTTCATTGCTGGTGCAAAATGGTGCAGCCACTTTGGAAGACAGTTTGACAGTTTCTTACAAAACTGAAAATACTCTAACCGCACAATCCAACAATTGAGCTTCTTGGTATTTACCCCAAGGAGTAGACATTTTATGGCCCATATAAAAACTTGCACACAGATGTTTATAGCAGCTTAATTCACAGTTGCCACAATGTGTAAGCAACCAAAACATCCTTCAGTAGGTGAATGGATAAATAAACCGCAGTACATCCAGACAGTGGAATATTATTCAGCATGAAAAAGAAATGACCAAGTCATGAAAAGACATGGAGGAGTCTTAAATGCATATTGCTAAGTGAAAGAAGCCAATCAGAAAAGGCTAACTACAGTATGATTCTAACTACATGACATTCTGGAAAGGCAAAACTATGGAAATAGTAAAAAGGTCAGTGGTTGCCACAGGTGAGAAGGGTAGGTTAGGAAGAGGGATGAATAGGCAGAGCACAGAGAAATTTAAGGGCAGTGAAAAAACTACGTATAATACCCTAGTGATGAATATATTTTTCCAAACCCGTAGGATGTACAACAAAAATGAATCTTATGATAAACTATGAACTTTGGATGACTGTGAGGTGTCACTGTAGGTTCATTAGTTGTAACAATGTGCCACTCTGGGGGGATGTTGATCATGGAGGAGGCGATACATGTGTGGGGGTAGGCGGTATAAGGGAAATCTCTGTACCTTTGGTTCACCTGCTATGAACCTAAAGCTACTCTTTGAAAAACATCGGCAAACAAAACCCCCAAAACCTTCCCTCAACCGACATTCTCCTCCAGCTACTGTCTTATTTCTTTACTCCTTCACAGTAAAATTTTTCTGCAATTTTATTATGAAAAATTTCAAGTATACATAGAATAATGAGCCCCCATGTACTTGCCATAATAGATTAAAATTTTATTAACTTTTGGTTATATTTTCTTCATTACTTTAAAAATGTTTTTGCTTTAGCACTTTAGAGCAAATATTAGACCTCATGACATTTTACTTCTGCATATTTCAGTGCATCTGTTAAAAATAAGTGTATTTTCTTACATAACCATGATAACATTATCACACCTAACACAACAAAAAGTCCTTAATATCATCTAATATCCAGTTTTGATTCACATTTCCTTGATTATCCCTGAGATACATATTTATGTTGGTTTAATTGAGTAACAATCCAAACAAGCTTCATGCATTGCATTTGATTTTATCTCTTAAATCTCTTTCAATCTAGAATATTTGTTTTTATTTGCCATGCGCTTTTTAAAGATATAGGTTAGCTGTCCTGTAAACTGTCCCACACAGTGTAATTTTTAAGAGACACCACTTCTTCATCTGCTCTTCTTCCTTGAACTCCTTTAGTTGGGTTTCCTGCTCCTACATCCCATAAAGACAACCCCTTGATGTCCATGTTAACAATCAATAGGTGTGTCCCTTTCCTTATTTTACTTGTTGTCTCAACATCATTGGTGGTTGATCACTCTGCTTCTTGAAATTGTCTCTTCTCTTGGCTTCTGGGATCCATAGTCTCCGATAGTTCCTGCCATCTCACGGATAGCTCTTTCTCAGTCTCTTTTCTGCCTTTTTCTACTATGACTGACCTCTAAATACTGGAGCGGCCAGGGATCATCACAGGACTCTTTTTTTCTGCCTTCTCTGCTGAGCTAAGCTCATCTCATCCCATGACGGTGAATACCATCCATACATAATTAATTTGCAAATTTGTATCTCTAACCCTGATTTCTTCCAAAATTCCTGAATTAAATTTCCAAGCTCCTATCTGAATTTACATTTGTGATGAATGAACATCTTAAATTTAACTTCTCAAAAGTAGGACCTAACTTTCCAACATCCTCTGACCCCCAAATCCTTTTAAGCCACTCTTTCAAATTTTAGTAAATGGTATCATGAAACATCGAGTTTCTGAAGCCAAAAATTTAGAAATAATCTTTGGGCTCTCTTTTCCCCCCTCAACTCTCACTTTCAATCCTTTAGCAAGTCTTATTAACTCTATCTCCAAAATATACCCAATCGTACCTTCTTTTTTTTTCCATCTCCACAGATAACATCCCAGTAAAAGACACCAGCATCCCTCTCTAGACTTCCGCACTCCTAATTGGACTTTCTGCTTTTACTTCCCCCCCCATTCAACTGTTTTTCCTCCGACAGCAATGATGATATTTTAAAGAATGTAGGTGAGCATATGCTACCCCCCAAAACCCCCCGGCCCTCCCATCAAACCCACAATAAATCCAGATTCACTACTGTGACTTACTTTTGCGTCCTGTTATCCTGACTTTCTCTTCCTCTCATGCTTCTCCAGCCACGCTGAATAGGAATCGGAACATTGGAGATCAAGAACATGAATCTCTACTTTCTAGGAGAACAGGGTCATGTTGATTTTGAAGACCGCTCTATATACAGTGTGTAGGACTCTGCCAGTCATATAATAGATATTTGTTGAATGAGTAAATGTGCGTGTGCCATATGAGGGTTAATGAAGATCATTTTGGAGGAAAATTCGAGAAAGGCCACACCTGCTTACCTCTTTCCTTAAGAACAACCTAAGATGTCCCACAGGTGGGTATGAAGGTCTCTATTCCAAATGGTTATGGATGACAAAGTGCCAGAAATGTATTTATTTATTTATCTATTGTTGTTTAAGCAGACGTCAGGTGCATTGGATTAATCAGAATCAGTGGCTCACGACACACTCTAATCTTTGGTTTATGTCTGGCTCATTCTAATCTAAATTTTTGTGTTCATGATTCTTTTTGCTTTCCTTTCTGTAGTGTTCCATTGAATCTTTATGCATGCATTAAATCATAGCTTTTATTTAACTTGTTTTTAAGTGTATATAAAGGGTGTCATGCTGTATGTAATTTTTTAGGACTTGCTTTTTCATTGACATTGTATTTTTATGAATCATCCTTATTGCTGCATGTGACTGTAGTTCAGCTATTTTTGCTGCTGTCTTATATTTCATTGTGTGATTATAGCAGTGTTTACTCATCCACTCTCCAATTGATGGACATTTGGGCCAATAATATTACCATCATACAGCTACCGTTTTGAGGGTGTCTTTGACCTCTGAAATTCAATTAAGCCAATGTCTTGTGAATGTTCATGTAGTGATAAATGTGTGAGGAGCTCCAGGAGATGCCAAGATGTGTAAGATATGTGACTGCCCTTTGGGAGTACATACTGTGGAGACAGAGACACAGATGCATCCACAAACAGAGGGGGGATTTGTTAAATACTGCAAAGGTACCACCTAATGGAGTCAGACAGAGGAGAATAAGAGAGATTCTATCTAAAATTTTATGAGGTTTGAATGTTGCATCATAATGTATGCATTAAATATGGTAGGTGGAAAAGGGGGACAGTTGAAGACAAGATTATTTCAGGAGTGGGAATGATGTGAGAGATACAGAGACAGGAAAATTACAGAGAATCTGAAAGACAGTGATATCCTGGGATGGCTGAAGCCTGAGTTATGTGACAGAAAGAGGGTACATTTTGGGAAGGAGAATTAAGGAAGTAGGGAGGTAGGATCTTGACCTTGAAAGCTTTGAAGGTTGGAAGGAGTTGAACTTTTATTCCATCCTCAGTTGAAAGTCGTTCAAGGGGACAGTGTTGGCAAGTTCGGCGACTCTAAGGGTGTGTGTGTGTGGGGGGGCATGAGTGGGTGAGTTTTGGTCAGTTTATGTCCTCTTAGGGAGTACTTATAGGTACTCTGTGTAAGCTACTAATCCTGTGTGCGCTACTCCCTTTGCCTTCAGTTTCTGTACCCAAAGTGTTTCACTGGTATTTTCTACCGAATTTGTGGGTCTGCTTCATACAGACACGAGGTCAGTCTTTGGAGACAGAGACAATGATGTTTGAATGTTCAGTGTTGGGTCCTAACACAATGTATTTTTCTCTAAAAATATTGCATGCATTAGCACTTCTTATGATATTTTTTTTTTCCTCAGAAGGAGTGCCAAGGAAGAGGGGGGATGTTCTGTCTTGTTTATTTTAAAGATTTGTCTTCTAGAAGAAAACCTCTTTAATGTGCATGCCACATTTCAACGGACAAAGGGAAATAACAATGAAGGGGAGATGCAAACCTCCTCCTGCTCCCCCAGCACACACAGAAACACAAACACTCACGTCGTTTAATTTCAGCAACACTTCTTGATATTGACAGAAAAAGAGAGGTATATGCATAAATAACACATAAACAATTTGAAACCCACTTTGCAAAACACAATAGACCACTTGTTTCTTCTGGGGTTGAGGCTCTTCCTTGTCAGAGGAAATCCTGCCTTGGCCTCAGATTGAACCTTCTTTAAATACACTTCCTTGGGAAGCTGACTCCCAGGTCAGAGCCTGCAGAGGGAAACCCTTCTTCCCTAATTGTATAGATTTAAACTCTAATATGTTTGCTTCTGCTTTGGGCTATGGGTATGTTTCTTTAAGAAGAAGTGCTGGAGGAGCAGAACACTCAGGTTCAAATAAGTGACTGGCCCAGAAAAACGGTGAAATCAGGACATTAAGTCACAGTGACCCTGCAGTGGCCTGGAAACAGTGATCTGTAAGTTAATACCTGGAGCTGAGTGGAGATGGGTTAAAAGCCATGATGTGATTTCATCTGAAGAGGGAATATGAAGTAACGATCAAGTTTCCAGAAAGAGGCAGGTTCTGTGAAGCTCAAACCCATCCTACCTATGGGCGGCAAGGGACCTGGTAGGTCTCGCTAAGGTGTTCAGGGGATGTTGGCTGGTTCCTTTGGCTTAAAGATGAGAGTATCTCAAGGGAAAACGCTAGAGAATTTCCAGTGTGGCCAAGAGAACAAGAAGGACAGAAGGCCTTGTGGATCAAAGCACAGGATTTGAAGACACCCACGTCTGAGTGCTGCTCGCTGTGGAGACTGTGGGCATTTTGCTTACGCTCTCCATGCCTCAGTAGTCCCCTCCAAGCAGGCCTACTTCGTACTTCTCAGGGCTCACAAATGTTAGTTTATTTATTCATTGTTCTTCTCTGCCCTGCAAATATAAGCACCACCAGGATGGAGATATGGGTGTTTTATATACTGCTATATTCTCCCGAGCCCTGAACAATTTAACACCGATTATATTTATGTTAAATGAATAAACGAATGTATGGATAGGGTTGCTCTTTGGGTTAAATGATCCCACTTTAAAGTGTCTTGTAAAGTGCCTGTCAAATACTACCGTGTTCCCCCTAAAATAAGACCTAGCCGGACAATCAGCTGTAATGCATCTTTTGGAGCAAAAGTTAATATAAGACCCGGTATTATATTATGTTATATTATATTATATTATATTATATTATATTATATTATACCCAGTCTTACATTATAGTAAAATAAGACCAGGTCTTATTTTTTTGCTCCAAAAGACACATTAGAGCTGATTGTCCTGCTAGGTCTTATTTTCGGGGAAACAGGGTAACATTCAATAAATGGTGGCCTAACATTTTGCTCCTACTTATGTCTTTTCATTTTGGGAAAGGGGCCCAGATTCTTGGTTAAGCACTGGAGGAGAAGATCTCTACTTGCACTGCTGAATGGTGACTGTGAATTCTCTGGTCAAGAATGAGGACAGGGCCCTAAAGTTTTCTAGCATCATCCAGTGACCTAGAAGCATGTTCCTATTTCTTATGAATTCTGTTCACTCACAGCCTGGGCATCTTTTTCTTACTCACACACTCTGCTCTGTCCTGCCTCTCATTTTTGCTCTGACTCTGGATCCCGCCCAGAATTGCTTGCCTTCTCTTTGCCCTTCCAAGTCTGAACCCTCTGGCAGGATTCATCTCAATCATTGCCTCCTCTGCGAGGTCATCTCTGCCACCTCCTTCCTCCAGCAGCTTCTTGTGATGGTTAGTTTTTCTCCTGGCACACATTCAGCACACAACATATACTACCTGGGCCTTGCAGGGCACAGTAGCACAGGCTATGAGGACAGAGGTCTGATCTACTTGGAATGGAGATCCCTCTATTGACCAGCACTTGCTGAATCCCTACCCAATGCCCAGCTCAGTGCAAGGCACTGAAATAGAGGTGAACCAGGTGTTAGGGACAGCTTTGGAAAGACCAAGCACAGAGAGAGATCTGCTGCTTTGGATTTGGGCTTAAAAGAAGAGAGGAACCCCAAGTCCCAGAGGCTTAACCCTTCATTAACTGAATCTGTGTGCATCTTCCTTTCTCTATTGCAAAAGCTTTAGTGATGCACTGGTCCAGACAGGTTGAGATTTTTCTCATACACACCAAGGAGCTCCTGCCACCTGCTGTGCTGAGCGGTCACTGCAGTGTGACGGGAAGTGGGAGCTCTTTTACCTTGTGAACTCAATGAACTTTCTAATACAGTTGATTTTTCTTTTTAAAGTTACTTAAGTTTTTGAATAGAAATATTTCATAGAACCCCAATATATATAAAACAGATAAAAAGTTGCTGCTCCAGAGAGTGTATATTCCAAAGAAGGTTGGAGGTCTCTGAGCCCTGCCTGAGGTCTCAGAGCCCTGCAAGCTCTTTGGCCTTCCTATGGTCTCCAGAATTTTAGTGATGGCCATCCATAGAACCCACTAGTCGTGATCCATATGGAGGATCCAACAAGACGAAAAGAAAAAAGTTACAAGGATAAAGTTCTGTTTTTTTTTTTTTTTCTCATATGATCTCTACAGTCTACAGGGAAGAAGAAACTCACATTGACTGAACGCTTCTTTTCTGCCCAGTCCTTTATACACATTATTTCATTATGTATTCACACTCACCCTGTGAAGTAGACTTCAATAAGCCCATTTCACAGATGAAGAAACTGAACCAAGGAGAGAATTAGGATTTTACCCATGACTACCCAACTTTAAATGGGTCGAGCCAAGATTCGAACCCAGGTCTTTCTGACTTCAGTGTCAGAGCTCGTATCCCACATCACTTCCAACTCCAAAACTCTATTCCCTCTAAAATGGGCAGTGGTGAGGCTTCTCTCAAGAACGTGGAACACTGAAGATGTTTTGATATCACAATCCTTCCTACTGGTCTCTTTTGTTCCCTGGTAGGCCTTGTCTGTGCCAAATCTGAAGGCCAATTTGTTTGGGAAAGAACAAGTCCAGGAACACACATAAAGGGTATGGGTGTGATATTGGGGGGAAAAGAGGGAATGAGAGGCTCCAGTTCTTGCCCAAGATCACAAGTTCAGCACCAGAAGACACTAAACATCTCGCCTCAAAACTTTGGTCATAAGATTGACTCCCGTGCACGTCCCATATCTCTGGAAAAAAGTGGGTATTTTGCCTTCACCAGAGCTTGATGGCTTGTGCATGTCTCAGAGATAGAGCCCCGGGGAAGCCTGGAAAATAGCTTCCTATTAGAGCCGGTCATCGGCGGAAGATGCATGGGGGCTGCAAAGTCCAACTGTGCTATTTCTGCTCTCCAGACGCTCAGATCTGCCAAGTGTGGAAGCTGTTCCGTGATGGGGGCCCTGAGGAATGGCACCGATCGGAGCCTCCAGTAACACAATCACTTTTAATCAGCGTTTAATGAGCAAGTAAGCAGCCTCAGCTTCCCTCTGTTGCAGGGAGACAACTACACATAAACCTCAATTACTCAGACATTTAAAAATCAATTTTAAATAAAATGTCCAGGTGATGGAACTAAAGGGATTAGAAGGATCAGGATGTGTGCACCAGCCTGGCATGTCTTGTCAATGCAATTGGGGTCGACAGCTCCTGTAATGCAATCAAGCTGGCCGACTTTGCACCCTGCGGCCTTAAGGGGAATAGAGGTCTTACCTCCCAACTCCCCTTCCGCCCATAAAAGCAGAGGAAGATTCCAATGACAGAAAGAAGAGAACACAGCAGTGGTTTTTGCGCACTCCAGCTATGTTAGGAATGTTGACTTCGTCTCATTTTATACTTGTGAAGAGCAAAGGTAGCCTTAAGCTGGGTACCACATGAGGCCCCAGCCCCAACCTGGCCTCCATCTGCTCCACCAAATCAGATACATCGCGATTTTTGCAGATTATCTCGATTTTTTTTTTTTGCCAGTCCTGTTTACTTATCATCCCCATCAATATGCTGGTTATTTAGCTCAATAAACTTCTATCAAGCATGAACCATGTGTCAGGCACTGTGCTGAGCAACATGGGGACACAGGCGAGGAAGTTATGGTCTCCACTGCAGTTTACAGGGAGGAAGAGATGAGGCCAACTCCCTACCTGAACAAGGTTTGCAGTCCTGCGAAACTAAATCCCTTGCATCTTTAGACATGACAGGCTCTTTTACACCCACCTCTCAGTCTTAGCACAAATGAAGAGAGGGAGAGGAAGAAGGAGAGTGGGAGAGAGAGAGAGAGAAAGAGAGAGGAGACCTGGGATTCAGTTGGTTAGTCCTTCCTTTTGTTCTGTGAGCTCAAGATACTTCTTTCAATAATTTCCTTTTTTAAATTTTATTTGCTGAAGCTAGTAGGAGTCAAATGTCTGTTACTTTTTGTTAAAGAAACAACTAATACATAACGAAACCATGAATAACAATCATAGCTAGCATTTAATGAATAAGTATGAAGTGCTAAGTATTGTGCTAAATACTTTGCTTGCAGTATCTTTTTTGACCATCAAAACCATCAGTGAGGTGGACGTAGGTATAAGATGGTGCAAAAGTAATTGCGGTTTTGGACTGTGAATTTTAAATCATTATAACTAGGTTCAAACACATCTTTATGAATCAAAATAAGAACCATCACAATCAACACATTTTTGCCAACGAGAAGTAAGTTTGCTTGTTCCTGTACCATTAAAATCCATGCGTTGTGATTTGATGAAAGCATTTTCTGAATCCTGCTGGCTGTAGAAGCATTTTCCCTGCAAAAAGTTGTCGAGATGCTTGAAGAAGTGGTAGTCGGTTGGCAAGAGGTCAGGTGAATCTGGAGGATGAAGGAAAATTTTGTATCCCAATTCTTTCAACTTTTGAAGTATTGGTTGTGCGACGAGCGGTCAGGCATTGTCGTGGAGAATTGGGCCCTTTTTGTTGACCAGTGCTGGTTGCAGGCGGTGCAGTTTTCAGTGCATCTCATCGATTTGCTGAGCATGTTTCTCAGATGTAATGGTTTCTCTGGGATTCAGAAAGCTGTTGTGGATCAGACTGACAGCAGACCACCAAACAGTGACCATGACATTTTTTGGTGCAAGTTTGGCTTTGGGAAATGCTTTGGAGCTTCTTCTAGATCCAACCACTGAGATGGTTTTCGCTGGTTGTCATATAAAATCCACTTTGTGTCGCACATCACAATCCAATTGAGAAATGGTTTGTTATTGTTGCGTAGAATAAGAGAAGACGACACTTCAAAACAACGATTTTTTTTATTTTTGGTCAGCTCATAGGCACTCACTTATTGAGCTTTTTCTCTTTTCCAATTTGTCTCAAATGCTGAACGACTATAGAATGGTTGACGATGTTGAGTTCTTCGGCCACTTCTCATGCAGTTGTAAGAGGATCAGCTTGGATGATTGCTCTCAATTGGTCATTGTCACCTTCTGATGGTCAGTCACTGCGCTCTTCATCTTCAAGGCTCTCGCCTCCTTTGCAAAACTTCTTGAACCACCGCTGCACTCTATGTTTGTTAGCAGTTCCTGGGCCAAATGCGTTGTTGATGTCATGAGTTGTCTCCGCTGCTTTACGACCCATTTTGAACTCGAATAAGAAAATCGCTTAAATTTGCTTTTTGTCTAACATCATTTCCATAGTCTAAATAATTATAAAATAAACAGCTTGTAATAAGTCATTAGCCAAAAAACATAAAGCAAGAAATACTCATTAAAATGATGTATAACATAACCACACTTATTTAAGAATGTATTCCAATATCAAACGGCAAATTTCAACAATGCAAAAACCACAATTACTTTTGCACCAAAGACTTGTTTAGTCAAGCTTCAACTTAAACCAGCTAGAGAATCAAAAGTGCTGTCCGAAATTATCATCCAGAGATTTCTTCCTCAAATGTACCAGGTACGTTTTAAGTACTCCCCTCCCCAGCGAATTTCTCAAAACCTAAGCACAGCTTGTAATATGAAGAAAGAAAAAAACCCCATAGGACTCGGGAAAAGTTCCCATTTAAATGGAGATGGGGTGGGACACCCCCACGTAGTGATTCAAAATTTGTTGGTTTTTTTTTTGCTAGTTGAACAAAAGGGAAAATTGCACTTCATTGACTGAATAAACATTTATTGAGCACGACGCCAAATACTTTGTGCCACCATTGCCATTTGAGAATTATCACCCTCTCCGTTCACGTTGTATTCAAGAGCACCCCTTGGAGTTGTCAAAATATAACTTTCCAAAAATTAAAAACATGACTCATACAAAACAGAATGCACATGAATCAAAAACCGATTCAACTTATTAAGTAATGAGGAGATCATTAGGGTGGTAAACCTGGTTCAAGAAAGAATCAGAAGAAAGGAATTTATATAGTCAGTCAGTCAGTCCGTCCGTCAGAGATACTGAAATGTATTTGTTAATAGATTACAGAACTGGTTCACGTCTTGCAGAACCATAAAGCTGTAGCCTCCTGGTTGTGTTTTCTAGAAAACTGACCAGTAGACATATCATTTCAGAGTATTGGGGCTGTAATAAAATAGTAAATAGAAAATGCAAGCACAGACACATTCCCCCAGGTCAGGGATCCAGCAAACTTTCTAAAGGGCCAGATCATAAATACTTTTGTCTTTTCCAGGTCATATGGTCTCCTTTCAAGTCACTCAACTCTGACAGTGTAGCATGAAAACAACCTTAGATAATACATAAACAAATGGATGTGGAAACATATGGCTGTGAGTCATAGTTTGCGAACTTCTATCCTAGATGATTTAATAATACTTGGGTGAGCCAGTTAAACAATGCCTAAGGGTGACATTGATGGGACATGCAGTGATCCTATTGCTTTATTCTGAGTTTTGGTTCATTTTTCTTAACAGCACGAAAATATGAATGGGGCCACCTGGATTTGCTGGCGCAGTGTTGCTGCACCGCCTGCCGTGTACGTGGATTCAGCAGAGTCTTTATGTTTATTTAGATGGGCCCCATTCTCTGCCTGACTGCCCTCATCAATGTTGACTGAACCACAGTCGCCAAATCTACATGGGACTAAGTAGTTCCTACCTCAGGCTGGTTGCTTTCTAGCGTGAAAGAGGTATACACTCTGGGGCTGATGAAGGAAGTCATTTTCTGTCACCTCAATGGGAAAGCTGGGGAACTGAGGTCAGAAGAAACCCACTCACTGCCTCTCTGTGTCTCAATTCCACTATCCACACAGTGGGAGTAATAATGTACTTACTTCATGGGGTAGGTATGCATTTTAAATGTGATAATGTGTGTAAAGCCCCAGCTTGGAGCCCAGCGCATGCGCGGTAAAGATCACTTCTCTTTTCGTTAGGATTCTTCTCTCATTGTCATCCCAGGTGACCCCCATTGCTAAATGACTTTAGCATCAACACAGAAATGCTGATGCCATAGCGCTGCCTCCTTTTTGCTTGAATTCAATGCTCTTTCTTCTCCACATGGATGTGTTGCTTTGCCATCGGCATCTAACCTTTGACTTTTACTCAGACTGCTTCTAGAAACTTTGTGCTTTACAGCTGAGTAACTATGCTGCCTTCTCTGTTTTCTTCTGTGAGGACGATCAGGGAGCAGAGAGGATCAAGCATTGAGCAGTAGTGTGGCTGAGTGTTTTAAATAGATCATCTTTGATCCCCACGAACCTTTATTTTTAGGGGCACTGTTATCCCTATTTTCATAGATGAGGAAACTGAGGCTCAGGGAGGTTTGAGTCACTGGCTTAAGGTCATAGTCCTAGAAAGTGTTTGGGGGCTGGGATTCCAACTCAGGCCTGACTCCAAGTATGAGTGCTTTTATCCACCAATACTTACTATTTTCAAAGTGCTTTGCTTTTAGCTGCTATTTTGCTTCTTAACTGCCTCTCCTCCTTTGGCAAAACTGATGCTCTATAGCCAGAATGAAGGACACAAATATTGTTCAGTGCTTAAAATCAAATAAGAAGCTTTTAACATGATGTCCTCAAATACCTCAGCAGTTCATATCCCATTTTTCATTTCTGAGCAAGTCAGCTGGCAATGCTTTGATCATGGTTTTGACTTTTGGTCATGTGTTTGCCAGAGAACTCTCTGCTCCAAGTTTAACAAGATTTCAGAAGCTAGAGACAGATAAAAGCAGGAGGCATAGCCAGATCATTCTAGAAAGGTTATGTTCACCAAAATGCAGCTATAGCCCTTGCAAAGAACATGTTTATATGTCTGCTCATGAAAGGACCATGCCCCCAAATGGCCTGGACTGGCCACAATAGTAAGAGAGAAACAACAAGGACCAAGGAAAGACGAGGTAAAATTTATAGAGAATACTTGTTATTTTTGGCTGTCAGGCATTGCAACATCTTATCATTTTTTCCCTCAGTTTTATTGAGCTATAATTGACATAAGCAATGTATTAGTTTAAGGTGTAATGAATTGATATATGTATATATTGCAAAATGATTATCACAATAAGTTTGACATCCATAACGTCACATAGTTACAATTTTGTTTTCTTGTGATGAGAAATTTAAAGATCCACACTCTTAGCAACTTTCAAATATACAACACAATATTGTCAACTACCTACCTATTTTTAAAGAATCAGGGCCCCTCTTTCCTCCATTTCCATTACAAATCTAGGTCCATCCCCCAGCGCCATGGCCAGCAGAGCATGGTCAAGTAACCTACACGGGCCAATCAGATGCTCTCACATAGGACATGACACATCTATACAGGGGTAGCTAGAGATTAACTATCGTAGCTGTGCTGGAGCCTAAAGTCTATCCAGAAGTGTCAAGGTTTGTGGCAGTCATCCAGACAGATTGTTCCTGTCACAGGATCTTAATGGTGCCCAACGTCCTTTGGTTTTTGCCCATTTTCTGAACTTGGATTTCCAGGCTCTCAATGTTGTGAAGTATCCAATAATTTTCTAAAAAATTATTGTTTTTCACATTAGCCTAATTTTGTTTCCACAGTTGGCATCAGAGTACCCAGGGTGAGGACACCTCTGTTCAAAGGAGATTCCTGTTAGAGTTTCTACTCAATTGGAAGAAAAAGGCAAAAAGCCTCAGAATTTAGTATAGTTAGAACCTTAGCACTAAGGGGTTAGTGATATTGGCCATCACTCTATTTTTACTAATCCATTAATTTGAGATAGATATAGACAGAAATCCAGACGAGGGTTTTTCTTTCTGCCATCAAAAGACAAGTCTCAACAATCTCAAATCAAAGCCCAACTTATTTCTTTCATAAAGATGGAGGATTCACAAAACGAATCAGGTCAAATTTCTGTCCTTGTGGTCATTAAATGAATAAGCAAAAACTAAGCTATGTAGTGCTTTCTTTTGTTGTGGTGTCCTAGATGCTGTGTAAGAAGCATAGAGTACAAAAAGATAAGGGAACTGACAAGAAACTGACATTTATTGGACACTCGCATTATCACCTTCATTCCTCAACTCTGCATAGGGATGCAAATACTATTAATCTTATTTCTCAGTGGAAGAAAAAGGCTCACACAGACAAAATAACTTGCTCAGACATAAAGCTGGTAAAAGTGCAGCCAGGATGTTAAATGACTCCATGCAGTGTCCACTCTCCCAGCTTTGGAAAAACAAAAGCTATTGTGGCTAGTAACTTCAACCACAGGTATGACCACTATGGCAAAAAAAGAAAAGAATTGACTTTTGCTAAATAATGCAAATGCATCATAGGGATTGTTATGATTCAACTAAATTTCATTTCAAAACAATTCTTAAAATGGATGTCCAGAGTGCCTATCAGGTAGTAGATAGTGAAAAAACATCGAATTGAATTGAATTGAGTAATTTCTGACTGGTTAAGAGGGAAAGAGTAACAGATGTAGAAATAATTAATCTGGGCTTTTGTATGGTATTTTCCATACTTTTTGGTTTGTTTTGCTGCTTGGCAAAAATAAAAGTCTAAATTCTTTCTGGGCTGTTTCATAATTGATAGATGAACTCGGCCTAATTGTTGATCCATAGAGAATGGTTAGAAATACCAATACCCTCAGGGTTAAATTTTTCAACTTTTGCTGTGGAAATATTTAGTCAACTAATGATCTCCATACCCTGCTGTTAGTTTTGGCAGGAACTTCACCCCTTATTTTTTAAAGAAACACCAAAATAATCCTCAAGGATAAATACCTGTGTAAAGCTCCCCAAAAGCTGGAATAAAGATGGGATAACATGGAGGAGGGAATTGAAATTCCTTAATAAAATAAAAATTAAAAAATAACAACCTGTAAATGCAGGAATGTGCATCCATCCAAGAGAAAATAAAAAAGTACATCCAGAGACCCAAAGGACTGATTGGAAATTTTAAAAAGTGGTCTTTGCTAAGTAAGGTCTAAGAAGCCTAAATCAATCTTTATTTGAGGCCAGTCTCAACCATCCATCATCCATCCATCATCCATCCTTCCATCATCTATCCATCCATAATGTTTATAGCACTTCTATTGAGGATAACACAAAGATGGGAAGATAGACTATTACCTTCAAGGAGCTTAATGCAAGGAACACAATCTGTTTTTGGTGTGCTTGCTTTTGCTAATATTTAGTTAGCATTGACTATGCAACAGGCATTATGCTTAAAAAGCAGGACAAATAGTCCATTTAATTTTCAAAACTGTCCTGTGAGAACATTGTTATGTACAGAAAACTTATATAATGTATACATATACTGTGGGCTACTGGCAGATCTAAACCTCCAACCAAGTCCATTTGACTCCAAAGTCAATGGTATGCTTTTAACTACTTGTTAAAATATCAGTTTATAAAAGATACAGAATCATATCATGAACAAAATTATTGTCCAATGTTTAGCAAATAGTGATAGCTATAATTGTTATAAAAGGTGAATGTGTGTGTGTGTGTGTGTGTGTGTGTGTGTGTGTGTTTTCTGGAGGATTGCTGTTAACTCTTGGACAGTGGATTAAGAATGGAAAATGGATCAAGAAAGGCTTTAGTGGAATTCTTGATGATAAATTTGATCTTTGGAAAATAGATTGAAGGAGATTATCCCAGTAAAGAGAAAAGGCATGGAAAGAGAAATGTGTCCTAAGAGTTTATGAAGAAGAAGGCCAGCACCGCAAGTCTACCTTTTGAGAGCTGCTCCTTTTGGGCATCAAGGGTTTGCAGTTTTTATGCTGCCAACAACAAGAGTGTCCTAGCAAGCCTCAGAACTCTTGGGAGGGCTAATACATACAGCAGTTGATTCTCAACTGTGAAATTAGTCAGGTGCTGGGAGGACAGAGATGGCCTGGTAGCACAGTCAATCATGAACTATTGTAAAGGTGTGAACAAAGATAAGAGGAACCAACAAGGGTTGTTAACAGGGACATCTCCATTTCTCCTCCTCCTTTCCCCCTTGGGATGGGGAGGGAAGCATCCCGGGATCCCTGAGAGAGCTGTAGCTGTAACTCAGGCTGCTGGTATGGAAGAAGGCTGCCTGTAAGGGTTGGGTGGCCTTTGGAAGAGGAGCCCATGCCAGCAGAGAAAGAGAAGAGAACAAATACTTTAATCTCTCTTTCTTCCTGCCTTCCAGTATCCTAATGGCATCTCCTTAGAGTAAAGCAACCCAGGTGAAGCAGGTAAACAGGAAGTATCCCTCCAGGGCCCAAAGCAGAACAAAAAAGCATGAAGAATAGATCTGGAAAGGCAAGTGGAGAATGGCCAGAGCAAACACTTACAGTGGTAAGGCAGGACAGAAGTAATTTGTCACTAGTCACATCGAAAGCAACGAAGCTGGCACATTATTTTATTTTGTAAATTATAGCAGATTCAGCATTATCTCTGCAACAGCTTTCTCTTGCTCACCTAAATGTGGATTTTCTTTTATGCTTGTGAGAGAAAAGGGTGGAATTACAGCTAGCTGGAGGGCTGAGAATTACCTGTAACCCTTCACATTCTCAGGAGACTGTGTCTATTATGTGAATGGCATCCATAATGTGTGTCGTGCCGGGAAAAGGTGGAATATGATTGCTTTATGTCAACCAGACAGCCCTACGACAGGAATTCGTACTTGATCAGACTTCTACCAGCCCCCAGTGACAGAGGAAGGGAGGGACAGTGGTGAAGCTGGAGTGGGTGTGTGTGATCAGAAGACAGGGAATGGGAAAAATTAAGGGACAAAAATAAAAATGCAACAAGAGCAATGGTTTGCCCAGAGCTGACCCTTTTATGGTTAAGAAGCCTCCTCCTTCCCTGACTGAAGAAAACGAAGCCAGGTGCAATGGGAGGAAAAGAGCAGCATTATGTTTTTTCCTCTGTTTTGGGGGCAGAGGATGATCACACACACACACACACACACACACACACACACACACACACACCCCTCAGAGTAGATTTTTAAAGCAGGACAATCATGAGTCCCAGATGCCATTATCATAAATGGAAGGTAGGTAGAGGGTTATTTGAGGAATGATTCTCTCCCTTATTTCAGAATCAGCCTGTTATGTAGAGGGCATGCTAAGTGGGGGCAGCAAAAACCGTCCTCCAGGCTCTGAGACCATATGTTCTCCAGGGAATTTGAGAGAAGAGAGCCCCAAAGTGCTGTACTTATGCTCATATTTATCTATTTCCCTGCTAAGAAACTGACTCTCATCTGTTATTACTAGCTGGATATTAAGTATGTTCTTGAGGCAATTTTGAATCTCTCTGTCTCTCTCTGTCTCTGTCTCTCTCTGTCTCTGTCTCTCTCTGTCTCTGTCTCTCTCTGTCTCTGTCTCTCTCTGTCTCTGTCTCTCTCTCTCTCTGTCTCTCTCTCTCTCTGTCTCTCTCTCTGTCTCTCTCTCTGTCTCGCTTTCTCTCCATATACATGCGCACACAAACAGGCACACAAAGCGATACACTGTAATATGCCTAATGAAATTTGAAAACTGAACTGAAGCACATTGTGGTGAATTGAATAAAGAAAACATACCCTTGGCAAGACTTGAGAAAAGTGCTAGATTTTCTATTTCCCCAGAAATACGGTTTCATAATACCAGAGTGAAAAACAAAAACAACACAAAAAAATCCCCCCAAAACTTCCAAATACACTTCAGATACATGGAAAGTTCACTAAAGTTTTCATAAGAAGCTATTACCCAAATCCTAAAAATCCAGTCTGAATTCCAACGATCTACTTTTCATTCCAAGCGGTTACTTACTGTGGCAGCATTTCCATTATCCATGTTGAGCAATGGCTTATAGATGAATAAGGAATTTAGAATCCAGTATTTGAATTCAGCAGGCTGTTTCCAGTAAGTAATTTGAAACCATGAGAAATGCCAAAAACATAATTACTAATCCAAGTAGCCCTTTGTATCTGAATAAAGGAAAATGGAGATCAAACTCTGGTTAATAGAGAACATTTCCTATAACGCTCATATGTTTAATGCTGTGACATGGACTGTAATGATTGTCACTGTTCTTTGAAACACCTTGAGAAGAGAGAAGATGATTGACGGGAAATGCACGAGCAAGGTAGACACAGTCTCTGAAAATTCATGACCTAAAACTTGGGGAACATACTGGAGAGTGTTGAAAGAATCCCTCCTTGCCTTTCCCTGGGTTTTCATTTAACTGGCAGTGCTTTCATGAGGCTCTCTCCCTAGCAAAGAAGCTTCACGTGTTCATCTGGACTCAAAGGGGGTGGCGGTGGAGACATGGACTCTTGTTATCGCTCTTGCTTGAACTGACACTGTGATCACAACCAATTCTGGTCCACACATTCTCTCCAATTGCCCCAGGGAAGGAGTGATTTTGTCCCCTCTAGACAACTTGCAAAGTTCTTGAGAGACCCAGGAAGACCGAACTGCACTTCAGAATCCCAGGAACCACTGAAAGGACATCGGGTCAAAGGTGTCAGGTTCTACAAACACGACATGCACCAAACCTGGCTCTACACCTTTGCCATCAATGATACCTGTCTCTAGTAACCCAAGGTCAAAACTTGGGTCTGCTTTGACTTTTCTTCATCATCTTTCAAAGAGAGTAGTTATCACGTTTTTTTACTGCATTCAGCAGCCTGCAGTAGGTCTAAACCAGTGAACAAATGTACACAAGGGCAGCATTATTGGTTGTACAATGAACACTCATTCCATTTTACTTCTTTTTTGCTGGAGAAGCCTCTCCTACTCTACAGGCTGAAAGTGTCAGGCCTTGATAAAGCCTGGGCATGAAACCCAGTCCTTACAGCTCAGATGTGGGCTTGAGACCCAACCATGGCTAATACATTAATTCTACTAGGAGGCCTCTGGAAAAGATTTTCTTCTCTCACTACAAAGAGACATATCACACACACTTAAGAATGATTAAAATTAGAAGGTCTGACAATACTAAATGTTGGAGAGGATGGGGAGCAACTGGACCTCTTCCACACTGTTTTGGAAAACAGTCAGTTTCACATGAAATATGAATATATGTTCATCAGGGGTATTGAAATGTAATTTTCCTTTCTTGGGTCCTTTTCTGGTTTTGGCATTAGGGAAATGCTGACTATGTAAAATGAATTTAGGAGTGTTCCCTCCTCTTCATTTTTTTGGAAGAGTTTAGGAAGGATTGGTTTTGGTTCTTCTTTTTTGGGAGGTTTTTGATCACTAATTCAATCTCGTTATTCATTATTGAATTCCACTCATGCTTCAGCCTTGGTAGGTTGTATGTTTTTAGGAATTTATCCATTAGGTTATATAATTTGTTGGTGTGTACTTGTTCATACCAGTAGCAGTCTTATGATCCGTTGCATTTCTGTTGTAATGTCTCCTCTTTCACTTTTTGATTTTATTAAAATCTTCTTTCTTTTTTCTTCCCTAAAGATTTCTCACTTTTATCTTTTCAAAAACCTAGCTCTTATTATATAGCTTTTCTGGTGTCTATTTCATTTATTTCTTCTCCGATCTTTGTTATTTCCTCCCTTCTGCTAACTTTAGGATAAATTTGTTTGTTTTTTTGAACCTAGTTCCCTGAGTTATAAAGTTAGGTTGTTCATTTGAGGTCTTTCTTTTCTTCTTAACGTGTTTACTGCTATAAACTTCCTTTCAGAACTGCTTTTTCAGCATCTCATTGGTTTTGATGTGTTGTTTTCCATTTTTGTTTTAAGATATTTTTTGATTTCCCTTTTGATTTATTTATTTATTTTTAAATTAAAGTTTATTGGGGTGGCAATTATTAGTAAAGTTACATAGATTTCAGGTGATTTATTTTTTGACTCATTGATTGCTCAGGAGTATATTGTTTAATTTCCACATATTTGTGAATTTTCTAGGTTCCCTCCTATTGATTTCTAGTTTCATATTTATCATGGTTAGAAAAGATACATGGTATGATTTCAATCTTCCTAAATTTGCTAAGACTTGTTTTGTGACTTATTATGTGATCTGTTCTGGAGAATAATGTTCCTTATACACTTGAAAAGAATATGTATTCTGCTGCTGTGGGATGGAATGTTCTATTATGACTGTTAGGTCCATTGGCATAAAGAATGGTTCAAGTTCAACATTTCCTTGTTGATTTTATGTCTGGATGATCTATCCATTGTTGAAAGTGGGGTATTGACATCCCCTACTACCACTTTATTTTTGTTATTTCTTCCTTCAGATATGTTAGTTTTGCTTACTATATTTAGGTGCTCTGATTTTGGGCGCATATATAACATTTATGATTGGTATCTTCCTGATGAATTGACTTTTATTATGATGTAGTGACTTTCTTTTTCTCTTGTTACAATTTTTGTTTCAAAGTCTTTTTGTCTGACATAACTATAGTTACAACTGCTCTCTTAGTTTCCATTTGTATGGAATATCTTTTTCCATCCCTTGCCTTTGAGACTTGTGTTTTTTTTAAGCTGAAGTAAGTATCTTTTAGGCAGTATATAGTTGTGTCATTTTTTTAAATCCATCTATCCACTCTATATCTTTTGATAGAAAAATTTAACACATTTACATTTAGATGAACTATTATTAATGCCATCTGAATAACTGGTTTCTGGCTGTTTTGTAGTTCCCTTGTTGCTTTCTTTCTCTCTTGCTGATTTTCTTTGTGAATTGATGATTCTCCAGAGTTGTAATTTT
The DNA here is from genome assembly GCF_004115265.2 of Rhinolophus ferrumequinum. Classification (NCBI taxonomy): domain Eukaryota; kingdom Metazoa; phylum Chordata; class Mammalia; order Chiroptera; family Rhinolophidae; genus Rhinolophus; species Rhinolophus ferrumequinum. Next base: position 15,968,184 of record NC_046299.1, on the reverse strand, counting down.
TGATTCCCTTCTCTTTATCTTTTGTGAATCTACTGTAGGTTTCTGCTTTATGGTTACCATGAGACTTACATAAAACATCTTATAGATATAACAGTCTATATTTGATGCTGATAGCAACTTAACTTTAATTGCATAAAAACTATACCCTTTTATTCCTTCCTTTTACTTGTTTGATATCACAGTTTACCTCTTTTTATATTGTGTATATAATATTTTGTTTTATAAGTCATTTTATTGCATATTCTGGGGGTGGAGTCATCAAATAATAGTCTATAGGCTAAATTTGGCTTATGGTATGTTTCTGTGTGGCCCACAAGCTAAGAGTAATTTTTGCTTTTGTAAATAGTTGTTAGAAGAAGAAGAAGAAGAAAGAGAAGGAGGAGGAGAAGGAGGAAGAAGAGGAAGAGGACAGGTGGAGGAGAGGGAGGTGGAGGAGGAGGGTAAGGAGAAGGAGATGAGAGAGAAGGGGAAGAGGAAGAGGAAGGAGTAGAAGGAGAATATACATCAGAGACCAACCTGCACAGCCTAAAATATTTACTACCTGGCCCTTTATGGAAAAACAATTGCTGACTCTTGTGCTATTCTATTCAGCAGTGCAAAGCATCCTTACTCGAACTCAGTCTGATCAGTGCATAAAATTAACTTTTGATACCCCTCAATGTACACATTATGGCAATTTTTGTCAGGCAGTTGAACTTAAAAGGTCCTGTGACATGAAGTAGAATGCTTTCACACATTTCTGAGTAAGAGCAAGGAGTGGGATATAAGGGCAAGCTGACATCGAAGAAGATCATGCAGTGAGTAGAACAGGCGAGAACACTGCTTCAAGCATGTCTAATCGATATTGGTGATGAGGTAAATAGTCCAATCAAACCCAGCTCTAAAGGGTGACCAAGAGGATTGTGAGATAACTGTGATTTCTTTTAGAAATATTGGGAGGCATTGTGATTCCTGCTAGATATTTTAGTGTTTTAATCCTTTTACACATGGTGTCTAAAACACACACAGAAATGTTGAGAACATTCTCTGTGGTCTCTCTTCCTGCCATCTCTGCTCTTCCATTCTATTCCTTTCTGGGTACTATCCCACATCATCAATTTGGTCATCTAATCTTAATCCTTGATTATTTCTTCTTGTATAAAATCCGAAACTTGTCAAGATTTCACAGTTGACCATCACCTGTACTAACATTACCAAAATAGTCTACCATGTGCCAGAGTACACTGGAGTTTATATGCATCACCGCATTTAAACCTCGCATTACATTAAAAAGTAGGTACTATCATTAGACCAGCGTTTCTTAATGTTGGCACAATTGACATTTGGGGGCTAGATAGTTCTTCATTGTGAAGGGCAGGATGGTTAGCAGCATCCATGGCCTCTACCCACAGATGCCAGTAGTCTCCCTCTCTTCTTTAGCTCTGGCAGTCTAAAATGTTCTCAAACATCCCCAAATTTCCCTGGAGAGGATGGGCTTCGTTACTGCACCTACTGGAGCACTATCATATTAGATCCATTTTACAGATAAGGGAACAGAGGTTGGGAAAAGTTAATTCCTAGCCCAAAGGTCCTTTGCTGGTAAGAAACAGCCAAGATATCAATCTAGGTTTGACTGTCTTCAAAACTCTGACTTAATATTCTCTATTGCCTATTTAAACATAACTCCTTCCGTTCCCCACCTGTATCATTTGGTCCAGCAGGCTGAGTTCCTCTCATCTGAAGGAGATGTACTGATCTCTTATCAACCACTTTGCACATTCCCTTGCTTCTACATCTTTATAGACCTTTCTTTTTCTGTCAATTCACATATTATGCTGTTTGGGATTAATGCATGAACCAGTTTTATTCAACTCTGCTAGAGAATGGGTGTCATCCTTAGAAATATTAGGAGAGTAGAACCTGAGGGAAAAACTGGATTTCTTACCAGACTAGACACAGGAAACGCCATTTTATATTTAAAGAAAGAATGATATTCCACCTCCTGACCTCCTCCAAAGATGAATAGGAAGTTAAATCAATTACAGAACTTTAAAAAGCTCCAGGGGATTTAGAAATGGTATTATTGAACCACCTCAGTTTACATATGTAAAGACACATACAGGAAAGTGAGAAATTCAATATCACACAGCCAGCTGGTAGAGAGCCACACCTTCGGATTCCCAGCCTAGGCTCTTTCTACCACCTCCTTCTCTTTCTAGAAAAGACCAAAGTCAGGACCATGGAACTGGGTTTCAGAGGTGGTTTGAATTATGTTTAGAAGTATATTTAATGGTTCTATTTTTGAATAATATAGTACAAATAAAATTCATTATTTTTAAAAATTACACTTCAAAATGACACATTTCATTAATGGCTCTGCCATTTCTTTTAGTGTTTCCTATGTTTTGAGCACTTATGTACGGAGCTCTTTCTCTCCTTTAATTCTTACAATGTGAAGTAGGTTCAATGATTATCATATCAGCTAGACAACAGGAATCACTTTTGGACTTTCCAGCATAAGAAATTTGATTTGGGAAATTGATTACACTGAGTGGGAGAGCTGAGAAAGTAAAGAGGGAACAGTGAGGCAACTCATAGATTGGTAACAACAGGAAGCTGCTTCCATATCTGGGACTGGAAGCACGATAGGAGATGGTGTCACCAAAGCTCAAAAGAGGGGCTCTCGAAGAGGAAGGCTGCTCTGTATGGAATTCTGGAAGAGATACTGTTATTACAAGAGACAAAACAGGAAGTGGAGAGAGAGGTGATAGAAATACTTCTCCAGCTCCCACCCTCCCCCCTCTCACCAGTAGGTCCCATTGACTGGACCTACCGAGGAACCAGAGAGCAAAGGAACCTGGGAAATATGACTCTTTGACATACAGATCAGGAAGGACAGGGAGGAACTTGAAGGCAAACAGGCAGTGACCTATATAATTACCTTTGTTTTACCAACTTCTTTGACTTTGTGACTGTCACCTCAACAGATGCCTTCTAAACAGAGGTAACTGTCAGACAGACTATGTAAGAGGAGTGATAACCCAAGTTGCTGTTTCAGGTTCCCTTCTCTTTATCCAAGAGATTAGAGCCAAGGCAACAGAAACAAGTCAGCACTTATCATGGGATGACTTCCCTGAGGTGGAATCCACCAGCCAACAAGTTTAAAAATATCATACACAATAGGCATCGGGTCATGTATTTTCCATAAGGAAACATTGTTCAGTCATGTGAGCAATGAGGGCATAAATAGAGGCCTATTATAGACTGAGTTGTGTTCCCCAGAAATTCATATATTGAAGCCCTAACCTCCAATGTGACAGTATTTGAAGATAGTGCCTTGAAGGAGGTGATTAAGGTTAAATGAGGACCTAAGGGTGGGACCCTAACCCAAAATGACTGGTGTCCTTATAAGAAGAGGAAGAGACACCAGGGATGTGCACACAGAGAGAAAAGGCTACATGAGGAGACAGTAAGAAGGAAGCCTTCTGCAAGCCAAGGAGGGAAACCTCAGGAGAAGAAAACTTGCAACACCTTGGTCTTGGACTTCCAGCGTCCAGAACGAGGAGAAAATAAATTTCTGTTGTTTAAGCATCCTGGTCTGTCGGCTCCAGAATACTAATACAAGGCACCAGCACAATCCGTCCAGTAAGAGTCAATGCTTATTGTAGGTTTCAAAGACGGTGCCAGGAGGTCACTTCTGTGAGTCCCCTAGTCTGAAATTATTTACCAGGCAAGCAGATCCTTTCCATAGTCAGAGATGAGGCTTAAACACATACCCATAAAAAAAATGCAATGACTCAAATGCACTCACAAATATAAATGATTTTCTAAAGTCGTGGGGATAAGTAGGTGAGGTGATAAGCAGTGAGACGAGTAGGTCTGCATAAAAGAAGGAACTCCTAATTGGTTTATGGTTGGCGGAGGTAATTGATGGCACCAAAGATACAATTTTCCAAGTTTTCAAATTTACCATGTTTGCTGGCTGAAGTCATGGGTAAGGATTTTTTTCTCTTTATAGCTGTGATTTTTCAGAACAGTTCCAATACCATATATGGAAGCCGGTCGGCAGGCGATTTCTTGGATACGTTTCTTTCTCCAGACCATTTAGCCTAGAAAATTATTAAAGCAGTCTAATTTGGAAGCATTTCCTTCATTTTAAAATTCTTGACCCATCAGGACGTAAGAATCCTGTGTCAGTATAGTTATGAGTCTATTGTCTTATTGGAGAAGCTACAAATGAATTCCAAAGAAGCCCGAAGCACTCAGGTTGCCCATTTTAGTGCGGGGATCCGGAGAGCTGCTGTGTGATTGCTTTTGGGCAAAACAATTCTAAGAAGTAAATTGACATTCTGCTGTTGGCATTGCCTCTGGGTCCTCCAGGGGTCTGAGCAGCAAATCGAGATCTGCTTGGGATTAACTGTTGCACATTTTTTCTTGGCGACTTACCCAAGTCCTGTGAATCATGAGTGAACTGCACAAACATGTTCTTCTCTGGAGAAATGGGGGAGGATCCGTGTGGGAAAGGACAAGGATTCGGGGCTGACTGGGGAAGACGAGCAGTCCGCTAGTGAAGGTTATCTCGGAAAGAAGCAAAGGAGTGAACTGCCGCGAAACTGACTCGCAGGCTACAGTGAAGAGAGATGTACACACGAAACGACCAGGTTACTTTCGCCTCCAGAAACCACACTGGGGTGTTTCTGAGGCAATTTGTTGGGATCTTTTGAAGCCTTGCTACTCAGAGTGTGGTCTCAAACCAGCAGCACTGGCACCCCTGGGAGCTCATCAGAAATGCAGACTTCCAGAACCACCGAATGAGAAGCTGCATTTCAACAAGATCCCCAGATGATTTCTATGCCTGTGAAATTTTGAGATTCACTTCCCCAAAGCATTGTTCATTCAGATGAATAGAAAAGGGTGGAAACATCCTGCCATGGCTTGGGTGTGTAACTCGAGGCCTTCATTCTCTCATGGCACTTGATGTGATCACCGCTTAACGTTATAATAGCATTTTGCTAGGGATTGAATGTGCCACCCCCAAATTTTTATGTGGAATCCCTAACCCCTGTGTGACTGTATTTGGAGATAGGATCTTTAAGAAGGTAATTGAGGTTAAATGAGGTCGTAAGTGTCCTCATTTAAGAGAGAATTGGTGGCCTTTTCAGAACAGGAAGATCTCTCTCTCTCTGTCTCTGTCTCTCTCTCTCCTCTCTTCACTCAGGGAGGAAAGGTCATATGAACACACAGTGAGAGGCAGCTGTCTTCAAGCCAGGAAGACAGCCCTTACCAGAACTTGACTACACTGGCATCCTGACCTTGGAAGTCTATCCCCCAAAACTGTAAATAAATCTCTGTTGTTTAAGCCACACATCCTGTGGTAATTTGTTAGGGCAGTTTGAGCAAATTAAGACACATTTGTTCCAAGAGAATGGACTGTTGGACCCTAGATTCCTGATAAGAAAAGGAATGTTCCTGAATTCCAAGCTTGTCTGTGGACATTGGACTTGTTGATTTTCTCTCAGTGATCAGTTCGTGCTTATAGCTTCTGAGGAAATATCCTCTCAGTCAATCTGAGCGCAGGCTCTTTATTGCTTATAGCAACACACGCACACTGGGGAGAGGGAGGACGTATCAGCACACACACTGGGGATGAAGCACAACGTACACAAGGGCCCATTTAGGGTGACCGACCGTCCGCTTTGCCCAGGACTGAGGGCTTTCATAGGACAGGGGGCTTTTCGTGCTAAAACCAGAAAATTTCAGTGGCAAATGAGGACAAGTTGAACAGTCCAAATGGTCAAGTTTCACCTGTTGGCAAACCAATGGTGACATATAGTGAGGTAATAGGTTATTTATTGAAAGGTAATTACAATCCTGAATTGGAGCCCTGGTCTAGTTTACCATTGTTTGCCTTGGGGAAGTTACATCACGGCTCTCTACCTAAGTTCTGCTTTTGTGAAATGAGGGACTAGATTACTTCTAAAGGATGTTCTGATTCTAATATGTCATCTTTTTTTTGCTTTGAGGAAGGTTCTGCCATTTTAGAATGAGGGAGGTTCAACTGTATCAATCCACAACATAATCTAAGATGAGGAGCAAGGCTCCTGGCTAAGTTATATCAAGGATATAACTGAGGGTAAGGTACTGCCTTCATTTAACTTACTGTTTTTTGCAGGTAAGAGATGCTAAACAAGAGCCTCTGCGATGAGTACTGGGAAGGAAATAAGACAGTGCGGTAATAGATAATGATTAGGCATCTTCTCAGAAGTAATGTTGTTTTAGCTGACATTGGAAGAGCCAGACATGAAAAGAAGGGAAGGTATAGAGAACACCAAGCACATAAGAGTCTACAGTGAGAAAAAGATTATGAAGTTAAAGGAACTAAAAGGACTGCAGTATGAATGGAGCAGAGTAGGTCGGAAGATAGTAGGAAGAAATGAGGCTGGAGAGCAAGATTAGGACTAGATCATGTCAGACTTACAGGTCATATAGGGAGTTGCAGGTTTTATTCTAAGTGCTAAGAGAGGCTAGCAAGGGATTTGAAATCATACCAGTGTTACAAGAACTCACTAGCCTTATTCACTAAATTATTATCGCATAATTATGGACTACACAAAAAAATTACATGCAATAACAATATAAAAGTAAGCACATACTGTTCCTATTCATCAGTTTGGTTTTAATTAACTGAGATCCTCCAAAGCTTTGATGCAAGTTCAGGATCTATACCGTCACCTCATCACTTTGAGCTTTAGTTTCTGCTCCAGCATGACTTTCATGACAAATGACAAAATTAATCAAAGGCTCAAATTACCTAAACTGGTTCCTTGGGGAGTGGAATGTTATTTGGAACATATCCTTACAATTAAGATCTAATTATTATTGATGCTTAGACAAATGTTCTTACTGGCTGCATCTCCAAGAAAGTAAAACACAGATTACTTTTTCCCCGTTTCCCAGTGCTGAATAGCACTTAAATAAGCACTAATGGAGATACTGTCCCTGGTTTTGGACCGTGACAAGAGTTTGAATTAATGCAGGAGGGATCACAGATTAGATCCACATTGGTTTAAGGTTTATACCCTTCCTATTACAAAAGCATTCAAGACAGTTTCAGAAATTAAACAAGAGCCATAAAGGGAGGGGAAAAGAGGGTGCAAATCTCTTTATCCCTCAGGAGGGAATAATTGTCCAATAGATGAACTCAATGACTGAATTCTGTCCCTGAATTTTCGGGAAACTGAGACAAGAAAGGAAATGATGGTTTGTATCATGTCTATTATCTGATAACAACAACAAAAACCATCAGATTCGCTCTATAGAGAGGAAACTTTTCTTTGAACTCCAGTGAAAAAGGAATTTATCCTGTGGATGTTTGTATAAGGGACATTGGGTATCTAGTGGACAATGCATCTGAGACATTTTTGAAAGGAAGGAGACAGTAATGCAGTTCAAAATAAATTTGTCTTGGGCCAGCTATCTGTAAAACTTAACAGTAGTATAAATTCACAGAGGCATTTTTATAAGAAGCTGAGGTATTGTGTTCCAGGTACTTTGCTTTATGACAGACTTCACTCAGAGAACCTAAAAGAAAGAAGACATTTCTTAACATGGCCATTAGACCCTTTCTCACAAATTACAGCTGCTTTAGGCATGTCTTTGGTAGGTACTGAGTTGCAGTCAATTTGGGAAAGTATAAATCTCAGGGAATACAGAGTCAAGACTATCAGCCAAAATGTACTCCAAATGGCCAGTCATGAAAGAGGCTGCGTTGGCCTGCTGGGGTGGGGGTTAAGATGTTGACTTGTTTTCTTGTCCAGAACACATCCCACTTCATCACAGCCTTGCTGGACAAAGATTGTATCTTTTTCTTGGAAAAGAGCTTTGAATATTCTTAAGAACAACAAATCCTTTGTTATGAATCCAGATTTTGATCCTCTGGCCCGTGAAGAATTGCGGTGTGGGCAGATGTAAAGGGGAGCATGGTGTCCTTTTGGAGGATATCATTTCCTGGGGATGTTTGCCCAACTTTATAACTCCTGTCACAGTTACTTACGTAAAAATCTATATAGTATGTCTATTTTGCATTTTTATGCCTTCTTATCCATTGTGGTCTAATTTGTTTGTTTTTGTGGCTTCACTCAACTCAAGGGCTAGGTTATGTCTATTTCTTTTTTTCATTAGAATTGTTTACTATTAAAAATAAGATTCAATAAATATTAATTTAGTTCAGATTATAACCCTATGTGTGTGGGTGTGTGTAACCATTTTATACCTTTACTCCATTGCAACTGTGCTAATTCCTGACAAATAGATTAGCTATTTGATGAATTAATGAATGGATCTTAACGCAACTGGAGAAGGGAATCCTAATAATCTCTTTTGGTGCTATGTTTTATAAAGGTCTATGAGAATTTTTCCCTTGGAGTAATCAAAAATAACACGTATGTAAAATTTTATTCTGCTATGTAATGTATGGTATCTAATCCTTCTAGCTGAGTCATTCTGAGATAAATTAATATAACATCAATGAATTTATATAGACTATTGGTTAAAATGTTGACCACAAAGTCAACTCCAAGCTACATGGACCTCATGAGAGGACTCATTCCTGGATAAACTCAGTCAGCTTAGGTGTGGGTGATTTCCATGTGGGATCCACTGGGCCCATTATTAGTCTCTACTGGTACTTCAACTATGAACAGGCCATAGTCCCTGCCCTCTAGGAGCCCAGAGTAGGGGAAGCTTAGCACAATCTCTGTATGTAATAGGTTCTTATTGCATATTTACTGAATGAATAAATAAATGACTGATGAGGAATGTTTACATATAGCTATAAAATAGGACTGAATATGCATATGACCCCCTATAGAAAGCATCATATTTAATGAGAATTGAAGGATGAATAGAATTCTAAAGTACAGAGATGGGGAAGGAGAACAAGGGCAATTATTATTCTCTTTATCTGGGCAGCAGTGATCTCAGTCTTATATTGGGAACAGACCCTGCCATCCTGGCTAAAGTGGTGGGGAAATGAGCCAGGGTAGGTCAATTGTCATGCTACCTTACTGTAGCCACTGGGATTGAGACATCTTGAGGATAAGAGACACCTTGTTCAAGCTAGGCCAATCAGGTCATCTCTCCTAAGAATTAGAAACCAGAGACATAAGATGGAGGCATAATAGGGAGTTAGCTGAGGTGGAGCCACCTAGAAGACAGCCTATTAGAAGGGCCCCTTGTGCTTAGATGTCTTAGCTGGTACATAGTATTCCCAACTCTTGTTTGTCCAGTTATTCCTCTGAGCCTGTCAACCACTCTTCCCTCTTCATTTTCAATACCCTCTACTCCCTTTGTTTTTAAGTCATTTCATGTTGATTTCTGTTGCTTGCAACCAGACAATTCTATTTTATTTTTTTAATTGGGAAATATTGGGGAACAGTGTGTTTTTCCAGGATGTCAAGTCGCTGTTTTTCAATCTGGTTGTGGGGGGGGGGGGGGGCGGGGCGCAGCTCAGCTCCAAGTTAAGTCGTTGTGTTCAATCTAGTTGTGGAGGGTGCAGCTCACTGACCCCATGGAGAATCGAACTGGAGACCTTGATGTTATGAGCACCATGCTCCAACAACTGAGCCAACCGGCCACCCACAACCAGACAATTCTTAACTGATACAATTACTAGGGAGAGACACAAAGAAACAAATGGCAAGAAGATAGGAGGTAAATTAAGAAAGATTGAGTCTCTTAGCAAGAGTGGAGTATAGGAACATGATGGGACATAATACTGGAGAGAGAGGAAGTGACCTTGTTATTAGACCTTGCTATTTGAAATCCAGGATGAGGTACAGGTAAACTTCATTATTCACAGAATCCACATTTGAAACTGTCTACGCACTAAAATTTACTTGTAACCTCCAAATTAATACTTATGGCACTTTCAAGGTCGTTGATGGACACATGCAAAGTGGCACAAAATTTGAGTCACCTGACATACCCGTCCCTAGCTGAGATTGAACAAGGTCTTTGTGTATTAGCTCTCATACTGTAAACAGGTATCCTTTATGCCATCTATTCAGTGTCAGACAGTTTGCATTTTTGTGTTTTTTGCTAGTCATTTCACTGTTTAATATGGCCCCTAAGCTTAGCACAGAAGTGCTGTCTAGTTTTCCTAAGGGCAAGAAGACTACAATCTGCCTTACAGAGAGTGTGTGTGCTAGATAAGCTTCATTCAGGTGTGAATTTTCGTGTTGTTGTCTATGAGTTCAATGTTTATCAATAAGCAATATATATTAAATAAGTAGTCTTTAAACAGAAACACATAAAAAAGGTTATACACAGATGTGTTGATGAAAGTGTTATGACCAGGGGTTCTCAGGAACCTAAACTTGGAATTCCCTTAGGAGCCATGGCTCAGTGTTCACAAATTCATTGTTCACAGTAACTTCTAAGAATAGAACTACAGTGACTAAAGAGAACCAATTATACTTGATTTAATTTTATAAGCAAAAGTGAGTTACTGAAAATTTTGAACACAACCCTGATGTGTTCACAACTGCACAGTGAGAGAACCACTTGTGTGGAAAGTGTGCAGCGTCTGTTCGAGCTGGTAGAGAGGAATAGCAGGGAGCCCAATGAGAGTGTTGTAGGAGGTCACCTTCTGGTAGAATGGAAGGTAAGAATTTTCTTAATGGCTACGGTACCAGAAAAGAAGGCATGGAGGTGAGATGTTGTGAAAGCAGAAGATGGAGGAAGTTTGCGATCGTGAAAACAAGTGGAGGAACAGATCTAAAGGGATGCTGAAATTTTGAGTTTGAGTGTGTGGGAGAAAGAGTGGTGGTACAGAAATATGTCAGGCAAGAAGCTGGTCAAGGGAGGAAGGTGATGAATTCAGGTTTAGATGCCCTGAGTTTGAGGCCTTGTGGGTATGCCAATGAATAGTTTATACTCAATAAACCATACGTATATTGTTGATAAAAATTGCCATTAGACAAAATTGATAAGGTGGAGGCAGAGGAGGGGGAGGAGAAGAATATCTTAGTGACCAGCCAGAAAAAACTCGCACTCAGCTGTCCCTTTCAAGTCTAATACCCAAAATGGCTGAGTTCTGGATAACCCAAATGCCAGTTACTACATCCCTTACTGTGCAAATTAAGGGCAGGATGTGGCAAAATTGATAAGGAGTTTTTTAGCTCTCAGCAATCAACTCTTGCAATTTAAACTTAACATGGAATTGAAGTTGTGTACCCAAAGCCCACCCATGTGCCTTTGTGGTCTGAGTCGGAAGAGGTTCTATCTGACTTATTTCACTTAACATAATGTTCTCTAGGTCCATCCATATTGTTGCAAATGGTAAGATTTCCTTCTTCTTTATGGCTTCATAATACTCCATTGTATAAATGTACCACAGTTTCTTAATCCAGTCTTGTACCAATGGGCATTTCGGTTGTTTCCATGTCTTGGCTATTGTGTATAGTGTAGTGTTGTAAAGACTTTGTAGGGTATCCGATGGACACTTGTCTCATTAGGGAGACCACCTCAGGGATGATGTAGATGCCTGATCACTGCACTGTACACCTGAAGCTGAAGCTGAACAATAATGAATGTCAACTATAATTATATATATATATGTGTGTGTGTGTGTGTGTGTGTGTGTGTGTGTGTGTGTGTGTGTGTATGTGTGTGTATTTATATATATAGTTACAAGAAGCGGAGTACAGCATTAGGAATAGAGACAGTGGAAATGTAACGGCTGTGTGCGATGTCAGAGGGGTAGTGGATGGGGGAGGGGGTTGTCACTGTGTGAGGGATATAAATGATAAATGTCTAACTATTACATTGTTTTGTGCACCTGAAACCAATAAAAAAAAAAAAAGAAGACAAAAAGAGGCTCTAGTATCAGTGACAGGCTGTGTCTAGAGCCAGCTCTGGACAGAAGACACCAGAGAGAAACCCTCCTCTACTCCATCCAGAGGCTCAGACCTTGTCTCTTGGGGCTGGAGCTCAGACGCAAGACTGAGCCTGCAGACTAGAGGTCCTACTGCTGCTCCCTCAGAGTGGGGCTTGGACAGTGCCTCCTGCTCTCAGCCTGCGTCTACATAGCCATGCTTTCTCCCACCTCAAAAGCCTGGCCTTTGAAAAGAAGAACGTCCCTCCTTGTTCCAGGTCCATAGATTGCCTAATTCTCTGATCCAAAGAAACTATCTTCTAAGTACAAATGATCTCCGTTTCCTTTAGGGGAAAATTTCATCCCCACATATTTAGATAGTCTTATCCTCATGGACTCATCAATTGAAAACTCATAGATCAAGCCATGATTGGTTGATTTCTGAATGTCTAAGATAATTTAGTATAATCCAGTTACCTAGGTAAAGTCCTGTGGATCTCTATTGTACACCCATGATCTCTATGTTGTTTTGAATGATACGGTGGGCATACAGATACATTTATTCCCTGAGAACCCTGGGAAATAAGATAATGCCCCTCATTTCTTCCAACCCTGCCAGTGGCTATCTATTCTGAAGCTCTTTCCCGTGGTCCTCGAGGTGAGCTCACATAAGGAGAAGTGCCAGCACTAATTGGTGGGATTGGGGGATCAGTGTCTGTAAGTCCCTGCTGCATCTCTTCACCTAACCTGGCTGAGGTGAGAAGGGGAAGAACCTCAGCAGGGGGTGAATGACCGATGAAGAAGGCTGGGCTAGGTCCCCAGGGTCACATTTAAACTTCTTAGTTTCATAGACTCAAACAGAAAAAAAAGAAAAAAGGTGAGCACAGAAAAATATCTCAAATGATCATTTTTCTTTCATTACTTGCTTTCCTTTCTATGAAATGGCCTCAGTGTCTTTCCAAAGTAAAGATAGGCAAGGAAAGTAACTCTTTCTCTTTCTGATATATTATAGCTGGTTTTAGGATTCTTCTAAGACTCACTTCGTAGAGGTGAATTTCTCACTTACAGATATTACAATGAACTCAGATAATTTTGCAACTGATTTATCAAAACTCTTGAAGGACTATTTCAAGGCAGGTGGCAAAGGCAAAACTATTTACATGTATACAAAGGGTTTATGTGTACACATCCAGAGGCAGAACTGTATTGCATTTTATTAAAAAAGTAAGAGAGAAATAGGGAGCCCATAAGGAACCATTTTATTCCTTTTTTTATGTCTCTTTACTGGTTCTGAGCCAACACAATTTTTAAAAAGCCCATTCAAAGCAGGGTAGAGATAAATAAGGCATAAAGGCACCATTCATTTCAGCTTCTCATGAGGGTATAGGTAGAATTCTCTTCTGAATTTGAAGGTAATTATAGAGCGTAGCTTTCCTGTTCCTTTAAGTAGGCACAGTCAAAAATAATCTCCTGTAAAACCATGGTTTTTGACAGTTAACCAAAGGGAGCATCATCTTGGAATAAGTGCAAGCATCAATGAAAGCATAAACAACACACAGTATACTTGATATTAAAATCTCTTCTGGTAAATAGAGAGAAAGGGGGCTTGCAGCCCAAGAGAACAAAGGTACCTGCCTGCCTTCCACTAGTACATCCTGTCCTAGGGAAGAACTGAACTGTAGCAGCATGTTCAATCAATGCAGTGAGTCAGCACTTGGGAGGAAGAATCAAGTGAGAATAGAGGGCTCTGAAAGGTGGAGACAGCTTCCTGGGGGTGGGGGATGGAGCCACATAACAACTGAAGCCATGCTCCTTCTCCCACCCAATTCTGTGGGAGATATCTCAAGGGAAAAAATGGAGGCTTTTAATTCTAGAGTGTTCACGATGGGAGGGACACCCAGAGTTCATCTAGTTCCATCCAGTTATATGGTCCAGGAAGCTGAGGCTCTGAGATTGGAAAGACCTTCAGTTGGTAAGCTAGAGACCCGGGAGAGCCAATGGTGTTGTACCAGCCTGAGGCCAGTAGGCTGGATACTCAAGACTTCTGATGTTTCAGTTTAAGTGCAAAGGCAGGAAAAAACCTGATGTTTTTAGCTTGAAGTCAGTCAGGCAGGAGGGATTCCCTCTTATCATGGGAGGATCAGCTGTTTTGTTCAATTTAGGCTGTCAACTGATTGGAGGGGCTCACACACATTAGGGAGGGCAATCTGTTTGACTCACGCTAGCAATTCAAGTGTTAATCCCATCCAGGAGCACATTCACAGATACACCCAGAATAACATTTCACCAAATGGCTGAGTACTTTGTGGGCTACTCAAGTTGACACATAAAATTAACTATCACAGGCCCTCAGTCAAATAGTTCTTCATTCAACAAAAATGTACTGAGCACCTACTATGTGCTAGGTACTCTTATTTTATTTTTTTGTTTTAATTTTTTAATTCAAATTTTTATTTGTTTACATTTAGGTACTTGGTGTTGTTTGCTTTTTTTTAAAAAGCCAGGTACTCTTTTAATCTTGGGGGATATGTGAATGAACAGTGAAAAATGCTTGTGCTGTTGGTGTTTACATTCTAATGGAGGAAGAAAGAAGGCAAATATGTTAAATAAGCTAATTATATAACACTTTAGAAGACAATAAGAGCAATAGGAAAAAAGTACAATAAGATAAGGAGATTGGGAATGTTGGTGAGGGGAGGACAAAAGCTTACCATTTTAAATAGGACAGTCAGGGAGGGTTCCATGGAGAAGGTGATATTTGATCAAAGACTTGAGGGAAGTGAGGGAGTGAGCCATATGGGTATCTGGGGAAGAGCATTCCAGGGAAAAGAAAGAGCAACATCCCAGAAACATGTTTGTGTGAACAGTTCACCCTGTTTTATGACTAGTTAAGGAGACAAGTATGCCTGGAAGAGAGGGAGTGAGGGGAAAGTAATAGGAGAGAGATTGGAGTCCATCACGGGTATTTGATCCACAGATCTAAGATATTCATAAGGAAGTGGTGACTTAGTCTGGGAAGCTTCCATCCCGCTTGACTTGGCCTAGACTTAGAATTTAATAGTGTACCACTGGCAGTTTTCACAAGAGTCTTCCCGTTGTTAATGAGTTATGTCAAGAACCCAAAAGTCATCTTATCTGTCAATCTGTCATACGCTTTTTAAGTCCCTTCCATGCACACAATTCTGTGATGGATATGGTAAGTATAAGACAATGTCTCAGACTCAATTACCTTGGATAATAAAACATTTAAAACTTTGTCAGTTAAATGACCATGAAAATCAATCCCTGAATTAATTGCCAATTATAATTGATAAATATAATTGCAAAGAAAGAGATATAGCTAACAAGTACAAGGCAGTTTGGAGGCAATTGAAGTCCCTCTGGATGTAGGTAGTTTGGGGAAGCTTCCTAAAAGAGGAGAGCCATGAAGGATATGTAGTAATTAGATAGGCAGAGAGGAAGGAGAACGGCATTCTGGAAGTAGACTAGTGGAACTGAGCTTCAGTGTTTATAAAGTAAGAAGAAAAATATGGCTAGAAGGATATGGTGAAGTCAAATCATGAAGACATGGATGGGAGGAGTTTACATCCCAGGATGTAAGAAACCAAGAGTCACTGCACATTTTTGGAGCAGGGGATGGCAAAGTTGGCACTGCTCTGTGTGCCAAGTCTCATGGCACCAGTGTGTTGACAGAATTGTTAAATGGGGATCGGGGGTGGGTGAGGAGTTAGGAGAGCAGAAAGGAGAATGAGAGATGATAGACATCTCTAAGGATCTAAGGATGTCAGCCTAGGGTTTTATCTACAGATGAAAAAATCTCAAGTACCTGGTGTTTCTATCATCATTCTCTCTGGGTTACTCAGAAAAGGCAGGATTCTGGATGATAAAAAGTGAATGATAGATTTTCAATGTCCTCTTAGACCATGAGTTTTCCAAAAGTAGTGCTCCAAACCATTTTTTAAATTAAAATTTAAGTTGAATTGCCTGAAAGAGAGATAATAAGGCCTTGAGCTGAAATGGAAACAGAGGAAAGTAAAAAAGGGGAACTCTAAGAACCATATTTCTAATAGATCCATAGTCCCAGACAAAATTGCAAAGCAAATTTGTGAAGTACACTGATCTCTGCTCCTATAGTCTGTCTTAAGTTCCTCCAACCACTTTGCTCATCTAGAGTCCCAATTTGGATCTTTTTACAGGTCAGGGATTAGTCTCATAAATCTATTAGGTTTTAAATGTGGTCTCTCAGGGAGATTTTTAATTTTTACATTAGATTAAGGGCAAGCTTCAACAAAACAGAACCAAACTAAATTAAATGGGAAAATGATTTCAGATCCTAGTACTGTAATGCTCTGGGAGTGTAGCGTCAACCATAATTTTTTCAAATCTCCTCACTTTGGTGAACAAACACATATAGCATTTTTTTTTGGTAAAATATATATTAAAAAAATGGCTTGGATGGAGACTTGATTTTCCATAAACAGATGCAGTTGCATATACTTAACAAGGCAGTTCTCCCAATGAAATTAAAGGGCCCGAATTTAACTCTGATCAGGAGTGGGGAGGGAAGAGGCTGTTATACAAGTAAGTCCATGAGAAGCGCTTCTGAAACGGCAGAGTAAGGAACTCCGAAAAAACACGCCTCCATAAAGCAGTAAGAACACTGAGAGAAATGCTAGAAAGCAAAATTTTCAAAACCCTGGAAATTAATAAAGGACTTGCAAAAATGTGAGGAATGTTTATTGAAGAAAACTAACTGGATTTTATTAAGAAAGAGTGAGCTCCGTGACATTTTACCTTACCCTATTCCCACCATTCTCTCCCCAGTTCCACTGACTCTGGGTGGTGAGCACACAATGTGATACGTAGATGATGCGCTATAGAAAGGTACACTTGAAACCTATGTAATTTTACTAACCATTGTCACCCCAATAAATTTAATAATAAAAAAAAGCAGAAACCTTGCAACCACAGATCAATTTGGGGGCCCTGCAAAGAGTCTCATCCTCATAGTGTTGTCACCATTTGGACTATCTGGCAGCTTCTCAGAAAAATCCCATTATCTGGGCTAATCTTTATTTGACTTGACTCCGAGGTCACTCAGTAAGGAAAGCCTTATCCTAAAGGTGTCAAAAATGATCAGTGGTAATTTTAACACTGTGGCAACCTGAGACAGCAATGTCACTTGGGACAAATAAGAGGTGGGCCAAATAACGTAAAAGGAAAATCTGGGGAATGAGATGTCCTTTGGGGGCGTCTGAAAAGCTTGGACATGTTACTGGGGGACCTTGAAGGTCATATACATGGGCAGGGCTGTGTGTGCAAACAATGTACTGAAAAAGTCTTCATCTCTCACTTCTGGCTGGTCTTGAATCCCTGTGTAAACAAGAAGTGAAGGCTGAGGCACAGTTGTAAACTGCCAGAGTAGTGAAGACACATCTCAACACACACACACACACACACACACACACACACACACACACACACACACACCCCTTCTCAGAAAAGAAGAGAGACTTATTGGCTAAAGGCCCTTTGTGGAAATCTGTGCATATTAATCATATTGCCACTAGCTAACCAAGCAGTGGCTATGTATGACAAAGAAAATAGACTTTACAGAATTAGTCCAAGAATGTCACTAAATAAACAAACATAAAGGACAACAACAGGATAGGAAAAAATATAATTTCTAGGGTTCGCACATGATATTATTCAAAATGTCCAGTTTTCAACAAAAAGAAATATGAGATGTATGAAGGAACAGGAATGTGTGGCTCAAAACAGACACAAAAGCAGTCAATAGAAACTATCCTTGAGAAAGACCAAATATTGGATGTAAAAGACTTCAAATCATGAATTATAAATATGTTTATAGAACTAAAGGTAGACATACCTAAAGAATCAAAGGAAAGTATAAGAATGATGTCTAACTAAGTAGAGATCATCAATAGTGTATTTGTTTCCTTGTGCTTCTGTAACAAATTACCACAAACTTTGGTGGCTTCAAATAAGACAAACTTATTATCTTAGAGTTCTGGAAGTCAGAAGTTTAAAATTGGCCAACAGGACTTTGTTCCTTCTAGAGGCTGTTGGAGAAGATCCATTTCCTTGGCTTTTCCAGCTTCTAAGTGCTGCCCACATTCTTTGGTTCCTGGTCCTGTATCATATGACTTTTCTTTCCGTTGTCATATCTCCATCTCTGACTCTGACCCTCCTGCTTCCTCCTGATAGGGGTTCTTATGAGTACATTGGCCACTTGGATAATCCAGGATACTCTTCCTATGTTAAGATTCTTAATTTAATCACACCTCTAAAGTATCTTTTGCCATATAAGGTAACATATTCACAGATTTCATGGATAAAGACATAGACATCTTTGGGAGGTGGGGACATTGTTCTGCCCATATAGCAAATAAAGAGATAGAAATTATAAGAAATAAATCAAATAGAAATTCTGGAATTGATAAGTATAACAACTGAAATGAAAAATTTGTTAGCTTCAACAGCAAATTTGAACAGACATAATTAAAAATTGGCAAACCTGAAGATAGGTCCATTGAGATTATCTAGTCTGAAGAACAAAAAGAAAATGGTTGAAAAAATTTAACAGAGCCACAGAGGTCTGTGGGACATCATCAAATATCAACTTATACATAATGGGAGTCCCAGAGGAGAGAGAAAGGAGCAGAAAGAATATTTGATCAAAAACAAGTTCACATATATCCTCAAATGGAGTCCCAGCATTTTGCAGTTCTTTCGCACTATATTGCAATGAGGTTGAGCGGTAATACAATAGAGTGTTAAACAATTGGGCACTAGGGTTCAAATCTCAATTCTATCCTATAAAATGGAATTACTAAGTATCCTTACCTCATAGGGATACAAAGATTAAGTTAGGTAACACAAGTAGAGAGCTTTGCAGAGTGTCTGTTGCATGGTAAATTCTCAATATATATGCACTTTTTTTTTTAAAAAATCCACCAATATATATTATTTGCTATGTGCTGGGCATCATGCCAAGCTCTTTATACCATGACTCTTTTCAATTCTCATAACAATCTAATGAGTGAGGCATTATTGTTCCCATTTGCAGATAAGAAAATCAAATTTCAGACATTGGATAATATGCTCAAGGTCAAACCTTAGTTAAGTGTCAGAGCCATGACTTAAACCCAAGTTTGATGCTACAATTGGTTCCCCAAATACTGGACTCAACTGCTGTTCTGGTAGTACAACATTTCTATGGATTGCAGAAGTGTCAGGTCTCTGAGTTTTTGTGAAACAAAAGCAAAAGACTGAAAAATTGAAGTCATCAGAAATTTCCAATATTGAGCTTTCTGGTTTTAGACCAATTATAATAGTGCATGACGATTTTCATAGCTTAAGCTTTGGTTCAAAAACGACATACAAGCAACTAGAATGATAGGTGTTAGAAGGGATGGGGAGGTGCTGTAGACTGAATTTTGTCCCCCCAAATTCATACGTTGATGCTCTCAGCCCTATTGTATTTAGAGATAGGGCCTTCAGAAGGTAATTAAGGCTAAATGACATTATGTGGGTGGTGCCTAATTCAATAGGGCTAGTGTCATTGTAAGAAGAAAACACACGAGCGCTCTCTCCTCTTTACCATGTGAGGACACAATGAGGAAGTAGAGCTCTCAGCAGAACCCAACCATATTGACTCCCTGATCTCAGACTTCCAGCCTCCACAACTGTGAGAAAACAACTTTCTGTTGTTTAAGCCACTCAGCCTATGATGGTATTTTGTTGTGGCAGTTGAGCTGCCAGACATCCATAAGAAATGAGGAGGTTAGAGCAGTCAGATCCTTCTTATATGCACATACCCTTTCACATAGTTGGAGTTTGAGTAGAAGTGTTAGCAAAGAACTTCAGTTGTCAAGACTATATATGCAATGTGTGTATAAATGTGATTCATTACAAGTGGAGTTTCTGGCTAAACAGAATCCCTCGGCGCCTGGGAAAACGAAGGAACTGAGTGCAGCTGCTTCATCTTCTGTGTGGGTTTGCTGACTGGTCAGGGCCTGCCAGGACCGGAGCTAAGTACCAAGCACCACTTTGGCTGAAGCAGAGATTCCTGTGGGCGCAGCCTAGGAAGGCCAGTTGGATTGGGAGAGAGGATTCCAACGACAGAGCTTGCCAGATTGGGCATTTCTGAGTGATTGGTTGACAATGCGGCATTTGAGGAAATTTGGAGTTGGGTGGAAAATTACTAAATATATACAGAGCAGTGTGTAGGAAAATTTAGAAACAGAGGTCAGAAGTAGACCAAGATTGGGGGAGATCTCAGAAGCCCAGGCTTAGAAGGGGAACAGCTAGATTAGGAATGGGATAAGTTTGAGAGAAGGGCAAATCTGCAGCACTAATTGAATTCAGAGAATGCAAGGAGGAAGAATGCACAGAGGTGAGCCATATTTGCCAAGATTTGAGAAAGACAGATGAATTTAGAACACATGGGAGAGCCTATATCTTTCTGTGATTTACAATTCGCAAACAACAACATTCCATCTCACTGCTTTCCTGGTGTGGTGTATGTGACAAGAAATAAGCATGTGTTTTGGCCATATTTTAAGGAGAGAGCATTCATATTAATTAATGAATTAATTCATTCATTCAACAAACACTTCTTGAGTATCTACTCTGAGCCAGGAACTGTGTTAGGTGCTGGTTATTGCAGCACAGTGATAACTTTTTATCTTTGACTAACTCATCGTGTGGACATATTCTCTTCTTCGTAACATCCACTGCCTGCAGAACGACATCCTAAGCAACTTCCTCACAAGCTCTGTAAAGACACGTTTATAACCAATGTAAACAGAAATTTCTTCCTTATGGCTACTGTATAATGGATACGCTCTACGGGTGACAGCCTAAGAATTTACTCGATGCTTACAGAATTACAAGCACTTGGTGTTTCTATAGCCATACTCCCTGGGTTTCTGGAGAAGGAAAATTAAACAATAGACTTTTGATATTCTCTTAGGACTTGAGTTTTCTAAAATCATTTTTTCAGACTGTTTTGTTTCTAATTAAAATTTACATCTCATTGAACGAGTTAACTTTCGGAAAGCCACTAACAGGGTGCCTGCTATGCAGTAGGCAGTAATGCGAGTTAGTGTCATTTTACTGAAAATAGAGCGAGTTATGTTTCAGCTGATTAGCACTCCTACCTCTTTGCTGATCAAGAGAAAGCCTCTCAGAATTACACAGGAACAGAAAATTATAGACACCATCTAAATGTGAACTGTGGCCCACAGATTTGCTTATACGTAACCAGGTAAGTTTCTTTTAACCCACGTTAAAGAATTTAGAGCAGAGCTGAGAGCAGGTAGAAACATGTTTGCATCTGAACAGCATGCCCAAACTCTGCCTGTGTCTTGAGAAAAGCCAGAAGCCAGGGCCTTGAAGTCAGCCAGCCCTTACTATTGCCTGGTCTCAGCAGTTGTACACCATCTCCCCCCGGGAGCCAGCTGTTAAACCCCAGCTTTCTTTCCCAGTTCTAGGAAAATGGACAAGATTTATGAGCAAAATAGTGGCTGCTTACTCCCAACATTACAGGCACCTCTTCAGGCAAAGTGGGTGGCCTTTCAACCGATTCCAGAAAAGCAATGTGGGTGGTGTTATGGAAAGAATGCTAGACTTGGAATTAGGGTTCTGAGCATAGCTCTGTTCCGGACTAACTACATGACCTCAAACCAGTACTTGAGCTTCCAGTTCTATCAGCTCTGTATTGGGAATCTCGGCCTTACCTACCTCACAAGGCCACAATCATGCCTTTTCATGAATAATTTCAAAGATATACAAAAGAAGAGAACAGTATAGTGAAAACCCATAAACTCCACCCGGATTCAACTGTTTCCTAGATTTTGCCACAGTAGCTTCATCCCACCCCCTCCTTTTCCTGCTAAGTGGTTTAAAGGAAATCTCAGATCTCATGTCATTTCCCCCTTTTATACTCCACTATGCACTTCTAAAAAATATAGACATTTTCTTATATAACTTCAACTCCATTATGAACTCTAACAAAATTAACAATAATTCTTTGATTTCTTTTATGATCCATTGTATTCATACTTACTGATTATATAAAAAAATGTCTTTTTACAGTTGCCTTCTTTGAAACAGCATCCAAATAAGATCTACACACTGTCATGCCTCTTAGAGTCTTTTAATCTAGAGCAGTGCCTCCTCCATCATTTTATTTTTTTATTCTATTGTCTTCCTAAAGAAAATTGCACATCCTCCATTTTTCTGCTTGTTTCTTCAAGGTAACATTTAATTTGTTTCTCTATACCCCATATTTCTTGTCAACAAAAATTTAGCTCTAAGTGTTCAATTATATTCAGTTTTGACCTTTTATTTCCATGAATACCGCATGGGTGGGCTATGTATTTCATCTTGCCTCACGTGGTCAAAATTTCTGGTTGAACACTTAAATTGATCCATAGTTTCAGGTGGTAAGAACCCGATCCTCCTTTGCAAAATTCCCCCTACATTAAAAAATGTTTTTATTCATTGATAATCTTTACTTAAATTAATCATTTCATTAGAAATGACAAAATGTTGATTTCTGGATGCTGCCATTTCTTCAATCCTTCCACATTTATTAGCTTGCCCATCCACCTGTAGGTCCACAGACTCTTTCAGTTCTTCAAAGGGACCTCATTCCATCCTGCCTTTGGACCTTCATATAGACTCTTCCCTCTGTCTGACATGATTCTGTTCCTTCTCCTCTTCCTTCTCCATTCTTCCCATTTAATTCCAAACACCTTTGGATCCCTCCTTAAAATAATCTCTTCCAGCATGCCTTTGTGACTTCCTTGCTATAAGTTCCCATAGTGTTTATTATTTACTATCATACTAGGACTGTGTCATTGCTTGTTTAATGTCTGCATTCTCTCCTAGGCTGTAAACTCCATCAGGGCAGGAATCGGGCCTGTGTAGTCTAGCACTCTATTCCCAATTCCTCAGTCAGTGCCCAGTCAGTGCTGGCTGAATCAATGGGCATTACCGTGTTTCCCTGAAAATGAGACCTAGCCGGAAATCAGCTCTCATGCGTCTTTTAGAGCAAAAATTAATATAAGATCTAGTCTTATTTTACTACAATATAAGACCAGGTATAACATAATGTATAACATAACATAATACCAGGTCTTATGTAATATAATATGATATAAGACCGTGTCTTATATTAATTTTTGCCCCTAACGACGCATTAGACCTGATGGTCCAGGTTGGTTTTATTTTCGGGGAAACATGGTAGCAGCTGATAAACTCCTGGAATATAGGAACTATGCTATTTCCATCTTCATGTCCTTTTTCGCTTCTATAATCATTTGGCTTCTTAGAAGAGATTTAGGAAATGTTGGTTGAGTGGCTAGATATTGTCCCTAATCAATGCATTCAGCTGACTTACCTATGCAGAGAAAAACATTTCCTGGCACGACCTATCACTCCAATCCAGGTTTTCTGAGGCTGACATGTTTTTCCTCCCAATGTCTTGACATACATTGGTATCACAGCCTCATCATCAGCGCTAAGCAACTCACAGTGCCAAAGGGCCAGCAGCTACAAAGGCGATCTATGAAGACTGCCACACGTGGAGCTGATCGCACATCCCTCGTGTGCACCTAAGTACCAATATTTGATCCATATGACCATGCTCTATGGCAGGGAGAAAGGTGTGTGCAAGTTGGGGAAGAACCCTACTCCGTCCAGGACGATTTAGCCTGTAGAAAGCAATGCAACATTCCACGAGTCCCTTGCAGCAGCTGCTTAATAAGAGAACAATTACAGCCATAATCAGGAAAGTCTAGTGACACCTACTGGATACATGTCAGACTGCCTTGTTTATGTAAGAAAGAGCAAATGTGATTTCCATGACTGGCATACATTTTGAAAAATGGTATCAACTTTTAGTGTGAACTAAACAGTGTGAACTTTATTATACAGAGAACCAGCCATTCCATTCCATTAGGACAGGGTACTCATAGGTGGATCAATTGCAAAGTAGGGAATAAAGATACTAAAAGCAAACAAACAAACAAATAAACAAAATCTTGGCATAGCAGATACCTCAATATTTAATCTATTGCTGTGGAGAATTCCGTCTCCAGAAAGCGGAGTTTTATTGCCAGTGGGGATAGGATAGCACGGGGCAGAGCGGGAAAGAGGCATCTCTCTGGCACATCCATTGGTATCTTAGCAGCTACTCATTTGTGAACAGTTTTAGGCTCAGAGACAGTTTGTAGAGGAGTCAACACCTCGGACTTTGGATTCAAGCAGATCTGGATTCAAACTCCAGCTTTACTACTTATCAGCTGGGCAACCACGGGAGAGTGTCTTAACTTCTGAGAGCCTTAGTTTCCTCCTCTACAGAGTGGGATAATAATAAATAGTACCTATCTTACAGGAGGCAGAAGTGAAAAAATATATGTAAAGCATTTATCTCATTTGCCCCTGCCGAGTGGGCTGATTAGGGAATATTGCAAATAGTAGCACGCATAAGAAAATCTCTTAAATGCTATTTTGATATGATTTTACCAATTAATTATATAAAGATGCAAAGGACACAGCTCAGATTCTCAAAGAGATT
Source organism: Rhinolophus ferrumequinum (assembly GCF_004115265.2). Taxonomy (NCBI): domain Eukaryota; kingdom Metazoa; phylum Chordata; class Mammalia; order Chiroptera; family Rhinolophidae; genus Rhinolophus; species Rhinolophus ferrumequinum. The sequence continues at coordinate 15,943,720 of NC_046299.1, read as the reverse complement.
GCAGACTAACTGGGGAAACCAAGGCATCAACACCTAACTAGATTACAACTTGATTGGTATTCCAATAGATCTATAAGAAAACAGAGACGGGAACAATGAAGTGTGTTTGGGGAAGGGAGGAGTGAGGTTGATAGTTGGGCTGGGCCTTGAAACATGAAGAGAATGACAACCAGGATGGACAAGAGAGAGGGAAGAGCAGAGTATGAGTTTGGAGGCATGGACGCGAAGAGCTTCTTGTTCAGGAGACATGAAGTGGCCCGATGCAGTGCAAGTCAGGAGAACTGTGTGACGGATGAAGCTCAGTGCAGTCACAGCCCTAGAAGGAGGCATAGTGGCTCAAGCCAGTAAAGAAGGGGACAGATGCTCTGTAAGGAAGTGTCTTTGGATGTTCTATGATGTAAGTAATGCACATTGACTGTTTTGTCTGCCCAGTGTCCATTTTTCTCTTTTAAAAATGACAACCTGGTTTCCCTTAGGGGAATAATCCCTCCTGAACTTTCTGTCTATGTAAGTTGGGTGGCATTGATTGGCTAACCTCATGCCCACAATCATTTTCAAGGGTAGTCATGTGATGCAGGCCTGGAGAACGAACATATTCCATCTGTTTGACCACAATAATTGGTTCAGAGATTGGTAATACTACCTAAGTTAGTCCAATCAGAGTGAACCCAGAGCCCACAAAAACTACAAGCTGTATTTGATAGCTGTAAAGATGTGCAAGCCTGAACCGCCAGGGGTCACCTCATATCCAATGATAAAGACAACAGGAACAGAGAAAAATGGAGGTATGGAAACAGGAACAAGCCCGGATTATGTAATTTGGACTCCTGGTTCCAACCGTACCTGATGGAATTTTAAACTCATGGACATTCCAATAAATTTTTTTGGTTTAGGTCACATTTGTTGGCTTGCTATCATTTTCAACCAACAGATTCCTAATGAACAAAATACCTACCTCACTGTTACCATTAGAAACTACTAACACATTTCCCAGAAAAATCAGAGATTCCTCAAGTTCTCCAATCTAGGTCTTTCAGACATGAGCTTTGTAATCCTGCAGAGGGAAAAAAACAACAGACTCAACAGATAAATAAGAAAGTTATTGTAACTAATTTGTAGCCTTGAAGCCAGTATTTAAACAAATAACGCATGTCATTTTTAGACAGTTAAGATCTGAAAGCCATCCTTATGAGTTTTAAAGACTGTTACAGGGCCTCTACCTTTTGTTGGTCATGTTTTCACTGCTGAACCCCCACTGAATATACAAGAAGAGAGAAAAGAAAGATGAAAGAGCTCTTTATCACTGACAGCTTTGATTCCAGCCCCAGCAAAGTATTACATTTGGAAATCAGCGTGCCTCCTTATTGAGCCTGGCAGCCAGCCAGCTGATAAGAAAGAGCCATTGCTCTGGACAAGGCCAGGAGCACAGAGGCTGCTGTGCCCTTTCTCTGTAGCCCAAGCTGGAACCATACTGCTCAGCAGGAAACACATCTGCATGGGGTACGCAGAGACTTCAGCAAAGTCAAAATGCTCATGAAGGAAGTACTCAGGCACAAGAGATCATATTTTCCCTGTCATTATCATCATCATCATCATTGTATAACTGCAAAGGTTCAAACATTACTTAGTCACCCCACCCAAAAAAAGACCTTTTTTTTTTTTTTAAGGGGTTGGGGGAGGAGCGTCAACTCCAGGAGAGCTCATCCTCGATCATGAATCCTGAGAATTAAAACACCCAAAAAGAATGAAGTCACCATGCCCATCCACAGTGTCCTCTACAAGTGTGTAACACGCACATTCCTTCTGCCCTTTTGAACCTTCATTCTGACTGTACAGGGTAAAGAGGTCAACCTCACAGCCAATGACAAATGTCCTTTTCCAGGCTATGGAAACAGCACACATGTTTAATACAGGTTAGAATCTTATAACAGAAAAGTGATGTTATTGGGCACTAATTCCTTTAAATCAAATGTGAGGAGAACATCAGATCTTAAACTTTTCCCTAAACATTGAAGGATAATTCAGGACTCAGGATAACCCCATGTAGCTAACCATAGTCTTGATCAACTGCGAAATCTAACATCATCCAGGGTTTCGGTCAAAGAGATTCTTATTTTCCTTCCATGGTTACAGAAACTAAAGAAGAAAAATCTAACGGTGTGTGGGTGTGTTTCTGAGTGCATGATCTCCATGCTATTTGCTGTTGTTACAAGCTACATCTTTTCTTCATAGCACTTCCACAATGGTAATTCGAGACTATGTGATACAAAGCTCTTATTTCCTGATTGCCTATGCCAATGGACTAGAAGTTCCATGTGAAATGGGATCATTTGACCCATCACAGAGCTGGGACACAGAAGGTACTTGTTAAATATTTGCTAAATAAATGACTAAGAGAAAGAGGTAGTGAACCTCCACACTGCCTTCCATAGCAGCTGCACCAATCTGCATTCCCACCAACAGTGTATGAGGGTTCCTTTTTCTCCACCGCCTCTCCAACACTTGTTTTTTCTTTTCTTTTCTTTTTTCAATTCCAAATTTATTAAAATATAACATTACGTGAGTTTAAGGTGTACAACATGATGATATGATATGCCTATATATTGGTAATATCGGGAATAATTACCACAATAAGATTAGTTAACACATCCATCACCTCATATGGTTCCCATTTGTGTGTGTGTGGTAAGAACTTTAAAAATTTACTCCCTTAGCAACTTCCAAGTATACAATACAGTGTTGTTAACTGTAGTCACCATGCTGTACATTACATCTCCAGAACGTATATTCATGTTACAACTGGAAGTTTACACTCTTTGACCACATTTACCCATCCCACATTCCCTCCCTGCCTCCCTCCTCCTCCTCCTCTGGCAACCACCAATCTACTATTTGTTTCTGAATTCAGAGTTTTTAGATTCCACATATGAGATCACACAGCATTTGTCTTTCTCTGCCTGACTTATTTCACTTACTTAGAATAATGCCCTCAAGGTCCATCCATATTGTCACAAATGGTAAGATTTTCTTCTTTTCTGTGGCTGAATAACTCCATTACATGTATATACCATCCATCTGTTGACAGACATTTGGTTGTTTCCATGTCTTGGCTATTGTAAATAATGCCTCAATGAACAAAGGAGTGCAGATATTTCTTCAAAATAGTGATTTCATCTCCTTCAGATACACACTCAGAAGTGGAATGGGTGCATCATATTTGTCGGGGATATAAATGATAAATGTCTAACTATTACATTGTTTTGTACACCTGAAACTAATACAAAAAAAAAAAAGACAGGAGGTAAGTATTGATGAGGATGTGGAGGAAAGGGAACCCTTGTGCTTTATTGGTGGGAACGTACATTGGTGCAGCCATTATGGAAAACAAAACAGTATGGAGGTTCCTCCAACCTTGTTATTATTTGTCTTGTTGATGAAAGCCATTCTAACTGGAGTGAGGTTTTTATTTTCATTTCTCTGATGATATTGAGCATTTTTTCATGTGTCTATTGGCCATTTGTATGTACTCTTTGGAGAAATGTCTACTCAGGTCCTCTGTCCATTTTTTAATTGGATTGTTCATTTTTTTTGTTGTTGAGTTGTATGAGTTCCTTATATATTTTGGATATTAGTATTTACCTCCAAAATCTGAAAACATTTATTCGCAAACATATATGTGCTCCTATGTTTGTTGCAGCTTTATTTACTGTGGCCAAGACATGGAAACAACTAACCTGTCCTTCGACAGATGATTGGATAAAGAAGATGTGGCATATATACATAATGGATTACTATTCTGCCATAAGAAAAGATGAAATAATGCCATTTGCAACAACATGGATGGATCTTCAGATTATTATGCTAAGAGAAATAAATCAGGCAGAAAAAGTCAAGAACCCTATGATTTCACTAATATGCGGTATATAAAACTGAAAACAACAAAGGAACAAGACAAACAAATGAAGAAACAAAAACTCATAGACACAGACAATAGTTCAGTGGTACCAGAGAGTAAGGAGGTGGTACCCTCCTTACCCTCTGGGAGGGAGGTGGTAGATGAGGGTAAAATGGATCAAATATATGATGATGGAAGGAGAAATGACTCCGGGTGGTGAACACACAATGTGATATATATAGATGATGTATTACAGAATTGTATATCTGAAACCGATGCAACTTTACTAACAATTGTCACCCCAATAAACTTTTTTTTTTAAAAAAGAGAGAGGTAGTGAGAAGAACAGAAGGGAAATCCATTTTTTTTAAAAAAAATGTTAAGAATATGATCAGAAAATTAAATATATAACAAATTCTACATATATACACATGCCATATGCATTTTATAAAACCACCCTCATCCTGAAAAAAGAGAACGAATGAGAACTATGGACCATGGAGAAGAGGCCGTAGTTACAGGGGCAGCAAATATTGACTGAACTTCATCCTGGGGCAAGGAAAAGAGCTCAGCATGCAAGGAATATACTCCTTATCCAGGAAGATTGGCTAAAATATAACTGAAAATGTTGGATAAAAAGAAGCTTAAAGCACATGTTTTTTCAGTGTTCCCTGAGCTTTCAGGAAGTGGGCACACACCTGGATGCAGCAGGAAAATATTGGTCCTTTGATAGTGTCTGAAATTGTGATCTTTGCACTTCCTGCATCAGAGTCACTTTGGGGGCTTGTTAAAATGCAGGTCCTACCCAAGACCTATTGAACAAGAATCTATAGACTGCTTAGTAGAGGCTGTTTTTCAGTTTTAGGAACTTTCTGGATGATTCTTTCATACCTTAAATTTTGTGAGTCTTTGCCAATTCAAGTAGAGTAACTTGCCATAATATCATGGCTTGAGGAAAACAGTTCTTAAAAAGCCTATAGTTTAATAAATTTGATTAAAATATGATTTTAAAATGTGTTATTGACTTAGACCAAAAATGCAAAATATTTCCTCAACCTCTATGGTGTGTTTAAATTGAGAGCTGGCTTTTTTTGGCATTTTCACTTTTTATAAAATAGTTCCCATATCTGGGATGAATGGAGCTGGGAGTAAAAGGAGGAAGGTGTGAATGATGCAAGAGAGATGGATACGGAACGAATCATACAAGATTATTTTAAGAATATTTTTTCCATACTGACCACAATGGGCAATCACTGATCATATTTAAGCAAAGGCAAGAAAGAGTCTACTTTGCTTCTAGCATTTGTGAAAGCTCTTTCTGGAAGCAGGAAAGAGAATAGTCAAGGGAATAGGGGATAGGAAGAAATGATAATACAGAGAAGGAACGATAACAGTTCGTAGGTTCCTGAAGAGCTATAGGTGAGAGCAAACGGTGGCTTTGGATTAGCGAAGGTAGACATGCTCAATTTTAAGAGAGATATAAGAGGCAGAATTTACAAACCTTGGTGATTGGATATAGTAGAGAAAGAAACAGTGAGAACGACTTCCAGATTTTTGACTTGGGCAGTGTAGCATTTACTAGATAGGAAAGTCTGGAGGAAGATAATCAGCTTGCTGTGCTTAAGAAGAGATGGGAAGGACTCATTAATTTAATTTTGCATATTTGGCGTTTGAAGAGGTGACAAAAGTTCCAAGTGGAGAAATCTGATAAATAAATACATCTAGAATTTTAGGAAAAGTTTTGACCAGGATCTGAAACATAGCTTTAGTTGTTCCCAGAACATTAATGATAATTTAAATCATAGTTATATAAAAACAGTGAGAAAACTGAGATGAAAATGGGGTCTAGGACAGCAGCCTGAAGAACAGAAACATTTAAACGACAAGCAGATGAAGAGAAGTATAGAAAAGGGACTGGAGGAAACATCCAGAGGTAAAGGACAGTAAGGAGAACAAGGTAGTTAAGAATATTTTTAGATGAAAGGAATAATGTACAGGGGTGATGATGTGGTGAGGTCAAGTCCAGAATGACTGTCCCTATAGGTATACAACACACGCCCATGCAAAGGAGATGAGAAAGATTTCATGTTATAAAAGACTGAATTACACAATAGAGGCAGTGCCAATAGTGACAAAATGCACATGATCCAGTTAAAGTTGCAAAGAAGTATTTTGTTTTCCCGGAAGAGATGAGGTATGAGTTAATTCTTGATGAATAATGGTTGTGCAGATAACTGAAGAAAATTTTATGGTGAATACTAAATCCCAATGTTTTGGGGACCCAAAACCTTTATGACAATGTATCATAGTACAATATCAATTTGAATCATGGCCATCAGTACATACTGGCTTCTGACTATTTTTTAGTGAATATTTATTATTTTTAAGCTGCCCAGGACTCATTCATCAAACTTCTGTTAACTATCTCTGATTTCACTTGATTAGATAGCTATTGCTAATTGTAAATCCTTTTGGGTGTGGTCAAACTGTCCCTTCCCCCTTCCCTCTTCTATATTCTATGGTCCCATGGGTGAAAATGGGACTTCTATCTAAAACATTTTGATTATTTTGTGGATAATACAAAATCAGATGAACTTAACTCCCAAATGACAGAAAATTCCACAAGTCAAAAACCATCACACACGAGAACTGGAACATCCCCAAGATGTGATTTAGTTCGTCATTTCCCAAGGAGCAAAATTTAGGCCCACAAGGTAAACTGACTTACCCAAGGCCACACAATGGAGAATTAGATCGGGTAACTCCAGTTTGGTACTCTAATTGCCTCTCAGTAAATGGTCTGTTTCCTCACTACGTCTCGCCATTGGTTTTCCAGCAGCTGAAACTTGGCCATAGCGACTGGCCATGAGCACATGGCACAATGAGGCACAAGTCCAGGATTTTGTTTGAGCTACTGGGGAAACATACTCCTTTTTTCTATTGTATATGAACTTGAACTGCTCCCATCCATCATCTTACCCTTTACAGGGAAGAATTCACCTGAGAATGGAGCAAACACAGCAGAAGGCGAAGGCAAAAGGCAGAAAGAAATCAACGTTTAGTTCCACTGTAGGAGCCACTTAGGCCATGCCTCGTTCAGAGTCCTGTCCTTGAAGATGTCATCTAAATCAGTCCTCAAATTTCTCTTTTTGGAGACAAAGAGGAAAAACTGAGGGTTGCTAGATGGGCGGGGGCGGGGGGGAGGGTGAGGGGATTGGAGGGCAGTTGGTGACCACAGGATGGCCACAGGTTTGAAAATTAATCTGGGGAACGTAATTTAGTGGTTACCAGAGGGTAAGGGGGTTGGGGGGTGGTAGGTGAGGGTGAGGGGGATCAAATATGTGGTGATGGAAGGGGAGCTGACTCTGGGTGGTGAACACACAATGTGATTTATGGATGATGTGATACAGAATTGCACAACTGAAATCTATGTAATTTTACTAACAATTGTCACCCCAATAAATTTAAAAAATAATAATAATAAAAAAAATTTCTCTTTTTGCATCACCCAGTTTAAATTGCATTTTCTGTCACTTGTAACTGAAAGGGTTCTGCTCAATACATCTTTAAGCCTTCCAGTGCCCCTCAAATATGAAAGCCAGGAAGACCCTCATGAAGGTGAGATGCACTGGTTCTAAGAAGTCTAAAAGTTGTAGGGGAATCACAAGCAATCTTTTATTTCAAACCAAGTTTCTTATGCTCTGATCACTTCTTGAGAAAGCTCTGGCTTGACTAACAAGACCCGCTCAGCAGTACCTCCTCTTTTGATTCATTACAAAATTGGTGCGAAAAGGCTGCCATCTTTCTGATGTGAAGAGGCTGCCATCCTTCTGATTCGTGACGAAGGTAATCATCGGACCTTGGTGCCCATGCTGGGACTGAGCTGGCTCAACTTTTCCCAGAACTATACTAAGGAGCCCTTGAAAGCAACTTACCACCTCCCTGCCGGTGAAACCGGAAGAGAGTTTCCAAAATTAAGAGCTGATTGCTCAATAAGAACCAGCCCCCAAAGTTTTGGCATGGTTTTCTTCATACTAATTATATTTTTCAAGTGAGAGGGTCCACATCAAGTCTCTCTATGTAAAGGATAAAGATAAGGAAGTGATTTGGGGTGGTTAGGAAAGACCTGGGACTTACGATCAGAAAATCTAGGTCTGGTCTGAATTCTGCCCCTTACTAGCTGTGTCATGGTCATCTCTGGACCACAGTCTGGAATTTATCTCTGGATATAGGTATCTTCAGACTTACTGGTCAAAGAAAGGAGCTGGATTATATGTTTCTTTGGTAGCTACTTGTCTAATAAGAGTACATCAGAATCGTTAAGGTAATGCGTATTAGGGTCAGGAAACCTAGGAATCGCACATTGTATTTTACTGCTGTATTACCTTGCACAAGTACTCTAACCTCCCTAATCATCTGTTTTGTAATCTAGAAATTGGGGGAAATAAAGGTATTTATACTTTAGGAATGTTTTAAGGATTAAATAAGATTATACATATAGAGTTCAACTCACATCATAAGTAAAACAAATTGTAACAATCGACTTATACTTTCACATAAGTCCCCAGAGATGTAATGAAAGATAAAGTCTTTTAAAGCCAGTTCTGTTGTTTGATGTGCTTCAGGTACCGCCTTCAGGTATAGGCCTAGGGTAAGTGCACACGGGAGGTAGAAAGGGGGATGGTCATCTTATATTGCTTTTTTTTTTTTTTTAATTTGTAAGCAAGTTAACATATTAATGTAATAAATACATTTTTAAAAAGTTTAAAAAGAGATATCACATGAGAATGAAAGAAAAGATCTTTCCTGGGTAGGGTCCCTTCCTCAAGGTAAGTGTTAGTGGAAAAATAATGAAAGTGTTCTGGTTTTTCAATCCCCCCCCAACCCCACACCAGAATCTGCACTCTGGTCTATGAGTTTGTCAGGGCAGGAACCCTTCTCAACTGTCTTGGAAGTACGTGGGGAGGCCAGCCTCCTTTCACGTGCCAGGTATTAGTCTTTTCCTGCTAACTCTAGGCAACATGAGGACAATTCACTTTAAACTCCTCTTTAGCCCTTAAAACCCTGGTGATAGCACCACAGAATTTGAAAGTCTTAGTTAAAAAAAAAAAAAAAAAATTAGGTCTTAGCATAACATTGCCTGAATAATGAAAATTTCTGCATTGGATAACTTAAAGGTGTTAGACAACGATAAAATATATACCCTTTAAAACTTATTTGTTTGGAAGATAGGTAGAAGAAATCCAAATTTTGACATCTGAAAGGGCCTCCATCTTTTTTACAGTCTCATTTCTCAACTGGCTTCTTGAAGAAATATGACAGGGACAATTGCTTTAGAGAACAGTGAAATTATACTTAATACAGCAATGAGAGTAAATCTCTCCTCTGCAGCCTTTCACTTCTAATCAGTCTTAAGTAATAGTGAAGAGACATTTATCGGGAGCATAATTTACACTTCACACAAAAGGAAAAAAAAAAAGACTAGAATAATGTACTACATTTACATTTCTAACCCAAACATGAAACAGGATAGAAACCGATTTTCATATCACATGGGATGGTGATTTATAGGAAAAAGAGAATAATTATCTTCTTGTGGGACATGAAAATATCCAAGAACAAATCATTGTGACTTAAAAAAAAAAAAAAAAGGTACAGAAAAAAAAAACCAAGCCACTTGCAAACAGCTTTGCTCTCAAAACCTTCCTTTTTTGTGTGTGTCTGAAAAAAGTAAGACACTATTCTCATCCCAGTTAAACATAATGAACATCGATTCTTGAAAGGGTTGTAGCGTCAATTTGAGCTTTAATGTTCCCTCCTGCTGGAAATGTTCTGTATCAGACCCTCTTTCCACTTCACACTTTTTAAATTAAATTATTTCCTTTACACACAAAAGAAATTATGCTTCTAAAGCACAGTTCAAAAAGCTGAGCTGATGTGGAATCTTGGCATGGAGGTAACATTTTGCCCAAAGTTTCCCCAGTTCATCTTGAAAGTTTATTTCTCTGAAAAAGATGTTAGCGTCTCCTCACTAAGGCCCATATGAAATGGGGATTTTATGTTTTAAAATTCATTAGTTCTGGAACATTCTTATTTAGTTTCAGCCACGAGTGCTTTCCTCAGAAGGTATTTTTTGGATAAGGGTATCACTCATATACAGGGAGTTCCCAGTTAAAGACAGGTTGTATTCCAGAAGTCCACCTGTCAACCCGTGGGCTCTTAGTTTATCTTTCCTTATAGGTACAATATTTAGAGAGTGATTGGCTGATTCTAAGTTTCAGAGTGTATTTTAGCTATGTTATAGGTTGTGTGTTTTTTGTAGGTTTTGAAAAAGGAATGCTTTATGAGATCTGTTTAAGACCAAACCTACTGGGAATGTAAAATAGTACAGCTACTTTGGAAAACAGCTGGCAATTCCTCAAGTGATTAAACATAGAATGATCATATGATCTAGCAATTCCACTCTTAGATATATATCCAAGAGAAATGAAAATATATGCCCACACAAAAACTTGTACACAGCATTATGTATAATAGCCAACGGGGGAAATGACCCAAATATCTATCAAAGATCAGTGAATAAACAAAATGTGGAATATCTGTACCGTAAAGTATTATTCAAAATAAAGAGGAACGAAGTACTGATGTATGCTAAAACTTGGATGAACCTTCGAAACATTAAGCTAAGTAAGATGAGCCAGTCAAAAAAGTCTATATATTATATGATTCCATTTGTATTAAAGTCTAGAAGTGAGAAATCTAAAGTCATAGACATTAGTCATTGCTGAGAGTTCAGGTGGGGTATGGGAACTGGGGGTGATATCTAAAGAGTACTGGGTTTTCCTTTGAGATGCTGCAAGTGTTCTAAAATTGTGGAGTTTCACACATCTGTGAATATTCTAAAAACCATTGAACTGTACACTTTAAGTAGGGGAATTGTGTGGTATGCAAATTAGCTCAGCAAAGCTCTCTTTTTTTAACTAGTGTATCTGCTTACTCTCTCAACCTCAGTACAGACTGGTCATCACTGGGCTTAATTTGCAACCACTTCCCTTACCTAGAATTGTAAAACAAAATCTTAGTTATTCTGCATTCATGTTGATTTGCATTTAAATCCCTTGTTAGTTGGTCAAATTCATTCAGGGGCGGGTGAAGGGATTGAAGGGCAGTCGGTGACCACAGGATGGCCACGGGGTATGAAAATTAATCTAGGGAACGTAATTTAGTGGTTACCAGAGGGTAAGGGGGTTGGGGGGTGGGAGATGAGGGTAAGGGGGATCAAATATACGGTGATGGAAGGAGAACTGACTCTGGGTGGTGAACACACAATGTAATTTATAGATGATGTGATACAGAATTGCACACCTGAAATCTATGTAATTTTACTAACAATTGTCACCCCAATAAATTTAAATTAAAAAAAATGAATTAAGGTTATAACACGCCCTGTGCTTGCTATACAAAGGAAGTGATATCCTAAAGGAAATTCAACTTGGGTGATCATTTTTCCTTCACTAAAGACATTCTCTATATACTCTGCATAATTTCTTTTTATAATGTATGGAATACAGGCATCATGGTTGGAAGAAATCAATTAAAGTTTTTGTTTTTCTTTTAATTTTGGCAGAGAATGAGGGTGATGGTGATTTGAGTTTTGTTCTTTGCTGCACCTCCACAGATCCAGCAAATGCTCAGAAAATATAAGAGAACTGGACCTTCTGAATTGAGTTGAACAGACAAAGAGAGTGATTACAAGACATCACTATGGTTGATTTTCAAATTGACGGAAGTCAATTTTTCAGCAAAGATATAGATACCATATACATATATATCCTTATATACACATATATACCACCTCTATCCCATATATAATACATATAGTACACACATTGTGCCCCCTACTCCACAACCATTATAGGTCTGAACTTATGATAAACTTGGAATTGGTAATAGTTAACAAATAAATTAACTCTGATGTGCTAAAGTCCAGATCTGCTTTGCTTACTAATCTTACACATTTACACTGTCCAGTTGAGTAAAGATTGAAGGATGAAAGTCTTTGATGCTAAGAACAGTTAGGTAACTACACCTGGAAGTCAGCTCTAGGAAACCTCAGGCTCCTCTCTTGCTGGGAATTCTTACGTCTGCTATTAAAAGCCAAAAAGTCTTGTCCTGCACAGTAGGGAATGGGACCAGAGTGAAACAAGGGTTCACTGATACCTAAGGAGACAGAAGTCAAATTTAAAAATATCTTGCTCTCTCTTTCATAGTCTTCAAGGTCAGAAGCAAAGAGAGGTAGATTATACTACTCTGTAGGTAGCATTTTTCTGTTCTTTTTACACAACTGACCTAGTCTTACAATGGGTGTGTACTTGCAAAATTTTCATGACCTAAGAGCGTTTTATATCTTGACTTATTTTATAACATCAGAAATATTTTAGAGAAAGCAGTATCGCCAACAGAGGGCAAAGGGGCCTAAAACTCTTAGGTGTCAAGTGACCTTTAATACTTACATCTAATAGCTTACATTAACTGAGTCAAAACCCAACTTGCCAGGCCTTACGCCAAACACTTAACATCAATTATTTCACTATGTTCCAATGGCTACCTATGTGGTAGGTACCGTAGTTACCTCTGCTTTGCAGATGAGAAGATGACGTGAGTTGCCTAAGCCTGTAAGTGGTAAAAGCCAGAGCGTAAATCAACATCTGTGCGCTTTTAACGCTCATTGTCTTAAAAGATCCCCACTGTATTTATACTGCTTCTTTAAAATACCTGAGTAACGTAAATCACCCCTGTTTAACTGTCAATTTAACCTATATTAAATATTAGAATTAATAAAAATATTAGCAAGATCCTGGGTACAAAATAATTTTAATTTTCATATACTAGCAACAACAAAAAACAAAGTTAGATATTTATATCATCCGAAATAAATAGGAATAAATTTAATGAATGAAGTGAAAGACTTATATTAATTTTTTTTAATATTGAGAGAATTAAAGAAGATCTAAACCAATGGAGAGATTTATTATGTGTATGGGTTAGGAATTTTACTATTTAAATATCAGTTTTCCTTAAACTTACCTATATTTTCAATGCAAACACAATCAAATGCCAAATTGTCTTCTTTTTTTAAAAAAAAATGAAAATTGACAAGCTGATTCTAGAATTTATGGGGAAATGAAAGGGTCAAGAAAATTATAAAGAACAGCAAATCTGTAAGATTTCTATTATCAGAACTCAAGTTTATTATAAAGCTGCAGTAATTAATGCAGCAAATAAGTACTGGCACAGACATAGATAAATAGACTGGAAATAGAATCTAGGAACAGACTGATTTATGGCAAAGGTGAAACTTCAGTGTAATGGGAAAAGAATGGTCTTCTCAATTAATAGGTCAATTGGAGATACCTGAGGAAAAAATAAATCTGACCCTTATCTTTCATGAAACACAAAAGTCAATCCCAGACATACTGAAAAATCTGCTTGTGGGCTAGGCAAAGAACTTTTAATTTGGACATAAAGCATTAACCATAAAGTTAAGAATATTAATTGGATTACATTAAAATTAAGAACTTCTGTTGATCAAAACACACCAATAATAGCACAAAGAAGCAAGTGACAGAGTGAGAGAAGATATTTACAATGCATTTTTCCAATGAAGGAGAATATGTCAAGAATTTCTACAAATCAATTAGGAAAAATCTAGCTAACCCAATGTGGGGAGGAATGGTTAAAGATACATCTAGACACTTCAGAAAATTGGATTCAGAAAGACCAATACACATATGAAAAAGTGCTCCACTCCTTTAGTCATCAGAGAGATGCAAATTAACGTCACAATGCAATGCCACTCCATACCCACTTGAATAGCCAAAACGAAAAAAACACAAGTTAGCACATATGTGGAGTAACTAGTTTACCTCCCACCAGCGGTGTGTGAAATTTTTAGTTGTTCCATGCCTGTGCTAACACTTGCCTTCAGAAGACCGGTTGGCAGTCAGTAGCTACTACAGCTGGACTCCATGACCCACCAATTCCATTTCATGGCACACACCAAAACGAAACCTGTACATATGCCCACAACAAACTATTGCTATATGCAACAATATGAATAAATTTCACAAACATGTTAATGAAAGAAAGATGGCAGATATAGAGAGTATCTACTGTATGATTCTATTTATACGTATAAACTTCCCAAATAGACAAAACTACTTTCCAATGTTAGAAGTCAGGATAATGGGTGAAGATCAGTGACCGGGAGGAACCTGAGAGGGAACTTCCGGGCGCTGGTAATGTTACATGTTTCATCTAGGTGCTGGTTGCTTGGATGTGCACACTTTATGAAAATTCATTGAAATGTAGACTTATGATTTGTGCCCTTTTCAGTATGTTTGTTATATTTCAATAAAAGGTAATAAAAAGGTAATAAACTGACTCTCCCAGGCTACTACAGAATTCTTTCCATCAAAATACATGTGTGTGCACATATATATATATATATATATATATATATATATATATATATATATGACAGATAGAAAGGCAGGTAGAAAACACTTGGGAAAATCTTAGAGATTGCCTCGTGTTTCTTTCCTCTGCCTGTCCATTTTCAAGATGTGTGATAGAGCAGTTAAAAGGAAGATGATGTCGCCAAATCCATAGAGGTAACTAGTGACAGAACTCAGATTAAAATCCAATTCTTGTGATTGGTAGTCTGTGTTCTCCCCATGGCACTGGGTTTCTCTGTGATCTTGTAACGGTGGCTATTTAATTTCTGTGATTTGCTGTGCACTCCCCATTAAAATATACTTGTTACCCTGCAACACTACAATTTTTTTCAAGGCAGATTATACCTTATCTGATCCAGGGCCTGTCACACACTAGGCTTTTTTATAGTCACCTGCTAGCTGATTCAATCACCCACCATCAGTTACTCCACACATTATCCAGATGACATTTTCTCAGACCATGTAAGGAAGAGATAATCACAGAATGAAATAAAACAGGACAGTCCTTGGGGGCAGAGTCATAGTAGGTTAACAGCCCTTAAATTCCCCAGGGCTCCATTAATCCCCAAATTATTGTAATCTACTTGCCATGGATGAAGAACCACACAGAAGAACTCGACCAGAGGCAATTTTGCTGGCTCCTACTTCAGTCCTTCATTTACTTGGAGCTGAAAATCAAAAGAGACAAATGATATTTTTATTTCATTCAAACTCATATTCATTTTCCATCAAATTTCCATTTTTCTCCTTAAATGGGTACACTTCATTTTTTGGCTCATTATTTATTTAGAAATGGAAACTTCAAGCAGTTTGATTAAGAGATTAAATAACTGGACTTTCAAAATCTAAAAATAATCTAGGTATGGACTACATGAAGTTTCAAAATATTTCAGGTTTTGATCAAATCTCTAAACACATTATTCCAAATACATTCCCCTTCTTTTCAAATTTTAAACACGTATATTTTAAGGAAAATTTAATACAAAATTTGCAGAGTCACTGCTAAACATACACGAGATCTTTAAAGAGCCTTTAATTTAAAAAGTAAAACAAATTCTTCCTAAAATAAAATTAGAGGGTGAAGAAATTCTGATCCTAAAAATGTACTCGTTTCATCTTCATGTCTTAATCGAAAGCTACAGATACCAATTCAGTTAAATACCTTCAACTGTTCCCAGTAAAAGTTTCTCAAGACACTAATGTCAGTTGACCACTGAAGGTATTGTACATTTTGTGTCTGGTACTTTATTTATTTTTGAGAACACTCTTTGATGAAGGAATTATTAGTTCCTGAGTGGTTGAATCATTTACTCAGTATTTAAAAGAAAGAAAATGACAGAGCTGGGATTTCACACCAGGTCTGCTTAATTCTAAAGACTGTGAACTTTCAAAAGAATTGTCATTTGAGTGTCTTCAAGCTGGCTTAAGATAAGGCATACAAAATAAATAGCATGAAAATATAAACTTTTATTACTTTATCTAGGCTGAAAAGAAAAAAAATAAAAGAGAAAAAAGAAAAAGAAATAAAGCACCGTGAAATAGAGCCCCCAAAGGTATTTTTATGTCATGAAAGCTTTTAGGCAGGACCACCTAATGGTATCTAAATATTCTCTGGGAGCTAACAATTAATTGGCAAAGTTACAGAAATGAACAGAAATTACAATAGCAATGAGCACTATCTTTTATTTTGACACAAAAGCATCTTTTCAGCACTTAATGGAGAAAGGATGCCAGAAGAAGGAAGAAAGGCTCATGGGTTAAAAATGGCTTCCAAGAAATGACTGAAGTAGATCAAAGACAACATGTTAGAGAAAGCTAAGTCCTGATGAATCATATTATTTTATTTCAACTCAACTCAACATGCATTTATTGGTAATCACAGAGACATTTGAAAAACGCATCCAAAAAATGTCAGGGACAGTCCATTTGAATTTGAAAAATTACCATGAAAGACACCAAGACTGGAATCATATAGCAGTTTCTTTTTTGTCTGCTTGTTTTTAAATTAAAGTTTACTAGGGTGACCATTTTTAGTAACGTTACATAGATTTCAGGTGTACAGTTCTGTAATGCAGCATCTATATATCACATTGTGTGTTCACCACCCAGAGTCAGTTCTCCTTCCGTCACCATATATTTGATCCCCTTTACCCTCATCTCCCACCCCCGTCCCCCCTTACCCTCTGGTAACCACTAAACTGTCATCTGTGTCTATGAGTTTTTGTTTCTTCATTTGTTTGTCTTGTTCCTTTGTTGTTTTCAGTTTTATATACCACATATCAGTGAAATCATATGGATCTCTACTTTTTCAAGAAGCTTCTAAGCAGATTAAAGCATCTGTGATTATTTCCAGGTCACAGTGCCAAGTTACAGCCAGAAGTTACCACCCTCATCTCTACTTTTGAGAGATGAAAAACAGTCTCCAGAAGAGCAAAGGTCCACCCAAGTTCATGTGACTCATCAGAAAATAGGGCTGCCCATTAACTTTCTTCCTTCCATCCCAAAGCTCCTTCTTGGTTGGACAGGTTACATAAATGACACACATGCAGACAGACATAATCATGTACTCAATTATTTTTTGTGCTAGCCAATATTCACTGTTAAGTTAGCAACACAGATACTCCTGAGGATTGTGGGGCTGAGGATCCAAAAGATGTCTTTCAGTTTAAACAAAACCAACAGATGGCAGCATCTCAGTACCATTATTTCCCCCAGGCCAGTCAGCATGGGGAACAAAGAATGTTGTAACCTTGAGAAGGGCTGAGTCTAAAGATCAGAGAATTTCAGAGAAATTTAGTGACTACTCACAGTTTTCCTGTGTGTATGATTACATGACAAGTTCTTAAATTGGTCAAGAAATTTCTAGGGAGCAGGAAAGCAAGTACAGTACCATTTCTACACCTGCTTTTGGGGGTGTTAAGAAGCAAGTAGTCAATTCTAGGGGTTCTAAATTCCAGACATGGGAGGTCTATGGGATAATCAGAGAAATTCCTCCTCATTAAAAGAATTGGTATTACCTAAAGCCATTTGGGAATTTTTCACTGTGTCTTCAGTAAATCACCCTTTATGAATAAAATGATAGTAGATAAAATAAAAACAACTACCAGTTACTGAGCAGCTATTACATGCCAGGTGTTATAACAAAAATAATGACAATAGTGACAAACATTTTGCATATAGCTGTGAAAGCAGCTTGTTCAATGTCAAACATTAAGTGTAGAACAGGGATTTTAATCCAGATTAATCTGGCTGAAAGTCACATAGATTTAGAGCCATACCATCCTACCTTCCACAAAATGCAATCTTCGCCATTCTTCTGTGATGTGTGTTCACAGGAAGAAATTTATGATGCCATCTACATGCTCCCTATGACTCTGGGTAAAGATAAGTTTTAAAGGGTGGTTTTGTTTTCCTCATCTATCTTGAACCATAAATTTCAGCAGTTGGACTTAGGATATTTCAAAGACATAAAAAAACACACACACAAAAAAAAAAGACTTGAAAAATAGAGATCAGTCATTAATTAAAACAGTTACTGGGCAGGGATCCAAAAGGAATGAGAAACTGGGTGCAAGCCTGTTGCTTTTAAATGACTATAACGTATATTTGGCTGCAGAGATACGCCTGGACCAATTAATCAATTCCCCAATCCTTTTCTATTCAAACTTTGAGCAGACCTTACTTCATCTAGAGTAATTGCCTTGCAAAGCCACAAAACATCAGGATGGCAAAATCACTTCTTGAACAAAGCAAAGCCTAAGTCTTTCCATCAGATGTTTCTGAAGATGAATGAGAAGAGGATGAGACATAATTTTACTCTTAACCAGCCACACAATGCTCAACCAAATAAATTACCAAGAAAAGTCAGACAACTGCTGGAATGTCAAGGGTATGATTATTTTTCATCTCTTCCATTGACTTCAAATTGTTCCCTTTCTGGGTAGCAGAAAATTTGAAAGAAGAAAGACTTTAGCAGCAGAATCGCATTGGGTCAGAATGACTGGGGTGGTCACACAGGCAGGCAGGCAAAGGAACAAAGCACCATTATCCAACCACTGTGATGGCCCTCCCGCTTAACTGGCATCTCCTGTCTCCTTCTGTTAGGCTTTCTCTGTGAGTGGTGAGCAGAGAAATGCAGTTTCAGATAATGTGGTGGCCCATGAAAGAATGAATTTCCTTTTTGGGACTTGGGTGATTTTTCTGGAGAAGTTGCCAAAAAAAATAAACAAACACAACTCCAGGGTTTGTGGCTCTAAACAAATATTCCACTCATTGAACAGCAGAGTAAAAACACACAGCTTTAGGTCCTGGCCTAAGTCAGAGGTCACTCTCTTTTTTGGCTTGGGCTAAATTTTGGTTCTTCAAGATGAGCAATGAAGCAGAAACATTTGTCTGAGAGATTAAGAATGGCCACCGTTTTACTCTACTGACTTCTTTGCAACTTAAAACAACACTCACTGGTTTCAGCTCACCTTTTATAAAATCTTTTCTCTTCTGCTCAAAGTCTCAACACATACAGAACTTCCACCTATTCTGGAGTGGACACAAAGGGTTTTGCTTTCCTTTCAGGGACAACTCCAGAGTGGGGAGGTGTTTTAGGTCCTTTTCATCACCATCCATTGGGCAAAGATGGTTGGCAGTGCCGAGACCCAGTTTTTCTCATCTGCGCATGTTCAGTGGGTGGCCCTTCCCTCCTCTTTGGAAGTAATTTGGCAAAGCAAGGGGGCACGATTTTGGACAGAGGACTTGATGGGAATGCAGTAGTCATTGCCTATCCCATTTGTCACCATGTGTGAAATGTACATTTCTGAGAAAACAACACATGCATCTCAATACAACGGGTTTACTAGTCCAGTTAAAAAGAATCGTTTGTTATGTAGTGACTATCAGGCTGCTCCAGGTTCATAAAAGGGAATTTGGAGAATAGTCTCCCCAAACACTTACCAACACTGATGAGACGCTGGGTTCAAATCTCAGTTCAGCCCTTCATTAACGGGACAGTTATTGGATCTCATTAAATTTAAGTGTCCACCGCTGTGATAGGAGAACACAGGACTGTAGCATTTTATACTAGGAATGAGATCCTGAAGATTCCTCACCATTTCAAATTTGCATAATTCTGAACTAATTTCCCAGAGGGGGTGCATGTAAAGTGGGATTCACATTATTTCAAAATTCCTGCATTTCTTCAGGCCTTTTTATTTCCAATTTGCATAAAGTAAAACCTCATTGTAATGATAATAGTGCTATAACTTCATGGCATTTTTTTTTTTTTGAGGAATAAGTGAGATAATTCATACACTTAGCACCTGGCACACTGCTCACTAAATGATCATTGTGAGGATAATTATGTTGTTACTATTACTGCTCTCATGATTATTAGTGTTACCAGTACCCTGAACCTTTGTATACTCCAATCTTTACCATCTCAAGGACGATTGTCAAATTCTCTTTCAGTGCAACTCTGTCATTTAAAAGAATCTAATTCTTTAAAGAATTAGTCCCATCAGAATTGCTTGGACTGAATTATACTCGAGAAGGAGCATAATTGCACCAGAGATTATTATGCAAAGTTGCCCTGTGAAATGTGCCACTGCTCTTTTTGCTGTGTGCTCTTGAGGCTGGTCACCACATCTTGCAAGAGCAATTCCTACTGATCTGGTTTCCAGGAATGGTGAACAATAAAAGGATCATTTAAAAATTATGATCTCTGTGAGTGGAGTAACTACCAATCTTCCCTTTGAGACCAGCTTGTCTAGGATATATATATAAATATATATATATATATATATATACACACACACACACACACACACACACACACACACACATATATATATAAAATCATCAAGCCTCTTGTTTCTCTCTCACTTTTGTTTATCTTTCTTATTTTGCCCCATCTTTAATTCATACTACTTTGCATGTGGAATGTACCCTTGTAAGCTCTTTGCAATCCTTTCTGGAGAAAAACAGTGTGCAAAGGAATGAATGAATGAATGAATGAATGAATGAATAAATGAATGAATTCCTTTAAAATAAAAGGAGGAAAAAATGAATAAATAAAAAATAAAATAAAATAAAAGGAGGGGCACATAGGACACCTTCCAAATACATGGTTGCTGAATAGAAATCCTCATCTCAGACTCTGTAGAAATTCCTGAAGTGGAGCTTCATTAGCTACTGCAGTAGACATCTATCTTTCACGCAGGCCCAGCATCAGCTCATTTGTTTTCCTTTGGGAAACACCTCCTTCCAATCACAAACCCTGTGGTTTCGGTGGAATAGATCCCACTCCTGGCTCCCAGGCGCTTGACCCAACATAGGAACACTTCCCCCATCTATGGCCTCAGTGAAAGGTTCATGAATGGGTTTATAACCTTAGCTTAGGGTCACCCTGGGGTTTCAGGTATTAATTATTGGGAAGAGGTCCTCTTTCTAGTAGGGTTGTTTAAACAGTGTGAGACAAGCACGGCAAATCTAGGGACATCACGTGGCCAGAGCACCTGACAACAGAGTTGAGAGAAGGAATGAAAATCCCTGAGTGTGGATAATGATCTTTGTGCTCCTGAATCCGTGTAAAAGTAAATCCTGTCTGCTTACGGACTTTTCTGTTATGTAACAATGAATCCTCCTTTTCGTTTAAGTCCATTTGAGTTATTTGCAACAGATAGCTTTCTGCCTATTATTCCACTTTAAGTACTAATATTTCAGCTGGTTTTTCTCTGGCTGAATATAAAGTGAAATATTAAGTAAAAAGAAATCAAAAGTCAAAGTTCTCAAGCACCTCGACCAATCTCCTTCAGAACATCTCCACTATTCCCCATCATTATTTCAGCCTGAACGTTTCCTTGCAGTCGGGGGCGCATAACTGAGAAAACTTACTTAAGATTTGTGTTCCCAAATTTCTGGAACTTAAGTGGAAACTTATAGACAGAAAAAATACTGTCTTCGAATCAACATGCTGCAAATAGCTGGTAAAGAGCTGTGATGGTTGCTTCAGAGTTGCAGATAAAATGAAGACTCCTTTGAGCACACGTAATAACTTTCTCCACAGGAATTCACTCTAGATCCAGTTCTTATCTGCTTCCCAGTAATACTAATTACATGACAACTATACTATTGTCAAATGACTAATGGCTTCAGATTTAGTCTTTGTGGAACATATTTTGGGAAATACATATGGCCACTTCCATGCCCACCAACTTTATATCTGTATACCTTCTAAAATTGCTATGACATCTCAGTGTCTTGAGCACACTGGCCATTCACCTTCCATGCTGTAAGCAGAGTCAGCTTTTCAAAAGGCACATCTGATCATGTCAGTCCCTAGGGTAAAGATCAAACTCCTTAAGGGTTTGTGAGGCCATGTGCAATCTGGCCCTGTCTTCCCCTCCAGCCTCACGTCATAAGGTTCCCCCCTCTGCCTGGCTCCAGGTCACTGCTCTTCATTTCTCCTATGCGTCTCAGTCTCTCCCTCCTGAGGGACTTTGTATATGCTGTCTCTTTTGTCTAGCATGTTCTTTGTCTTCCAAGCCTAAGTCAGATTCTTTTTATAAAATATATTCTCACAGAATTATATTCCTTTCCGTCAGGGCAATTGTCTCATAATGTAATTAAACACTCACTGCATGCTTATGGGATCACATGTCTCCACCAGACAGTCTGTCCCAGGAGACTAGCAGCTGTGGCTGTCTGAGCTCACAAGTCACTCACCCAGGTGCCTATGGCAGGGTCTGAAATTCCCAACTGTCAATTCTCTGCTTTTGTTTTATCCCCCTTATAGCAGCATTTGACACAAATGATCACTTCATCCATGAAACAGTTCATAACTCAACGTCTGGGGTTCCCTCAGGCCATGTTCCCCCCTCCTAGATGCTGCTCCTGTCTCCTTCACTGGATCCATCTCCATATCCATCTTCTAAACAGCCGTGTATTCTGCTCTTGTCATCCAACTGTTAGGAAGGAGCCCAAAGGGTAGAAAAAGTCACATAGGGAAATCTGCCCACTGCTCTAGCAGTGACACTAACAAGCAATTTGGAAGCAACTTACATGTCCAACACTAGTGAAACGGTGCAGAAAACTGTGGTAACATCCACTTCATGGAACGGTATGCTGCTAGCAAAAGGAAAAACTATACACTCTGTCTGGGAATGTGAAAATTTTCTACGATGTAGTGTTCTGTGAAAATCAGGGCACACGAAAATCATGCTGACATTATAACTTTGTAAAAATTTGTATTAAAGACCTGATGAACATTGAAAAATATAATACTGTTAGAGTGATGGAGTTCTGGGCTTTTTTTCCCTCTTATTTTCCAAATGTTTGTATTTTACAAAAATGTGGTGTGTGTGTGTGTGTGTGTGTGTGAAAGAGTCTGTGAAGACAGAGAGAGAAAATAATTGTACAGTCATGCACTGTATAACAACAACATTTCAGTCAATGACAGATCGCATATACGAAGGTAGTCCCACAAGGTTATAAAGGAGCTGCAAAATTCCTGTCACCTAGTGACGTAGCAGGGCTAACATCATAGAGCAGTGCATTCATTACTCATGAGTTTGTGGTGCTGCTGGTATAAACAAACCTGCTGCGCTGCCATTTGTATAAAAGTATAGCACATACAGCTATGTACAGTACAAAATAGTTGATAATAATAAATGACTGTTACTGGTTTGTGTATTTACTAGACTATATGAGGTCTGACAATTAAGTTCGCGAACGATGTTGCTAACTTTTCTTTTTATGTATCAGAGAGATTATTTATTATGAATTTGTACTAACTGGATAAACAGTTAACCAAGTTTACTATTTGGAAGTGCTGAAAAGGCTGTGTGAAAAAGTTAGACGAGCTGAACTTTTCGCCAACAACTCATGGCTCTTGCATCACAGCAATGCACCAGCTCACATGGTCTTTCAGGGAGTTTTTAGTCAGTAAACAAATAACTGTATTGGAACACCCTCCCTACTCACCTGATCTGGCCCCCAGAAGATAAAGGAAGTATTGAAAGGAAGGCATTTTGATGACATTCAGGACATCAAGAGTAATACGATGACAGCTCTGATGGCCACTCCAGAAAAAGTTCCAAAATCGCTTTGAAGGGTGGACTAGGCGCTGGCGTCAGTGCTTATCTTCCCAAGGGGAGGACTTGGAAGGTGACCAAAGTGATATCCAGCAATGAGGTCTGTAGCACTTTTTCTAGGATGAGTTCACGAACTTAATTGTCCAACCCATACTTTCTTATCATTATTTTAGAGTATACTCTTTCTACTTATTAAAAAAAAGTTTGCTGTAAAACAGTATGCCCTCTCTTGCTGGTAGCAGCATCATACATCTCATGTATACCACATCTCTCTCTTTTTTTTTTAATTTATTGGGGTGACAATTGTTAGTAAAGTTACATAGATTTCAGGTGTACAATTCTGTATCACATCATCTATAAATTACATTGTGTGTTCACCACCCAGAGTCAGTTCTCCTTCCATCACCATATATTTGATCCCCCTTACCCTCATCTTCCACCCACCAACCCCCTTACCCTCTGGTAACCACTAAATTACGTTCCCCAGATTAATTTTCAAAACCCCATGGCCATCTTGAGGTTACTGATTGTTTTCTAATCCCCTCACCTTCCCCCTATACCACATCTCTTGATTGCACCATTTGCTCTTGTGCTTGATTTAATCTCCTGCTGTTTTGTACAGTAACATGCTGTACAGGTTTGTAGTCTACGAGTAATAGGCTACAGCATACAGTTTGGGTGCGTAGTGGGTCATACCATGTAGGTTTGGGTAAGTGCACTCTATGATGTTTGCACAGCAATCCCCTAAGAATATTTCTAAGACTATATCCCCACTGTTAAGCATCACATGACTGTACTATAATTTTTAAAATATAATAAAAATGAGTGTATTTATAGACATATTATTGAAAAACAAAACCACTGGGAGCCATCCTAAAATACTTTATGCAGGAAATTCCCATAAATTGCGGTACTGTGAGCCGTATCACACCTCTGGGATACCGCTCTCCCCAGGCTTTCCCGAGACAGTGGATTCTGCACAGTGACAGAAGCTCTCCCAGCAAAGCTGTCCCCTGGTAATCTCATGAGTTGTGCTGTCCTCTCCGGGAAAGGAGGGGGCAAGTTGGCTTTTGCAGACCATCAAAAACTCCAGCCTTTTCCTTAGGTTCTTTCATCTTATTTGTTTCCAGAAAACTATTTTAAGCCAATGAGTTCCAGGAAGCGGTAGGACAAAAATTAACCTTTTTACTCTGCCCAAAGCAGCCATTGTAACCACAGGCGCCCCTTGGTTTCCACAGCGAAGACCAAATTTAATTGATTTCCAGTAGTTCTGGAGGATGAATTTGCACGGCCAACTTCCTTTAAAACAGAACCCCGCGTCTTCCTCTTCAAAAGATGTTATCTTACAGCCGCGGTAAGAAATGAATAGACTTTTCACAACAGTCCTTTACTGGAGAAAACATAGTGGATTTCTACACAGTAAGTCCTTGCAGCCACAACTAGTGGAATTTCAGAGCCATGAGCCCCAATTGTTGAACTCTAGCACTCCGGAACAAAATCGAGACTATATAAATTAACCAGCCTAATTTATGTAAATGACATTGTAATCTTGTGGATGACAGGAGACTAGTTTATGGAGTTCCAGCCAAATAGGAATAACAGTGACAACACAGCTTGCATGCACGGAGTGAACGCCATGGATCTGGAACTGCGATGCCACTCACTCTTTGCTACAACTCTAAGAGTCCCATTATCTCTGCTTTACAGATGGACAAACTGAGGCTTCGTAAAGCTAGATAACTAGATTCTTCTCTCTCCTTTTTCCTTTTGTTTTTAGAGCCCACCCCACCCCCCCACATCCTTCAACACCTTTTGTAAGTTTCTTTTCCTCTGTCACAGGACTGAGTCAGAGGACGTTAGTGCTTCACCAACAATATGTTACCTACATCCCCCAAGTTTTGAAAAGTGCTTTTACCTTTAGAATGACTTGGAACACACATTATAATCTTCCTTCATTTGTTCTAACCATCTCATGGTGGTAATCACAGTCCCCAGAGGCCTGAGGACTGGAGATACTAGGATTGGCTGCACCCTTCTTGTATCATTTTTTTGAGGAGGAACAATTTCCTGTAGACCGGTCCTTGGATAGATGCATCAATCTAAGTTCTCATCAACTTTATTTATAAACAGAATCTGATGCTGTTGAGTGAAAATTTCATGTAAGAGAATCATGTATATCTTTCCTAAAACCTGTGCGGTAGCTGTCATTACCTGATTTTACAGATAAGGACATAATGTTGCACAGCCCTGTCCTTAAGTCTTGTATTCTCAGCATTTAATTCAGGACTGCAAAACATCTGGTGTGCAAGCAGCTACTTCTCTGGTTTGTGCTCATGTTAAACGTCACTCACGGTATTTGTCTCAAGTTAGTTTCCCCCAGAAACAGACCCTGAGATAACGATTTGAGTATAAGAAATTGATTTGGGAGTTGATCCCATGGGAAGGGAATGGGGAGTCAAAACATGAAACTGAAAGAAGCCAGTGCATGGTACACTGGTAAGCAAGTTAGCTCCCTGGGCAGGTGGGGCTCAGGCCCACTCAGGACCTCTGGGAGGGCAGGAAGAGCATGCCTCAGAGTTGTCCTCCCAAGGGTATTTTCCCACCAACTTCAGCCGGTAACGTGTTTCCAGGGGCATTAAGGGCCAGGCACTTTCTTTCTGCCTTGTCTTCCTGGCCCACAGTAACTGCCAAGCTCTAGAGGCCAAAGAAAGTCCCGAAGCAAGTTGTGAGCACTGAGCCATCAAGAGGTAAGGGGACATGGGTAGGGGCCCTGACAAGGTTGGCAGCTGGGTTCTCTCCTGCTACATCCAGAAGCAGTTCTACACCAGCTCTCCGGGCAGCCACCACCACTCAGTCGGACTCCGTAAGCAAACTGAAACTAGTTGGCCATTTTGATTCTTACATTACTAATTTATAAATGTAGATAATAGGTAGATTATAAATGTTGATGATGTGTAATAGAGCCTGTGTGTTGCCGTTATGGTTTTCTAACAGACAAAGGGCACTGTGGTGTAGTAATTAAAAGCACAGACTGTGATGTGAGACTTCTGATCCCCCTCCCAGCTGCTCAACCAAATTGCCATGTGACCTCATGCAAATTATTTAATTGCTCCATGTCTCAGTTTTCAATCAATGACATGGTAACAAAATAGTATCTCTTAGATTTTGTGAGAATTAAAGGAGAGTCTATCTATCTATCTATGTATCTATCTATCTATCTACTTTATGTATCTATCATCACTTAGTGAGTAATGTAAGTGTAATCTATTATTATCAATATGCTACATACAATTTACAAAAATAAGTAGATTATATTTTAAAAAGAAAATATCATGAGTGTTTAGGAATTTTACTTCCCATTTAAAATGACAACTCTTAGTCACTGGGTGGTCCAAAGCCTGTGCTCATGTAACTATTCTTGATAATTCAGGCAGGAAAAAAGACTAAGAAATAGTTTGTCATTTATCTAAAGGAACATGGATGCACTTTCTGCAATCAGGAAAAAAGTGCTCTGTTTTTCAATTATACATAAAAAGAAAACCCTCCTGAAAACAGAACTGGGAATCCTGTCCCCTAGTTCTTCAAACTTGAGAGCTGAAAGCACCTCCCTTTTTATTGATTTTATCTAGCAAGTGGATACTGGGCTTCTTAAATGAGACAAGAATTGAACCTCACATCTTCAGAGTCTGCACTCTCTAACAATCTTTTAGGGGTCTAAAATCACTGATATTATAGGAACATGTATAAGACAAGAAAATTCACTATTTAAATTACCCCTTTTCTCCTTTGGGTGATAAACCAAGCCAAGAGGGTATCTGACTTTTCATGGATGTGTGCTTTCCTCAACCTACTGACGGAGCTCAGTTGCAACCTAGGCAAAGGGCCAGCTGGGAAGCCTTGCAGAACAGAACTTTGATCTCCTTTCTTCCAAATCATAAGCTCTGACAACCATGCGTCACTAGACTTTTGATTCCTTGTCTCAGTGTGAGGAAATCCCCAGGAATCGCTATATGTATTGGTCAAGAAATGTCCATATCCCTATGTTAAAATCACTGGGGATGGACTTTCCTGTCTACTTTCTCCCTTTCCTTTTCCTTCCAATCAGACAAAGAAATGCCTTAAATGACTCATAGCTCAATACCCAGAGCAAGGCAGACAGTAGGACCCTGTAGCCCACACAATGCAGTCACTTTATAGCTCTGTTTCAGACGTGGACTATATTCTACTTTTATGTGTTTTAAATTTTAAATTAACTTCTCTTTGTAAGGGAGTTTAGATGACAAAGAAGAAGCTGTAAAACTTTAGGCTAGCTGCATTTTCTAATAAAAAAATAACAAAACTGGAAAGTCCTTTTTAGCTTTGAAATTCTATGGTGCTGTAATTTTAGTACTCTGACAAGAGAAAGAGGTTTGGCACAAGTTGGAAGCTGACTAGAAGGAGAATGCCAATTGGAAAAACAAAGTATATTTTAAAAATGCAAGCAATGTGAAGCTACCTCATGATTTTTTTCTCTTTTTATAGGGAGATGCTTGGAAGTAAGCAGAGATTCTCGAGAAACTAAACAGGAATGCCAAAATCACCGCAATACCTTTCCTCTTGTCTACCCCAAAGGTCAAGGACAGGTCGAGGGCAGCTTTGATGGACAATTCCCATCCAGAATGATGGCTTGCTATCTCTAGCACCAGTGTTACTCTGCCTGAAGGCTTTTCTGCCTATGAAAAGCCGAAGAGGGAGTAAAAGCTCTCTGGAACCATTCACAATGGACAAGAGACAGAATGTAGAGGATTAAGTATATGAGGCGCTTTATCCCTCGGTGGGATAGTCTTGAGTATCTTCTACGGTCTTTCAGAGGAACAAGACTGAGTCCAAATTACCTAGTGGTAACTGCTCACGATCATGGCTTTTATTAGCCTCATTATCTTCCCTGACTCATTTTCCCCTCTCCCTCCCAGTGCTTCTTGGGACCACATCCCAATTTCACAGCTTACACCCAAAACCTTGTCTCCAGGTCTGCTTTTGAGGAAACACAAATTAAGACTACAAGTATTGTGAAAAAATAAACAATAAACCTTAGCTAGCACCTGGCAGCAAGGACTTTACATGATAAGGTTCCCTAAAGCATCAGTGCGACACCTATTTCCTAGGGCAGTTTTGAAACTTAGGCAGAGTCCCTGATGAACTGGAGGGGGAAGTGGGACTTGAAAAAACATTAAAGATTCATGAAAAAGTATCAAGTTATATCAAAGTGGTTCGTAATTATTATGAAAATCAAATAACATGTAAACGCACTTTGAAAATAGGAAAGCATGATCGAAATAGATGGTCTTACATTTCTTTTTTATCTCGCTCTAGAGCAAGTAGGCAGATATTGTCTGTAAAGGGCCAGACAGTAACTATTTTAAGCTTTGTGGACCTTCTGGTGGCTATCTGAATTCCTCACTTCTGCCATTTTAGTGCAAAAACAACTGTGGACAATATATAAATGAATGGGTGTGGATGTGTTCCAATCAAACATTATTTTCAAATATCAATGGAGGGCCAAATTTGGCCTACGAGCAGTAGGTTTTTGCTTTGTTTTGTTTTTTTTCTTTTTTGTAGAACAGTAGACTAGATGTTCTACTGGGTTTCCTGCAGTTTCATTATATTTTTCAGTTTTATTGAGGTATAACTGACAAATACAATTGTAAGATATTTAAGATGTACCCCCCTGAGCAGTAGTTGAATGACCTCTGCTGCAAAGAATTATTTAGTTGTAATGTATATTATGCTGATGATAATTTATTGTTCTTCAATATTATCTTAGTGAGTTTGATTGGTTTGGAGGAAGCAGAAGAGCGTGATGGCAATGACCATGGCAGAGAGACCAGTCCAACCTAGAGTGGGTGCTCAGAAAATATTGGGTGAATGTTCTCATGTCATTTGAATAAATATTTGCAAAGTGCATCCTTCAGGCAAGGTTTTGCAACTAGCCGCATGGTCCCTATCTATAAGGGGTTCACAATCTAGTGGGATGCAACATCATAAACATATGTTCCAATACGCTGAGAACAGTCAACACTCTTTGCCCCCTTTCGTCTTCATGCTGTGGGCACCACTGAACCTCATTTCCTATCAGGACTCCTCCCCGGCCAATTTCCTAACTCCTTTGATCACAAAGCTGTGCTCTCAGAGATGGCTCTGTCTTTGGAGAAATCAAGCCAGGTGATGGGGACACAGACAGATGGACAGCCCCCTTGGGGAAAAACCTTGTCTTTTCTTGTTTTTGGGACTTCAGTGATGAGAAGACATGTTGATTGGTACTTACTGAGTTCAGCATCGCACCAGGCATTACAGGCATTCATTCTACATTTACTATATATCTACTATGGGCCAGGCTCGGTGCCAAGCATTGGGGAGGCGGTGGTGGGATAGTTTACAGCCCCTCTATTTCTGTTATGCACAGGAATAATTAAATAATTGAACACTATTCAGTCAAAACAGGTAGGTGCTTTCTCAAGCCTATAAGAATGTGTAATCAGGTGATGATGTATTGTAAGAGCCCAGTGACAAAAGTCTAGCAGCAAGCAATAAAGTCTTTCTATATTCATTGACCCTGGAGGGAAAAAAAAAACAAAACAAAATTTTACTCAGTGCCCTGTGCAAAAGATCACAGCAATCACATTTAAAGGAAATTACATTCCAGGTGTAACAGCAATATGATACATAACAGTTCTCAGTGAAGCTAATAGAAAAATTTCTCACTCACAAAAACTGATTAAATATGTTTCTTTTCAGCTGTCCCAAATCAAAGCTTTTATGTGCTGTGTTCCGCTCTGCCTTCTTGTGTCTTGAAGAGAACATTGCCCCTAAATCAGATCATTCTGCTCAAAACGCCAAGTTGGGGTTGGGCCTGAGCCCAAGCAAGATGGCCTTGGGCAAATTTCTTAACCCCTTTTAGCATCAGATCTCCAGCTATAAAACAGGGACAATATTACCTATTTCATATGCTTGCTGTGCATAATAAATGAGATAAGATAAGGTGCCCAAGTCATGGTAAGTGGTCAATAATTGACACCTACTGTAATTATAATGGACATCACTACTACACTTATTATTGAGGGTGGTATTCACTCCCAGGTTTACGTGGAGACTGTTCCAAATAATGCTGCAACGTTTATGTCAGAACACGTATGCCATCTACTGACTCTTGGGATGGCAGTTCCTTGGGGAACAGGGGCCACCCCCGGTAAGTTTTTTGTGCCTAAGTTCTTCCAGTAAAGTACTGCATACAAATGTAGGCGATGAACAGTAAAATCACCTTCCATGCACATGTGTATTAATATTTATAGGTCTACTCGGGTTTTCTATTTTTTTTCTTGACTTCATTGGTAATTAATTCCTTTCAAGAAATTATCCACTTCATCTTAATTTTCAAATGTATTGGCATAATTTTTTCCAATATTATAACTCTAAAATTCCTTTTACATTAGAATTACACCTTTCCTTCCGTTATACATTTTGTTTCTTTGTTGTATTTAGTTTTCTCTTGATGAGCCCTGTCAGGGACACACCACAAGATCGACATAGGCTGGCAGTGGCAGACCTGGTAGAGGGCGGAAGTGGTTCAGTGATGAGTCGTATTCTCTCCCAGACAACAAGCTATTCTCAAATATGTACCACATCTCATGCCTCCACTAGGTTCTCACCAAGGGTGTTTATTGTTACCAGTTACAAGTTTGAGGGGGTATAAATCGCAAGGACATAGAAATCCAACAAGAAATGACTGTGTGAAGCCACATGCCAGTTTCTCCTTAATCCTTCCCCAGCATTACCATTTATTTCAAAAATTCAAAAGCTGGAAAATTTAATGTGCAAATCAAAGGCCAAAGAATTACCAAGAGCTCTGCTCAGTGTCCTGATGAATGTGTTAAAAAGAAATGTGATTAGAGAAGTGATAGAGTTAAGCAGGGAATTATGCCGCCTGCTCATGTTTTATGGATGCGGATGGGGGATGGGCAGTAACTGATCTGAATGATAATGGTCTGAAAATCACCAGCAGCTTATGACTTATCTATTTTGGGGTGTGTGCTAAAGTGTCCCTAACCTGTGGTGTGCATGTGGATAATGCTTCCAAAGATTTTTACCTTTTGTTACAAAAATTCAAGAAGAAATTGGTCAATTTGCACAAATGGAATATTAAAGACCTGTATTTGTATATGTGGAAAGAAATACGTCTAGAGAGAATCAATCAGAAGGTCACCAACACAATTGATAGCATTAACCCTAAAATTTGTAATCGCTATGCTTTGCATGATACGGAGGAAAGAAAACTGTTTTATTCTGAGTCAGGATGTAGGCTCTAGGACTCTACAGGGGAGGAGACATAATGTTTAGTTACCTTGTTGGTCTATCTGCTTTGGTGCGTCATAAAGATTCTGGAATCTACCCTGCCTGGGTACTATGTGTGCCTCCTATGCTTCCTTTATAATAATACGTCTCCTATTTAATGCACCGTAGAGCTCACAAAGCATTTTCTCATATATTGTTTTAATTGCTTTCTGTTGTCCCAGGAACATAAACAGCACAGGTATTATTTTCCCATTTGTAAGAATGAAAAAAGAGAGGTACAGAGATTTATAAACCTTTCTGGAGTTTCACAGGTGATAACTCAACAGTCAGAGCTAGAAAGACAAATTTGGGTTGGAATCCTACCTCTGCCAGTTCTCGTGTGGATGACTTTCGTTAAAGCACTTTGCACACTGGGAGTCACACTTTCTTCCTCAATAAATTGTGGACGACCGAACACATCTGGCCTGGCTGCGATAAGGAACAGGTGTAACACAGCAAGGACCTAGCTCTGTTTCCTAGAGTCAGGGGCTTAGCAAACAGAAGCTCTCGTTGTTAGACAAATCAAATCCATCATGGCCTTCCTAGGGTCTGGCCCTGACAACGTTAACCAAGAGTTCCCTAACAGAGTAAATATCATGAATGCATTAAGAAAGATGCCAGAAAGGCAGTGCAAATTAATTAAACATACACAACCATGAAATATTCAGTACAGCTAGATTTGAAGGGAATTTTCAAAGGGATTAGGATGTGATGCTTGCTGAAATCCAGAGACTAGTTCCTCGTGTGTTTTTCCCAGAAATGTATTTGTGTTCTGAACACAATTACTCGGGGGTAGGAAACATAGCAGAGGTCATTTCCAAAGGATTAAAGTTTTCCTTTTCCTAATCACTATGACAGTCTGTGCAAAAGCTATCTGCGTTTTGCAGCCAAAACTATGGAGATGTATTGCCAGGCCTCTTCTGCCACCTTATGAGTATTTTGATTTCAGGCAGGAAGGAATGAGAAGCAGCAGTTCATGAAACCAAATCTGATCCCCACGATCTGGAACAAAGGAAGGATTTGAAACAAGAGTCTCCTACACTGACAGCTTCAAATCAGACTGTGATCGAGCATCTCCTAACAGCATAAGCAGATCTATAAATAATAAGCAAATAAAAACCTGAATTGCTATTCATATTCTCCCCAAGGATGCGCCTGTTAGAAGTATTAGTGCACCTGTGTTCCAGGGATTCACTTACAAATGAAGAGCTAATAAAATCCTACATATACCCAACTGGCCAAACCATAACAGAAGGCTTTTTATTAGTTGGATAGAATGCAGCACACTAAGCAAGAAAACGGTACCACCCTAGCTAGTTAAAGCCGTGGAAATATTTCTCCAGAAGTACTTTCTCATTCTCTGGGAGAGTTTACATCCTTGAGTAGCACCTCATCAATTCAGAGGGCACTAATTGGAAAGATGCAGCAGTGAGGACATAGAAAGAGGGACAGGTGCAACATGGTAGCTGAAGTGTATGGAGCTCTACGGAGCCCTGCATTACCGACAGCTAGACCACACAATCTGCTCACTTCTAGGAGTTTGCAACCTGGTGGCCATCGGTTCCAGGGCCCTGGTCTGCCTCTGGGAACATGAAACCATGGGAAGTTTAAAGACAAAGCAAAAGCCACTGGATCCTGCCTGCTGGTTCATTACATAAACACTCATCCATGAGGGATGAATGAGGCGGAGGATCTGGAGATATGTTTAATTAGAAACAGACAAAGGCATTCTTGCTAATATTTTTGCCTGGATAACCAGAGTTTCTGTTTGGACCATTGCATTCAATAATTGAGGCTCAAGACTTTGTATTTGAAGCATTGATTTTACCTGCTGAACCAAGAAAGCTGGTTTTCATCTTGCAGACTTGTGATGCGATTACAAAATATACTTTCTATGCAAGGAATTCAGTGAAGGGCACTTCATTAACCTCCTGATTTCACACAGAAAAAGAGTCTTCAGGACCAGGTGTGTGGTAGAGGGTAAACGCATGTTACTACAGTGTGTGTGACTCACCTACCCGGACGAGGGGCAGCCCCAGCCAGCTTCCTGTGCTTGTTCTGTGTTCAAACACCACCAAGTCTGACACCAGCTGCATGATTTCAGGCAAGTTCCAAAGACTCTGAAAAGCCTCATCTTCACAGTCTACAATCATCTCTAAGGGTTGTGGTGAGGATTCAACGAAATAATGCATGCAAAGTGCTTAGGAGAGTGCCTGGCATTTTAATACGTTCTCAATATTTTAGCTATCTCAAAAATCATCATTATAATCACTAGGGATCATGAGAATGTGAAGGAAGATAAGTCTATAGCCTCTACTTGGGATGAATTACTGGAGATGACAGAGAAATTTCCACAGAAGAGACAAATATAGAAATAGGCAAACTGAATAGGGAAATGTGGCAGAGGCTGGCATCCTAGTTGGGGATCTTTTCTGCAGGCTGCATGGAATGACATTAATACCAACTACAGATGGGTTTCCAGGGTCTACTGTGTGCCTGTCAGCGTGCTGGGCAACTTACACACTTACCTCAGTTGTTTGACACATACTAGGCTTGCTGAAGTGCTGAATCAATAGGGTGCAAACAGGAAGACAACATTTTTAAACCTGCCCTTTAGAATTCAACCTTAATAAAATCTCAAGCGGATTCCTCATCTTCTCCTGTGACTTTCATACAGAACGAGTCTCATTTGTGAGATGCTTTTTACAAGTCCAGTGTTTTCTAATATCAAACTATTATTCTCCAAATAGATTTAAAATCACCATCCTGAGCTCTAGTTGGACTCAAGCTTGGGCGTCTATGGTGGGAAAGTGGTGGTGAGCTCAGTGTCCTCGCTGTGCCCTCACCTCCTCTTCCACCCCTCCTTCCTCTTCATCCCCTGTCTCCCTCTCCTCCACGGTTAGAGCAGGAGGAGAGGGAGTGGCAGGGGAGGTACCAGACTATGCAGTTCTAATCTGATTGTGGCAGACACTGGCATGGAGAGTCCTCTGTGCTGGTATCCCTTGTGTTCCACTTCCTGGTACTGGGCTGCCCCTTCTCCTGGTCATTAAGCACTCCTACCTGGGCCTTGCTCTGACTGTACGAACACCCGATAGGTTGTCTTCATGGTGGGCCCCCTTCTGTGGCCATCCAAGCCAATTACCACCTTCTGCCCACACTGGGCCCACAGGCTTATCGTAACTGGCCTTTGTAGCCTGCTTTATTCCTCCCCTCTATCCTCAGGGCGTCTCCAGTCAGCTTGTCCCCTTGAGAGTGTTAGGCTCCGTGCATCACCCAAACTCCAAAGGACCCTCATGGGCCCTCACAATTTAATTCACCTCAAGAATTTATCCAGTCCCTACCACTTGCCAGGTACTGTCAATGTACTGAGATTATAGCAACGAACAAAACAATGACCCCTTCTGCATGGAATTTACATTCTAGAGTAGTGAAACAGACAATTGACTAAAGAACTAGTGTATTATAAAATACACTAGACGATGATAGATGCTGTGGAGAAAAATGAAGCAGAGGAAAGAGATCGGGATCCCTGGAAGGAAATTTCAGTGTTAAATTGTCAGGGAAGATGGCACTGAAGAGACATGGAGGAGATCTGCGTATCAGATTAAGACTCTCTCCCCGCAATCCAACACTAATC
This sequence comes from Rhinolophus ferrumequinum, assembly GCF_004115265.2. Lineage (NCBI taxonomy): Eukaryota > Metazoa > Chordata > Mammalia > Chiroptera > Rhinolophidae > Rhinolophus > Rhinolophus ferrumequinum. The sequence goes on along the minus strand of NC_046299.1, from coordinate 15,908,224 downwards.
CCTTAATGGTACCGGGTCCCTGACTCTACAACTTCCAGGTGGGGTGAGAAATTCAACATCTTCTCGGAAGCACATCCTTTTCTACAAGCAGCAGAGTTGCCGTGGGAGAAGCACACTCTTCTACTCCCCTCTTTTTCAAAAAAATTCTCTATTTCCCTTGCACATCCTTTTATATATACTTAAAGTAGCTGATGAATTATAACTATTTTAAATCACTCCTTTGCAAATTCTATATGCATAGAATATGGCCTGGGCTTCATTTTTTAATATGCATGAGCATTTCATAACCTTTGTTTCCCAGCTTCTGGACCTCAGCCAAAATTCCATGACCATTGGAAAAGCTTTCCCTGACTTCCTAAGAGAGTTGAAGAGATTGACAGTCATTTAATCAAGGTCTCATAGATAAGAGGCCATGGGGATTTAAACCTAGCTTTCCTATACAAGATTTCTTCTACTAGATCATGCTAGAATCTTAAGAAGGGATGACTCAAACAAACAAACAAGTCAAGCAAGCAAATAAACCAAACACACCGAATAAAGTAAGGATACCTTTCAAACTATGGCTTGTGGCTACCTCAGTTTTCCAAGACCCTTAACATTCAGACAGCTCTGTATTACACCAACTCTGCTCCCAATTTCTGTGCATTGATGAGATCATTAAAAAACAAATCTTTGAAATGTGCTTGTAAAGGATGTGTTCCACTGATATCTCATTGAACAGGTAATTCAATTCCTAAAACCACTCACCTTGACAGAATAATAGCTACCACCATTTACTTGTTGGGAATGATACCTTTTATTGACAAAAGAAAAAGTACCCGTATGCTTTTAGCAACATGGACTTCTCATCCTCCCTTTTGTAAGGGCATATTCTAGTCACTAAATCAACATTTAGATATTCTTCCTCTTATCATGTTGCCCCAAATGATGGTACACTGTTTTGAAAGGATTATAATGCACAGTTGAAAATTAGTTCCAACGAGAATTTGGAGAGTCAATTATCACTCTAATCACCTGTATTCAGGATCATCAAGAGAGCTGGTCTTAGGAGATATGTTTGGTAAATAATTGGAATAATTTTCTCCCTACATTATTCCCTAGACTTTTGTGCACCTTAATATTTTTTCTTGTATATATTGGGACATAGAGCAGTCTGACAGTGGGGGAAAAATCACTAATCTCTACCAGACCTTCAGAGCTTACAAAAAATTTTTCAATAACTTTATCTCATTTCATCCTCATTAAAACTATGTGGGGTTGACATGACCAAGTTTTCACATATCTACAAAGATGTACTAATAAGACAATTTTTCATGCCTTATTTTCCCCAACTATTGATGGGTAAAAGCTATGGTTGTGCCATCTTGCCAGCCTTAGCTGCCTGGGTTAAGGATGGACAACTGACCTAGGTAGTTTAATATAATCCCCATGACAAAGCCTCGTATGAAGGACTCCACCCAAAAGCAAATGAGCTACTTTATTTACCTCATTCTAGAGGAATTAGAATTGGAAAATGAGACAGTAAGCTCTGAGTAGCTGAGCTGGAGAAGTCACCTAGTCTTGGCACTTGAGGCACCCATTATGCGACAGGTGTAATATGAATAAATAGAGGAAGGCAGTTTGTAAAGAAAGGAAAGAAGCAAGAAAGTAGAGAAAGCATGAGAGAGAACAGCTTCAGTAGGAATGGCTTCCTACTCTCCAGTTTCAGTTCCTGTAAGGCCTGGCTATTCTTTGTGTTCTGACTTTGGATTTCCGTAAGACACATTTTTTGTCTAATAATAAACCCTCTTTCCTTGAGCTAATTCTTATGGGTTACTACTACATGCAACCAGCAGATTGACTGTGAATTGGAACAATTCATTTTACTAATAGCTTCTTCCTAACTGTACATAGACTAGAACCCTAAAGTCTTTATCATAGTTTGAAAGCATCTCTCACCCCAGACTCCCACTATGACTTCATCTTGTGCCACTTCCCCAGATTTTTACTACACTGCAGCCAGTTCAATTCTCTTTAATTCCTAAAAATTTTAAGCTCTTTCCCGAACCATGGAATGCAAGTTCCATAAAAGGAAGGGGGTCATGTTGTCTCGTACACTTTTGTATGTCCATAGCTTAGCACAGTGCTCAGTACATAGTGGATGATCAATAAATACTTGTTTAGTAGCTAATAAATGACAGTCAACAGATCAAATCCATATCTTCTCATGCTCTGTTCATTATTCCATATTGCTTAGTCAACCAATATATAATTAATTTAAAATTTTAATTTCTAAATGATGAAATCTACAGTTATCATGGACATCCATTAACCCATATGTGTTTATTGAGCCCAGGGAGGAGGCAAAAGAAATACAATTGCTCTGCTGGTATCACCAAGACATGCCGTAGGGTTATGTAGAAAACATTTCTAGAATCCCAAACAAGGAATAGAGAAAACAGCACTAAATGTATTTAGCAAAATATGGGTAATAAGTTTCCTCTTTTCTAGAGTCTTTGAAAATGTTAAACCATAACATGCACAAATTAGCCACTTTTTTGGTAGAAAACACTAAGCATTAATAGAATAGATTTTCTTTGAATAAGAGGCCTAGAGGAATATTTTGGAAATGTTTCCCTGAACATTAATAACGGTCTAACCATTTAAAATTACACCATATGCTTCCAAAGCTGAAGTCCATTTTTTACCCCTTTTAAGTGCAAGAAACATATCCTTGTCCAAGGAGAAGCTGCCGTGGGCCAAAGGCAAAAGGAATCTAGGAGTAGTGAGGATAACTTGCCTTCTGGTATCTCAAAAACATAAATTGTCCAGCTACCATCAATCCTTGTTTGAATGTCTAGGACTATGCAGGTGCAAATTGGATGAAAATATCCACCAAGTGATGCCCTACCAGGTAGCAGGGCATATACCCTCCTGGTGGCTTGTTGTACATCCGTCATGCAATACACCCCACCAGCCCAGTTCTTAGGCAGCAGCTGTTAAAATTTTTGCCTAAATTCCCTACCCAACTGCAGACATCCCAAGACCAGGATCTGAGACCTGTTACTTTGGAATCCCCAGCATCTAGTCTCATGCCTGGCACAGAGTTGCCTATACCAAGACCCAGGAGATGCAAAATTGCATCATGATTAAGAGTTCAGGTACAAATCCTGGCTTCACAGCTTGCTATATATATAACTTTGGCAAAGTTGTTTTGGTGTACTGTGCCTCCATTTTCTTATTTGTAGGAAAGTGTATTAATAGTACCTACATTACTAGATTATGGTGAGGATTAAGTGATATGACTCAAGATAAGCACTCATTAGGTGCCACTTATTATCATTAAATTATTGTTGAATGATTAAATGCATGTTCTTAGAGATTTCCTAAATTCTTGGTGTCTTGCCTTCACCACAGAGTTCTCAGTAGCTGCTCTCCACCATAGCTTTCAGTGGTACTGGAAAACCAAGGGGAGAGATCACCACAAATAGGAAATCTGGAGGCCATTTAGAGACTTACAGCATGAGTAGGAGAGAAGCATGGAGAATACTAAAAGGGAAACTTTTTCCCATTAACTTCCGAGTAGGCACTGTCCTTTGTTCTCTACCCTATAGAATATAAGCATTATTCTGAGCACTGTTGCTACCAAGGGAGATGGGGACAGGTAGGTGAAGGAGACTATGAAAGGACCTGAGTTTACCTTTTCCCACCAATGGACCAACCTGTAATTACTGAGTACCATCTATGTGAGAAGGCCTTCTGCCAGAAGAATGAAGCATCAGAGGCAGTCTCCATTCATATGGAGCTTACAACCAAACAAGGAAGGGAAATATTAAATATTAAACAAGTAGATCCAACTATATGGGATGACAGAGCAAGCACTCAGAATTTAACAGTAGGACCTGACCTAGCTCAGGACATCAGGAAGGTTTCTGGAAGGAAGTGATGTTTTAATCGATACCTAAAGGATAGAAGGATTATTTAGATGGAGAGGAGTGGAGAGAGTGTTCCAGGTAGGGGGGAAAGTAAGTGCAAAGGGTCCAAAATGGGAAAAAATGATGGGTTAGAAAAACGGAATGAAAGCCAGTTTGGTCAGAGGGCAAAAACTAGGGCGAGCACGGCAAATGACGAGGCTATTTTGATACCGGCCCCATTCCTCCTGCCCCCACCTTCCTTCGTGGTTTCATACCCTTCCCTGCACTCAGGACCTGCCCTGCAAATTCTCCACCTTCTCCCCACCAAGAATTCTACCCCCCTCTTTTTGAGGCTTCTGTCACTTTTGTTTTTGACCACTGAGTATTTTGTTTTGGCACTTCTCACAAAATACACAGCACTTATTAAGACATGAATTAATTACCCCATTTTATTTAAAGTCATCTTTAATTGCTAGTTGCAACGATCAGAACGAGATAAACAGTGTTATCACACAAAGCTGATGGAATTTCCGTGAACAGACAAATGTGACAGTGTTGAAATAATACTATTGTAGTAATCCCGACCATTGGTTGAATACTTGCTGTACGTCTGACACTATGGTTAACACTTTCTACGCATTTCACTTTCATTTAATCCTGTTCATCTAGAAAATATCTCACTTTCTAAAGGAGGCAACTGAGATTTGGTGTGGCTAAGTAACTTGTCCAGTTCCCACAGCTAACAAGGGGTACACCTGTGACCCAAATTCAGGCATGTGACCTCTGATTCTGTACTCTTAAGCTAAGCACTCCATATGCAGTATCTGGTCTTGCAGATGTTTTATGAGAATACCAAACAACTTTTAAATAATATTAAAAATAGCCCTAATATTGCACCTCTTCCCCTCCCCTCCCTTACCTTGACGCCTTTAAAGATAAGTCAAGGCTTCCTAAGGGTTTTCATAGCCTCAGGCGGTTGTTCTTGCTTCTAAGACTGGACTTCTCAACTTTATTATGGGAGCCACAAAGCATGGGCCAGATTGTGGCACTATCCTCTCTCTATGGGAGTGTGTAGAAGTAGTTCTTCAAGTCCTGTGACTTGAATTTTTACTTGAACCTTAGGGAAGTATTTATTTATGCTACTGTGTACATTTGAAAAGCTTTACCAGTATGTTGGTGATTCCCTGTGACTTTGTCGAGAAAAAGCCCCCACTTCTTCTTTTTTTTTTTTTTTTGCACATATACTACTTAAAAATCAACACCACATAGAGCAGTCATCTGATTACAAGAGATTCATGAGAAAGAAAATAAAACACAATGTTCTATGCACGTTATAGACTGTATGCTAATGAATATAGGCTGTAATTTCCACATAGCTCTAAAAATAAAGATAGATAGATTATGTGGTATCAAAATTGTGATATTTAACGTTTTGGGAGAATTCTAGTCCTTCAATTTGACAAGGTTTCCATTCTCACGTGAAAAAAACATACATCAAAGAAATTGTTTGCCCTATGCCCAGACAATTGTATTAATGTATGTAATCCTATGGCAACAGGAGATGGGGAAAAAAAAAAGAAAACAAAACAAAGCTGATGTGATTAGGTGTAAAATACACTTACTGAAACAATGATTTCAAATTAAAACTGAATATTAGGTTTACTTCCCAAATAATGATGGGTAATAACAATGGTGTGATAATGGCCCAGAAATGCGTATTCCACAGCACTATGCTAGTTCTATTAAGTAGGTGCAAAAGTAATTGTGGTTTTTGCAATTTTTTTTTTTAACCTTTTAAACTGCCATTACTTTTGCACCAATCTAATACATTGAACTACGGATGTCACTACTCCTATAGATCCTGTCTATAGCTGGATCTATATGCTGCTGTCTAATGAATGCTTAATCCAAGCTTCAAATAATTAATCTGATTGGGAGTTGACGAAACTGAGTGAATCAACTATTTCTTTAGCTAGAACGAGCGAGGTGGTAACTCAGCTCAAGAAGAAGAAAAGGTATTCTATGACAAGCATTACCAGCACCTAACATTGAGCCAATCAACGCATGTGGCAGCACTGCTTAAGGAAAAGAAAAAGGACTGCAAAGGGAATGAAAAAATTCGAATACATAAACTTCATCAAACAACCACCAGCTACTTTCCAGGTGATGAGATCAAGAAGATAAATCATGCCTTGTCTCTAATTTCAAGGAAAGTGTAGTTTTTACAGGTTATTACAGGATACATGCCATTATTCATTTGTTGAAACACAGAGAATATAAAACACCAACAGCGAATCTTCATGTAAACTATGGACTTTGGGTGATTATAATATGCCAACGTATGTTCATCAGTTGTAACAAACATACCACTCAGATGTGGGATACTGACAGTGGGAGGCGTTGAATGTGTGTTGGGAGGGGAGAGACAGGAACTCTCTGTACTTTCCTCCCAATTTTACTGTGAACTTAAAACTGTAAGCAAAAGGCTTGTAATAAAAAAAAAATCGATTTCAGAACTGGGCCTTTAAGCAAGGATTTGCCATGAAATAACGAGATAAAGAGAAAATTGTCACAGAAATGAGTCATGAAGAAGAAAACTAGAAATCCATTTTAAAATTGTAGAAGAGAAAAATAGGAACCCATTCAGAATTGTGGAATTTTGACTCAAAATTCTAACACCAGTGAGCTTGTTTCACTTAAAAGTGGCTTTGCACCTAAAGTGTAACTCTGGGCTTGAGATAGCAGGAAATGGAACATGTGGAGAAGGAAAAGGAGGAGGAGAAGAACCATGAAAGTTCTATCCATGAGCTGAAGAAATGACTAAGCTTAGACTCCATTATTCTTTATTCATTTATTCAGAAACAGTTTTGAGGGCCAGGTACTAAGGATACAGAACAGAGAGTCAATTCTTGTCCCCCCCAAAAATCACATACCCGGTGATAAACACAATCATTGTTTTCTTTTAGGACATCAGCTGCTTCCCCACCTGTCTGGCCTTGATGATCCATTCCTACCTCTCTTCCTTAAACCTTTATCCCTTTCCTTAACATCTTGGTCTCCTCCATTTAGAAAACACTAACCAAATTCCTTCTCACCTCTGGGTCTGGTCTGTCATTTCTTCCTCGGGGTGTTTCTTGTCTTTCCTATGCCATTCCTTAGCTCATCTTCTTTCAAATCTCAGCTCACATTTCTCCTATTCTTAAAAGCCTTTCTTGACCTCTCCAGCCAACACTTGGTGTTTCCTTCCCTGGACTCCTTCTTTACTAATGATCAGTGTCCTAGATTCTCAGTTAATTATTTCTCATGTGTATCCTTTATCTGCAAAGCCAGGCTCTCAGTAATGGAATGTACCTTGTCTTATGCACATTTCCCAAAGATTGTCAGAACACAGGACGCATAAGATGCACTCACATGTTTGTTAATTGATTTATGTAAAATTTTATTTCTGCTAATTGAACTTTACCACTTGAAAATGGCATGCTGCTTTTCCAAATGAAACCCATGTACCTATTTATCTCAGAAACTCATAAGTGATTATTAATAACAACATTTAAAGTTCATTTCTCCCTGATCAGATTCCGGTGACAGACAAGGCAATCCCACAATGTTGAAATTAAAAACAAGAGCCATTTGTTAGTGACTGTCATGCGAGATATTTTATACTTAATTAGTGTCCAAGGAGTGACTTAATTTTTTTTTTACATTGATTATTGTTAACAGGAATTTACTGATGATTCTATATGGTTTAGCAAAATTAAACATCTCTAAAGTAACAAGAAATAGCCTTGTCACTGTCTGTGGCTAATCAAGAAACATTTCTATATTTTAATAAAATGATGAATGTCTTTCTTACCTAGGGAAGAGAAAGACATAAGAGCTTATACTCCTCCTAGTGAAGCAGCAGGTATATGTGACTAGAACATTAAGAAATGGAAAAAATAACCCCCTCAAAGGAAAATATAAAATCACCTTATTAATTCCTTGTTCCCTTTTGCTTTACACACTACCTCTATTAATTGTTTTTCCACATTTCAACTTCTCAGTAGTTCACAATCAGATGCTCACAGTCCCCTGCCCCACTTATACCCTATCACAGCAAAATATATCCATTAAAACATTATGCAAAGATACAAATATTTTTTCTCAAGCAATACCAGTGTGAAAAAATGCATTAGAAAAAAATCTCAAGTGCCAGTCTCCAACTTAAGAATGTGCTATGGAAGACAGAATACTGAGCATATGTGCATGTTTTACCTACCACTCAAACTTCATAGAAACAACAGAAAAAAGATTTTTAAGAGAATAAAAACATGACTTCTGGTATGGAAAGGATAACGTTGAATTGACTCTCCCGGCTCCTCCCCATTTATGATAGTTAATTTTGTGTGTAAACTTAACTGCTGTTGCTGGGACATCCCATCCCATCTTCTTCTGCTCTTCGACTGGGGTTCACACCATTGACTCCCCTGGTTCCCTATCTCTATCTGTATCTATATCTGTCTGTCTCTATCTCTATCATCTATATCTACATCTATCCACCTATCTACATCTACATGTATATCTATATCTACCTATGTATTTCTCCTATCGATTCTTTTTCTTTGGAGAACCCTGACTAATACACTATTAAATACAGCGATAAACCCTGTGAATAAAGCGAGAGACTATAGGAAAGCTCTAAAAGGTGGGAAGAACTGAAGAAACAACACAATGTTGCAGGGTATCACAAATACCCATCCAGTAGCAGAAGGTGATCCAGGCCTGGAATCTCTTATCCCCAACCTAGCAGCACAAGACACGGCATTTAAAGCTGAGAGACAAGCTGAAGTTTTCTAGGGAGTGGGTAGGAATAGAAAAGATAAGCACAGCACACCCTGGGCACTACCATCTGGAAGTCTGGTAGCCAGCAAAGACTTCGTGGAGCCAACAAAGTAGACTGATGGGTGGCAGTGAAAAAGAAGAGAAAACACAGGTAAGAATGGTGTCCTAACATCTAGGAAAGAACATGTTTAAAGAAGGTAGGAGGAGCTGGCCATGTGAAATGTTGTTGAGAGGTCAAGTAAGATAAAATCTGAGACTTGGCAATTGATTTTTGTCAACATGTAGAAAATGGTTGATGTTGACCATGAGACATTTCAGCGAAATGGTAGGAGGAAAAAGCACTAGGAGTGAGTGTGAAGAAAATGGGAAGAGAGGAATGAATGATTAAAGGAATGAGTGATTGCTTATTTTCTCTGGATTTCCAACTTTAATATGACATTTTTGAAAGTATCTTGTCAACTCAATTACAAGTGAAAATGTGCATGATGAAAAAAAAGACAGTTTTAATTCTAAACATCTGAATTCAAAGAGAAAATACTTCAAGTATCCAGTCCACTCTATTCCTGAATATATTAAAGGTTAACAAAAATACAGTTAGGCTAATAAATAAAGCATCAAAGCTTTTTCATCTGGGATATTTTTCTGATTCATAGGTACCAAGCCACATAAACAGATCATACACAGAAAGGTTGTTTTCTTTCATTTGAAAATCACTGTTCTCCCCAATCACACAATGTAACTATAATTAATGGTTATTACAAGTTCACTTCACCAACATTCTCTGTTTCCACAATCATTCACTGGAACTCTGTAAAACAAAGTATATCATTGTCCAAAACAGAAAAATAAGCCTGAAATGCTAAAGAATGCACCAATACAATATTTCTCTTATGATTCACATCTAGTGAATAACACAGTCACAGAATGACATAACACAACAAAGGGACCGTAAGCCATAGACAAGGCAGGATGATGGAGTACAAGGGACAATGCAGTCTTGTTGGGATCCAAAATAAAGAGATAAAACAGTGGTGAGGATCAAAGTAACAGACCAATAGGATAAAAGCTGCAGCTCCCCCTTTGCTCCCTAATAAATTAGAATACTTCCAGAGTGAAAGGAGGACAGTGCTTGGATGTGAAATGTATAAGCTCTAGATATAGAAACCATAACTGCAAAACATCTCAAAAGCATATCCTGTCTGAAAAGTGCCTTGAAGAAAAATTTAATGGTTAGTCAGGTTAACTTCCTTGCCAACTTAAAAAGAACCTAGGCCTTGGGTATTTCACATATACTTCCAAAATGTTGCTACGTGCAGGCACTGCATAAATACTTTATATGCATCACTTCATTAGCTTTTCACAACCACCTTAGCAGGCAACTACTGTTATCACCCCCATTTTCTTGTTCGAGAAACTGAAGGTCAGAATGTTTATGGGACTTGATCAAGCATACAGTTAGAGATTAATCTGTATTTCATCCCAGCAGTCAATACATCCTCTCTTAACCCCGAACGAACTTCCTTTATTACCCAAATGCATTTAATTACTGGAATTTCCACATAGTATGGCTACGCTGGCGTAGTGGTCCAGAAATGAAGAGACTGAGATTCCAGCTGTGACCTGGCATTAGCTCTCTGAGTAACTTTGGAAAAGTTATTTAATCTCAATAAGCCTCAGTTTTCTCACTAGGAAAATGGGTATAATACTACCAGACAATATTTTATGGCAAACAAATGAGATAACAACATGAAGAATTATTACTGTTATTGTTTTGCCTGTCTTCACTCATCCCTAAAACGCTTCCTTAGATTCTACCTATAAAATGTAGGGCGCAGAGAGCTGAGACTGAGAAACTCATCCTGGAATCCTCACTGAGTGAGCCCGTTTCTTCCAGCAGGATTATACAAGAAAACAGTTTTTTCCCCCTATTATTCGTTGTCAGGATAATTTGATCACACATATCCAATTCACAACAACATTTCTAATTTTTGGCCTAAGACTTTCTTCCTTCCTAAAAAAATCTACTTCAAGAAAATCATCAATGGAGGGAAAAAAGCAATATATACAGTAAGTTTTTTTTTTTTAAAGAAATATCCAAACAGCAATAACAAAAACCTCTTTGTGCAGCAAAGCATTGAGGTTAGGTAAATTATAGGATAAAATGTTGAAATACTATGAAATTTATGAAATGAAAATTGGATTTTAAAATTAAAGGAGTTTAATAAAATAATATTAAATGGGAAAAGTAGAACAGAAAATAATATGTACACGATCATTATGACCACCCCTGTGGAAAAAAATAGAAAAGAACTCTTAAAATATAAAAAATTATTGTAGCTTTGTTTTTTTTCCCTTTGTTTAAATACATTTTCTAACATGTTTTATATTTATTTAGGAATATTTAGAAATTTAAAAAGCCTGAACAACTAAAAGAACATTCTTTCATATCCTCCTCCCAAAAGAAAAAATAAAAACTCATTTCCAATTCTTTATTTCTAGTCCCTATGTTGGAAAAGTGTTGCCTTCTCTTTCTGGTAGGTAAATCAGCTTTGGGTAGAAATAGCTGTCCATCCTGAAGACACTCAAGTTCAATGAGTTTGCACAATCTGTCTCTGGTTTGGCACTGAAGCCCAATTCTGACAAACACGATACTGTTAGGACACCATTTGCAATTCTTCCAGGACATCTTCGAATGTGCATCTTTCATTGATTTGATAAGTATTTATTCAGTCTTTACCACATGCCAGACAGTCATTGGAGATACAATAATGAGCAAACCCTCATTCCCTGTATTTGTTGAGGTTAACTGACATTGCCCCTCTGTTTATTTTTATTTTTAATTTTAAGAGAGAAGATATCAATCAACATTTCTGATAAAACTCAGCCACAGCCACATTCCACCACCTCCTAATATACAATGTTCTTTTTGGTATATTTTCCTCCTGTCTTTGTTTTCATGCATACATATTTTATAAACTTATAATTATAATTTAAGTGGTAAAGTATGGTTTTGTGTTCTGTATTTTTTCACCAGAATCATAGATTTTTCCAGTTTCCCACAAAAGTCTTCATAAGGATAACTTTTACGTATCTGCCTATAGTCAACCATATATCCCATTCAGTATGTTCTTCTCCAATTTTTGGATATTTAGATTATTTTCAGATATTTTTCTTTACTTTGTTATATAGATAATAGCCCCAAATAAATGAACCTGGCTCCTTGCAACTTGGCCCTTGTTTACTTCTTTAGCTTCCTCTCTGTCTCTCCTAAGCTGAAAAGCTATGCTCAGGTCATGCTAATACTTGCAGCATCCCAAATGCCTACGTGTTGTCCATTCTCTATCGCTCTGCAGTGTCCTTACTCCTGCCCACCAGCTCCTGACTTCTCAATCCCCCATCATCTTTGCCAGGCAAACTCTTCCTCATCTTCTAAGCCTCAACTTAGATCTCATTTCCCCCAGGCAACTTCTTTGGAATCCTCAAATTGGAGGTCAGGGGGCAGGACTGTCGTCTGCTGTTACCCATTCACCAACTCATTGATCGTGGCACTTGGTATGTAATCTTCCAGATGCCTAAATAACTTACTTATATCTCCTGCTAGACTATAAATTCTGCGAGAGATAATGTCTTTCTTTCCATTCACTTTTCCTTCCTTTCTCTCTCTCTCTTTTTTTTAAATTAAACTTTATTGGGATGACAGTTGTTAGTAAAGTTACACACATTTCAGGAGTACAATTCTGTATTACATCATCTATTATATGTATCACATTGTGTGTTCACCACCCAGAGTTAGTTCTCTTTCCATCACCATATATTTGATCCCCATTACCCTCGACTACCACCCCTCTCTCCCCTTATCCTTTGGTAACCTCTGAACAACTATTGTTTAGTGGTTACCTTCCTTTCTGCTCTCTCCTTTCTTTATAAGGCACTTGCATTTGTTTTTAAATTAAGTATTCCATACATTCACAATATTGTGTTCAACATGAATGTAAATGATAAAGAATAATAATCAAATGAGCACCCCTGTATCCATTACTTAGTTTAGTCATGCTTTTCTGCACTGATCAGGATCTATAGCAATATTTTAAATAGAAACAAGAAAGCAAGTATCCTTTTCTTGCCTGATTTTCAAGGGAATGCTTTGAAAGTTTTACCCTTAAATATGATGCTTGCAGTAGGTTTATTAGACTAAGGAATTTTTATTTTCATCCTAATTTTCCCTAAGAATTTTTATCATCAGTGGATCTTAAATGTTTTGCTACATCTACCAGGTGAGTATATGGACTTTCTCCTTTAAGCTGTTAAAGTGATTTATATTTTAATGGATTCTCTAATATTAAAATAACTCTGTATTTCTTGAATTTAACTGATGTGATTAACATTTATTATTTTTAATACATTGCTGGATTCAGGATAATATTTTGTTTAGACTACTTCACATGTGTTCATGAGTGAAATGAGCCTATAATTTTCCTTTCCTACTGTCCCTGTCTGGTTTTTGTATCGAGGCCATGGTCACCTAATAGGAAAAGAATGAAGCCTCCTTAATGCATTTTATTTTTTGAAAGAATTTATGTAAGATTAACATAACAGTCCTTCAAATGTTTTGTAGAACTCACCTGTATAGCATTTGGGACTAATATTTTCTTTGAGAGAACACTCTTGATTATTAATTCAATCATAACACATCTTTCTAGATATTTTTCTTTTCACTTAAGTTTTCAACTTTACCAGCAGAATACTGATAAATACAGTACTTTCATCACCTTTTTAAATTACTGTTTTATCCATAGTTATGTCTTCATTTTCATTCCTAACAATGTTTGTGTCTTTTCTCTTTTTATCTTGGTCAGTCTTGTTAGACATTTGTTGATTTCATTAGTCTTAAATTGAAAAAAGTGACGGTTGGCTTTACTAATACTATTTGTTTTCTATGTTATAAATTTGTCCTTCATTTTTCTTTGTCACTTTTGCAGGCTTAGTTTGTATTTTTAGAATATTGATCTTTAGCCGTTTTATTTCCTAATATAACTGCTTCTACCAGGAAGCCTTCCCTAAATTCTCAAATTGGGTTTTACATCATGTGGTTCAGGTTCGTATTTCCATGGTTGCTGCTTTCATAGGATAAATGAATTAACTTAAATGTATGATGATTGTGTATGCAAGTTTTTATTTCTGGATCATTTCTTCAGGATAAGTTGGACTGCTCAGTTCAAGGTATGAACAATTTATGTCTCTTATTATACAAACTGCTATATTACTTTTCAGAAAAGATGCACAATACACAGAGTAGGTTGATAGGTGAGTACACATATTTGGTATGCTGTAAATTTTTACCAAATTGTTTATTTATTTTCTTTCATCTCTGAGGCACATGTAGACGATCATTCAGCCTTGTTATGTAATGTGTGCTCCCTAATGACCTCTAAGGCATTGATCAGAAGTCTCTGGAGGTCAAAACATTTGCTTGCTGCCAATCCTGAATATTATAAAACACACAATATTCATTGGGCTTTTACTTTGTAATGCAAGAGTTTTAAAGACAGGTTAATTAGTATGAATACAGCATATTATTCTCCCATGAGATATGACTTCATTGCCTAGCTAAGGTCTCATCATGTTCTCAATTTCTCTTCTTTACAAATCTACACTTACAGAATTTAGATAGAGAAAAACACAGTCCTCCTAATATTTCTTGGAACAATTTTGACCACAGAAGGTCAAGTACTTCCATGGGAAACTTGAATTTATGCGTGACAAGAATTTATACTTACAATAAACCAAGATCACTATTCTTATCTGCACTGATGGGCTGGTATTTTCCTAAAGAAGAAAGACTCTCCTGTGTATAAATTAGCTTTGGTACTGGCTGATATAGGCAAGAAAGTTTCCCGGTCCTGATGTGTTCTTTATTATACAACAAGAGTCTAGAAAGTCAATTTCAGGATAACCATACTCTGGGAATATCTTCTCTGGGGTTTTAGAAAGAATCAACTAGGGCTCTGAGGAAGAAAGTGATTCTGGTGTGTGTGTGTGTGTGTGTGTGTGTGTGTGTATGCAGAGACAATGATACAAGAAGAGGTGCTCAGTACATGTTTGCTGAATGGAATTAAATATATTGGTATTGAGACAAAGGGTCTTTTTTCTGTTTGTCATACAGGAGTTTGATGGTTCAGAGACCATGCCATCTCCCTCAAATTTCCAGATTTCTTGGGAGAAGGAACTACTACAGCAAAGCTCATACTTCCTCCCTCACTGCTATGATGACCCACCAGACTAGACAGCTTAGAATGCCCTCCTGTTTTTAGTATGCCCTCATGTTCAATTCTCACCCAAGAAGAGTCTGGACCCAAGCTCAATATTTAGTTTCCTGGTCCATCTTCAGGCTTGAGTCATTAATCATGGACAGAGCTTGAATTTAAATCTTTTCAAGTAGTTGTTAATAAATTGTTTGTTAATGGTTAGTATATTAGTTAAAACAATTATCACCAGCTGCTGAAACAATCTGAAAATCTCAGTGGCCTAACAAAGGAAAATTGTCAGAATCCCATTCAGATCAGGCAACTCTCCCTGGTGGCTGTCCTCTGAAAAATAAATAGGAAACCAAGTTCCTAACCTCTTGTAACTCTGCCCTCCCCTTAGGATTTCCTCAAAGTTGTTGTTTGGATTTTCTATATTCAGCCAATAAGCAAGTAAAAGAGTGAAGAAGATTTTATAGGTGGTTTTATAGCCAGGCCTGGAAAGGGTCTATATTAATCATATCTGCTTGCATTCTTTTGGCCAGAAGGGGTTACATGGCCTTAACTAAAGTGCAAAATAGGGTAAAATATGTACATAGAGGAGAAAATGACATTAGTGAGCATCTAGCTGCTTTCTGACATAGCTCTCTTTATTATGTCAAGTATACGCCTCAAAATAGAGATGGGCCCAATATGGAAAACTCAGGATCATAAAAAAGGTAGAGTGTTGTGATTCACCTATATATTATAATTTGATGTAAAATTATATTATTCAAACTAATAGAATTAATTGAAATTACCAACATTCTGATATACCATAAATTATCAAATTCAACAATATGTAAGAGAAGAAGATATATCACATCATTAAAAAACTATAAGATTATGAGGAATAAACCTAAAAAAATTATTTAAAACGTTATGGAGAAATTTACTGAAATTTATTGAAGGACAGAAAAAAGAACTTTAATAAAATGGGAACTACATTCCGCACTTGAGATGAAGACTCTGTATACTAAACATGTCTTTTAATCCCCAATTAATCTTTGAAGTCAGTGCAATACAAAATATGACAGGTATGTTCTAAATATAATATGATACCGAGATAAATTAGCTTAAACAATTTTGTAAAAATATGACAAGGAGAAGGATTTTGCCCTACCAGATTTCAAGTCTTGTTGTGATGTCTTAATAGTTAAAAGTGTATGGAGCTGATGCAAAAATAGTCAATAAATTAATGGAATAGAACAGAGAACTCAGGAAAAATTTATACATATATGAGATCTAGTATAAAATAAAGGAGCTATCACAAATTAATGAGGATAATAAGGAATGGATAGACTGCTTACTGGCTTTCTACTAGAATAAAGAAGAGTCCCGAATTAGAGCAAACACAAAAATAATTTAGAGATACATTTAAAAAATAACATAAAAAAAGAATTCTTTAAAATTCTCATAGAGGACAATATAGACTCTCTACATAATTTCTGGTAGTTATACATTTCTTAAAACACACCAAGCATTTTCCAGAAAAGAAAACAGATAAAAGTGATTACATCAAAATAAAAATTCTCAGTATGAAAAAGTACTCTTCTAACCAGGTGAAGTGCCAAGCAACAGAGCAGTATAAAAATTTGCAATACACAGAGTAGAAAAATACCCAGAATAGCTAAGGAAAGATTATAAATTAAAAAGAATTAAATCAAATAACTCAAAATAAATATGGACAAGGAATATGAAAAAGCAATTCACAGGAAAGGGTATATAAGTGTCCAACAAGCATATGAAAAGGTGCTACACTTCACCAATAACTACGGAAATGCAAATTAAAAGAATAATGATGTGTTATATTTCACGCTTCAGAATTTCAATATCTAAGTCTAGCAACAGTAAATGTTGATGTTTCTGATATTCTGCTAATTAAGGGTCAAAGTGGTAGAGTTGCATTGAAGATCAAATTGGCAATATCTATGAATTTAAAAATGTAATAATCTATAGTACAGTATTCACTTCGAGGTATACATCCTAAGAAAAAAATCCTAGTATGATTACCAGGAAAAAAAGAATAGACATTCATTGCAATGTTGTTTGTAATTGTAAACAAACTGAAACACCCTAAATATTTACATATAATGGAAAAATTGAATAAAATAATGTATTATTCATAAAACAGAGAACAATATAGCTATCAAGATGAGCTGGATGTACATAAATGTCAATGAGTAGATGTTAAAACCATAACAGCAAATAAACCAAGAACCAGGATGAGATATACAGTGTGATACCATTTATGTAAATTTAGAAAGTACTAAAAAAATATACTCTATGTATCTCGTGGATTTATATAAATGTATGGAAAATAATTTTAAAATATAATAAATGAATGTATGTTAAATTTAGCAATAGTTATTACCGCCAGAGTAAAAGGAAGAAGAATAGAATTTAAAGTGGTATAGAAGAGCCTTAAACATTTGAAATTTAAATTGTAATTTTTAATGAACAAAATGTGGTTATAATAATATATCTCCTCAGTAGAATTGCTCATTGACTCTAGAACATAGCATCTTTATATATGTATGTATGTTAAGAATACCAAGTTCTTTAAACAAGGAGGGAAAAATGAAGGAAGACAAGCTCCAGCAGATATTAAAAGGTATTTGAGATTTACAACAATTAAAATATATTACATTGGCACAAAAATATACTGATAAATTTGATGGACTATATGTATATGTGTATATATATATACATATACATATATGTATATATATATATATTTATACATATATGTGAATATATTATACATATATGTATAATATATATGTACATATGTATATATATAATTATAGTATATTAAAGTAAATTATGAAGGCAACATCAGAAGTCAATGAAAAAAATATTCAATAAATAGCTACTGATGTATTTACCACATTTTTCTGAAATTAGATCTTTATACCAAATAAGAAAATGTTTTCTATATGGATTAATGAAAACATATTACATATTGAAGAAAATATATAGAAATCAAATCTGTTTTGAGATGTGGATAGATTTTTTCCAAGCATAAAAATAAGTAAACTAAAAATCACACAAAGAACTGAGATAATAGATTGTATCACTTAAAAAGTAAAACTTTCTATGCCTCAAAAAATCTCAAGAAACATTTAAAAGCAAATCTATGTAATTTTACTAACAATTGTCACCCCAATAAATTAAAAAAATAAAAATTTAAAAAAAAATAAAAGCAAATCTTTGCATTGTATATGATAAAATTTTAAAAGCTTGAATATAGAAAAAGAACTTATAAATTAATAAGAAAGATACAAATACCTAAATATAAAAATGAATAAAAGACAAAATTTACAAAAGAAAAAATATTAATAGCCAATAAATATACAAAAAGAAACACTGTAAATGACCCTAATATTTTTCTCATGTCCTTCCTATCTTCTCTCTCCTGCTCTGGCTCTTTACTTATTTTTAACAAAGATATATGGTAAAGTATTAAGGAGAGCCACTCAAAATGCCCACCACCCTCATGACCTTAACCTCTGCAAAAGAAAACTATTGGAAGTGTTTTAGAGCTAGCTTTTGGGGAAGCTGCTGTGAACTCACCAAGGATTAATAAAACTTGTTTTTGTGACCATATCACAGCATTCACCCCAGGAACGAGAGGTAAGAATTATATTTCTAAAAGTTATGATCAATCCTTCCTCTCCACCCAAACCTAGATCTCTCAAATTGCCAATTACTCTCTCTCTCTCTCTCTCTCTCTCTCTCTCTCTCTCTCTCTCTTTCTCTCTCTCTCTCTCTCTCTCTCTCTCTCTCACACACACACACACACACACACACACACATCTGGAGAAGCAAAAGGATATTTTTTTTTTGTTTTGAATAAGGTGCCTTGAGCCAGACAGGGAAGAGAGACTAGGAAAGGGATGGCAATTTTGACTATTTCTGAGAATGGCAGAGATGCAGGGCCAACCCGCATTGGGACATAAATGGAGCATAAATGTGGGATCCCTTTGGATGATGGATTTTAAGTGTCAAGTCTTGAAAGCAATAGCAAGAGACAGATTCTCTGTGGTGAGGACCTCATAACAAGCGTATGGGCATAATGGGGTCACCTGGCCACGTTGCCTTGATGCCCACTGGACACTAAGGCCCAGGCACATCCTTCCTTTTCTGGGCACAAGGTAAGCCCCTCAGAATTGTCATGGCCCCAAGAAATTGAGAACAAACTTCCTAAAACACAGCAGAGAACCAAAACACAGCAGAGATAGAAACTCTTGAATGTTCTAGTGGATTGGAGCTTAGGCTAGGTTTTATTTTACTAAGAAAGTTAATGTAATGGGATGGGTCTTTAATTCAAGTATTGTGGGGACACTACACAATCAAATGATACATGTAACACATATGGAAAGGCAGAAGTCACCAATATCCTCCCCACGCTGTTTTTTTTTTCTTTTTCTCTTACTTTTTCTTTTTTCCCCCCCTTAAAGCAAACTTAGAAACATTTGGAAGAACCAGCTTGAACACCCAAATCCCTGAGGAGTACATGTCACTTACTGAGAGGGTAGCATTCAATTATAGAGGCAACTCCCCAGGCTGTGATTCGCTGGGTTTCTGCTGACTTCTGTTTCTACTTACCAAGGGAAATAATTCTGAAACGTCTCCAAAGGAGGTGGCAAAAGAGGGAGATGGCTAAATATCAATCTAAACCGAGCCCCCGTCTCAAGTTCCTCTCCTGAGAACAGTGTCTAGACAGTAAACAGAGAAATGGGTCTAGTTTGGGAAAGGAGCTCCTAACACATCCTGGGAGAGGGGCTTCAACCGGCCCCCTCAGAACTCTGACGCATGAGGGTCCTGACTACAGAAACTAGGACAAGTGAGGAAATGCAGCAATGATCTAATGTAATGACTCAAGGAAACAACTGAAATCAAACCAAACGAAGGGGTGAAAACACACACACACACACACACACACACACACACACACACACACACACACACACACCATTTTTCATGAACAACTGGGATCTGTCAGGAGAATGTGAACCTTGTAGTTGACACCCTGTGGCTAATTGCCCTCATCCTTCACTCTGCATGCATATGCACAACCGGAGATGTCTCTGCTATGCTGCACCTTCCCACACATGGGTTCCCTAAAGGTGGTTAAATCATTTACATTGGCTGCCTCTGCCTCATCAAACATCCAGAAAGTACACGAAATTGAGACTTATTCCTCTTAACAGCAGTGTTTGGGGAACGTGGGTGTAAGCAGATTGATCCTCTAAAAGCGCCGTTTTGATCACCTCATTCCTTTGCTCAGAAACCTTCCACCTCCCCATTATTTCATAAATCCTGTTGTCGCTCCTTCTCCAGCCATCCAAGTCTCACCTTCTGTACCTGTTTACTCACCACTTTCCAAAATGCTCTCTGCCCTCCAACAAAGCCAGCCCACCTGCAACCCCCACACTTTGCCTTTCCACACCTGTGCTTGTGTTGTTCTGTCTCCTAAAATCTCCTTTTCCCACTCTAGCTTTTACCCTGCTCATGCCTCTTGAAAAGAATGTTATCTTCTTTTAATCCCCTAAAATATTTTACTTTTCTGCTGTTGATATTTGCCAATTTTTTATTTGCATTAGTTGATAATTATTTGAGATGAGTTTTACCTCCTTTACTAGATTTTTAAGCCCTTTTGGGGCTTTCCTAATAATCTTGAAATGACCTAAAATGTCTAGCATGCTACCTTTTGAGGGTTGTACACCTTCAGTGTATCTGCATGTTTACAAAAAATTCCCACTTCTCTAAGATGTATCCTCAACAGTCATGTTAGTGACTCGTGACATCTTCTGACAATAACTGATTATTTTGGGGGTTGACACATAACATAAACTGTGTATTTGATCTTGTGTACTTAGGATTTTTAACTAAGAGACACATGAATTGGAGGCTGATAGCAACTAAGTTATATTAACTATTCTCTAAAGAGAGGTCCAGAAACTTCTGCACCTGAGTTACCAAATGTCTCCTGGTTTTGGTCCATTTTGAGAACCTATTGTCTAACTCTTTTTTTTAATGCTGTAAGATACCCTAATTCCCTACAAAAACTTTTCTTTTTTGCTTAAACTAGCTGAAATTGGTTTATTTTACTTGCATCAGCAACAAAAATTCACTAGAATGTTTATCTATCAGATGTTCAAAATCTGTTGAGTAAAGAATTATATAGGATTGAGTAGGGTAGGAGTTGATGGTAGTGGCGAAAGAGTAAGAAAATGTCAAGAGCTCGGAAAATACTTAAATTTTGGAGTGGGTGGAGATGAGGGCATTTTGGTCTTTGTATATGTTATTGGTACCTCCCACTAATCCAATGGTGGACCACCATATGTTTGAATTCGTTATTAATAGGATTTGATCCTTTTAAATCTGATTCTTCACATATTTCTGCAATGTCAATTGTCTTTTCAGTTTAATATTTGAGGACCTAAAATGTGGCAGGAAATATAGTAGACTCTAGAGGTGTTGCAAGGATGGGAAGAGATAGAACTCATTTTCAAGGAACTTACAATCTATTTTGAGAGACTGAAGGCTACACAAATAATTATGTATCACTTAAAAATCACTTCTCCTGACTTAGATCTCAAAGCAGATCCTGAGACAATGTCATTTATTGACGGAGGGTTCCTGAGGAAAAACCTATGGAGAAGAGGAAAAGAGGATAAGGAGACAGAAAGAGCCAAGCAAGGCTGTGGTCTCAGGTGAAGACTGGTCCTAGCCTGATCTGCTGGAGACAAGGGTGGTTGATGTCGGTGGGCTCTGGATCATAACCCCCACCATAGACGTGCTCCCTCTAGAGGCAAAGGGGATTTCCTTTCTTACTCCCTTGTCAGTCAGTCATTAGCTGTGGGCGGCCCCAAGTGGGGGGGTAGGATGGATCTCCTCTCCCCAGGTCGGAGTCTTTCTTTAGCAGAAGGCAATTCTCTGGAAAGATGGACACTCATGAGCCCTTAGCCAACAATACTTAGAGCAGCCAGGTGCAGTGACCCAGTTAAAGGAAATCAAAGGTACTGGACTAGGGAGCAACAGTATCTATTATTACCTTTCACTTATCATTCACTTGGTGCTTTTGAAATAAGAATCAAGTTCTCTTATGGAGCATCTGTAGCACAGAAGCTCGCAAGTAGAGGTAAGTGCAGGAAAAACAGCATTTGGACAATGATACTATTTTTTCCCTGGTTATAGACTGTACCAATCAGTCTCTGAAACTCTTGTGCACTCATGAAATCCATGAGATTTGCAATTAACCTCGAGTAATGCATGTCTTGCTGCAAACACAAAGAGAATGAAAGGTGAGTTCAGCTAAATACTGTGGTCACAGGAGTGGTGTTGACAAAAAGACGTTCTATTTGGACCCCAGCTGTGAACTGGAGAAACTGACTCCACCATAGATTCCCTTTATCTTCATATTATTTTTGACTGCTCACTGCATATCCCACCCCAGGTCCCGGAGTACTTCAAACTTACTCCTTATTACGTAAAGATGCCTCACTTAAGCCAAACTTCACAGTAGTCCTTGACCAAGCTCATTTCATTCTTCCTTAGCTCCTACTTCCAATTAATTGCAAAGTTCTGTCTATTTACCCCCAATTATTTCCTTCACTCGTGGACCTATAGTAATGGGGACTCTGGTTCCCCATTATTATCAGGATGAAGACCAAATTCCTTATATGACCTATAAGATCTACAGAAATGATAACATCTATTATAAAATTGATCCTCAAACTTATTTTCCAGCTTTATGTCCTATGGCACTCTCACCTTCCAACCCCCAATCCCACTATGTACTCCTCCACCACACTGAACTTCTCCCTGACCTCTGATCTCATTAGGCTCTTTCAGGCTTCTTTAGCTTGGAACAAATCTATGTTCTTTGCTTGGAATACTACCCTCTTCTCTAGCTGACTATCTCTCACTCACCTTTCAAGGTTCAGTTTATATGTCATTCCTCCAAGAAAGTGATCTAAACCCTTCCAGTTAGATTTCTTGATTCTTCCATATTGTTGCTAACATGTTTCCACAGTATATTTTGGGTATCTTTAGAAGAACATTTATTAAAATATGTTGTACTTCTTTGTACGTTTTCTCTTCTCCTTTACCTGTTAATGGTATTTGTGAGGACTATAGCAGTGGAAAGTTGTAGTTGTCTTCCTAGAATTCATTTCCCATGTTTGAAAAGCACCATAATCTTCTTTCAGATACCCATCTCTCCTACATGCAGCTTCAGGGGAAGCTAGCTCTACTTCCACTTCTTCTGGTGGCATGAAGCATCAAAGAGTAATTAAAATCTCCCTAACATGGATTAGTTTAGGAATCTAGGCCCAAGAAAAACTAGAATATGGCCTTTTTCGTTAAAGGGATCAGTTTGGGAGTGGCATATAATCCATCTTGGGCTGAGACACAAGGAGAAGAAACTGCTAAGAATTTTATCATTCTTGAGAGAAATACCCAGAAGACATGGTCTGACTCTTCCCATGGATATTGTTGTTGATAGATATGTGTCCTTGTGCAGTTGTGGCCACCTCTCTGCCACCTTGAGATATGAAAGATCCTGGGAAGGAGGGCAGAGTTTTGAGAAAACTAGAGAAGTGGAGGTGGAACCCTGGTTGAACAACCCCGAATCTCTGCCCTGCCTCTGAATGTTTTCAGATACATGAGCTAACAAATCCCCTCTAATACATAAGCATGTTTGGGGTGAATTTTCTGTTATTCAAGGCCAAAGCATCACACCTAAAGAAATTCTGACTGATATCTCAACCCAAAGACCAAGTTGCATATCTGTCCCATAGTTGGTGCCCAATAAATACCTTAATGAATGGCTGAATCAGTAGTTACTATTCCATGATTGATGTCACTAACATCTCAAAGTTGGTCTTAAGGTTTTTGATTGCTGCATTAGTTTCCTGTCATTGCTGTCAAACATTACCACAAACTTAGAGGCTCAAAGCAACACATGTTTATTCTCTTACAGTTCTGGAAGCCAGAAGTCTGAAATTAGTTTCACTGGGCTAAAGTCAAGGTGTCAAAAGGAATGATTTCTTCTGAAGCTTCCAGAGGCGAATATGTTTTCTTGCCTTTCCTAGCTTCTGGGAACTGTCTGCATTCCTTGACTTACGACCCATGTAACTTTATGCTTCTGCTGTCACATTTCCTACTTCCTTTTTTGTGGTCAAATGTTCTGCTGACTCTCTCTTATAAGAATATTTGTGATTGTATTTAGGGCCCACCCAGATAGTCCAAGATAATCATTCCTTCTCAAGACCCTTAATTCAGTCACACCTGTGAAGTCCCCTTGGCCATATGAAATGATACTCTTAGGTTCCAAGGACTAGGACTTGAATATCTTTAGTCTATCACTGTGTAGCTTATAATTACCTAACTTTAAATCATAAAATTAGTGAAAATCAGGCATTTTAAGATCTTAAAGATACCGAATAGATAACTTCCAATTCCCTCATTTTGAAGATGTGGAGACCAAAACCCAATGAGGTGACTTATTCAAGGTCACGTAATCATAACTAGAAGTAATGATTCTGCATCCAAGACATGTATTCTTGCTAGTCTGCCATGTTCCTGTTGCAATGTAAAGTTTAATCCATAATCCAAGTTATTATAAATATTGTTGAAACATGAGAAGGTTACAAAAATTTGCCAGAATGAGCCAAAAAAATGTCAAATCTAAAAAATAGCTTAAATCATTCCGAACCTCTCTGGAAGTCTGACCCAAATTAACTTCTGAATTGTTTTATATTTTTGTGCTGATAATTTTTCCAGTAATGTTGTATACATTTTCTAGCTTTCACAAACTCAGTCAATAATAGCCTAAGAATCCCATTGCAATATATTGAATAGGGCCAAAATAATTTAATCATCCTATATTCTTCCTGTTTTTTTTTCTCTCATCTTGAATGCTCATTGGGCATAATGATGTTCTCTACTGCAGTAAATCTATTTTCAATGGACTGAACCACTCTGGATCCTTCAGCTACTTCAAAGCACATCATCTTTTCAAATACACTGATCTACCATTGCGCTTCTTTAGAAAAAAAAAATTGTTTAGAATGCCTGGTAAACAGGGCTGTGATTTTCTCCATAATTACACCATTAGACTTCATTTTCTACAAATATATATTTGTGGCAAATCATTTGTGTCATACTTTGAGTCAGCAGCAACGTATGTGAAGGGCATGTTTTTTTTGCTTCAAAAATGAATAAGCTGTTTTCTCTAATTATAATCTCAGTTTATTATATGTCTTTTCAACTAGTATCATCATACAGTCTCTCCGTATATTTACTGTCTAGTCAAAATTCATAGTCCATTGAATTATTTGAGAACAAATCAACATTAGCTAGGCAAATGTTACTGTTCTGACAAAAGTTTTTTTTCCTTTTATGAAACAACTTTCAAAAGTATCTTATGAGAAGGAAAACTTTTCTAATCTTGATTAGTCATCCCTGATGTACCTCTAAAAGAAGTATCATAAAAAATTCACTAAATTTTTATGAAAGAAACCAAATTTAATTTTTTTTCTCCTATAGATACAGAGGCAGCAAAAATTGTTGAAAAAAAAAAAGAAAGAAAATTATGTAATTTTTAAAAAGCCTGGTGTCTTCCATGGGCCAGAATCATAGTTAGGGAAAATCAAATTCATCATTCTATTTAATCTTTATTATGTCCTGTAAACAACATTACTCCCACTTTATAGAAACTCAGGCTTCTAGGACTTTTGAAAGTACCACAATCACACAGCTTGTAATAGAGAGGCCTAAGAATCTAGAATTCTGTCCAGGTGCATGGCAATCTAAAACTGACCCACTAAATGATACCGCAGAAGTTGCCGATGGTGTTTCAATGAACACTATTAGAATAAAACCTTTCCTTTGCTAATTGTCAGAACATAGGCAAATATGAGAGAAGACTGGATTTATAGTTTCACTGCCTTCTGGTTTTAGCAGAACATTTTCTGCTGTTAGGAACACCTCCCCTCAAAAATGATCAAATTCTAAGAGCTGTATGCTTGCCCTTCTTTCATGAGGGAGCTGTGAATCTGTGTTGCCAGATAGACACATTAATATATTATTATTGGCTGAGAGCTTTTCGCTGTTAAATTAACCTTTCAGATACTCCTTGTCAGGCCTCAGTCTCTTCTGAAACACATCAAACCACAATGTATCACCTTCTTCGAAGCGCCATCAGAGACTGGCGTGGGAGAGATGAAGAGCAGTTTGTTTGGTCCCCTGCAGGGATTATTTGGGTATGCCAAACCTATTCGACTCACCTCAGGATGCTGCAAAGTCCGGCTAAAGAGAAGCCAGGAGCTCTGTACTTGGGCCTCATAGGTTCAGTAGAGACACTAGGGTTCTGATGAGAGGTCAGGACATCACAGGGAGCCTTTCACTGAGGAGAGGAGAAGGGAGAAGTTTGGAGAAGTTCCTTGGAACCACACACACTTGGTCACCTAGTCATGGAATGCCAAAGGAAGAGGAAACCTAAGAGAGCATTTAGTACAGACATGCTGAGTTAAGAAATTAGACTAGTTAGAGGGAGTAAGTGCCTGGCACACAGACATCAACCTCTAGTCCTGCATATTGCACAGCAACCCCGGATACTTCCTATTCATAATCTTCTTAACACAGTTTTTGGAGCAAAAATAAATTGGTACTTGAAAATTGGTAGTCTATTGAGTATATAGGAAAGTATAATTATTGCTCCCATTTTATGCCTAAGGAAATAGGTTCAGTGTGACTGAGAAAGTAAACCCAGCTGCCATAGCTGGTAAAGGACAGTACCAGAATACTAACTACCCTGTGCGGTCTGATTCCAAACATGATGTTAATGTTAACCTCCACAGAGGGCAGCTGTGTTTGTCCTACAGGCTGATGGTTGAGTCTCTGAAACATCTGTTGATGCATCTATTCATTTGAGAAGAGTTTATTGATAATCAACTATGTGCCAAGTTTCTATGTTAAAGAGAATTACAAGACAGAGATGGTCTTTGACCTCACGAAGCTCCCATTCTTGGGGGGGAAGAAAGAAAACCAAATGTTCAAGAAAACAAAATTTACCTTCAGGTAACAAAAGTGCTAAGAAGAGAATGTGATACATACAGTGCTCAGTTCTCCCTCCATTTTACATTTCACTGTATTCCCAGGCATGTAACACATAGTAGTGCTCAGAAAAAATTCTTCTTGCCCTTGGCATTGGATTTTCAGTGCTTCCTATCTTCAGTTACCTGCACTCTACCCCTGAACCAGGCACTGGCATATAGAGAGCTGCAGAAGCTTACAAGAACCATAGAAGGTACAGAGAACACCAACTGGAAGACTAAATAAATTACCCAGATAGTTTGGGAAGAAATATATCCTTCTGGGACTGAATATTTAGCTAAAGTATTTATTTTGACAAATAATTTTGATAATCATTTAAGTTTTGGTTTTGCTTAGAAATTTTCTGTTTTTGAGGTAAAATAAAGCCATACATATCAGTTTATTTTTTGAATTGGTCCATAGTATAGATACTGTGTGTGAGTCCCTTGCCTCCTCAGATGCTTAGAAATGGTTATAATAAGATAATTTATTTATTCATTTACCCAATATTTATCTACTGTGTATGACACACGTTAAGTGCCAGGGAAAAACAGTAATTGACAGAATTAATTGATAGGACAAAAACAAAGGGGGAGGAGGTAAAAAGGGGGAAAAGGGGGCAAAACAGTATATAAGTCCTAAACCTTAGAAGAGATAGTTGAGTCACAAAAAGTGAAAGACGAAGTAAGTGAGGGGTAGTGTATCAGGTAAGGGTTAAGCTCATCTGTTTGTGAAAAGAAAGTTGTGATTTAAACAAAGTGAAGTTTAAAAGTGTTTCTCATCTAGTGAGAAGTCTGGAGAAAGACAGTCCAGGGCTGTGGTGATTCCACAGAATTTTTAGGGACCCAGGTTCCTGCATTTCTTTTCTGCCGTTTTCGAAGTACGGTCTTTTTCCTTATGCGGGTAAGACGGTTGCTAGAATTTGGAAATTAATTACACTGTTCTCTCTCCTTTTCTATATGTTTAAAAGTATATATTTAAAAACTGAAAAAAGAAAAAAAATGATATTACGTTTCAGCTCCAACGTACGAAAGCTTAACAGTCATCCTTCCTATCCTCACAAGAAAAAGCTAAATAAGTGAAAGTCAGCTGCTTTTCTCTGTCTCGTCAACTGAGTTCACAGAGCTAACTGCCATCCTGAAATCTGGAGAGACGGGTAAATCAGAAAGTCACAACTGAGATCTACTTAACAGGACCTGAAATAGTGGGAGTCATGAATTTGTTAGGAACACTTACATGGTAATTTTGATGAGTGATTGTAGGCTAAGTGTGGGCCAACTTGAGAACGTGAAACTCTTGTAGTCTCAGGGTGAGGTACACACTTTTGTGGGTTTTACCTCCAGAAACCCCACTAAATTCTAATGGTGAACAGCACAAAAAACAAAAAACAAACAAACAAACAAAAAATCCTCTCATCCTCTCATGGCTCTGGCAAAGGGAAGGAAAGGAAAGAACACCATTGTGAAAAACATCCAGGAGGAGGAAAGCCAAAAAACACTTGTGAAGGTCACAGTTCAGAGAGAGGCACAGGTCCACTAAAAGACAGATTTAATTATAAGATTACAGACTATTCCTCTTCCCCATACTTTACCACCGCATCAATAGTACTTCTATATAACACTACAGCTGAAAGAGCTGCAAGGCCCAGATGTTATATAAAGAGGAGTTCTTAAGGAAACCCAAAGACAACAAAGGAAAGAAAAACAAGGGCATTAAGGAAAATGAAAGCCTCTGGCACCTACAGCTACAATAAACAAATACAACCCAACTCCTATGTGGTTAATATAAATCCTAATGCTAAAGGCCCATTTATCTCAGTTCCTGTCATCTGATACATAACATTTAGCTTTTAACCAAAAAAAAAAAAAAAAAAGAAAAGAAAAGAAAAGAAAAAAATGCAAGGCATGCTAAACACTAGAAAACACACAGTCTGAAGATACAAAGCAAGCATCAGAACCAGATTCATGTAAGTACCGCGTGCTAACCGATTGCAGAATTGTACACCTGAAACCTATGTAACTTCACTAACAATTGTCACCCCAATAAACTTTAATTAAAAAATAAAAAACAAGATCCAGATTCAGATATAAGACAAATTTTGGAATGCTCAGACAAAAAGTTTTAAACAAATGGGATTACTATACTAAGGACTTTGTTGAAAAAAGTAGATAACCCCCAAGAACAGATGGGTAGTGCAAATAAAGACAGGGAAACTCTAAGAAAGGATCAAAGAAAATGCTAGAAGTCAAAAATGCTGCAACAAATAAAAAACATACCTTTGATGGGCTCATCAGTTAGCTGTATGTGGCTGAGGAAAGAATCAATGAGTGTGACGATGTATTAGTGAAAACTTTCCACAATGGAATACGAAGAGAAAATTAATGAAGAGAAAAAGAAGCAGAATCTACAAAAACCATGGAACAATTCAAAAAGCTGTAGCATGCATAAGTAGAATACCAAAAGCAAAAAAGAGAACAGAAGAAATATTGAAGTAATAAAGGCTGAGAATTTTTCAAAATTAATGACTGACATCAAACAAGAGATCCAGGAAGCTCAGCTAACACCAAGCAGGATAAAGACCAAAACATCTACATCAAGGCATATGCAATTTGAACTGCAGAAAACTAAAGATAGAGAGAAAATCATGAAAGAAACCAGAGAATAAAAACATCTTACCTACAGAGGAACAAAAGTAAGAATTATAGCAGACTTATCAGAAATCACACAAGCAAGAGCATGGAATGAAATATTTCAAGTATTGAAAGAAAACAACCCACCGGCCTAGAATTCTGTATCAAGTGAAATTATTCTTCAGTAATGAAAGATAAATATTTTCTCAGACAAACAAAAATTGAGGAAATTCATCACCTGCAGTCCTTACCTACAAGAAATGTTAAAGTGTTTTAGGGTGCAAGAAAATGATATGTGAGGAACTTGAATCTATAGGAAATAAAAAGCAGTAGCAGTGGAGAAAGACTACATGCAGGTGAAATAACCTATTTTATTTTTCTTATTCTTAGTCTAATTAAAACATAAACATTGTTTAAAGTAATAGTAGTCATGTATTGGGTGATTATAGGATATGGATAAGTGAAATGAATTATAGCAATGTCACAGGGAATAGAAAGAAGGGAGGTGTTGGGAATTTTCTGTAATGTATTAACGTCATTGCAAGTGAAGTGGTATAGTATTATTTAAAAGTGGACTTAGATTAGTTTAAAATGTGTATTGCAAAATCTAGGGAAACCACTAAAAACTGTTTTTTTAAAGGAGGATAATGACTCTTCTAAGAGAGGAGAATTATTGGAATTATTCAACATTCTCAATTAAAAACACAAAGGTAGAAAAAGAGAAAGAAGAAATGAGGAACAAATGTAATAAATATAAAATAGTTACACACATAGTAAATATTAATCTAACTATATAAATAATCACTTTAAATGTGAGTGGTGTAAATACAGCAATTAAAAGAGAGATTTTCAGAGTGGATTAAAAAAGACAACTATATGTTATCTGAAAGTCACTTTAATTATAAAGATAGGTTAAAGATAAAGGGATGAAGAAAAATATACCATGCTAACACTTAATCAAAAGAAAAATGCAGTAGCTATATGAATTTCAGACAAAGCAGACTTCGAATACACATATTAGAAAAGAAGAAAGATCCAAAATCAATAATCTATTTCTTCTAGGTTGTCTAATTTCTTGGCATATAATTGTTCATGGTAGTCCCGTATGATCCTTTGTATTTCTATGGTATCAGTTGTAACCTCTCCACTTTCATTTCTGATTTTATTTGAGTTTTCTCTCTTATTTTCTTGGTGGGTCTAGCTAAAGATTTGTCAATTTTGTTTACTTCTAGTTTCTTTGATCTTTTCTATTGTGTTTTCAGTCTCTATTTCATTTATTTCCACTCTGATCTTTGTTATTTTTTCCTTCTACTAACTTTGGGCTTCACTTGTTGTTTTTTTTTAGTTCCTTTAGGTGTAAAGTTAGGTTGTTTATTTGATATTTTTCTTGTTTTTTGATGTTCGCATTTATCATTATGAACTTCCCTCTTAAAACTACTTTGACCACATCCCACAAGTTTTGGTATGTTGTGTTTCCATTTTCATTTGTCTCAAAGTATTTTTTTTCTTTTGATTTCTTCTTTGACCCATTGGGTTGTTTAGTAGCATGTTGTTTAATTTCCACATATTCGTGAATTTTCCAGTTTTCTTCTTGTAATTGATTTCTAGTTTCATAGCATTATAGGTGGAAAAGAAGCTTGATATGATTTCAATCTTCTTAAACGTATTAAAACTTATTTTTGTGACCTAATATATGATCTATCCTGGAGAATACTCTATGTGCACTTGAAAAGAATGTGTATTCTGTTGATTTTGGATAAAATCTTCTGGAAATATCAGTTAAGTGCATCTGATATAATGTGTCATTAAAAAAGAATATTTCCGTATTGATTTTCTGTCTGGATGATCTGTCCAATGATGAAAGTGGGTATTAAAGTCCCCTACTATTATTGTATTAAAATTCCCTTAATTTTTAATAAATAATTTGTCATTATGTTTGTGTTTTTATCTCCTTTTGGACCATGTCTTATAAGCCTTAATTTCCTCAGTCAAATAAGTTTCTCAATCTGATATCATTTATTTTAAAATATATGATGCTTTATCAAGGAATAAAAATAGTCTAAGCAACTCATAAAAATTAAAGGCTTTATTCAGCAGATGCAGATGAGAGAGCAACTGAAGACCAGATAACTTTTAATCAAAGCAGGATTTAGTTTCATAGGGTGAGGAGAAAAGAAGAATAGTATCCTTATGGTCTGTCTTAGGTGGCAGTTTTCTTCATCCCTATCAGCTGCAAAATTTGTAAATGGACTGGTTGGAGGTTATTCTAGTCTTTATGCCTGTTGACTGGATTGTTGGAACAATTCCATCCTGGTAACTATTAGAATAATCTTTTGAGAATTCTTTTGAGAACTGCTTTGCTGTTTGTCAAGGTTTAGGAACAAAGAGGTAGGGAAAGAAAAGGAGGGGTAGGGGATAAAGGGGAGAAGAATCAAATGTTGAAGCAGGGGACTCTTCTAATCCATTTACAGGTTTCTTTTTTTACACTGACATAGTGGAAAGAACTTGAATTACAGACCCTCTACTTCATATGTCAATAATTCTACATCTTTCCGATCTTTCCTCTCTTCTTTCCTTTTTTTTTATTAAGTTATGCAGAGTTGTATGAAGTATTTCTTTTATTTGTACCTCAACTCTCTAGGGTAGAAAATGTGGATGTAATTCCTACCTCACAGGATTATAATGAGAATTTATGAGATGCTATGTGACATTATTTCAGTAAAATATACCAAGGAAAATGTATCTCTCTCTGGACCTCCTTCCCTTCATTATCATAGACCTTTGGAGTTCAAGGTTAATGTGGAGAGGAAAAGAAATATTTGAATATTTCTCAGGGTAAATGATCTCATAGTCTGTCACACATCACCGAAGAGTTCAATAATACATAAACTCATTACAAAATCTTTGTATATTGGTTTCCAATCCAGGTCTACCCTTGTTTTCATCACTCTAAAAACCCCAAACAAATATGATTGGCACAAAAATTTCAGGATTAAGGTTTCTGGTATTTTACTTGTTTGGACTTATCTCCTCAACCACCCCCCATAAAAATCAATATACAAGGGTTCAGACTTGGATGTGAACCAAAAGAAAAAGCAACAGAAGCAAAAATAAACAAGTGGGACTCTATCAAACAAAAAAGGTCTGCACAGCAAACAAACCATCAGCAGAATAAAAAAGACAACGTACATAATGGGAGAAAATATTTGCAAACCGCCTATCTCATAAGGGATTAGTATCCAAAATATATAAGGAACTCATTCAACTCAATAGCAAAAAAACAACATGCAATTAAAATATGGGCAAAGGATTTGAATAGAATTTTTCCGACGAAGAAATACAAATGGTCAATGGTTACATAATAAGATGTCCTACATCACTAATCATCAGGGAAATGCAAATCAAAATTCCAATGAGATATCACCTCACACCTGTTAGAATGGCTGTTTTCAAAGAGACAAGAGAATACAAGTGTTGGCAGGGCTGTGGAAAAAAAGAAACCTATGTGCAATGTTGATGGAAATGTAAACTGGTACCGCGCTATGGACAAGAGTATAGATGTTGCTCAGAAAAATGAAAAACAGAACAGCCATATGATCCACCAATATCATTTCTGGGTATATAAGTATATTGAAGGAAATGAAATCACTATTTCGATGAGGTATACCATGTTTATTGCAATATTATTCACAATAACCAAGACATGGAAACAACTTAAGTGTCCACTAATGGATAACCAGATTAAACAGATAAAGAAAATGTGGTATAAATATATATATATATATGTATATATATACACATATATATATAAAATTATATATATACATATACATAATTATATATATAATTATATATAATATATAAAATTATTCAGTCATAAAAGAGAAGGAAAACCTGCCATTTGTGATCACATGAATGGAACTTGAAGCACTATGCCAAGTGAAATAAGTCAGACAGAGAAAGACAAATATCATTTTCACTTACATAGGTAACCTGAAAAAGCTGAAATCAGAAATAAAGAGTAGAACGGTGGTTTCCAGGAGCCAGGGGCTGGGGAAAATGGGAAGATGTTGTTCAAAGGGTAAAAACTTACAGCTGTAAAATGAATAAGTTCTGGTGATCTAATGTACAGCATGGTGACAATAATTAATAATACAAGTATTATGTATTTGCAAGTTGTTAAAAGAATACATCTTAAATGTGATTACCACACACTAAAAAATGGTTATTATATGAGGAGATGTAGGTCTTAACTAGTCTTATTATAATCATTTTGCAATAATATATGTATCAGACCAAATCATCACATTGTATTCCATAAACTTACATTTGTCATATTTCAATAATATCTCAATGAACCTGGGGAAAACATGAGAGCGCAGTCTCATCACTGTGCCCAGGTTCCTTGGTACCCATAGTATTTTACAACCTTATATATTGTCTTAATATCATCTATTTAACCAAAGTCCCAGGTAACATACGTGTTATATGCTAGAATGGAAAAAAACATAGTACCTATTAAGAAGGACATAAAAAAGGGAAAATGGTAATCCAAGGCACTTAAAGTCAACAATTCGGAACCATAAAAGAAACAAAGGAAAGCTACTATATAAATACAAAGGGAAATGAGTTTGAAATAAAGGGTTAAGTTAGATGCACAGTTCAGGCATTGAGAAAAGGAGAGGGAAAAAACTTTAACATTTTCTGCCAAATAAGATAGTTCCTCAGTTTTGTTTGAACATTAATTCTCCACAGGGCTAAGGGTCCATGGTGTAATAATTGACCTCACCCCTGTCTTCACCCATGAGTTTCATACCAACTTTGAAAAAACCAGAGGTCAGACAGATGGAGATCAATATTATTACAGATAAAGCTGATTGAAAGATGTGGCTTGGATGTGTGAATGCTGTCAGACTTCCTAATATTTGTCTCTCAAACCAAAACCTTAGAGAGATTTCACCTGAGTGAGAGAGTGACTATAAAAGCAGATACATTCCATAACTATGCTCCTCAGATGCATAGTAGAGAGTGAGAGATTGAATATAGAAATGAATAAAGGCCAGACATACAGAAAAAATAGAACACTGATCTATGACCTGCAGCAACCAGCCCAGGAAACCAATCCATTATCTGTAGTAACCAGCCCAGGAAACCAGCCTGATATCAATAAGAAAGACTCATAGGAAGTCAGGTTGCTATTTCTAGTAACTGGTCCAAGAAGCCAAACAATAATCCCTGTAACAATTAGCCCCAAATCGCCAGCACTTGACTGATCACTGACAGCCTCCCTAAATTTGGGGCTATTCAATCTCTGCTTCCCAATTTTACTACCTGGATATCTCCCTTCCAATACCTTGAAAAGGAGTGAGTGAGGTAAGGAGCAGAGGAAGTAGATAGAAACTTGAAGAGTAGGGAATAAGTATAATCCCCTAACGTATAGTACTTGGTCTCTGCATCACCATCATCATCATCGTCATCATCAAAGGATATAGATTAGAATCTCATAAAAACCACGCAGCTGGTAGGTTTCCTGTCAGGCTGTTTTTTTGGTATTCCAGGATGATTCTGTCCATGACTTTTCTTTCCCCTGCTTAAAATCTACACATGCAGGAATAGATGATTGAGTTCAGTAGGACCTCAAACCCCTCAACAGCCAGTTACTGGGGCCCACATGTAAGGTTCCTTTCTCTTAATGATTTGGAGAGAGAGAAGAAAGAGCAGAGCATGGACCTCTTCCCCCAAAGACTGAGTTACTGGGACTCACAGCCCAGGATTGGAGGTGGGGGTTGGGGAAGGATATCCGGGTATCTCTCTATCTCTTTTGCGATAACAAAGGTGAGAAAAAGATGAGTCATGATATAAGAACAGTGCTTTATGCCAACAGCAGTCCCTGTGTGAGCAATCTAGGTACAGCTGTGTGCTCATTTTGCCATCTGGGGTGGGCTCAAAATACAAGCAAGGGATTCATATACAGTCCTGGCTTTTCAAACTAAGAAACTTTTTAAAGGCACAAGAAAGCCATCTAGAGACTAAACAGGATGCATTTTGTTACTCTCGATTCAGAATTTAGAACAGATTTGTACTTGTAGTAATGTCTTAATTGGATGAATAACAGCATCTCTTAGTTGTCAAAATTATTTGCATTAAAACTCAGTTTGGACAATGCAGTAAATTGCCCTTCTTAGCACATTGTGTCCCAGTCATCATGACTGGTGTGATTAAACCTTGTCTGTCTTCTCCCTAACATGATTAAGAAGGATTGGTTATTAGATAAAGGTGCAGAATAAAGACAAATGCATCTCCGGCCAAAGCCAAAAGTCATTGCTAAACAGATGCACCCACGTTGTGAGTACAAATGACATCACAGTACGTTCCTAGAGTGACCAAAGAGCATCAGATACAGTTTGGGTCTTTCCAGAAACAGCAGAGCTACAATGGTCTGGAAGAAGGTAAATGAGTGGAGAAGTGTTAGAATAAAACTTGTGCAAAGCACGAGGTTATTGTCACTGAGAATCAACTCCAAAATGCAACATTTTCTTACCTGTGATTCCAAAACTTTTCACCTCTGTTCATCTCATAGAAGGGAGTCTTATTTACCATGGAGTTAGCCCTGGGAAGTCAAGCTTTCCCCAGGGAATTCATGTTGCGGTCTTTTATGGATGGATCAACCAAAACTATTCATTTGGTCTCCATAAACAGTAAAGGCTTGTGCTAGATGCTTGAAGGAGATGTCTAATAAGGTCTCAGGACTTGCCTTTAGAAGGCCTATATTTTAGTTGGGGAGATAAATCTCACAGTCATCTTCCCTGGTGAGACGGCTAGCCTTACAAGGGAGCCGGGTGTCACTGGGAAATCTATGTCATGATGTCAGAAGTCATCCTGTCCACAACATAACACAGATTAAAAATGAGGTGCTCAGATCAGACAGATCTAGGTTTGGTTTCCACCGCCAATGCTCACTCACCATGTGATCTTGAGTAATCTGCTCAACTTCTCTTTGCCTCAGTTTCCGAATCTGTAAAATAGAATGAATATGTGGGTTAGAGGCTTTAGCAGAACGCATACAGTAGTAGAGACATAACAGATGAGAGCTACTCCTTTTTCTAACTTCAATCAGCACTAGAAAAATTAACCAAGTGTTTTTAAATGTGTTCATTTTTGCCATTGTTTCGCTATTTTGTTTGTGCTTTTCCTCCCTCATCATGAGTCTGAAAGGATGTTCACAGTGAAAACGGGTTTCTTACCCGGGTTGAATTCATGTGTGGCTGTAACGGGGACCTCTTATTTCTAAAGATGTGCCAGGATTTAGACTTGGATAGGCCAGGAAGCAGCATAGATGGAGAGTGCGGAGACCTGAATTCATGTCTAGTTCACTTGTCACTGTAAATGGTATTTTAAGCTAAACTGCTTAATCACTCTGTTTGTTTGTTTTTAATCAAATGGGAAAGATAGAAAGAAAATTCCACTTACTGAATGTCAGGCAAATTCTGCACATATTATCTCATTTAATTCTTACCTCAAACCTTCAAAGAACCCGGTTGTATCTTTATTTTACAGATTAGTGAATTGAGGAGAATGGAATCGAGTGCCCAAAGTCTTATAGCAAAGGCAGAGCCACCCCATGGTAAGACCATAGATTTGGACTCAGATAATTCAGCTCAAACGTGTCCTGGCCAGTGCCACCTTGAATAAATTCTTCAGTGCCTCTTAATCTCAGTGCTCTCATCTGTAAAATGAGGATAATAATACATACCTTTTGGGCTAATCAGTATTAAAATAATTACTGTGTGTTAAGTGAGCAGATCAGTTCCTGGCTCTTAGTTGATATGCATTAAATGGTAGCTATGAATACACAGACCACAAGCTGAGGTCAAATGGGTCAGATGACAAGGGTTTATTGAAAATATCGGGATCTGGATATAGTTTCAGGGAAATAATATTGACCTAAATGGGCTTCTTTGAAGGCTTTGACATCATCTCCTGCTCCCCAGCCTTTAATCATCTTAAAGCAGATAGTTGCGTAGTTGTTCCTGACAGAAAAAGAAATGACCTTCAGCCCAGGTCGCCTGCCTTCCTGTGTTGATGTCCAACTCACAGCTGTTCTCAGAGGTGTAGATGGAAAAAAAAAAAAAAAGAAAAAAAAAAGCCAAGACACAAAGTCTCCAAGTTTACATTGTGGCACGATAATAATTTAAAAGTATATTTAGTGAGCACCTACTATGTGCCAGACACTCTCCTAAGTGTGAGTTCACATCAGTAAATGAGACGAAGATCCCTACACTCATGGGTCTTACTACTATCCAGCAGAGGCAAAGACAATAAACACAATGCACAAATAAATAAATGTGAGAAAATGAGCAAAGTGCCATGGGAAAAAAAGAGAGAGAGATTAGTATTAAGAACTGGGAGTATGGGGAACGGGATAGATTGTGACAGCTTTTAAATTAGTTTTCAGAGAGTCTCACTCAACCAGCATCATAATTAATATCAACTCAGAGCTAATAGCTCTGAGCTGAATCTGCAGATGTCTAATGCTGCTTTGTGTGAAAAGTGGATGGAAATAATAATTTAAGAATAATCGTTTTAATTGATGTTTGAGTAGCAGAGAAGCAATGAGTTCACTGTTGAGATGGGAGGGTGTGTCTGTGCTCAGAAATGTTCACTTTCACTTATGTAAATGAATTTGCCATCAAGTCTCTTTTCTGAGATGCGAGGTAACCCTTTCGGGTACTCACGAGAGTTCTCTTTACCTGGAAATGTCCTCTCATTTGTTCTCTCCTGGTGAGCAGACAGGGTTGAAGGCAGCTGTGAGAAACCTTGAAATCATGAGGCAAAGATTAGAAAAGGAGAGAGCTCAGCTGGGTGGCGGAAATAGCACCCTTGTGCTTGTTATTCTGACCTGTCCATGTGCAGGGGCAGAAGTTCATGAGAAATTTTCCGCCACGCAGTAGTTAATAGAGACTCCTCTCTTCTCAGTGAAAAGAATGACACTATGTAAAATGCTTGTAATTAATTTATGCCCTAATGATGCCAAACAACCACTACAAGTCTTATTGCTGAAGAATACATAATGACCCGGAAAGATTAAAACATACTGTAATGTGGGAAAACTGTATGTGTGGTACGACAGTATTTTCTGACGTTATTGTTTATCTATATCTATATCTACATCGACATCTATCTGTCTATCTATCTATAATGGAAAGAAACCAAAACATTAACAGAGATTACTTCTGGGTGGTGACTTATGGGTGATTCTTATTTTCTTCTTTTTATACAATAGCATGTCATTTTTGTAAAACAGAACATATAAACAATAAACTTATATTTAAAACATAATAACAAATAAATCTAATCATCCATAGGTATATAGCCTGTTCTCACCAAAAGACTTGAAATGCCTTTGACACACTAGACTACACCCTCATTGTATGTCACATGTGTGCACTTTTAGTAGAGGGTCACCCCAGTGATGTGCTAGTAATAGTAAATATTTAACAGGTGGCTATCTAGCCCACTCCTGCATACAAAAAAAAAAAAAAAAAAAAAGAAAGAAAAGAAAAGAAAGCCCTGCTCATTTGTGTTTACCAAATTCCATGGTGTAAATACTCCCCCCCTGTGACCAATTTCAAGCTACCAATGTCATGTCACTGAACATGGTACCTTATACATTGAAAGATCCAGAATTTGGAATTTTCATATTATTAAATGAATAAAGAAATCTTACAAGAACAGTTAACTATGAGAAGAGCAAATGCCATTCTAGCCAAAGACCTTGGATTATGTTACTGAATGAGGATTTGGGAAGAAATGTTCACAATTGACTCTTGTGAGACTCTATGTGATACTCTGGTACACCACTGGGTCACGTTCACATCTGCCTGAACACAGACTTCGGCCTGGAGCAAAACTGGTCTAAAACATTGTTGGCTCACTGATACTTCTCTATTCTCTGGGAAAGGAAGAGGCGGATACAACTAGTTCTCATCTTTTACGATGGTAAGTTCTCTGGAAAGCCATAGCATCTTTTGCTAGCAGAAAATTTGCTGCTCTGTTTCTTAACTGACTGTTCTTATACAGTTTTTTGTTTTGTTTTTTGTTTTCATTTAATAGTATGGAGGTTCAGATTCTAAATATTTCAATATATGAAGCTTCTTATCCAGTGCTTTAGGAACTTTTCAGAGATTTTGCGGAAAGAGGGAGCTAGCTCACTTCCACACAACCTTTGCTGTATCAGGGCGGGAGTGGAGCTTCAGCTGGGGACAAAGCCAACAGGGATTCACCTTGAAGCCGGTTTCTATATAACAATCCCAGAGCAATGGTATTTGCACTGAGAAATCACTTATGTGGATGGCGGACGGTCACGGCAAGGAATCCACACTGTGAAACAGTGACTGTCACTTCCTGAGCATGAGCACGTACTGCACAGCAGGAACAACCTCAGGTAAATCTTTGTGACAACCTTATGGATGAGGCATTGTTAGGAACTCTGACCTAACAGACCAAGTCTCTGCCTGGATTTGTACAGATAGTAAAAAGTAGAACTCCAATTCAAACACAAAGCAGCCTCATCTGAATCTACCTTAGTGGATTCTAAACAACATGACACTCTGTGGCCTCCCTAGTGTGTGGGTCAGTCCCTAAAAAGCCCCTGTGTGAGAACATACTCTGTCAGAGACACTGCTTTGTGTGTGCAAAGCCCATTTCATTTTCTTCCTGGTTACACAGCAAACTTTATTTTCTAGGCTCCTTGAGGTATGTTGGAGCTATGTGACTGAGTCCAGACGAAATGGAATGAGGACAGAAGGAATGTGAGCCATGCCTGGCTCATAAAAACCTCCCCTGCTCCTTTCCCTTTCCTCATTCCATGGTGATTTTGGAAGGCAAATTTTTGAACTTGGAGGTACCACAAAATGGAAAAAAAAACCCACGGAGCTTCTGAATGACTGTAGTTAAGCCACAGAGACTAGGGTGTACTTGTTAGTGCAACATGGTCCTGTCTATCCTAACTTATTCTCACATCTCACTGAAACATTTTGGTGAAAAGGAGACAACGTGGCCAGAACCTGGCTCTGCTCAGATGTCCCTCTTACAGTCGCCCTCCAGATTTCCGTAACACGATCTATGTACCTCTCTTATCCTTCTTACTGTGCTGCATTGCAATTTACACTTCACATGTGTTTCTATATGCTCTTTAAAGGCAGAACTGACCTCCAGAATGAGTTCAGGCTGACCACTGGTGGGCATATTGATCAGATCTCACATGTTAGCCCATAAGTGTCTGAAACAAAGGACCGTCAAGAACCAGTGCAGCATTCTGAAATTGTTTCAGTATTTCTTTGGAATTGTGGTTTTTGTCCTCTTTTTTTAAAGCCCCAAACCCATGTGATCCCTTCATCACTTATTCCAGGACACTCTTTCAATTGAAATTATAAATTAGTGCTTCAGCTCTCCCTGGGAAAATTGCAATTAAAACCTGACAGAACAAGGAGAGACTTAGAGTCCTGGGAAGGGGATCCAGATGGCAGGGGCTGGTCAACATCCTTGGGGGCCTGAGACCCTTCTCTGCTCCTGCAGATCCAACCTCTGTCTAGTGGAAGCCCTGCTGTCTCTGCCATGGGCCATGACAGCACCCCGCACTTTGTCCTTATGGCATTTACCACATTTTATGCTCATGCATTTCCGTGATGACGTGGTGCCTGTTTATCTCTTTGCCAGATTGTATGCTCCCCAATTCCAGGATTATATGTTTTGCTCACACTATAAGCCCTTGTTCAGCATAGGCCTGTGTAAGGTGGCCCTGGGCCCGGACTCAGGCTGCAGGCTCAGAAACGTGCTATGGAGGAGTGAAGAGAAGAACTGAACTGACCCGTGGACATTTTTTTTTTTTTTTTTTTGGTTTCTAGAATTTGGCTTTATTTTTTACAGACATCATTGGAGCCATTTGGACATAGAAATTACAGCTACACACTTACAGCTTCCCTCATTTAAAACGTCAGTGAGATGCGCTGCACCCCTGAAGCTGAAGTTGAATAACGTTGTATGTCAACTATAATTTTATATATATATAGTCACGGGATATGAAGTACAGCACAGGGAATAGAGTCAATGGAATTGTAATAAATATATATGATGTCAGAGGGGCACTAGATTAGGGGAGGAGGGTTATCATTTTGTGAGGGGTGAAATGTCTAAGTATTGCATTGTTTTGTACACCTGAAACTAAAAACAAAACAACAAAACAAAACAAAACAAAAAAATGTCAATGGAAACTGAGAGCCACTCTGCGAGGAACTTGGTGTCACCCTAAATTTACACAGGAGACTGTTCACTGTTGTAAGTGAGAAAACTGGGATTTGGCCAGGATCTGGCAGATGCTAGGGCTTCTACTCTTTCCACCCAACCCCTGTTTTTCTACTACCAATTGCATCTTCTCCATCTTCCCCCCACAGCCTCAGCTAGTCAGTCGGGGTCAGAAGAGAGTAAGGGGTCAGAATGTAGCCCTTCCTGAGACGGTGGCCCCGGAGCCTTTTGAGGAGGCCCCTGGTCCTCACTTTCGACTGTCTGGATGACTCTTGACCTGGTGCTAGAAAGATCTGTACATTCTCACCGGCATCTTCTCAGTTCTGGCTGGTGAAAGCAGACGCTGGGGGAGTGCAAAGCAAGGTGAAAACACAGAAAGTCTTTTGAATCTGCCAAGAGAATGGGATACCCTAAGATAGATGAGAAATTAAAAACACCATAAAGCTTTCTGAAGAAAAACATCATGCCACTTTTAACTATCATTACTGTGCTTTTGGGCAATTCTCTCTTCCTTCTCTCTCCTTATTTCTTGCATATATTATTGATCTTCTGCTGTGTGTTTTATGAGACAGCCACCCCACAAATGTTCAGCTACTGACTGGACCCAGATTTGGGACACAGGGCACTCTTAGAGACCGCTGAGTCATTAGAAAGCCAGAGATGAGCTTGCCACAGACCACACGACTTTTCCTTTCCCTGATCTTCACGTAGTTATCTTGCAAACTCTAGGCGTTTCTTATTTTTCAGCCAGTTAAGACCAATCTTTTTGAGTGTGTGTACAATCAGCTTTAGGCTGATCCAAATTTTGCATCTACACCTGGCTATCAGACTATGTAGTGAATGTCCTAAAAATCTCCAGGATATATTCAAAATCTACATTTTGTAGATTCAGAAGATAATCACAAAATAATCTTGGAGTTTTGTACATAAAGAGATCTTTGATAGCTCTCCTCTCAAAATATACCTAGAAACAAGGGAACGATGCTTACTTTGAAGACAATTTTTTCCTTTCAAAATGTGGTGAGCACACACCACATGTGATATATAGCTGATGCATTATAGAATTGTACACATGAAACCTATGTAATTTTACTAATCATTGTCACCCCAGTACATTTAATTACCAAAAAAAGAAAATGTTTAATGACACTATTTTTATACATTTGGTCTGGTTTCCAGGGGGAAATGGGAGCATGACATTTTATCTTTTGTTCTCCCTTCGCTCTGATTTTTTTAGCTTCAGGGGTTCCTTATGCTTCTTTATGGAAAGAAATAGCTAATGTATGATTAAGGGTCTGCTGGTGAACACAAGCTCAACTTATTAAGATAAAGTCTCGTTTCCTCCTGCTTCATTCAGAAGAAACAAAAGAAAAAGTCTGTGAGTTAATACAGACTCACTCACATTCTCTCAGGGGAATCTGAAAAATCACCTTGGCCCCCTTCC
Organism: Rhinolophus ferrumequinum; assembly: GCF_004115265.2. Classification (NCBI taxonomy): domain Eukaryota; kingdom Metazoa; phylum Chordata; class Mammalia; order Chiroptera; family Rhinolophidae; genus Rhinolophus; species Rhinolophus ferrumequinum. Next base: position 15,864,744 of record NC_046299.1, on the reverse strand, counting down.
CAGCTCATTTAAAAGTGAGAAGTCAATGGAATGAAGCGGCTTGTGCCAAGCAATCACAGGGATAAATAATGCACGGGCGTTTATTGTTTCCACAGCCCCTCCCTCCCACTTTCACAAGGTCCTGAGCAAACGTTCTCCTCCTCTTGTTCATTCTCTGCCAGCTGAAGGGCCCAGCAAGGAAGGGTGAGCGGATCACAGCCAGCCTCATCTGGAACAGCCCTGGAAGTCACATGTGCTCTGCAGGCCATGCAGAAGAATGAGGCGCCCTGCTGGGATCTGCCTCACACCCCCATTTCGCTGAGGAAACTCTCACCAAAAACCAATCAGCCAGAACGTTGATCTTAGGCTTTACAGCCTCTAGAACGGTGACAAATACATCTCTGTTGCTTAAGCCACCAAGTCTACGGTCTTTTGTTGTAGAAGCCCAAGCAGACTACGACAAGCAGACTACAACAGGGTCTGCAAGTCAGACTCCTGGCTTGCAGATGTGTTTTCTTGCTGTGTCCTCATATGGAAGGAGAGAGAGAGAAAGAGAGAGAGAGAGAGAGAGAGAGAGAGAGAGAGAGCGCACTCTGGTGTCTCTTCTTATAAGGGCACTAATTTCCTCATGCAGGTCCCAACCTCATGACCTCATCTAAACCTAATTGTCTCCCACAGGCCCCCAGCTCCAAAGATGAGGGCTTCACAGCAGAGATTAGGGCTTCAACATATGGATTTGTGGGGTGACACTGCTCAGTCCACAGCAACCCCTAAGTGAGTGCACAATCCACAGAAGACCTAGATTAGCCCAGAACTGAACTTCTCAAATGCTTTCATTTTCTAGAGTCCCCATAGACAAAAGGTTGGAAAAGCTCATTTTGAATTTTCATGAACAGAAAAAGAAGGGGAATTAAAATAAGAGTAAAGTGTCATTTCACTTCAATCAGTTGGATGCACATTTAAAACTCTGATAACACCAAGTGTGGGCGCAGATATTGTGTATGGGAGCTCACACAGTGGTGACAGGAGAGTGATTGCTGCATTTGGGGAAGTAAATTGCCAACCCCTTGTATAGGTGAAGATGCTCACACCTCACAAACTGGCAGTTCCACTTCTTAATATATTAATAGAGGAAGTGGTGACAATTATACAGGAAGACACCAATATGCAGCCTTCTATTATCAGGGAGATTGAGAAATAATTGATTTAATAATTATTAAATAATTATTCCAACATTAGGATGGCATTAAACAGTTAAAATGAATAAACTTGAGCTTATCTACCAACATGGATAAATCTTAAAAACATAATGTTAAAAGAGAAACGTTAAAGAGTGCATATAATATTGGCTAAAATGCATGCAAATTTTTAAAACACAGAAATTTAGCCCGGATTTTCTATGGATACATATACACATAGTGAAATTATAAAAACATCCATGGGAGGAATGCACATGAATGCAGAAACATGAGGACGGTGGGGAGAAAAGAGGGCAGAGCTTTAGCTTTACCTGTCACATTTTATTTCTTGGGGAGAAAAGGAGACATCTGAAGAACCTTTGAAAAATGTTCACATCTACAAATCTGGGCGGGGAAGATGCTTGAGTTGTAACACTTTCTGAATGAGTGTGTTTTTATGCTTTCTTTTATCATTTAAAGTAACTAGGAAAGAAATCAAAGAGACCTAATAATAATAATACTCCGCTCCCTCAGGCTGATTTGAGGATTAAATGAGATACTGTATCTAAACCATCTTGTACCTTGTCTCTAGAGGCTCCACTAGGGCCTCAGAGAGGGAAGTCTACCTTCCCTGATTTCCTGTCTCACCTTCATAATTATGTAATGATTTACGGTTCACAAAAGGCTTTTGTAGCCATTATTTCATTTTATGATCATAACAAGCCAGTGGATACAGCGGATACCCTCTTTCCATTTTAAGGCGCTGGGATCTAAGGAATGAATGTAGATGGTTTAGACAGGGCTGAAGGAGAAACCAGGTCTCCTGATAGCCTGCCCTTGGCTTTTCCCACTATCCCTTTAAGATGGGGGCAGTAGTGGCGTGTCAAGAGCTAGGAAAACCTCTTCTCCTTGTGGTGGGATAGGAACTCTGACACGCCTAACTTGCAGGCTGCAGGTGAAAGAGATGGGTTGGAGGGAACAGGGCTTCTACCCTCGTGGCTGGCAAATCTCGCAAGCTTTCTGCCTGAATGTTCCTGTTTATAAAATGGAGATAAAATGCCAGTTTTCCCCTACCATACAGCCTTGTTCTCTGTAAATGCTTTACAAAGCTATGTGGATCAAATGAAATCACATGTGTAATCACACTTTGAAACTAATGATGTGATGCTGAATGTAAAGTACTATTGTTATTACATAAAGGGGCTGTTGGATTGAATGTTTTGATGTTTCAGCATTTCCATATGGTTCAGATCCTTCCTAAAATTCCAAGAAACAGGGAAGGAATGGGGGAAACCTTAGGCCTTTTAAAGACCAATCTGATGAAAAGCCCAGGAGAAGATTTCTAATTGCAAATAAATTCAACTGAGCTTAAAACACCACAAAGCTGTGCTTAAGTGTGTGTGACATGTGAGTACGACAATGTCTTATTCAATAAGCAGCTTCAATAGATTCACATTGTTCTCCATGCTGCAAAAGTCGCTTCTAATTTACAAGGTCTGATATGATTCATTAATCTAGAAAATTAGATTTCTGAGGGAACATAGTCTGTATGTCCAAAAATTAAAATTCAACTCTCTATGCTCTTTTGTTTTCCTTCAAAGAAACTTTTAGGTTTGCAAAGGCAGAACAAATTAATTTAGCAAAATAATGACCCCCATGTTTATAAAAGTGCATGTTTCACTTAGCTGTCTTAGAGCTACTGGAAGTGCAGGGTAGCAAGGACAAGAGGGCTGATAAAAAATACAAGAGAGTGTGAAGGCTAGCAGGGACATCGATAAAATGGAGGTAGCTCTCTAGGCACAGGTAAAACTTACCATTTGCCAAGGGACTTGAAAGCTGGCATGTGGGATGAGTACCTTCTATTAGCACGATAAGCCTTATCATGGAGCTCTGCAAAGCAATGCTGTAGTGAAGAATTAAGAACTAGGAGAGAGTTTTCCAGCCATGTAGCAGTCTGAGCCATTTGGCTGTTTGGAGCCACTAACACCCAGGGTGCAAGAGCCTGAGTGCTGGCCTTACGGGGCCTAAAGTCTCTCATCTGCACAAAGGAAATAATACTTAGCTTCCCAGAGCAGTGAGGAAAGTGCTTTGAAACATGTGCCATAACGTGTATACCACTGCACAGTACTGTGCTTCCTGAGAAATATTTTAGGGACAGGATGTGACTCATATCCTCCGCCAGTTGGATACCATTCTTTCAATGAAAGTTCCTCTCTTTCTGAGTCTACTGAAAGCATTTAGTTAAGGGTTGTCGACGTGATCCTTTGGGAAGAAGACAAGGGGTTGGGCCAAGAAGTAATTATTTCTCACTGATGACAGTAATGGAAAGCAAAGCTCAGGAGAAATTCATAATCAGAATTCCTCTGTTACGGGCAGTGGATTTCATTGGGGTTGATCTACACTGACCGTAATCCCCCAGCTCCTTACTCCACGCCTCATATCGAAACCAATTCTTTCCAAACTATATATCATAAGCACTAGTTCAAACTAACTATTGCTTGAATATTTTACAAAAATGATTCAGTTCCCCAAGTCTCCTGTTTTTATAGCTAGTGTACCACATGTCTTTAGAACTACTTTAATTTAATATTAGAGAAATTAGATATGCTTATAATCAAAGTCTATTATTTGTACAATCTAAGCATCCACACTTTTCAATGCTTTCATTTCATACTTCCCTTTCTTTTCTTTTATGGGTTGAATCAACTTGATTAGGTATTCTTATTGTTCAATGAAAGCTTTGCCTTTCTTTTAATCTCCTTCCTGACATACCATGTCTCCATTAATTTGCATTTCTATAAATTTACACTTGATTGTATTCAGATAAGCTCCCTGTTTTAAAGCAGGGGCCCTCAAAGGACTCTAAAGTTTTATGACATTTTTGTCTCCTAACCACTATACCGTATACCTGAAGCTGAATGTCAATAATACTGTATGTCAACTATAATTTTACATATATATATAGTCACGGGATATGGAGTACAGCATAGGGAATAGAGTCAATGGAATTGACAATAGATATTGATTGGGGGAGGGGGGTTACCACTTTGTGAGGGGTGAAATATCTAACTATTCCATTGTTTTGTACCAATACAAATAACAAATACCTGAAAACTTAAAAAAAAAAAAAAAAGAAAGAAAGAAAGAAAGAAGAAAGAAAGAAAAGAAAAAGACACATGACCAATCCCATAGATTCCCTAAGGGAGATGTGAATAAATGAGGGGTCATTACTGCAACCACCAACCACAGGCAGCGAGATCGATTACTATTCTAACATTCCTAAATTGTTCTCTCCTCTTGAATAGACCCCTTTCCTGCCCCCGTCCTTTAGGCAGATTTCAGAGGGAAGTCCTTACATACACCCTCCATTCTGCTCCAAAACCTAATATGGAAGGCCTTTTGTTCTCATCGTCATTTGAGCCTGAACCCAGGGATGTAGACACTTCGAGATTGGGTCAAACATGGGAGGTCTTCCTACATTACATTTAACTGAGCTCTGACAAGTGAGCCACAGAAACATACTAGCGATGACATTTGAAACTCAAGCCAGGGTAGCACTGATGAGCTGTAGCTCTTCACCAATGAAAGGCAACTCACCACATAAATAAATGCATCATTTTTTTCATTCTTCAAACATCTTATAAAGTTCACTTTGTTTTATGATGGATTAAACCACTTATGCGTTGAGATGTGATTTGCTTATTTCTGTGGGATTTCTATGGGATTGCTGGGTCAAATGGTATGTGTGTTTAAATAGATATTTCCAGATTGCTTTCTCCACAAGACATAACAATTCAGGCTCCTACCAGCAATGGAGGAATGTATACTTAAATTTTCCATTAGGGATAAGTAATAGAGGTTTTTACAATTTTTGTCAGTTTGATAGGTACGTGATATTTCATTGTTACTTTAATTTGTGTTTCCCTGACCATGACGGAGTTGGAGAAGTTTTAAATATGCATGCTGGCCATTTGGATTTCTTTTTCTTTGAATTGTTTATTCATATTTTTGCCCATGTTTCTGTTCAACTGTTTGTTTCTCTTTCAATTTGTAAGACCTCTGTGCATATAATTAAAGGTGTTAATTTTTTGGTGGCTGTACTGCAATTTCCCCCCACATACATTGTTTGTTTATTGATTTATTTTTTGCTATGCAGGAAGGATTTTAAAAATTATTTTTCATGAGCAAGTATGCTTATTTGCTTTTTAAATGGTTCCTAGTCTCCCTGTCTTGGTTAACAAAGTTTCTCCTGGCTTTAGATTATATATGTGATCTCCTTGATTTTTACTACGATTTTTTTTTTTTTTACATTTTTGTTATTTACATTTAAGTCTTTCATCCATCTGCAATTTATTTTTGTAGGTGATGTAATATAAAGGTCAAATGTTATTTTCTTCATCATGGATAAGCAGTTATACTACCACCATTTGTTTAATAAATAATTCATCTTTTTCCCATTGAATTGAAATAGCATCTTTAACATTTATTAAATTTTAATGTATGCTGGGAGTTTTCCTGGAGTCTCTATTCTATTTGATCAATTTATCTGATATTTCATTTTTTAAAAACCTTTTTATTTTACCCTTTTTATTTGTACCAGCCCTTGCCTGATTTCATACATATTCACAATTATTTCCTCCTAAGTCTGAATTTGAATTCAGAAGATGCGAGTCCAAACAGTAGCACCACTTAAAAACAACACAAAACAAAACAGAGAAACAAAAACAAGATTTGGAACATTGGGCAACATGGTTTGCTTCTCCAAGCCTCAGTCTTCTCTTAGATAAAATTAAGGTGCTAATACCTGTCAGGCCCACAGAGCTGTCATAAGGATCAAATGAACGAGTTTATACAGTGCTAGGGACTCTATAAGGTACAATAAAAATATAGCTATTATTGTACAGAAAGACTGACTATATCAACAGAGATACATATGCCCAGACCACATATGACAATAGAATTCTGACCCACAATCTCTGCAGCAACCAGCCCAGGAAGTCAGACCACAACCTCTGTAGCAATTGGCCCCAAACAATCAAAACTTGGTCAATAATTGCCAGCTTCCCTAATTTTTGCCACATCTCTCCCCAACTTCTAACTCAGAACCAACCAGACAAAGCCAAATATGATCCCAAAACAATCACACAGGATTCTTCCCTTCTAGTCAGCCCACACCCAATGTCCCTTGTCAACACCCTCCAATAGGGACATTCCTAAAGCCTTCTCTCTTTTCCCCCCACTGTAAAGCTTTCCACCTCAAGGCTGCCTGCCTACCTTTGAGTCTCTGCCAAATGAAAGTATAGTGACTGAGTCCTTTGCTAGAGCAAATCAATATAAATAGCTTTTATTTATAAAATAAAACTGTTCTCATTTGGGTGGTCTTTATATATTTTTATAATACTGGGATGTATTTAAATTTACTCCTGTAAAACTTGACATATCTACATTTTTTCTTTCAGAAAAATTCATTCATTCATTGGCTTAATGTTGGAATTCATTAAACATCTCCTATATAATCATACTGCGATGGATCTTCCAGGGTTTCATTTTTTTGTGGAACGATAACTTACATAGAGCCAGGTGAAACATACGAGCTTACTTGGAAGATATGATGCAGAATATGGAAAAGTAAATAAAAAGAAACTCAGCAATTCAAGACAGGCTAAAATATAATAGTATGTGTATAGATGTAAAATTAGTGACATAGGCAATTAATTCCAAAAAGTAAATAATCACGTGCTTAGCTGGGGTCTAGGAAGTTTTCAAGCACCAATATTAGATTTGAACTGGGACTTGAAGGATGGTTATAAATTTAGGGTCGGAGCAGGAAGTGAAAACAATCCAGACAGGGAAACGTCGATGAGTAATAGCCAGGGCAAGAATGTGAAAAACCTACAGGAAAGTAGGTAATAATTACAAGAGCAATCAATTGGGCGTAGATATTTCCTTTGTAATTTGATTGCAGTATATGCTAGCATCTGATAGGCCAGTCCTTCCACTGTCGTGTTTTTGTGGGCTAGTACTGGGCAATATTTCATTTCACATAAATGTCTACCTAATATTTAAAAAAAATAAATTCTTGTGGGCTACCAATTCTGGGAGAATCAGCAGTTTTATATTCTTAAGTCTTATCCAAGAATATGCAGTGCTTTTCATTTGTTCATTTTTCTTTTTTTTATGTCCTGAGTAGTCTTTTATTATTTTCTTCACACGGGACTTCAATCTTTCTTGTTAAATGTATGCCTACTAACTTTAGAGCTTCCTTTCAGTGTAGATGATTTTTTTTTTTCCTATCTCCATTTCTTGGTACTTATTTTGGGAATAGACAAAAGCTAAATGATAAAGTCGTTTAGTAGTATTGCATAATGGTTAAGACCATGGATTCTGGAACAAGACTGCCTAGGCTCAAATCCTGGATTTACTACTGCTACTTATGTGGCCTTGGACATGTATTTAACCTTTCCGAGCCTCAGTTTTCTCACTGGTAAAATGGAGTAATAATGCCCACTTAACAATATAGAGGCAAGCTCTCCACCCAAAATTTATATTTTATATATTTTAAAGCATGATTGAGATTAATCTGTAGTTTTCTCTTTTGTACTATACCTATCAGGTTGAGTATGAATATAATGTTGGTTTAATAAAATGAAGTGGGAAAGTTTCTACATTTTTATAAAAGAATAGGTTAAATAACTTGAGAATTAATTCTTCTTTTAAGTTAGAGAGCACTCACTTTTGAGCCCATATGGTCTTGGTACCTTTTCAGTCCTAGATCTTAGCATAACTAATCAATCTCTGTGACAATTGACCTATACAAAATTTCTATTTCTTTGGTCATTGTTAATAATTCAGTTAATCTCCTGGAATTTTCAGTTTAAAAATTATGAGTTCATTATGGTTTTCTGTGCTGCACTTGAAGCTCCTTAAATACTCCCCTTTTTTTGTGCTTGCTTCGGCAGCACACATACTGAAATACTTCCCTTTTGTTTTTATGTTTATTATTGTCCAGTATCTCTGTCTTGCTAGACAACTATTCTATTTGATCTTCTTCTTTCTGTCTCCTGAGTACCCATAGGGGAGTTATTGTTTTTATTGTTAGCTTATTAGGTCTCAAGTCATGGTAGCAGTCTTGAAAGGGATAGAAAGTGAAATATTTTGCGCCCTGTATGCTGCTGTGTTCTCCATCTCCTTGAACTCTCCCAGCCTCAGGAGTAGAGATGCCTCATCCAATTGCTCAACTTCCCTTTAATTTCTTGAAAACTAAAGACACCGGAGATCCTTTGGATCACAGAGCTCCAAAGAGTCTAAGAAGGTATCCAGAAGTCAGCATCACTTACGGTAATGCAGAAAACCTAGCGACTCAGGAAAAAGGGGAAGGCAAAAGAACTGACCCTGTTTAATAAGTAAGAAAATTGGGAACTGAAGTAATACAAGGGAAGAATTATTAATTTAAACCCATTTGGTTTCAGACTATTTTACTTAAATAAGCTGCTCAGTGGAGTTAGCCTGATTCTGATTCAAGTTCCCTCTTTACTGTAAGTGTCTAGTGTACTCAAGACACGTGTCTGGCCTTGTACAGCACATGGACTCAGTCAGACTCAGCTTTGCTTTTAAGGAGCCAGGAGACACGGGGGAATATGTGAGGTTATGAGAATGCAGAAGAGAAAGATAAATCCCAAAGTACTTCATGGGGAGAAGGATCTTCCTCAAAAGAAAATATAAACAAAAATATGGGCAAGTATATGCGATTTGTGTGTAAGACTTGACTGTAACATGAATAGATGGTGAGCATGATAAAAACAATGATAAGACAAGAAAGATGGGTTGGAATCAGATCCTGAAGGGGCCCTGAATGCCATGGAAAATTTGGTCCAGCATGCAGATGAGAAGAAGACAAGGTCAAGAGGTCTGTTCAAATTTGACCAAGCTCTTATACCACGTTCTGGTATGAAAAATGTCCCGTTGATCCCATTGGTGCTGGAAAATGCCTCCTTGCTTTCCAGGGCACCCTTTCATTATGGTCCCACCTTCCAATAAAGGTGATTCTAATAAAGGATGCTACAATATTTAGGGCTGTAATCATTAGACCCTCCTTGCTTATACCAAAACTGTAGCGACTCCAAGCCAGAGCTTGACTCTTGGTCTTGTGTCATTAGTATATTATTGCTACCCTGTTCTGGGGCTGGACATCTGGTCTGTCCTCTCCTATCTCTGATTCTGCATACTGAGAATGACTTAAGGTAATGCCACCCGCTTCCTACTCTACCTGGATCTCAGAATTCTATTGCAGAAACTGAACCTAGAAAATGTCCTGTGAGGGAAGGCCTTAAACAATCCTTCTCAGGAGATATGCTGGACTTTTAATTCCAATCTTTTCCTAGTCACAATGTGCTATAAAAGCAAATGTTTAAAATATTTTAAAAGATAGAAAAACAAATTATATCTTTTCTGTGTGTTGCAGGGAGAGAAAGAAGAACAGACAAGAGGGAAGATTTCTTTACTGTGTTTGTCTTCTTTTTTTATTATTATTATTTTATCACTCCTCAGGGCTAGGCCATTCAAAGATTTTGTCTGTTCTACACACCCCTGTGGACAGTCAGTCTGCAGAAATACCCACAATTGCTCCCCATTGGTAGCTACAGTTGGAAAAATATTCCTTTTATATGATGACATCCAGACATACTAAAGTTACATTTTCATTTCCTAGCAAGATGACTTATTTTGAAAGATTGGAAACCTGTGCTCAGAAAACACGTTTTCTCTCAACAGAAAAGATAGTGTGAGTAATAACACCCCACAGAAACTGATTATTTCAGCTGTAAAATGTAAGTGCCATGGAGAGTGATGATTTTGAGAATAAGATGGAGTTTTCAAAGACAAAAAGTCTATATTTTCAGTTCAACTTTTTCCACTGAGCAACAAAGGACCCCATTATCTGAATCATGTTTTTAGCAACTTACTTTTCCTTGTGGCAGACATGACAGTTTATTGTGAATGAACATTTGGAAGTCTTCTTAAATCAACAAAGACTGTAATATAACTACCAGCTAAAATAGCAACTACTCATTTTACTTTTCATTAATCAACTCATTACATTTGTTTATTCAATGGATGTCTAAAAATTCTATGCAATGTAAAATGCGAAACAATAATGAGATGTAATTTCTGCTTTCTAGAAGCTCGTAGTCTACTCATAGAGACAAGACACTTAGACCAATAACTACAACACAAAATAGTATAAGATAAGGGACTTATGAGTGATTTATTTAATAAATGCTATGGTACAGATCAGATTACAAACACAAATGGTTAGGGGTTCCAGCAGGAAATGAAGGCTCAGTAAAGCTGGCCTGTGAAAGAATCAATAGGGATTGGTAGAGACTGTGGCAAACTCAAGGGTGCATATACTCTTAAAAAGGGAAGCTTCTACTCATTTGAGCTGTATTTTGCCAGACAAGAATATGGGCCATCTCTGACAATCTTCTTATTTTTCAGAAGAATCCAATGATCTGGATTATCAAAGTATCTTTTTTAAAAAAATCTAAAACTACCTAAATATCAAACAAATATCTAAAGTATAAAATCTGAAATACCTAAAAAAATTTAACTCTATGTGAGTCTACAATGTGCAAGCCAAATAAAACAGACGCAAGACATATTGAGCCGATAGACCACCAGTTTTCAAACTCTTGTTATAGTCATTTAGAGAAAGAAATAATTACATTGTAATAGATAATAGCATGGGCTTTGGTACCAGGTAGCCATAACCTAAGTAAGTCTGTGAAATAATAGGCAATTAACAGATTTGTTGCAAGAATTAATGGTAAAACATACACAAATTATTTATTAGAGCTCCTGGAAAATTGCAAATAATCAATAATAGTTCTCTCTCTCTCTCTCTCTCTCTCTCTCTCTCTCTCTCTATATATATATATATATATATATATATATATATATATATATATATATATATCTCACACACACACACATACACACACACACTCACACACACACTTATTACACACTCACATAGACATGTTTTTTGGAAATCTTAAAGTCAGGAAGATCTATGACTTCTGTATTTATCCTCCAATTACATGGTAATGACACATTCAGACTAGAGGTTGAACTAAACTGACCACTACACTCAGTGAACAATCACTCTAATATAGTTCTAACTTTCTATTAACTGATGTTTAGACCTAGAGGTTTGATCAGATTCAGGTTTGAATTTGTTGTTTTTATGGTTGAAGTCTACTTTACAAGTGAACTTCTACCAGAAGTACTTAATGCATAGTGAACTTTCTTTTTGCGATGGTAGCAGCCATTGATTTTAATGTTTGGGAGCATTAATTCATAGGGGTCGGAAAACGGTGACATTATAATTCTATTACTTCTTCCTTATTTGTTAGCTGAAATACTTCAATGAAGAAAAATTTTCTCATTAACTATTATGTCATCCTGAGATATAAATATTATTGGACAGATAAGATAAAGCTTTGTTCTTTCTTTAAAAACCTGTTTTCAAAATAATGAATCGTTCTCTACCATCTTGAAAAGGTCGACAACTAGTTTATCAATTTCATCATTGTCACCATCATTAATATTATCATAATGAATTCATGGATTCAAACACATTTAATGTCATGTAATCCATTGCAATTATTATTCTTACTGATGGACAAATTTCTCTTTTTGTTAGTAGGAGTTTAATCAGGTTGGCTCCCAAGTCCTTTTGTCATGACCCTAGTTGGCTTTGATACCTTCTCTGCTATCTGTATGATAAAATATTCCAGATTATCTTGAGCACTTCTTACTGTGAGTCTAGAAACAGCCACTTCTTCAAGGACTCCTAGTTCTTCTTCTTCTTCTTCTCCTCCTTCTCCTTCTTCTTCTTTAATTGAAGTTTATTGGGGTGATCTTTTAATGGGAAATGATTTTTAGAAATCACAATCTGGGCCCGTGGGATGCTTATTCCTACTGAGTTGGTCATGATTTCTAGTAATGTCATTTGACAGAACTAAAAAAAAAAGTATAATTTTTAAGATACACTATATAATGAGATCATACATATATATAATGGATCAAATTCAATCCAAATGTAGAACTACAGTGCTGTATTTAACCTGATGTTTTGTCTTAATATCAAAATCTCATCTGTCTTTCCTTTCAAGCACACTTAAAGTCTTGGTCCTCAAAGACATCGAATCGAATACTCTTTTGTTGTAGTCCTGAAGACACATGCAACCTATCTCAGAATAACTTCACCAACACTATTGCTAACATGACTTTTTAAATTTTCGTTTCTTGGCCATTTTGTCCTTATCTTCCACCAGGGATATACAGTCAAATAACTATGTTTTCAAATCACTTTGAATACTTTCTCTGGGTGATTACATCACCAACTTTAAACACATTCATCTTCATTGTTCATTTTACTTTTGAATTTTAGGAATTGCTTTGCAAAAATAAAATTTGATTTTATAATTAAGTAAAATGTCTATAAAATCTACAAATGAAATATTTCAAAGTAGTCTAACTTCTATCCACCCCCATTCTTTTCACTATAGGTCAAATTTAAAAAAAAAGTTTTTATGGTTTATATTTGCATTTTTTTAAATATGGGGGGGGAGAGAGAGAGAGAGTTTACCCCCTCCTTTCTTAGATAAACGACAGCATTATTACTGTTATTGTGCCCCCGGTACAATGTTGAATACGATGGGTTACAGTAGACATCCTTGACTTGTTTATAATCTTAGGGAGAAAGTATTTTATCTTTCACCATTAAATATAATTTTGACTATAGGTTTTTGATCACACCCTTGATCATCTTAAGAAAGAATTCCTTGTATTCCTATGATGTTGAGAGTTTTTATCATTACTGGAGGCTGATTTTTTTTTAATGCTTTTTCTGCATCTACCAAGATAATCACGTAACATTTTAAAAAATTTATTAATATAGTGAATTATACTGATTGATTTTTGAATGCTGAGCTAACATTACGTCCCTCAGGTAAACCATACTTGGCATGACATTTTTTTTTCATTTTGTTATGTTTGATTTGTGAATATTCTACTGAGTGTTTCTACATCAATATTTATGCAGTTTATTGCCCTGCAGTTTTCTTTTGTCCTAATTTCTTGGTTTGTTTTGGTATGAGGGTAATTGTGATCTCATAAAATAAATTTGGAAGTGTTCTTTTCTACTATTCTGTGTAAGAGTTTGTGTAGAATTTAAATTATTCCTTTCCTTAAATATTTTGTAGATTTCCAATGAAGCCATGTAGGCCTAAAGTTTTCTTTTTGGAAGAGATTTTTAACTACAAATATAATTTCTTTGTTAGCATAAGACTATTCAGATTATCTAATTCTTCCTGAATTAGTTTTTTTGGTCATTTGTGTCTTTCAAGATACTTGTTCATTTCATCTAAATTGTAGGATTTATGGACATACAGTTGTTTGTACTATCCCATTCTTAGCTTTCAGTGTCCACAGAAACTGTAGTGATAGCTCTTCTTTTATTACTTACGAGTATATCAGTCATCTGTATCTTCTTACTTTTATAAATTTTATTGATCTTTTCAAAGAATCAAATTTTGATTGCTTTGCTTTATTCTATTGTTTTTCCATTCTCTATGTATTTATTTCTACCCTAATTTTTATTATTATTGTTATTATTTCCCTCCTTCCATCAGCTTTGGGTTTAGTTTTCTCTTACTTTTCTACTTCCTTAAGGCACCAAGTTAGGTTATTGATTTGGATCTTGTTTCTTTTTTAATGTAGGTGTTTACAGTTATGAATTTTCTCCACTATACACTGCCTTTGCTGTATTCCATAAGGTTTGGTGTGTTCTGTTTTTATTTTAGTGTTTTCTACTTTCACTTGTAATTTCTTCTTTGACCAATTGATCATTTAAGAGTGTTTTGCTTAATTTCCTAATATTTGTGAATTTTCTAGTTCTCTTATTGTTTTCTATTTTTATTTCATTGTGGTCAGGGAAGATACTTTGTTTGATTTTAATCTTTAAAATCTATTGAGACTTGTTTTGTGACTTAACAATTACAAAGTCTATACAGTAGAACCTTCCGTATATACTTGAGAAAAATGTGTATTCTGCTGTTGTTGGGTAGAATGTTCTGTATAAATCAGTTTGGTCTAGTGGGTTTATAATGCTGTTTAAGTCTTTTATGTCCTTATTCATTTACTGTCTAGTTTTTCTATCCATTATTATAAATGAGGTATTAGAGTTTCTAACCATTATTGTAGAACTCTTCATTTATACCTTCATTTTTGTCAGTTTTGCTTCATATATTTTGGGACTCTGTTGTCAGGTGTATATATGTTTGTAAATGTTATGTCTTCTTCAGGGATTGACCCTTTTACCAATATATAATGTATTTCTTTTTCTCTTATAATTGATTTGTCTTACAATCTATTTTACATGACATTAATATGGTGACTCTAGCTCTCTTTTGATTACTATTTATATGAAATATCTTTTTCCACCGTTTTACTTTCAACCAACCTATTTATGTCTTTGGATCTAAAGTGTGTCTCTTGTAGAGAGCATATAGCTAAATCATAGTTTTTTCTTACATCCATTCTACTAATTTCTGCCTTTTAATTGGGCCATTTAATCTACTTACATTTTAAGTAATTACTTATAAACAAATTTTACTTCTAGCATTGTACTATTTATTGTCCATATGGATGAACCTTTTTTGTTTCTCAATTCCTCCATTACTGCTTGTCTTTCCTTAGATTTAAAGTTTGTTGGAACTATGGCCACAGATTTCTGATGAATTCAAGAAAAGTTATGATTTTGTAGATTATCCAGCTTTTTCTTATTATTGGCTTTATTATTATCTGGCTTGTTCATATTGTCTGGGAGTGATGCTCTTTCTAGCTTTTCTGCCCCAAGTGGAACTTCTAAAATTCAGTTTTTTCTTTTGAAAGGAAGTTTTAGTTATTAATTCAAATAATTTATAGGACCCAGGATGCTCCACTACCTTTGGATCTTACTGAATTTTAATTCCCTTTCATTCACTCATAAATTAGATATATTAGAATGTCTTTCCAGTTTCTGCAGCTGTTCTTATATTAACTAGCCATATATCCTCATGAGTACCTATTGAAGATTTTAAGGTTCTTCTATCCTCAGGACCATCAGCCTAATTACTTTCTCTATACTTCCTCCTTCTTGAATGCTGATGTGCTCTGTCAATGATTTGTCTCCATCCATTTGTATTTAGGGCCAATGGAGACAGTCAAATCACCCAATTTTTCCATAGATGTCAGTAGGTCCTTAGTTTGGCTCTTTTATCTATTCAGCTAATTTAATGGAGGGATTCAGGGAGAAATGAAATATTACACCTACTGTCACTATTATTCCAGGATCTATAGTTAATTTTTATTGCCCCTTAATTCCAATAAAATTGCTACCATTCACCGAGTGCCTACTCTAGACCAGGCACTTCATACATATGTTACTATTAATACTTTTTACCATCCTTGAAGCATTAGTACTATTTTACAGATGAAGTGACTAAGTCGACTTACTTACCTAAGATCGTACAACTAGGTAGCAGTAGAATTTGAACTAGGCTTTTCAGACATCAATGACTGCTTTTCTTTTTTAGTATATCATATTGCTGCTTCACATAAGAATAAAAGTGCAAGCCAAGACAGTGCCAAAATCCTAAGAGTCTCACAATTAACTTCATAACTATGGCTTGCCCACATAACCGTTCATTGACCCTATAGGTTTATAGCCACTTATTCAATCAACAAACATTTGAGTCTATTTGATTTGACACACATATAATGAGTGTTATCAATAAGAATCTCTGCTTGCATGTTATTCAATTTAGGACACGTACTCTAAAAGTAATGGATCCTACTAAATAGCAACAGATAGATGTATGTTGACTTCAAATGCAAGAGAGGAGAGCTTGGGCTACAATGATAGAGATATCCTGAAGAGGTAGAAGTTAACTGATTTGAAGGGCATGAGGAAGTCCATTTATTGCACCTGGGTGTTCCATGGGGCCTGAGGATAGGGGAAGATTAATAGTGTAATCCCTGAAGATACCACAGGGTAGAAACTAAGGAATAAGATTAATAAACGCAAAGTTAAGCAATGGGAAAAAAATTATTTGAAACATCAAAAAATCATATTCATGAATAGTCAAGATTTAGATTTAAAAAAAGGAAAGTGACAAGCATTCTGGGTCATAAAGGATAACAGTAAAACTACAGATGTGGGCTTGCTGTGGCCAATTCAGGGGACAAAGAGGAAGTGAGTCTTCCCTATGAGAGTATGGTAGGGGTTTGGAAGGGAAGATCAGGCTGGTGTCATGTGAAATATGAGCTCCAGCTTAACTACTAACTATATGACCTCGAAAAAAAAACGACTTAACCTCTCTAAGTCTCTGTTTTGTTATCTCTAGTATGAGGAGTATAAAGATAAAAATAACACTTCTTCATAGGGTTGTAGTAGGGAAGAAAGGAGATGAGTCACATAAAGAACATAGCCTAGTGCTTGCCACATATTAAATACTCAATACGTGTTTATGATGACAGTGCTAGTGTCAGAAGTAATGGTGACAATGGGACTGATTCTATGTCATCAGTGCCCTTCTAAAGACCAAGGTGGATTCTGTTCCACAGGTAACGGGTACTGCTAAAGGGGAAAGTATAAATTATTGAAAAGACTCTTTATGAAGACAACTTCGGCTATATCATCAGAATGGATTAGCAGGTGTAGATCAGACAGGCAGCGAATAAGGCTAAAAGTTTCTATCTGACAAAAGTGCAGACCTGAGAAGTAAAGAGCATAGCGGGAAGATAACAGTGTGCATCTTTTCTCTCCAGGGAGGAGGACACTGTTTCTCACCTGGGGTTTTGTTCTGGTTGAGAATATACATTGTTACCTCAAGGATATTTTCCCTCTGACTCAGAATCAATATTAAATTATCCTTTTCCGTCAGCTTTGGAGTTCTTATTCTGTAAAGAATTCAACTTCAGACAGTAAAATTGAAATTACCTAAATAGAGACTTACGATTGATTATCAGATGCTTAGTGTTCTTCCTCAAACCAGTACGACTGGCACTGAAGAGAAAAGTGCAAAATAGAGGTGCACGTTGTCTAAACAAAGTTTTCCAGTCACTTCCTAGAGCAGTGTTTGTTTATGGAACATAGTCTTGTTGAGCTGCCCTGAAAAGGAGATGAAAAGAGGGCACCAATCAGGTGGCACCAAGTAATGAGGCCAAATGGACCAAGGCTCTAAATAGCCCCTTTTGATCACTGAATAGGAGGAGATAAACATATTCAGCGTAGGAAGAATGATTCAATAATTTCCTTTTTTGACACATACTTCAGCAACAAGATAGCAATTTTAAATTACATTACTGTCAACATATCAAGCACAAGAAAATTGAGTCAATTTGTTCATATATAAAATCAGAAGCAGAGCTAGAAACAAGATCTAATTATAGTTGACCCTTGAATAACACAGATTGGAACTGTGTGGGTCCACTTATTTGTGGATTTTTACCAATAAACATACTGGAAAATGAAAAAAATATATATATATTACCATCAGAAGGATAATTGCTTTGATATTTTCTCGAGTAGTAAACATGTGTTTTCACTGAAGCCTTGCAATCTACTCCTGGATCATTTTTTTTTTTGGCCAAAGGTGTATGTGTATGAGCTGGAAAACTGAAAAAAAAAAAAGACAGTCTGGGGATAGTCTATAAGACTGGTCTGTGTCTAAGAAACTGAACAGAAGATAAATGGCTCACATCACTACTCTACTGTGACGTTGCCCTCAAAAATGAGATTTGTTCTGGATTTCTTGGGACTTGGACTGTGTCTGTGAGAGATCTTTCAAATCTCATCTACTACCGATACAAACCTTGACTCTTATCCCAGACCACGGTCAAAATCAAAATCCCAGAAGATACTTTTTTCATTCTGGATCTGAGCTAGCTTTTATTCCACCCTCTATTCTAGTGCCTAGCTAACCCGTATTTATTTATTTAATCTACAAAGGTATATTGAAGGTTGAATCCGAGTTAGGGACCATACTTGGAACTGGAGAAGTAACAGTTAGTTTGACCCAAGAGATGGATCCCAACTTTCTCAGGACCAGTGTGTAGCTCCATTGTCTATTTGTCATAGTTTGTTTATTCTTTATTAGTTTATTTTTCAAGTCCTCAAGCAGGCAGTTCCATACTGCTGCCCTTCCTGCAATAGTAGGAGCTTGCCATATTTTCCTAATCAGTTCACATCTGGTTCCAAAGAGAAGTCATTATTGTGAGTCTGAATTTCCCATTCCTAAGTAACAAGGTGATAAAAGTCCAAACCCTCCCATAGCCCAATAAAATGTGGGTCTGTAAGGACATCTTCTTTACTTAGCAACAAATGGCATTTTAATCTGGAGAGCATTCTTGTTAGAATGGTTACCATTTTAGCTATTGTTTCTGTTGCCAGGGAAAAAAAAGTCTCTAGAAACACTAGTCATTATTGCTCAGAAAGAAAGAGTTTGAAGCACTTCTGAACCATTAGTTATAAAAAACTATATCCTCTGAGTTCTTGCTATTTTCTCGTGTATAAAATGAGAACAATCTTTTAAACATTATTAGGTTGGTCCAAAAGTAATTGCAGTTTAAAATGTTTAAAATAATTGCAAAAACCGCAATTACTTTTGCACCAACCTAATACCATTAGTGTCAATGCGTGGAAAGTTAATAAAATCTGGTACAATGTTCTAAACGGTCAGGCAGAACAGCCTCCTCCTGGAAGGAGATGGCCTTGCCCCTGAGTCTGACAGCCAGCAGCTGTAGTGCCAGGAGAGATGTATGTGGAGAGAGCAGAAATACGGTACACACCTCAGCAGAGGCCAGCCTTGCAGGAGACCTGGTACCACCTGGAACAGATGGGGCCTGTATTCGTATTACCCATCCCTGCTTCTCCCGTCCTGTGGAAGATGACCTACATCCTAGGTAATTCTGTTAGAAGACTGAAGCCTAGGACACAGTAAGCAGACACAGATGGGCAAAAGGACAGTGAACAAATAATCCCTAAAAGGTAGTGCTGCACAGCTTTGAGTCACTGTACCTGCTGCAAGCGCCTAGGAAATCCCCTCCTGTGGATTCTTGCTGCAGAACCTTGGCTACAGAAACACCATTTTCTTAAACTTTGTACAATCAAGAAAGACCTATGGCTCCTCTAGCTTCTCTGTAGCCTTCCCCCAGAGTGTAAGAAGCTAGACAGTTTTTATAATATTTCTGCATAAGACTGGGTTTGCATTAAGGCTATGAGAAGGACAGGAATGTGACAGACAGTTATATGGAGAAGGCAACAAGGTTTGTTTGGGTTTCCTCCTGACGGCAGGGAGATTTCTGTCTTTTGGGTCAGGGAGAACGTCCTTGATGACTCATAGCAAACACTCCTAGTGCTCGATCTCCTTGTCCCAGAATCCAGAGCTTCTTCTATAGCCTCCCCTTGTCATTTCCTAGCCAAAAGAAAAAATGTTAAAGCTTCCATGACATGGTCCCCTGGGGGAAGAGCATTTCCCTTTGTGACTGGAGGCTCTGCATGCTGGAAGCGGTCACCTCCCCACCAGTCCGCTAGTGAAGGCTCAGTCAGTTGCAATTTCATAACGTATCTGAAATCTGACCACTTCTCACCTTCAGCACCACCTCTGCTAGTCGGACCTGGACTGAGCTACCACCATTTCTTACCTTTGTTATTGCTGTGGTCTCCTTACTGAACTCGTGGCTTTCACACTTGCCCCTATAGTATACTGTCTATTTCAAGTACATAATGATCCCATCACAGTGTGAATCTGATTATATCATTCTTCTGCTCAGCACATGCCAGTGATACCCTCCTTTCTCAGAATTAAACCCACAGTTCATTTCATGGCCTCAGATGTCCTGTATGACCTGGCTGTCTTTTCCCTCTGATCTTGTCTCCTACCAATTTGTACCTTGGTGCATCATCCCAGCCACTCTGGTCCTCTTGTACCTCTTCCAACATAGTAACACCCTCCCACCTCAGAGGTTCCTTTCCCGGATATCCATGTCTAACTACCTGCCTGCCTAAACAGAGGGAAGAACTCTCTCTCCGTCATTTTTTTCTTTCTAATGTGGAAATTCTGAGGCCCATACTTCAAGAAAACAATCCTAGAGAATAAATTTCAAATTCCTTACAATAGGTATCTATGATCTGACTCCTCCCTATTTCCCAGGGATAATTTCTTACTCTTCCCTCCTCCTGTATCCATCATCCTCTCTTCCAACTATGCCGAACTACCTTCAGTTCCCAGAACCTGTCCTGCTACTTTAGAAGTCAGGTCTTTGCTCCATCAGCCTAGAAGGCCACCGTTCTTCCAACTTGTCTGCTCTGCGAACACCTATACATCCTTCATATGAGAAAATATTAATGATGCCCGCCTTGTTCCCTAGGTAGGATTGATTGCTCTCTCCTTTCTGTTTTCATTTTGCCCTTGAAGACTTCTTTCATAGCTCTCTTACACCTAATTATACACATGTGTTTTCTTAGGAGATTAGAAGTTCCTTGAAGTCAGAGACCATTTCTTATTCTTTGTAGTCAGATATCTGGTATTGTTCCTGGCACACTGAGTAATGAAAAAAAAAAAAAAAGCCTTCATTTCATAACAAGGAAGATCATGAGCACTAAGTCCTCAGTAGCTTGGGGTATTTCATTTACCCCAGAATTTAATTTTGACGAGTTTGTCAAATGCAGATTCCTGGGCCAGTCCCTCAGAGAGTCCAATTTGAAATGTCTGCAGTGGGGGACTCAGAAAGCTACATTTTAAACAAGTTCCTTCTATGGTTCTCATACAGATGATTCCAAGAGTCCAAGAGCATGACAGTCCTAAAGGGTTATTTCTTCACCAGAAGAAAACAGCCAGAGCCAGATGGAAAACTTAAGTCCTGCCAGCAAACACCCTGGCACCTACTAGCATTAATATCATGTAAATATGTTTAGCTGTTACTTGAACACATTTTTTCTCCCTTATCACCTACGAGAGGCTGTAAACAGAGTTCAGAGCTGTCAAACGCTGCTTGGTAGAAGAGCATTATTGTTTAAAATGCTAATTGTTGAACTTAGTGGGGAAGTTGTAAAGCTCTTGAAGAATTACTTGCACAAGCCAGTACTCCATGCAAGCTGCCATCTTATATGTACACTCTTGGGTGTTCAGGGCCTACAGGTTTCTCTGTGTCCTTCAGGAAACAGGAACTCCAGGAAACCTGAGGCCAGGCCTGAGAGACTGTGATTTCTACCAAGATTGGAACTCTGTCAGAATCTCTTCCCCCTCCTGAAACCCTATCTTATTGACCTTTAGGAGTGAAAAATCTCAAGCAAAAGAACTGCTGAGGAGATTTCTCCCTTTCATTTCTCGTCACAGTAGGAAATTGCACAAGGGCCAGCTGCTTCTGACATTACCTCAGCCCTTCTGCTTCCAGGCTTAGTATAAAAATTAATCTTCGCCTTTCCACTTCCAGGCTTAGTATAAAAACTAATCTTACCGAAACAGGCAGAACAATAACAACAAAAAGGAACCCTGAACAGACCTTCTGGGAGGCGCCTCCTCCAGGAAGTGGGGGAAATGAGGTGAAGTGTCTGGGTTCTCCAACTCTGGCACAGAGTTGGTCGGCTTCCTACATGCACTGGTCCTCCCTGGCTGAATAGTACAGAAAGGAGGCAGCACTAGGGAGGGGGGTGAAAGATTTGTATTCACAAAGGTAGTGATGATGACATTCGGGTCCTTCACATAAAACTGGAATAATTAATTTAGGAGCATCTGATATATAGGAAATGGGGCTCTACCAAAGACAAGAGAAACACTGGAGGGCTGGTTTTATAAACCGAAAAACATTTACCAACATCACCTGGTACTTTTAGAACATACTCTGCCCATCTTCACTCTGGTTTAGTAAACACAAAATATTTAACAACAGTAGCTACTACATTTTATGTGCAAAGTTCTTGATGGGACACATTACAGTTCTTGTTGTAACTTTCATAGCAATCCAGAAATGTAGATAGTATTATTCCCATTTTATAGTTGTGGAAACGGACACCTCAGAGGACTAGTTTGCTTTTCATTATACTACAGCTTCAACTAGCATGTGCCCATCCAAAGGTCAGAAAGTCAATAATACAAGTAGTGTGGGAAATTTGATCATGAACATATTTTAAAATAAAGAAAAGGCCATAGGAGTGGCATAGATAAAAAGGTCAAATTCAGAAGAAGAAAAATGTGCCTGTGGTTTGAGTGGGCCCAGAATGCTTCATTGAGCTGAGGCCTGTAGAGTGGGCAGAGTTGGGTCTCACTCGGTAAGAGCATTAGAGTAAATGGGGGTGATCACTGCAAAGCCAAGAGGTGGGGCTCTGGGGCACATGTAGTTTTTCAGTCTGGTAGATACAGTTTGTAATAAAGCATGACGGGGTAAAGGATTAGAGGTATTAGTTGGCCTAGAGAAGAAGAGGGACTTGGAGAGTTAGATTACGCAATGTGTCTTTCCTTATTGACAACTGGAAAGCTTCAAGGTTTTTTGATCAAGTTTATTTTAGACTATTGGATACAGAATGAATGAAACGTGGGAATCTATTTGCGAAGTTGTTTTAGTAGTTGAGAGATGAAGTTGTTCGTGAGTAGCAGAAGGAGAGAAAAGAATGAGAGGAAAGGGGGATCACTAAGGAAGGCGCAAGTGCTTGGACTTGCTCTCAGCAACAACAAAGATCTGGATTTGAATCCTGCTTCCGCCATTCTCCACACTTGATCTTAGCCAAAAGGCCGAGAAGCGATACTACCATTCTCCTGGACAGAAATAATAATAAGAATAGCCAACAACTATTGAACACTTACTATGTGCCATGTGCTGTGCTAGTCATTCATACGTTGCACAGATATGTTCTGCGTGTTGTCTGCATATTAAGCATCTGGAGATATAGCTGAACAAGATGGAAAAAGGCCTTTCTGTCTCTAATTCTAGGAGACAAATACCATTATTGTCACCATTTCACAGATGAGAAGATCAGTTTTGAGAGGCTGCATAACTATCCAAGGTCACATAAAAGGTAAGTGGCAGATCCATGAATCCCTGAATTATAAAACCTATGCACCAAACGACCAGGCTGCTGGAGCAGGATGTACATCGCTAACCTGAACTGAGCTACAGTGGTCTCGTCTATAAAATGGGACATAGAACCTCTCTTAACACATGGCAGTTTTCTTTGTTACTTCATTTATTCATTCATTATTGGCTATGATTAGACTACAGAATCTCAAAGAGATTCCTAACCCTCCTTTAAATAAGGTTGGCAAGACTCCAGGGATATTACAAAATGATGAGGCTTTGCTTACACTCCCTGGGTTTTGACAAGAAACATGGTCATAAGAAGCAAAAACAAAGCAGATATATGTTTGTTTTTTCTCTTCAACCCAAGTTTCGAAGCCTTGTTGATTTTCCTAGGAGTCAAAAGAAAAGAATTACCACTGTATGTATTTGTTTCATTCTGTAAGTCTGAAAACAGTTCCATGAATACAAGGAAATCCTTATTCTAACAATGACAGGTTAGGAGAGTTGAGTAAGAAGCCACTTTTCTGAGGCTAGACTCAGAAGAAAACAGACAAGGGACTTCATGACTTGGTTAAGCCCCCCTGAAGGAGGCATTCTGTGTGGGTAAAACCAGCTTCTTAATCAGATTATATTCATATGAACACAGCCTGCAGGAGGCCCCAAAAATGGCACCTAAACCTTGCCACTGAGACTTGCTGCTGGGCTACCTGGTAAGATAGGAAATGGAGTGAGAAAAGAAAGTCAAGTTAATTGTGTTACCTTGTGAAGAATATCATCCACCATACCTTTCTGCCAGAACAGGTACAGAGAGAGTTGTTAAGAATACTAAAGCCAATTGATTTGACTTTTGAAACACAAAAGAAGAAGGAGGTCTTGGATGTGAAAGGGATCTTCATTGGAGCAATGTATATGACTCAGCAAGATGGGTGAGGGACACCTGTCCCAAATAAAGTCAAGCATAGAACACAATGGAGACAGGAAATCATTTCACGTAATTTTGTTTTTTTATCATTTAATTCACATTGATTAAGCATTTTTTTATGTTCCTGGCTAGGTGCTAGGGATTCAAGAACAGCTTCATATATGGCAAAAGTGTTTAAACGTGTTCCTTGCTTACTGATACTATTAGAAAAGTGGCTTTGGCTTCTTATTTAACATCTCTGAACCTTCCTTTCTCCTTTATAAAGTGTGGACAATAATGATACTTCATAGGATTATTGTAAGAATTAAATTAGATAATCTATAAGCATCCACAAACCTCATGGCTGGCGGACGGTTAGTGTTCAGTAAATGTTATCTGCTATTAGCAGTCAGTGCTAGATGCTGGGATAGAGCAACACTGACATGCTTGCTGGCCTCTAAAGGCTTCATTTTCCAAAGAGGCTGTGATAGAGGAATGTTGTAGGGTATGGTGATCATCCAAAGGAACAGTGGTCAGTTTAAGCTGTGACAGCCCGAAAGCTTTCATTAAATAGGCAGATTGGGCAGCCACAGAGAGGTGCAAGAAAGGGTACTTCAGGCAGGCAGAACAGTATGCTAAAAGGTTGTGTACAAGAACTGTCAAGACATGTGCTGGGATGTTGGAGTGCAAAGACTGAAGAGGAATCTAGAGGCCAAATCATGGCGGACGCTGCTGCTATTCAGTCCTTCAATAGATGCTCTTAAATGTCTACCATGTGCCAGGCGCGGTGTGAAGTACTCTAAGAGAACAACAAAGGAAACGACTTTGCTTCAAAAGTCATTTACAAATAATCCTTGCCCAGGGCAGTGGGTCGTAAGTACTGTGACAAAGGAACAAACAGTGGAACAGGCCTGTTCTGGCCCCTACACTTGACCGGGAGCAAGTTAATTGACCTCTCTGGGGCTCAGCTCCCTCATCTGTGGGTGGGATGTTAATTCTTCCCTGCCTACCTCACTGGAGAACAGGAAAGAGAGCTGAGACTATTGGAGGAGGCAATAATGGGAACTGTAAAGCACCACTAACATATAAAAGACTGGGAAAAGGAGGAGGACATTGATGTCAATGATGGTGAAGATGATAACTGTGATGATAAAGATGGCAGCAAATCAGATGAAATCAATAAGGAATGTCCTGATGATTCATGATGTAGTCTATCATCGAACGACTATATGTGGAGAGCAGATTGCATGTTGGACACTGTTCTAGCATCGGGGATACAATAATAAACAAAACAAAGTATCTGCCTTATTTTTTATTGGGAGGAAAACTATAAATAGATGAATACTTATGTAATTATTAGAGTGATCGATAGCAAAAAAAAAGTAGAGTGAAGGACTGGAAAATGATTAGCGGTGGTGATGACAACAGTGAGGAAGATTCTGGTAACAGCTGAAATCCCTTAACAAAATTAAAACCCTGGGAAAGATTTCAAATCAGTGAGTCCGGTTCCAGTGGGCCGCCTTCCTTCTCATTTTCTAGTCCAATCTTTGTCAGTCTAGGTGGTTCAGGGTGGCAGACATGTGGCATTGTGGCATTTGTGTATGCTCTGAGCTGGGTGTGTGATGGCCAACATGTGGAAGAAAGGATCTTACGTATAAGATTTCACTAAGCCTATTCTCAGCCAACTGGCCAAACAGTCTAGAGTCTAGACACACAAAGACCCTAATTGTTTCTTTCATAGGAAACATGTTTCTGCAGCTTGTCTTCCCTGCCTCCAAGAGTGATTTCTGTGTACGTTCCAGGAGTCTGGGACACACTGCAAGTTGGCAACATCAATTTTCCTCCTAAGAAATAATAACACCGTCATAATTGTTGTTGGCGTTAAGCTTGGGTTATTGTTCTGAGGGAAACGAAGTTGGAGGTGGGCAGAGAAAGGCTATTAGAACCCTGGGTTCTTTCTGTACATACAGAGAGCATACAATGACTTCACACGCCCTAGTGTTGGCAGCCAGGATCTGAATCGGCTTGGGCAAACCCTGAAGTAAACACCTGAAACATCATGGGAGCAGAGAGCAGAGACGCAGACAGACTGCAGGGAAGTCCAGATACAATTAGCACATTCTGTAACATTTTAAAATTTGGTACATGTCAAAGAATAGGCCCCATTGGACTCTGGAAAGTTACCAAAGGCAGGGGCTTGTTTTATTCACATTTATATTTCTTGTCTTTTAATACTGTATCTGGCAAAATAAATCAGTGAACATTTAGTTGTTTGAATGTGGGACGGAATAATGGAACGAGTAAATGAGTGGGAGAATAAATTAACAGAAACTGATGCAGAGCAGAAGTGGAAGAAACAGACAAATGTGGAATCTAATCCAGGCTTCGTCTTCACCATCTAGAAAACCCTGAATATGGCCTTGAAATTGAGTTTTATTTTCCTCATCTGGGAAATGATGATAATGACCGTATCTACCTAAGTGAGCTATTGCGAGGATTATGAAATGGCATACGGCGGATCAAGTTCCTAAAGCAGTAACTTGGTCAACAAATGGGCATTATGAATAGTCACATGAGTCGTGATGCTCATGAACATTGTGAGAAAAGCAGTATTTTTCTGGACCTGAAGAATACATAATGTAGACATATTGTAAAATGGCTAAATTATATCATCACTTAGCAAGGGTTTTGATCCCTTTACATCGTGTATCAGTACATGTATATCTATTGATCACTGAATATGTTTAAGATATTAGGTGCTGGGGGGGGACACAGAGAATTATCAAATATGGGCTTTGTCCTCAAGTTGCTTTTACTACTTAGAGAGTAGTAAAGACAGAGACAGTCATTAAAAAAAGAGAGAGAGAGAGAGAGAAAAGAAAATAACGACAACCCCAAGCAATCCAAACTAAGTATGCTAGGGGATCAGAGAAAGCAAGTGCTACTCAGAGGTAGAATAACTGAAGATTCTAATAAAATTACAGCTCAATTCCCCCTTCTTAAGAAGCAGATGTTTTTAAACTAGATGATGGGTAAACTGGATGATTTGATGAACTTTCCAGAGTCCAGTGGGGCCTTTTCTTTGACATGTGCCAAATTTTAAAGTGTTACAAAATGTGTATTTGGAAATTAATAACGAATATTTCAATTTAAAAAACCTTGGAAATTCTAAAATATTCTAAATAAACTTTAGCTCATAGAGTAAATGAGCACTGCAGTTATAGGCATTTAGTGAATGGCTACTATAAAAACTTCGCATATCAAATTTATGACATGTTGTCAAAGCTGCCCTCGAAGGAAATTAATATCGTTACAAATGCTTTCATTTTTAAATACCAAGGAATATAAAAGAAATAATAATTAATTTCAAGAAGTTCTGAAATTAACAAAATATACCTAAGTCAGAGACAAGAATAAAAACAGATGAAAGCAGAAATGAATTAGAAAGCAAAGAAAGAA
This sequence comes from Rhinolophus ferrumequinum, assembly GCF_004115265.2. Classification (NCBI taxonomy): domain Eukaryota; kingdom Metazoa; phylum Chordata; class Mammalia; order Chiroptera; family Rhinolophidae; genus Rhinolophus; species Rhinolophus ferrumequinum. Next base: position 15,837,105 of record NC_046299.1, on the reverse strand, counting down.
TTATTAATAGACCAAAGAGGTGATTCTATAAAATAATCACACATCTTGAAGAAACATATATATCTTGGGGAAAAAGGGAGAGAGAATAAAAATGTGAATGTGATGGTTGAGGGACAAGACTATTTTCCATAAGAAATGAAAAAAAAACATTCATACCACATACAGAAAATTTCAAATTATCATTTTTGAAAATTATAGTTTATTGGGGTAACAATTGTTAGTAAAGTTATTTTTAAAGGCCATTAAAATGTTTAAATGAAATTGATAAAGTTTGTAGAGAATATAAATAATCAATATTGACTTAAGAATTAGAAAAGGAATTGGGGAATAATCAAAGAAGCCTTTCCCTCTTTCTTTCAAATTTCAAAAACAAACCCTTATGATGTTTATTGGACTTAGATGAATTTTATAGATGAATCCTTTAAGGAAAAGACAGTACTCATGTTGTTTTCCATAAAAAAGAAAAATTCCCAATTTTTTTTTTTTTGAAGCTAGTATAACCCTGATAACCACAATCTGATAAATATAACACAAGAAAGGGAACATTAGACTATTTCCATTGCTATTGTACCCAATAATAGAGGTGTTCCAATAAGCTGACCTGGCTTCTGACCAATCAGATTAACTCACCACAACTCCTGGGGGAACAAAGATAATGGGTAGATACAGAAACAACAAGTTTTGTGGTATGAGAAGGAGGGTTAGGAGACTCACTTTCTTCTATATTTATATAGTTGAAAAACTCAAGAGAACAACTGAAAAAGTATTGGAATTAGTAAAAGTGCTTAGGAAGCTGATTAACTACAAACATACAAAACAATTATCTTTTCTATATAATCAAATTAATCTTTTTTTAAATTGGGGAATATTGGTGAACAGTGTGAATATTGGGGAACAGTGTGTTTCTCCAGGGCCCATCAGCTCCAAGTCATCGCCCAGCTGTGGAGAGCGCAGCCCATCTTTAGTTGCAGGGAGCGCAGCCCACCATCCCATGCGGGAATTGAACAGGCAACCTTGTTGTTGAGAGCTCGCGCTCTAACCAACTGAGCCATCTGGCCGCCCCAATCAATTTTTAAATTTAACAGAAAAGGTGCCCATTAAAAATATAAAACATATTGGATTAATTTAATGAGATTACTTGGAACCTATATGAAAAAGACTATAAATCTTTTCCTTAAGGTCATAAAAGAAGATTTGAACACACGGAAAATTATACCTTGGCTCCTTCATAAGAAAACTGAACATTATTATGTCAAGTATACCCAAATTAACTCATAGGTTTTAATGTGTATCAATCAAAATCCCAACATGGTTATTTTTGAATTGTCAAAATGATTATGAATTCATATGAAAAAGACAACTAGATTAGAATGCCCAGGAAGATTTTGAAAAAGAAAAATGATGTATTTATTTAAATATATTATGTTTAAATTTGACTATACTAGTATTAAAATATATTTTAAAGCTACAATGAGATTGAAATGCCTGGAAAGACATTAAACATTACAATATGGATGCCTCTAGGTTGGAGTGGTTGTTTTATTTTCTCCTCTGTGCTTTCCTGTACTTTCTAAATTTTTAAGTATGATTTTAAGGGGTTTGCAGAATGCAGATAGAGAAGGAAGGCAGTATAGCTTGTGGTAACCCTATGAAGAAATAGATGGGATACAAATATTAGCTCCATGAGATTACAACAAATTTACATTCTTAATTTGAATGTTTTTTATTTTGAATGTTCTTCTCTGTATGTTTGTAAATTCCTCCTCTCATAGTTCTATGAGGGATGGAGATTGTTTTGTTTTACTTGTTGCTGTTATCTTCAATATCTAGAAGTATCTGACCCATATTATCTGAAGTATCCGGTCCATATTATGTATTCAATAAATATTTGATGACTATTAAATGAATATATATTAGATGTGGTTGTCTTAGTTTGGATCCCCCCAGAACAGAGTCAGAAACAAGGATGTGGGTACAGATAGCTTACCTGGGAACTAAGCCCATGGAGCATGAGTGATGGAGTAGGTAGAGTGAAACAGAAAGCAAGACCAGTCAGTCTAAGGAAGCATTATTTCAATTACAACTGTAAGTAACAGAGGCCCAATTCCTCCGGTATTCACTAAGAAACACACAGAAATTTATACGTGAAAAATGGGAGGCCAGAGCATTTGTCTATTGACTCCCATCACACATTGCCTGGAGTATGCACTGAGAGCATTGATTTTTCTGCACTATATGTAGGCTTCTGCAAGGTTGGAAGGTCTCAAGGAGGTAGGGAGGGAGGGATGGAGGGAGGAAAGGAGAGGGCAAGGCAAGGGATAGGGAGGGAGGGAGGGAGATAAGAAAGGGAAAGGAAAAGAACAAATGGGAGAGAGAGATGGAGAGAGAGAGAGAGAGAGAGAGAGAGAGAGAGAGAGAGAGAGAGAGAGAAAGGAAGGAAGGGAGAGAGGGAGGGAGGGAGGAAGGAAGGAAGGAAGGAAGGAAGGAAGGAAGGAAGGAAGGAAGCAAGGAAGGAAGGAAGGAAGGAAGGAAGGAAGAAAGAAAGAAACTGGGACCTGAGTATCATGTACCTGAGGAAAGGCAGTTATCGCGAGATCAGTCTTAGGTCCCAGGGAACTGTTTATCATAGCAGAGGCTAAAATCAGAAGTGGACCAAGAGGTAGACTTGGAGTACCAGAGGGGTCTGCCATAGTTGATGAACAGTAGAATGATGCCACATTGGAAAGGTCTTGAGTCTCAGGTGGGGCAGGTTTGCTTTTAATCTGTGACAATGGGAATGAGAACTCATGGAGAAAAACAAACATTCTTTGTCGATGTTCTTAAGTCAGAGATGGCACAATGAGGTAGAAAACAGAACACAGGAAGGTAATCTGTCTCCTTCCTGAATTAATAGGGTTTGCCGAGCTCTTTGATGATACTTTGACTATGAAAAAAGAAAAATTACAGACCAAAGTAATAGCTCTTGAGATTAAGCAATCAGATAAACCAAAAATTTGGCCTATACTGTATGGAAAGGAGACATTGGAATAGCAATTCCCACCCCAGCTTGAAGGATAAAGTCTCCAAACTTTGCCTGACAGAATGACAGCCCTCTGAGGTAAGGAGGTAATCTCTCAACTCTGCCCACAATTGCCCTTAACACAGAAGGAAAACAAATTCCATGCACTTTCAAAAACAGGAATTTCTATTTCTAGGGGATTCAAAAACAGGAATTTCTATTTCTAGGGGATTCTAGGTGACGCTCTTTACTATAAACCTTCCTACCTTTCCATCAGCTGTTGCTCAGAATAACAAGAAAATCCCAAAAGTTGGAATCTCAAATACCCCTTAGGCTGTCTTTGTGTCAGCCACTCTTGTCACTCTGATCTCTTTCTCTAGTCAGCCTTCCTTTACTGCTTAGTGATCGCACTCCAGTGAACTGGTTGGACCGAGGTCTACTTTCTAAAAGGGGTGCCACTATTAAATATGGACCAATGGCCTCTTTCTGGAACCCACAGAGGGAGAAGAATCCCGTCTGTAATTTAATGATTACACAGATTGATTCCTCACTATCAATATCTCAGACCATGAATCTGTCCCTGGAAACTTCTGGGTGAAAAACAAGTTCAAATTTGGGACAAATTAGGGAGGTTGAGGCCTTAAAGTTTCAATTAATCCAGAAATGTGCCAACAAAAAGTGTCCCTATACCCACTGAAAAAGGAAGGCATCAAAGGACAGCAAGCCATCACACCTGCATATGTCCAGAAAGGCGTCATGAGCCCCTGTACCTGCCCTTGTAATATTTCTGTTCTGCCCACCTCAAGGACAAATGGGCATGGGCACCATGTTTAAGATTCAAGGATCATTAACAAGATTGTGCCTCTCCGTTTGCCTGCAACCATGTATCCTAAAACCATCATGTTCTCAATCTGCAAGACAGCTGCTTGCTTTACTTCAGTCTCGCTGTGCGCACACCCTTGCACACAGACTCACAGAATGTATTTGCATTTACTTAGGGAACTCAATAACATATATAGTCTGCCCTAACAGTTTACAAAGTACTCTCTTACTCCATGAAATTACTTAACTCTAGCTTCGGAAGCATTCAAATCGCCAAGGCCTCTGTTCTTAAGTAACATGCGGGTGATACGTTATGGTCTCCAAATCAAGCGTCTTGTGGAATTGAGGCCCCTCATTTGCTGACAGTGTTACATACAAAGAACACAAAGTCTCTAAGGATTATCTTCAATGTGTCACACCCAAGTACATTATCTAGGTCATGGCATAATGCAAAATGGAGAGACTCTTTCTGCTTAGAGATTATAAGGTATTTGTGATTTTCCTGGGCCAATTACCAGTACACAACTTAAAGAATTCCTTGGTGCCAAACAGACATTTGATTTGTAATGTTTCTGGATTGACTTCCCTTCTGTATGACCCAATGAGAGCTTACACACATGAGCCTTTGCCACGAAAAACTCACTGGAAACTGTTTGAAAACCATCTAGCCTTGGACTCACCAATTACCATCAAACTTTCTATTTGTACATTAAAATCAAAACAAACTTTGGGGGTTCTACACAACAGTACAACGAACATCAGTGATCTATATCACTTACTGTAGGCTCTCACTTCACCAGGTAGCACAACCTACCCCATTTAATGGGGCAGCAGCCACAAATTTAAATGAGGCCTCTGATGACTTGGTCAAGATCTACACTTAGCCGCATGATCTCTCACATCGTTCAGTCCTATTCTTAATTGGAAATACCTAGAACTTTCTACCCCTAGAATGTCCTCATATGAAATCCTTCCCTCATCCACACATCTTTCTTTTTTTTTTTAAATTCTTTTTTATAGTTTCAGGTGCACAAAACAATGTAATAGTTAGACATTTATCATTTCTATCCCTCACACAGTGACAACCCCCCTCCCCCCATCCACTACCCCTCTGACATCGCACACAGCCACTACATTTCTACTGCCTCTATTCCTAATGCTGTACTCCGCTTCTTGTAACTATATATATATATATATATATATATATAATTGTAGTTGACATTCATTATTGTTCAGCTTCAGCTACAGGTGTACAGTGCAATCCACACATCTTTCTACCCACCATTGTAACACACTCAGCCCCACTACCCTGCTTCCACTCTTCCCACACATCTTTCTACCCACCATTGTAACACACTCAGCCCCACTACCCTGCTTCCACTCTTCCCACACATCTTTCTACCCACCATTGTAACACACTCAGCCCCACTACCCTGCTTCCACTCACAAAGAAGAGAGCATCTCATGACTGCTGTGATGTGACTTAGTTTTCCTTGCCTTACCCTGACCTCCTTGAAATTCATCTAGATTTCCCCAAGATTCAGAACTATTTGTAAATGATCCTATTTAAGAACTCAGAAGGAGGCTACAAAGCTAGATATGCAATCATGCCCCATTCAGACTTGCTTGAATCCAATTATTCCAGAAGCTGATTCTGTACAAGTTGATGAACTTGTAGCCTTCACTAGGGCCTGCCAGTTAAATAAAGGTAAGAGAGTATCTGTCTATACATATACTGTGTTTCCCCAAAAATAAGACCGGGTCTTATATTAATTTTTGCTCCAAAAGATGCATTAGAGTTTATGTACAGGGGAGGTCATCCTGAAAAATCATGTTAGGGCTTATTTTCCAGTTAGGTCTTATTTTGGGGAAACACGGTAGTAGATATGCTTTAGGGTTGATTAATAATTTAGATATGATTTAGAAGCAAAATGACTTCTTACTGTCCCTACGTATGATTATAAATATGTTCACACCAATGGCTGCCAGTTTCTGGTTGGCCAAGAGTCTGACCTTGTTATAAAGCAACTTGTGTTTGTTTCCCTTTTAGTGAATATCCATTTATTTATTTAGTGATGGGGTACCCATTTCACGGAAGCAGTAATTAAGGAATTGTAAGGCTCTCCCTGACACTTAGAAGTTTCAATCTCAGTATTTCCCAAGAGAAATAGAAAGAATCAAGACAAATTCAAAAATATCACATTCAAAAATATTTGAAACTTGCAAAAATATCACAGGAACTTAAGTTTCCACGGTGAAAGACTTTGCCCTTGGATCTCATGGATGTTAGATCCACTCTAAACAGGAATTTGTGGACTATTCTTTTATGAGCTGGTCACTGGAGGCTTCATGGGTCTCAGCAGCTCACCTCCTATCCTTGACTTTACTCTTTTATGTCAAAATGACTATACACGGTAGAGATTTAATGTAATTTATCCAAGCTTATTAATAGCAGGTCCAGGTGACATTTCCCAATTATAGACTATAATTCACTGCCTGAATTTCAGCCTGGAGACCATGTGTTCTTGAAATGACACCTATATAAAACTTTGCTTGAACTTCTTTGGAAGGAAATATATCAGGACATCAAGACAGCCATGATAGCACAAGTAAAGACATTCACGAAAGAGGACTTCTAGAACTGCTTCAGAAAGTGGCAAGAATGATGGGATAAGTGTGTTTGAAGTGAGGGGGGTATTTTGAGGGGAATTAATGGCAATGTGTCTTTTACTGTAATAATTATTTTAATTTAAACATTCACTGTATTTTTTGATCATACCTCATATAAATATCAGAGAGGCTTCCATAGATGACCAAGGAGTTTTATAGCCCATGGACCCCAATTTAAACTACTGACTGCACCGACTCTGCTTGCGTCAAACATGAAGAGATTAAAAGAAGAGGCTGCAATTATAATGAAAACTCTCCAATAACTGAAGTCTGTCTCACGAAAGAGGAGTTAGATTTATTCTGGAGCCTTCAGAAGGCAGATCAGAAATAGTTCATTGAAATTAACATGAAATGGAATTTGGGCAATATACAGAAAAAGCAAATAATGAATGCTGGTCAACAAATGGAATTGAACACACTGTGATGGCAAGAGCCAACATTTCCAAGAATAACTCACCAAAAATTAGATGCTCACCTCAAAAAATGTTGGTGGTTACCAGAGCGTAAGGGGGTTGGGGGGTGGGGGATGAGGGTGAGGGGGATCAAATGTACGGTGATGGAAGGGGAGCTGACTCTGGGTGGTGAACACACAGTGTGATTTATGGATGATGTGATTCAGAATTGCATAACTGAAATCTATGTAATTCTACTAACAATTGTCACCCCAATAAATTAAAAAATAAAAAAAATAAAAAAAATGTTATGGAGGAGGATTCCTGCAAGTAGTAGACATAGAACCAAATGTTCTACATGGTCCCTTCCAACTCTGAGATCCTAGGTTTCTAGAAGGAACGAAACTGGAAACTCAACACAACTGTGTAAGTAGAAAATATAGCTCAATTTTGGCTCAATTTTTCTACTAACGAACTAGCTGTATGACCTTGAGTAAATTACTTATTCTTATTAACTGCAGTTCCTTTATCTTTAAAATGCATGTCCAGGGTTTTATGAGATAATCTTTATTTAAATTGTCTCTTGGTTTTAAAAAAATGCTAAGATTAACATGGAGACTTAGAGTGGTGTAGAGCAAGAGTATTTAAATTGGCCTAGATGAAGACTTTCTAAAGGGTACAGCACAGTGGTGTTCTAGCATCGTCTTCTACTGGCTCATGAGAGTTGATTGTGCATCTTTTTCTAACTCTGCAGTTCAATGATATCAGATTAGTATCATGGGAAAATTTACACCACGGAACTCAACAAATACTACAAATCTGAGCTTTTTGGTTTTAGAGAGTAGGTTTATTGGAACAATGTTTTTTGGTTACTGGGCAGGTGTAGTTTTACGGAAATCAATCTTTAGATTGAAGATTTACTGATGACGTGACTGAGTTGGTCATGTAGTTTCTTTCTCCCCCAACTTCACAAAAGAAAGCATATCTCACACTACCCTATTCTCGCTAAGAAGCATTATCCAGGGAGTAGAAACCTCTTGGGCACTAAAGAAAGACACCTTTCGAAATGCTGTTATTGGCGTTGAGAAAGTGAATGACTAAAGACTTAGAAATCAAACTTTTTGTAGTTTCCAATTTGTTTTCAATAAAATTGAAGGACAAGCCAAGATGAGCTTTCAGTAAATAGGTTATTAACAATAATTTTTAAAATAAATCCTTGTGACTTTTACAGTGTGATTCAGAAGGATTTCAAAGAATTGAGTGGCATTGTTGCAACAAATCTTAAATGGAGTTTGCCATTGTTTACATTGTAGAGACAAAAAGAGGAGAAAAATAATCTGATTTTGAATCCTGCCTCGCTGTTACAATAAGTGATATTTGTTTAAAAATACATAATCTAATCTAAGCAAAATCCCCTTCATCTCATTAGGAAATATATTTACTATAAAGTTTTATTTTTTAATTAAATATTTTTCACAATTTACAATATATTTGTTGATTTGATTAATATAGCAGTTTTAATGGTATCTCACACAGAAGAAAAGTTAATACTTAGAACCTCATGATCACAGGCAATAAAAAGTTGCATATCCATTTATAAGTAATACTTTTTATTATAAATAATGTTTTTGATGCAGAAAAGCATAATAGGGTTTTCTATAAAACAGTTTCAAGCTCAAAATACACTACCTTAGGATAAAATTTTGTGTAAGAAGTGGAATGGAAATTTGAGTTCAAGGAGAAAAGAATTGATGTAAAATTTCCAACTGTTAAAGAACTTATTCCTGTGTGTGTGTGAAAGAGAGAGAGAGAGAGAGAGAGAGAGAGAGAGGAATAGAGAGTAAACCGAGGATAGTGAATATCCAATTGCTAAAGTATTTAGGTCTCTGTAGACGCATTTAAAATAACAAGGTAATTGTTTTATTTTAAAATGTTAATATTTAGCACAAGTTAGAAATGATATCCTTGGTAGTTTAGTGAGTACGATGAGGGATGGGGATGTCTGCCCTTCTGCCATAATCAATCATACAGCAGAGGGAAGCATGATGTAAGCCATCCCTACCAACTCAGTGACATATCAATGTGCTACTACATCACTCGGTACAGAGGAATCTCTCAATCTCAATAAATCCTGGATTGGTTGATCAGTCTAGCTAAGGACCTCAGAGAGATGAAATCCTTAGCTCAAAACACAATTGAAATATTCAGGGGCTGCAGCCAAAAATTATGTCAGCCAGCAAGAAGTTCTTGTCTTCACTCTCTGCTGCAGCCTGGCAGAAGGAAGACTTGAGCAACATGTAAAGCAACCATTCAGATAATGTAGTAAAAGAAAGCCTCAAACTTTTTCTGAATCCCAAACCTAAGACAATGACATTCAATGCTACAGGCATATCTGTTGTAGCTGGGGATACTTAGGTGGCACTGGCATTTAGTGTAGGGAACTTAGGATGAGAAACCTGGATCTTTCAATGCAAACCTTAGAAACTGTAGGGTGGGTTCAAGGTATTTGGATGGAGAAACCTCTTTTCCTGAATTTTCCACCATCATTTCCACTCCTTTCTCTAAAAAGAGAAGAGGTAGTTTGCAGAAAAGAAGCAGGAAGTCATTGGTTTAGCTTCTTTCTTCTTTCTATTGGAAATTAGAATTCTAGTTTGCTCCTCCTGGCCTTGATATTTAGAACAAGTCCCCATGATGAGAGATACTATTCTGTATATATACAAGTACAGATGAATTTAAGGACATAAATACAAATTATGGCTAATTACAAAACCTGGCCTATTGGTAACTGACAGTTTGAATTCACTGTCCATTTCACAGCTCGGTAGGTTCGTGTCTCTGGGGATGTGGCCTAATGCACACATGTCTCGCTTTCTCTTTGAAGTATATCCATCGTTACGGTACAGGAGCTCTTATAAGCACACACCCCAGAGAATAAGCTCTGTTGTAACTTCTAGCAGATTGTTAGATGGCTTTCGATCATGGCCTCTTTAAGGGCAGAAATCATGAGGTGATAAACATGTACTTAGAATCAGAAACTAGAACTCATGTGAGAGACCTGAGATTCCACCTCGATAGTTCAACAGTTCATTTTTTATTCAATCATCCATTTATTACTCAGAAAGTATTTGTTGATTACATTATTATATGCCTACCATACCCCGTGTACTTGTTATAAATTGTAGAAATAGTCATAAGTTCCTCCCGTTTCTATATCTGCTTTCCCATCCTGTAGCCCTTTGGCAATGTGACTTTGAAGCTCCTCCCATGAAAAGAGTGCATTGTTCCACAACGTTATCTGGGCTTGACCATATCACCTGCTTTGGCCAATGGGGATATTAGCATGTATGATGCAATCAGGGCCTTGAAAAATGTTAATCATTGGGGTTTTCCCTCGCTTGTTGCTTTTGGGAACCCTGTGACCACCACCATATGAATGAGTCCAGGCTTGCCTGCCAGACAAAGAATAACACGCGAGCACACAGCTATTTATCTCTATTGCCCTTGCTGACAACCAGCTCACCCCCAGATCTGTGTGTGAACCATCCACCATTAGCTAACCACAAATACATTTAGTTGACATCACGTTGAGCAGAGAAAAATGGTCTCAGCAGAGCTCCTGTCAAATTGCTGACCTACAGAACCATAAACAAATAAATAAATGATCTGTTGTTTAAGGCCACTAAGTTTCAGGGATGGTTTGTTATACAGCAAGCACTAGCTGACCCAGTGCTAGAGATTCAAGCAAATAAAGCAGAAAATGTCCTCGTTCTTATGGAATCATCTTTCCTTTGGAAGAGAAAAATAATAAGGAAAGAAAGGAAGGAAGGAAGGAAGGAAGGAAGGAAGGAAGGAAGGAAGGAAGGAAGGAAGGAAGGAAGGAAGGAAGGAAGGAAGGAAGAAAGAAAGAGAAAGAAAGAAAGAAAGAAAGAAAGAAAGAAAGAAAGAAAGAAAGAAAGAAAGAAAGAAGAAAGAAAGAAAGAAAGAAAAGAGGAAGAAAGAAAAAGAGGAAGAAAGAAAGAAAGGTCAGATTGAAATGGGGCAATGTGATAGCAGTGCTTGAAAACTGCTTTTGGGTGTTCAAAAATGGCTCTTTTGAAGAAGTGATACTTAAGCTGAAATCTGAATGGCACAAAGGAGCAAGTCAAGATTAGGGATAAGATTTTTCCAGGCTGGTTTTTTTGAACAATTATGTTAGACAGGGACTAAATATCTGGCATAAACAGGAATGATTCCTAGGTGAGTACAAAGCAATCGCTTTCAAGATAATTTCTTGATGAATTTTAGAATTTTCAAATCTGAAGATATATGGTGCTCTTACTCTGTCTGCTAGGACAAAGGGTTAGAGAGAAATATGGAAGATACAATTCTCATGAATTAGAATGAATATCTTGCAAGAGAGTCCCTAATAATTTTGTACAAAGTTTGTGCAATCACTGTTGGGACCTGGGAATTGTCCACCTGACAAGTTTGTCCTGGCTATAAAATACATTTCAAATATGTATACAACAGGGGCCAAAATGTGAAAAATGAAAAGACAGAAAGATGAATGCTCTGGAGACTGTGCAAGGCTTCATTGGTCAGCATAAATTTTTTGAGAACTAGATTGTTTCACAAGAACTAGATTGACAAAACTGTTTATTTCCTAGATCTACAACACGAAGGATTTCAACCAACTGTCCATTAATTCTCTGTCCATTCAGTCACAGTGGCCCATGCTGTCAAGATGATACCCAGCCTGTGTTCATAGAAAAGATTAAAAAGAGGGAAAAATATGCAAGAAAAATAGAGGTGCAGTGGAAGGACTGTAGGGGAGCCTACCACATATCTCCATTCCAAGAAAGCAGATCAGGAAGCTTGTTCTAAGGATAGAATCGTGGAACTGTGGTGGAAAATACCAAAAAGCAACATCAAATACATGTATATACAGACACATACAATTTTCAACAGAAACAACTATCAGTCTTTTGAGACCTTTGCTGTATAGGACTAAATTAGAGTAAAATTTACCATAATATGAAGAAAGGAAGAAGGGATACAATGGAAGCATAGAGAAGGGAGAAAAAGAGAAGGTAAATGTTAGAAGCTACAAGTTAAGGTTAAAATATGAAGTATGTAAGCGTGTATTAAACTAAAAAAACGAAGCAAACCATAAAGCTCTACTGGAGATAGACTGCAGCGCCACCTCCTGGATGGAAGACTTGTTGAATGACAACACCCAAATGCTTTAAGGAGCAAGCCATTGCTACTGCAGCAAGGGACGGGTGGGCTGGTGGGGTAGCTGCTCTTTAATGCTAATATCATCTTGAATTGACTGTGATTCCTACTAATTCATAAATGTCCAGAAAAGTCAGCCTAGAGAAGGGAAAAACAAACAAACAAACAAACAAAAACCAGCATTTAAGCCCCATCATTTGATTTTAGATTATCTTCACCTAAATTTGTTTAAATATGCATTAATTTTAAAGGCTTGGCACTGATGTTGAACTTTAACATCCTTAGTCATTAACTAGAGAACCCTGCCAAAGTCCAACTTTTTCAAAACAAGTCATGGCTGTTGGTAGAAGAATATAGACACAAACTAGGCACATATCTAATATTATTGAGAAATCTTTAAAATTCCCTTAGAGTTTCAGCTGAGAACTACTGAGAAGAAATTTGTGCAATTAAAAGTGTGAGAAAAGGGGAAAAAAAAATTCTGCCTGCAGTTGGTTTTGAAAGATATTTAAAAAGACTAGAGGAAGCAACGTCAGTTGTTAACAGGATCACTGCAGAGAAATGAAGGACGATGATTGAGGTCAGTGGCAGCTGAGTCATGGAGCGGACACCACATCTATGCTTCCTGTCTTGAGTGTAAGCTCTTTGCAGTAGGCCAACACCTCCACCATGAGGAGGGAAGCTCTTTATGTCCTGGGCATCAGGAAGAACATACTAACATGGGAACTTCTAAGGACAAATAGACTTTTCTAAGGGTCATGGCCACCCACAGCCAGGCCAGGGCTTGTCCAGGTCAAGATAATGTCATACAACAAAACAACCCCTTGTTTTCTTATCATTTTAAAGTCGTGCTTGCTTGGGATTGATGCTTTAATGACCCCATTTGATATTATCCTCTTATAACCATCATCATTAGACTCCTTCTGCCCATGGAGTGGAGGCTCTGGCCAGCTGGACGCCCTGAGTGAATCTCGAGAACCGCAAGCCTGCTGTGCAGTGCGTGGGCCATCCCTGCACAGAGAACATTAGCATGTGCTAATGATCCTTCACTGACACACATCTGCTGCAGCCTCCTCCCTTCCCCTCTGTGAGGGTATCAGAAGAAACGCAAAGAGAGACATTGGCCACACTGAGATGGAGTGAAATCAGCAGAAGGGACTCAGCTTCCCTGAAAAGACAACATCTCTCCCAAGCAGTTGGCAGCTGTCCATCATGCCACCTTCAAAATGTGTTGAGAAAGTCCCATTTCCCCCAATGATATAGGAGTTGAATAGAGTAGTACTCAGTTATTACCTGTTGACAGAAGAGATGAAGGGGGTGGCTGGCTGGGAGGAGTGAGAGCTTGGGAAGTAGATAGCATCTTAGAGGGTGGTAGGAAGGGTGCAGATGGTGGATTCTGCAGACAGGAATGAGGGACCCACCTTGCACACTGGTGGTAGTTATGTCCAGAGAAACGTACCATGCATTTACCTCAATAATGATTATTTTCTCAACTGACATCGCATTTCTCAAAACAGGAATACTAATAACTACCTTACATGGGATTTGCGGGGAGAGTAAGGATTTAATGAGATAATCGATACGGAAATGCCTAGCGTACCTTCAGCACACAGTGGATTTCTAATTCTAATTAACCAGCTATTTCTAATTAACCAACAGTAAACTGAGGCTCAGAAAAGTGAATTAAGTTCCGCAGGGTCACAAAGCTAGGAAATGGCAGTGTCAAAAGGGAATTAAGTTCTTTTGATCCTGAGTCCAGCATCCTTTCCACTAAATCTCATTCCCTCTAGCTGAGAACAGGAAGCATAAAAAATCTCATGGGTGATTGCTTTCTGGTGGGGGAGGACTGGGTGCAAAGGCGTAGCCATTTCAAGTTCCCCAGTCCTTAGGGAAATAATCTGCCCAAATGCTCTCAAATGAGAGGATTTGCGAGGAGGTAGAGTGCAGTGGTGATGAGTACAAGTTCGGGAGTTTGACTGAATGGACTCTGGGGCTCCATCACTTCTTAGCTCTGTAGGACCTTCAGCAAATTGTTTAACATCTCTAAGTATTATTGTTCTTGAGGCTTTTTGGGTAAAATGGAAATGATAATAATAGTATTTACTTTGTAGTTGTGAAGATTAAAAGATAAGATCTGTGTGAAATACTTAGTACAGTGCCTGGCATATTGTAATAACTCGATGTAGGGAAGATGTTGAAGAAAATTTGCCTTTATTGGTTGATGTGAGCTTTTGTCTGTTAGCTTTTATCTGTTCCTGTATGTGCGGTGATTTCTGTGCTGTGATCAGGGGTTCAGTAAATTCCCCCTTTGGTCTCATTCTCCCGAGCAGGGGAGATATGGGATGAGGTTGTTTTTCTGTTTAGTCTCATTCTCTCGAGTAGAGGAGATATGAGATGGTGTTTGTTGTTCTGTCCGTGTTGTGAGGTGATTGTTAGCTTAGGGTTAAAGAAATTCTTGACCAGGGGTTGGGAGAATTCCCTCTTTGTTCTGTCTGTTTCGCCCACATCAACAGATGAAGTAAAGAAGTAGCTAAGTTATATCAGGACAACGTGACAGGCACGTTGCCAGGCTTTGGAAGACCTTGGGCTGATGGTCCCAAGCAAGAATAATAGATGTTGCTTATCCGGATGAATTGCCCTTTCAGCCGATTGGGCAACATTCATGTCAGTAACTGCCAGACCCTCCTGGAACTGGCCATTCCTGGAGCAGGAGGCAGAATAAAGAGCCTGGCTCTAAGGTACATCTGAGAAAATATATAAGACAGACCTCAGTTGGCAGTGTAATTATTATTATTTCATCATTTGGTCATTTGTCATTGGTGATTTCTCATCATTCTAACATTTTGAAGACTTCCAGCAACCAGGGGATGCAGCTTACAACACCAGGGGATGTCCTGACTTTAGCCCTGAACCTGGTGAGGTCTGGCTGGTTCCTGGCCTCTCCAGGGTTGTTTCCCATGGTTAGCCTTCTTGAGAACTTGTTAGTATCTAAAAATCTTGTACACAGCTTGCAGCTTACAGCATCAGAAGACGTCTTAACTTCTAACAACAACGACAACAACAGCAGCGACATTCTTCAGATTGTTAACACCTTGAAAACTTACATGCAGCTTGTAGCTTATAGCGTCAGAAGACGCCTTGACTTCTAACAACAACAACAACAACAGCATTCTTGGGAACTAACAAGCAGTGGTGTGGGAGACGCCTGAGTTTCTCTCAGCTACAGACCTGGCAAGGATTTAACTTACGACTTTTCCAGTGTTGGTCTCCCCTGGCATCTACTGTAATAATTACTATCCTATAGAGTTTATTACTGCTTTTGGATACTCCTTGCTGATGTTATTTGTGTATTTAGTCAAGTGATTTTTGATCAACAGTAAACATATATCGGGATCTCTTAAACTTACATGTATATGTACTCCTTTGACATGACACTGTTATCAATGTGTATAGTTTAGTCTTAACCACCTTTACTTTCTGACATTAACATATTCTATTAATTGCCTTTGTCTTTTGCTATTACATATTGCTAAATAAATTGACTAGATATTGCTAAATAAATTCATTAGCCCCATTCTAGCGTGTTTCCCTAATCCTTCTTTTCCCTGCTCATCATTACACTCAGTAAATGCTATCTGCCATTTTCATCAAAGCTATGATTTCCAACACACTCTGGCTGTAGAATGGATCTGGTGATTGAATTAAGCTGATCAGAGAAAAGCCAATACTTTGGGATCGAACCAACTCTTCCCCTCTCATCTCTCCATTCAAGGCAGGCACACACACACACACAATTATTTTTGTTTTAATCATACTTGTATATCCAATTTCTGGCCAGATATACCTCACTTTTTGTTCTTAAGGTGTGTCAGGCTAAGCATGACCCTATTGTCTAGGTAGGACTGGCAGGGGATCCAGTAAGCAGACCAGTGGGAGAGAGCTCATGAGTGAGAACGGGACCATGATAGACGGTCACCTGGAGTTGTGACCAGGAACATAGAGAGCCATAGGGGGTAAAAATCATCTCACACACACACACACACACACACACACACACACACACACACTCACACACACGAGTGAGAGCACATGAGCACTTGTGAGAGAGAGACAGAGACAGAGAGACAGAGAGACTGGGCTGAAGAAGGCAAGGAATGGAATCGTTCAAAATGAGAATGAGAGTGAAGGCCAAGTTTGAATAAAGACTCCACATATTCTTCTAGCTATCACCTTCTTATCTGCCTTTCATAGCCAAACTTCTAAAAGTGTCTAAGCTTGCTGTCTGTTTTCTTATTTCTCAGCCACTGCTCCAATCTGGCATATATTCCCATCAATTCACAAAACAGTTCTTGAGAGGTCACCAAATAAATTCCAAGTTGCTAAATTCAATGGGCATTTTTTCAGTACCCATTTGCTATGGTCTGAATGTCTGTGTCCCTGGAAATTTCATATGGTGAAATTCTAACCCCGGCGTTGTATTAGGAGATGGGACCTTTGGGCGGTGATTCTGTCATGAAGGCACAGCGCTGATGATTGGGATTAGCACGCCTGTAAAAGAGACCCCAAGAGAACAAGCCCCTCCCTTCTTTCTGCCATGGGAAGTTACAGTGAAAAGACGGCCACTTAGGAAGCGGTCCCTCATCAGACACGGAATCTGCTGGCACTTTGATCTTGGATTCCCAACCTCCATAACTATAAGAAATAAATTTCTGTTGTTTACAAGCCAGTTTATGGTATTTTGTTATAGAAGCCCAAACAGACTAGGACACCATTTTACTTGAGCAGTCAACTGTATTCTTCACAATTGATTACTCCTCCCCCTTCTTAAAGGATTCTCTTTCTCTGTTTTTCATAACATCTTGGTCTTCTGAGTTTCCTCTGACTTCCAGTCCACTTTTTTTTCGTCTCCTTTGCAAATCTTCCCAACTTGATGGCTATTAGATATTTGAGTTCCTTAAGGCTCCGTTCTAGACCCTCTTCTCTCACTTTATATTCTCTCCCTAGGTAAAATCCTTGTGTGTGCTCTTAATTACCGTCTGTATGCCAATGACTCCTAAATTTATATTTCTGGTTCAGAATTCTCTCCTAAACTGGAGACCCGTATATTGACTCCCTACTTAACACCTTTATTTCAAACTCAAAGATGCTCCAAATTTAAAAATGGCCCCAAACCAAACAGTTGTGTCATCCTTAAACTTGGCCCCCTTTTGGTGTTTCCTGTAGCGTCAAATGACACTGCAATTCATCCAGTTATTAAAAGCAGAAAGTAGAACTCATTCTTTACCACCAATTCCTATTGAATGTGCATTCTGATAGCTTTCTAATCTATGTCTTTATTTCTCACTCCAATATCAACACTCTAGTCCAAGCCATGTTGCCTGAACATCTTTAATAGCCCCTTATTTGATTTACCGAATCCCCTCTTGCCCTCCTTCTCATTCATTCTTTGCACTGAGACCAGAGCAAGCTTTTCAGATCATAACTCTGCTTATATGAGATTCCCCAGCCCACTCGTTGAACACTTCAGAGGCTTCCCATGCTCTTAGGATAAAATCATCCACATGACCTACAAGACTCTGCATGATCTTGCTCAACACTTCGACCTCACATTATGTCACCTTTCTTTGTGTTTTCTGCATTTGGTCTCAAACATATTCTGTGCTTTTCTCTTTGTCTGGAAGACTTCACCTTCCTTCAACCAACTTAAATCTGTCCATTCTTTCATTTTTGCAGAAGTCTGCTCTTACTCAGTCCAGGTCAGGTGTACCTGCTAAATGCTTTCCTACCACCATCACACACACCTCCTTTGGTGCAGTTATCCAGTTTAAGTCTGCACATATTTGTATTATTTATTAGCTTTGTCTCACTTTCTTCCAGATATTGGGAGCATAATTGTTCTGCTCACTACTTTATTTCCAGTTTGTAGCCCAGAATTTGCACACAATAAAGGTTTAGTAAATGTTGTTGAATGAACGGGAAACAAGGTAGGATGATGAAGAGTCCCATGACTCTTAGAGGACTAGAAATGAAAGAGCCTGAGTTCCCTTTCTTGGGATGCTGGCAGCACAGTGCCAGACGTCTCCATGTTCAAGGATATAGAGTTGGGGAAAATTATATTCATCTCTAAGAAGAAGTTGATCAAAATGAAACTACTATCCTTGTTCCCAATTGTTGCCAAGCAGCAGCCTACCTGTCTGTCTCCTCATACCTGCCCCTAAAGAAAGGAGAGTCTGTGAGACAGAGCCTTTCAGGGACTTTGCTTCACCTTTGTGCCTGCACCTTATGTCTCCCTTTTTGGCCCCAAAATACAGCTGGTCAGCCAATGATGGGTAAGACTCCGCATGGAGGGGGCAACCGAAGCCAGGCAGAGCTGCGTGGAGTCCAAGAGGAGAACCCACCGGGTTGATAGAGGTGGGCACAGCCCCCCACCTTCCCCGGCTAAGGAGAGCCTCTGCCTCTCTGGCTGCATTCCTTCCCACAACCTGCAGGGGAAGAGATTCAGTGGTGTGCTCTCCATCTATTCATATGCATAAAGGTTTTGTCCCTTGGGGAAGTACATACATCCTGAGACTTCTGTTCAGCTGCCTGCAGGCAAGGGTGATTGGCTTGAATCAGTTTCCTATTATAATGTATAGGATTCACAGATCTTGAGATTGATAAGCTTTATCTCCTTTACTTCCTCACCTAACTAATAAAACGTATGTGTTGGCCCGATTCCGGGATTCAGTCCTTGAGGCTGGAGTCCCTTGGCCCCACTTGCACTCTATCCTTGGCTGCTGTCTTTCTTAACCCTGCGCTGCCCTCCTCGCTCCCCACAACTCTCATACAACTCTCATCGCACAGGACACCCAATGACCACAATATCCTCAGACGACACAAACCAAGATAAATGGCTGAGCATCTGAAGGGGTTAAAGGAAGAGTGGTTAGAGGAGAATGCAGGCAAATGATTCACAGAGCAAAGGCCAGGAAATGGCAGAACACAGCTTCTGGGGAATCTCTCCCCAGAAGCCTTTTCCATAATGACTGAGTCTTCTCCCTGTAGGTGTTTAATGTGACACCCCCTGAGCTTCTCTCTGACCTCATCTCTGCGGTTTGAATATCTCCAGGGTGTGTTCTGTACATTATTGGAGTTGCTGCATTTCTGTTTTGGTTTAATTTGGTTTCTGTTTTGATACAAAAGTCCTCCTTTTTCTTAAAAAGACAGTAGATAATCTGAAAATGGCCAAGGAACTCTTCTGTTCTCTCCTTGGCTAGAAGGACAGATAAAAAACAACAACAAATTTTCTTGTTGTAAACAACTCATGGCATTTGCTTCTAGCACAATGATGCTTGGGGAGGGAGGCAAATCAATCAGAGCCGCAACACATTTGCTGAGAACAGAAAGAAACTCTAAGAAAGGAGCCAGAAAGTATGTGGTTGTGAGTTATGCTGCCTAAGCTTCATCCCAAACTGCATCCCCACCCCTGTACTTGCTATATGACCTTGGGCAACTGACTTAACTTCTTGGTGGTTCCAATTCATGATTTGGAAATGGAGCTGATGATACTGTTCTGACTTTATAGGATTGTAAGAATAAAGTGAAATTATGCATAAAAGACTCAGAAGTGTTAGTGCTTAATATTGTAAGACATTATATATGAAGTGCATATTGCTGAAAGTATTATTCCATAATGGGACAGAAAGTAATTTTAATATCAGGGGCAGATGAAATGTTTACAGTTATTGAAGACATCCTTTAATGATTTCATGGTTTTCAGGGACAAGGTGAGAAGATCAATATCCATCTCTACCTGCTGTGTAAAGCAATACAAGTACCTCTTTAATCAAGAATATTTATTACAATGCCAAAAGGATAGGTGGCAGAAGACTTGGGAGAAATGATGTCACAAGATAAAACATGGCAACCCTTCCTGCAGAATCAATTTTAGTTCATGTTATATAATTTGAAACATATTAAAAAACAAAACAAAACAAAACAAAACATACATAGGTTGGAGAGTAGAATGTGAGTTCCCTCCCCTTTTTAAAAAACAAAGACTTCAGAGAAATTTCAAGGCAACTGGGAGATCTTAGAGTCATGTCTTCATAGGTACAAGCCCAATCCTTTTCACTATTAAGGACATTTGGTGGAAAAAATTAGTTGCACTGATTTAAAGAATAGAAAGAGGATCAGTCCCTAATGTAAAAGCCATAATCTGAGAAAGAAATTGAAGATGTTTGATGCTTCAAAAATTGCTTTTCTGTTTGTGTTTTCATTTGGATTCTTCTAAAGGATTTGAGAAAGAGCAAGAGGAAAAAATGAAAACATAAATTGCTTTAAAAGATCCAAATAACTAGAGTTCAATGCTTCTAGGCTTTACAACAAATATTTAAAAATGGGTTCCTGGCCCAGGAACAATTTAAATGAACCCAGCAAATGCAAATGAGGAGCATAGGATCTTCTCTCCTGTTCTGTAGCCCTTAAATTCAGGAAATGTGAAGCTACTGTAGGTGAGACCCACTTAAGACAAAGTAAAGGGGACGAATGCTGACCTCCAACAGAACTGGGTTTATATTCTAGCCCCAAAGTCAACAGAGTGTGGGCAATTTGTTTAACTTCTCTTGATTGCTTCATCTGTAAATTGTGGGGTTAGACTCAGTGTCTCTGAATTACAGAGTTAGAAAATACCTCAGGGACCATGTAATCCAATCTTCCTTGATGCAATGATTGTAAGTCTTTTGCTTTAAACATTTTCAAGCATGAGAAGACATTTTCTATCTCTAAATTTCATGACTGGATGAAGAACTCAGAGCTATGGGCCAGGAGTCTTGAGAGCAGACTCCAGTAACAAATTGATTACGTATATATAATATTTCACCTTACTCAGTTTCAGTCTCCTGCTCTGTAAAAGATGGATGAAATAAATTTTGATATGACATCTATGAACCTCCAGTGACATATTCAAAGAACATTCCTTTCTTTCTTCCACCTGCATTCTCTTCACTCAGGAGTACCTCAGGGACTATAACTACTGTGTCACTCTGCCACCTACCTTAAATGGGGACATAGCCAAGAGGTGCTTTTCTGGGAATGAAGAGGTAAAGCCTAAGTCTTGAAAAAAAGGAGTAGAAAAAGAGGACCAAATGAGATGGACAAAGACAGAATGGACTCTTCTCAAGCTGGGAGAGGAGGAGCAAGTTAGGACAGGAGGATAAAGCGAACTTAAAGTCTTTATTGGAAAAGAGGAAGTAGGGAGGGGCTAAGAAGGTCACACCTAAGAATGAGCCAAGAGTGAAGGTCCCTGTATGGAGTGCGGAGGGAGAATGAGAGAGATAATAGGTCAGAATCCATTAGATCAACTCTATTCCTCAATACCATGGGCCCAGACACCGTGCCCCAACTTTGCTTCCACATATCATGCAGGCTAAAATAGAAACAGAAAACTCTAAGAGGCTGAAATCCAAAACTTGAGATTCCCTGAAGGTATATGTGGGGACAGAGCCCCAAAAAGCAGTTTCCAGGCTCTTGGCCTCACATAGAAAGGTGCTGGCTCAGGTAGTAAATGGCCATCGACTGTGATCAAATGGCCAGCAGCTGTGGCTAGTTGGCCGTCAGCTGTAACCAATGAGCCATTGGGCACTAATATAACTGCCGTGACTAGGCTAGCAGAAAAAGGGGGAGCTAGCAAGAAGATGGTGGCTGAGCCTGCAAGCGGCGCAGTGAGGGTTGAGAATTGTGTTGCTCCTGGTTCCTGTGTCTCCAACCCAGCCGCCAGTGAGAGTATAGTGGTGTGACTCCCCTACCTATGGCTCTGTGGGTGTTCCTTTTTGGCCTCACCATATCCTGTGTTCTTGTGTGGGGAGCGGGACCAGAGACCCCGCCTGACACCCCGCAGGACAGTATATTAGTGACATGCCACTGGGGATGTGACCTCTAAGGTCCCTCCCTTCTTGGAAATCCGTGCTTCAAACACAGAGAATTTATAAAGTAGTCTTGTTTGCTCTCCAATGTTCATTCACAGTTGCTGTGAGGATTAATTGCACGTGTCAACTTGATGGCGCTGCAGGGTGCCTCCATATTTGATTACACCTTATTTCCGGGTGTGTCTGTAAGGGTGTTTCTGAAGACTATCAGCATTTGAATCAGTAGCCTGGGTAAAGCAGATTAGCCTCCCAAATGTGGGTGGGCGTCATCAAACCCATTGAGGACCTAAATAAAACAAAAAGGTGGAGAAAAGGAAACTTTGCTCTTTTTGCCTGACTCTTGAACTGGGTCTTCTCCTGCCTTCAGGTTGGGACTTATGCTGTCAGCTCCCCAGATTCTAAGGCCTTGGGACTCAGACTGGAACTATGCGTAAAAGACTCAGAAGTGTTAGCGCTTAATATTACAGAAGAACTATGTGTGAAAGACTCAGACTCACTGGCTTTCCTGGTTCTCCAGCTGGCAGATGTCAGATTGTGGGACGTCTCAGCTTCCATAATCACACAAGCCAATTCCTTATAATAACACTTTATATATAAAGTGATGCACATACACAATTATTTATTATAAGAATATCTATCTATCTTCTGTTTCCCTGGAGAACCCTGACTAATTAATGCAGTCCCCTTAATCCGCTGGGTTTCTTTGCACATTTGTCTTCTCCCTAAAACACACAGGGAAAGGAAGCTAACGTTGCACAAGGAGATACCGGGCTCTTGCTTTGGGCTCTGACTGTAGCGTGGATGCTCCAGCAATCAAGGGCTGCTGTTGGGCCAAAAAGTCAATTAGCGTCAGATGGGGAGAAAAGAGCGGGCAGCAACCAAGGCTCTCTCGGAAAACCCAGTGCAGTGGGGATCACGTTGCAGACAGGTGCAATTCGTTTGAATGTTATCAATGTCCTAAAGCTGGTAAAGATTCGGCAGTGTCACCACTGATCAGGCCGGATTTTCCTATGGTGTTGTACAGTGACTGCCTTAATGGCCCTAATTAATCCCCTCCCTAAATCAGGGCTTTGAAAGTGCCCTCACTCAGTAATTCTCAGTTTGACCATGTCACTTGCTGTGATCAATGCAACAATAGCAAACAATGCAAGCAGAAATTTGTGAAATCACATGCACGTTATTAGCTTTCACCCTTGGTTCTCCACAATCGCTATGAGAAAACACCTGAGCCAGCCTGCTCAAGGCATGTGAGACAAATGGAGACAGGCCCCAGTCATCTCAGCCATCCCCACTGAGTTTTAAGTCAGCCATAGCCAATCAAGTCCAGGCATGTAAGGGAGTCTAGCAGAGACCAGAAGAATAGTCCAACGGAGCATAGCTTAAATTGCTTTCCGATGGACTCCCCTTGTCTTCCCATAGCTGATTTCCATGCATATAACCAGGAGGTGATTTTTGTTTTAAGCCACTGAGTTTTGGAGTGGTTTATTCTATAGCACTATTGTAGAAATAGACCATCAATATAGGGTTATTTAATTTGTCTTATTTGATATGTGAGAAATAAAACTGATCCTTTAATTAGATCAACTCTAGAATAAGATGCTCTTGAAAATACAACCAGCATACAGCATTTAGAAAGCTACTCCCTGACTCCTTCCCTCAGGATTTTGGAGTTAAACTCTCTAAACACCTTGCTATGGACTGAATGTTGATCTGTTCAAGCCCTATTTTCCAATATGATGATATCTGAAAGTGGGGTCTTTGGGAGTAATTAGCTTTAGATGAGGTCATAAGGATGGAGCCCGCATGATGGGATTCATGCCCTCCTAAGAAGAGAAGGAAACCAGAGCTCTCTCTCCCTCCACCATGTGAGGACACAGCAAGAAGGCAGCCATCTCCAAACCAGGAAGAGAACTCTCACGAGACCTGTACTTGATCTTGGACTTCTCTGATTCCATGTGAGACATGGAGAAGTGACTGTATTTCTTACTTGCTTGGTGTCTTGTCTCAAGGTCCTCATGTGGCCACTTCTAAGTTCAGATTCTCAGCTGAATTATGCACACCTCTGGAGCCTACCAAAGTGAGCGATTTAGCCCTCAACATTAAACAAATAGTAACCATAACCTCCCCAAACACATGGCCTTTCCTGTCAGCATGAAGTCTTCTAGCGAGATACAAGGAGTGCCATAAAAAACTATATTTCTACAGAAAGGTTAGGCTATAGTCAGGGGACTCAACACTGATTTCAGATATTCCTTTTTTTTATTTACTCCTTTTACATGGTAAGTTGTTGGCGTTTCATAAATCCGTATCATCACAAGTCCTAGAAGTAAAGGGGATGACTAGAACGGATCCCACAGGCAACCTCTGGGTCCTGTGTCCTTCAGAGTAGATTTCAAAGATGTATTTCCCTTTGGTAGTCGGCCAGCATTCTCTGAGCTTCCTGGCTTTGGGCAACCAAGGACATTTGGCATGAAAATCCGTCTTCTTACTCCCTGCATGAAACTTCCTGGCTGCTCAGCTACTTGCCTCCTCTAGTTCCATCCACCCCAACCATCTGTCTTATAAGCTGTGGGTGGCTTTGGCCAGGTAGACAGGTTTGTCCAATTCTCAAGCCACAGAATTCCCTGAGGTGGGAAATCCTGAGTGAGGCAGAGCTCTGAGTCAGTAAGGAGTGGTTGTTTGAAACCTTAATAAAGGTAGTTGCAACAATCTCATTGTTCTCCATCCAATAGTCAGGGACTTGGTCACCATGACTGTCATTAAAGCTGGGCACGAAGTCAGTGTGGGTCCAAGGGCTGAGCTGACAGGTACTGAGCTGCTGAGTTTCTCCTAAACGTCCTTCACCAACAACAGAATTAAGTCTGAGTTGGGAGGAAGACCTGATTTTACAGAGACCAGAAATCAGAAACAGGCATCAGGGAGGCCAAGGGATCATTACACACACACACACAAACACACACACACACACACACACACACACACACACACACACACGAGAGGAATTGGTCAAAAGCACCAAATGCTGCAGAAATGGAGGGAGATTTCCATATGAGCAAAGGAGGCATCTACTAGGGCGTCACTCTCAGGGTTTGGTTCCTCCTCTTGGCATTAGTCTCGGAAGTTTGGGATGCATCCAACTTCAACAGAAGTTAGCAAGGTTCCACATTATCTTTTTGGCTGAGCTGTCATTGGTAATTTCCCAGATAAAGCAACTCTCGTTAATTGCCTAAGTAGAAGAACAAGGCATTCAAGTTTGCTCTCTCCCAAGGAGCTTTTTCTTTTTACCAGGTCCTTTGCAGAAATTCTCACTCTAACCCAAAATAACTCATGTAACGTGTGGCACAGGGAATCATCTCTTAGAAGGCTGGTGGGTGGACCTTTCATTTTGCCTTAATTTAGATTAATTGTGTGACCCTGGCCAAGGCATATTTCATCTCATGGACCAAGTTTCCTTATCTATAACATGAGAAGTTTGCATCTTATTTACAGTTCTTTCCTGCTCTGGCCATTCAGTGGTCCTTATTTTTTCTTAATTCAAATCTAATTGTTGTTGTAGAGGGGATTTTGCAGAGAACCACACGTGGTCAGAGTGGTAGTCTCTCTTTGTCAGACAGAGTTCTCTCCACACTCAAGAAGTGTAATACTACAAGGTCAGTCCTACAAGGTTAGCTCGCCTCTGAGTTAAAAAGGTTCTGACTTTGGAGTGGCTCCATTACCAGTAACCAGGAAAAAATGCTGGGGCTCAATGGTACCTAATAAACAAACTTAGCTGTTTGTCAAGTAAATGTAGAGGTTTGATATTATTTTATCTTGCAAGCATCAATAATACAAAATGCTAAATGGGGGCTCCAAAAGACAACTGTCTCCTTCATTTATGTGAAATTGTAACTGTCTATATCAGCAAAGAAAATTACTGAATAGAACCATCTATCTGCCAACTTGTCAACGACATGAGACACACAGGTCTTGAACCATTTAGCCCGACAGACAAGCTCAGTCAAAAAGCAGGTATTTATCCAGGGGAAACATTGGCAATGATTCGTATGACGGTGATTTGGTATGATAAAACTCTATTGTCTGGGGAAGCTGGCAGGCAAGGAGACGTTCAGCAGTTATAATACTAATCTTTACTGGATTTGTCACAAACAAAGGATGGAACCTTCAAACAAGGAGTCAAGATACATCCTGGGCTACCAGCCACTGTTTCCCCTACCCCAACCTGCTGGGGAAATTCAATACACACAAACTAGTCAGCAAACAGACCAGAGTCTCTGGAATCGATTAAATCTAACGTGTTTATTATGTTCCTTGTGACTTAGCAGTCAGGGACTCCTAGAGGAAGAGAAGAAGAAGAAGGGGGAAAAAAGATAAAGAAACAAGACTGTTTGGTATTCCAAATGGACATGTTGGTTTCTGCTTCTCGGCCTCTATGGATTTTAGTGAACCATCATGGGACAACTATTTTGCACCCAGGATTTGGGTTCAGTAGCAAAGGAGGTTGTGGTTACTCTCTGGAGTCAAGGAAAAACCCAGAATATAGATGGCAGAGACTTGGCTAAAAGTGAAGGGTCTTTAAGTTCTACTCCCCAAGGAGAAGCAAAAAAAACCGTGAGAACTCTTTTTATTTCTCTAATTAAGATCCAAGCAACAGATCTGTATCTCTGTTGATTAGTCCAGCCGTAGAGAATACATAGACACACATACAAACATGGACATTTTCAATTGAATTTAATTACTGGTTTCAATAGATAGACTTAGAAAATTAATTAGGAAGTTTAATCCAAAAATGTTCAAATTGTTGTTGCTCAGAACCCAGTCAGCCCTGTGGATGTTACTGGTCACCTCAGGTCTAGAAAACTCCATTAAAGTGAAAATTCTTCTCTTCACAAGCTGGTTCCAACTGCAGTTACTGGCTGGATTTATCTATCTTTGTCCATTTCCAGAATCCTCCCATCTACTGTCCTTTCTACACACACACACACACACACACACACACACACACACACACACACACACACCCCTTCTTAATCTCTCTCCCCTCTCCTCTGAACATGTGGTTTCCTTGCTGCTCCTTAACCAGAGAAAATCTGACCAGTCACGCTTGCCTGCTCTTTCTCCCCGCACACGTTCCCATATACCATAACCCAATTACACCTAACCCAAGATGGCTTTTTAAATGCGATCTATTGTTCATGAAGACATTGAAAGTTGTTTAGTCTAGGTGGTAAGATTTTCAGGATTATTTTTACCCCCTTCTTTGTAGTTTTTTGCACTACTTTTACAATACTTTGTGTACTTTTGCAATAGCATGTAACATTTTTACAGTGACAACGGATTTTCATTTTAAAAGAGGAAACAAAGGCAATATGCACACAATAATGCATAACGATTGCAATTTTGGTAGAAACAATAAGAATCAGGAGGAGGAATCCACTTGAAAATTATTCTGTTTTTTTTCTCCTTTCTGATTATAACATGGCTTAATGGTCAACAGAAAATAAAACTTTCAAACCAATGGTTTTAGAGGCCATCAGAATCTCAGAGCCTTAGGCAAGAAGAGAGAAGAGGGCCCCTCTGCCACACACATATGAAGTCAGCGTGGCAATCAGCAGAGAAAATGTGGTTCACCCTCTTTCAGGGCATCGCTTCCAAAGGCTTCTCCAGGCATGGAATACAGTTCATGTCAAGATTATGCCCATGACTAGTAAACTGAGTAAATATGAGGTGTGATCAAAAGACACAGTGAAAGTTTAAATAAAAGAAAATTATTACAGTAAAAGACACATTGCCATTAATCCCCCTCAAAATACTCCCCCTTGCTTTGAACACATCCCATCGTTCTTGCCACTTTCTGAAACAGTTCTGGAAGTCCTCTTTTGTGAGTGTCTTTAGTTGCACTGTCATGACTGCCTTGATGTCCTGAATCGATTCAAAACGTTTTCCTTTCATGGTCATTTTGACTTTGGGGAAGACCTGGAAGTGCACGGTGCCAGATCCGGTGAATAAGGTGGATGAGGACATACCATAATGTTTTTATTTCACAGAAATCGCCGTACCAGAAGTGATGAGTGACACGGAGCGTTGTTATGATAGAGGGTGAAGTAAAGACACGAAAGAGTCTTTACTGGGATAAGTGTGTTCAAAGCGAGGGGGAGTATTTTGAAGGGGATTAATGTCAATGTGTCTTTTACTGTACCAATTTTTTTATTTGAACATTCACCATATTTTTTGATCACTCCTCGTAGATTTTCTGTACTTTCTAAAGCATGAACACAAGGTTGTTCTGTCCTGTCACCAAAGCATGATTCAAGCCTGGATTATTTTTCATCTTTGGTATCTTACTCAATTTGGGATAAAAATGTCCTAGATAGAATCTGTATTGGAGATTTCAGAAGCATCTAACTTTAGAAAAGCAGAGCCTTTTTTTTTTCCCCTCCCCATATCTTCTAATCTTTCTCTGAGGCACCAAAAAGCAAGCATTTTGTCCTAAATCTCCATCACAGTGAAAAGAGGAATCCTGAAACCTGACCAGCTGTTCCAATGACATTCACAGTTACTTCTCACAAAACGCTTTTAGTTTAGGGTAGTACTCATTTTTTAAAACACGTTCATAAAGAGAAGAAGAAAGAAAAACAGAAAGGAAAGGAAAGCAAGAAAGGGAGCAGAGAGGAAGGGATGGGGATGGAATGTATTCCGAGTTTCTTTTAAATTATAACTGACACTGCCTCAGTGAGTTCACTAAAGCTACCTTGTCCTTATATACCCTCCTTCTTGTTAGAATTATATATGCCCATTAAGTAGCTGCGATGTATAAATTAATTTGAGAGGGAGACAGTGTGTAACTAAGTGTGTAATCTAAAATGAAATTTGAGACACTCGAAGGCCAGAATTAGGGCAGCAGAGAACAAACCCAAGCCCATAGATTGTTTACTTAGAAAAGGAACATTTGAGTGCTTGCATTTGTAGCTTCATCACATTGAACATAAAATTGAGAGAGAAGAATGCTGTGACTTGAGGAAGGAGTGTTTAATGTTGGCACCTAGAGATGCCATCGCAGTTCGATGATTCTACTCCCTAAGGAAGTATCTTTCAGGTTGAAATTGGAAAGTTACATTTTCAGGAAAAAAGACATTAGAAGCATGTATGCATTACTCCAACTTAGCAGCAAGCACTGAAGTAAGAAGGTAAACCTCCCCTCAGTGGACTCAGAGTGCTTTGGGCAGAGGAGAAAGGAGAAGTCCCCACTGCCCGTAAACAGCAGGAGAGGCCTTTCCCAGGGTGACAAGTGGAGCGTTTCAGTCAAGCAAATATAAGGAATAAAAACTTACTTAGCAATAGTACTGAAAAAGGCCATATTCCAACTTGGGAAAGTATGTAAGTATAAACAGCTTTCCTCCCCTAAATTGAGACTCTCATCCTCCTGGATCACCAAGTTTGAGGAATGACACTACAGTCCAGAAGACTGGGAATAATTTTGTTGTCCACCACAATCAGGAACAAAACAATTCCATTCAGCCAGTAAAACATCCTAATGCTCTTCCTTTGTGGTCACACCCTGCTCACCTTCAAACCCTGGCAAGAGATGGATTCTCCATCTCTGTGATTTTGTCTTTTGGAGAAAATCATATAAATGGAATCATGTAGCATGTAACTTTTTGATACTCATCTTCTTTCACTCATCATAGTGACTTTGAGATTCATCCAAGTTGTTGCATCTATCAGTAGTTCATGTCACTGCTGAGTAGTAGTCCATTATATGGATATGGATGTACCACAATATATTTATCCATTTACCACTGAAAGACATTTAAGTTGCGTATAGCTCTTGCCTATTATGAATAGAGCTGTTATAAACATCTCTGTGCAGGGTTTTTTTGTGGAAACATAGCTTTTCATATCTCTAGGGTAAATACATAGGTGTGGGATCACTGGGTCATGTGATATGTGTACATGTAACTGTGTAAGAAATTGCCAAACTGTCTTCCAGAGTAGCTGTACCATTTTGTATCCTGAGCAGCAACGTCTGAGAGTTCTAGTTGCCAGTTCTAGTTGGTTTTTATTTTAGCCATTGTAATACGGGTGGATTGGTATCACATCATGACTTTAGTTTGCATTCCCCTAATGTCTAATGATGTTAGTCATATTCTCATGAGTTTATTTGCCTTCCACATATCCTCTTTGAAGTATCTGTTCAATGATTTTACTCATTTTTAATTGAGTTGTTGGTTTTCTTAATGTTAATAGTTCACAGTTTCTAAAAATATTCTGGATAGGTGTACGTTTTTCGTTAGATATCTGATTTATAAATATTTTCTCCTAGTTTATAGCTTACTTTTTCAGTCTCTTTGCAGTGTCTTCCACAGAGCCAAAGTTTAAATTTTTGATCAAGTTCAATTAAATGTTTTTTCTTTTGTGTATTTCGCTATTGGTGTCATATTAAAAGAACTTTGCCTAGCTAATATTTTCTCTTGTGTTTATGGTTTTATATTTTACATTTAGATCTATGATTAATTTTGAGTTAAATATTGCAAAAGTCATGAGGTTTAGGTAGAGTTCCTTTTTTTTTCTGTTTCCTTTTATTTTATTTTTATTTTTTGGTATATGCTTAATTAACTGTTCCAGTACAATTTGTTGAAAAGACTATCCATTAAGTTGCTTTGCATCTTTGTTAAAAAATCAATTGATCATATTTGTGTGGGTTTATTTCTGGAGTTTTTATTCTATTTCACTAATTTATGTGTCTACCCCTATGTTTAATTACTATAGCTTTATAATAAGTCCTTAAAATGGGGAGTGAAACCCCTCCCACTTTATTCTTCTTTTTCAACATTTTTTCAGCTGTTCTACTCCACTTGTCTTTCCATGTTAATTTTAAAATTAGCTGACAGCAAGATGGTGGAAATGGAGGTCCCATTCCATCATATAAAAGTGCCCAACAGGTACATGAAAAAGTGCTCAACAACACTAATAACTGGGGAAATGCAAATCAAAACCACAGTGAGATATCACCTCATACCCCTTAGGCCATTATATATATATATATATATATATATATATATATATATAAAAAGATGACAGCAACACATGTTGAAGAAGATGTGGAGAAGAGAGAACACTTGTCTATCATTTTGGGGAGTATAAATTGATGCAGCTACTATGGAAAACATCATGGAGTTTCATCAAAAAATTAAAAATAGAACTACTATGTGATCCAGCAATTCCAACTGGGTAGATATTCAAAGGAAATGAAATCAAGATCTGGAAGAGATATCTGCATTTCCATATTCATTGCAGCATTATTCACAACAGCCAAGATGTGGAAGCAGCTAACCGTCCATCAATGGATAAAGGGATAATAAAAAATGTGGTATTTACATGCATTAGAATATTATCTACTCTTTAAAAAAAGAAGGAAATCCTGACATTTGAGACAATGTGGAGGAACCTGGAGGACATTATGTCAATGAAATACACCAAACACCGACAGACAAATACTATATGATATCACTTCTACGAGGAATCTAAAAATCTCATCAAAGTTATAGAATCAGAGAGTAGAATGGTGGTAGCTAGGGGGTGAGGAGAGGGGCAAAGAAGAAGTATTAGTCAAAGGGCACAGAGTTTCAGTTATAGAAGACGCATAAGTCCTAGAGATCTACTGTACAGTCTAGTACCTATAAATAACAACACTGTATTATATACTTAAAATTTTTCTGAGAATAGATCTTGTGTTAAGCGCTCTTAACAGACACAAAAATAAAAATAAAAAAAATAAGATGGGAGGAAACTTTTAGAGGTGATAAATATGTTTATGGTATTGATTGTGGTGATGGTTTTACAGATACAACTTACAAACTTGTCAAGCTGTATATATTAAATATATAGAGACTTCTATACTTGTATGCCAATCATACTTGAATAAAATGGATTTAAAAATAAATAAAATAAAATCACCTATATATATCTACAAGAAATCTCACTGATATTTTCCTATGTTGAGTCTTCCAATCGATAAACACAATGTCTCTCCATGTATTTAGGTCTTATTTATTTTCTTTTATACCATTTTGTAATTTTTAGCTTACAAACTCAATACATTTTTCTGGAACTATTGTAAATCATAATTTTTTTTAAAAAAGTTGTTCATTGTCAATAATATATAGAAATATGGTTGACTTGTATGTTGACATTGGATCCTGTAACTTTGCTAAACTCACATCTTAGTTTTAGAGCGGTTTTTCAGTTTGTTTTCTCTTGTTTTGTAGATTTCTTAGATTTTTCTACATAGACAACCATGCCATCTTTGAATAGTAACAGTTTTTGTTCTTCCTGTTCAATCTGTAGGCCTTTTATTTCTTCTTTCCTTATTGCATTGACTAGGATTTCCAGTATGACATTGAAGGAATAGTAAGAGTACACATCCTTACTTTATTCTTGAATTTAATAGGGAAAACATCCAGTTTTCACCATTAAGTTGCGTTAGCTATAGGTTTTGTAGATGCTCTTTCACACACTGAAGAATTTTCCTTCTGTTTCTAACATGTTGGGAGTCTTTTTAATCATGAATGAATATTGAAAAGTTTTGAAATGTTTTTTCTACATCAATTGATAAGATCATATGACTTTTCTTGTTCAACCTGGTAATATACTGGATTATATTGATTTACTTTCAAATATCAAACCAGCCTTGCCATTCCTTGATGATGATGTTATTGTTGCTTTTATATATTGCAGGATTCAATTTGCTAGAATTTGCTGAGGATTTTTGCATTTGTTTATGAGGAATATTGGAATGTACCCTTCCTTGTTTTCTTCTGCTATCTTTGTTTGATTTTTCTATCAGCATAATGTTGGCCCCTTGAAATAAGTTGGAAAATATTTCCTCTTCTTCTATTATCTGGAAAAGATTATATGTCGTTGGTGTTATTTCATCTTTAAATATTTGGTAGAATTGGCTAGTGAAACTATGGGCCTACAGACAAGAGGGGGACAAAAAGAAAAATGGGGCATTTCTTCTACTCTTTGAGTGTTGGGGAACCTCTTTTCTATTCCTTAAGCCAGAGTTAGAGAGCTCTCTCTGTTCTTACCAATGCCTACTTCCAGGTCTCAAGATACTTTGAGTCCAGGCAGGGGGACACTGGAAGGGAAAATAAATGATAAGCTCGTTGTCAGTTCCATGGTACCTTAAATTCTTGTCTTCTTCTCTAATCCACCTGATACTCTACTTTTCAGAGTTCTCATATAGGTCTTCCATGTATTTGGTCCAGGTCTTATAGTTGCATTCAGTGAGAAAGACAAGGTGGAATCTACTTTATTTTACCTAGAACTGGAACCTGATTTTGATATTTTTAAAACTTATTTGAGAATCTGAAAGGATCACAGATATGAACTAGGGGTCTCTGGTACCAGCTACTCTGTGTCTTGCTTATTTCTTTACCCAGAGGTCCTAGCACATGTCTGGCTTATAGTACTTAATAAAAGTTGATGAATAAAATAAATGGATTGAAATAAAATGGAATGAATAAACATATATCACATTATAAACTAAGTGAGACAAAAGTAATATGGGTCATAACGAAGAGGGGCTGTTGAATGCAGACAATGAAACTTCATCGATATGTCCAAGAGCAAAGCCTATTCCATTTGTCATGACCATGAAGTAAAAAAGAAATCAGTTTATATTAAAACTCCTTTTTGTGATAGTTGTAGTTGTTGCATATACAACTTGTGAAAATACATTACAAAAATGTTTCTCTGACTTTTGCCCCATCCACAATTATGTGAACTCCCAGATGTCATAAAAGTCCTTCTAATTCCTTCTGGGTGGTTCCATGGTGGTGAGTTGATACCACGTAGTGGTCACTATTTGCTCTGCTCTTCTGATATCACATATCTTGTTGCTTCCAGTACTTAGGTGCTAGCAAAGATATACAAGTTGGACCAGTTCACTCTTTAAAGACACTGTCCATTCCTGACTCCTATATGTCCAAAGATCCTCTCAAGGGCTCTGTGAGTTTCCAAAGGAAAAGGAGTAGCTGATGCAGTTTTTGAGCTAGGCCTTGGGATCCATTTACCAACCCCTCTGTCTAAGACTGCCTGAAAAGAAAGAGCACTTGTGAGGAAGGAGGCTCCAGCAAACTCTTGGAAACTTCTTTTATTGCAGTCAAATGTGTTTTGCTTCCTTGTCATTCTCTGACAAAAATAATTAGAAATGTTATTATCTCCGAAGGACCTGCTCAAATCTTCCCAACTAATGAGGTAATGAATTCTCTATACCATGATTTAAAGACATAGGGAATAAAGCTCCTTGTATGAAGATGTAAGGGAAAATGGTGGAGATATGACTACATTCAGAAATGATGTAAGCTAAATGCACGTGCTAGAGGACATTATGGAACCGAAGAAAATGAAACGCATCTGAAATTCCTGCACCCCTTTGGTTGTTCTTTTATATATCCATTGGTGAGAGTGACCTGCCTCCAAATGGGAAAGTATGAAGCCATGCTTTCTGTGTACGGTTTTAGTAGCATACTTCTGAATTAGCTGGAGTTTTGCACTTTTTTCTGGGCTGTGGTCTTGATAGCTGGGGAAGCCCCGGTCTCAAGAAGAAAGTGAAGTTTTAAAGTTGGGATATATAGTAAACAAGACTAGAGGTGACTTTCTGGCTCGTAACAATCCCTCTTTTTCTGAAAACTGTTTCAATACACAGGGAAAGGCGCGATGACAATGTCTGTATTGGAATCAGCCCCAGAGTACATAGTGATAAAGAGCACAGTCTGTAATCAGAGTCCTGGAGTTCAAAACCTGGCTCATGTCCTTACCAGCTATGACCTTGGCTAATATCCCATCTGTCTGAGTCTTACTTTCTCCCATGTACAATGGGGATTATGATAGAGACTACTTTGCTGTTACTCTGCAAATTAAATGAGATACATGCCCGAAGCACTCAGAGAACTTCCTGGCCCATGGTGGACACTCCCTACGTGTTATTGCCTCCTGCCGTGGAGGCTGACCCAGGGGCAGATAGCTCACCCAAGGCAGACCACTCAAAGTCTCCTTAGAAGTGAAACCAGAAACAAAACTCACAGACGTGAACTCTGAGTCACATCATGGAAGCTTGAGAGAAGGTCCCTGAACTTCTGCTCTGGAATTTTTGGTCTTTCTGATCTTGCCTGTTAATCTCCTATTTCCTGTGAAGTGACTCAGTACATGTCCAATAAAAGGAAGCATAGCTGAAAGAACGTAGGGCATCTCAAAACCAGTGGGTACTGCTGCCCTAGCTGGTGACCTGAGAAGAAAGAATAGAACAAAGGCATAAAACAAGAGGAATCCAGATACAGAAAGATAAGGGCAACTTTGTGAGGCTTTCAATCCTGTATATCAAGGTATCTTTCAGTTCCTCTAAAGAACCCTACTCTATCATTCCTCACTGCCTTGGCATGTGCCGTTCTTTCTTCAGCTCATCCCACTTTCTCACTCCTACACATCCTTTAAATCTCAGCCTGGGTGTTATTTCCTAGGAAAGCCTCTGTGCTAGGTCAGTTTCTGTGCCCAGATCAGAACGTTAAGTCAGTTGGATTCTACAAAAGTACCCTGTACTTCTTCTGTGCACTGTTTGCAGCTTATAATTATATATGGAGGGTGCCAAAACATATATACACATTTTAAGAAAGAAAAAAATGGTATCAAAATTGTAATAATATATACTGATAACAAAAGATGAATATAAGTCACATTTGACTTCTGCAATTACAAGAGGTGCTCAAGGTGGTTACCATCAGCATAATTTTAAGTTTTGTGTTTTTTTTAATGTGGATACATTTTTTTTGGCACCCTCTGGTTTTGCAAGCTTAACTGATGCTTGGTCTGTGTTTGACTGTCCCACTAGCCTGTAAGTTGCTGAGAACAAAAAGCATCGGACCTGCTCATTGCTGTATTCCCAGCACTAGGCACAGTACCCGAAACAAAGCCAAGGCTCAAAGAGATTTGTTCAATGAATAGATGAGTGAATAAACAAATGTCCAGTGCGAAAGCTTCCCATCACTATTCTGGTTCCCAGACAGAAGGTGTTGTGCCCTTAACCATGCTCCCACAGTGTTTGCAGACACATTGATCGTTCTTGCCATATTATATCCTAATTAGTAGCTCTCAAACTAAGTTTTGAGCTCTTGTATGGCAGGATTTATGAACTAACTTCTCATTTTATTTCTACTGCCACTGTACCTGGCACATGGCAGATACTCGATTCAGATTTATTCAAATGAAAGAAAATTGAATTCCCTCCCACAAGCAGTCAATCCATGCCTTGTTCTGTAGGAGGAGGAAATGGCTGTTTTCCTGAATTGTATGCTCAATTTAGTCAAAGGGAGTCATTTGCTGTAATCTTGCAGTGGACTTCTATCAGCTTTTTAACACTTCAAATTACCTTCAAGTCTCTCAGTTCCTGTGAGTTAGCCAGGAGGGTATTATTATGCCCATTTCACATAGGAAGAACTGAACATCAGAAAGGTTACATATGCCTGAAATCAACACTTAGGAAAGAGTAAGCGAGGAAACCATCCAGGTCTCCAGATCCCTTCTGAGTCAGGATCCTTTCGGAGATCCTGATTTGGGATCTCCAAAACTGCGGTTGTTGATGTTTAGGGAGGAATACCTCCTAATTTCTTTGAAGACTCAACATTTTTGAGTGTGTGTATGTGAAGAGGGAGGGACACGGAAAAACATGACAGAGATATAAATGAGGGAATCAAAGAGTGAGGGGAGCTGAGGGGGATGGTGAAGAGAAGGCCTCTGAGGGTGGGGTGTGGAACAACTGAGAGGGGCAGAAAAGGGGGTGTCTCCATTCCCTGCCACAGTCCTGCCAGCTTCAGGAGGAAGTAGGGGCGCATGACGGGGATGAGCGCTGGCCATAGCTTGTGACTCAAAGATCATCCAGATAGCTAAGGAGTTGCGGTTGCGTTTGATCAGCGTTTTCCCAATCTGTTTCATCAAGACCATGCTTTCTGTTGCATTATACTGCACTGTTGACAGGATACCAGTGGGCCTCATGAGGTATAACGCATGCTTAGATTAAAGTAGACATCAAAAAAATGATCTTGCAAGTGAATTGCTGTGAGGGACCATGGAAATTATCTTTGATTGATGTGCAAATTGAAATTTTTATGATTAAGCAAAAATTGACAAATTGAAGAAATGCGTTTTATTTTATTAAAAGCACAAAGAACAGCATCTCACGAATACATGCTGAAGCTATAAATTGAGAGAGATGACAAAGACCTAAAAGACACACATCACCCTTGTGGTTCTTGAAATTGGCCTGAACTGATGGAACTATAGCCCCTTGGGGGATCACACTCCATTTCTTTGGTTTGCTTCACCTTTTCTTCACAGCAGATATGGCAGGCTATCACAGAGGAAGAATAGGTTTATGTCTGTTTTTGAAGATTCTTACTTTCAGAAATTCACTTTTAGAAAATTTTTCTTAGAAATTAACTTTAAAAAATAAAAGTAGAATATGAATTGTACATGTATATATGTAAGAATATATATATATGCATGTGTGTGTGTATATATATATGTACATGTACACAAACACTCCCAAACACTAACCTCTGTGTTTCTGGAACCCAGTCTGAGATCTAGCCTAGAAAACCCCTTCTGTAGCTCATTTCTACCAATACTATATTTTAATGCCACTCTTCACAGTAATTGATGAGCTGGTGGCTAGCCACTGGACACACTCACTTGACCTCATGCTATGGAGAATGACACAGAGTGAAGCTCCAAGCTTGGGGTGCCTCATCCTGACACGCTGGTCAAGGCCTCTACAGGGGTGGTCCTTGTATCAAACAGGAAGCAGATGGCCTATTCCCAAGGAGTTTTTTGAACTGAATTGTATAAAGGGACTATTTCCTAAAGGACTATTTCCAACAAGGGAGGGTGAGGTTCTTGGAGACTGAAAATAGTGGGAGGCTTGGAGGGGAGGGAGCCAAGTTTCTAGAACCCTATAAAAACTAGAGCCATAGAAGGGAGAGCTTAATAGGAGCTTGTTGTCAAAGGAACATAGTCATTATCAAAACCTCAGCCAGGCTACAGCAAGAACAGGAATAAACACCCCAGTCTCTCTCCAATTCCCAGATAAAATACAGCATGCACAGTTAAATATGAATTTCAGATTAACAAATAATTCGGTAGTATAAGTATTCCCCAAATATATATGCATATATATATATATATATATATATACATATATATGTACATATATATTTGGGGAATCATATATGAACATATATGAATATTATTCAATCATGAGAAAGAAGGGAAACCTGTTATTTGCCACAATGTGGATGAACCTGGAAGAAATTGTACTAAGTAGAATAAGCCAAACAGAGAAAGACAAAAACTGAAATACTGTATGATCTCATTAATAACATGGAATCTAAAAAAAAAAATTAAAAAGTGAAACTCATAGAAACAGAGAATAAAGTGGTTGCTACAGGTCAGCTGCACCTGGGCCACAGGGCGACACAGGGAAGGAAGACAAGATGGGGTGCGGGGGTAAACGGGGGAATAGCCAGAAACACCATTGGCCAGCCTTGTTTTGCCATTGCAAATTCAGCCTTGTGGTGGAGGGGGGTTTTCTCCAGGCAAAGCAAGTATGTGCTCCTGATTTCCTGGCTCTGTGTACATGCAAACCATTCCTCTTTCTTTAGTCTATATCAGTGATTTTCAATCTTTTATTCTAAGCAAATTATTCCTTAGCATCTCCACACTCAAAAACATAACAAAACAAAACAATACAAAACATGGAAAGGGAACAGCTACAGCAGCAGCAGAGGTGATAAGCCTGACGCCCTGCCTTCCATCCTTACCACCCCCACCACCCACATACAAACACAGCTATCTTCGGGTACCTGACCTGACCAAAGCTGGTCTGAGAACCCCTGCTATAAAGCTGCTAAAAGAATATATGGTGTGCTCTCTTTTGTATAAGAAAGAAATAAGGAAAGTATAGACCTTATTTTTGCAAAAGGAATCACAGGAAACATATATCAGAAACTATGAAAAGCTGCTACCTCTAGGAGATAGGTGTGATTGGGATGGGAAAAGTAAGGTTGAGAGCCCGACTTCTGTGAATATACCTTTGTGCCATTTTGATTTTGAAATGAGGTCCAACGGGATGAAAAAAAGCAAAACCTAAAATTGAGGACAGACAGAAGCAGATGTCACTGTATTAAATCAATGACATAGTACAAAGAGAAAGACTTTATTAACTTCTAAATACAGCTCTCTGATTATACATATTTTGGGGGGAGGTTATATTCTAAGACAAAAACAACTGCGAATGAAAGACACTTGTGGTGATGGAAAGTTCTGTATCTTGATCATGGTAGTGATGATAGAAATCTACATGTGTGATAAAATCACATAGAGTTGCACACACGTGTGCACATACACACAGTGAATGCGTGTAAAACATAAAATCTGAATAAGGTCTGTGTGTTGTACTGATGTTAATTTCCTGGGCTCAAGATTGTCTAATAGGTAAGCACGAGGTAACCAGTGGGGAAAATATGGTGCAGGGTACATAGGACCTCGCTGTACATTGTTTTCAACTTCCTGTAGAGTTATTGCTCCAACTATTTAAAATAAAATAAAAAAGGGACCACAAAGAATCCTGAAGCTTTATATAGTAGATTTATTATATTAAAATGGACATGGTAATTCTGAAACTGTTTTCTATAGCTAGTAGGATAAACATATCAACGTTATTAGGATTAAGATGGTTTCTCTAAGAGAAAAGAAGTTCACATACAAAATAAAAGATAAGGAAAAGCCTTGTAATGTCTATTACATTGAGAGTGAATACAAAATTCAATCTATAAACTCATCTTTTAAAAATATGTTTCCTGGCTCTTTCTACTGAAAGGGCGTGGAAACAATGATACCTGGTAGCACTCACGCCTTGGACTCTAAATATCATTCCCGCTGAACAGCACCAGGTTTCTGGAGAAATGCCTGGTTTTGGGTCTGGAGTAGAGACACTGAGCCTGGTGCTCCATTTTGTACCAGAAGTACTCAAGTATAGCAGAGTCACATGAGAATGACATAGGAGCTGATTTAAATAGTTCCCACTGGCCACATTTTGAACAATTCATACATCAGAGAGAAATAATAACAGTAAAGGATTGAATGCTTTTAAAAAGTATTTGGTTATTTGGTGAGAGAGAGACAGAGATAAAGAGGAAAAGTCATTCTTTTTCTAACAATACTCGCTAATAAATGTAAGAAATGATGAAAAGAGCAAAGCACCAGTTTTTTTTTTTTAATTAAAGTTTAGTGGGGTGACAATTGTTAGTAAAGTTATATAGATTTCAGGCGTACAAACTCACTATTTTTCAATGCCTGTTAGGGTGGTAATTGGTTCAGGCAAAAATTGTCAGTATCTATTACACTGCTGGGTAAATATTGGTAGGGCAGAGGACATTCACACAGTCACAAAGTACTACCCCATAGATTTCATTGATTACAAAGGGGAAGTAGGCAATGATGAGATCTAGAGGTCCTCGTTTTAACTAAAGGATCAAACATAGTATCACCCATTGAAGGGAACTTGGCTGTGATGGAAATCTGAGCAAAGCACAGCAGCAGAGACTTGACGGAAGAGGTGGGGGCAGAAAGTCTTCCTAGAGGAGCTGAGTCTGCGCTGTTGAGTTCTAAGAGGCTGCATGTAGGGGGAGGCGTTCCAAGCACCGGACACAGCAGAAGTAACGGCACACGGGCTTGCAAACAGCCTGCTGAATTTAGAGAACTGTAATTAATTGAGAATGGTTTGGACAAACAGTGTAGAGAGGGGGTTAATGGAAGGTGAAGCTGGAGAGTTAGGAGGGACTA
Source organism: Rhinolophus ferrumequinum (assembly GCF_004115265.2). Classification (NCBI taxonomy): domain Eukaryota; kingdom Metazoa; phylum Chordata; class Mammalia; order Chiroptera; family Rhinolophidae; genus Rhinolophus; species Rhinolophus ferrumequinum. Next base: position 15,796,210 of record NC_046299.1, on the reverse strand, counting down.
CACATGAAGGATCTCAGTTCCCAGGTTAGGGAGCTTAGACTTTATTCAGAAGGTGATGCGGAGACTTTGAACGGTCTTAAGGGAGGAGGGCAACCATGAGGGTAGGAAGAAAGTGCAAGGGAGACAACTAGATAGAAGATAGAATCCACTGCATTCAGACCATGAGAGAAGATATTAGGGTGAACTGGAAAATGCTTTCACACTGAGGACCAATTGTGTGCACAGGAGGTGTTGGGCGAGAGTTCTGGATGGAAAGCATCCAATGTCAAATCCAAAGTCAGCAGGAAATGGTGCCAGGATGACTGGTGATGTCTGCTTTAGTTGAGAAAGGGGAAAGGGAGGAATACCAGGGTGGATGCTGGTGTCATTAACTGAGATTAGAAGTACAAGAGGAGGAACCAGTGTAGGGTAGAAAGGACAAGTGTTTTATTTCAACTAAGCTGAATTAGAAAGAGTTACCAGTTGCTTTGGAATTCCTAGTACCTAGTGTGGATTCAGTACATATGATGGAGGAGACTTTTTGAGTCTTAATGATGACTTAAGGGCTATTTAGTATATAGATTATTTACTCAGTAGACCTCAGGGGCTCCCTCAACATATGCACTCAAGAGCATCTTCTGGATTTAGAGCATGGAGTTTTAATCATAGGAGTCCCATTAGGTTTACTGGGATTTATATAGCTAAACGGCGTGTGGATGCTGGAATAAAAATGGCTCTCAGCCTACTCTTGCATTTATAACAATTTATAATGGATATGCTCTTCCCCACAGGAGTCGAGCATAGGCACAGATATGTGCTGCAAAGCCACATACCCTGCTTTGGGTCTCAGTCCCATGTCAATGCTGGCACCCCAATTCATCAGTGCCTAAACGCCGATGTAGCTTGGGACCCACACTGGGTGACTTATAATGAAAACAATTGCAATTCCTTTTTGAAATTTAATTTCAAATATAATTTTTCATTTGCTTCACAAGGGTATGGCTTGTACAGCAGCCGATCTGTGGGGAAATTAAAGAAAAGCACAGGGATATGCACCACACGGTGCTTATATTAAAATAATCATTCATATTTTTCCAGCAACACTTTCTAAATAAGTGTCAAATCTTTATTGCTTTATTTGGCATTTGTGTCCCCATTAATCACATCGAATTCATATGGTATTTATTTCTGGAGGTTATAAAAATCAATGCAAGGGCTTCCCCCAGCTAATCAATTAGTCTAAATCCACTTTCGGGTTTCTGACTTGTGGAAGCTATGCTGGCTCAGGAAATATGCGAGAAAGGAGGTTCCTTTTTTTGCATCATTTTTCCCATGGGAGTCCCCCAACTATCCCTTCTAGGTGCCCAGTGTTTGCCTTCTTTCTGTCCTTCCACATCCTCTGTCTTCAGGATCTCCTCTCAAGCAGCATCCCTCGCCAGTCATTTTTATCTTACTGTGAATTTGCATAACTCCTTCCTTCCTTCAATAGGGAGAGGAGACTATCTAAATTGTGAAGAAATGGGTGTGTAGGCGAAGACTTCTAGTTGTCACCCCAAATCCATTATTTCCTGAGTCCCCTCTATAGCCACAGTCTCAATGATCAGCTGAGGACATGGCGGCTGAGACTAAAGATTACATTGTCCAGGCTCCATCGCCGAAAGCTGTGTTCAGGTAATTACATCATGGCTGAATGTGATTCAAAAACATGTGTGCAATTTACAGGACACTTGCTTAAAGGAAAGAGGTATGCTCCTTTCCTGCATCCCCTTTCTCCTCCTGTTTCTTGGAAATTGGTCATGGGGGTAAGTCATCTTGTACCAGGAGGCAAGGGCAACACCCCGGGGACGGCAGAACAACAGAACAGAGAAGTCTGGGTCTCTGAACCCAGCCAGGGAACAAAACCATCAATCCGCCACTGGACTACCTTCTCAGGAACTGTTACATCATGGATAAAGATTGCTTAAGCCACTTTTTCTTAAATCTTCATTAAACATAGCCAAACCTCTATTATAACTCAAACCGAGGGCAAAGGATTTGCTATAATAGAAATCACAATATCCTCTTAGTTAGAAAACCTAGTTTTGAATTCCAAATCAATCCACCATTTACCACCTGTGTGACCTCAGACAATTCATTTCCCCTCCCTGAAACATATTCTTCCCCAGGTCCCTCTCTGCAAAATAAAACTAAGAATTCCTATCTTACAGACATGTTGTGAGAGATCAATGCTTGTGAAAGGGCTTCTGTATACTCTGAGGCACTTGTAGCCCTATAATGGTGGCCAGTGGTAGTCGAGGCTCTTTGGATTATAAGGCACAGGGAGGGACTCACTCACACTAATTTAATGAGGGGTTTACTTTAAGGACACAGTAGATGAGAACATAGACATCCAAGAAAGGACAATAAAGGGGGGCTGAACATTCAGGAGAATTGAAACTGAAAAGTCAGAAATAGATGCCATACTCAATGGCCCCTGGGACCACGTGACCTCTTGCATATAGCTTTCTCAACACCTCAACATACTGGGACCCTTCAGCTTCAGTACCCACCATCATCTACTATAGTCTTTGAGTCTTAATTCAGATCCCCCACAGAGGACATGACTGGTTGATGTCACTGACTGGCTTTAGGTCAGGTATGCGCTTGGGTCCAGTCAGCAGCGGCCAAGGGTGCAAGGTCATGTGGCACATAGGGCTAACCTTTCCAGGAGCTATGATGGATTAATGTCTCCAGAGGGATAAAGGGTGGAGCGGTGAGTATCTCTTCTGGTACATAATGGAGATAATGGGAAAAAAAAAGATGCGAACTATTCCTGGCAACAGGAAGAGTACAAACAAATACCGAGAACTTTACATTTTACTTGAAAAAAGTAAAAGTTGGGCTTTGTCACAATTAGGAACCTCTGCTCTTTGAAAGATACTGATGACCACCTGGTCCCAGAGCAGGAAGGGGTAGCGGCATCCCAGCCATGGGGCTAGGCAGATGATGGATATGAATGAAACAGGCTGACTGGGGGCCATAATGAAATAGAAACCTCAGCTCCAGTCAAAGAGGGTGGCCACCACTTAGCTAGCCAAGTCGGTCATGTGGACACAAAATTCCTTTTTGTCAATGCCTCTGCTATTTCGAGAGGAGTCAGAAATAATTATTTAAACATGAAATCTTCTGATTTTTAAACATATGAAAATGACACAAAATATGTAAATCACTGTGCACAGAACAGAACACATCTGTGGGTGGCTATGGCCCAGGGATTGCCAGTTTGTGACTTCTGCCCACAGAGTTTCTCAGCCCTGGGGTAAGTGCTAGGATGCCTTCTCATGGTGACCGCTCCTTGGGGGCTCTGAAGGAGCTCATGGGTTTGTATGTGGGCCACACCTGCTTTCATAGAATTTCTATGCAGGGAGAAACTCGACTGTGTTCCTTGACGTGGGTTTGCTAGATTTCCTGACTTGTTTGAGGTAAATTAGAGAAGTCTCATAATTAATATACAGGACAGTGTATTTTGCATGTTTTTCTTTCTGTGGGCTCCTGCTTCTACCCTAGACAAATGATTATTTGCAAGAATATGATTTTTATAAATGACTTCTCAGAGGTGTTTTTCCCCCCGACCAAACTCTCTGTTACTAACAGTCGTATGCTATTACACTAAGAATGGTGTTTCTCAAACTTGAGCATGCATAAGAATCACCGGGATACATGTTAGATGTAGAGCTTCAGGTCTAGAGTGCCCATTGAGTTTATCATCAAAGCAGGAAAACTTCTGAGAATGAAAGGAACTCCGAGTTAATGGGTGTAAACTCGGTCAGTTCATGCGGTCAGCTCACCCAGACCTTACTTGTACAAATTCTGATTCAGGGGCCTGCCTGTCCTGGAGCCAGGGACCCTGCACTTTGAATAAACCACTCCAGGTAAACCAGAAGCAGGTTGTCTGGGCCACATTTTCAACAAAACTGACTTAGTAGTAGGAAGCGAAGACAGTAGAAAAATACTCATTTTGGAGATGGAAATATCAAGTCTAGAAAGAAGACTCCCTGAGACCCAGCTGTGGGATGCAACCAGCCAGCAAGGAAAATCAGAAACAAATACTAATTGCTTATCTCACATTTTCCTTCTTCTTGAGTCCTCGCAAAAGTAGTTTGTTAACTTGACTTGATTACATAGTACTTGACTGTCTCCAAGTGAATGCCTGAAGACACCTGGTAATTAATGAGGTGTTCACGAACATTGTGATGAGCAATAAACATATGCCACAGACGTGCATTTTTATGAAGATATGCTAATGAGTCTTAGCACCCCAAACTAAAAGCATAACTCCAGGAGGATTGTTTTTATTTATTTAATTTAACCAACAACCAAGTGATAGGTAATGAGCTCACTTGGGCCTGGCTTTTCCAGCTCTGGGCACTGGGACTCTTCCATGGATCCACCTGAATCACTTCGGGATCTCAATCAGGGAAGCTTTGTTTCCAGTAGCAAGGAATTGGCAAAGAGAATTTGCATTTTATTTCTGTTAGCCACAACCACATATCTGTACAACAAGAACTGGTCAAGACATGGCTTCCTTGTTGGACTTTGTTTTTAATTGCCTCTCATCTGCTGCATTGAAATCCGAGAATTCCAGGGTCTTGATGGCTGTTGGATCTCTGAGGGTCACAAGCAGATTCCACTGCTTCTCTGGGTGAGGCAGCAGAGTCTGCTTTGTGTTAGGAGCATGGACTGTAGATCCTGCTGCCTGGGTCTGAATCCTGGTCCTGCCACTTACTGTTTCTGTGTCCTACGTCTTAAATGTTCTGGGCTTCAGTTTCCCCATTCCTAAAATGGGGCTGATAATAGTATTTATTTCCTTGAGTTTTTTATGACTAATATGTGCACCGAAATTTGTGAAGCATTTAGCAGGGTACCTGGCACGTAGAAGAGCTACAAAGGTGAGTACTGAGGTTCAGAGGACCCAGACGTCCTCAGAGTGGAGTCCCCCTGTGGGAAAGGTGGGCTAAGGGGCCTATTGTTTGACCTTAGCTGCAAAATTTTCATCTGTGAATCACTCGCTGTGTCTCCACATGCCATCAAAAGTTTATCTCAATTCCTTCATTCCCCGAAATCTCCTTAGGACAATATTAACTTTTGGCACAGTTCCTCTCATGAAACTATTTTGTTGGTTGGAGCTAGACAGGAAACAAAGCTGCCAGCTAAAAAGAAAGAAGCTTTACCCAGGGAGTTTCAGAGCCCAAACGTAGAGTAGAATGGAAACTTGGGAGCTTCCTGTTCCTGCAAATACATGCTGTGGGCAACCGAGTATGTAGCCCTGACTGTGCCTTCTTGGGATCTGTGAGCTGCCCGCCCCAGAATGAAGTGTGACCTCTCCCCCTCTCCTACACAAGACTCCAACCACACACCCTCCTCCCAACTCTCTACCCTCGTCTTCAGGGGAGATTAAAATTCTATGCAAGGTTCTTTTTTCTTCCCTCCAGACATTCTGTGTTTAGAATCATAGCCACCTTTATTTTCAGCTTTAAGCAGATGTTCCAGGCAGAAAATGCCTGCCAAGTGTTTCAGATTACATTCAGGAGGTTTGGTCTCACGCTTTGCTGAACAAAAATCTGTGCTGACACTCTAGAAAACAGTAACACTTTGTGGTAGTGAGGCATCCCTTTTGTCCATGAAAAGGGTATTCCTGAGAGAGAATTTTAGTTCCAGAGAAATAATTATGGTGGCTTTTACTTGACAGGACTTCAGTTTACCAAGTTCTTACACATCCATGATTTCATTTGCATCTTGTCACAACCCTGAAAAGTAGTCAAGGCAAACATTAGGGCTATTACTTTACAGAGGAGAGGACTACCGATAAGAGAGATGCAAGGACGTGACACGTTTGCGAGAACTTAGGCTCTTACCTTCCAAACCTGTGCACTTTCCACAAATACAGGCAGACCTTGGAGATATTGTGGGTTTGCTTCCGGTTCACCGTAATAAAGCAAGTCATATGAATTTTTTTTTTTTTTTGCTTTTCCAGTGCATATAAAAGGTATGTTTACTGTAGTCTGTTAAATGTGCAATAGTATTATGTCTAAAAATGTACATACCTCAATTAAAAAATCCTCTATTGCTAAAAAATGCTGACTATCATCTATCCCCGTTGGAAAATTGATACTGACAGACTGGCTCAATGCAGGGTTACCACAAACCTTCAATTTGTAAAAAATGCAGCATCTCCACGGTGCCAAAAAGCAAAGCACAATAAAGCAAGGTATGTCTGTAACAACATGATACATTTACTCATTGCTTTCATATACATTTTATAAAGTACTAACATGAGCACCGTGTCATTTTATCCCCAGGAAAGTTCCATGAGTTGGATAGGAAAGTGTTTTAGTCAGTATAGTATAGGCTATGCTGAGGTAACAAATAAGCCATAATATCTCAGAAGCTTAGCACAACAAAAATTGATTTCTTGCTTATATTATAATCCGATGCAGGTCCAGGCAATTATCTGAGGTTGTTTTTAAAATATGGTCTTAGAAGTTACTGTAAATGGGAGCATAAAGTCATCAATTTCCTAGAAGGTTTTATAACCAGGCCATCACTTCCACCCATATCCTATTTGCCTGAACCCAGTCATAACCTCCACCAAACTGCAAAGGAGGGGTGGTCTTCTTGTGTCCCAGGAAGAACAAATGAGATGGGTTTTGGTGAATACACAGCACTCTTTCTGCTATTCTGAATTGCATCAGCACTTGTTCTAGGCTGACAATGAAGAGTTGACTAATAAAACGTCATGGTCAAAAACTTTGATACTGTGCTAAGTATCTGGCAACAATAAAATATCTTCAGGGCAAATTGAATTATTTCAGAGGTAAAGCTCTTCACAAGCTGAAGAATGTCTAGGTTACCAGAGCAGAGGAAAGAAGGGCAGATTGATTTGTATATCACTGGGACTGAAGTGGAAATATGACTATTAATTCAGGAATTTTTTTTAATATATTCTCATCTACATCAACCAATGATTTGAGCGGGTTTTTAATATTAAAGCACATCAAAAAGAAAATAATTAAAAACAACCACACACACAAAATGAAACATAGTTAAAAAGAGCAGAAATCTTTCCATACCAAATAATTAAGATTGATTAATCATTCCAACTGAACAATAGACTTGTCTCTGAGTTTACTAGAAGGTAAAGTAGAAAGGAGAATAGATAGGTTATGAAAATAACATTTTGAGCACATTCAGTGTCCCAGTTATTATGTGAAATGTTTTACATACGTCAGCACATCTGACCCACACATCAGCTTATGATCAACAGTTAATGCTAGTAGCTACCACATATTGAATTCATTTTCAGTGAAATGACATAAAATGTCTCAAGTACAGTCACTGACGAAAGCTAGGTTCCAAAATCTGTCTTGCCTGATTCCAAAAACTGTGCTCTTTCCATAGCCTCATAATTCTCTTTGTCACATAAAAGGAAGCATATAATTAAGTAGACACAAGAAAAAATAGAAGATGCATATTATTCTCTACTACTACTAAAAGAAAAGGGTAGTATCTCAATAGACTCCAAGTCAAGTCCAAAATTTTCCTCATTATTTCAAACCACTTGGAGGTTAAGGTAAGTTCACCTCTGACGGTGTCAAAGGGGCTTGCAATATACTTGTGGCAAAGAGGGGAATTGAAAGCCAAGGGAGGAAAACAGGACAGGTAAGCAAAGGTTAAAATTTCCCTGTAAGGTCACATAGCAAGGCAATGCTAGCATCTTCCAGGGCTTCTCCTCGCAGTCCATTTATTGGATTGGATTAGATTAGGTTCTGAAGGCTAAAGCACTAAAAGAGAGTGAATTTTCATTTTTACCAAAAGATCAGAAACAAAGAAGAGAGTGGAAATTTCCCACCTATAGATGACATATTCATTCCATTTACCATCTTTCATTGACATACGGGCAGTCACTTGGCTTATTGAACTTGTTAATGGCATTCTTGCTTTTCAGCAGTGCTATATTGCACATCACCTCCCTCATTTATGGCTGTTTCCAGTCTGTGCCAGCTGTACAGACTGAAGGCTAAAGTCATCCTTTCCTAATGCTAGAGACCAGGGATGGGCGTGTGATGAAACGCCGGGCTTTGCCTACTTTACAGCCACCTGGAGGGAAGGGGCTGGCCTGCGGCGTCTCAGAAGTATAGAGCTGAAAGGACACTGCCGGTGAGTGGATATGTCCTCAGTTGCAATGCTGGCAGCCCTCGCTCTACATGGTTCTGAAATGTGGTATGCACATTTCAGTTACCATGGTTTAGTTCAATAATATCAATGCCCTAACCACACAGTTCAATTCTCACTTACCACGGTATATTAACTGTAATTGAATAAAATGAAAACTTTGCTGCCAGCTCTTCAGTCCATAAATCACTATGTAATTAACAGATATGCCCACAGTCAGTGACCAATCAAGTCATGTCTTTCAAAGTCTGGAAGTGATTGGTCACTGCTCAGGTTATTCAGTTCATACACAGCCAGCAAACCTTGGAGTGGTGTTGCTTCCTTGTCTCTCAGTGATAAACCCATGGGATATTTTACAAAAATGGATAATCCAAAGAGGGGTTTGGCTAACAAAGAGGAAAACACAGCAGTGAAACAAAAAGTGAAAACACTGGAAGTGAAATTTGAATGGAGCAGTCATAGTTGACCGTGGAATGCTGACTGCCACAAACAGAGAGACTCTAGACAGGCAGTCAGAGGAATTTAGTGAAGGTGACTTATCCACATAAATGAAGAAAAGGAGGAGAATGTCCCAGAGAAATTGGTACCATCAAAAAACTCCACAAAAAAGGAACTCGGAGGTATTTCACAACATTGGAAGTGCAAAGGATAAAATGTTGGAAGCGAATCAAAACTTAGAAGTTTGACAATTCCCCAAGGCACAGGAAAGATGTTGACTCAGTATTATAAGTTCTATGGTGAAAAGATGGCAGGCGCTATTCAAAGAACTCTTTATAACTTTTGTATAAAAAATAAAACATTTTGATTCTCAATGTTTCTAAGGTTTTAAACAATACTGTATTAAGTAAATATTAGTTTTACTATTTTTTTCCACGTACCTATACATTTATAAGTGACAGCCAAAGAGCTTCAATATTCTGATAGAAATTTTTAAAGGTCATGGAATAATAGTAAATTTTCCCATTGATTCTGAAGACCATTTTGCGCGGTTTCAGTTCGCGTGATCATCTTTGCAGTCACATACTACCATGCAAAGTCAGGATTTCCTGTATTTCCCTGATCTTTCACGGCTCACACAAAACAAAAATAATGGCCCCTAAAAGATGCCCATTGCATGCGCCATAGAATGAAATCTATTGGCATGACCCTGGCTTATTCAACTAACCTCTGGGACAGGTTCCGGTGGCCTGAACACAGTCTTAGAATTGAAAGAGGCTGATTTAAAATACATGTGATATTTTCCAGGAAAGAGCTTCTGGGATGTCTTAGTGATCTATAATGGAGGGACGTAGGTTATGCTCAAGAAAGCTTTGCATGTCTAAAGGGAAGAGCTAAGCAGATATTCAGTTTCCCTTCTGATTTCAGGAGAAATCCAGGCTGAAGATAAATGACTAGAAGTCACTGCCTACTGGTTACAGTGAAGGCCACACGAGTAAGCCACACCTAGGCGTCTGCCTGAGAGACAACGAGACAGGCATTACTCAGTGCATCCTCATTGTTGTACTGAAAGAACCAGACTTTATTTGTTTGTCTTCTCACTTCACATGGTTAGGTGTGGTAGGTCTCTTCCCCACCACAGAGCAAATATCTTGAGTAGTCTAAGTCTGTGAAGGTTATTCCATGCCTTCTGTAAGATTTAGACATGGGCCTGGGATGCAGCTCTGGCCATTGAGAAGTGAGTGCTGGGGGCTTCTGGGAGAGTGGCCCTCACTGATGAAAAGAGGGTGAGCCCCAGAAATGTCCATCTTTGTCAGCCAGCTTGTATAATGTGACACGTGGGGCTCGAAGCCAATTGCAACAACAAAAGGATAAGCCTATGGACCAAGCTGAGCTGCTGAGGAGAGCAGAACAGAAGGAAATTACTTGAGCGGCTACATTAACCAACCTGGAACTGACCAATGTGGGGTTTCTTGACACGTGAGACAAATGTCCTTACAAGGTAAGCTGTCACTTGCAGCTGAAACATACTAATACATCAGACAGGAACCTGAGAAATGACAGAGACAAGGGGAGCCAGGGAAGGAGGGGAGACACCACGAGGGCCCGAAGAAGAGATCCGGAACAGGAACTCCTGGCTTCCATGGAACTCCCTGAGCCACAGATTTCCTCTGAGCCAATTATTGAAGCACAATTGACAAATAAAATTGTAACATATTTAAAGTGTACATCTGACCCAAAGATTTCACAGCAGACAACCACCTTCTCTTGTAAGTGTTAATTCTATTTCCAGATATAGATGCAAATCAGCAAGGGCTTGACGCAAATAAATAGAGGAAGAAAAATTACTGTCACTACCTTAACCGGAGGGAATTTCATTTTTATTTTTTCTTTAAAAATCTCGGTGACATCTTTCAAGGCTCTCAAGCTGGTGACACATACAAAATGATGATGAACATCTTAGCAGGTGGTAGAAAATGAACAAGCATGGGCAACTGGCAACAACAGAAATGAGGCGACCTGGAGCTTCAGTAATGCTGAAAATTATCCACAACCCGGGAGGAGATTATTATTAACAAAAAGGTACTGATAAAGGGACAAATGGAACTACCGAAAACTAGCCTGGTCTTGTTTCTGCCTTTCAAATTAAATAGGATGTGGCATCTGTATTTAAGCAAGACATGTCTGTGGAGGAATTTTGTTGTGTGCTACTGGATTGGAATGTCAACAGCCTCCTCCTTTCAACAGTCTTAAAAATTAAATAAGGGGTCCTTGTACAGTAAATGCTTTGTAAGTATGATGAGACACACTGCCTAAGGCCACAGCGGTACGAATTACTGCTATGGAGCTGGAACTGGAATTAAGAAAGAATTTTCCCTTCTCATCTCCCAACTGCCAGAGATTGAATTCATTACATAGAGATCAAGAGCTTCAGCTTTAGACAAACCTGGCTCATATCCGTCCCACCCATTGTTAGTGGCGGGTTCTTAAGCCAGTCACACAGTCTCTGAGCTTCAATTTCCTCATGTGAAAATAGGAGCAATTATAAGATTATATTTAATAAGAGTGTTCTTGTAATAACCTAAGTCAAAATGACAGAACTAACGCCTAGGCATTAAACATTTACTCAGTGGCAGACATTTTATTAAAAGAAATGACAGAGAGATGAGAGCTGGGTTCGTCAGCAATGCCAAGTGATTGGTGAGAAAATGCATGCTTGTGTTGAAAATGTGGGTCTCTGGCTTCTGTCTTAGATGGGGGTGAGTTAAACAGTAGTTTCAATAAGGAAGACTCGTCAGTTCCTTAGACAAAGTGGTACCCACACTGAGTAATTTGCGTGACCTTAATAAGTACTGGGCCCCTGAACTTGCTGTCTCATTTCTTCTTTGAAGTTCCATTATAGCTCTTCTGTTAAGCTTTGTCCTCTCTGTCCTCTCCCTCTGTTCTGTTATGCTCATGTGCTCTGTAAATCAACCCAACGTGCCTGCCCTCCTTCGTTTCTAACAACCTCTTGCCTCCTTTGAGGAGCTGCCCATTCCCCAACACCAAGTAATTCTGGTGGGGGTTCAGTTCACAAGTCCCCAGTATCCTGGCTATAAGGAAGAGGGGGAAGATGGAGAGGGGTGTCACATGACCCAGCCCTGGCTGATTATTATAACTCACCACCCTCATCCAGGCTGGGTGGGTGACTCTGGGATTTTATAATTGGATGCTCAGAGATACAAGCTCTCTGTCTCCGGACCACGGGCTGTGAGGATGTGATACCCAGAACTGCTGCCACCTAAGTTACATCTACTGGGAGGAAAGAAATCTGCAGGAGGAGAAAATGAAATCAATGAAGAGAAGCAGAAGGAAAAGTAGAGCTGAGAGACAGGAAGCCCCGAGGACGTCGTTTGGGTCCCCGGATACAGTCATACTCAGCTTAGCCTCTCCTCCGTCCTCAACAAACTCTCTTTTTTCCTTAAGCAACTTTGATTGGAATTCTGCCACCTTTAATTAAAAGAATCCTGATTAATATAGAGCTAATCTGAAGCAAGTGCAAGATCATGTAACTAAAAAAATAAAAGCTAACAGTTTGTAGTGGAAAAACATGATAGAGAGTAGGGTGAAATGTTTCAATGTTGCTGGTTCGCAACAATTTTGCCTTCGTAAACCTTCCAAGAATCGTTTTTGAGATTTCATAGGGAAACTTTACCCTGTGTGTTTGTACCTCACTCTACCTCCAGAAACTTGTGACTTACTGGAAAGAACTTTCGTGTACTCCAAGTCAGTTGGTCCTCAAAGAATCATTTGCTGGGGTCACTGTGCCAAAAACCCTCTTGGATGTTTAGTGTACCTGCAGCTAATGTAAAGGTCTCTTGCTGCCAAAAGTGATTCAAGAAGAAAGGTGTTGAAAGCAGGGCCCAGGGCAGCAGGAGTGGACTCATGCTCACGACAGGCCAGGAGATGGAAATAGGAGAAATAAGACGCCAGGGACAGCCTTGAGTCTAGTAATGCCAAGACAGCTGCTTCCAACGTGAAATCTGCCTTCAGGCTTTGAATACATTTATTGAGCACAGTGTGTGATAGTTTTGGAGAACGAAAAATAAATTAGCTCTGGTCCCAAAGAGTCAGGAACATGGCATACACGTAGGACGAATTCCTTCAGTCCCCCAGGCCTCAATCAGCTTTCTGAACATATTAGTCCATGGAATCCTTTGTTTTCTTAACTTGTTTTGTTGTTGTTTCTGATAACAATACTAATATCCTATGGTAGTGTTAGGACTGTATTATTAGGGTGGTGCAAAAATAATTGCGGTTTAAAATGTTCAAAATTGCAAAAACTGCAATTACTTTTACACCAACCTGATATCTACGTCTAACAATAGCTATCATTTATTGAGTACCTGCTACGCACCAAGCATCATACTAAGCCATTGTATGGCTTCTCCATTCTCGAGGCACCCTAGAACTTAGTAGGAATCAATATCCCCATTTTAGAGATGAGGTAACTGAGTCTCAGAATGGTTAACTTTCCCTAGGGTGCTGCTTCTCAAAATGCTGCTCTGTGAGCTCTTTGCTATCAGTCAGTAAGGGAATAAGAAATGCACACTAGATGTAAATTGACACACTGCTTCCAGCATTGAGGAAGTCTTGGCTTGCAAAAAGAAAAATGTCCACAGAACGAATAATGTACTTAATGGTGTACCTGATTTACATTCTGGCACAAGCTCCTGATACCCTCATTGACTGGTAACAAGCTATTTGTAGACTGATGGTGGTCTGTGAAGTATACCTGGTATTTCACTGCCCCAGGCCACAGACCTATGGGAGCAGAGCAGCCAGGATTCAAACCCAAGCACGTCTTGCTTCAAATCCTCTTCTCTTAAAACCTCTATGATCGGGTGTCTTCTGTAATGCAGTTTTGCTGCTACCAACCATTTACCCAGTGTCCAGGTCATACCAGTTGGATTTGCCAAATTATGACATACATGTAGCCAAAAGGTTTATATGCCCTTTCAGAGGTGAACAAACCCGTTCGTCCAAGCAAAACCTGTAGAATCTTTAAGACAAGTACAGTATGGCATGGCCATGAACTTGGTAGCTGAGCTGACACACCTGAAAAGCAGGGAGCATCTGAGCCACACACTGATTTATGACCCTCTTGATCAGGTGATGAGAGAGCTTGCCACAGAGTCCCTTTCTAGATTTGATTCTTTGTCGCTCATTATTTAGGCATTGCCACTTTGATGATTGAATGATTTAGTGAGAATGACGTGGGGGTCCCAGCAAAGGCTGAAATGGGGAGACTTTACAAAAATAAACAGCCAGAAACAAATTGTTCTGAAACAGTAAGCCAGACTTCTGTGAAGTCAGTATCAGGAATTCCCTATGGCATACTCTATGATTTAAACAACAAAGGACCACGGTGACTGTTTTTCTCTCCATCCTTGAGTCCTATCTGTATTTGTGCTTCCCTTTGAAATAGATACTTTCTCTTCTCTGAATCTTACAGGGACAACCAGTACTGTCTAAGAGAGAAGCAGTTCATTTTAACCCAGTTCATCATTTATTCTTTCATTTAAACATTTATTGAATCCTAGTGTGTGTCAGGCACTGTATTAAGTACTAAAAGGAAAAAAAAAATACCTTGAAGCCTCACAGAATTTCAAATAAAGCAACTCTGCTGTGTTGGACCCCATCCAATGAAACCGAGAAGTAAAGAAAGTCTTTGTGATCACACCATCTTTTTACATAGGCCTATAGCTGACCTTTGAGCCAAGTTAGAACAAGCTTCCATGATAACAGGTAACATTTATTGATGTGTCCTGTACTATGTTAAATGCTTCACACAGGTATTATATTTAATCCTCATGACAACTCTAAGAGCTCCCTTTTAAGGATAGAAAAAACTGAGGCACAGAGAGGTTAATTAACTTGTCCAAGGTCACACACTTAGTGAATATTATACCTTGGTCCAAACCAATGCAGTCTGGCTTCACAGCCCTTGTTCTTAGCTTTAAATCTCTTTGAAGTGGTGTCTCCTTCCTACCAGTCAAAACCTATTTTCTATGTCAGTTAATTCACCAAGAGCAAGTCACTGCTAAATTCATGCCACATATTTTCGAGGCTTGGGGATATGGGGGAATACAGGGAGGCCTGAGCCCTGGTCAGCTCTCTTGTCACTTACATTCTAGCTGGGCTGATAGGACACATGTGCAAAATGTCATTAACAGACAAGATGGACTCTGATACAAGAGCACTTCACTATACTGCTAGGCCAAGCTCCATTCGCAAAGAGTACTGGTTCCCCAACTTTGCAGCACCTGGTGAATATTGACATCCACCCCTAGAGGTTCTGATTTAATTGGCCTAGGGTACTGCATGGGCCTCAGAGTCTTCAAAAGCTACATCGGTGATTTTAATGTACAGCCAAGTATAAGAATGACTGAGAATCTGTCGTTTGGTGAGTTAGAGTAAAAACTAGAGGGATGCTGAAGGTTACTCATTTTATACACAGCTTCCACGTTACGACCTACTTTCATATTAATTTGCTTTCCCATAACTCATTTAAATCTCACAAATCAATAAGGTAGCTATAATTGTGCCCATTTTACAGATGGGGGAATTGAAGAGTAGGAATGAAAACATCTTGCCTGGGGCATAAGTCACAAAGCCAACATCACACCAGGGGGCGTCTGCCTCTGAAGACTATTCTCTTAAGCATTAGCCTATTCTGCTTCCCCACGGGAAAAGAGAAAAACTCTTGAAAGAGGTGGGTCAGGGCTGGACCCCTAGGACAGATGCAAGTAGAGCAGAAAGGGAGGAGGACATATGGGGGTAGATAGGCAGCCAGCAAAGCCTGGAGGCCTCTGGGCATTCAGGACCATAGACGGGAAGAGTGCCCTGATTTCTGTATTAAAATCAATTGCAAAGCCATTGTTCTCAAACCTGAGCAAGCATTTCGGGTCCTCTGGAGAGTTTGCTGAAACACAGACTCCTGGCCCCCACCCTCAGCGTTCCTGATTCAGGAGGTCTGAGATGGGTTCTGACAATTTTCACTTCTAGTCACTACCCAGGTGCTGCTGACGCTGGTTCAGGGTCCACACGTTGAGAACCACTGCCGTAGAATATGCCCTTCTGTAGAATGGGACAAACTTCCATTTGAAGATGACCAGCAATTACCTTCCTGTAACTGGAAATAGAGTCCAGAGCTTAAGATCATGGAACCTGGGAGAAAACATTCTGGGTATCACCAGCACTTTAGGGAGGAAGATGAAATTTGCTCCAGTTGGGGGCAGAGCCTCTCCTCCTTCCTTCATGGAGGAACAAGTTTAGTGGGTCCCTTTACTCATGTGTCCACCCATTTATCCCCCCTGAAGAGCAGAACCCAAGAAGGCATCCAAACATGGATGTTTCTGAGATGTTAAGAATTTCAGTCAACAGTGTAACAGGCCGTCTTCACTGTGGGCAAAGTGCATATTGGATCTAACAGTTTCTGTTCTTCCTCGAGCAAGGGTTCAAAGACATGTTGGGGACCCAGGAATTGAGAAAGGCTGGGTAGGGTGGTGGTGAGGAATTCCCAGAGGGAGGTAGAGAGAGGAGTGAATAGAAAGCAGAGATATGGGGGCCCTGCGAGTACTGGGCTCCAGGAGCAGCAGTATCTGACATCTGGCACTGGGTTTCTCTGGGTATCACTGCTGCTACCACTCTCTGGCACTTACTATGTGCCAGGAAATGTTCTATCTTCTTTACAGATATTTATTCATTTACGCCTCATGCAGCCCTGTGAGGCAAATTGCATTATTATCCCCATTTTATAGGTGAGGGACTGAGGCAGAGGGAGGTGAAGTAACTTGCCCAAGATCACCATCATTAAACAACAGAGCTGGGACTTGAGCCCAGCAATCTGGTTTCAGTCTATGTTTTTAGCAGCACCTCCTGGCGACAATGACAACGGCTTACTTTGTAAGCCTTACTATGTACTTACTCTGTGGTGGCCTGATATTTCACACGCATTATCTCATGGACTCCTGATAATTACTATAAAATAGGCTCTATTGTAATCACGTTCAGTCTACAGAAGAGAAAACGTATTAAATGCTTCAGCCTGACATTACCTATGCTTTGGAAGAATTAAGGCAGGGGCTGGGCCAATCCCTCAGGATAAGTGATGAAGGGACAGCACCATGGACAAGAGAAGCAATTTTGAGACCCGTCAAGAAGCCTGAAGCAGCGTCTTGCGTGAGAAGGGGGTGCAATGAGACTGGTTTTGTGGGAATCAGCCCCAGTCACTTGGGCCCTGTGGGAGGATTTACAGAGGGCAGCACTCCCGGAAGTCATGGGGGATTGAGACTGGGCTATGTTCATTGGGAATTCTGAATAAGTTGCCCACTGTAGGTCTGGAGAACTTGGATTCCTTCCTTCCTTCCTTCTTTTTTTCCTTCCTTCCTTCTTTCCTTCCTTCCTTCCCTCCTACCTTCAGCAAATATTTTTAACTCTCTTCTATGGCCCAGGTTCTAGGAACTAGTGTTTTTTAAAGAAACGAAGGGCATGGATCCTAAAGAATCACATTTGAATGAGCAGCTTCGTGGTAGCAAAGTACAGATGCAAGGTCCCTGCCACTCGGGATGCTGAACGAAGGGTTAAGGAACCTGGCTTCTAATGTGCTCTGCCCTGAGCCTTCCATCCACTCCCTGGGCCTCAGGTTTCCCTTCTATAAACTGGAGAGTATTCCTATTTTACCTATATGTAGTAGGGATAGAAGATAAATAGGTGATCCCAAAAAAAGCATGCTGTACCCACAAAAAACAAACCCTCCCTCTGCTTTAAACCCACTTTCCTGAAAACTTTTATATAACTTCCAATAATACATTGCTCAAGAGCGGGTGAGGACATGCTGTCTGCTCTTCTTTATTTGAGCTCCAGGACTCCTGCTCTCCAGAGGGGCTTGGCAAATGATCAACAAGTCATCTGATGAATATGCAACATGCTTCTGTCTTAATAAGTCCTGCAGCTGCTGGGAACTTGACAAGGAAAATAAAGCCAGTACATGATGTCGGAAAACATCCTGCCCACCTCACAGAGCCCCCCAAATTGGGTCTCCCAGCCACATATGGCCCTGGACTTTTCCAGAGATATAAAATGTGCTGCTGGTGGGGCTCATCCACCCAGTCAGGGGCACCCACTCTGAAAGCATGTTTTGTCCATTTATATTGCCTCTTTATCCATTCCTCTCCCAATTCTCAATATAGATAAATACACACACATGCACACAAGCATGCACCATTTTTTCCCTATCAAATCACAAATAGGAAATGTTTAGTTATGGGTACGTACAATGGACAAAGCTAGGATCCTAAGATAGGTAGACCTGAGTTAAAACCCTGGCTTCCCCACCTGCACCCTATGCAGTCCTGGCAACTCATTGAACCTTTTTAGTTTCAGTTTTATCACTAGTAAAATGATTAAAATAACACCTATCTTATGGTGCTGTGATAAGAATTGTTAATAGAGACTCGGAATACAGTAGGTGTTTCAATGAGCAATAGTGATTATGTTCATTACTACCAATCATCATTTCACGTAAGGAGAAATCAAAGCCTCCTTCCGAGTTTTTGTGGACACTTGTTGATTTTCTTGTCCAGCACCCATTCCTCTCTTTCTGAGACAGGCCCTCCAGTCATCATCTTCCCCAATTCCTGGGGTAAGGATGGAACGGATACTGCAAACCCCTGGGCACAGTCATTGGATTTTGGAAAGCCATATGGGCTACAAGCAAAAGAGCTCCAATCCTCTGTCTTTAACTGGAACTGTTAGAAAAAGGAGTTTGCATGTTGTCTGGATTTAAACTCAGCAATATAACCCTGGAATTGCCAGGGGCACAAGGAGAAAGGAGGGCTGAGACCAACGGAGAAAGAAAGCACAGCTGAGAAACAGAAAGAGACGGTGCTGATGACATTGCCGGAGCCCCTGCATCCAGCTGCATCTGAAGCCCTAGAACTTTCAGTCACAGGAGGCAACACACTTGTGGTCCTGAAGCCACTTCCGTAAGGTTTTGACAGGTTTGGTTACAGGTAAGCTAAATAGTCCTGACTTTGTGCTTTTTACTGTATGTAAATTACAACACTAAAAGTTTAAGTCAAAAATTTTCTGAGTTCCAAATAGCTTAACAAATCTTCCCAGGAACAATTTTCATTGTCGTTTCTACCAAGACATTTCCGTGTAACTCATTTTGGACCCATAAATATGGCCCAAGTTCTAAAAGCAGCAGGTTGGCACCACCTCCTACACAGTATCTGTGATTTGACACAGGCTTGCATATTCAATAGAGATGTTAATTGATGCATTTTCTTCTAGCAAAGCTAGGTGGCTTTTTAATGTCTTAAGATGCACAGATTACAATTCACAGCATTTGTAGTCACCGCTGTTTGGTTTCAGTTTGCAAGATTGTAATTTTAAAATGTGGGGATCTTCCAGAAAACATTAAGGTCTTGTTTACATGCAAACTACAGTTTAATTCTGCAAACCAAAAGAGTTTTATGGAGCTCTGAGGGGAATGAATGTGATAATAACCCCAGTCAGCGTGTCCCCTTTAAGCTAGCTGACATATGGCCGAGTGTGCTTCATCTGTTATTCTTCAGGAAGGTGCTATTTGTGCTTTGCATTTCTCATTAACAATTGGGTTTATTTCAGCTCATTCAAGCTTGGGCAAAGTCAGTGGCAAGTGCCTTTGTCCAGACAGTTTCTAGGTGCCGGAGATGTTGCAGGCGAGAGTAGACGGAGAAGAAACAGAAAGGATGTGACTGCACTCAGTGGGTCTCCCTAATTCTGCAGTCATGAATGGCTGAGAGCAATGGTGCGGCATCGTGCTCTCTACTTACTCGGTTTTGGAGTCTGATGACAGCCCACATTACTCATTATAGCTAAGTAATAGCCTTCTGTCCCGGTCTATATTATAGCTACTTATATTTTAACTCCTTCATGAGGAAATAAGCATGCTGCCATTTGGATGTGCGTGTGCTTTTTGGGCTGGACAGCACTAAATTCAAATCTTGGTCATGTGACCTTGATTTGGATCATTTACTTCGATCTAAGTCTTGATTTCCTCACCTTTAAAATGGAGCCAATAATTTCTACCTTCCAGGGCTGTAGTGGAGATTTAACGGCCTAACACCTGGGAAGCACCTAGCACAGCATCTGGTCCGAAGGGCGTCATCGTCTGCAAACATTCACATCCAAGCTCTTCAGCGCCTCATGAGCTCCTCAAGGGCAGAGACCAGCAGTGTTTCACTTTTGTGTGTACCAGCTCTGATGAAAAGACCAGAGGTTAGATGTTTCTGGAAGGAATGCCTGAGGAAGGGTGACTTTTCATTCAGTGGTGCAATTATTTGATTAATGTTTGTCTCTCCTACTATGCAGGACTGTAATAAACTCCAAGAGCTAGAGGAGTAGATTTGCCTGCGCTCCTTATTTTCTTCTCAGTACCAGCACGTAGTAGGTAGTAAAGAAATGTTGGATGAATAAATGAATAAAAGGGTGAGTGACCAACAGATAT
This sequence comes from Rhinolophus ferrumequinum, assembly GCF_004115265.2. Lineage (NCBI taxonomy): Eukaryota > Metazoa > Chordata > Mammalia > Chiroptera > Rhinolophidae > Rhinolophus > Rhinolophus ferrumequinum. The sequence continues at coordinate 15,776,046 of NC_046299.1, read as the reverse complement.
TACCATCATTATTAGAAGCAACACTAAGAACGAGACTTACACGAGCATGAGCAGTATGTGTGGGGGTGTGCATGCGTGTGAAGTGTGTCCACACCATTCCACTGTGTTAGTATTCTGAGAGAGGCAGAGAAAGGCCGTGTTGAACGAAGGGATATGGAGGTAGGGAGAAAATATCTTTGGGGAAAGTTGGAGAAGAAATGAAAGAGGAGAATCAAAGTCTGGCTGAGAGTTGACTCTCTAAAAGCCATCTTAAGAAGACAAAAGGAGTATGGCCCCAGAACTCAAATTCTTAAAATGCAAGTAAAAATAGATGTGCGTTTTACAGACAGTGCTCAATGCTATCTTCAGGTTGCAAGTGCCAAATTTGTGGTAACTTTTATTGTGACCCTGTTACCGAGATGTGCTTCCTCTAACTTGCCAGGACCAGGGCATCTGTTTCTGGACCAGTTTCACCACTACTTTGTTTCACAAACTACCTAGATTTCTCTGCTACTATCCACCAGCTAAGTCTGAGGGGGATCTAGAATTCAAGGAATTCTGCCACATTCCCAGCCTGACTTGACCTCTGTGTTGCCGTTGGAACTTGCCGACCTCTGGGTTCCGAGTCATGGCTCCTTCTCCCTTGTGCATGAGGGATCTCTAGCTCTTTGCTTATTTGTTCAGTTTACTTGTATTATATACAGAGGGTGCCAAAAAAGAAAAATGTGTGCACATTTTAAGAAAGGAAAAAAATGTATTAAAATGGTAATAATATACACTGGTACCAGAAGGTGGATACAATTCACGTGTATACATTTCTTTGGCACCCACGGTATTTATTGTGCTTCTTTTCTGATTATGAAATGTAAAAATTTGGGGAAAGATAAACACAACTTTAAAGAAAAAAATTCAAGTCACCCATTATTTTATTCCTCAAAAATAATGACTATTTCAATACACAGACACACACGTGCACACGCACACGTGCAACACACACACCTTATCCTCCACCCTCGCTCACAGAACTGAAGTTTTGCTTTCTATATTTTTGTAATATTTCCAATTTGGTTTTATTTGTACTAGCAGTTCTTCATGAGCATACGTTCTCAAACATAAATAATCCTTGAGTTTTGATTTTCAGGAGCTGGAGCTATTCCATGACATGGATTACCAAAATTTATTTAATAAACCCCATATTGTTGGGCACAAGGAAGGTTCCTATATTTAACTATGATAAAAATCGGAATATCTTTATAAGAAGTCCCTAGAAAGAAATTACTTGGTCAAAGGCTATGTATTTTTAAGGTTTTTGACACATGTTGATGAATTGTCCTCCAGAAACGTTAGACCCATTTCCCTCATACACCCATACCAACTTTTAGTACTATATTTAATTTTTTTACATTTCTTTGTGATTTTACAAAAATGTAATGCTATTTTCTAAAAGGATTTGCCTTTATACATTATGTGTTAAACTTATCAATTCTTTGTTGTCCATATATATTGCAACTATTTTCCTATTTTCTTTTTTTTTTTAGTTATGAACATGGAGTTTATCAACATACAGACATATGAGGTCTGACAATTAAGTCCGCGAACTTGTTGCAACAATGTTGCTAACCTTTTTTGTATATCAGAGGAATTATTCATTATGAATTTGTACCAACTGCACAAACAGTTAAGCAAGTTTTATTATTTGGCAGTGCTAAAAAGGCTGCATGAAAAAGTTAGATGACCTGAACTTTTCTCCAACAATTCATGGCTCTTGCATTACAACAATATACCAGCTCACACGGCACTGGCTGTGAAGTTTTTAGCCAGTAAACAAATAACTGTATTGAAACACCCTCCTTACTCACGTGATCTGGCCTCCAAAGACTTCTTTCTTTACCTAAAGATAAAGGAAATAATGAAAGGAAGACATTTTGATGACATTCAGGACATCAAGGGTAATATGACCACAGCTCTGATGGCCATTCCAGAGAAAGAGTTCCAAAATTGCTTTGAAGGGTGGACTAGGCACTGGTGTCGGTGCATAGCTTCTCAAGGGGAGTACTTGGAAGGTGAATATTGTGATATTCGGCAGTGAGGTATGTAGCACTTTTTCTAGGATGAATTTGCGAACTGAATTGTCTGCCCTCGTATTCTTTGTAGCGTATCAAGTTTAGTATATGTTCATTAAATCTTTTTTAGGGGAGTGAGTTTTCACCTTTTTTCTTATTTCAAATCTATTTTTCAATTACAGTTGACATACAATATTATATTAGTTTCAGGTGTACAACATAGTGATTAGACATCATATAACTTTTGAAGTGATCACCCTGGTAAAGAATCTCTAATCACCGTAACTATTTACTTTTATCTCTTGGTCTGTCAAATGCAAAGAAATATATGCAAGCCACCTTCTGCCTTTTTTGTCATTCTGTCATTTTTCTCCTTATGTTTTTATTAGTCTTTGCTTTATATATTATGAAGTTAAAATGCTCAACAGTTGTCATACTTTTGCTTTTTTCCCATGCATTTTTAAAGAAATTCTCTTTTAGATCAAGGATTAGATTTTTCCCAGATGAAAAATTAGCCCTTTGGTGTTTCTAACATGGATTCAAATTCTCCCATTACAATTTAAATTTTATTGTTATTTAAATTCATTCAGCTTCCTTTTATTTCTTCTTACATCTTGTCTAAATGAGAAAATACATGTAAAATGTTTTGAAGAGTGCCTGGCACAGAATATTTTTATTGACATCTTTTTTGTTTTTGCTGAGAACATATTTTATAGAGAACATATTTTAAAAGTTATCAACGACTGCATGTGTAAAAATGATATATTTCCTGTGTGTTTCAAGAGTGCACTCCTTTTAGGCTGCTTGAGGATAATACTTTCCTTTTTGTCATAGGTTCTATGGATCTCAGTAACTTTGTTTTCCCATCTTGAATTGTTTTTCCAAGCTTGATGTTAGCCCTTAAACAGGTTAGGTACATCTTGTTTAGTCTATTCACTGGGCCACTATTTGCTTTTAGAATCCCCTACCTCAATCTTCCCTTGGAGGCCTGGATGAAATAAATTGCATTATCAATTCAATGATCCAGGCACCTGACTGGGAAGGGATGAGAAGAAACTGGAGTCCTAGGTTGGCACTGTTGGGAAAACTCTAAGCCACTTCTTCTTTATTGTTTAGTGAATCATTTATGATGGGGCCACATTTTCAACCAGCTTTCTCTTCAGCCTGGTCTTTTAGTCAAGTTGTAACTCTGCCCAGATTCCTACCCAGCTCTATTGCCCACTGCCATCTTTTCTTTTCATCTAACTGCTGTGGAAACCTTGGCATCTCCAGCGGCACAGACTTTGAAGACTGCCAATCTATATGGCCAAAAAGCGGTTAATGTCCTACATTTTATGCTACACAACCTCCCTTTACTCCTAAAAATGAAGGGCTACCAGCAGGAGTTTTCTACTTGATTCTTATTGGGGGAAGATATGAATGTCCATCATGCCATTGGCCTAGTTTTCCCAGGAAAGTCCTCGCTTATAGTTGTTATAGACCAAGTAATGCCTACTGCGTAGTTTAGTGTCCCCTTTCATTCCCAAAGGAAAAATGTCTCTGTTGGGGATATAAAGAGTATGAAATTCATATGAGTGATCTATTTAGAGCCGCTTGCATAGCAGGTGGCTCTGTAAAGAAAGGGTCTATTCCCTCTGAAAGAGACATAGGTCTGGCACCATAAAGTAATAAACCTTTCAATAAGGGGATGAGAGTCCAATAAGGTCATGTGTGTCAGAGTACATGCCAAACACTATATTCATATGAGAGCGTTCTCTTTGCTCCATTTGCTTGGAACTTTTTCTCAGAATCAACTGTAATCCTTCCCTGCTCCCCGGCCCCCAACAGAAATGGTATCCGAGTTCCCACTCGGAGAGCAACATTTCTAACATATCAAAGTTCATAATCAGAGCCCATCTCTCTCTGCTCAGCCTCACTCATCTCCTGCTCATTACTAACCCCTTAAACTCTAGGAAGCCACTACTGACACACATCTTTAGGTGACAGAAGAGGCTCATGCAACCGTAATAAGTTGTCAGCTGGTTCACCCTGAGCAGTGGGAGGCAACAACAATAATTAGTTCAGAATAAGTGCAAAGACTGAAGGGTAATGAAGTAGCCCAAGTTCCGTATGGTTCCCGGGCAGTCCGGCATACTGCAGCAGTCAGTACTTTCTGCAGCCCATATTTAGCCAAGCTGACAAATGAGATGCGGGAGTCATTTTGCTCACCAAATAATGGGCAGGCGTATTTGGCAATGGGATGGTTCTGCTACTCTCCACATAGATTCACTGACTTCGTTTACTCCTAACACTCTAGCAGAGGCGAGCTAGAGCCTTAAAGCAGACCCTACTCCCCTCCCTACAGGCTTGACACATAATGGGGTTTAATTGACAGCAATTTTTCAATAAATAATTAACCTTTATTGGAAGAGGGAATAACTGAATGAATGAAAGAATGAATGAATAAAATGGGACTAGAGTTGAGGGTGGAATGAATAAATAAAAAACAATGGAGTGACTGCTCTGGGCTAGGCGCTGTGCTAGGCACTGGGGAAAAATGGGGAGTGAAAATCAGCCCATGAACTACATATGGTACTGGAGCCAGACCTGGGTTTTTAAATGAAATATAGCCCTGATAAATGTCCTTTTAAAAATGGAGTTAAGTGCTCCATGAGAACACAGAACAAGAGAATGTGAACTCAGGGAAGGGTTTTTTGAGGACGCACCATTTCTTGCAATGTGATCTCAGATCTAAGGGACGAGAGGAGATAATGAAGGGGCGTGGTGATCATTCTGGGAGGAAACAGCATGCACAGAAGCCCTGTGGTAGAAGAAACATAATGTGGTCAAGTAACCAAAGAAGGCAGTAGCACGTCTTCGAGGTGTCCAAAAGGGCAACTGGATCCATGGAACAGGAAGTCAGAGGAAAGACCTGGATTCTAGGGTCATCTCTATGCTGTCAGCACATGGCTACGGATGGGCTGACATAGGCAACTAAAGGTAGATGGAGGTTTAGTGGGCAACCCAGGAGAATATGTTACCATATAACCCAGGGCATTTCAGTTACTATGGCTGGGTAACAAATAGCCCCACAATGTAGCAGCTTAAAACAACCAGATTATGTTGCTCGTGATTTTGTAGGTAGAGGATCTGCAAAGGGCTTGGCTCAGGAGTTCTCACTTGGGGGTCTCTCATGCAATCAGATGTCAGCTAGGTTTGTAGTCATCTGAAGGCTCAGCTGAGCTAGATGTCCAAGATGGCTCGCTGGCATGTCTATCAGTTGACACTGGTTTTTAGCCTGGGGACTCAGCTGGGGCTGTTGACTGCAGTGCCTACATAGGGCTTCTCGAACATGGTGATCTCCGGGCAGTTGAACTTCGTAAATTATGGCCAGTTTCCCTCAGAGCAAGTGTCTCCAGAAAACCAGGAAAAAGCTGTGTGGCCAATTATTACCTAGCCTCAGAAGTCACACAGCCTAACTGATGCTGCATGCAGTTGCTTGAGGCAATCACAAGGACAATCAGCCTCAAGAGGAGGGGACACAGCCGCTACCTCTCCATGACAGGAGTGGGAAGAAATGTTGAAGTCAGGTTGTAAAACCACCACATGCAAGAAAGAACGATGACCCATGGCAATTGTTGCTACAGAGCTCAAGTACAATACAATGGGACATAAATATGTGTGTGACTTCGCAATGTGGAGATGACCACAGGATTTGGCAAGAATGGCTTTTGTGGGAGGATGGGGGCTCACACAGTAAAGGCCACTTTGCAAGAAAAAAAGGCTGAAGTAAGAAGGAGCGAGACGGAATGTTAGCCGGAAGTGGATGGAGGGAAAGTTTTCTCTATTTTTTCCTTCGTTCCTCCTGCCTTTCTTCTTTCCTTTCCTAGTGGAATAGTTTTAAGTGTGTTAAATAAAATGTCGATGGGAAAATCCCAGTTGCAAGGAAGTATACTCATTTTCTCCTTCTCTAAAGCTGTTTAGTCCCTATCGCTGGTGTCCTTCACCCAGGCTCTGCACACAATACATGAGAGTTAAATCGGTCCTCGTTTTCATGCATGTTTGTTTTGTAAGCTCGGTAAACTATAAGGACTTGCTTTCAGCTATAGTTCTCATAATGCCTCTCACAGAAAAACTGAGTTCAGGTAGTTTCAATAAATATGCACTGATTAGTGTATTTGCATTACAGACTGAGAAACTCTCCAGGACAAAGGCTGGTTATCATCCTCTGTGTTTTCCAGTACCTGGAATACCACTGAGGGTATATGCGTGCTCAACCTCTATGCTACAAACCAAACCAAATGGAACCAAGAGATAAAATGCTCCAGCGGAATGCTTTTTGAGAGAATGAATAAGAACACCACGGACCTCAAAAGTTCCCATTTTGAGATCTTTTCAGATGGATCTGCTAAATGTTGAAGCAACTGCATCCCTGGCCAATAGTGGGACTCTTGTCCAGAAATGAGGATAATATTCAGACTTCATTTAATATTTATTGCGGACCTTCAACATGTCAGACACCTAAGCCTGAGGCAAATTCATTCCTCAGACGTGACAGACTCCTGAGGCGGTAGCTCTTGGCTTCTATATTATGTTCTAAATGCCAAATTTCTAGGTGCGTCAGAACAGGCTGCGTTAGACAGCAAACAAACATATTGGTTAGAGGTTCTGAAAATAATGCAATCTATTTTTCCTTCCTCCTAGCTATTTTCCATTCTTATGTAATGTGTGTTCTACAAAGATCTGGCCCAGCCAGGAGGCAGGAAGCAGCAGCCAGCTGCTGCAGTCAGGGCCAGGGGACCATGGCTGTGTACCAAGTGACTGTGGACTTGCTAAATGCCTTAGTTCCACAAGTTTGCAGCAAAACAAGGGGTGCAGGTGAGTGCAAACCCATCAAACAGAGTGATGAATAGACAGTGTAGGTGGAGGCCTAAGCCACAGACAGAGCTAGTAATTTGGAGAATGGACTTTATTGGCTCATGTTTCCTGAGAGAGAGGGAAAAATTGAGCCTTTGAAATCTGATCTCAATTGAGAACCTTTTGTTCTGGTCTCTTTTTCTGACTCTGCTTTGGCGTTGTCCTTGTCTTCTTGAAGCAAGTGTCTGCAGGGGGCTTCCTAACTAACTGGATGACTGATCTCTTCTGAAAGTTCACTGACTAGTTTAGGAAAGTATTAGAAGTTCAGAGGGCTTCTTACCTGACCAGAGGTGCTTTTACCTTCTAGGGAGTGGGGAGATAGAACAGCTTGCAAGTTTCCACTATCTTGTTAGAGTAAGTGGGGAAAAAGTTTTCCTTCACCATCTTAGGGTCCCTGGCTAGGTCTGAAAATTAGACTAACAAAGACAGATTAACAGGCAAACAGCATACAAGTTTATTTAATGTAAGTTTTACATGACATGGGAGCTCTCATAAGGAAATGAAGACTGAAAGAAACAGAACTGTGTATTTTTCTGTAGGTCTGATGAAGAGTGGACAGTCGTGAAGGAACATGACAGGTTGAGTGTGAGGTAAGTGTAGTAAGCTGGGGGAGTTTAACAAGGTCAGCTTGTTAGGATTCTTCTTGGTGTCCTTTTGTCTTCAGAGATAAAGATGTTCCTTTTCTCCAGGTATAGGGAGGGTACCTCTCACAGAAGGACTTTATGACCTGTTTCAGGGAAGAAGGTGTGCCGGAAGAAAAGGTCAGAATGGCCTTCCGACTTCTGAAGTTTTCTCAAACTCAGCTTAAAGTAGTCAATAGGCCAAGGGGTCATATTTTGGGGTAGCACGCCCTGAACCCCATTACTGGTCTTTCACTGCTCCCTGTCCCCTTGCCCAACTTCACATAAAATGCAGTATGCTACAACAGTGAGATTGAATGGGCCCACTCTAATTATAGCACTTTTGCTTAATTCCCAACTTTTGGAGATAGAGATGTCCATGTTTAACTGAATTTTAATAATTGTTCTTTTCTGAGCAGGTTTGAAATACCTGGTCCAATAGTTTATAATTCAGTAGAAAGTGTCTCTTAATACTTTTATGAATCTTTAAATGCAAATGAGGGGCTATAATTAGCATAAATAGCTAGAGAATACACAGTAAGCTTAATCTTTTACATAGCACCAACTTGAATATTAATCGCTTCAGCTGGAATGAGAAGGATTAAACGGCGGCCTTTAACACTGAAGTACATTTTGAAACAAAATTACTTTATTTCCTTGGTTAATTTGGGAAGAATGAGAAAACTTGGCCTAAACTTGTCCTCTAAGAAGAAACAGAGGAGAAGTAGATATTCTCCAATCTAGATCCTCTAGAAGCACTGAAACTGTAAGGGGTACCTCCTGTAAACGGACAGTGAAAGCTAGTCTTTCCACTTAATACTCATCTTTACAATAGACATCAAAGTAATGGGGATGGAATGAATACAACATTTGCTTAACCAGCGGTCAAAGGAAGACATTACAAAGGCCAAACATTACCGTTCAGTACTGCTTCTCTCTTAGAGACAGATGTTTTGTACCCGCTAGCTTTGGGAACAACCATCTGTTGAACCATTTGTTGCCTAAAAGGATCTATCATGTCTCTGGAGGCCCCAGAAGAAAGTACAACTCACCGTGGAATGGGTTACAATACCTTATTGTAGTTATTGACCCCTCTTCTCTTCTTTCTCCATTGCCAATCAGTCCCCAGGAAACATCAGTGTTTCTTGTCAGGCTTCCAATTTCTTCTCTTCCAGTCCATCTCAGCACTCACCACTCCAATTCAGGCTCTCAGCACCCCTGCCTGTCTCAGTGCAATAACTTCTCTTCTGCTTCTACAGCCTTGCTCCAATCACTTGTCATCATCTAATTCACCACGTTGTACGTGAGAGATTGGGTAAAAAGGAAGATGAGTTTGGGAATCAGAGAGGTCTAGATCTGAATCTGAGGCCCTTTACTTTGTAGCTATGTACACTTACGTATGCGCTTCCATTTCTCTGAGCCCCTATTTATTCCCTTGCAATGTCTGAATATCAACATGCAATGCCTACCTCATAATGTTGCTGTGAAAATTATAGGAGAAAATATAAGTGAAACCCAGGTCAAGTACCCTGACTGTAAGCTGTTCATGCATGCTAATGTAGCCCAGAAGAACGAAATAGTCTTTTACTTGAGATTAGTTTTATCTTCCAAGATTTTGGAATCTAAAGTAGGGTCTCTAGAGTGGTTCTTTTTCTTTCTTCAACTCATCACTAGCTTTGTAAGAGGTCCAGGCCTTCAGTCTCAGCTTTTGCAGCCATTTTATAATACATGGCCACTCCCTCAATTACTAAAGAGCAATGTAGGGGAGGAAAAAAACTCCTGTGTTCAATAACAAACTGATAAAAGATAGACTTACAGGAGAAAAAAAAAGTAATGGATTTAGTTACTTACACAGGCATGGGAATTCACAAAGAAATGTGATGCAAAGAGGTGGTTAGGTTAGAAGTTGGAGCTTATACACCATCTTAAAGAGTGATAAGGTATAGAGAAAAGGCTAGCCAAAGGAGAAAGGGGTTTGGAGCTTTGGTAGGGCGGGGGAAGTTATGCTAAAGAGATTCGGAAATGTAAGGCAAATACAGGTTGTTTTGCTTGTTGTGCAGATAAGAGTCCTCTCAGGCACTAAGAGTTGTCTCCAGAGCAGCCCTCTTCCCTGCTAGGACAGAGGGAGATACATTTACCCGTGGAAATTTGTGTCCTGGTTTTAGACAAAAAAGAAGAAAGCAAAGAGCCAATTGCCTGCAGCGCAAAACAATCCATTCGCCCAGTGGCATATGTTGGGGTGGCATATTCTGGTTCCCTTCAGCAACAGCCCCTTAGACACTCTTAATCGCCTCTCTTCTCCCCATGACAACAAAATCCTTTAATTTCTCTGCTCCCTTCTCTTCAATCTTTAGCACATCACTTAAGTAGTTAGTGAAGGTGAGTGGGAAGCTTGGGGGTTGGGTGTCCCTTAAAACACGAAGGGATCTAATAACTACAAGGCAGTCAGCCATTTTGCACAGCTGAGTTGAGTCTCCTCTTAGTGTATTTCCTGTGTGTTATTAAGCTAAAAGTCTCTGTATTAGTTTACTATTATTGATGCACCTGATTACCATGAACTTAGTGGCTCCAGAGGGCACAGATTTATTATCTTAGAGTTCCGTAGGTTAGAAGTCTGACATGGATCTCACTGGGCTAAAATCAAAGTAAGGACAGGACTGTGTTTCTAGTTCTGGAAGTTCTGGGGGAGGATCTGTTCCACTGCCTTTTTCAGTTCCTAGAGGCCATCCACATTCCAAGGGCCATGACTTCCTGACTCCGTCTTCAAAATCAGCAATGCTGCAAGTCTGACCATTCTTTTGTAGTCACATCTCCCTCTGACTCTCTTCTGTTTCCCTCTCCTACTTTTAAAGATCGTTATAGTTACATTGGGCCCGCCCAACTAACGCAGAATTTTTAAAATCAGTTGATTTGCAACCTTAATCCCCCTTTGCTGTGTAACCTAATGTATTACCAGGTTCCATGGATTATGACATGGACATCTTTGGAAGGTCATTATTCTGCCTACCCTTTATATTTTCCTTCCCCAAAAACCTTTTTTTTTTTTTTTTTTTTTGGCAAACGCCCACTTTTGTTAAGTTACTTTAATAAATTTCACATCCCAGGAAAAGGAGGGAATTCATGAGGCTCTAGGAAAGGAAGAATATACACATGAAGAATTCAGTAGAGTGTGTCATACAAAACGGAAATTCAACGCATGTTAGTTTCCTCCCTTCTCAGTAGAAAAACAGCATCTTCCTTACTAGAGCTGAGTTTGCCTTTCTGGTCCAGCATTCATCATCTTGTATAATCTGCTCGCAACACGCCCATACACACCATCACTACCTGGAATACTCATTGTCTCCAAATGTTATTCAAACCAATGGAATTTTTTGAGAACCCTCTCTCTGTGCTAGGCATGGTTCTAAAGACAGATAAAGTGTATTTAGTCTGACCTCCTCAAGGGTCTTAAATTTGAGCAGAGGTGTTTTGCCATCTTTCCCACCTGGCATGCCACAACTCTGTTATTGGCCCCCTATACCTTCTCAACTTATTTCTTTTCCCAGTGCACTGATCGGTCTACCTCTTGTATGAAAACTGCCTTTTCATACAAGAATGCACCCCTTTCCAGACTAAAGGGACCTCTCTCCTCAGAGGATTCAGAGTACACATACAGCCATACTCCTCGTTTGATGCAGTTTTAGAAGGCATGTCTCCTGAGTCATTGCATAAGCATCTCACCTTTCCCAGCTAAAGAGTAGGTTCATCTAGGGCACGAACTATCTCTTCAATACCTTCTGGTATTTTCCACATATCAAAGATTGGGTATTCATGTTGGGGTGGGGAAGGGTGGAAGGCTTTGTTTTCAACAAGTAGGAATTGCAGAATAGCATTGAAAAGTAATAAACTAGTTTACCGGTCATTTGTGCTGGTAACCCATATGCCTGGTTCTCCTCATTTTGAGCATATGAGAAATTATACATCCCAGCCCCCTTGAAGTTAGCTGTGACTTGCTTGGCCCAACGAAATGTGAGCAGAAATGAGACATTCACTTCCAGAATTTCCAGAATTCACTTCCAGCTTTTAAGGGCTTGTGCATGTTTCCTTATTTTCCATGTTCCATGATGACTGACTACAGTCTAGATGTTGCGGCTCCAAGAGCCAGTGCCCTGAATGAGGCCGTACGGAGTGAGCTTTAACTGAACTGAGATGGACGTGTAGCATAAAGAAGAATTAAACCTTTGTTGTTTCAAGACCTTAAAACTTGGGTGTTCTTTTAATAGACTATTTTTAGAACAGTTTTAGATTGAGAAGACAGTATGGAAAAATTCAGAATGTAGTACAGAGAGTTCCCATGTACCCCTTGCATCCCATTTTCCCTGTTATAAACATCTTACATTAGTGTAGCATATTTGTTACAATCAATGAACCAGTATCGATGCATTAACTATAGGCCATACTTTATTCAGATTTCCTAAGGTTTTCCCTAATGTCCTTTTTCTGTTCCAGGAGTCCATCTAGGTTACCATATGACATTTAGCTGTCGTGTCTCCTTTAGGCTCCTCTTAGCTGTAACTGTTTCTCAGACTTTCCTTGCTTTTAATGACTTTGGTAGTTTGGAGGAGTACTAGTCAGGAGTATTGCAGGATTCCCCTCTATTGGAATTTGTCTTTTTCTTCTTTTTCTTTTTTCTCTCACAACAATTGATTTTGGGAGAAAAATCACAGAGATAACATGCAATTTCATTACATCACATCAAAGGTATATACTATCTATAGAACATCAATGTTGAGATTGACCTTGATCACCTGAATCAGGTAGTCTTTATTTAAAGTTACTCTTTATTTAGTCTCTTTTCCATAGCGGACTCTTTGGAAGGAAATCACTATGCATAGCCTGCACTTAAGCAATTAGATGTTATGCTTCCTCTCTTTAAGGATGGTATCTACAGAAACTAAGCAGAATTTTTCTACACAGAAGAGTTATCTCTTCTCTATTTATTAATTTATCCAATCATTTATTTAAATCAGTATTAACTCATGGATATTTATTATATACTTTGGCTAATAATCCAATACTACTTTATTTCTTTGCTCAAATGTTTCCTACTTTGTACTTTGAATGCTCTTTCAGTTGGTCCTGGGCTCCTCTGACATACTTCTATTTTCGTTTTTTGAATTCTTTCTTACTTTCTGTCACAACAAGATGTTTCAGGGTCCTTTTGCATATTTCCTGCCCCGTTCCTAGTAACAGCTATTTCTCCTAGAAACTCTCATTCCTTTTTTGGAGGATGGCCATATTTTTGTGGGAAATAACTTTATCAACTAGAGTACAAGTCACATGTGCAGTTCCTTTTGCCTTTAGTCTTACAGAAGTCACTTATTTCCAAAGTTCCTTAGGTCAACGCCTTTCCCCCCACCTCCTTCAGTAAAATTGTTTCATACATTTGCGATACATTTAGAATCTCCTGTCAGCATGTTTAGTCCTTCCTGGGATCTGGGAATTGTTAACCATATTGATATAATATTCAAGTCCTGCTTTTTATATATTAACTCATGAAAGTGGTTGCTGTATATCCACTTAAAATATTAGATTTTAGCATTTGCTTACAAGGCATGTGTTTTCTGCCTTATCCATCATTTCAAAGTCAGAGAAAAATTCAGCTTTACACTGGGAATATTCTATACTATATCTGCTTCATCAAAAGTATGGGAGGTTATACGGACTTTAGGCATTAATGCCCAATGTGTCTATATCATGTGGATTATTTATAAAATTCTGTCCTGATCATCTCTCCTTGTGCCCAGAAAGCACTTTTCCCAGCTCACAGGGACTTGGGTCTTAACCATAACCCTGAGCCTTAAGCATTGGCAAGTTTGAACTCATTAGGGTAGCCGAGAGGCCAGTAAGAGCCAGTGACAGCCATATTGCTAGTCTTCTATCATGCCTGCATCCTATCCTAGCCTGCCCCTTAGCTGCCAAGCCTGCCTTTTGACCGTGCTTAGAAACTCTGTACTTGCATTTTTCAATCTTGTTTTCCTAGAAGAGGATGTTAATAGGATTCTGTTTGTGACATTGAAGAATCAAAAATTTAAAGGAAAGGAACTACAGAAAACTGTCTCCTCAAACACTGGAGCTACAAATCAGCTATTAAAGAATAAGTTTGAATAACCACTAGGTTGTAGACATCTATGTTGAGCTAGGAAATTTCAAAAGTATAACTTTAAGAATGTGATGCTGTAACTTGGCCTTAGCTCCTCACTGTTAAACTTGATTTTCACTGCATTTGAGTGCTGCCTTCAGGTTCAATGGTCCTGCCGGCGTGAACCAATTTGAATGGCACACACACAGGGAAAATTCTGGCTTGTTTGTTAAATGGTGGTACAGAATTATGCTTTTAAGTACCAGCAAATTCCTTGCCAAAAAAGATTGTTTTAAGACCTCAGGGAGTTGTTATTACTGAGTAATTAATAACAAGAAAATGCTTTTAGGTTAACAGGGATATGGTAACACTAAGATTACCTAACACAAAGCAGGTAGATACACACACACACACACACACACACACACACACACACACACACACACACAAGGATTCATACACTATAAGGAAGAAAGAATGACTCTCATAGCAACCTTTCTGACTCAGATTCAGACTGTGCATTTAGAAATATTCTTTAAATTATTTGAAGTAGTTTTATGCTATACAGAGTGCTCATAAAGATTCACATTTAGGGAGCTCCAGTAAAAGTAAGCATAAGCTGGTTCTAAAAAATGACCTGCTTGGACGATATTTTTTGCTTATTTTTCAAACCTGGATTGTTTAAAACTCCCCACATGCCTGCATCCAGTTAAGAGAACTATGATTCAGAGTCCCAACCTGCGTGATAAGCACGGGCTTCCAACTGCAACACATTGGGAGGCTTCCGGTTTTATAACCAGAACACCAGTGTGCATTTGTCAAAGTACTAAGCTACACTGAGAGCAGGAGACAATAAATCAAATACAATTTTGAAAATTTAATGTGTCAATTTAAAACTGCCACTCTCCGAGTGGATAGAAAACCAATTTTCAGAGTTTCTGGTCACAAGTGGTAAACAAATTCCCACTGCTAAGCAGTTGCTGATGTAAATTGTCTGAAATGAAAAATATTTATTCATGACCACAGTGGGCTCAAAAAATTAATTTAGAGAAGTTTTTTTCCGCCTTCCCTGGAGTATGCAATTCTTAAATAAATGATCAATAGCTGACTTGAGCCAAACAGAAGGACTTGTCCGGGATCAGGCAGGTAATTACTTACAGTGATGAGCTGAGGAAGTAAAGCATCCGGGAACATAGTGGCATTAATCATTGAAGCCATTTCTCCTTTTCCTAGCTGCATTATTTAAGACACCACTGAACAACTTTTTCCACCAGCAAATTCATAGATCAGGGTGCATGTTTTAGGTACCTCCATTTTCAGGCCCACCCCTACAGTGGATAGGGAGAATTATTAACGGAAAATAATGCCATTTTGTGCTTTGTAGGACACATTGGAGTTACTGGTTAGCCAAGAGAGCCTGAGTGAATGGGGACTGAGGGAGAGGAAAGAGACATGGGCAATTTGGGTCTGTAAATATCTGTGTAGTTCCTCGGTGGGAATTGAGGGTAGAACATTTGCTCCATTTAGTCCTCAGAACAAACTGCCCACAGGTGGTACTGAAACTTTCAACCTCTACAATCCGCCCCAAATAAAAAGACTAATGTCATGGAATGGGTCTGGCCCTTTGGCCCTGGAAGCACTTTCATTTTTTACCCATGGGAGATTCACTCACAGGCCCATGGAAGAAACTGCAGTGTAGTGTGGCAAAACTGAAGGAAGGCCAGATGTGTGGACATACTCACCCTATAAATTCTACTTCTAGGAATCTAGAAAAATGTACTGAAGTATGTAAGCACAACCATCGTTAAAACGACAATCTAATGTCTGTCACCAGGGACACAGGCTAAATGAAAAAAACATTTTGTAACCATGAAAAAGAATAAGGTAGATCTGTATGGTTTGTATGGAATGAATTGCAAGATAAATTAAGTGAGAAAAAGCTAGAAACAGGAAAGTATGTAAAGTTTGTTTCCATTTGTGTAAAAGAATATGAATTTATAGATATATTATATATTATTATATATGCATAGAAAATCTCTGAAAAGCATCTGAGAAATTATTTACAATGCTTGACTTTTAGAGTAGGGATGGGAATCATAAAAATGAGAAGAGGGGTTTACAGTTTCCTTTTGCATTTAATTATTTTTCTTACTACAAGCATGTATAGCTTATAAATTGATATTCAGTTAATAAAAAAGTATTTTTGTTAAGAAGAACATGGACCTAGCAGTGTAGCCCTGAGGTTTAATTCCTTTCTCATTTGACGACAAATGAGAACCTGCTAAAACCAGGCCCATGAGGTCAGAAGTGAGCTTCGCCAATTACTAGTTCTATGACCTTGAGTACGTCACTTATGGGTTTTTCTGTAAATGAACAGGTTGGACTAGACTTGGTATAATATGATGTCACATCGGTTGCCTTGGCTATGGGTGTGGAAAACGGGGATAGGAGAGGGATTCCAGATGCTGGACTCACATCTCTGCTCTAAGAAAGGATTTAACCTTATCTAGTCACCATATATGGAGCTTCCATGTAAGTTATAGCTAAAGGAAGCGTCTTGAGGTGAAAATACATTGACAAACCTATGTGGATGTAATGGATGTCCATCCACACTGGTGACATTTATTGAGTCCTTAGAGTGTGTCAAGCCCTGTGCCATGTGCTAACAACTTTATATGTAGCATTTCTATTAATCCTTGTAATGACTCTATGAAGTAGACAGTATAATCAGCTCCATTTCACAGTTAGTTAAGCAGACAAATTACCTCTTTCGCCCCGGCGTATATCCTATAGCAAGAAAGCACTGAAGCAGAGATGGGAGACAAACCCAAGAACGTGTGCCTCTCAAGTCAATGTCCTTGATGACTAGGAGATAGTGGTCAGGCATCAAAAGAGGAGAGAGTGTGTTCCCATCTATGAGCTCTTACCTAGCCGACAGGGAGGCTCCCTGGCAGATAAGTCTGGCAAAGGAGATGATGGGCCAGTGCTGCTCACAGAGTGGTCTGGGGACAATCAGTATCACCTGACAGCTGGTTAGAAACACAAAACCATAGGCCCTGCCCCAGATCTACTGGATCGGTATCTCTGAGTGTGAAGTCCTGCCGTCTGTATTTTAATAATATCCCCAGGGGATTCATAGGTGCCTTCAGGTATGAGAAGTTGTCTGGGGACCACTACTCAAAACTCAGTTTTAGACCAGTGGTTCTCATTCCTGCTGAATATTAAAATTACCTGGAAAATTCCTTAAAACGATTGTTGCTTAAGCCCCATCACAGACCAATTAAATCATGAGGGTGGCCTGGGAATGTGTGTGTGTGTGTGTGTGTGTGTGTGTGTGTGTGTGTGTTACTAGATGTCTAGGATATTCTGATGTGCAGGCAACGTTGAAAACCATTTTTCTAGACCTGAAACTTCGAAGACAGTGAGTCTCAACCTCTGGTTGTACACTGCAATCACCTGGGGAGTGTTAAAAAAAAAATACTGATGCTTGGGTTCCCCCAAAGGTTTTGTTTTAATTACTCTGGAGAGTGGCCTGGACTTTCGGATTTTTTAAATACTCCCAAGCATCTTGCACACACAGCCGGTCGAGAACTACTATAAGAGAAACGAGCACAGACCTGGTTTCTGATTCTACCTGGCTCATCTTCCTATACAGAAGCTGCAGAAGCTCAAGTCTAACAGCGCAATTGTTCCAATGGATAACCCCTCAGCACCTGGACACTGAGCAAATTCCTCGTCCTGGCCATGGCACTCTGAGACATTTGCCAACTTGATTATAATGTAAAAGTTTTGCTGCACAGTTTTGCTTCCTGTTGCGTCCCCTCAACCAGGTACTATCATGAGTACCGATACTGCAATATGTGATCATGACACTTATTTAGCTATAACCTCAGAAATCTGAATCATCATTCCCAGGCAAGGCTAAAATTGCAGCCTATTGAGAAGGAGAAGCTAAATGGAAATAAACTCAGACCTGGAGCACTCCTGAGAAAATTATGCCTTTCGGGGAAGAACAATGCATCATACCTTTTAATAAACAGGCTATATTCACTAGGGTCTCATGTTAATTTAGAGCTCATGCAAATCCCAACTGAGGAGTCAAATGTGCTTTTGTGTAGAGGCTGAATACTCTACCAAAAGCTGTCTGTTCTCAAAATTCATTTTTCTATAGGAAACTTAGTAAAATGGAAATAACGCCATCAAATCATTGGGTGACGGTACTGGACAGAGCTTCTAAGCCAAAGAGATCCAAGTTCAAATCTGGACTCTACTTTTACTCGTTAGGTAAATTATTCTATCTCTAAGGTATAACTTCCTCATCTGTAAAATTGGGATAATAGCACTTTCACAGGTTGATTGGTAATAATCAAGGAGAATAATGTGCATAAAACTTCTAACCGTGATTCGAATGTTGTATACACCAAATACATGTTTGTATTTAATCTCTTTCCATGCCTTGTTTTCTCAAACAGAGAAGCAATAAAATTAATTTATTACTATTAATTGAAATCCATTCTGGAACCACAATTGGCAGCTATTAAAAGTCAATCAGATGAATCAAACCCAACATTCCACTTCTTGGGGTCCTGGTAAATTCTCTAGGCTTTTCATCAAAGGGAGTATCACCATGACTTACATCAGGGAGAATGAACATCAGAAATTAAAGAACAATGAGATATGGAAAGACATCTGAAAAGAAGGAAACAAAACTAAGAAATCAGAAATACATAAAAAACAGAGTAGAACTTGAACCACGAGATTGACCAATGCAGACCTTAAGAAGTCTTAAGGACTTCCTCTCTTGGCTGCTCTGACACATCATACATTCCTGGACCTTCTCCTGAATGTCTGACATGTCCTTCTCAGTCTTCATCTCATGTTCTTCTTCTGGCCAACCCTGCATACAGTGTTCTCTCAGGAAGAAGAGAAGGTGACTGAAGGCAGGAAGTTAGAAACTTGTCCTCACCCGTGATTTCAAGGATAGCATTTGAAATATGACTTTCAAAGGCCATTCCCTACTCCATACTCCTCTGCTGAGCTCCAAACCTGAATATCCAACTGCCTACTTCATATAGATACTTTGATTTCCTGTTGAAACCTGAGTCCAACATGTCTAAAACTTAACCAGCATTTCTCCCTAAAATTTGTTCTGTCTCCTGTAATCTATATCTCAATGAAAGAGGCCTCCAGTAATACAATCATGAAAGTCAGAAACCATTCTTGACAATTTGTTCTTCCGTACCAAATCACAATACATTCTGATTAATTTAATTTATTAGATAACTCCAAAATCTGTCCACTTACTATCGGGGAGGCCAGATATCCACATATGAAAAATTAACAACAGTAAAATATAATTTTCATTCATTTGTTCAATAAATATTTTATTCCATGGTGGGCATTGTTCTGTGTTCTCAGAGAAATGGAACAGAGACTCTGCCCTTGAAAAACTCATAGACCAAAATAGAAGAGAAGAACATACTCATATATCAATGACAAAATTCCAAAGCTGACTATGATAAGTACAATGCAATGGAATACTTGCCAAAATAAAGTCTCTCAACCTTGACTATTTTAAGAAGGCTTCATGGGGAGACAGAATTTGAGCAGGAAATACAAGTATAAGAAAGTATATTAATAAGATACTACTTCCTGCTGGCTAATACTGATAAGTACCTTACTAAGTACTAGGCCCTGTGTTCAACATACTACATACATTGTCTTATTCATTCCTCACAAAAGCCCAGTGTGATGGAGGCTGCAATAAAGATATTTCCATTTTGATGACAAAGAAACTAAAGTTTACAGAGATTGAATATTGCCCAACATGGTACAATTAGTAAAGAAGGCGGTTCCAACTTAGGTCCATTCTTTTTATCACTATGCTGCACTGAGAATGACAAGCCTAGCAGAATATAAAATAAAGGCCACAGGAACGCCACAGGAGGCAGGGCTCAACCTGTGTTCTCCACTATGGAGTAGTCACAAGGCACATGCACTTTTCAAGCACTTTGATGCTAGTCCAAATTGAGATGTGTGCTGTAAACATAAAGGACAGCCTACATTTCGATGTCTTCATATAAACAAAAGAATGGAAAAAATATCTTAATAATGACTTCTTTGATTCCATATTGAAATGATAATGTTTTGGATATGTTGGGTTAAATGAAATATGTGATTGAAATTAACATCACCTGTGCTTTTTTCTTTTTACTTTTGTATGTGGCTGTGAGAAAATTTTACATTGCATATGTAACTTGCATCTATGGCTTGTATAATATTATATTTCTATTGGACATTACTGATCCGGAGGCGTTGAGGGGGTGGTGAAATGACAGCGTCTAAGGTGTCACAGAGACATCAAGCCCTGAGCTGAGGTTTCAGAAGTAGGTGTGTCTGTCAAAGATGAGTCTACTTTGAACGAACAGAGAGAGGGGGTAAATTGTTCAAGTGGAAGGAATAGCTAAGGAGGAAAGCTGGCATGATTTCTGTTGGGGAGTAGGGCCGATGTCAGAAGAAGCTGAACCACGAAGTTTGTCCAGGGTATCTAAACATAAATTAAAACTCTTATTTAGATCGATGTCTGTAAACAGGAAATACCTTTTATTGAATTCTTCATTAGATAAAATGTAAAGTCTATTGTAATACTATTGCAAAGGAAAGTAAACTGTCAGTTTAAATAAGAGTGCCATTTGGAGAATTATTATTCTGTGAAAATATTAGGTAAAGAAGGTCCTCAGAAATTTCAGATTGCAATTTGCTCATCCTTGAAATTTTCAAGTACATTATCTCTAACTGAAAGGTAGCACTCTAATAAATTAAAGATTTTATTTCAGATGAAAGATTGTACTTCTGACTGGAAGTTCTGGCCTTAAATTTGTGTTACGCTTTCCTTTTTCATAAACATTCCTCTGAATATGTCTCCACTGGAGACATTGCGCTTGTATATCGATGTGAGGTTGAGATGACAGTGCCACAGGAAGTGCATGGGCTTTGGAGTCAAACAGATCTGAGTTGCCATGCTGGTTCTCCTACCTACTGGCTAGTTACTTACCCTCTCTGAACCTAAATAGCCCCATCTGTAAAATGGGGCCAACAATGCCTACCTACTCACAAGAGAGGTGATTCAGGATTAACTGAAAAATGGTAGATTGGGTATTTAGCACAGTACCGGGAATATGGTGGACGCTGAGCAAATGGCAGACATACCTACTCAGACCCACGCACAAATATGTGCCCTAGTATGACAAGCACAGGTTTGATTTTCAAATATACTGACTGTGAATGCTGAATGGTCATGGGAAAGCATATGCAAACCTGTGGAAGTTACTTCCCAAGGTGTCGGGCATGTTCAAGACCACTCCACTCCTGGCTGTCTTTAGGAGTCTTTGAAATGCTCCCTTAATGCCAAGTACACTGAGACGATGCCATTTGGATAATACACAAGTAGCAATTTCACTTTCAAATTTTCTTCAACAAGATGGGGAAACAGTTTTTCTGACCAAGAAGAATGTATCTCAAGAGACTTCACATATGTTGATGAAATCCCAAGTCTAGACTCACAGAGCAAGCAATGCAGCAGAATTAGCCTGAATTAGCAAAATGAGTCAGAAATAGAGAGAATCTGGTCATTCTGTCAACCATAAATACAAATAACCCTTCATATAAATACAAATAACGAGCCAATTCTGAATTATTCATATACCCATATCTGGAAGAGTAGTCTGGATACTTCTTTTATTTTATGATATTGATTCTCAAGATACACAACAAAACTTCGAACTCTGAGGGAGTAAGAATTATTTTCCCCGTATATGAATCCTCCACAATGATTACCTCTAGTGCCAACCAAATATTTAATTAAATAAATGAAAACTAACACATTCTAACATGCTTTCATAAGAAATGAGTTTCCCCTGGTCCTGGGTAGAAGTGCTGGGCTGTCCAGGGATCCTTGGGACAGTGATGTTCAAACCTGATTATATTGAAAACCCAAAGGGAGCATTTTAAAATTGCAGCTATCCCTGTCCCTGATCCTAACTTTGTGTTTCTAAAGTGGGGAGCAAAAACATTCTTCCCAGACAATTCTGATACTCAGACTTGGGACTCACTGTCTCAATCAGAATTCTGAAAATCTTCCATCTCAGGGGTAGGACAGCTAAATGGGCACTTCAACAGAGAAAGGAGTAGTTTCAAATATTCAGAAGCAGCAATAAATAACGAGTCCCCATGCCAAGAGAATGGGTATGAGTTCTTAGAATTCATTAACCATCATAGGCTTATCTAGTGTACGTGTTCAAAGCAATAAAGCATGATGTCAGTTGAGTCACTGGTAAGGCAGATTTTTCTCTGGTGATTTCCATTGCCAAATTCATAAATGGAAAGTGAGACTCATTGAGGTGATTAGAAACCAGACTAGCAATTGAGATGTTTCTCTCTCAAATTTGCTTAACCAGGAAAAAAAGTTACTAGTAGGGAAGGACAAGGAAGTCAGGAGCTTCTGACATCACGTACCTACTGAGTAGCAGAGCAGGGTCCTGAGAGGCTGTGCGGATCTGTATGCGTGTCTTATCTCACAAATTAAGAGGCAATTTGGGTAGTGAAGCTTCTCATGAACATCTCAAGCTCTGATGCTTGTGTTGGGGTGGACGCATGGTTGCACTTTCCTCACCTTTACCTAAGGTGGATTCCAGCAGCCCTCCCCAAATTCAGGATGCTAGTGTTGTCATGCTTACCAGAAGCCCAGCCAATTGGAAAGAATTCAAATATAGGAGAAAAGAGAATCAACATCTACTAGAGAATTGCTTACTCAGTGGATGAGCTTTGTTAGGAACTATAGATGGATCAGGTAATCCCATTCACTCTCATTTCTAAAGACCTCTTGGAAAATGACAACTTAGAAATACAGCCATGGAGAGTTGTCTGGTTGTTAACTATGATACCTGTTGGGATATCCAATCCAAATGAAATTGGAAGGCAGGCAGCAATGCAGGCAGAATGGCAAGGGTACTCAGTGAGAGTCAGCTGGCCTGGATTAGAATTAGACTTCATGGATTTTAATTCCTGCTCTGCCCTTGGCTGGCAGGATGAGCCCGGACAAGTGTGTTAACTTTCTGAGTCTTTTCCATCTGAAAAAGGATGGAGTATCTAACTCGTAGCTGTTGTGGAAGTTAAATGAGGTAATTATTATGAAGTACACAGCTAAGTGCTTCCCACCTCTCAGCTCAGATATATGCTCACCGTCTGCTGGGAGCACATCTAAATTGCAAGTCTGTGTTTTGGATACGTAAATAAATGACACTTCTAAAAACTGAGTTACCACTTCACAGGGTAAAAAGATTGCAGTTCTATTCTCCACTCATTCTTTAAAGGCTAAAATGAAGAGTAACGTAGAAGGAGCTGGCTTCATTGAGATCGGCAGACCAACTTTTTTTGGCCCAAGTTTGGTCATTCATTCTCTAGGATATGTGCCACATAGTTTTGTGAAGTCAGTCATCTGTGGTCCCATAAATCGATATCTAATTTGCATCAAATGTGTCAACAAGTTAATGAAAAGACAGCAAGACTGGTGCTTTTGGCACTTGAAGTCTTTCTGGCAGCTAATTTACAAGCTAAACTGAATCGTCAGCACCCAATTAAATTCCTCCTGCATCATGGCACAAAATGCTTTTTCATTTTCTTGATGAAGGATAAGTGGGGGAGGATGGAAGAGCCGTCACATTCTTACCCACGTATTTCCTTGAATTAGAATATGTTTAACTCTTGAATTCATCTACTTTCCCAAGTCTAGTGAAGTACGGAAATGTTACAATTATGTTTCCTGGACGTCTACATATTTACCTCCTTTGCTATAATCTCTGTGACTCATTAAACTCCCACTGACTCTATCAAGGTTAAAAAATTTATCTGCACAGATCCCAATATCCGCTGCAGTCCCCAAGCACCCATGAGCCTGCAGCTTTTGTACTGAACCTCATCCAGAGAGGGGGTTTGTCATTCTGGATGGGACCTGCCAATGAAATATTAAAGTCTCTGCAGTCTCAACAGCCTCCACCAGAAATCAACTGTTCTGTCTAGCTGGGACAAAAGGGATGCTCTTCCTTCTGGAAGGAGTTTGCCAAGTAATAAGCCATGCCACCCAGCTGCAGCTTCCAAAAGCCTACTGCTGGCACAACTGGTTGCCTGTCTCAAACCTGCTTGCTGTCCCCATATACCAGCTAGACAATAAAGATGAGTTGAGAGCACCCCAGCCTGCACCTGATCCAATCTCATTTCTGTCTGGATCCTGATTCTTGGCCGCAGCCCTTGTTTACAACTTCAGTCTTGCCTTTAGCCTTTAGACTTGATGTTCAGATGAGAGTCCTCCAGATCTATGCAAAGCCCTTCCCTTAAAGACCATGGCTCAGCATTGTACTTCCAAATGTCCCAGTTTGGTCTACCTGCAGGAGGCTTTCAGTTTATATTTAGCTGAATCAGACTCTGAGACAGGCATTTGGATATGAGATAATCTCAGAATGCCCTGTGCGGGAAGGGAGGAAGGGTGCATTCGTGAATAAGTTACTGTTGAGCACAAATTGTACTCAGTCCCACAAGGCATTGCCCAGTAGGCATGGAGATGACTTAGAACTGTCTCAGGGATGGGTGAAGAAGCTAAGGAACTCGCCACAAACTTCCATCTCTCTTCACTGGTTGAGGGTCCCTTCTGTAGCATGACTGCCCTGCCCTACCAGCAGACTACATTCCACACTCAGAGAAAAGCTTTTGGCAGGAAGCTCAGGAGACCATGGAGTATCTGTTGACTTCCCAGTAGGCTGAGGGGATACCGCCATGCAGCAACAGCTTGCAATAAGGACACTATCCCAGATCAAAATGAGCACAACCTTATCGGTCACCAGCTGAAGGGGTCAAAGACCGACTGGAGAAAATGTCATAGTGATTTTCATTCTTTTCCAAGAACCTCTCAGACAAGAGTAACATAGGTGATATGGTGAACATACGGAACCAAGTGAATGGGCCATGAAGCCACAGTTTTGGGTTGAAGTTTGTCTGTTGTGAGGACAGAAAGTAATGGTTTGAGGACTCCTGTTAAATGCTGAGCAGTGCACAGAACTTGCCTGCATTGTTTATTGTGCATATGTTTACCATAGCATAGGGCATAGGCTATTGTGCTTAACTCTCACAATGATATTGTGGCTTTTTTTTTTTTTTTTTTTTTGCATAGACATTTGTATTCTCATTTTACGGAAGAAACTGCTGACAGTTGGAAAAATTAAGTAATTTAACAAAAGTCACACTGTAAGCCATGAAACAAAGGCTCAGTTTCTCCAAAGTCCGCTTCTTTTTATCTGGCCACATGCTTCTCACTCCCCTTAAGGTAAGATTGGCCTACATGGGGAGGTAGAACAGAGAGTCTCCTGTCTGTAGACATTTTAGGGACTCTTACAAGAACACCACCCCCACCATCACACATGCTAAATATCTTCATTTCTGAACTATACCTGATGCCTAAGATTCCACAGTCATCAATTCATTCTTTAGGGGTTAGCATAAAAGGACCACATAATTCTCCTGGGAAGTATAGCAAGTAAATCCTTTAGACTCTCTAATCATCTAGGGCAAGGACCTCATGAATCCATTATTTTATCTCCAGTACCTAGCACAGATCTTGGTGGGTTAAAATGTCCTTTGTATTTATCTGTTGAATAAATGAGTAAATCTCAGTGTAAATAAATTTAGGAAATTAATATAGGAAGGCTATAAAGGCTAAATAGAAAAATAGAAAATAGTAAACAATTCAGGTAAAGATTTAGAATTTCCCCCATTTTTCATAAATCCTATTAACCCAGAAACTGATATATAAACTTCCCTTTTGATTTCTTGACCAGCATAGTGACACAGGCTGCCTGCTACCTTCCCAAATTCTTCCTGCTTATGTTTACCTTTTAAGGCATTAATAGGGTCCTAGGTTCCCCGTCTAGACTCAATACTCAGAAGGAATCCTCCTTATCTGTTTCATATTCCACTATACACTTATTTCCTACTTAGTATTTGTCCAAACACAGAATGGAATGACACGTACAAGTGGGATATTCAAAACTGAGTTGCTGATCTTCACTCTAAAGAACATTTGAATGGTCAGAAAATGTTAGGAGTTGCTGTTTGCTCCAGAGATCAGAAAGAATATATGACTGTCAAGCAAGATAGACATCAAATCCTACTCTTTGGCTCCACGTTGCAGGAAATGGGTTTCTGTGGTCTCTCTAAACCTGGGTCAAAATACTCTCCTTCAGTACAAACTTGAAGGTTTCTATGGAGTCTTTGGGGGATATCATGGGGCTAGTATAGCGATAATAAAGTGTCCCAAGTCCTGTTAAAGGAAAATTATTCATGGGCCTTGTTAAACAGAAAGGCAGGCATTATTCAATACTATCTCAATGGGTAGAGGGACAACTGCAGTGGGGTTTTGCAGGAGGGAAGAGGTGGGGCTTAACTGTCTGAATAACAACAAGGAAAAGGGCAAATTTATAGCCAAGGAGTAGAGTGCTGTGGGAGAGAGTCAGAGGATAAAAAGTCACCAAGAGAAAACATCAGGGATAAGCGAGGATTCTGGCCAAACCGAACTCAGGATTCTAGCTGAAGGCAGGCCAGGACGATCAGACATCACCGAGCGAATGGTAGGGGATGAGAAATTTTGTCAGATATCAAGAATGATCAGATAGTGAGGGTGGGGGATTCTGACTAAGCTGACTTCGCAGGATTCTTGCTAAACCTGGGTTCTTGAGGACATGCCCAAGAATGGGGCCTAGTTGACAAAGAGCTCCGAGGAGCCTGACTAGAGTTCAGTCAAGGAGAGAATCTTTGTTATTCCTACCTAGCAGATTTGTCTTTGTCTCGTCTAGATTACCCAAAAAGCCTTAGGACCCCACAACTGCTAGGAGGTAAATTCAAACTATGACAAAAGCATCAGGTTATTTTATTCTAGCCCCAAAGTTTCTATGACTCCTTCTAATGCTCAATCACAGCATTACAAACAGTACAGTCAAATAATATTACAAATTGAGAAACTGAACCAACAAATGGCAAAGTAGGGATTTAAATCTGGCAAATGATACTCTGAATTAGTGCTTTTGTACTATACCAACTGACAGGAGTGTTAAAGGGTAATTATTTTTTTAAAAAGGTAAAATCATGACTGACATACATATATAAATACAAAAGAACACATGGAAACATTTAAGCCTGGTTAACAATGAGAGAACCAGTAAGATGTTATAACTAAAGCAAACGAGAAGGTAAAGGACACATATACAGGTATTCAGGAATGACCAAGTCAATTTTTTAATAGATGCAACAGACCTCTTCCACGTGAAACCAAATGCATCTTCACTGGACAAAATCTACTTGCATTTCTCTGATCAGTATCATTTGCATCACCACCGGTCTCCATAGGTTAACTTCTGTCTCTAAAGAATGGCCAAATAATCAAAGACAATAAAAGGCACAGGCCCCTGCACAAGCAGATAACCCTGGAAGGATCCTCAGAGAAAATCTAGGTTCCATCAAAAGGATTGCAAGGTACTTTGGGCCCATTTCAAAGTCTTTCACAATTGTTCCTGTTCGCAGCATCACGTGGGATGAGATGCCTCTGAAGGGCTCAGCTGAAAGGACAATCTATCTAGAAGCCCTTCCAGTCTCTTTCCTAACTGTTCTAGTTCGTACCCTGTCTTACAATGAGAACCAGGATCCCATCCCAGGGTCCAGTTCAGGGGACTCTGCCAAAGTAGGAAAGAGATGCTGTGGAGACATCTAGCAACCACGGGAAACTCAAGCTGCAGCAATTTTTAACAGAGGAAAACCACAGCGCTCAGCTTCCCCACTCTCAAAGCGCTATTGCCAAGGGCTAATCACTCACATAGAAAGGACACAAACAACCTCAGCAGGCAGCCTGACTTGCTGGTGACCCTCTCACAGAAGCAGTACTCAAAGAGTGAAAATTAACTTAGAATGATTTTGAATGACAGTCAAGAATTCTGTACTTTTTCTCTTCCCTATACACTTAGATGTGTATATCAACACTGGATATTTATTACACACTCAGAGTATTCCTGGGTCAAACAGGCATGGCAGGAGTACAGAAGGAGGAGCAGGAATGTTTGGGATCTGGCTACATACCTGACAACATGGAGCAAAAGAACACACTGTTCATCCAAGAATAAACCTGTAGAAGCACATTTTAGGGGATATGCAAAAAATAAAGGAAACTTAATACAGCACCAGAGAAGACTCAAGGCAGGGAGAAATAGACACCAGACCTGGGCATTGAAGAACAGGTAAGAGTTAACCAGGTTAAGGAAGGTGGGGAAACAAACAGCACTCGCCTAGGGACACAGTAGGCAGCTGCAAATAACTTTGAGTTATACATAGTATGTCAACTCCAGTGAATCTCCCTGGGCCCTGAAGTCATGGTTCAGAAAAACTAGCCCAATTCTCCTTTCTCCCCAATTCTTCCTGGGGACAATCCAGAATGTTGTCCACTGCAGAGGCTGCTGTAACTAAACGTATCAAACTGGATCAGCAGGAGGATTCATGGTGTGCCACCAGCACAGAAGCAGGACAGACAGAAAAGGATCCTGGAAAACAAGCCATCCTAAATCAGAAAGAGTCAGAGGGTTTCCAGGTCAATGGCAGAACCAGAGAGAGAGACTACTGTGAATACGGAATGAGGCGATATGTACGATCCTTGATCCAGGACCTGGCACTTAGTTAGTCTTCAGTAATTGCTAACTGTGCGGCTGTCTACCTTGCTGCCTCTCTGAGTGCCTCTGGGAAATGTATCCTATCTTAGTCAGTATCTATTGGGAGCAATCATAGTCTTTGATGTCAATCATTTACTTGGTAGATTTTATTCTCTGCACTGTACCATCAAAAAGAAAAGAAAAAAACACTTGCATTAGTAAGATGAAGTCTTTCACTTAAAAACTTATTTTCATCCACCCAGAAGGTCACCAGTTAACAGAATTAATTTCCATATTCTAAAGCCACTACGGGATGCTTTTAAAAACAACAGCTCTATGAGTCTCCCAGGGCCACATAAAGGACTTCTATGAGGCTATTGGCTTTCAGTAAACAATCACGTTAGTGATACATACTAAGTATAATTGTCAACACTCAGTGGGCCATTTGACCGTGATGACATGTGAGCAGGGAAAAGCAGAAAGAATGACAGGCTCCCACAAGAGAAACTGGAAGTTACGGAAAATGGGAAAGGCTTTGTCTGCTCATTAAACATGACCAATGGAGTGGTCCACGTGGAGGCAGAGGAGCCTGGTGGTTGAAACGACAGACTTTGGAACCCACCTCAGACCTCAGATCTTAACCTCTGTGAGATTGTTTCCTTCTCAATGACATGAGGATCGCGTGTTAAACACCTCTAAAGATAATTGTGAGAATTTACTTAAGTGAGGACGTACATGGAAAGCGCTTGGCACACGATCAATAAATTGTAACTATTTTCATCATGATCCTCACCCGTACAGTATATGTCAGACACAGAGACTCCGCTATGGCCCTTCACTGACATGCTCTTTCTTCTTCTGAAGAATCAGTGTAGTCAGGAGTCTCTCAGTGAAAGCTATGTTCTCAGGCAGATAATCGCGGACTCTAAGTGCAAACTAAAAGGATTTTTCTCTGAACTTACACAGTTATTTTATTTTAGGTCTGCTCACATGAGGATTTTGAAAATTACATCTGCCGCAGTGGGGCTCAGACATGAGCAAGGAAGCAGAGAGTTCCCTCCAAAATTGTGTTCCCCACACTTATTTCTTAGCACACTATTTGGAGTTCAGTTTGAAAATTTCCACTATGCCACCTGGAATATGTTTTGCCACAGGGGAAAAAAAAGTAAAGCATAGCTTATGTGAGATGATGGTGTACAATCTTTTTATTTCTTTTCATCAAACAGGCTCCAGAGGTGAATATAACAAAATAAAGCAATCTTTAAAACCAAATTTCAGACACCCCTTTCCAGGATATGCACTAATCTGTACAGATGCACACCTCCACACACACCTGCAGATTATGGCAGCAGTACTTGTCATTACACCCAGGAATGAGAGTGTTTGGATTCTTTAAAGTGATGATGCAGATGAGCTAGCAAAAGGATGTTTGGGGAGCAAACAAAAAAGATGAGGTGATTCTCACCCCATCTATAGTTCAAAGTAAATCCCCAGGCAAAATGAATCAGCTCTTCAAAGATATTTTCCATCAAAGAGCATTCTGAGATTCCATGACAGGTTTCACTGTGGAATCCCAAATAGATCAATTAATTACCTTACCAGAAATTTATAGTCAGCTTTCTTCCAATAATTGAGGGTTTATGCCACTGGTAATAAACTTGGAAAATCAGCTTTATAATACGGGGCATTCTCAGGCTGAAAATGCCCTTAGAATTTACCTATCTAACCCTCCCATTTTACAGATGAGGGACAAACTCTTATCAGTCAGGATATAAGTGACAGAAATCCCCAGGTCAGACTGGCTTAAAGCAAAATGGAAATTTTGATTCAAATAACTAAATAAATCCAGGGGTAGTACAAGCTTTCAACAAAGGTAAATCAAAGGGTGTCAGCATCCTCAGCTGGCATATATCTGTCTCAATACTCCATTCCATTTGTCTCTGTATTGCCTTAGTTTTAGATAGACCCTCTATGAAAAAAAAAAAATAGCTAGCATGACCTCTACCTTACATCTAGAAAAGCTAGAACTTCAATAGGAAGAGAGCTGTCTTCTCCAGAATGCCATTAAAAACCCTAGGGGCTCACTTTGAGCAAAATATCCATGTTCTCATGTACTTGGAGTGGATGGAACATGCTGGTGTCCAGACCTGACCACAGATCTCCTGCAGCATCCAGATTGACTTTGACCCACTAGGGCCCATTATTAAGAGGAACCACGAAATGACCTGGTGTTGAGTCAGCAGATTCATACCAGGTTACCTGAACAGTGTATAACTACACATTGTCAACTGAAAAAACACATAATGACAAAAGCTACTTTGAATCCAGCAACACCTTTAACATAATTATTCATCACAAAGACATCTACACACATTTGCAAAATAGCCTTTCAAGTATGTGCCAGACATCCTACTTAGTCTACAGACAATTCTTGCCCACATGGATTCACAGATCCTTTGTAATAACTATTAAACACCTCGCTTGGTTCACTGCTCAGAGCATTATTGAAAATTGCTGTTCTATTCCTAGCCTTGCCAGAAAAGAAAGCAATGTCTTTGGCAAAACTCAAGTCATAATCACTTTCAAGAGACTCCTCTAAGGAGATAGAACTTGAATGCTGAGGAAAGAGCATGATTGCGGCACTGAGGGGAGAACGCTACCTTCCATTTGGTAGGAACAGCAGGAGAACTACCTGGGTAGAGTGGAGATGTGGGCTGGAAGACAGGGGTGGGCCAGACTTTGGAGAGCCAGGAAATCAGCTTCTGGCTTCCGTTTCCGTTTATCTACTGAATGTATATCTTGATTCAGCACTCAATGTATTGATGGTTAGAGATTCTTAAATTGGCAGGTATTAGAATAAATAGTCTTGAATTACCAAGAAAATCTTTGGCTCTGTTGGGAAAAATTCTCCTGATCTGTAGTGTTTGTAGAATTACAATGAATTAATTTCAGGGTACCAGCCTTCGACTGAAGATAAGCCATTTCATCTCCACTGACTGCCCACTATTTGATGAGCAGGGAAATGGAGGCTCTGAGTAGGAAATGCTGCTCAGAGCAGCAGAAGCTCATACATACTCGTCCTCTTATTCTGCTGAGAACAACTTCCTGTGTAATTAAGTTAACAATAATTGGTTATTTCATTAGGTGTTCAAATTGTCAAAACTATCACTGACCTCAAGGGGCCTACAAGATGTTGGTATCATGACTCTTAATAAGACATATGATCACCATAGGTTCTGCTTCTTTTTATCTTGGATATTTGAATGGTCTACCACTGGGCCATGCACTAGCCTATTGGTCACGAG
Organism: Rhinolophus ferrumequinum; assembly: GCF_004115265.2. Taxonomy (NCBI): domain Eukaryota; kingdom Metazoa; phylum Chordata; class Mammalia; order Chiroptera; family Rhinolophidae; genus Rhinolophus; species Rhinolophus ferrumequinum. The sequence goes on along the minus strand of NC_046299.1, from coordinate 15,744,327 downwards.
CAAAGATAGGGAAAATAAAGTGAAGTCAACCCAAAGCTGATGAAGCCAGAGACCATGCTACGTACATTCTCGTTCACTTTCTCATCTAACCCTCCCAATTACACTGCATGCTAGATGTTATTGCCTTCTTCTGAACAGAATGAGGCTCAAAAAGGCTAAGCCACTTACATATTATAAGACACAGTTTGTAGTGGCCTGGTTGAGAGCTACATCAAGGTCTGGCTCCAAAGTCCATGTGCTTTCCAATACATTATACAACTCTGACCAATCAGGACAGAGGTAACAGGAATGACAAAATGGTTTTGTCAGTTATTACTCTATGGCTATTAAAGTGAAAACTACCTGGGACCTGTAATAATCAGAGAACCTTTCTCTGCCCACCTCTCACTTCTTTGGCTTATTTCCCCCAACTGCAGATAAGCAATCATCAACCCATTTCCACCCCGTCAATTTTATTTTGACCTCACCCGTTGAACCCCTATCATATGCTGGCCACTTACTGTACTTAATCACATTTCATTCCCATAAAAACAAAATGAAGTGGGTACAATGTGTCCTTATGTAACATATGAGACATCCAAGGAATAAAGAAATTCAATAACTTGCCCAAGGTCACACACAAGTGACAAAGGTAGAATTCCCACCCAAGTCTGGCTTCTGACTCAATCTCTCTCCTGAGTGGCAGACACAACGCCACACCAAGCACTTGATGGCACCCTAACAACCAGCCATTTTTGTCCAAAACCACTTGTCACAGAGCTTTTCAATTAGGCTGTGAAGGGCCACTGCCAGCTGAGCATTCAGAAGCCTCCTCATTCAATTATGAGCTTTCCCAAAGGATCAGAAGCTCCAACAGGGTTCCTTCCAGCTCAAGGTACCAGCTGCCAAGCAGCAGTTGGGTGTTCCCTACAAGGCTGAGTGGTGCTGAATTTGCCAGGTGTCATTAAACTGTCAAATTCTTTCCTGGAGCCCCAGCAGACTGACAAACTAATTGTCAGGTATTGAAATCAACAAGTTTCAAAGGGTTTCACAATTAACCTGCCCCCTCGGCCTCTTTTGCAGCATTATTACTCTTTCAGCTCCCCTCACTCTGCTTATACTACTCAAAGTTTTCCAGTGCTACTCGCCTTCAAGCCCATGGAACCCACACCCATTTTAGCATGGCCACTGCAAAGCATAATCAGGGAGGCAAATCACCTGCAACAAACACATGCATTGTGCATTCCCCAGACCGAGGCAATTTTTATTAGCTACTGAGTTATTTGCCATAGAACTATGAACACCATTATTGCCAGAGCACAAAGCAAAAAACAAAAATTAAACTATAACATACATTCCCAAATATCTAAATTCCCTTATTTGAGGCTGAAAGGACTGGACTGGACACACTCTTCCCCAATGAATAAAAAACAAACAAACAAACAAACAAAAACCTTAACACTGACAGATATATTTATAACACAAAAAACTGCATTTATTTGAATTATCTAAGTTATAAACCAACCCTGTGAGAAAGAGGAGGTAGTGTTTTTAGCTCAAGTAATAGGAGCAGTGATTATCAGAATGCGAAATAGAAAATTATTTTCTGACTCCTCTTTCAGTCCTCTTTCCTTTGGGAAACACTGCTTTCAACTATTCTCCAGAGAGTCAAGGGTGACAAAAGGAAGCTCAGAGAGGGTGGAGGGTGACCAATTGGAGTTCAGGAATTGAAGGGAAGAAGAAATATCTCCAGAGAGAATTCTGACCTCCTAGATCTAGACTCCCTGGCCAATCATACAACTTTTAACAAACGTTTACAGATTATCTATCATGGGCCATGGCAGTCCCAGAGCTAGAAACACAGTTTAACAAAACTGTCTTTGGAAGCTGTTCAACAAAGATGTACAGAAATACTTTCTATTAGAGAAGAATGTGCAATTACTATGGAAAATCAAAGGAGAGATAAGGGGGAAGAAGAAAGTTATCTCAGATAAAGGAAAAGTATGTTCAAAAAGTGTGTACGTTTGGGGAACTATACCTTATGTTGCATGGCTGGAATAAAGCTAGAAATGTAGGTGGGTAGAACAAGATCCTGAGGGGTCTTACATATCATGATAAAGGATTTGCACATAATTCTGAAGGCATGGGCAACAAATGAAGAAATTTTAAACACTGAAGAAGTCTGAAATTATTTAACTCACATTTTTGAAAAGTCCCTCTGTTGACAGTGGGCAGAATGGATTGGGCAACATAAAGGTAGAGAAGCCAGTTAGGAAGTTATTAAAACCATTCAGATTTTTTTTACTGGTGTGAAACTAAAGTATCCACAGGGGGAGATAGAAAGGCAAGGACTGAGTTGAGAGATGTTTACAAGACTGAACTAAGAGGAATTCATGATAGATTAAAATGTAGGGGTTGAAAAGACAAAAGGTCAGGGATGATTCAAGTTTCTGATTTCCGTGATTGGAAAAAGCAGGATGGAGAGGAAGATGTAAAGTGGACTTTTAAATGTGTCTAGTTTGTGAGTCATCAGTTGGAGTTGTTCAAAAGACCTTTGGATATAGAGGTCTGGACTTCTCGAGGGAGGTGTGGGTATAGAGCTCAGTCCTGCCGCTGCTTCAAAGCCTCACACTCTTAAACCCACAATTTCTTCTTGTACCTCCAAAGCTTCCAAAGTCCCGGAACCTCTTGTTTCCTCCTGTCCCTTTAGCCTGTGAACTAGCTGTAGAGGCAGAACTCCCAACAGAAAGAGAGAAGAAGAGAAAGGAGCTGAATAAGCAAAGATTAGGTTCCCTCAAAGCCAGCAGGGACAAGTTCAGTAAAGGCTAGGAAATGCACATTTTAATAAATTCTCTCCCTGCTACATATAGCACCTCAAAGTTTCCTAAACACTCTCATGTTTGTAGTGGTATATGGTCCTCATACCACTATTCTGATGAGATTGGTGGAACTGATTGCAATATCTCTGGAAACAGTCACTGAGATACCAAACCTCCTATCTCAGTCACTCTAGAGCCAAACCACCTTCAGCAAGGTCTCCCACCTCCAGCCCACAAGTGCTACCCCAGCCACCTCACTCCTCCCAAACACCACATGGCTCAGCCTGAACAGATGCTCCCTAACTGTGCTGCGGCTGATGAGAATGAATGTGAGAGTGACAATCCGTTTATGAAATCTGGCATTTTAAGTGCATTCCATTATAGGGAAAGAAAAATAGTTTTCCCTCTACCCTTTGAGTTCTTAGCCGAGACCCCTATAATTAGAGACATATTATGAAGAGAAAAACAAACATTTATTAACATGTAACACGTATCTTTCATGTACACATGAGAGATACCCAGGGAAAAATTAGTGACTCAAAGAAGTGGCTTAGAATTCAGACTTAAATATCATCCTAAGAGGGAGAGGACAGCGGGGATGTCGACCTCTTAAGGGAGAATAAATGATTTTAGGAAAGATGAATCAGCCCTTAAAAGAACACATGGGCTGTATGATAGCTTGTGACAAGGTGTGTTTGGTGTGGTGTTGACTTCTAGTCTCCTGCCCTGTGATGAGTCAATCATCCCCAGGTGGTTACAGTTTGAGGGAGGAGATATTTGACAATTGAATTCCTTTTGGAGGATCTGTCTTTAGGCAGACAAAAGTTCAGAGAAAGCTTCTCTCTGCATTTGCTGTATTTCACGTGCCTATAGCTCAAAAAAGTCAATATGCCAAAGTAGCAAATTTTGGAGTGGCACGTTCTGCGACCCTTCGCAATGCCCAAACCAAGAAACTTGAATCCCTGGAAGAATAAGATGGGGAGAAGTAAACTCTATTTTCTCACACTTTTACTATATCTGTAGCCTAAGAATATCCTATGAACTTCAAACTATGATCTTAAACATCACATCATTTCTTTTATGCTTGAATTTTGCATGCCTATAATTTGTTAAAATCATACCAATTCATGCCTTCCCGCCTGACAGACAGCTCCTTTCCACCCCATCTTCTGCCAGATGCACGAAATTTGGAAGGAAATGCTAGCAACCTGGCACCCCCCTCTTTAAAGATAATTACGTATGAATTACTACCCAGAATCCTATATTATGAACAATTTTGACCACCCTCCACCTTCCCTCATGGTAGTGAGCAAAATTCAGTCTTCTACAGGATATCTTACTTCATTTCTTCCTAACTTTCAAACTACTTTAATTGAAAGATAGGTAAGTCAAGAAAGAAAAAAACTAATATGTCATGGAAGAAAATCATGTACCTAACATCAGATAGTAACTTCTATGTTATTTTACTCAGATGAAATGAGAGAATAGATAGCAATTTTGGAAACTACAGTTCACATAGTACCCTGTTTCCCCGAAAATAAGACCTCGCCGGACAATCAGCTCTAATGTGTCTTTTGGAGCAAAAATTAATATAAGACCCACTATTATACTATATTATACCCGGTCTTACATTATAGTAAAATAAGACTGGGTCTTATATTAATTTTTGCTCCAAAAGACACATTAGAGCTGATTGTCCGGCGAGGTCTTATTTTCGGGGAAACATGATATTAGGTAGGTGCAAAAGTAATTGCGGTTTTCGCAATTTTTAACCTTTTAAACCACACGGATTTTTGCACGAACCTAATACTTGGGCAGCAACCTGGTCTCCTTCACCACCAAGGCCAAGGACTTAAGTTGAAAATAAGTGTGGAAGCCCTGTTTACTCTACACATCTTGAAGAAATATCACTGCAAAATTAAAAATATTATTGACACCAGGTGCATGCTAAACGTGTAAGGAGTGCTGTTCGTTTACTCTAATTAATTAATTACAGTAATGCCCTGATCTAGAGAGAATTTGCCTAGAAAGAGGAAGGGAATGGTAAAAGACAGCTCTAAAGCTGCTTCATCACACACGTTGGAAGAAGTTCACTCCAGAAGGATTGCCATGGGAAATCTAGGGCAAGAGAGGAAGCTGAGAGAATCTGCACACCAAGGAAGATTTGTCATCCGAACGTGTGGAGTGCCTGTTAAAATGCATACTGCTGGGCCCTCCTCTCCGAGTTTCTGATTGGTATCTAACAAGTTCCCAGGTGACGCTGTCACTGCTGATCCAGGAACCACACTGAAGAACTACGGCCCTAGACCAGTTGGCCCAGAGAGTCGGAGACAAGGTGAGCTCTGGAACCAGCCAGACCTGGGTGTAACTCGCAGCTCAGCTAACAAATTGCAAGCCCCGGCGGAAGTACTTTAACCACTATAACAGACACACTGCTCATGTGTGGATGGGTGACAGCAGCTGCCCCAGGGCTGCTGTGCAGAGGGGCATGCAGTCTGACAGGATGTGTGACCCTTAGCAGGTGCCACAAGATGGTGACTGGCAGCAGAAGTGGCACATCTTTCCTATGCACTCGGGCAAGAGCTCATCAGTGCAAAACCAGGGAGGGACACAAGTTTACCCGGGCAGTGTCCTCTGTGTGCCCTTTGGGTCTGCGTTTTTCAAAAGCCCTGCTCTTAAGTAAAAACCAGCATGGATTCAGGCCTCTTTACAACATGTAAGAGTAGTGACAATAACTGACACCTAATGAAGCACTCCCAAGATGCTGAGACCCGTGCCCAGAGACGTTCCACGTTCACATGCAAGCCTCCTAACAACCATCTGAGGTGGAAGCATCATCATTCCTCCAACAAGGTAACTGAGGGGAAACCGAGTCTCATACTGGATTAGTAACTTCCCTGGGTTAGCCCACCAGTAGGTGGCAGAACTGGGATTCGAACCCATGTTCATTGAATTCCCAAGCCCTGGCGCTAGCCATTGTGCTGTGGACTCACCTATCCTGGTGACAGTGATTCTGGGCACTTGCTCAGTGCTTTCCAGCGTACACAACACTTGCCATTATCGAGGCTATCCTCCCACTGCCTTATGAGACAAATAAGGTAAGCATTACTCTGTCCACTTTACAGACTCAAGGAGATAAACAGCTGGCTTCACGTCTGACACTCACTACACACAGACAAGCCCTGCTGCCCTTATTTATTATGATGTTCCCTGCTCAGGAAGGGACAGCCAGCTGGTCATCAGCGTAGGTGGAAAATGCTGGTCCTTGTCTCCACGCAAGGAAAGACTGTCTGGGGATCCAGCTTTAGCAGCAGAGTCCACGGGAAAGCTGGACCGGGGATGAAAGACACTGGGTTTAATTTCGGACTTCTGCTGCTTACTTGCTGTGTGCCCATGAAGAAATCATTTAATGTCTCTGAGTAACCCTGTAAAGTCCTCAGTAGCTCAGTGATTATTTGTGGGAATAAGAAAAGATATAAGAGAAAAAGGAATGTCAGAAAACAAAACGAGATGAAACCCCACTAACCACCCACTCTTCATACCAGTTTAAGGATCTGCCCACATGTGTTACAACAGAGGGGGCTACTTTTTATTCCCTCAGACCAGGGGTAGATTAAAAAATGACACAGGTCGGAAGTAGTAACAGTTATTGAGAAGAGATAGAAATAACATGTATGAGAATCTACTGTGCACTGGGCACTCTGATATAGTGCTAAAAATACATTTGTATATTTAATTTCATCCTTTGAAGGCACTGTGGGAGAATGGGGGAGGATGCAGAGGGTAAAGGGGGTCAAATATATGGCGACGGAGGGAGGCCAGACTATGGGTGGTCAGCACACAATGCAATATATACGTGATAGATTATGGAATTGTACACTGAAAATGTACATAATGTTATTAACACTGTCACCTCAACAAATTTAATTTAAGAAAAAAAAAGCCCTGTGGAAGTAGTATACATGTTCCCGTCTTCCAGTTGAGCTTAGAGAAGTCAAGTTACCCAGCTAGACACAAACCTAGAGCTACCTCCTTCCAAAGCCCTCACTCTCCATGATAAACCCCATACAGGTTGGGAGAGAAAGGAGCCCGGCATTCCCCCCTCCCTGTGATGTGCTGCAGTGAGCTCCACTGTACTCGAGAGCCAGTTGGATACACCTTTTCCCAATTCTTTGCAGTGATTTCATATTGATGGCCTGAAACCAGCCGTGGCGGGAATATTTACACCATGGAAATCAGCAAATGCTACAAAACAGGGCTTCCCCACCCCTTTAAGAGAGCCCGTTTACCAGCACACGACTATCCTATTCCCTTCTTCGTCTCATGCACCAAGAAAGCCAAAGCTTGTATTTCCTTTCAGCCAAGGTTTATCTCCTACCAGGCATAGAGAAGTCACAAGGTACTAAACCACTACTTAATGTTTCTGGGAGGAAAACTAAAGTTGGTCTGATCAAAAATTGTCTTGACTTCAAAAGAGACTTTGTTCTTTTTCCTTCACTCGATGGATTGCTGTTCATTATCCTCAGAGCTCAAGCAAAGCTTGAGTGTTCTGGGGACTTTGTTCCATAGGTTCCATTTGCCCTCTCAGCTCCCACCATGAGAGCTGAATATCAGCCCAGGTCATAAAAGCATCAGCACTGTCCTCGTCTCCATCCCAGCCTTAGGACTCAATAAAGTGAGTCCAGGAAAATGTCAAGAAGGAAAGACAAAAAGAGAAATGGTCACTTACTCTCTAGGATATTCTTTTCTGGGGATTGTAAAGAGTCCCCTCTCTCTGGGCTCATGGAAACAAAGGGATCTTTTCAGTGTTGATACTGAAAGACTTTATATTTCATTCCATGATTGGAAGCAGGAAAATTCCTCAGAGGTGTGTCCCTCTCTCTCTCCTTAGGTCTCCCTTTTCCTCTCAGTAGGATGTTTAAATGAATCAAAAGGGGCCTCACTTTCTCCTGCCCTCAAATTGCCCTTCACACTCTACCCACTGCTTACTAGTAGATTCTTATCTGACACCTCTTTCTTAGACCTTCACAGATATTATGATACAAGACATTCTGATAACAGCCTCTTTTGCAATTCCACAAGAGCAAAAAACAACTGCCCTTTATGTTTCTTTATTTGATAAAAGGTAAATAAAAATGAAAGCTTACAAAACAACAACAAAAACCTGCAGCTTGTCTGTCCCACCTTCAGGTAAAAGGCACCTTATTCTGGTAAAGAGCCCAGAAGGGCTAGACACATAGATCAATGGAGCAGAATGGAGAATCTAGCAAGCTGTAGACCCACACAAATAGCACCAACTGGTTTTTAACAAAACTGCAAAACTGTCCTCAATGGAACAAAACTAACCCTTTGAACATAAAAAAATAATGAGCTCAATTTAAGTCTCATACTTTACACAAAATTAACTCAAAATAGATCCTGAACATAAATGTAACATTTTTTTAGGAACATTTTTTTAGGGGAATAAAAACAGTAGAAAATCTTCAGGATCTAGGGTGAGGCACAGAGTACTTATACTTGACACCAAAAGCATGATCCATAGAAGGAAAAACTGATAAACTGGACTTCATCAAAACTATTAGGTTGCTGCAAAAGTCATTGCATTTTTTGCAATTATTTTTAACCTTTTAAACTGCAATTACTTTTGCACCAACTTAACACAACTTTTTTGTCCTGTGAGAGACCTCATTAAGATAACATGGAAAGATAATGGAAAGATAAGCTACAGAGTGAGAGAAAATATTTGTAAATGAGATATCCAATAAAGGACAAGTGTCTAGAATATGTAAAGAAGTCTCAGAATTCAACATTAAAATAGCAAATAATCCAGCTAAAACATGGGCAAGAGACACTAAGAAACTTTTAACTGGAGAAGATATGCCACTGGCAGATAAGCACAAGAAAGATGTTCAACATCATCAACCATTAGGGAAATGCAAATTAAAACCACAATGAGATATCACAACACACCTACTGAAAAGACTAAAATAAAAAATAGTGACAAACCAAATGTTGGCAAGGATGAGAAATACTGGATCACAAACATTTCGAGTATAAAACATAAAATGTAGGGAAAAATATAGAGATACACACACACACACACACGCACACACACAAAATAAATTTACAACTACCATAAGACGTAGTAACTGCATACCTGGACTTTTGTCCCACAAAAATCAAGATTTATGTTCACACAAACACCTGTAAACTAATGTTTATAGAAGCTTTATTCATAATAGCCCCAAACTGGAAACAACCTAGATGTCCTTCAACTGATGACTGGTTAAACCATAGGATATAGCCATACCATGGAATACTACTCGGCAGTAAAAAAAAAAAACAAAGAATTATCAGTACATGTAACACAACCACGTGTAGTATGCTGAATGAAAAAACAAAGCCATTCCCTTATTCACTTATAGAATGTTCTCGAAATGGCCATAAAATGGAGAACAGATCAAAGGTTGCCAGGGTTAAGGAGTGGGGGCAGGAGGATGTTTGCTGGTACTATAGATGGGTGACATGAGGGATCTTTGTGATGATGGAAATGTTCTGTATATCGCTTGTATCAGTGCCAATCTCCTGATTGTGAAATTGGGCTATAGTTTTGCAACATGCTACCATTTGGGGGAACTGGATAAAGGGTACAGGTGATCTCTCTGTATTAATTAATTAACCTCTCTGTATTAATCTTAAAACTGCATGTAAATCTATAATTATCTCAAAATAAAAGGTTTAACTTAAAAAAAAAGTCTGGCTTCTTGTTAATATGGAACATCAACCTCCTTTCTGAAACAACTAAAAAAAAAAAGAAAATCTAAGAATATAAGAAACAACAGATTTCAAGACACTGGACGTCAGGCAATGTGGGAAATTGATTCCTGAATGATGAGAAATGAATGCTGGGAGCCGCATCTTGTGTCTCATGGTGGAATGTGGACTGAGAATCGCTGCATTGGACCCCACTTCCAAGAACCAGCATTTCTATGTGACTAAGTCTTTCTCTTCTTTCGCTTTTACCTTCAAGGATTAATAAAACCATTGTCCCAATCTCTTAGAGTTATCTTCAGGGTATTAGCTACATTGAAAACCACAAAAAGCAGAGAAAAACTTAGTGACGTACAATTGAATGGTGGCAGTGACTGACAATAGCCCAAATGTTTATTATGCAGAAATTCCAATTTCTAGTTAGAAATACTCAAAGGCGTTCTTTTCATCATTCATCTGACTTTCTTTCAAAAAGTCTCCAGTGGATTTTCTTCCCAGATCTGGAGCTGTAGGCTTTGTTCCTAATTTTTCTATTTAGGTCATTAAACTCTCTCTATTTAAAATACTTGAGGATTAAGTAAAAACCACTATCACTCTTGCTCCTTTAATTCAGGAAAAAGAAAGCTTTTTTAACACAAGACCCTCTCCTGAAATCAAACGTATGGTTCACAAGTTGGATTTCCCAGAAAGATATAAATGAGAGAAGAGGTTGTGATATAAGACATACAGGGGTGAAAATATTGTTCACTACCATGGCTACCACAATGTGTTTAAAAAGGAAGAAAAAGTACATGACAGAAAGGGCAACACAACACTGACTTTTATTTCTATCCAAAGATACACCAAGGTAGGAGCTCGTAAGACAACCCTCAACTTTGTTCTTCTCCTGGATTCTCATTCTCGTTATCTCTAATCTGTCTCTCCATCCTATCCTCTTGCTCTTGCATCACACAGAAGAAATGTGGAACAGAGAAAAGGGCACTGGCCTAGGATGGAATATGACATGTGGCTCTGGACTTGTAATGTTTTTAGCATTATGACTTTGGATACTTCACTTAACCTTTCTGAGAGCTTCAGTTTCCTCAAATGGGAAGATTATCCTTCCTTCCTGATCCCAGTGTTGTATCTCTATCAGAGCTACCAGGGTTAAAATGTTATCTACCATTGCTGTTTCTTCTTTGCCAGGGCCTTAGGGACTGAGGTTACCCCATCATTTTAATTAACTGTCTGCTCACCCAGGCTGGTCCTCCACGGTGGAGCTCAAGTTAGGACCTCAAAATGATTCAGAGTTTCTCACCCTTTGAAACCATGATGGGTTATTCAAACTACTCATAACTAATACATCCAACATAAAAAGTCCTAATCCTTTAAGACTAAACATCTTGTTGCCAAACATTTCTTATAAGGAGGTTCTATTGGATTCAGAAGTTCTCAGAAATAAAACTCCCAAGTATGTTCCTCACAAACTAATCTTATGAAATGTTTGGGGTGGGGGAAACAATCCTAATTAAGTCTGGGAATAATCCATACTAATCTCCTCCCTTTGAGACTCACAATAAATATTAGCAAATTAAAGACCCTGAGAAGCAGACATCTGTGTAGCTTTAACCCAATACTTCCCAAATTTCTTTGACTAAAGAAGCCATTTGAAGTATGTCTTAGCATTTTTCCCTGAGATGTGGAGCTACGGTAAGGATTTGAATGAAGATAGGATAGTTTCTTAAGGAAGTGGGGAAGTGAAACATGATAGAGAAGAAAGCCGAGATAGGGTATGTTAAGGAGCGGGTTATAGCCATGGATTCCTCTGGGGAATTCTACATGACAGTGTTAAACATACCTCAGAGCTGTCTCACCTAAGAGGCAAAAAAGCTGAGGCTTTCTTCTACTAAGTCCCTTCCATCATCGGCCAAAGGCAAGTCCCAGGGTAATGAACTCCTCAGCACCTCTATTATGTCCTGCATGTGGGTTGAGCTCAAAGAAAGCCCTTGGGTAGTGAGTTCCAGGAGCTGGCAGGTGACACACATTAGAGGCCCTGGAACAATGTGTGCCACAAAGAGTTGAGTGGCTACTGGCAGCATCCCATACACCGTGTGACAAGGTGACCTTGTGGAACTAAAAACCCATGGCCCACACTTTGGAGAACAGATATGGACAACGGTAAATTCTGATGACACCTATCTTGGGGGTTCTTTTTTCTGTTATGTTGAAGATTAAGGAGAAGAAAAATGATGAAAAGAAGAAACAGAGGGGCCCAAATATGATTGTGCTAACCCTGTTTCTCTTTTCACCTTTGATGGCGCCTAGTCTTATTTCTATCATAAGTTATTGCAATAATTATGACCTTTACTTGTCTGTACTCCTCTCATTCAGCAAACTCTTAAGGGGCATCTACTATGCGCATTGTTCTGGGCTGGTAACATCAAGTTTAATAAGCCAGATTTTATATTCGATATTCCATATTATATAATAAAGAAAGCAAAAGAGAAAGAAGCATTTTTCTTAGCAGAGGCCAAGAAATCGGGTCCCTTAAGACCTCATTCCTAAGGATAATGAGTCATCTTTTAGAGATATGGGTTCTCCAAGAAACAACCAGTCTAGAAAATGGCAGCATTCATCCATCCAGAGGAACGGTTTCTTACCAAGTCAATATTACTGGGTCTGGGCAGGAACTTAAAAATACCCATGATATTCAAGCCTGCCAGAACTCACAGGGAAGAAGATGGGGAAGGTGGGGCAGAGATAACCCCAACATGAAAATGTTGCTACCAGGTTTCATGTCCAGCAGTAATTTGCCAAGAATAGATCAATGGAATGGTGATTCACCATTTTAACATCATCTGAACCACAAGGTGACCACTGAATTATGGAAATAAACCCTGGAGGGTTTTCCTTGGATTCTGATGATAATCAGAAGCATTTCAGTTACCCTATTTCTCCACGTACATATTCTTTTGACGAAGTTAAATAGTGAGGTCTGGCTAGATTAAGAACCATAGCTAGACTTCAAATCAGGCCAGCTTAACGAAAAGGTATCACCACTCTGTACCTACACAACTCAGTTCATTGAGTCATTCATTCTGAAAACACATGAATGTCTCTTATGTGTCAACATAAGACAAAATCCCTGCTTTCAAGGAGCTTATTTCCCTTGAAAGTAACAAAGAGGCCATTATAAAGGAAATTCTGGATCAGCTGGAGGAGAACAGAGAGCAGGCATCCACCCGATCCTTAGAGGTGAACAAAGATTTCCAAGAGGAGATACTAGGGTGAGTAGAATTTGGTTGGTCTCTATTTAATAGTGTGAAAACATAGTTGAAGGGGCTCCAATGAAGGCTTTACTCAGTTGATGCACATCAGAGAATACCTGAGACAGGGTAACTGAGTCAGAGCAGGGTTGGAGATCTATAAGGGTGAGTAGAAGATAGGGATATGTGTTTGTGTAGTTGGGCTCAGGTAGCAGTGTTTGTGTTTGCAGCAAAACTTGCACTTAGAACAGTGGGTGACAGTTCTAGTTTTAATGTCTCTTGCTCAGGATTGTCTGTGCAATGCTGTTGTGATAAACTGTCAGAACTTTACTTTCAAGAACTGTTTTAGCAAGTCTTGCAGTTATTTTCACCTAATTAAGGTTCAGAGGCAGGGAAGAAAGCCAAAAAACAAACAAACAAACAAACAAAAAACAAAGAAAGGTGGAAAGGGGAAGATTAGAGAAAAAAGGCAAGAATTGAAGGCAAGAGAAACTAGAGACCCTCTGTCACATCTGCTTTTATTCTTTTACCAAAAAAAAAGAAAAAACTCTTATTAATATCATGGACCTCAATTTTTCCACCTTTGAAGAAAAAAGAAAAAACAGGAAGGGAACATCTATGTACATAAAATGCTTAGTTAGGTTTCCAAAGAGTGCATGAGGGGGTGGTTTTACATAATTCTCAAGTGTTCAATATTTACTTGAAGCCCATGGCTGTTCATATACAAATATTGAAGGAAAGGTTTTTTAAAAGAATCTGTGTGACTTTCTGATATTTGTATTTGGTAATGGGCAGCTAATGTTGTCCTGTCCGGACTTTCTTCCTTTAGCTCATTAAGTGTTATATCTAATAGGAACAAAATTGCTAAATATGTTTTAATAAAATATGAATAAACACATAATACATATTAATATTTTATATATAACCCTTAAGATCTGCTAGAATGAGCATGATGTATGCCAGGTTCTGCCAGCTGAGTTAAAAGACTCAAATGTATTTTGATTTTTTCAGAAGAAAGACAGTCTGTACTCAAGCTGTTGTTTCTAAGGCCGTGAATAGTCACAAATATAATTACACATTCTAATGACAAAATTTTTGAGCAAAGAAGGTAGTAAAAAGTCCTCACAATTCAATTGCTTTGCCAGTGTTAGTTTTTTTATTAGAAGAGATTCAAGAGCAAGATGTTTTCTTGAGCAAAGGGCCTCCATTGCTTCATCTGAGCCATGAAGACATTAAAAGGATCATTGGGAAGGGTAGTTCCTTCTTAAACATTTCAACACTCTGTGTTTGGCTCCTGTGCGAGGTAACTGCATGGAGGTGGTTTCAGCTCTGGAACTCCTGGCTCGATTTCACAGACAAATTCTTGACAGCAAATTGAAGTTTTCCTCACTTCATGACATTCAAAGTCCTGCTGAGGGCCAAAAATTGTAATGTAGGGAGGAGAAAAATGGAAAGGGAAAAATGTAACCAATTTCTCATGAATAAGGGGCACTGCTTCCAGACTCAGGGACATGTCAGAGAAAGGAAGTCTCCATTTTTATTGCTTACAGAAGAATCATGGAGAAGGAAGATAGATTGCAATAAAAAGAGATGGTCGAGAAATAAAAAGAAAACTTGACTGGTAGGACTTCAGACTTTTGCAAATAGACCCCACTGTGATTTCCAGCCTGAGGATTCCAGTGAGCACGGGAACACTAAGAGTGTTCTAGAGAATTCATGGGAAAAGGACAAATCAACCCATTGCATCTCAAATGTATTACAGTTACACCCCTAAAACTATTTGCAAATTTTAAACCATAAATAAGTATTATGGTATAAATCTAGTAGATTTATAGGGATAAACTATGACCTATATACCAATCATTAGAAAACAATTTTAGAGTGATCAGTTGACCGACCATTGTTTCCAACGATTACAAGTGAAATACTTTTTAAATTAAGAGAGTGGTTTGTGTGTGTGTGTGTTGTTGTTGTTGTTGTTGTTATGGTTGTAGGTGGCTTTTTTGTTTAGGTTTGTTTTCTTCTTCTATTCAGTAATTTTCAGCACATGGTTGTCCTGCAGACACTAACTTTTGTTAGTTAAGTTTCCTAACTATTGCTCATTTCCGTAGCACAAAAGGCCAAATCTTTATGTCTCCCCAAGCTCCCCAATAAAAGTAATTCTTAGGTTTTCCATAGATTTTATACCCAAGAAGGAATGTAAGTGGAAAGAGATAACCATGTGCTCTGTCTCCCTACAAGGATGATCCTGGGTTTTACGTACGTCACTGCCATTCTATCTGTTGTTCTGCTCACCTCCATCGTGGGCTGCTCTCTGAATTCCCCACTCTCTGGATGTCTGCAGCTATTCTACTTTTTCCTTCTGAGAACCAAAGTGACCCCATTTACACAGCTTCCTTTGTCTGCATTACACGACTTGACTATCCCATTGTTTCCATCAACACAACTTTACCAGGACTCTTGCCCAGGCAAATCATTTATTTGTTTGTTATAGGAACATCCCAGAACTCAAGAGAAAGCATTAACTAATGGCAATTTTCCCACCAAGACTCTTTGAAAGCCTCACTTTAAAGTCTTAACTTTGCTGCTTCTACCAATCCTAACCTGATTTATATTATGAGCCTCACGTAATTCTAACCAAATACTGCATTAAAACAGCTGCCTAGGTAAGGAGTCCCTTTCATACAACTCCGCATAACTGTCTATTTTATAGATTTTTTTTAAACAACTTGCTTTGTGTCACTGGCATGAAGGGCTTTTCCAACTCGTAACTTGGTAGAATGAACACTGGACAAGAATCAAGAATGTTGAATCTTCACCTTGGCTTTGCTATATAATAAACCTTGTGAACTTGCAGTGGTTTTTTCCCCCTCTCTGGGTTTTACTTTTCTCTTGATAATGGTGGGAGTTCACTTATTCAACATTTATGCAGTATAAATGTGTCAGGCATTATGTGATATTCCCAGCTCTAAGGTTCTATCATTTCTATAAACTCCAAAACTTAACAAGGGTCATGACAGAAACATGGTGGGCAATACTTTGCTTCACTACATCATAAACGCCAGTATCTCTCAACATGACATTTCTAAAAGTCACACCCCACTATGGTTATAATTAGAGGTAGTTCCCCCAATTGAATTAATCTGAGGCATTTTGGTTAAGTTTTGGATAGTATTTATAGAACATACAAAGCAAAAGAAAAAGGAAATTAAGACAGTCAGATTCCAGCGACCAGCAGGACATGTTTTATGCATTATTTTAAAATTTTTTACTGTTAATTAATTCTTGTTATTATACTTTTAATGAAACAAAGAAGCTCTGGAAGCCTTAATTCCTTGCAAAGGAAGTATATCATGTCCTGGAGATTTGGCTGGTGTAGTGCTCTTTCTAAACTTTTTCTTCATGAGTAAAAGGCTTCCAGCATTAAGACTTTTTCAGTCTTTTGGGATAGAAAAAGTAGAACATTCAGACTGAGTATAAAAGGCAAAAATACAGTTAGACATTTCCCAGGAGAATCAAGACAAATACAAAATGCTTAAGTCTTGCTGTAGAAATTTAAAAATAAGTAAAATCTGCCTAAAATGACCCCGTTAGGTACCTACTCTCCTCAGGGATTTCTTGTTGGTGTATGACTTCATATCTAATGAAGACAAGGTAGTTAGTTGATAAATGGCTAGCTATACCATGAGTTAAGAGACACAGGTTCAAATCTTGACTCTGATACTATCTAATGGTGTGACTTTGAAAAAACACACAGGCTCCATGAATCTGTTTCCTCATTTAAGAAGTAGGAATCCTAAAACTAGTCCAACTTACTAACTGGGAAATGAGGCAGTACATAGAGAGTACTCCAACATTTTAAAATGTCACTTCATTATAAGAAAATACCATGAACTGCCATGCATTGCTTGTATAAGCTAATCAGGCAATGTGTCAGGATCAAGTTTGTGCATAGAAATGTTGGTGTCTGCAGTCGACCTGGTGGTCGACTCCTCATCCACTTCATACCAAACAAGTGACTGGAAGCTAATCCAATCACACTAACGCATCCCCCTTGCCAGTGACTGGTCCAGGGATGGGAGGCAGACAGAGGGAAAATTTGGTCCAAAGAAATATAGGGAGAGGCAGAGGCATAAGAAAAAGAAACCAGCTTCTCTCCCCTATTAGACACACATGGAGAAGTGTGTTGCCATAGCCTCTGTCGGCAGCCATTTAGTTATCATGTCATAAGTAAGGAAGAGACATTAGATGAAATAAAGAAAGAACAAGGGTATCTCAAGTTTGTAAGGTCCTGTGTACCTGACTGCCACAGAGCCACTAACTCAACCAATCCTGAGACCTGCTCTGCCTGTATATGACATGACATGGGCTCCATAATGTAGTAGCTAGGAGATCTGGCTGAGGAGCTACTTTCTGAGTTCAAATCCTGCCTCTGTCACTAACTACACATACATATGTGACTGTGGCAACTTATCCCCTCTGGACCCCAATTTCTCTATCTATAGTATGGGAATAATAACAGTACTTCCCCCAAAGGGTTGGTATGAGGATTAAGTGAGTAAATAATTTGAGGGCTCTTAATGTTTCCCATGTTGTAGGTATTATATATAAAATATATAACGAGAGAGAGAGAGAGAGAGAGAGAGAGAGAGAGAGAGAGGCAAATTCAATCTTATCTTGATATCAACACTATTCTTACAAATTTTGCCATACTTAGCTATGTGGTCTAGAATAAACATTTTCCCTCTCTGGGTCTCAGTTTCTTGAGAAATGGCTAGAATTATACTCAGTAATGCTCAGGGAGCTGAGAATAACCTGGGTTTACCCATGGCAGTGTGTTGCACAGAGGGTGGAAGGGGCCACATGGTAATTATAAACCTCCACACTGAGCTCCCCATGGAGCCTAACTTAAGGCCAGGTCTGCCATTCCTCCTACATCAGCTTGCTTGTGGCAAAGACTAAGTTCCTAAATACTGTCCTTTGTGGCAGAGATTAGCTAGATGCTTGCTACACCTATTGCCTCTTCTTCCCAGGCACCCAGCTAGATTACATGTTTCAGCTTCCCTTGCTGTTAGGTGGGGATGCGATTAAGTTTTAGTCAATGAGATGTTGGCAGAAATGAAGTGAGCCACTTCCAGGCTTGATTCAGGAAAGCCTCCCCTGTTTGATACCCCATCCTCTTTTTACATCCCCCTTCCAAATGGAGAAGATTCTGAGGCCCTGGAGAGGGTGGAGACACAGCATGAAAGGAGCGTGGGTCCACGACCAGCAGAAGTCTAACTGTCCAGAAACCACTGCCTTAGACAGTGATGGAAATCAGAAATGAATTTGTATTATGCTAACTCTCTAACAGTTTGGGGCTTATCTGTTAGAACAGCTCACGTTCCCTTAATTAATAAACAGCAAAAAGAAAAGTGATGCCCCTTAACAAGACACCACTGAATTCAGAAAGAAACTTAGTGCTCCTCTCCTTACTCTCACCCTTAGCAAGAACTCTGGGTAATCAGGTGAATTACTGGATTGGCTTGGCTTGGTTGCTTTCACATGAAACACAGGAACATAACTGAAGAGCCCTGTGCTCCTCTGATGAGAACAAATCACAGCACTCACGCTCACTCCGGCTTTGAGTGGACTGCCCACAAGATCAAGAGAACATGCTCCTTTTTTGCTTTGAATAGGAAATGCCTTTCAGAGAGTGTGCCAGTGCAATTCAGGCAGTAGTCAAAAAGAGAAATTTTGCTGTTCTACCTTCAATCTGATTGTTCTAGGTAGTAGGTGATTTCATCTGCCAGAATGACATCATTCTAGAATATTCTCTACTGTGTGTCTCTCTAGTGGTCTCTTTAACTAAATAAGAGAGCAAAGACAACTGATGTTCTGTCTTTTGCCCTGTATCACACCCTCCTCTCACTTACTTGGGTTTTTGTGACATCAGCTACATTTTATATCATTTTTAGGGCATTTTCATTAATATTGCTTCCAAATTCTTAGCTATATGATATTCTCATCACAACACCAAGGGGCTCAGGGAAGGGTGCGTTTAAGAAAATTTAGACTAAGGTGTGGCTCTGTTTAGGACAACCAAATGTAAAGGTCTCTTTGGAGAAATGGAAAGTGTCCCCCCAAATAAGCTGAAAACAGCAGATAGCCAAAGGTAGCAAAAAGTCCAATTCAGATCCAACCTGCACTCAACCCCACCCTAACACCTTATTATATTTTCTTTAGTGAGAAAAGGGAGCCTTCGGGGGGGCAGACATTTTGGTAGCTTCTTCTGTTTTGATTAATTAATCCATTCAACAGGCATTTACTGGCTCGCAGTGTATGCCAGGTACCTACTTCCATGCTCACTGAAAGAAACTACACTGAAAACACTATAATTTTTTAGTCTTTTTCATTGCCAATACATAATATTTAATGTAAAAAAAAAAGGCTTTAACTTTAAAAACGTTTAACTTTAAAAGATGGCCTGGGAATCTAATCATTATCCATCCCATTTCTCAGGGAGGATACACTGTGAGTTCCAACAACTGCCTTTTATTTGTTTATAATTTCTTCTCCACCTCTTCTTCTCCAAAGGATTTTAGGTGGTTAGTGGAAGACAAGTAGGAGAAGTCACAGACATTTTAAAAAAGGGAACAGCACACTGTAGCAGAGATACACTATTAAAATGGAGCTCTAAATCAGTTGAATAGTTAATTGAACAAAACTCTTTTCAAGTTCCTACTAGATGCCAGACATAAAGCACAAAATACAATGGAAAACTCCCAGCTCTCGTGATACTAATATTCTAGTGTGTTGAGGCAGGGAGGGTGGTGGAAGGACTCGAACAGTAAACAGGGCACACATATAATATCAAAATAACTCCAGACGGCAATGGCTGCTGCTGCAAAGTCAACATGAACTATGGTGATCGTTTGGGGTTGACTAGCATACCCTCCAAATGCATGTCCACAGGGACCTCAGAATGTGACCTTATTCGGAACTAGAGTCTATGCAGATGTAATTAGTTAAGTAAAGATGAGATCATCTGAATTAGGGTGAGCCCTAAGTCCAATGACTAGTGTCCTTATAAGAAGGCCATGTGGACACACAGAGGGACACACACAGAGCGAAGATGTCATGTAAAGATGGAGGCAGAAGTTGGAGCGATGCAGCTATAAGCCAAGGAAGGCCAAGGATTGCCAGCAACCATTAGAAGCTAGGCAGAGTCAAGGAAGAATTCTTCCCCAGAGCTTTCAGAGGGAGCATGGCCTGGCTGATACCTTGATTTATGACTTCTATTCTCTAGAACTGTGAGATAATAAATTTATCATGTACGAACCCACCCAGTGTGTGGTGCTTTGTTACAAAGTCCTAGGAAAATCATACAGCAAGTTAGAGTGACGAAACAGAAGCTACCATGTTTCCCCGAAAATAAGACCGGGTCTCGTATTAATTTCTGCTCCAAAAGACACATTAGGGTGTATTTTCAGGGGATGTCTTATTTATTCATGTACAACAATCTACATTTATTCAAATACAGTCATGTCATCTTCTTCTGGAACATCGTCATAACGTCCTAAATGTGTCCATCTGGTTGATGATTTTAACTGGGGCTTATTTTCGGGGTAGGTCCTACTTTTGGGGAAACACAGTAGCTAATGTAATTCAAGTAGATGGACAGTCACCCTTCTCAAAAAGTGACATGTAAGCTCAGCTCTTCATGACACTAACTTTCATGCTGGGTTCCCCCGCAGACCAGGCAAAAATGAGGCACAGTGTTTCTTCCCTGTTAAAATCAAGCACTCAGGTTCATCTGAGGAGACATTTTAATAATTGCCTAGCAAGTGAATTTGGAGGACTAGAACCTATTTTCAGGTTAACGATTCTTTGTCATAAAGGCCAATCTTGCTTTCTTTCTTCCCAAAAGCTAATTTTTAAAAATCTAAGCCAATGAGTTGGTTATACAGCCTCTCTCTTTGCCTGGAACGAGAATGTGTTTAAAGGCAGAACTTAATACGTAGAGTGGAGCTGGCCCCAGCATTCTGCCTGGGTCTCAACCGTCACAAAATAAAATAAACTGTGTTTTGTTTACAGTTGATTTTACATGGCTCTTATTAGGCAATGTGTGTCATCTGCCACTACTGAAAGTTAAAGAATTTAGTACAGAAAATAGTGTCTGACGTAAATTATAGAAAACAATGCAGAAATGGCATTGTGCTGCATGGAGAAAATTTATAGCATTTAGTCATGAGGCCATTGGCAGATACAGCGAGATTAAAAGACATGGCAGAGAAGACAAAGATGGGCTCTGAGATCAGATCCTACAAGATGGAGAGTCAATGAGCTGTGGAGAATTGCAGGAAAATTAAATGATTAGTCTTTATTCTTGAAGCCATAGCACTGATTAAATATCACCACCCCCCCAAAAAACGTCAGCTATAGAACATTCTGTGAACTTTTCAATGTGTACAGCATTCATTCTGAGTTAAGGCAACATAGCTAGTTCCATCTCTGAATTCTGCAGGTATCTAAAGACTGAGAACTGTGGAAGCTTTGAATAAAAACCTTAACCTTTTCAATAGATTGGACATGATTTTCAAATGGAGGCCCACTGAGGTCACGGGCCTCAGCCTTGTTTCAAAGAACAGCTTCTCTTATTTGTTTCACAGATGATTTCCCTGTAAGTTCGTTTTTTTTTAAAGGGACCTAATGTTTTACGTTTTTGGGTTTTTTTCTTTTTAAATAGAAAACCTCTTATTTGTCTCCAAAAGAGTAGCAATAAAGTCATAAAGACTCAATTAAACTTTATTGCCAGGAACTGAGCCTCCAGGAAGGGTCATCATTTTATTTTGTAGAAAACGCCACCTTAAAATGGACTTTAAATCTGTTATAGCTTGAGCAAAACATCACCCAGCAAGGTCAGGGAGACTCCACTGGCCAGCTGCTCAGAGGACTCTGAAGAAGCCATTTGCCTCAGTGAGTTCCCCTTGGCTCACCTCTGGCACCTGCCTTTGAAGTCTCAGAATCTGGGCTTTGTCAGCACTGCAAGAGTGCACCCAATGATCTGGGGTTGACTCCTATTAACCCAAGCTATGAGAGGCTGATGTAAAAGCCAGAAAGCCAAGCAATTTGTTACTATAATTGAAATAGAAATGTCACGTGAACCAGAGCTCTCAAACAGATGTGCCTAGAGCCTTCCCTGTCTGTAGATAAATCCACATGAAATGCCAAAGGACAGTTCATAATGGAAAGACTAAGGAACAATTCTCTGTACTAAATGCAGGAAAATAAATGATCATGCATGTTGACTTTTTGTTGCCAATGGCCACTACCCCTGAATGCTAGCCTCCCCATGAGGAAAGATTTAGCACACTAGCAACCCAAGATAATTTCAGCCACAGAACCCCACCCCTCCCCGTGTTTGTACAGCAGGTAGAGAAAAATAGGAAATTGTGGACCTGGCCACCGTGGCTCCCAAGGGCTAGCCCCACCAGCCAAGTTCTTTAGGCACAATGCTCGGACTGGAAAAAGCCTCTACTGAAGTGACTGTCTCATCTCAGTCAAGTAAAACAACTCCTTTGAGGGAGGTTTTGGGGGCACTGACTTATTTACCCTTTGGGGATGAGGCTGCACCTGGGGCTGCAGAGGAAGCCAATCCCATTTACATATATAAACACTCCAAGTATTCTTGTTACTTCAAACTTCAACTTCTTCTTGCTAGGGCTCATTTCAAGCAGCCAACCTGCCTTTAGCAATCATTGCATCTTATTAAAAGGAATGCTCTCTTATCAATTAGACTCGTTACCTTGAATATTCAATTTCTGCCAAGCTGCCGTTGAAATAATCACTTCAGAGAATGTTTTTATGAACATCAGACCTACAGTCATTACCCAGTGCACTCAGACTTTTTGGATGTCTTTTCTAAGCTAGTCTGCTCACATAGTCTCTTTCCCAACAGGGCACAATACAATGGTTAGGTTTCTACTTAATGACTTAGAATCACACGCCGGTCTTGCCTCTCTGAGAGTAAACTCAGATGACCTTATATAAAGTTTTGTGCATCGTCAAAGTCTGCCGTGCCAGAGTTAGAGATGGAATCTCAGTTTAATCTTCTTTTTTAAATTAAAGTTTATTGGGGTGACAATTGTTAGTAAAGTTACATAAGAAAAAGATGAAATAGTGCCATTTGTAACAACATGGATGGATCTTGAGATTATTATGCTAAGCGAAATAAGTCAGACAGAAAAAGTCGAGAAGCATATGATTTCAATGATATGTGGGTCATAAAACTGAAAACAACAAAGGAACAAGACAAACAAATGAAGAAAGAAAAACTCATAGACACAAACAATAGTTTAGTGGTTACCAGAGGGTAAAGGGGGAGGGGGACGGTAGATGAGGGTAAAGGGATCAAACACGTGGTGATGGAAGGAGAACTGACTCTGGGTGGTGAACATACAATGTGATACAGCGTTTTCCCGAAAATAAGACCTAGCCAGACCATCATCAACTCTAATGCATCTTTTGGAGTAAAAGGTAATATAAGACTGGGCCTAAAACATTTACTATCTAGCCCTCTGTCAGAAAAAAGTTTACCAGCCTCTGAGGTAGAGGATCATAAACCCTCACTGCTACCTTCCCAGAGGTGTTTACATCCTTCTGACCCCCTTTCCATCCACTCGGCTCTCTCAGAAGACCTGTAGTTAAACCCAGATGACACCCTGAGACTGAATGGAGAGCTACACAGTCGGAATGAGGGAAAAAGCCCTCCATTTCACCCAAGAAAAAGTCAGCATGGGTTATTAATGGTAGTAATGATTCCAGGAAAGAAGAAAGAGAAGCTCTTTGATCTTTCAAAGGCCATCATCATCTCAATCAGGGAAGAATTTTACAGCCAAGTACAAACATTTTCATCCGCCTCCCAAATACACAGCTTTGATTGGAACCATCCAGCAGCTTTTCATCTCTTTGGCCTCTTAAAGGGGTGGGTAGAGGCGCAAACCCTCCCTGTTAATGCTCTCCCATTTCCCAGAAGCAGATGAAAATCAATTTATCACCAAGTGTTTTGTTTGTTTGTTTTGTTGTTTTTTAATTCTGACTGTACATTCAATTGTGTCCTGGCCAATGAGTAGAGAAAACATAGAATATATGGATCCCCCGGTAAGAGCCTGAAAACTGTATAGCAAAACAAAATTTGCACCCTTGAAAAATGGGGAACTGCAAAGTGCATGAAAGGACTCATTCATTTGGCAAACAGTCTTTAGCTTTAAAGAGAAAAAGATGAAGTGTGTGTGTGTGTGTGTGTGTGTGTGTGTGTGTGTGTTTATTCACACCTATATCTTCTTACCTCAAAAGAGATACTAATCTAGTATGGCAGTGATAAATTATTAGACCAAATCATTATACTATAGTGCTATAAAAACCACAATTGTTTGGGGACACTTAAGAGTGAGTAACTATCCTAAGAGGATTGGGAGGGCTTTGCAGAAAATATATTGAAACTGTCTTAAAGTATCGGGGAGACGGCTGGGGAAAAAGCACCATTTGGGCAGAGAGAAAATTACCACTGTTGTCAGGATGTTCCTTCAGTCACCCCCACAACCACAGCCTTCCCGAGAAGCCAGACAATGGAAAGAAGCATCAGGAGTTGTGGGTTCACTGACATTTAGGGATGTTTACTGGCCTTAGGATTTCCTTTTAGCAACAAGAAAAGTGATGCTCCAACTTGGGCCCCAGAGAGCTCACTTTGACAAAACGGTACATTGGTCACACCCTTGTTTGGAGTGACAAATCCTTTGGTGGAGATTCACCAGCACTAGCCTGCCTTCCATCTCTGTAACAATCCACACGCCACCTTGCTTCACCAAAAATAAGACCTAACCGGAAAATAAGCCCTAGCATGATTTTTCAGGATAACACCCCCTGAACAGAAGCCCTAATGCATCTTTGGAGGAAACCTTAATATAAAATCCAGTCTTATTTTCAGGAAAGCACAGTACCACAAGCCAAAAATTAAAAAAAGCAAATAGCCCCCAAATGCCAGTTGAGCCCAGTTTGTCATCTCTCATCTTCCCTTCTTGCCATGCATTGGCCACAGCAGTGATTTTCAATGTGCAGCATCAGCATCACCTGGGAACTTAAAAATGCAGATCCTCAGGCCGCCCTCCAGACCTCCTGAATTAGAAACTCTGGGGGTGGGGACCAACCATCTGTGTGGTAACAAACTCTCCAGGGGATTCCAATGCACACTGGAGTTGGAGGACCACTACCACTAAACTCCATAGTTCTAGATGCCAGGGAATATTGCTTGCTCAGAATCCCAAAGGGTTGGCTCCATCAAAAAGGAGAAGAAAGAGAAGAATTCTGGCTCTACTATTACTACAAAGACAAAAGAGAATATAGGCATCACTGTATGGCCTAATCTAGAGATTGGGCAAGACAGGATGTAAGAAGACTGTGGAATAGTAGCAAGCAAAACAGAGATGTCAAATGCATATCCCAGCCCAGGTAACTAGGTGAAAATAGCTGTCTCTATTTCCAGGTGAGTGTACCCACTCCTTCAGCTTACTCCAGTGGAGAGCATCGCAAAGGCCCAGAAACTTGGAAGAGCCACAAGTTTGCTGTGGTTCAATTCTACAGTGAAAGTCAGGAAGGACAGAAAAATAGGTCATATGTGGAGATTGGCGCAGATCATGAAAGATTGAGCCCTTCTTATGCATTGGGGCTTTTATCCCACAGATAAAAGGAATCCACCGAAGTTGTTTCTGTTGTTTCAGCAGCGTGAAAATGTAAGGAGCCTTAGATTTCAAAATATCACCCTGGTAGGAAGGTTGGAGTACAGGAGAGAAAGATGAAGACTTAAGAAACTATTATTCCAGGTGTAGAGAACCCAAACCAAAAACCCCACGGTAGGAATGGAAAAGAGGAGTCCAATTACAGAGAACTCTCAGGAAGAACTTTTAGGACATGGATGTAGAAAGTATAGAGAGGGCTTAGTGAAGGTGACTCCGATTTCTAGTTTGAGTGTGGAATAGATAATTGTATCATTCATCAAGGTAGATAATACACAGGAGACAGAGGGTTTAGAGGAGAAAAACAAATTTTATTTTGAACAGGTAATGTTTATGGAGTCTGTGAGAAATTCACAAAGAGGTAGCAAATGCTGTTTAATTTATCTATCCATAAGAGCAGAATGCATGCAGCAAACTCACCACGTGGTTTCATCTTCACTACTCACATCAGCCTCCCATGTGTTACACAGGCGTCTACCAATCTATACTATGGAACAGGGACATTTAATGATCAGTAGAGAGGCTGTTTCAATCTTGGATTCTATATGCAATTCAGGTTTGCAATATGATTTAAAATTGAGCTATACTGGAAAACAACTTCCATTTTGTAAGTCTTATTTAGAATATTATTTTCTCAGCAATATTCCTAACCAGATTTTCAGATCTCAGCTGGCGTGAACTGGAAATTAAGCCAATTTAGAACAAATCCATCATGCTATCTGGCATCTCAGGGTTTTAAAGGATGAGAATTAGAAGACATAGCCAGTTGTCTGACAGCATGGGAAGTGAAAGTCATGCAAATTAGCAAAGAACCCCTTTGCCAAGTTCTAATCAATAGCAATGAATTGCAAAGAAGGTACCAGCCCTGATAATAACGCTGTTTCCTCAATGTCTCCATACACGATTGACTCTACTTACTTGTCTCCTCAACCTACTTAAAAAAAACAAACAAAAACTAATTCCTGACATTCTTAATCCTTTATTCTCTCTATTAATGGATTAAGGAGGCTGAGGGAAATATGTCCAGTGGAATAACTCAATTTTGAGAACTAGGCCAGAACCCAATTCAGATGGGGGACAGGGAGATTCATCCTCGGTCCCTGAATTTCTTCTTTTTTGTTAAACCTAGAAGTGAGTTAGCAAAAAATGAGGGATATGTTGGCATTGGGCCTCTCAAGGCAGTTATTTGCTCTGTTTTATGTTTGCTTCCTGACTCGATTAGCAAGAGAGTATGTTTTAAAAGCATCCTGGCCACCTAGTGAATAATATCTAGCATGAAATATTCGAGAAGTTATTAGTGAGGTAAGCACTAGGCAGAGAGTGATATCATTTGCAGAGAAATCATTTGCATTCAAACAGCCTCACAGCCATTGGTCTAACAGGACTGGATCAAGGTCTACTGATATTAACTTTTCAGTGGACTAAAAGCTGCTGAGGGAAAAAGAGAAAAATAGCCTGTTCAATTTTCTGGGAAAAATTAGAAATACATTCTACTAGATGACTATATGAATACTCTAGACAAAGATACAATTGTCTGCAGAGATAATTATTTGGGCAACAATGTTAGCTCAAAAAGGGCATCAGATATTTAATAAGGTGACCAAATACCTCTGAGCATTTCGTTAGTACAGCAGAAGGATTCTTTTTTTCTTGCCACTGGGGAAAAATAGAAAATAACTCATTGTTCTGAGCTGGAGAGTCCTAGAGATCATGGAGAGAAGGGCGCAAGAGCTGCTCCTGTCATAGTCCAGTCTTTCATAGTTGAACTCCTGTCCTGGGACAAAAAGATTGAAGTTGGGGAAGGCAAAAGTGAGGCAAAGTGTTTGTATGTGTGTGTATGCACGTGCAAAATGGATGGAACGTCTGCTTTCCTAGGGGTTTGGGTAAAGCTGCA
Source organism: Rhinolophus ferrumequinum (assembly GCF_004115265.2). NCBI lineage: Eukaryota > Metazoa > Chordata > Mammalia > Chiroptera > Rhinolophidae > Rhinolophus > Rhinolophus ferrumequinum. The sequence goes on along the minus strand of NC_046299.1, from coordinate 15,716,846 downwards.
TGCTGACACAGCAAGGGGGAGAGTGTGAAATGAAATGCTGACACTGGCTAAAACATTTTACCTTAATCACTAATATAATGATCTTATCAACAAAGCAAACCATTGCAGCAACCAAACTACCCCTGGAGAGGGGTAAGTGCCTAGAATGGTGACCACAATTTCTGCACACACACCCCTCAGGTCTAGCCCTGCGCTAGGCAGTAATGGTGTGCAGAGTGACCAGGGAGCCTCCACTTTACCAGCAGCAACACTCCTGCCCTGGTGATCCAGTGGTCACCTATCAGGCAGGAATGACAGTGCGTTGATTCATGGTCCAGACTCTGGCAGCCCGGTATAGCTACGGCCACAGACACAGAAAAACTCCAGGCTCCACCTTCACCCTCAGACCTTCAGATCAGGCAATGGAGACCTAAACCCAAAAAACCAACTTGGAGACCTAAATGTATCAAGAGGGGTAGATGGGGACTGCAGCGAAGGGAATGCCTGTCTGCTCAGAGCCAGTCAAATGCTGTCAAATGGGAAGGTGGCCATTGCCAGGTTGTAAGATCACCCAGCTTCCCAAGAAAAGCTAACACATTTGACTTGCATGTGAAATCTCATGAGGTTCAATATTTCATAGACATTGTTCCCACCAAAACAAACACTGCTCTGGTGGGTCCGTCAGGCTATGATGTTTGTTTCACTTCTTAACCAGGCTAGAAAGCCTTTCACTGCAGAATCAGAAACATAAATCTCCAAGTTAAAGCCTGCGGGAATTGGGGCTCAGCGCCCTTTGCTGGGAGGTGGGGAAAGGGAATGTAGAACATGTGTTGGAGATTCTCAAAGAAAGTAGTAGAAGTTGCAAGATCCAAGAATGTCACGAGTAGGGGCTCACAAAATGCTCTCTGAGAACTTGCCATTTCTCCAAATACCAGTTCGTCACACAAATATTTTGTTGTTATAGCCATTATTTTAGGATAACCAGTGGAGACTACAGCCAGAACCACTCTTATCAAAGGAGTGAGTGTGCGTGTGTGTGCGCGTGCAGATGGGCGAGCAAGAAAAATTCTACTAGGACCCCAGAGGATACTGCAAAGATCATTCTCTCCCAAATCAGTTCCTTCCCTGTTTTTCACACCATCTCCATCAATTCAAAGCATGGACCAGTGCCATTCTGAACACAAGGAAAGAATCGAGCTTATCAACTGCATATTAACTGACTTTTTTACTATTTAAAGGAAGCTCAAAGCCTCTCATTCCTGTGGCTTAAAAGAAAGGAAATTGTCAGGAAGAGAATCTGGTGAGTGGGATACAGAAATGAAAGGCGTAGTCTCTGGCTGAAGGCTCTGGGCCCATCCCCCTCCCACAGGGCAGGGGTCCCCAGAGCACTGGCAATCAGGGAAGGTTTACTGAAATCCTACTCCAAGCCAGAGTCTCTCTCTGCAAAAGGGTCTGTTTATTTTTTCATGTAGAAGACGGCTTCAAAGGGAACATTTTGCTTTGGTTTTCCTTTGGGCAACATAAAAGGGGAGAACAAAGTGAATTCAGAACCTCTTTTTTTGCCACAGGCAACTCAGTAGACAATCTAAGTTCAGAAACGCCCGTGAAGTGCTGGTCTGCTTCTGTGCATGCTCAATGCCACTCTTCCTGTCATAGGCAATCCTAACCCTGCTTCTCCAACCAAGACCAGGTGGAACGACAGCCCTTCTCAGGGCCAGGAAGGAGCTTGTCTCAGCAAAATTAAGAAATATGTCACAGGTCCCAGAGCAGGTGTTGAAAACAGCAATTCTATCAGGCTTCCCAGTTTCAAATCCTGGATCTGACACTTTTTAGCTGTGTGATCTTGGGCCAGTTACTTAACCTCTCTGTGCCCCTGCTACCTCACCTGTAAAGGTAATAAAAATACCTACTTTGCAACATTGCCATGAGAATTAAACAAAGTAATGCACATGCCTCCTACATAGTTTTCTTGTTATTACAATATCATTATCATAAAAGTCAGCACTTTAACTATATATATCCTTCCTGATTTGTTCTCTTACTGCCTCACAGGTAAACCACGTTCGGGCAATAGAAATTGTGCCATCTAAAGAGTGCTGATTTAGGTAGGGGTCAGAAGACCAAGAGATGGGAGGGGCAACCTTTAAGTGAGGCAGCTGACCAGCCAGGTGACTCTGGCCAAGTCACTCTATCTTCTTGAGTCTCAGTCCTGTCATCTGTAAAATGGGAATAATCTTTGCCCTTTAGCCTTATAGGGTTGTTGTTAAGATCCATGCTAGGATTATATGTCCCAAAACCAAAATGTATTTTATCAATCTTAGTTATTTCTATTCTCCCTTTCTATTTCACTCTCTCCTTTTCACTTCTCCGCTTCGGCTACATAACACAGCATGGCTGAGACTAATGAAAAGAAGAGAGAAGAGGGGAAGGGAGGGGAAAACAGACAAAGCACTGAATGATTATTCATGATTCCAAAACACGGTATGATATGTTTTCATTTTACAAAATTCTCCTTAATCTATTTTCCTATATTTTAAAGACCTGGTAGCAATTGGCCTCCCTGAACTTCCTATATTAAAGATATAAGGGTTAAATTGGTGCACATCTTCTGGAAAGCTACATCAGAATGCTTCAGGCACTATTAGAAAACATATTCCCCATGACTCTGTAATCCTACTCCTGGAGATTTGTCCTGGAGTATTTATAAAAAGGGGTGGGGACCATTAGATGAAGTCGCTCACTGCAGTATTATGATAATAAAACACTGAATTGAATGTCCAACCACAGAGGTATGAGCTAGTAAATTAGAGGTCATTAACTTAATGGACTTTATTATAGGCATTGAAAATGAAAGCCAAAACTCTCAGCAGCAGTGTGAAAAGGCGTATCAAATTTCATAGAGGTCACGATTACTACTATCTAAAAACAAAGCAGTTTTATGAGTGTGGTGAAGTTATGGAGGGTTGTTAAAAATTTTAATGCATCTTAAAGTTTAACGTTTTTTTTTTCAATCACTAAAATTAGAGAAGGAACAGTTTAAAAATATACAGGCATCAGGTTTGTTTTGGCCTGGGGACAAGACGATTGAAGAAAGACAGACATCTTTAAGAACTTACGGATTTCTTAAAGCTGGACTGGCCCAGCAAAATGGCCAAGTAGGACTGCCAGAGGGCTATGTCTTTCCAGTGGGACTTGGCTCACAAAATTCAAGGGCGAATTTATAATGCTTCGTAACTCCAAGAAATAGCTGTATTTTCAAAGGAATCTCCACTACCAAGTTTTTCAGATATTGATTAAATATAGGCTATTGAAGTCAAAACTTAGGGGGAAATGAAAGGAGCTAACGGGTATCGAAATTCCCTTTTCTTGGTCTTGTAATCATTTCATATTTCTCCCTTCATTGACTACTCACAAAAACCTCAACAGACAGGCAGAGCATCATAAACCGTAAGAATAGCTCAGAAAAGTTATGTTAACAGGCTGACTGTCATGGAGCTAGAGACTCAAATTCCAATCCAACATAACATTTATACAGACGGTAAAACAACATGGAAAACCGTCCTGGGTATAACGTTAACTGAAAGAAAAAAAATGCAAAATCATATTCACACTGTAATTGCTACGGAGTAAAAGCATTCAACTAATTTAGGAGGAAATGGGAAAAATTAAAACAGTTTTGCTGGAGTGCTAAAATTAGGATTCTTTTTTTCCCCTTTCAACTTCCTTTAATATTATTTTTGCAATGAGGAAGGCCCATGCTGTATCAATGGCACTACACTGCGTGGTGTGACCTCACCTCTCACAGGCCTGGCTTTCCTGGTTTAAGCTGTACTTATATTAAAAATGAAACTAAATAAACGAATAACAACATTAAGAGCTACAGCTATACATTAAGAAGCCAGTTGTAATTGTAATGGCCATTGTGATAATGAGCTGGAAAACGAGCGCATACAAATGGATCCATGAGGATAGGGCCTGGGGTGTATGGCTGAAGAGTGAGGGTCTGTGTGGGAGGAGATGGAAAATTACAAGAGCATTGCAATAACCAAGAAAATATTCCAAAAGAAGCACTGACCAGAGGACATTCTCCTACAGAGGGGCTTGGGCTGGCTATAAAGGACCAGACGAAGCTAAGAAGAGCAAATATAAGATGCCAGCTGATGTCCTGATGCTTCAAGGATAAAGATGACGGGAGTGGGTTCTTCCACGTGGGAAGAAAACCACAAGATGGCCCAACAAAGTTGGTGAGGCTGTAACTGGACACACAACCACAATAAAGGGTATGTGTGGGGTCTGAGAATTCTATGTAAAATAAACTTCAAAAATACAACTTTCCTCATGCATTCCACCTACAGAATGAATTCGGATGGACTTCGTACCTGCAGAGACTGATGCTTAGAATGTAAACTTGCCAACTAATGGCTCACAAATGATGTTTTCTATAAGGAAGTGACATGTGCTTTCGCTCCCACACTGATGGTGGTGATTATTAAGAACATGGACTTTGGGGACAGAAGCAAAGGTTCGAGGCTATCACTTATTAGCTGTACTTATCAGACAAGCACTTAGCTTTTCTGGCCTTAGTTTTCTCACCTGTGGAACAGGGACAATAATAGAAGCTACCTAACAGAGTTGTAATGAAAATTAAATGAGATGATACATATCAAGCTCTTCATGCAGAGCTTGGTATGCCATGAATGTTATTGTTATTATGACAACTAATGTTGTCAGAGTAAGACTGAATGATGTAGGAATTCGTAAATCGAAAGTTTATGTTTAACTAGTCGCACACCTATAGGTCTGTCTTCCAACTTTCTTAAGAGTTTACTTTAAAAAAATGATCAATCTTACTGCACTTCAGGCAGGTAACCGGAAGCCAGCCATAAGTGTTTACTGAAACATTGACAATGAGTCTATTTCCAAAAGAGATATAATACGAGGAAAGAGATGAAAACAAGAGATTTTTAGAGCAGACAAAAAAATCTGGTACCGAAGAGTCTGAGAAAGTTCATTCTCTTGACACGTTTATAGGCTAGGTACTCTTCTATCTTATATTAGGAAATAAATAATACTAATTAGATGTATGGGTGTTCAACAAAACTTTAAGAGCTATAAAACAAGAATTACTAGTAAATCAACATCCAGGTAAATGCCATATAACAACAGCTAATATTTGAGGGTTTATAGTGTGCCAAGCACGAGTCAAAGCACTTTGTGCATATTAACTCCGTGAGACAGCTCTATGAAGTAGGTGCTTTCTTATGCCCATTTTACAGGAAAGGAAAACTAAGGCAGAGAGACTAAGTAATTTGCTCAAGGTTATGATGATGAAGTCAAGATTCAAATGCTAGAAAGCTACTCTAGGATAGTGAGCAAGAGAAAATTCAAACATACTATTTCTAAATTGCAAAGACAACTGTACAGAGCAGGTATTTATATCTCTATTTTACTCAGCTGTTCAGATGAGAAAACTTAATCTCAGCGGCAGACCACGGTTGTATGGAGAGAGGTGTCAATGGGAACAGTTGTCCTGTGGGAAGGAATATCTCATTACTAACATTGTTTTTGAAAGTTGCCAAAGTATAGTGAAAATGAAAAGCAGACTGACTTGTATTTCTTTCTTTATTACTTTAAATTTTCTACAGGCCATGCACCCCTTTATTGCTAACAGCTCCTCCAATGCCCCATTCTACCCCCCACACACGCATTTGGCATGCCCCTGGCTTGAAGAAATTAAATGACTAAAGAAAAGAAATTAAATGACTAAAGAAATTAAATGACCGCTCTTAAGTGCGAGACCCCAGATCTGAAGCTAGAGAATATACCAGGGGTGACAAAAAAATGTACACATTTTAAGAGATGTTATCTATGTATTACTTTATGAAGTTGAATTGAATCACAGTAGCAATGTGTAGTATGATGTTCTCTCAAAAAATGGCGTTAATCAAATGAATGCTAGCATCATTCATTGTATTACAATTTTAATACAGTATTTTCCTTTCTTAAAATGTGTATACATTTTTTGGCACCCCACTGTGTGTGTCTGTGTGTGTGTGTGTGTGTGTGTGTGTGTGTGTGTGTGTGTTAATGCCCAAACCCATCCCACAGACTGATTTAATCAGACTGCCCATGGGTGAGACAATTATTTGCATCAATATTTTAAAGCTCTATATTTATTCTAAAATGCAACTAAATTGAGACCTTTACAAACTATTAGAATTTCAACCTGGAATTCATTTCCTTCTCCTCTAAAACAATTTTTATGTAAGATTCCTATTTAGAAACAATCATGGACTAAATTACCTTGCAAGTGTTGTCCTTAAATGCTCAGCCCTGAGATAGTTCTAGGCTGGCCCAAAAAAGTTTGAATAACTGGAAATGGAGTAAATGAGAGAGCTTTGTGTGCCAAACAACCCCTCTTGGTGGAGAGTCTTCCCAAACTCCTAAAAGCAAATATAAGATTCTGGCGTAGCAAGTAGAAACAGCAGAATGTATATGGGACAGAGAGGTCCTAATTCCAGAGACAACCTAGTGCAGAGTGGTATGTTTGCATATCAAACACGGTATAGCAGCAAGTGCCCAAAGCAGTCTTCTCACCTATGCAGATGAGGCTATTTGTAAGGTCCTGGGGCCAGAAGTTTCCCTTAGCCTTCCTCCTATATTCACTCCAGATGCTGCTGAGGCAGCCTGGATGCAAACGTGATCGTCAGTGACTAATCTGAGCAATGCAAATCCTGATCACCCATCCAGGCCATCAGAAATGGTAAGACCGGAGGATACCAGTCAAGCCCAAACTTCAGAATCATCTAGAAAGTTTTACAAAACATGTATCTTAAATTCCTGGGCTCCTCTTAGGCTGTCTGATTCTGAATCCCCGGAGATAGAGATTTTAAGTTGAAAAAGCTCCCACAAGTGATTCTGATGTGCCTGGTTTGGCCCCTAGTGTGGTAGAGGCCCTGAGCCACGGTGAGACTAGAAAAGCATTAGGTGTTTAGGCTCCAAAGAGTTTTCCCACCTCATCACCCAAACACCAAGGAAGCATGACCTGAGAATCCCCACTACATGCAAACGCAATATGGAGTACACCTGAAACTAATACAATATTGTATAATATGTTAGCTATGTTTTAATAAAAATCTTTTTTTTTGAAGTAAGTCACTTAAAAATGCAATGAGGAGGTCCTAGATGGGGACCCCAGACCCCAGTATAGGTACGGCTGGGGAGGGAGCACACGTGGCAAAACTGAGCCAGGAGACCTTGCTGCACAAGCAGTTTGGAGGTAGGCCAGTCTGGGTTCCATTCCTGCCTCTGCCACTTCACCAGCCATGACTATTTGAACTACTGACTTACTCTCCCTCAGCCTCAATATCTGTATCTATAAACTAGAGAATAAAAATGCCTCCCTCATATGTTTATGGCAATGATATATTGTGCCAGGGCTGGGCCTTTTGGTTTTCAAATCCATTCCTCATCTTTCCATCGATCTACCTTATTTGAATTCTGGCTGAGTTGGCCAATGGGAGACCCCATGGGAGACTGGAAAGTGGGAGGAAGGGAAAAGCCAGGCATTTTCTCCCTGTCTCTGACTTGATGGCATCACTGCAGTGTCTTCCCTGTCGTCGCCCTTCATAGGCCCACCATGCTTCTAACTCCTACTAAGTAACCCCTATCACACTGGGGAAGTCTCCAGTTACCCCAAATTCTCCTACCGTCCCTCCAGCCCTCTGCTATAGTTAACCTCCGTGTTGACTTATATCCCAGACAGCCTCGTCATCCCTTTCACCAACTGTGTAACCAATCCCCTGGTTTACGTTCCCTCGCTGTTAAATATGAAGTGGTTCTTTTCCACCACCCCCCATTAGATCCTTATATTATAATGTTCCAAGTATAGATAGAGCTTAGTAATACTTATGCTTAATAAATTGGAAGTATTTTAATCAAGTATATTGTAATAAGTAACTGCTTATCCCCCGGATGCCTCCTGACATTGTCCTCTGTCCTCAGGCTGAGTGCTCAAGGACAAGATGGCTGACGGTAGCCAAACATGTTTGAGCAGCTCTCCCAAGCTTGAAACGATAATCGTAGTCAACATTGATGGAGCGCTTCCTCCATACCAAGCATGGCTTTAATTGCTTTATTTAAATTAAATCACTTAATCTTCACCACAACCCTATGAAGTACACATTATTACTGTTGGAAATGAGGCAAAGAGAGAATAAAAAGAATGACTTGCCCAAGGTCATTGAGCTAAGAGGTTGGTACAGCCAAGATTCAACCCTGGGCAACCTGGCACAAGAAGTTGCTTTTCGTAAGCCCTGTCCTCTACCTCCTCTCCAGATAACTGCCTCAGAACCAGGGGAAACAGTGCATTTTCATTCTCAGAGGCCATCGCTCCTCAACTCTGAAGGCTCCTGTGTGAAGGGGCCTCTCTCTCTCACAGTTTCTGAGCTACACAAAAACTCTGAAGCCTTCATGGGGCATCCCTGCCTACCCTGGCCCAGCAGGCAGTCCAGCATTTAGCCCTGGGGTTGCCTGGTACCCACTGATTTTTTTTTTTTTCTCTGCTTGAATAGACACCTCTCTGGTGGAGTCTGGTGGCACAGGAATCCATAAGCCATTAACTGGAGCTATATTAAGCCTATAAAAATCAATTGCTAACATTCCAATGACCTTCCTATAAATTAGTGTATCAGATTGTTTTATTCATTCACTAATTAACTGAAGGCAAAGGGAACTAACATTTATTGAGTGTTTACTCTGTCCATTTGTCTGCTAGAAGCTCTACACCTGACATCTCTTTTCCTTTTCACCCTTTCAGCAATCCCGTGAGAGGAAAGTATGATTCCCACCTTACAGATAAGAAAACTAAGCTCAGACAGATTGAGTGACTTGTGAGTGATGCCATCCTAAAAACCATGGTTTGCCTGACTCTAATCTGTCACTTCTAAGATTAGGATGCCATCTAAATGAGAATCGTAAAGTGTGGCCACAGAGATATAATTACAAAGTTTGGAACTCTTCCCAAGGAGAAGATTCCAGAATTGTTCTAGACTCGTTATGTTCTGTGGCTCACATCCTCCCCTTTTTGAACAGGGATGTCTACAGCAGTTAGCCTATACTGGCCCCACCCCTGTATGCTGCGGGAGGGTGAGCAGACAACAGTTTCATTAGTTTCACAGATCCTCACATCAAGAGTACCTGCACTCTTGGAGCCTCATCCCCCCTGACCCCGACACAGACGATTATGTTCAGAACTTTGAGCTGATGGTGTAAAACATTCGGAGATTTGGGGAAGTGCTCTTTGCACATCCACAAACTTCCTCTATGCCAGGAAGCCAGAACCTGCTACTCATTTGGGAAAAAGGAAATAGAGAAAATTATATCATTATGTGTAAAGATTACCCTGATAATCGTGGTGGTTGTTTTATATATTTGTCAAATCTCATTGAATGGTGCACTTAAAATTGGCAAAACTTATTGTATGCAAATTATGCTTCAATAAAACTGACAAAAAAAATTACCCTGCTACATGAATTACACTATATTCAAAGAAATTACGTGGGGAGAAATACCTTGGATGGGAATTTTTTTTTTAATGTGGGTTTTTTTTGTTTTTGTTTTTTACCACTCTAGGTTGCTTTAACACTTCTAATGTCTCTACTATGAGATGAAACCACAGCCTTTAACCATAAATTACCCAGTGACTTGGGCGCTGGGGCATGAAGGTGAGGGGAATGGTTGCTTTTATGTGTTATTCAGCAAAGGCAAGCAGACGACAGTTTTCTGTCCCTAAAATTTTGTTTTTAGAACCTGGGATCATGACAAAACAATAATTACAATTTCCATGTGCGCAGTGCTAACTTAGAAGTAGTGATACACCTTTACAGAGTTTCTAATTTGATCACCTCCATGGCCCAATATGTCAGGAAGGCAAGCATTGCCCCCACTTGACAGATGAGATGGTCATGTCCAGAGAGAGAAAGTCACTCGCCCAAGATTACAGATGAGAAGTCCCACAGCCAGGCCTTGAGTCTGGTTATTTTGTGGCCAAATACAATGTCCCTTTTCTATATAATTGGACACGGTAATTACATTTCCTAGAATTGGATCTAGACTTGGCCATGTTCCCCGCCAGGGTCTAGCAGTACACACTCCTATAATAAAACAGGATTCTGCTGGTCCAAGCCTAGAGCCTGTGCTGGTGTCCCACAGCGAATGCCATATTGTTATCACACTGGCCTCACAGGAACAGATGGGGAGAAAAGGCAGAACGTTCTTCCTCCTGCGCCTGTTGTCCTGATCCACATGAATTGTGGTGCAGCAAAGGGAAAATGAAAAGGTAGCAGTTTGCCTCTAAAGCATCAAATTGCCATCTGGTAGGAAGGAAATTATTATTTAACCATTCCCAGGGAGGATTTAAGGCAGCTCCAAAAAGAGTTTTTGCCTTGAGGAGCTGGACAGTTTCAGAAGGAACTTTTACCATCTCTTTGCTTCCTGGACCACAGGTAAGGCGTTGCTTTCTGAAATTAGACAACTAATTGATGTGCTCTGTACACGTGGGAGACAGGAGGGATCCCCTGGAACCTCAAGAAAGGAGAAGAATCAAATGGTGATGGATAAGATTTCCATCTGCAGGAGTGATCCAATTGATCTCTGAAAACAAGAAGCTGAAGAAACCTGGGGACAATCAAGTTTAGTCACTGCGTGTTGGAGACAACCTCCAGGGGTGATGATGGAACATACTAGATCTCAGGATGCTGCAACTGCCTTGCATTAGTTTGCTAGGGCTGCCATAATAAAGTACCCCAAACTAGGTGGCTTTAAAAAGAGAAATTTATTTTCTCATGGTTTCCAGAAACTAGGAATCCAAGGTCAAGTTGTCAGCAAGGTTGGTTTCTTCTGAGGCCCCTCTTCTTGGCTGTAGGTGGCTGCCTTCCCCTTGTGATCTCCCCGCTGTGCTTGTCTGGGTGCAAATTTCCTCTTTTTATAACGACCTCAGTTGTACTGGATTAGGGCTACCCTCAATTTTTAACTTAATTACCTGTTTAAAGACCCTATCTCCAAATACAGTGGCATTCTGAGATACTGCGGATTAGAACCGCAACATATGAATTTGGGGGGGTGGGGTATGACACAATTTAGCCATAACATTCCTTAATATGCCGTCTCTTGTGCTGGGACGTTGCTCTCAGCTCTGTTTCCAGTCTTTACTGGGCTCTGATCTGTATGGCAGAAAACTAAATTTCCAAGGCTCCCTTGCCACTTGGCTTTGGGTAGGTAGAAGACATTGGAGAAAGACTGAATAATAAAAGAGGGGAGAAGCCAGCACATTTCTCCCTCTGCTTCAAGCAACCTCTCTCTAACAATAGAGAAATTCTCCTCCATTGTCCCAGCACCTGGTAGAAAGCTCCTCTTTCATGGTCTCCATTTCTGTAGCAGCCCTGTCAGACAGTCCTGGCTTCCATCCCCAAGGGTAGAAGTAGCTTTCTGCAGTTTCTGGTTCCTGAGGTGCTTAAACATCCTCTATTGATTTCTCAGCTCTTCTATCACCTGGCTTACCAGTTTCTCATTAACTTCCCCCCCTTTGAACACTTAGAATGTTTTCTGGTTTCCTTACTAGACCCTCAATGCTACATCCCAATCTGAGAAAGATGATTCTAACAGAAAGCAAAAAAGTAAAGCTCAGCCTAGAATCTTACAACACAACAAAGAGCCTACTATGTGACAATAATGGAAACCCATATATTCACTCTACTTATAGAATTTCTTTCTAGGTAAGGAGACAGACATTAACAAAGTTCTCACAAGCTCCCAAATTATATGATCCCGATATACACAGCCAGCAGCCAACCGCCACTGAGAAAGCCTCATCTTCAAGGTCGTCCACCTTCATGGAATCCTTCCAAAGCCCAGGGAGAACCCCTGGCTATGTGTTTACATTGTCAAATTTTTTTTTTAATAAAATTTTCAAAGAAACATGTTTGCATTATTTTTCTTAAAGAGGGCTTCTAAATTTGCATATACTTCAAACCCAGAAAAATTTTTTTCTGCTCCTGCTGCAATTAATATTTCAGAATAGGCAAGTAGGAGCTCAGCCCTTACAGAAACAGATATTGACATTGAATTTAAGACTTAAGTCTGTTCTTTGGACCCTTGAATCCTGGCATGCTGTTCATGGATTGGATCAGCTCCGAGCCACAGTTATTCTTATTCCTCAACATTACACCGAGGCAGCAGTATATAATTAACTACATGCATTTGGGTCAGGCAGCCTGGAAATAACATTGGTACTTAACTCATAGGATGGCTCTGAGGATGTAATGAGATGATCTAGGCAAAGTGTTTAAAGGGTGCCCAGAACTCTTTATGTCATGTTACATAAATGTTAGTTTTTGTTAATATTGTTAAGGACTTGATCTCAGACTTCCTGTGCCTTAGTCCCTCTGGCCATGTTTCTTTGCCGTGACTCATTCAGCCCCCACTTTGAACACGTTAGTGTCTCAGAATAGTAAACTAACTGCATCACTTCTGTTGGCTCTGTCCTAGCTGGACCCAGCCTTTGGTTTGGAGCTTGAGCTTAAAAGGGAACTTCCCTAGGAACAGACACAGACAACTTCTTTTGAGCCTATTGGTGCAGAGGCCTGATACTTGTCTCTGGCTTTCTGTTGACCACCCTAAGTCATGTGCAGCAGGGCTCCCACAAGGTAGCAGATCCACCCTTTGTTTTTGGCAGCAGCTTCTTGGATCCAAGCAGCAAAAGATAAAAAAAAAAAAAAAAAAAAAAAATCTCACCAAGCAGACACCGTGAATACCAAGACTTTCTCGCATTTTCCTGTGAACTCTCTTTCTCCATTCCCTACCAGATCTCCAGAGCTCCTGTAATATCTGATATCCAGGGCTCCCATCAGAGACAACCTCCCTTAAGTTCCAACTTCATGTTTTCCACTACTGCGAACCCACTCCTGCCAAAATTCCCAATTATTTGTGTTCCATCTTTATCATTATTACTATGAGTAAGATGAGAATTGCAGCTCTATTTGCATTTTCATGAAGTTTTCTTCCTTTAAATAAGTACACTAGGTCACAGTTAAGAGGTACAAAGGGTGAGAAAAATTCAGTGAAGACCTGTATCCAGTGAGTGTTTCATTTAGGACATTGTAATTTACAGTTCTAGAATTTCCTTTGGTTTCTTTTTTTTACAGTTTCATTTTTATAGCAGTTTCACATCTGTTCAAGAAGTATGATTATCTGTTTTAAATTTTTGAACTTATTTATTTATAATAACTTCTTCAAAGTTCTTGTCTGCTAATTTCAAAATCAGGATCATTTTATATCTTTTTCTATTGACTCCTTTTTCTCTTGACTATGGATCACACTGTCCTATTTTCTATTCCACATTTCCTGCATGCCCAATATTTTTTTTAGCATACTAAAGATGGTGCATGATATATTGTAGACTTTGGATTCTGTCATATACTTATGAAAAGTAATAATTTTTGTTCCAAAAGACAGATTCCTGGCTGTCATTTTGATCTTATGGAGGCTTATTTTTATCCTTTGTTTTGGTGGATCTGTTTGGATATTGCTCTTTATTCTAAGGCAAGTCCCTTAGACCAGAGACATGGTGGGATTTCAATATAAAGCTCAAGGTGTTTACCAAGTCCCACTAACTTGGAAGGAGTAAAACTCTTAATTCCATCTCTTTTTCAGTAGGCAGAAGTTGAAAGCTCTGCTTAAATCTTTCAATCTTCCAGCTATTGTTTTCTATTGAACCTCTTGGAATCTCCCCTGTGCATATGCAGTTCAAGGTCAGCCAAGGATTTGAGCAGAGTTTATGTGCATATTTGAGGGCTCTCCTCTCCATTCTGGAAGAGCCTCCTTTACTTTTCAGCTTCTTTGTCAGCTCTGAATTCTGCCGTATAACATATCAAGCCAGTAACGTTGTGTCTTTCTGGTTCAATTCTAGTCATCTCATGACATATGGACTAGGCGACCCAAATGGAAAAAACATATAAATGTGTTTTACATCCAGTGTAGTTTCCTTCTTTTGAAGTATTAAATACCCTCCAGTTACAGCCTGCTTTGGGTCACTCTCCAGTGCCTTCTAGTGTCTTTTGTTTGACGTTTTGTCCAGAGCTTATAATTATTGTCGGTGGAAGCATTAGCTGATAAAGGCTACTTACTCTACCATTACCAGAACTGGATCAGAAGTGACATTTTACCAATGAAAAATATACTTTAAAGGATCACACATCACTTCTCTCTAATCACTTAGGTCATTAAGGACACGTTAGAATCAGCCATTCAAGGAAGCGCAGTTGTTTTGGTAACCTAGAAACAGTGTCACAAAAATAAAATTTGTATTTTCCTGATAATTAGGGATTACTTTGCAGAAGGTAATATGCCTTAGGTACTTCTTGCATCATCTGTCAAACTCTCCACAATCAAAATATCGGTTCTGATAGGTTATTTTTATAGACTTATTTTATCTTCCATCCAAACATGATGGTCACTATAGGACATATTCCCTAAGTAAAATATCCAGTATAATTCCATTTGGAAGTTTCCAACTCCTCAAATAAATACAATTTGACAGTAGGCAGGAGAAGTTCTTTTTCCCATAGTTATGAAAATAAAATGCCAAATGCTCAAATTTACTTCTCACAGGGACTGGGATTTTCCTGCCAGGGTCAGCAGTTAGACAAACATTTATAGAACTCTCTAGGAATCTGACCTAATGTCTCCAGTCCATCCATCACTCTGACCTAATACAGATTCAACTGGGAAAACCCAATATATAATAGAGATGAAAGAAGAACTGCTCTGGCTTGAGTAAATTAGGCCCTAGAACCTTGTCCACTGACACCCGTGCCCCAATAAAAGAGGCTTTGGAGTTCCATTTCAGTGAATAAACAGATCTCTAGAGAATACAGTTTGCAAACAATTCCTTTATTTTTTTTATTAAATTATGGAGGTGACATTGGTTAGTAAAATTATATAGGCTTCAAGTGTATAATTCTATAATACATCATCTATATATTGCATAGTGTTTTTGCCACTCCAATTCTTCTTCCGTCACCATGTATTTGACCCCCTTTATCCTCTTCGACCACCTCCCTCCCCCCTTACCCTCTGGTAACTACTACACTGCTGTCTGTGTCTATGAGTTTTTGTTGGTTTGTCTTACCAACGGTTTCTTTAGATAAGCGTCCTTTTTAGGTCTTTAGATATGGTCCTTTTCTACAAAAGGACCAGATAGTAAATATTTTAGGCTTTGTGAACCATGCAATCTCCATCACAAATCCTCAAATTTGCCATTGTAACACAAAAGCAGCCTTGGATAATAAGTAATGAATGAATATCACTGTGTTCCAATAAATCTTTATTTATAAAAACAGGTAGGAGACTGAATTTGGCCCACAGGCTATCGATCGTTGATCTCTGCTTTAACTGAAAGGAAAAAAGACCCTTAGAAAGCCAGGGCAACTCATAGAAGCCAGCACATGCTCTTTTTGAAGATCTGAAAGGTCGGATGCTTGTCCTTTCCTTAAAGAATTAGTGCTGGAAATGATCTTATCATCACTGTTGTTGGTTACACTTTGCCTCAACAGTCTATTAAGTAAATAGGCATTGACATGCTCAGCATCTTTGAAGTGTCCCTGCCAACCTATAGAGAACATTAAAGTAAAGGCAGGACATGGCTATGACGATTGGTAAGTATCACCATTACTAGCTGTGCAAACTGAGGCAATCTTCTTCACCAACCTGAACCTCCTTTCGTCATCGATAAAATGGACGTCATAATAGCTACCTGACAGGATTGTCATGAGGACTAAAAAATTGCAGAGTAGGTGCTGAGTAAGTGGCAGGTCCCTTTCCCTTTTTATTAAACACAGAGGATAAGGATGAATTGCTTCTAAAAAGTAGAATAAAGGGAACGAGATAAAAAGAAATCCAACTTGCCTAGAAAATTATTCTAGTAATTCCTCCCTAAATGTCAGTATTATTTTAGAAAACATCGAGTCTTGCCTTACCAATGGAACATGGAATAGACTCATTCTGATACAGTGGGAAAACCTGAAAAGTAGGAGAAGGGTCCAAGTGACCCCGGTTCTTGTTCTAGCTGCACCACTTGACTGTGTAAATCACTCTCTTTATTATCAATTTCCTTAATTTCCCCAAATGTCAAAATGAAGGTGGCAATACTAGATCGGAGGTTCTCAAACTGTCAGAAACCCATCTTCAAAGGTTCTTAAAACCATGCAAGCATCAGGTATTAGGTATTATCTGAATAAAAAGCTCTTATGTGAAGGTAAAAAAAAAAAAAAAATTTACAAGTTATCCTAAAATTGAGAAGTACAAGCAACACTGGGTTAGACGATTCCTCAGCTGCCTGCCAGTTCTAACTGCCCATGTTTCAGTAAAACTGCAGTTCTATTATTTCCATGCACTTCGCATGAATGTAATTGCCAATATGACACTGTTATTCAGGAGGCATTTCATTAGTCATATTGAGTTCACACTATGAATGCAGACGGGGGGATATAGATTCTTTCCTTGGCAGTGTGAAAATCAATTGAAGTGGGCTCCACGGGAAGGAGGCATGATAACAAGGTACACAATCAATCTTCCCTGTTTGAAGAAGTCGCGATGCCCAGTGACAAGCAAGCAGGTTACTGTAACGGAGAAACAGATGTGAGACAGGGTCTCGGAGGGGCTGCTGTCAAGCAATTTCGTTCAGCAAACACGCAGCTGCTGCTCTAGAACTAGAAGTAAATTATGGGAGCCATAAGTTGTTTTGCTGGCTCAGCATCCATTCCCATTCCTGCTATAGCTCTTCAGTTTTCCTTAGAAGGGGAGGGAGGTTGAATCGCACTCCGTCTGTATGATTCTGGTGTGGTTGACCCCACACCTGGTGTTTGGAGCGGTCACGTGTTCTTGGTCTGGCTGCTCAGAATAATCTATCTCCCTGGATATAGGAACTGACTTAGGTAGGGTTAAATATCTTTTGATCTCATATCCTACTTTCCAACCTCATGGCCAGTGCTTCTTTGAGATCTTTCTGAAACCAGAACTATCCAAAATCCTCCAAACATATTTGCATATAACATGATTACACATCCAAGCCCTGTTCAAGCATTGCCCAGACTCTTCTTCCAGAGCAATGTTTTTAAAGTGTGAATGTCATTAAACTTTTGAAAATTCATCAGACTCTCCAATGCTCTCAGTGTAATCCACATTCCATAGCACTCTATGCAAGGCTGCTTGTGCTACCATGTCGACACTCTGCATACAGCTGTAGCCTTATCTTTTTTTTTTAATTTATTTTTAATTTATTGGGGTGACAATTGTTAGTAGAATTACATAGATTTCAGTTGTGCGATTCTGTATCACATCATCCATAAATCACACTGTGTGTTCACCACCCAGAGTCAGCTCCCCTTCCATCACCATACATTTGATCCCCCTCACCCTCATCCCCCACCCCCCAACCCCCTTACGCTCTGGTAACCACCAAATTACGTTCCCCAGATTAATTTTCAAACCCCGTGGCCATCCTGTGGTCGCCTTATCTTTTAATAGCACCCTTCCATCCTCTCATCTCTCTCTTCTCTCCCCTGTCACACACACTATGTTCCTCTGTGCTGAACTCCTTGCAGCTTTCCAAACAGAACAGACTGTATCACACCTCTTTGCTTTGTAGAATTGAACTGACCTTAAGTGGCAGCTTCTCGAGGAATTATACCCTGTAATGTCTCTCAGAACAGAATTTACCACATGCTCACAAGTCACCAAATATTGTGCTGTCATTCAATTCCACAGGATTTGGGACAACTATATCTTGTTCTGTTTTGACTCAGCTCCTGCTAGGTCAGATTTCTTGATTGTTTCCACATTGCTGTACAGATATTAACCCTAATGATTAAAGGTAAAATAGAGAAAGCAAGAAGAATTAGGATCTCCAATTTTTCTGATACCTTTTATAGGAGATTACTTGCAAATATAGCTATATTTGAGCCTTCACTTCTAGCCAAGATGGAGTAATGGCTTTTTTCTCCATCCTGAAACAACCAAACAACATATACAATCTATGAAACAATGGTGTAGAAGACACTGGGTATCAAGCAATAAAAGGTAATAATCCCTGAAAGACAGAAAACAAATAAGGTGAGCCTTATGACTGTCCCAGCTTCCTACTTTGAGATAATTTCAAAGAACACAGTGAAGGGAGAGGACATCCGTCAGAAACTTGTGGACTGACCGAGCCGATGAGACAGAGCTGAGAGCCTAGGAAGACCCAGGCATTAGTGGTCAAAGGACAGAGAGTATCAGAGGAAAGAGCTGAATGACAAGAGCATCCCAGAGATCTGCAGAGGTCATCTCAGCATGCAGCTGAGTAGTGACCGGCACGAAAAGTTAAATGGCTTGGAAAAAGAAAAAGATGAAGGACTAACACTACCTGATTTTCAAGTCTTATTATAAAACTCTAAGCAAGACAGTAAGCAAGACAGTGTGGTATTAGTGTAAAGACAGCAAATACTTCAATGGAATAAAACAGAATTCAAAAACAGACCCACACTATATAAACAACTGAGGTTTTCACAAAGCTGCAAAGGCAATTCAATGAAGAAAGTATATTTGCAACAAATGGTACTGAAACAATTGGGTATCTATACCTCACACCATATGCAAAAATTAAATCAATATAAATGTACCACCTAAAATAATGAACTTTATAAAATGAAAACTATAATAAACTCTAAAAGAAAACAGGAGAAAGACTTGTGACTCTGGGTTAAGAAAAAGAGTTTTTAGATACAACATCAAAGATATATTTCTATTAGAGTATCAAGAAAATCCACATTTTGGTGCCCCAAATGTCATCCCAGTTGTTCTTTTCCTTTAAGAGAGAGTAACCAGTCTCCTCAAGGGGAAGGGACAGCAACTGGGTCATGTCCACAGAGCCTCATTTTGGATGGATCTATTTTTGTCATCCTTCCTGAGAAGGGATGGGTGACCGGTTCTACTGAGATGCTAGAAATCACTAACAACTAGTAGTTAATAGTTATCTATTTATCAGCCAAGGGCTGGAGAATACAAATAATAGCTAATCAATATTTAATGGTATTTTGAGCAGAAAATAAAAAAGGACTTATCTTAACAACCCTCCTGACTTACTGACTTACGGTATGTCTCTTAATTCCAAACTTTTCACTCACCACTTATTTAAGAGAATCCATTAATTAAACTAGGACTTGGCAAAAGGAAGACTATATACTCTAATCCTTAGCCATGCATGCAAGACAGACCCCCAGGGAATAATTAGAGACAAATGAAGAGCTTTTCCACCCCCCTCCGTGTGCTCTCCATGTCCCCTGCTAACAAACAGGCGCTTGCCGCTCTAGCACAGGGTTCACACCACCTTTACCATCTCGGTCCTGCTTCTTCTCTCCCAGGAGCCCTGGACATCCTGTGACTATGGGGATTCTCTCTAGGGAACTCCTCGCCAGGAAACCATCCTTCTTCCAAACTGCACCTTCCCCAGATTCCTGGAAAAGCCTTCACCCCATGGAGAAAGATAACTTTTTAAGCTGGTCACTCCTTTTTTTAAAACAAAAAATTGTTTTATTCTTTTATTTTTGACTTTTCATCTTGCTGTTTTGCTTTGACTGCTGTGTGCCTTTCATCATTACAAGTGCAGTATCATTTAAATAAAGGTGAAGGGTGACATTTCTACGAAAACGCTTGCCTCTCGGGGACAGCACTATTAATTTACAAAGGTTATTGCTTCAAAGAACACCCTTCTAGCATAGGATGTTAAACAGTGTGAAACGTAGCGTGTCGACAGGCTGTACGATTTCCCTTTGGTTCTGAGACCTCAAAAAGAATCCCATGTGCTGGGAGCAGCCTGTCTGCACCACCAGCCCTCTCCATACCAGCACTGCTGAGAGTGGGCTCCAAGCCAGGGCTACCTGCATTAGTGAGCAAAATCGGATGCTCTCACCCTCCAAGTTCCACTGAAAGGAAGCTATAGCTCTTTCTCTCTTGCTCTCTCTTTTTTTCTCTCTCTCTCTCTCCCTTTCTTTCTTGACACACTTTCCTCACATGTGTTCCCAACTTCTGGCTCTACTTTGCTCCAAGCCAAGCCCTGTAACCTTGAAGGAGGAGCAGTGAACTTGGGAACCCTCTGGACGCTCTGTCCCCACAAGGCATCATGGAGATCTCTCCATTACACCTGGTCTTAGGCCATCTTGGTAGATTAAAAAGCCCGTAAATCAAAGCCCCAAATGAGCCAGTGAGAGCCCAGTTCACTGGGAGACTGTATTCTGTGATCCTCAGATGCACTGGCCTCAGACTGCAGCCAACAGAGAAACACCATTCCATCGGAGAGATCAGCTTGGCTAAGAGACAACAATATAGGATATTGTGGTTTGGCACAAGAAGGTGCCTTAATTTTATCCACGGTAAAAAATTAACATCACTATGTCACTTAAATAGGTAGTAGCTGGAGTAACTAAAATGGACCTGCACATAAAAAGACAAAATAGAAAAAGCTAACAGTTACCAACCCTACTTTCATTGTTGCACATGCTGCTTAGAGAAAATAGTCTTGCTGGAGCTTGTCTTTTATGCAGCCAATAAAATTCAGAAGGGGTCAGGGTGAAGGGGATCAAAGGGACTTTTCCCAAAGCCCAGGTGCATGCATTCTAAGAGGAGAATCGCTGTGATGATGCATGCCTGGTATGTTCCGCAGCACCGCTCTGTACCAACCAGGAAATAACTGTCATCATCATACCTATTGCTAACAAAACCAGACTTCTTCGTCTCAGCTCGTTTCATTGTGACCTTGTGGTTTTGCAGCAGAGGCCAACATGAAATCCAAATGCAATACCAGTGGTATAGAAAATAAATGCTCTCTCCAAGGCATATAAAACTAACTAGTCTGTAACATTGAAGATCTATAGCCAACCCTTTTTGAAAATTTATCAGGATTCCTCCACTATCGAAGAAATAAAATCTTTTCAAATTCCCTGAAAAGAGCTTGACAAGGGAAGATGTGACAGGTGGACGCCCATCCCCTTTAGAATGGACCGCTCGGGGACAAAAATAATAATACTAAGTGTTGTCAAAATAAATGCTGTGAACACAGTTTAATCACTGGTCTTAATAGTGAATACCACATTATTCAGCCCCGCCCCCTTTCTCCGTATTAAATGTGACTTGTTATCCGTCCCACGGAAGAGGTTGACAATTTCACTTGCATTAGGGAAGGTTACATCTGCTCAGCACATCAGCCACTTTCTGCAAATGCTCTTCCATCTGAGGGTGTAACGTGAGACTCAGTTACAGCAAAACCAGAAGTCTCTTCAAGGCTCAGCTCCAGGGTTGAAGGCTGACATAATGAATGTCTCCGAAGGCGGCTGACCTCACTCTCAGGAAGCAGACACGGGGGCTCAATTCCAAGTGCCAGTTTTAAAGCTCGTGTACACACATTTCTTTTTGATTGCCACGCATTGATTAGGTCTTAGCTCAGATGAAAGAACTAAAACCAGATGCTGTCAGAACTGGTTGCACCTTCTCCCGTGCCCTACTATGAGAGCATCTGCTACCCACGGTAGCCATTAACAGCAAATGCCACCAAATGAATTGTTTAGAGGTCTGTTATTGTCTGCAGCTATTACTCTGAGCAGTTTATATCTTCTGTACATTTAGGTCTTCTTCTCTGAGGGGGTGAGTTTCAGTGAAACCTGAGACATCTTTCTGGTTTAAGATTGTTTATCTAGGAATTGCCAGTGAAAAGGGAAGTAAATGTATATCAGGAGACTAATAATCTGACTTCAACATATTTTGAAATTCTTTTAAATGCTGAGTTGGGTAATAAATGTCTGACTTTAAAAAAAATAAATAAATAAATAAGGGAAATGCCTGTCTTCGAATGGAGGTAACTCCAAGCAAAGGAGGGCATGGAAGGATAGAGACCAGCCACAATAATATTATTTGAGCCCCTGGATGCAGCCATTCCTGAAGCAGATGTGTTCCTGGACTTTTCAGTTAGGTGAGCCAATAAACTCCTTTTTATGCTTAAGTTTGTTTAGGTTGAGTTTCTAGTCACTCAAAACCAGATGATTCCTGATGAATAGGCAGAATGGGGAATCTTAGGGCTCCTGAGGTGTGTTCATTATTTTAGCTTATCTCTGTACTGGTGTCAGATTTAATATACATCAACCTCAGTAATTGGATCTTTAAAAAAGAAATGGACTTTGTGATAAACCTTCGCATGTGTCCAGATTAGTCTGCAATCCACTAAAGGAAAAAGAAAAATGTACAAGAAGAGTGAGAGCTAACTATGGAGATGAATTAGTGAATGTGTAGCCCCTCTCTCTAGAAACCCTGGACAGGCCACGCAGAGGCGCCAGCCAAGGCTGCTGAGGCCACATCTGTGTCCTGGGAGCCAGGTAGATGCACAGAATAGCCAAGGGCAGATGGAGACAGACAACAAGCGCACCCCACACCTCAGAGATTGCCAAATGACAATCTTGGGAAGCCAAAATATACCTGCAGGTCTGGGAATGAGACCAGACTAGAACCAGAGAAAAATTTAATTCAGCGGGACCGAGTCAAATCCACTATAATACGAAACAGGCCTGGATGCCAAATCTCATTGCAAGTGGGTTCCAGTGGCATGGTGCATGGGGTCAGCCTGCACAAAGGCTCAGAGTGGACAAAAGCAGCATACCTTTAGGTTTAGGGGAAACAAGGAAGGGAAGGGAGACTGAAAGAGGAAGAAAGAAGACAAAACAAGAGAAACAATGACGTACAGTGATTAAGACCAGAGCCTCTGGAAAAAAAGAGACCTGGGTTTTGACTTAGATTCTGTACTTCTTCGTGTGAGACTTATTTTTCTCTCCTTCTCTCTCTCTCTTCCTTTCATATTCCCTCCCTCTTTCTAGTCTTTCCTTTTTGTTTTTAACAACTTATATTGAGTTACGATGTACATATAAATGTACATATTTCAAGCATACAAATGAGTCTTAGTTAACTTTACCAAATGGTGACACCTGTACCGTAAATCAGTTCCAGAACATTTTTATCCCTCCCATAAGAACCTTGATGTCCATTTATAGTTAACCCCTATTCCCACTCTCAGCTCCAGGAAACCACTAATCTATTTTTTCTCTCTCTAAATTTGCCTTTTCTGGAAATTTCACATAAATGGAATCATATGACAAGAAGTCTCTTATATCTGACTTCTTTCATTGAGCATAATGTTTCTGAGGCTCATCAATCATCCATGGCATAGCAAATGTCACAAATCTGCCCCTTTTTTTTTTTTTTTTGGTGACTAGTAGTACATTACAGGTATATGAGACTTATTTTCTTAAGCCTCAGTTTTCCCACCTCTAAATTAGGGATAAGAATAATACAACCAATTTGATAGAGTGGTACAGTGATAAATGAAATAGTGAAATTGGCACAGCAGCAGGCACCCAGCACATGCATAGTTAATCTTAAGAAATTGCATTGGTAATATGGAGAGATCATTGCAATTTCAACCAACTTCCATTCTCTGACTTTATAAATATCACCCTCCTTCTACTCTATTCAGCGAAGAAAAGGACAGTAAGTTTGCACTTTTATAGCAAGGAAAGATGAACAAAAGCTAAGTGAGTGCCTCAGAAGAACCTCTGGGTGGAGTGAGGAGGAGTGCTTTGGCACAGACAGCTCAAGATTGTAGCATCTCCTAAATAGCATTGCCCCAACTGTCACAGAGCCTATTGCTTCTAAGTGCATCTGGGGGAAGATGGCAGAATTGAGTCCATAATGCATAGATTCACTTTCTAAAAAATGGAATGGTAACAATGTAAAAGAAAGCTTTATGAGTTGGGATAATGGGTGTGAAATTGAGGAAAGGAACAAACACAAGTGAATTGGAAAATGCCATCCAGATCCTAATGTGTATTTGATTGCAAATGCAGCCTCACTGCAGCTAAGCTCAGACAGGACAAAAGAAGGAGGCTACCCATTGTCAAGAAGCATCCTACAGCTTTGACCACGGGTCCAGCCTTTCCTCTCTTTCAAGTAGCTGACTCTGAGGATGCACGTTTTAAATTAAGCTCATGATTTTACATTTTTCAACATTTCTGCCTGCAGAAATGCATTAACCAAATACAGATATGTGCACAGAGAAATGGATCCTAGGGTCCAAAGCAGGGAGACCACAGATATCATTTTCTGCTGCAGGGCTGATGGAAGGAAGGCCCACGGAGACCTATAATTGAAGTATTTCAAATGTAGCTGGTACGTTCGGAGGAGGAAATAGCCAGATTATAAAAGGGTGGGATTTTAGGTATGGGAGACTTTTACATGCTTAGTAAATGCTGAAAATAGCAAATACCCAAATGAAAATTTGAATTTCAGTCAGAGCACAGAGTTACTGGAAAGATTCTTAGAAACATTTAAGTCAACCCTTCTACTTAATAGCCAGATGGAGGAGGAAAAATAGAAACACACACACAAGACCTTGGCAGGATGGATAAGAATCTCTCATCATTAATTTAGTCTAGGATAAGTTAAATAAATGACTATTAATTTTAAAGCTTGCACATTCTTTGCATTGCTAAGGATAGAGGTTCAACAGAGGGCTGACAGTGTTTAGTTAAAATAAACACCTCAGTGAAGTTTCTTTAGATCCTCCAAGTCAAGGCAGGAACCTAATATGAGATCAAGGTGAGAAATTAAATTGCTCTACATAACAAACTATCAAGCATTGTGTGTGTGTGTGTGTGTGTGTGTGTGTGTGTGTGTGTGACAGAATAAGGAGTCTAGGGCCTCAATAATGAAAAAGAGCGACATGAGGGGAGATAATTCTAGAACAGTAGTTCTCAGCTAGCTGTGATCTGACTCTGGGGGACATTTGGCAATAGCTGGAGTCATCTTCAGTTGTCACAACTGGAGGGAGAGGAGTAACTGGCACCTAGTGGTTAGAGGCAAGGGATGTTGCGAAACATCCTGCCACACGCAGGTGACAGGGAACTGTCCTGCCCGACGTATCAATAGGGCTGAGTTTAAGAAACCTGTTCTAGAAGACAAAAAAAGACAGGAACCTATCAATACCTGGAAAAGTCAGGGATTAAATAGAAAGACACTCAGGGAGAAATTCCCTGGGACCAGGGATGGACCAGGAAGCTTAATGATATCTATTGAATTTTAAGTTCAGTTGTTTTGTGTGCTTAAAAGTACCAAGGTCCCTCTTTCCAATTTCCCAAGTTAAATTCTATTACACAGCAGCCTTGTGGTAGTGATGCTTTGGAGAATGAAAGAGAGAAGCTGCAATCATCTCAAGGTACAAACTTCTGGTTACAAAATAAATAAGGCATAGGGACGTAAGAGACAGCATTGTGATTACAGTTAATAATACTGTGTTGTATCGTTCAAAATTGCTAAGAGAATAAATCTTAAAAGTTCTTATCACAAGAAAAAAAATTTAACTTTGTGTAGGAATAGAGGTTAACTAGACTTATTGTGGTGATCATTTCACAATATACATAAATATTGAATCATTATGTTGCACTTGAAATTTATAAATGTTATATGTCAATTACATTTCCGTTTTTAAAAGGGCTTATACAACAGCATCTTTGCCATGAGACCAATTTTTAAAAAATATCTAAGACAAAAGATGAAAATAAGACATGCCAAAATATGAGTAACATTTTTTTAAATACCATTCTGTATTTTTTTTAATTTCTACAAAATTTATACCTTGCATTTATAATCATAAACGAATTGAAAAACAAAAAGACCCAGATATTGCAGCAAATTACAAAAAGAATTTTATAAACGATGATGGGATTGGGTGATAGTAAATTGGACAAGAAATGAAGGCCGTGGACAAAGGAGATTTTTATTCTGTAAAAAAAATTCCATGATAATGGCCCCCAAAACCAGCACCATCTGTGGGGTACCAGAGATGCACAAAAGACACAGGGCTTTCACTGAGACAGCGTGCAGGGGAGAGCATCCTGGAGGGAATCCTGGGGAAAAAAAGGACAAAGCTCACGAATAAAAGTGAAATTAGGTGAGAGCTAACCAAGGGAGAAGCCTAGCTGATATTGGACAGCATTCAACATTCCTAAAGCAGAAGAAAGTCTTTCTTGTCCTCAGGCAGACTAGATTATAGCAATCTCTGATGATTTTAATCAAAATAAGAAGCAGCCTCTTGACACTTCTATAATAAAGTGCTCCCTGCTCCTATATAACGCAGACAAGCAACAGCGCTGTAAGCAAACTCTACAAGGGGCCAGAAGACAGTAAATATGTATTATGCGTCAAATGGTACAACTCTGCCATTGTAGTGTGAGAACAGGCAGACCGTACATACATAAGTGGGTGGAGCTGCTTTCCAATAAAACTTGACAAAAACATGCACTGGGTGAGATTGGCCGGATGGCCAAGTTTGCTGATCCCTGAAGACGTGAAGAATGACCATCACAGTAGCTTGCTTGTGGCTTTTCCCATCAGTCATCCTCCCTGCTGTTCAGGCAGCAGAGTTTGAATTTGGTAAATTATTGATTAATTGGGGAAAGAGTTGAATGGATTTCAGATGAACCAGAAAATGTGCTCATTTGACAACATTTGGGGAATTGAATGGATGGTATTAAGCCTCCTCAAGGTACTTCCAAATCTAGTGGGTAACACCAGTCTATCAATGCACAATCTCTGACTCCAGCAATGCCAAGTTCATTGGCTACACTAGTGGCAGTGAACTTCACGGACTGGTGGGAAGAGGAGCCAGAGGTCGGTGATCCAGGAGCAACCAGAAGGGGAGGATGTGCCAACAGACAGCTGTACATTCTTTGAGCAGAGTCCAGCGTTGACTTTTTTAGGATAAAACTCCAAAATCACAGAATGTGCTTTGACAAGTCACATATCATTCACTTCATTTCTCACTTGGGAAGAAAATCCAAAGGCCTGATCAATGTTGAATGTTAACTGAGCCCTGTGATCCTGCAAAACAGTGAAGGTTAAGAAATGGACTGACCCTTTGTGTTCCAGAAAACAGCTTACTGCAAACAACTGCCCTTCCGTTATAACTTAGATAAGACTCTACAGTACTCCCCACCCCTTGTTTACCTATGTCAAGGCCAGGCACAGATCCTCCAAATTTCTATTCTTTGCCTCATAAATGATTAACTACACTGCTTATACCCACTGATCAATCAGAGCAAAAATTCTTGCTAACCAAGCTTTGGTTATACTTCTCTCGCTCCTCCAGACCCTTGAACTCTGGTCCACACTTAGTCTGAATCAGCACACAGCCCCTCCTGAGAACAGGTAAAACATTCTCTGATCTCTGAATCTGCTATCTGCTCACGATACCCTGGCATCCCATTTCCCCATGCCTGGCTCATCCTAGCCCTGTTTACTCCTCTTTACAGGAAAACCCTTTTGCCTAACTCTAGACACACTTGCAGTTTTTATAGTCGCCACATTCTCCCTATTGCAACAGTCCCCTTCCCCGCAGGGTCTTTGCCCTTATGATTCCCTCTATCTGAAGCTTACATAACCCTATACCCACCTGGGTGATTCCTTCACATCATTCTAATATTAGTTCAAATACTAGCCTATCCCAGAAGCCTTCCCTGAGAGCTCTCTATGAAATACCAACTCCATCGCTGTCCTCTGTCCTGTTCCTTACCCCATGTTTTCTGTCTTTGGTGTTTACCACCACCCGACACGTACTTGTTTATTGTCCCTCTCACAGCATGTAGGCTATAAACTCCGCAAGATCAGGGACTTTGCCATATTTGTTCACTGCTGTATCTTTAGTGCCTAGAACATCGCCTGGGATGGGACAATGTCAGCTTTCAATAAATATTTGGCCAAGTAAAGTGACAGGACTAAATAAACTAAAATGAAAATGACTAGCTACACTTATTGTATGTTTCCTAGACATCAGCACTGTGCTATGATTTCTCCCAATTATCTGTCAGGGGAGGGATTATCACCTCTTGACAGAGGAAGACACCGAGGAGTAAAGGTCCACTAAAATGCCCACATTTTTACAATTATGATGTGCTCAGGCTAGAGCTCAAATTGAGTCCAAAACCTTCATCATTTTTACTATAACATCTTTTTTACTATAACAGCAAGCTACCTCCTAAACCTTTATAGTTTCTGCAATGCTATTGCCTGCAAAAAAAAAAAAAAAAATTGCAAAAGTGAGGCCCAAAGCACCACCTCTCTGCACACCAGAACAAGGGTCTGCAGAAGAACTTGCAGGCGCCAATGAGATAAAGCAACCCTCTGGTGGTCCCCAACCCTTCAGCTGTCCCTAGGAATGAAAATGGCAGCACCCACAATGGTGGGAGTCTACAAGAGCAGGAAGCGGGCTGGTCCAGCTCATCACCATTGCCTCAACAGCCAGAAGTGCCTGACACATAGTAGGGGCTAGACATGCGTTGAATGAAAGCACCATAGTGGGCATGGAGGAAATGTAAGGGCCCAAAGGACAAAGAGCACGTTTGAACCTGGGAAGAATCTGAGCGGGCTTATGCTTAGAGATGGCACTTAAAGGTGCCCTAGATAGATGGGTAGAATTTGCATTTCTACAAGCATGAGGAGGAAAGGCCTCCACGTGTGGGACTTACACACAAGGCCCCTTGCCCACTTCATTTCACTGTCTGACCCAAAGAACACTCACTCCTCCAGCAGCAGGTTTCCAATGTCATCTGCTATTTCATAGAGTCACAAAAATCGAGCTAGAGGTAGAATCTAGGATTGACTTATTTTTCTCAAGACCAACCCTAAATCTTCAAGGTAAAAAGAGCAGGCATGCAATACTCTTATCATTTTCCCATGTATACAATAAATGCTTAAATAGATCTTTTTATTTTTTGGCTGGAAATATGTATTAAACATAGTAATGACTTAGCTTTTATTGAGCTCCTAATAGGCCTTGAGTACTGTGTTAGGCTGTCATATGTGCCGATGCATCTACTTCTGACAAGAACCTGTGAGATAGTAATTATGCCCATTTTACTGAGAGAAGACTGAGGCTCAGAGAGGTCCAAAGTCACTCAGTTATAACATCAGGATGCAAATGCATGGTCCATGTGACTCTAATACCCTTACTCGGTTGACGGTGTCATTTTGCCTTTCAAGACATGAAAGTTTTACTAACCAACTTCTTCATATTTTGCTAACTTCATCACCCACACAGAAATGGGGGCTTTTCTCCAGAAAAACTTAGTTCCCTTTGGCATAGTAATTGGTGCATAAAATTGCAGTTGTGTTCCTGCTTCATGAATGCTGAGAATGAGAAAACAAATTGAGCAATCAGATAAACTAAGGGCAACTATTTACTTCTCAAAAAGATTCTGCCTTTTACAAAGGATTGAGATCAATGGCCTAATGCATTTCATTGTTGCTAATAAAGAATTTATCAGCTGACTAGGCAAATGATAATCAATTTGCCTGTCATGCAATTTCATGTACTACTACAATCTACCCACTTCTCAGCCTGAGCAAAGGAAACCCTCAGTGCCATGGGACCTAGGCCCTGGCCACAGCTGACTCTCATGATGGACAGTCTGACCCAAGCTGGGCTGATTAGATTTTCTCCTAAGATGGTTGTGGAGCCCAGGGGCTGAGTTCCACTGGGGTCGGCACTGCATGAAGAATACATGGAGTCAAGGCAGCTATTCTCCCTAGTAATCCCACAATGCAAACAAACCAAGGTTCCTGAGAAGCAAGAAGAGAGAGAAATCAATATAAGAATTAGAGATGGGAAATGGTACACAGCAGACACAAAAAACCAGGCCATTCCAAAGAGCCAGAGAATGTGACTGACTAACTTTGTAGAGGAATCGCTCCATTTCTGGGGAGACTGACTATTTCCCAAAATTAGGTCCTATGAGATTCCCCTGATTTCTCACAGTAAATTTATCTTTCCATAAGCAGTTCTCAGAGGTGTATTAGTCATCTATTGCTGTGTAACAAAATATCCCCAAAGTGTAGCATGTTACAACAATAATATTTATTATCTCATGCAGTTTCTGAGGGTCAGGAATGCAGGGCTTGTATAGCTGGGTGGTTCTGACTTAGGATGTCCCACAAGACTGCAGACTTCCAGCAATATCGGTCATCCAAAATCCAGGAAGAAATTTAAACAGAAATAGAAAAAGCTTTCTAAGCACTAATAAATTTCAAAAAAGCCTGGGACTTACATGGATATTCAGATCCACTCTTGGACCCTTTTAAATTTCCACGTAAAACAAACAGGCAGATTCAAAGCAGTAAAAGAGAACACTCATTGAATGACTTATGACATTAGAAGAAGACAGAAGAATCACTAAGCTGAGGTGTTTGGGTCAATTTAGTGTTGAAGCCAAAGCCCAGAAGGTGTATCAATCAGGAAAAGCAATGTAATGCTACAATAACAAAGAAACAAACAAAAAGCTCCGTAGTTTGAAACAACTCCCATTGCATGTTCATCCTGAGCCCGCTGCATTTTGCTCATTGTTTTTGTCATTCTTATTCCAGGATCAGGCCTGAAGGAGCAGCCTTAGTCTGGAATATTCTCAGTTGCTGTGGCAAAGCGTAAAAAGAACACGACAAAGTGTGCACTGTATAAACCAAACTTTGTATCAATGAAATTTGCCTGTTTTGTAAGAGAGCAGATATGATGAATAAAACCCCAACTGACAAGAGTCATGAATTTTTGCCCCCACATATAAGTGATGCCATATATATTTTATCAGGGACACAAGATGAGATTACATAAGCATTTAGGAAAGAGAAGGCTTTCTGCGGATGTGTATCGCTATGTCTGGAGAATGGAGAGAGGCAGGCGAGCATAATGGTGAAGAACGAGCTGAGAGCCAGACCCGTTTCTGTGTGGGTGCTGAAGTTAGCAAAATATGAAGTTAGTTAGTGAAACTTTCAAACTAATAAAAAAAAATTCTTCCCTCTTGCATCACGACAAAGCACCAGCTCACACAGCACTGTCTGTGAGGGAGTTTTCAGCCAGTAAACAAATAACTATATTAGAACACCCTCCCTACTCACCTGATCTGGCCCCCAGTGACTTGTTTCTTTACCTGAAGAGAAAGGAAATATTGAAAGGAAGACATTTTGCTGATATTCAAGACATCAAGGGTAATACGATGACAGCTCTGATGGCCATTTCAGAAAAACAGTTCCCAAATTATTTTGAAGGGTGTATTAGGCACTGGCATCAGTGCATAGCTTCGCAAGGGGAGTACTTCAAAGGTGACCATAGTGATATTCAGCAATGAGGTATGTAGCACTTTTTCTAGGATGAGTTCATGAATTTAATTGTTTGGCCTCATATTAACTGCTTCAGAGATGACCTCCTTGATGTATTCTGAGCTCCCAGTGGGTATTCTGCATCTTTTCCCTCACCACTCCTCTTCTCCCCTCGCCTCTTTAATCTTTCCAAATCACACTCATGTTTCCACTCCATCTGCTCCATGTAGCTTTCTCGGACTATGTACTCATATGTGGTTGCTCCTGCTTCTGAATTCCTGCTATTTATTTCGTTTGTTTATGCAATTAGATTATTTACAATTTTTTTTTCCATTTGATAAAAGTTAGAATTGGGCACTATACACAAAAATAAATTCTTGATGGATGAAAAATCTAAGTAGAGTGAATAGACAATTCTACAGAAACAGAAAATAAATTAGTGGTTGTCGGGGGCTGGGGGGTTGGTGGAAAATATGGAGTAACTGCTAAGGGGTCTGGGGTTTCTCTTTAGGATGATGAAAATGTTCTGAAATTGATTATAGTGGTGGTTACATCCCTATAAATATATAAATATATTAAACCACTGAATGGTACACTTTAATGGGTAAATTGTGTGGTATGTATATATACCTTTGTTAAATATCTAACATTTTAGAAGGTATATTTTAAAAACTTCTGAAAAAAGCTAACTGGAAATAATTCATAAGAGTTTACACTTATGATATGTGCATTGTTTCTGTCTGTGTGCTACATATCAATAAGAAGATAATTTTTAGAAATCTACCCGGATAAACGGAGATCTATAAAATCCTACGAGACACTACAGAAAAATGATTTTTATCATACTTGAATGGGGCGGATCTTCTTCAACATGACAAAGCACTGAAGGCCAGACGAGAAAAAGCTGACTTGTCATATTTTACTATCCATACCTAACAAATTTCTCTCAGCAAATGACAGGTAATGCAAAAGGTCAAAAGAGAATATTTACTATACTTATATGACTATATATCACTTAACTATGAAGGATTTAATAGTCCTAACACAAAAAGAGCTGTTACAAATTAATAAAAATTATAAACAACCAAATGTAAAATAAAGCAGGCAAAGATATGAATGAGAGATACAAATGGCTGCTACCAAGACAAAGTGCGAGCTGCAACTGATGCGGAGGGAGTCTATTCTGGAATGAGTCCTCATCACTCACTCCTCAGTAACTAATAGAGCACCTTGTACATAGTGAGATTAGTATATGTTTATCAAGGGCGACATTCTTATCTTGTGTTCCCTGAGTTTCAGTTTGCCAATGTAAAATTTACATTCCCCATCTCCCCTTTTGCAATAGCAAATGTTCCTGTTTTAGTTCTATTTAAAAGCAAAAACAAGTAGGAGGTGATTTTAGTAAAACCTTGCTGTTTCATACTTATCTTTTCTAATGAAAGATGATTTTTTTTTCTTTTGTTTACGTTGCTGCAGCCCAAACTAATTCACGTACCTTCCACAGTGTAATATATGGTCTGTTGAGAACGAGTGACTAACATTTCAATGGGGATGGGCCAGGTACTTGGCATTTTCATCAGGAAATCCATCCTGATGTAACTCCCAAAATGACTCTGCTTTCAAGAACTTAAAATAATTGTCTCAGGCAAGAAGTAGAACTTCCCATTTGCCAGTGAAAATACTAAAGAGTTCTAAGGTACTAAACGGGCTTCCGTGCCATGTGTCCCTCATAAATGGCGTTTGAAAAAAATTCATGCAGGTGGATAGAAGTAAAAGAAAAGTCTGTTTTGGATTAGCCACAGCAGCGAGATGAGAGCTTATAAAGTACTCTGAGGTAAATTATTCTTTCTCTTGTGCTGAGGAACTCAATGGAGAAAAGTAAAGAAAATTCTCTCAGGAAATGGATTTCTCACTCTTAATTTCCTCACTAGCAACTGAGTTTGAGAGCCATAGAAGTGAAAACATTGAACCTTTAATTACCATCCCTCCTGCACATGCCACCGCCTCCATTTGAAGGTCTATTTAGAAACCAATTGAAAGGCCTACAGGTACTTCAAATACCACAGGTCTGAAGGCCTTCAAGAAGCTGTTCTTCTTGCTGGGCTCCCTCCAGCACCACAAGCCCTGTCACCCAAGCTGAACACTGGTTCCTGAGACTCTTCCCTCTCCTCTCCCTCACCACCCAGCCAGCCATACACTGAGCCCTGAAGAAAGTTGCAAGAAATTCCTCAATCCCCTTCAAACTGCCTGTTGTCACCAACACAGCTCTGGCTCAGGTCCCCTCACTTCTCACCTGGACTTTGGCATGTGTTTTCTAACCAGTCTTTCTGCTTCCAGACTGCCCCCCTCAAATCCCTCCTCACCTCGCTCCCCATCCCATCCATCTGAAATGCAAATCTCACCATGGCATTCGAGTCAGTAAAACCAAACGTTCAATAACTTCCTGCTGGCGGAGGATCCTATTGCTGAGGTGCAATCTAAGCTCTGGGCACAACAAGCATCGCCCAGCACAACCTGCGTCCACACCCCTCTGCAGCCTCATCTCTCTCCAACTGCTTCCTCACAACGTACACTCCAGCTTTGCGAGGTATCTGCCTTTGACAATGGAGAAACCGGTGCCTGGAGCACATCCTCTCACCTCATCCTCTTTATCCTTCAATGTTCCCCAAGCCGCACCCCCAAACTTAGTGAAGTTCTCCTCTTGTCCCACCCTTACCTCTGTTATAGCACCTACGACACATTGAAATGGCTTGTTCATGTGCCTGCTTCCTCCACTAGAATATTAACTACTCAGGCTAAGGAACCTGTCTTTGTTATCCTTGAATTGCCAACAGCTGACAAAAATATCTTCTCCATAGGAGATTGGCAACAATTATATATTAAACATAACTGAACTGGGCTGGCATCCTCTTCCTCAGCAAATATTTATAAGATGCTTTTTTGAGTATGGAGAGGTTCTTCCTTCTCAGAAAGCAGAGCTCCCCACATACTGTCAAGGCAGTCCTGTCCCACACCGCCCCACCCCCCACCCCCACTCCCGGCCAAGAGACATTTTCCTTCTAAGGTAATATATGAGATCTTATCTTTATTATTGATTTTCCAACCTGGATGCACATCAGATTATCTGCAGAGCTTTTAAAATATTTGATTCCCAGCCCTCATCGATGCCAGATCAATGCTATCAGAATCTCTAGGGGTAGCTCCCTAATTTTAACAGGCTTCTCAGGTGACGGTGATATGTAGTCAGGGCTGAGATCCTCCGGTCTACATATGTATAAGTGAAATAGTGAAGGGCTGAGACAGCTCTTCAGACAGAACTACGTAGGTTGCCAAGCAAGGAGTGTACCCAGGAGCCCCACACTTGGGAGTCTCTTTCTCGAAAATATCTAAGCCCCATTCAGAAGCCTGAAATTAGCATGGACTCACAAAGCCTGCCCAGGCAAAGTACCCTGATCCCAAACTGGGATCCATGAGCTCCAACCAAGATCCACAAGTTAGCCCCCTTCTGAGCCCTCTTGGACTCTCTACCCTCATGTGGGGATGGATCACCAGGTACCATAAGGATCTATGTAATTCACACCTGTAGAGTCAACCTAAGGTCAAGGGCTGGGGTCCAGCTACAGGAGGGAGGCCTGGAAAGCAAATCAGTCCTGCTGGTTGGCATGATAGTTTCTTTTTTTTTTTTTCCCATGGTAGAATGTAAGATTGGGAGACTAAAATTATGCTGACATGCTGACTTGGGGTGACTCACTCCCGTCAAACAAAGGATAACTTCAGGGCTCTGGGCTACTCGATAATTCACTGTAACTCTTAAGCTCAAGCCAGGTGTATGGGCCCAGTGTGTGTTGGCTATTACTGTTCTAACAGAGGTGCCAGTCCATACCACCCAAGGGTGGCAGGCATCCTTTACCATTAGTACCCCTTACTGCTGGTACCCAGGGCAGTCACCATACCTCTTCTGCAGGCTCCATGCCACGTGACAGGCAGACTACCAGGAATAGCTAAGCCTATTCCTTCTGAGGGCTTTGGGAACTGTTACTCCACAAATTCTCTATTGGTGTTCTCTTTTGCCTCAGATGGACGGAGTGATGTTTTATACTCTCTGATCAGTGTGAAGTCATGTCAAACAAGGAATGATTATTTGTTGCAACAATGGAACCATTCCTTTCAGTCCACCCATGGTCCCTCACCTACTCTCTCCACTGGTGGAAGTGTGTGGAAAGTTGGGACATGGTCAGCACCGAAAGAGATCACATACTAGGAATGCAGTAATTATAGTCTAAAAAGTTCAAGAGAAGACTGAAGTACAAGTTGTATCGTTCTATGTGTATGCTCTAGTAATTCTGAAAAGTGTCCTTAACATGACTAGAAAACGAATTATTAGTCACATTTTCCTGGACACTCTAGGTAAGACTTGCATTTGTGACCATCAACAATAAACACAACAACAATCTCTAAGACAGTCCCTGGGAGCCAATATTCATAGTCAACATCATGGACGATGCAGTGTCATCAGTGATGATATAACTAATGTCAAATAAGTAGAATTAGGGAGCGGCATAGGACAGAAGGTCTGTATTGTTTCAATATAATCAGGTTTTAAAGAACCATGGCATTGTAATAACCACATGGAATTTTTTCTTTCAGTGGGAATTATAAAATTTGCCAGGAATGGTTCATTTGGCAGTAAAGAACATGAAGTTTATAGACCTGAATAGTTTATAGACCTGAATATGAAATCATTGTGTCTGGATACTATGAAAAATCTCCATGCATTGATTGGGCAATGAACTAATATATGAGTCCCTCTTTTCTACCCATCACTCTAAATCTTTATCAGTAAATCATTGTATCGTACATGGGCCCATGAATTTTGTAATACATTTTTACTTGACCTTGCAGATTATTCAAAGGGTGAGGGGAGCTCAATTTAAGGAATCTGTACTTTCATATATTCTATTATATTTAGCTTAAACTTTATTTACTACCTGAAATGTAGCTTCTCCAATTGACTAAGGTCCTGGAATTCAGTGAATGGGAAAAAGTGGACAGATTATTCCCTCATTTTTGTATTGACAGGAAGAGAGATACATAACAGGGGTTCACAGAAGTGTTTCTGAATGAATAATAACCTTAATTGTACCAGCGATTTTGTCCTCACCGAAAAAAAAAGTCAAAGATATCCCTCTTGCTTGCATTCATGAGACTTCTCTGAATGTTTTTGATCACCAACTACAGTATAGACTTCCTGGTTTACAAAGCACCATGGGACGAATCACGTCATCAGCTAGAAAACATATCCTGAGTGCTACTATATGTCAGGCTCTGGAGAAAAAGGATGAAGAGAAAAGTCACTGCTCTCAAGGATCTTAAAATTCAGCATAAGAAGGAGTCAGACATAATCTTACAAGGCAGCATTATTAAGAGCTGTGTGGTACCTAATTTTTTGCATCAACCTGACTGAGCTAAGGGATACCCATTAGATGGTAAGACATTATTTCTGGGTGTGTCTGGGTGTGTTCTGAAAGAGATTGGCATTTGAATTGGTAGATTAAGTAAAGAAAGACACCTTCACAATATGGTAGGTATCACCCTATCCATTTAGGGCCCAGATAGAACAAAAAGAAAGATGAAGGGCAAATTTCCACTCTCTGCCTAAGCTGGAACATTGATCTCCTCCTGGGGACATTGGCACTCCTGGTTCTCAGGTTCAGACTCGGACTGAATTCCACCACTGGTTTTCTGGTTCTCCAGCTTACGGTAAATCATGACTCCTCAGTCTTCATAATTACATGAGCCAATTCTTATCATAGGATAACCTATTTGTCCTATTTCTCTGGAGAACACTGACTAATCCAGTCTACAATAGAGGTTTGAACAAAATCTTATGGGAGTCTGAGAGGAGACAAGCGAGAGCTGAGAGAGGTGAATTCTAGACATGGACTTGAAAGATAAGTGTGATCTCACCAGGAAGAAACGAGGGAAAGGAGATCTTTCTAGCACTTAAATCACAGTACCTAATTCCCCTCATGAGACTTCCCATTATTTTCACGATAACAATTCAATACTTGCCATCACCTCCAACATCTTACATGATCCGGCTCCTGCCGCCTCTGCAAACTCATCTCCCATCACTTTCTGTATCACTCACATGTCCATCACATTGTTCATCTTGATGGTTCTCTGACACACCGAGTTTTGTCCTGTCTTACAGCCTTTACAGGTGCTGTTCTGTCTTCCTGGAACAGTATCCCAGGTCTTCATGTAGCTGTCCCTGTTGTATGATTTAGGCCTCTCTTGAGTATTGATTATGGG
Source organism: Rhinolophus ferrumequinum (assembly GCF_004115265.2). Classification (NCBI taxonomy): domain Eukaryota; kingdom Metazoa; phylum Chordata; class Mammalia; order Chiroptera; family Rhinolophidae; genus Rhinolophus; species Rhinolophus ferrumequinum. The sequence goes on along the minus strand of NC_046299.1, from coordinate 15,679,280 downwards.
AGCAAACTGTACGCAAGACGGAGTCAAAAAATGGAACTAGGAGGTGAAAGGACTAAGAAGGAGTTGGCGGAGGAAGAAGAAACAAGAGTTCCTGGTCTTGAGATTCAAGTGAGGAAGGGATTAGATCTATTTCATCTTCTCAACCACCCTTTCGAAGGGCAAAAGGCAGGTGCTTTTACCTCCACTTCACGAATGTGAAAATGAACACTCAGAGGAGCTTAGAGACCTGGCGCAGGCCATGCAGGGAGCAAGAAGCAGAGGCAAGACTCAAATCCAGGTCTCACTGCAAGTTCAAAGCTCTTTAACCAGGCATGGGTCCTAAAGGTAAGGGAAGAGTTGTGTGAAGTGCTGTGATTTGAGGGGGTCCCGGATGGCTCAAATGGAACAGGCTTATTTACTTCACTAACTTTCCACACTGCCTGAAATTTTCATCACCAACACCACTCTTCGGGGTAAAGGAATTTTCAGAAGGCCTTTAAAATTGCACATTTGCAGGCAGGATTTTAACACATAAACACATTAGCAGCTCTTACCGTGATTTTCCTCTCAGGATAGCCCTGCTCACAACTCCTTTTTCATCAAATTTCCAAAGAAATGACAAGTCATGAAGGAAGCCAGAATGAGAGAACGAGAGAGGAAAATGTCTGTTGTCGGCTGAAAAAGCTTAGTGGCTACCAATTAAGTGTGCTCCAACCAAAGCAAATGGGGTAATGGAAGGAACCCAGGAGTTGAATACTGCAGCCAGGATGGTTGCTGGGAGATCTAGATTAGATTTAGGGCTAGAATTGGATCAGAGAACCCCTATGTGAGACAACACAGGCACTGAGAATCAGAGGGCAAGGCAAGTAGGAGATTTCCCAGACCATAAAGAATGCCCTAAGTATCAGAGGCAAGACTGGGGCAGAGAGATTCTAGAACCAGATAGAGATGGGAACAGATGTGAGGAGGTCAGGAATAGGTCAGAGAGGCTGAGGGAATGGGAAGGAGGGCAGGAAGGGGAATGTGACCCACAAACAACCAGCAGTATTTATGACATGTTCATGAGTCATTGGGGGGAAGTATTGGTGAGGAATGAACCCGGAATCATGACATCTAGCTGTGTGACTTTGGGAAAGTCACTTTGCCTTTCTGGATCTCATATCGATCATCTATAAAAGTAAATTTGATTACATTATTTTTAAAACCTTCTCCAGGTCTAAAATCAAATGAATTTTCTTCTTTATTGTTGAGATCAGAGCTAACCCTATACCTTTAACTCAAACTGAAAAGTAAAATCACACTCAAAAGTCTTTCCTAAAAAAAAAATCCATTTCTTATCTACATTAAGGAAACTGTCAGATGCTTAAGAAATCACCCATTGATTTATTTCTTACCTTCAAAACAGCTATTCCTTTTAGCAAGAATAAAAGTGAAACAACCAAGGGGTGGAAACAAGAGGGCATTTTAAATCTCTAAATTGAAACAGAAAAGGAAGAAAGGTGTAGAGGTAACATAATAATGGCTTTTCTGTTTTCCTACTAAGAGCTTTTTATCTAAAAGGCTCACCCAGAATGCTAACAAAACAAAGTTTCAGAAATGCATCAAATGACACCATTTCCATTTCCAATGGCACTAATCCTCTCTGTGGTCCCCGCAGGATTAAAAGTAACCCTTAAGGCGTTAGCATCCCCCAGATACTTTCCAAGTACACCTGTCCAGGTTCGCTTAGGCAAGGGCATCAGCCTGATACACCCCTCTTTCCTGCAGCAGTTCCATGAACGTCTTCTTGAGCATGTCATTCCCCGAAGTCACCTGCTTCCTGCAAAGGGTACCAAGAGATCAATTGGATGGGAGCTTTCCTTGTCCTGGAGATAGCTCACCTTGCAGGATTTCGTTTCTAGGACAAGTGATAGATAGGTCCTATCATTTATGCTGATAACATTCTCCTATTCAGAAATAAAACATGCAATCTCCCATTTAAATAAAAATGTGAGATTGGGAAAATTCTACCTTCTGTGTGATTTTTTTCATTAGTTCATTTATTCTGTAGATTCCCAATAGGCTGGCAGCATTTGGCACTAAAATCCATCTCCTTTAGAACTGGTCAGTTACATTTTTGACCATATACCAAAAATGTAGCTCTCCCATACTTTTAAAATATGAAAAATGCAAGTAAAGAAGAATGTTGTGAGCAATATCCTAATTCTCCAGGAGTCTCCTCTTTGAACCAATGCAGCACCAGCCATGTTAAATTCGACAGCTGCTTGATAAAGACCTTGGGTTAATCCAAGCTGCTTGACTCTCTCTGACTTCTGTTTCCACTCCAGCTTGGAAACTTAGTCAGGTTTCTACCGTGACAGTTCAGTATGTATAGGCTAAGCAACATTGGAATTTCATCAGAATCGTCTTGTCAGTGGCATTCCAAAATAGCTGTAATTTTCAGCTCCAGAATACTTAGTAATTAAAGATGCTACATATCAGGAGAAAAATCACAAAGTTGATTTGACATTTCTACTGAAAACGGCACTAGCACCGAGGAATCAGTCTCCAAATGTGTTAATTGCACGAAAGATGTTTTGGTAGTTGGTGGCAATCTGAAGGATGAATGGTAGTTGGTGGCAATCTGAAGGATGAATGGTAGTTGGTGGTAATCGTTAATGCTGAAAATAATGTTTTCTTTCTATCAGTTATGCCAATTCCACTCAGGCCCCCAGAAGTTTCAACTTCTCTGTAAAGTCTTCTCAGATAATGATTTTTTTTTCATGGAATATAATAGAAAAGTACGGGCATACCTCATTTATTGCACTTTGCTTTGTTGTGATTCACAAGAGTTGCGTTTTTCACAAATTGAAGGCGAGACCCTCCACCAGCAGAAAGATTATTACTCACTTTATTGCAATACTCTTTATTGCAATACTCACTTTATTACCGTCTTGTGGAACCGAATCCACAATATCTGCAAGGTATACCTGTGTACTAATTAAATGTCCAGATGACCTCAAGCTATTGGGCATTACTATATCAAGGAGGCTAGACCTAAAGTTTAAATTGGTATCAACAGATTGGACTTGCTGTCAAAATCCAAGCCACTGCCTGCAAGGAGCACACACAAGAGAGTCGCTGAGGAAGGGAGACCAACTAGAGTTATCTTAACCACCATGCCCTGCAATAGTCAATAAGGCTTACAGGCTCAGCTCATCCCCAGAAAGTTCCAGAGTTACTCATAACCAATGAAGAGCAAAGTCAGAGCACAGAAGGTGAAACAAACATTCCTTTTCTGCTCCTTCCAGGTAGCCACTGGTCAGGGCTGGAGAGTCTGCCCACATAAGTGACCTGAAAATCCTTCTCCCGATTTTTCCCTCATCTTCCTTTCCCTACTAGTCCCCTCAAGGGTCATATTGAGTTTCCCCTGTGTTGAAGGCTCTTAGCTCCCTTCTTTCATTCAGTTGCCTTTTGACTCTTCATTTGTAGGTCTTATTTCTCACTGACACTCGAAGAATCAGCCCTGGAAAACACAGTTGGGTCTGGGATAGTCACATCCGTTAGTGTAGCATCTATAAAGAAATCTTTTTTCTTTTTTCTAATCAAAATCCCCTCTCATTGCATATCGATGTATTATCTTACTAACTGATCCTCTGCCCACCTTGGCTAAAGGTGGGAAGGGTTAAAGGGAGGACCCTGTCCTGCCACATACACAAACTTTACTAAGGTCTGGAACTGCCACTACTGGTTATGTGAGTTTAGGTGATACACTTCTGTTTCCTTATCTGTACAATAAATAGTTAAGACTCTGAGATCACCAGATTCCCTTCCAGCACTAACATTCCCTGAGTCTCGTCCATCGATTAGTTTTGTTCTTCTGCCCTTGGCCCACTCCATACTCTTCAGCCCTTGAGAGTGGCATTCTCAGGCTGTCTACTGTATTAGTATCATCTTCCTACTTTACAAAATCATGACTTCATCGCATCTTAGGGCAGGAAGGGACCCCATGTAAGTTCTAATCAGCCTCAGAGAGGAGGAATGGCCAACTCCAACTCACAGTCGTTGTGACCTATACCCCATATTGTTCCAAAGAAGGTTTATGACCACTGGGTAAGGTACATTATAAAATATAAGACAGGATACGATAATAGGAGAAAAGATGGAAAGAAAAGCATGGGTAGGGACATAGACGGAGCCTGATACGCATCTGGAGAAACAAATAATAAAAGCCCTCTTTGACCATCTGTGGGCAAAGCCAATCAGGAGCCATATATTTGGCTCTGAGCTCTCCAGCAGCAAAGAGAAAAGGAAGTCAGTTGAAAAGTCTCCCTCTTCTCTCCAACGCTCTTTCTCCTTTTCCACGCTGCCTTTTGGCTGACCTAACACAGTGCTCAGCGCTACCAGGCGTTTCCTGAAGGGGTATTGATGGATGAAGTTGGAGCTCTTCAGTCTTTGCTAACTCACACCTCAGGAAGGAAATAGAAGCTATAACCTAGGAGGCTAACCCTGTTTCTTATCAGACATGGGTTGTTCAATGCTGCTCCTTCCTTGAATACTTGCCAGCAAAAACGATAGGGAAATGTCGGTCCATTGGAATGTTTTCAGGTTTTCTTGTAATATCTTAAGCACTAGCACAAGAATTGAAAGCTGATTACTGAAAACATATTTCTTGGGCTGTCTTTTTATAATACAAAAGGCTTTGTGTGCTTCAAAAAGCATCTTTGATGTGTCATTAAGTAAACACCTGGCTTTCTAAAGAGAGACATCTTCCTCAGCAGAGCAAACACTATTTCCAAACAGTTCCATTCTAAATCATCAGAAAGAACAAGTTTTATCTTCTCAACAAGAGCAATCACAAAGGGGAATGTTATCGGGATGAGAAACCTGGCAGAGGGAGTATATTCAGAAGTCTGGGAGGCAGCGGAGTACGGTGGAAATCAATCCTTAGGTATCCTTATACAGTAAGTCCTCATTTAACATTGTCAATAGGGTCTGTGACCTTAAGCAAAATGACTTCTACATAAACCAATTTTACCATTGGCTAATTGATATAAACAAGAGTTAAGTTCCTATGGCAGGCGTCTCATCAATGTTACGAGGTGTGATCAAACAATACGGTGAACATTTAAATTATAAGAAATTCATTATAGTAAAAGACAGTGTCATTAACCCCCTTCAAAATATTCCCCTTCATTTCACACACACTTATCCCATCGTTTTTGCCACTTTCTGAAGCAGTTCTGTGAATCCTCTTTTGTGAGTGTCTTTAATTGCTCTGTCGTGGCTGCCTCGATGTCCTGAATCATTTTGACTCTGGGGAAGAGGCAGAAGTCGCACAGTGCCAGATCTAGTGAATAAAGTGGATGAGGACACACCGTAATGTTTTTATTTGACTGAAATTGCCTATTTGAAGCCATGTGTAACACGGAGCGTTGTCGTGATGGAGGACGATTTACAGCACACTTTAAAACACACCTTCTCTCAACCGTAACTCCCATCTGATTGGCTACTCCAAACAAGTCGAAACTTGTCACACACTGTTACTAAGGTTCGACGTCTCATTTCCCATATTAAAGATCCCTGCCTTTCGGTTGGATGGCCTTGGCAGCAGCAGTCACCATATTTTGTGATCACAATGGAAAGGCCCGTGTCACACATCGCTTCTGGTACAGCAATTTTTGTCAAATAAAAATATTACAGTGTGTCCTCATCCACCTTATTCACCGGACCTGGCACTGTTCAACTTCTGCCTCTTCCCCAAAGTCAAAATGACCATGAAAGGTAAACATTTTGAATTGATTCAGGACATTGAGGCAGCACGACAGCACAACTAAACACACTCACGAAAGAAGACTTCCAGAACTGCTTCAGAAAGTGGCAAGAACAATGCAATAAGTGTGTTTGAAGCGAAGGGGAGTATTTTGAGAGGGATTAATGGCAATGTGTCTTTTACTGTAATATTTTTTTTTAATTTAAACATTCACTGTATTTTTTGATCACACACATATAACAAAACAACATTGCACAAAACGACATCATTCAAAGACCTGTTTTATTTAAATCGTGGCTTACAGTTTCCAAAGTCTCTGCATACCTTCCATCTGTCCTAGTGAGGTAAGTAAAATAAGGTAGGGGACACATCAGCTTCTGCGTCCCTGTCTCACATTTGCTCTGCCCAGCATTTATAGGAGGGGAGAGACAACTCATCTAAAAGTTGTGAGCCCATGTGGGCCAGTTCAGTCCTGGCTTGCTTGAGACAGTTGGGCTATAAGTACAAAACGGTAGGAGTATTTTGCCTTCATAAAAATAAACTTTTCATCTACTTACGTTTCATCCTTTCCACATGAACATGATACTGATGCCTCAGTTGCTCCAACAGATTCCCTGTCACTTAAAGTAGAAAACCCAGGTGAGCAGTCTTTTCCATAACTATTTGTGAACGAAAAGCAATTGCCTTTATTATGTCATTCAAACTTCTTTCCAATTTAGAAAAACCAGAACAGCCCTCTCCCCACCCCCCCCCCAAAAGGAATTACAAATGAGAACAGCTTTACCCTGTAGGCAATCTACAACCTGCGCCCCCAGCCCCAGACCAGCAGAGCTTGGTCTCCACTCCCTAATCTCCTGCCCACAGGGCTCTATTGCAGGCATTGTAACCTGCTGATGACCGCTGTTCTTAAAACGCACTTAATCTGCTAGAGAAGGTCTCTGGATGTTCCCATTGACACAGTAAGAAAGAGCCAGAAAGGACTATGTATCCCACAGCCCCTAATCCGGCATGGACCAGTTTAGAATTCTTTGTCAGAAAGGGTTCCACTTCTACTTCCTGACTATATTTCCATTATGGCCCAGTTCAGTGTTTCCCTGTAAATGAAATGTGTTTTCATCAGTTCTCTTTAGGAGCTGCCCTTGTACTCAATGACACTCTCCCGTGAATTAAGTGGAGCCAGTCTTAGATGAGAACTGTGAACTGCCCTTCTTCCTTGCATTGGCTACTCAGAAATGCCATTGACAAACTATAGAGTAAGACCTCCAAGTCCATTATAACCACTATGGCTTCCTATAGTCATATGGGCTTTAAACTCAGGAAGCAATACATTTCAACCTAATTAATGCTCTTGTAAAAGACACAGCTATCACGAATATCTTTGGGATATGTTACTAGCACTCCAAGGGGTAAGCACTTTTGTTGCACTATGCAATGATTCCGTTCTTCCTGGTGAACTAATAATGTATACATAATACTGCCAATCATGTACCATCGTTGAAGCAGGCAACCCTACCATGTCCTATAGCGGGAGGATAGCCACAAATGTGTGTGTATGTGTCAAAATTTGTCCACTGTCAATGTGACTCCACAACCAAATGAGCTGTCTACCAGACTGCCCTCAGCACCCACACATTTATACTGTACTATTATGACAGCAGAAGCTGCTGGTGCCTTAGCCACGTCCCCTTTATAGCTGGTGCACTCATCCTCGTCCCAGCCCACAAATGTGAGTGTTTGCTGCCAATGACAACTGCCACCTTCCCCTTAAGACTGATCCTCATCAACCGGAACCGCTTCCCTAGAAATGCCTTGGAGGTTACTCAAGGCATAGTCCCACAGGGAGAAGAAAGAGAAGCCTGCAGCCAGACTGAATAATAGTGGATATTAAAGACTAGCCCCCTGACCTTCCCCCTGGGGCAACTCTGGGGTATTACTCATGCTCCAGAGCCCCCTATACCATCATACTGAAGCTAGACTCCCACATTCTTGCCCAGGTTCTTCTGCAGTCCTCTCCTGCTGCCCTTGCCCCTTTAAATACCACACCTGAGAGAACTCACTCAAGAAACCACTTACACAGCAATTGCGTCTCCCACCTTGCTTCTAGAAATCCCAACCTATGGCACTGAATAAGGAGCAGGCCTAAGCATAGGAAATCACAGCTGGACATCAATTATGGTAGTACCTTCCTTCATAGGTGTGTATCTCTGATTTTTATTCCACGGTGCTGTTTCAGCGTCAAAGAACAGGAACCTCCCTGGACTTCAAAGGCTCAGTGTGCCTTGGTAGACACATAGACCAAATCTCACATAACCAGCAGGGATCATGCTCTAAAAAACTATTTCCATGGCAAATATGCCTTAGGAGTGTGTGTTTTTATACAGTTTTTAGGAAGGCACTGCTGATTTCTAATTAAAGACAAATTTCAATCATTTAATTGAGGGTAGGATGGAGCTAAGATTAAAACAGATGTCACTCTTAGCACTCCTATTCAACAGAGTACTAGAAGTTCTAACTAGAGCAAACAGGCAAGAAAAAAAGTAAAAGATAATCAGAATTGAAAGAAGTAAAATTGTCTCTATTTGCAGATGACATGCTTTTTATATGCAGAAAATCCTAAAGTCTCAATCATAAAAACTGTTAGACCTAATCAGTAAATGTAGTAAAGTTGCAGTATACAAAATTAACATACAAAAATTAGTAGTGTTTCTATACACTATCAACTAATTTTCTGGGAAAAAAAAAGAAATTGATCCCATTTACAACACTGAAAATAAAATACTTAGGAATAAATTTAACCAAAGAAGCGAAAGATCTCTACTCTAAAAAGTACAAAATATTGATGAAATAAATAAAAGACACAAATAAATGGAAAGGGATCCCATGTTCATGGACTGGAAAAATTAATATTGTTATAACGTAAGTACTACCAAAAGCTATCTATAGATTCAAAGCAATCCCTATCCAGATTCCAATGGCATGGCATTTTTTTTATGGTAGAAAAAAACACCCCTAAAATTTATATGGACACACAAAAGACCCCAAAGAGCCTGAGAAATCCTGAGAAAGAAAAAGAAAGCAGAAGCCATCACGCTTCCTGATTTCAAGCTATACTATAAAGCTACAGTAATTAAAACAGCATGGTATGGCATTAAAAACAAACAAATATTCCAGTGAAAGAGAATGAGAGTCCAGAAATAAACCCAAGCATATATGGTCAACTAATGTTTGACAAGGGAGCCAAGCATATTCAATAAAGAGTCGCTTCAATAAATGATGCTGGGATAATGGATACTCACATGTAAAATAACGAAACTGGACCCCTATCTTACACCACTCACAAAAACAAACCCAAAATGCATTAAAGACTTAAATGTAAGACCTGAAACCATGACACTCCTAGAAGAAAACAGGAATAAAGCTCCCTGACATGGATCTTGGTAATAATTTTTTTGGATATGACACCTAAAGCACAAGCAACAAAAAATAAACAAGTGGGACTATGTCAAACTAAAAACTTCTGCATAGAAAAGGAAAGCATCAACAAAGTAAAAAGACAAACTACAGAATGGGAAAAAATATTTGCAAACCATATATCTGATAATGGGTTAATATACAAAATATATAAAGAACTCATACAACTCAATAACAAACAAAAAAAAAATTAAAAATGGGAAGAGGACCTAAATAGACATTTATCCAAAGAAGATATATGAAAGGCCAAAGGTACATGAAAAGATGTTCATCATCATTAGTCACTAGAGAAATGCAACTTCAAACCACAATGAGATACCACCTCATGCCTGTTAGAATGGCTGACATTAAAACGACAAGAGATAACAAATGCTGGTGTGAATTTGGAGAAAAGCGAACCCTTGCACAGTGTTAGTGGGATCGTAAATTGTGCAGCCACTAGGGACAACAGTGAGAGGATCCTCAAAAAGTTAACAATAGAACTACCATGTGATCCAACAATTCCACTTCTGGGAATATATGCAAAGGAAATGAAAACACAAACTCTAAATGATATAAACACCCCCATGTTCATAGCAGTGACATTTATAAGAGCCAAGACATGGATATACTAGAATATTATTCATCCACAAAAAAATGAGGAAATCCTACCATGTGCAACAACATGGATGGACCTTGAAGGCATTAAGCTAAGTGAAGTAAGCCAGACAGAGAAAGACGAATGCTGTTTTAATACTCACTTATATGCGGAATCTATAAAAGAAAAATAAACTCATAGGAAAAAAACAAGATCAGATATGTCATTACCAGAATCGGCGGGGTGGGAGAAAGGGGAATTGGAGGAAGTTGGTCAAAAGGCACAAACTTCCAGTTATAAGATAAATAAGTACCAGAAATGTAATGTACAACATGACAGCTATAGCTAATACTGATGTGTGATATATAGGAAAGTTGTTAAGAGTAAATCCTAAAAGTTCTCATCACTAGGAAACGTTTCCTTTTTCCTTTCTTCTTTCTTTTCTTTTTATTCTATCTATATGAGAGGAGGGATGTTAGCTGAACCTATTGTGGTAATCATTTCACAATATATATAAATCAACCGTCATGCTGTCCCCCTTAGCTTATACAGTGAGGTATGTCAAATTTCTCAATAAAACTAAAAAAAATAATGTGGGCATTAGGACAGATGTATTTTCACTAATATTTTAATTATTGGGAAAACTGTATTTAAACTTGGTCAAACATTTATTGAGTCCCTGCTGCCAAGTTTTATACTAAGTGCCTTGCATTTGAACAGTCTGTGAAAGTAGATTTTCACGTCTGAATTCTATTCAGGAATATGAATGAAATGTATGTGGATTATTTTTGTAGTAAAGCCTGTAAATGGTTTAAGAACTGCACCAGACTGTGAGCTCCTTGAAGACTGAGATTGTTTTCAGATACATGTGTCAATACCCTGAAAATAGGAACCTGTGATTTTTTGCCTGTCAGAAATCTATTCCACCTTTTAGTGGCAGCACCTTTGTGAACTCCAGTCCATCAGCTCTGGTGGAGTCAGTCCTGTCCCTCAGATCCAGGGGTGACTTCCACATCCCCTGGTGACAATGATTGGTTCAGGGGACAGACCCATGAGCCAAGCCTGGCCAATTAGAGCCTATGAAAGTCAGTCTGAGACAGTTGCTGGAACAATTAGGATTTTTTTTTTTTTTTTTTTTTTTTGTCCCTAGTGAAGCTCACAACACAGGCCTGGAGCCGCTGGTGCCATCTTTCCATAATAAGGAGACACCTTTCAGGAGAATAAAGCCAACACCGAAGCAAGAGCTGAGAGACAAAAAACAAACCATGTTTCTGGTCTTTCCATTACCAAGAGCAATGAATTTTTAAAAGTTCAAGTCATTTTGAATTGAATTTTCATCAGTCTCCATCAAATGCCACAACTAAGTCCTAAGCCCATGATAAGCATTCCGTAGACATTTTAGGTATAAATGTATTAATCTGAATGTTTTGATACCTTACTAGTAAGTAGAAAAATACATTTCATCTACAGCAATTATATCTGATTTAACAAATATATATTGATCACTTTCTCTGGGCCAGATATTGGGCTGGGACCTAAGGATTCTAAGAGGATTAAGACATGACTTCCTTCCCTTAAAACATTTACAATACTTTTAGCTCTGAGAGAAACCCATTAGATTTTAATGGTAGTAGGTTGTATTCATCTCCATTGGAAATAACATGGATATCAATTTGAAAAAAGTTTATATTGAGAAATGTTTTATTAAAAACCCAATGGAGAAATAGGTGAGTCAAGTTGTCTCCTGGATGGAAACCATAAATTCTTGTACCAAGTCATAGATGATGACTCCATTGGAACATAGACATGTATTTTTAAACTTTTGAGATTGGAGAGTTGCTTGAATAGAACAGCCAAAAGGAATATCATGTCTTGTTGAATGACTCATAAGGAATTTCCATTTTCATGCCATTTCAAAGCAGAATTTTCAGAATTAAAATTTGGATTGCCTTTAAAGTAGATGTATTTGGATCATCACTTTCTTTTGATGAAATACTGTGTCATCAGACCATAGATAACATGGCTTCTGTTTTTAATCTACCTTTTTTGGTAATCATTAAATTTAATAGTTTCTCTGAGATTTGGATAAACTTATGAACAACAAGCTACTACGTAGTAGCAATATCCTTCTTTACATAGCACTTTCCAGTTTATAAACGCATTTTTAGGTACATTATTTCCTAGGAAGTTGGGAGAGTCAACTACTAAGTAGATCTAAAAAGTTGCCTATCTTTTTATAAGATATTATTTAGTTTAATCATTTTTATTTTATTTTCTCCATTTCTACTACCCTAAGAGAAGCTTTCTTTATCTGTCACCTGGATTTTTGCAATAGCCTTATAACAAGTCCCCATTTCTTAGCTTTTACTCTCAATACATGAGGAATTCATACATAGCTCTGACCACTTAATTTCCTAACTCATTGGTGCTCCATGCTTAGCAGAAAAAATCCAGACATCTTAGCTAGTCATACAATGATCCATCTTACCTTTCCAATACCAGATCCTACCCATCCTTCAGCCTGACAAGTTTCATAGAGGATGAGAAATTGGGGTGATACTGAAAGGTGGAAAGGATTTGAATAGGAAGATAAAAGTAGAAGCTGATTCTTGAAGGAAAGAAGAAATGAAATGGGCAAAATCACATGACTAGAAAAGCTCATGTGCAAGAGGGAATGTTAAGGAGGCTGATTTTCATGGAACAAGGCTCTGGGGAGGTGATATCACCTACAGATCTTGTCAGCTCTAAAATTCCTCCATTCTACTCCATAGACCGGGGATATTCATTGTAAACACTGACTGCCTCTGACAGGGACAAAAACATAAAAGGAGCAGAAAGGGGATAGGGATATATCTGTAAGTACAGTCAGGGACTAAGAGCTTTAGCCCTCAAAACCAGAAAAGGCAACTCAAAGAAAGGGAGAGCCCTCCCCAGAGCACAAATGTTCATAAGAGCCGAGACCTGTGGGGGAGCCCAGAGTACAGCTTTGTCTGTCAAGACTACATGAGCTTTTCCATAGAGGGCTGTGGTCAGACCAAGGTAATGCTACTATCTAACAGGGGAGTCAATGTCTGGGTAGGTCCCAGAGTTCTGGAATCATGTCAGTCACATGCACTGTGGACTGCCACTAACAGCTATTGTAGGAGAACAGCAGCACGGGAATGTTTTAAAATATATGGAAACAGAGCAGACTCTATTTCAAACAATACATATATAATGTAGTGCCACAGTGGGTGGCTTGGAGAAGCTTAAGTGACTCCTGTGAAAGGTGCCTGAGAGATGGCTGTTCAGCTCAGGCGGGCCCACACTCGTGCTGGGCTGGCTGCTCCCCAACGCCTGAGGAGCTGGTTGAACATACACATTTCCAGGACCTCGTTTCAGAGATTCACATTTAGTAAATCCACAATTATGCTCTGAATTCCAAATTTTTAACAAGCTCCCAGGTGATTTGGATACCTGGCCAGCTTCGGGAATATAGGATGGGCCTCCTGTACAAGTCACCCCCTCAGAGGATGCTACACTCTTCCTCAACCTGATTTTCAAGCTAATTGGGCTGTGGATGAGTCTAGTAGTAGATATCAGCCATTTATTTTATCAGTTCCACCAAAGCAGTGGGTCCCAACTTGTGGGCACGTTAGAATCACCTGGAGTCTTAAAAGTGTCCAAGTCTAGGCCACACCCAGCCCATTTATCACAACCTCTAGGGAGTTGGACAGATCTCAATACTTAAGCTCCTCGGATGATTCCAAGGCACAGATAGGTTTGGAAATCACTGTTTTATACTCTTACGACCGTGTTTACCCGAAAATAAGACCAGGTCTTATATTAATTTTTGCTCCAAAAGATGCAGTAGAGCATATTTTCAGAGGCTGTCTTAGTTTTTCATGTACAACAATCTACATTTATGCAAATGCAGTCGTGTCATCTTCTTCTGGAACATCGTCACAATGTACTAACTGCATCTGTCTGGCTAACGATCTTAACTAGGGCTTATTTTCCAGATAGGTCTTCTTTCCAGGGAAACATGGTACTCAAATAGTGGTCCACAGGCCATTAGCATTACCTGAGATTTTCTTAGAAATGCAGAATCTTGGGTCTCTTCCCAGAACTGAATAAACATCTGCATCTTAACAAATCTCTGTGTAATGTGAATGCACATTCCAGTTTGAAAAGCCCAGTTCCATTGATTTAATCTCTCCATTTGTTTGTGGGTATCAAGGTCAATTCTGCAGAATTGGGAAGGGAAAAGAACCATAACGCTCACTAGTAGCTAACCAAGTTCACACGAACCAACCAAAAAGAAATTGTTTTTCAATGCCTAATGACTGCCACCCCAACCTGCCACCCCAGTTATTCAGCACTTACAGATACCACATATTCATTCTGACATTTCCATTTGGTAACTACCAAAGCTAAAAGAGCCCTGGGGCCAGCCTGGTGGCTCAGGCCGTTAGAGCTCCATGCTTCTAACTCCGAAGGCTGCCGGTTGGATTCCCACATGAGCCAGTGGGCTCTCAACCACAAGATTGCCAGTTCAATTGCTCGAGTCCCACAAGGGATGGTGGGCAGCGCCCCCTGCAACTAAGATTGAACACAGCACCTTGAGCTGAGCTGCCGCTGAGCTCCTGGATGGCTCAGTTGGTTGGAGCATGTCCTCTCAACCACAAAGTTGCTGGTTTGACTCCTGCAAGGGATGGTGGGCTAAGTATGCCCCCTGCATCTAGAAAACGGCAACTGGACCTGGAGCTGAGCTGCGCCCTCCACAACTAAGACTGAAAGGACAACAACTTGAAGCTGAAATGCGCCCTCCACAACTAAGATTGAAAGGACAACAACTTGACTTGGAAAAAAGGCCTGGAAGTACACGCTGTTACCCAATGAAGTCCTGTTCCACTTCCCCAATAAAATCTGTTAAAAAAATAATAATAATAAAGCTAAAAGAGCCCTGAATAAGTTGATTAACGTGCCAGCCCTATCCTCAGCCCAGCTGGGTCTGAATGGAGCCACGCCCACGCAGATCCTACCGCGAGGGGTGCTGTGGGAGACACACCTGCGAGGTGGCAGCTCCCACTGGCTGAGGAAGAGTGAAACAAAGCTGGCAAATTGCCCAGCAAATCTCCTTGGAGAAAGGGGAGGAGAGGTTCATGGAGACCCTACGTGCAACACCTGACTCCCTGACTCGGGAGAAGGTGACCTCCCCTGGAAATCTCTGACAAGTACTGGCTCAGCAACAAAAGTCCAGAGCAGAATGATTTCTGCTGTAATTGCCAATTTGTCCTTGTCAGCTCGACAGCCACATTTAACCTACAATGCATAAGCAGCCGTGCTGGTGGCGGGAGGTGAAAACCTGGCAGATTCCACCAGCCAATGAGAAGGACCCTCACACGAGCTACCCATGGGTCAGGCTTGGCCAAAGGATGGGTTTATCCTGCAGCAGATTTTCTCTCTCTCCCCACACAGGGTAGCATGAGGAGTAAGCAACATTGTCTTTTCAAGACGCTTTAGCCATGACAGCTTTAGTATCTGGTTTATCAGGATATTTGTTTAGGGTAACAAGGAATGATCCTTATTGTTTTACACTCCCTGTTTGCAACTCAAAGAGGAATAAGTTAAACGTGTTTGTCCTGTTTCTTCCCTCTCTGTTTTGCCCACACTAGCAACTTTATAGATCTTAGATGGATCTGAAGTAGCTAGAAACTTCTGAAGATTGTCCAGAAAAATCAAGAACTGTGACTAATGAATTGGGTACCAGTGATAAGTTGGGGAGCCATGGACGTCCAGGCTGAGCAGATTAAAGAGTGACAGTGCACCCCTCTTTAGCAGCTCTTTCCAGAGGCTCCACTGAGTTGGGCCACTGGTTCTCGGCCTTGAGCAGATAATAGAAGCTCCTGGAGTGTGTGCTAACTGGTCCTGAATTGGTAGGTCTGCACTGGAGCACAGGAATTTGCATTTCTATTAAGGCTCCAGATGATGCTGTGGCTGCTGGCCCTAGGGCCAAACTTTGAGGACCAATAAGCTAGGGGTACCCCAAGAACAGCAGTGGGGTTCAGAATGTGGAGCTAAACATCACTAGGTAGTGCATCCCATCTTCACTTGGTGAACAGCATATGTTTGTTCCACACTTTGAATAGTTTCTTAAAGATTGATTCCCAGAAGTGGGACTTATTGACCCAAAGGGTAATAGTTTCTTAAAGATTGATTCCCAGAAGTGGGACTTATTGACCCAAAGGGTATAAACATCTTTATGACTCTTGAAAATTATTGCTAAATTGCTTTCCAAAAGGTTTGGGCCAATTTAAGATAGCATTTTCATGTGTGAGTACTGAATATCAGTATTTTCATTACTAGAACTGAACAGTTTCATCCTTTTGACGTATTTCATAGGCAAAATAACAACGGTGATAATGATCATGTAATTTAAAAACACAGCCACTTCTTTAGTTACTCTGTACAGTGGAATACTGTTCCATGTATATATCACCATCTTAATCTGAATATTAAAATTAGTTGAGAAGACAAAGGAAACCCATAGCACTCTACACGTCCTTTTAGTACCACTTCCCACCTTGATCAAAGCTCCACGACACAGGACTCCGGCTGGTTCTCCACGGCATTCTAGGCACCTAATCCTGCCATATAGGAGGTGCTCAATAAATATTTGTTAAAGGAATAAATTATCACTTTGCTTGCTTTGCTGGAGAGAAATTATACACAGTTGCTGCTTTAAAATATACTTTTCACTCCCCATCCCTTCCGTGCTGTTTGTTCAAAGGAATAAAAGTTTGATAGTGTCTTAAATTGACAATGTTTGGAATTGCTAATGCTAGGTCTGCACTAATGCCCCTGTGTTTTTCCAATCAGCTAACAAGCATCCCTGAGCATCCATACCGTAGTAAGCAGGGAAGCAGGAGAGAGGCAAGCACAATGTCACCTGAAGTCACCCCATAGGGGCTCTCTCCCTCTCCCACCTGATTCTGTATGATGTTTGTTTTCAGCATTGTCGCAGCATGTCCCAACCCCACTCCATCAGATTAAAAGAGGATTAAAAAAAAAAAAAAGGATCAGAGCCTCCCCTGTGACACCCTTTGCCAACTTGCAGCCAGGCAGCAGTGAGTGGAGGTGTAAGCCCACTGTGTCCCTTTGTCTCATGGGCTACAAGAAGCACAAAGCTTGCTAGAGCCCTGGGCCCCTGGAACGCAGCAGCTCCCTCCCAAGCAGCTGGGCTGATTACCAAACACTTCAGTCACTCTGATTCAAACTCAGAAGCAGGCCCTCTGTCGGGCTTCTCCTACAGATTGATGGCTTTAATTTGATCTGAGTCATTCATACATGGGCCCCAGTGTCCTTACTAGCGCTGTCACTTGGTAGGAAGTCACAAAAATTAAAGGCAAGCCTCAGAGATGTCTGATTGCCCGGGTGGGGTTCTCAGCTCCAGGTGCCATTTGTTAGGGAGGCTCTGAACTCATCTTCTTGCTCTCAATTGAAAACAAAGAATGTGCAGTGATTCCCTCTGCCCCTAGCCAAAAACCAGCTGCCCTATTTAAAACGACCCCAATATACTTTTCCAAGTTCGGTTGTTATTACTCCCTGGGGTTGGGGTGAAGCCCATACATACCTTTCCTGCTTCCACACCTTTGTACACACCCTATTCTCCATTCCTGTTTCCCCGGACTGAGCTGGGCAGGCCCTTCGCCTCTCATCTTTTGAATCTGAACCACCAACCAAGTCCATTTTGGACCCCTCTCCACTCTCTTCGCAACTAAAACTGTGTCTGCAACACTCAGTTTGTTTCTTCAATACATATCCAGTTAACAACACCAAGCTGAACATTTCACATCTTGTTTCCCCAGCTAGACATCAGGATTCAAGGCTCAAATATCTTTATGTCCCTCCCAGAGCCTTAAATGCAGTAGATACCCAATAGCTGCTGAGAAAGGTTTTTAATGAGAAGCGGTTTGGCAGGCATCCTGTTATAATTTAACCTTTATGTCCCCACCAATCTGCAAACCAAAAAACCATAATTAAGTACAAACCTAATCTGACCCGAACTAACCCCAAAGTACTGAGCATGGCGTATGAGTGCACGCAAGTGTGTGGAAACATTAATCTCAACATCAATGGCACCTGCAAAATCTGAACACAAAGGCCAGGGCCACGCTGGCAAAGACATCTCAGCATTTCCTTTGAAACAACCATCCTGGACTTTGGAAAACCACCTCACACTACTTTGATTTTTCCCATATAAAACCCCTTCGCAAAGATTCTCGGGAAATCCGTTTCTTGTCTGGTTCCTATGCATACATACATGTCAGGAACAAAGTTTTAACAAGCACTTAATCCAGTTACTGCTTTTATCTGTAACACCACACACCGTTGCTTTCATCCTGTCACTCTGAAATACCCACTGTCCATTAAATCTCAATATTGTATACTGCTACTACAGTAGGATAGTTTTCAACCTGTTTTACACATGAGAGGCATACACTGGCGATATCATGGGTTTGGTTTCTGACCACAGAAATAAAGCAAGTCAAAATCTTCTTGCTGGCGGAGGGTCTTGCCTTCAGTTCGTAAAAACACAACATCTGTGAACTGTAACAAAGCGAGGTACGTCTTGTTGACTTTTATTCACTCGATGAGAGGTGCTGATAGGTGCACATTTAACACATATGCAGCTGAACATGTATCTTACATCAGAGCTGCAGTCTAAAAACCTTTTAAGGCTATCAAGAATTGCCTCATTTACAAATGTTACCAGCAGTAGGTGGAGTGGCTTCTTTATTTACTCAATGGCTAATTTAATCTTCATAGGTTTGTGGAAAAAGCAATGCTTGTGGAGTCAGAGAAAATATAAATTATGCTCTATTTTCTCTTTTGTTCCCGAGGCTAATATTTATATTTCTTTATCTTTTGTACATCTACATTTTTTTCAAACAAACATGGACGCATTTTACATAAACACATGATTCTAGAACTTTTTTTTAAAGAAAGTAAGATAAAGAACAAAAACTAAGATAGTAAGATGAGACCAGGTGTGACAAATTGGATGCAGCAATATCTCCCACCTCGTAAGTTCTTCCGCAAAGGGGCCTCGACATTCCCTGCATCAAAAGGTAGTGTCCCCATTGCCTTGTTCACGGGCTCGTGATTCCCTTTAACCAAGCGAGTGTGGCAGAAGTGAAAAGGCAATTCCGCTTCTGCCTTATCCGGTGAAATGCCTGCACTTGCAGCCCTCAGCTACTATGTAAGAAAACTACACCGAGGCAGCCATAATGGGAGGAAGCCCAAGCCACATGTAAGACCAGCAGTACCAGTCTTCTTCCTCAGACACACAACCGAGTCTTCCGGTCACCCTAGACTCCAGCAGTGGAGTTATCCCCCGCCTTCACCTTTCCCCAGTAGAGGCCCCAGACGTCATGGAGCAGATTCAAGAAGATCCCCACTGTGTGCCCTTTTGGGATTTCTGACCCACAGAATCCACAAGCTTAACAAAATGGTTGTTCTCTTACTCCACTAAATGTGAAGTGGTTTTCTCTGCCAGCAGTAATAACCAGAATACCTAGTAATGGTAATTCATAGCCTTGCTTAACATCAAGATTCTCAAGGTTAACATGAGAGGTAATTAGAATCCTTTGATAGTCTAAGGGCCTCAGTAAAAACAACCATCTTACAGCAGCAGAATCACCATGCTGATCCCAGAAGTCAAAAAGCACACTGTCTGAATTCCAGCCCTGTCACTAAAGAGATGTGTGACTTCTGAAACAATATCTGCATCATGCTTTACCTTCTACAAACATCCGCTCATATTTATAACTTTATTTGTTCTTCCCTAAATCCCTGTGAAGTAGAGCAAGGTTTCGTCTTTCTCAACTCTCAACCTCAGTTTCCACACTGCAAAACAAAGACAATGTCTGTTCTCACCACTTCATAAGGCTTTTATAATTCAAATAGGGTATTATAAGTGAGCATACATTTGAAGGTGCACATTTCACACAAAAATAAGAATTTGTCAATTAAAGAGCCAGCAATGTCAACACAGGCACAATATGTTGATCTTTGTTAGCTGTACCGATTCAACAGTTACAGAAGCACACGTGTTCTACTACAGACTTCATATTCTTGCCATCCCACAATAAATAAATGTGATTAAAAGCAGCTCAAACCTGAGAGGAGATGCTTCCTTTTCCTGTCGCGGAGACTGCTGGATTCAGTCCATCCCTCCTCACTCGACCCACCGAGATCCTTTCACATGAATCCCAGGTGGACCCTACGTCGCAGCGTACGGCAGGCATCTTGACCACGTTCACCTGGGCCACGTCACAGAAACCCTGGAGTGCAGAAACCATGGCACCTGGTAATACCCACATAAGCAGGGAATTTGTGAGGGGAAGAGAACAAAAGTGAACGAGCAGGAGAAAACAAACCCCACCTGCACCTTTTGCTTCATCTCCCAGGGAGTCTCTTTTTTGAACAAAACTAAAGAACTGAGAGGTGTCATGTAACAAAGGAACTGATCTCAAGACTGAGCAGGGAGTATCAAAAAGAGGAATGTGAATAGTCTGTGAGTATTTATGTGGGTCCATAGCCTGACCTGGGGATGGCAAAGAACACGTGCCAGGAGTCTGAAGACCCGGGTTATTATCCTACGTGTGCCACTGTCTAATTCTGGGTAAGTTGCTACTGCACGCGGGCTCCTGAGAGCAGATCTGTGTCTCGCCCATCTGTATATCCTAGCATTAGCATGTCTGGCATATAAGAACTGTTTATTCAATTAATGAATGAGTTTTGTTAATGTGGTATCTTAGGATTATGTGTTCTGCAATCAGACTAAATTCCACTTCCATCATTTGCTCTTGGTGACTCAGCTTTTCTCTGTCTCAGTTTCCATAGCCTGAAAAACAGGGATAAGAACATCATCACCTTTCTCTGGCAGGTGCTGCTGATGTCCTGTCTATCCTGCCTGTCCCCCTTGGAGCCCCCTACTTCTCCCGAATACAGCTGAATTTCAGCTGAAGTTGACAGCTTCCCACCTTAAACATGTGTGTCTCTTTCTTCTCTGCGAAGGGCCTTCTCTTGCACCAAAAGAGCCTGCTCTCCAGAGGCAGACAGCATCCCCAAATTCCAGGGAGTTATGCCCAATGCAGAGTCTATGGATAAATGTTGGGTGGTTCTGATGCATGCTCCCCATGGGATGAGGCCGAGTAACCTACTCTTTAGCACACTCTTTAATGGGTTTTCTACATGTCTCACTTTCCCCTAAATAAACTCAATTGTGTTTCCCAAATGAACTACCTATACCAAGTCCTTGCCTCGGAATCTTCTTTAGTGGTGTTTAGACTAAATTGTGTCCTCCTAAAATTCATATGTTGAAACTGTAACCCCCAGGACCTCAGAACATATTAATATGTGGGGATAGGTCCTTTATTTAAAGAGGAGATTAAGTTAAAATGAGACCATAGGGTGGGCCTCAATCCAATTAGCCTAGTGTCATTACAAGAAGAGGAAATTTAAACAAATAAAGGGATATTAGGGACGTGCATATACAGCGAGAAGGTAGCCGAGGAGAGAGGCCCCAGGGGAAACCAAACCTGCCAACACCTTGATCTTGGACTTCCAGCCTCCAGCGCTGTGAGAAAATAAATTTCTGTTGTTTAAGCCCCCCACCCAGTCTGCAGTATTTTGTTATGGCTGCCCTAGCAGACTAATACAGGGGAAACCCAAATAAGATATGCCCTCATGAAGTTATTATGAAGAATAAATAAGACAGTATGTCTAAAGTACTAAACACGTGACTGGAGTAACTCTCAATACCTGTCAGTTGTTGCTACCGTTACTGTGAGAAGTCGTAGTAGTGTAGGTATACCATCGTCACCACCACCTGTAAAATAGTCATTGCTCTGCTATGATTCCTAAAAGGGTCGTGGTGAAGAGCAAAGAAGAGAGAACATGTGCAAAGGTGTTAAGTGTTTACCATTCACTCACTCTTTTGTTCAGCAAACTTTGATTAGCACCAATCCCAGACACCGGGCTAGGCGCTGGGACTATAGGACACTGAGCTTTCTGGTACTACGGACACTAGGCATGCATGGCTCTTTCAATTATTTAAAATAAAATAAAATTTAAAATTCAGTTCCTCAGTCACACTCGTCACATTTATTCAAGTATTCAAGAGCCACAGACACCTACCATTTATCCATAAACTCTGCATTGGGCATAACTCCCTGGCATTTGGGGATTCTGTCTGCCTCTGGAGAGCAGGTTTTTTTGGTACTGGAAAGCAGAGAAAACATTTCCAAAAATGTAGAATGTGTTATTGGATAGCACTGGTCAAGAGGGAAACAATTAATCTCTACTCATCTGATCATGATGATATCTCTGGAAAATGTACTCAAAAGTCCATGTTGTGGGGGGAGGGGGTCGGTCTTTTCTTCTGAAGGACAGTACAGTGATTCCAGACATCCAAGTCATGAGAATGGGTAGCTGCCACTCAAATCACTGCCAATAATAGCAAGGATGTTCTTTCATTTGTATGACAGACGGATGCCTACTCTGTGAAAGTCACACTGCTGGGTGCAGCAGGGCACACAAAGATGGAAAAGCCATAGGTTTGGGCCTGAAGAAGCTTACAGTTTCCTTGGAGGGATAATAGATAGCCACAGATAGCCACAGTATATAGAAGATTGACAGCTGTCTATCGTGAGAAGTGATGGTCCTAAGAGCAGCTAGTATAGATTGAGCACATAGCATGTGCCAGCATAGAGCCAAGAGCTTTACAGACATGCACTCATTGAATTGTAGTAATAGCCCTAGTAAGACGGTGCTGTTCTCATCTTCACGTTACAGAAGAAGAAAAAGAAGCACAATAAGATTAGGGACCAGGGTCCCACAGCTCATAAGCAGTGAACCCAGGCAGCCAGCCACAGGGCCGGTGCTCTAAATCCCCCCGAGTTAGGATGGCAACAGTGTGGCTCATGGTGAAACATGAACAAGCCTGAAATCACGGGAAAATCAAAGCTTATGTCTCCCACCCGCCACACACAGCAGTCTTACTTTGGGGTTCCTCCAAAACAGAGTGAGAGCCAAGGACTAGGGTGCAAGCATTTTTATTTGGCAGATGGTCTCAGGAAGCAGGAGTGAGGGCAGAGGGAGAATGGGACCAGGATGGAGGAAAAACCAATGTCGGAGTATATTACCGAGGTCCTGCCGTGAGCAACTGGGAATCACCTCCACGCAGACAGGATGCCTCCCACAGTAGACCCCTTAAAAGACAGAAGACTTTCTGCACCAACATTGGTCCACCAGCTCCCAGCCCTCACTGGCCGAGAGCTCCCCACAGGAGTGTTGACGTCACCCCACTTCGAGTCTGTCCTACATGGCCATGCAAACCTTTGTGAGCGCAGAGAGGACCCGAAGCAGAATACAGGAAGACAGGCTTCACAGCCTTGCATTCTGTGCAGCACAGGGTGAGTCTCGAACTGCCCACGTAGCTGTAGTGATGGCACGGGACTTGGGCATAAGAGCCGTATGCTGTATCCCTCAGATTTCTCCCCTTTGAACTCATTCAGTTGATTTTACCAAGCACGGATTTTTGACCTAGGCATTAGGGATGCCCTGGCCCACACAGGACACCAGCTCTAGCCTCAGGGATCTTCCAGGTCAGTGGAATTCATCTCTGAACAGTTTTCAAACAGGAATCTTTCCACCCTAGTGCTGGGACCTACGCTCAAGAACCACCCGCTGCTGTCCAAGCCACGAAGTTGCTTTTCTAGTTACACAACTGCTTTCCCACGAACTGGCAGTGTCCCAACAGCTACTAAGCATTTTCCTCCTAAACTTTAGTTGGCAGAATTTCATTATTTTAACCTCATTTCAGCTACTGGAAAACATCGTGTCCTTTTCCACTGGGCCCAAAACATTACTCAGAAAGAAATGAACACGAGGGAGAGAGGGGGAAACCCACGGAAGCAATACCATGAGGATTGTCTGTTACAGTGCCAGGCTGCCTCCATTGTCACTTTGTGCATATTTACCCCACACCCATAAGTCCCACTTTGAGTTCCAAAGTTTGTAGTTTTCTTGAGGGAAAAGAAGGAAGATGAGAAAAATCCATTTCATTAAAATCTAAGGTTTTCACTTGAAGTTTGGCAACTTCTTCATATCACTGAACTGCAGGGGTGAGATTTCTCTTCCAAAATACATTTTTTAAAGGGAGGAAGGGGAGACTCTAAACAAGGCATAAAATTAAAGCACTAAATTAGTATCCAGCTTCTGTTGAGTCACTTTGAAATCTCTTTCCAAAGGGAGCTGCAATTGGGAGCTTTTTTGCAGAAGGTAATTAGTGACCACTGAAAAGCAAGGAGGTATGACATGCAGTGTCCCTCAAACGTCTCATGAGAAAAGACGTTGAAGGTGGTCACGTCCACACTGAAGAATTTCCAACCTTCGTTATATTGATTTCTATATATCTGACAGGTCCCTATTGATCAGCTTTCACTCCTACCCCTACACTGTAAGCCTGGTTAAATCCGTAATTAGGAGATTTGTGCTTAAGAGACCAAAGTATGTAGATTAGCTGGGTAGCCATTCAGTTCATTTTGTTCTATCGTTAAGACTGTCAGCTTTCGATGTTACCTTACAATATAGGCCGCTGATCACAACAGGAGACGAAGAGGGTGGATGAATGAGTGAAACCAGTCCTCAGTGCTGCAAAAACACAGGTCTTACCAAGTCAGCCAGGAGTACGGCATATTGTCACCCTCACAGGTGTAAATGATGGAGTTGGGTTAGGTCTCTCTGGGTGCGATCCATTGAGAGCCTGAGTTTAGGTCTGGAAACCACCCTTCTAACCACAAGTCTAAGACAACCACTTGCCACAGGACAAAGCTTGTAGACAGCCTACCTCCACATTCGTAAGCACGGCCTAATTTTTTGGTTAGTGAGTTTTGTAGATATAACTTTTAGCTAGCTCTTCAATTTGAAGAACATTCCAATTTATTTTTTTTTCATTACCTCTCACTTGGAATCTGGCCACATTTGCTTTCCTCCAATCACCTATTTCTCATGGCAGAAGTAACTACTCCTGACACATAGCATGAAATAGAAGTAAACCTATATTCTCCAGACCATTCTTGAAATATCTCACCTCTGAGGTTAAATAGTGTAAAGAATTGGTCAAAATCAGGTAAATAATATCGCAAATGCAATAAAAAAAAAAGAAACACAATATAAACAACAAAAAAAGAAATGCAATATGAACATTAGAAAGGAAAAGATAAAGCTATCATTGTTTACGAATGATCTGATAATTTAACTAGAAAATCTAAGAGGATTTATAAGCAGTTTCAGCAAAGTGATCAAAAAGAAGATTAGCACTCAAAAACCAGTAGCTTTCCTATAGACCAAAGCTATCCCATTATAAAATATAATAGAATAATAAATTCTGTTCACAATAGAAATAAAATTATGAAACTAGCTAAGAATAGCACTCGCAAAAATTTCTAAAACTTTTATGAAGAAAATAAAAAACTTTACTTAAAGGTACAAAATAAGATTTAATGAAAGAACCAGCGAGCATTTCCTTGCAAGGTATTTGTCTTAGAGAAAAACAAATATCTGTATATAACAACTCACATTTTATGATGTTCATTATAATACAAGAAAAATTAAAAACAACCTAAGGCACTATTACTAGATGATTAACTACATAAGCTATGGAACAATGATGCTAAAAAAAAAAAGATTGAGTGCATGCATGGAAAGATCTATAAAATATATAGTTAAGAAGGAAAAGAAAGCAGCAAGACAAGTTAAATACAAAATCATTTTATTTGTTAAAGTATATATACAAAACACAAAGGTATTTTTTCTTTATGAATATATAGAATGTATAGAATATAGAGAGGGTGCCAAAAAAATGTATACACATTTTAAGAAGGGAGAAAACTATTAAAATTGTAATACTCAATACATACCGATAACAAAAGATGAATACAAGTCACATTTGACTTCTTCAATTACAAGAGGTGCTCAAAGTGGTTACCATCAGCGTCCAGACACCACTTCTGATTACGGCAAACTACTGCTTGAGCAACGCTGACCAAAGTGTCCACTTGAATACTTTTTTTTGGCACCCCTGGTATATAAGTGTGTGTGGGGTGGGGGTGTGGGGGGTGTATGTGTTTAAATGAACAGAAGCATCTGGACCAATACACACTAAGCTGATAACAGCAGCGCTGTTCAGACAGAGAAGTGGTACTTTTATTTTTTTGTTTACTTGAATATTTTCACACTTAAGACCATGTGCATGTATTGCTTAACTAAAAACAACGTATTCATAAAAGGAAAAGGAAGACAAGGAAAAACAAAGTACAGGCTTGGGCTCCTTGGGTGTCCTCTCAGTTCCATCCTCCCCTTCTTTTTATTCCTGGTCAGTGTCTCACCTGGGCTCAGTCCTGGAGTGAATGAAATGCCACACCATGGAGCATGGGATATGGTTGCTTAATGGCTGCCCAGGGACCAGTTGCCATAACTCTAAGAGTGTGAAGGAGGTGGCTCCTGGTGAACTGAATTTTGATCAACACAAAATAGGACTTAGAGAGACTAGGAAAAAATATCCCTGAATTTTGATCAACACAAAATAAGACTTAGAGAGACTAGGCCAGAATTCATTTGAATTCGCACCTCACGTGTTTATCAGCCTTTTCTCCTGCTTGGAATGTCCACCTCCCCATGTAGTTATCAACCACCAGATACTTCCTGAGCACTTATTATGTGAAAACATTGTGCTAGAGGCCTTGGGGGAATCCAAAGAGGCATTAGAGCTTCAGTCCTTGTTTTCATGGTATGTACTACCATGATTGCTGGAGAGCGTGGAGCGAAAGTCCCACAAAGCAAGAGTTAACCAACACACAAGATCCGGAAACAGGAGTGATGGAGCAGAGAAGGAGCAACTACTCTCGCCTGTGCTTTCAGGACTAGCTCACAGAACCTTTGTGGCTTGCCCCATCTGAACTCCTGCCACCTTTACCATAAAATCCCCTTAACTCACATTTTCATTTTTAATAGGAAGAACAAACATTTTGTAAGGCCAGTCATGGTGCTCTGAACTTATTTGCATTATCTCATGAAGTCTTCACAACAACCCTGTGATGTGGGCACGATCATTTTCCCCATGTCATAAATAAGGCAACTGAGTCCACCGTGGTTAGGTTACCTGCCCAAGGTCACACAGCCTCACAGGCTTAATAAGTATGGATAAACTGCTCCTTATACATATGAGGACAAAGGGAGACGATTGTGGTCTCAGAGAAACCAAGAAAGGGGGAGCCCAAGGAAGGCATACAATAACAAAGGGGGAAAAAAACCATGGGAAAGAACAGAAATCGCTGCTGGTCCTGAAAAAAGAGGACTCGATGACCCAATGACTTGCTATTTACAGTTATTAAAACTGTCCAGCAACCAGTGCAGTGAGTGCTTACACCTTCCGAAGACAGAATAGTTATGACTCTATTAAAAATACACACTCATTGACTCATGTAAATAATGACAGGTGTTTCCCTGTCTCCCTGAGAAAGGGTGTCCCTGTTCTCCTTGTCCCTGTAAGTGCACAGTTCCCATTTATTCTTCTCTTTTGGGGTGGGACGGGGAGAAGGGATGGGGAGGAAGACGAGCTGAAGTTGGTAAGATTCGGGGGAACTTTTTGGTCTAGAGTTGGAAGGTGCTACTCCAGCAAAGTTCAGACTATACTGAGTGCTTTCTCCTGGGGCTTTCTATCCCTCCCTCTTTCTCAACCTCTTGTGTCACTCCACTACGACCACTACATTCAGCACCTTCCCTTGCTAAGTGACAGCTCTGTAGACTGTGATGGTGTTGCCTACTGTGAAATGTGCATAATCCTGTGTGTCTGTGTGTGTCGGGGTGAGGAGCTGTGTCTAGAGCTGGAGTCCCCAGACTTCCATCATACAGCACCAGCAGAAAAGTCTGCTAAGGCAATTAGCTCAAAAATGTGGCTGTATTTACCCCATTGGGATTCTGAATCTGAGCACCTGAAGTGGGAAACATCACATGGAATGGAGTTAAAAATTATCTTGGTCTGGGATTTGGGCTGGAAAGAAGGAACTGGAATTAGATACAAGTGACGAGAAAGAACAGCACACACTGACGGAGAACGAGCAAGGTTTGGAGGCAGCCGTGAGGAGCTGAAGGTCAACTCACATCGAAGCCCTTGGACCAGGCCAGGCTGTCAGTACATGGGGCATGTTTTCCAGGCCCCTTTGCAAGGGGGACTGATGTGTGGCTGGAGATCACGACCAAGTCCATGTACAACGAAGAGGCTGACTCTCAGCCACCAGGGCCGTCTCTGCCAATCAAGCCTCATTCTAGTCCTATGAGGAAAAGGCCAAGGAAAAGTATGAGTGTTTTCGAGATTAGTTAGAAGAAGTATAAGAGAGACGTATTTGTCTTATGATGGCCTCCTGTTAATTTCTCCACCCCAGAATTCTTTCCTTTGGGAAAAGAATTGTTTTGGGAACAAACCTTGGTGTTTGCTGCGGGAACATGTGCACACACGTGTGCACACACACAGTCCTGGTTCATTGATTTCAGGTCAGCATGACCTCACTCTCAACTCGAGAGATGAGCATGGACCCAGATCTGACCAATCAGACACTATTTTTCCCTGGCCATGGGGATTGATTCAGAAATGGACATTAGATGTATATCTACCATTTAACCCCAGAATTCACTCTCCATCCCTCTCTACCCTGCTCTACGCACCCCAGAGGTTGACCAGTATGGACTTTATCAGTGAGCTACCTTAACTTCTGGCTTTTAGTTAGATTTTGCTGTTGCCTAACACTGGCAAGAGAGCAGAGGGAGGATAGTGATTCAGAGTGAGTTAAGTATTCACCCGGGGCTCAATGGAACTCTCAACCAAAGGTCACAGCTCCTGTCAGACGGCTCCTTCCATTTCCAAGCCTGTAGTAATAACCAGTGCTATCCTTCAGCTCCCTGTGATTTCCCTACACACTGCCCATATATTTGAGAATAGTCCCTTAATTAAACTCTCCCAAGTCATCCAGTATGAGTAAAATATTTCCTGTTATGTCTCTGACTGATATAGAGTATGTCACAAAAGCGGAAATGAGAACGTACTCAAGACTTTTGGGCAACTTTTGGGAACTATTGGGCAGGAGAAGATCTCTTTCTACTGAGGGTATAGTGCAAGTTGAAGCTGGCATGGGGAAAGCTGCCTGAGGATGCAGCCAGGGTGGAAGAGAACGAAGCCAAGAGGCAAGGAAAAGAGGAGAGGGACCCATTCTTTACATCTTTCTGTGAGCACCTGGATCTGGTCATGCAGAAAGACTATCTACTCCCTGGACTTCCAGCTACACCAACCTGGTTTTGCTTAAGCCATTCTGAGTACGTCCCTTCACTCGCAAATCAAATAGTCATGATTTATCCATTGTCCTCATGTCCATCGTGTGGTCCAGCCTGGATAGAGGGGCACATTTATCCTCAGCATGTGACAAGTCAGTGATTGAACTTGTACTCAGTCATCCTTGGAGAGGCATAAGCAGGACAATGGGAAAGACAGGAAGATTGATGGAAGCGGTGAGTACCCTATGATTTCTAGAAATAGAGCCTGGATATCAGAATTATCTATGAAGTTCAATTGCTTTCAATTACTAAAAAGGTAAGTGAGGTCAAGAGGAATGAAGTGACAAAGCCAGAGCTAGAGCTGGGGTTTCTGCCACGTGGAATGGAAATTATCTTCCTCTGAGCCCAAGCATCAGACATGAACAACTCACATAAGAAAGTATTTGTGGTTTGGAGCCACCAGGAGAGTTAAGTCTTTGTCCTTAAAACTTCTGAAAAGCATAATTTTTCAGAGACAGGTTGGCCCCATATTGTAGAAGTGAAGGCATCAGGGAAAGAGATGTGGACTCCAAAATATCAGATCTGTTATTGATTTCTGAGGATGAATGGCTTCTGGTCTGCAGGGGGCTTTCAAGAGGGTGGGAGTATGTCAGGAGGTGAAACCAAGACAGTCTAATTTCATCATGATGCCTGTAATACTGTCCTTGCTACAAACAGCTCAAAGAGGAGGGGGAAAGTTTGTTTTTCTGCTTTTGTTTTTTCCAACTGGACATACAAAAATAAATAAGACCTGGTTGCTAAGGTGAAATGTTACTTAAAACCATGTGGAGTTCAGGGTGAAATTCCACAAAAGTTTTAGTCGTTTTCTCATTTACAACATTCTAATAAAATAACAGGAAATGTGAATTTGAAGTGAACGAATATTTTACTTCTTAATAAGCATCCTCACTGGGAACCCCAAATCCTAATTGTCAATCTCTAATTAGAACTGGAAAAGGCCTTGAGGACCAAAAATCCATTTGAATTTTCTAGATTTGAGGCTCTAGTTCTATAGCTTATGCAGACATATAGATGAATACATGGAAAAAAATCATACAAAGCATTCACAAAATTCAACACTAATATATACGTAGAAAAGAATCCCAGCAAAATTGGAATAGGAGTCTTCTTAGATGTGCTAGCTAATCTCCAAAATCCCTATATCATACATCATACTCCAAGGTGAAACTTTTAAAAACATTTGAAGTTAGAAAATATAAAAGGGTATCCATTATTATGGTTTTTATTTTACATTATTTTGCAGGGATTAAGTAAAGTAATAAGACAAAAAAGGGAAAGAGAAGGACAAAGATTGAAAGGAAGGTGATAGAACTATCATCATTTGCAGTCAACATGATCATGCTGAAAGAAAAATGGTAAAATTGTTAGAACTAATGACAGAATAATCCTTAAAATCAGCAATTACTGAATTAAAATAGAAGAAAACACCAAGATAACTGTATGAGTGTGTGACTAGCTGCACAATGTGTGGGTGTGAAGCCAACGCTCCCTTTTACTAGCTGTGGGTAACTGGATACAACACTTAACCTCTCGGATCCCTACTTACCTCATCTGTAAAATATTTTTTCAAATACTGAGCTCTCATACTTGTGAGTTCATAAACTTACATATATAGGGCACTGAGCATGTTGTCTGAAATACAGTAAATACTCAACAAACACTACCTGCCTCCTCCTTGAGGACCATTGGCCATCTGGCTCTTCATGATAAGTAAATAGAACTGATTATCTGCATTTAATCTCTGAATAAAATATTCTGTTCAACTACCAGAGTAACTACTTACCTCATCCCTTCTTGAAACCACAACCTAATTGCTACCAAGACGGAAGAGAGAGATGTAAGTCAGCTGGAGCTTCGTCTATGGCCAAAATGGGCAGAGTCAAGGCCATCAGAGCTCTATTTCATGTTCCTTTTGATGGCAGGAAAACTTCTCTTTAAAGGATTTGTCTACTGAGTAATGAAGATACGTGTTTTGCTCTCTCTATTTGGCCCATGGCATTTGAAGTTCTGCACCTAATAACTAGGGATTTTTCACTGGCCTATGAAACATTTGAGGGCTGGGAAAATATTGTCTTCAATATACATAAGAAAACTGAAAATTTATATTTAACAAATAATTATCTACATAATCTAATATTATCCCAATTTTTTATACAGCTAGATCTAATTTCACTTTTTAAAAGTTCATATTATTTAAAAATAATATTTTGGTTAGATTTTTCAGATGATATGAGTATGAATACATACTCAGGAATTCTTGCGATGATTTCTGATAAAAATTATAAGCAATAGTAAATGGAATTACAAGTACCCACATTGTTTTAAAGGCAAAAATGATACCAACCTTTCAAAAATGTTTCAGCAGATTGAATGTAAAATGTGATGCTTTTTAATTGGTCTGATAAGGATAATCGTAAAAGGAAGAGTTGGCCTAGGGTTTATGAAAGTGTAAAAACACCTCCTAGTAGATCACATTCCGTACATTGAAAGATATGTTGGAAAGATCAGAGTATTCCAGGAGATGGTGGGCAGAAGGCCCAGTAAGTACATCAGTACCACGTACCACGTACCTAATCCTCTACACGTTCGTTCAGGAACCAGCGGCCTTGTCAATGCATCAGTTTTGTAGCTTCTGCTGTTTTATTTGCTTCCCTCATGCCCATCCTACCTGCCAAGTAAGACAATAAAATCTCCAAGGTCAGGTTTCATAATCACGGTCTCTTTTTATCTCATTTTAAGACATGTAATAATCATTCAGTATTTACTTTTAAAACTGTAAATTAAAAGAAGCAAGCGCTTTTGAACACATGTAAAAGAAAAGAGTCTTCCAAGTTTGTTACTAGCAACGTATGAAAAGAATATGAAACTTGAATCGGAAAACGCTGCCGTGAAACTACATTTACAGGAACATCTATTGTTTCTTTGTTCCTTGCCTAAACATATGTTTCTCCCCGGGATATTAGCATATAACAAATAAATCCTAAATTACTTTATATTCCTTCCCAAATGCAATAGTTAACTCTGGTTGATTTCTTAGCTAAAATTATTTACAGGAAGAAACACTGCTTAAGTGTCTTGATTATTACAGAATATTTGAGCCCTCATCAAGCAGTGCCAATCATGTTACACACACACACCACACACACACACACTCCCCTTAAACAGCATTATATTTAAATATGATGATGCTTCACAGTTTGTTTTTGATGGAGAAAATGAGAATTATTATTACCTACGTGGATTGCCTCCTAAGGATTACCCTTGCTCTCTGAATTTCATAAGTGTGGCATTATAACTGTGCTTTTCATAATGAAGGGAAAATCCAGCACCAAATAAGTAATTTGCAATGTTTCACATACCTGTGTGAAAGAAGGAAAGCCAACTATTCAAGCTAGGATTTTCCAAGCTTTTTGTTTCCTAAGGAGACATTTACCTGCGCTCCTATAGAGAAGAGCCATAATGCCCCAAACCATGATTGCAATTGTAGCAACATTTCTTTTATTTTTTTGCTATTTCTTTGTTATAAAATGGAGTCAAGAACAGTCTCAGATTTCTGCTAAAGAACGGGAAAGACCCAACTGGACCGGGTGTAGCTCCACTCACCCTCTCTCCATCCACCAAACAGCACACAGCCAACAAGAAAGGGAATTTTCACAAAATATGGAGAACTGAGATACTATTAAGTGTGTCACTGGAGTCTTCTTAAAAACCCGAACAAAAGAGAGGTTTGTTCTTTCAGGTAAATTATTCCTCCTGGGTTCATTTTCTTCAGAACAGCCTCTGTTCCTCAGCTTCAAATAAATTCAAAGATCTCTCAGCCCAAACTCACACTTAGGTCTCCTCTGAGCTCAGCGGCTTCCAATCAATTCACCACCACGGGGATTTCTCATTCTCGTCCACCTTGCACACTACCAACATTCCAAAGGTTGTGTTTATTTAAAAAGCAGCACTGATTACATCTGATTAATTTTCTACTTCTAATGAAGCAGACACAGATAACCACCAAGCAGCACGTTAGCGCAGCATGAGATAACCAGGATTACCCTATTACCATACTGAGTTGGTTGAACTACAACCTAAAATAAACAATTCTGAGGTTTTTAGCACACAATTTTGCTGTTTCAAGGTGGGTAACTGTACGATTCTCACTAGGTTTTCTGTAATACAGAGAATAACCTAAGATCTTTGAGTCTAGGAGCACTGCTTCAGAGACCACATATAAGACAGTTCTTCATCCTGTAGGACTCACGTGAGTGTTACCCGCTCCGCATGGCAGGGGTATTCCAGTGGATAAACCTGAATGGATGCCAAGATTTTACTGAATATTAAGCCTTGTACCAGATGGTTTACAAACACTGTTTGAAATAATAATCATAGTAACTCTGTGAAGTAGGTATTCAGTCATTCCTTCATCCGTTCATTTAATAAAGATTTATAGAGGCCTTACAATGTACAAAGTACCATCTGGACTGTTGGAGTACAGCATTAGAAAACACAGATGAAGTCCTTTCTCGCAGGGATTGTACATTCTAGTCTGGAGATACAGAAAAGAAATTTGTAAAAAAATAATTGTGCAAGGAAATAAACAGAATGATATAACAGACAGTGAAGGAAGGCCCTGCTTAGGTCATGTGCTCAGGAAAGTTGTCCCTGAAGCCCTGACTTTTGATCTGAGACCTTAAGGTATTAAACTTGCTTTGCCAAGTAGGAAATTGAGGTTCAGAAAAGTTCAGCAAAGAGCCCGATATCATACATTTACTGAGACCAAATTAAATCCAACCTACAGTGGTAAATCTCCAACCTGTCTGCTTTCCACTATATCCTGTTGCCTTCCAAGAGAACCTGATAAATACCCAAATGCTGCTCTACATCAGGGGCTGTTGTAGCAGAGATTTCAGCCTCATTAGGCTTAGAGAGAGGAGGAAGTTGCCAACAAGAGAAATGAAAACAAAGAAATAAAATTCATCACCATCCTCATTTATATGATTGGATAAACCATACCCAGTGGGAAGGGATCCATATTTAACTTTATTTTTTTTATTTCCTTATTTCCTCCATTTTTCACCGAAACCAAAATGTTCATTTTTTTTTTGAGAATGGTAATGAATGGGGTCCTAATTTAATCTCTAGACACCATAGATTTTCAGAGTCTATTTTTTCAAGACATGAAAGGTACAGGAACACATATATACAGAACCTCATCAAAGTCCAGCTCTCCATCCTCCCATCTCCATAAAGAAGTAGAGATTAGTTTAAAAAAGAAAAGAACTCAAGGAAAAAACCGTGTCCTTGTTGGCTGATTGGGCAACACAGAAAACTGTCCTGATTGCCAATGACATTTAAAGAGGCCATTTTCTCTCAAAGTTAACTGAACAGAAGATAAGGTGTCATTCAGGATGCTTCCAAGCACAGTTTTATTGAACGCACGTTTTACTGAAGCTGAAGTACCCAACTGTCTTTGAGCCTCACAGGAAAAAAAGTCTTCTTTCAGAAAATGCGGGGCTGTTAGCTGAGGAAGAAGAGCAATTGAGGCACTGCGTCCGGGGGAAGAACAAAGCCTCAAGCACTGAGTGCAAAGGAAGGAATTGGGCTCAATTTAGGAGGGCAGTTCTCATAGAGAAACTTAATGAAGACAAAGAGGAAGAACTATCAGGAAAGCTTGATTGTGGCCACTCCTATTTCTCTCTTTTTTAAAAGTATCTCTTTCATTTTTTTTTTTTTTAGTTAATTGACATTCAATATTATTTTATGCTTCAGGTGTACAGCATAGTGATTAGACATTTATATCATTTATGCAGTGATACCCCCGATTAGTCTAATATCCACCCGGCACTATACATAGTCGTTACAACATTGTTGACTGCTATTTCTCTTTTAAAATGGGACAGCTATTAATCTCTCTGATGTACAAGTAGAAAAGCAACCCATTCAAGTACACAATAGCCTAATACAAAAAAAGACCAGAAACCATGACTCCTGAGAGAAAAGATCACTCCTACATGACTCCTCCATGGTGGCCTGAAATGACCTCCCCATTTACGGTACCTCCTTAAAGGTATATTACGGTTCATGATGTAAGTATGGTTGGTGGTAGAGTTCACAGAAGTCTAGAACTTGGGCTTTGAAATCAGACTGACGGGTCTTGGCTCTGTCACTTTACAGCTGTGACATGGGATGTTCATGAAAGAAGTGTGGGTCTGTTGTTTCCCCAAAACCTTGGAAACGTCTATACAATCTAGACTTCTCCACCTACAAACAAACAAATAAACAAATACAAAAGAGCATTTATTTTTAAAAATGGTAGCTAAGATTGTGAAATCAGAGAGACATAAACAAAGAGAAGAAGAGGAAAAAGAGAAGAACAGAAAAGAAAGAAGAGAGACGAAAAATGAGAATAAATCCAGAACTGCAAGAATTGCGAAGGAGATGTGGATTGGCACTCGTCTTAGCATTAGGGGTGTCAGTATTTTGCAGAGATGTTCAGCACGTCGGAATATCTGAGATAACATGCGTTGTTTTCATTTTGTATAAACCGCAGAGCTTATAAATCTAAAAGGCATCCCTTTAACGGTCCTATTGCTGATCTCAGTAGGTTTGCTTTTATTTATTTATGTATTTATTTATGTATGTATTTATTTATTTATTCATTTATTTATTTAATGACGGTCTGTCAATAAGCTCTGTCAAAATAATTTTTCATTAATTTTTAATTTTTATTAAATTTATTGGGGTGACATTGGTTAGTAAAATTATATAGGTTTTAAGTGTACAATTCTATACTACAGCATCTATATATTGCATTGTGTGTTCACCGCCCTGAGTCAGTTCTCCTTCTATCACCATATATTTGACCCCCTTTACCCTGTCCTACCTCCACCCTCTGGTAACCACCGAATTGTTTCCTGTGTGTATGAGGTTTGTTTGTTTGTCTTGTTCATTTGTTGTTTTCAGTTTGATATTCCACATATGAGTGAAATCATGTTTCTCTACTATTTCTGTCTTATTTCGCTGAGTGTGATAATCTCAAGACCTATCCATGTTGTCGCAAATGGCAGTATTTCATCTTTTCGTATGGAGTAATATTCCATTGTATATATGTAAGCTTGCTTTTAAAGACACACACTAGACATTATGGCTGACTTTCCAGTAACCAGTCCCAGCAGGCAGGTAGCAGGTCATGGCAAATCCATCCCCATAGCCAGTGAATTTGAGTTGAGATTACAGGAGAGAGTGGCTCAGGGCTTGTGGGCAAAAGAGTTTGTTCCACACACTGGACTGTGAATGAGGAAGCATAGCCCCAGCTGCTGCTGCTAAGAAAGAGTGGAGCTAGCCCGTGAACAGAGCCAAGACATGGAGAGTCGAAGCCAATTGAAGCTCAGAGAAAGGGGACCCCAAGCCCATCTACACCTGGACTTCTTGTTATGTGATATAATAAATGTATGTCTCACTGTCAGATAAATTTAGTGAAAGCTCCATACTATATATTGCCTTGAAAGTCCTGTGGTAAATAAACCCATCTATTCCTGCATTTTGCTAACCCATCTTTCCAGAGAAGCCCTTCTTTTCACAGTACTTGTTAACATACCACAGCACACATGCCATTTGAGACACATTACTGTAGAGTTGAATGACTTTAGCCTGGATCACCAGCCCTTCCTCAAAAAATTCTCTTTATCTCTGGCTATCTCTATTACCAAATTGGTAAA
Source organism: Rhinolophus ferrumequinum (assembly GCF_004115265.2). Classification (NCBI taxonomy): domain Eukaryota; kingdom Metazoa; phylum Chordata; class Mammalia; order Chiroptera; family Rhinolophidae; genus Rhinolophus; species Rhinolophus ferrumequinum. The sequence continues at coordinate 15,642,358 of NC_046299.1, read as the reverse complement.
ATCTTCGGTCTGGTATTTTATCTGCTGTCTCTTATATGTTCTTTGGTCTTTAATTTTTCACAGCCTTTTTCTTTCACTCACATTTGTGCATCAATGAGGGCTGTCAGGGGCACTCCTTGACAAGATCTCCTACTTAGATTTGTATTAGTCTTAGGCGACTTGTATGCCTGCCTCCCACTTTCTACCCTACCCCTCTTCTTTCCTATATATTTTTTCTTCTATATTTCACTATACTCTTTGGCATACCTTCTAGTCTGAATTCTCTTATTTGCCAACTTGCTACTTCCTCAGTTGTATGGCTTTCTGTTTTTAGTAGGTGTCACAGGTACTGACTGCTTTGTCTGTCCAGCACTGTTTCCCACCTCCCCACATGGCTGTAGTAGAAGCTGCCATATTCTTACATAACTCCATTCTCACCACTGCAGTTTTTAGTCTTCAGCCAGTCACAGTACTTCCCTGAGATCATTCTTCTCTTTCCCTTTCTCTCTCTCTCTCTCTCTCTCTCTCTCTCTCTCTCTCTCTCTCTCTCTCTCTCTCCCTCTCTCTCTTTCCTCTCTCTCTCTCTCTCATTGCAGGATATGAGCTGTTGGCAGCTGAGAGCCAGCTATGAGAGAAAACCAATCTGCGCTGAGAATGGATGAAACTTAGAAGAAGACAACATAGGCAGAGAAAGCAAGAAGGTCCTGCATGTGTCCAGGTCCTAAGCCTAGCTGTATTTCAGTCTCTTTTTGAAATTTGGTATTGAATTATCTAAAATGATGGTCTGTAAATAAGGGCCCATGAACCAAATCCAGCTGCAGCCTATGCTTGTAAATGAAATTTTCTTGGGACATAGCCACACGCATTTGTCTGTTTATAAATTCTCAATGGCCTTTTCATGCTACAACAGCAGAGATGAGTCATTGCAACAGAGATCACATGGCGCACAAAGCTGAAAATATTCGTTATCTAGATCTTTACAAAAAAAGTTTGCTGATCCCTGATCTAAAACAACTGAGTAATCTTCTAACAGTTTCTCCTTTTTGCCTAAAGTAGTTCAAACTGGTTTCTGTCACTCCCCTCCAAAAATCATAATTAAAGCGGTCTTCAATTTCTACATGCCATGCACAGTTTACAGGCTGTCCAGCCCTGAGTTAAAACCTTTTGCCAATTTCTGTGCCTATCTGCTCTTTCTGATCATTTCTTTTTGTGTGGAGGTTATGTCATTCTGTATTGTAGTTAATCAGGGATTTACATATATGCCTCCCCTCTTTCTTTTCTCTCCACCTCAGGATATTATAAATTTTGTCTGGGTAGAAGCTCTTTCTCATTCATCTTTGGTTTTCTCCTCCCTTGGTGCCTAGTACAAAGTAGACACTCAAACAATACACACACATTGTATGTTGAATTAATTTCTCCTCCCACCATGTACACTTCGTTAAATCTCTCTGTTAAGAGAAGCTGTCTTTTCAAATACTCCTTCATGTTGCAAAAGACCAGCTTCCAGGCCAAATGTTAACAGGAGGACCATGACCTCCAGAAACAAATCGGCATTCTCTGATCATTTTTGGTAGCATCCGTTTAAAGAAGTCATTTTCAAAGCATGGTCTCTGAGCAGCTGCAGCAGCCTCACCCAGGAACTCATTAGAAACAGAAATTCTCAAGGCTCCACTCCAGACCTTCTGAACCAGAAAGCCGTGGGTGGAACTCAACAATCTGTGTTTTAGCAAATCTTCCAAGTCATTCTGATGTTTGCTAACGTTTGATGTTCTAAAGCAAACGCAAGAGGTCAGCAAACTTTTCTGTAAAAGCAAGATGGTAAATATTTAGACTTTGAGTGCCAAAAAAAATCAAAGATATTTTATAGTATTTACATAACAAGAGAGAACAGAAACTACCAGAACATTTTTGATGAAATTCAAATATGATAACATATTCTATATAATAATAATAGAAGAATTTTTTTATGATACAGGTCTACTGATGAGAAGAATGAAAGATTTTTTTCAGAATAACATTTCGCTCAACTGGGGTTGAAAGTTAATGCTCCCGATCACCAAATCAATTGCAAATGCTCATCTATAAAACTGATTCTTAACTTGAAGGAACAGGCCGTGGGCCACACGTCTTACCAACATTTGGTCTAAAGCATCAATACCAACAATTAAGAAAAGGACCAAACATTCATTGCAGGGTTAGCAGAAGACCTTTGTATATATCAGCAGTTTTCAACTGCAGAGGGGATGACTCTACCTCCAGGGAACATTTGGCAATGGTTAGGAGACATTTTCGGTTGTCACAACTGGGGTCAAGGGGCTTTTACTGAGCCTTGTAACAGGAGACCCCTGGTTGTCACTAGTTAATGGGTAAAAGCCAGGAATGCTACTAAACATTCTACAATGCACAGGACAACCCCCAACAGCAAAGAATTAACTAGCCCAAAATGTCAATGGTGCTGATGTTGAGAAACCCTCACACCGATAACACTTTGCAGCTCACTGCAGACCTGTGGACCTCCTGTCATCTTCCTAAGCCATGCAGGCAGGCGCCCAGTCTTATTCCTACGGTTGTTTTTCAATTCAGACTTAAACAAGATAGCTTTAAATGTCTGTGCAAGATATTTGCAAGATGCAAGGCTTCTCTTTCTGGACTTTTCAAATTTTGATTGTTCAGATAAAGTTCATGTCAATAGTAATACTATTGAATTGCAAAGCTGTCCTTACAGAGGAAGGCTAGAGTCTGTTTTCTCCCAGATGTAACCTCATGCAGTCAGTTATTTGAGGAGGAAAATACAGAACAAGCTATGCAAAAGGATCTTTAGCAGAAGAAAATGTCCTAAGGTGCTGAGAATTCTAAATGATAACATTGGGGAATCATGAAGACTTTTGGTTTAGAAAACTTTGACTGATTCCAGTTGTAAAAAGGAAGCAATAATTGATGGTATCTCCCTCCCATTCTTCCCTTTAAAAATGATGCAGCAGAAGCTAAGATGTTCACAGAGGCCCTTAAAGATAAAGATACCTGCCCTTCTCCATGGTGTGATCCAGTTTCATGATTCAATTATAAAATCAGATTTGCTGAATCAGATAATGGTTGGCAAGTCTGGAAATCATTTGAAGTTAGGTAGCCGTTGTTGGGAACCAAGGAGAAAAAAAATAGGAAAATATTGTTTTATACTAGGGAAATGTTAGCTAATATTTAATGAAGTTTTATTCCATGCCAGGCACTCTCCAGGTGTTTTGGTATATTATATTATTTCATCCTTACAGCAAGCCTTGGGACAGGTGCCATTATCCTCATTTTACAGATGAGGAAATTAAGACTCAAAGAGGTGAATGAACTTAAAAGAGCCAGTATTAGAATCCAGGGATTTCTGACTTCCAACTTGAATTCTTAAACACTATAGAGCCACAAGGCTATGTAGATACACATGGAACCACATCATTTGGAATATTAAAAAAACAAAACCTCATAGCAAGACACTATCTACACTATCTTCTAATATCCAGGAGTTTGTGATGAACTGGAAGTTCACAGAACACCCAGAAGTGGGTACAACTTCTCCTGATGGGCAGTGTCCCATGATGCTGGAGAGTTTGGTAGAATTGATTTGTGTGTGAGGTTTTACTCCATTTTCAAAGATAGCCTCACCCACCCTCCTAGGTGAGCCTCAATGAACAGAGTAGGTGAGGAGGCTGCCTCCAAGAGTAATACTTGAGTCTGGGGGAATTTTTTCAAGTTTGAAAAGCATATATTCATGTTATCACATAATTTCATATTTTATAAAATGAAAAGAATACAACTTATTCTTTTTTGTAATGCAAACCATAGCAAGTATAATCTTCTTTGTTAGAGAATATAGTCAGAAGATAGAATAGTGACTCTCAACAGAGCAAAAAAGTTCTGGGCTATAGTCAAAAAAGATATTGGTTATAAAATGGGGAGAAATCCTTGTGCTGCTACTCTATCTTCTATTGGGTCTCAAACTGGTCCCCTTACACGGAGAGCAGAGAGAGACCAAGAAAATAAGTAGGCCGCTCCAGATGGGCAGGTGGCAGATTTAACATGCAAGGAAGTTACATACAAGGCTTATCTTGAGCAGCTGCCAGATGACTAGATCTACTCACCCACACGCCCAAGTCTTAAAAGTTTATATTGAGGCTTTATCTGGATAACTGGGCTCAGTGACTGTACACAGTCTGGATGGTCTCAACAATACATACTCTCTCAAGACTTCCTTGCAAACAGCTGCTAGCACAGGAATCATACAAAAAACATACATTCCAAGGACAGGTGAGACGATGAGGCACCTCCCATTGCCCTGGGCCCCACTCACGGTTAACCAGAATTCACATCCTCTCCACGACCTTCTCCAACACCCTTGTAGGCCAAACCCTTTCCTCTAATTAGTGCAAATCTTATGAAGAGCAGTAAAGGAGAGAGGGAAGAAAGGTAGGCAGGAGTGGTGAAAGGGGAGAGGGAAGGAGGAGCAAAACGAAAAGATTCTCGAAATATTTACTTCTCAGAGGAAACTCACACATTTTACTAGGCACAATTCAGAACAAACTCCATTTGGTCAAAGGAGAGATGCACTTTCAGTCTAGTCAAAATAATCGTGCTTCAAGCTCCATCAGAAGGCTGGCAGAACAGCTAAGCCCTGCAACAGAGCTTTGCTCCCCCTGCCCGGTGCTCAGCGCTTTGATGCTTCCTCTCCTGCTGACGGATCAATTAGTCAATCAATCAACAGACCCAGCTCCCATCCTTCCTCTTCTGCACTCAACTCCAACACTCACAAATACATACATCTTCTGGGGTAACCCAGAGGTATGAGTAAATCCTGAGCAGTTTCCAAGGAGTTTTATCTTTCCCACATTCTGAGTCCAGAGAACAATGTCACATATGTAGGGGAAAAAATACATATATATATGTATATATAAACCTATACATATGTCAATCCTACTACAACAGACTTGAATGAACGGTCAGAATGTGTTTGTTGTATTGAATATTGGGGCCATTGGGTAGTTTTTTATTTTTCCAACTATAACGTATTTTGTTCAAGCAGGATTTGACCAATAATAAAAATAACTGTTATTTCTTTTAATTGAGCGGGATCATATCTACTAGATAAGCCCTCAGCAAGCAATGTCTTAATTTAATCCTTACAACAATCTAGTGAAGTATTAGCATTCTCATTTTTAAGAATGAAAAGGAAGGAAAGAAGGAAGGAAGGAAAGAAAGAAGGAAGGAAGGGAGGGAGTGAGAGAGGAGGGAGAAAAAAACCTGAGGTTCAGGGAGAGCAAGTAGTTTGAACCCAGGAATAGGGAGGCTAAATTAAAGACCTTACTTTATTTGAGGCAAAACTCCCTGAAAATGAGACTCATCTCATTCTGGCAAAGCATTACAATGTAAAGAAAATTCCTTCAGGCATCCAGCTTTAAAACAAAATGACACATAAATATACAAAACTCCTCAAAAATTTACTCTGCAATAAGAAGTAAAGAAAGACAACAAAGCAATAATTAGTTTAAAGAAGGAAAATTGCAAATTATGATCACACACTTTTATTCCCTTCTCTTCACATATAAAGCTGGCAGGGGGAAAGCCCTAAAAATGCACCAGCCATTTATCTTTGTTTAAAAGGCTATTTGAAGGTGTACCTTAGATTACCAAGAGTAAAATCCACATTAAAATAGCAATAATGATATCAGTCAGGGTATAAATGAACTGGTCTACTGGTTAGTAGGGCTCCCAACAAGCATAATATCCAATTTGTCACAAGAGTCCTGAGGAGAATTCTCCCCTAAGTAATCTCACTTGATTCTACTGACAACACTAATGAGTCTGGGGAAAAAATATGAAAAACTAATACATTCAATTATAACGATGTCTAGTAAAGCCTAATAGCAAAAACATGTCTTATATTGTTACAAGGAAAGCCTCATAATTAGGCATGAGATATTTCTATGGAAAAGACCTCTCCTCAGGCAGGCTTTCCCTCAAATTCAGAAATCCAATGAAATATTTTAACAAATATGAGAAAAAGAAGAAAATACACAAATATAACCAGGTATTCATTTTTGAGTTAAAGAATAATCAGGATATGCATTTTTTTTCATGTTTCTGCATTTTCCAAATTTCCTTTAACAAACATGCACTATTTTGATGAAAAAAATATACTTTTAAATGATTTAAATACAAATCCAATAAAGATTTTGATTCTGAGATTCAGTGTACATTCTGCAATTTGAATGTACGAGTTTCAAAAAATAAAGTGGTCTCTCTAAAAAGCAGTGCAGTATTCGCTTTAATAAGTGGACTTGAATCATAAATCTCAAAGCATAGCTGACCTTAATTTCATTTCATTCCATGCGCAAAGATAAAATAGCATACCTTTAGGGGAAAACTTTTATTTAAACATGTTTCAACAATCAGTGATAATAGAAAAGGAAATATTTATGAGTCTGAGTAAAAGAAAGAATTCTTTCAAGTTCTTAATGAAAGATACTTTTTGTGGGGGAGAATTAGCTAAAGGGAAAAATCGCAGAAAGAGTTGAAGAGAAAAATAAATTATTTATCAGCTCTCCTATAGTGCCTTCTAAACTTTAGATATGCATCAAAAGATGTCTAAAGTGAGCTAATTTCCATCGCACATTTCCATTTAGAGTTACATTGTAGGTTTCCAAATGCCCTTGTTCTATGTGCATGTTATATGTGTGAAAAGCTAGTCAGGTACAATGCTAACCTTAATCACATAGCCAGAGCCCACTTCATGGGGTACATGTGTTCCTGGAAAGATGTACGCAAATCAAATTATACTTAAAATGCACTTGGGGATTCATGCTACAGTGAATCCTTTGGGAAAGAATCCTTGGATAATATGAAAAAAAGAAAACACTAAATTATTCATCTGGCAAGCTTAAATGTTTTTCATATTCGCTTTCTTCCAAAGGGCCATGTTTGGACAATATGCACAGAAACCCCTGACAAAAATCTATTACTCATAATGAAGGTTAGAATTTTCAATTTAAGAACAAAGGCCATTTGAGTAGTTAGAACCATTTGAGTAGAACAAAAACAAAACATATACCCCATCCCAATAGAGAGGTAAGCAATACTTAAATCTGTTTCCTATACTAAGAATTTTCAGCATACAACTAATTTAAAACTGGATTTTCCCCTGGTTTTAATTGATGGCATCTGTAAGCCAGTTGGCACTAAGAAGAGCTGTCTGAGTTCCAGATAGCTTTAAAAGGGTAATTATTTCCAGACCACTCACATGTTTTTAAATATTTAATCTAGAATTCAGAATATAATTTGCCTTGTATGTTTGACATTTTGTGAGGGAAAATACAAGTGCTTCAAAACAATGATAATATCAACTATGATTACAGCAAATTAGAGTCACATCCTTGGTCTCCTCCCCTGGGGTTGTTTTGGGATCAAGACAAACACAGCTCAAGAAATGAATTTCAGTACCTAATTTGCCTTGACATTGAGCAAGAAAAACTGGGAAGCAGTTACCCCAGGGTTACCTGAATGAGTAGGGCTGTTTCCCCAGTTCAGCTGAGGATTGTCACCCTGCTGGGGGAAGCTGTGGGGTGCAAGAATCCTGAGGATATAGCTCTTGGATTGAGTAGACCACTCCCCAGTACTACAAATTTACACCTGAAATATCCATTGAGCCTTAAGGGTAGAAACTTTTTGGGGGGCAGATAACATGACATAATGTCTTAGTGGGGAAAGATTGCCGATCTTGTAATAATACCAACAGCTATTATTTATACGCCCCTCTATTGGGGCTCCTCATGGGCTAGGCTTTTATATATTTTACCTCATTCATTAATCATAACATTCTGAGGAAGGTATTACTATCTCCATTTTACCCATAAGAAAATAAGAGCTAATTTAAAGTGATTCACCCAAGGTCACACAAGTGGTGAATGGCAGAGGGAGTTTTTCTCAGTCCATATCTGAGTCTTTTTTCTAATGTGCCAAGCTTCCGATGAATAATCAAGAATTTGTGCCAATTGTGGTAGCCAGCCTCTAAGATGGCCCCAGTGATCCCAACTTCCTGTCTCCTCTCACACTACACCACGGTTGATCTCTGCGACCAATCACATATGGCAGAAATGATGGTATATCGCTTCTGAGGTTAGGTTATAAAAGACTGTGGCTTGCCTCTAAGGTTCCCTCTCTCGGTCTCTCCTTTTGCTCTTGGAGAAGCAAGCTGCCCACTGGTGAGGAACTGAAGCCTCTGGCCAACAATCAGTGAGGAACTACAGAGTGCCAACAGCCACGTGAGTGAGCGTGGAAGCAGCCCCAATCAATCCTTGAGGTGACTGCTGCCCTGAACAACTTGACTTCAATTTCAGGAAAGACTCTGAGACAGAACCAACCAGCTAAGCTGCTCCCACATTCTTGACCTTCAGCAGCTGTGTGACATGTTTGTTGTTTAGCTGCTAAGTTTGGGGGTAATTTATTGCATACATAACTAATACAGCAATATGCAGGAACTTTCATAAAAATGATAAAAATATATAACTGGTTTCGTAGTGTCCTACATATGCAAAGCCTTGTGCTCAATACCATAAAAGAAATTAAAAAGCATAAGAATAACATGTCCCCAGCCCTCAAGTAACTTCGAGCTAGAAGGAAAGAGAAAAACATATATGTAGGCAAATCACGAATATTTTCAAAAATATTTCTGTGATTTTTCTCCTGGGTTTTTCTGTATACAGTATCTTTTCCCTAGTTAGCCCAAATTATCTAACCAGATGCTTTGGGGGTATTAGGATTATTACAGAAGCGCTACAAAGAAAAAGAAAGGGTTATAATTAAGCTTCTTAAATTCAAAATAGCATTTTCTTACAAGATAATTGGTTATAAGCCAGACATTATTGAGAATGAAACAATTTTCTAAATTCTTTTAGCTCCCATTTAACATATGAAGAGCTAGTCCTGGCATATGAAATCACAGACTTTTTTCTACAATGTAGACGATGTAGCTTTCTATCTATGATGGCTGCCCCAGAACAAAAGGGCGATATGACAGAGAAGAAGTAAAGGAAACTCAATCTGTAGTGGACACAGTGGTCCCGTAGATCTCTTTGGGCTGTCAGCCTTCTTCAGAAAATGCCTCTGCTAAAACGTCACCTTTCCCGAGCTGTGCCCTCTCAGCAGAGCAATATCCACCCAATAACTGGTAGATGCAGGGCAGGAAAAAGGCTTGGTCTTCTGGCCCCAACTCAGGACAACTCTGAAGGGCCATTCCCAGCTCCCCATGGGGCTGGGTGGGGCCACTGAGACAGCATCACTGCCCAACTTCTTCCTCTGCCAATCAGGCTTCATTCCTTTGCCTTCCACAAGTGATGATCCCCAGAGGACTCCTTAAGAAACGTGAAAGCTAATCTGTACCTTGGCATCTGCTTTCCAGAGAACCCAACCTGTGACACCGTCCCTTTGGGCCCAGTGGAATATGGGGAGAAGGAAAAGGATAGATCTGCAGGATCAGACATGTGCTCTGAACCACAAAGCCCTGGAGAGGAAGGAACTGGTGGACACATTATTGGCAGATGGCCTCTTAACCAGATCATAGATGGGGACCTGGGAGATCACCCTGCAGGCTGGACTGTACCAATACAGTGAGCTTCAACACAGCTAGGTTGATAGATAGAGTGGGGGTGCCAGGCAAAGAGAAGATCAAGTTTGTTCTCCTGAGTCTTCCTGGATTTCAATACAGGGGAATTGCTAAACTGAAGGCCAACAGACCAGCCATGGATCCTGTCAAGGTCAGGGCAAGGTGTGTAGGAAGAGAATGCTCAGACTAGAGGCCAGTTAATGGATATGGCAAAGTTTCAGAGGGATCTCCCATCCTTAGATGCCAAGGGGGAAGCTAGGGAAGCAGGGAAAGGAGACAAGATCCAGGCTGAGCTGAAAAAGATTAGATGTGGATTCAGCAGCAGGAAAGACAGCAGCAGCCCTTAGCCATGGATTGGAGCAGAATGGCCAGGTCGGGTACCAGGTCAGCAAACCCAAAAGGTCTGTCCAAGGCCAAGAGCCCTCTTTGATTCCCATCCTCTAAGGTCACATAAACCTCCTTCCCTGTATTCTTTGCCACAATACCGGAAAGGAGGAGAGAAGGGAGCAAGGAACTCGACAGACTGATGTATTTTGCTGAGTCATCCAAGGAGGGAGATCCCTGTCAGCCAGAGTAAAGGTGATGTGACTTCAGTGGTAGTTGGAATGATCCCAGGAGACACTGTAAATGAAAGGGTTATAAAATAGCAAAGCACATTAGAAATACATATTTGTATACTTCATTAGGTTATCAAGATACCTCACCTCTTTGATGCTTCTGTTTTTGTAAAGCCTTTGTTTTCAAGTGGATGAAATGATTTGGGGGTGTTGGATACATATCGAATTAGATGAAACCAGCCTATGGAAGCATTTCCACTGCGTTGTATAAACTGACAGCCAGCAGACCTGCCATGGTACCCCAACCAAGTGGAGCGTAGATGTAGAGTGATTGCCCACATGAGAGGCCAGCTGAAGACCCAAGAGACATAAAGAAGGATCTGTAGATGTCAAGGGTGAGAGAGGTGCCAAGTCAGCTGCCCCTTGGCGTTCAGAGTCTCTGAAAGAGTGTATGTAAAAACTAGGGTGACCGCATATCCCATTTTTCTTGGAGGAGTCCTGGTTTACACAAAACATCCTCATGTTTTATCAGGTAAATACCCCTGTTCATTCTCAAAAATTTCCCAGTTTAGATGAGAAATTACATGGTTACCTTAATTAAAAGACAATTAGTCAGGAGGAAATAATTATATACTTGACAGGAAATTTCTCTCTTTAAACAGTCTTATAATGAATCCTTTGATTAAGGTAAAAACCATTAAACATCCCCCCACCCCCATTAAAATGGAGAACGTGATTGATTGATTCTTGGATGGACAGTGATTATCCGATATTTTGCTTTGTTTTGCTGTGGGGGTCAAAAGATCAGATTATCCACAGACACCATGAAGAGACCCCATTTCTTTGCACATCTCAATTCTCTGGGACTAAAGTTGAAGAGTTAACCATCTTGGGCAGCCAATTAAATGCCAAACAAGTGACATAGGGAACAATGGTTGCTGACCTTCAGAGGAGAAGGAGACCACTTGCAACTCTGTTTGTTCTCAGAGCTTCGTTTAAGAAATGTAGCTAGATCTTGAGCTCAAGAGAGAGAAGAGAAGCATCCTCACGGGCAAAACCAAGCCTCTGCAGTACTGCTGCTAGCTGAGGTGGGTGGACTGGGAGAAAGAGGCCGAGACACGTTTGCCTGAGGCACAGGGTTGCTGCAAGGGTCACAGACATACACCTGGAAGAATGGTAAGCACTGGATGAGGAAGGAGCCCAGGCTGGGAAAACCTTGCTAGATTTGCGGAAGACATAAATCCTCTGGGATTATCCATAGGAGAGATGTTACAATACTGGAGTTAGAGACAAAGTACTGACTGATATAAAAATAGTTGTCAAGATGGCTGGCTCTGCTGTTGTTATAATTTAATTTTTTGAATACGTGACATTTGTATGGTCAAAATTTCAAAATTATATGCATTTAATAAACTTCCCTGCTCTCCACCCCAGCCACTCCTATTTCCTCTCCCTAGTTTTGTCCTGTCTTTTCAGAGAGATTCTGTATCGTCTAAGCCAATAATACTCTCATGATCCTCTCCTGTTTGGTTTACATTAACGGCAGCATATTGTCTAAGTAATTCTGCCCTGGCTTTTTTCATTGAAAAATATTATCTTGAAGATTGTTCTATATCAGAATATTAAAAGTTCTCTGGTATTCTATGGCCTTATAGTAAGTAGTCCACCATATGGATGTATCGTGGTTTATTTAAATCTCCTATTAATGGAAATCCCAATCTTTTGTTATTAATCACAATGCTGCCATTTTTGCCCTTACACATTTACCACTGCATACCTCTAAGTACATTTGTAGGATGTTTCTAGAAGGGGACCTGCTGAGGCAAAGGATACCTGCTTTTGTAATTTTGAAATATTTTGTGACATTGCCCTTGGAGCAAGTTGCACTGATTGGCACTGCCACCAGAGGATCTGTTTCCTCAGAGATCAGTGACCTCAGGAGGCTGTCAAAATTTTTGATTTTGCACCAGTATTGGGCAGTGGAGATGAAGCTGAAAAACACTGCTTCCTCTATGCCTGTATTTCCTGACAAGTAAGGGGGATCCCCCGGCTCTCTCTACCTGTGTACTCATTCTGCTCCCAGGAAGGGAAAACCACTTCCCAGATTAGTAAATTTAGGAAGCATAAACTAGTCATGTTCCTCTTTGCTTCTGCTCCCTGGCACATGTTGCCCCAGAAAAAGAATTTTTTTTCTTTCCTCCATGAAGTGTGGAAAGGTCTGCCTCAGCCCACAGCAGCCAAGGACAGGCTGCCACATTCTGGGGGTTAGGTTCTGACCTATTTGGCTCTCACACTGAACCTTGTCTTACAAATGAGCTCTTATCAGTAATGAGCAGGATATATCAGCCCCCACCTGCTATTCCCTTGTTTTATATCTCAACTTGTTCACACCTCAGTCAGGGAAGAAGGTCAGAGACTCAGGCAGGCAGCTCACAGTTAAAGAGATATCCACTCACCAATTTATTTTGATTTATCAATTTCAGATGTTGTGAAATTTATGAATTTCAAGTGTTTCTGAAAAAAAGACAGTGGCAGAAATATTTTTTCCGGAAAAAAATAATAATAAAATAAAGAGATATCTTACTATTTCCTAGAAGTTTACTTCTCAACTAGGAAAATCTACCAAGGAATTCCGTTGTCCTCCCAAGTAGTATTTCTGCAAGTGAGGTCATGTGCCTCTCAATCACTGGGAATATGGGAGTGGGGCAAATATTTAAAATGCAGATGCTGAGCCCAACCCAGAATTTCTGAACTGGAATTACTGGGGGCAAGGGAGAGTGGGGGCAGGAAGTGAGGCCCAGGGATCTGCATTTTAGAACAAGTTTCCCTAGGTAATTTTAAAGCACACGTAAAGTTTAGAAAGCATTACACTAAATAATCGTTACCAGTCCTAAGAAAATCCTAAGTAACTTATATGTTTATGGTGACCGAAATCAACACACCGAGAGAAAGAGGACCCTAAAGAAACTATGACTCTGGAGAGAAAACTGGAAAACTGGTAAGTGCTACTATAGCAAGGAATAACAGGGGAGAAATATTCATGAGGCTATTAAAGAAGTACATAAATAGCTTTCTCCTGTTAAGGATGGTACTTCAAAGGTGAGTGGCATCAATGAAGAGAGATGAATAGGACAAATGAAAGCTGTGGGCTTCAATTATTTATCGGTGTGGTGACAAATGAAATTGGGGGGATTCAGAGCCTTCCACATATTCTAAATAAACTGCCCAGCTAGATTAATTATGCATAGTGCAATAAAAGACGGCTCTACCTACCCACAATACAGCTGAGGGGTGATTATCTCCTACTTGTTAATTGACTATTAACAGCGGGAAGTAATTGCCTTGGAAATTATTCCCTGGAAAGTGCTTAAGGTCTAATGTTGAGAAATATATCTGTACACATGTTTGCGTAAGAGCCAGGGAAGAACCCGCACGCTGACGCTTCTTCCTCACACAGCCAGTGTTACAAAGGAGGCTTCAGTCTTTCTCATCTAATTGTTCATATCCATTCTTCCAACACCAGGTATGGCCAGAGAGGCTTCCTTAGGCAGGGCAAAGCAATATTAACAAACATAATTTGACAAATTATTATATGAAATGTGTCAATATTGAGAAGATGTGCCTATCTAAAAAAAAACCCGTATTTTCCAAATGACCAATAATGCTACAAAAGCAGGCATGATTTAAAATAAAAATAAAAATTCATTCAAAGTACAAGACAGACCAATAGATTTTAATCTAAAAGAATACAAAGAAAGAAAAAGAAAGAAGCAGATATGTGAATATAACTGTATTCTTTAAACCAGACATTGCTTAATTTAATCATCATTTGCACATACTCTTCATGTCATGTTTCTCTGGCCTGAAAGGTTCTCTCTGTGATCAGACATTGGCAGCATCACCGAATACTGTGGAAAAGAAGCATTCTGAGTGCAGGCAATTGGATCAGAGATCAATCATGAGAGCACACTGATGCAATTGTCAAAAATACTTGATTGAACGCAAAATTAAAATATTGAATACCTTTCATCACTTTTCAAATTGCCAGAGGTTTTTCTTATTATTAATGAAATCATATCCAACCTGGGCAGAAATACTTTCTTGCATACTGCTCATGGGAGCATTAATTAGTACAGACTTTATGGCAGACTGGCAGCTACAGATTTTAAAATCTAAAAACCATGCTACACGACTGTGGGATTTGCACAATTCCGGAGGGTGCTATTTACATGGAGTTGACATCTATGGGGAGTTAACACAACATATGCAGTGATCCTACACGTGTACCCTTTGATCCAGATATTCCACTTACAAGAACTTTTTCTAAGTAAATGATTAAAATTGTGTGCAAAAACTAAAGTTCTCATCACAATGTAATCTACGACGGTGCAAAATGAGGAAGCACACAAGATTCAGTCATAAATGAAATAAACTGGTACATCTACCCTCTGCAGCCATTAAGAATTAAGGGATAGGTATCTGAAGAAATCCAAGACATTAATTTGAAAGTACATATGTACACCTATGTTCATTGCAGCATTATTTATAATAGCCAAGATATGGAAGCAACCTAAGTGTTCATCAATAGATGACTGGATAAATAAAATGTGGTACATATATACAATGGAATACTACTTGGCCATAAAAAAAGAATGAAATCTTACCATTTGTGACAATATGGATGGACCTAGAGGGTATTATGCTAAGTGAAGTAAGTCCAACAGAGAAAGACAAATACCATATAATTTTACTTATACGTGGAATCTAAGGAACAAACTAAATGAATAAACAAAGCAGAAATAGACTCATAGATCCAGAGAACAAACTGATGGTTGGCAAATGGGAAGGGGTTTGGCAGGCTGGGTGATAAACGTGAAGGGATTAAGAAGTACAAATTGATAGTTACAAAATAGTCACGGAGATGTAAAGTATAGCATAGAAAATGTAGTCAATGATATTGTAATAACTATGTGTATTGCCAGGTGGGTACTAGACTAATCAAGGGGAAAACTTGGTAAATTATATATAAATGTCTAACCACTGTGATGTGGTTAAAACTACTATAAAACTAATATACACCGAAAACTAATATAAAATAATATTGAATGTCAACTGTAATTGAAAAATTAAAATAATAATAGTAAAAGGAAAGGTAGAGAGAGAAAAAATGTAAAAAGTAAAGAATTAAAGGATAGGTGTATATTCAGTGACATTTCATGACATAGCACTAACATATCATGTAGCTAAACGGTATTATGGCATGACACATAGCAGTAAAGGACACAGCCCTGCAATCAGATTACCTAGTTCAAATTCAGGCTTTGACACTTATTAAACCAGGGGGCTTGGGCGATGCTTTGTCTAGTGGGGATTTGAAATACGGTTACTGCTTATCGTTATGAGCATCTAGAGAGAGTAGAGGTACATAAGGAAGGGTTTCATCTTTCTCCTCCCACAAGAGGCTCACAGGAGCACTGTTTCTCCCAAGTCTTTCCCAAGGACTCCTGGCTGGCCCCTTCCAGGACTGCACTTAACAGCTCTCCCAGCTGCATTCTGTGAAAATGCCCAGGCCATGTGGTTGAAGTTTATTTACTACTGGAAATTTGACTACTTTGAAGGTTAGAGCTTGTTTTATATCTACTTTATTTATTTATGTATTTATCTATCTATCTGCATTTGGAACAAAATACCTAATTATAGATGCAAAAATATTCCAGCAACTGTTATCAGCTTGTTTTCCTTAGCACAGAAGTAACTCCCTGCAACAGGCTAATGACAATTTGATAACATCAAGCATACCAAGATCAGCAAGTTGTCTATAAAAAGACTCCCTAGCCAAATACACCAACTTCCTCACTTGTTAGCACTTCTCCTATGCTGGGGTACCCTGAGTACAGATCCTAAGTTTCATAGTCTATAAGGAAAATACAGGTTTCTCCCACTATCCAAAAGGAGAGCATTGCTATGAAATCTTTCCTAAGCAGAAATAGCAGAAAGCGAAGCATATCCTCCAGTTTCTAAAAGTTCACATCACATTAGTTCTACCTACATTAGCACAGTAAGTCCTCACTTAACATCATGAATAGGAGGTTCTGTGACTTTAAGCGAAACAACATATAATAAAACCAATTTTACCATAGGCTAATTGATATAAACAAGAGTTAGGTTCCTATGGCATCTCATCGTTATTACAAAACAACGTTGGGAAAAAAAAAAAAAAAGTCATTCAAGGACCTGCTCTATCTGTTTTCCCAAAAGAATCCAAAGAGGATTTTCACTTTTAACAAAAAAATCCATTACCATACTTATATAGGTCTTTGGTAAAAATGAAGTAGCACAATAAGAACTTTGGAAAAGAGAAGGATACCCGTAGTGACAGAGCTGGAAACCCTCCTCCACCATAGCTGCTGGCTCCCCGTCTCTGGCCTTTCCACTGGCAGTGACTGTCACCCACATCAATCTGCACATTCTCCTTTTGGGCATGCGGGCGGATGCACTTCTCTGGCCACTGGAGGTCCGATGGGGCCATATCATTTGCTTTGACCAATGGAATCAGAGAGGGAGGAACAGGTGTCATTCTGGGTGGAAGTTCTGAGAATCCAGTGTGAGATTCCCCAGGGCTCCCTTCACTGTACCACTATAACCCTCCATGTTCCATATAGTGGAGCCACCATTGATCAGGGTCCTTGAATGAGGATGACATGGAACAGACTGTTGGAATGGGGAAAGATAAACCATTGTTGTTTAAAGTCAGCACACTTTTCGTGTAAATGGCTGGAGAATAAATACATTCAACTTTGCAGGCCATATGATTCCTAGCACAAGTGCTCAACTCTGCCATGTGTCAGGTGAAAGCAGCCCTAGATGATATGAAAATGCATGGACATGGCTGTATTCCAATTAAACTTTATTTATAAACACAGGCAATGGGCCAGATTTGACCCTGGGCCATAGCTCGCCTACTTCTGTTTTTGTTTTTGTTTTTGTTTTGATAGCAATAGCGTTTTTTTAAGTAGAGAATTTCTTTTATGTTTTCCAGCTTTATTGAGGTACATTTGACAAAGAAAATTCCACATTTTAAAGGTCTTCAACATGATTATTTGATATATAGATACAATGTGAAATGATTACCACAATTAACTAACACATCCATCATTTCATGTCGTTACCTTGCCAGTTAGCATGGGTGTGTATGTGTGTGTGGTGAGGACATGCGTACCACGTCTGTTTTAAGCCATTAAAATATGAGGCTTGTTTGTTACCACAGTACAACCTAGACTTGACTGATCAATAAAGCAACAGTAGGTCTGTTAGAGTAGAACCCCTGAAAAACATGTCACAGGCGGTGGCACAACTTATCACAGTGACTTAGATCATGGTAAAGTCTTTGAAGTAAGAGTCCTTCGAAGCCAAGGTACCTGGCCAAAGCAAAAGCATCTTGGGGACGTTGATGAGATGTGGGCAGGAAATAGAGGGGTATTTCTAAAGGAGAAATAAGACCTGTCCTAATCATTGAAGACAGATGGTTAAATCCCCTTAGGAGATACTGATGCATTTCGGAACCATGAAGAACACATTCCCCAATGCATTGCCACTAGGCTAGACCTAACACCTGCCACATACAAAGTCCTTTCCAAGAGAAAACCTCTATAGCATTGCTTCTTAAACTTCAGCCTGCATCAAGATACCAGAGGATTGGTCAAAGACCGAGATTGGTGGAGGGCTGCTTCCCTAGAGTTTCTATTTCAGGGGAGATGAGGTGGGGTTTGGTAATTTGCATGTATAATGGGTTCCATGCAACGGAACTTCCCGCTGGTCCTTGAGAACCACTATTTTACAGAGTCATTACAAGACCTATGTTGGGGAAAAACAGAAAAGGACCTTCAGATTCAAAAACATCCTGTGTCCTCAGAAGGGTATTTTACGCATGGTAAAGAGTCATGGCTTCAAGGTTAGAGTGGCGTAGAGTCAAATCCTGTAACTGCCAGTTACTTGCTGCAGGACCTTGGACAAATTACTTCTCGGAGCCTCTGGTCCCTCTTCAGGAAAAATGTGGTAAGAATGTCTGCCCCACAGAGATGCTGAGAGTGAATGAGGTAACACTTACAAGGCTTCTAGAATGATGCCTTGTAGGTGACACCCATAAGTTGCTAAGCATACTGCAAGTGTAGACAAGGTCTGACCGCTCGGGAACCAAACTTGCATCCAGAGCACCTATCTTTTAGATCATGCATCCTCAAAAGGGATGATATCACCCCCCAAAATCTTACACTTTTAAGCAGACGTACAGTGTAACTTTCGTATTAAAATGTCATGGGGGTACAAAAAAGATGTCAAGGGGGGCGCAATCATAAAACATTGAGAAATACTGTTTTAGATGATGTGTCACGGCGTTGAGGAACAAACTCACACAGATATAAGGTGGCAGTGCCAGGGTCTGAAAGCAGGTCTTTAACTCAAAACCCAGTGTTCTCATCTCAACGTAGTTTAATCATTTACAAACAGCTCCTTAATATAATACAAAAAATAAAGGAGGCAAAGAAGAGGAAATAAATCTCCCCGCCCTCCTAAAAAAGATAGCATGACATCATTGTCACTTGACTTTATGTAACTTAACCTACAGCAAGAACGTTTTTTTTTAATTTCCCTGGGTCTGCACCTTTGAAGTAAGAATTAATCTAAGAGTCAGTGTGTCAGAATGCAAAACATGGGAATCGTACATACCTGAATTTGAGTCCCAGCCCCCACCACTTACTGGCTGGGTGATTTTGGCCAAATTACCCCAGGAGATGTCATCTGTAATGGGGTCAGCAGACTTTTCTGTAAACGGACAGATAATAAATGTTTTAGCCTTTACAGGCCATTTGGTCTCTGTTGCAACTACTCAACTTGGCTGTGTATCATGAAAGCAGCCATAGACAATATATAAATGAGTAAGCGTGGCTGTGTTTCAATAAAACTTAATTTACAAAACAAGATGGCAGGCTGAATTTGGCCCAATAGCTTTAGTTTGCCCCCCTCTGATCTATAAGATGGGGGTAAAGTTATCAATATTTTTTATATCTATTGTTACTTAATAAAATACCCCCAAACTGAATGGCTTAAAACAATAGTAAATTATTTCTCACTATCCTGTGGGCCAAGAATTCAGGCAGGGTTCAAATGGGCAGTTGTGCTCCAGGTGGCATCAGCTGATCCAGCTGGTAGGCAGAGCAGGGTGGAAATCTGAGAAAGCTTCTCTCTTTGTGGTGCACCCCCATGTGGCCTCCCTCTCCCCCTACTGGCATCTCATCCTTCACTACTCCAGCGTGAGCTGCTTTACATGGTGACTGGCTCACCCTGAGATAACATGGAAGCTGCTCAGCTTCTGAAAGAACAGGCCTGGAAATGGCACCGCATTGTGTCTGCCACATTCTCTTCGCCAAAGCGAGTCACAAAGCCACTCCACATTCAAGAGCAGGGCAAAGAGACTCTTGATGCAAAGGAGCCACAGGAGTGTGCGAAATGGAGAAGAATTTCTAGCAGCCATCTTTCGACTATGAACCTGGTTGAGAGGGTAAAAGGAGCTAACGGGCCAAATGCTTAGCACATAGATTAGGCCAGTCCTACACCACGAACACTGGAGAGTCCCAGTGTTGGGCAAGCTCCCGAGTCTTGCCAAGATGACAGTAGCAATCTCCTTACTGGTATCCCTGCTTCTACTTTGTGTCTACTCTCCCCACTGTGTCTTTTAAAAAAGCAAGTCAGGTGATGTCACATCCTTGCTTCAAACCTTCTAATGGCCACCCGTGATACCTAAAATAAAGAGCAAACTCTTTACCCTGGTCTCGATTTCACCATGGCCAGCTCTACACCCTCATTTCCTCCACGCTTCCCCTCACTCACCGCATCACTCTGGCTGCACTTGTCTTTTTGCAGTTCCTCGAAATGACAAGCACGCTCCTGCCTCAGGGCCTTTGCACTTGCTGTGCCCCTTTTGTGGAGTACCCTTTCTTCACAAATCCAGGTGGTTTAGTCCCTTAATTCTCTTAGTATCTGCTCAAATATTATCTCCTCATAGAGGCCTTCATGGCCCATTCTTATCTAAAAAGGGATGTGCCATCACTTTCCAGCCACTTACCTCACGTTACTTTTTCATCATAGTTATTATCACTACTTGGCCTATTACGTTTGTATTAATTTATTTGTTATTATCTTTCCTACTTGCACTAGCCCCGTGTGGGCAGGGATTCTGCCCACAGCACCTAGTGATTAGCATGCAGTGTGAGCTCAACAAATGTTTGAGTCAGGACATAAAGGAAGGAAAGCGGGAGGGAGTCTTTGAACATGAGACCACCACCTTAAGTTCAGCATCAGGTGACTGCATGTATTTCTAGAGGCTGGACTACAGAATGTGGTGATTTTCCTCTGGCAGTTTCCCCCATCTCCATGGCATGATGCTTTTATAGACATCTTCTTTATTGGGTTGCACATTGGTTTCACTTTGACCCCAGGCAGACTTGGGAGAACTGAATGTATTCTTAAAAGCTACTCTGTGCCAGTTCACCAAACGCAGTGTTTCAAAGAGTACTTCTGGCCACTTGTCTTGTTTTCCCTTTTCTAGGATTAGTTATGGTCAAGATGAAAGCAATCTGCTAATAAATCTTTTCAAAGGCACTTTAATTGAGATGCTCATGTTCAGAATTTTTAGCCTGAAAACAAAATGCTCAAGGGAAGTCATGCTAGATGAGCTGAAAAGATCTAGGGCTTTGTTTTTAACAAACACACTGCTAACTGCCGAGCAGTGGGGAAATGAAGACTTTTTAAGCAAAGTAGAAGATACAGAGAGAAGGCTGAAGCATGACTTGGGTAGCCGGCAGAATTGTGGCTCCAGAACTTCCAAGGTCTGTGGCCTTGGGAATGCTGCTTAAGCTCCGCTTTCTCCCATATAAAATAGGGATCATACATGTCTACCTTTAGGATCACTTTCAGGAATAGACAAGTTCATGAATATGACATGCTTCGCACAGGGCCTGACAGTACTAAGGGTCCAGTTAACATAGGCCCCCATTAATATTATTAAAACAGGACCATCTAAAACCCTGAAGTGATGTTCTCTAATACATTCCATGTCCCACGTTTAGGATAAGAGAGCTGCTTTCCTATCAACGGATGAATGAGAAGACAACACATGGGAAAGCTGCTGGGACCATCAGAAATTGGAGGAATGTGTAAGGATAAATGAAATCATTGTGGAAAGAACCAGCTCCTCCACCAGCAGAACACTGTATTGCGACCATGAAAAGCAGTGGCAGACTGGGTAAAACAGGGATTTGGGGAAAGGACCTTTGACAGAGGGTATAACAGAGGTTCCTGGAAACTGAGACCTGCCAGAGACCATACCATCCCCAACCTATCCAGGAACCATGACCATCTCCCATGCAAAGCATTTTAAATAGAGAAGAAACTCAACAGACAAAGCTGAAGACAGGAAATCTTAGCTCTCTGCGAACTTGGGCCAAGCTTGAACTTTCAAAGGGAATCCTACATCTCCGCTCCTAAGAAATATTGGGTCAATGACCTACTCTACAGAAACTGGCCCAAGATGAGAGGAAACAAAGTGTTCTCTCTTTCTTGAAACTAAAACAAGCCTCTTTATGTTTCAAAACAAAACCTTATCTAAGATGATGGTCCAAGAAGCTGGCAATGGTGTCCTGAGGCCTTCTTTTTTTCACCAGTAGTTTTGAGTTTGCCAGTGAGGCTCTCTCCCTCCCCAAAGTGCAAGAGGAAAATCTCCTGTTGTCTTTGAATCTGAGAGTGAAGCAAAGCTGTAGAGTCAGACTCTGCCTTCTCTTTTAAGCTGTTGAGTCACTGTAATGATGAGTTCAGACACCCTGGGGCAAACAGGAAATGAGGAAATATTGTCGGGGTTTTAGATTGTGATTTGTCCCCTAAAGCAATGTGTAGATAGGGAGGGACTCCAGTGAAGCAAGAACACAGCAAAATACTCTAAACCCAGAGTCAGGAAACACCCTTTATTCTCTAGCACGGTCATAATTGAGCCTAAGAAAGTACATAGCCCTAAATCTTCTAGAACAATTCCAATTCATTTTTTGTATTTTTCAATAAAAATTATTTTTAAAGTGACTGCTAAACATAGAATTTTGTACCTTTTACATAAATAGGAATGTAAAAAGCAGTCTTCTGTAAAGATTTTATTTGTACATCATCAAATAAAGGCTAGGGTCAGCTCACTTCCCAAGACAAGGGACAAGGTCAGAAAATAGTTTTTAGAGGAAATGCCTGAGCCAGGCCTGAAAACATGGTCAGACTATCTCTTGGTAGAGGTGGTTATCCCAGGCTCAAAACCAGGGGCTGCAACCAGGGCATGGTGTGTGGTTCACCATCATTAAAGCACAACATACGAGGCTAGAAAGGTGGGCTCGGGCTGGATTATAGATGCCGGGGACTTGACTGCCAGGCCAAGCAGCCTGAGCTGGCCAACAATGGGTGTTTCTGAGGGACTTGAAGAGGAGAGTGATAACTAGACCGCTATGTCAATATCCACACCGATTGCTACCATTGATGAGCCCTTATTCTTTACCAGCCCCGTGCTGATCTCCTTAGCTACAGCATGTCACTGAACCCTACAGAGGCCTTCTGAGTTGGGTGCGCTCATTGTCCCCATTTTAAAGAAGAAAAAACTAAAGTAAATTGTTCGGTTTGCTTGAGGTCACACGATTGAGCTCAATGGTACACTCCGGGCACACATCTCTCTGACTCCTGTCCCAGGTCCTTAACCATGCATCCATCACGGGGCACGGGCACGAGTCTATCGGCCAGAAGTCCAGGATGGATGAGGAGTAGATGCTGAGGAGTCTACTCCAGGAGTTCTCTGGACAGGACTTAGGGTTGGACCGAGAGCAGGAAAGAACAGCGTCAGGAGCCAAGCTGGAGTTGGAATTGACAGAAGCCAGGACCAAGTAGTCTTGGAGGAGAGCAGGAGAAGAGGGAGAAGAGAACCAGAGCTGCCCCTGGAGGAAGTGGGAAAGCCTGGATTGAGGGAGAAGAGCAGTTGATCAAGGAAAGAGAGTGTCTACAGATGAGATTTCCATGATCATCTGCTCTGTTCAAAGGCAAGATGCGTGATAGAAACAGCACACATTCTGGAGTCCAAAGTCTCTGGCTTGAACTCACAGTCCATCATTCTCCACCAATGTCACCTGGAGTATCCTTATATTCCTGAGACTCACGTCCTCATCTGTGAAGCAGCGTGATGACACCCCGCTCCCCCCCCCCACACACACACACAGGGCTTTTATGAGCATTAAATAAAATGCTTCATAAAAAGCACTAGGCCAGGGGCAGATTTTAATAAGTTCTCAGGAAGTATTCATCTCTTTCCTTCCTTCTTCTTAAATTAAGAAATTAGAATGCTTTAATGATGTAGGGGTGGGGATGTGTTATTTTAAAAGTCGATGGCAGAATTCCTATAAGGGCGAAAACTGTTATTTAGGAAAACTTCTTGAACGGCCATTCTGGTTGTGAAAAGATGGGTGCTAGCCATGATATGGAAGATGGAGGAGATAAAATGTACGTCGATCAGCAAAGTAAAGTAACATGTACTTAACATTCCAGGAGAAAGGAGAAAGCATCCAGGTAAAAATTGACATCAATTGGTCCCCCAAAAAAGGAAGAAGGGCCCAGCAAAATGGATGGAGACTAGAGCTCAAGCAGAGAACAGAGCCAGTGAGACGTTCCTAGAGGTGGGGAAAAGCCGAGGGAGACTTATAGCCAGAAAAGTCCAATAAGTGACTCAGGCTGTCTGCCTGGACTGTGCTGTGACTCCTCCTCAACATCCACTGTCTTGGGTTGGATGCATTCGGGACATTTTTAAAAACGGTTTGTGGCTCATACAGGTGAGCATGGGGTAAAATGGAAAGAACAGTCAGAGCAGGTGAACCTAGGTCAAGACAAAAACATAGTCAGTGACAAGAAATTGAAGAGAGAGGTGAGAAAGAAAATGTAAGCTTCTAGGCATTCGTGAAGATAGTAAGATTGGGCCTGGACTTCCACTGTATGTGAGACTCGGAATGCAAGCTTTTTCTTTTTTTTTTTAATCGCCTTTTAAATATTAAAAGGCAGGATGACCCCATCAGTTCTCCGGAGGTACATTCCTAGACAGCTAATACTTGCATTATTTATGTAACACAGATATCAACTGCGGCTCCTTGTCCCTCAACGATCAAGCTGAACTTGGCTTGAACTCTACATCCTTAGCATGAGGATTCGAAAAGCACTGCTACCCCCTTTCTGTGAATTCCTAGGCTCACTTCCTCCTGGTCCCTCCACCCCTGATCTTTCGCCAGCACCTAGCATCTCCATTCTGCCTCCTACCAATTCCCACAAAAACCCACTTGAGCCGAGCACCTCTGTCTAACCACTTCACTGCACAGTGTCTGCCACATGTTCCCACCTTATCCAGCCCACCGCCCCCAAATGCCCTTCCTCCGGTCTCAGCCCTGAGGTATGTGGCCACCCCGCCCCTCCATGGGCAGCAGGTTCCCCAGCCTGTCCACCTCAACCGTTCTAAGCAAGCATTGAGACATTTAGGATACCCTGCAAGCCCTGTATAAACGTTTAAGAGTAAGGTTTTATTTGGACTTTTCTTTCTTTTTCTTTCTTTCTTTCTTCCTTTCTTCCTTTCTTTCTTCTTCCTTCCTTCCTTCCTTCCTTCCTTCCTTCCTTCCTTCCTCCTTCCTTCCTTCGTTCCCTTCTGCCCTTCTTTCCTTCCTTCCTTCCTTTCTCTCTCTCTCTCTCTCTCTCTCACACACACACACACACACACGCACACACACGCACACCAGTCTGTCCCTGACTGAACCGCAGGACAGACAAGGCCACTGGATGTGCAGCACTCTGACCAATGGCACCTGCCCAAGCTGTCCAGTTATGTGGTTAGCAGAGATGCCGTCAGGACAAAGGCAAGACAATGGAAGCATAAGAAAGCTCAGGAGGGTCTCCATGTCTCCTTCCCTCTGCTCAAGGTCATGTTTATCCCCCATTCTGAGCTGCTATGAGCTTAGCCAGCCCTCGTCCTGACATAGTTCAAAAGGTCACCTGCTGCCTGTGGAGTGAGTGGGACTTGAAGGGGACCCAGCGTCCTCCTCTTCCCACTTCGTCTCAGTTGCATAGAATCTGTATCTGCTTCAGCCTCTTTCGAGCATTCTGGTCTTGGGTAAGCTTTGCTTTCTGAGTGTGTTTTCTCATCAATAAAAGCCAGCAGTCGGTAGGAGACACCTCAGGTTCATCCCAGTTTTAACATCCTAGGACCAGGACCTCAATATTTATAAACCAAACATTGAAATTTCTTTGCCTCCAGATGGGAGGAAGCACTCTGATGTGATTACAATTGCTTATTAATTTGTCTAGAAAGCTCTCAAAGGCATTAAGTTCTTTTTTTCTCAAACATTCCCAACTCAAATGCATATGTGTGCCCAGGCACGCATCCCCCTTCCCTTTGGGACTCAGTTTTGCATTTAAAATATGTACACTTTTGAAGTTCGTAAGGTTTCGTCTACACACACACACACACACATACACACCACAAGGCCTGACAATTAAGTTCAGAAACTTGTTGCAATAATGTTTCTAACCTTTCTTTGACATCAGAGGTTTTATTCATTATGAATTTGTACCAACCATCCAAACAGTTAACCAAGTTTGCTATTTGGAAGTGCTAAAAAGACTGCGTGAAAAAGTCAGACGACCTGAACTTTTCACCAACAATTCATGGCTCTTGCATCACGACAATGTACCAGCTCACACGGCACTGTCTGTGGGGGAGTTTTCATCCAGTAAACAAATAACTGTATTGGAACACCCTGTCTACTCACTTGATCTGGCCCCCAATGACTTCTTTCTTTACCCAAAGATAAAGGAAATATTGAAAGGAAGACATTTTGATGACATTCAGGACATCAAGGGTAATACGACAACAGCTCTGATGGCCTTTCCAGAAAGAGTTCCAAATTTGCTTTGAAGGGTGTACTAGGCGCTGGTGTCAGTGCATAGATTCCCAAGGGGAGTACTTCGAAGGTGACCATGGTGATATTCAGCAATGAGGTATGTAGCACTTTTTCTAGGATGAGTTCACGAACTTAATTGTCTGACCTTCGTATATGACATTCCTCAGCCTCTGAGATAACAGCAACACTTATGTAGCACTTTCCATGTGCCAGCAGGCACCATCCTACGTGTTTTTCTCACAACAGACCTTGAGGAAGACGTCTCCCAAAATGGACTCTGACAGAAGGTTTGATGGACAACTGCGATGGACAGAGAAGCCCTTAGCCATGCTGCAGAGAGTCCCCTATCTCCGTGTTGCCTGTTGGGGTGTCTTCTCTGGAAAAGAGAGGCAGGGAGGGGAACGCAGGCTCTGCAGCCCACAGCCCACTGCTTCCCACACTGCCGTCCACATCTGTTCTCCAACATCTCGGGCTTCCCGTTCACTTCCTGTGTAACTGCAGATGCAGCTTCCTCTGAGCCACTTTGTCCTCTGGGCCCGTGTCATTCTGTTACAAAGGTTGGGGCCAGGGCTCAGGGGATTGCTAACAGAAAGCTGGACTTCATGGCCTATACTAGGAAAAGAACACACAGAAATCACTGAGACCAGATGCCTAGGTTAGAAGAGACTGAAAGAATAAAACTGTCATTTAAAATCTCCACATACTTCCCTAACAATGGCTCTCTCCATTCCTTTTTTTAAAATAAGCTTATTAAAAATTGTATCTGTTTCCACTGCCTTAAATCCTTTTCATCTCTTCTGTCCCATCGTCCCAAACTTTCCATAGGAAGAAAGAGTATCTTCATTGTTTTTCTCAGAATAAACAAATCCCTCCATCTAGGTGACTCATTCTCATGATCGTTAGAAGCATTTCTTAAGTGCCTAGTTATTTGCCCCCAGTATTAAGAGAATTCTAGAACCCAGACTACTGACTCCTGCAACCACTTGGCATTTACAGATAGAATGAAGTGTGTGTGTGTGTGTGTGTGTGTGTGTGTGTGTGTGTGTGTGTTCCTATCAACCTTGCTAGGATGACATGATCATGATTATTCCAGAGAGAAAGTAGAAGCCCCCTCCCTCCTCTGGGAAACTTTTTCCAAACTTCCTCCCTTTTTCCCAGAAGATTTACTCCTTCTCTCTGGTACATAACCCCATTCTTTTACAGCAAATATTTCTTTGCTTGTCTGTTTCCCCTCCAGCTAGAGTTTCCAGTGGCGGGAACTATTTGTAAGATATATCTTTGAAATCCCAGGCCCTCGCATAGTTGTTGGCACATAGAAAGTACTCAGTAAATGCCTTTCGAATGACTGAATGAATGAACAAATGAATATCCATTCTTTACATAATCCTAGACACGTTATCTCAACAAAAGTGCCTAAACAAATTCCATTGTTCCAACACTAGTGTATCCCCTCCCCTGTCTCCCAGATTTAGGGAGCTTTGCTTTTCTTCTAAGGCCGCTTTTTGTGTATGCGCAATGTCTTACTTTTCACCATGATTGACAATGGTTTCTTGGACATAGCGCTTATCCTGTTGATGATGAAGTCATCAGACGCCTGCCTAGCATAGTTTTAGAGATGGCTCAAAGTATCCCCCCTTCGCACCTGAGCCTGTCCAGTCACCAAAATACCTCTCCAACCGAGTTGGAAATGACATCATAAGAATTCCCACGACAAATGTTCCAGAGGACCATTCTTATAATATTTGGATGGTAAGACCAGAAGTCACTTGCATGAAAGAGTCACTCCTACTTAGCATGAATTAAATGTGCAGATTGGTTTGTAGACCTTGGCAAACAGAGACCCACTGTGGATGAATGGTGAACCCAGAGAGTCTTTTATTGGGAGAAACAAGGCCCTGGTCTTGGAAGTGATGCTGACCCTGGCCCAGGGACATTTTGGCAGGCACGGGTCTCAAAGTACAGCTTGCATACCACTTCTCTGTATCTAAGGCTTCCCGCCTGCATAAATAGACTTTTGCCTTTTCTCCGTTCCTTATGGTCCTTAACGCCCACCTGGGACAATCTCTGCTGAATTCATTTTAGGGACATCAAAGACTCTGCTGTTCCCACTGCCATTTGTAATGAACAAGATTTCTTTACTGTGTGTCTTATTGAGGGAACCTTTTGGCTTTGCGTCCCCAAGGTGAGGCAAATCTCACCAGAACAATAGTCAGGGAAGGTGCCATCCAAGCTCATTTTAAGTACGTAAAAGGTAAGGCTGCAAAATCAAGCCCTTTTGTTGGCCCGCTGTGTCCCATCTTTGAGCTCATTCCCGTTCCCCTTTTTTCATTTCCATGTTTCCTCAGGTTTTTCATATTTGTTTCCCAGGGTTCCTTTATTTGTCTCTTGCCGCGAGAGTTTGAAATCAAAGCTGCCTGCTGCACAAGAAGCATACAGCTACCTCACACTCTGATGTCGGCAGCAAATCACATTACAATCCCTTCAGAAAGGATCTGCCTGGCTTCTCAAAATAGTGTACACAATCTTCCTGTGTTGGAAAAGAAAACATTTCAATTGGAAGCAAATGCTGTGCCTAAATGTTAAAATGATTTCACATCACAAAAAGCAACCTTTCTCTCAGAGGAAACAAGTTAGAGGGTATTTGATGTCCCTGGGTCAAATGCCCAACTCCAGGTCTTCCTCGGCTTTCAAGGGCAGCCTTATCTGGACCACATTACTTCATGTTGTGGATCACATTTCCTCCCAGGTGGAGTCCTCCACATTTAGCAAGGCCCCTTCACAATACATGGACATGCTGTGTATACTACATCAGGCACATAAGACGACACACCCTGTGCTTTGAATCAATTGACACACGTTTCTCAAATGCCCAATAAAGTCAATATGATTCCCATTTCACAGATGAAGAAACTAAGGCTTTGCTACCCCCTACCTCCCACAAAATCCTACAGGTAGTTAAGGGCAGAATCAAGTCTTGAATGCAGGCTTTGCACCCCAGCGTCAGTATTCTTTCTACTGCTTCATACCCAGAGGTTTGGCTTCCAGGACTTCCCCTGAAGATCATGACTTGTTCGTCTTGTTGGAAAATTATCTCCTTAGTACCAGAAGACAACATAAGAAACTCGATGGCAGGTCAGTTTTGACACATGTTATTTCCCTTAGGAACACCAAGCCTCTAGGATCCAGTCATCCATTAAGTGCCTACAAAGGGTCAGGTATTTTTCTAGGCCCTGGGCTTCCAGCAGGAAAAAAAAAGACAAAGTCCTCCATTAATGGCGTTTCTATTCTAGGGAGCAAAAACCCCTTTTTGATGGACCTAGTAGAGGGGCAGCTTCATAATGTCAGGTCTAAAGAGCGTATCTGCAATCATTTTATTTATTTAATATACACTAACTTACATAGCAATTTCTTTGTGCTGTGTGCTGTTTAGAAGCACTTCACAAATAATAGTCTGTTTAAGTCATGTAACAACCCACTGAGATAGATGCTGTTGTTATCTCCATTTTAGAGATGAGGCAACTGAAAGGTAGAGCAGTGAAGTAACTCACCCCGAACGGCACAGCGCTAAGGGGCAGAACCGGGCTTCTAACCCACACAGTCTGGCTCTAGAAGCCAGGCGCTAACCACTTTGCTTTGCAGCCTGTGATGACTCGGGGTGGACCAGAAAGCATCCTGCACAGCACGACTTCAAAGTAGCACCCCTGCCAATCATCACAGTTACCATCATCAGAATTTGAACATGCAGAGCACTTTATGTCATTTGATGTGAAGGGGAGTCCCTGCCATGGGTGGTATCGCCCATGCTATGGCCAACAGCTCATCTCACTTCGCACTTGCTAGACGTCAGGTGCTACACCAAGGAACTCCAATTTAATACTCAAAACAACCACCCTCTAAAGTGGACTAGCATCATCCCCATTTGAAATATGGGGAAACCAGGATTTAGGGAGCTGGGGTACAGATTGCTCGTCACCCTCTCATCCCCCCACCCAACACACACACCCCAAATCCCTTTCTTCTTCCCTAGGGGTATTTGTCTGGCTGGATACATGGCTTCCATGGCAGCACTCATGACCATATGAATAGATTCTAGATGATGATGTGTGAGCAGAAATGATGGTGCGACTTCCAGATAATAAAATAAAGCAAGTGTGCCCTTCACCCTCTCTTTCCCTCTGACTTGGCTGAAATGCGAACATAGCAGCTGACCATCTTTGACCACACAGACAAACACGATGCTGACAGAGGAACAAGATGGAAGAAAGCAGTTCCTTCTCCAATGTTGTCAAGCCACAATCCCAACCCTGGACTCCCCACCCAGACTGTTATGCAAGGGACAATTCTAATGCCCACCTTACTTAAGCCACTGTATTTGGGACCTCTGGTCCCGGCAGCCTAACTTCTGTTTTCAAAATTGTGCCCAAGGTCAGTCAGCCGCAAGCAACAGAGCTAGGACTTAGACCCAGGCTGTCTCACATGTACCTTTCTGTCCTTTACAGCTACATCACACTGGATAGTTAGTTGTGCTAGCAAGGTCAAAGTGATAGTCCTGGCATGACTCATACCTCGGAGAGGAGGGCCACACAGATAGCATGACGTAGCATCCTTGCTTTCTAGCCTCACTACACGCCCTCCTTTCTACCCTTGGCTCTCTCGTGCCCTGTCCTTACCATCTGCTGTGCTAGGAAAGGAGCAGTACTCTAAGGCAAGCTGAGTCTAACTAGCCAAGGCTCCTGGCATCTGTAAAGGGTTAAGGGCCTCTAGTAGGCTTGATTTCAAACACCACTAAATGTGTTACAGGTTCTTCAAAAACCTGGAATTTCCCAAACTTCGGGTGAGACATTTCGCATAGATCTTCAAAGAAATTTGCAGGTTTTAATTCTAAGTTTGAACATCACTTCTCATTAATATGCAAACAACCTAAAATACAAAAAGTTGTATACATACAGCCACCACAACATATAATTCAAATATTTAAAAATGATAAAGACTCACAAATGAATGAGAAAACACTTGAGACATGAGCGAAGAGAACAAAGGGACACTGTGGCAGTGGCACAGAGAACCCAAAATTCATGTTGAGAGTGATGATTTAGTTTCAGGGAACCAACATCACCCGACATATTAAATACAAATAAAACTGTAAACTCCATAAAATTCAAATAAAATAAAATGCCGTTATTTAATGTGTAAATGTTATAGGGTTCCATAGCTGTCTAGTAGCTATAAAAGGGCTTATCCAAAGTTTTATGTTTACATGTCTTGAGGTAACTTTATAATAAAAATAATGAAGTCAGCTTTGGCTATCATCAAGTTTGAGAAATCTAATATTTCATCCCTCCACAGGTAAACCATATAACACAGCAGCTGTGATCATTCTCCTCGTTGCCTTGGAAATGTCTATATCACATGACCTTGGAACATCAATATCCTACCCTTGGAGACACTAGGCAGACATCTATCTGCCTTATTGTTACACAGACGGATTCAAGTTATTCCTGTTGGACCACACAGGGGCAGTGCCCATCTGTGGCTTTTCCAGATTTGCTCGTTTCAAGGAATTTGACATGAGCAACAACATCGTGTTTCATCCTTTTCAGTTAGGTATGAAGTTGTTTCCTCTGGTAATTAACATGTGGGACAGACATAAAAGGAAATTAACCGATGACTCTAAAACATCGATTCACCGCATTGAAGCAATCTTCCTACGAGAAAGGAAGCCATTGCCATTAGCTTGGGACTTATTTTTGCTGGTGCTCAGTGATTGTGTTTGAATGGATTAGGCCAATTACATGGATTCAAGAACACAATCCTACCAAGCCTACAAATCTATGGTAATCAAATTGAAGTCAGATTGTTTTCCGTGGCCTGAAACAAATAAGAAGTAGGTGGAGCGAGCACTAAAATTGATACAGAAGTGGCTAGCATCTAAGATGAATCTGAAAGAGACATGCTAACCTCCTTCTTAGGAGAATTTCTCATGTTTACACAAACTACAACTTAACTTTCTAGATCTTCTCTTTCTAACAGACACTGGCATCCTTACCGTCCTCTTCGCATCCCTCCCCATTATCCCTACTTCCTTTCAAGGGAGGTTCCACATGGCTGGTACTGCCCATGAAAGCTGATCTCAGCAAACCTCCCCAACCCTGGCATCTTCCATCAGAGGCCCCCAGCCAACCTCACCAATCCCACCAGATTCTCCGGATTTCACTTTTCACATCCTGCCAAAGCTCTTCTTGCCCCGGTCCTCCACTAGACTGTAAATTCCGTGCAGGACTGGACTCTGTCTGGTTCAGCACTGTATACCAGTGCTATAGGTGCTGGTTAAGTGTTGGCTGAGTTCTCATAGAATGCCCCATCTTGGAACCGCCTGCCAAAAATGCCACCTTGTGGCAGAAAAGGGCTCTGTCTCATGTCTGCAGAGGCCAGGGAAGGCAGAATTCCTCCTGCTAGTTGCCAGGAAGGCAGAGTTCCTCCTACTAGTTGTATAGGTTGGGCTTTCTTATAGAAAAGCAGCTTTAAATGATACAAAATAGGATACTGCTATGTTTTGACTATATTATGTATTTAAATATTTTTGTAAGCTAGACCTGGAATCTAACCACCCTTTATAACATCCATTCTATGGAAAACTAGGTTCCAAAAGATAATCAGGTATATATGTATTAGTTTCCTAGAGCTGCTGTAACAAAATACCACAAACTAAGTGGCTTTTAAAAAAATTATTCTCTCACAATTCTGGAGGCCAGAATTTTGAAATTGAGGTGTCAGCAGTGCCACCCTCCCTCAAAAGGCTCTAGGGGAAAATCCTTCCTTGGCTCTTCCAGTGTCTGGTGGCTCCTGGCATTCCTTGATTTGTGACAACATAACTCTAATGTCTGCCTCTGTCGTCACATAACTTTCTTCACTCTGACACTGAGTCCAATCTCCTTCTCGTTTCTCTTATAAAGACACCAGTGATGTAGGCTCTACACCTTTCTCTTATAAAGACACCAGGCTCACCCTAATCCACTATGACTTATCTTACCTTAGTACACTGGCAAAACCGTTTTTCTAAATAAAGTCCCATCCATAGGTCCCAAGGTTTAAGATTGAATATTTTGTGGGGAGAAGGGAGAATGCCGTTCAACCCACTACAGTCCAATAGTGACAGCATCTTAGTATTGTCACACTGAATAGTAAACGAACTGTTCTGCGCTAACCTGGGAACCTAAACATTGGTCATAACATTGAAACGTGGAACACATTTGCCGTTAGTACAAACTTACTAGCTGACTTTTAAAATATAACATGTCAAATATTTAAGGATGTATAGTAGGATATTCAGCAGATCGTCATTTGTAAAAGTAAAAAAATTGAAAGAAAGAAACAAACAAATACTCAACAATATAGACTTCATTAAGTTATAGCTATACTATTGTATAGCTATGCGATATATATTGTTATTATATATTGGATAGCTCTGTTATAGCTATACTATTGATTACTATGCAACCAATAATATGATATGGTAAGGTATATTTGATATGAGAAAATGTTCATGAAAATGGACATGATATATGAGAAAATGTTACATATGAGAAACATTTATATATGTATATATGAGAAAATGTTCATGATATATTGCCACACAAAACCATACACATATACATATACACAGAGGGTGTGAGAAAAATGTATATACATTTTAAGAAAGGAAAAAAAACGGTATTAAAATTGTAATACTCAATATATAGCAATAACAAAAGATGAATACAGGTCACGTTTGACTTCTGCAATTGCAAGAGGGGCTCAAAGTGGTTACCATCAGCGTCACTTTAATACAGTTTTTTCCTTTCTTAAAACATGTGTACATTTTTTTGGTACCCTTTGTATAAACACATATAAATATACAGATTTAAAAACATATTTAGACAGCTAAATATATGGCTATATAATATATGTATATCATGTCCTTAATATATTTCTGTATAGACAGTTCCCAATTGCCAAGCTGCTTTCAATACATTATCTATAAAGTTTTATATAAAAGTAAACTGGTTGTTTTAAAAGCAATATAAGTTCATTACAAAAAATAAGCAAAAATAGACAAGCAAAATATTAAATTTTTGAAGTACCCATGATGTTAACTATCCACAGCAAATAGCTACAAGCCTTGCAGTGTCTGTAAGTACCAAAAATGAGGAAATGGCCTGGAAAAATATACCCCAGAGCATGTGTTGGTGCGCCTACTGTTAGAGGAAGCCGGAGGACTGGCCACGGAGTAGTCACCCCAATCAGTTTTACTCAAGGACCTGGGAGGGAGGGATATTAAGTAATTTACTTTAAAGCATGATGCTTACATTGAAACCAATGTAGGTTTATAATAAGAAGTGGAATGCATTTCTAAGGGAACAAATTCATTCAGTAAGAATAAAAAGTTTGACACGCACTACACTATCTTAACACGAGTGGGAAAATTATAGGTATTTTATAGTTTCTTCTTTGGGCTTCTTTGGGTTTGCTGATTTTTTTTTTCCTGACATGAGTCAGTACCACATTTATAGAGAAAATAATAAACTAATAACTCTCAAAAGTAAAATGAATGACCCTGCCACTCCTCCTACCCCCTGTTTGCAGACTGGGACCAGCTCATGGTGAGGACAGTTGGTAGCCAGGATTCATCAGGAACCTGATCCTTGCTCTCCACAGTCTACCTGCTGTCCCCAGGCAGCATTTCTGGGACCCATGGGTCCCCTTTCACCTGCACCAGGAATCTGGCAGGGCCGGCACAGCCTCTGAGGCCCACCTATCCACCCAAACGCCATCAGGCTTGGCCCACAGAATCCCATCAGACTGTGTCAGGAAATACAGTAAAAACGGGGCTGTTCACCATGAATCATATCACTGTAACTATATTTTGGCTTAGAGATTGGCCAAGCCCCTGAGAAGAGAAAGACGTTTACTGAATGTGTATTGTGTGTTCTATTACTTCCTCATTTCATTTTCACAACAATCCTGGTACATGTGTCCCATTGTTCAGATGGGGAAATTAAAACTCAGAGATGTTAAGAAACTTGCCCACAGTCACACAGCTAAGGAACAGGAAGGACAAGATTCACATCCAGGTCTGTCTGACTCCAGACCTGGCGTCTCTGTGCTACACCCACTGGAGAGCCTTGTTCTAGAGATGAATGTTGCCACATCTGTCTTCTTTCTCACCTGTCCTCTCTTTCCTGTTCATTCTAACAAGTGGCTTGCCCTTGCCTTTCTTCCTAAGATGTTTTTTGCCAACATCGTTTAGGCAAGTATGGTTATTAGCAAAGATTTCCTACATCCGTGAAGTAAGGAGGCAACTTCTCACCCTTCACTACTCTGATTTCAAATACACGCTTCTGGTTTAGTCAAGACAAGACACAAGGAAGAGACACCCGTCCACAATGCATGGCCTATAAACCTTACAAGTTCAGCCCAGGTAATCACCTCCCCACTGGGGGCTTTTCTACCCAACAATGACACATTAACTGGCATTTTACTTTTCAGATCCCATTCTAGTTCAGTTCATTATTTTTTCTTTGCCTCTTGCTAGCTTCAGAATTTGCCTCCCACCCACTTAATTGCCTTAAAAAAAATGGTTCGTATTTTTATCCGCTCTGTAACTGTCCTCTGAAGATAGCAACCAATAATTGCATTCTTTCGTTAAATGAAATTTGCTATTTAAAATAAGATTCTGATCAGACAGTTTCCTTAGAAGATGATAACATCTACAGACAATGTAATAGAAAAAATAGCGATGCTCTCATTTCTAAATGCTGTTTCATTAATAGGATTCACATCTCGAGTCCATAATATTCGCAGCTTTACTTTACAGGCTAAACAACTAAAATTCTAAATTGCATTGAGGAAGGGAACAGCTCTGAAAATCAGAGTCTGTTGAAAACAG
The DNA here is from genome assembly GCF_004115265.2 of Rhinolophus ferrumequinum. Classification (NCBI taxonomy): domain Eukaryota; kingdom Metazoa; phylum Chordata; class Mammalia; order Chiroptera; family Rhinolophidae; genus Rhinolophus; species Rhinolophus ferrumequinum. Next base: position 15,606,250 of record NC_046299.1, on the reverse strand, counting down.
GAGACCCTCATCAGGCAGCCCCGTGATCCTGGTACATGACATTTCACTTCCTTTCTTTATTTTCATTTTTTTAATGTAAGTACAGTTGGTATACAATATTATATGCACAAGGCATGGGTTTGCACTATTAGGAAAATCCCATAGGGTATTTGTTCTTCCTTGAAGGAAAAATAAAACCAATGTCTTCTTTCTAACTTGATGCATTATGGAAATAACAGAAAAAACATACGAAACACAAAAAATATCTCTTGTCTAAACAGAAAGCAAGATTTTTGTTCTAGATCTTTCTTAAGTTTTTTTTTTTTTTTAAATCAGAGGTAAAAGAAAAAAAATACTACAAAAGGGGAGTGGAGGAAAAGGGAAAATGGCCACAAATTGGTCTGTGCTTCAAAGGTAGAGAAAGTAAATTCAGGGGTTAGGAGAAAGCGTCCATGCTGATACTGGCCCCATCACCTGGAAATCACCTGTAGTCCTCATACTCTCCCTTCCAGATACCTTAGGAGCTGACCACTTCATGGTTAGTCCAGCATGCCTCTTTCCAGGGCTGTGCTTACAGCCACCTGGTATTGGCTCCTAGAGCCGAATGTTAAATATTCAGGAATTTGGGGAATTGGCTGACATCACACTGGTAGCTTGAAATCAGCCATGGTGAAAATATTTACCATGGTGAAAGTAGCAAATGCAACAAGCCGGGACTTTTCTCCTGTCCCAGAGAGCCGGTTGTTAACACTCACCGGCACACCACACCTCTTTCTCAGTCTTCCTGTGGCCACATAACAAGATGTCCTGGCCTACCAAGCATCAGCAAAGCACTTTTACAATGAAAGCAAAAAAGCAGCTGCTACCTTCCAGAAGCTTTCCACTAAACACCAGGGCCACACCTAAATGCTTCCTGGAGAGCTCAGACCCACCCAGCAGACTATTCCTGGGACCCGGGGTTTTCTAAGTCCTCAGCCGTCGCCCTTCCCCACTCTACCCTGAAGCACAAGTGTTGGCTGTCAACAGAAGCAGCATGTGCTGAGGTCCCAAAGCATCCCTCTCACCCACCCTGGAGTTTCTCACAGGCCCCACTCCCGAGAGCCCTGGTTTTCCTGCCAAGTCCTGCTCTTCTCTGCATCCCCTGCAAAGGAGGCTCTGGCCTCCTCAGGCCACTCTCCAACCCTCTCGGTCACATGAGTGTGTCCCTCATGACACACCCAGAGGAGCAGCCCCAACTAAGGAAGTGAGCAGCAGGGACCCAGCCTTGTTGTCTACCACTGTGGGCCAATGCCTAGCACAGTCCTGGGTATTGGGCAGCTGCACAATAAACACTTGCTGAATGAAAGAAGGAACTCAATGGCAAGTCTTGGTTAGAGACAATAATTTTAAGAAAATCAAGACAAGACATCAAGAAACCTGGATTCTAGAGCAATTTTGACAATTAACTCACTTGGCCCTTTGGATTTCCACCTCTTCATCTAGGAAATAGCACCTGGCATCTAGTATTTTTATACTGGCTCTGACTGATCTTGGCAAATTGTTTAACCTTCCTGAGCCTCAATGTCCTCATCTTTAAATGATGATAGCACAACATACATCCTTTTAAACTTTCATTGTGGGGTTTAAAATACACGTGAAGCATCTAGAATGTAGAATGGATATATAGAATGAGGGTGTAGCTGCCCTTTCTCTCTTCTAGGCTGAACAGTTCATGATTCCCCTGGACCCAGTCAGATATCTCTCTGTGAATAAACAGGACAGGGGCTGGCTTCAAAATGTTTCCCCAGACAGTGGCTTAGGACAGGCTGACAAGGAAACGTATTTCTGTATTCTACTTTTATTCTACTATTACCGGTGAGAACATAAGGGTCTTCCTCTATATTTAAAAAGAAACTAAACTCAAGTTCAAACTCTAGATCCCCACCTGACAGCCTCTTGTATCAATTAGGATGTCTTCTACTACAAATAACAGAAAACCCACATGGACATTGCTAAAACAATAAAGGGGTGAATTCACTCCCTAATACATTTCCAACGCTATGCCGCCACAGAGGTGGATCATTTAGCAGATAACACCACCATGGAACACCCAGGTTCTCCTGGAGAGAGACTTGGGACCAGTTTCACTCCTGGTCCATGAGAATGGCTGCAGTTTCACCCATCCTGTATAAGTAATATCCAGTACAAGAAAAAGAACCATTTCTTCTGCACACATCCCTTTTGAAGAGCAAATAAATTTCCCCAAAAAATCTCCCAGCAAAATTCCCCTAGCAAAATTCTTTTGTCTCAATGAACAGAATGGGGGCACAATGCCCACCTTTAAACCAATAATTGTCAAGAAAATGAGACCATTATTATTGGCTTAGACCAATCCAAGTGTGTCCAAGTCACTTCCAGAAGGATGGAACAAAGCTATCACTCTGCCAACACAAAACATGGGAACAAGAGGTGTTGGATAGGCAACCCATATCATCTGGTGAACCCTCCCCACCTCCGCACTTCCCACCACCGTCACTACAACACACACACACACACACACACACACACACACACACACACACACAGCTATAGTAAAAAAGATGCAAATCATGTGGTAATCTGACCTGGTGTTATTGTTACTAACAAAAGCAGAGATGAAAGTGGTGTTTATTAAGCATCTACTACATGCTGACCAATATGCTAAAGCAATTTACAAACCTAATTTTCATGGAACTCTATGAGACAGGATTTATACCCATTTTATGGATGACAAAACTGAGTCATACAGTGGCCAAAGCAGGAAGCCAGTGAGTGGTAGAACTGAATCCAAATTCAGATTTGACTGACTCCAAGTATCATAATCTTTCTACTACAGCAGGATAGCTCATGAACGAGCAATTAGAAATGACAAATACATTTTCTTTGGACTAACTTCTAAAGAAAGGGCAAGTGCTCAACCCATAGGCTCTCTTGCCCTAGGCTCACTCTGAATCCTGCCATATATTGAGCTATTTTTACAGCAAAGAATAAAGAGCCCTGCAAGCCACAAATCACTTCTGCCCATTCTTCTCTGGTTGCTATTTTGGAGTTTTCTTCTATCCATGCCATTTTCAATGTATTCTTCTGCCTTGCTAATGATAGGAAACTTGGTGTTCCATGGTTCCATAAAACATTATCTCATCTCATTTTGCCTCTCATTGTAAAGCACTTTGTACATTGAAAGTGGCATATGAAAAAATTAATTTCATTAAATTAATGATGGGTGTCATGACTGCTCAGTTATGACTCAGACGCATTTGTAGAGGGGGTTGTATACATCAAAGCGTGTCCTTTATTTTGCCATTTTTCCTTCCACCATCCTTCCCCCCACCACCCTTCCCCAGAAAGGATGAGGTAACTCTAAATAGCATGCTTTAAAGAAATATTGCCCTCAGCAACCTGGAAAATCCCCAATGTAAAATATGACTTTTATGGCCAATCAACAAATTGCAGAGCCAATCCAGTTATCTCCACCATCTTCCTAAGAGATACAAATGTCACTGCTGAATACATTATGTTGTAATTCATGGTAGGCCATAAGATTACCCATGTAAATAATCAGCTCTCTCCTAGTCCTTCAGTATACATAAAAAAATATATATGTTTTCTGAAGTTGTTAACCCTTCCAAAGTGTTCACTTCCCCTTTGCCTCAAAGTCTACTCATTCTTCCAGGTCTTTCTCAGGTGCCACCTTTTATAAAACGTCTTCTCCACTGATTTAAGCTCACAGCACACGCCTACCTCTAAGTTCATTTATTCACTGGTTCACCAAATATTTATTGAGCAATGAGCTATGTTCTAGGCAGTCAAAGTACCATGGAGAAAAAGACAGGCTGGTCAGCTCCCCTCCTGGATCACATTGTATCTATGTCACACAGTTCACCCCTCAACTAATGGCTACACACACACACACACACACACACACACACACACACTAAATAAAATAATTTTTAAAATTAATAATAATAATAATAATAACAACAGAATCTCTCCTGAGAAACAAGCTGCTTCTCAGCCAGTTTAACATAGTCTAAGACTTATAATACTCATCTTATTTTAGCTTCTATAAATGAAATCAATATTCCCACGTTAGGTAATGTAGGTACCCCAATAAGGCTGCCCTACGTATTTGCTCTCCATTTTGGAATTCCTCCAGATGACCTTCCATTTGCTCACTCAGTGGTCTCAGCTTTCCTGGATCCCCCAATTCTCTGTTTTGGCTTCATCACTCAACTCCAACTCAGGTGAAATATCCATTGAGTACCTGCTATGCATCAGGCATTGTGCTTTGTCTTCTATATACCGTGTTTCCCTGAAAATAAGACCTAACCGGAAAATAAGCCCTAGCATGATTTTTCAGGATGACACCCCCTGAACATAAGCCCTAATGTATCTTTTGGAGCAAAAATTAATATAAGACCCGGTCTTATTTTTAGGGAAACGCAGTACACAATGCCTAGTTCTCACAACAACTTACAAAGGTGGTGATGCTCTCTCTGTTGTATAGAGGAGGAAATTGAGGCTCGTCAAATTAAGGAACTTATCCCCAGGTCAGCCCACTCAGAGGTGGCAGCACTGGGATTTGAACCCTTGTCTGTGATGCTGGCACTCTATTATACCACGTAACTTCAATCTCTTCACATGCAAAACAAGAAAAGTAATCCCCATATAACCTCCTCATAAGCTTGTTGTGATTATCAAATGAGATTGTTGAATATAAGGGGTGCTAATATCTCATCTCTCCTGCCTTCTGAGTTCTAACCAGTGGAGATAAATATCCAAAGCCCAACGGAGATCAGAGGATCAGCTTTGTTAACCATCATCTAACAAGGGTCTCCTAGTAAAGAGGCATCGCAGAATGTTATTTGGACCCAAGGCCAACTAACATTGGGGTGAGGGGTTCTTACTAATGTCCCTCCCCACATCTAGGCTAGGGATCTGCCAGTGGCCAATTCTGCAAATACACTCTCAGGTCACGTTAAAGGCCAGATCAGCCTTTCTCTAAAACCCAGACCCAGCAGACTGAGAACCTGAGAGAATTGGAGATGGACCTTTTTACCTTTTCAATGCAGTGACCATGCACTCTGAGGGGAAAATGTGATCCAACAGACACAAAGCTCTTTAGAATCAAGTGGAAAGTCATTCTCCTTTCAGGAAAGTGAATAGGGAATGGAGACAATGTCCCCTTCAGCATTTTCCTGTCACTTGGAGGGAACCAGAAGTGTCCCTCACAATGAGTGTGCCACACAGATGTTTAAGTTGCCATTTTCATATCACCTTTTCAATACTGTTCCTATAGTATGCTGTATACACTTTTACATTACATTGCTGGATTAGTTATTTTTATCTGACTGAATTTCTTCAAACAAAAATCAGTTTTAATTTAACCTGAACTACTCATGTCTAGTACTATGTATACTGCACAGTAGGCCTGAAAGAAATAGCTGTTCAGTCAATAAAAGAATGGATTCAATTGGTATATTAACATCAAAAATCCAGGGAATGGGTGGTCTTCTGATTCCAAAGTATATTCATATTAATGAATCATTTTACGTCTTTTTCATCTTTTCTGTTTACCTGTCTGCTAACAGGTTAAACTAGATCCAGACTGTGTCTTTTTTTTTAATTTTTATAAAATTTATTGTGGTGACATTGGTTAGTGAAATTATATAAGTTTCAAGTATATAATTCTATAATACTTGTACATCATCCATATCTCACGTTGTGTGCTCACCCCCCAAAGTCAGTTCTCCTTCCATCACCATGTATTTGATGATGCCCCTTTACCCTCTGGTAACCACTAAACTATTGTCTGTGTCTATGAGTTTTTGTTGTTTGTCTTATTCATTTCTCACTTTCAGTTTTGTGTCTCACATATGAGTAAAGTCATATGGTTCTTGACTTTTTCTATCTGACTTGTTTTGCTTAGCATGATAATCTCAAGATCCATCCATGCAAATGGCAGTATTTCATCTTTTCTTATGGCAGAGTAATATTCCATTGTATATCTGTACCACCTCTTCTTTATCCAATCATCTATCAAAGGACACTTTGGTTGTTGCCATGTCTTGGCCACCACGAAAAATGCTGCAATGAACATCGGGGTAACATATATCTTTATGCGTAATTGTGTCTTTAAATCATTTTTTAATTCTCTATCAATGTGACGGGTTCATGTTTCACAAAACTGGGTTCATAAATTTGCTATTTATTTAATTATGCCCTTATACAAAAAAAGAAAAAAGAATTTAAGAGAGCATACCAAACAGTAAAATAAAAATCTATTTAAAAATAAAGAAGAAAAATGCGGCAAAGCCACCAATAAATTTTTACTTTTCTTATAATATTCTTATCAGGAGTGCTCATCTGTCTACCTTAGTGTCAAGATAGCATGGCGAACAACTTTTCAAGAAGAACATTTCACAATATATTCATAAACAGCCCAATAACTTCTCAGTATAAGCTCAATGTTGACAGAAGCTGGTAGAAAGTAAAGTAACATAATTCAGCCTTGGTAGCTATTAGCAAGTCTAGCAGACTTTGCAGGAATTCTCTGAAGACACCAGACAGAGATGTACTTAAACATAAAACAGCTTTTAGTCTGAAAGCATTTAAAAAAAAAAAAAAAGAGGAGGAGCCAAAGGTTAAAGCTGCAGTGGATCGATAAAGCACTACTCCCTTGAAGATACCCTCCTCCCTCAAGAGGCACGCCCTGCTTCATATGTCCACTGTAGAACAGATGTCTTGGCAGTTATTAATGGGCTAAGAGAGTCTGTGTTCTTTCACTTACATGCCCAGAATCAGAACTCATGATGGTGCTATTTTGATCACACCCCATGGGCAATCGCAGTTGAGAAATCCAGAAACGTTAGAGAAGCCAGATGAGGCATTGAACTCAAAGAGGGGCCTAAGTACATATGTACTGGTGTTTGCCATAGGTTGCTTTCATAATAAGTGAAGGAGGGAGCAGAAAGAAATCAAATGTAATCTTTTCAACTTTTTCCCCAAAGTTGATAGGACAAGGTATTGTTGGAGCATAGAAAAAAAACAGGAAATTTTTGGAATTGGCTTGCTTATACCACTATTCTTTGGAAAATAAGAGAAGGCAATCCAACTGGAGCCAGGACAATGCAAGAAGCCCTGACTTGTGGACTGCCTGTTGAAACACTAAGTAACACATTTCTGTTCAAGGGGGCAAGGCAGGTAATTTATACTGATTGTCTTCTGCTCAGGGAGCACTGCCTTATCCAGCTACAATACTTCTTTACAACAATCAGGCAGCATCTAAAATCCATTCAACTAATTAGATCGGTGACCTTAACCAAAACAATAACCCAAGCACTGCAATGGAAGATTCATTGAACCTGGAGCGAAAAGTCCTGGGTTCCAGTTCACTTACTAATGTAGCTCTTGGCAGTTCACTTAATATCTTAGAGTCTAGTTTCCTCATCTTTTAAATCAATTAAACATTTCTACCTACCTCCAAAACCATTGAGAAGGAAGAATAAGATGAGTTATGACAATGATTCTCAACTCGGCTACTTTCATTTGGTAATGAAAGCACCAGGGGACATTTGGTAATGTCTGGAGACATTTTTGGTTGTCACAACTGCTGGGTGGAGAGGCCAGGGATCTGCTAAACCTCCTTCAATACACAGAACAACCCCAACCACAAAGAATTATTCAGCCCCAAAATGTCAATAAGTATCACAGTTGAAAAACCCCCAATGTCTAGAACTACAAAGGCATAATGGTTTTACTGATTAGCATTGCATTAAGCTGAAAGTAATAGAAGAGGATTAAATAGTAAAGGATTTGTTTTCATCACATAATAAGTAGTTAGGATGTAAGCAGGTCAAGACTCATGCAGCTGCTCAAGAGAGTCATCAAAGAGTCAAGTTATCTGTACAGTCCTGCTCCACTATCTTAGCATCTGGCTTTTGCCCATGTGGTTGTGAGATGGCTGTTACAGCTCAAGTCATTACGTCCACATTCAAGACAGGAATAGGAGTCAGGGAATTGCTTGAAAAATCAGTGCCTTTACAGGGAAATCAGCAAGGGCCTTCAGCTGATATCTCATTGGCCAGAATTGTATAACATGGCCACCCTTTGGTGCAAGGGAGTCTGGATAAATCTTTTAGCTGGGTGAATTGCCTACTCAAACAAAATCTATTGGGAATGGAGAAAGCAAGATTAGCTATTGGTAGACAACTAAAAATGTCTGCCACAGAAATGATAATCTCCATCTTCGTCAACATAATGGAGAAGGAGGATAATGAAGTGGTTAAAAGAGTAGAATCTGGTCAGGAAGATATAGATTCATTATCTGTAGCCCTACAGTTCCCTCTCTGTATACTAATGAGTTGCTTAATTTCCAAGCCCTGGTTGCTACTACTAGAAAACAGAGGTAATAAAAATGAATACATGAATGGAGCGTTTTGAGATTTAATGAATAATATAAAATGTTTTCATTCACCCAGTGTTGAGCATTGATAAATGGTATATCTTCATCATTATCATTTAAACACAGTGATTGGCCAATTCTGAAGCACCCAATCACTGTCTAGTTTCCAATCGCTCGCTGTACTTTGATCTGAGGGACCAAGTTTTGTCATCCCTCTGAATTGTGGAGACCCAGCATGCAGGTCATAAAATAAATTTTAGTTCTTGACTCAAAGAAATCAACACACCAATGACATCATTGTTAGAGGTCAGCCTTGATACTTGAATGATATAACAGTTGGATGTATTGAATGTACTTTCTGTGTTGGCAAAAATGCAGGAATATCGTCAGAGGAACGACGATATTCTAATAGTTTACCTAAGTGAGGCTCTTCATTGTTAGCACTTCATTAACTGTGTCTGTTTACCAAATTATTGTCCAAAAGAGCATTTGGATTGATTAACATTTACTGTTTATTCGAACTGAAACTAACTAGAAGTAATTAATATGAATTTTACAAAACTACACCCAAGTTGGGTCATCATTGGGAGCTTGCAAGCATCTGAAGACTCAAGTTTGTGTGCAAAGAGAGGTAGCATCCTTTTGATCTTTCAAAAGCTTCCTGGAAGACCAACCTTTCCAAAATATGAGTCCCTCTTCCAAGAGCCTACAATGGCTCCCTCTTGTCCATAAGATCAAGTGGCAGCTCCTTTTTCTGTACCCTGGTTCTACCCTATCCACTGTGAATACTCACAAGAGCTGGGGCCAAGTCATTAGAGCTCTGATTCTATTCTTTTCAGTTCCTGTGATTGTGTGTCCTGCATTAAGGGGTGTATCTTCTTTACTAATTCCCCAACTGACCCCCTAATATCGTTTGCCATTACCCCTCTCCCAACATGTTTCCCAGTCACTCAAATCCCTTCCCTCTCTGTCCTCTGCACAGCCCTGCCAGTTCCTGCCTCCATGTCTTTACTTCTGCAGCTGCCCCTGTCTTGAATACCCTCTCCTTTCTCTCAAACTCTCTAATTCCTCCCAATTTATGCAGGCCTAGCAAGAGGACCACTTGGCTCCACAGTTAACCCCCATTACTCCGTTTCCCTCTCATTAATCTCTTTCTCCTCTGACCTCTCACAGCACCAGTAGCTGCAATAGCACATTTAGCATTTGATGACTTGCCAGCTTAGAGGGCTGTCTAATGGTTTCACCACACATGTGCTGTCTGTTACTGGACTGCGAAGGCTTCAAGGCTACATGTTTGCTATTCCCAGAGGGAGGAGCATGGTCTGCATCGTAGGCACTCAAATATGTCCTCCCCCAGGGCTAATCTATGAAATCTAATCAATAAATACTTACTGCACACCTGCTGGAGGCAAAGCCCTTCTCCCTGACCATTTCAGTCAGGGAGACCATTTGTTTACACAGAAGCATCACAGGTGAAAATCCAAGCAAGCCTGAAATTAGAAAGACTTGGCCAATATGAATGCTCATGAATATTTAGCAGGTATGACTCATTCACTGGGTTTAGAGAGGTCTCCATTACAATTATGGAGCTCTAATGATTGCTGGCATTTAATTGTGCTCATCCAATAGTAACTAAGCTGCAGATTTTGTGAGCTGACAAGTACAATATGGTATAGAATAATGGTTTTAAAACTAAGCCTCACACAATTCTTATGTCCTCTCAAGGCAATTTCGAGGCTGCCTGGGGGACAAAGGGAAAACTAGCTGGTGGTGATGTGATCCCCCTTCAGCAAATCAACCAGGGCAGCTCCCTTTGGAAAGCTTTATGTGTTGGGCTTTGCTTGAGAAAAAGGTCCTGTTACTAAAAAAAACTTTAAAGAAAAGAAAACCACTGTAGACAAAAGGCTGCGTGCACTCAGAAGATGAGATATTTGCCAGGCTCAGCCAATTATTGCCTGTGGGAAACGAGACAAACTGTAATTTTTCTGAACATTCAGGTAGACATATGGCTTACGCCTAACACACTGGGTTGTTTCGAGGACTAAATGAGGCAACATGTATGGAAGCCCAAGGCACAGAGTAAGCACTTCAAACATGTCACGGGAGAGGAGAGCAACCTCCTTATCATCTAGGGCATGGACATTCGCTGAAGCACTGGACTTGGGTATCTAGACCAGGCAGGTAATAAGGGACCCCCTAAATTCAACACAGAGCAGGAGACACACTGTGGTCAGGTTGACCTAGCAACTCTTCCAGCCTCCGAGTCACCAGAAATACCCTGCCATTTTCAGACTCCATTTTATTTTCATGGTACTCTGTCCTTTTCCGTCACTGTATATCCATCGTAATTGATTATTTGCACAATTATTTACTGTCCATCTCTCTCTAGATGATAAGTTCACATTTGTCTTTTTCTGTGCCAGATCCAAGCATCCCCTACATACCTAGCATTGAATAGCCCTGAATATGCTTTGCTGAATAAATGACTCAATCATTCAAGTCAGGACATCACCATGCTGGGCACTGGGAACCTAAGAAACTGTAAAGTTGGAGTCCCTGACATTAAGGAACTCTCCAAATCCTGAGAAGGACACAGATGGATGCAGATGTTATTGTTATAATCTACCTCATCTGTAGGAATAAAATCAGATTTCTATCTATATCTGTTATGGCATCAAATGAAAAAAATTACTCGACTGATTTTCTACAAACTTGGAGGACATATTTGAGACAATCTAACTTAAAACAGAGGATATATATATATATATATATATATACACTTATATTCAGCTCTGCATTTCACAGCTGAAATGGGGAAGCAGTAAAAGGACTGTTCATGAAGAAATACAAACCACAAATATTAAGATGCAGGGGAAAGAAAAATACACTGAAGGTCTCTTGGGTGGATGCCCCAAATCGAAGATAGTGATCTATAAATGAACTGCTTCTCACAAGGGCAGCTCTGTGTACTAAATCATGTTGAGTCTTATCAGGAATCAGTTATTTCATGATAGCTACTGCTTCTCAAGCAAAGCCAGGTATCAGAACAAGTTACGAGTTTTACTCATAGTGATGATTGAACACTACTTATCTCTAATGCTCAGAACATCCCTCCAGGTTAGGTATTATTGTGCCTATTGTACCAATGAGTTAAATCAGGCCCTGATTGGTTAATTGTCCCAATGACAGTTCAAGAAGTAGCTCAACTGAAATTTGAGTCCCAAACTCTCTGACTCCAAAGTCCATGGTTTTAAATGTCATCATCCTTGTTTCTGAGAGACAAGGAACTAGAACCCGAGACCACAATTTCACCCAGACATGTCCCAAGCATTGGGGCCATCACCAATGAGATCTAGAGCTAGAAGCCTAGGAGTTCAGATCTGGGCTTTGATAGCATGTGAGGCAAGACTGGCAAAACAAACAAGTAAAAAATGCATCTCTTGGAAAAGCACATCAGTGGTCAATCTACAGAAGTTTTGAAGGTGCTCAAGACATTTCCTACAACAAGTAGAAAGTAGCTCCTCCAGGAGGAAAAGTTTGAGGGGTTTGGGGAGGGAGCATTTCTGTAGAGCCCAATCCTTGTCCTCTCCTGGCCCAAAGCACCTCTCTCTCTCTCTCTCTCTCTCTCTCTCTCTCTCTCTCTCTCTCTCTCTCTCTCTCTCTCTCTCTCCATCTCCATTTCCCTTCCTCCCTTCTCCAAAAGGAACCATGATCCTGAATTGTGTGCAGATCTTTCCCTACTTTTCTTTTTAAGTTTCAGCACTTATATTTGCCAAGAAATCTTCACTTTAATAGATTGAAGCCTTGGCAAAGTTTATGCAAAGGAAAAGTGCAGCCCAGGAAGAGGCTTAAGAAGAGTGGCCATGATAGTCAGGCTTAAAATCTATATAAAATAATCACCCAGCCACATTCCAGTCACACCAAGGAGGAGGATGTGGGATGCTTCACTTCTTAGTACTGGTGATGCTTCATTTCTTAGTACTCTTCTAGAAAGTTCTTCCAATCTTTTATTGTCTCACATATTTCTCCTTCTAGGGAAATGCCAAGTTAGGACACCTATATCCCAGGATTATTTGTTTACATTTTATATTTGAAAGTTATTTCCATGTTTACATATTCATAATTCTTTCCCTAATAAGCAAGAAACATTTCTACAAATTTAAAATTCTTCATGTCTCCATGACTTGTAGACAAAACAGGATTCAGACATGCATTCTCTACCTCTCCTTGACACCTCACTTTCATTTTCATGATGCCTTCGATCCCACCATTCCAGGAAATATTTGTGCCCCAAGATCCTGACTGATCCTCTCTGATCTTTTGCTTTATTCATGTCCTTGGTTGCCCTACTCTCATGATCTAACTCAAGAGCCTCAAGTTTTTTGTTTTTGTTTTGTTTTGTTTTTCATTGTAGTGGACTCAAAAATCAGATAACTCCTTTCCTTCTATTGAACAGATACTCCCTCTTTCCTCCTGCTCTGAAACAGTTTATAATATTTTACCTAGCAGTTTGACTAATGTAAAAATACAGCACACAACATCTCTACGCCTTCCATTTTCCACTTTCTTCAGTCTCAGTATTTTTTCTAATTGCCACATTGCTCTAACCCACAGAGTTTCATTTCATGGGTCTACATCCCTTTTGGCATTCCATAATTTATCATGGTTATTTAGAGGCACTCACTCAACTTCCAAACACAAATAGAAACAAACATGTTCCATGATAAATCAATTTATGCAACCAATAACTCAAAGGTACTTATTCTCGGTGGGAAAATTTTATACTAAAGCATTTTTGTTTTTGTAAACATTTGACCAAGTGCCTTCAGCAACTAGTAGAGTCCCACACATAGTGGATGATTCCTAGATTAGAACAACACACATGCCCACACTTGTGCACAAATGTGCACCACTTGTAATCTTTGATAACGCTGTTCATTTTTTATTCATAGCTAGTAATAAAGAAAATGAAATAGCTAAACATAATCAAGAACCTACAGTGGTTCACTCACTATGTTAAGACCCTTCAATGCATACTCTCATTTTTATCCTCACATTTTAGTAAAACTGTTTCACAGACAAAGAACTTGGGCTTGGAGAGGTTTAATAACATCTATGTGGTCACAGAGCTAGAAGGTGAAATTCCACCGAGTTCGATTATTTGACTCCTATCTTTTCCCACTAGGCAGTAACCTCTACTAGGAAAAGAATAGTGTCTTTTGGGCTCATGGTTGTGCAAGACCATATGTTGGACTATGTGCCATTTTATTGGCCTATCATAGTGCTCAGTAAAATCTTGTTAAATGGATAAAATCAAGAAATGTTTTTTTGGTGACAACTTTGGTGATGCCCCCCACTAATGCCTTTAAAATAGGGCTCATATAGTTTCAATAAGACTTAGGCAAAATGTCTCGGGAACATAGGAGGTAAATTAAAATAGTCCTGAATTAAGCTGAATGATTTGCAATGAGAACTCTTTCTCTAAATGTACATATGATCTTACACAATTGTTTTACTCTCTCTGGGTCTTTTTCTCCATTATAAAATGAAGGGAGAGGAGATCCTTCTGTTAAACATGGCAAACCAAACATACGTATTATATGTATTTACCTGTGCTTTGTTTTAAAAAAAAAAAAAAAAATCCTCTAAAATTTCAGTAAATACGTTTAAAAGAGAGTTCAATAACCCAATATGGCACAGAGAATGGGGAGAGGACAGCAACAAAATTTAGAAAGAAAAATAAAAAGGAATCATGGTAATAAACTTGTGGACAGAAAAGGAAAAAAACAAAAACAAAAAACCAAACCTAAAAGCTAAGCTGAAAGTGAGAGACACCAAAACTAAATAAAGATTACTCTGCAGATGGCCAGGAAAGCTTAGCAACTGGAGGCCAAAGTGCCTCCAAACATGAGGACATGGTTGAGGCTGGATAGGCTGACGGTCTAAGGAATAATTAGACTCACAAATCTCCATTCCACCCTAGTCCACACTGGCCAACACCCCTATTCCATTCCAGCAAAAAACTGGAAAGTCAAGTGGTTAGAACCAAAAAGACTGTACACCCAGGGACTCCAGGCACCCTGTGTGGCTGAGAGTGCACTCCTGAAAATAGAAGCCTTAGGTCAAAGTTCACGTAGGACATGGTGAAGGTCTCAACTCCCTCTGGAAGTGCTGTTAGGTCTCTACTCTCCAGGCAGAAAATTGAATTTTTTTTTTTTCCTGGGAAAAATCAAAACCCCAAGAAAAATGACCTATGGATATTGAAACAGTAGGTAGTTCCCCCTTGAAACTGACCTCCACAGTCCCCCAAAGTGAAGGCCACCATTGGCAGGTCCTAACAATGCACATAACTTTCAGCCACTCTTGTCTGCTTCGAATAAAAAACAAAAAGCAGAGAGCCAAGGATCCTAAAACATCTGAGAAAAGTGTCTACTATGAAAGGTAGAAATCAAAATAATAAACAGAAAAAGAAGCTCTGAGAAAATAGTGTCTAAGGAACAGGAAAGAAACATCCAAAGTAAACTATAATTAATATTCTCAGAGTGATAAGAAAAGATAGCACAACCATGAAACAAGAACATGATGTTATTTTTTTAAAGGAACATGCAAATATAAAAAAAATATTAGAAATTTTAAAATATGATAGCAGAAATAAAAATTTCAATGCAGTTCTAGAAAACAAAATTAATAAAATCTCCCAAAAGGGAAAGCTTAAAAAGGTGGTAAATAAGAGAGTAAAGAAAAAAAAAATATTTAAAAAATCAGCATATAGATCCCGGAAAACCAACTAATAGGAGCTCCAGAAAGAGAAAGCAAGAAGACAGGAAGAGAGAAAATCACCAAAAAATTAATTAAAGAAATGTTCCAGAATCAGAGGATTGAGTTCCATATAAAAAGGCCCACTCAGTACACTTCTAATAAAGAAAAATGACTCACACCACGACACATCTCTGTGATGTTTTACAACATTGTGAATAAATGTGGATTCTACGTACTTCCAGAAAGGAAAAGCAGATTAATCATAGGCTTAAGAGTCAGAATTGAATTACTTTTCTCAATAGCGACAATGAAGGGAATAAGAAGGAAAAAGTGTCTTTAAAATCCTGAGGGATATTATCGACTACCCAGAATTCTAAACCAAGTCAAACTATAAATCAAGTGTAAGCTAGAATAATATATTTTCAGTCATACACGTTCTCAAAGGTATATTTACCACACATCTTTTATCAGGAAACTACAAGAGAAAAATCCTTACCCAGACAAAAAAAAAACAAAATTAACAGATGGGCAGTCATGGGAGCTAGGAAATGGGGGATCCAAAATGGAAGACAGAAAGAGGGAACCAATAAAATGGTGAAGGAGAGAGATTCTAGAATGATGAAATCTGTACACACGTGTGCACGTATGACTCATCAGTTGGGCTGTATATAGTCACAATAAGGTAAACACTGGATGTTGAATAATAAAAAAACATTAATTATTGAGAGACAGAGTAGAGGGGAAATCACACACTAAAAGAGTAAAGCATTGTCTTCAATGGTAGGAAGCCAATAGTCAATATCTAACAACGAAAAATCAAAAATAACTATTCATACAGGGAACTTAGAAATATAAGAGTGATTAGGGTGAAACCAGTAAATAACTAACTATCGTTGCTTCTAGGAAGACAGGTCAGAGGTAGAGAGAAGTATGACACAGGACTGCCTCTTTTTGTTATAAATTGTAGAAAAGGTTGGATTTGCTACTCGGCAGTTTCCCGCATTTCTAATTAGGATTTTTAAGACTACTATTTATAAAACAAGTTACATTTGAATTCCAAATGTCTTTCGTGAATCCCTCTTCCTCTAATATAAACCCTCATGCTTCATCCTTTATGGGAGGAAACTGCTTATTCTTCCCCATTTATGCGCAATGCCAAGATTACACATCCCTCACGTTGTTGGTGGCTGATGGGGCTCCCACATAATTATTTACAAGTTTCAGTTTTCAGCGTTCACATTTGAGCAGCGGTTGGAAATAGGTTTGTGTCATTAAAGGGAATAAAGCAGGTGGTGGGGTGCCTTAGTGAAGGCGGCCTGGAATAACTAAGAAAGTTAAACTACTTGTTAAAAAAAAAGAAAAGAAATCAAAACGTTCCTCTTCCATCTCATTCAACCTTCACTCCTCAAAAGAACCTTGCAGAATTTCCTTGACCATCACTAAGTAGGGAGCATTTGCAGGACCCAAAGAGGTTCATGATCTGGCTAATTTTATTTCAAATGGAAAATTTTTGTTTAATGATGGAAAACAGGAACAGATGCATCTTGAAGCTCTCAGCCCTTGGCTTTGCAAAGTTAGAAATAACCTGACTCATCTTCCTAGCCGACAGTCTCTTGCCTATGACCTCCCTGGTGCCCAGTTCTTCATTCTGTCTCCCCACTGCATGCTCACTGACCTCCAGAAGAAGTCATTCGTCTCCCGCGATGTCTCCCTCATCTGTTTCCACTTTACTTCCCAAGGCGTGAAACCCTTGGGAGCCCCAACATGGAAAGCAAAAACAGAGATTCTCTCCTGCCCTGAAAATGAATTCCCTTGGGGAACAGGCGGCTTAATTGGGGTACAAGGTAGGCTCTGTGGAAGGAGGAGAGGGTGATGGATGTGAGCGGTGTGCACATATTCCCTCACCCTTGGGTACTCAGCTTTCGTCTTGGTAACGAAGACACATGCAGTAGATGGGAAAAGGTCTTACTGACGGTCCCTTTGGCAGTGATGGGACATGCTCACAACGCCAACCTCAAAGTGCAGGGGTCTAGAAAAACTGGGAGTGTGAGTAGTCGCAGATAGGGAACAGGGAGCCCTCAGCACAGCCCTGGTGGCCACGACACATACCTGCCTCCTCCACCCCCTTGCAAGCCCAAAAAACAAGTGCTGCTTCAATGCATGTCAAGGAAATCCAGCCTCTGGTTTCAGCAACCCTGTGGCTTAATTTTAAGGCAAATATAACTGCTTTTAGCACAATCCTGGCTCAGATGGAGGAAAAGACACAGCATGAAAACATGTCAAGCATTGTCCCTGTTTTCTCTTCTAATGTACATAATACAACCTTATGAGCACTCAGGCTTCCGGACAAATCATTCCTCACCCTCCTCCATACCCTCATCCAGCCGCCTCCCCACAAGATAAACTATGTGTCATCAGAATGTATTGTATTAGACTATAAAGGCTAATTAAATCATGTAATTTCAGCCCATTGTACTTTTCAAGGTTTGATGAGTTTCAAAAATATTGACCTGAACGAGGCTAAATGCATCAAAAATATTAGCATTCTTGGGAGAGTCCATCCCAATTATGTTGTGCTTCCAAGAAGACTTGTGTGGGAGACGCTTTCAACATGAAGACTGGGAACCTCAGTCTTGATAGGGAACCTCAGCAAACCTTGTGGGTCCATCAATTGTTTCTTAGTGAGTACACTGTGGTAAACATGCAGGTTTTAGAGATGGCTGGTACAGATGTCTGCCCTGGAGGGGGTTTCCCATGCTTTTAAAACAAGAGACAAACCTATATAACCCAGAGAAAAATAAAATAAAGCCTCCTGGAGTGACACAGAGCACGAGGGGCCTAACAAGGAGAGAGCAGTTTATCCTGCTGAGAGCCTGGGACATGGAAGGTTGCTCTTAACATCTTAACCGCTTTGGGAAGTAGTGCTTCCAAGAGTTCAGATGTAAAAAGAGGGTATGCCAAGCAAGGGATGATGGAAGCAAAGGCTCAGGGATAAGTGAACTTGACCCACTAGGAGAAGGCAAGTTCTTTGAGGCAGGCAGTTCCATCGGGGTAAAAGAGTAAGATTAAATAACCCTAAGGTCTCAGCAGCTCTGTAATTCCATGAGGCTGGGAAGAGGGTGGATGAGTCTAGAATTAGAGAGCCTCCAATGTCAAGGTTAAGAACAGAGGCTTCTCTCTGTAGCTGATGGAGCGCCACTGAAGATTTGTGAGTGGAGCTGAGTCATGCGCTGGGTTGTTTAGAAGGCGGCAGCAGCAGAATAAGGACGAACTGGAGAGAACAGATGTTAGAGGCAGAGGCAAGGGGAAAAAAGGAAAGGTTCGCACCCAGGTTTCAGCCCATAACATAAGGGACAGCAAACTCCACTGCCCATTCCTTAAAGAAAAGGGAGGTACAGCGTTACTAACAAGACCCGGAATGTACGTTGATAAACATCGAGCTTTGCAGCCCCCTCATTTTACAGATAAAGAAACTGGAGGTCCCATAACCTGCCCATGGCTGTGAAGGACCAGGATTCTCTTCTCAGGTTTCCAGTTCAGCCTGGAGGGGATGTGCATTCTTCAAGGGGATGCCTTCTCACGGGTTGCCCTTCCAGGAGAACGCACGGCCATCTTTTGCGGGTCTTCACTTTTAGTCCTCTGGGTTCCTTCTCTGTCTTCTGAGATTCCCAAGCCACACATTGTATCAGTTGGGGACCTCAGTTATTAATCAAGCTCAATCAAGTATGGGGAGGATTTATTAGCCTTCGTCATTGGGAATACCACTCAAAAAATGAAAGAAGATGCAAGACGCAGAACCAATCATTCAACACTGGGTATGTACTGGGTCTGTGTATCTTTTTCTTATCCCTGTTCATTTCTCCTCCACCTTACATGTCAGCTTGGTCTTTCTGCTCCTAGCAGGCCATTTCTATGTGATGGAAACTTGGCTGCCTGCAAACTCAACTTTGCAAAGCCAACAGACAGAAGCTTCTTCTTTATGTTCATATATCAGTCACAGAGAAGGTCTCTAATTGATCATACAGTGATTGATATATCTTCCCACCCCTTAGATAAGTCACAGTTAAATCACAGATGCCTAGACATCTGCATTTAGAAACTGTTAGGTGATTCTACAGTCGGCTACTATTAAGAAGTACTGCCTTGGGGTACAAAATGCCGCCATTTGCTTCAAGATAGAACTACGTCTACTTTCTTCTCCCATCCTGTCTTGCTTCCTTGCACATGGGTGTCTCCATCTGCACTTCAACTATATATTCAGCCCCTGCAGGACCCACTGGGCAGGGCTGGCAAAGGCTCCTTTTCCGAGGCTCCATAAGCATCAAGCTTCTCATTATTCACAGTGTTTCTGTATTAGTTACGGTTGTTAACATCATGATCAAATCAAATTGGGAGATTTTACAGCTTTGCTGTGAAATTGTATCGGGATGTCGGCAACTCCAGCTGAAGTCCTAATTAGGCAAAGTCACATATGCCATCTGTAAGGATCGCACACACTTTGCAAGGAGAGGAAATGCCAGTGCTAAGTTAGAAAAGGAGAGGCAGGAACAATCAAAGGAATAAGACATTTGAACCTTGAGTCTATTCACCCACTATGTCCCTCGTCTTCACGGAAGCCCACTTAAATCCACCTGCTTGGGTTGGAGCCAAATCTGTACTCAGTCAGGGCCAGACATAGGCTGAGGCTATGTCTCATGGGTCCCTCCAAAACGTGCTTCTCAACCTTTTGAGTATGAGGGTTTTTTTAATAACTAAATACTTCTTGGAGCCCTCACCTAATGGTAATTATGCTTCTAACTTTGTTGGATTGAGGAAATCCACAAAAATTACTACTCGGCATTACCCTTATCAATGAATTTGTATTGTCTTTATCACATGACTTTTCAGATTCCTACCTGTGTGCTAAACATGTGCTTACTCAGCCTCATAGCAATTCTTGAGGCATAAATGGATCCGAGGGTTGACTGCAGTGACTCCAAAGCCCCAGAGGAAGCACTGCCTGATAGGCTGGGATCCCAGGACAGGGACAGTGACAATGGGAACTCAGCACCTGTTTTGTGCCAGACCAATCCCTAGAACTGCTTAGCCATCGCCAGGGTATCTTGTGGTATCTAGAAAAGGCCCCTTTATTACTGTCAACAATTTTCTGAATCACTCACTCTTTAAAAATAAATCTGATCTATTTGAATTAATTGCAATTCCTTGGAAAAAAAGGACCAAATAAAGTAAGTTTGGCTCTTGTTTTTTTTTTTTTTTTTTAGCTTGTTTGTTTGTTTTTTGGCTTTTTTTTTTTTTTGGAATGACTGAGCCTCCATCTCCTTTCCCTCTTGCATGCTCTCATAGCCCCTTGTCACTCCCCAATCACAGCACTTAATCACACAATATCATATTTGTGCATTTTCAGTGGATCTTAGAATATATGACAGAGCAAGAAGACAGGAAAAATTGATTCAAGTGAGTTGTGTTCACGCATGAGGTGTAGACACTATAGTCCCCAGAGAACAGTCTCCTTCTTGGCGGGTTCTTTTGGATGTGTCTACTACAACTGTCAAGGCTACAGGACACACAAAGGCACTTCCCATCCATTTCCTCGGTTCGCCCCAGTTTCCATTTCACCATCATTTGCGCAGGATATGCCCAGCCTAGCCAGTCTTTAGTGATCCAGGAACCGGAGCTGTACCCACTGTTAGGAAGAAGTTAATGGAATGTTTAGTCACATTTCATCCTTGCGGGTTTGGGTCCCAGAGACCTCCCATGAATTCCTAGACCTCATCAGCTTCCACCAAGCGGGGAAGACAGATCCTTGACAAACAATGCAGATCTCATATTTTCATGAATAGGAAAAGGCAGAATGAGTCCATACAATTGGTCCTTGCTAGGGCCTTCCTGATATTAAAATGAAGCATTCCGTTGGGCAATCCAAAAATAACACACAATGCAAGGAAGCATCTTCCTTTGGCAATCTACATAAAGCCTTGGATAATTTCGTAATTTCCTCATTATGTTTGATTCATAGTGCTTCAGTAAGATTCACATGCCATTTTCAGAACACAAACTCTGAATCACCTAAGTAAATGTTCCAGACAACAAACATGTCTTCCTTTATTTTCAAAACAAAACAAAAAAATTATAGGACCTTTCCCATTGGAAAATAAAATGTTCTCATTATACATATTCAGAAAAATAAAGATATGCATACAGAACAAAATAAATAAAACTCAAAAATTAAACACCCATAAGTACTCGCGTTACTTTCTTTAAAACAGCAAGCAAGGCAGAACTCTGTTCGGTTCCTCCAATCACGGCCTCTCTCAAAGCTTTTCAAAATCAGACCCCTTTGTCTAAAAGAATTTCTTCCTTCCTCCAAACCCCTGTCTTCAACCTCCTTCCTTGGTCCCATTTTAAACATCAACATCATCATCATCTATAATTAGTTATTAATTAATGATGTTGATGGTGTGATGCCATGCAATAAAATTCAGTAAAATACACTGCAACAGAATACAATACAACATAATAATAACTGGACATCATTTCCTCCAGGACTGTCCGAGGCTGGGGTAGTTGTTCAACCCTTGTACTCGCACAGCACTAACCACAGTACTGTTCACCCTGTGATGGTGCAATTACTTTTGATCCTTCTCTTTCTTCCACCACACTGTAAGCTCTGTGAGGGCTGGGGCCACTTCTACCCAATTCACTGCTCTAATAAGTGCCCAATCCATACCCACTCTCTGTCTAACCAAGGGACAACTCTACATGCTGTTCTATCAATTGCTTTGGTCCTCAACTATAGACAGTGGACATAGTTCCATGTTAAGTAAGAGAGAGCTATAGTGTCATTCTAAATGACTGCATTCCATTGCACGGAAATCATTTCTTTAACCAGGCTTGTATTGACTGTTGCTATAACATTCTATGAGACCAGACGATCATTTCTTTCAGAACTTTGGGTAAAATAGGCGTCACTGATCGGTAAGTAAGACTCTACGAAACTCTGATATGAGGAAATTTAATGAAAGAATTGTCTACGTCTTCCATCTGCTCCAAAAGTCTTTCATTGCTTACTCCTTATGTCTTAGCTGCTTTTTCATGGTTGATGTTGCCAGATTCATGACCTTCGGCTAAGTGAAACAACATTGTTTTAAAACACTTCCTATCTTCTGAGTATCTGTAAACTGCTATTTAGCGATGTCAGCCTGGGGGAAAGATGCCATCCTGAGAAAAATACTTTGCCTAGAAGAAACATAAAACAGATAACCCACTCACCGACAAAGTAAAATTGACATTTTCTGTATATTGCCAAAAGTCCTCCAGGAATTGCGTGCATTCCAGCCCTAGAGATGCTACCGTCCACCTATTTCCTGTCAAATTGGATTTACAGAGCTCTTATTGTAAACTCAAGACCATGCTAGGTAGTACTACAGAGAGGGTAAGTCATACTTTTTTTCCTCTGGAGCATTTATATTGCTTTTCATAACAAGATATTTATATCAAAAGCTCTGAACCCCCAAAATTCAATTCACAGCTCCACAAATGTACAAACACACTTGCATTCACGAACAAATAAGACTCACCTCTGGAAAAGCAGATGAGTCAATATAATGGCTCTCTGAAAATAATTCAAGGACTTGGAAAATGACTAATTGTGTTGAGAAAGGGGTTTTTAGGGCTACCAAACCAAGGCACGAGGAAGCTGAGCCATATTATAGAGTATCATTTTTCTCTCTAAATATAAGTATTTCCACTTTTTGTCATGTCAGAATGCAGACACACAGCTGAGTAATGACTGGAGCTTCCAGGGCCATGAAATAGCATGGCAATGATGTCAAATATTTACCTTTTCCTCCTCCTGATGTGCTCAGAGGCTCTTTACAATTTTTTAAAGCTGTGTATTTAAAAAAAAAAAAAAAAATCTCCCTGTTGCATCAGTGCCAAGTGGTGACTGGTATTTCCATTTCTGTAGTCAAGATAATGAGAGTCCAACAAGATCGGAAGTGAAAACTGTACACACAACATGCACGTTTTGACCCAGTATCCTCTTCTTCCTCTGGAGTCAATTTACATTTTCTGCCTCTACTTCAGATTTATTGTCAGCTATGGCAAAGACAGTGGTCATGAAATTCTCCATGTGTCCTCCAACGCTTCCCAGACTCCCCTGGATGCAGGGCCAGCTGCGTTCTCGTCAATGGACAATGAGCAGAAGTAAAGGGTGTCACTTCTGGGTTGAGGAAGTTAAAATAAGCGCCTCTGCCTTTGCTTTCTCCCTTGTCACAGCAACTCTGGAGGCAATGTGGTGAGATGGAGGCCACACAAGATGAGGACCATGGGCGCATGGATCCAAGTCACCAGATGAAGCACTGTATCCAACTTTCATCAGACTTTATGATTGTGAAGTAAGCTTTTTTTGTGCTAAGCCACTGGGATGCTCGGGTCTACTAGCCATCACAGCACAGCCTGTCCTATCCTGCCAGATACTATCCATCAGTCATTCCTACTCTCTCATTTCTTCCTGGAAAAATCCACAATATCATCCATGGTTCACTTTCTGCTTGGTCTCATGCTCAGAGTGACTGCTTCTCTGTCCTCAGGAGGATGACCCCAGGGGAACTGATCTCAGCCGATCACAATGGTTTTTTTTTTTTGGCCTTGTCAGAGACTAGTTTAGGTTTGGCCACGTGACACTGTTCTGGACAAGAAGTTATAAGGAAAATCTCCAGAGGAACTCTGGGAAAGGCCTTATGCACTCTTAAAAACAAATATATGTGGAGAAGTCATTCCTTTTATATCTCAAGATTCAATGGCTGTGGAAGTGATATTTGGCACCTCTGCAGCCATTATGCAACCATGAGGCTGAGGCAAAAACCAACATAGTGAAGTTGGCAGAGAAGAAATATGGAAATAACATGGGTTCTTGAAATAATTGAGCCATAAATTAACCAACTCTGGAACCACTCTGCTTTATTATTACTATTATTTGAGATGTGAAAAATAACTGCTATTCAAGTCAGCAATTCTCAGCCCTGATTGAACATTAGGAAAAGCTGGGGAACATCTGAAACATGCCACGGCCCCAGTTCTACCCCCGAGATACTGGTTTAATCAGATTGAGTTGGAGCCCAGACATTGCTTTTTTAAAACTCCTAGATAATTATAATACACACAGCATGACACACCACACCACAGGATATAAGCTTCCTAAGTATAGGAACTGCATCTTTCTAATATTTGATGGCCTGTAAACCCCAAACATCGGGCCTAGTATGCAAACAGGCTCTTCCATAATTTGGCAAACTATAATCTATAAAACATATAACATGGGCTCATCTCTCTGGAGGTATATTTCCTCATGGAGGAAACACTGAGTTGCTTTGTGAAAGGAGATTAGTTGTGACCAGTAGCAGGGGCCTTGGGAAGGGGTCCGAAGCCGCGCGGCCAGATGTCCATGTCCTTTGATGCTCAGTGTGCCCTTCACTCCCTGACACCCAGCTTCCTTCTCTATGCCTTCAGTACACAAGCCCTCAGCCCTTCCCAGGCCTGGGAAGTCATCTGGGACAGGTCTGGGCAGATCTTTTTCTACGTCTGAGTCTGCTGAAGCGTAAGAGAGTGGGATTCACCAATATTGTCACCATTTAACATAGAATAAACACCAACCAGGTGCTCATTTACTTTAAAGCATCCAATTCCATCAAATAAATGACTGTTTTACTTGATGCCAAAAGCTTGGTTTATATACAGTAAGTGACAGCCGTGGGCTGTAAGAGCAAATAGATTGGACCTGAACTAGCTCCCCTATCCCCACTCCACTGACCTAGGAGCCTCCACCTCTAGGAGCTGGGGCAGAGCTCCCTCCAAAGGTAAAACTTGCCTCTTCTTCCTATTTTCCTAGAGTTCGGAGAAAAAGGCCTGGCCTCCACCCACCTGCCCACATTTCCTCTCCCTTACCCATCTGAATTCCACCCCACAGAGTAATGCAGTCAGAGGCTGAAGCTCTCTACAGCTGTCACCAGCTACCAGCACTCTCAAAGGAAGCTCAGACTGAGCCTTACTGTAAATCTGTCCTTAAGAGTAACAACTGATGTCTCTTACCACACACTATACACAAGACACTGAGCTAAGAGCTTCCCAGGCATTGCTATTAGGTAACATTATGCACTTATTCTACAGTTGAGGGAATAGGTACAGAAAAATTAAGCAATGCATCCATGATGACATCACTAATATATCACTCAGCTATTGCAGAGTTACAAAAATCCCCCCAAAATTTAAGCTGGGCTCAACTGTGCATTGTTTTCTCTTCTTAGCTAGGTTCCTTCTGCTTCTGCCATCAACTGCAGGTTGATGTTTCTGGATGTTTCTAGGCATCTCTGTTTCTGGATGTGGGCTGGCTGTGGGCCATAGCTTCCATGGGGTCACTCATACTCCAGCAGGCTAATTCTGGCCTGTCTACAGAGCAGAAGCGGTGTTCTGAATGAAAGTGGAAGTAGGTAAAAACTTTTTTTCCAATTACAGTTGAAATCCAACATTATATCAGTTTCAGGCGTACCTAGAGAGCATTCTGCTAAGTGAAATAAGTGAGAGAAAGACAAATGCCATATGATCCCATTTATTATGTGGACTCTAAAGAACAAAACAAATAAACGAAACAGAAACAGACTCAGGTACAGAGAACTAACTGGTGGTTACCAGAAGGGAGGGAGGGTTGGGGGACTGGGTGAAAAAGGTGAAGGGACTAAGAAGTACAAATCGGTAGTTACAAAATAGTCACGGGGATGTAAAGTACAGCATAGGGAATACAGTCAATAATATGGTACTAATTTTGTGTGGTGTCAGGTGGGTACTAAACTAATCAGGGGGATCAATTCTTAAATTATGTGGATGTCTGGCTGCTACAATAGCCAAGATATGGAAGCAACCTGAGTGTCCATCAATAGACAACTGGATAAAGACGATGTGGTTCATCTATACAATGGAATATTACTCGGCCATAAAAAAGAATGAAATCTCACCATTTGAGGTAACGTGGATGGAACAACTGTTGAGGCCTAGCCTTGGAACTGACACACAACCACTTTCCCTGCATGCTGGTGACTGGGGCAGCTCAAGGCTACCCCATGTTCATGGGGTAGGAAAACAGACTCCACCCCTTAAAGGGAGGAGCAAAGACACATCACAAAGGGCATGGACTTGGGGAAGACTGTGACTCTCCCACAGCCAAACGTGATGGAACTTGATAAGAACCTGGGTAGTGTTCTAATCCGCTGAATGGTTAAGTAGCTTCCCAAATACCCAGGTTCAGTGGTTCTGGTTTGAGCTCCCCAAGTATTTTCCTTTCAAGTGAAACTTCCTACGAGTTAGGCAAGCATATGTTCACAAGGGGAAATATGTAAATCTTTTAAAGCCAAGCTGAAATCCACCCAGCGAAACATTGTTGGTGCTGAAACCTCAAGCACCTGCAAGACCATCAACAACGCCCACAGAATTACGCGCTGTGGTAAAATGAAGTGCTAAGAAATACAGTGGCTCATTTACATAAAACTGCAAGAGAAATCCTGGAGTGGTGAGGGATTGTGAGAATAGCGGCTTTCTCCCTGGAGAGCAGAGCGTTCACCCAGAAGGAAAGACCCTGTCTCTGGACTGACAGTTCAGGACTCACTGTAATTTCCAAGAGAGCTTTCACGTCACTCTCCATCATAAAAAGACTGTGTGATGTCCTGGAATCCCAGTACAAGCGCACTTTGGTTTTCTTCGAATTGCCTACAAACAATTACGTTTGTATTGTACTCATGTCCTGTAATCCAAACCCCATTCCTCCAAATTGTCTGCAATAAGCAACATGACGAACTCCTTCTCTGTGAGAATTCTTTTTTTCTTTTGGATGTGTGTATTGCCATCTTTTAAGCAGATTCTTACAGATTGAACTTGCTACACAGTCTGTAAGTACTACTTGAAAGGTGGGAAGAAATCTTCGCTGTGTAAATCTAGTAGCTCACCGAGAATATGAGCTTTCGCCCCCACTCTGCCCCCTCCCCTCTTTGACCATCCTGAAGTTCCAGGGCAAAGCTGGACATACTCAGAGCCCTAACGCACAGCTCCACACCCACTATCATGGCCCCAAATGGTCAAGATGCCAGTAGAACGCTCTTTGGTGGGTGCTGCCAAGACTTTTCAAAGTCTTCAAAGTGGAGGGAAATTTTGCCTGGTCCTAGATTGTCTTTCTCATATCTTCCTTCTTTTTCCCCCCAAATAAAAACATTAAGAAAATACACACACATGGGGGTGGGGGGAAAAGAGAGAGAGAGACAAATAGGCTAAAAATGAGAACCTCTTTTGGCAGCCAGAAAAATCCAAATGGATTTCAATAACAAAGGTCACAGGTGTTGTCTCTGATCTAAATATCTTTTAGGTATTTGCATATCCAAGTGCTTTTTTACAGAATGTTGGCTAGCTGGACCCATAGCCTTTAGGGAACCCCTAAACACATCACCCCAAACCCTGACTCTTCAGCACAGAGCTGACACCTACTGACTCACTGATGCTAATTGGGGTGGCTGTTCAAGGACCTGCTCACAGCTCTGCAGGGGGTGTTTGTGGTTCAGGTCAGTGTCCGCCAAACGTACAGGATCGTCAACATCATTGAGCAGCCCCTCACAAGTTCAGATTCCTGTCCTAACTCATCAGAATCTCCATGGAAGAGAGCTGGGTACCAATACTTTTAAAGGCTCTCCTTATCATTTTGATAATTGGCCAAGTGTGGAAACACATGAAGCAGCAAACCTGTGAGGAACCACCCAATGACAAAAAGACCAGAAACGCAGACTATGACTCAGCAGGGCGCTAAGGGGCACACTTGCCTCATGCACCTACTGCTGCCCCCAGAATTCATTATGAGGATGTTGCTGGCCCACCAAACACAGTCATGATCAATGGCCACCATCCTTATTTTTTTTTTTATCTTAGATCCAAAATTGTCAGGGGCCCATAGAAGAAATCCCCCCCGATAGGACTGAACATTTTCAAATTCTTTTTTTTTTCCTCAGGAATTTGTCTGTGATGAACTGAGCAATGACCAAGTTCCTCCTTCCCCAGAAGTTCAAAGTGTAACAGATGACTGGGATGGAGTCCCCGCCACACACACCATGGGTAGTCACGATAACTCCTGGATATCTCTCTCTCTCTACATTGCCTAGAACAACCAAGGTTAATTTGGACCCCAGGGGACATGTGGCAGTATCTAGAGACATTTTTGTTTTGCATAACTGAGGGGGGAGGGTGGTAGTGGTCTCGAGTGGACAGAGGTCAGGAAAGCTGTTCAATATCTTGCAAGGCACCGGACAGACACCCCACAGCAAAGAATTATCCACCCCAAAATGTCAATAGTGCCCAGGTTGAGAAACCCCAGCTTAGAACAATGTCTGCACAATATTGAGTCGGCAATTAATACAATTCATTTAGTTCTAACTGAATGAAAATCCTTTTCTACTCTGATGGTGGAGAGGTCAGTGTGACAGGTGTAGGAACGCTGGAAACCTTTTATTCAGTCGCTCAACAACTGCCTTAGATTCCAACTATATGCAAGCATCCTGCTGGGAAGAGGGATTTAGAGCAAAAAAGATGCGGTCCCTGCCCTCAAGGAGCTGACAGGGTTGTTGGAGAGATGGGCGCGAAGACTCACCTACGTCAGGGTGAAATCGCACTGCAAACAACGTCATGAAGGGTTCATGGCGGATTTCACCTAGTTGTGTGTGTGTCCGGGGTGTGTCACGAGCAGCTTTCTAGAGGAAACAGTGGTTGGGCTAAGATCTGCAGGATTCATAGGAGTTCACTAGGGCATGGGAGGTGAAAACAGCTTTCCAGCAAAGGAAAGAACACATCCCAAGGTCATGGGAGAAGGGGTGTGGTACATACTAGAGGCTGCGATGTGTACAAAGAAAAAGAAAGCAGCACCAGAAGAGGCTAACGTGGAATGTCCAGTCCAGAGCATGAGAAACTTTCATTTAGGGGGTATTAAGAAGGCTGGTCTTTCTCTTAATGGCAATGGGAAATCAGTCACGTCTTTCAAACTGGAGCTAGGGGGTTATGAAGGATTGACATACTCGTCTCAACCCTGTTTACACATGAAAACTGCCTGGGGAAAAATACACATCGTTAGGCCTTACCCCAGACCAAATGAATCAGAATTTCTAAGGGTATTTCCCAGGCATGTGCAATTTTTTAAAAGGTTGAGAAACAGTGTCCTAAGCCATCACAAAAACACCAATTCACATATACCTCTATAATCTATAATTTAGTCCATAGATATGTACCTGAGCATGAATAAATATTAAGTTACCCAGAGGCAGCTAGAACCTTCCATTAATGGAGGAGTGATTCCATGCTAAAGGTTGGGGTCAGTCAGTCAGATGCTTTTATTAGCAAAGGACCTCTCTCTAGAACACCAGCCTACAGTATATGCAATTCTAATTCTTGTCTTTACAAAACAATAACTTCAGAGCCTCTAAAATATAGTCAAACCATGAGTTTGGAAATCTGAAAGTGCCAAGGATCGACTGCATTTAGAAGATGGAAATGCCAAGGCAAAACTCAGAGTTACATGACGCAGCAAAGCAATGGTCAAAATGAGCAAAATAAAAATTGAACCAAACAGCAGAGGCTGTTTTGTCATGTGGAGAGAAATTAGGTTTTTAAATAATTTCAAGGGGAATGGGAAAGGACTTAGCGTGTGAAGTTTGTACTTTCAATGTTGCCTGCAATTTCAAATCATTTATGAAGTTATGCAAGATACCTTAACATAATATTCCCAAGCAAAGGACGTGATCTTCATCTGCACCCCATTATGGTACAGAATAGGCAATTAAACCAAAATGAACGTGACAGAGAGATAATTGCACATCATATTAAAACCTATTCTAAGCACCAACAACAGTTTTTTTAAAAGACCCAAATTTCAAACCATAAAAAGCAGGCAGAGAACTGGGAAATATTTCAACACAACTTATTATGCCGAGCAGTACAGATAATTCAATAAAATAAAACTAGTTCAATGTTGTCAGCTTTATGCCAGCAGATAATTCATTGGCTTCAGTTCATCACATACACGGAGCACTGTTTACTAGAGAAACCTGGGAAATACAGTGTGTCTCAGCACAATTCATGACTGTGACTCCCGGTGAAGGCCACTGGCAAAACAAGTGAGAAATGACCAATAATTCCTTTCGTGTTGCTTATATAAGAAAGGTAGGGGAGTGTCAAAGAAAAAGAAGGAAAGAATGCATTTGACTTTGTGGGCCAAAGTTAGGTTAATTTACTTCCAACTTCAAACACAGAAGATCAAAATAGACTGTGAATCTTTCCAGAAGCTTCCATTTGAGGATAGTCTCAAATTAGTATGCTGAACAAACATTCTATGATTCCATGACATTGGATATCTAAGATTAAATGAAACAGGGCAAAGAATAGTGCCCAGGCAATGGAAATACAAAGAATTTGTAATATTTTCATCCAAAGAAAGACTGATTCTTATTTTTGCATTACAATTCTTTGTCAAATCAAAACAGTAGAAACCTTTTAGTAATACAGTGATTTATATTCACTCATAAGCCAAACTCCTTCGGTGAAATAAATGTCACTGCCTATCACAGCCCATCTTTTCTATTCAAGTGACACACACCTGAGAGTTAAAAAGGGTCAAATCACTATTAGGATCATAGATTATGATATCATAACTGATACAATAAAATTGTCTCCAGGCAAGAAATAAACATATAATAAATATTTCATAAGAATGGCTTCGTTGTCATTTTTTTACCAATCAATTGATTAGTGAATGATTTATATGACAAATGGTGACTTAAAGCTCCAATCAGGAAAACACCACTTAGCTATGGATTTCTGCAAGAGGTGCATCTGCACTGTTTGCTTTACCTTAATAAATGCTCCTCTAAACTCAAAGACAGATGCAGATGACATTTACAGCAGGTACATACTATAATTTCCAGACAATGAAGTATTTTGTCTTTTTCTGATTAAATTTACAGCTCCATCAGAAAATGAATAAATGTGGGGTCATTTTGTTTCTTT
This sequence comes from Rhinolophus ferrumequinum, assembly GCF_004115265.2. Lineage (NCBI taxonomy): Eukaryota > Metazoa > Chordata > Mammalia > Chiroptera > Rhinolophidae > Rhinolophus > Rhinolophus ferrumequinum. The sequence goes on along the minus strand of NC_046299.1, from coordinate 15,575,010 downwards.
TTTATTTACAGCTAAATGAAGCAGATAACGGGTAATGTTCCTGGAAAGGGGCCCATTTCCAGTGAAACAGGCCAATGTCCCTTATTCTTAGGAAAGTTTCTGTTATGGATAATAAAGATTATCCCAGCAAACAGCAAATCAAATCATCTTTTAACAAAACAACAAGTCTATAAACTCTGCATATGGTTTTTGAACAAACAACTTAGTTTGGTAAAGGTTTGGTTTCTTTAAATGTACAATTTCATTATGTGAGATATGTTCCCATTCTTAAAAAAAAAAGAAAGAAAGAAAGTAACTACATCTGGCACGTCAGCCTGAAAAATTGGGAATTAGGGAGCACACAGGACTCATTGTGCTTTCTTCTTCCTCTTTGTCCCAAGCCCCAGGTCTCCACTTAGAAGATCCACTCTCAATCATACCATTAACAGACTGTAGCTAATTGATTTCCTGACACATCCAGATACAACAGGAAGCTATGAAATCATTCCCACCTTCCTTTGCAACTTTAGATCCATTTGTTCCTTAAACAGTGACCAAATGTCTACTGTTAAGAGTCTGTTATTGCCCCAGCACTGTTCTAGAAACTAAGGAAACAAAATCAACCTGTCTTCATCAGACTTGATCTTGTGGATGCACAAACATAAGTAAGGATACACTAAGGCATTACCTTCCTAGGATGAAAACTTGCTCACAATACCTTGGGGGTTGAAATCATAGGGAACGTTTACTGAGGGCTTCCTATGTGCCAGGCACTTTACATGGATTATTTCATTTAATCCAGAAAAGAACTTTATGAGCAGGGTGTTGTAATCTCTACATATTGAAGAGGGAGAAATTGAGGTTTAAAGAAATTTGATCACCTCTCCTGGGTCACAGGGAAAAGAAACAGTGATACCAGCATGTGGACTAGGATTTTCTACCTCCATACCCTCTGCTCTGGACTTCTCTGCAAGATAAATCCCACGAAGTGGGAGTGGTGAGTTTCATCTTCGATGGGGACTGGGAGAAGAAAGCAGGAAAGGCTTCATAGAGGAGGTGACACTTGAGCCAAGTCGAAATGATGAGGTGTACACTGGTAGGCAGACCAGGAGAGGGCAGCATGAGCAAGAAGGAGGTGTAAACATCCTAGCCCTCAGGGAATTGCAGGGCGAGGGCTAGGGAGATGGCAAGCAATGCACTGGAGCCATCACCACAGTGCCAGGCAGTGTGACAACCTTGAAGTCGATCCATGTGCAGTAGGAAGCTACCAAAGGGTTTTAAGTGGGTGCATTAATGTGGTCCCATTAGCATTTTAGGATGATCTGGTGATACAGTGGAAGGTGGATTGGAAAGATACTAGGTAGAAGGCAAGAAGACCAGGTAGTAAATAAGTGCATTGATATGGGGGCGGAAAAGTCACTAACACAGCAGCACTGGGGATAGAAAAAGGATCAATTCAATGAAATACAGAGTTGTGGCAAACAGGAACGTGATTGATTAGCCCTGGGAAGACAGGGAGAGGGAGATGGTACGGAAGCCACTCGGATTCCAGCCCAGGGCACTGAATGATGTTATTTACTAGGTTAGAGGGTGTAGGAGACACAGCTGGGGGAGGTAGAAGAGAAAGGTAAGGAGTTCATTTTCAGATATTTTAAATACCAGGTTCCTAGGGAGCTTCTAAGAAGAAGCATATCCAATAGGCTGATGAATATGGTGTCAGAGCACCATATAAGAAGCACATATCAAAACAACAAAGGTAATAAGCAACAGAAAAGGACTGTGGTATATATCACTAACTGAAGAACACGTTGAAACTCCAGAGGCAGCGGAACGAGCATGCTCCCCTTTCACCACACGGGGGCAGCACAGAGTCCCCTCCTCACAGATCAGCTGCTCTTCTGCTCTTTGGTTGTATTCAGTCCTTAATTGGTGGCACAGAATACAAATATCCACCTACAAGATTGTTCCCAAGAAGGCCCTGTCTATTTGACCTTCCCTCCTTGAACAAGGAGGCAGGCTGGGATAAGCAGTTTTCCTCTCAGCAAATTAGTCCTGACCATCTGAGCCCTGTGACCTCTAAGGTGAACGACTGTCTCCTCTGTCTACACACATCCCGTTACAGAGACCTAACTTGTTCCAGAGTTCAAGTTCACAGGGGATTCATGTGGCCATTCAGTCATCAATAATTCCACATGCCCCCACATATTTATACCCTAAGGTAATTTACAGTTTATAATGGCGTCTGTATGTGATTACTTGATTAGCATCTCCCTTACGATTTCTATAAGGGTCTCCGTCTGTTTTGTGTCACCCTTGCATCCAACTTCACATTTAACATTCAAAAAATAATAATATTAAATGCCTACCAATTGTCAGACACCATGCTGGATCCTAAGTATATCCAGCTAGATGGCACCCAGCCCCTAACATCAAGTTGCTTATAGACGGTACTGTCCTCTAGATTAGCTAAGGACATCGATTCTGACTGTGTTGAAAGAAACTCCCTCTGGCCCCTGCACCAGCCTCAGAAGTGCCCCTCTCGGTCTGGCCCTAACACTAAAGCCAAAGACAGCACAGCTCTGGGAGAGTGGAGCTCCCATAAGTCATCACGCTAGGCGAGAGCCGAGATTAATAAAACACTTTGAATTGCTCTTATACATGACAGCATTTCGATTCTTATGTGAGAGAGAAATTGGACTTTCTTTAAGAGTCTCATTTGTCCTCTTGCATTTTGAGCTGTGACATGCTTCCCCAGCTCTTCATAATCAAAAGGCACTGTCCATTTCCCACAGCAAACACAATCTCATGGAACGACACCATCAGAGTGAAGAATTACATATTTGTCTTGGAAATTGAGAATTTTAAACCTTTCTACTCAAAGAACTGCCATGAATTAGTATAAAGAATCAGAGACCTAACACATGACACATGACCAGAAGTCCTCTCTCTCTCTCTCTCTCTCTCTCTCTGCATATATGTCCATTTTATTGAAATATAATTCACATAATATACAATTTACCCATATAAAGTGTGCAATTCAATGGTCTTTGGTATATTCATGGAGTTGTATGAGGTCGGACAACTAAGTTCGCAAACTCATCCTAGAAAAAGTGCTACATACCTCATTGCTGAATATCATTATGGTAACCTTTGAAGTACTCCCCTTGGGAAGCTCTGCACTGATGCCAGCACCTAGTCCACCCTTCAAAGCAATTTTGGAACTCTTTGTCTGAAATGGCCATCAAAGCTGTTGTCCTATTACCCTTGATGTCCTGAATATCATCAAAATGTCTTCCTTTTGATATTTCCTTTATCTTCAGGTAAAGAAAGAAGTCATTGGGGGCCAGATCAGGTGAGTAGGGAGGGTGCTCCAATACAGTTATTTGTTTACTGCCTGAAAACTCCCTCACAGACAGTGCCATGTGAGCTGGTGCATTGTCGTGATGCAAGAGCCATGAATTGTTGGAGAAAAGTTCAGGTCGTCTAACTTTTTCATGCAGCCTTTTCAGCACTTGCAAATAGTAAACTTGGTTAACTGTTTGTCCAGTTGGTACAAAGGCATAATGAGTAATCCCTCTGATATCAGACAAGGTTAGCGACATCATTGCAACAAGTTCGCACACTCGTCCGATTTCATACAGATGTCCTGAAGCCCACTCAATGTCTTCCTGCATGTCACCTCCACCCCCACCTCCTATGCTGCTCCTCTTCACTCCCAGACACACCAAAACTTCAAAAAGGCAGGAACATGGACAAAAGGAGATCACACGCCCTGGGGGGGGGTTGTCTTCCTATGCTGCTCCCCAGGGAGCAGCACACTGCCCAGGCTGATGATGTATCCCGGTCTTCTCAGTCAGGAAGACTTAGTACAAAAAGCATCTCTTAAATTTTACTGTAATGTGTTTTCACCTAAAATCACATTTTCCTTGTGTTTGGGCAAGACCGAGGTGTATTTTCCAGGACATGGAGACATGCATATACATATACACGGCACATGCATATACATACACAGACCACACATTGTGGTTTACAATGTGGTCTCTGCAATCAGATTGTCCGAGTTTAAATCCCAGGTCAACCATTCAGACGCACTACATAACACACTTTTCTCATTTGTTTAATAGCGACAACAATAGAAGCCACATCATACGGTTGTTGGGAAAAGACACAACTAAGAATCACCTGGACCAATGTCAATGGCACTGAGCTTACATAACTCTGGTCTATGGCTACTTCTCTTGAAGTTTGGTTGTCAGGCTACCTGTACCAGAATTAGCCTGGGGAATGGGTTAGAAATTCACAGTTTAGAGCTGAACCCCAAAACACAGACTCTCTGGGGGTCCCCACTGGTCCTCAGGAGGACCACAGTTTAACGGGAGTCCTTCCATATGATTTGCCTTCATGGGGCCTCCTCCTGTCTCGCTGTTCTCTGACGGATGGAGACCAGACCTCTGACCAGGGAGATCGCAGAGGATTAATAGTGGGAGCTGCTTTAGGGACCGGCACATCTCTCCGCCGAGGTCCAGGGTGTGCACAGAGGATTTGAGGGTGGTGAGTCAGGGGAGGAGACGGTGAAAGCCGGAAGGGAGCAGTGAGATCACTCAATCGAACCTCTTCTTTTTGCAGAGGAGGAAACTGACATCATTAAGAGGGGGAAAAAATCCATGCTTGGTAAAATTCCAGAGTTGGTCACTGTTACTTTTTGTCTTATTTTATTTTCCATCTCAATCAAAATGATATATAAAGGAAGTGGGAGAAGAAAAGCTGCCTGGAAGGAGGTGGAAAGGTGAGAAGCCTGGCAGCTGGAAAGGTGAGAATGTATGTTCTTTCGGACTGGGAGAGGCGGGCGCAAGAAAACAGGTTTTAGGCTCCGAGCTCCCAGCCAGTAAATGGAAGACACTGACCCCATCCTCTGTCATCTCAAAGCACCTGTGGCTCCTGCATTGTCCACAGGCCTGAGGTGACTCCAGCTGACAAGGCCATCAGCTATGAACAACTAGGAAAATATCATTGGCTATATATTCTCTAATCTTCCTCATAAAAAGGAGAAGCAAGAGTGTTATCAGCCTTGGATTGTCACATAAAAAGGCAGACATCTTTCACATTTTTTATTTAGCAAGACCACCATCCAGGCAAGAAATTTATACAAACACACACAACACCCCCCAGACACATACATACATAGACATACATGCACACGTACACACATACACACAACATATGCGTACACGGAGACACAAATACATACACATGTGCATACACATGCCAGCTTGGTAAGGACAGCGCACAGACAGAGCACAACACCTACTTTCCTCCTCCTCTAGGCCTATCTGCTCAAGGAGCTTTCAGAAATGGCATCTCTAAAGCAACCCACAAGATGTGCTGGAAATAGAAACCGCAGTCCCTGCCCTCAAGGGATTTTAAATCTGGGAAGAGGGAAAAGGCAGCCTCCAAAATAGACATATGGGTCAAGCAAATGAAGCAAAGCTGGATACGACATTTCCGGGTCAGTGTGTAAGAGGGACTACCGTTTGTTTCTGTTCACACCTCCCTGCCTTCCCCCGCCTTCCCCCGCCTTCCTGACCCCAGTCTGGACTTCAAAAGGAATCCCAGAGCTTCCTACCTGAGGCGCAGTAAGGAGACACTGACATGCTATAATCTCAGGGAATCCTCTGCCCTGGTCTCCACACCGCTGTGCCAAATTCCTTAATGGAGAGCGGGGACCTTCCTTGTATGCTGGGAAAATGAGAGCTAGGATTCCACTGTAATCACCCAAGGAAGGAAATATTGGACTGACATGTGTTCCCCTTAAGAGCGTTCTGCGAAAGTGGACCAGGGTGATCCGGGGGTGTCACTGCCCTCCCTGTCCCTGGAAGCACCTTGGCTCCAGCAGGTTGACTGTGTTCCCAGGAGGGCATATGGTGCCAGAGCAGCAACTGGAAAGGCCACGGCTTCAGACGCAGACAGAATCTGGTTTAAACTCTGTCGCTGCCACTTAAGAGCTACAAAAATGTATGCACGTTATTGAAATCCATTGAAATAGATGCCTACTTTCTTGGTTTGCCTATGCCACATCTATTGCTTCTTCTCCTGGTAACAAAACCACAATTTTCCTTCAGACGGAAGGTAGCTAACAATCCCATCCCTAGATCTGGAGGTGGGTACATACCCCAGGAGGTCAGCGTATTTCAGCCCCTCAGCCACAGCGATCGAACCAGCATGGCTCATGACCCAAGTTAGATCACGGAGACCCAATTCTGGAATTTGGAGTTCGGACCTCTGAATTCCAAAAAAAGAGAAGGAAAAGCTCTCTTTTTACTCTCTTTGGATCTGAGAAGACGTAAACCTGAATCTGCTCGGGCTGCCACATCAAGAAAACCTGCCAACACAGCAGAAAGTAGAACTAAGGGAATGAAATGGAGTCCCAATGTTATCATTAAGACCCTAGATCCAGCTGTGCCTGAAGCCTTAGAATTTCTACGGACATGAATTAATTTCTCCCTATTTGCCTATGCCAGGTGGATCTGGATTCTTAACATTTGCAACCACGAATCCTAAGTAATATCCTCTCCAGCCTCTGTTTCTTCCTATTATAATGGAGATAATAGTTTGAATCTCAGACGGTTGTGGTGAGGTTTAATGGAGATAAAGCAACATGAGTAGAGTGTTGGCCTTTAATGCCAGTTCTTCTTAAGGAAAGAAACTCAACTGGATTAGGTTGGAGGTTATGGCAGAAATGGTCACACGCGCAGAACATTCTACGTGCTCACCTATGTCTCCCAGCCCTCTTGCATTTGAGTAAGGCTACGGCCAGTGCTGACCAATGAGCTGTGACTAACATGAAAGAGCTGGTCTTGGACCCTCCAACTCTCTCATGTCACACCACGACAACCAAGCGGCCTCATGAAGTGATGACGGCACCAGCAGATGAAAGCAGCCAGAATCACTGAATTACTGCACGGTGGAGAACAGCTGCCTTGCAGAGTTACTAGACTCACATCTGCTATGTTAAGCCACGGAGTTTGAGGGAGTATTTGTTAGCACAGCATAGCCAATCCCATATTGACTAATAGAGAGGTCTTCTGAAGAAAGACTTCCACAGCTGGGCTGATGAATGCAGTGAGCACGTGAGCCTGCATGAAGGGGAACCCCTACAAGGAGGTAGATGTTCCACCCCAAAAACAAACTTCACCCACGTCCCAGTTTTGTTGAGGGGTTGTTCATCTCATCTCCAAGGCTCTACCTCAAATTTCTGAAGTGCTGGGAAGAGGGACAGGGATTGGCAATGCTTTGCCAATGTTCTTAGGACTAAATGTGAAATGCTAGTTCCTGACTATGACCCAGAAAACCTGTTACTCAGGGCTGCAATGCATGCCTACACCCCTCGGTCACCACGACCCCACCCCCAGCAACCTTCCAACAATTCCTGGAACGTCCTGGTCTCAGCACTTCCTCAGGGCTTGCACACATGCTGGTTCCTGTGTTGACCGTGCTCTTCACATGGTTGGTGCCTTTTCATTTTCAGGTCTCCACTCTTGTGGCATGTCCTTGGAGGGCTCTTCTTGACCTCTCTACTGAAAGCAAGTCCCTTCACTATCGTACCCCTCACCTCCTACAGACTTGTTTTCTCCTCCTCCACCCCTTCCCTAATACTTTCCTCTTCCTCTTCTTGTCCATCAACATAACTAACATTGATTGGTTGTTTCCTATCTGTTGGGTGGAACTCTAAGGTTACTGCCGTGTTTCCCCGAAAATAAGACCTAACTGGACAATCAGCTTTAATGCGTCTTTTGGAGCAAAAATTAATATAAGACCCGGTCTTATTATGTTATGTTAGATGAGACCTGGTCTTATATTATAGTAAAATAAGACCGGGTCTTATATTATATTATGTTAGATGAGACCTGGTCTTATATTATAGTAAAATAAGACCGGGTCTTATATTATATTATGTTAGATGAGACCTGGTCTTATATTATAGTAAAATAAGACCGGGTCTTATATTAATTTTTGCTCCAAAAGACGCATTAAAGCTGATTGTCCAGTTAGGTCTTATTTCCGGGGAAACACGGTACATGGATTATCTCATTTAATCCCACAAACCCTATGTGCCAATCTGGGATCTTGATTTCACACAATAGAAATCAAGCCTGTTTAAGCAGAAAATACATTTATTGAAAGGGTATCGGGTAGCTCACAAAATCATCGGGACACCTGCAACCAAGCAAGACTGGATGTCCAGAATCCCAGCTAGGGCCTGGCTAAGAACAACTGCCACCACTGCTGGACATGGGTCACCATCATTGTCACCACCACCCCTGGACCTCTCACCCTGGATACACTCACTTCTACCTAAGTCAGCTCTAACTGTTCTTGCATCTTTGAGGCATTTCCTTGCTCAAATCAAAGTCTTAGGCAGAAGCATCCAATTTTCTAAGCTAAAGCTAAGGCCCTTCCCAGGCTTCCCTGGGGCAGGATATCATCTGGACACATCAGCTTCCATGACTGGCAGTAAAGCTGCCTAGTGAGATATACAGTGAGTGTATCTGCAAGCACAAGAAGAAACTTCTGACGCTGTCCAGCTCTAAAAGTGGTAAATGCCCACATCCTCTGAAGCAGACAGAACATTCAAGTTACAATTTTTAAAAATCCTTTCCAATACCAATGCCATCCCACTAAAAAAAAAAAAAAAAAAAAAAAAAAAAAAAAAAAAAAAATGTTGAACAAATATTTAAAGCTATCCATTTGACGTGAGGCCAAATTATGAGCCTGACAGGGGCACCCACACATTTCTATCTCATTCTGCTGATGAGGATGGGCAGAGAAGTTTCCCCAATGGATGTCTGCAGCCTGAGTTTCTCACGTCTTTGTGGTTTCTGACCACACAGCCAGACAGCATAGCCTTCCAAGTCTTGCCACACAAAGTGTGATCCTGGAACCAGCAGCAGCATCTGGGAGCTGGTTAGACATGCAGACTCTCGGGTCCCACTGCAGCCCTACTCAATCAGAATCTGCAGTTTAGCAAAATCCCCAGTGATTCTTGTACTCGGGAAAGTTTGTTCTTGCATGGTGATCCTCAAACGTGCCAGCACATTGGACTCACATGAGCAATTGTTACAAACTATTGAGGCTTCATCCCATGCCCATAGGTTCTGCTATATTGTTTCTAGGTGTGGTCTGGGCATCAAAATCGTTCAATGCTCCCCCAGATAACTCTAATGAAAAGTCAAGGTCAAGAACTTAGAAAGATGCAACTAAATCTAATCCAGAACACCCTTGGAATGAAAAGATATTCCTAAAAAAACCGTGTCAACCCAAGGAGTCATTTCTCACCATCTCCCTCCTAACAGGACCCACGAAAGGTCCATTCCCTGAAAAGTAATTTTAAAAACCCAAAGGCACTGATTGGTCAGTGCCACTCTGAGCTATTCTCTCTAGATGTTGCTGGTTTAATTTCTTTTCCTGAAGCATTCAAGTTCAAAAGAACAGTAAAAGAGACCCCAGACGTCATAGGGTCTAATGCTCTCATTTTATGGATGAGGAAACTGAGGCACAGAGAGAGGAACTGAATTCTCAAGCATAACCAAGGACCTGAATTCCAACCCTCCGACTACCCGGCAGTCCCCTTCCACCACACACACTGCCTCTCCAGTGAAGATGAGGAAAGGATGTTTGATGAGTGCGTGGTCAAAAGTTCATCACCAAAATGTTTATTATGAATAATGAGGTTTCAAGCCTCAAAGCCAATCCAGTGTCAGTGGCTCCCATGAAAGCCATTTTTTTCCCTTTGTACTCATCTAATTATGGGTAGGTATAGTAATTGGAAACAGGCTATATCCGATGGGCAGGGTTTCAGGAAATAGAAACCTCTAATACAATTTTCCCTGGGAAGAGTCAGCTTCCACCATCACGTGCAGCTGGGACTCTCTCAAGGCTTGCCCTGGGGAAAAGGAAAACAGAGTACATTCCAGAAGGAGTGGGGAAAACAGGCTAGAAAGACAAGATCATTGAGGTCTGGGAGAGTAATGGTCCCCCCAGGAAAGCTGCATGCTGGACGCCGGCGCTGTGGGGACTCTTGTTCTGTGCCAGTGCTCCAGGGGCTGCTACTATGTCAAGAGTTACGTAAGCCACTCATCGGTGTGGTTGGTCGTGGTCTGGAAGTTACACTTACTGAGTAGGTACTAGGTACTACATAGGTGCCAGGTACTGAACCAAGCACTCTGTTTATATTACCCCGTTTAATCATTGCATCCACTCAATGAGGCAGGTACCCCCCTTTGGCAGAGGAGGAAACTGAGGCTTGAAGTGGTTTGAGTCACTTGTCCCTAGTCCCACAAATAGGAGTGAAGCCAGGACTGGGGTCCACGCCTTTCAGAGCCCAGAGCTCTTGCATCCACTCCGCTCCACTCTCTATACCCTGCAGGTTGCAACAGCCTCGATTCCAGGTGGGGACCAGCCCGATCCTTACAGGTAGAGTTAAGCAGGAACCCCAGGCTCCATCAGAGCAGAAGGGCAGATGCTGGCCAGAGCAATGCAGATATTGGAAAGAAGAAAACGACACACAGAGAATGAAAGGGAACAGATGCGCCTCTTGAATGCTGTTGGAGTGCCAGCCACGTGAGTTCAGCTGCCCCAGGAGGTGCCAACCCAGGCATCTGCTGCAGTGCGTGCTCGCTGCAATGGGACCGTAGAGCCACCGCCACCATTTGCGCCATCTGGCCTTCCAGGGGCAGAGATCCCACCACTGTTTGCAGCTGTGTGTAAGCCGAACAGGTCTCCAGTGGATATCATTTAACAAGTTCATGGTTCAGTGTTTCCCAAGATGGATTAGTTGAAGCCCCATGTTCAGGTGCCAGAGTTTGTGCAAAGCCAGCTGCAGGTGGTTTCTCATGGTTGCCATCAACGTTGTTAACAGGACCTGATCTTCTGTACATCTCATTTTCCCATCTGCTGCGCAGCAGCTGGGCTACTGCCGGCTGGGGGTTGATTTTTCATTACTCATTCTCTCTCTCTCTCTCTCTCTCTCTCTCTCTCTCTCTCTCTCTCTCTCTCTCTCTCCCCCTCTCTCTCTCTCCCTCTCGGCATTTTTATTCCAAGTCAACTTTCTAATCAGTTCAAAACCTCATACCCCATTTTGTCCCCGTTTTCAAGCCCAACCCTGAATTTGCATCAACCAGGGGGTGAAAATTCTCTTTTCTGTCTACTTAGAGGAGTGGAAGAATATCCGCTAGTTCAGGCTCACCCTCCTTTTTCCCTGAAGTCGCACAGAAGGTTCGGGAAGGCCACTGCAATGCTGAGGTTTGGTGGGGAGAGAGAAGGAAAGGGCCTCTGGACGTCGATGTCATCTGCCCGTGCAGGTCATCCCCACCTCAGCCCCTGAGGCCCCTGTGGGTCTCATGACCCCTCGAGAATCATCGACTGCTCCTTTTTCATTTCAGGTTGAGGATAGACTGAGGGTATCCAGGGCGTTCTTTATCAAGACTCATTAGGAAGCCATTCTCGCCTGAGGTCCTGCTGCCTCCCTGGCAAACAGACACACGTCTCCTCTGCCCTCAGCTCCCACAGACACATCTGGCAGTGTTGCTACTTCTCCAGAGCTCAGCCTGGAGAGCAGGAAGCCAAGTCCCTCATGGGGTCGCTTCACGTCTATACCTTCCTGCATCCCCTCCAAGTCACCTCCCTACCTGCAGCCCCAAGAGTCTTTTTCTGGTCAGAGATAGGGATGGAAAGAATGCCTTGCTCTCATATGCCTTATTTGCTTCTAAATAGTTTTCCTCTGGTGTGAGTCCTTTCTGTTCCCCAAAGGGTCCAGGACAAAAGCCAGGACAAGAGTTCCTTTTTTCTCCTTTCTGCTATGACAGGGAGGGATAGAGAGATAGACAGGACTCCCACTGAAAAATGGAAGGGAGGGCAAAGAAGGAAAAAGAAATAACCCTTAGTTAGTATTTTCAAAATATGATCCTACCACAGGTTAAGAGACAGGCTCAGAGACGTGTGGCATCTTACCCAAAGACACAGAGTAAATGCTTATGAAAAGCACTTGAATCAGAAATTAACATCAAGAACATGCGATATAGGAGAACCAGACACCTTTAATCCAATGGGTCTGGCTATGAATCAGAATCACCCAGTGTCGCATGGGAAAGCTGACTAGCAAAAACTCCTGGAAATAAAGTAGTTAATTGTGTACTCTATGGCCCTGGCAGAACATGCCTAGTTAGTTAGTTAGTTAGTTAGTTATAACTGATAATCCACCTACTTCCAAATTAACAATTATCATGACATCAAGACTAAAACCTCACACCTGGCTCAGGTTCCTTCTTCCAGAAACCAGCCTGTTGCCTCTTCTCCATTCTGTCTACTCCTGGCAAGGGAGAAGTTTTATCTACTTTTTATTATTTGCAACCCATTCATTCCCAAAACGTATCTACGAGGTCAATAGGGTTGGGAGAGAGCGAGAAGAGCCTGTGCGCAGGTGTGACTGCCATGAGCAAAAAGTGACATAAATACACCGTCGGCATTCACGTGTCCCACCTGTGTCCGTGTGTTTGGGGCAAGAAGTTAATGGGAATCCAAAATGCCTCCTGTGACCGGTAATGATTTACTCAGACCCCCGCACGCGGGCCCTGCCTGTGAGCTGTACAAGGAGTTGGAATTTTATTCCAAATGCAACGGAAACCGATTGACAGTTTTAAGTAGAGAACTGCTATGATTTGAGAGACTTTCATCTTGAAAGCATTGCCCCTTTTACAGCTGCTTTGTGAAGCGTGGACTGTACGGGAGGCAAGGGTGGCAGCAAGGACCAGTAAAAAGGCTTTTTCAGGAGCCAGGTGGTGGTGGGCCGGCACCGAGGCGGTGGCCATGACGATAGAGAGCTGAGGGGCATTCAGACGCATTACAGAGAGAAAGCCCAGGCTCTTGCAGATGGATTGCATGTGGAGGGGAAGAAAGGAAAGAGTCAAGGATTGCCAGGTTTCTCACCTGAGCAGGTGCGTGGGGATGGGTGCCAGGGTCCTCTTAGCTCTGAGATGCCACATTTCTGTAAATGAGGGAGACTACGGTGACACAGGGGGAGGGTAAGTCACAAAGGATCATCTCACTTGCAGGCGCTCATGCCATCCCTGGCTGTTCACTGCCTCAGCCAGCTTAGGCAGGCACCAACTGTGTGCCCAGCACAAAGCCAGGATTTTAGGTCCCATCTGGATGGGGGAGGGGCAGTCGAATGAGCAGTCAGGACAGGTGAATGAGGTCCCGGCCTCCTCTGTGCCCATGCAGCTCTGTGCTCCCACTACCCCCATCCATCTCAGGTCCCCAGACACTAAAGAATGAAAAGGGCAGTGAAGGTAGAGGCTGCAAAAGGACAGGACTGACCTATCAGCATAGGCTATGTTGGTGGAAAAGCTGGGAAGTTTTGAAAAGTTTAACTTGAAATAAAATAGCAGTGTCACCTTTATTATCTTTATGTAATAGCTGGGTCAGATCAAGAGATGAAAATGCCAGCCCTCCACAGAGCATGAACGGGGTTCTCTGCTTGGTTTTACTCGGAGGAAAAGCCTCGGGGACAGCCCAGCGAGGCCCGGATTCCATCCCATGCCGCCCCAGAGAGGACGCCGACGGTGGGCCCTGAGCAAGTCACATGCCCTGTCGGGGCCTCGTTGGACCTGTCTGCAAACTTGGATTTGGGGCAGGTGCTCCGCAAGGCCCTGGCGTCCTGCCTGTGCATAAATATCCTCTGTGGGGTGATGTAATTCACCATAGTCACTGGCCCAAAGGGTCTGTGGCTCGTGTAAAGGCCGATCACCTGCCCTCTGTCTGGGACCCATAAGTCACCACACAGAGAGACGGAAGGTCTTTTCTGCTGTAACCCAGGGCACTCATCACCGGCAAGCAGAGCCAAATTCTGTCTGTTTGGCAGAGGAGCCTGGCACATGGTGACAGCATGTGTCACCCCCGAGTTTACAATGAAATAGAGAGAGAGCTGGTACTGACCCTCCGTCATCAATCAGCCCTACCCCAGGGATGGTCTTTGGGTCATTTTTGATCTCCCCCAAACTCACAGGCTTCCCCTCCTCTCCACGCCCCATGTACTCTGATTTGACCCTCTGTACAGCCTCAGCCCAGGACATATTTTCACTCATATATGCTGGGTTCCTAGCAAATATTTCTGAAGCAACTACAAGGTGTCTTCAGACGCAGTATTAAGAGCTGGGGATCCAGGACAAACAAGACAGACACATGGGCCCACCAGGAGCCCAATGTCTGGTAAGCATCAGCATCATAGCCTATTTCAACTTGTACTAAGTACTACGACGGAAGTTAAAAACAGAGTGACAGGGGAGAGACTGACAGGGAGGCCTAGTTTTGATTAGAGCAGGGTCAAAGGTGGAGGGCTGTTCCGGGAAGGCCCCTCCGGAACCGACATGGGAGATGAGGCCTTGGGATGATCAGGAGGACGGGTAGAAGGTGAGGCATGGAGAGGGCCCAGGCTGGGATGGCAGAAGGGAGGGGGCCAGACCATGCCGGACCTGGCGGGACGTGCTAATGGTTTGGGATTTAATTCTAAGTACAATTTTGAATGCCATTTATTAAGGGCCTGTATTAGTTTCCTAGGATGGCCATAACGAAGAGCCACAAACTGAGGGGTTTCAAAACAATAAAAACATATTCTCTCACAGGGTAAAATCTGTAATGAGGTGTTGGCAGGGCCGGGCTCCCTCTGAAGGCTCCAGAGAAGAAAATGTCCATGCTTCCTCCTCGCGCCTGGCAGTCCTTGCTGTTCCTTGGCTTCTGTGCCTCCTCCCTGCCCCCCGTGTGCCTCTGTCTCCATGTGGCGTGCTTCTCTCTATGTGTTTCTATGTGTTCTCTCCTCTTATAAGGACACCTCCTGTGTTTCCAGGGCATCGGAGGGGACCCCTGGCTGGGCGTTTGGCTGAGCTGTTGTCACTGCAGTTTTCACGTCAGTCTGCTCCATCAGCCCACCAGACCTTCGAGGCAGAGGCGGAGATCACGCCTAACTTCTCAGATTTGGCAGAGAACTGGCACCGAACGATGGGAGGGAGCTGGAGGAGAGTGCTGGGTCCTCGGGAAAGACCCTACGTCAAAACATGGGCCACAGAAGGAGGCAGCAAGAGGAAACTGGGGTGCAGACATCAAAAAGAATTCTGTCTGCACTCTGGAAGGCTTCTCTGAGGCAGCATCCAGGGGACTGGATTTGAGAAGGTGACACTTTCTATTTGTTCCTTGCCTGCTCTTCGGCAAGTAGCCTTGGTGCAGTGTTGTAACCTTGAGAGGAGCTGGTGGCCATTGGAGAGCAGTGGCTTCTGGGAATTGGTCGAAGGGGAAAGAGAATAGTCCATAGGCATATATGCACATGTGCGTGTACACATGGGCGTGCACACACACACGCACGTGCACCCGTTACCCAGCAGGCTGCGTTTTGATTTTGTGCTTTAAGAATACTGGCTCTACAAAACTGAATCGGATCAAACCTCCAGATCCAAGTTCCAGCTGACAGGAAGTTGCAGGGGACAGAGGAACGTGTCACATCGGAGGACCCTGAGGGTGCCAAAACAAGAGCCTGAGGTGGGAAACCACAGAAGAACTCACCAGATTTCTTAAACAAATACATTGCAAGGTGAAAAAAAGAGGGGGAGAAAAACTACAGCTCAAAAGAAACTTAAAAGACTAACCACTGGCAATGTGTGGCTCTTACTTGGATCCTGACTCGAATAAACCAACTGACAAAAAAAAAAAAAAACAACAACAACTGAGGCACTTGAACATTGAACACGGACTCGAATGATAGCTGATGTGTTCGGGTGTGATAATGGTATAGTGATTTTTCAAAAAGAGTCATTATTCTTTAGAGCTGCCTGCTGAAATATCCCTGGACGAAATGCTACAATGCCAGGGACTTGCTTTGAAATCATCCAGAGATAGGGAGTGGAAAGGATAGAGATGAAACAGAATTGGCCCTGAGTTGGCAATTGTTGAAGCTGGATGATGGGAGCATGGGGTTTTGTTACACTATTGTCTCCACTTCTGTACGTGTTCGAAATTTTCCATGATGAACAGGAATTAAAAAAAAAAAAAAAAAAAAAAAAAAAAAGACCTCTGGCCAGCAGACTCCTAGCTCTGCCAGACCAGCTGGGGCCCTCTGGCCCAGCGGGCTTCTGGCTGTTCCCCAGCCACAGTCTCCTCTGAGTAGGATTCCTGCCTCACGGGGACTGGTGTCTAATAAGGGCACCGTCACTTATGTCAGTTATTTCTGTTATTTGTTTGTTTGTTAGTGTTTACTGTCTGTTTCTTTTGGGACATTCTCAACAAGGCATCGAATTACTGGATTATCCTCCAATAAGGGCTCACTTCCTCTAAGAAGTCTTGTTCGACCCCCCACTCAGCCAAAGTGAGTCCCTCCTCTGAGTCACCTCCACACTCTGCAAGGGCTCACTACCCTTATGTCATAACAGCCTCTTGCCTGCATCTCCCATTTGACTCTGAACTACCCTCAGCACTCAGTGAAGATTATTTGACCAACTGAATAAATGAACTCTGGGCCGTCAACCCTGCAGTGTCCCATTTTGCAGAAAGAATCCTGAAAATCGGGATGCAGAATTCTGCCTTCTCAGCCTTGTTCTGTCTCTGCTGTGTGACCCTGGGCAAGAATCTCAACCTCTCTGAGACTTTTCCTCCTCTATAAATCCACACTTCAGCCACACTGCAACACAGAATGGATGGAAATCTGGCTGTTGCCCACAGCCTCCTGGTTTCTGATGAACCTGCATTTACAACACAACCCCTCTATCCATCCTTGCCTTCAGAGGCATTAATTGCCACCTCCAACCCACCAGTCTCCTGCTCCATGAGACTCCCTCATGTTCCACACAGTCTCTGCATGAGTACTCAGGCTCTGGACAATTTCCATCACTAAGGCTCTTGTGATGATGGAAATCATCCACAAGCGACATTTAAAACCAAATATATTGGGCCAGCCCGGTGGCTCAGGTGGTTGGAGCGCTATGCTCCTAAGGTCAGCAGTTCGATTCCCACATGGGCCAGTGAGCTGAGAGCCCTCTACAGCTAAAATTGTGAACAACAGCTCTCCCTGGAGCTGGGCTGCTGAGGGCTGCTGAGTGCTGCTATGGGCCACCATGTACTGCCACGATCGGCCAGCGTGAGTGTCCGGCAGCCATTGTAAGTGGTCAACTGACAACCAGCAACCGACTGCCTCAGCCCGGGGGAAGCGCAAGGCTCATAATACCAGCATGGGCCAGGGAGCTGTGTCCTACACAACTAGACTGAGAAACAACGGCTTGAACAACGGCTTCAACCAGAGTGGGGGCGGGTGAAGGAGGAGGGTGAGGAGGGAGGCCAGCAGGAGGGAGGCTGAAGAAGGGAGGGAAAAAAAAACAAGCCCCTTACACAACAAACCGAATGTGAGATTATTTCATACAACAATGGCGGCTGCTGACCAGCAAACAAGCAGTGGCCTTGGGGACAGAATGGCAGCTGAATCTGCTGAGAGGAGAAAATGTAGCAACATGCACTTATATCCATGTCATTGAGGTGGAAAAGCCACAGCAGGACTGCCCAGAGCCCCATGCCCAGGTTGGTAGTGTTCAGAGATGCTGGTAGCATTCAAAGATTCAAACTAACCGAAACCATGCAGACAGGAACCCCTGTGCCTGCAGCTGTGGGGGCCTCTATGGACCCTGGGGATACACAGGCCCCCCACAACCCAGATGGCAGAGGAGCCCTGGCTCCTCCAGAGAGCTTGGCCCGAAGGCTGAAGGTCAGGGCAAAATGAGGAAAACCTTCACCATTGGTTCCCTGGCCTGGAGAAGCCTAGAGGACAGGGCGGTAGAAGCCGGGAGCAGAACTGGCAGCGTGGGCTGGTTTCCTGGTCCTAGAGCAGTGGCAGGCCCAGGTGGCCATTGGGCCAAAACTTCTGCCTGTCTAAATCCTTCTCCGTGCTTCCAAGAGCAGCTCACTGCCCTCCTCCTCCTCCTCCTCTTCCTCTTCTTCCTCCACCTCCTCCCCTTCCTCTTCCTCCTCCACCTCCTCCTCTTTCTCTTCCTCCTCCTCCTCCTCCCCTTCCTCTTCCTCCTGCTGGCCTCCCTCCTCGCCTCAGGCGGTATCCCCAGATTGAGCCCAGTCTACACCGCCTTCTCACCCACTCATTGTTTCCCAGGGCACCACCACCACCCTATCTGCAGCTCAGCGAGAGCCGATACCCAGTAGGCACACAGGTCCAGTGGATGTCCAGTGGGTGTGATGAGCTCCCGTGAGTGCAGGATCCAGCTAGGCCCTGAAGGGCAGAGGGACAGGGACAAATATGCCAAAGACAGATTCTCTTCCCCAGGAAACTCACCGTCTAGGGAGGAGGCCGTAGGTACACACAGGCTCCTCTGCAGGCGACCGGACTACACACACTGGGGCCAGCTCAGGGAGACCCTCTGATGTTCATTCATCCCAGCAGCCCAAAGCCCCTAGGCCCACTCCCCCCTTCCCAGGGTCACGCCTGCAGTGGCGGCGCCAGAGCTGATCTGTGAGATGCCCAAGAAAACAGCTGCCACATTTGAGGAGGGGGTCCAGGGTGTGTGAGGCAGCAGTTCCTGAGACACCCCAAATCTCTCCCATTATCAGCTCCTTTGAAACCGGCACCAGCAAATCCAGGCCGCCCAGGAGGGTGCAGGCGCCCTCTAGCGGGTGGAAGGGTCTTTGGTCTTAGTCTCCACGTGGAGCTTTCAGCTTTAGGACCTTCTTCCTCCCAAAGCCCAGAGCCCAGGGAGGACTGTTAGTCCCCAGCGAGGCGCTGCCCCTCCTAAGCGTTTCCCCATTTCCCCCTAGATCCCAGACAACAGTTATATGTTCTCCCTACCGCCCTTCCCAGCTTGCTCTGTGGATCTCAGCTTTACTGAGGCGTAAATTTTACACTGTGAACAAGGCTTCCTGTGGTAGCCTTATCAGAAGGAAGTCAGTTTACAGCTGGCAAAGCCTTTGTTAGGCGTGAGGTTCACTATGATTCCGGCTTACAGGGGGCATTTCTGGGTGACCGTGGGAGGCGCCCACCCTCCCCTCCTGCGAGGCAAGCTGAACTATAGGACTCCTGAAACTATCAGTACCTCACTTTTCGGAGGTGAAGAAGTACACAGGTAGACCACAAAGGGCAGTAAGAGGGACCCAGCGCTGACTGCTTCAGCAGCAGCAGTGAGGGCCAATGGGCCTCCAGTCCCCGGGCACAGAGCAAAGGACAAAGGCAGTGGCCTGCTCTGGCCTTACCGCCCTCGGCAGCCACTGCAAGCATGCATACGGGCTCCTCAGACAGCAGGGGGCGGCAGGAGGCTGCTTCAGTATCTCTGGCATCATACTTCCAATAGCATCAAATCTTTATGCTTGTTTTGCCAAAGGGAGCCGCCCAGGAAATCCTTTTTAGGGACACAACAATTAACCAAGCACAGTCCCTGCCCTCAAGGAGTTTTGAGTCCATTAAGCCAATGGAAAATCAATTGTCCACGCCACACTGTCCCTCCTGTGCCCACAGCGCTGGCTGCTCAATCAGGCACTCTTTACCTCTCCGACTGCACTAGGACTTGAACCCCACCCGCACAGCACTCCAGGAGACAGTGACCCCACTCCCACCCCACCCCAGCCATTGGAGTTGGTAGTCAACTGGACATTTTGCGGTAGAGAAGGCCTGCCCACCAATCTCTGTAACACACGTAAGTCCACCCACTGCCCCACCCCCTCAACCTTGTCCCAGACCCCCCTTTCTCTCTGCACGGCGCTTCCTTTTCTTCCCCTCCCCAGAGCACTGTACACAGATCAGCAACACCACCCTTTAAAAGGCTGAGACCTTGACGAGGTCCCTTCCATGGCTCCCTGCCTTGTGCACTGACACCCGCTCAGCTCCATCTCTGCGTTGCCGCCTCCTTTCAGCTTCTCTGCTGTCCAGTCTCTTCCCTGTCGTGAGTCAATTCCCGTGCAGTTCCCTCTGCTGGAACGCCCCATTCCCGGGCCCCCACGCGCCAGGCTGGCTCTTCTCAGCCTCAGGCTCTCCGCTTAAATGTGAACTTGTTCGGAGGAGCCTCCCCCAGCCCACACGCCTCAGTCACCCCCTCCCACAGCTCCCCACTGGTTTCAGTCACCGCGCTCATGGCAGTTAGTCCTCTGTGGATGCTCCTGTTTGCTCCGTTTAGACCCATCTCACCAACCGGCATGGGAGCTGCACGAGCAGCCAGACGTCATTCGTCACTGTACCTCCAGCATACACCATTGTATCTGCTGCGTACAGTAGGTGCGCAATGAATACTGGAATGAATGAATGACCGGGTCCAGGGTCATAAGAGAGACGAAATGAGAGTTCATAAAACAGAACAATCATTTCCAGATGACTCAAGGCCAAAAAATAATACGATTTGGTCATGCGGAGGTGGGGACAGAGACTGAGAAGCAAAGGCTCAGAGGATGGAGAGGAGGGTAAGGAAACCTGGGCAGGTCAGGTCTGACTGTAGTGAAGAGTGAGGGCAAATAAAGAAGGTATCTCAGGGGCCTCTGGGTGCAATTAACAGAGGAGCAGGCAGAGGTGAGTGGGGGACTGCAGAGGAGTTAATGTCATCCCAGAGAGTGTGACAGGGTGGCCAGAGCCTGGATCAGCACAAGTGCGATGGGCAGGACAAGGCCACAGAAATGAGACCCGGACAGAGGCAGAACTGCCCTATCAATTCACATCCTTGTTCCAGCAGGACCGCAGACAGGAAATGGAGACCACGGCGATGGAGAAAGGAGACCTGGGGCTTCACTGCTGCCCCTGGTATCCCAGCCTCCCCACTTTTGTCTCTTCTCTTCCCTTTCCCCCACTTGGAGGATCCAACGTGAGGTCTCATTTGTCAGCGAGAGGCCCCGTTGCTAAGGAGCACCCCAAGGCCCTCCTAGGAAGCACACATTGCAGCCCTCTGGTCTGAGCTTGGCCACTGTTTTCAGCCTTGGGTCTAGGAGCCCTAGATGGAGTTCTAGCGCCACCTCGTGGACAAAGCTGGAAAGCGCGGCGTGGCCACACCCTGCAGGTGGGGCCGGATTGAAGCACGCCTGCCTCGGCGACTTCCTGACCTTAGGCAGGCTGAGCAGGCTGGGGAAGCACAAAGCACTAATCCTGAACACGGCTGCCCCTGTCTACACGGTGGCTTGTATAACGTCGGTCAGAGTATTCCAGAAACCCAGGCCGAGGGACCAAGTGGGCAGGTGGGGGCATAAAAAGCAGAGCATCCTGCGAAAGTTTTCTGAGTCACCAGAAAGGGGCAAACCTTAACAGAGCTAACATTTATAAAGCATTTACTACATGCCAAGCTTAGTGCTAAGTCTTTCCTGAACATTCATTACTTCACTGTATTCCCTATTAGGTGGTGGAGATGGTTAATCAAGAAACAGAGGCACAAGATCGCTTAGCTCGCGAGTGCAAAGCTGGGATTTGAACCCAGGCTGCCTCAGCCAGATTCTAGGCACTGAATCACAAAGCAACAAACACCTCGGCTGCAGTCATGTCACAAAGACAGTTAACCCAAAAGCCCCCAGACTCCTGCATAGGACCCTACCTGTTTAAAACTCTCGTGTGTTGACAGTTTGGGGCTCTGTACCCAAAGAAAACTGCATAAATGGACTTACCCCTGACTTCTGGGCATGGCCTTCCTTTCATCATCCAGAAGCCCAGTCATGGGATTGGCCCATCCATCACGCTCAAAGTCAGCCCGCTCTTCCCCTCTTATAACAGGTGTGGCCTCTTCATCAAGGATTGGGCATTTATCTCCTGAGACAGATACGTAGGGTCTGGGAGGCAGGCTTTAAATGATGGGGGTAATCATAAAGCCCCAAATCCTAGGACATCACCCCCTTTCTCCCTCCCTCCACCTTCAGTCCTATGTCCCCCAAATTGGTGACGATGGGTCTTAACACACGTAGATCATGAAATCCAAGCACTCAGGAAGACGCTCACAGCCAAGGAAACCCCCGGGTCCAGTGCAAAGAGCAGGGGTTTGAGCACCAGGCTGACCACGCTTCCCTTAAGAAACTTGAGGCATTTCCCAAGCCTTTCACACCTCGCTCCCTCCTCTGTGAACCGGGGAGTGGCTGGTGGTGCCTGCAAAGCTGTTAGCTCAGCCGCTAGCAATTAGTTCGCACTCAGTATGTGCGACTTCATTCTCCCCTGAAACAGCACATTGCCCATCTGCAGACTCAAATCGCGCCCCCCCATTTTAAACAAAGACATGCATTTAGAAACATTGCTCTCTATTTTGATTAAAAAACACAAAAACAAAAAAACATGAAGCAATAAAACTATGTACGCCCAATGTTTCAATGACCCCCCGACCCTTAGCCTTGGTGCTAGGGGACAGCGAGGCAGGGGAAACCACAGCAAACTTCAAGGTCCACGTCCCATCTAAATGGCCTGTTCTTTTTTTCACACTTTTTTAAATTATTTTTTTATTAGTTTCAGGTGCACAAAACAATGTACTAGTTAGACATTTATCATTTCTATCCCTCACACACTGTAACACCCCACCCCCCATCCACTACCCCTCTGCCATCGCACACAGCCACTACATTTCCACTGCCTCTATTCCTAATGCTGTACTCCGCTTCTTGTAACCATATATATAATTGTAGCTGACATTCATTATTGTTCAGCTTCAGCTCAATCCATTTTTCCTTGTGGAATGCAGACCCAGTGCTGCCAGATCTTCTAATGGTTTTAACAAAAGCTAGACTTTTACTAGAACTGTAGATTTTAGAAACACCTTCTGACATCTTGTGCGCTGACTTCACTTCTTTGATCATTCAAAATTACAAAAGCGGCAGGTCTGTGGGCAGAGGTGAGCTAACGGATCACCAGTGTGCACAGCTCTGGCACATGAGCCCTTGATAGTTTACTCAAATTTAATTATCAGGTGAAATTTTGAAGGGAGTCCACAAGCTGGTTCTCACCCCTCCCTCCAGATCTAGTGAAAGGCCGGCTCTGCCTTGCGTCCTCTCTGTCACCACCAGGAGCTTCCACAGCAAGTTCTGCCTTTGCCTCTATCAACTGTAATCTAATTAGGGGGCTTTTCTGGGGTAAAATCCTGTGTCCCCTAGGAGACTGCGAGCTGCCCCAGGACGATCACCACGCTTTACCCTTTGTCTCCTCTCCCCTGCCTCACGCAGCCTCTGTCAGTTGTTTACTGATAACAGGAACACTCCCTGAACGTCTACCATCCTGAATTCTAATCTCTCGAGCCATCCTGTTCATCTTTCTCACTGGCAACCAGCAAAGGAGACAAGGTTTCCCGATCATTCCTCATCACCATCTTTGCACGTGGATCTCAAACTGGGAATTAGAAATGTCAGGTTTCCTCTCTCTCTCTAATTGTTCGGCCACTTGGTATGACAGTGCTCATTGGTAAATCTAACTTAACAGTCTTTGACATCACTTTGCAGTTCAATGAGTAGTCAAGAAGACTGTCTTAGTGTGGGTTCTGTGAAAAGCAGCTCCTAAGACAAGAATTTGGTTACAAGTCCTGGGTGTGTGAACTGATCCCAGGAAACAGCAGTAAGGGATAAGCAAAGGGAGACATAGAAGGGGACAATCCAAGGAAAGGGTGAAAGGGTGGTCTTATTTTACTATGATATAAGACCGGTCTCAATCTAACATAATATAAGACCAAGTCTTATATTAAATTTTGCTTCAAAAGACGCATGAGAGCTGATTGTCCGGCTAGATCTTATTTTCAGGGAAACATGGTTGTTCCAATGAGGGGCAAAGAAACCAGCTTGTTTATCTTCCAGTTTCCACCTCTCACTGGTTCAAGGTCATTCCTGGGGCGTTATCTCCCCAGCGCTTCTGGCATGCTCTGTAGACCCCACCTGCTCCCAAGTCAGAGAACGCCCTCAGCAGGGAGGTCCAGGCAGACAAGCGGTGCAGGCACATCCTCAGGTGACCCCCAGGGGGGACAAGGGGACATAGGCAGGATCTTACAGTATCTTCTGCAAGAACTCTGCCCCTGGAAAACCCACTACCCTGACAGAAACCTGTCTTTACACTTAGAGAATAAATTACACTTTCAAAGCACCGCCCACTGGCTCAGTTCAGGTTTCCCAACAGTCCTGTGACAGACATGGGGTCCTTATCCTTTGTCCTAATTTACAAATGGGGGAAATGAATTGTTTGCCCAAAGTCATATAACTTCATGAACTTCGTATTACCAAAGACCTTGCCCCAGGGGCTTACTTTCATTAACAAAGCATGTCTTCCTTTAAAAGTATTTTGTACTTTTCAAAGTTCATTTCCGTACGTCTTCTCAGGCATTCATCTGGTTCTTGGTGTTGCCTGTCCGTGCGCTGGTGTGGTCGGCTTTGCTGCAGTGACCCCATGGTCAGTGGCTGCCACCTCCCGGCCCCTCACAGTGTCGTGATGCCCAAATGCCCCTTCTAATAATCCCTCCTCTTTCAACCTCTACATTTCACCTTTTTTTTTTTTAATGTGAAATTATTTTCTGGGCACTGAGAAGATTTTATTATTAATAAAAATCAAATTAAAACAGCAACCATGGACACACCATTTAAGCTGACCCTCCCGGTTCAATAGATTCAAGAAACACAATGAGTCTTCATGGAGAATGACCTCAAGGCAAGTTTGTTGCCAATAAACATAAGTTTTATTCTGATCAAAGATAATGGCTGGGTTCCAGTGCCCATTTTAGACATACTTTCCAAATTAATCTGCTTGCTCTGAGCCTGCACAGAGAGGAAACTTCTGTGAGGAAGCATTGATGAGGCTGGAAAGCGCCAACAGAACAGATTCTGTAAGAATTCCCCATCCAGACATGGAACAAACTTTCTCTACAAAATGACTTGAAGTTCAGAGCCTTGAAGCAGACCTTATGGTTAATACCTTATGGTTCCAGGCTTATGATTTAGAAGTGCTTTATTCCGTGCCTTGGAGGGGATGGGATCCCTCCTGACCCCAGTGGGAGGGGACTGGACCACAGCCCGAGTGTGGGAGGACCGGGAACAAGGTGGTGTCTCTCTTCCCTCTGCACAAGAGGCAGACTTTCCAACCCAGTGAATACAATAGGAGAATTCAAAGCAAGCCCGACTGAAGCCTGCCTTGTGCTCAAACCGCCTCCCAAATAAATGCCATCTGCAGATTCTGTTTCAGGGTTATTTGTTCTCTCTTCCAGACATGAACCCACCGGGGACGCTGAGTGCCTCCACTGAGCGTTCATGAAACAGAGTGTTGGAGATCACGTCTAAAAGCCAGCCCTACAGCTTGCCAGCAACGTGACCTTGAGTAATTGCTTAACTTCAGGTTTCTCTTAGGGTCTTTAGGACCACCGCCAAGGGGTTAGCATGGGGCCTGGCACGTACAATAATAAAAATATTATCATATTGCTGGGTCTTAAGCTGGCCCTCAGACATGGAGAGCAAAGAGAGAAGGAAGCAAGCAGTAGCCCGCTGCAGATGGGTAGGCGGCAGTCTGAATAAGCAAGGGGCTTAGTAAGCACGGGGCTTGACCTGGGCAGCCACAACATGAGCTGATCTTCACACGCACCTCGCACCTGCCAGAACCTTAAACGTTTAGATAGAGGCCTTAACTGGGTTCAGTCACTACACAGTCCGGATAGATGGTCTCAGCAACACCTTACTCTCTCAAGGCTGTGTTTTTGGAACAGCTGCTAGTGCAGGAATAGTAGCCAGAATGAACGACTACATTGCAAGGACAGGGAGGGGGTGAGGTATTTCCCGTTGCAGGATCCAGCTCTCTAGTCAAGTGGTAGTCTCGTCCTTTCCACGACTTCCTTCAACACATATGCTAATCACTGCTGAGTTTTGGCTCTGCACTTGATATGCAATAAATGGTAGCAAATTCTAGCCACCTTCAACCTCAGAGGCTCTCCTGCTCAACCCTGTGCAAAGAGCACAGTCTGAGAGGAATTCTGTGAAATCCTTTGAGCTGGTCATAGCGCCTCAACGACCATGGTTGTCCTCTGTATTCTACGGGGACAGCCTCACAATGGATTCTTGAAGAAGAAAACAGGTGGAATGAAGGGCAAGAATCCTTACATTCTTCTGCCCCTATCCCGACAAGACATACTGCTTTCTGCCCTATTCCCCCATACCTCTGTCGATTGTTTCAGGAAGAAGGCAGAGTGTGCAAACCGCAGGAAGAAGTGTGTCACCATGGTCAGGAGCAAGTTTGACCTCTGCCTTGGCAGAAGTCTTCAGCAAATGACTTCTCCCTGAGCCTGTTTCATCATTGGTAGGATGGGGCTGACAGCAGCTACCCCGAAGGACTGAGATGAGGCACATAAAGTGCTTAGCACAGTGCCTGACTCTCTACGCACAAACGCGCGCGTACATCCCAGGTATGAGTATGTCTCACACGTCGTTTTTGCAGGAGCCAATTAACTTCCTTCCAGTTTCCAATCACTATGTAATTTTCCACATCAAACATATGGATTATCTCTACCTCACTGGCTGAGAGCTTCATCATTCTGCTTACTTGTTCACATTCCATTTGGCTGGTGGTCATGGGACTGAAAAATCAAAGGATCCTATTTCTGTTCTAGACTATTATCAACTTCCTGTGCAAGCACGGGTGATTTTCTCTTCTGCAAAACCCGAGGACAGAATACTAGGTGTCTCCTAATTTTCCTTTCAATTTTCTGTCCTAAATAGGAAACAGAGAAAACCGAGTACTGCACAGTTGCAACTCTTTCAAGCTTACGAAATACATTCATTCCACCTAATTTCTCTTCAAAAACCCATGGTGAGCCTATCCCCATACAGTACAAAGGACAGCCATGTGCACTGAGGTGATTGATGGGACTAGCTCAGACTTCCTAGACACGCACAAGAGAGCCGGACTCAATCCTAGCTTTACTGTTCCCCAACCCTATGCTCTATCTGTTTTATTCCTTTTATTAAAAATAATAAAAACTGGTTTGCAAGGCTACATAAAACCCACAGAACAAATCTTGTGCAAGCCTTCCTTTTCATAGATCAAGGACTGAGATGCATCCAGATGACAAGTGACACCATGCAGGAGCTGTGGTATCATCTAGAGATGGGTCATCAATGACAAGGCTCAAGACTACCATGTCCCAACGTAGAAGCATCTCAACATGCATAGAGGGCCCACGCACCATTATCTTAAAGACCACTTCGGTCCAGTTACCTTGACGGCTTTACTACTTCTCTGAGAGGAAGCCATTTGGAAAGGGTGTTGATTGCCCTCCCCGCTCCCTGGTTTTTCTGAATACACTGTGCAGAACTGTGAAACTCCAATTTTTGCCAAGGCAATGTGTCTAGAGCAGGGGTTCTCAAACTTTATATGCACTAGAATCGCTAGGGGCTTATTAAAACAGATTGCTGGGCACTGAGGTGAGGCCCAAAGTATTTGCTTTTCCAACAAGTTCCCAGATAGCGCTGAAGCTTGCTGGGCTGGCAATCACACTTGGGAGCCACTGGCTACAGGCAGTAGCCATGTTCAATCCCTCCCTGAAGTCTTGTTCTCCTTTCTTTTTATGAGGTGAAGGGAGACAGGTGTCTCTCTTCCCCACCACGCACACCCAGAATCCTACAAATAGAAGTGGGGACGTGCTGCTCGCCATCTCAACAGAGACATAATGAAGCATGTGAATCTGGCCTCAAATCATCCACAAGTAATAGAAGTGAGCTTTGTGGGATACTGAAAGGCTAAGACAGATTACATGGGGGACCTCTGAGGGTTTCTCTGCTGTCTTCTCCTACATGGTTCAAGAAGCAGCACTTAAGATATTTATAAAACTTTTTTACAAGTAAATTTGAAGATGGTGTAAGTTTTCAGGTGATAAACACCTGAATATATGAATTAGCTTCTTGGTCAACTCCAGCAAGACGCTCCCTGTCCCTTCATTCTTCCCTGAATACAGTGACCATATAAACTATGGTCCAAACCTAGACTCTTCGGAGAGTCCAAGGGGGCATTGTTAATTATGAAGGGACGGTTGCAGGCAAACGAGGGTCTAGGTATAGGATCACCCCACCAACAAAGACCCCAGAAAGAAACAAGGAGAAAGGTTATCTACATCGCTCTGGCCTTATGCAGCCACCTCGCGTCTACAAAGTTCTGTATCTTAGCTTTGTAAGTTCAGGACTTTCAGCAGGAATTTGAGGGTGTGTCTGTCTGTCTGAGGTCTTTTCCTTCTAATTTTCAGCCAACCTGCAATATAAAATGGCAAGATGTGTTCCCATGAGGCTGGGCATTGACTTTGCTCCCTCGTTTATTCCAACCCCTTCGTGTCACAAGGAGCTTTTACACAGTATCAAGCCACTGACAGTGGCAACGCCGGCTTGTTTTGCTGTCTGCTTTCCTTACTATGGATATGGCAACGAACCTGACATCCAGGGCTGCCTCAGACACCCATTGCCCCACGGTCCTCATCACAGCCTTGCTGCAAGATTTCATCCGGGCTTAACTCAGAGGACCAAGGTCAACCTTCTCCCCACAATGTGGTGCCTCTGGCTCCAGGAAGGAGTACCGGGAACAGGTCCTTTCATTACCTTCTTTATCCTCGGTCAGAACACATGAACTGGCAGCTGACACGACAGAAATGGCCCAGAGAGGCAGTTTATACGATCCATAGGTTGTTGTCCCAACATGTGAAAATTGGTGTTTTCATAGGAAAAAATAATTATTTCAGACAAAAATTGACATTTTTGTTTTTCACTCAGAGGATCCGACACTAGGCCTGCCCGTGTGTAAAGGAAGGGAGGCAAGGAAGAGTTGAGAAGAATGGAGTCATGAAGGACAGAAGAGGAGGCAGGTCGGCTGTGGGAACTAAAGGTGCTACAGCAGCATCTCAGGTGAGGCCAGGCCGTGGTGCAGACATCACGGACATTGTGGCCAACAGTTAAGAAAATATCTCTGTTTCTGTCAAGCAAGTATGTTAGAATTTTACGAGATATACATGTAGAAGACAGACTGCAAGTGTTAAAAAAGGGAATGAATAGGACTAAAATTAGGGAGTACAGGACTGAGCAGTAAGAGATTAGGCTTCAAAATCAATACCCACTTAAAGAGAGTGAGTGTCTATAAAAGTTTGAATTTTGCTGTGGTGAGGTCAGCTCACGTGTGGGGGCAGCAAGAGAGCTGCTCAAGCAAAAGAAAGGACGAATGGCACGGTCATGGCAACAACATCCCCGAGGAGATCAGAGGGGTTAGAGCAGGGAACCGAGGGGACGGTCTTGGGTGCCGGCTTCACAGCCAGTTCGTGCACACAAAGGGCACGGAGGGCATCGCCGGGCACGTGTTCACCACCCTTTCCAGAGAGCACGTCCTTGCGAGAAAGCTGCATTGGGACGCTTTTGAAGGACACAGAAAATAGTGCTCTCATCATATACTTGTCTTACTTCTCAACAAAGTAAGATTCATAAATCTTTTGAGCAATTATTATGAACTAGTAGGAAAAACCCAACACTTCAGTACATACTTTTATAAACTTAAATATATAAAAATATGACAGAAGCTCCAAGTTTGAAGGGGCCCAAAGAATATGACTAATGTTACTATTTACTAAGAAGAACAATAGCTAAGATAGAGATATCTACATCTCCAAATGCTTGAGCAAATTTGAAGAGCTCTGAGTCAATAATAAAATCATGCACTGCAGGTTCATAAATTTATGTAAGACTATTTCTTATATGCATTTTAATAATGTTCTATGGGAAGTCAAGCACGCACAATTATTTGTATAATGAATTATGCAGGGAACTTTTAACTACAAATGCAAGACATCAAAAACATATTCATTTTTTGGTTTATTAAAACAAAACTACATTTCTGTGCTTCTTACAATACATTAACAGGCATGAAAATCAATCAATGTTTCCAAATAAGTGTCACTCACAAAATCACACACTGTTATTTCACAGTACTTTATACTAATTCTTCTTACAACAATTTAATGTTTCTTTGTACAACGGGCAAATAGTTTAACACCTTCCATCAAGACATTTCAGAGCTTTAGGTGTTTAGAAATCAAATCACAAGTCTCTTTCAAATGCAATCATTAGTTTGTATTAAACTAAAATGCCAAATGCCAAGTCTCAAGTTTCCAAAAAAAAGTGTTTTAAAAAACAGACTTACATCCCAATTAAGTCTTACAATCTTCAATGATCAGTCCTGTCATTTCTAAACACTAGAACTATCTGTGGATAAAAATCTACATTCAACTGTGCAAACTTTTTCTTCTCGATTGGAATTAAAAATCTTAATTATTTACCCCAGTTAATCTTTGTGTTAATTTTGCTACTTTCAGTGAAAAACCCAGGATCGTCGACAGCTGATCTTTCCATCAATGGAAAGAGCTCTGACCACCTATATTACAGTTTTCTGTGCTTAATGTCTCCTGGGGAGAAAATATACATCCATTGAATATAACATGATTGTACAAAATGCATACAAATTCTGCCTCAGTGCCATCTGTTATTGTTTTGTCCCCTTAAAGAACTACCTAGTGTTTCCCAAAATGTACTTTATGGGATACTACTATGAAAGGTTCATAGATGTCCCAAAGGGGAAAAGGTCCCCAGGTCGCATGTTTGGAAATGCTGGGTTAAACGGCCTTAGTACTGAATCCTTATTGACCTAAAGTGCACTGTGAGTTTCTAGGAAAGAGGATCCACATCCAAATTTACTTCGCCAGCAACACTTTTCCTACAAAACAACTATGAACATCTCACAGAGCACTCCGATTACATGGAGAACTCTGGGAAATGCGTTTCCCCTTCGAGTGACTGGAAATCCTGCCTCTGAGCTTACATTCATTGCAATCCCCCAAGTATTTTCTCCACTCACGCCCATGACTTCAAGAGACTTCATAGAGCTGAGAAGGAAAACTCATAGTACTTTCTCCATTACTAGTTCTACACATTTCACACTAGGTCTTTTTTCCCTTTTTCTTAAAATTTAAAAGAGCAAAAATCCCTTTCCCTCTTCTGAATTACTTCAGAGATTCTCATTTGGAAAGAGTGCAGTTTCATATTGCTTATTATTGGGTTTTTTGTTTGTTTTTTTAACTTGACTCACAGTCTTTCCCTGGAGGGCATGCACCTCAGTTTTAGAGAAATGCAATAGAGTAAACTGTAATAAATTATTTACAAGCACCTAGGTTGTTTAATCTTACATGGAAGCCATTCGCTTTTGGAAAACAATGAGAACAAATCTTTAAGCAAAACAGTGCTATCTGGAAGCTTTATTGTGATGACGAATGTTGTTTTCAGCAACGAGGCACTAAAGAAAGAGTTGTGTTAGAATGAACTCAAGAGTCAGCTTGTCTGGATGAGCATAACTTTGGTTCAGATTTTTCTTCCTTAGAAAAGGTTTTCAAAGCACCAGTTAATTACAAAAAGCATGCATATTTATTCTCACAGTGAGTTACGTGGCGAGAGAGCTCGTGAACCATACATTGCATTCCTCAAAGCATCTGATTAGATTTCTAGAAAACAAACCAACGGAAAGGAAAATAAAGCCAGCGCAGCCACTGCTCCCTGCTCAGGCTGGCAAAGCAGAAGTTGTGAGCCAGGCGGCAGTACCCACTAGGACGTCAGCTCGACCTTGACGTTCCAGATCATTACACAGAGCTGGAGTAATCCTTGATCTTTCATTTAGAGGATGCACAAAAGAGACTAGTGAAATGCTTGCTGGCCTAGATAAGGAACAACAAGGGGAAAAATGAGCCTCCCAAACACAGAGCTGCAGCCAGAAGAAGCAAAGTTCTTCCACCCGAGTTAGTAAAAAGGACCGCTCCAAGGTGAGGGTCCCACTCAACCTCAGAGCCACTCCAACACAGACAACGGCTTAATGGTGCGAGTTCCTAGGAAGAAAGAACGTATTTTCAATGGGGAACAGGAGGAGTGGGACATCACGACCGCACGGCATCACTGCTCTGAGTTTCCAACGAGACGTTTCATCCAACGTGAAACATCAATCAGCAGCCTTCCCTCTCCGAACACACACGGTATTCATGAGATACTACTAGTGTTTGAAATCCAAGCTTATGAAAGTACATACTTAATTCTCAGTACTTTTATATTAAATTCAAGGACTATTGCAATATTCATCAGGAAAAATCCCTCATTCCATAAGATCATGGAGAGAAGGAACAATGAGCTGTTAGAAAAATGTTTTACTATTGCATGATCTGTAAGAAATCACAATGATCACAATTGACTAACACGTATGCTCCCTGCTCACAGAAAGGCACCTACCCTTATGGACAGACAAGTTTTCATAATTATCTGCTGCTACATAGCATCAGGGTTTAGGCATAATACCCATGAAATTTGTAAAGAACCATGTTTTTCCCTCAAAGCTAAATATCCACGCCTCCGACCATTTACCAGTCAGTAGGGCCACCCCAGGCATTGCACAGGTTGTACACTGCACAACTCAAGTGGGTACCAGTCACCTGGACTAGGTGCAGTGCACAACCTGGACGCAGTACATGACATCCTGGGGTCAGAAGCCTGCAGCCAGAGCACTTTCTGCTAACAGTCTAAGGCCAAGCGAACCAAGCTAGGACAGTGGCTATTTGGTTGGAGAATCTCCAAGAAACGGCTGTACCTGTGAGAGGCAGGTACCATACAAGGGGGGGGGGAGAGGTACAGACATAAAACAGAAGTTGTTTTTAAGTACTTGCTGGTCATTTAAAACTCAATGGCACTTTTTTGTATGAGCAAACTGTTTCAAAGTCGGTTTTCTGGCCAAGTTTAGCTTGAGTTCTGCCAGCCAAATTTAATTCCTGGTGTTAGCTGTTTGATCCCATTATCTCTATTCCTGACCTAAACTAATGTTGTGTTTTCATGTAGCGCTTAACACGCTTTCTAAGTCTGACTTGAAAGGACAGCACAGTGATACCTGGCTGTGATGCACCAGCCCATTCTTTTGTAAAGCACTTTGGGATGAAAGGTGTTCCCATTTAAAAGTTAGCTACTATTGACAAAGATAAAACTGGAAAAAAAATAAAAAATAAAAAACACAGCAAATGGATGACTCAATTATTTTTAAAGGAAGCATTAACTGTTAATCAGAAAACATACCAATGAATTCCCCGACTGCACTAAGTACACTATACAAGATTCAGTTCTGGAATACAACTAATGACATTTCTGTGTCCTTCACAGTAATTAGTCCTTAACAGTTATACTTAAAAGGTAAATTTTTAATAAACTCGAAAATAATTTTTTGAGATTTCATTTTGTAATCTATTGATTAGGCATTGCAAACGGAGGCTGAGGTCCCCCCACAGGGTTCTCTGTAGGCTGCTGTGTCATCTCAGAGTTGGGATGATCACAGATCCATGGAGGGGAGAAGGCACTTGTCTTCCAGGAGGTCACATCAGGACAGGTCTGGCCTGACCACACAATGGCACCTTCAACTCTCGAGCCCGAGGATGGCCCCCGAGGGACCCGTCCCGTGCCCTTCACTTGCCAGAGGTGCCACACATCACCTACAGCACCACAAAACTCAGAATATATTCTAGGAGTTTTTGCCGGTTGCACTGAGGTAGGAAAGTGCTGCTGAGCTCTAAAACAGACACTCGCTTTTGTTTGGTCTCTTTGAAAACCTAGAGAGAAAGTTTAGATTAAATTAAACACAAACCAGAAAGAAAAGGACATTTCTGTCACCAACCCTGACCTGTGTCCTAGACCCCAAGAAGCAGTAAGGCATATAAAACGATAGCGTGGCTTTAAGTACACCTCCATGTGGGTGTCTGAGTGCAGCGTGGAGAAGTTATGGGTGCAGGTGTGGGCTTTCTCAGGGTGGAGTTCAACCAGTATACTACACATTAAAATTTATGTTAGTATAAAGTTACAAATAGTCCCATACAAAGACCACCAGTACCTCCATGGAAGTCATGTCCCACATGCTACATGAAAGTAAAGGGTACCTGAGGATACTTCTAACAGTATCAGTAAAAACACAAGAAAATAACTAAAAATCATATGGCATAATTAACATCCCTGCCAAACTGCAGCAGCAACTTGAAACACATTGACACCTATTATATATAAACAGTTTTGGAATGAAGATGAATACCAGGAAAATTCTGGAACATTCAAGTAAATCTATTCAGATGGGCCTCACCTTCAACATGCCCCACCCACCCCCAGAAATTTGTTCACGATTAATCCAGCAGAAACTGCTTCTCTCAGGGTCCACCCCAACACACAGGTGGCTCAGGTGACTAGATCTAAACAGAAAGAGAACAGAAGTGAATGTTTATACCACAGGTAGTGGACACTTACCCCAATATCCTTAAACACTTTCACAGCATTCTTCACAAGACAGTATGTGGCACTCTCAGCTGCAGAGAAAGAATAAGACCCTGTCAAGTATTTAGACCCAGCAAAGCCCCAATATCCCCAGTAAGGGAGTGTGGACACTGAGAAGAGAATTAGAGCACGTCAGCAGACTGGGGTCGAGCTCCATTTCTGATGACCCGTGAGGTGTGAAATGATTTGCTGTTTCTTTAAACCTACTTTGTTATCTTTTATGAAAAAAGAAACAAAAGGGAGAGAAGAAGAAAAGGATAAGGAGAGAGATAGAAAGAGGGTTGGGGGGAAAGAGGGGGTGGAATACTTAAAACATCCATCTTGAAGGGTTTTCGTGAGAATCAAATGAAAGCGTGTGTAAAAATTCTTTTAAACCACAGAGTGAAGCACACAAGATTTCTACAGCAGTGGAACCAGAAAGAGCACAAGTCTAGAGGCCAGAAAAGAAGAGTTCTAAGCCCAGGTTTGTCCAATAACTAGCTGTGTGACCTGGGACAGTTTCCTCATTTATAGAGTGAGATGACGTTACCTTTCAGCGTCGATCTAGAGCAGATCTGTGTATATCTCTAGAGGGAGGTCATCTCTAGATCCCTTACGTATGTCAAAATTATTGATTCAAAGTAGTTTCAGACCTAAACCATAACTGTATAAAATGCTACTCCCGCCCCAATCACACTCTTACGCGTAAAGAACAGATAACACCAAGTGCCAGCCAGGACGTGGAGGGACTGAAACTGACGCTGCAGGTGGAAATGGACCACTTAGGAGCCACTTGGCAGTGCCTACCAAAGCCGCATATACCGTGCCCTGTGACTGGGCAATTCTCTAATAGGTGTACACCCAACATGACGAGTACATGTGTTCACCCAAAGACATATTCAGTGTTCATAGCAGCACTATTCATAGGAGCTCTGAACTGCAAACAACCCAAGTATCCATCAATAGCAGGACAAATAAATAAAATGTGGTAAATATTTATACAATGGATGACTACCAAGCAGCAAGGATAAACAAACAACTACATACAACGCCCATGATTCTCACAAATCATGGTAAATGGAAAAAGCTAAATATAAGAGTATTTAGCGGTATCACTCAATTTATGTAACATACGCACACAGGTAATAGTAGGAATCTATAGAGTGAGAGGTGGTCAGGATAATTTTGCAATTTTCTCCCCCCCCCCCCCCGATTTTCTACAATTAGCAGATTCCTGTAACCGAAAGAGTCATAGCTTTTCAAAGAAGCCAACTAGTGACATTACATACCATACACTGCAACACTTCTTTCTGTCCTGCTTAGCAGGTATTTGTGCAGCTTCTGCAGGTATTCCGGCTCCGGAACAGGGCCACTGAAGTTGTGAATGAAGACAGCAGCAGAGCTATAGGCCTCCAGCAAAGGGCCCAGGAGCCTCTGCAAGAAGGTGATGAACTGCTGGTGCTCCTTGGATTGGCTCACCTGGGAGAGCAAGAGCGGGAGGCAAAGTCACGGAGAAGGGCCAGAAGAAACAAAGTGCTGACAGAGGAGCTTCCTCGGGAGAACAGCAGCTTGAGAAGATGGCCTCCCACTGACTGTCACTACACAGGAGCCGCCTACGGCTCTGTGTGCACGGGATCTCTGCTGAAAACGACTGCTGGTTTCAAAATGCATTCTTTACTGTAATCACTGACTTGTACAGTATTTGAGGTTTGTGTTCATCGCGCAGCTGCCCAGAAGAAACTGTCGTACTAGAATGGCATAATTAGGACATGTTGTCATCACTGAAAATAGCTGGTCCCGAGGTTAGACCTTCCACGGTTTGAAGGCTGGCTCAAAGCACTCAAGTGTGCAAAAAAGTCACATGGCAAGAGCACCAATCATCTCAGCCCTTCCCAGTCCCCACTTCCTGCCACCCCACATGTCCTTCCGCCCACAGTCCGGCAGAGTAGGGAGTGATGGTGGGAGTGATGGAGTGCTTTGTGGCAGGGGTCTCACTGTACCCACTCAAAACATACATATTCAGATCAGCCCCTGTGGACAGGGGAAGGAAGATCACTGCCCCATCTCGGAACCAGTAAGACCCAAGATAGAAAAACTTCAAAATGTCATTTGGAATCTCCAGAAGCTATACCTCCTGACTCTGTGTGTGTGTGTGTGTCTGTGTGTGTCTGTGTAAACTAGGCGTGTTATCCCACTGCAGAGAAAGTAATCCACTTAGGGCATTCAGAAAAGATGGGTCATTATTACTAACTTGTAAAATTACAAATTAGACAAAACTGATTTTTCTAAATCAGGGACATTCGAACTTTTAAAAACCCCAATTTTCCCCTGTGCTAGGATTTGTTGTAATTGAAGGCAAAGAATTCTCAATGTATGAAATTTGGGGAGGGATGGCGAGACTGAGGACGACTCAAAAAGAGCCACCAGAACAATGACAGCTCAATATTAATTTCTCTGCCATAGCTCGTGTGCTACTGCCTTGCTTTGGTGATGACTGAACAAAAATACTGCCCATGTAGGCGTGAGTGCAGGTGTGGGCACACAGGCTCGTAGCTGTGCCTTCTGATGAGGGTCACACAAGGTGCCACCCAGAACACTCTCCTTCCTCAAGCCTCAGACTCATTTCCTGTGCCATTCATTGACACTCAGCCTACAGTTTAAGGCGCTAATTCAGCTCAGACAGTGTGTCTTTACTCACGAGGTAGAGAGCCCCCCAGCTGGTGTGTGGCTGCTCAGCTATGACTACGTCACCAAGAACCGGCTTAGCAGAGGCTCGTTAACCTCATCTCTGTGGCAACATAAACCTCCACGCGTCACTGTTAACGGCCACCGGAATTCTTCACCACAGTACCTTCAGGTAGCAATCTCGCTGCTCCTCACCAAAATCACTGTCTTCATCTTCTTCATCACTTCTCCAAGACAAAGGTTCAGGAAGCTTCTTGTCCCACTGCTGCTCAGCAAGACCAGGACTAACATCTTCCTGATCATCTTGCTATGCCAAGGAGATGACGAACAGTAAACAAACATGCACAGGCGCACGAACACCTGCCAGCTGGACCCCAGCCAGGGCCGTTTTCTTTCCTTCCCTGCCCCACTCTTCTCTGTCTAGCCATTTACAATGTCAATCCACTTCCTTTTCTAAACCCAAAATCACTCAGGAGACAGCAGGGAAGGAAAAAAGGAAAGAAAAGGGTGCGAGGAGAAGAGCTACCAGACACAGCAAATAAAAATATCTTCCCTCAACTCCCCTAAGTTGATATCTGCTTTCCCAGGCCACACCCTCTATACCAAAATCTACCAAATTTAAAACAAAACCTCTAAAGTGAGAAGTGCATGTGTGCAAGCTACAAGCACACGGAGAGGTAAAACATCTCATCTTAGAAGGCCTACTTCTGGATGCCATGGAATTAAGTCCAGCTATGTCTCAGAGGACACCTGTTACACGAAAGGAACCTGAATATTAAACAATCCCAAAAGATGTTTACTCTCCCCACTCTGCTTTTTCTCTTCTCTTCATTTGGACTTAACTATATATCAAATGTAATTATTGGTTAAAACAATTGGCAGAAAACAAAAGGAAATGAAGAGCAAGAAACTAAACAAAGGCAAATAAAGGAGATCTATTCCTCTTACCTCTGCCACTATGAGAATGCCATACTGGATAAACCTTCCTACAGTTTCGTGGCAAATTTGGTAAAATGTCTGGCAGGGCTGAAAAGACAAGACATTTAAAAGTCAATATCACTATCCTACACTTCTTTTTTAACAAACAGAAAACACGGTACACGGTAGCTACCAAATACCTCCATAATATCACCCACCTCACTCCTGCAATTTCCAGGGCCCACCCTCTTGATCAGTATGCATAGTCATGGGCACAGCCATAGAAGAGACCTTGTTCACCTGACTGGCAGAACCACCTGCAAGGGGGCTCCTGAGCTCAGTCATTCCCTCAGTGGAGCAAGGCCTCGGAAGGGCTGCCTATCAGGCCCCACAACCTGTTTCTTTCTCTCTATAAGACAATTTCTCCGCAAAAGCTAATGTATAGTAAATATTGTACATAAAAGTGGTGAATGAGGAAACACAATATTCAAATAACTCAATAAAGACCCAGGAAAAGGAAAAAGGCAATCTGGGAGCCTTATCTACCCTATCCCCTCCCACTCTGAACCCCAAGATTCATGCAAAACAGATTCCCCAACAGAGCCACCAACATGCCATCTGCAAAGAGCTCCACGGAGGAGGGCTGTGCTCACAAAACATGTGCTCATAAATGTCCTGGGACACAGTCATGTAAGTGGAAGAGAATACTAGACTTTAAATATGAATTTGATTCACTGATGATTTTGAGACTAAAACATGTTTCTACTGATTTATATGCCTCATTATAAATGTCCACAAATACTTGAATATAACATAAATGCTCATTAGTACTGCTGGACCTTAGTTTCCCTGTTTATAAAGTGAGAAAGGTTGAGCAGATGATTTTTAAGACCATCTCTGACCCTTATCTTCTGTGGTTCTATCATCCATGAGTGGGCGTCTCAATTATTTACAAACTTCTGACCCAGTGCTTTATGTGCAATAAGAGTTCCATAACCTTGGATCTGACTCACGAAGAACATTGAGCAATCTGTCCTAGCACACCTCTTAGTTGCATGAAGGGTTCACTGGAGCAGTGACTCTGAGAGCAAACCCAGAGAGTAAGCAACATATTGGTTTGGGGGTCACTGAGACCCAGGAGCAGAATGTAAAGCTTCAACAATGGACCAAAAACTCTCTAAGAGAAAAACAAAGGTGGTTTGTTTTCCTAACAATGTTCAAGAAAAAGAGAACAGGCAACACCAAAGAGTTGTTACTTACGAGAGAGATGGTACCTTCGTTGGAGAGTAGATAGCACAGGCTAGCAGCCTTTCGCACCAGCTGCTCCTGGCTGATCAAGCTGGGGGACACGCCGGCAGGCCCCCCAGCACCCCTCTTGTTCAGAACTGCATAAAGGCTGCAGGCTGAGAAAATAAAAGCACCAATGAAGTTGGGAGCCTCAGAACTCCAATAAAAACATCCACTGGCTCAGATAACTTGGGTTACCTTAACAGATTGTTAATACAACAAAAATAATTATGTGCATTCACTGGAGAATTTAAGTGAACCCCTCAGCATTCACTTTTCATGAGGCCATGTGATCCCAGCTCCATCAAACACCTTCCTCAGGGGCTCCAATGCCCTCTGCTCCTTCTCCTCTGTTCCCTCTTGATCACAAATGAGCCCCCTCCACGCACTTCACTGCCATGTGTACACCTCGTCTCACTTAGATTTTCAGCTCCTGGATAGCAACACAGTTCACCTTCCTCCTTAGTCATAAGTATAATACTGTGCGTACAGTAATTCAGTAACTACTTGTTGAATTACTGTTGTAAAAATAAGCTTTAAATAATGATACAGCAGATTATATTCCTACTTGAAAACTAAAAATGTAGCAACACATTCCCTTAAACAATGGCCTGTCATCCAAACTGAAGTAGACACCACTATATGTTTAAGGCCCCTTTATTTTCTATGGAAATATTTCAGGGCCCAACATACCTATGATGGCCTCCATGATAAAAACATGGAGCACCCCGTTGCTGTAAAAGTTAAGTTCAAAGACTGATGGGACAGTTGTGCTGGGAGTAATAAAAAACTCGTCATTCCTGCTGGTGTGGGTGATTGTGACGCAATTTCCCAGCAGCTGTATGGCATGCATGACTACATCTTCTGAATTTCCAGAGAAACCCAGGTCAAAATCGCGAGCCAGGACTTCCTCCTTCATCACAAAGAAGTCCTCCACCAATGTGGAGAGATCAATTCCCTAGAGAAAGACAGAAATGGTCTTGTGACAATGGAAAACTTACTTCCCAAAGGCCCAGAGGCCAGTCCAAGGACTTATTTTTGTTTTCCCCTGGCTTTCCTGCAGCTCCCTGTCAGCACATAAAGAAAAAGGGGCAGAACGCTAATGCAGAGAAAGTGAAAAAAAATGGTTAAAAGGCTGGTCCCCCAGGAATGTCAAGATACTGATATTCCACATCCAGAGAAGACTCTAGCTTTAACACGTGATATGAGCATGTAAGATCACAAAGGGAAGAAGCCATCATCTTAAACTAAGAAGCATTTATTTTTAGCAAGAATTTCTCTCATATAATACTTATCTGACAAATATTTACTGGCACTGTTTGGTGTTGAGAATATGGCTGTGAGTGAGACAGACTTGGCGTCTCCCATCATAGCACTTAGACAAGTGCATTGTGGGAAAGTGGAATGTGGTCCTAAACACAAGTCTAATAGCTTAGGAACCATGAGCTATCAGAATACATACTGCATGTCAATGAAATACGCCTTATTTATGTTAACTGTATTACTCAATAAGGTCTCTAAGGTATTTTTTTTTCACACAGATATCTTCTTCCATCAGGTTTGTAAGCTCCTGTGCTCAGAGTGTTTAGCTTATATTACTGTTTATCTCACAGTACTGGCCAGGAGTGGGCCAAATATCTCAGTGAGTAAGTATCGAACCAGCTGACAAAGCATTTTCATGCTTACTATTTAACTCCAGGAGACACTGCAGACATACCTGCCTGTGTCTGTAGAGAAGCAGGCAGGCCACGATGTGTGTTGACATAATGGCACAGGATTTACTAGCAGCTGAAAGACAAACACAAAGCTTTAGTTGTACATTTTGAAAATATAGTTGAAACTTTTAAAGTACCTAAATCTTAAATAGGAGTACTTAAAACTATAAAAGTCCTCTACGTTTCACATAACTGTGATTTACCAAAGGGAAGTCACAACACTGTACCACGTTCTGGGCCAGTGGAACCTCATTAGCGATCACTATTCATCATATAACAGAATTCATTCTACGGTAGGTCCACCTTCAATCCGGGCCAATGGAGTTTAGTTACTGAATGACCAAGAGACACCTTTCTGGAACAACCAAGACCTACAGTCTAAGCCTGTTCTACACGCTCTATAGGGTGTCCCACTGTGTTTCTTCACTTGTTCCTGGGTGCAGTGTACTGTAGCTGCACATTCTATGCTCCTCCCACAGCTATTCCCCAAGTTAAAACAAAGCCGCAGAGGGTAGGAAGGAGTGGATTCCAAGTCAGAAAATCTGGGCTCAAAATCTAACTTCTGCATGGACTAATTTCATGACTTGGAGGAAATTACTTAAATTCCCAAGCCGCAGCTTCCTCACTGGTAAAATGAGAATACCGCCTATGGTAGTTTTATTGGGCTGTGTGAAAATGAAATGCATTAGCCTGCCACAGGACCCCTAGTAATGGTACTCAATATATTTTTATTTCCTCTTTTCAACTTGGCCCAGAGGTAGGTCAGATGTAAAAAGGAAGGGGACAGAAATACATTTGAGAATGACTATAGTCCATAACCCAGTACTCTGAATTTGTAGAAAATTATAATCACATAAATAAAACATGAGAACATCTATGAAATAATCTGGAATAAAGGCACCATGTGAGTTTTCTGAGATGATAGTGAATTCATGAATACTTCATTCACAATTGATGTTGTCTCCAGTGTTTAAAAAACAAAACAGTACCCAGTGCCATATATGTAGTCACTAAAAAGAAAATGTATAGAGTCTTTTAAAAATGTGAATAAATATTTGTGTTACCAATGGAAAACAGCATGATATAAAACTGTAAAAATTATTTTTAAGACTAGACAGCAACACTCCTGGTTAGTTGGTTAGTGGGTTTTATCTTTATTTTCCAACTTTTCAACATCAAGGATGTATTATTTTTAGCATCCAGAAGTGAAGCATGAACAAGAGACACAATCAGATGTGCTGAAGAAAGAATGTTCTGGCCCAGAGGAAAGCAGGAGTAGACGCAGCTGGAGTGGAAGGAGTGAGAAGAGGTGAGGAAACTCCACAACAGTGTCAGCAGGAAGTGCTGAGACCTGACTGGGGATGGGGCACAGGAAATGGCGAGGTGATCTCAGCAGGCTGTGCACCGAGGGACTCCGCTGCTGCCATGGCATGATGAAGGGGCCTCCACAACAACACAACACTGCTTTCTGGAACTGAAGGAAGGCTAACGCTGCCCTCAACTCACTCGGCTCTGGGTCACGCCCACTGAGATTATGTATCCCTACCATTATCCCTGAGAAGAGCATAAGCTCTAGTGCAGAACCATTAGCTAATATGTACTGCCCACAGCTAAAACAAAGCTTTACATATAATAGCCTTTCAGCATCTGCTGAGTAAAAATAATCATGGCGTCAGAGGGAAAAGGAACATGCAACTATAAACCTAAATGCTGTACTGTAAGTTAGTTCAAGGAAACAAATTCATGAGCAAAAGAGGCAACAAATCACTTGAGCAAAACTATTTTTTTCAAAGAGTAAGAACTACCACATGAGCATCTACTGATTGTCGGGCACTGAGTGAACTGTTTTCCTCAATTACCTCAGACCCCCACAGCCTCACCTTCTTGCTAAAAACTGACTTATCACCACCTGTGTATCAGGTAATATGATAGAACCAGAAGAGGGGCTGGACTAGAGCAGATTCCAAAACCTGTATGGTTGGCATGACACCATGCCAAACCTGAATTGTGAGGCTAGAAAGTTTGCTGTTCTACTTACTGAAGAGAATGTGCTCAGCCAGATTTGCAATCAGTCTTCTTCGGAAGGACTCATCTGTTACATTTGTGGACTCATTAGCGGACGTGTCTGTACCTCCATCAGCAGCATCATTGGGTCTGAAAAGTTTGTGTTTTTTTTAAATTAGACTTCTACAACCCCACTCTTTTACAAAGCAAACTACCATGTTTCCTTGAAAATAAGACCTAGCCAGACCATCAGCTCTAATGCATCTTTTGGAGCAAAAATTAGTATAAGACCCAGACTTATTTTAATATAAGACCATGTATAATATAATATGATATAATGTAATATAAAATATAATATAATATAATATAATATAATGTAATATACTGGGTATAATATAATATAATACTGGGTATAATATAATATAATACCAGGTCTAATATTATATAATATAAGACCCGGTCTTATATTAATTTTTGCTCCAAAAGACGCATTAGAGCTGATGGACCAGCTAGGTCTTATTTTCGGGGAAACATGGTATATGGGCCTAAGGTATAAATGTATTAGATACTTTATATTACTACATATTCTAAATTTAAACCATAAATAGATTATTTCTATTGGTTGTT
The DNA here is from genome assembly GCF_004115265.2 of Rhinolophus ferrumequinum. Taxonomy (NCBI): domain Eukaryota; kingdom Metazoa; phylum Chordata; class Mammalia; order Chiroptera; family Rhinolophidae; genus Rhinolophus; species Rhinolophus ferrumequinum. The sequence continues at coordinate 15,531,469 of NC_046299.1, read as the reverse complement.
TTCCTCCATAATACACTTTATTATGTTTAATACACTCTCCTGGCCAAAATGTGAAAATGTGTTATTTAGTTATAACTAAATAGCCTGTTGGTACATCACTTCCAAAACCCACTGGCCAAAAAACATGCATAAAGCAAGATACCTCATTTTAATCCAGTCATGAAAATATGACACTTGAACCCATTAAAGAATGACTTATTATTCAATTTGCTAAGTTACAATTTGAATTCTGAACAATTCACACAGAAAAACTCTATTATACATTACATTTATGTACAACATGCATAACCTAAGCTACTATCAAGAATAATTCAGTTCAAACATTCAAAAGCATAAATCAAATAAGAACTAAATGATTCACAAAATCAAAGAGAATTTATAATTCAAATAATCAAAAACCTCCGAAACTATGAAAACACATCACTTCAAGACCAAGAGAAAAGTTACTCGTGTGAGAAAGTGAAAACAAGAACATGCACGTTCTTCTTAAAGTGAACCTATTTATCTATGCAATATACGAAACAATAGATATTCGGTCGTTTAGCTAGTATAAGAAAGTTCCACAGATCTTACCGTGAAGGAAGTATAGCTGGTAACAGTGCTTGCTCCAAAGAAAGGGGAGCAGACACAGGCTTCTGACTTTGACTTTCTAAATATTCCTAGAAAAAAAACAGAAAACAATCATTTACTCCTATTGTCTCATTTACATAAACATATATAAAATATACTTGATCTTCAAAAAGTGAAAAGGGAGTTGTTTTATAAAATGAGCCAGGCTACAGAGCATGAGAAGTGCTTCGTATACCTAGTCTAGCTTCAGAAGTCTGCAATGACTCATAGAATGTTGTCAGGCATGAAATCTAAGAACTGAAAATGCAAAGAACAGAACGATGCTTAAGCAAAATCATGTAAAAATTAAGAAAAATATTTAACTTCTGTCACACCTTCACGAAATTATTTGACATTCCCAATATTATTATTAGTGATAATTGACATCACCATGCTTTTAAAAAGGAAATCTGACAACCTGAGGGCCACATAGTATTCAAAAGAATCTCAATCCAACAGCAAACCATAACAAGATAGAGAAGCTGTCCAATATTTTGAGGGTATTTTTTGTTGTTTTTTTTTTAAGAAAGAAATGACAAGGTTCTTAAAAGTTGAAAGCACTTATGACCAGAAAGCATCTAGCACAGCAGTTAGAATCTTTTAAAGTAAAACCAAGAAATGGAACAGAAGGAGAAGCAGGACCTCTATTCAGTATCCCTAGGTTCCTGACGCCCTTGTCCATCCTTCCTTTTCTCCTTTACCAATTCGAAAATCTTAAGGATTTAAAACTGCCAAGACCTCAGGGACCCACTAGTCCCAGGCTTCTCCAGGAGGATGTCACTGGCTATTGGAATATGTGGGTCCTGGATTCCACTCAGTAGGCCAGAGCAGGCTAGGTTGTCATTTTTTTTTTTTCTGTTTAGGGTACGCCCAGTTTTATTTAATTCTTCCACTCCCCGCAGGCCCCGCCCCTTACAGTACACCAAAGCCCTGCCTCTCCCACTGTCCCACTTCCTGCCCCAACCTCCCACCTGACATATTCTCCCAGATCCCCACACCTTCCGGGCACCTAACACTGTACCCTGAACTGCCATGACTTTGGGAAGCATGCTCAAGCACTCTCTGCCAGCTTTTCCAGGGGCCGACCTCTCCCTCCCTAGGTTGTCAATTTTACCCAGCTCTTAGGGGTCATGTTTGGAAAAAACTCCTCTAAAGGCAATTTTAATACGTAAGATAAAATACCAATATATAGGATAAAGCAACATGAAAAAATCTCATGAACTAAAAAATAACAATAAATGTTGAACCTGCTTTCTCCCAAAGTTAGACATCTATTGTCCTTTTTCAACAGGCATACTTCGGTAGGACAAATCCAGGAAATGCCATTCTTGACATAGTCCTCATTTTACGAGAGAGGAAACTGAGGCCATAGTCACATGGAGAGGAGGAGACAGAGACAGAACTGGAGCCCAGATCTTCCGACACTGAGCTACACCAACACTTTAATACAGCTTCATTCCAACAGACACTCACCTTTAAGGAAAATGGTTGTGCAAAGTCCACTCTGACACACCCATAGTTTTTTCGTAACATCCTGATAACGCCTCTAGCTACGCTCCAAAGACTCTCATTCTTCTTAGGTTTTCCCTAAATTACAATTTTGAAAGAATAACATCGTAAGAAATAAAGCTGACACATGAAAATATTTTGTTATCCAAAGAATAAAGTTTTTTTGTTAGTTTTTGGTTGTTATGGAAACTAGAGGTTTGCATTGAAAAAGACAATGATCAGTGAAGAAGGAAAGTAAATATTCATGGACCTGTCAGACAACGTTTAGCTTTCAAAGATTCTAACAGATGTAATCATGTCTTCGGGAGAGATAATTTGGTCAATGAAAAACAGAACCTTCAACACTAATTCACTTAGTACCCTGTTTACATCATTCACAAAAATACAAATGTAAACTAATGAAGAATAAACATGCCATAACAGGCTGAAAAACTGGTCTGCAGTTCTTGGATAAAAATAAGATGTCAAAGAGGCCACTTACCTGGGGTCCAATGATCACCAGAGTCCAAATATCTAACATTAGGCAATTGAATGTCCAATCCAGCCCCACAGTGGCCTTTAAGCTGATTATTCATTTAGTAAGCATTGACTGAATATGTGACATACATAAGGCATGACAATGGCCATATAATGGACACAAGCCTCACATCTGACAGTGACAATCAGGGCAAGTTGGGCACACCTTTAGGGCAGACACATACAACACAAGGAGGAGTCTCCTAAGGGACATACAGGTAAGAATCCAGACTGTCACTTAATTTTTAAAGTTTCTAGTTATCAAGTGTCCTTGAGCTTCTGATGTGTTTTGGGCAGGAGGCTTAAAGCGAGTAATTCATCCAAGACTTCCACACTAAATAAGAACAAAAATGAATTCCTCTGGAAATCTTACAATACTGGTAGAAATTGTAAGTCAGTAAAAGCATTTTGGAAAACTGTCAGTATTTACTGAAGCTGACCCAACAATTACACTCTTAGGTATATCCAACAGAATGAGTACATTTGGTCATTAACAGAAATATACCTGAATGATCATAGTCAAGAACTAGAAACCAAACTGTTTCTCCACATTAGAATAAATTGTGGTATCTTCATATATTGGAATACTATGCAGCTGTGAGAATGAACAAATTCTAACTAAATGCAACAACATGGGTGAATCTCACAGACACCTAACTGAGCAAAGGAAACCAGAAGCAAAAGGACCACACACGACATAATTCCATTTATGCAGAGTTGAAAAATAGGCAAAACTACTCTGTTCTGTCAGAAGTGGAGAGAAAGGGTACACCACGATGAGAGCGGCACAAGGTAGGTTCCTAGGGTCATGATTATATGGTTCCTCGATCTGGACGCTGGTGACGTGTGTAATTCAAACTACATGCCTATGAGATGTGCATTCTTCTATAACTATTATACTTACTTCAATAAAGAGCTTACAAAAGATATTACTGCCACTTCTCAAATTAATTTATATGCTTTGTCAACATGTTCCCCCCAATTCTTCAGGCTTAACTTAAAATCTGCACATAAACAGTAAGCCCTGGGGAGAACAAACCACACAACCACCCTCGCCCCACAGTACGGATGGCAATTCAGTGCCAAGGGTTTTTTCATTTCCCAATCCTATGGCCAAGGCCGACACTGATAAATCTAATCATGTCACTTCCTCCAGGTGCAGGGAAGCACCCATGAGCACTACCAATCAGGCGGACATAGGAGATGACAGCTACTCACCCTACCATGTTTCCTACAACGCTTTAAAATTAGGGAGTACAAAAAATATCCCTCTCTATATAGTCCACAATATTGCAATAACAATGTATGGGCCCAGTTGGGTACTAGACTTACCGGGGGTAAATTATATAAATGTCTAACCACTATGCTGTACACCTGAAATTAATATAAAATAATATCCAATGTCAACTGTAATTGAAAAAGAAAAAAACAAACAAGTAAAAATAAATATGTATTCCTAATTAATTCCCAAATCACTTATCTAGAAGCAAAAGACTTGAAAGTGAAGCAGACCTTCGGGCGGGGTCCTCTTACCAGCTGTTCGCCATTGTAGTGACCTTCGATGATACGGTCATAGGAGATTCCCACAGGTATGATCAAGATGTCTGGGATGGTGTTGGTAGACAGAGTATCGACCACAACCGACAGAAGTCCCGCCCGAGCGCAGGAGGTTTTCCCACTCCTGGAGCGTGTGCCCTCCAGAAAAATCTCCAAGAACTGCTGCTGTCGAAGTAGTTCAACTATATGCTGGGATACAAGGAGAAAGTAAAACATCAATTCAAGAGCACCCAACTTAGAAAAAGCTCAGCAAATTTTTTAAAAAAGCCCCCAAGCCTGTAACTTCACTACTGACAAAGTATTTTACCTAAATCATAACAAGACAGCTATATTTGGGGGATGACAAAAAATTGTCATCAAACCCATACCCAAGCAATGATCACTCAAATAATTACTCAGACAACAGTGTTTTAAAAACCTCTTTGTCCTTCTACAGTGATAAGTGCCACCAGGGCTCTAAGGATAATTAGAGACAGCACACACCCCATGGAGCAGAGCTCGGTAGAGGATGTCCTTCCGTCCGTCTGGCGTTTCGTCCAGCCTCCGTCGTATGAAAAAGCCTCCGAGCTTATGGATCAGGGTACTATAAATTCAGGAATGCATTAATCAGTTATAAAGACAAGTGTAAAAAGCATACTCAAATGCCAAGTCACTTCAAAACATTTGCCCTGTGAATACAAACCACAAGTGCTGTTAGAGCTGCTGACAGTGAGAATGTGGACATTTTCCCATTTTCCATATTATTGACGTTTCGCTCATTTACATTATTCATGAGCTGTTACAGCAGCACCTCATATTCTGAAGTTCTATTACATCTATTCCAAAAGCAGTCTGCATGATATATTTCCCTGCAAAGGCGATGCTACAGATTTAAAACCCTTTCCAGGGTCTCAAGACATTGATGGTTAGACATCCCGAAATTTGCCTAGTGCACATTTACTGCAAAATGATGTGATGTTACAAAAGCTCCTTTGGAGAAATTTTCTCAAATAAGTATTGCTCAGAGAGTGTCTCTGTGAGACAAGGATAATCTTATCAGACTGAAACCAAGCATAACTATCTGTCCAAAACATGAAACAAGCATTTGCTGCAGGTGCCTACACATAGGGATAAAACAATTCTTTTCACAACCCCAGGGCTCTTTCTACAACATTGATGGATTTTGATATGAACTTGAAATTTTCTAATACTTAAGTCACCCTTTCCAAACTCAGAGTCTCCTCCTATTCTTTTCAAACAGAGTGATATTAATATAAATATAAGCAATATATATTTTTGGTAGCTTCTATCGTCAGTATAAAGAGGCAACAGTTAAGATGTCCCCAGAGCTTAATATTACAGTTTGAGAGTAAAACTCTGCGGAATATGTTCATAAAGAATGAGACGAACCACCCACAAAAGTAACCCACCCTGAAAAGTGGTTTGTGAATGTGTAGACTGGCATGTAACCAAAAAAAAAGCTGCAAATAAACAGGCCTGGTTGTCTACAGTCTGTCATTTCTGAAGGAATGGGAAAGCTAAGCAACGGCTGGCATGGATTCATGAAAAGGACAGTTGCATTATGAGATAGGATCAATGTTTATCAAGCACTTCCAACAGGTCCAAGTGAGAACGTAGAGGCGATGAGTACATGAGTTTTTCTGATTACAAAAGAGGCTTCTCTAGAGCCCATGCTTTGCTCTAAGTCTATGCCTACCATCAGCTTTCTGACGACTTTCTAATTCAGCTCCCCAGGTTCTGTGATAGTGGGAAGAGGTAGCCAGAAGAGTAAACAAAGGTATTCTCACCCCTGAAAAAGCGCACCTTCCCTAGAGGGTAATAGCACACTGTTTGTCTATATTCCCCAGTAGATTATGAGCTATTTGAAGGCAAGGTCACTCTAGTCTACAGCAGAGCTGGGTAAGCATCAGCTGACTGCATGAATGAATGGCTTCTCTTCAGTCATTTACAGGAGACTGGTTAGCCAAAGGACTGTGCGCCAAGCGTTGAGAAAGCAGCTCCTGGGACTGTGAGGCTGAGGCTCAGACTTCACAGCACGCAAAGGTAGTGACTGCACCTTTGTGAGCTGCTACCTGCACAGCCTGCCAGCCTCTGCCCTTCCAGTCACTCTAAATTTATCCTCCTCTTACGCTACTACTGAGCTGACCTTAGAGGTGCTTTATGCTTTGAAGTTTGAAACTGCAATTTCCCCAACCGACTAAACGTAGTCCTCCCCAATTCCCCACTGGTGATCTACCCAGTTCCTGGTGGTAAACACCGGAGTCTTCCTCCTTCCTCTCCGCCTCTCCCCCTCTGTTGAGCCCCACACCTGGGCTACCGTTTGGCCTTGTAAATCCAACTTACAATACACTTTTCCAATCTATGCTCTCCTCTTCCAAGAGCACGACTATGCTTTTAATCTAAGCCTTCATTATCTTTTGGCTGAACTACTGCAATGGAGCCGGAATTGTTTTAACTCCCTCTCCTCCAGAATGACTTTTCCAAATGCAAATCTGACCATGTCATTCCTCAAGTACAGGACGCATTCTGAAGTCTTGGCTTAGGGAGTGTGGTGACCGAGCTCTCACTACCTCTGCAGTCACCACCTCCAGCCTCGAGCCCTTCCCAGTGCATCCGACAGTCTAACCCTACTGAATCGTCTGCTGTTTCCCGACCACACCATGCTTTCTAATCTGTCTTTTCACATACTATTGCCTTTGCATGGCATGCAGTGCATTCTCCTGAAAACCTCTAAAATGCACACCTCCTAGTTGTACTGTAATTGTTACAGGTTTCTAGCTCTTCTAAATTAGGAGATCAAAGTGAACAAGCATAAGGTTCTCTGCACTTATCTTTCTACCCTATTGCCCCGCGCCCACCTCCCGACTGCCAAGCCTGACACAGTAATTTGCTATCTTGTCTTTCTAACTGCCTTTTATCCATTTGGTAAGTATTGCCCATACAGTTGAGGTAGTCACAGTTCACCAAGTATCCCGTATAAGATACAGAAATTATGGTGATAGTCTTAATGCTTTTGTGTACTTTTCAAATTTTCCACAAGGAACATGCATTACTCTTATATAAAAGTAAAAAGGCTAACATCATCCTCTTTACAATAACACATGTCAAAAGGTATAATGAAAAAAAAAAAAAGGTTCCAAATATAATCTTTTTCATGCCTCCCACTTCCAAATAAGCTGATTTTACCTGAAGATGGGGATGTTGAGATTATTGCCTGACGCGATGTATGGTGCTTTGATGTTATGGCAGAAGAGAATGAAAGTGAGCAGCAGATAGTCAATGTGTGATCTATGAACCGGCAGAAATAAAAGCGGCACGTTCGTCTAGGAAAAGGAAACACGCCCAGTTGAAAATTCAAATGTCAAGTTCAATCACACTTTGCAACTTCACATATGGTGAGTCACTCAAACATTGGCTAATCAGTGACTCATTCTCTAAAAACGTTTTCAAGTAATATGAACTTCTCTCAGTTTAATATTTATCTAGCTGAAAACAACAACTACCACCACAGAAAATAACCAGGGACAGGGAAGAGTAATCAAGAGTTCATGTTGAGCCTATGTATTTCCCGAGAGGCCGCCCTGATCATGTAAGCAGAGCAAGAAGTTTTGGAGTCAAGCCTGGTTTGGTTGGACATCCTGAGCAAGTCACTTATTAGCCATGACTTGGAAACATGTCTTAATCTATCTGAGCCTTGATTTCCTCATTTGTAAAATCGGGATTGTTCTGGCTGATTTGCAGTTGTCACAAGGTAACTCACTAAAGGAATCCTGCGTGCCGCTGGGGGTCCTCCTCGACCCCACCGGCCCTCCCCACACAGGACTCTGCAGTCATCTCCCACAGGGAAATCTCCCAATGGGTTGGAATAGTATACACAACAGTATACACGAGAACATTCCCAAAAGAACTCTAAGTTCACTCTCCAAACGTGGGGAGAAAGGAATGACAGGGTCACATATTTCTTGCCTCAGTTGCAGCTTTGACCATCTCAAGTTGACCCTTGTGGATCTGAATGTTCCAAAAGAAGCTGTTGAACAGTTTTAAGAGCACCCACCCGGTCAGTCTGAAAGTCAAAAAAAAAAAAAAACAGGAAATATGTATACATGTATATACACACACATATATATTTGCCCATTGTCTACTTATATTTCTGAACCGACAACCTAGCAATGCGTGTGCATATGTATGTGTATGTCCCTGAACTGTGGAATTCAACGGCTAACTTTACATATATACTTCTTACAGAAGTATTCATTTATTGCGGACCAAAATCTTACATTTCACTCTAATAATATACTTTACACTTTAGAAGCAAAAGACCAAGCGAACGTTTAGGTGAGCAGAACGACAGAAAACCACTCCCTTTAAGACATGGGCGTGAAAGCCGGCTCACAACGAGTCCAGACAGCAAATAGCAGCAGTAACCCAATAGCTGCTGTCAGTTAACAGAGATGACGGTGGCTTAAGGCTACCAGGCTACTCCCCATGGAAGCGGCACATAAAGAATATAAAGTGGAATTGGTTTTAACATCAGAATATGTTACGACATCTTTGGACCAAAAGCACTGAGCTAGGAAAGTCCAACGGTTCTGTCCTGTTTGCTCAAAACAGGACGGCGCTGGGCAAAAACTCTTTGCCTCGCCTTTTATACCTGATCATTGCTGGTGAGACGGTGGCAACCATTTCTTGAAGGATCCTTTTGGCTTTTTTTCTCACTTTACTGATGGCTTTCGATTGCTGCTGAGCAGAACCATCAGGGTTCAATTCAGCGGCCACTTCTGCAATTGCCTCTTGCACTCTGATTTGAAAATGGAAAAATAGACAATGTAACTGGTTCTGTGCTATATTCTGTATTCAGCATTTTCTAAAGCATAGCTATAAATCACAAAATAAAATGTACTTTCTCTCTCATATGTGATATAACATGAGAGAATAAACTCAACTGAGAGGTGCTTTCTTTGGTTGTCCATTAAATATAAAGGATATCGTACCCCTAAAGCAATGAACCCCTGAGGACTCTGGGAGGCTGACTAAGGAATTTAATTCAAACTCACTGTGTAGCAACTATGTGAATTTGAAATGTTCCAGTTATGCTGTGAGGCACACAAAGCTGCACTTTAGCAGAGGAGAGAAAAGGAAAGATTATAATTTAGGCACATAATTCAGAGGTATCCAAAGCCCACTGGCAAAGTAAAGTCTGATTTTCCTTTCGAAGACCGAGTTATTCACTTATATTATAACTCTATTAGAACTGTATATAAAACTCCCTGAGAGGCATGAAACGGGGACATAAATATTTACAAGTGTTTTCAAATCAATCCAGTTATGTAAAAAAGGCAGAGCTCAAGATTACAACAGTGCAGAACGATAAGTGGTGAGGTAAAAGGGAAGATTCAATCCAGTTTTGTTAAGTCTTCCATGCGACTTAGGGAAGAACGCAGGGGGTTAAGCATCCTCAAATCACTTCTAACATTCCAGTTACTAGTCAAAATATGTGGATAGAATGAAACATACTTGAAGGTTTTTTTTACCTACAAAATAGAATATATAATAATGCAAGGAAGTTTAAAATACTTGTGTTTTCTCCTACTGATTTTAGAGGAGTGTATGGCAAAACTCCACACAGCCCCATGAATAATACAAAAAGACCAATCCCACAGGACACTGACGCACCCTAAATCTATTCTTTGGATAGCATTTATTTCAATCTGGCCAGGAATGTTTTCACAAGTAATTGACATGATTAATTACATTTCCATGATCAACTATTCATTCATTCAGTAAGTAAGTATTTACTGACTTCCTATTATGTGCCACCACCGTTCAGGCCTTAACAATCCCACAACAGGACCGGCGTTTCTAAGCATCTTTTAATCCACCCCAATCTCTGGCTCCCCAAATCCAGGTAGATATCGAACATGGGCTACACCAAGGAGCTGGAACAGAGACCAAGCTTCACCCAAACTCCTGTATTCTAACGCCTGAACTTCAAAATGACTCAATAACTGTTACAGTAATGATTTGACAGAGATAATCAAACTTGCTTCTCTTTTGGCTATAAATAGAAGATGTAATGTCCCAAACATTCATCTTGCAGAATATCTGTGCCATCTCTGACTGCCACTTGCCTGTCACGTATTAGAAAACCGTTCATTTGTTCACCCATAAAACGAGACTTTTATTCCCACAGGGCACTGCTCACCAAAACCCTATGTTCTCCTGCCTTTCCCTGGCTTCCCTTGGAGCTTAACCTTCAACTTGGAAATGCAAATGCCCCTGGAGAAAGAGGCCCAGAGAAACTGGGGTTCATAAAGGAACTCGCTTCCTCACGCCATGCCCACCAGCCATCCCTGCCTGTCCCCTTTACGACAGTATTCCCACCCTTACCTACTGCTGTTCAGTACATTTTCAGTCACGTGGGTGGCAAACATGCCTTTATGGACATCTCGCTCTTGAATAAAAAGCACGTAAGAAAGACGGCGGGCAAGCCATCCTCGGTGCCTGCAATGAGAAAATCATTTAGCAGAGAAGTACTCCAGGAATACCTAGAACAAGTTGCTTCAATTGTACAGTGGTTTCCTTCCTGTGAACACAAGGCCTCATTTCATCTATTCCTGAGATCGGGGTTCTCCTATAGCAAATTCTCCTTAGTTCAGGATGCTATGCAGACAATTTCATTCCTAATTTCTTTCATGTACTCTTAGCTAAAATTTAAGCTTGGAATTCGTGTATTAATGCTTAAGTAGTGCTACTCTGCCAATAATAACTCAAATATAAAACCAAAAGAAATAAAAACATCTTTATTAATACCATAAAAAGACACATACATGTTGAATGCTATATACAGAGGGTGCCAAAAAAATGTATACACATTTTAAGAAAGGAAAACTGTATTAAAATTGTAGTAATATATACCAATAACAAAAGATGAATACAAGTCACGTTTGACTTCTGCAATTGCAAGAGGTGCTCAAAGTGGTTACCATCAGCGTCCAGACATTTCTGATTACGGCGAACTACTGCTTGAGCAACATTGACCAAAGTGTCCACTTTGTATATATTTTTTGGCACCCCTGGTATATATGCTATATAGCTTATAAGCTATGGTTATGGGCTATAAAAGATAATTTGGAAGTCTTTTTCTACCATGAAGGGCTAATTTTTTTTTTCTTTTTTTGGTTATAGTAATTATTCTAAGGTTATACTCCGGGTTCAAGAAGCCAGAAGCTCTTACTCTTTTTTCATTTTTTTAATACATTCAACGTACCTACCAGATAGGACATATTCCTATTAGTCACAACGTTACTCGTTCAATGTTATTTGAACGAGGTGGGGGTGGGGTGGGGACAGGGAATCTCAGAATAAGAATACTACAGACTTTCATTATGCATTGCCTGGAACCCATTTGTAATGATTATATAATGCCTTATTATCATTTCCTCGATAATGATATTCATATAAACAGTAGAAGATTTCAATTATAAATTCACTAATTCTGAAAATATCCCAAAAGCCTCAATGGAGCAAAAGTAATTTGAGGAAGCACTGTGTGAATCACATATTCCTTCGTCTCTCCTGCCTGACATTCTCTTTTACTTCCTCCTTTCCTTTGTCTCAGTTCTCTGAAAAATTGGCCCACTATGCTAAGTGTTTAATTCCAAACACTTCCTTCAATGAAAATTTTCAGAATTATTACTGGAATGTACAAAATTCAAACTCTCTATGAAATCCCTTTCCAGTTGACTGAAAGCTGTGTGTGTGTGTGTGTGTGTGTGTGTGTGTGTGTGTGAGAGAGAGAGAGAGAGAGAGAGAGAGAGAGAGAGAGAGAGAGAGAGAGAGAGAAAATGTGTAGGCTTTGCTTCATTAACACACAGAAGAGCTAAAGAGCCAACTCAACTGCACAGGCAGCTTATTACATTGAATAGTTCCATAGTGCCTCATCAATATAGCACATGCTTTATTTTTTTCTTAACTGCCTCCAACTGAGGACAACAAATGGACCCTTTGGCTTTATAAATGGAATGTCTACTTACATAAAGAAGAGACCCTAGGAGATCTCTTTTCTTAGGATCTTAATCATGTTAACCAAGGAAAAGAAAAAATAAAATAAAATAATGGACCAGCATCTCTCCTTTAAACTTAAGAGGGTGAGCAGGGAAGGAGGGAGAAATGTGGAAGTGTAGCTTGGGAATGCAAAAAAATAGTCCCTTGACTTCAGTTCTATTTAAAAAAAAAAAAAAAGTTAACTAACACTCGTATATATGCAGGTATTGTCATGTTTATTTATGATCTCATCACCAAAATATGAGAAGTATCATCAGAAAGACTTAAAATTTAAGTATTTGACTTCTTGGATCAATTTTTCATAGAAATTCAAGTATTTCTCATCACCTGAGCTTACTGCTTACCTACTCCAGGTGTTTACTCTTAGAATTATAAGAACTGGATATCATTTTTGGCTGCCTTTTCTCTCATGTCTCAAAGACATTCATACACCCTTCCAAGCCTCCTTCCTTATCCGCAGCCTAGATTCTCAAAAAAAAAAAAAAAAAACAAAGCCTCTTTTCTCTCACTCTGATACCTAATAATAGCCTATCCCCATATGCCTGGAATTTGGAAGTAAGAATTCTAAGAAAAGTCTTAAGCTAATAATAATTCAAAGAACATTTATTCAGTACAGAAAAACATGTTCTAAAATTCTATAGATTAGGCACATTTCATTCAGTTGTACTTTTTAAAATCTAAAACAGTAGTAACTGATCATAGGGCATTCAAACACCACTCCTCAGAAAAATCTTCATCACAATTTGGAACACTTCGGATGCAAAATCAATGTGTGCATAAGTTAGAGAAAGCTCTAACTAATATCTACACTCTCAAGAAAATATTTATTATATAATTAAACACAGCAGCAGACTAACAGGTCTCTCAGGTGGTTGTACTATTTCCAATTTTTAGACAAAGCGTCTTGTGTCAGAAGCTCATACTCTATGAACTCTCAAAAACATAGTGAGATGCACCTTAAAGTACATTAATTAATTATTCTGGAGTTTTTCTTTTGAGATTAGAAGTATAAGAAATTTCTTTTTACCTTGTGTGAGTTTCATTGATATAAATAACATTCCGCAAACCCAAAGACGGGATACTGGGGTTGAAAAATTTATCCTACATAAGACAAAATAAGCACAGACATAAATATACAACTGGCTTGCTGGTGAAGTGTTCGCATTAGTAGTACTCAAAAGACAACTTCTAAAATTCAAGCATAAAGTTAGGCATTGCTTCAAAAATCGAAGAGATGAAGAAAATTTATGTTTTATTAAAAAGTACTTTTTGGCCTTTCAGGTTACAAACTCAAAATTAATCCTTAATACCTTGCAAAGAAAATAGTGCCTCTGCTTTTCCTGCCTCATCCCAAAAGAACTGAAGCTCCGATGGCTTTAGTCATTGACAGAAATACTGGGGATTTCAGAGTTCCCAAAATACAAAAATATTATACTAAGTACCATGTAGTTATTGTTAGATTACTAAATCTCTCAATAATCCCGACACATAAGAATTATTGTCCCCATTTTATAGACAGGAAAATTGAGGCTGGCAGAAGTTTAGGATTCAATCCCAGATCTTGTTCCAAAGAGTATGGTCTTTCATTCCCCTAAAATGACTGTTCCATTTAATGAGAGAATGTATGGTTAAAGCTCATCCTCTTTACAGATAACCTTGAAAAATAATCCAGAAATAACTCTACTGAATAGAAAAAGTCTATAACTTTATCAATGTGGACAAAAGGTACACTTTGCACACATAAATGCTGAAAAAGCAGAAGGTACCCCAACAAAAGATGTAAAAATACTTAATTTGAAATCTCTTTAGAGAAAAGGAAAATACGATTTCAGAAAAAAGGTAGCAAATATCAAACAATTACCATAGAATATTTCAAACAAAAACTCTTTTAAATAAACATGCCATGGAAGAATTTTAAGATCAAGTTTGGCTCCATCAGGTACTATATTTAAGCAAAAATTCTTCTTTGTTATATCACTCACCTGTCTCTCCCCCAACCCCAACCATTGCCACTACCAAATAATTGCCTATACTCTCTTTTGACTTAAGACCAGATTAGAGTTAAGGTATTGTTTTGGTCTTTTAAGCGTTCAAAATTAGATGAGACGCCAGATCTAAAAAGAAAAGCCACATGATCTTCTATTTAAATCTTTATTTCTATTGGCCTATTAATCTGAACTGGCTTTATTTCTGGACTAGAAGTTTCCATAATCCTTCAGAGCTATCAAATTCATGCAACATGGCACTTGTGATGTCAAAGGAACAATATTATTTCAAGACATTCTGGAGCAGACCTGAATATTTAACAAACTGCTTGTGTCCCACACAAATCTCTCCCAGGTTAGTAAATCCCTTTACACCAGACTTAGAATTCTATTTCCTGCCAAGCCAATCCTGAGTAGAAAATTCACACAACACAGTTGGTTATTCACACAGGTTATAAGCAATCTCAATAAATGACAGGCACTTAAATGGCAGAATTTTTATGTCCTGATAGGTGGCCCATCCCAGAGAGAGCTTAACATCCAGGTATACCTTTAATAGCTGACTCTCCTGCTTTGGAACACAGCCACCTTAGACTAACTGTACTGTGCTAACTCATCCCTCTGGCAAACGCTGCGTCAGAAGCATACCTCTTATGCAATGGACTCTCCTCCAATACAGACTCCAACACTGTAATGTGGAAGATTTTGCATGGCGTGTGTTTTTTCCACCAAAATACAAACAAGCACATACACACTCTTTTTTTAAATCTTCACCTAACCTTTTAGTGGCCATTCTTCACTATCACAGAGTCAACAGACACCCTTCCCCCATCACCCCTGAAATAGAAATTTAGCAGGAGTAGAGCAAAGCCACAGTTCTGAAGTTCAACATCAAGAAGTTACATGAAAGTTGCCACCAACTTCTTTGGAAGAGTTAACTGAAAGTGAGATCTACTTTCCCCCCTAACGTGATACTAAAACTACTAAAAAACCAAAAGCTTGCCTAGCATCAGCTATTGGACCAACATTTACTGAACGACTGAAGGGAAATAAAAATTGAGTCAACATCTTTACTTGGAATATTTGGTTTATAAACATGGCTCTAAATTCTAAAAATGAATCAAGTCTATTAAGGCTACTCAATACCCAAGTCACACAAAGTTGGAAATCTGTGTCACATATTTCACGTGTTTAAGGTCAACAAGCAGTAACATTCTTACCCAGCTCTGGGGAGTACAGGCATAACAACATCTTCCGACAAACGGCCTTTTTCGGCTCATTAGGCTTTCCTTCCATTTTAAGGTGGCAGATCTGAAGACAGTAGGTCTAAAACCACACTCACCCTAATAAATATTAAGGAAAAAACGGTCACTGAGTGGAAGGGAATTATACTTGTCCACGTGATCTCTAAAACTAAGATGTTTCAGATAGAAGGGAAACTGATGCCATATTTTTCTTTTCGTAGTATTATGTTTTTCCGAGTGATATTCATTCACGGTACTCCCTCCATGATCAACACTGGGAACATGAGCAAAAGCTGAGCACCTAAGAATAGCAATAGCTGGCAAAGACTACTGCACACTCAAAGCAGCATTCAAGGTTTAAAAACAAAGTTGCAAAAGGTCAAAAAGCCTCTGACTGGAGCAGGATGAATAGAATCAGACTACTATGCCAACAGTTCATCTTACTCCCTCTTAAATCACACACTCCCACAAAAGAGCTACCAAGGCCTTACATAGTAAGCAAGTTTATACAATACAGCTTAAAATATTTTACTTTAAATGAAAAACAAGGCACACTTACATAACATTCCTCCATCCTAACAAGAGAGTTTAAAGGCTGGAACATGAAATTGTAGCTGTACTATACAATTAGGGTCAAACTCTGCTGTTCTATTCTAAACATTTTTCTCTCAAATTTGGGTTCATCAGTTGCTCAAATCCCACTGATATAACATTCTCAAAAATAAACAACAACAAAAAAACACTCCATCATCATTTCTATATAAAATAGTGTTAAAAACAATCTTAAACATTCCATGTTACACTGAAATAGGGAATACAAGATAATGCGTGCCTTTTGGATTGGGTCATACTAAAATTTATTTCCTATTTTCAATTTTTTAAATAAACTTGATTTCCATCACAAAATTTATAATTAGATATAAGTAGGGAAAACAGATTTTAAAAATTTTAATTTATAATTACACCACCCAAAACAACTACTAGGTTTTTTTCTATGCAAAAGTATTTGGCTTTTTAACACAACTACTGTACTTAAATTTCTTACCAATATTTTCTTCCCAGTCAACATGATACCATAAGAATTTTTAAACATTAGCCTTCATAAACATACCTTCTAATAGCTGGAGGCCATTTCTGTAGCTATTATATTACCCTCTATTCGATATTAAGTTGGCGCCAGCATTTCCACCTTCGTGAACAATATTGAAATGAACATCTTTAAGTCGAATGTTTTGAATTTGTATCTTAAACTTACCCATTCCTCGTTCGCATGCTTACATTGGCCAACACTGTATTCTGATGAATTTGGCAGATAAGAAACATCTATCGTGCCAAGGGTCAGTGCAGATTCGTCCATGTCACAAAGCGTAACTCCCAAATCATGTACTGTAAAATATATATACCATTTAAGTTAATGAGGACTCCAGAGAGTAAATACCAGCACTCAAAATTCTGACTTCTACATGATCTATATAATAGGATGTCAAATGAACTTCCACCATGTTCAAAGTACAAAAACAGACTTTGGTATGTTTATCTGAACTCAGGCAGCCTTGACTTATTTAAAACAAAAAATCAACCTTTGTATCTTTAGACTTCCTAAATAAAATAGCTATCAATTTGCAAGGGTAAATAAGAGCTTATTTCAGGTACAAGACCAAGAACTATTTCATTTGTGTTAATATTAGGTAGGTGCAAAAGTAATTGCGATTTAAAAGGTTAAAAATAATTGCAAAACACCGCAATTACTTTTGCACCAACCTAATAACTGAATAGTTCCTGGGAGGACAAAGGCATGTGTTTGTTTAATTAAATATAAGTTACATGTATGCACACAAGTAGACCTTTTTTTTTTTTTTTAATTATGTGCTGGGAAGTTTGGGTCATACATAATACGCAATGTAAAATGGGTGCTGGTAATGAGAGAACCTCTGAAGCTTCACACCTAAATTGAATTAAGCTCTTATTAATTTTCTTGTGATGCCTTAAACGAAATTATATTTGCCCTTTTAGTACACCTACAAAGCTCTAAAACAAAACCACTCTATTTAAAATATCTGTTTTATAAGTTTTCATCCTTGTCAACATGCCTTTTCCTACCCTAAGGGAAAGTGTTCACTAACAGTGAACTGCTACAGAAAATTGGTAGACATTAACCTAAAATATAAAAACTTTCTAACATAATTCTGAAATTATTTCGAAATAGCTTTTGGCTGTTTCTCACCTGGCCTTAAATTATTCCTTTAAAACCTTGACAGGTCAATTCCAGGTTAACAGTGTTCCTTGGAGGACATACTCTGATTTCTTTACGATCGCCACATGGGTGTGCGGCGGTAACTGTTGCGCTCAGCATCAACTCCACATCCTTTACAATGTAACGTAAGTAACAATGTAACACAACAGGCGAGAGGAGAGAATAGGAAAGCACCGCACCTGGTATGAAAGCTCTTCGGTATTGTAACACTAGCTATCAGTTTCAGGTGCAGAAAGTAGCTACAACAGGGAGAGCCGGTTGCCGCCTGAGAAAAGGAAGACGAGTCTGGCCCCAGGGATCAGCAGAGCAGGGGAGGGAGAAAGAGTCTGGTGCCAACAAGAAGTCCACACTACGCTGCTCCCTCCCCACAGCGTTCATCCAAGGTCGCGAAATTTACCAAAAAAATAATCCGGAGGTGCCAGACTACGGGCGGAGGGGACCCAATTGTGGGTTCCGAAAGGGACGGAGGCAGGGAGGCCAGCTCCGAAGCCAAACATACCCGAGTTCAAATCCCCCACTGCTTCCCATCTGTGGGACTTTGGACAAGTTGGTTAACTTCTATGCCTTGGTTTCCCCATCTGGAAAATGGGCATACTACGCTCGCTCTTACCTCCTCGGGTTCTGGGAGGGCTGGAAAAGACATACAAAGCGCCTAGCACCGTGCAGTGTCTGACACACAGGGAGCGCTCGGTGCAATCAGTGGTCATCTGTCATCGGAACGTCCCCCTCACCGGCTCCGCTCAGAGCACGCCTGCTGTCTCCACGCCAAAGCCAGTGCCCCCAGTCCCACTCAGGCGCGTAGGGTGCTCAGTCCGTCGCGGGAACCCGGCCTGAACCTGGTCCCTCGGGGAGAGCCCACGCCTGACCCCCACCACGGCACGAGCCGGAACCCATTTCTCAGGGGGAACCTCGGCACTCGGGGGGCGGGGACCCGGGGGGCGGGGACCCGGGGGGCACCGACCGCCCCGGAAACTTGCAGGAGTCGCGCGGGCTCCAGCGCAGGGTGACCACGCACCTGTCCCGGCGCTGCGGGACGGAGCAGCCTCCCGCCGCCGGCTCCCGCCTGGCGCCTCGCCCCGCAGCTCAGCCGGCTTCGGGGGCCGAGCTGCCGGCACTTCAAGGCTCCGCCGGTGCCTGCTGCAATGTCGCGCCCGAATGACGCAACGGGCGCCCGGCAGTGACGGAGCAGCCCCGAGTCCGCCCGCTCCCGGCGGCACGTGGCTTTGCGCACTGTGTGTGTATCTCAGGGTCGAATGTGAGTACACACGTGTGTGTGTCTGTGGCCAAGCAGGGTGTGTGAGTGCCTAAACGAATGGTTGTTCTGCCTAGGGGCTGGGGGGAGGGGGGGGAGAGAGAGGGAGGGAGGGAGGGGGGGAGGGAGGGAGGGAGGGGGGGAGGGGGGGAGGGAGGGAGGGGGGGAGGGAGGGAGGCAGAGACGGCACCTAAGTCTGTACTGTGTCAGCTCTCACCTGGGACTTTGTCTCCACCAGGCTCTGTTGGGAGTGTGCGCTGTGGGGTGTCTGGGTTTCTGTGTATATGTGTGGTCTTCTTTAATGAGGTTTGGAAGACTAGACTTTATCAGGGATGCGGAAAGTGGGGATTGGGAATGGTCCTGTTCTATAATTTCCATAACAGTGGCTGAGTGCCTTTTCCTTGAAGAAAATGAGGAACTCAAAAGGAAATAAGGTTTCCAAAAGTCTAAGTCCAAATTTGCCTGCTTTTAACCCTTCAAACAAAGTAACACTGGGCACAAACAGGTTTTTTCCACAATATTTGTCCTGCTGGAGACAAGGCCAGTGGTTATCCAGAGCATTAGTCATTTGGAAGATAAAAGATAAACCTTTCACATTGCACTTAAGCAGCATTAAGGATGGACTAGCAGCTGAGAATACAAAGATGATAAAGATACAGTCCCTGCCCTCACACCTCTGCCACCAGTCCTCATCTCTGCACACATTAACCCGAATCCTGTCTTCCAAACACATTTTTGTCCATGTCTACCCATCAAAAGCCATCCTTAGCTCCCCACAGTCCAAATGCCTGAGCCTGGCACTTGAGGCATCCACAGATAAGCCTCCACTCTTCCCACTGTGCTCCAGCAGGAGCCTTACTTCAACCTCTCCTGTTGGCCCTAGCCACACCATGGACACTCACACTCGTAGCTGGACCATGCCACTCTCCCCTAAGTCCTATCGTTCCTTCCTGAACTAAACCCCCAAGCCTTCCCTAACGTCTCCAGCCCTCAATAATCATACCCTCCTGTGAAATCTCACAGAGTGATTGTGGTACCACACCTTGGGTCTTTATAAATTGTGTCATTCTTCCACAACATAATGAACTAATCATCAATGTCAGTGACTTGCCTCAGTCTCTGAGGTAGTCCTATAGTGCTTTGTTATATTAAACATTCAAATAAATACCTGTTGAAGCTGAGGAACAAGAAGAAAAACAAGAATTTCTTCTCTGGAACTTCCTACTCTTGTTTATAAATCCATCCCAAAACACAGATGTGGCCCCCTTTTAAAACAATCCAAAACAGTAGGAGTGGTTATTCTATTAAATTTTTTTTTAAAGCTTCTTGAAGTTAAAGACACTGTTTTTATCAAGCCTACAGACACCTTACCTCCAAGCACACACCTAAATACTCAAGGATTACGTTGACTAGAATAAGAAATTTTAATCCCAAAACATGACATTTTATGGACAGATTACTGGTCCCTGACCAAAAAAAGAAAAAGAAAAAACGGGGTGGGGGTAGAAAAAAGAGGAAAGCCTTGTGGTTTGAATCACTGGTAAAGAGAAAGTAAGGAGAAATGAAGCAGAGAAAACATCACAGGACTTAAAAGGTAAACCAGGGGTAAAACTAGATTGTCATACATCAAGTTCATCTGTAGGCAGCTCTTTTGTAACACCCATTGCACAAGAGTTACTGTACTTGCAGGAGATGTACATTGCACATCTTCAGGTTACTTAATGAGAATTATTTTGGAAACAAGTGACACCCTTAGCAATCTCTTTTATCAACAATACCACAGTAACTTAAAGTAATCCAGTCTAGGCAGCCAAAATGGAGGAACAAGGACTGAATTTTCTCTCCTGCTACAACTGAAATAAATAAACAACCAGACCAGGCAAAATGAATGAAACAGGCAGCAATGCAGGACTCTCGTCCATAAGGGGAGAAAACAAATGAGGTCAGCACTATGGTTCAGCTTACTGTCCAGAGAGAGTGGCCAGGCTGCTGTAAAGAGTGGGGGAATCCAGGAAGAACTAGGCAGACCCCCTTGAGCTGAGGAGATAGAACTGGGAGACCAGAAAAGCCAAAGCAGCTGAAGCTGGGAGTAGAGTACCAGAGAAAGAGGGAGCTCTGGACACCTGCAGAAGCTCTTGCTCCAGTCTTCAGCTGAGTAGGACGTGAGTGTGAGTCAAGTATTCCACACCAGGGAAAGAAGCACTCATACAAAGCTTGTATAGGGCAGGGAATTTATCCTGTTGGCACAAGCCAGAGTGGAAAGTACCGGACAGAGTGGAAGTACAGAATGATCATACAAGACCAGGAATAGGGCCTGATCCAGGCACCCAGATTGCAAAGCCTCAGAATTCATAACTCAAAAGGTCCTGTTTCAGGAGTGGTGTACAATTAACCCTAGAGTAAATGCTGCTTTGGTTCTACCTAACAAATCTTAAAGCTAGCCCCAAAAGGATCAAACTGTTTTCAAGAACAAAGTGTCACGAAACAAAACACAAGGAAATCAAAAATATCAAGCACCCAACAAGGTGAAATTCACAATGTCTGACATCCAATCAAAAATTATCAGGCATGCAAAAAAAAGAAGCAGGAAAGAACCACCCCTAATGAGGAGAAAAATCAATCAATTGAAAGAGAAATGATAGAATTAGTAAACAAGGACATTAAGAAAACAATTATAATTATATTCTATGTGTTCAAGAAAGTAAAGATTGAGCATATTAAGTAGAGATGTGGAAAATCTTTAAAAAGAGATTATAAAAGCCATCATCTGAGATTTTTTAACACACACAAACTCCACTTGTATGTGACTAACAACAGATTAAACATTACTGGGGAAAAAAAGATTTAAAAACTTGAACATATTACAGTAGAAAAAATCCAAAATGAAACACAGAGGGAAAAGAAAGAATGAACATAAAAATAAACAGAGTATCAGTGAGCTTAATATACATGCAATTGGAGTCCCTGAAGGAAAGGAGAAATATGAAGAGGGGTCAGGCAGGACCGAAAAAAATATTTCAAGAAATAATGGCTGAAAACTTTCCAAATTTTATAAAAATTATAAACTCACAAATCCAAGAATCTCAATAAACTCTAACTAGAAACATGAAGAAACCTACACCAAAAAATATCACAATTAAATTCCTTAAAAGCAGTGATAATGTGAAAATCTTAAAAGCAGTCAGAGAGAGGAAAAAAAAAAAGACACATTGCTGTGCAAGGTAACAAAGATGAGAATGACAGCTAACTTCTCGTCAGAAACTTGCCAACAAGACAAGGAAGTGGCATCTTTAAAGTACTGAAAAAAATACTGTCAATCTGAATTCTTTCCCCAAATATACATATTTCAAAAACCAGACAAAATAATGACATGTTGTGACATTAAAAAAAAAAAACTGAAAGAATTCATCACCAGCAGACACTTACTATAAGAAATATTAAAAGAAAATCCTTCAGGTAGAAAGAAAATACAATCAAATGGAAATGTGGATATATACAAAGGAATTAACATCTCAAGAAATCATAAGTAGGTAAATAAAGGTTTCCTGTCTTAAAAATCCCTTTTAAAAAATGATTGCTGCATGCAAAAATAAAAAACATTATTTTGTGGGGTTTATAATATATGTAGAAATAAAATATATGACAACAGCACAATGTCCAGAAAGGGGAAAGTACTCTGTTGTAATCTTCTTATGCCAAGCATAAAATGGTGTAATATACTGGAAGGTAAACTGATAAGTCAAGATGTATACTCTAACTCCTAAAGCAGCTACTGTAAAAGCAAAACAAACGGTTATTGCTAACAGAAAAACAAAGAAAATAAAGTGGAATTATTTTTAAAAACAGTGAATCTAAAAAGAAGGCAGTAAATGCAGACAAAGGGAAAAAAGAATAGATAAGATAAAGAAAAAACACATAGCAAGATAGTAGATTTAAATCCAAGCAGGTAAGTGATCACCACAACTAAAGGCAGATTGTCAGAGTAGAGAAAAAATCATGAACCAACTACATGCCACTTATAAGAAGATCACTTTAAAGGTAAAGACAAATAAAAATCAAAGACTGAAAAACACTGTACCAGGTTAATGCTCATCAAAAGAAATACAGATGGTTATATTACTATCAGACAAAGTATATTTCAATACAACAATATTACCAGAAATAAAGAGGAGCATTTCATAATGATAGAGGTCAATCTTAGAGGAAAATCAATTCTAAACATTTGTGCATCTAATACAGAACTTCCATATATATGAAGCAAAAACTAACAGTATTACAAGGAGCAATAGAAAAATCCACGATTATAAACAGCAATTTCCACACCCCCAGCTCAATAACTGACAGAGTAGGGAGACAGAGAATCAGCAAATGTCTACAAGGCTTGCAAACTACCATCAACCAAATTGGCCTAATTGACGTTAAGAACACTACACGATACACTCTGCACGCTGCCTTCTAAGAATGCTACACCCAACAATAGGAGAATGTGTTTCTTTTCAAGTGCACACAGAACATTTTCCAAGACAGACCATATTCTGGGCCATAACACAGGTCTCAGTTGATTTATAAGAATTCAAATCATATGAAACATATAATCTGAGCACAACAGAATTAGAAATCAATAACTTACAGGTGTCTGGGAAATCCCAAGATACTTGGAAACTAACACGCTTCTAAAAATTCCACAGTTTAAAGGAGAAATAAAAATGGAAATTAGAAAGTACTTTGAATGGAAGGATAATGAAAACACATGTCATAAATTGAGGGATATAGCTAAAGCTGTGCTTAGTGACAAATGTATAACAATAAAACACCTATATTAGAAAAGAAGAAAGGCCTCAAATCATTGATCTCAGCTTCAACCTTAAGAAAGAAGAGCAAAGTGAACCCAATGTAGGCAAAACAAATATAAGAAATAATAAAGGACAGAAATCAATGACACATGAAACAGAAAATCGTAGAGAAAAATCATTGAAACTGAAAGCTGGTTCTCTGAAAAGATCAGTAAAATTGATAAACTTCTAGCCAGATCGATAAGATAAAAAAAAGAAAAGACAAACATTACCCATAACGGGGATGAAAAAAGTGACATCACTACAAGTTTTGCATATGTAGTAATCCAGTCTTTCCATTGCCGAAACTAGTTGCCTTTCTTTATTCAGGGTGGTTTTTCAGGATGGCAGAGTCCCCACCTTCATAAGGGGTGTCTGATTAGATCCCATAAAAAGCTGTTCCCACTGGACAGGCTGTCCCCATCTGGCACTTGCGAAAGTGATGTACATCTGTCTGTATGCACCCTGCATTTTGTTCTCTTTGGTCCATGTTCCACTTTTCAGTCTTTCAAGGTATTTTTACATTTTTTCTGCCACCCTACATACCTGCTAACATCTTAACATGACTCATTCCCATGATGACCCTTCAAGATGCTCTGATCTTCAGTTTACAGATAAAAAACATGAGGCTCAGAGAAATTAAGTAATTTGCCATTAAGTAAGGTAGAAAGTAGCAGAGAAGGGATTTGAACCTAGGCTTTTCTCTTCCTAAAACCTCTTTTCTGGCTAGTAACTCACACTGCCTCCTTACTCGTCCCTGTTCAACAGGCTTCCCTCCAGACTGACCCAGATTCGTTGATCAAAACTTACCTGGATACACTGCTACACATCCACCCACGCACAGAAGAATTTCTCTGCAAGCATATTACTCATAGGAGGAACATTGTCAACTGAACTGCTGAAATGCAATGATAAACTATGACAAGCCCTGATCTCAAATATAACAATTATTCTATCAAAAACTTTTAAAGGACATAAAGTAAGTTTGGCTGGAATTATTCTGATTGAATCCATGCTGTTTTCATCATCTACTTCCCTCCAGATTCCTTTTGTTCATTCATCTATTCAATAAATACGTATAGAACACCTACTGCGTGCCAGGCACCTTACTGTAGATACATGTACAGTGATGATGGAGCCAGCATAGTACCTCCTCCCTTAGAGCTTACAGTCTCGGAGACTCACACAACTCCTGTTTAATAATTGTTTGCTCCAGTCTGTTGACCCTCCTTTACTTTATCTCAAAATTCCAGTTGCTGGCTCTATTTCCTTATTAGCTCGTTTTATTTCCCAAGTAATAATCGTATAGCTCTATTTGTTATGCCTTTCTAATAAACCTCATCCCAACATGAATCAAAGCATGTCCTAATATTGGAAAGGCAGAGCTTGGGTGAATTAATAAACTTAATAATTAGGTAATAGTAATTAGGTCATAAAGACTTCATAAGGGTAGATTCATGTCTTAAATTCATCACTGACTTGATTCTCCCTACTGCCAAACATTTGCAGAGGGGAAGAGGGGGAGAAACCAGAAAAACAGGGTTTTTGGACAATCTTAAGGTTAAACTTCTCTTTAAAAAAACAAGAAAAAACAGGTGACTTTTGCTTTGTTCTCACAACAAAACTTCCTTTTGGCCTTCAAATATTATAAACAAGTTGGTAAAACATGCATTAATAACCATAAATTGATGTAGCATGACTTGAAATTAGTTTTGGTCTTATCCTCACCAGTTCTCCTGTATTAAATTCACCAATTTAAGTAGCTGCCGTATCTAAGATGGGATCCTCCCACTGAATTACTTCTTTAATATAATAACAACAATGATAATAGTAATAATTGTTTGCAAAAAGTTTCAAAACT
This sequence comes from Rhinolophus ferrumequinum, assembly GCF_004115265.2. Taxonomy (NCBI): domain Eukaryota; kingdom Metazoa; phylum Chordata; class Mammalia; order Chiroptera; family Rhinolophidae; genus Rhinolophus; species Rhinolophus ferrumequinum. Next base: position 15,505,786 of record NC_046299.1, on the reverse strand, counting down.
CATCATCACGTTCATCAACATATAGCTTCTAGAATTCACTTGGCTGATTTGGGGCAGGCACTGAGACCTGCCTGTCCCATATCTATTGCCACCCACTTCTGGCTATCAGGAGCCTGGTTTTGCTTAGGGTGTTCTTTTGCCCAGCCCTGGAAAAAAGAATGAATCAAATATCTAAGCTAATTATGATCATCTTGTTCTCTAATATTCTAACTGTTCCTGCATCCAAAATGGTCAGTATGACCTAACTCTAGGCCATCAGACCCAAGAGAAAGTCAAACAAGGATTTCTGGAGAAGTTTTTCTTCCTAGTAAAAGGAAGCAGACAGAGCTGTCCTGGCTTCTTTTCACTTTTTTTTTCTTCTATGTGTTCCGTAACTTAATTTCCAAACCCAACACCACCAGTCACACAACTCTGGATTTTGTTCAATCACTGTGTTTAAGCCACTCTAATCTTGTTTTCTGTTATTCCCAGGCAAATGCATTTAATTTTGAGCACAGTTCTGGCCTCTAGAGTAACATAAACATATTGGGGAAAAAAGAGAGAGTTGAGAAATAGTCCCTGCCAGTGTGTCATGCTGGGGGATTGGAGGTGGATGTGACCTTAGAGCCTACCATTTAGAAAGTACCTTGGGCAAGAAGAGAATGGAATCCCTCTGACTCACTTTTACCACATTTGTGGCAGAACAAGGACTTCAGTTTGACTGAAAACTACTTTGTCAATAGATTAAGCTAGAAATCTCAAATAATCCCAGCAGGAGACAGTCAGGCTTCTGGGGGGATCCTGTGGGAGGGGCTACGTGACAAGGGTCCACCCCCTTACTCCTCAGCCCTACTCCACCAAGGAAGGCCAGCAGGAGCTAGGAAGGGTTCCAGACTTCCAGCCACTGGTTCTAGAGGACAACTGGGGCACCGGGTTGGATATCTGGTATAGCTGGGTCATTAGGAAATCAGCTTAAGTCAATATATTTTATTTTTACAATTGTTAATTCATTCTTAAGAAATAAAGGATGTTTGTAGGGTGTTTTGTTTTTGTTTTGTTTTGTTTTGTTTTGCCACTTCTCCCAGGAGTACAGCCAGGCTCTGTGGTTTAAATGCTGAGGTTGCCTTAGCCCTTGAGGGAGGGAGTAATTGCAGTTAATCGCCTTTTGGCTACTGAAAGCAGACAGAGAGAGAGAGACAGAGAGAGAAACTGTTGACTGAGGTTGGTTGCCAAGAAGACAAAACCTACACAGGCCTTCATTTTTTGCATGAACACCAGCTGGACTGTGCAAGAAGAGGTTGCCTGAGAAGGGGTTAGAGGCCAGAACAGCCCAGGCACCAAGAAGGGGCCTCAGGTGAGGGTTCTGATCCTGGGTCTGACTTGAGATTCCTCCCATGCAGACCTTTGGAGGTGGCAAGTCTTCAGAAGGAGTGGGGAGAAGGAGCACTGGGAAGAGTCTAGAATCTTGGGAGCCTCAGTGAACATCCCACTAGCTGAGCGTGTTGTGGAGGGAATGGAGCTCCATAAGCCATGCAGGGCCTGGACAAGGAGCAATGATGAAGGAGACCAGCCTGAACCGAGTCAGGGCCTCTGCTTTCAGGCTTCCTGCACAGCATAAGTGCCAGAATAAAGGAGAGGAGGAGAACCCCAAAAATTATCACCATTGGACTTCTAGGGACCCTTGACATGAGCCATTTAGAGAGATTAATTGAACATCCATTCATTCAGAACACATTGATTGACAACCCGTTTTGTGCCAAGCATCTTTGTTAGGCACTAAGAATACACAGAGGAAGATATCACTCATAGATCCTGCACTTGTGGAATGAACAGTCTCACGGCCTGTGGCGTGTTGGGAGGGAGACAGTAGGGAAAAAGTAACAGACAAGTAAACACAGACAAAATGAAATCACAACACATTGTGGAAAGTACAATGAAGATCCAAAGGGCACGTGTCACAGAGAATAACAGCGGTGACCAGCATTAGCTAAGGTGGGCAGGAGGACCCCACTAAGGGGGAAGCAGCTACCCTGAGGCTGGGGTGTGAGAAGGACCAGCCATGGAAAAAGCCCAGAAAAGACCTTTCTAAGAAGAGGAAACGATACCTGCCAAAGCCCTGAAGGAGACCAGAGCAGAGAGAACCGAGCAGTGTGGGCTGGAGAGGAAGAAGGGGGGACGTGGCAGAGAGAGGGGTTGGGAAGCCAGAGGGGCCAGACAGAGCAGGGCTTTTGAAACCACAGTAAGAAGTTTATCAAATTAAAAATAAAATTGTGACATGGAGGACAAAAATGTCATGGAGGAATTCATAGGCCCTTCACCCTACGAGTATTAGAGGAGGATGAGTGAAAACAGAAACCCAGGTCTGTGGAGTTAGCGGGGAGGAGGAACAGGAGCTAAGGTAGGCAGGGGCCTGCCTGGGACAAATTGGCGGCAGAGAATCTCGGGAAGTTGAAAGTAAGCCATTTTGTAAACTACCGTTTATTGAGCACATATTATATGCCCAGTGCTGTTCTAAATACTTCATAGACATTATCTCAAGCAATCCTCTCTGTATCAGCACTGGCACAATCTGGAAAACACAGTCCATGCCAGACAGCTGCTAGTGGGACTTTATTACTGAGACCTACTTAGAAAGGTCTTGGAAGAGCTGAAAGGACGAAAGGGGATGGTGAGGCAGCCCAGAGATTAGCAACAAGAGACGATCACTACCCTCCCTAGGAGTGACAAATCATGTTGTGAACAGAGCCAGGAGCCAGAGCCACCTAGGTGACAGCTGGACCAAGCAGGGAGGGGCTTTTTAAAACTGTCACTGCTGGAGATGTCACCTGAAGAAGAAGGAGATATCCTCCTTAGCTTTTTCCATCGTTCTGCCCTCCCATCACCTGCCAGCCCCTTTGATTGGCTGAAGCAAACAGCAAGATAGCCTAAAGAATGAGTTAGGCCACACCCACTCGCATCTCAAGACAGAGTAGAATAGGAAAGGATGGGAGTGGATCTGAGGGTGAACAGACAAAAGAGGGGCCCATCCTCCCAATAGTCCTATGAACTAGGGACTATTATTATCCCATTTTTCATATGGGAAAACTGAGGCATGGGGAGAGGCACTGGTAGGGGAGAGGCAGAACCCCAATTTGAATTCAGATCTATCTGACTCTAGAGTCCAAACACAAAACAGATATATTTTTCAGCCAGTTTAAGTGAAAGCCTGGTAGTTAGGACTGGGCCACCAGATCCTGGGTATGAGAAGCATATCTTAATGTTAAACCTCACTCTATAAAGATACTCCAATTGGTTGGCTTCAAAACTGAGCTGCTCATGGGGATATCAGTGGATAATCCTGAGTCCTTATATCAGAATGTCTGAGGGCTCTGCAAGGGGTCTGGAGCCAAATAACCTGGGTTCTAATCTTGTTCTGTCACATTCTAGCTGTGTGACCCTGGGCAAATTATTTAACCTCTCTGAGCCCTAATTTCTCATTTTTAAAGTGGATGTTCTAATGTCCACTTACTTATTACATTATTTTGAGGTGAAATGGAATAATGTATACAAAATAATTAGCACAGTGCCTGCAACATGTTAAGATTTACTAAATGGTAGCTATTATTATATTGTTGTTAATCTCTTCTTGCAGTGACTCTGGGACAAAAAAGAGATCCTACACCTTTGCACTTGAATCCTGGTAAAGGATTTGTCCTAACATCTTTGGAACTCATATGAACCCTTCAAGTTGCTTTGCTCTGGGAAGAGTGTCTCTGCATCAGTGAGATGGGCTAGGATATACTACAGTAACAAATGTCACTTTGTCTTAAAATAATAAAGTTTTTTTCTTGCCTGTGGTGCATGTAAAATGCAGGTTATTCTAAGATCTGTGCTCATAAAGCTCACTGAGGGAGGTTCCATCATATCCTGTCTTTCTTCCTTGCTGAGGCTGGGAACAGAGGGTAGGAAACGGTGGACTGGCTCCTAACCCGTACATCACCTCCACTCCCATTTCATTAGCTAAAGCATCATATGAAGCAAATAGGTGAAGAAGGATAATCTTAGGTGCCCCAACAAGATGACTAAACATTTATGAACAACCCTCAATGACTGCCAGAACCTCAGTGAACCTGCTGGTTGAGCTGGATAAAGCAAAGATCCCAATCTGGAATGAAGAGATTTAGTTGCTTCTATTGATGCCCTACATGGCGTCACTAAAGTTGGTTGTGCCCAGAGTTGCATGTCTGAAGACAACATATCTTTTAGGAAAAACTTTTGTTCCTAAATATTGCTTAAGACCAATTCCCTGAAAATCACTGTTGGTTCTTGGAAGATAATGTCCAAGATGGTTTATGGAGCTGTGATGCTGGCTGGAAACAAAGCACCTTGTCTTCTGGAAGAGGGAGCCTAACGTGGACTAGATTGTGCAAGGCCAGACTTACCCAGAGAATTTCCACTGTTGTATAACCTGATGTCAGATTGTTGGGTTCTGGTGGCTTGTTGAGCAAGTTTAAGCTCTAGGTGTAAGGCACGAGGCCCTTTCTTGGCTTTCACAAGCCCATGCCCTCCTGCATTTCTTTCCACCTACCTGGATGTTTTCCTCTTGACATCTTTTGCTGACTCAAGGTCCTCTTTCATTCTTGCTCCATGCTCTCTCCTTAGTAGACCAGGTACCTAGGAGTAATTTGTAACTTCTTCCCACTTCCAATCCAACACCAACTTCTAGCAATTTTTACCTTCTAAGTAGCTTTAAACCATCATCCTTTTATCTCCCTCTCTGCCTGAACTGTCCTTATCCAGGCCGCCACCATCTTCCCTAGGAAGTATTAACAATTTACTACCTGGACTCGTCATGTTTGCTGCCCACCCACCACCCTCCCAAGCATCCCACACATTGGCCTGAATGAACATTTGAAAATGCAACACTGACTATGTCAAACACCCCTATTTCTCTGCCTGATCCCCACTCCGATTGATTAAAATCCTTTCAATTATTCCCTCCAGTTTTTAGGACAAAGACTAACATCTTTAACATGGCCCCTAATGCCTGGCACAGTCCGTCCTTGCTAACTTCACTACCCTCATCTCCTCCCACTTGCCCTTTCTCTCTCCGACTTTGGCCACCCTAGCTTTCTTTCAGTTCCTCAAGGAAGACAGACTCTACTCTTCCCTTACACTAAATGCTTCTTCTGCTGGCAGTGGTCTCTCACCCAATCCTCTCTTTCTTTCCAGTCATGCTTCATAATTAAATCTCACCTCCTCATAAAAACCTTTACTAACCCTCAGCCTAAGTCAGGCCCCTTGTCATGTTTCTCCCTCATGGGACTTAACACAGTTATAATTAAATACTTATAGAATTATCATTAACTATCTATTAATACCTCTATCACTTAAATGACATTCTTGACTTCTCCTATTCCCTTCCTCTGTATTCCTAACATCAAACAGTGCTTTGCACAAAACAGATGCCCCAGATCTATTTGTTGAATGTCTAAATACAAGACATAATTAGTTAACCATTTAATAAAGGAGAGTGTGTAAATGGCTGTTACAACTATCAACAGTCCTGGACAAGATTAGCTCGAGGAATAGAAGTATTCCAGGAGGAATACATGAGTCAGAGTTTGGGGGGCTCAGGACTCTACAGGTCTTGGGGAAGCCTTATAGCTAAGTTTGACAGAGAAATAAAAAGCAGATTTTCCATTCCTCCCCCAGGCCACTCCCGGGGCCAGAGTAGAGGGAGCGACATAACTACGAGGGAGAATAGGGGCCAAGGTCTCCAGTGGTGACCAGCAACACGGCATGGTGGCCCACCGTGGGACAGAATGCCACAACTGAGAACAAGGCAAAGCAGAGAGTGGGAAGCAAACACACACATGTCCAACACGTTTGAGAGAAGGAATTTGAAAACATTTGAAAGGGAAAGCTAGACATGGCTGGAGACTGACTGACTTTTATTTTCTCTCCCTCAGAATCGGTCTTTGTCAAAAAAAATTTGTTTCATGAAGAGGATAAGAGAAGCAGAAGTACTTTGCATTGAGGTTATTCTTTTTCTAATGAGTTTAAAGTTAGCTAGAACCTTACTTATTAAGTCTAATTGGAAGGAAGATCAATGTAAGTTCAATTCAGACTTGTTTTTAGAATACTTTTAAAGAAATTTAGTTTTATTACTTTTGGGGACATAGAAGCTCCACAGTTTTCTCTTGGAAAATTGACTGTCTCAGATGTTCTAAACATACAGATTTCCTAAAAGAAGAGGTTTCCAAAGTAAAGAATGTTATCAACCCAGTTTCCACTTATCTAAATTCCCTGTTGTAAAGCAAAACCTGAATAAGCATAATCCAATTAACTGTGGCTTTAACCAAATCTTTTCTGACAGTCGTCATATTATTCCATAAAATATCTGGAATTTATTATAATGATGATCTCCAATATGAAAGTAAGACATTGGATAATAGGTTTTCCATAATCCAGGATCACAGGGTATAATCCCTTCATCGACCCCCTCTTTGTTATACAGCTGATTGGGTGGGTCTTTGAGCCAGACCTTTCGCTCAGGGTGACTTACATGTATACTTCACTCATTCCTATTGCACATCCAATTCTACTTAGATGGCAAAACATTTTCCCCCGTTATCAAATTATTTTAGTTACTTTTTCCAGAGGCTTTCAGTTCTAGTCCAGGGTTCCTACTTCACCCCCATAAATCACTGGAACACATATGTAAATTTAACACATATACATGAATTATAGAATTCCTAGTAACCACTATAGATATGGATGGGATTAAATGAACTTTTAATATCCACAATATTGGTTTCTCTTTGTATTATTCATAAGTGATGTTTTTAGAGGATAGTCCATCTAAATTTCTAGGTTTCCTGTTCATTAATTATTGAACAAATATAATCTAGGCAAAGGGTGAATTATACCATGTTTCCCCGAAAATAAGACCTAGACAGACCATAAGCTCTAATGCATCTTTCGGAGCAAAAATTAATATAAGACCCGGTCTTATTTCACTATAATATAAGACCGGGTCTTATCTAACATAATGTAATATAAGACTGGGTCTTATATTAATTTTTGCTCCAAAAGACGCATTAGAGCTGATGGTCCGGCTAGGTCTTATTTTCGGGGAAACATGGTATCTAAAAATCCCATCAATTGATTGAATCCTGGACTTACTGAAATTCTAATCTTCCAGAAATAAGATTTAGTTAATTTTAAACTCTACAGGGTTATGGCATGCCTTATAAACACAGAGTGATTTTTTTTAGTGGTGATAATTTTTAGAACAATAAAATCATCTACTTGGTCAGTAACCCCATTTTATAAACCATAGTAACTCTTAGCCAAATTCTAATTAAGCAGAGGAGTCAGCCAGCTCTCCTCTATACGTGACCTGCAGTCTGTTCTTATTCACAAAACCAGAAGTGACACATATAGTGATCCTGTTATTAATTAGGCCACCATGTTGTAATCATGGATCTAAAATGGTAATTATTCTGAACCATTAATTACAACTTGACAAACTACATTATCCAGAACTGTAAAGGGTCTCGGAATGTTGAATGTAAACTCAATCAATGGTTTTACCTCTTTGTGCTTCCTCTTCCTCACCTGTAAAACAAGGCTAGTAATAATACGTACTTTATAAGGTTGTTGTAAGGATGAAGAGTTAAAATATGCAAGGCACTGGGACCATACTTGGCACATGGTGGGCAAATAAGACGAAACCCTGGACTACAAATGATGGGCAAATGTAGTTATAAGAGTTCCCAGGAAAATGTCTAGTCCTCAAAAAAGAAGGCTTACCTTTGATCCAGGTATCAATCCCACTTGCTTTCACAGGTCATAATCCATAAATGTGTTATTTTAGAATCACAGGCTTCCCCAGATCCAACTATAACAAGCTTTCCTTTTCTAGTTACAAGTTTGCATAGTTTTCTTTTGATAACTCTACAGATGGTCCCGACTTACAATGATTCAACTTACAATTTTTTGACTTTACGATGGTGTGAAAGCAATATGCATATAGTAGAAACCATACTTCAAATTTTGAATGTCGATCTTTCCCCTAGCAATATCTGTGATACGACTGATACTCTCTCATATGCTGGGCAGTAGTAGTGAGCCCCACTTCCCGTCCGTCAGGAGATCACAAGGATAAAGAGCCAATACTGTCCAGTGTGCTGTGTTGCCAGCATTTTTTTGGATGTTGTATTCTGAACACAGTTAAGGTAAGCTAGGCTACTAAGCCACTACTGTGAAGTTCAGTAGGTTAGGTGTATCAAATGCAATTTTGACTTACGATAGGTTTGTCAGAATGTAACCCCATCATTTGTCGAGGAGCGACTGTACTTGGACTTAGTAAAATCTTTATAGCAGTAGCTCCTAACTTTTTGGATTCAGGGAACACTTTGAGAACCTCATGAAACTCTAGACTCTCTCCCGAGAAAAAAAGGTACGTACATGTAAAAGTTTACATTCAATTTCAGAGGGTTCATAACACCCTCTGAGGTCATTCGTGGACCCTAGATTAAGAATCAGTGTTTGAAAGCATGATTTGGAAGGTAGCCCAATTTGGATCTTGTTCTTTTAACAATGTCTAAAGCACGATGAGACAGAAACACACATTCACACGTTCTAATCGAGGTATTAATTACAATTAGCCAGCAAGGTACTTTCCAATGAAGGGTTTTCATCATGATGACGGAGGAGGAAAATGAAGAGAACAAGAGGAGGAGGCGGAGGAGTCATTCAAAATGGATAAAGGTAGGTAAACGAAAGGTATACTTTTACCTTTGAGTGAGCCAAGTATGCAGCAAAGCTTTGCAACTGGGAAGTTCTGTCTAGCTGTTATTATTAGCAACTCTGGAGACAGTTTGAGTAACTGATGCTATCTACAGCTTTCTTTTAAACCTCAAACAGGTAAAATATTATCACTGGGGCTCTTCACGCCTGTTCAAGGATTCGAACACAAAAGAAATGCTAATGATGGGAACTGAGCTGTGGATTCTGAGTGACCCGAGGGACAAAAATGATTATCTGGTGGTCTTATGTTGCTGGACATTTATTAGAGTGTTTTAAGATTACATTAACTGATTTTCACCTTAAGTGCTCCACCTGGAGAAGCAATAGAGGCTCCTGATAAGGAATGATATCAGAGAAGTAATGGCATTGGCCAGAAGATCTTTCGGGTGAGTCGGGGTACTGTAAGGAGAAAAGTCCAAGTGAGGTGGCCGTGTCCAGCCGGGGCAGTGTGATGAGCGTGCCGCAACCAAAGCTGTCATTTCACGAGGGCACACGAGGCCCCCACTCATTTCCTGTTTCCAACAGTAACCAATGCCAGAGACCAAAGAGGAAGAATAATATATGTACAACAAAGGCCATAGAGAGAGGCCAAGGACCCAGTTACATTTCTGCCCCATTATGGTCTCACATGTCACTCCTTCCTCTAAAAGCCAAACACCTTCTCAGGGGTCTGCAAGTGTCCACGTGCTTTTCCCCATGCTGACCTCTGCTCCCTCGTCCTCTCCCATCTCCCGTCCCTCACTCTGCCCCAGTCTCCAAGGCCATCTCTCTGATCTTAGATCATCCCAAGCGCATCCCTGGCACAGGATCTGTAGTAATTGTTCCCTCTGCCAGGAACGTTCTTTCTCTAGACATTTGCATGGCTGACTCATTCTTATGCTCCAGTCCTAAAGCAGTTATCAACTTTCTGTTCTCTGCCTTGTCATTTTTTTCTGTATCATCCTATTTTATTTATAGCACTTATCATTATCTGAAAAGAATCTACTCATTTGTTTTCTTCATATTGTCGATCTTCCTCATTAGAATGTGAGCTTCATGGGAGCAGGCACCTTCTACATTTGGATCACTGCTGTAGCCCTCAGGCTTAGCACAGAAAATGCACCTGATACACATTTATTGGATAAAGGAATGAATGATCAGCATAATAGCTACCATTTATGGAACACTTACTCTGTTCCAGGGAGAGGGCTGCAGGTTTTTATAAATACTATCTCACTGAATTCTCACAGTGACCCTCCAACGTAGGTATTTATCTATTATCCCCACGGTACAGAGTAGGTTGCAGAGGGATTATACAGCTTTTCCAATGTCAAAGCTAGCTTGTTGTAAGCTAGCAAGTAACCAAGACCTAATTAGGTATGTTTGATTCCACCACTCATACTCTAAATCAGGAGTCAGCACACTTTTTCTGTAAAGGGCTAGATAGTAAATATTTAAGGCTTTTCAGGCCATAGGGTCTCTGTTAGAAATATTCAACTCACTTGTACTAGGAAAGCAACTGTAAACAATACATAAATAAATGGATGTGGTTGTGTGCCAATCAAACTTTATTTACAAAACAAGTGATGAGCAGGATTTGGCCCAGGGGCCGTAATTTGCAGATCCCTCCTTTACATCATTATGCTATACATGATGCTATAAGGGGTTTTTTTTAAGAAGAAGAAGGAGGAGGAGGAGGAGAAGGAGAAGAAGAAGAAGAAGAAGAAAAGAAAAGCATTAAAATGTGAGTTCAGTGCATGGTGAGCCCTCTTCAAATAAAGACAGAAGGTGCATAAACTAGGTTAAAAAAGGCAAAATCAGCAATAGAGTTCTGGTAGGAATTATGACTCTACTGATTCAGCTTCGCGATTGAATGATAACCATCACTTAAGATGACAGAGTTTAATTCAAATAAGGTATTCCATTTTAAACAAGGTCCCATTCATATTGTAATTATACATGATTTCACATGCCAACACCCGAATAGATCCACACAAAGTTCCATCCCATGCAGGCCCAGAACAGTCCGCAAAGGACAAAGTACTCCAGGTCACTCGGACCATTCAACCTCTTCCTCTCTCCAACTGTGAGCCTAAAAAGTGCAGTCTTTACTTCTCAAGCAAGTGTATGAGTTATTGGCAAGAGGTGAAAGACAAGATATGAATCCCAGGTCTGAGCCAGAGGGACCAACCTCTTGCCGCCTCATTGGGAGGTGAACCTTATTGGTGTTCGCTGTGTCATCATTCAGGTTATCTGCCCAGACCGCAGATCAGCACTAAAACAAAAGATCAACTCACCAGTCCCTTGGGTCTGAGGTGGGAGGCAAAGTCTGAACTTTAGAAAGTGGAAGACAAGGGACAAAGGAGATGGTTTCTATAAAAAACCCCTTGTCTGTGCATAAGTGACAGGCTGGTGTGAGCTGGAGCCTTGAGGAATGAGGGGTCAGCGCTCTTTTTCTCTCCTAGGTGATTATAAATACGTTAGACAAAACATTTATTTCTCTCATACCTTGAGGAAAGATTCCCTCTGTGCACGTGGCTCGTACACAAAAAGGTGCATTTTTCTCATTTGTATGTAATTTTCTAAACATAGGCTTTAAATGTTTGAGCAGGTGACAAAGATTCTAACTTTCGTCAGGCTCCTCACCCTTCTCCTAGGCCCATCTATGCGCTTGGACTATGCACTTGTAAAATCCAGTTTTAACAAGAACCCTGCTAAGTCAGTGTAGCCAGAAGTCCCACCTTTGATATTTAATCAGGTTCCTCATCCTCTCCCCAGTCCCAGGGAATGTCTGATCCCCCTGGTCTGTCTGCAGCAAAGAATCCTGGTAAGTCAGTTCAGCCCAAATCCCACTGACCCTTGATGTTTCTTTCCTCTTCGTAATTTTCCATCCACTGACCCCCCACCCCCCCTGTTCCTTGGCCATAAATTCCCACTGGCGTGGGCTCTGTTAAGATTGAGCCCAATCTCTCTCCCCCACTGTACAATCCCACGGTGGTGGTCCCTACACCTATCTCAAGGATCCTGTATATAGTCTGCCTTACCATATTTAACAAGCATTGCTGAAGTTTTTGTTGTTTTCTCCAACACGGAAAGCAGCCCCAGCATGGGAGAGCCAGCATCTGAAGGGGAATCTAGAGATGGAAGATCTGCCCCAGCACCACTATTAACCAGCAGGGACGTCCTGGGTACCCCTTCCCCTCATTTCCCTTTCTGAGCCTTCTTTCTTATCAGTAACAGAATGAGTCAATCTCATACCTTTTCATCCACCCAAACATTGATCTCTTTGTTGTTTATTTAATATTTGCTATATTTATTATTGTTTATAGCTACTATTTTACATGATTCATAGTATTAATAAAAATGGATTTATACTGAGCATTTAGTATCTACCAGGATTGTGCCATATGCTTTCCATGTGTTCCATTATTTAATTCTCACAATCTCCCTATGAGGAGGCACCCCTGTGATCACTGACTTTGCATACAGCTGAGGTTCAGGGAGGTGACATAAATCTCCCAGAGTCAAGCAGATCAAGCGGCAGAGCTGGGATTTGAGCCTGAAACTATTTTTCTTTCTTTCTTTCTTTCTTTCTTTCTTTCTTCTTTCTGTTCTTTATTTATGTCTTTATTGATAGTCTTTCTCTATCTCTATCTATCTCTCTCTCTATATCTCTCTCTCTCTCTCTTTCTTTCTCTCCTTCCTTCCTTCCATCCTTCCTTCCTTCCTTCCTTCCTTCCTTCCTTCCTTCCTTCCTTCCTTCCTTCTTTCCTTCTTTCTTTCTTTTCTTTCTTCCTTTCCTTCTTTCTCTTTCTGTCTTTTTCAGAACTACACTGTCTTCATGTGCCCTGTAGCCCCTGGTCCATGTCTGACCCAAGAGGAAAATGCCTTGCCCTGAATCCATGATGCCTTTCACCATGTCAGGCTACCAAATATCAAGACACTTTCCCTGGAGGAGATGGTGCAGGAGCTGCCATGGACGTCCAACGCATGGTCTTTGCCCTTGAGAACCCAGGAGTGATGATCAAACCCATGGCCCAATCAGTGCCCCGGGAGGAGCAGTGCTGAGGGTTCACGTACGTAGGCTCCTCTCATCTTGGATGCCGTCTTGTCATTTTGGTTTACAAGCAAACATGAAACGATGATGTCTGCAAACCTCTGGTTATTGGAGAAGCTTTTTCTTTGCTAGGGAGGGACAATCCCTTTCAGGACAGACCAAGTCAACAATCTGGTGATAACAAGAGATGTGGGGGCTCTCCAGGAAACAGAGATTTTTAAGAAAACCTCGGTATTGGCCTGACCAGGGAAGGGGCTGGGGACACTTAGTGGGGTAAGAGTAGATTCCTAGAGATAGCAGAGCAAGACTGGTAAAGTTAATGTTTTGTGCAGATCTTTTGGAGTGGAGGAAGAGAGAGGGGGAATGAGTTTAACTGTTGAATGCCTACGATGACCTAGGTGCTTTTACACACACTGAGCATTAGGTCCTGCAAACAGTATGTAAAAGTTGACATTTTTACAGATGAGGCTAGTAAAAATCTAAACAGAAATGCTATCTTTTTTTCACTCTACCTCAATGCCTGTGTAGAAACCAACCTACTCTAATTCCATGAAGTAGATGGCAATTTCTCAATAGAATATCGAAGAAATATTTAGACCGCTAAACTTAATACAGTGTCTAGCACACAGTAGGAGCTCAATAAAATAGGATGAATTAACAACTATTAATGTGGTTTCTCAAACTGAGGTTGGTATCATCTGATCCAATAGTTTCCAACTGGGGGTGACTTTGCTCTTTTGGGGACATTGGAAATGTCTGGAGATATTTTTGGTTATCATAAAAGAAGAGAGGAATATGGTGGCATCTAGTGGGTTAGGCCAGGATCCTGCTAAACATCCTACAGTGCACAGGACAGTGTCACAACAAAATGGTCTCACCCATAATGTTAATAGTTCTGAGGTTGAGAAATTCCTATATGGTCCAACATGTCCTACAGATGAGGCAACCATGACCCAGAGAGATAAAGAGACTTGCCCAGGCCCATACAACTGGTTGATGGCAAAGCCGTGATGAGAAATATCCCTGGAAGCTTTCTACAATGTTCTTGCCAGACCTCAAGCTGCTGACCAGCCAGAGGGCTGCCTCCACGAGAAGAATGGTTCAGTGGGAAATGCTGTGTTGGCCTGAGAGCCCAGACAAACCAAACACAATTAGATAAAGTACAGTAGATGTAGCCTGCTGTTCCGCAGTCTGGATCATCTCTGCAAGCAGCCAGGGGAGGTTCCAGAGAACGAGGAGACCAAGCCCAGGAACAGAGTGCTCATCTAGAGGCCTTGGGTGCCCACCAGCTTCACTGAACTCCCACTCCTTCCTTTTCTCAGGGTTGCAAATCAGCACACAATTATCAAGTCAAAGGAAGAATGTTCCTTTAATAATTATATGTGAAGTTAAAAATATGAATGATTATGTGATCATATTAAGTCAAGATAGCAACTGATGCTCTCCAAGACATTTCAGTCATTTGCACCATCATTGTCACTAATGACAACCCTTGGGCTTCCTAAGTGCCAAGAGGTGTGTTGGGTCCCAGGGGAGAGATGGACAGGAGAAGAAGGTGTCCATCGATATCACACGCAAGGCCAACCCTTGACCTCAAGAAGCACTCAGTCCAAACATGAAAGCCTCCTTTGCAATCGTCATCACAGCGCAAAGCCAACACTGCGAAATCGGTAAAACAAAACCCTCCTTACAGCTAAATAGCTAAGCCTAGCACAACTTGCTTATTTTTTAAAAAAACTGTCAGCACAGAAACATTCAACTAGAGCCCAAGACTTTGGACTTTACCACTTATGTTGTTGGGATTTGGCTCACCTGATGGGCATTTTTTTCTATCCATCAGTGAGCGGGACCATATCTAAAATGACAAGATAGCCAGATGCAATATGGGACTTCATTGAACTATAGCAGATCCTTTGACCCCCAAATCCCCTAACTGAAGCAGGCAGATGGAGGGCCCAAAAAAGTCTATCCCAAACGAGAGGACTGGCGTCTTTTCCAGCAGTCTCTAAGGTGCATCTAAGTAGAAGCTGGAGATCTGGGTTAACACAACTCTGAAGATTGACTTTTATCTTGAAATTTCAATGAAAAATTAAACATCCTGATAACACTGGGTACTAATGGCTTTTATTTCCATTGCAACTTCTTTCTGAGACGGATAATTCCCCTTTAGATTTTCATGAGTTTGGCCCAGAAATCAGATACTCAAGGCATTAAACATACAGGAGCCTGGGACGCCAAGAAAACAGTAGTGTCTATTTAAGGGTTTGGCTGCCACAGTCAGCTAAGTGTCTTGGGGAAGTGAGTGGAATTTAAATATATCAGCTCTGCCACTCTGCTACAGACTGGGAAATCAGACACCAAGAAAGACACCCCAGGGGCTCCCCCTTGGTTTGGACATGGGTGTTAACCTCGTGACAAGCAACTTGTTGGGCAATGCTTCCCGTACTCTGAGCTATCACAGTGCAGTAAACTAAGGGATGCTAACTTTTTAATTCTGCCCAGCCATGATGTTGAATGCAAACTAAACATTAATTGACTATCTAAAAACACCATCATTAGATAAAAGAATGTTTGAACATTTCAACAAGCAGGAAGGACAGACTCTCAGAACAAAGAGAAATTCCTCAGACTTAATACAGATAACTGTATTAAAGACTTGCTACTTTTGACTATGCTGTTGCAAATGGTAAGATTTCATTCTTTTTTGTGGCTGAGTAATAATCCATTGTATATACGTACCACAATTTCTTCATCCAATTGTCTATTGAGGGGCATTTTGGTTGTTTCCGTATCTTTGCTATTATATAAATGTCTATCCACTATGCTGTACATCTGAAACTAATATAAAATTTTATTGAATGTCAACTATAATTTAAAAAATAGTCACGGGATATAAAGTACAGCTTAGGGAATGTAGTCAATATATTGTAATAACTATATACAATATCAAATAGGTAATAGACTTATTGGGGTTATCACTTTGTGGGGTATATGTCTAATCACTATGTTGCTTTGTACACTTGAAACAAACAAACAAACAAAGACTTGCTACTTTGTCCTTACTTCTTACATTACCCTAGACTGGAAAAAATGTCATAGACCAGCACTTTTTTCCAGTCAGGAAGGTGAGTGCTGTGAGTAACCACTGGAGTCTCCTGGAAAAGAATTAGGATTGAGACCCAGAAGGTATCCCAGGGCAAGGACAGGGATGGGTGTGGGGGTGGAACATGAGGGACAGGAACTGCCCTGAGAATAAGCCACTCTGCTCTCTGGTGGCGCTTTCCACGCTCTAATGCTCCATTAACTTGCTTGTTTAATTACCCGTCTCTTCCACTGGGCTTTGAGTTCCTTGAGAGTAGCGACTACCTTGTTGCCCTGAGTCACGGAGCTAATTAGATGTGGGGAAGTGGTGGTGGGGTAGGAAGCAGACAGTGGAAGGAGTGACGGCAAAGCCAGGGACACACAGTGCTGCTTCACGGACCCATAACATCTGAGGAAGAGAGGGCACCTTTTCTATTACCCGATTATGTGTACCATTTCTGACTGGGGCAGTGGAAGAGGTCCCCCCTCCATCCTACCTGAGCATCATCCCACTAGACAACTAAAATGTGCCCAAAGGAGAGTATGATTGGGGTCAGGACTACTGCTGCCCCAAGCAGGTGCCAGGGGACCATTGAGCAAAAGCTCAGCTCCTTTCCCAAGGTCCCTATGGCCGTCTGGGCAGGAGCAGGGATGGGTGGGGAGCAGCCAACCTCCGGCCTGCCAGTGGCTTGGTCCCCCTGGTTTTCTCACAGCCAAGTTGAAGAAGAGCTCTCAATCCCAAGTTTTTCAGTTGTCCCAGGCCCTCGTTCCTCATAGTCACTTTCTGGAATCGACTCAAAGAAAACGTCATCCACACTGTTAGCAGCAGCCGCCAGGGTTAAGCTCCACAGCAACTACCCCTTTCCCGTAGAGAAAGCCCAGCCCACAGGGAAATAGATATTGCTTTCCTTCAAGACTCATTTTGGGTGGTTTTTTAGCCAACTCGACTTCTGGCAGGATGTTGAAGCCCAATGCACAGAACCAGCCTCAGCTAAACTTTCCACCCGCCCAATGGGGCACTCACTAAGCAAGTGCAGTGAGGCAGGGGTGGGACAGGCAGGGAGAGGGTTCCTGCCCCCATCCCCCACCGCTTAAGAGCCCAGGAGTGATGATGGCGCCTTTTATTTGCCATCATTATATGTCTGAAATGCTCCTGCCACTTGGCTCCTCCTACATTGGTGGGATTAGCAAGGCGCTGGTTCTTGGAACTGAATTCTAGGAACTGAATGGTGAGGGTGAGTTTCCCATAGCAAATATCCTGCCTTTTTCCTCTTATGACCTTTTGGGGAGCATTTGCCTTGGATTACAACTTGCTATTCAAAATCTCTTTGGAAATGCTCTTGGTCTAGTGTATTATTTATTGCATGGCATCTCTGTTCCTTTGTCAGCATCCAATCCTCTATGACTCCCCCACCAAACAGGTTTTCAAATCCTGCATACCAGTGAAGACAGTTGTGTGTCTCGAAGTAATCCTACTGCCTGTCTTCCCACCACGATTGCTCCCTTCAGTTATCATTGGTTAAAGCACTGATGTCCCAGGGAGGTTCTGCTAAGCGCCATGGCCAGCAAACAATAGGTGGGGATTGCCTAACAGACAGCTGAAGGCAAGAGCAAGCCCAGGGAAGGAAGAGGAGATGGAGACACAATGAGTATTGCCTCTGGAGGTCCAGGGGACAGGGTCGCCCACAGGGGAAGATGGGAGAGAATTAAAGATGCTGACATCACCATTCTCTCAAGTCAGTCATTGTCTTTCATCAGTCTCTGAAAGCTTAGCCTTGTCATTGCCTCCCAGAATGTCTGGCTTTGTCTAGGGAAAATGCTAGCCAGCTTCACAAGAGCTGTCACTAAAGACCTGGCCAGAGAGCTCACAAAAGACTGTGTATGGTGAGCAAGGAACATGGTGCTCCTGGCGGGGGGGGAGGGGGCAAATGGGCGAGGAGGAGGGCAGCCGTGGGAGACTCATGGGCAGCCAAAGGAGACATTGGGTCCATCCCAGATCCTCAGCTCCTTGCGCCCCTCCCAGCTGGCCTGTGCTTGAAATTTCACAACCGATGACTGCCCCAGGTGGATTAGTCATCCAGGCTGGACATGTAGGAAGAAGGGGAGAAGGACACACAGAACCTATTTTCTGTCCGAAGTCCCTAGAAAGGGGCTTAGAGATTTTTATCTGGGAGGAATGACCCCAGGGGAGTGAGGATGCTGGCCTCCAGCTGAAGACTAGGAAGGAGGTGCCAAGAGAAAGGGGATTCTAGGAGACAGAATTGGCCAATTCTTTCTCTTGACATCTTTGACGTTGGACCCAGCCTCTCGCCAGCAGCAGAGACAGCTGGGGAAGAAGAGCAATGGAGAGGGAGTCAGGAGGCCCTTGTTTAATCTGGCTCTATCTTGTTGTAAGCCAAGAGAATCCTAAATGCCAGAGATGGGCAACTCAGTCCTAGGAATCATTCAGTCCACTCCCTCACTTTATACTCACAGACTCTGAGTCCCAGGGAATGGCAGGCGCTTGGCTTGGGTCACACGTACGGAGCACCTACTGCGTTCTGCTCAAGGCGGCACGTTAGGTGCTCAGAAGCGCTGGCTTCCTCGGAGACGCCTTTCTTGACTAGCTCCTCACCCCCATCTAAATTAGGTCCTTTGTTCTTTTTCTCATCATAGATGAGAATGACCTATTTATTTGTGTGATTTTTTTAAAATGCCTATTGCTCCCCATCCCCATTCAACTATAACTTGCAGGAGGGCAGGGAGATTTCTCTGCCTCATTCTTTGCTATATCCCAGTGCCTGGCACACAGTATGCACATGCTGAGATTTAGTAAACTCAGAATCTCTATTCTCAAAGTAATCCTGTAAGAGAAGTTTTATGCCCATTTTAGAGATGAGAAAACTGGCACTTAGACAATTTAAATAACAAGTAGGAAATGCAAAATTCAGCAAAGGATCTGAATGACTCTCTCCCATGTTATACTACTGTTCTAATGAAGATTATCAGACTTGGGAGATTCCCTTAAGCCGGGGGCCTTGGTTTAGGCTTTTCTGGCTAGGATGTTCCAGGAATAGATACCCCAAGACCACCCATCGAGAGAGGAGGAGAGGGACTGAGGGCAGCTGAGAGCCCGGGTTCTCAAGCAGGTGCCCAGTCTTGTCAAGCCAGATGCTGGAACCGGGTCCAGACAGGGAGGATGAAGCTGAGGACTGCATAGCAGTGAGGAGACCCCCACTCGGCAACTGGGGAGACAGACAGCAAAAGAGGAATATCTGCCTAGCAGGAATATTAGAGAAGACCAATCACCAAGAGGCAGTGAGTGCAAAGCTACGGGTCTGTGAAAGCCCTGATATGTGGGAAGGGCAGGCTCTGAGCCTAGATACGTCAACAATTGAGTCTCAGCTCGCACATTTACCAGCTGGGCAGATTAGTTCTGTTCTCTAAGCCTTAGTTTGTTCCTCTAAAGCACGATGATGCTAACCCCACTACCCCACTAGGAGGATAAATGAGATGCCAGGGAAAGCCCTTAGCAAGCGCCTGGTCTACTGTGAGCTTCCAGCCAATGTTAGTCTCCTCAAGCACTTCCTTCAAGGCTGAACCAAGTTCTTGATTTGGAGCCCCTTTCGGGCTTTAGATGGGAAACCTGGCAACAAAGGTAGGCAAGAGGCCGATGGAGAAAGCAGGTCCTGGTGGAGAGGATGGAGCTCAGAACCGAAAGCATCTCCAGCCAGTGTATGTGCCTGCTTAAGTCTGTTGTCAACGTCTTTCTCACAACCTGCAGTGTGGTGCGTGTGCCATAGGCTCAGCCGAGTGAACGCGTCCAACAGACCAGGTGGGAGAGTTGCCATATTCTGACCGTTAGCCTGATATCATTCATTTGTTTTTCATTGACTCATTCAGCACCAAAGAGGCATGGCGGCCTAGGAGTGAAAGCACGGGCTCTGAAGTCCACCAGTTATTGTTATTGTACAGTTTTCTCAGCTGTTAAATGGGTTGTCACTCACCTCACAGCCTTGTTGTGAGGACTGAGTGAATAACTGTGAAGCACGTAGAACAGTACCAGGCAGGTAGAAGTCACTCTATCAGTGTTAGCTGTTATCACCAGTCATAGTCTGCTGATCACCAGACATTGCTAGGCTCTGGGGACCTGGCTGGGAGCAAGGTCTCTGCCTACACAGAGCTGCAAGTCTAGTAGAGGCAATGGAGCTGGAAACAAGGATAATACGACAACATGATCAGTGATCTAATAAGGTGAATTCCAGGGATCCCTCACTTAGTACCAGAGAAAGTGGCTTTACTCAGAGACCTGCCGAATCTGTTGACTTGGCCAGACCAGGGGGCAGCGTACGGTGGAGAGTGCTCCAGGCAGAAAGGACAACATGCAATAAGGTCAACCATGGTAAGAGTGTCCACAGGGCAGTTCAGAGAGGGAGAGTGATGAGAGAAGAGGCCGGAAAGACAAGCAGGACCCAGACCATTCATCCAGATGATGGTAAAGGGAGGGATGAAGGGATAAAGAGCAGAGAAGAGTGGGGTTGAGGAGGTATAACTCCCTGCACGGGGCTTGTCCCTCACGTCTTGACTTTTCCCTTAAAATTATGGCGGGGAAGCAGGATTCGATTTAATGAAGTTCTCAGAGCAAGTACTCTGACTAGTCTCAGCTAAATCCAGTGGGGCCTCAGCAGAGAAAACTCCCTGGGGAACCACAAAGTGGTCAGCAGGAAGAAGAACCCTCTTTGCTGTGGAGAAGCTCTGTGGGACAAAGCCTTGATAACAGCTCCCCACCTGCCCCCCCAGCTAACAAGGCAGGAACCACAAACACTTTAGGATTAAGACAACAAGAATGGAAACATTCGAGAATTAAGATAGCCACCAAAACTAGAGAAAGAAAAGGCAATCGGCATAGTTATTTCTTAACCTAAATGCATAGGGGGGGAAATCAGTTTTAGAAAAACTTATTTTTAAAAAATCAATTTTAAGACAACTTATTTTTAAAATATCAGTTTTAAAATAAATTTCAGAATGACAAATTTATTTTGGCATTACGTGGAAAAGAATGCCATAAAAACATTATTTTCCCCATAATGCCAAAATAAAATCATTGTTTTCCTTGGTTTTGTATCATATCCTCCCCTCCTCGGCCACCTCCAGCCAAACCTCACAATTAGAGAGGACGAAGGCCACCCTTTCATCTGTCTCTCATCTAAATTCCTGGTGGTCAAATTCCTGCTGGTGCCACAAGGAGTCGAGCTTTCGTCCAGAGCAAGAAAGTCCTCCGACATAAAGCTCTGTCTGCCCGACTCAAGCTCAGAAAACACCACAGAGTTGGGAGTTTGATGGGAACGAAAATGGACGACACACACCAAACCCAGATCTCAGAGTGGGAAACAAACTCTCAGATATGAGGTGCTCGGCCTTACTCCTCTTTCTCTGTAGCCAACATCACAAGGATTGGTACCACCACGCAGAGCCGTTGAAGGCCGTGTCCCATTGGCAAATCAGACTTGATGTTTCAAGCTAAAGCAATTGGATTTCTCATAAAGTGTCCAAACCCTTTTGAGGACTTTGGGGTTCTGAGCCAGAGGGAAAGGTGACGAGGAAGCCAAGAGAGGAGCTAGATCGCAGGAAGGATTAGCAAAACATGGGCAGCAAAACATGCAGACATGAATGGTACAGCATAATCTGAGCTCATGCCTCGCTCCAGTGGAAAACAACTCATGTCTCGGCTTGGCCTTTCTGCAGAATTCCAAGATTCTGAATTCTCTTTTCTTCTACTTCCTTCCTCCACTTTCTCCGCCTCTCTGCTTTTCACTTTGCTGTCCCAGCCACCCCCGACGTTATCCCTATTTCTAATGTCATGACATTCTAAGAAATTAGTTTCCCCCAAAATAATTTTTTTTTTTTTTAATACCTGTATCCTTGACTCTGTAGTGTCTGAGGAAGTATTTCCAACCACTTGATGAACAAAGCTGATCAAGACTCTGGAGAAGCCAGTCCCAGCCTTCGTGGGAGTGAATAAAATGTTCCAGTGGGTTCCTGTTTGTATGGCCAGAGTCTGAAGGACTTTGGGTGCTCGGCAGTAACCCCAGAAAATTCCCCAGGCAGCAGCAAACTCTCCCAGCACAGTTTTGAAACACTCTAGGAGGAGGAAGCCTCTTTAATCAAATAATAACCAGCTAGAGATAAGGCCTGCTAGGCTGAGCTCGGCCAGCCAATCACATGCTTCCTTCCAACTGCAAGGACAAACAGACCCAGGCTTCTGGAGTGAGTTTCAGGGCTTGTTATAATTTAATGATGCTGCGATGGTGTCTTCTTAGCTGTGCCTGATGGGGAGTTTCTAACAGGGGAGTGGAGCTCTGAGCTCAGGAACCTCCTTCTCAAGGGAGGTGCCTGGCCCAGAGGCTATAGCTGAGTATCCTGAGTGATCACAGGGGGCACCCAGCTCCTCGCCTGGATGCTTCCACATTGTCCAGAGTTCTTGCTGCTGCCACCAGGAAACCAGGCCTGAGCAGAGCTGAGCAGCACTGGGTCACCAGGGGGTGAACACATTTGACACCAGATGTGCAACTCATCGAATGTGTCCCCGAAGGGGTTATGGAGACCCTAGTCTTGCTCTCACAGGTTGGAGCTGCTCAACATGCATTTCCTATGGGTCGTTAATCAGCAGTGACTTGGAGCTTCTCTATGTTTGTCATCCTTTCTAGCCACCCTCCCCTTCCAATGTTATCAGTGCTCTGTTAGGCCACAGAGGTATCATGTAGAGGGTGGGTTCTGGGGACTCTACAGGTCCGGGAGTGAATAATGGCCCGACGTATTTCCAGCTCTGTGACTTTGAACATGTCACTTAGCCCCTTCCTTGCCAAGTTGCTGCAATGATTAAATGGGAGAACTCTGCTAGGTTCCTATAAGGTTCTTATAGGCCCTGAGGAGATATAAATAAACCCTTAAATGGCATCGATATATTATAGCTCGATGCTTAAAGGAAATTGAGGGGATCCCCTTGGTTATGAGAATAATAATCTAGCCCTCAGCAGAATCAATTTTAGGACATTTCATTACCCCAGAAAGTAAGCCCTTCTCATCAGTAGTCATTCCCCATTCCCCATCATCCCCACATTCCCCAGCTCTAGGCAACCAACAATCTGCTCTGTGTTTCCCATGAATTTGCCAAATCTGGACATTTCATACAAATGAAGTTATATAGTATGTGATCTTTGTGAGTGGCTTCTTTCACTTAGGATGTTTTCAAGTTTCACTTCATTTCTTTTTATTGCTAAGTAATATTCCATTGTATGAATATACTCCAATTTGTTCATCCATTGTTGAACATTTGGATCATTTCCATTTTTTTGCTGTTATAAATAATGCTGCTACGGACATTTGTGTACAAGTGTCCACTCCCTTTTATCCAGATTCACAACCCCATAGCAGAGAAACAAGAAGGAAACAAAGCAGATGAGAAAACTAGCCTCTGAAGTGCTTCTCTCCACCAGAAGTTAGAATATCCTAGCAGTAGCTAAGCATGGTGTCCGCAGACTTCCAGAATTCATAAAGCACCATCATACATTCACTCCATGTAATCCTCCCATGACCCTAGGCATGAGAGACATATTATTTTTATTGCCATTTGAAAGATGAGATCACAAGGAATAAGAAAGTTTGAGTAACTTGCCAGAAGTCACTCAACCAAGAATTGAAGCCAGAATTATGAAGCCTTATGTTCTTTCTACTCCAGCTCCTCACACACAAAACAGCTCTTTATTCTTCTCTTACATACGCAGTCTTAGCTTCTAGAATGTGTAGTTCAAGGAGAGAAAAGAATCAAGAAATAAAAAAGAGCTTCGTCATTATTTATGGAGAAAACGGCCATGAGAGCAACACATAGTTGTTATTGCCTGTGTTTAAAAAATTTATATTCAAGGCTCAGAAAGATTAAATACCTTATCTATAGGAATAGAGCTAGTAAAGCAGCCATTGATGATTTAAAGGCAGATAATATGTGATTCCCAAACACAGGCTAGATCAGCTTGCTTTCTTCCTGATCTCTAACCACGAGCAGTAGAGATCTTGGTTGTTCAGAGGGGAGTCACTTTGGAGGGGAGACTGCAGGTAAAGGTAGGTCTGGATGAAGAAGACACCATGTATAGCAGGGTTTGTGGAAGAAGATTAGGGAACATGAAAGTCTAAAGAGGCACAGAAAAGATGACCACGAAGAGAAGAAGAGCAGGAAAGAAAACAGAATGTGGGGAGAGTTCCATTGAAAGGCTGGCCAAGGTCCCAGTTTGTCCCATGGCCAGGAATGTTTCACCCAAGTCCTTGAGGTTACTTGATAAACAATAGCAACAGATGTTCTGGGTGGAACGGTGTGGAAAAAACATCAGCCAGGGTGGTACAAGTGTGGTGACAGAGCTAGGAAGTCCATCCAGCCTCTCATCACCTGTCCAGCCCCGAGCAACGAGCACAGCCTTGGTGGAGCAGCACCGAGAGGGATCCTCCTGGAAGCAGGAGGGCAAAGCTCTCCATAGGGAGAGACGAGGTGGAGCTGGCCAGGTGAGCCAAGGTGATACATACAGCCACAGCTCACCTCTGAGATGCAGAGTCCAGTGCAAAGTGCTTCCCACCTGGGAGTCGGCATCACAGGATGGACAGCAGGGGCGTGGGAGTACCCTGGAATCTGCCAGGCCCCTCTTGGCTCCTGGGTCTTGACTCACTGTACTGATAGCATGCCAGCTTCATTCATGTGGTTTCGTTGGGCCCATGATTTGTAGAATTCAATGCACACCAGGCAAACCACTGTCCGAAGAGTTGGTTAGAAAAAGCTCTCTAAGAACTGCCAAGCTAGTTCCAGGTCCCTCGGATCGCTGAGCTATCTATAAGATCCACTTCTGGAAAATGAAAGGGTAGGTCACACCTGCTCCCACTTCAGAGCACCAAGAGTGTTGGGAACAGGAAGCAGAGCAAGGCAAGTACCTCTCAGTCGGTTCAGCTTCGTGACAAGAAATAATATCTATTGGCACCTACCACAGGCCAAGTGCTGGATACATTTGCTGGTGCCCATCATATTTTCTCTTTGATTTGGGCTTGATCTGCATTGCCCCGAGGACAGCACGTACACACACACACACACACACACACACATCTAGTGACTGAAGCATTGAGAGTAGAGAGAAAATAAGAGTTTCCTTTTAGTGGCCTTCATATCATTGAAGAATATTCGTACTTGTGAGCACTTTCTATGACTGGCTTAAATAATTATGGAGTTATTTTTTTTCACATAACAGGCAGTCTAGAAGCAATTAGTGGCATTGGATTAGTTACCCAACAACTTTCTGAATTTCTGTCCTTAGTATGATGACTTGCTGTCCTCAGATGTGTTGCTTTATAGTCAGGGCAAGCTAGGTTTTGCTGCAGTAATAACCCAAATCTCAGAGGTTTAAAGAAAGATCCCATACATGCCACTTATCCATCACAGATATGGAAGAGAACTCTGCTCATTAATAGTTATTCAGAGATCTAGACTGATGCAGGCCCCAGCTTGTCACGTTCCACAGTTACTGAGGCAGGGAGAAAAGTTTGTGAATGATGCACAAAAAAGGATGTGACTTTTGCCCGTAACAGATACACAAAGTTTTGAGCTAAAGTAGATCACAGGACCAAGCCTGTTTTCAAAGGGGGTGGGGAAAGGGTGGGAAAAGGCAATTCTACCCCGAGTATGTGCTCTCACGAAGGACCATTGGAAGCATTTGGCAACGAGCCCTAATGACTCCTACATTGCCTCATGCTTGCACGATGGCTGCCACCCTTTGACACAGCACGGCCACGTTCAAGGAAAACAGGGGAAGGGGGGAAAGGAGTAAATAGAGTCAGTGCCAGGCTTCTGTCTTTTTTATCAGCAAAAGCAACCGCAACCACCACCACCGCCTGCAGATTTCTGCTTATATCTCATTAGCCGTAAGTCTATGGCATGACCCCCCCATGGCTGGAGAGGAGGCTGGCCACAACGAGTGCCTCACTTTTCCAGCCTCAATATGGAGGTGGGCAAGGAAGAGAAGGGGTGAGTTATGATGTAGGGAAGGTATCTGCCACACCTCTCCCTATCCCCTTCCCACTGCCCTTGAAACCTTATGAAATGACCATCTTAAGCAACGGCAGAGGATGTGTGGGGGTGAAATGGGGCTACCTGTTGGTGTGTGAGATTCTGGCCCCAGCCCCAGCTGTCCTGAGTCACAGCCCACCTGTCAGTTTCCCCTGGAGCCCAGCCTGGACCAAATAACTGTCCATGAACAGCCTAAATATTTCCTGTACCATCTGGGGGCATTCCTAAGGGTCTTGGAACCTGACACTCAGGCTTGAGGTTCTCAAAAACTGAATTTTCAAAACGTGAGAGGAGACCAGAGGATTCTGGGACTTCCAGCTAAGCCTGGAGGCAGCAAAAGACAAACACCGTTTCACATCTGGGTGGGTCCAGCTGCTTTCCAAAGTCCTTTCATATTTATTTTCTCTATAGACAAACCTTCCAGGGCCACCAATCATCAACTCTATTTTACAGAAAGGGGTTAAAACTCCAACAATCTGGCTCAGATATGGTGCTTTCCTGTGCCACTGTGAGCTGTGTGACCTCGGACTGGTCGTTTAAGCACTCCCCTTACTTCTTTATCTTTAAACCAAAGACGAGAAAAGTGTCTGCTGCATAGGGTTACTCTGAGTATTGACTAAGATATACAAATTCTTAGAACAGAGCACGGCATGTGCTAAGCTTACATTAAATGTTAGCAGTATATCCTCTGAGACTCAGCACCCACCGGGGATGCCTGGCAAGTCTCTTACCCACTGAGCTGCAAGTCCTGACTCCCTTCTTCTCAAGGAATCCATCTGGAGGTGTGATCCAAACAACTCCTTGTGAAGGTGTTTGTTCCCACCAAGGAGTTTATACTGTGATTTTAGCCTCTTCTCATTTCAAGAATCAATCAAATGGTCCTGCCTTTAATATGAACTTTTCATGCCTCCTGTTTGTCCTGGTACTGGGAACAGGTCCCTGAAACCAGAGTCCGGAGCTAGATGACCTGTCTTCAAATCCCAGCTCTGCCAATTACAGGCTGTATGACCATGGTCACATTACTCGACGTCTGAGCCTCAGCTTTATCATCTGTAAAATGGGATAATAATATTGCTCATAGAGTTATTGTGAGGATCAAGTGAATTAACATACATGAAGTTCTTAGAATAGCTCCTGGCATATCTGAATAGCTATATTAGTATTGTCATCATGACAGTTTTTTTAATACAGCATTTTAAATGTTAACTCTGGTAAAATACACATAGCATAAAATTTGCCAGAATAATCATTTTTACGTGTACAATTCCACGGCATTAAGTATATTCACATCATGTGCTCTCATCACCACCATTCGTCCGCAGAATAGTTTTTATCTTGCAAAACTGAAATTCTGTACCCATTAAACAACTCCTCATTCCGCTGCCCCCAGCCCTGGCAACGATCATTTCACTTCCTGTCTCTCTGAATTTGATCACTCTAGGTACCTCATGTAAGTGAAATCATGCAGTATTTCTTCTTTTGTAACTGGTTTATTTCACTTAATGTCTTTAAGGGTTCACCCATGTCGTAGCATGTGCTAGAATTTCCTTCCTTTTTAAGGCTGAACAATATTGTATGCATCTATCACATTTTGTTTATACATTTATCCATCCGCCTTTCAGCTACTATGAGTAGTGCTGCTATGAACATGAGTGTATACGTATCTCTTTGAGTCCCAGCCTGCATTTCTTGTGGGTATATGCCCAGAAGCAGAATTGCTAGATCACATAGTAATTCTGTTTTTAATTTTTTGAGGAAATGCCGTGCTGTTTTCCACAGCAGCTGCACCATTTTACATTCCCACCAACAGTATTTAAGGGTACCATTTTCTCTGCATTTTCACCAACATTTGTCATTTTCTTTTTCTTTTTTAAATACAGTAGCCATCCTAATAGGTGATAGATGGTATCTCACTGTGGGTTTGATTTTCATTTCCATAACAGTTGGTGATGTTGGACATCCTTTCATGTGTTTACTGGCCATTTGTATATCTTCTTTGGAGAAACATCTATTCAAACATTTTGCTTGTCTTTAAATCAGGCTGTTTGTTTGTTGTTGTTGAGTCTTCATCATGATTCTTAAGCACTGAACCCTGTAATCCATATTATTTGGAGCCTGATCATATTCAGAAAAGAGCAAATGCTTATTTTCCAAATGGCTTATAAGAGAAAAACCAACTTCTTAAAATTGCAGTCAGAAAATTAAAGGAAAGGCCAAGCTATTGAATTCAAGTGCCTTTTCTTCTTCAGATTTGTGTAAACCCTGAGAGACCAGGGTATTAGCATGAACCAGTGCTTGCTACCAGGAACAGGAAAACCTCTTGTTGATGAACAGATGTCCAGGAAATTTTATTTGAATGGTTAATGCTCTGAGGGAATTAACACAGACTTTGAGACATAAGATCATTAGTGATAATATGAACTGATAAGACTGACCACATTCAACTCAAAAAGCCAATAATTGGAACTTACAAAAGCCACCACCATCTCCAAAAGTTCATTAAAAGGATGCGAAACTCGTGTGTGTGCAAGACACATTTTGTATGTTTGTGTGATGTTTATGTCTAGATGTGTGTAAGAAAAAAGGAATGTATGTGTGAGCATTAAAAAAAATTCAGGTAATAGTAATTTATTTCTATTAGAAAGAAAAAGAATTGATCAATTAGAGAATTGGGATTCTGTTTAGTCCTTTGTTATCTAAGCTAATTATTTAAGTGTTTCTATCTTGATATAGATGCTGGACATATGAAAATGTCTTCATTTTATGGCAGGAAACCAAGTTCACCAAATATCATTTCCCAGGCAAAGTGTTCTGTGAAAGCAGAAAACACACACAGCTAATACATTTCTTAGTTTTTCTAATTAGATTGAAAAGAAATCATGCTTTGGAGTCCTTTCATTTTCCTCCACAGTGCCGAGCATAGATCATATGCATTATTATTATAACAATGATTGTGGCTAGCTACTGGGCTAAGCACTTTATATAAAATGTAGCTAATAACCTTGCAGAATAGATATCATTATGTCCATTTTATAGGTAAGAAAACTGAGGCTCAGGAAGTTCAAATGTGTGACAGTAGTACTGTGGATATATTTTAAAAGAAAAATAGCATCCTTATCCTTCAGAGATACATACAGTAAAATTACATAATGTCGAGGATTTCAAAATCTCCAAAATGATATAAATCATACAAGAGGTGGGAAGTGAATGAGGCTAAACGTTTAACAAAATTTGTCATGAGTTGATAGTTGTTGAAGCAAGGTCCATTCATGGTGATTCGTGGTCCATTCAAGGAGTATATTCATGGTCCATTATATAATTCATTATTCTTTTTTTTTCCTATAATTTTTTCTATGTTTTCATAATGAATGGGAAGGGAAGACTTTCTTCCTACAACTGTGTCATGAATTACAGAGCTGAACAAATATATGATAGCTAAACAAATGGCTTTACCCATTGTTTGGGCTCATCATGAAGATTAGCAGGATTCTAGTCAGGGGTTTCCCACACATACATACACATACTTCTACAGATTTGTTTAAGTGATTCATCAAAATATAAAGCCCCTCAAGATCATAAGCTTGTTTATGGCCAGAGACCCAGATAATCACTACCTGGCATAGAACCTAGTATTTGGTAGGTACTCAGTGAATGCCCAAAGCGTGGAGGGAACCCGTGGGTGTGGGGGAAACTGAAATGACGCAGAACACCCAACACTTACACCTACCATAATGCCTAATGGGAACATCCCAAGCGTTCCTCCAGCGACCCCTCTTTGAACCTCCAGCTCACATTGTTCCTGGCAATCTCAGACTGTCCATCTCTCTCCTTTTATTACTGCCTTTGCCATTAGTTAATGCACATTTGCTTGTTCAGGTGTGGATGTTTGGTCTTCCCAACTCGCTCATGAGCTCTGTGGGGATGGGAACGACATTCCTCAGATGTCTGTAGCCTCCAGGCCTGGCACAGAGCCTGGTACAGGGTGTGCAGGCAAACAGTGCTTGTCATGGCAGCCATACAGGTGCACTTCTCAGCTCCCACTTCAAGAGAACCTGTTACAAGAGCGCAGGTGATTGTCAGTGTCTAGGTCTGACCCCTTTGGATCTACCACATTTTCCCACCAAGGCCACACTTCCTCCAGGCTGCTTCTGGTCACCAGCTGGGTATGATGGGGGCACAAGTGTCATCAGCCCAGCACAGGCATTCTCAGAGCTGCACTGTGGTCTGAGGCTCTTTCTACCCAATCCTTCCTTCTCTCTCTCCTTTCACAGGGCTCAGACTTGCAGCAGGGTCCAAGGCCTGCCTACCTCTGCACCCTCCCCCATTATCCTTCAAAAGTACTTCCCCCAATAAATCTTTTGCACGTGCACTCCTGCCTTAGCACCTGTCTCTTGGAGGACCCGAACTGTTGAACAGTTGAAGTGCCTGATCTCCACTAATAACCAGGGACTTCCATGTTCCCTTTCTTGCACATGGAAAAAAAAAAAAATTCTATTGACCACTCAGGTTACATCTGAAGAATTGGTATAAAATTCTATCCTCGGATCATTTAAATAAATTCTGCACCAAACTAGGATGTTCTGTTCTATGCTGAAGCCACAAGATGTCATGGAATGATCGGGGTCCCTGGGGCACTATAATTATACTTGGCACTGTGACCTCGAGTGAAGCATTTTCCCTCATGGTGCCTCATTTCCTTTATTCTTAAACTGAGGTGACTAAGATCTTTCTCACGTTGAAATAAATTTCTAGGCCCAAGATGGAGATGCTCCTGCCCCGGGTGCCACATCAGCCAACCAAATCTCAGATAACTTTCATTTCCTTGTAATGCTCAGCCAATCCCCAAGCAGCCCTGCCCTGAAGAAGCCAAGTTCCCTTACAAATATTAAACAGGGGAGTCTTTGTCATTTGTATCAACCAAACCTTTTAGAATCTGAGGATAGCCATGAACCTTCTCCACAGGAAATGCGTGTGTGCTGTGGTCACCTCAAGTTTTCCAGCCTCCAGGACCATCCCTTCATTTATATCCAAACAACAGTTGCAGACTAGTTAATAGCACAATCACTTCTGCAGAATGCAAATAATTCTCTGTGTCATTAAGCAGAATACTTAACAGCTCAGTTTGAAGTATGTCCCTTGTGTGACTTCTGTTTGAGGCCCTGCTGGTGATCCCACACAAGCGGCAACCTCACAGTGGCCCGACAGGGGGTTTCCCAGGGGTCCCTCCCAGAACAGGTGGGTGCTGCCCCAGAACAGATTTCAGCTTCCAGTTTAGAATGCAGAATGTGCTATATTTTCACAACATGGCACTCTCCAAAATCTCTTGCTACTCACAGGTACAAATGATCCACGATTTCAGAATCCCAGAGGAGAGCCCAGTGGAGAATCAGCCCCTCTAGTCATCCACCTGAGTGCCCCTGGCTTCTGGAGAAAAGATTCCTGAAGGCGGAGACCGCTTTGTCAAATCCTGGAAAGCCAGGGCCTGAGGTTCAAAGCTTCAGGACACTAAGCCACCTGGCCCAGGTGTCACTGCACACCTTTTCATTCCACAATTCTACCCTCCCAGCCAGCCAGCCTAATTTCCCTAACAGGATATCTATGTGGGTAAGTAAAGGAAAAAGAATGTGCCAGGGAACAGTGGGTCACGGATGGGAGAATCCTGAGTAGGATCTCCTGGCACTGTGATCTCTTACAGAACAGGACATGGTTCCCTTTTCCTAAGTGAATCCTCTCTGAACTCTGCATACACCATAACAACTCCCTCCCCACGGGGAAGAATGCCTGGCCCCATAAATATTTAAATAGTTAAATATATTTCATGAATAAATAAAGGATTCACAAGTGGCCATATTTTTGGAGCCTGGCTCAGACTCCACTTCCTCTGATTGCTGAGAATTATACAATTTTTCTTATTAACATTCACTTATATTTTCCACAAGTTTGTATTGAACACCTACTATGTGTCAGATGCCATACTAGGACCTGGATTTATAGGAGAAACTAAGGAAAGTCTTTCCCTTCAAATAGCTTGCCATGTAGTTTAGCACACACACAGCATCCAGTTTGGGTTTCCAGTTGCTTCCTTATAATATGTTTTCTCCCCAAACAGCAAGGGGAATGCTGAAGAAGGGAGCAGGCTGATATGGCCTGAGCACCTCGTATATCCTCACCTTGTGACATGTGCCCTTGTGCAACCAAGTTGGTCTTTTCCCCTCAAAAAAGGGTCATCAATGAGCAGAGGATAGGAGGAGACAGAGAAGGGTCTTGCAGAGTGCAGAAGTCAGAATCCAGAGGTTGAAGGGATGTGAGGAGACTTTTCCCAATGGAAATGTAAAAGGAAGCTTAGAGGAGATGTGGGAAAGGATCACCAGGCTTGGAGTAAAAAAGCTGGGTTGTACCCTGAACCCATGTGACTTTGGGCACACCATTTTCCTTCTCTTGGATGTTTCAATATCAGAAAAGGCAACTGGTGGCCTAAATGACCTCCAAATCTGTTTATGTGCAAACATCAATGATCCTTTCTAACTCACACAGCATCTTCCTCTTTACTTCCTGTGGACCCTCTCCTTATAGAAAATGACTTACACGGTTTCCATAAATGTGATGTTTGCATAAAGGAACTTTAACTTCTTAAAGAAAATTAGTTTGAAAAATGAGGGGGTTATAATGGAGCTCAGTGTTTTCTCTATTCTATTCTTTCCAACTAGCCCTAGAGCGCTCTCTCCTGTTCTCCCCTCCCCTCTGGCACCTCTCCATCCTGAAGCCCTAACATTGGCAGGCCTGGATCTTCTCTTGCTCAAGTGACTCATCTGACTGACTGTGAGGCCAAAGTCCAGTTATCTCCTGTAGTCACCAAAGGCTTTGGCTCCTGGCCCTCCGGCCTCCCGCAAGGCAGAAGCCAGCCAAACTATCCTCTCAAGTGACTTTTTCCAAATCATGTTGCTCCCCATGGCTGAAGAAGATGGATTGAACCAGGCAAATGAATACATGAGCTAAAGACACTCATTGAGTAACTGGATCTCATCCTACTGCTGCAAGTAGACAGGCAGAAGTCAAGTTTCCCACCCCTGCTCCTAAGCATTTCCCAATTGCACACCAAGGAGAACTGCCTGGCAAGTAGTGGCTTTTGGAACTATTAAACAGCCCGGATCAATTTGTTCCAAAGGCTCATTGGGCAACCACACCGCCCTCTTCCTTTTTATCTGCCTGGCCATGAGGCTCCCTATTGACCAGCGCCTGTTCAGACAGGCAAGAACACCAGGCCCTCAACTAGAAAGGTCTAGGATGCACCAAGAATAGTTCCACTGATTGACCATATCCCATTTGCAATCACGATAAGATGACATGAACAGAATCATAGACTCCTCACTAATCATCTCCAGGTCTTTCCAAACATAACCTTTCTTTCCAAACGTAACCTTTCTTTCCAAACGTAACCTTTCTTTCCAAACATAACCTTTCTTTCCAAACGTAACCTTTCTTTCTTTCCAGTGTTATTTTACCGCTGGACTGAGATATATTGCTAGCAACAATAATTAAGTGATGGATGATGGGCAGCTGAAAATATTCCTTAAGCCAAAGAGCATGACAATGTCCTTTTGACCACTCTGCATAGCATTTTGAAAAACAAAAACATCATTTTGTGCTTGTGGGTTCTGTAAAGATGTCTATATCAATAGTCTCAGAAATTCTTAAACATTCTATAACCAAGAAATCAGAGAGTTAAAATCATACAATCAAATCACTAATATTTATTATCATTCACAAAGCAGTGTGTGCTATGGGTTTATACACAGAAATATAGAGCTCAGCCCTGAACTTAGGGATGGTCACTGAAGGGGGGGTTTGAGGACAGAACAGTTAGAAACCTACATAAAAATAATTGAGTGAAAATAGTCAGCTGTTATAAACTCTCACTGAAATTAATATCCGAAAACAGTCCCTTGCAGGATTGGCCATATTATTGTGAATATGGCCCCACCAAGTTCTGATATGAGAGTTAGTAGTTTTACATGGGGCATGAAGAGATAAAGGACAGACACGAATAATGCTAGATTTTATAAAACATCATGCATCTTGAATCAGTTAGGAGAGCATTCAGCTGCAAGTGACAGAAAGCTCGCAAACAGTGGTTTAAACAAGTATGAGACATATTTTTCTCACTTAGGATGAATTCTGAAGATAGACAGCTCAGCTGGAAAAGTTATGGAAATCATCAACAGTTTCTACTATTTTTCTGGTATACTGTCCTCTGCTTGTGGATTTTGTCCTCATGTTTTCGAAATGGCTACTGTACTCCAGGCATCACATCCACACCCCAAGAAGAAAACAAAGGGAAGTGTAAACATGAAAATTCTTCTTTTTTTCGGTTATTGTATTTTTATTTGGGAAGAGAAGCTATCCTCAAGTATCGGCTTTCATCTCATTGGCCAGAACAAATCACATGGCTACCTGGCTGCAAGGGAAGCTGGGTATTTTTTGCTTTCTAGGCTCCATAGTAGAGAAAGGCAAGAGGAAAGGTGATCTAAATAGATTTCACTGGACCAACAGGATCTGACATGTACATATTATATAACAATTTTGTAATATATGAAATGTACTTGATTTGAAATGGTCATAAAAGAGACTGTTTCCCTGTCCTCACTGACTATACAACCTGACCTTATTTTTACCTTATATAAGAAGGTTTTTAAGTATAATTATATTTTACAAATGTCTTTTTAAAGAATAATTAGATATACATTTTGTAGTGATTATCTCTGGTGAAATTACAGATATTTTTCATGTCTCTGTGCTGTTATTTTGTCTATGTCATTTTATTTTCTAGTTTTCCATAAGTGCATTATTTTGTAATAAGAAAACAAACATTTTTTTAAATAAGAAAATTTCATGATTGTTTATGATATATTATCAAATGAAAAAGCAGTATACAGGACATGTTCCCAATTTTCAAAAATACATGAGAGAAGCAAATAATATACATATGAGAGAAATAAAAGCCTAAAAGTTGCCTCGAGTAGTAGGAATATAGATTGTTTTAATTTCTTCCTTCTTCTATGTGGTACTTTCTGAATTGATCATAGTAAAAAGGATTAGAAACAAACAGCAATCATGGGTTAAGCAGCTGTCCGCCTGGACCTGGAGAAAGGCAGCTTTTGAGCATAAACTGAACAACAGGCTTTGAGAATGAAAATTGCAGCAGCAGAAAAAAAACATTCTACTGAAGAACAGGCCTTGTTTGTTAAGATCAAAAAGGATACAGGAAAATGCTTCCGTACCTCCCTATTCCTTTCCCCCAAAGCTGAGAAACATTAAACCCCCTTCACATTCTTCAGGGGATTCTCAAGACTGAAGCTCCCAGCCCCACAGAGTGGTATTTGTTCCTTTCTGGTGAGTCAGCTGTGAAATGTGGCTTATTATTTGTCTGGCAAATATGGGCCCTGGAAGGGGCCCTTTCATGGTTTTCTTTCTTTCCAGGAGGCTGGAGACGCTGGAGAGCAGAAAGCCAGTTGATGGCTTCTCTGCCTTTCAGGTGGCCCAGTCCACATACAATCTAGCAGCCATTTCCTTTTTCTTGTTTTTTGTTTGTGTTTTTTTTTTTTCTTTCCTGTAAACACTCTGCTTTCTCCCAGAAAACAAGAGGCCGTCTACAATTCTGAATTTGCAGAGCCAGAGGCTACTTCCAAAGGCCTGTGAAATTAACAATCCTGTAAAAGCGTTCTCCTACTGGATCAATCTCAAAGAAAGAGCCCATTTCTTAGGCATTCATTCATTCACACACTCATGCATTCGTTCAGCAACAGTGCCTGGTCCGGGGATACAGTGAGAACAACAGACTAAATGTGGTCTTCAGGGAGCTTATATTTTGGGGGCATGGGGTGGGTAGTCAGAAAAAAAAGAAAAAGAAAACACATCAATAAATACTTTCAGAAAGTGGGCACATGGTACAAAAAAAATATACAGCAGGGTAAGCTTCTAGAGAGTCACAAAGGAAAGGGTCTTTCAGGAGGTGACATTTGAATGGAGTCTTAAATGATGGGAAGCAGGAGCTGTGAGAAGCTCAGGCATGGTGTAGACAGCCCACAGCAGGAGAGGAGATCAGAGCACTACAAGCATGGGGTCTTACGGGCTGTAGAGAAGAGGACAAGCGGCCATCGACAGGGTACTGGGACCCAGAGCAAGGGTGCAAGCAGCCATCCAGCCATCAGCAACTATTTTCCTGTCCCGCTGAATGGGAACACCGAGGATTCAAATAAAAGCTTCTTATTTTCTAGGAACGTCCTGTCCAGGCCAGGAGACCGAGACAATGCCTAACACAATCGTGGAAGAATTCAGGCTAAGCTGTGTGGCTCTGATTCTACGTGAAGGCACTGGGAGCAGGCGAGATCAGCGCAAGCAGAAGCAGTCAGAGGATTTAATGGGGAAGATGGGGCAGACCTAGAAGAGGGGAAGGGTCACCTCAAGATACTGCAGGTCAGGCTGCATACACTGCACCCATTCCTCCTTCCATGCAAACACTTTTAACCATTCACAGCTCTCTTCCCCCAGTAACCTTGGCCTCAAACACCTTCTCAAACTAGCATTCCAGGCAGATGCCTCCAGTTAGTCAGCTAGTACAAGAGGTGAAATCTCAGCCTAAGCCAGAAAAAATGGGTTAGGGAAACGGAGGTGAGAAAGTGCTTTCCAAATAGAGAGACCTAAAGATCAAGTCGGAGTTAGGTAAGTGCAGATGGTAAAGACAGTGGTTCCTGCCAGAGAACAGCACATGCAAAGGACTGGAGGTGGAAATGGGTGGGTCAAGTGATTCCATATGGCCCGGGTTAGAAAGGGCAGGGAGCAGAGGGGTCTGGAGAGAGGATTATAGAGGGCGGTGGGAGCCATCGGAAGAGTTTGGACTTTACAGGGCAGCAGTGGAGAGGCTTGAAGGGCTTAAGCAGGGGAGAGGAGTGATCCTAGTCTAGGTCCAAATATGACTCTAGCCTCTCTGCAAACCAGGGAGGACACAGGATAGGAAACTGTTACAGAAACGAGAGGTGGGGGACGGAAAGGGAGCTGGATTAGGGTGGTGTCCAGGGAAACAGAGACAAGTGGGTGGCTTGGAGGCAATTGCTCAAAAGTGGTGATTAGAGGTGAGGGTAGAGAAGACAGTCAAGGATGGCGTCCAGCTTCCTCTCCTGAGTCCCCAGATCCCCCCACTGACAAAGGAGAAATGAAAACTGGCAACTGAGCTGTACATTCAGATCTAAAATACCCACAGGAAGTCATCAGCACCTGTAGCTTTGCCCGAAGAGGTTCACATCTTTATCAAGAATTTGACACGGTTTCTCACTTCTGCTTAAGGTCTCAGGCAAATTGTACACAAAGGCCTATACGTCCAGGACTTCTCATTTATAATGGCACCAAGCAGCAACCCAGCTTTTGAAAACCACTTGATATTTTAATTTGCTGGTGTCTCATCTATGTAGGATAATCCGAACGCCCAGAGAGGCTGGGGATCTTATTTAAGGTCACACAGCATATTGGAGGTGAGTAGAGAGTGAGATCCAAACATTCCCGATTTCTTAGACCACTTGCTGCTCAGGCCCAGAGTCGTCAAGCATCTTAAGTTATGCCACCACCCACCTTAGTATATTTAAGCAATGGTGCCGAGTGTAGGAGAAAACGACATAGCCCTCAGCCTCTAAGTGTTGTCACTTAGAAGGGGGAAGGGGGTCAGCACCGCTGGTTGACCCCCTTCCATGTTACAAACAAACCTCAAGGTTTGACCTGGGGCGTAGAAGGGTGGGCAGTGATCCCCAGCACCTGTGTGCATCCAATTCCTCCCAACTTGCCTTCACCTTCCTTGACTAGCTTTAAAGAACTAAAGAAGGTGGAGTGGGGCGTGTTCAGATTCCTAAACATGACGCTTGATTGGCACCTCACATTGCAATCTCGAGCTGTGAGGTGAGGTAGCACCTCTGATTCTCAGCTGTCAGAATGGTTCCCCTCAGCACCTGAGCACCTACTGTGTGCAGGTACTGCCATCAGCACTGCACACTTATCTATGTGCACTTCTGTTCAGGCCTGTGAAAAGCTCTTTAGGCAGAACAAGGGCAAAATAATTTTTTTTTGTTTTTTTTAATTTGCCTTCTGAACTCTAGGCCCTATTTGGCCAACCTCCTCATGTGGGGCATGCAAATTCAAAGGAGCTGCAGTGCTGCACAAAAAAGTAAGTGCTGAGACATCTAGAAATCTGGGGGCAGGGAAGGGGGAAACTGGAGGCACAGAGGCTGGGAGCCAGGCCCCAGATGGGAAATCCCCACCCAGGGTTGAGCCCAGAAGGCAGAGGGTGAATATCTTTATTTCTTCATTCCCATCCGCCACATTTTCCTTTCTTCCTTCCCTTCCTTCCTTCCTTCCTTCCTTCCTTCCTTCCTTCCTTCCTTCCTTCCTTCCTTCCTTCAACAAATACTTACAAAACACCTCTAAAGTGTTCCAGGTATTGGGACAGTAATAGCAAACTCAACAGATCAAAAACTGTTCTCATGCAGCTGATGTGGTGAGGAAGACAGATGATTAAGACGGACATCAAATGTAGGTCGTGATACGTGCTGGGAGGAAAACCTAGGTCAGGGAAGGAGACATCTGGAGTGGGTGGTATGTGAAAGGGGACTGAATAGGAGTGGTGTTTGGGCAGGCTAGGAAGGCTTCATGGAGGAAGTGAACCTTTATCAACAACTAATGGAAGTGAGGAAGATAGCCCTTGCAGACATCCAGAAAAAGAGCATTTCAGGCAGAGAAAGAGAAAATGCAAAGTCCTGAAATGGCAACATGCCCAGAGCCTCAGAGAAGCATCAAGTTGGCTGTGAGGCTGGAATAGAGTGAGGAGTGGCTGAGAGTAGGAGTAGGATACTTTCATTCAAAGTATAAAACTGCTAAGTTTTTGTGTTGAGGTTGGAACAGGCTCAACCCATAGGGTCAAGAGGGCCAGTGGAATTTCAGGGGACATGTGCATCCTATCTGTTCACCCTCATAACCCTACAGACAAGGAAAGTGGGGCTCAGGAGAGAGAAAGGAACTGCCCGAGATCACAGTGAGGTTGGTAGGATCTGAACTTGATCCTGTGACTTGGATCAAGCCTCTGCTTTTCCCACTACAGTTAGCTAAAAAGTGGGTGGTCAGGGGGCAGGAGAAAGAGAGTCAGAAGAATTGTGAGCAATCCAGTGGTCCTGGGCCAGTTTGCAAAACCTGGGAAGGTTGCAAGGCTCCAGAGAAAGGGCCACTGGCTGTGTGTCCAGGCGGAGAGGACCTGGACAGCCTCACAATTATCCTTCAGTCTGGCCGGAAGCCCTGCATGTGGGGGCCATAGAAGTTTCAAGGAGAATTCCTGCTCCTGTGGCTGGGAAAGGGGCAACCCACCTGCATCCTGCCCGATGAAGTCCTCTACCTGCGACATTTAGGAATGAGGTTACCTCAGAGGACACCAGTGTGAGTAGGTGATAACCGCAGAGACACATACCTTCTCAGGCAAAAAAGGCCAGGGACCCTGAATTGTGCAGGATGTTGTTCAAAATAGGAATTAACTTGGTTATAGAAAAATTAAGAAATTTACATCTCTTACACAGCTTAGCTGTGGACCAAGGTTCAGTACTGTTATGATAGCTATCACTGATTATTCATTCATTCACGGATACATTTATCCAACAGTTTTTTGTGGCAGGCACCCTTCTAGGTGTTAGCATACTACAGTGAAAAAAAGAGACAATCAAAAAGTAATAGATACACAGTATATCCATACAATGGAATATTATTTGGTAGTAACAAACTATCAAGCATTGGTACCTGTTACTACATGGACGAACCTTGAAAATGTTATATTAAGTAAAAGAAGCCACACACAAAAGACTACAAATGATTCCATTTCTATGAAATATCCAGAATAGGCAAATCCATGAAGATAGAAAATATATTAGTGGTTGCCAGGAAATGGTGGGTGCCGTTGGGGAAGGGACTTCTTTTTGTGATTATGAAAATCTAAAATTGATTGTGGTGATGGTTGAATAACTGTAAATTTACTAAAAGTCACTGAATTGTACATTTTAAATGGGTAAGTTGTATGGTATGTGAATCACATCTCAATAAAGCTGTTAAAAGCAATTAAATTTAAAACCCTTAATTAAACTTAATGGAAATTCATAGAAATAGAAATTTTAAAATTAAATAGATACAAGTTGCTCACTGAATGACAACTACCATGATTTTCAGTATTTGTTATGATGCAATTAACACTTCTCCCTGTGAATGGTCCAGAACAGAAAAGAAAGTGAGGCATGAACCAACCTTGGCTAACCTCAAGCTCAAACTGAGAAGACTGCCAAAAAAAACCCAAAAAACAGGTATGCATTTTCTGGGGCTTTCATTGCTCCCACCCTTTTCAGCTTTCATTAGTCCAGGCTAGTGAGAAGTCCGCAGACTAAATGGAATTTCCTTACCTGGAAGCTCTTGAGAAAGGCCTTTCCAGGCCTGTTTGGGCTGACTTGTGTTTGTTTGGTTCCAGGGAAGCAGAGCCTAAAATAAGCACTTGGGAGTAGTTACTTGGGAAAAGATCCCCGGAAGCAGGATGAGGGATTTAGGAGAGTGAGATCAGAAGGAGAAAGCCAGTGAAGCATGCATTACTGAGCTGGTTACCACCTTTGGGAGTGGGGCCCAGTCCCACAGGGGACCGTACGGATTGTGATTCAGGAGTGTCCCTCTGAAGGACAGGACACCGAGGCATGTATCTGTCATCTCTTCTTGGTAGAAAGTTTCTCTCGGGACACTAACTCCCCCTGTTACAGCAGATTCAAAGGGTCCGCTTGCCTGCATGCATCCAAACCAAAAAGAGACACGAGCAGGAGTTTGCAGTAAACAAAGTAAAGGTCTATTTAAGGAGTCGGTGCCAAGTCCGGAGACACAGAAGAGCTAGTGCTTTCAAAAACCTGGCTCCCAGTGGCCTCTGGTGACTAGGTTATATAAGGGAAAAGTCATGAATCATGGTTGCTATGGGAGCTGGGGTCGTGGGCTCTACTGATTGGTCAGGGCTGAGGCAGGAGGCGATTGATCGGCATCAGGTCCTGGTGTCAATCACGGCATTGTTCTGTTGGTTCCCAGGGGATGCGGTCTGTGGGGCCGTTCTGCTTTCATGAGTCCAGAGCTCACACATAACCAAGGCCAAGGTGGTCTTACTTTAGTTTGACTAAAACCTTATTCTAGTTTGAGGTTTGGTTATTGTATCTCGGTCATGGTGGATGGACCTGAAACTTGATTCTTAAGTGAGTTTGACGCTGCCCAGAACCCAATGTCCTAAGGGCTTAATGATTAAAAGAAGTGGACGTACAGTATATATATAGGCAGGAGGATCTGGGGGAAAGTATGCAAGTGAGTTATAGTTCTAAGGGGCTAAACAAAGGGAGCTTGGGTGAAAGCAGAATGCACGCTAAGAAAATGAAGTTCCTGTGCAGTTACACCCCCAGCTCCAGGCCACACCCACACATGGGCTGAGCAGGCTTCCTCAGTTTCAGAGAAAGCTCTGATGCTGGCAACGAGCAAAGAACTGTCCACCACCACTGCCCTGAAGATAGAGGGGGGCCTAGGTGTTGTAATATGTGGCACAAAAAGAGTCTGCTTCGAGGTGTGAGAGGCCCTGGGTGCTCGCTGTCTAAGAAAGATACAGGTGTGAGGAAAGTGGGTGTGGGGCCGACTTAGCTAGATGAGCACCCTCTGAACATGACCAAGTCACGGTGGAAAGGAAGACAGCTGTTCTAGACCCTTCCTGGGCATTGCTTCATTCTCTGCCTACGATTAGTCAGGGAGATGCTCTGACATTTCGGGAGAGGAAAACGCTAGGAGAAATTAAGTAAGCTGCCTAAAGTGACTCTGGAAAAATAACACAAGATTGGGATGGAAACTTGGGAGCCCACCTGACCACAAAATGATTAGACCACATCTAATGTTTCTCTAACTTTTTTGATGATGATAACACATTATGAAACATATTTACATGGGACTCAGGTCACACTCAACACACACACACACAGACATATAACTAAATGTTTCACAAACCTCTCTTCCTCTGAGCAATGCACTCTGCTATTTGATTCTATTCCATTTTGGGTTTTAAATGCCAATTGCAACCACTAAATTGATTGCATAATCCACTGATATGCCACATCCCATGATATGGAAAAAAACACTAGATTACTTATTTATTCAATTACTTATAGACATAGTGTCCCACCCAAGCCACTCCCCCATTAATAATGGTGGTATTTTTAGGTCTCAGTCTCTCTCAGTCTTGGCCAGTTCCCAGTGAAATGCTCTCTAAAATTGGGTCCATTTTTTCCAGAGTGCTAATCTCAGTTTGTACTTAGCCACATCCATTATTGTATTTGGGTGTGTCTTCCACGGGCTGTAAAGTTCACTCTTGACCAAATCTATTACGGTCGCCTGTCTCCCTAGCACGAACAGAGTGCCTAATATACAGCAAGTGCTCAGTATTTTTTAATGAATTCATTTTCAT
This sequence comes from Rhinolophus ferrumequinum, assembly GCF_004115265.2. Lineage (NCBI taxonomy): Eukaryota > Metazoa > Chordata > Mammalia > Chiroptera > Rhinolophidae > Rhinolophus > Rhinolophus ferrumequinum. Next base: position 15,463,279 of record NC_046299.1, on the reverse strand, counting down.
ATGAACAACTGGCCTGGGGTCACTACCGCCAGATGTATTCTTTATCTCCTTTCCTCTTTACAACAACTCCATGACTAAACAGGGAGGGTTCAAACCGTACCTTCAAATTCTACAAGCTGTATGACCTTCCACAAGTTTCCCATCTGCAAGAGCGAGATAATCATGGCTCATCTCAAGGAATTAGTGTAAGGATTAACTGATAACATCTCAATGAAAATAAAGTTTACTATAGAAAACCCTAAAATGAAATATGGTCAAGTGAGACAAGTGTTATGGGTTGAAGTGTGTCCCCCTTCAAAAAAAAAGATATGAACACGTCCTAACGTCCAGTATATTAAAATGTGACCTTATGAGAAATAAGGACTGTTACAGATAGAATTAGTTAAGATGAGGTCAAACTAGGGTGGGCTGCTAATCCAATATGACTGGTGTCCTTATCGCAAGATAACCACATACGAATGCCATGTAAAGACAGAGAAACACATGTGAAGACAAAGCAGAAATAGAGTCATGCAGCTGTAAGCCAAGGAAAGCCATGGACCTCAGGTAAACCACCCGAAATTAGAAAGAGGCAAAGTAGGATTCTCCTACAGGTTTCATAGGGAACATGGCCCTGCTGACACCTCGATATTGGACTTCTAGCCTCCAGTACTGCGAGACAACAAATTTCTGTTATTTTAAGCCAAAATAAAATGAAAAAAGAAAAAAAAAAGACGATGACTCAATGCACATTGGTCATTGTTACGACCGTTCTACAGATGAGGGCAAAGCAGCGTCATTCAGGTCTAAGCAAATTAACTAACATTCCTCCTTTAGGGACGGGACTGCCTCCTGGGCTAGACCTTTTCCGTATTTCAAATGCATGCTGTCACAATAAAACTCAATGGAAACATTTAAACACTTCAACCCTTCCCTCTGCTACCAAAAAACCCAGTCCCGGCAATTATTGCATCGTCGCAATTTGAGGGCATACCAGCTGCACATGTCAACCTCCCATTCTTGCCAACACAAGTTTTAAATGATCTCTTCCAAGTAATTTTGTTCTTACAGTTATCGGGTCTACTATATTATCCTCCTTCAACTTGTCACCTGGAACATTTAAAAGCTTTTGGCCCGAGAAAAGCAAGACGTTGAGGGGGATTTTCCAAGAGTGACTGGGAGAGAGGCTGTGGGAGAATGGGGCCCGGACCTGAAGGTAGCAACCGCCTGCAGTTTGGGTGGGGGTGCCCCTGGTCACTCAGATCATACATTTTCTGGCAGTAACCTGCATGCCTTGAGGGTCTAGCGTTGACAACTGTTGGGTGTGTATGTGACCTGTGGTGGGATCTCAGCCAACTAGCTGAGGAGTTGTCTTGCAGATAGGACCCACCAGATATCCTGACAGGGTAGCCTGGCCCCTTCCCACTGTGTGAAAGAGACACTGCAAGTCTGTGTTCAGATGTCCCCTTCTCAGTAGACCTTCTCTGAACTTTCTCCTCCATTGCCCTGATCAGCACTATATATACCGCTTGTTTATGTCCTTCTCCCTCCATTAGGAAGGTCTACAGCAGAGCCCAGTAAGAATCCATGTAGGCACTCAGTAAGTGTGTACTGAACGAACAACTGACATGAGTCGCCCCCACAGCACAAGTACCCATCCTGCGCTGTATTCCCCTGACCTGACTGTTAGGAAGTACCTCCAGTTCCAAGTTTAATTTGAGCTCTGAGGCCCCACAGCATATTTCAAAACCAATAATGTTCAAGCAGCAAAGTTTAGTTGTAGCAAAACATTCCTTGTTCATGTGAACCCCAAGTTTCCCAAAGCCTACACTGCTTACCCACAAAGCTAAATCCTGGACATAAAAGCAAGCCATCAAGTGTCACTGGCACACATTACAGCATTACAGCAATGCTGAAAAGTCTAATTCATTTTCAATGACTGTGGGGACAGAGCCAGGAGGGCAGTTTCCAGGCTCTCGGCCTCACGTGGAAAGGTGCTGGCTCAGGTAGTAAATGGCCATCAGCTGTGACTGGATGGCCATCAGCTATGGCTAGTTGGCTGTCAGCTGTAACCAGTGAGCCATTGGGCACTAATATAACTGCCGTGGCTACGCTAGCAGCGAAAATGGGGGGGCTAGCAAGAAGATGGTGGCTGAGCTAGCAAGTGGTGGAGTGTGGCCGAGTGTGGATTGCGGATTCTATGGCTCCTGCTTCCTGTGTCTCCAACCCAGCCGCCAGTGAGACTATAGTGGTATGACTCCCCTATCTATGGCTCTGTGGATGTTCCTTTCTGGCCTCACCCGCTGTATTGAGTTCTTATGCCGGGGAGCGGGACCAGAGGCCCCGCGTGCCACCCCTCGTGACTCCCTGCATGACAATAACCCCTGAGCTTCTCACCTGAGTGATGTGCTCAAAAGTAATTTCCCTCTTCAAATTTCCTTTCCCTGGTCAGACACAGAAGGATGAAATGACAACGGAGCAAGGCTGGACTGTGGGCTCAAGAGCTAAATTCTAGTCTAGCTTCCTCTACTTTGTAGCTATGATTTCGGTGAGTCCCCTACATTCTCTGAACTTCGATTTCCAAAAGATAATATAATCCGGATCATCTCCACATGCTCCTTTCCAGTTCTGAAATGTTAATGTTCTATGAAACACAATCTCTGCAAAAACGATGTTAGAGCAATCAAGGATTGTGTTTTCTCTCCTCCTGCATTGACCTGTCTTCTCTCTCCATCCCTTCCCTGTACAAACCACCTTCTGTTACATTCAAGGGGAATCCTGATTACGAGGTTCTTGAGAGGGTCTCCTGAGCTTTAGTTTGATCATCTCTGAAGTGGAATAAACATACGGAACCCTTGGGACTGGACTGTGTCAGTATGAAATGAGCTCAGACACACAAAGCACCTGCCTCAGTGACTGGCATAGAGCAGGTCTGGCAAACATTCGTTCCCCACCTTTACGGCCCCTTTAGGGTTTTGTTTTGATGAACTCAAGGAAAGAGAGAATACATGAAAACTTAGCCCCAGCCTCTATCTGACCTCATTTTGCCATCTCCATCCTCAGAGATGGCAGGCCAGGCTACCTTGCCTTGGTCCATACACTTCTTCCTGAACTCAGTGAGGTCATCGTGATGTCAACAGTCATCTTGTGGCTCATTCACAATGACATTATTTTTTGCAACATGTATTCTCTCACTTTATCTTCACAACACCCCTGTGAGATAGATATCGTATCCCATTTTACAGATGGGAAAACAAAGGAACAGGGTGTTAAGCAGCTACTCACCAGGTGGTGAGTGAAGGAACTGGGACCGAACTTCCAGTTTTTCTGATTCACTGCTCTCTCCTCCTTCCCTCAATTGTCTAATGAAATGGTACTGCCTGGAAATGCTGGGCAGACCTGGGCCAAATTGGAGGATCTAACATTACCCTGGTTGCTGACTTATGAAGGGATAAAAACTTACAAGCCTTAACCTCTTAAGCACCCACATGGATACTGCATTACACCTTATTTCTAATTTTTCCAACAACCTATGAGGAAATTAGGGCTCAGAGAAATTAAGTAACTTGACTAAGGACACCCAGGCAGTGACTGGTAGAGCCAGGTTTTCACCTAGATCCCTCTGGTCCACGGTTCCCACTCTCCCCTCTTCTCCCCCGCCCCACTCTGCAATTATTTCCAGTGCTATGGAATGCTGGGCCCTAGGGGTGACATTTGACAGCAGGCATTATCTGAGTACTTACCCTGCACGGGATCCTGCTCTGAGGCTCTGTTCTGGGACTGCCAGCAGGAATTTGACCTCAGCTTCCCCTTCTCTCACCTCAGCACCACCCAAGCCCACCAGGTGCCCTCCCTGCTCCAAACACCCATGATCCTCATCAGCTGTCCCGTTTACCAGACCTTGAGATTGCTATGTTTCGGTGTCACTGGCCATACTTCCTAATGGAAAAAAGATACCCCAAAAAGCAGCGCCTGTATCGGGTACATTTTGTGTCCTCCATGGCACCTGGCATAAAGCCTCTCTCATAAAAGCTTGAGAATCAATGAATTTCCTCTCAATCACGGGGATTGTAATAAGAAGCAAATTTTACTTCATCACCAGAACGTGCTTATCAATCCTTAAATGAAATGGGCTGTGAAATTCAAAGTTGAGCAATAAGGAACTAGGTTAGGAGTGACTTGAGAAGAGAAGCTGTCTGATTTCATGGTTGAACCCATAGACAAAGGGTCACCACCTGGGGTCCATGACCACAATGGACAGACTTCAGCAGGGCTTAGAACCCCTAAAAATGGATACGAATATTTTTGAGAGTGTTCCCTTGTCTACCACAAGGATCCACAGCTTTCATCAGATTCCCACGCGGTTAAGACCTATTTCTTAAGTCCACCGTGGATGCTCACATCTACCAGGTGTTAAGGAGCCTCTCTCAATAACTATTTGCTATCGGGATTCATGAAACAAAGGAAAGAAGTCTGCAAGGCGCACACTGTTCAGGTTGGGTCTGTTGATTTTACTGATCTCTGTGAAAGCCTTTGGGGTTGTGCTAGGTGGTCCAATCCTTCTTGTCAGAGGATCACTTAGGTCAACACTCATAGGCCAAATATGAAAAGTGACAATATTCTACAAGTTTTTGACTGGAATTCTGATTCCAGTTGTTACTAATCAGTCAGAACTAATCAGTCAGAGTGGCCTTGGGCAAGTCCCTGAAAGCAAGGTGATTTGTGGCAGTTCTTAACATGTATTCTGACACCAATAACAATGATAATAATAACAACAACAAATGACTTTCCCATACAAAATTTTTTTAATGAATGGGAAAGTTAAATATGACAAGAATTTGCAAACACTATGTGTATATTAACAGCATGTTCCAGAACGTTCTTTATAACACCACACACTCCCATCCCTCCTTTCCCCTACACTCCTCACCCACTTCTGCCTTCCCTTTCATTTCCACCAAAAAAGCATATAAGCATGTGAGCAACAGCGATTCCTCCTAATTTAATTTCAAAATTAATTGTTTTCTGACATGAGCACTTTGATGAATGTATGTTAGAAACTCCTATGACATATCTGTAGGCAGATCGAGAGCGTACTGAGCTCAAGAACAACAATGAGGGTGGAGAGTCAATTGGACAGCAAACCTTAGTTCTCCTTATTGGCTGTGTAACTTTGGAAAGGTAAATGACTTCTCCGAGCCTCTGCTTTTCCATCTGAAAACTGGAGACAGTATCTCAGTCACTGGGTTATGAGGATTAATAGGGGCATACGGTGGAAAGAGCTATGTACTCCTGTGCTTGGCCCAAGGTAAAGAATTCTAATGTCCATTTCCTCCTAATTCCTCTCTCCAGACCTCAGGTTCGTGGCCATCGGGATGAGAAGATCAGATTAAATCAATGTTGAAAGGACCTCTGTTGGCCTCCCTCACCTCCTGCCTCTAGCATGGTTCCCAGCTACCCTGGAAGAAAGCCTTTATTAAGATAAAGAGATAGAAATCCTGTTAGCAAAATCGTGTATCAAAGATTTGCTACATAAGAATTGGCTAATATTATTTTTAAAAGCTTCATTGCAGCCACTTCTGTCTAAAGCAGGAGTGCCCAAACTTTTTTCAACGTTTTTCACCAAGGGCCGTATGCCGTAAAATACACAAACAGCCGGGCCACTCACTCGAGGTGAAGTACATATTGCCTCACCTGGTTTATTTAAGTAAACTAAATATATTTTTGGAGTTTGCTGCGGGCCAATTAACAATGGATCATGGACCGCAGTTGGCCCGCGGGCCGCAGTTTGGACACCCCTGGTCTAAAGGAAAGGAAAGGCCTGCCTTCACCATTCTAGCAGTCACAAAGGGAATATTGAAGGGAGTGGTCTTTCCAGGTCTTCCACACCCTTCAAATAGAGTTACATGGTTACAAACCCTTGTTTCTCAAATTAAGGGACTGGTATCCTTTCAGGAATGCAGCAGGAGTTTGGGACACCCAAAGACACAGGGTGAGCCAGCTCATTTTCCTGAGATGACAGTTTTATTCCAATTTATCATTTTTAATGTAATTTTTATTTTGCATGCTGTTTTTTAAGTGGCAATATAAGCCTTTTTTTTCTTTTTGCTTTTATTAAAACAAACAGAAATATTACAATGGCACAAAGTTTTTATGGATTTTTAAGACAGGGGTGGAGACATAACCCATTCACATACTCAATTGTGAAGGGAAAAAGTTTGAGAAACACAGGACAGGATGATCTCCCTAAAATCTCACGTGGTGTGTATCTGTGTCAGCTCCAGGTTTGCCTCAGACTGTCAGAGTTTACCCAAAACAAATACATTAATTACCATATAAAGCTGGGGGAGAAAATTCAAGTTCACGTTGGAAAGCATTAGCCCCAAAATCAAACAAGCTAGGGACAGCCAACAAGCTAAGTGCTCCCTGGTGCCAGGCTTCAGGGCTGCATAATCCTAGGGGAACATTTCCCTTTTGTACCCAGGATAAAAAGCTTTCATGGATACCCCACAGTCTGAGGCAGGTGCCCTCATGATGTTGAAGGCAGATAGGGAATGGGTTGGCCATTCTTACAGTCTGTGGAAGGAAATCTAGATGCTATATATGCTGCCATGGAAAGAAAGCTCACAAATCAACTAAGCATCAAGGATGACAACATTTTTATGATTTCTGGACACTGTTTACATTTCAAAAGCAATTTATTTTGTTGTATAACATTGGGGAAGTGCAGGAAAGCATAAATCAGAAGTGAAAATCACCCATCATCCCTGAGTCAGTTTGGGCTACAATAACAGAATACCAGAGACTGGGTGGGTTGTAACAACAGAAATGTATAACTAACAGTTCTGGAGGCTGGGAAGTCCAAGATCAAGGTGCTAGCAGATTTGCTGTCAGATGATGGGCCGCTTCCTGGTTCGTAGGCAGCCATCTTCTCACGGTGGTGATGGGCCGCTTCCTGGTTCCTAGGCAGCCATCTTCTCACTGTGTCCTCACATGGGAGAAGGGCAAGAGAGCTCACTGGGCACTCATCCCATTCATGAGGACTGAATCCTCATGACATAATTTCTTCCCATGAACAGCCCCCCACATACACACACACCTTATATCATAGCATTGGTGATTAGGATTTCAACATATGAATTTGGAGGGACTCGAACATTCAGTCACTAACAATCTCCTCTCCCAGAGATAATAATTGAATAACTGTTAGCATTTTTGTATAGCTTTTCTTAGTTGTATGTATGTATATATGTATGTGTAAGGGTATATAATTTAAATTTGGAATCATACTATACACAATGTTTTGTAACTTACTTTTTCACTAAACATTAAATTATGAGCATCTTCCCATGGAATAATTATACAAAATTATGGTTTCTATTAATTTATTGCATTCATTTGTATTGTATTTATATATACAGCGGGTGTCAAAGAAACGTATACACATTTTAAGAAAGGAAAAAACAGTATTAACATTATAATATTCAATATAATGCTGGTGACAAAAGATGAATACAAGTCATGTGTATACATTTTTTTTGGCACCCCCAGTATTATATATATTCAATATATATATAGTCAATTATATATATTTTTTAATTGTGCAGTTATAGACACATTTCAATATATGTATCTATGCATATATGATTTACTAAATCAATATTATTGGGAATTTATTTCTAATTTTTCACTATCATAAACAATAATAGCAAAAATAGCCAATGTTTATTCTATTAAATGCTCTGTAAGGATTATTTCATATAAGTTTCACAGTAATGCCAGAGGTGGGTATTATTATCATCTCCATTTTCAAATGAGGGAATAGATGCAGAGAGAAACAAGTAACTTGCCCAAAGTCACAGAGCTCATACGGGATACAGCTGGGACACAAATAGAGGCATCCTGTTAACCACTATGAAATCTAACTGAGCCTCAGTTTCTTCATCAAGTAAAGGAGTCTATTGGGACCTCTGGCCTATCAAGTCCCTTCCAACTACACATCCCATTTAATCTATTCCATCACTAATGAAGGTACAACCATGGTAAAAGCAGAGGCTTTGAAACCAGACTTGTCTGAGCCCATAATCCTAGCTCTACTACACACCAGCCTGAACTCTACGTCTTCTGAGTCTCCTCATCTGAGAAATGGGGATGACAGAAGCACCCCTCCACTGGATTGCTTTGAAACGTTAATGGCATGATGCCTGCTACGTGCCTCAAACAATGTTCCATAGCTAGTAACTCTTAGAAGTGACTTTTAGTAGAAGCATTTTCCCTAATTTAGCCCCAAACTTCCCCCGGTAATGCAGTTGCAATCAATGAGTCCCGTAACAAAAATACTGTCTATTACTCTAGACAGTAGAAACGAATCCAGGCTCCATTCCAGGAAAGGACTTACATTCAAGTCACACCAGGAACCTCCCCTGAATTCTATCATTTACTGCTTGCGACCTGGCAAAGGATTTCACAGGAAGCTTCAGGCCACATTTGATAATTGGGCCCTCCCCTGAAGCCCAGGTACTGACGGGAGTGAATTCTCTGCCCTCCATGAGCCCAAGCTAGTCAGTCACAGACCCACAGGGTGACCTACCCCTCCAGCCCAGATCCAGGGAGAAATCCTTACAGAGGGGCCCAGAGGGCCAAGGAGCCCCTGGGCCAGAGGTGAGGCTTGGGGCAAGTAGGCCTCAATCATGATCTGTGCCATCTCGAAAGTCTTTGGAAATATCTAGTCATACTCTGCTGTTAGGGGAAAAAAAGAGGGGGGTGGGTATTTTGTTTTATTTCTAACCAGTAAGAGAAAGGCAGAGACGCTTCTCCTTGGATGTTTTCAAACCCCTGGAACTTACTATTCCAGGGAGAGCGCCAGCTTCCTCTAGGCAGCCAGGGGTTATCCAGATGCTATCTCAGGGTGGTATCATCTATTAGAAATGAGAAGGTGTCACTCTCACCATCCAATGGAGCTTTCCTGGAGAACAACACATCTGTTGCTGAACCAACTCACCAACTTCCTGCTTCTTTCAATCACTCCCAACCCACCTGAATATGTAGAAGCAGCCAGTATATAGGAGGTTCTAAAACCAGCCCAGAGGAAGTGCTCACACTGTTCCGTCACCCCTACTTCTGCATCGCCCCCACCTCTCTGCTTTTATAATTCTGAGAAAAATTTCTTCCTTCCAGTTTCACATGTTTTCTTATAACACAAAAGGCTACATCAGAAGTTGGAAAATGGCCACTTTTACCCTAAACCTCCCTTGCCCTCCTACCCATCCCAGAAAAGAGCTTTCCTGTTTGAAGCCAATGCAGAGCTCTCCCTATTTTGGCCTTGAGAAAAGGGGGCAGGGAGAGGATTGGCCAAAGTGAGAAAAGGGAACAAGCCAAACCTGTCAAGGTCTCCCTTAGGACCCCTCCTCTCTACCCCCACTTTTGGAGATTAAAAGGGGACCTTTTGCAAAGCAGAAGAAAGCTACGAAAAGACGTTTGGAACGATGCTTTAACTGTTACAAGATCACTCTAATATTATTGGGACAAGCTAGATGATACCAAAATGGAACATTCCATATGTTCTCACACATTTCTTCACCAAGTGTATCCATTTGCAGGGGGGAAAAACAAACACCTTACATTGTTATTGTTCACCACACTTCCTGGTACACAGTCTACCAAACATGGAGAGATTAGATAGGATTGCAGAGAACCTGATTGTTTCTCATGGAAAACACTACAGGGTTTTTTTTGCTTGTATTTGTCAGTTTATCTTCAGCAAGAAAAAGCACAGACTCCTGGATAGACTTTTAAAAACACACTGAAGCATCAGCTCTATTTATAAAACAATCAAATGTCAGTCCTACGAAGCATCTTTAGAGAACCTTTAAATGAGGAGTTTGGAATGTATTCCAAACTCCTCATTTTGCAAAAGAGACACATGCGACCCAGAGAGATGTGACTTGCTTTGGGTCAGATATGGACATGGTGACCAGGAATGGGTGGTGGCTCCTTAGCAACGGTCAAGAAGGCCCGGACTGTGATGAGACCCCAGCAAATCATAAGCAGCCCCCACCGCCACCTCCAGTCCGAGAGAGAGAATTTTTGAAGAATTTGTTATTTTATAATTTGAAAAGAGCGTTACAAATTCAGGACTAGGTTCAATTCGTGATACCTATTTCATTGTTCAGCTGGAGGAAAGGAAGGCACATGGGGATTTCCCCTGGTTCACCCTGAGTGGGAGGGGTTTAGAACTAATTCCACACAGAGAGGAAAGGAAGGTGGGTAAAGATGGCTCATCTTAATTAATTGCATGTTCAAGGACCCTATTTCCAAATAAGGTCACATTCTAAAGTACCGAGGGTTAGCATATCAATATGTCTTTTGGGGGGACTCAATTCAACTCAGAAAAGATGTCTAATAAGCCATCAAATCTAACAGGCTCAAAATGAAACTCTGGATTTTTCTCCTAGTCCATTTTTCTCTTGATCTCCGCTATGTGGGTACGTGGCAAATCCATTCTCCTAATTTCAGAATGAAAACCTGCGCATCACCTTCAGTCCTCTCTGTCTCATTTGTTACTATCTGCCCATGTGAGTGCTGATGGGATCTAACCAGATGGGGCTATTTGGGTTTTCACCAGAAGGTCACAATCCAGACATCCCCTCTCACTCTGTGATGTCATGTGCTAGGTAGCCGCTTTGTTTTAATAGAGTTTAGGAGATTGTGTGTGTGTGTGTGTGTGTGTGTGTGTGTGTGTGTGTGTGTGTGTGTGTATGTTTTAATTATTTATTATTTTTAAATTGTTACTGTTTTATTTAAAGCAGGAGTTGCTAGGACAAATTCCTAGAGTCCAGACTGGGAATATGAATGGTAGGGGCAGAAGCAGGTGGAAGCACACATACAAACTCTCAGTGAGTGGTAGGGATTGTGACAACTAGACAGAGTGTGACCTATCAACAGAGGACAGGAACTACGCGTGCTCTGCAAACACAGCCACCACCGTGCAGAAATGTGGGCACAGTATTGCCAGAGCGTATCACTCTTCAAGTTAAGTTAAAAGTTAACTTGTTATGTGAAATATCCCAATTTTTAAATGTTGGCTCAAATTCGTAAAACCTTATGAGGGCTAAAGAAGTCACACTGTCTGCCGGTTGAAACAGCCTATGGCCTGCTTGTGCATAACCTCTGATGGAAGGGAATGCTCTTCTGTGAATAGTTACAAATTAGGTTAATAGTGGGAAATGACCCTGAAAAGAAAGTAGGGAAGGAGGAAGGAAGCCATTACCAGCAGAGTATAAATGCTTGAGCAGAGGTCGGAGGTGTTACTCAGTGGAACACGATGGAGACACGGCGATTAATCTTCTAAAAGGGAGGGAGAAGAACGAAACAAAACTAGAAGCATAGATTAAGGGAGATCACTAAGGAACCCAAAGACTGATGTCTGGGGATTTGATTTTATCCTGGAAACAACAGGGAGTCATTAAACGTGTTTGAGCAAGGGAGTGACTGACACTTGGCTGTAGGAAGATTTTACAAAATCTAGCCACCCCTACAATCTCTTTTTCTTAAGCCTGAAATGATGTCCTCCCTTTAATTAAACGAGTAGAGTGCAATGAAGGAAGCTGCCCTTTTTGTGGTACTGGGACAGCTGAAACCTGAGCCCCCATCAGCTTCACCAACTCACTGACTTGACTTTGTTCTTTTTTCCTAAAGCCACTTTCTTGTCACTCTCTCTCTCTCTCTTACAGTGTGTAAGCCGCCTCTAACAGGCCACCTGGAAGGTACTTAATATGGGTTCCGAAAAGCCTGCGACAATGCGGCCCGCTCCATGGGGGATGATGCTATCACCTCCCTTGAAATCACAAATGTAGAAAAAAGCAGGGATTGCCCAGTAGGAGAATGGTTTCAGTGTGTTCAGAAAAGGAGGCCCTGGCGTGAAGTCATGGGCTTGAGTGATGTGGGGAGAGAATTGTGATTCCACTCAGGATAAGCTCCAGCACCGAGCAGAGAGGTCGACATTTGCATTTTCCCCATGGCCATTTGATAGGGAACTTCGACTGGGCACTGATGAGAGATTCAGGTGGGCAGCTTACAGTCACCTTGCTGTTATCCCCACCTTAATCCCTTTCATCAGCTGGAAAATAAAGACGTTTGCTGTGGGTCGCTCCTCCCTGAATGGCAATGAGGCTAAGTGAGGTGATTCTCTGAGGCTCCAATTCTCCAAACTCCACCTGGGAGGAGATCAAGAAGGACAGATGAGAAACAAAATCTTGAACTGCCCCTTTTACTCAACGGTCTGGGGATCAGGATACCCTTGGCAGTCGCAGTTGAATATCTGAGGTTTATAAACTGTTCAAGGGTCCTGAAAATCCAAGACATGGAGTCATTTGTTCTTTCTGGTCATGTGAATTTGAGTTTCAAGTAGTGGGGAACTGGATTATAGGATCCAGTTTCATAGTTAGTGATGGAGCCCAGTCAACAGGCCACAGTACAATGCAGTTATTACCACACACGTTCTAGTTCATGGAAAATAGTGGGATGTAACCCTGAACAGAGAGGAAACTGCTGGTGAAATAAGAAGAGAAGTTTTTTGGGGAAAATTATATTCTATACAAGTGTCAGCAAACATGGGGATTCAACAAGGTCCTGAGATCCAATCCTAGAGATAGGTCATCTAAGTTCTACAGTGCAATCAGAAAGGAGGGTGAGCAGGATACAAAATTTTATAAGCAGTAGGCTTTCAATGATTTTTTTTAAAATGAAGAGTTAACACAACAGTAAACAACAACAAAAGAAAGGAACTAGAACAGTTTTAGGGGTTGCCTCAAGGAGATGGAATTATAGATTTTTGTCTTTCTTTAAGATTTTATGAACTTTCTAGATATTCTGCAATGACCAAATATTATTTCTATAGTAAGAACAAATTTAAAAAAACAACAAAAGGGGAGGATGGAGGAAGGCAAGGACATGAAAAAGAGGAGGTCTGTAGGGGATGGGCATAAGGAAATGTCTCAACCTAACCCCAGCCATGCAAGCCACCGCGCAGTCACCACTCAAGGCCCATCCACATTTGTACATCCAATCAATTGGAGTCAGCACAACAGTCTACTGGTAGCTTTTCAAGATAATAATACCACCAGCCACAGGGCCAGCTTCACTATTAGAAACGGTGATCTCTAGTAGTACCTGCATGCATATGTGACCTTATAGTTTTGAAAATGCTTTCACACCCTCCAAATGTCTGTCTGTCTCTCTACTAAGTAGCAACAGATGTCACAGAGGATAGATAGATAGATAGATAGATAGATAGATAGATAGATAGATAGATAGACAGACAGATAGATTTTTGCATAATTCCTTATATATAATTATATACTTTGATATACAACTTCTCATTGTATGCTTCTCCTCTGGCCTTCATCACAACCTTATAAGGTGCTTGGTGGAAATGAAGGGCCAGAGAAGTGGAGCAATTTGCCCAGATACTCAATGGATTGAGGGCAGAACCAAAACTGGGGCTGGGGGAGTTGGAGGAGGGGTAAATCTAAGTCCTTCCCCATTCTAAACCCCCTGTTTCTCCAAGGGAAGACCAAGTTGTGTTGTGGTTATCTGGAAGTGTTCCCAGAGACACAAAAGGATTTTTTAAGTCCACTGGAAAGGATCAATTTCCATAGCTTTTTTAATCCAACTGTAAGAGAACAGAGTTGGTTTCAAACCAGAAACTAAAACAATGTAAATGGTCTAAGCTAAGGTACAAAGGTCAGGGCACAAAAATCACAGAACTCGCCGACGTTTGCAATACTTGAAAAAAAAAAACTGCAGGTATGACCATGCAGCTCCTAAGTTGATCAAATTCAAATTATTAGGCTACTCTGTTGTCTTTTTATTTTCTTCCAAAAGAAAAAAAAATTATTGCACTACATTCTCCCATAAAGAATCTCACAGCTGTGCATACAAGAGTGTAATTCTGAACGGTCCCAGAATATCAATAACATTATTTGGACTAATCTACTGGCACACTGGGTCACTGCCAGACAAAGCCCTTTGACTGTGAATTGTTAATGAACTGGAGAAATATTCAGTGACCACAAAATCACTAAATCAACTGGCACGGTAAAGACAGCCTATGAAGATAAAAGCAAATGGGAATGAAACCAGAAAGATATCTCATAGGTGTCCCTAACGTACAGGTGAAAGGTGGTAGGGGGTTGACCTAAATTTCTCATGCAAACTCTGACCCTGTGTGCTCTTCTTTGACCTGATTTCCCAATACATGAGCAGACACAGGCTGGTAAAAAAAGAATGATAAATGGTCCCATAGAATATGATGTAAATGCAAAGTTGGTGTCAGAAAGACTGTGCTGGGGCCGGAAGCACCATGAGACTTGTGAAGCATCCAGACTTTTGAAGTCAACTGTGCTGGCATTACACAAAGGTAGGCCCCCCACTCTCCAAACACATGCGTCCCTGAGTCTATCCAGCAGAAGCCCTAAGGGCTCCAATGAAAGGTGTCTTTTAAATGAAGCAAACTGAACCCCATAGAAGAAGGAGCCAGATAAAACAATCCTCCTACACTGGAACTTTGAGAAAAGGTAGTAAGATGATAGCAATAGCTAACATTTATTGAGTACTTGCTAGGTGCCAAGTACTTTATCTGCCTTATCTCATTTAGTCTTCACAACAACCCTTGTAGGCAGGTGTTGGCATACCACCATTTCCCAAATAAGGAAAGTGGGCAAAAGAGACGGTAAGTAACATATCTACAGACACACAGCTGGTCTGTCTCACTTTTGTGCCCTGGCTCCTAATCACCACACATGTCTTCCCACCACTATGTTCCCTCCTCATCATCACGAAACAATTTCATCACACTTCTCAATACTCATTGAATTTTCTGATGAGATATTGATGATATTAAGGAAGGTGATTTTTTAAATATTTATAATGAAATCTGTCAACCTTTGGAAAATCAGCATAACTCAGTGGACCAATATTTTTCAAAAGACTAATGCATGGTGTTATAAATCATACATTTGTAAAAGAGCCATTAAAGTGTAAGATAAACCAATTTGCATCTGAAAGAAAGGGTAAACAAATTTCTCTTATGCATGATCATCATACTTTATCCATCTGGAACTTCACCTTCTAATCTCAGCAGATTAGACCAAGCAGTGGTCCATCTATCTACTGAGATTGCTCGCCTGGCAAAAGAGCTCTGCCAGTACGTACTGGCTTATCAATCAGACCCTCTCTTGGGGTTGACCAGTAATCTACAGAGGGACTCAGCTGACAGTAGAGCTGGCAGAATGTCTGCTCTGGGCACGAGAAGAGGATGCAGCAGCATTGTGCCAATGTTAACTGGTTTGAGACAGATAATCACCAAAATCCCTGCCAGCTGTGACAGCCACTGACAGAACCCCAAGTTCTTCTGTTCCCCCTTTCAAGTCTGGAGCCTGCCTGAGGCCTGAGGCTTGCCTGCCTTGGGTGGGAAGGCCTGGCCACTCTGAAATGTGTGAAGTCTTCACACTGAACCCTGTTCCCTTGATCTCTGCAGGGCCTGCTCCTTAGATGTCAGCAGTGGAGGACAGAAAAGGGAGAATGAGCCTCCTTGCTGGTTGTTTATTGTTTTTTCTCCACACTGTTGGCTGCCATCAAAGAAACCACCACACTGTCTGCAGCTCTGCTTGGCCAGGACCTAGGAGGTGGCCTCCAGTGGGCACTTCTAATGCAGCTGGGATTGACAGGCATAATGTTGCAATATTGCCAAAGGAAGCAGACCTGGAAGTACCAGATGAAAAAGAAGGGGTAGAGAATCTCAGCACTGCAAAAAGTATTTCCTAGACAGTGGTGCCAAATAGTAGGGAGGGCCGGGGATCTCAGCTTATCTATAATCTACCATTTCAATCTTCTACCCGAACAACTGAGATTTTATTCAATCTTATGTAAGTTACCCTTAATCATGCAAACTTCCCATTTTTCAACTAGATTGCTGCCTCAAATCCCTTATAGAAAATCTGCTGCCACCATTGTGCATAAACTAGTTTTTCTGGGTAAATCACTGGGTTGATTAAACAGAGTCCCTACACAGGCTCAGGAAGCGTCTCTCACCCCTTCCCGCCCACAACCAGTGTAGAGTATGTGCAAAGGAATGCATTCAAGAGCTGTGTGACACGTCCAAAGGCAGTTTCTTCTCTCTTCTCTCCTCTCACTCCTCTCTCTCCTCTCTCCTTTCTCCTCCCTCCTCCCTCCTCCCTTATTTCTCCTCCCTCCTCTCTCCTCCTTCCTCCTTCCTCCTTCCTTCCTTCTCCCTCCTCTCTTCTCCGTCCTCCCTCCTCTCTCTCTCTGCCAAAGACAGAGACCTGTGTGGCTAAATCTAAAGACTTTCACGGTGTAAGATACCTAACCCTGCCTAGAATGATACCAGAAAAGAAGTCATTCTTTGGCAACCCAGAATCAATCTTCCGAGCACAGCCTTCTCTGAGGCTTACACATGCAACGAACGGTAGGATACTCTGGGACCCAGTGCATACTCCCACATAATTGTTTCCACATAATTCTCTAATCTCAGGCCTTGAACCCCGGCCAAGACCTTTGCTTTTTACTCACTAGGCAGTAAGTTAACAAACATTTACTGAGCATTTATTAAAGATATTCAGGCTGTGAATTGATAAGGTTAGAGCTGTATTTTAAGAAGAGCAAGCAACAACCTGTCAATAATTTGCCTGGTTGAGTGACATCAAGGGACACAGCTTGTGGCTATTATAGCAGGTAAGTTAGGATGTCATGAGGCCTGAATAAGAATGGTGACAGGGAAGTAGAAAACAATGGAACAGTGTAAGAAATGAGGTTAATAAGCAACTATAGTGTGGTGGCTTTAAAACCATACAAGCGTGGGTGACATTCTAGCGCCAGCATCACCTCAGCAAGTGACTCAACCTTCCCAAGTGTCAGTTTTCCAACTTGTAAAATAAAAATAATAAAACCCACTGTCAGATAGATAAATAGGTACACATATTCATTCTTCAAAAGGTAGCTATATATATTTGACTGCTATCTGTTCACCAAAACCCATTTTCTTTATTCCCTGTCCAGATAGCTGAAGTTAAATATTGCCACATGTCTGAGTTTTAGCCAATGAACTGTGAGTAGAATCACATTACCACTTCTAGGCCTGACCTTATCAGACCCCTCCATACTTTTTCTCCACCTGCTGGCTTAATACAGAGATCTCTTAGGATTCAGAGAATAGAGTAATGAGATACACAAAGCTCAGTTCCCAGGATAACCATGGGAAGACCACTTACCAACCGGGAATACCTGATAGAATCTTCCCATGAATGGTAGAAACTACCTTTGCAACTTCCCAATTTCTATCATATTAAGCCACCAAGATTTGGGGCACACACTAGATGCCATAGACATGACGCAGACAACAGAAATTCAAAGTCTCTGGAGGTAGGGGGATCTGAGCCAACTTCACATAGCAGGTGGTTTTGAGCATGTCTTTAAATATTGAGTATGAATTGTCTGGATAATGGAAACTCAGTTCATTCACACACATTTAAAAACCTCAGTAAGAAATCCCCCAGCACCCAGTATCCACCTCCGTGGTCTATAGAACACTTAGGCTCTTACCTAAAATTTCCTCATTGCTCATGTCTTCTGCCAATGATGGCCAATGTGGTCTGGCCCTGATTTCCATGCAACGGCTCTCAGCCATATATAACCTTCTGAAATCACCTGATATCCACTTTCCATCCCCCAAAGCACTGGCCCAAGAAAGGAAAGACATCCAGCTTCAGAATTTTTAATACTTTCCCCCTTGGGTTTATCACAGCCCTGGGTTTGTGGCTTTAAGAAAATGCTGATAAATTAGACTATAATTATGCATGTGTATATTGCTCCAGCATTTTTTCTTGCTCTTGTAGCTATTACTCAATTAATCCATTTTAATTGCCATTTCCCTCTGGCTGTACTAGCAAAGAGCTTCATTTCAGAAATCAAAAGACTGATCAATCCAACGAAAGGTTCTGTATTTTAATCATAACCTTTCAAAGAGAGTTTGCGACGTAAACTTACTGACCTACTTTCTCTCTACCAAGTAGTGAAATCTAGAGGATATGATAGAAATTCTGCCATGGTTTATAATCGCTTTAATTAAAACTCTTGTCCTTTAGTCTTTCAAAACAGTTGGGGTGCCTATTTCATATGAATGGTAGAAACTACCTTTGTAACTTCCCAAGTTTTCAACTTTCCCAAATGTTTAACACAGACATTGTAATTCTCTAGGTTCAGAAACACACAATGTATTCATTGAAATGTAAAATAGACTCAAAAGGGGCACACATTATTCTGCCAGTTTATTAAACCAATGAGATCCACATTTGCAGGGTCAGGGAAAACAGAAAAATGTACTGAGAATCTGGTACATGAGATCATTTTAAACTCAGATCACCACTTCATTAAGCATGCATTTTACAAAGAGAGTGTTAATAGAGTTCCAAGATTTTGAAAACACTCCTGTCCCAGACCCCAGGATACACTGGTTCTTAGAGCAAAGAGGAAACATTGGCAGGTACATACACTGCAATTATACAGAAACCCCTTGGATGCAATATGGAGAGACCCTTCTCTTCAGAAATACTTAAACAGTGGTGCCTACAGGAGCTGCAATAATCACAACTAGTACTGAGAACTAGTGTTGACTACAAAGATCTGGATGAAAGAACATTAGAAGCACATTTTCAGGGCTTCATAAGGAGTCTGATCAAGTCTCTATATGCTAACTGGCCAAACTCGAAATGACTTCACAAAGAAACATAGAATAATACCCTTCGACAGAGGCCAGTGTTTGAGGGCAGCTGCATTTCGGCTTGAAACGTACGTTGGCTTCTTCCAAAGAAAAAATTTGTGTCATTCATTCATTCAGCAAATATTTTCTAAATCAACTATGTTCTAGGTACTATGCTCTGAGCCAGGGATTCAAGGTTAAGCAAACCCCCAGATGTAAACCTCACCTTGATGGAACGTTCAGTCTGGTGAAGGAGGCTTCATGCAAAATAGTGAAGTCACATCATGATAAATGTGTAGGAGGAATGCCCTGTCATTCTGTCCTAGAAGCACTGAGGTTGCTTACACCATGGAAAACAAATGGGTTTCAACTCTGCGCTAATTCCAGTTGATTAATAGTGTCCATTTGAAGGACAGTGTTGAGAATGCTTCTGAGGTCTTGTTTGAGGTCAAAGGAGGAGAGTTTCTTGATGAGCGATGTCTGGCAGGGATGCACAAGAGGGAAGTGGCAGTGTGTGTGACGTGCATCTGATGTGCCTGGTATCCATCCAGAGCACATAGGCATTCGAGAACAATTGCACAGTCGTATAGCAGTAGAGCAAAAGATAATGGCATAGTTTCTTTTCTTCTGCTGCTTCTTTCTTCTGCCGATCTCTGGCTATCTGAGAACTGGATTGGCCAGGACCTCTGCAATAAACTGTCACAGACATGAAGGAAAATGAAACTCGGTCCATATCTGGCAAAATAACAAAGGCATCAGGCTTGGGTGTAAAGAAGAAGCCACGAGTGGTAATTGGATGAGAGAATGGCTTTGCATGAAGTTCCTAGAAAGAAAACTCAGTCAACCAAAACAGACATGGGTCCTAGAGGGTAAATCTGCATTTGTTCTAGTTTCTATAAATCCAAGAGACAATTACTCTGATCTCAATTAAAAATCTATAACCAAAGTGACACTAATGTTACTAACAGAGAAAGAAAACTCATAATGGCATTATCCACCAAGGATGGAATTTCTCATGGTATGGAAGTCAAACAGGAAAACTTGCTTGGGTGTCTGGGAAAAGAGCTTTAAAAAACATAAAGCATGCACCGGTTGGTGAGTGTATCACCCTCATCCTACAGCAGAGGCTCCAGAAGTGCCATAACCCCTGCCTCAAGTATTCTGCTGCTACATACACACTCACACATCCCATCAGCACATATCTCCACTCCTTCTGGCCCCATCTTAAGTCTCTTCAAAGAGATTTCCTTGACCGGGCTGTCTAAATTAGATGCCTCTTCTATGTCCCATTATTCTTTTTATGTAAAGCCTATTTGTGTCCTTCCTTACTTAATATCCTTATATTTACCCCAAGTAGAATATATATATATATAGCATGGACAGAGCTAATTCTGTCTTCAAGCTAATCTGCCATCTTGATTCTTGCCGCCCCCTCACCCCCAGATCTGTGCTCTGTCTCTGGAGTGAGATGCCCTTGACATTATCTGTCTCTTAACCAGCTCTGTTACGAGAGGCTCTCGGCACCTGGCGGTCCCTCCCTCCTTAAACACACATTCCTGTCTGCTGGGTAGAAAGCGTGGAAGATAATCACATTGTCTTGCTACCACCCAAGACGAGCTTCTATGTACATTCCCTTAATAAACTTTTAGTGTAATGATGGAGTTGTCAGCCTTTATTTCTGGTCTCTTGGCCCTAAATGTTTTTCATGGATACATGATAGATGATAGATAGATAGATAGATAGATAAATAGATAGATAGATAGATATGGGTACATATATGTATGTCTGTATCTATCTATCTACATATATATATATATATATATATATATATATATATATATATGATTACGACCTGGTACATAACAGACACTCATTACATATTTGGTGAATCAATGAAGGAATAAAAGAATAAGTGAATGATACTCTGGGAAGTTTCAAGAACAGAACAAATTATTCACTTTGAATTAACCAGCAATGAGATCCGTAATCTTGATCTGAGGAGGAACTATTTTTTTTCCTTCAGCCTTATGATTAGAGATGAAAAGGGTGATGGGGAGACCGGAAAGGGAGGAGCTGGTGGTTCCCACTTTTCTGAGAAAGAGGGGGGTTTCACTCCCTGCTTGGAGATTAGCCTAATAAGACTCCAGGATCTCCTGGAGGGGGATCTTCCTGGGCCCATCTAGTTCTCTGCGACTGGTGGCTGCAAGGTCTGGAATGGGATGGGGGAAGCAGAACTCATTGCTCTGAATTTCTGATGTACTATCAGCACAGGGTCTTTTCTCACTTCTCAGTTCTCCTTTATAAAGTGTATTTTCTGTGAGGGGAACACTGCTTTCTCTGGAGAACTGCTAATTCCTGGAGGAGTAAGCCATTGAAGCCTGCATGGGAACACCCACTCATTTGCAAATTGGCAAACAGTCTCTCCCACAAAATAGAAGAAGGCTTGATTCAGGGCTTAGAGGAAACAATGGAGCCCATTTAACAAAGCCAACATTTAATGAACTCAAAACAATGTGCTTCAAAAAATAAGTTAATAGAGCAGCCTTTTAAACTTTAATGCAGGCTTATTAGCTTTATTTTTTAAAGTATCATCTGATCACTCAGAGTTTACCGGTTTGTTTATCATTCTGATTAATCACCCATATGATTTCACGGTGAATGAAAATGTTGATTGGAATTTTGCAAATGACAACCTTTCTGTGTCTGGGCCAGTTTTCACAAATCTTACAAGACCTTCAAATAGAACAGGCACCCTCTATTGGCTGGCAATTTGCAAAAGAAAGATATACCTTTTGCAAGCTCACCTAGCTCACCTTTCAGATGAGTCTGCCATAAAATCCTTTTTATCAAACTCTTGCTAGATCCTGGGATTGTGAAAATCTTCCCATCAGTTTTATTTGTGTTTCACGAAGAAATAGCAGTGGGTCTCAGGGGGAGATGTTGCTTTTGGATGTCTCCCAGTGGCACCTCTTCATCTTCATCTCAGGATGAAGGGGGAGGAGTGTTGGAAAGCAGACAGGGGATGGGGTCAGGCAGTGGAGTGGTGGGTAATTACCAGGAAAAAAATAAGAGCCTCCTCCCTTTTATCAGGGCCAGTATCAAATACTGTTTGGCCCAAGTACATTTTGTCCCCATCTGTTTCTTATGCAAATACAACATCTAGAAACCAGCCTGCCACAAAAGTTGACTCTGCTTCCCGACTTTATTCAACTTGCCCTCGAAAAGAGTATCATGTACCTGATTGTTAGCTGGGTCCCCCCTCCAAGAAATTGTAGGCGAGATTTTATCATTATCAGGCTTCTCTAGAAATCAAAAGCACCTGCTCTTTATTCAGGTGGGCTTCTAAAGAAAGAAATATTCCTATTAGAAAACACCCAGAGTTCATACGGGAACGCTATTGACATGCCCTTCCAGACCAAGGATACCAACCTCAAACGAATAAACTTTCTGGCAACAAACCTGTATTGAACGTTTACAATGTGCCAGGCACCGTGCTAAGCAACTTACGTGTGTTATTTCATTAGGTCCTTGCAACAGCATTGGAGGTAGGAAGCCTATTTCATAGATTTGCCAACCAAAGGCTTGGAAAGGTCAAGTTACTTGCTCAAGATCAGACAATTGGAAATGTGACAAAGCCATGACCTCTTAATTCCAGAACCTGTGCTTTTAGTTACATGTGACATACTTCAGCACTGATGACAATAATGTATATTATCTAGCAGTGATCCATTCCTAACAAGCACCCCTCTTTGAGTTTCCCAAGCAGAACTAAGCATAAAATGAAAGTCTTCCCTGATGCCCTGCCCCTATTGAGAAAAATAAAGCATGTCTATGCAAACCCATTTATGGCAAGCCCTCCTTCTCCACAGTTTCACTTTACAAGGTTTCAGTTACCCGTGGTCAACCACAGTCCAAAAATATTAAATGGAAAATTCTAGAAATAAACAGTTCCTAAGTTTTAAATTTCGTGTCATTGTGAGCAGTGTGATGAAATCTCCTGACATCCCACTCTATCCCACCTTGAACATGAATCATCCCTTTCTCCAGCAACTCCACGCTGTGTGCTACCCACCCATTAGTCACTTAGCAGCCATCTAGCTCTCAGATCTACTGTCATTGTATCACAGTGCTTGTATTCAATGTTTTACTTAATAATGTCCCCAAAGAGCAAGAATAGTGATGCTGACAATTCGGGTATGCTAAGGAGAAGCCATAAAGTGCTTCCCTTAAGTGAAAAGGTATGAAAGTATAGGAAAAAGCAGAATATATACTGTATAGGGTTTGGTACTATTTGCGATTTGGGGCATCCATCCACTGGGGGTCTAGGAACATATTCCCCGTGGATAAGGGGGGACTATGTATATCTCATTTTATACTCTGAGTAACACCACGTCACAGACATTATCCTTTCGGGAGAGGAGGAAATTAAAGCTCACAGAAGCTAAGTAACTTGCCCGAGAACACACAGCTAAGAAGTGGAGGAGCTGGGCTTTTGATCCCAGGCCCAACTGCTGTGTCTATCTGTCCACTCTGACCCTATACGTCTTCACGGCATCTTGCAGGAGGCCATCAGACATTTCCACTGGAAGACAGGAGAGGATTACACGGGCCGTTCCTCGTGTAACTAGGCTGCTGTAGGCCTCTGAGACTTGGTTTACTTGTTACTTCCTCTGCTGAGCATGTTGATTCTCCCTTTTTCCCTCTTTACCACCCCACACGCCCAGTACAGACTTCCATGGCTCTATGCATCCCCTCACCCACCCACCCACCCAGTTCCTAGTTCACTGACTTGCCCAGGTCTTCCCAGAACCTAGTCCCGTGCCTACTGTACTATAGGGGCTCAATCCATGTTTTAAAAATGGAGGGAGGAAGAAGCTCAGAGTTAGTGCCAAGCCGCAGGAAAGAGAAACTCAGAGAACCCACACGCACTCGTGAGGTTCAAGTGCCGATTTCTGCTCAGGTAGTAATGAACGATGGAGACCAGAATAAATGTGCTGATGTTTCCAGGCTGCGCTAAACTCAACCCTAGTTTAAAAAAAAAAAAAAATAATACATTCCCTCCTCCTCCCCTCTTCAGCCCATTTAGTCTTTATCCATAAAATATATTAAGTGTGTGTGTTATACAATACAGGCATGTCTCATGTTACATGAAGCTACAATGGACACTTTGTGGTATTTTTCTTTGAGAAAAAGAAAAATACCTCAGGGACGAATACATGTTGCTGAAATGTGTTAGTTGTCTGTTCATATTATCTACTTATTTATCTAGTACTTTACAGTTTATAAGACCTCTCATCGTTGCTCTCCCACCCTGACAGATAAATCCAGGGCTACAGCCTCCATTTACAGAGAAGGAAACTGAGTCACAGAAATTGTTAATGGCTTGCCATATGCCTATTTCCACAATCCTTAGACACCATCATGGTAAGGCATACCATCAATTTAACCATAGGTTTTCAGAAGGTAAGGAAACTCTACCCTCTTCTATATGCATATTGATTAAAAGACATATCCCAGTGTTTCTGAGACATTACAGTACATGAGCTTAGAAGGAGGGATGTGTGTCATAAAACGAAAGACATGTGATAAGTAGCAAAGCAATGACTTCCCCCAGTATTCTAACTCTGAGTCCTTGTGTATAGATAATTCAGTTTCTCAGCTACACTATAAAGCCCTATAAGGCTGGGCATTTTTCTACACTTTTTACATCTGTCTCTCCAAGGGCTTAATGTAAAATATACTCTCAGTTGATTGATAAAAGGTCCTGCTTCCTCTAAAAACAAAAATTAAAACAAACCCTGATTTTTTACTCTTAAATTTCTGGCTGCTAAAAATCCCCAGGTCACATATTTGGAAGCTTTCCAGAAGCAGCATTTTAGCTGTTGTTCTCCAGTTGGATCTTGTTTGGCGACTAAGGATTGAATCATAAGATGGTCTTTCTAAGTTCCTTCTTCCAGTGTCATTGCTCTGGGAAACTAACACAACTTCAAAAGCCTAGAGCTCCACAATGAAAAGTTATATTTCACAATGCGTTCTAGAGAAACTTCAGGAGGAAACTCCAGAAGTTCCGAGTTTACTAAAAAATATTAGAGGAAAGAAAACACCCTGACCATGTTTGCATCACACAAACAGCCTAGTGTTTGTTTATCAGGTGTAACACTGCTGAACTGGAGTCTTCTTAAGTTCAAAGTTTAGATCGCCTACATAAAAAAATAAGAAAGGAAGAAATAAAGCAAAGAAATCAAGACGTAAAGAAAGAAAACTTTCCCCTAGAAAAGTGCAGAAATGAATTTGCCTCCAATCCAAGTTATATTTTTGTACGAGGGAAAAAAATTCAACTTTTAATTCCAATCCTGGTTGAAGTGGTTAAACAAAAGTTTTTCCAACTCTGTGAAGTAAAAGAAATGAGACTCAAGTGGCCGTAACTGAGCTTCCCATCGGATTATTGTGCAAGGTCCCCTTTATTCCCCCCGCAGTGGATAATGCGTGTTCATTGTGATTTATCTGGAGCCGGTTTCTTTTACACCCTCGGCCTATATAAAGTCAAGCTAGGACTGGGGCTGGAGATTTGGGCAGCTTCTGGGAGGCAGCGTCCACAGTCCGGAGAGAATGAAACAGTTGGGAACATGAGCAACTGCGTGTGTCATTGACGCTCCCCGTGGTACGAGCCTCACTCTTTGCTTCCCAGCGCAGACCAGGAACCATTAGAAACAGGGCAAATGGCATTACGATCTCCCTTCGAAATCCGCCCCCAGGCTGTGTGTGCTGCTTTGTTCTCATCCTTGATTTTAATTGCTCGCTTGTGTTTCTGACCTAGAATGATCAAGGCTCAGGCCCTGTCGGGACGGTGATCGCTAGGCCAGCTTGGTTTGGCCACCTGGCAAAGACCAGGTTCTGAGAAGCAATGGTGATGAGGGCCTTTGTGCTGCTGGCCGTCTTTGTGGAAGCCTCTGCGAAATCATGCACTCCAAATAAAGCAGGTATGCCCCGGGGCCAGTCCACTTGCCTGGAAAGGAGTTTCCTAAAGCTTCCCTTTGCAAAGAAAGCTCAGAGCTCTGTGCTTATAGTGTTTATGAAAGTGCAACAATGTAGCCAACAATGTAGCACATCAGCCTCCCAGTGCCAATCAGACTTTTACCACAGGAAGTAAAAATGCATTGGATAAATTTAGACTTTTTTTTTAAATTAGAGAATGCTAGATAGATGGATAAATAACTAGAGATAAAATCTCCACATTTTTTTCTATTTTCTACTTGACTGTTGAACTTCTGTCTTGTGCCATGAATTACTGTTTTGCAACACTGTGCATGAAATGGAGATAGTTTTATAAGTTATGTGCTTGTTTTCATGGGATTTAAAAATTTTTTAATATATGTAATATATAATATTATATATATCTCCAATCCATCCAATCTAGCTTCACAGATCTATTCCTTAAAATAGATTAAGATTTAAAAGTGGACCAATTTTGAATACTTATTAAGTGTAGCGCAGATATTACACAGATGTAGCAAAAACAAAAAAAGTGGAACTTCAGTGACTGGGGATGGGGGAATACTTTTGTCACAGCTCATGAAGAATAGCCAGGAAAGTGTTTTGCATGCTTAGGTGTGACTAGAACCCACTGTTGTTTATGTGGAGTAATATTATTACCATATCTGATTTCCAACCATGTGTCTCCTCTTTCCAGATGTCATTCTTGTGTTTTGTTATCCCAAAACCATCATCACCAAAATCCCTGAGTGTCCCTATGGATGGGAAGTGCATCAGCTGGCCCTCGGGGGGCTGTGTTACAATGGGGTCCACGAAGGAGGTTACTACCAATTTGTAATCCCAGATTTGTCACCTAAAAACAAGTCTTATTGTGGAACGCAGTCTGAGGTAAGTCCCAGCCACAGTGAGGAGTCACTAAGATGAGACAACCGGAACCAAGAATGAGACATCTGCTGTCCAACCTTCAATGGATTCCAAATTCACCAGTTTCCTTTTAAGAGTCAATCCTGACTCTTCTTTCCTGGGATGCTAGTGTTATTTAAACTCTTCTGCTTAGTTTAAGTGACTCTTTGAATTTGAATTTTATTCTCCTACTTTGTTGTTAGAGCCAGCTAGGTCACCTTCTGTGAGTAGAACAACGTACCTTTCCCATCTCTTCCTTGCTTTGAGTTCTGAACCTGTGCTCATGAGCTGCCATCCTTCTTGGGTTGGATGGACGAGACATCCTCTGCCCAAGACTTTGAAGTGGTGATAAAGTGCATTTGAAAGGGCATTTTAAGTGGATAACCAAAGTATAACACAATTCATAATTGGGTTTTGTGAAACACCCAGGAAAGGTGATCAGAATTGAAAGAAACCACAGACAACCTCTTGTGAATATCTTATTCGACAAAGGAGAAATCTGAGACCTCCCAATAAAGTTACTAGTTTGGGGCCACAGAACCGTAGGAATGTCGTCATGAAGGCAGCATTTCACTGCTGGCAGCTAGCATCCCGACTGCCTTGACTACAGAAGGTTGTATAGCAATTGGGTCTCAGAAAATGGGACCAAAGAGCTCTCAGGGTCACCTCCTCTTCCTACAGGCCCCACAAGGACTCAGTGATTCAGTAGAAAGAGTCAAGGACACGATTAACAAAAAAATAATCATGTCTTTGAGAATCCTAGTAAAGTGAACTACAAATTATCTGTGGGGTCTTAGGTAGGTCACTTCTCAAGCAGAAGTTGAAGATCCCTCCCGACTCTAATATTCTGTGATTTTAGCTTTCAACAAGTCAGGAATAGTGCTCATGATTGGAAGGATAGAGCAAAGAACGAGACAGTAATGTTCCAGAAATGGGAGATTTCTCGCAATCACCCTAAATGGGTGCAAGTATTCACGTAAGATCTTGGATAAAGGAAATGGGTAAAAAAATTGATGTTGGGAAGGAAAGATTCCTGCGCCAGTTCTCTGGGGTCCGAAGCCTAGTGAGTGTATGGATTTCTTTTAATTGTACAACATTCAACTTAGATTGTTTTAATGATCTTGGTTGAACAGACACAAGAACACTTTACAAAAATGATCAGACAAAAAGCGTGGGTGCTACTCTCAATGGCAGACATTCATGTCTCCCCCTGGGGCTTTTCCCCTGAGCCATCTTCAATCGCTTTTCCCAGGATCCTCGTTCTCATCATGGTGGCACAGGGCTACCCTAACTGCCTTCTTCCTTTCTCCAGTACAAGCCCCCAATCTACCACTTCTACAGCCACATTGTTTCCAACGACAGCACCGTGATTGTAAAGAACCAGCCCGTGAACTACTCCTTCTCCTGCACCTACCACTCCACGTACTTGGTGAACCAGGCTGCCTTTGACCAGAGGTAAGTTGCTCTGAGAGTGGAGGGCTGGCGGCCTTGTGTGTGTTCTGCACTCCCTGTCAAGCAGGCATGTTTCAGTCCTTATGCAAAATTCTCTCCCCTTTTCAGAGTGGCCACTGTTCACGTGAAGAACGGGAGCATGGGCACATTTGAAAGCCAGTTGTCTCTCAACTTCTATACTGTAAGTGGTCTTTAGGTTCCCATTACCGCCCTGAGGACTTTCCAGGAGATGATGGGATGCTCTCTCAGGATTTGCTCTTCTCTAAGCTCCATGCAGAACCCCATTCTTAAATTTAAGTTGAGACATAAGCTTTGGTCTAGCTTTAAACCTCCTTAAAAACTAAATGCAGCAGAAAGGCAGACTTATAAATGAAACAAAAATGCTGAAAAGTACCACAGAGCCAAAAAAAATAAAAGGTCAACCTTCCCATTTTATAGATGAGAAAACTGAGGCAAAAGAAATCCTGTGAGTTGCCAAACATCAATAGACAGTAAGACAGCCAGTGTCTTAACTCTTTATCAAGATGAGTTTCCACCACAACCCATTCTAGAGACTTATATTAGAACCTAGCTCTTGTTAAAACATTAGCAGAGTAGTGAGCTTCCTAGTTGGGAAAGGACTAAGGAGAGAGGTTGGGGTTGGCCTCTGCTGCCTAGTTCTTTGGCCTCTAAAGCCCCTCATGTAATGGGCTTCCTTATTGTCTAATTGGGGCGTTCTGCTTATGTTGACATCAAAGCTAAAGGCACATTTTGGTCACTCTCAAAATAAAGTGCTCCAGAGAAACTAAAACTGCAATGGCTATTAGCCCAGCTGCCCTCCTGTTTAGAAGGGGTGCTTTGTTTTTTTACACCTGTGGCTTCCACTGAGGAGGCACACACCAGTGACACTAGCCCAACGGGCAAGAGGAAGACTCAGGCAGGAACAGAAACCTTTACATAGAACATTATAACTAGAAGATATCCTTAGAGGCCATTCTTTCCAATCCATTTATTTCACAAAGAAAACTATGGCACCTGGAACACCACTGACTTTGAACTTGCTTTACTTGCTCCGTGGAAGCCATGAACCATGCTGAACTCAGAAAGTGAGAGCCAGAGAGGACCCCAGAATAACCTAGTCCATTTACAGATGAATATCTGAAGCCCAGAAGGAGGAAGTAATCTGCCCCAGATCCCACAGGCAGTTCAGAGCAGTGTCCAGTCTGGGACACAAATCTCCTAACTCTGCTCTTAGAGGCAGACTTAGTATGAAGGGAATGAAGCTGAAGTCTCATGACCTCTCACTTGCTCAGGCTCCTTTCAAGGCCACGTGTCTAATTTTGTATTCAAAATTTTGATTCTTTTAATTAAAGAGTGCTCTCCAAATTATATAAGCCTCAAGGTCCCACAAAATCTAGATCTGACCCTGGCCACACGCCACGAGTGGTTACGTCCTGAAAAAAAAGGAATCCTGTATAACTCCTTGACCTGTCATCAGGAAGGTAAATACAGCGTGGACCACCTGAGTGCTGAAAGGACTGGCAAACCACTGTAGTAACTGATGAAGGTGGTTTAGAGACAAAACATAGGCTTCACGCCTTGACAACAGCCTCAGGGGACATCCTGATGACAGACTGTCTTTACCCCAGCGTTCCTGTCTGGAAGTGCATGATTGCTACTTTAACCACATACAATTATAGATAGGAGCCTATGAAAATTTTACGACAGTTGGAAATGGAGAGGCAGCAGGATCGTCAAAAATCAAGACCCACCCTCAGCCATGGTGGGCTAAGTTTCAGACATAAATATCCAAGTTTAGAACAGGAAGGAGCCTGTTCTTTTTTAAGAGAGAAAGAAAAATTACGAGGCAAGTCCTCAGCATTACCCAGGCCATCCTCTGGGCTGAATAGATAGACTTTGAATGCCTCCTTGAACTGTTCTAGAAATAAAGCTAAGGTCTCTCCCAGGGTCCACCACGATCCTCCCAGAACAGACTCATCAAAGAAGGCGGCTCTGATGTTAGGACAGAGACATGGATATTCCCCCCATGGGCTCCGTCTCCTATGCCTGACCCATGCGGTTGGTATTTTTCTTCTCCTCCCTTATTCCACTTTGGGAGCATTCTTGTGTGTTTCTGAAGCAACAGCCTCTCCCTGCATATATTTCCATCAAATTACCAGCGACTGAGCTGTGCCCTAGATTGCACAATGCAATGGAATCAATGCACTGCTAATTGCTTTGAATTCCGAGAGCTCCAAACGTTGGGCTCCAAAACCACCACGCTTCCTCTCTTCTCTCTCTATCCCCTCCTTCTCACTCCTGCCAATGGTTCATGATTGGTATTCTTGTCAAAAAGTTGTTTTGATTCCCAATCCAAAATAAAGGAAGGTGGTCAGCTTGCAGAAGTAGCCTAGCGCTGTGGGAGGAAAATCGGCCTTGACATCAGGTCACTGTTTTGAAGCCTGGTTCTCCCATTTACTAGTTGTGTGACTCCGGGCAAGTTCTAACCACTCTGGGCCTCCACATACACATTTGTTAACTAGGGATAATAATCGCACTCACCCATACGTCTGTTATGAGGATGAAATGAAATACTCTTCATGAAGCCCTTACCACAGTGCCTGGCACAAAGTAAGCGCCTATGAAAGTAGTCATTTTTATTATTTTCGCCTTTGACCCACTTACAGTGGAAACGGAGAGCTCCTAGCACTAGCATTGTTACCTTTATGGGACTGAATATCAATGTCAGCATGGGATTAGGCTGATTTATATTCAATAGAAATGGTACTGACCCTTTCTCTTAATTAGAAAGAGACAAATGAAAAAGCTTGGGATGGAACAAATGCAAGCAACAGAGGCCAAAATATGCAGCCTGGAATTCCAGAGTCAAGACAAACCCCAGAGGTGATCAACCTTGCCCCCCCCCCAACAAAGGCTAAAACCCTTCTGCCAGCTTGCTGAGAAGTAGACTCCCCACCTCCCCCAAGGACCCTCCCCCAAGTTGGGCCTTCCCATTTTAGATCAGGCTGTGATTTCTGACATCCTGAACTCCGGCCCATTGGTCCTGGTTCTGTCTTCTGAAATAATACTGGGTAATGACATTGCTGACAGTCCTTCAACTATCTCAAGCTTGTCTTTCCCAAGTGAAACATCTCCCCACGGTTAGTGGTCCAGCCATCGGCCTAGTCACTCTTCTCTGAGTATGACCCACTTAGTGGCCCTATAGTAAAGCAAGAGCCCAGAATTGAAATGTTATATTCTTGACCTTGTCAGGCCAATGCAGGGCATAGTGAGTCAGAGGTGACCATCTAGGTTCTAGGAGATTCTAGGGACATATTCTAGGATAATATTAGCTTTGGGAAGTTTTCCTTCACCACTGTCTCACACTGAGCTTGTGAGCAGAAGCAACTCCCAGATCTTGCCCACACGAACTCTGTTAACATAGATGCACTTGTGTCACTAGCTAGTTGTGACTTGATCTTTTGGTCAGGTGAAGGGCCTGGAGGGCATGATTTTTCAAGGTGCTCTTCCATCCTTTCCTATGCATGAGTAGTTCATGTGGAAACATCCCTATGTTTCCAGGGATGCCAGAGCAAACTCTACAGGTATTACAGGGTGAAACTATCTGGAAATAGGTCCCTAATTTTCCTGTTACAAAGAAAGTAGGGGGATATCATGCTGAGAATTGCCTTAGCGATAGGGTATGAAGTGAAGAAGCTGACCGGTAAAAGTGTTTTGCTTCAGAAATTGAATTAACAGTGTAGCTTGTGTTCTCCACTTTGAAACAGAATCAGGTAGGTTCACCTGAGAGCAGGGGCATTATTCCAATATTACAATATTCTGCTGGCTGGCCCCTGGGAGATGGAGCTGAGAGAAGCACCTGTGGCCAGGTTGGGGACTGCATTATGGCCCCCAGGTCAGGCCCCACATTTGGAAATGGTCTCCTGAAATATGATAAATCTCAGAAAATAACAAGGAACATTAAAAACCACTGTAAATCTGTCATTTCAACCTGCTAGCAAGCCACTTGTGATTAAGAACGTTCCCGTTTAATTCTTGCAACCACGTAAAGGGTGCAAGGGGACTGACCTACGGGAAGAAAACATCTGACTTCTAGGTGACTGAGTCCAGGAACTTTGGCCAGACTTGCAATCAGTAAAATAACATAGGAGGCACTCGAAGATGATTCTGGGGCCTCTCAGCAAATTCCCTGAATTTGACCGTTAGGGGGTTAAAGTCCATTTTAACCAGATATCCTTGCCGCCAGTGTTTACCTATTGCAGCTCTGCAAATCTCCAAGTCCACGAACCTCAATCTTTTAACTAGTATCCTGGTTTAAGCTTTATGCTTCTATTACATAAAATCAGCATCATAAAAAGATTTCTGCAAGACAGGTGAAGGCAAAGGTTATTCCCTTTTTGCTGATGGGGAAACTGAGGCCCCAAAGGTTGATTGTTCATCCCAAATTAGTGGTGGGAGCTAGGATTAGCACAGAATCCTTGTCCTTCCATTATGATGTTTTTGTTTCTGGAGGCTAAACTGGGAGAGTAGTTTACAGGTTGTTACTAGAGTTGAATGAACCCAAGATGCAAAGAATGGAGAAATCAGCCTCCTTTGGGTAAGTCAACTGAAAACAGGGCTATTATCCCTAATAACTCATCCAGAACTGCCTAATGATGATGACAGTTGAAGCCGACACATGCCAGGCTGGTGACCAAAGGCTGCTGCTTCTGTGCTCTAGTCATGGCCATGGCTCCCAACTGGATTTAGAGTTGAAACCAGTCTTCTGGATCTATCTCCATAGCCCCTCTAACTTCATCTCCTGCCCCCCACTCTCCCCCTTTGCTCAGTCATGCTCCAGCACTGGCCTCCTTACTGTCTTGCAGCTACTCTCTCACCCTCTCACCCCAGGCCCTTTGCCTTGGCTGAAACACCCTTCCTTGGATGCCCTCGTGCACTGCAGAAGTGTTTCTCGGTATCAGTACTTAGCCTGGAAGCACAGGCTTCGTCACCTCCCTGAAGTCTTGATTCAAATGTCACATGCTCAATGAGTGCTCCCCAACATTCTATTTACAATTGCAGTTTCTCAATGTGGCCTCATGTACCTGTGCCTTTTGGGTTAAGTCCCACCCCCACCCCACCCCAATTCATCTGCTCCTGTTGGACCCACCTGCTCAGTCTGAGAGGTCATAATGCCTAGTGTCGATTTCCTTCCAAAGAATGCCAAGTTCTCCATTAAGAAAGAAGCCCCTTTTGTCCTGGAGACATCCGAAATCGGTTCCGATCTGTTTGCAGGAGTAGAAGCCAAAGGGTTAAGCGTGAGGTAAGTACATTTCCTCCGTGCTTATGTTTTTTAATACAAAGAAAAAAGACCAGCTGAGAGACTTTCTAATCGCTGGATGTTTTTTGGCATATAACTCTCTGGCTCAGAGTGGTGTGTACTGCTTCATTTCCAGGTTTAAAGTGGTTTTGAACAGTTGTTGGGCCACACCCTCGGCTGACTTCATGTATCCCTTACAGTGGCAGCTGATCAACAAGGGGTAGGTACTGCCCTTTGGAGCACGTGTGGAGCCAAGTAAATCCAGGGCCACTCTGGCTTGGGGTAGCTTGGGAAGGAGAGGCGGAGCCTCAGCGACATCCTCTGGGCTTCCAGGCTAAGTACTGAAACTAGCAAACGTTTATATAGTGCTTCCTGGTACCAGGTCGAGCTCTGAGGGCTTTATCATATAGTAACTCATTTGCCTTACAACGTGTAGGTATTATTACTGTCATCCCCATTTTCCAGATAAGGAAACTGAGGCCCAGGAAGGGTTAAGTATGTCACATAGTTTTTGGATGTGTGTCTATGGAGAGTAGGTTCAAATTCGATCAGTCTGACCCCAGAACTCTGGTGGGGATTCAATCGGATAATCCACGTACAAAGCTCAGCACGGAATACCCAGTCAGTGTCCAAGCGATTTAAACGACATCGTTGTTTTCATTAGGAATTCAGTAGATAATGTAGAGCCCTTACAATTTTTGAGTAGAGGACTGAAGTGTTGGAATTGCACAATAGAAAGGCGATTCTGCAAGTCATGCATAGGATGCCTTAGAAACAGTACACGGGAGGGGAAAAGAGCAGCTGAGAGGCTGTGGCAGCGAGCGAACCGAGTGTGACAATACCTGAACTAAGGTGCAGCCACGCAAATGGGTAGACCCTACAAGGGAGGGAGAAATGATTTAAAAAAAAAAAAAAAAGCAACTAATTGGATACAAAACGGAAGGAAAGACAGGGCAAAACATCTGAGGAATATGTGACCAAGATATTGTGCATGTGAGGACGTGTTTGTTGTTGGCTGCTGGGGCCTTCTGGATAAGGGACTTTGGATTCTCCTTGAGCTCAAGGATAACATGGTGAGCTCTGGAAGTTGAAATTGTCCAGAAACATTTAGAATTATAACTTTGGAAAACAGAGGCGAGGGGGAGCTAGGCTAAGACGTGGGGCATCTTACACACAGTGAACAGTAAACACAGGCGAGGCCGTTCCCCAAAACAAAGCAGACCAGTGTGCCTTTGCCATTACTGGAACCCATCAGAGCTTAAGTAACAGGGGGGCCGGGGACAAAAATGATTAGATAACAAAAGGTTGAGCCACTTTGGACCTGTAACTATTTATTTTTATGTAACAAACACTTGTAAAGCACTTACAACATCCCGGACATTGCTCTAGATAGGTGATTTACAAAAATTAATTTATTAAACCCCAAAAAGTAGGTAGTATAACCATCTCTATTTTATAGATGAGAAAACTGAGGTATAGACAGGTTCTGAAACTTGCCCAAAGTCTAGAGCTAGTAAGGGGGTTGATGATTTGGGTTCAAACTCAGGTGGCATGCATGATCTCCTACGTGGCATGGGTGGGACAGGCCAGCAGGGCCACATCTGAGCAACCCAGCAAAGCTTCCTGCAGAGATGGGAGCTGAGTCTGGGTGTTTCTTTCACGTCTGTCATTGAGTGACTCCTTTAGGTTCTATTGATGATGGCACCATCCAAGGACTTCGGGGAGATACTGAAATAAATCATTGACCTGCCAGGACATGAAATTACCCTCAGGCATTGGTATCCTCTCTTAGACAATAGCCACAGGAGGGGAAATGCTTTTGCCACACCCGGGGATCTCCTCCCTGCAGATAATTGTGGTGCTAGTTGCTTTCATCTGACAGATGTGTAATATGGCAGAAAAAGGAAAGCTTGTGGCTTTCGAGTGGTCCATACGAGGGTCCTCACACTCGAGTATACACAGGAATTACTGAAGGTACCTATTATACATGCAGGCATACGGTAAGCCTACCACTCCTGAAGGTCCCTGGGTGAGCCCTGGGAACCTGCATTTAAGCACAGCCATATGGAAAAAGTCCTGATCCATTTCCATATTCTGCCTAGTCGAGACACTTGACGTTGGAGTTACATGCACAAAGGCCAGTTCCGACAGGGAGAAGGAGGAAACCCGCTCCCACAACTTCCCACGTACTTTTGGCTCACACTGGGCCCTTTTGGAGGAAAACCTAGTTTTCAAGAGTGCCTGGTGAGATCAGAGTAA
The DNA here is from genome assembly GCF_004115265.2 of Rhinolophus ferrumequinum. NCBI lineage: Eukaryota > Metazoa > Chordata > Mammalia > Chiroptera > Rhinolophidae > Rhinolophus > Rhinolophus ferrumequinum. The sequence goes on along the minus strand of NC_046299.1, from coordinate 15,427,619 downwards.
ATATATTATCAGGAAGTGTGATCCTATGTGGGGAAGGAGACTCCCGTGGCGACAGTGTGAAAGCCTCCCTGTGGGTGTTGCAACATCCAGAGATGTCTGTCACAGAGGGGCAGGTGCCACAGTGGCACCCAGAGGCAGCAAAAGCAAGGCCTCCTCCCTGCCCCCGACAAAGCTCTTCTTACATTGTTTTCCATTGGCTGACACCATGCCTTGAGCGCTCCAGCGGCAAGGAGCTATTTTAAGGACTCACGTCTTGGTTACGTACAAGAATCTCAGGTTTATTGACCAAGTGATCCTCCAAGAGTCTTATTTCACAGCTTGGAAGATGCCCCCAGCTCTGTCACTGCTCAGAGGCCACCACAAACAGAGGGCAGCTTCTGACCCCGGGTCTAGATCGAAAGCACAGGGTTCACTCCTCATTTCCCTCACTAACTCCCACGGTAATGCCTTCTGCCCTATCTCTAATTTGGCCCTAATGTGTGGTTCTGATGGAATGGGCTGGGGGAGGGTACATCATGCAGGTTCCCTGGGGCAGCTGGACTGCTCTGTGGTGTGTGCGGATTTGAATGAACCATAGAGTCACAGACAAGCTCCGGGAGGTGCATGAACCTTAGGAACCACTGTGGTGTGTCCACTGGTCTCAAGCTTTTGAACCCACAGAACTTTCCCACAGACGACAGTCTGGTGCTCCTGTCACCTGCAGACGACAAATCCCCCATTTGTGTGGGCCTCACTGTACATTCCCAAGAATGACTGTATCTGCTCCCAACCCCTGGATGAATGGCACTTAAATGGGGAATCTGTGTGGTGCGGTACATGAAAAAGGACTTTGCTTAAACCGTAATTTCTCAGTCTCAGCACCACAGACATTTCGGGCTGGATTATTCTTTGTCGGGAGTGTGGGGGGAACTGTCCTGTGCCTTGTACACAGTGTACCTCTGGCCTCATTAGATGCCAGTAACACCTTCCCCCAAGTCATGCCAACCACAATGCCAAATGTCCCCTGGGGGGCAAATGCCCCCAAGTGAGGACAAATGGCTTCAACAGATGCCTTGCTGTGTCGTTATTTTTTCTTTTACAGCAACTGTTACATTTGGGACTTTGGAACTTCCCGACTATTATATTCTGATTATAGAGAATTTAGGAAATACATAAACGAAGAAAAGCTGTCCATAATTCCACCATTCCGTAATAGCCAGTGGTAACATCTGGATGGTAGCCTTCCATTTTTTTCTGTGCTTATGTTAAAACTATGCCCACATTTTTACAAAGGTAATTATGTAATATAATAGATACGGCATTTAAGTAGTATAATGTAAATTCAAATTCCCAGAGGCCAAACCTTACAATACACACAGAGAAATGTGTTGGGTGAGACTTGGGCTTAGGTGGCTGTGGCAGCACTTTGGGCAATGCTGTCCCCAGCATCACCGTCTCTATCTTGTATACAGGCTGAGAGCCTATACATATCCCAGCCCTCCCGGGGGCTTTATCTCGGGGATGTCACTTCTTTGGGACAGAGGTGTGGAGATGTCCCAGGTGTGTGGCTTCTCAGAAATCACCTCCTCATTGCCTGTTCTAACCTGACTGTAGAATGGGGGCAAGCACACCCATCCCATAGCTCCTCAGGTTGGCCCCATGGTCCAACCTGAGATGGTCCAAGGGAGATGCTACCAGCCAGAGTGCTGCAGAAGGATAACATGCTACACAAAAGCCCAAGAAAGTGTTGTTGCTGTGCATGAACTTGCCTCAGAAGCCCTCACTGTCGTCCATGAGGTAACGTTTTCTCTACCCCACCCCACCCCTTGTGCTTCAGCTGCCCCACGGATGAAACAATCCTCGTGCATGAGAACGGGAAAGATCACAGGGCGACCTTCCAATTCAATGCTTTCCGGTTCCAGAACATCCCCAAACTCTCCAAGGTTTGGTTACATTGTGAGACGTTCATCTGTGACAGCGAGAAGCTCTTCTGCCCCGTGGTGAGCCACCTCGCGCCAGAATGAGAGTGTTACCCAAGGGAGGGGAGGTGGTATTTGAGAAGCTGTATTTTTAGCTGGGAAACTGTAACCAGACCAGACTAGGTGTGTGCTGAGGACACGCTGGAGGAAAGGACACTGGGTGTGGGGCAGACCGGGCGCAGAATGTCAACCGACAAGCTACACAGTCTGGCACATGTCCCTTAACCTCCCGAGTCTGGTTTTCTCATCTTTAAAGATAGAGTGGTGAGATGTAATGGTGGCCCTTCCTTTTTCAGAGAGCAATGGTAGGTAAACATGAAAGCAATAATGGACATGGCAATGTTTTTAAAAAGTTAAAAGCACAAGGGAAATTAAAAATCAACAGGCCTTGGATGGAAGCCAAAGGTGCGTATTTTTAGCTCTCAACTGGCCAGTTTCCCGTGTGCATCCCCCACCTAGAAGTCGCTGCAGCTTCAATCAACATGCATAGCAAATTCAGGTGGGAGATAGTTTTCGCTTGCGAGCGGGTGTGAACCTGGCCCTTTGAGCAGTGGTTCCAAAGTGTGGTCCACGGCAGCAGCTTCAGTGTCACCTGGGAACTCGTTAGGGATGCAAATACTCTGGCTCCCCGGACCGCCTGATTCAGAAACTCTGTGTAGGCCCTGCAATCTGTGCTTTCACAAGCCCTTTAGGTGATTCTGGGGCATGCTCAAATTTGAGAACCACTGCTTTAGAGACCTAAAAGTGTTAAATCCTAAATTGTTACCTCCTCCAGTCCATTTGGACTAGAGAGCTGGGTGAGAGGGGACACGGTGTTTCTGAACAGGGTATCGGCTCACGTGGCCTATAGTAACCAACAGATGTATGAGTATAATCTCTACTTCATTTGGCCAGAAAATGGTTACTCACGAGTACAAATCGAGAAAGGGAAGGTAGAAGGGAAGCATTTAATAGTTGATGAAAGCATAATTATCGGCAGGACGTCGAAGAAAGAAAATGAACCAGAACACATTTTGCAAGTGTCCACTTCTCAAATAGGTAAAAGCCTTACTTCTTACCAGAACAAATTGTTGATTCCTCCCACACCCAATAACCTCTTCCAGAAGGATTTCTTCCATCTTGAAAAGTTAACCACGTAAACCTTTCTTTTTTCAAGTTAAAGAAGGGAAGAAAAATGTCCCTCTGGGTTATTTAAAGAAATAAGGTAATTAATATCTGACAGCTGGGGAATATTGACTCTTTCAAGTTGTGACCTTTTTTTTTAATCTTTTGTCTTTCTCTCTTTTCTCACCTGTGTTCATTTCCCATCCCACCTTCCACCCTCCTCTCACCTCTGCTTCTCCTGAGTCTTCAGACTTGTGACAAACGGAAGCGCCTCCTCCGGGACCAGACAGGAGGTGTCCTGGTCGTGGAGCTCTCCCTCCGTAGTAAGCGTCTCTGTTTTCCCAATGGTTGAGTTCACTCTGGGCTGCATCCACAGGCACAGCCGGTTGGAGCATTTTCACTGAATTGCCAAACCAGTTGTGCCTGTAGACACAACCTTCACTGCAACTTGAGTCTTCTTAACGGGGGGCTGGGTAGCTTACGCCAAACCAAGGAGGTGAGGTTAGTTAACTACCCTGAAAAGCTCTACCTACAACCTAAATTCCAATGTCCCCGAGGAATTAGGGCATGCTGTGCTTCCAGATAAAGCCTGCCATCCATAATAATAATAGATAGAAATGTACCAGGAACATCCAGTGCAAGTCAACAAATCATTATTGAGTAGCCAGAGCTGTGCCTGGCCTGGGCTGGGCCCTGGGGTTTCAAAAAGAAAAGAGCCCCACCTGGGCTTTGGCCTCAAGAATTTATCATCTAGCAAGGAGAGAGGTGTTAAATGCTAAGGGAAAGGAGATACTGTCAATGGTGGTGGGAGAGGGTGGAGGGTGCTCTGGGAGTCCAGGACAAGGGATTCACCTTGGCCTAGGGCTTAGGGAAGACCTCTGTAGGATGCAGGTTACCCAAGTACGGCTGTGGGGGTGGAGGAGAAGCGGGGTGGTCATCAAGGCTGCCACCGGATTTTGTATGGCCTGCAAGCTAAGAACAATTTTCACCTTTTTATTGTTTGAAAAAAACCAAAAGGACAATGTTTCATGATACATCAAAATTATATGAAATTCAAATTTCAGTTTCTATAAAGAAACTTTATTGAAACTCAGCCACACTCATTCATCTATGTGTTGTTTCCAGCTGCTTTCAAGCTACGTTGGCAGCATCAAGTAGTTACAATAAAGATCACCTGGCCCGCAAAGCTGACAATATTTACTATCCGGCCCTTTGCAGAAAGTTTACCAACCCGTGCCTTAGAGAGCCGAGAAGAAAATGGTGTGAGATGAACCCTTTGTAAATCTTCCTATAAACTTTGTTCTCAAGGCAATGGAGAGCCTGCTGGTTTCATCAGAGGGAAGACAGTCAGATTTGTGTTTTAGAAACAGCTATGAGACTTCTCCTTCCATGATCCTTTCTTAAACCTTCGGCATTCTCTCTTTACCCACTACAGGCAGGGGATTCTCGAGTCTCTATAACTTCTCAGGTAAGGAAAAAAGGCACCCCTGGGAAATGTCATGGGGCAATGCGTTTAACAGTGTGTGTTTGAAAGACAGTTACCTTTGGCCCCAGCAAAGCCTTTAAGAATTGAAAATTACTCTTTAAAGCACACCTGAGTGGGGCAGAGGGAAATGGAGGGAGAGAAGTCTTTCTCCAGCTAGCCCCTGAGCTCTGAGGGGAGGGACAGGTTGGGGTACATTGGATGAAGCAGAATTGGATCCCACAAGTCTCGACAAACACATCACTAGGTGGCTTTGCTTTGTTTCTGCATTTAGAGAATGTGATTTTCAATGATATGTTAATTCAACAAATATTTGAGTCTCTGCTACGACTCTGCCCCCCATTACCTGAGTGACCTTGGGCAATGACCTCACCTGTCCATTCCCCAGTTTCCTCAATGAAATTGGGGTCATAATCGCCATCATCACACATGGCTGTTGTTTGGATTAAATATTATAGCTAAGGGCACCAAACAATGCCCAGCACACAGCAAATACCCATTAACGACCAGCCATAATTACTATGACTCTGTACCAGGCGCTGTTCTAGGCAGTATAGCAATTGCAATGGGAGGCAGACAAGGTCCCTGCCCTTCCTAATACTTGTGAAGTGTTGGGGTGGGGGAAGGAGAGAAATTATTTAGCTAGCAGCCAGGAAAGCCTCTCAGAGGAAGAGACATTACAGCTAAGACCCAAGATCTCACCTGAGCGATGAGATGGAGGCAACTATGCAAAGACTTGGGATGGAGTAAGACAGTTCTATTTACTAATAAACTCACAGATGTAGACTCTGCTCTAGCAGTTAGAGGAAACCATGTAAACCAACTTTTTAAGACTCCAATCCAATCCCAGATTCTAATTGTTCACTACACTCGATCTTAGCCAAAAGGCCAAGAAGTGATTGATTCTAATTTTTTAAAGGCAGTTCTACAGCTGAAGCCTTACAGTGGAATGAATGTACCACCACTATAGTATCAAAGTTCAGATTCCTTCTGCCAGAGGTCCATATCCTAGGTGTATCTGTTGGGTTTTTATAAAAGTCAGCTATACAAACCCCAAGCGATGAACAAAACTGACTTGGCATAAAAATGTGTAGAAGTTATTATGAAAAGGTACTCAACACCCCGAGGTTGATTCTTTTGTTGAGTTCTCCTTGTTCCTCGTAGAACTGTTTCTGAGTGTGCTGTCTCCTTTCCTGTCTGGTTCACAGACGTTTTCTACCACCTCATCGTGATGCTGGGGATTTGGGCCGTGTTATAGGAGCGAGCCGGCCAGGCAGCTGCAGCTCCTCCATCCGAGACCATCTCCTTTGTCGATGACAAACTCACACTTGGTGTGCTGCCAAAAAGGACAAACAGAAGACCGTGTTGTTGGGGAACAGACAATAGTGCTTTGCCAAATACGTGTTCCAATGATTTTTGTGAATTTCAGTGATTGTTTTTGTTTGGTGCCCTACTTCCTCTTGTCTCTTCCTGTGGCTCTTAGATCCTGCAGTCCCTCCCTATGGCTGTGGAACGGGTCTTCTTTCCCCATACTCAAGGCAGGGCTGTGCTGGACTCCTTTGAAAGCTCTTGGAATTTTAAAAGACTAGCACAGCCAACCAAGTGCAGCTGAGCATGTTGAGGAGCCTGGAGGGCATAACCACGAAGCCAGTGCTAAGTGCAGAATGCACAGGAATAGCCAACTCTGCCAAAGGGGCCTTGGTCACTGGTGCCATGTAATTCTCATCTGAGGACCACAGCAGGGCCACCAGGCAAGGGTTCCAACCTTTCAAACGATGATGTGGGAATCAGAGTGGAATACAATAGTTTTGCTCAAATTTGAGTAATATAAAGGAAAACGATTCTTGAGAGCCCCCAGGGCTAACCCAATTTATTTTACCTACAGGGTTTCTTAAATATGTATAAACATTGTATAGGTATAAACTCCTTATTTTATTGTTGATATATAGTGTTAAAATCAAAAGAAAATTACAAATTAAATAGGAATAAAGCTGCAAAAAGACTAAAACTCACATTGACATTCATTTAACATCATAATATAGCTTGGCTTAAACGAAACTGCTGCTTGCACAACATGTCTGCAGAGTGACTGCCATGACAGGTCCTCGGAAGCTTGTCAACCCCATTCTATCATAGGCCTGGCGATGCCTAATGCTCTCACTATTTTTTTCTGTTTGTTCTACTAAGAAACCTTCATTTGTACAAGTGGTCTGGTCTCATTTAGCCTTTACTTCCACATTCAGACCCATATCTGTTTTTCTTTCATGAACTTAATGATCATTAGAGTGGAATCAACCAAAACATCAGAACCACAATTGCAACATATGGCCAATGAAATCATGTGATGCCACACCCTAGTAACACTCCTGCCCCAGTGACCCAGAATACGGTGATATTAGTAATGTACATGGTCAACAAAACAGAAACTGAATAAACCAATCCTGGTCAAAAAATCACAGATCCCTAAGAATGCACCATGGACCCCAGTTTGAAGCTAGAGGCTGGAGTGAGATAGGAAAAGCCAGAGCTCTAAGTTCCTTCCTTAGTCTTGTACAGACCTACTTAGTGGGCTTATAATTTGCAAACACATCAGTTTGTATCTCCGTATTTTATGTATTTGAGAAGTTTTGAGATCTGTAGTTTGAAGGTTCTTTTTATAACTGTGTTAGGGAACTCAGAAATGTTCTCAAATGTCTGAAAACATAAAGTGCATGTTTGCTTAGCAATAGGCTAGATTAAAATGACTCAATGTGCTCTAAACTGGTCTCGAAGCTGGTCTCAAATAGGTTTGGCATCTCTTCTTCCTGTAAATTTAGAATTTTTGTAGTCAGAAAAGACAGAAGACATTTGACTGGCTCTAGTTTAAAACTCTTAGATAGTATACTCAGCCATAATCACAATCCTTGGCTGTCAGAGTAGTTTTGCTTTATTTTATCACAATGTTTAATGATCTTGTATCTTCCCTCGGTGCTATGGAATAAATAAAATGCCTTATAATAAGTAACCGATGACTAAGCTAACAGTGTTAATATATCGTGTTGATAGCCAATTCCGCAACCCTCCCAATGGTTTCGACAACTAGAGCTTCTTACGCTCACGTGTGGACCACAAACGGTCCACCATTCTATCTGATACTTACACTTCAAAAATTCCAGGATTGGGTTTCTGATGCAAGGAAGTAAAGCCATTTCATATGATTAACATTTGGGGGCAAAAAGTCTTTCTGGTCCTCCCTGTCTCTAAAACCCCAATGTCTATCATCAACAACTGGATGTGCTTTGATTTACAGTCAGCTAAGAGCCCTATCACGTGCAGTTGTCCTTCATGTCTCATAACTCCTCTGTTAAGGAACTAAGAGGAAGTGCTCTCAAAACAGTCTCTCTTGCAAATTCCCATGAGTGCTAAACACAAAAGAGACATTTAGAGAAGGAGAAGAGAGTACAGTCTCCCTGAGGTATCCTTGGTTGACACAGAAAAAAACACTGGATATAGATTTTAGGTAACTGCTTTTATCAAAATTCCTGGTTATCCCTAAAGACTCTCTCAAACCTTGAGTCGTATAAAAATATGCATATTATATATATATATGTATATTTAGACATGCATATATACACACACATATATACTGAGTACACACTTCACATAAATGTCTATTGATTGATTGATAAATGAGATCGAGAGATAGAGACATGGACATAGCGATAGAAACCTCTGGGCAGACGAAAAGTTCTGCCAGTGGAAACGCTCAGGAGCTCGGTGGAGACTGTAAAGCACTTCCCTCGGCCCCTATTCAGCATCCCTTTTTCTGAAGAGAGGCAAACATTCCACCAAACCTTTTGTCAAATTTGCTATTAAAGGCTCTCAACCCACCGAAACGTATTTTATTTCCCTGTACAGAGCTCAAAACTATCCCCACAAAGGCAGCTCAGGGGTCAAGCAAGAAAGAAAACCTTCCCAGTCCCACTGGTTTTCCCTTCCTCATTCAATAAGAGAAGGTCTCAAATATGATACAGCATTCAAATTGCTCTGCCGTACCCAGGAGCAGCTACATGGAAGATAAACTGGATGTGAGGAATCGCGAGGGATAAAACAAAAAAAAAGAAGTGCTATCAATGCATGAGTGATTCAGTAAATCTATCACAAGAACCACTGAATAAAAGAACTTGGAATCCTATTCTTTGTGTAAAGGGGAAAATATTCACAGCAGAATGGATGAGCTCCTCTTTGTCTGCTGGAGATTACCCCAAAAATGAAAACACATCATAAATGAATGAAAATGTCTACTTAAAAGTCAAGCCTCGATTGCATCCTTTGCTCCGTGGATAGGAAAGAAATTAAGCAATGAATTGAAAATGGGACACAATCCATTTGGAAGCTACAGGGCTCACAGCAGTCAGAGCTCCAGACCAGGCCCGCCAGCGACTGGCTGCAGGGGTCCTGTCTGCATGGAGTGGCCTAGTCCTACTGGATTTCAGGGATCGTTCACACCTTAGGTACAAGTTTATTTCCAGAAAACATTCCTGAGATGCCTTCTGTGTGGATTCTTCTCTCCTTGCAGGCTGAGTAACTGATAAAGAAATAAGCACAAAAGCTTAGGGAGCAGCCACCTTGCCAAGGAGGGCAGGGCGGGGCTGGACTTGTGGGTAGCCCCAGATTTCCCTCTCCAGCTTTCCCTCCTCCCAGAATGAAATTGGGTTCACTGCAAAGTCGCAAGGTAATGAGCCGGAAGTATCTGGCAGCCAGGGCATGCTCACTGGCAGGCCTGGGAGTAACAGCCCAACCCTGGTCCCCCAGGAAATGAGTTCATTATATCCGGCTCATCCAACACCATGTTTGCTCCAGGCCACAGACCTCTGTGTCTGGATTAGGACAAAGAGGCCAGGTAGGTGGCTCCCCCTACTGGGAGACTGACTCAATACCCCAGAATGGCACCCTGAAAATGGGATATTCAGGGCACCTCACAGACTGTCTTGGGACCCCACAAACATCTTTATTGAAAATACTCACCTCAGAAGATCTCTGGGAGTTCAGCTTCTTCCTCAGTAAATTCGGGCAGTGGAATAGTGAAGCCTTCTTAGCCTTTCAGCCAGAAAGTTGTCTGTTCTCCTTTGCCCTGTGGGAAGCCAAGGAGAGCGCTGGAGAGACAGAGGAGAGGCTGCCTGTGGAGGGAAGCCTTGGAGCAGACAACGCGGGCATCCCCTACTGGAGATGTTGTTTGCAGCCAGAACTGCTACGAGGCAGGAGCTGCTTCAGTGAGGGGAAGGCCATGTTATAGATGAAATCTGGATGATTTCCGGGCTTTGCTGATAAGCCTAGATGGACAGTAAGTGACAGCCTAGATGGTGAGGGCCAGTGGAGTCTAAGTCTGTTGCAAAGAAAATCTTTAAAAAAATAATAACAAATACTTCTGAGCTCTTACTCTGAGGAGGGCCCCAGGCGAAGCAGCTCACACACGTTTCATCCTTGCAGTGTTGTCACTCTTCCCATTTTACACAGGATAAAATTAAGCTGCCAAATCAGACAGTAAGTAATGGGACAGGATTCAAATCTAGGTCTACATTACTGCCTTCTAGAAAAATCTTCCTCTTCCTGGAAGTCAGTTGATCAAATACAGCTACCACGACCAGACTCAGCAAACTGGGGAGTAGATGCCACCCAGTTCCCTCTCAGGTCTTTCCCTGGACCCCCTCATCCACCCAAACACCCAGCGTCATAGTAACCACCCCCACTCCCACTGGGAACATCTCCACTGGGAAGATTTTCTTGAGAACGGCTCGAGAGAAGCACTCTGTCCCCAGAAAGGGCAACATGTACCAGGAAGATGAAACTGTCCGTGATACGTTTCCGGGACAGACTGAAAGCCAGGGTGGAGGAGAAGGCAGAAGGCAAAGGAGGAGATATTTAAATGTGTAGAGATGAGATCCTAGTTTCCCCAAACCAGTAGGTTTCTGTGCCCTCTACCTGGGCACTTTAGACTTGGGAGAAATTGAGGAAATGTAGGCATTACAATGCCTGGGCTTGCCTTGTGTGGAAGACTAGACTGGGGTGTTCAAACAGAAGCCAGGAGACCCTCTGCGGCAAAGAGAAAGGAGGCATCCCACACGGGTTGGTCTAGGTAGGAGAGGAGTCCTTTCCTGTGCCAGATTCCAGGTTTGACCATTGAGGGAAGCGGTACAGTCCTCTCTAAAGGAAGAAGATCTGCCAGTCGTGAGCGCCTCCACGTGGACCTTAGGGATGTCCACGCACCATGGGAGACTCACGTCTACCATGAAGAGTCACTCATCCTGCCAAGTCCCTCCATGTCTCCATCAGAGACCTAAACGGCGAAGGTGGATGCAGTCAGCCTGGTCTCACCTGGACTGGAATGGCGCCTCTCTTCTGCAAATCATACCCTCCCGATGCCAGCAGGGCGTCTGCAGTGCTCTGAGAGACGTGAATCCCGAGAGCTGCCGTAAACCAGGTATTGCCTAGTTACTGCCTTGGTTCTGGACTTTGATACCGGTGTCAGTGGGGCTGGGGCTGCGGTGGAGAGGGGATGCTACACTGCTCGAATTATCAGACTGCCAGCACCTCTCCTTAAGCAAATCACAGAAAACTTCTCTGAAATCTGGGACACGCGTTGCAACCCCCAACCATCCAGGCATTGCTCAGACACTGCTGGGTGCTGCTCAAGCTTTACTATGTTCCGGTTTAGAACCAGAAAACAGAACTGACTCCATATGCAAGCGGGCACTCCCCGTGGCTGCAGGTCAGCTGGGTTCCTCGGGCTTCCTGGGATGGTGCCAGAGCTCGGACATACCACTGACAATGTTGTTTGTGACCAGAAGTGCAACTAGAGTCAGGTCTGGAGCCTACATCAGCCCTTCCACTTTCAAAATCTATCCTTAAAATCTTTACGGATAAGCTAAAACAGAGGTGTTTTTCAATGAGATAAAATTGCTGTGAAGCAAAAAAACATGATGTTCCCCTGAAGTTCCTGGCCATAGATTTATTCTGCATCACCAAAACTATACATCAGAGAGAGGCAAATTACCACCCACAGGCCAAATCCAGCCCACCATCTGTGTTTGCAAATAAAGTTTTATTGGAACTTGGCCACACCCATCATTTACATATTGTAAAAGTCCCCTTTCGCACACAACGGAGGTGAAGTAGCTGCAATGGAAACTATGACCACGAAAGCCTAAAATATTTATTGTTTGGCCCTGTACAGAAAAAGTTTGCTGACTGCTGCACTTCATTTACATTACCGTATTACACGTGTGCCTGACTGCTTACAATGGATACTCTTGGCAGGAGGCCGTCATGTGTGTTTACATGGCTCCATAAAGAAGACAGTGCAAAACCCCGTCTACAAAACTCGTGACCAGTTTGTCTGAAGTGGCTAATGATCTCATCCTTCAAATGGAAACCAGTAGACAAAATGCAAATGGGCCTTCTAAAAATACCCTCTGGTTAAAGTTAGGGGACTGGCTGGACAGCAATATTGTGTTTGCAAAGTGCTGTAAGTGATACTCACGCAAACTGCTGCTTTCCATTCTGGATGCCATGTTCACACTGTCTCCAGACAGACAGGACCTGTACCTGGGCATGGGGATTCCCACCACGCCAGCCACCACAGGACCTACAAAGGGAACAACCGATGCACAGGACCAGGCTGCATTTCCTGAGGGCAGGGCTCCACGATGCACATCAAGTCAACAAACGCAATCCAATAAATATTTGTTAAGTGCCCTCTGGCACAAAGCCTGGCAGTAGATCTCTGGGTTGACAAAGAGGCAAACTATAGAACCCACAGACTTCTGGGGGGAAGCATCATGATTAGTTGTTATCGATGTTTGTGTGTCCCCCTCCAAATTCCCATAGTGAAGCCCTAATCCTCAACATGATGGTATTAGAAGGTGGGGCTTTTGGGGGGCAATTAGGTTTAGATGAGGTCATGAGTGGGGCCTTCATGCCGTGATTAGTGCCCAGATAAGAAGAGGAAGAGACACCAGCTCGCTCTCTCTTTTTCCACCATGTGAACACACAGCCAGAAGGCAGCCGTCTGCAAGCTGGGAAGTGGGCCTCACCAGAACCGGACCACGCTGGAATCCTGATCTTAGACATCCCAGCCCCAGAAATGTGAGAAAGTCAGTGTCTGCGGTTTCAGCCTTCCAGTCTGTGGTATTTTGTTACAACGACTGAGCTGACTAAGACACATTAATGAGAATGGTATCGTGTACTGAAGACGTAAACAAAGCGACAGCAGCACACAGACGAGAGTGATTCATTCTGAGGGGGCTTAGAATTTATTTTAGTTACGCCATCGGGGGTAGCTAGGAGCAGGTCTGGCTACATAACTGGCAGGACCCAGTCTAAAATGAAAATAAGAGACCCCTCATCTGCAAATTATTAAGAATTTCAAGACAGTGACAAAGAGCATTAAACCAAGTGCAGGTCGTTTCTGCACAAGTCACATGCCCAGGAGTTTGACAGGAACAGAACAGATCAAAGAGCATTTGATGCAGAGGCGTAGAGGAAAAGCAGCCCAATATAACTGTCCTGGTTTTGGTCTCTTCCTACCTTGGAGTCTTTGTGTGTCCTTGTTGTTGCCAAGCAAGCTGGCTAACTAGAAATACCAGTTCAACCTTTTATTTCCTTACGATGTTAGCATTCAGTTTCAGGGTTCCTAGAAGCCTAGGACCTAGGACTTGAGTTTGAAGAAAACTACCTGCCGCCATCCCTGGACCATAAGGCGGCGTGCCATCAGTGCTGTCTACCTGTGTGGAGGCCAATCCGAAGCTGGAGCTTCTCCTCAGTCATGTGCCCAATCTGGAAGTGGATGGTGGCACTGAGGAAATGTAAGGACACGGTGGCAATCTCGTCCACATGCTGGGTTCCCTTGCGCATGGGAAGTCCACTAGCCACCATGTATGCATTTCCAATGGTTTCAACCGGAAAATAAAGCAACAAAGTAGTCTCGTGGTCTCCACGGGGGTGTAGGTGGGTCAGAGACCAAGGCCCCTCATTACGGACCCCAGCTTTGAAGCCCCATACTTTGAAGCGTCACATTCTCGGACCTCACTCCATCCAAGTTTCAGCATTTCTTTAAGTTTGCTCTGGCCTTGGTTCTTCCACAAAGCCTTCCTTCCCTGAGCCCTCCTCACCACAGTCACTGCTCCCTCCTCTGAAACCTCATACTGGTGGTGATGCTATTTTGCCAACTCAAGTTTAAACCCAGCGAGGCAGCGTGTACTGATGAGGCAAATCTTGAAGGACCATATGGAGCCTCCGAGTGGAATCCATCTTCCCCAACCTGAAATGTCTTCACTCCACACAAGGGCTCTTCTATATATTTATATGGATACATTATACAAAATATATACATTTATATGCATGTGTACATGTATGTATTGGCCTGATCTGTCTTCTTTTCTCCCGATCCTAATACAATCAGCTTTCAGGTCCCTCATTGACAGCAGAGAATAAATGACAAGTATAAGCTTAAAGTCACAGCCCTTTCCACAAACATTTGCCTTTTAGCAGAATCCAAAGGTGCTGTGGAAAAGGAGGAATTTCAGGCATTAGCCCTGCAGTAAGAACACCTCAGTCTCCTGGGGACCCTGCAATGACACAGTCAACTAGTCCACGAGTCTAATGGCTCCGAGGCCACCTCTTCCCATTACATACACACCCATTAGAAATACAAACTGCTTTTAGCATTCGCTCACGCAAAACACAACGGAGAAGATAACACTAAGCGGAAATCCCAGAGGCGGTTCTCCTGAGCCAAGCAGGTCCGACTTGTGTTGGGTATATGTGATCTGGTCTTCGAAATTATCCATACCAGCATTTCCTTCCTCCTTAAACAGAGGCAACATCTTTGGGGAATGTTGGGGGATAACCATTGAGGACATGTGACTGAGGGTCATGCCACGCTGTCCCGCAAATTTCCAGGGCAGAGCCCCAGAATCATGATCCAAGCTGGTGCACTGTGGCTGCCCACCAGGCAGGTGTGAACATGGGCGCCCTGGAATCATGATCCAGCTCCATCTGGACAGTCAGAAAACACATAAGGTGGCCACCTTTATGTGGTCTCTCCTTTAGCCACGAGTCTGACAGTCTAAACGTGGGAGGTTATCTTCCCCTGAATTGCTAAGGATCATGGTAACAGAAGTGAGACTCACACAAGATCCAACCTTTAAGGAAGAGTAAATATGAGACTCTCTGAATCTGAAGGAAATATTCAGGAGGGAACTGGAGGAATTCGCCAGTCGAAGGCCAATGCCTCTTTTAGAAACGTATTTACTGTGAGTTAAGAAAGTGTGTTTACTATAAGATGAAATCGTGGAAGGAAACAGAGGGAACAACTGATACTTCTTGATAAATACATACATCTGTGATAAAATAAGCCCTTTTCTAAGAAAACAAACAGGAATAAAATATTAAGTTTCTGCCATGAATTGAGATAAACTGCCCCCCTCCCTGACGTCTAGGGCCAGGTTTATCCTCACTCACGCCCAGGACACCGCGGACAGGAGCACATGTTCCCTCACAACCCAGCAGCCAGTGCCTCACCTTATACACGTCGCAAGTTTTAATGATGTGATCGAATAAATTGTACAGGTCATTGAGGAGCTTTACAACTTGCCGGGGGGAGCTGAGAGAACAGAGTTTTGTGAATCCAACAATGTCAGAGAAAAAGATGGTCTCGGACTCAAAAGGTTCTGGTTCCACAGACCTTCCAGCTATGAGCTGTTCTCCAGTGAAGCTGAAACCAGAGGAAAGGATCATTTTTGAACAGTGTCATATTCATCTTGTCTCCTACAGACCCCTACAAGGTGACCCTGGTAGATCCTTTTGCTTCGGTGGGTTAGGTTATCGGTTAACAAAATCCATTATCTGGAGGGATTTTTTTTTGACACCCATTTCTCCACCTGCATTTTCTCAAAAAAGAGATTTTAACTGGTGGTTATAAATTGGGGGCGGGGAGAGCAGGTCACAAACGTCTTTACAAAAAGATTTTCTCCCAGAGGGCAATCATTTTCCCCTATTGGTTATTAGGGTTTGATTATAAAGACTCAGTCTACAGATGTGGAAGCAAATATAGGCATTCACTGATCCATAAATCAATATTTTCACTTCAATCAACCAATCTCACATTATCTCTACCAACCAATCTCACCAATCAACCTTCAATCAACCAATCAACTAATCTCACATTCAAATCCCCAACCCCTTTTCTTTTCTCAAGATATATAGGAAGGGTGCAAAAATTTTAACAGCAGATGCTTCTGCCAAGTGTTTAGAGAGTGCACAGGTGAAAACAGAGCCCCAAAGGAAGCAACTTTTGAATCTAAAATCATGGGTACATATTGTATTATGCAAAGGTTTTGAATGTACAAGCTGAACTCCTACTGGGAAGTGAGCAACTAACCGGACTCATGGAACTGGAGCGCCATCTGGTGGTCACTCTTTGTTGCTGCATCCACCATCTTCCATGTAAAAGATCTACACTTTCTATTCCTATGGATTCAAGGGCCTTTGCCTCTATCTCCCTTTAGAGTGTGTACCAAATTACACGCAAAATGCTTGAACCATTTTAGGAGAATCCGATGTCCTCTTCGGAAAAGAACAAAGGAAATACTCTGTCCCTATGGGGCCTCTTCGATGGCGATGCTGTTGCTTCCTGGGTTCCTTTGTCAAGGTCCTCAGAGCTCTGGAATACCTGGGCAGTATTGTGGACAGAAGCTTATCCACCTTCCTCTTCTCTGCCATCAGCTGGTTGGTCCTCTCTTCCACCACCTCCTCCAGGTGATTGGTGTACATTTGCAGCTTGCTCACCATACTGTCTAGTATGTTCACGTGGCTTTAAAAGAAACCACACATTAACAACTTTTTCCAAGAACTTTAGGGCCACAGTAGAACACAATTTCCAGCTATACATTCCAAGAAAACATGTCTTGCCCTTAAGGTTTCCTACTTCAGGCTTGCCAACGGACCTCAGTGAAATGACAATGAGGCCACGTGGCAAGACACAGCCTGGCCTTTACCAGCTCTGTGACCTTGAGCTGCTCCCTTTACTCCTCTGAACCTCAGTTTCTTCATTTGGAAAATGAGGATAATAATACACACCTTGCAGGGTGGTTCTAAGGATTCAGGGAGATAATGAGTACCAAGTACCTAGAGCCATGTCCGGAACCCGGCGGGTACTGCAAAATGGTGGCCTTCCCTGCCCTCCCCCACTTGCCAACCTGCCATCATCACAGCCAATCAAAAATGTACATTTTAGGACAGGTCATTCTTTTTTTTTTTCAGATGACGACACCAAATGGTTTCGAAGGAAGGAAAGAAGAAGAAAAGTGTGCTTTATACAATTTTGCATTCCATACAATATGTGACATAAAAGATATTTCAACAAATAATAAATGTTACCACTATGTTCTGCTTATGTATCCAACTTTGTAAACCTACTTTCTTTCACTTCCTCATCAGCCTCTACCAAAGTGTATTAAACATTCTGCTTAACTAGGCTTTGTAAAGGAAATAATATTCTGACAACAATGTACACATGTTTCGGTATAAGAATACTGTAGATGCAACAACATGGATGAATCTTAAATATGTCTTACTAAGTATAAGAAGCAAATCTGAAAAGGCTATAAACTATATGCTTCTGTTTATATGACATTCTGGAAAAGGCAAGATTATAAAGACAGAAAACAGACCAGAGGCTGCCAGCAGTTTGGGAGACAAAAGAAGGTTAAATAGGTGAAGGACCAGAATTTTTTCAGGGTGATAAAACTATTCTGTATGATATCATAATGGTGGATACATGACATTATCTATTTGCCAAAACCCATAGGACTTTATGGCAGAAAGAATGAACCTTAAAGAATGCTAACTTTTCAAAATATCAGTTGGGAGATTGGATGACCTCAAGTCAGGATCAGACTTAAGACAAAAGAATCTAACTATATTGCAAATGCATGACACAACCTCACTAAAAGCGGTGGGGCAACTGCTGGCTTACCTTCTGAAATGACCAGAGACAATAAGACTAAATACAAAAGGAATTATTCATAATTACTATATTCCAGCTGGTAAGATTGTTTCTTCCAGAGGTACAGATCAACAACTCTGGGAGTACTACACACCTATGCTGGGATTGAACAAATAAGTAAATGGATGGAGGCAGCCGGGATCTCACTATTGGGAAGCGATAGCGGGGAGACTAGAATAAATAAACCAAGTGGTAATGACATTGGAGATGTCAGTATGAACTCATGTTTAGCTTCATATAAATACAAACGGGTAGCTATAGATGTATGTATGCATACCGGTTAGTATACATACACACACATATTTCCTTATGTAGAATCACCTGGGGGAGACGGACTTACTAAAACATAGATTCTGGACCCTCCTCCACAGTTTCTGATTCAGAAGTTCTGGATCAGGGCTTAAATATTTGCATTTCTAACAAGTTCCCAGGTGATGCAGATGCTGCCGGTCCAGGGACCACACTAGACCAGTGCTTCTCAAACTGTGGTCTTCACCATCACCTGGGAACTTGATGGAAATGCTAATACCCAACCCCCTCCCCCCAAAAAAAACCCTACTGAGTCAGAAACCCTGAGGGTGGGACCAGTTCTGTTTTAGCAAACCAGGTGATTCTGAGGAACACTAACATCTGAGACCCACCGGTCTAGTGTGCACAGAGAATTGATATTCAATTCCCTGAACCAGAATTATTTGTAGAAAAGTATGAGAAGTTAATGGAAGAACTCAGGTATACAATGCACTTCTCCTAGTTACAGCCCCATGTATACATAGTCCCATGTGGCCAGCTGCCATTTCACCTTGTGAGCAGAGGACTACAATGAGGGGGAAACAGAGCAGTTGTCCTCAGTCTTCTCACCCCCACCCCAGCGGGCACAATCAGATGGCAGCTGAGCAAGTTAGGCGGGTTCCTGCCTGGGCTCAGTTTGGGAAGATCTGGATAGCTGCTTGGTTCCAAAGTCAGATGCACCTGGATTTTACATTAACCTTTTTGGATTAGTCTCATCTCTGCTCCATTTAGCCATAAATTAGAAACTGGAATCTGCTTTCAAAGCAACTACATACACTTGGACAGGCCCCTGACTTGGAAAAGTCTCCAGGGAATGCATGGTGATCTAAAGATGAGACCTGAGATGGACGATTGGGGGACAGACTAGAAATGGTAGGCAAGGGAAAAGAAAAAAGAAAAAAAAAATCAAGAGAGAAAGGTGGGCTGGGTGTACATAGAATCTCTCTCTCTCCGTCTCTCCGTCTCTCTCTCTCTCTCTCTCTCTCTCTCTCTCTCTCTCTCTCTCTCTCTCTCTCTCTCTCTCTCTGTCACACACACACACACACACACACACACACCCCTGTCCTCTCTCCAAGACAATGGTTCTCAGCCTGGGCTCCATATTAACATCCCCCAGGAGCTTTCAAAACCGTGATGCCAGGCAGGCATCAGAATCTCCGAGGCTGAGATGCAGGTATCAGTAGTTTTTAAAGTTCCCCGTGTAATTCCAATGTGCAGCTAAGGTGGAAAATAACAGTTCCAAGAGGTTCCATTTTTCTAATCTTGATCAAACTTTCCTGTATTTCCTACTACAGTTCTCTAGTGGAATGCGTTAAGAGACAACCTAGCAAAGAACCAAAACAAAACGAAACAAAAAAGCCTGATTATATCCTTTGTAAGTCGACAATTGGGCAGCATTTATCAAAAAATTTAAATATATTTAAAATACACTTATCTCTTCATGTTCATGGACAGAAATCTGTCCTGAAGAAACACTCACACATGTCCACAAAGACACAAGGCTGCTAGTTGCAGTGATTTGCAACAGCAAAAAATGTCAAACAGCCAAAACGTGGTATCCATCAATAATACGTAGCATGTAACGCTATCTGACTGGTCGTCCAATGGGATCCGGCTGCTGTTTTAGAGTAAATTATGTAATTCTGAGTTCCTTGATTTTTTTTTAACCAAACTGCAATTGTTTTCTAATTTTTTTAAATATAAATTTTAAAAATAAAAAAATAAGAATGAACTAAATTGAAAATTAATAAACATTTTCTAAAATAATCATTTACAAGCTAACCCCGATGACCAAAGCCTGCCAAGGAGACGCTCCCAGCATTAACGTCTGGTGTCTCGCAGCGATTGCCAAAAGGTCCGTGGTCTTGATGATGGATCAGCTCCCCCATCAGAACGACAAAGCTGTAAACGTCTCCCTTTGGGGTGCCTGACCGGGGTACCTCTGAGAGCCCCAACAGGTCTGGAGCCGTCCAATAGAGCTCTGTAAAGCAACGAGAAATGGAGAGAGAGAGAGCTGCCAGAGCGAACCGGGAAGTCGTCCCTTGTGCCTCAGGGTAGCTCGGGGGAAATGAAAGCATCCAGCCCCTGAGAAGTCAGCCCTGATGGTGCCTGACTTACAGGGCATTCGGGGTCTGTGGACATGAAGAGAGAGAAATAATCAGGAAGGACAGGCACTGACGTGTTAACAGTGGTTAACTCAGAGCTGTGCAATTACAGGAGGTTTTCATTTTCCTTTTTCCTTTCTGTACTGACTACATAACATAAAATCAATCATTTTAACGTGGACATTTCAGTGACATTTAGTGCATTCGCAATGTTGTGCAACCACCGTCTCTACCTAAGACACTTCCATCACCCCAAAATAAAATTCTGTGCCCTTTATAGCGGTTTCTCCCTGTTCCCCTCTACTCCCAACCCCTTAGCACCACCAGTCTGCATTCTGTCCATTATGGATATTTTATGTACCTCCATTTCTTTTTGCAGGGAGGTGTATAGGTGTATGTTACTGTAGGATATAATCACAGAAAGAAAATATATTGGGAGATGGGTCCATGGGAGTGGCTACTAAGAAGTTTCCAGCTCCCTTTCTGTTTTTGTCCGACACCATCTCATCCCGTTACAGAAGCCTCCCCACGTGCACTCAGCAGAACTGCTGTTCCAGAGACAGGCGGTCAGGGTTGAGGGCGCTGGGCTCCACAGGGCACGGCTATGTGTGAGTGAGACTCATGAGCGCTCAGCTAGCTTTGGACACATAGGAAGAGTCCCCAAGACTCAATTTGCTTATGTGAAAAGGAGGGTTACCCTCCAGGTGGTGGGTCTGGTGTTGAGATGAGTATCAGAATCACTTGGGCACATTTAAAAAACAATACAACGCCCAGACCCCATCTTCAGATATTCCGATTCAGTTGATACAGGGTGGGACCCAGCCACCTACATATTTTTAAAAGCTTCTCAAGTGATACTGGAGCACAGAGAAGACAGAGGACTGCCGGACTCTTCATCTTTAAAGTGTCTGGCAGATCGTCATTCTCCACTGAGAAGAAGATGTGATGGGACACAGAGGACCACAGAGAAGGACAGCGACTTGCTTCAGGTCGCCCAGCTGAGCTGGGATGAGAACTAGTCTCCTAACTCAGACATCACACTATGGACTCATGACACCTGTGGGGCTATTTTTCCTTGTCCCCTTGGGTGAACTGAACAGTCACATGCTGTCAGCTACAGCGGAAACCCCACCTGCAGGCACCTGTGCACATGAGCATTAGGAAACAGAGATGGGATAAGGAATCCCTGACCTCTGCCGATAGCTAGTGGTGCAAGACCTGCCAGCGGTTACCTGCCTGGTCCATCTTTTTCTCATTATATGTTTTGTACGTCCGACCATTCTTGAGTTCCCACTGCCCAAATACTGACAGCTTCACCTGCATCCAACCATCCACCAGGCAGTTGGAAGGCTTCAGGTTGCCATGGGACCCCGGTGGGCTCCTGTGGAGGAACAGCATGCCCTGGGAGAGTGAAATGAGCAAATGAATTAGAGCAGGTGCCGAAGGAAACCCCTGGAAGATGGACAGGAACACAGATGCACAGACCCGGCGTAGGGCCCGTGCCCACCTTTACGTTCAAGAGCCACTGACGCAGCGTCTCACCCAAAGGGTCAACCTGGGCATGACACCCAAAAAGGAGAAAACAACTCTGGCCTCTCTGTGTGGAGCGATGAAGGCAAGGCCAGCTTAAGATAAATAGAGCCTAGTGGTCAGACTCCTGAGTTCAAATCCCAGCTCTACCACTTGGTAGAGGGCAAGTTGCCTTACCCCTGTAAGCCTCATTCTTCTCATCAAAGTGGAGAAGACAATGATCCCTACCGCATAGGGTGGCTGTGGAAATTAAATGTAATAATGCATGTGAGACACCAAGCATGGTTCATGACACAAAGTAAATATCCACTATAAATTATAATGCAAATGTTGTGCAAATATGATCCAGAATATGTGCTTAATCAGAAAAGCTTGCTAAGTGAGTCACAAAGGCAGTGATACAATAGCTAAGACATGGAAACAACCCAAGTGTCCTTCAATGGATGACTAAAGAAAATGTGGTACATATATACAATGGAATACTACTCATCCATAAAATATGATGAAATATTGTCATTTGTGACAACATGGATGGATCCTGAGCATATCATGCTAAGTGAAATAAGTCAGATGGAAAAGGACAAGAGCCTTATCCTATATATCCCTCGTATGTGGGATATAAAACAGAAAGCAACAAACAAACCAACAAAACAAGTATAACAGTGTGGTGGCTATCAGAGGGGAAGGGAGGTAGGAGAGAAGGAGGGTCAAATATATGGTGATGGAAGGAGACTAGACTTTGGGTGGTGAATGTGCAACATACAGATGATGTATTATAAAAACTGTACACCTGAAACGTAATATTATTAATAACCTGAAACGTATGTTATTGATCAATGTTACCACAATAAATTTAATTTTAAAAAAGAAAGGCAGGGATAATTCTCATTCAACAAGGAGATGAGGGCAGAGGGGGTGGGTCCTTCCACGGGCAGCGAGGAAGGGCTCAAAGAAAGCGTTAGAGTTGAGGAGGAAAACAATTATATTGGGAGGACAGGTGGCAGGAGATATCGATTTGGAAAACGAGGACTGTTGTATTTGAAACATGATTAGAGAAACAGACATTTGTATTTCTCCGATATTTCCAAGGGCAGACCTAGAAGTGGTGAAATGAAGATTAAAGGGAACGGGGCGACTGCATTTCAGAAGCAAACTGTAATAGTTTGGGGAGCTAGAGGGACCCATTGTTTGTCATTTTGTTTATTTTATTTTTTATTTTTTATTTTATTTTGTTTTTTATTTTACCTTCCTGGATGACTTCATGAGAAAGCACATAAATAATATTTATTCAACATTTCCAGTTTCTTGGACTTAAAAGACTGGCATAAAGGCTCTCTATATCTTTAATCTGAATCCCTGAATCATTCATTTTCAGAATACTTTCTGAAGTTTGGAAGCTCATAGAAAACCGATAGCCCCGGTATGTCACAGGTAAGGGGCTGTGACATTCTACCTGTACTGACCTGGGTACCCTGGGCCTCCTCATACCTGCGTCAGCCCAGAGGTTTCAGGGCAAAAGTGAAAATGTCAATGTCTCTCTCTCAAGGCGGTTAACAGATTTTTTTTTTTTTTAAGTTTACGGTGCTAACTTTATGCCAAGTATCCATCTAAGTCCCTTACTTAAACTAGGTCATGTAATTAATCCTAGTGACCTTGAGGGGGTAGGTGGTATTACCGTCAACCTCATGTTATAGGTGAGAAAAGGGGAAAACAGAGAAATGAAACTAGCCCAGGTCACAGAGCCAGCCAGCCGCAGGGCTGCACTGGGGATTCTGCAGTGTGATTCTCAAGTCCACCCTCCTGACCAATGGCCCCTTTGCTGATGAGATTAGCCTATGAAGGGCAGAGAGTGAGAAGTGACTGAGCACTGCATTTGCACCTCAAGGTTCCATGGACATCCACACTGTAATATGGATTCATGACGAACAAACAAATAACAAGAAACCTTTCTAGGAGACTTATTTTGCACTATGCACTGAAGTTCTGGGAGGAGAGTACCTTTTACATTTAGCTTGTCCTGAGGCAGGTTAATATTCTCATTCTCTCTTTCCCAGTGAGGAAACTTGGGGTTTTAAACTGTTCCCAAGGAGTGGGGACAGAGCTGAGATATACACCCAGGCTGGGTTGCCTTGGAAGACCAGCCACGTCTAAACCACTCGATCTTATTGTTTCCAGGGCCCTGGGTGAGTATAGAGGAGGAGGGGGGAGGGTGGGTCAAAGGTAACACCCACACACAAGAACAGCCAGGTTCAAATGATTCTCAAGTCCAGCGGAGAAGGGGGTGAAGTCACCCATGGGCATGGCCTTGAGGAAGGACTGACCCTCCATGTTCCAACAAGGAGGAACAGAAGCGAGGGCTCCTGATGGACTAGTGCACCCAGGGCCAGGGTCCTCAGGCCTCTTGCGCACTGGCTGGGGGACTCACCTCTTCCTCCAGCAGTGATGACAGGCTGAGTCACCATCCGCATTAGCAGAGCCCCGAGCCAATATTGCTTTAGAAGTACAGGCTAATACAGAAAGCAATAAGGAAACACGTAGGACGTGGATACATCACCCTTGCACCCCCCACTAAAAAAAAATGCAGGAGGTCATGTTTCTGTATCAATGTGGCTTGTTTGTTTTTGAGATTATAAAGTTGAATCACATTTTAGAAATGCAACCCACTCAACTGGAGTGGGCCTGGCTGGGGCTGCCTCTGGAATTTCTCCAGGGAAACTGGAATTTCTCCAACTGCCTAGGTCTGGGCTTGAAATCTGGGGAGACCTATGTCCAATCCAGAGTTCTGTCTGACCTCATGGAGACTGCTGCAGGCCCCTGACACACACAACCGTCCCTGCCCTTCTTAGTGCCAGGCTCACCCCAGGCATGAGTCATTTGACATTCTGGTCACCACCAAATCCCCCTGACATCTAAGGATATTAGCGGAGCTCATTCCATTAATGAGCTCCATAAATGACTTGCTTGGGGACACTCGGAATCCTACATAGTTCTCTCCAGGAGACAGCACATATCTCTTTGTTGTTGTTTTTCTATCTTGATGGAAATGCATGACTCTACGTATATTGTCATAGAACAAATAGAACCATAAGAGAGGTGCACAATCTATGAACCACATTTTATGCATTTT
Source organism: Rhinolophus ferrumequinum (assembly GCF_004115265.2). Lineage (NCBI taxonomy): Eukaryota > Metazoa > Chordata > Mammalia > Chiroptera > Rhinolophidae > Rhinolophus > Rhinolophus ferrumequinum. The sequence goes on along the minus strand of NC_046299.1, from coordinate 15,402,979 downwards.
GGCAATTCTATCACCTACATGTCTGTTAGTTATATTCATTTACCTATTGGAAAGTTGGGGGTGGCCCACAGGGCCCCTATCTCTGGATCCCACATCTGTGCTCTCTGGTACTTGGCAAGGAGGAAGCATAGCATGGAAGGAAAGACTCAACCTGTGGAGACAGATGGACTGCAAGCCCCAATCTGCCTCTTACCAGTTGGGCAGTTACTTTACCTACTAAGCCTCACTTTTGTCTTCTTGAAATGGAGTAAATATTCATCTCTCTGATACCTGGTACACGGGTAGTTCTCGTCAAATAGACATCAGGAGAAGAACTGCTTTTATGATTGGTATGTGACAGGCAGAAGCACAACCTGACCACAGAACTCGACTCAGTGACTGGTTTCATGTCAAAGGCACCCAGGGCAAAGCTCGAAGAGGCTGCAGTGACATTTCTGTTATTCTTAGTCCCGGTTCCAGGAACGCCGGCAGAGTAACTGGCCAGGAGGGGCCAACCTGTGCCTTGAGCTAGCTCACTGTGACTTCCTTACACAATCCCGTAAGGTGCACACTCCATTTCGAGAGGCAGCGATCCTTCCAAAGCAAGGCGTCAAGCTGTCCTTCTGGCATGGAGCAGGGGACAGACCCAGTGACCTGGAGTAGCTGATGATCACGAGGGAGATCCTTTCCTTGTCTCTCTCACCCACTCCAGAATTTCTCCAGAGAAACCTTTGGCTTAACGCTTCTTGAAAGCCAAATGCCCACACCGGCACAGACTAAATGTATTGGGCATTCACCCTTGGTGACAATTTACTAGCTTTCTCTTCACATGCAATATAAACGATGTCAACTGTTTTGAATGGGGCAGGAGACAGACCATCGGAAGTTGAGAGTACTTCCCTGAGCTTGCTGGGAAGGGAAGGGAAAACTGGCTGAAGGGAAGAAGAGAGGAGCCCAGAGTAGGAGAGGATGCTACGTCAGATTCTCCGATTTTGTAACTGTACCCCCGCCACTTAAATGATTTTATATGTATATCTCCTGTTTTTTAACTTTATTCTCTAGTTAGATTTTAAGCCATTTAAATTGGAAACAAGTGCTTGTCTTCCTACAGACATGCCCAGAGTAAGATAAACTATTAACAGATGCTCAGTAAAGTTGACTGAAATGATGACAGTGGTGGCCCAGTGTTGCCCATGGAAACCCAATCACAAGGAGGTTTCTGTTTGTCTAACTTGCTTGGTTACAATACGCTGGCTTCCCATTAGGGCCTAGGCCATCGAAATCTCACAAGGCCATTAAGATCCAACTCCTGAGAAACAAAGAACAATTAAATCCTTGAGAAAGAAAAGCGTTTGGCGGTCAATCAGGCCTCATCAATCATATTAAACCTACAGGGAGGCGGAGGTCCAAAGAAGCGACCAAAAGTCAGAAGCCACTCAATGAGTCACTGTCCCGATACTCCAGAAGGACATTATATTTCACCAGTGTACCCCTCACAACACCCAGGCTGAGTCTTGCCCACAGGAGTCTTGGTTGATGGATGGACTATTGATTGGCAGATAACGTGCCCTGTTGCCCATGTGTCAGACTGGGGAGCTTGCTCACCAGAACCCACTCCTAGATCATTGGCTTGTTCCTCTCTTACGGTAAAAACGGATAACGTGAGTTTAGAAAGAGCAGCTATATTTTAGCCCAGGTTGAGGAGATCAGCCTCAAGATGCTTCGTCCATGCTGACATGGCCCACCTGACTTACCTCCCATCTGTGAAATGGGGATAATAACAGGTCTACCTTAGATTTTGTTGTGAGAATTAAGCAAATTTATATATACAGAGTGCTAGAAAGTATTTGAGCCAAAAAAAACACTAAATATATTTGAGCTATTATTATTATTATAGTATTATTATTACTATTTGCCTCTTTTTTGCAGCCTCCACAGCCCTCTTTGCCCAAAGTAAAGATTCTGTCTCCTTATATACTTTTGCAGATCTGTGTCCCTTGTATAACAGCTTTGTGGCACTGATCCCAATTTTCTGGACATGGGAGAAGCAAGGGGTATTAGGAAACCCCAACTCCAGCTTGCTTTAATTAGATTTTCTTTGGAGTAAAAGGTTCTATCCTAAAATGTAATATGTACCCAGTTCTTTCCTGATTGGGTAAACCTAGCATCTCTTCCAACGTTAGTGTAAAATACTTATTCTCTTGATATTTACTTGAGATCAGGGGGAGAGAAAAGAATGGACAATCTGAAATGGCAGATTTTAGAAGTGGGATCACTTTGAAGAGAAGAGCTGAGGAGGACCAGAATTTTCAGGAAAGATTACAGTTCAATTTAATCCAAGGCTCAGAAAAACCCCAAAACACTATGGTATTTGTTCTTTAAATAAGCTTATGCTATACTCACATTGACTATGTCATATGCAAATGAGAGCTTAAATATCCAATCCATTTCATTACCTGAGTTTCTCAAAACATCCTGAAAAACAAGTATATAAAATATCACCAGTGATTCAACCGGAAGCACAGTAAGCTTCATATATGGAATGGACTTGGTTCTAATACGTTGGATGGTTTTGATCAGAACTAATAAAACCTGACACAGAGCACTCTAAATCGAGTGACTGTTTCCCAGGAAATACCACAACCTGACTCAATATCGAGAAAGCTACTCAGTCTTGAGTTTTACAAACACTTCCTTGTTCCCAGCAAAAAGCTAATGGTCACATACCATGGGTAGGATGGGCCCAGGAATGCAATTCAGGAGTAGCTGTGACAGCCTTGGAGATGAAACCAAGCTCAGACAGTTTCCACCCAGAACAAAGGAAACCAGACACTTGTCAACTCCACTGATAATTTGATCCCCACAGGCCCAGCAAGATAATTCAGGTCTTGCAATTAGACCAGAGAGTAATTGTTCTTGGAGGAAGGGACGAAAGAACTTGATAAGGTTCTTTATTAGCTGCTGCCAATCAAACTTAAGGTGAGATTTGTATTTCACTTACCTTAAGACTTTCTTTTTTGCAATACTGGGTGACAATGCAGACGTTGGGTGGTTCTGTGCAAATGTCATAGAAGGGAACAATGTTTTCGTGCCTTAATTCATACACCTGAAAATAATAATGGGAATCATAACTTATGATTATAGTATGTCTTCTGTGCTGGGGACTATGCTATGTGCTTTACATACTCTCAGTTAATGCTCGCAAAGACCCTGTGCGATAAGAATTATGACTGCTCCCATTTTACAGATGAGGAAACTGACGCTCAAGAGGTAAAGTAACGTGTGGAAGGTCATACAACTCATCAGTGGCCGAGTTGGGAGGCAAATCCAGGCAGTCTGCCTCCAGCAAATACACCAAAGGGATGATCAAAGTCTAACCTCAGCCATGGAGATTAACTAAAATCACATCACTGTCAATAGGCCCAGCCCTGCTTCCTGGTGTTTATGGCTGTCCATACCAGTGTGTGGGCCAGATCGTAGATTCGCAGCAAGAAGTCAGACCTCATGCACCTGACTCCCTCCAAACGTCAGGTTCAAGGGAGGTGAGCAGCCATCACAGACACAAAGAATGAAGAGGCAGAATTAAGGCCAGGAAGAATTAAGGGAAAAGAGCGAGACTAGGAGGGACCCCGGGCTTCGGGGACCTGCAGGCCAAAAGGTCTGAGGTCTAAAGTAGGGACCGTCGGGACTGTGGCAGTAGTGAAGGGAAGCTGCTTTCCTCCCTTGCTCCTTTGGACTGGGGCTACTTCCACCCTAGGGGGGACAGGGAACTGGCAACGGAGAGCAGGAGAGCAGCGCCACTTGGTCTCCTCCCAGGGGCCGGGGCCTCACCAGCGGATTTCCTGCAGCACAGATGGCTTCCTGATCCAGGCTTCCGCTTGGTTACCAACATAGCAGATGGCTACATGGTTTCCCTGGAACCAGAGATAAAGTGGAATGTTCTTAACCCAAGACGATCCAGAAAAAGCTCGACTCTGAAACAGCTAGGAAGGGGAACAGGAAGACTGGGAAGAAATCAGCCTAAGACAGGGATTGTCAAGCTCCCCACTGCCCGAATCAGCCGTCGGGAGGGCTGTATGCTACGTCCAGGCACTGAGCTAGCTGCTCAACATAGACTATCCCAGTTACTAGGCATCACAGTCCTACAAGGTGGGAATGATTAGCTCATTTCAGAATGGCTCACCCAGGTGAGGTAACTTGTCCAAGGTCACACATTTGTAGGAGGTACAGCCAGAATGTGAACATCTGACTCCAAGAGTACACTCTTTCTGTTCTGCAATAATGTCCCTTTATCCTTCACAGAAATAGTGAGTTGAGGTCATAAGTGTACGTCTGGAGTCAGATACCTAGTTCAAAGCTCATTTCTACCACTTACTACCTGAATAACCTTGAGCAAGGGATTCATGCCTCCAAGCCTCCATTACCTCCTCTGAAAAATGGAGATTGAAAGTAATACCTATCTCATATGGCTGTGTCAAGGATTAAATTAGTTAAAACATGTAACCCTGTTTACTTAATGCGTGGCACATATCAAGTTTTCAGTACATGCCATATCTGATTGTTATTACCTATTGAGTCTGCTTGTAGAGAGTCACTTAATCACCACATAGAACATAGAACAACCTGGAAAGATCTGGGTAGAAGAAGGGATAGAGTCTGGACACAAGAGACGGTAAGCCTCAGTATGAGTTAAATGTCAACCCGGTATCTGCCACTTTTAGTATGGAATTAATTGCAAAGGACTCAGGACTATGATGGGAGTTCCAAAGAGGAAGGGATTCCTATGGGATGGAGGAAAGGCTCCTCGGAAGAGGTGATGACTAAGTTGAACAGTGAAGAATAAGAAGGTTCCAGATGGGGTGGAGGAGGGGGCAACAGCCATCGCATTTTCTGAAGATGAAACATACATGGCATAATCAGCAAGACCAACTGGATGAGTATAGGATCTAGGCCAAGAAAGAAAAAGAAAAGCTTCTGAAAGTAGATTGGGGCTAGGCTGTAGAGAGCCTTGAGTCCCTGGTGAAAGAGTTTGGGAACTATGTTACGGTCAACACACATGGGGAATCATGTTGACTGTATGATGTATGAGGTTTGAGGGAGACAAACTCAAGTACACAAACTCAAGTCTATATACTCTAAAGAACATTTTTAGGAAGATTAACCAATAGTGATATGCTGTAGACTGTCGGTTTCCATCTCTAAATGGCGAGTTGATTCTATGACACACAGTTTTGTATGAATGGAGGTCCTTAGGGGTTTATGGGTGATGATATCCAAGGAGATTTTTTGTAGCTTGAAAACTCAAGTAAACATTTAGAAAAATAGGTGCAGTTGCCTAGGGAATGACTTGGCTCCAATCTTTGCTAAACCCAATTTAGAGCGTAAGTCCTCCCTTGCTTGGAGCTTTCTGCCCTTACTTACTCTCTGGGACTTTCATTTGAAAGAATAAATATCGGTATTTTTTTTTTTTGCTTTACAAAACTTTTCCCCAGGACCTTTGACCTTCTGAAGGAGTGCTAAGCACAGGCAACCATAATGGTTGGGGGAATGGAAAAGAGGGTAAGAACGGGCGGGAAGGAATTACACTGCAGACTTCTATGCTGGAGAAGCATCAATACCCGCACCTGATTTATCAGGGCGAAAGCACCAAGGGTGAAACAACCCATGGTCTAGGACTATACTGGCCCATAAGATAGTCACTAGCCCCATGGTGCCAATTAAATGTAAATTAATTAAAATGATATACAATTTAAAATTCAGCTCCCCAGACACACTAATGTTCAATAGTCACCTGATGGTGGTGGCTACCATATTGGACTGAGCAGATGTGGAATATTACCATATTCATAAAAAGTTCTGTTGGACAAAGCTGAGTCTAATACAGAAGCCAGCATAGACATTACCTGGGAGTTTGTTAAGGAAAATGCAGAATCTCAGGCCCTACCCTAAACCAGCTGAACCAGAATCTACTTTGTAACAAGAGGCCCAGGTGACTCAGATGCACATTGAAGTTGAGAAGCACCAGTCTGGAGTTACCATACTGCCTAGTTTTTACTTGGAGAAAGTCCCCTAATGTAGAATGCCCTGCATGACAGAAAGGACATGCAGAGAATGGGACAGATACACACACTAAGACCTTCATGCAGCCACCTTGATCTCAGCAGTACCTGGTAAAGCCCTACCGGGGCACACAGGAGCTCTTTCCCCCGCTGGCCCTTGATAAAGGAGCTGAAGTCCCCAGAAATCATCACACTAGACGAGTTGCCACTGTCCCTTCTCGACACAGGTGTCCCTCTCTGGGGTGGCTGTAAAACAGGATATGATTCAGTCACGCTCACTAGCATGACCAAGCACTGAAGAATGTGCATTTCATAGACGAATGCCAAGGTCACACAGATAATAAATAGGAGAGGCAGGCCGCGAACCCTGGCCTCTCTGACCCGAGGTGTGAGTGCCTAACTACTACTCACATTGCTCTTGTGTCTGTACCATCACGGGTGGTGTCATGGTTAGGAGGGCAGACTCTGGAGTCAGACTACCCAAATTCAAGTTCTGGTCTGGTACTTAACTACATGTGTGAAATGAGTTATTTTCCTAAGTGGACATCTCACCATGTCTTACAGAGAATGTCTTACAGCTGAGGAAACCTGTTTTTCAAGGAGAGTCTCACCTGGAACCCTAATGTAGAAACCAAGGAAATCAGAGCTGCTTTAGTTGAAAAGGAGAGAGGAGGGTTCAGAATTCCTCCCTACCACACCTACACCCTTAATCTATTATTCACTTCAAGACCAGACCAGTGCACCCCAGAATTCCCAGGGACATTTGAAAATGACTTACTAATGAACTCCCAGCCCCTGGTCTTAGCATGTTGAAGACTCCCAGACTTAGTACTTGCCAAGTCACCTTTTTTTTATTTTGAAGGTCATAATTCATTCATTGAATGAATAGTATATGCAAGAACGCCAATAAAAGGAAACTAATTCTACAAACTACAATTTTGAAAATAAAGCCAATATAACAGGAACAAGATATATACACATCACAAGAGGAATGTTTGATTTTGACCCATTCCTTATGTTACAATTAACCTAAATGTCCAATAGAACAAACCTGCCTACCTCAGTCTAATTTTTGCCCCTTTTAAACAAGCAATAACATTCTAAAACACTTTTTTTTTGCTTTGAGGTATTTAAGATTCACATATTTGTTCAAGCACATCAATTCTGATTCAACAGTAGATCTACACCTCTTGTTATTCTCTTAATGTCTTGCGTAGCATGAACTCCTGAGCAAGCACTATGAAATTGTGAACTTGCTGATCTTTGAAATAAAATGTATTTCAATTGTGGGTTTTTAATAAATTGAGCTGAAAGTGAAATTCACCCCCTTTTTCGCCCTCTTCCCAGGAACAAAGAGCTCTACAAACTCAAGTCTATATACTCTAAAGAACATTTCTCACTAACATTTCTGGTAAGGCAATAAATGCTCCAGAATAATCAAGATGCACTTGCGAAGATTATACTGCTTAATATCAATAACAAAAACAAAACAAACCATAAAAAAGGAAAGAAAGAAAAGACACTCCAAAATTGCAAGCTAAAATATATAGGACAGGCAGGGCAGCACTTTTTGAAGTTATATAAATGTTATGTATGAGGCTGGTGCAAAAGTAATTGCAGTTTAAAAGGTTAAAAATAATTGCAAAAACCACAATTACTTCTGCACCAACCTAATACTTATCGAATAACGTCATGCTTATCGTGTGTGTGCCAAGCCTCCCGTTCCTAGCACCCTACACCTCGGCACACCTTGTTTACTTCTCTCCTGGTCACTAGCAAACCTACTCGACCCAAATGTCACCTGTCACGTGGGGCGGCCTGCGGGGTCTCAGCTCCCACTCCCCACACAAGATCGCAGGACATGGTGAGGCCAAAAAGGAACACCCACGGAGCCATAGGTGGGGGAGTCACACCACTATAGTACCACTGGAGGCTGGATTCACACGACGTGCGACCTGCTGTCCGCTTTCTGCCAACGAACCGACTCTCTCCTCGACTTCCCTCGACTCCACTCCCTAACGCAGCCGTGGCAGCTATATCAGTGGCCAATGGCTCAAGGGCCACAGCTGATGGCCATCTACTACCCGAGCCAGGACCCTTCCACGTGAGGCCGAGAGCCTGGAAACTGCTCTCTAGGGCTCTGTCCCCACACTCCCCCCCTACAGGGTCTCGCCTCACAATCTACGCGACAAGCGGCTTCCGCGAGGGTCCCTGTGCGAGGAGCCCGGAGGTGAATGTAGTATCCTGGACACAGCCAGGACTCTCAGGGCACTGCCACTCTCTCTAGGCACAGCCCGACTTCCTGGACTTCTTAGGGTACCACCAGTCTCCTCCTGCCCTCCTGGCAGGCGGTACTGTCGCACTGTAACCACGCGCCGGGGCTGTGGCAATACTTGAGGAGGGTGGTGAGCATGCCCGCGTGTCACCGCTTTCACCACCCAGATCCGGAGACGGAATTTTCCTACCGAAGTCTGTAAGCTGAGGCCATGTAGCACGTCCACCCCTAGAATATACTCCAGAACGGGGGAGACATGAACCTTGTAGGTACGAGGGGGAAGCCTTCCTATACCCAGTGGTAAGGAAATGGCTTTCACAGTCACAGTCTTTCCCCCGTAGCCATCAATGCACATTGCTGGTCCGGGGAACAGTTCTGGGTTCCCATAAACAAGACTGCAGTCTGCTCCAGTGTCAACTAGGGCCAGAACCCTCTGCACATTAGAAGGGGACCATGTGGGGCCTCCTGTCCCTGCTCGTCCTCTCTGACCAGGTACCTTGGCCCCACCTCTAATCAAGCTGAAAGGAGTCGGCCTCAAGCGACAGAATGAAGTCCTGGAGGGACACGGGTCGCTCTTTCCCAGACTTCTCCTTTATGCTTCTCCGGAATTGCTGTTCTGGACACAACTGTTTCCAAAGTTCCAGCAGGAATGCATTGGGTTGTCAGTCTATTTTCTCCTGATCGACTCCTGCTGCCACGAGATCACGCCACATCTATGCGGGTGTTACTCTCTGAGGCCCGCAACTTCGCCCCTTTACCTTTGTTTTGGTCTTCCAGGTCTCAACAGCGTGAACCCCCTGTCTTAACTTTCTTCCCCTCCAGCTTTCAACATCCCCTAGGGTGGCCATGGCAGTTGTAACTTCATGGATCCATTGCCCCACATAGGATGTGAGAATAGCACCCAAGGATCCAAAAGCACTCGCAGGTGCAGTATCCAAAACCAGATCTCTCATGCTGGCTGTAAAAAGGTCGTCATCCGGTCCCTGCATGTTAAGGTTAAAAATAGCATGTTTCATACCCATTTCACGGATGATTTGAGTAAGTTCTGTATATGACTGCCATTGACTCACAGTGTCTGGCAGCTCGCCAGCCTGTCCCTATACTGTGCGTACCGCAGCAGTGAGCCACTCCATTAGAGAATGGTTGCCCTGGTCGTGGGCCAACCTATGGCAGTTCTGTAACCTTTGTCATAGGAACGGATGCACTGTCACGAAGGCTAGCTTTTCCATCTCGCCTGGGGAGCAGAGAATGTTGTCTGCTCCCTCATCCCATAAACGTAATAGCCAAGCAGAGGCTGGCTCTCCAGGGCGCTGTCGGCACTGCCTCCCCAACTCTTGTAACTCAGTGGGAGTGTAAGGGGTGTAGGTTGTGAACTCAGTCACAGCTGGGTTGCCTGCAGGAACGCCCCCGGGGCCCAAAGGTTGCTCACGTTTTACCCTTTGCTTCGAGATTGGCCGGGCTTGGGGGTTGGGAGCTACATTGTCTCCACTCGCTTCCTCCGCCTCTGCCTCTGAGTCTCCACTGTGGGGCCTCTCTTCTAACAGGCAGACCCGAGCTTCCAGCACTTCCAACTGGGACACCTGGTCCGGCACCTGGGCCATTTCATGAAGTGCATTTTCCTTGTTGAGACTCAAGGCCGTGAGGAACATCCAGCCCACGCGGCCGGCTGTAGCCTTCTCCTCCTCTGGCAACTGCCAGAGCCTGCCAGAGCCTCAGCCAGAGCCTGCAGGGCCCTCTTCACGCTGGCCGGAGAGCCGTCCATGTCCTCCCACCCCTCCTTGGGGTCCAACTCCTGAGAACAGTGTCCATCGGGCACCACATACTGTGTGGGGGCCACGTGTTCTCCTGTCCAGAGTCAGACTCCATTCCTACCTGGCCAGAATCTTGCTCACCATGCCAGGTGTCTGAGTGGGTGGAGGCCTCAGTGTAAGATGTCCGCAACCCTTGGAGCCTACAGCACCAGCCCACCAAAAAGCCGGTGATGCCTGCTATGGTCAACAGGGCAGCATGTCATCCGGAGGCTTGGGAGGACCACCAATTCACCGACGGATCAAGACTCTCCCAGGCAGACTGCGCTCCCCGTCTCTGGCACCGCTCCTAATGGGCTTCCCGAGACTGCATTTTCACATGCACAAACTGCTCCACCATCCCTCGGAGAGCTTTGGCCGGCGCCATACCCTGCTCGCTGTGCCATCATGCGGGGCGGCCTGTGGGGCCTCTGGTCCCGCTCCCCACATAAGAACGCGGGACATGGTGAGGCCAAAAAGGAACACCCACGGAGCCATAGGTAGGGGAGTCATACTGCTATAGTCTCACTGGAGGCTGGATGCACACGATGTGTGACCTGCTGTCCGCTTTCTGCCAACCAACCGATTCTCTCCTCTCCTTCCCTCGACTCCACTCCCTAACGCAGCCGTGGCAGTTATATTAGTGGCTCAAGGGCCACCGCTGACGGCCATCTACTACCCGAGCCAGGACCTTTCCACGTGAGGCCGAGAGCCTGGAAACTGCTCTCTGGGCCTCTGCCCCCACACCTCCTCTCTGAAGTCTTCACAATGCTGAGACATTTCATTGCTCAACCCGCCGGGCTTCTGTCTCACGGTGTAGACACCTCTCAGAGCACCTGCCTCCCTCTGAAGGCATACTCATTTGTAGTGTAACCCCATGCTTTGCACTACGCTTCACCTACAGGAGATGTGCAACATGTGAGTTGAGCAAATGAACCTGATTGTTTTAGTCATCAGATTAAAGGAGTTAATATGGTTTTGAAAAGAACTAGATGCTCCCCAGAAGACAGCTTTAATATTTAGCAGGATACATAGATTTTTACACCCACAGGGTAATAGAGCTGAAGGGGAATTTTAGAGACCGCCTGATCATTTTTAAGTATTCAGAAACTGAGGTTCAGAAATGACATTCTCAGAGATATTCAGCAAGGAAGTGGTAGGCCTGGAGCCAGAACTCAGGGCTTGAGATTTCTCACTTTATAAATGTCGGCCTCTGCTCTCATAAGCTCCTAGATGATGTCCCTTCCACAAATCACCAGCAGTGAGCAGCAAAGTGGATGCCTGGGCCAGGTGTGGCCTCACCTTGCTCTGGGGCAGGATGGTGATGTCGTCATAATCGATTTGCCACCAAATGTCTTTATTTGGCCTCTGCATCCTTAAAATCAGACCTATGAGGACAGCTCCCAAAACAATAATCAGGAGGGTTATGGCAAGAATCACAGCAGTCATACCTGGAGGGCAGAGACATATCACCCATTACTCAAGCCTGCCTACACTCTGGCCCCAGCCTGGCCCTGCCAAGCAGATGCCTCCAAAGCTGTCCAGGTGCGCGTCCAAGTTAGGACACACTGAGTCCACTCAGACTTGTCTCTTCCAGGAATGCTTTTCTGACCTCCTCTCTGGTCCCCGTAGCAACACCACTCACCTCTCCCTTTGTATAGACACTCCCAGTGGGGAGAATACCACTGGGAGTATTCTTCTAATACCACCACCACCTTTTATTAAACCTTTACTACGTTTAATAAACGAGAACAATTCCTTAAAGTTGTTCTCAGGTATAATCCATCTAATTCCAGGGCTGGACCCCTAAACATCGGGCAACACCCTCCCGTCAGGTTCTTTCTACCTCCTTAGAAAGGAAGTTCCTGAGCCTCAAATCTCAGGAGCCAAGTTTCCCTAGAGCAGAGGTTCTCAACAGGGGAGGTGGGTGATGTTGCCTCCCTGGGGGATACTTGGTAACATCTGGAGACAATCTCGGTTGTTACAATTGGAGGGTGTCCCTAGTTTCTAATGAGCCACTGGCATCTAAGCAGCCTACAATGCACAGGACAGCACCCCCCACACCTCACCACACACAGAGATTATCCTCCCCAAAATGTCAGCAGTGCTGCTGCTGTTGAGAAGCCCTGCTGTAGCGAATCCTTTCCTGCTATCTTCCCCGAATGCCCACACTAACCTGTAAAAGTAGGCCGAGTTTCACAGAGCTCATTGTAAAATCCACAGCCAGGTCTGCCTTCCGTAAAGGAGCCATGGGGCCAAGTAATAGTGGAGAAATTCCTCATGGGCCTTAACAACAACAAAAAAAGACAATGCAAGGTCAGTGCCCCCTTGATTTATCCTACTTGTCTCTACCTCAGGTATAGCAGGGGCAAATAAAACACACGTCATTTGCAAAAAGCAGGCCTTGATCTCTTAATTCAATTGTCTGCTGATCCATCCAATTTTCCCACCTTACCTAGCCCCTTCAAATCCAGCTTTCAGGTACTCTAATTCAAGGAAATGCAGTATCTTTCTGTGGGGTACCATAGCTAGCTGACTCGATCTTTTCATTTAAACCGCATCCCTTCTGATTTAAAAGATGATGTGGCAATTCTGCAATGTTGCTGGGATTTTCTCCCATGTTTGATGCAGGTAAATCTTATTATAGAGCAGCTTGACATTTCACAGACCAAAACATCTCCCCCTGCGTGAAGAATGCCGGTTTCTATAATACTGGGGACCTTTGTTTGCCATGGTGGTTTTATTTTCTGGGCCAAGCCATTTTGATACATTTAAATTCCATAAGAGTAGGAAAGAAGAAAGTGTCAAATCTGGACTGGGGATGGTGACAGTGGAGGCAAATAGATATTGAATTAAACTTTAGGCTTCCTTTTAGTTTTATCATTGATTTATAACGGAGAGAACAAAAGCAGAGATTTTTCTTCTGGGGATTCCTGAGTACTGGGAACCCAGGATGGCAGCCAGGTCCTGCTGTCCACTGGGCTCCCTGTTTTGGAGGCAGGCTGACTGAAAGAGTCTGTTTCACGGACTGTGCACCCAACCCCCTTGAGGGCCCCGTGCTCCATCACCACCCTGGGCCAGGGCCTCTCCTCCAAACCACAGGCTAGTGTAACCTGCCCGACTGGATCCTCAGAGGAGGCCCAGGCTCCTGTGGAGGTGCAGGTAAGTGTGCTGTGTTCTAAACTTAAATGTGAAGTGGCCAAGCCACACCCACCATCAAGGGCAAGAGCACCTTAAAGGCCCAAAGTCGATCTTGGGGAGTTCAGAGAGAACCAGACAACGTGTGGTGGATTATAGGAACTGGACCCCAAATTGGCTTCCCAGCAGGTCCCCAGCCCTCCCTCTCCTCTCAGGTCTCTTCCTGTAGTATGAGCTAAACTCGAAGACATGTCCCATCAGTACCTGATTACTTTCTGGTAGCTGGCATAATAAAGAACAGGAAGAAAGAAGGACCCATTTCTGGATCTCCGTAGAGCATAGACCGAGTAATGCATGCATCTTTCTCCCTGGGAGTCCACAAACGGGGCCAGTAATTCCTAGACAGAGAATATTCCACACAGTGAGGAAGACCGAGAGGGACCTGGGACTCGAACTCCTATCGGCAGAAAGCCCTCACCAGCAGCCAGCACCGAAAGCTAGCTGTGAGGCCATTTTAGGACTAGGACAGAGGGTCAAGAAGGAGAGTGAAAAAAAGGGATCGTTCCAGAGGTTGTCCCCTGGTGGGGCTCAGGGGCCACTTTGAGCAGCCAGCTGTACTTTGTTACGGGGTGCTGGGGAGGCCCATTCAGCATTTAAAACAAAAAAAAGTTTCTAAGTAATTTCACATAAAACCCAAGAGTTATGCTTCCCTAGGACAACCATATAGGACAACAGGAGGCCAAATGACACGGAGGCAGGTGACTGGCCCTGGGAACAGCCACCTCCTCCAGGCCCCTCCCACCCTCCAGGCCCCTCCCACCCTCCTCACCACACCCCCTCCACACTGCCAGGCCCTGGGGCCGGAGTTTGCAAGTTTTGTCCTTAGAGCCGCCCTTCCTTCCTGGTTTTGGTTTGTGCTGGGGCATTGGCCCTGGCTCTCCGTCCTGGCTCCGGTGTGTTCTTTGTTCTTGCTTAGGATGTGCTCAACCTGACGCACAAAAGACACATCCGAGATCCCAGAGGCGTGAAGCGCAGCTCCGCCACACCCCAAACTAGGACTCGTGGTCTGACTTGTTGCTGATTTATTTCCACTAGGGACAGGGCATAAAATTACCATCTATGAAGCACCTACTATGTGCCCGGCACCGTGGGCTGTGATGACTTCACTCCTCTCGTCCCTGTTGACCCTGCTAAGGAGGCACCACTATCCATTCCTAATAAACACGGCTTGGAAGCAAGACTCCCCCTAGTTTCCAGACACAGGAAGAGGCAGGCTTATTGGGCCTCAAGTACCATGTTCTTCTCAGCGCCCCACCATGCCGGACTGCGCACCTGCGCCCTGGTGTACTGCACGTGGGCGTCAAGCGCAGCTCCCTCCAAGATTTGCACAGGGAAGGGGCTGGAGCCTATGCAACAATTAGGGTCGCTGCTCTCAGCGTGTAGTAGGTTCACTGCGCAAAGAAGGGATGGGGCCTTGATTTTCTAATTTGACCTCCTCCGCCAGGGGCCGCTTCCCAATTGGTGTACAGGCCTTTGGCCCTGGTTAGCTCTGTGGCTGTTGTGCTGGATACCATGGCAGACGTGAACACGAGAAGCAGAAACAAATATCCTGATTCTGTTAAGATCCGGTTCTGCAGCTCTTACGGGAGCAGAAGCCAGCTTGGAAGGGGGGCAGGGGGAGGTGAGCCCTCCAGGCTTGAGTCCCTGAAAGGGGCCCAGGCTCCCCAGAAGGGCATCACTGCCCTTCACATCTGCCCCTACTCCCACCATTAGGAATTTCTAAAAGGGCAGGAAAGAGGAAATAAATTGACCTGGCAGAGCAGATTAAACTCAGAGCAAGAAGACAGACTCCCCTCCCCTCACCTTTTTTTTTTTAAAGTAAATACTTCAGGGTCAGGAAGAAAAGAAGGGGGGGAAGCAGGTTAAAATTTCTACTTGGAAAAGGTATTGACGGGGCAAATGTGAACTGAGTCTATGAAAACCCCAAAGAGCAGGCCCCAGCAGTTCTCTTTAAATTTTTTGATAAAGTTTAGGTCATAATTTATTAAGTGAATGAAAAGCCAAGCAAAAGATAAATAGCGACCACTTAATGAGTAGACACTATGTGCCAAGCCCTAGATATATTTTAATTACTTTTCAGTGTTATACATCAGTGAAGACATGAGCCCTAGAGAAAGGCAGGCCTTATTCTGAATTCTGGCTCTACCATGTAGTAACTTGGTGACTCTGAACAAGGAGATACCGTTTCTACCCTGGGTTTACTCACCTTCATAATGTAACACAGAGAGTAATAGTACTACCTCCAGGGTTGTGTGACGATTAAGTGACCTCTTGGCACCTAGACTGGTAAAAGGTAAGCCCTCTATAAATGTTGGCTATTATTATTATATGTTGTAGGAGGTACTGTCTTACAAATGAGAAAATTAGAATACAAAAAGATGACAGCAGTCGGTCAACCCCCGGGGTGATTTCAAAACAGATCACATCCAAGCCTATTCTCACCCTGGTGAGGAAAGTCAAGGAGGCTAAGCCCCGTCTTTACAGGTTGCCAGTCCTGAATGAGGCGTAGTGCCTCCTCAGGGAAGACATGGGACGGAAGGGATCGTGGACGTGACCCCAGCACGCAGGTCCCACTCTCTGGAGTTTTATTCTTGATGTACCAGTTTGAAAGGAACTATAAGAGAGACTTTCTTGCGGGGGGTGGGGTGGGTAGGGGATAAGAGGCCCCCTCACCTGGTCCAGGCAGCCTTCTGGACAGAGCAGGAAGAGTAGACTATGGCAGCTAGGAGGTTTAACCTCCACCACCCTTCTGGAAGACTGGAATCTCCACAAGAAGGAGGAATTCTATAACTCGG
Organism: Rhinolophus ferrumequinum; assembly: GCF_004115265.2. Lineage (NCBI taxonomy): Eukaryota > Metazoa > Chordata > Mammalia > Chiroptera > Rhinolophidae > Rhinolophus > Rhinolophus ferrumequinum. Next base: position 15,386,886 of record NC_046299.1, on the reverse strand, counting down.
TGTGAGGAAGGCCCTAACGGTGGCCTTAAACCACATGATCAACATCTCCGAGCCCCACTGATTGGGGGGGGCCCAAGTTACAAAACCCCGCCAGCAGTCAAGCCACTTACCCTGCAGTGCAGTCTGATGGGAACCTTTCAGTGTGCTGACCAGCTGCCGCCCGTCCCGGAAATCTCTTCCAGCCTTTATCATGTCCTTCACGGTCTGTGCGTAGAGCTGGACCGCGTCGTGAAGGTAGGCAGAGTAAGGGCTCATCTTCAAGGAAGGAAGCAAATACAGGGTTTTAAAAGGCCCACAGCCTGCTGACTAACAGCCCTTGGCTCAGTTAGGAGGAATTTCTCTCTAATCTCTGTACAGTGTAACATAACACATGTTCTCCATCCATTCCACAGAGAGTGGAGGGGCCTCCATGAGCCTGGGCCGGTGCGAATAACCTGGTCACAATTTTTGCTTTATCTCTTTAGGCCTCCCTTTTCTGATTGGATCGCACGCTCCTTTGTGTCAGGAACATTTCTTTGGCCCATAGACAGGAGGAAGTATGGTTTAATTGAAAGATGATAGATTTTGGAGCCAGGCTGGCCCTGCTACTTACTGGCTGTGAAACTTGGGGTAAGTTCCATAACCTCTGAATCTCTCTGAATCTCAGCTCACACATTTATAAAATAGGGCTAGCCACTGTCCTATTGAATATAAGGACAGTTACATGAGGCAGGATAGGTATACTACCTGTTGCACTAACTGGTACAGAGTAGGTCTTCAATACATGTTCTCAACTATTCAGTCAACAAACATACAGGTGCCTTCTAAGCTGTAGGTACTGTTTTCCTTATCAGACCTGATACAGAGCTGACACTTAGTAGATGTCTCGCCAAATACTCATTGATTGATCATCTTTTCGTGTGTGCTGCAGTCCACAATTGACTGCCTTGTTCCTGATGCAGCCCCTGTCATCAGTGGCCTGTCATCACCTTCAGGCTCAGCTTGTCCCCACACTGGAAGCAGCTCCAGCTCTGGCCCATGGTCTTTCAATAACAGATTCTCTGTGGGGCAGACACTTTGCTTCATGACTCCACACACGCTGGGACTACCACTGGCTGATCCTCTCTCTTCTGACTGCCTTCTCCCTGTCCCAGGCCATCTGCTTGCCTTGCCCTGTCCTAGCTCCACATTGCTGACTACTCCATTCTGGTTCTCGGTCCTGGCATCCTGCTGGGAAAGGAAATTGTCATGGTCTGAGTCCCACTGGTTTCTGTTCTGCTGCTGCCATGTGCTACATTCTTAGACACTCAGAACCACAGCCTGGAGGCAGACGTCATTATCAGTCCCATTTCTCAGGGGAAAAGACTGAGATGTAGGGAGGTTAAGCAATTCACTTCAAGGCCCTACAGATAGTAAACAGCAGAACTAGAATGGGAGCCCACATCTCTGACTCCAAAAGCCACCTGGCCTCTCACCTAGTAACCTCTGTCCTCCTCCATGGTTCCTGGGGTGCAGATTTCACAAGACAGCATCAGACCACTGTTTATTCTGGGCTGTGGAAGACGAGGAAGAGTGTGTGTGTGTGTGTGTGTGTGTGTGTGTGTGTGTGTGTGTTAGGGGGTGGGGAAAGAAGAGGGGAGCTAAGAGGGAGAATGGAAAAACCAAACACAAATATCCTCAAAGGAGGGAGGGCAGGGGCCTGTACAGGATGACCCGCCGTCAGACCTGCTCCTCTGTGGAGATGGAGCTGTGAGGGGCAGCCCTCTCAGCCTTCGGTAGACATGTTGTTGGAAGCCTTCATCTGCAGGGCCTTCTCCGTAGGAGCTGAGGGCGATGAGAAGCATGGACGCGTAGACTGTGGGGAAGTGCATCCCCTTCAGATTGGTCAATGCCTCCTTCCAAAAACTGTCCTGAGAAATCATAAATCAATGTAGTCATCCTGTAGAAACATACCCTGAGCAATGGAACTGCGGAAAGGGAAGGCTGAATTTGAATCTCTACATTCTAATCCTCAGAATCACAATGACTCTGGAAGGCATGACATGCGAGATTCACATTTTTTTCCCTGGCATTGAAGCAGTGGGAAGGAAGCCAATGAATGAATGAATGAATGAATGAATGAATGAATGGATAGATAGATAGATAGATAGATAAATAAATAAATAGATAGATAGATAAATAAATAAATAAAATCAAGTTGACAGCAAGCAGCTAAGATATAAAAAGCTCACCTGTTAGAAATGGGTGGTTAAAAACTTTAAAAACAGGACTGTCAACTCTTGATTTTCTGCTGTGTCTTAAGTGGTTTGTTATTTTCATTATTATCTATAGTATTACTATTATGAAAGTAATATCATATTTATGTATATATATGTAAATAAAATCGTGGGATCTCCCCCGAGTTCCCTACTGCTCTCTCTTGTGCATTCTGAGAAGTAATCACACGTCCGAGGCGTAGGTACATGTGTGCATTTTGCATAAATACTATCACACTACAATGCTGTTGTGCAGCGTGGTTATTTTCCCCACTGAAGCCTATAAGCCTAGATTAGGAACTCTTACAGAATGAATGTATGTGATTCTTTTTTAAAGCAGCATGACTTCAATAGCACAGATGTTGTGTGGTATATTTTTAGCTCCATATTCTTTCTGCCACTACAAACTAATTGGAATTTGATCATCAAGTTTTTGGGGAAAAGCGACCAGGGCTCCGGAAGAGCTTCCGGCCAATGCTAAGAATTGACCCATCCTCTCCTCTCCTCATCTGTCCAAAGGGAGAGGTAAGAGGAAGAGTGAAGAGAAAGGGGTGGACAGCAATGGAAGAGGAAGGTAGGAAAATGTTCTGGATAGTTTGCCATAGGTTTAGAATCCACACTGGCTGCCCAAAGAAATCTGAGACACTTTTGGCAATCCAAAACACTTCAGGATGAAAAGATAAAAGAAATGTGGAATATTATTGTACATCTTCCTTTATTTCTTTTTGTCCCATTTCAGCTTCTTAGGGTCATATAAAAGATATGGGCCATCTAAGAAAGATAAAGCTACTGGAAAAATTATACAGTGTGTCCATAACTTTGTGTGAGTGACTTTTTTCAGAAGCCTGCTAGTATAAAGTGGTGGTTAAATACACAGACACTGAGGCTATCCCACCTGGGTTTGAATACTAGCTCTTCCTCCTACTAGTCGTGTGGACTTGGGCAAGTTATTTCACCTCTCAGGGCCTCAGTTTCCTCATCTGTAAAATGAGGGAAATAAAAGTATCTCTCCAGAGGGGGGTGTAAGCTGAAATGAGTTCTAGTACATGAAGAGCTCACAGTGGGGCCTGGCACCCAGTAAATTCTCCATAAGCCAGAGCTGTTGGGGGAAAGGGCTCAGTCAGTCCCACAGTCCAAAAGACCTGGTTTAGAATACCAGCTATGCTCCTCGGGAGCTCTGAGATCTTGGAGAAGTTACCTTACTTACCTAAGCCTCCATTTTTTATCTGTAAGTTGGAATGATAATAATATCTACCTTACAAGGCTGTTAGAAATAGTGAATGTGATGATGCATGCAGCTAAGGCATGGAATACCTGCTTCAGGGGGCTCATGGGAATATCAGTGCAATGGTGCATACAAAACATACAGCTCAGTCCTCATAGGAGGCACATGGAGCATCAGAGCCATTGCTGTTGTTACCAAAAGAACCAAATCACCCAACAGTTGGCTCATCAGACCGGTGTGTTGGTCTGTCCAGGCCTTTGTGAGGATTCCAACAGGGATACAGTGAGGCAGCCGTAGAAGAAAAGGAAGTGAGAGCCACTTGTGTTTGAGAGTCTTTTGGGGAGGGCTCAGTGACCTGGTAGAAGTGGCAGTTCTTCCTCAGCTGGTGTTTGCTGACAGATACAGAGGGCCAGGCTCCAGAGCCAGCAGCCTGGTTCAAGGTCTGGCTCAGCCTCTCACTAAAGGGGCCAAAGAACTCTGGGTAAGTGCTTTCAGCTCAGTCCCCTGATCTTAAGATGAAGACGCAGGAGTGCCTGCCTCATGGGGTTGTGGTGAGTCTTCAGTAAGCGAATGCAGCTGGCACATGGCAAATGCTCCATAGTTGTTACCTCTTACAGCAGGAGCCGTTCAGGGATCATCAACACCCACCTCCAACTGCTGCAAACTGATGAAAACGAATTCTCCTGTATTGAGTCCCAGGTTCTCTGCAGCCAGCAGAATAATTTTGCATCTTCTGAGCTGCAGATTAAGATGATAACTATAAGAGAAAACAAAGTCAGCCAATCGCACATACATGCACATGAACACACACACACACACACACACACACACACACACACACACACTTTTAAAGTCTAGCCTGAAACTGCTCCAAATGAGACATGAACTCTTTGTTCCCCTGAGCACGCTTTAGGGAAGAGGAATGCCCAAACTATTCCCAGCATGCACACTTCTTGAACCACCAGCAGTACACAAACTGGCAGCTTTTGCCCAATGGAACAGAAGACCTCGCTGCAGCTCTCTCCCGAAGTACAAGTCAAGAAAGTCTCAGACGAATTCTGTGCTCTAGTTTCTCTGTTTCATTGACTCAGAACAACAGATCTGGCTTGTTAGTCTTCAGCCACACAGGAGTTGATAGAGGACCTCAAATCAGGAGCACTCAGAATGTTTGAGTTGGGATGGTGGGGAAACGGCATAGGCCATGGTACTTTTTTCTTCCACCCAAACCTGTCAACATGCATTTTGAGGACACACAAATGAAATAGTGACATTCTTTAAATGAGATAAATTATCATCTATTTATCTGAGCTCCAACCATGTGCCAGGCACTGTGCAATGAGCAAGACAGAAGGCTCCTGCCCTCACGGAGCTGACAGTCAGATAGACACTATACAAGTGAATAATGGGGTGCAGGTGGCACTCCAGGCCAAGGGATCAGCAAGTCCCAAAGTGCCAAGGCCAGAAACTCTCAGTTTATTTGAAGAACAGAAAGGTGTCAGTTATTAATTCCTACTAGAAAGCAGACCCTTATAAGCACCACAACAGAAACAACGGCGATCACAGGCTGACTGATTACTATGTCCAGACACGGTGCTAAGGCCATTACAGTCATGACCTTATGGAATCCTTACCGTTCTGTGAAGTCGGTATGATGATTGTCTTCCTTTTACAGATAAGGTATTTGAGGCACAGAGCGCACACACCTAGAAAGTGTCAGAGACTGGTTTCAAACCTAGGCTGTCTCCAGAGCCCATGCTCTGAACAACAGCCCAAGTCCAGGATCCAGCCCACCTGCCAGATGCTTCCAGAACTTACTCAGTGCATCCTAACACTATAGCATGTGGGATTTCATTTTAGATTTTTTAAAAAAATTTGTTGTTGGTTGTGATGTTGAGTAAAACAGGAAACTTGCTTTTATGTATCATTAATTTTGTACCGTTTCCATCTGCTTTTTACATCCATAGAAAAACGAGGAGTTCCTATCTGCTTTTCTTATTTGTCTCTCCAAACGTAAGCAACAGAAGACTCTTTCCCACTTACCCCTGGCAACTGCTGACATGGTCCTAAGATTCTCTTGCAGAAGGGCCAGATCATGGCCCTGGCAGTGATAGTGAAATGGGATTTGAGTTCATTCTCCACAACCCTCCACAACTCATCCACTCTATGCCAGGAGGAAATCCCAGAGTGACCTCCAAACATCCCAACGTGCTTCCAGCCCAGGTACCAGAGACATTTCTGGAGAACATCACCAATTTCATGCATGGGTGGCACGAGTTTCACATAGGTGTCATACAAGAAGTCATTCTCCAGTTTTGCGGTTTGTCCAACAAAGTCAAACACGGGGATGTTCCACTCAGAAGCCAACAAACTTGAAAGTAACCAAAAAAAATGTCTTTTCATTATTGAATTTATGCTACATTCAAACCCCATGGAATGGTATCTGCATAAACTTTGGATTCAGTGATACTATGGGTCACACTGGAGCTTCTCTTTTGGAATGTTGTTGATAGATAATGTTTTGTGTGTAACCAACTTGAGGATGCAAGACTTCAGAGGAGAAGAATAAAAACAGCATTTATTGAGAGCTTATTATATGCCAAGCACTTTACAAGAGCTTACACATATCGTCTCAATTCTTGCAACATTTCTATGAGGTAGGTATGATCATTATCCCATTTTATAGATGGAAACATGGGGGCACAGAGATGTAAGGTACAAAGCTAGCAAATAGTGGAGCAGGATTGGAATCCAGGCAAATATGTTTCCAGAGCCCACACTCATAGCTGCTACTCACTCTCTTAGTTTTTCTTTCTTAGTTTGTTCCTTAGTCATCTCTCATCCATTTTTCATTAGGAGCCAACAACTTACAAGGAAGTTTGGAGACCTTGCTCTTAAAGGAGTTTATGATCTATTATTACAGGAGCTAAGACATTTAAAAACAGCTTTAGGGTTAAATATACCCTTCACTATTTATAGTCAATTGATTTATAGGAGGTTAGGAAAGTAAGAAATTACTTCTGATTTGGAAATTAGGGATGTGGAAGTGAGGATGGAGGGATGAAGGAAGGCTCTGTGGCATTTTAGGAGGGTAGGCTTTGGGCAGCAAGAAATGTATCAAATGGGGAATTCCAGGAGAGAGCAAGATTCAAATTGAACGGTGAACTTAATTCTACGGCACCCACTAATAAGAGTTCTGCAGTATTTTTCAGAGTGAGAACTGTGACGCTCCTTCCTCTTCAGCCTTTGCATTAATACCTCTCAAAGCACAAGACAGGCAAGAACTTCCACAAAGCTAACCCCATTAACTGAACAAATACAAGTCATTCATTTCTGTCATTTTCTTGCCTTAGTTTATTGTCATCTGTCATACTTCATTCTTTCCCACTTACTGTTACCATCACTGAATAATTTATTACATGCACCAAAGGGAAACCTACACAAACAAATGACATTTTTTCTATTTAAAACCAAGCACTCATTTTCCTCTTAATTTTTTCTGAGCCACATGGCTGACAATATTAGAGTGAAGTATGAGTCCCAACAATCAACCAGTTTGTTAGTGACACCCACAAGCTAGTGAGTGAACTTATAATTATTCATTTGAAAGGCTTTTAAGAAAGAGAATATGAACTGTTCTAATTGCATGGTCTAATTCCATCTCAAAGAAGTGGTACCCAAGACCTACACAGTAATTTATCATAAAGTCATCCTTGTCAAGAGATTATTCAAGACTGTACCATTATCTTAAAGACCACCCCTTCCAATGGAAAGCTCAGCTAGAGCTTCTAGAAGGCTGCATACCTCTGCTGCTTCTGGGCATGCGGGTCCAAACAGGGCAGAAACCTGTTCTCTCTGGACCTGGTCGGTGAAAATAGCGAGAGACTCCCTGGCACTGCAGGCTGAGTTGGTATAAGTGAATTCCCAGCTGAGGTTTCCAAGGTCCACCGGCTCAGAGTTGATCTTGTCCATGGCAGTTTGGAGGCCCGCACCCAGCCTTTGCATACTGAAAGGAGGGGAGCTGTTCCAGGGAGCTTGCAAACCCACAGTGTGTTTAGCAGCTTCAAGACAAGTCACGAGCACACTGACAACGCGTGTCAGAACTAGTGTCGGGTGGGCATCATGGTATCCGACCCCCAAACAGAGTCCCGATCTAAGAGTGGCTTCAGCACCGATCGTGGGAGCCTTGGATGACATCCAACTCCTGGCTCACTGAAAAACTCTGAGAGGCTTAGCCTCCTGACCACTCAGGCCAGGAGCTTAAATGACAATGCAGAGTTCCCTGGGGACCACAGCTTGCTTTCTACTCAGCGTCATTAATTAACTGAAACCTTCCCTTTTCAGAATCTGCCCCAACACATCTAGGAGCAGCAGTCTTGTGGAAAGAAGCTGGGACAGGGAGCCGGCAAGTCCCTGGTAATTGATCCAGTGATACCACCGACAACTTTATGGTCCTAGGCAAGTCACAGAACCCCCCTCACCCCCAACCCTCGGCTCCCTCTCCGCGAGCAAAAGGAGAATCATGGAAACCACTCAAGTGTAGGCAGATGGCCTGGGCTGGAATTCTGACTCCAACACATAATTAGTTGTGTGACCTAGCTCATGTGAACTCTCTCTATGTCTTCATCTTCTGATCCATAATGGGGGTAAAACTGTAATGGGATCTTCCCCAAAGACATATGGTAAGGATTAAAAGAGATCATACAAATCCAGCACTTGGCACAATGCCTGGGCCAAGAGAGTCCTTTTGTCAATGTTAGCTGACAGTGACGACGACGATGATGATAAAGACTGATGCTGGACTGATGATGGTGATTTTGTAATAATGGTAATAATTATCACCCATTGAATTAATCTTCTAATTTTTCTAGCATAAGGGATCTAATGGCTATGAGAGGGTTTACTCACAAGTGGCACAGTCTGTGTCCCTCACCCTGGCATTGGGCACCAGGGAGAGGTTACTGAGAAATGAATATTAACTCTCCTTCTGCACAGGTCAGGGCAAGGAGCCAGGGGCCGCTCTTTGTTGAAGAATTGCATGTGAAGTATCACAGATGTAACACTTTACATATAAAGTATTACTTCATACGAAGCATTAAAGGGATGGCAAGACCCTTGGGGAGCCATTGCTATCCCCAGGGAGGATGAGCCAGCCATCAGCGGGCAAATGCACATCGATATAAAGGGTTCAATTCTCACCGATCATGGACTTCCTTTTGGATCTCCCTGACAGGGAAGAAGCTGGCATCTGCCATTCATCTCAGGATTATGTATTTCAGCACAGTAGACTTGCTGTGATTCTCAAAGCTTGATCTAAGCACCACCTACATCAGTCTCTCCTGATGTTAAAAATACAGATTCCAGGGCCCCACTCCAGACCCTATGATCAGAATGTCTTGGATTTACTCCGGGAATCCACATTTAATCTCATATACCCCTAAGTATACGAAAGTTTGAGAAGCTCCGAGACAATCTGAAGTGAGAAGCAGGATATAAGAGCCGATAACTATTCTCTGCTTATTTCCTCAGTTGCCTTAGCTCTGGCTTCCCTCAAGGGGCCATTTCTAACACCACGAGTTAGAGGGATTGCTTTTCTTCAAACAAAATTCACCATAACTGCTTCTTCACTGAGCTTCAGAACCTCTCTGTCCTCTTGATAGGGCAGCTTAGTATCAATTTGCAAAGTCATCTCAATCTGAGTCTAAAAATACCTTTGCTCTAATCACAGGCAGAATTCCTCAGATTTTTTTGCCTCAGATGTTTACCGAGATATATGTGGCCTTGGGCAAGTCAGTTAAATCCATGCTTTAGTTTCCTCACCTTCCGAATTAGTTTAACAATGCCTCCCTCAAGGGATATTGTGAAATTACTTGTACATAATTACTTAGCATGGTGCCTCATATTTAGTAGGAATTCAGTAAAGAACCACTCTTAATGGGTGTGTCTTATATAAGTCATGATCTCAAAAGTAGGATTCTAGGAACAATATTTTATTATATATTCTGTGTTCCCTCTTCCCCTCTCATATATAAACTTCTTAAAATCTGTACTCCCACTCTGGATCATTTGAGATTCTTTGTGTTTTCAGATTTCCCTTCCCTGAGAATCTTTGAAACCAGGAGACTATGTGTCCCTCTTTGGATCCTCAGATCCCGCACAGTTGTGGGCCTTTACATATGCAAATTAATATTAATCGTAATAAACGTAAGTTTTTTTGGGTTTTGGTGTTTATTTTTTGTATTCATAAGTGCTTACAAATGAGCATGGTCAAAAGAAGAAGAAAACACTGATGATGGAAGGAGAACTGACTCTGGGTAGTGAACACACAATGTGATATATAGATGATGTATTACAGAATTGTACCCTTGAAACCTATGTAAATTTACTGACCACTGTCACCCCAATAAATTTAATTGGAAAAAAAAGAAAAACAGAAGAAAACACTGAAGATGTTCAGCATTGGTGAGAGTTGAAGAAATAAACATACACTGCTGGTAGGACTGTTGATAGTCATTTTTCTTTTTTTTTTTTGATAGTCATTTTTCAATATGCACGCAAAAGCCTTAAAAATATGTGCATCTTTGACTCAGAAATTTCAATTTGGAGACTTATCCTGAAGAAATAAGATGGTATAATAAGATTTTCCTACAGTACTTTTTTATAACAGTTAAAAATTAGACACAACTTTTATGTCCAACAGCGGGGGCCTGGATAAATAATATAGAGGAATCCATATGACTAACGACCAGGCAGTCATTAAAAAGGAATGCATTTATGGACTTAGGAAGATAGTCACAATGTATTAACCGAAGAAGCATATTATAAAACAACAGGTATAGTGTTCCATTTTTGCTGTTTTTTGTTTTTAAAAAAGCACACAAAGTTGCGTGGCAAAGATTACATACACCAAGCCACTAAAAGTGGCTCTTTCTGGATGATGGGAACTATGAGTGCTTTTTATTCTCTTTGCTTATCGTCATGTTCATATTTTTGTCTTCATACCTGTGATAAGGAAAGAAGTGAAAGTTTTAATTAAAATGAAACCCTACAGACTTGCATTTGTGGAGTGAAAGCATGGCGGTTCAACTTACGCTGTCTGAGTTCTCAGGTCGGGAGCACCGCATGCTGGCCTGGGCCCTCACACTTGTAGGCAGTTGGCTTACTTCTGTGGGCTCTAATTACCTCTGCTGAGTTCAGCCCCTTCCATTTCTCCATTGGCCCTAGAAAAGGAGAGAGACAGAGATGCTGTGGTCCAGGTAATGGCGATCACCTGGAAATCATTGCTATCTATGGTAACAGGCCCACCCACTTTGTGCATAGGGCTTCATTGGCTGGAGTGGAAATGCCTGAGGTTAAAATCAATTCAGTGGGATTTACAGGGACAGTGGCTGCTGGAGGGAGCACGATGTTCTCCACTTTGTTTCTGCAGTCCTTCCCCTCTTCTAGGAGATTCTTGTGCCTACAAGAGCTTGGGTCTCTGTGTCAGTGGGGGTGGCGCTTTGATGCCGAGCTACTTTATCCCATCTCTGTTTCCTGAAAAGACTATTACAGAGGGAGCGTTCTTTCTGCCTGACTTATGGTTTCCCTGATTCTAACCAGCCTGGACCATAAACTAGACACAGGGCCAGCTGTTCAACATCCAAGATCAGATAAAACTGGCTATATCCAGGATTGTGGGGTTTTCATAAAACCTCTAGCATTTTCCCAGCTGCTTGTCCTCCCTTCCTGCTTTCCCCTTGCATCCCTTCAATTTGTAAATTAGTGGTCTGACCGTATTTAGAGAAAAAGTGAGGGTTTAGAATGTGTGGATGCGAACTTCTCCAGAAAGTGAGAGGCAGGAAAAGGTGTTTGGCCCACTTGGAATAGTGAGATAGAGCCTGTCATATCCCAGAGGGAAAGACAAAGGGAGAGACAAGCCATCACCCTGGTCCTCACACCCTCCCTCAAATCTCATGATGTAAAAAGGCATCAGCCTCAGGCTTCTTGAGTGAATAAGACTGTAACTGAGCCTCTGTTTCCTTTTCTGTGACGTGAGGAAATGTCAGAGGAGAGAGATCTGTGACCTTACCAGCTTCTTGTCCTAAAATCCTAGGACACTGGTGGCTTCATAACTGACCCACGTACTCCACCCTTGGCACTACAGCAAGTTCCTTTCCGGGTTTTGCATACAGATTCCTAAGGGGAGCTTTCCTGAAGGTCTGGAACACTTTGTACTGAACAGCCTAGGAAGTAAGAGCGAATAAAAGGAGGCTATATTACCTGTTGGGGTGTGGACGTCAAACGTTCCTGTCATGGTCTCAGTTCTTGCAAACAGCTGAGCTCACTTCACTCACTAGGAAGCTCCTAGTGAGTAAATGTTTGAGGAGCCATGAAAAAGTGGAACAAAGTTTGAACTGATGCAGAGCAGGAGATCATATTTCTTAGATCTGCAGCAACGCAACGTCCTTGGATCCAAAAGCCATTCCTTTTGGAAACCGCACACACGCTACTGTTAGAAGGCCGGGATGGGCATTGGCCTTGGCTTTCTGATGAGGACACTCTGGTCCTGTTTCTGAAGAGGTTTGTGTGCGGGGAAGAGGATCTTCCCTCCTGGGGACTCCACCTGTCTGTTAACGTACTTCAACCACCTAGTATTTATCCCGTGCTGCTGAAATAGACTCTTCCTCTGGCCTGTGATGTTTGCTCTTGCTCACACCTGTTTCCACTAGGAATGTAGTGTCTTTGATACCTGAGCAGCTGCTTTTTTGACAATCTGGGGCTTCTAATCAATATTTTCCAGTTTTAGTCTGGCTACAAAATAATCTGAAGTTTAGCAGGTTGGTCTGGCCTAAATGCCAGGTTTCTGATCTGAATACTTATGTTGTCATCTTTGATCCTGCCTCCCAGATAAAGTCCCCCATGTCCCAATAAAACACTGGCATGAAGAGGAAAATCTTCCTGAAAGTGCTTCCTGAAAGGGAAATGGGGCAGCTACCTGCTCTGGCTACTCAATAATCAAAGATACTAAGTGATTAACAGTGATGTAATTACTTTCCATAAAATGTTAAGTTTTCTAAAAACACCTTGTTGCCACAGTGTCCTGAACACTGAGCGAATAAACAATGTGTCTGTCCCCGCTTAATACATCTTTCTCTGCTGATTGATTACATAGAAAATGATAGGCTCCTCCATCCGAGCCAATCAGGGACCTGTGAGGCATTAGGCTTGGTGTCTGGGTGCCTTCTCTAAAGTGAAGCAGGATGTCCCCTCTGACTCCTCCACCCTCCTGAGCTTTTGTCTGAAGAGACCAGAACCCCTCCCATTTCCTGTCATTTCCACTCAACTCACGTTAAAGCCTCCCAAATAGCTCCCTAGCCAGACGCTCAGAGCTGCTCTCTATGCTGTGAGCACGGGGAACCAAGGCTGCCACGCAGAGGACGATGTCCTTAAGTATTGATGCTTCTATCAGAGGTTTTTCCCCCAAAGTATTGATGCTTCTATCAGAGGTTTCTCCCACGTCCTCCTATGGAAAGCAGTGGAGAAGAATGGTTGGGAGCGCAGTTTGAAATGAAACTTCAGCTGCCTTGGAAAAGTTATATATTGTCTGAACTTCAATTTCCTTATTTCTAATTACCCTGATAAGTTCACGTGAGGATTAGATGAAGTAACAGAGGTAGAGCACCCAACATAGTGTGTGGCATTGAACAAACAGTCAGTGGGTGGTAGCAGTTTTATAACAAGGGACTATTGTTTCAGTCAAGATTGCACACTCCATTGGATGGACGCTATACAAACACAAAAGAACAAACCACTGCTACTACAGAAACTAGAGGAACAGGCAAAAATCAAGGCTGTCTTCAAGTTCACGTGGAGCAGTTATAACTTGTTCACTGCTGCCACCAGGCAACGCCACCTTTTGCTTATATTCTGTCAGTATTAAGGCGAATAACCTTTGGTCTAAATCAGTGTTGTCCAAGAAAAATAAGAGTATTCACCACATTATATCATTCAGAAATTTCCAGCAGACACTTTTTAAAAAGTAAAAGGAACATGTAAGTTTACTTACCTAGTTGTGTTATTTTCTTCACTCCAAGTCTCCAAAATTTGGTGTGTATTCTGTACTTAAACGTAGCTCAATACGGACTTGCCTCATTCCAAGTTCTCAGTAGCCACATGTGGCTACTGGTCACATGCGTTGCATGGTGAGGTCTCCATCTTCACTCTGAACTATACTCCTAACTTGCTCACGGACAGTGGTGTTTCCTGTGGGATTGTTGAAGGTTCTGAGCACTTAGAACTGACACCTCTCTCAGGGACCTTTACACTTTCCATCTGATTCTTAAATGCTCCTGGGAAGTTCTTGCTGATAAAAGAGTAGGTTGCCTATGTCGCTGTGTTCCAACCTTGCAGATCCTGAGAATAATAGTGTTTATATGGCACACCAAGACCCCTAGATGAGTCCATCCATGACCACACTGGGTCACTCCGAGGGCTGAAGGGTCAGTATTGCTTAGCCCATAGGTTGCCATGGCTTGCCAGTTGGGAAGCTCAGATCTAAGTCTGCAAGGCAATTTGCTCTGTGTGTGTGTGTGTGTGTGTGTGTGTGTGTGTGTTGTCAGGGGGTGAGGGTCATATCTGGGGTTGGGGACGTTTTGATTGCAATCTGTGCAAGCACCGTTCTTGTCGAGCCAGTGCTCATGCTTGAGTAACACTTCCTTCCCACAAATAATGAGCAAGTGGCCAAAGAGCTCCGGTACCCAAGCTGTTGTTGTCAGTGACCGAGTTGAGCAAAACGATCTTCTACAGACAGTGAGCTGTGGGGCCAGCTTCTCCCCCGTGTGCTGTGAAGCCCCATGGTGCAGGATTGGCAGCAGAGCCAGCGTAGAGCTGTGGGCTTTCACGGCACAGCAGACAACTAAGCAGAAAAGGCTGGGCGGCGGGCTGTGCACAGCAGAATATATGATACACTGGCCCCCTCTGGTTGAGTGAATCGAGGCTCCGTGTGGGAAATGATGTCCGTGGTAGGAAGGACATTCAGGCAGATGGGATGCCTTCTGAGGAGGGAAAAGGAAGCTGTTGATTCCACCCTTGCCATCAGGTCCACGTGGCTGGCATGGGATCCTACTTCCTCTAGGGCAATAGTTCTTAATTTTCTTTGGGAGACCAACGAAATTTGCTGAGACAAATGCATATATAAATACAAAAGATTGCAAGGGGGTATGGAATAGATTGTACTCCATCATAGATACATGCTTGGGCTCTGGATTGAACATCTGATGCTGAGACTGTGCCATCTGTAAGCCAAGGGCCTTGGGCAAGTTACTTGGCCTCTCTTAGCTTTCCCTCTTCTGCAAAATGATACTAATAAATTCTTCATAGGGTTACATGGGGTTAAATAAGATTTTGCAGACAAAGCTCGTAGCATAGTGCCAGCCCAGGGGAAGTCCTTAATAAGCTCCACGTCATGATCACCTGGAAGGCCTTCAGAAAGGAGCTGACATAAGATTGCTACCCTGGAGGATGTCCTTTGAGCGCCATTAGCCTTTTGAAACATCAGATAATGAAGGAAAGGGTGGGTATGGAGCTACGATAATTGGCACGGCCAATTATGGCCCCTGGTTAAGAGTTTAAGGAACTTCGCCCCTTCCTTTCACATCTCAGGAGAAGAGTAAACTTCAACGTCAGCTCTGCCATATGGGAAGCTAAAGGTCAATCCATCACAGCTTTATTTTTGCTCATTGGCCATCACAACCTCTGCCCTGCTATACAGCTAACTGCAGGTAGGGGCATCTCGCCTCCTTTCTTTCTGATCCATCGTTACTCGGTTAACATGAATTGATTTGGCCTCTGCTTCTAGCACCCTGCTTCTCTTTCTTCTTGGGGCATGTTGCCCAACTTCGGAAGATTTGGATTTGCTGTCAAAGCAGATTCAGAGCCTTCTTAAACAAGTGTTCCCCGTGCCCACATGTCCCAGCTACTCCAGACATGTTGTGCTTTCCCTTTTCCTTCTCATCTCCACATTTCTTCTTTGCCCTCACCAGGAATGTTTAGGATGAGCATTGTTGGGTAGCTCTTCCGGAATCTAAATCTAAGGAAATATTCTAACGCAGAGGAGCCAGAGGTTTAAAATGGCTCTTCTGGAATCTGAGGGCAGAAGTTTTATTAAAAGGAGAAACTCCGCTTTTCTTTAGAAGGACTTCATCAGTTCAGTGCTACCTGCCTGGAACCTAGAAACACCGTCCTAAAACCTTTAAGTAATATTTGGCACCCTGACTGATTCATTCCCCCCCACAACCTGCTCTAAAATCTGCTTTGCAAACAGCCATGCCCTCTAAATAAGGGCTCTTTTTCACAGAAAAGCTACAAATCACCTGGCTTTACAAAATAGCCTGAAATTATTTTAAAAAAATAAATAATGCGTGGCCCCTCCACCACCATCATTACCCCAGGACCAAGCTATAGGATCTCGGGAAGGTGATGAACTTTCTCTGAGCTTCCATTTTTCTCATCTATATAAATCATAACTACCTGGCAGTTTCCCTGTGGGGCACAAATGAAGTCTTTGTCACAGGGCCTGGCTCCCAGCAGCCATGGAAGGTTTGGGTATTGAAGGTATTGTCCCCACTTACATCTCACAGGTTTGTTCAGAAATAACCTGGAAGTGTTTTATAAACTGGGAGGCGCTATGTAAATACACGGTGACACTATGTGAAGTTGGCCCACCTATAAGGCCTGTCCTTCCCTGCTTTCAAAAATGGGAAAAACGTGGTTTCTGCTTCTGAAGCACTGTCAGCGCCTATCATAAGAAGTATCTTGACTGTTTCCAGGCTCTGTTACAAAACTCTGGAATGTTGGCCTCTAGTGTTTTAGAGCTACTGGATATGCAATGTGTGGTTCCTTTGTCCCTAAGAAAGGGGAGGGAATGTATACAAACCAACCAGAGTAGCATGTGTGTGTCAGAACCGCGGCTACTGGGTTAGACTCTTCAACAACTCGGGCACGTCATCTATGAATGACCTTCAACAGTGAAGGTTTGCACTGTTTTAGGGGCTGTGGGATACCCAATCTCAAAAGAATTTTTCTTTTATATTGAATTCTAAACGCATATGGCTGTGGGAAGGAAGAACTGAAAAGTATTGCAAAGGAGGCTTTATCTAACACATTTTTGTTTGAAGAGAGATTCCGTAGAAAACAACGATTAATCGAGAGGTGGGGTAGCGTGCTGGGGTGCTGGAGACCTGGGTTCTGGATGTTTTTCTCCTCCTGAATCGACAGCTTACCTTACTTTGCCTTTTGGGCTTTCAGGTTCTGGATGTTTTTCTCCTACTGAATTGACAGCTTACCTTACTTTGCCTTTTGGGCTCTCAGGTTCTGGATGTTTTTCTCCTACTGAATCGACAGCTTACCTTACTTTGCCTTTTGGGCTCTCAGGTACCCTCAAGAATAAAATTAAGGCTGTGGGATCAGGTGAGCTCCCTACACACCCACACTCACACCCACATGGGTTGTCTAGCTGGGATGCCGTGTGGCTTTGATTTATAATATTTACCTAAAGGAGAAGTGGGAGCATGAGTGGCAATACCTCTGCTCTTGCCAAAGCGCTACTCTGGGATTTGGTCTGCCCACTGATATTGAGTAACACCCTTCTTCTGGAGCACATAATGAGTTCCCCTCGGTGCCAAGTTTTCCTCTCAGCTACAGACTCACCATAGCCAGACTACCCACAATACAGTCCCTTTTAGCATTTCAGTAGTTGAGCCCATTGAAGGAAGGGTGGCTGCTGGGAGCAGTGGTGCTCCCTGTGTGCTCCCCAAACCAGCAGCCTCCACATCACCTGGAATTGTTAGAAATGTAGATTCTCAGGCCCTCACCCAGGCCCCCTGAACCAGACACTCGGCGCCAGCCCAGCAATCTGTGTTGTAACAAGCTCTCCAGGGGATTGTGATGCCTGCTGAAGATTGGGAACCACTGGCTGGGAGCGTCAGAGCATCAGAAGGTGTTCAGTGGGTTGCTACTTAATACAAGCTGGCATTAGACCAACCGAGTAGGACTCGTGCTCCCAGTTCCCATTGCACTGTATCTTCTTTAGCCACTTCTTAGAAGCCCTTTTCTTTCAGGTACTAAGACAGGCCTAAAATTCTGTGGCAAGAAATGACCGTAAACAGTCAATGCACTTGGGTGAGAATCTAGCTTAATAAGACCTCTGTGTTGATGTGGTAGCCACTCCTCCAGGCAGGAGTCAACAGGAAGTGGTATTGGCTTCTGATTTCGATATTGGCCGCCTGACCAACACAGCTAGAAGAAACCTAATGCAGCATTTCCACGAATTTCTTCAGGCCTGATACACAGAAAGTGTTCAAGTGTCTACGGTCTGCTGGTGGTTAAGTGAACACTTATCAACAGTGTAGCACCATATAGGGACAGAGGCACCGCAGTGGTTGTCTGTGACCCTGGGTCAGGTCTTGTCTCGATGACGAACGGATTGTGTGACTCTGAGTGATTTCTTTCACCTGAAAAGACCTTGTTAGCCTCACCTGTAAAAACAGAGATTAAATACAATCTCCAGAGCCTCTTTCATCTCCACCCATCGTTGCTGTTTAGTAACGATGCCTTGGAGTCTTCAAGATTTTGGAATCCGGGTGGTGTCTAGAGACTTTAAAATGGAAAGAGAGAGTAGGATAGGCGGAAGAGTGATGCAACAGCAACTCTGCTTCTTTCAGGGCCTTGCAAAGCTGTGGGTGGTGCAGGCTGGACCAACAATTCTACATTCTAAATACCATCTCGCTAGTCTTGTCCCTCCGTCTAGACTCTCGAGTGATTTACCTTATTTGGTTGTTAAGAGACCTTCTAATTCTGCAGGGGTCACTGGACCCTTTTGCAAGAAGGCTGATCTCTAAATGCAGATCTCTACCTATTTGAATCTTACAGTTACAGCTTGAGAGACAGAGTGGCTTCTCATTTTTCTCTCAGTCTAAATTCAGGGAGCACCTTTTCCCTCTTGTTATCTAGATCTTCCCTTTTCTATCACAATCTCAAGGATTCTGCCCCCAAAGCAGACGCAAAGCCCTATCTACCTACCCCTTCTCCTTTCCTTGGCAGACAGGTTCTAAAAAAGATTTTGTTTGTTAAACGTTAGCTTTCTCAGCTAAGGGCTGTGCTGTGTTTTTTTTTTTCCTTCCTCTTAAGCCCATTGCATAACAATCCCCTGTTTTAACCTTTTGCCAAATTCTATACTTCTCATTGTCTGAGGTTACTACGAGTGTTTGAACAGGTAACTTCTACCTTTGAACCTCTATTGCAATAGGTTCAAAGGTTCCAGAGGAGCTTGTTGGCCACTCTCGAGACAGTAAGCATTGGCTTCAGGTGTGGCCTCGTCCCAGTTGCTGTGGAAAGAGCAGAGGTGCCTGACTCTGGTGCTGAACCAGTACAGCCAGCTGTGAGGGGCACATTTCCTGCACCCAGGAAGTGAGAGTATTCTTACAAGGTAAGCTGCAGTAATGCTGCCTGTTCTAGGGTTTACGTGTCTATGGGAGAGCACGGATGGGAGTGGTTAGGGGGAGGAAGGTGGGACATGTGTCTATTCTCAACCCAAGGCTCTTTTACAACATGAAATCACATTTGGTTGAGTAGTAATCTCTGTTGACTTATGTGGGAGGCACAAGAAATAAAAAATCTATTGGAAACCAGTTGGAGACCTCTGAGTGATCTCAATGCTGACAGGAGATAGGCGTGGAAGAGAAAGGTATTAATTTCACTAAATGCGACTAAAACAGACTTACCACCTTTAAAGCCAGGATGTGGGTCTCCTTTATCTTCCATTCAGATAGGGCATTTATTGGCTGTTGATGGCAGTGATTTCCATTTGGAAGGAAGAAGGGGAAGGGGGAAACTCAGCAGACATTCTATTAGGTGCTGGGGTCTCTATTAGCTGTGGGACATGCGTTAACCTCATCGGCTCACCACCTCCTGTAAGGTAGCTGGTGTCTCCTCATAACTAAATAATATGCCTCTGGACTTCAGCAACATGTTCTGGGCTACATAGAGATGGTGTGGCAAGGGTTTGAGTCCTAATCAGTCTGTTACTACAGGCTGCTGCATGATGCAGAATTCTTGTGTGTTGCCAAACCTTCCATTATGCTCTCAG
Source organism: Rhinolophus ferrumequinum (assembly GCF_004115265.2). NCBI lineage: Eukaryota > Metazoa > Chordata > Mammalia > Chiroptera > Rhinolophidae > Rhinolophus > Rhinolophus ferrumequinum. Next base: position 15,367,307 of record NC_046299.1, on the reverse strand, counting down.
ATCTTGGGAGGCCTCTCAGGTGCACATAGAATTGAACAGGAATACAAGTATGCTAGAGCTTCAGGATGTCCCACATTCTTCTGAATTGGAGTTCTGGAGGAAATCAGTTAAAAAAAAAGGAAAGGCGTGTCTTCTCCTGGCCCTGAGCTCTTCATCTGGTTGGTAAAAGAAGAGCCCAGTGGTATTAGAGTGGCTAAGACTTGACACCCATTCTGCCCTCCTCTGCTCTCCGCTGAAGGAAGCTTCCTCTTGAGGATATGATCTGATGAAACCAAGCACATCCAAGTGTTCCTCTAGCCATGAGATGCCCCAGAAGATGGAATGGCAGGGACTACCCTTATCTTCCTGTACTTCATCTTTCTCCCATGTCTGCGACGGGCTCCCCTGAGGCCAAGGGACCAGCCCATGTTCTCTGAGATTGTGGCACAGCTCACCCTGGCATTTTCAGTTTGAGCTTTCTCAGACCTCCTCTCTGTAGAAAGAAGAAATCCTAATCTAGCTCTAGTAAAGCACCAGCTGGGGGAAGTGCTGCTTGATGGTGGGGTGTCACTGAAGTGCTAGGCAGGGGTGTGGACGGGAAGCAGCAGGAGAACTCCTTATTTCTGCTTCCAAATCTAAGAATGGAAGCCCCTGGGCCCTTCTGTGGCCATAGAGTCAGGTGAATCCAGTGAGAGTGAGACTATATAGGTCCTGGTATCGTGTAGACCAACCCCCACGACTTTTTCAGGGGCTCTGCACATTCAAAATGATTTTATAATAATACGAAGAAGTTATTTGCTTTTTCCATTGTCACTGTCTCATGTGCTTACAGTGGAGTTTTCCAGAAACTACAAGACGCGGGGTCAATCTGACAGCTAATGGCATATGTGCTTGTGTGGTCCTATGATTTTAAATTTTCCCAGTTTTTATTTGAGAAGTGAGGGAGGCAACAGAATATATTTTTAATTTAAAGTCTGAGGTATGAAAAGGATGAGCCGATGGGTCAGCGGAAAAGAACAAAGACTTCATCCCTGCCCCTGTCATTCCTGATCTGATTGTTTTGTTGGCTTTATCAGAACCACTTCAGGGACTGAGGCAGGTATACTGGGGATTGGAGAGAGGGTGACAGGGTGCAGTGCGGGGCTGGGCTGGCCTCCTGGTGCCCCTGCGGTCTCGGGAGGAATGTGAGGGCTGAGATGCCTCTGGCGGGACCTTCCTGTCCTGGGAATCTGGAGGGAAGCAACGTCACTTCTCTGACACGAGTGGTCTGAGGCGGCACCTCATGTTTGATTTTTTTTTTTGGGGGGGGGTCTTCATTTAGAGGTAGTTCAAGAGGAAAGGATGGAATGTGTGGATGTGGGCTGGCTTTTGTTTCAGCCCTGAGGGGCTGGGGTTAAAGTGTTTGAAAATCAGCCAGGGTAGCTTTGGCGGATTTCTTCCTCCTGGTCGGTTGCTTCCACTTTCAGTTGTGAAAGAAAAACCAGGAAGTGAAGTCCCCGAGCACGTTAGAAAGCCCAGCCATGGCCTGACTCCGGACAGGGCAGGCAGACTGGGAAGAGCTGAGGTGCTCTGAGCCGTGGCCACCGGCTTGCATGGATGCTCTGAAGTTACCCTGTCCCTGGAGGAAACAGGGGTGAGGGAAGAACAGGGACTCATGTACCAGGAAGAACTCGGAGCCAGGAAGCCCCATTCGCTGGAAGCACCAAGAGATGCGGCTGCCCTCACAGGGTAAGGGGACTTGCTAGCGGCGGGCATTTAGCAAGGGGTATTGAGAGCATGGAGCAGAGGCCGAGAGGGTATCCTGACCCCCGGTTTCAGCGAATCTAGAGCTCGCTGTGCCCCAGGCACATGTTAGTGCTTTCTCTCCCAGGTCTCTAAGGGGCACTTTAAACCCTGCTTATCAGGGGTAAATGGAGGAACGTGGGGCCATGGAGCAGGGTTTCTTTTTCCTGCTTCTGTTGGGGGAGGTGAACCACAACTGAGACCTGATTTTCTGGGCCTTAGCATCTGCCATAGCTCCCACGTGGGCTCTGGTAGACTTTGACTCTCTTGGCATAAGAGCTGATGAATGAGTGACTGATGGAACGGTTTTTGATGGAGTTTCATCAGATTGAATCTCAGATGAACTACAAGGAGTGAGCATTGGGAAGGGACTCCATGGTCAGGGCTTGCTTGCTTCTGTGGGTATCACCCTTTCTGGCGGCTGGTAAAGCAAGACTGAATGTAGAGCTCCAACATGTAGGTGATTGGTATTCTCTAACAGAGGCAGTCGTTAAAAACAATAAAATCAGATGAAATTAAACTAAGTTTAATTTTAAAAATAAAAGATTGGTTTAGTTAAAAGAAATAGAGTAATTGGTTTTGTTTGATCCCTTTCTCTATATTCCAGTATGGGAGTTACTCTGCAGGGGCGGAAGGTCCCCTTCATTAAGAAGTATTTGAGATGAGCATAGAGTAATCTTGGAAGGGGCACGGTATAAAATTTTGTAGGCATCACTTGTGCGCTTGGCACAATAAAAGGAACAAAAACCTACATAAAATAAGGGTCACAAGTGCTTACAGGATAGGCAGATAATATAGTGAAGTAAAGTAAATGGTATGTAAATAGGTGTAGGTGGGCGTGACTGTGGCAAAATGCAAGGCAAAATGAAAAACATGTTTCAATTTAATTTTTTTTCTTTACAAGCATTATCCATACTAAACAGAATGTTTCAGCCAGGCATCTGGCTAGGTTCTGACCTTAAATAATCTTCTCTCCCAGGCTATACTCCAACTCTTTGAGGACAAAGAAACCTACAATAAAATCCATGTATCACTGAGTGCCTACACGCTAAATATGCAGTGGTGGGCCACAGATTCTACAGGAGGCTGGGGGTCAGGGAAGGATAGAGAGTTTGGGAAATGAATGGAGAGAGGGAAGATGAAGCCAGTGAAGCACCAGCTCATAGTAGGTCCACTTAAATTTAATTCAGACAATCTAATGAGGTGGTTGGTTTCACTATTTTTTTGGTTGAGTAGGCTCAGAGAGGTAAAGCAATTTCCCCAAGATCACAAAGCAGCCAATTTGCAACGTGGAACTGAAGCTGCAGTCGATGTGATGCTACAAACATGTGCTCCATCCATTCATGTTTAGAATTAGCCTTTCTTTAGATTTCAGTTGTAAAAAGAGGTTCACGTATGGTGACCTGAGCAGATATTGAGTTCATATATTTATTAGATATTTTTCAGGTTGATATTTTTCTAAAACTGAAAATATTATAGCTACCACTCATTGAATATTGTCTATGGGGCAGCACTGTGCTTACTGTTTTATGGAGCTTTTCTCTTATGACATTCTAAACAGTCCTATGAGTGAAAGAAATTGTTTCAAAAATGGGGCAACTGAGGCTTAGAAATAAAGAAATTGGACACAGTATGAAGAGATTGGAGCTGGAATTTGAATTTCGGCTCATTTAGTTTTGAGGCAGGTGGTACCTCCATTTCTTTTTTTTTTTTTCCCAAGTCAAGTTGTTGTCCTTTCAGTCTTAGTTGTGGAGGGCACACCTCAGCTCCAGGTCCAGTTGCCGTTTCTAGTTTCAGGGGGCACAGCCCACCATCCCTTGCAGGAGTCGAAACGGCAACCTTGTGGTTGAGAGGACACACTCCAACCAACTGAGCCATCCGGGAGGCAGCTCAGCGGCAGCTCAGCTCAAGGTGCCGTGTTCAATCTTAGTTGCAGGGGGCGGAGCCCCCCCATCCCTTGCAGGACTCGAGGAGTTGAACCAGCAACCTTGTGGTTGAGAGCCCACTGGCCCATGTGGGAATCGAACCGGCAGCCTTCGGAGTTAGGAGCATGGAGCTCCAACCGCCTGAGCCACCGGGCCGGCCCCGTGCCTCCATTTCTGATGAATCTAGTTTAGTACTTGGGCCAGAGAATTAGAAACTGGAAGAAATTCTCCTTTGAGAATCTTCTCATTTCAAATCCAGAGAAACAGAAAGCAGACTGTTGGTTGCCAGGGCTTGGGAGGAGAGAAGAATGGGGAGTAACTGCTCAGTGGGTACAGGTTTTCCTTTGGGGGATGAAAGTGCTTATGAACTAGACAGAAGTGGTGCTTGTACATCATTGTGAGTGTACGAAATGCCACTGACTTGTTCCCTTTAAAACGGTTAATTTTATGTTTGGTGACTCGCACCTCAAACAAGGAAATCTTCCCACCCTCTAGGCAAGGGAATTTCCAAGCCAGGATTTGGCGATGTTTTAGAAACCGGGAATGAAGTTCCTGCTTCTGTCTGTCTACTGTGCCTGGCCAGCAGAGGCACTGACCATCATCTGGGGTGCAGCCTGAGGTGGTTCTCATGCAACAGCATTCTGGCAACATCCTGCAAGGGTGACGTGTCCCCAGCAGCCCTGAGGTTAGCCATCAAGGCTCTTGTCACACGCTTCTGTAAACTCTTCTAGGTCTGTCTCTCCCCTATGACTATGCGTCCTGAGGTCAGACATGAGCTATCTCCCTTTTTCTTGCCTCTGGCACAGGGCCTGATGTTTTCTAGGCTCTTAATTCATGTTTTTTGAATAAACACACGAGTGTTGGAAGGTCAGGCCACCCTTGTACTGCTATGGCCAGGCCATGGTATCGCACCTTTTCGGGCAAGCTCTATGAGAGTTATGAGGTTGTGAGGGGCTTGTAAGAGGCCGCGGGGGTGGGGGTGGGCGGTAGGGGAAGATGGCTAGGTCAAAGTTCAGAAGTGTACCATGCCCTCTCCGAGTAGACATCCTCTGTTTAACTAGATCTGAGGCGTTATTAAGACCTTTGCTTGTAAGTTGAAGGGAAGGTGTAGTATGAAGACCGTGATCATGTCTTCTCATTTGGGACATCTCAAAATAGAACATCTGATATTGACAAAGAGATAGAAACTGAGGTAAGTGGAAGAGGGGAAAAGGAGCTAGTCTTCTGAGGACTTCTCACATACCCAACAGTGCACCAGATGGTCTACCCACGGTATGCCTTCTAAGTAGGAATTGTCTCCTGCCTCTTCTTATGTGCAGTTGAGGGAAACTGAGGCTCAGTGACATTAAGTAACTGTTCCCAAGGCCACACATCTAGTAAGTTGTAGAGCTGTTGCTCTGGTACCTGGAAAAGCAATATAAATCTAGTGATCCCTGATCATTGGCTGAAGCAGGTAGCGTGAGTGCTGATTCTGCAGAGAGCCCAGACAGGAATGCTTCTTTCCCAACCTCTTGCATCACCCTGTCTTTATCCTGGCATGGGTGACAGAGACCCAGCACTTTGTCCAGCCTATCTTTTTTACAGGCTCTTTTATCAAATGCAGTGGACTTCTGATACTGGTTCTCCTGACCTCAGTCCTCTCATAATTCACTTGGTCAGCAATAGATTTGAGAAGCCTTTGGGAGTACAAGGTTTTCCTCAAGGTTGAGCTGCTGGCCTGTGATTTGTTGGAAGCATAGTGGCAGATCAAGGTTGACTATGTCAATCTGTGCTCCAGTCGGATTTGTCACTGCCTATCACCAGTCTATCTATGAATGGCTCAACAACAATCCAATGCTATCTTTATGGACGGTGTTATTTGACCTAATGTGGGCTTTCTTGTTAAATACGTCAGCTCAACTGGCCAAGGCCTGGCTCCCCAAGGCTCTCTGGTGTAGTGTCTACACCAGCCCCAGACTCTGTCTCCTTCAGCCTTCTTGGAGGCTTTTTCTTTGTTTCCGTTTCAACTAAAGATGGATCCTCTACCTCTATCAGAAATACCTCTTCACCATTTCCCTTCCCCAAATGTCCCACTTGTCCTGCTTTTGTGCTTTTAGCCATACTACCTCTTACCCCACATCTGTGTATCCCCTTCCTCCCTTCCACTGAGATTCACCCAACCTAATGTGGTGACTCTCCATGGAAAAAGTGGATGGAGATACACAGACAACAGTTGATGGTTGGTGACAGTGACCCTGGCTGAAATCATAGTGGGGGTGTCTTACTAGCCATTGGTGTCATTGGTGGGTCATCGTCCTTGATTGTCCCTGGAAATGAGACTACTGGCAATAAAGCCAGGGGATCAAGGACCACACATGCTTGAGTGTCTAGAGCTTTATACTGCTGTCTTCACCTATTTCATTCTACACTAGCCTTTCCCTTCTTCAAATCCATTAGCTTGGTTCCCACACACTGACTCCTTCTCTAAGTGTTTTTAGTGTTCAGTAGACCCTTAAGTCCCCAGAGGGCAGAAGCTATATCTTCTAAGTATTTGTTTCTTTTCACATGGCACTGTGCTGGGCACACAGTGGGTCCAAGATCTTTGTTTGCCTTATTATAAGTAAATTTTAAGTGCAGAGAGTAAACTTAATCTCTTACCACATGCATGCTTTCTCCAGCCCACTGGATGTTCCCAAAGCTTGGCTACCTCCCATAGAACAATTGTTTATTGCCTGGGGAACTAGCTTCATCCCCTACTATGAACTCTACGTGTGCTTTCCCCATGCTGAACACACTGCCTAGCATACAAGAAGTGCTCGGATATTCAAATACCTGAAGAAGGAGTGCACCTTGGCCTTGTTGGAATCAGGCTGCTTAGCACTGCCCTCGCGCTGGCATGAAACCCCTGGCTGTAGCATTTTGGAGGAGGGCTCAGACAACTTTGTCCCCCTCTGTGTATAGGCACACTTCGTGTCATTACGAGATTGAATTTTGCAACCTGTTTTCTTGAACATATTCCCCTCCCTAGAAGCCTTTCTCTGAACTTGTACCAATGATAAGCAGAAGGGAAAGGTAACTCGCGGGCACTTGATGATTTCCCACTGTATCTCAGGCACCGTATTGGGCACAGTAGAATCTGAAAGCTATGGAAGTGCTCGTGGCCCAAATTGTTCCCTGAGTCAAGGAAGCCTCTCTGAGATGTGAACTCAAGAAAAGAGCTGATCCTACTTCATTTCTCACAACGCTCCTGAGCTTTGGCTCATATAGCTTTTTCCATCTGATTCAGCAGCAAGGGTATCCCCAATGGATATGCATTGAAACCCTAACCATTTATTTATGGTGTGCTTGCTGGTGGGCCAGGGAATCTGTCCCAAGCCTAGCCCTTTCTCTCTGCCAACTGCCTGACACATTGGAACTGTTAGATGCGGAATTGAGCTAGGAAGAGCGAGATGTGGGAGCTTCATATCGTTTTCCTGTTTTAATGCTTTAAACTTTCCCTAGTGTGGAAAGGACTATTCATTCACCTACCCTCTGGGGTTTGATAGGGGTCTCCTTTGGTAAGGCTGTCTTATTCTGCCCTGCATGCCCCTTGGAGATAAGAAGGATGCCCTTTGTCCTCTGCCTAGGGACAACCCCTGGTGTGTGTGCTTCAGAGCACACTAGGTGCCAGGCTCCCAGATGTGGAGAGCAACCTGAACCTGGTGACATGGCCATGCTTGGTAGAAAGCTAATGTAAGGTGGTCTGAGCACCAGGGCGCTGGTGAGTGGCTGTGAAGTTATCTACAGGCTCATAGGTCAGAAGCTTATGCCTGCCTCTCTCCTCAGCAACTTGTAAATGTTGAAAGATGCACTTTCAGGGCCCCTTTGACCCTGTGCTTGAAACTTGACCTTTGTTCCGGTTTCTTATCTGCTAAAGAAATGAATGAAAAATGTTTCCACCCCCAGAGCTGCTGTCCAGACTGACTTACTCAGCAGCTGAGTAGCATTATACGAGGCTGAAGTGCTGGGAAAAGACAACGTGTAGAGTTGGCTTTGGTGGGTGGGAGAGCTGCGCTTTTAGAAACAAAGCTAAGGCGGAAGTCTCAGGTGTATTCACATGAAATGCCGACAGCCAAGGTGTGAAACTTTCTAAGTCAGCTGCCTGAGTCAGAGATGGGATAATTTGGAGTTGTTCGTTTTAGGGTTTGTTTAAAAAAAAAAAAAAGGCATGCATATTTCAGATTGATACATAGTGTCAAGTGTTATGTTCCCAATGAGATCTACTCTAACCTCCGGGATTAAAACTCACCCTCAACTCTATCCTCACTCCTCCTCCTCTTCTCTACTTTTTTATTCCATGGTACCATATAATCTAGTTATCATTCAAACATGTTGTCAAAATCCCCCAATAAAATAAGCGTTTTCACTGCTATCGCCCCAGCACCTAAAATGATGCTCAATATACATTCACGTCCTTAAATTTCTCTCGCTGAATGATCAAAGACTCGAAACTTTCTGGACAATCCATTCACGATTTCCTCTCTTCCATCTGTCTTTTCCCATGAGGATTATGCCCTCCGAAACACAAAAGCCTGTTTCACAGGCTCTCTTATCAAATGCAGTGGACTTCTGATACTGGTTCTCCTGGCCTCAGTCCTGTCATAATTCACATTGTCCAAGCATTTTTTTTTCTTTCTACTTGGTAATACTCGTATATCATGAGCTTTCCGTATCATACAGATCTGCTTTATTCTTCTTCATACCTGCCAAGAGTTCCACAGTGTGGAAGTACTACAATTTATTTGGTTACTTTCCTATCAAGAAGGGTTACCTGGTCTCGGGCATTATAAACAATCCTATAGATCTAATGATTATGAACAGACTAGCTAATACGTGACCCTAAGTGTCAGGCATTGTTCTAAGCACTTTCCAGATACGTTAATCCCATTTATCATTGTGACAGCCTTCTGAGGCCCATATTATTGCCATCTTCCAGATTAGGAACAACACAGCAGTTATCCACCCCAGGTCACAAAGTAGAAGACCAAGCAGCCTTTGAGCCCAAGTCTGACTCACAGCCCACATCCTTCATCACTACCTGAGCCGTTTGTGATGCACTTGATTGAACTGATGTCTTTCTACGGGACAAATTACTAGTAGAGTTGTTAAGTCAAAGGGCACACATCCTAAACTGTGGTAGAGGGCAATGGGCACATCACTAGACGGGCTGCACCAAATTTGTTTCCGTGATTAACAGAGCATTTTAGTTTCATCATTGCTGGTCAAAGGGTGTGTGTGGGGGGAAGCATTTCATTTAAATGTGCATTTTTTAAAACTGAAAGCAAAGTCGAATGTCTTTCCCTAGTTTTAAGTTACCTGTTTGTTTTGCTGTAAACTCTCTCGTCGTCGTGACCTCTGCCCTTTGTTTTACTGGGTTGTGTTTTTGTTTTCACTGGTTTATAAGCATTACTTCATTGAAGAAATGAGCTCTTTGCCTATCTGGAGTATTTTATACTTCTCCCAGTTTATCTTTGATTTTGTCTTTGGTATCTTTTTGGTAGGGCAAATATATATTTTTTAATTTTATGTAATTAAAACTTGCAACATTTGTGTTTATACGAGGTATGGTAAAAAAAAATATGGTGAATGTTTGAATAAAAAAAATTGTTACAGTAAAAGACACATTGCCATTAATCCCCCTCAAAATACTCCACCTCGCTTCAAACCCTTATCCCATCGTTCTTGCCTCTTTCTGAAGCAGTTCTGGAAGTCCTCCTTTGGGAATGTCTTTAGTTGCGTTGTCGTGACTGCCTTGACGTTCTGAATCATTTTGACTTTGGGGAAGAGCCAGAAGTCGGACAGTGCCAGATCCGGTGAATAAGGTGGATGAGGACACACCGTAATGTTTTTATTTGACAGAAGTTGCTGTATCAGATGCGATGTGTGACCCAGAGTGTTGTCATGATATAGGATGATTTACGGCACACTTTAAAACACACCTTCTCTCAACCGCAGCTCACACCTGACTGACTGCACCGAACAAGTTGAAACTTGTCACACACTGTTACTAAGGTTCGACATGCCACTTCCCTTATGGAAGATCCCTGCTTTCCCATTGGATGGCACTCGGTAGCAGCATTCACCGTATTGTTTAATCACAACAGTAAGGCTCTGTGTCACACATTGCTTCTGGTACATGGCAATTTCTGTCAAGTAAAAACATCACGGATTAGAAAGTACAAATTGGTAGTCACAGTATAGTCATGAGGATATGAAAAACAGTATGGGGAATATAATCAATAATGTAAAAATCATGTAAGTTGTCAGATGGGTACTGAACTTATCAGGGGGATCACTTCATAGACTGTGTAGATGCCTGACCACTGCGCTGTACACCTTGGGCTGAAGTAGAATAATATTGATATCAACTAGACATCAATAATATTGATGTCAAACTAGAATAATATAGAAGATGTCACAGGATGCAAAGTACAGCATAGGGAATATAGTCAATGGTATTGTAACAGCTATATATGCCAGAGGGGTAGTAGATTGGGGAAGGGGTTATAACTTTGTGAGGGTTGTAAATGTGTAATTATTGCTTTGTTTTGTACACCTGAAACTTATTAAAAAAATTTTTAAATAAATTATAAAAAAATTACAGTGTGTCTTCATTTACCCTATTCACTGGATCTGATACCATGTGACTTCTGGCTCTTCCCCAAATTCAAAATGACAGTGAAAGTAAATGTTTTGAATTCATTCAGGACATCGAGGCAGCCATGACAGCACAACTAAAGACACTCATGAAAGAGGACTTCCAGAACTGCTTCAGAAAGTGGCAAGAATGATGGGATAAGTATGTTTGAAGCAAGGGAAGTATTTTGAGGGGGGATTAATGGCAATGTGTCTTTTACTGTGAAAAATTTTTTTTATTTAAACATTCACTGTATTGTTTGATCACACCTCATAGCTTCTAGGTTTTGTGTCAGCCTTGAGTCTTCTTCATGTCAAGATTATAAAAAAAATTCTCTCAGACTTTTTATGCCCAAATACCCTTTTGGTTTTCTTTATTTTATATTAAGTCTTTGATCCATCTCGAACTTATCTTTCTGAGTAAGACAGTAATCACTTTTGTGTGCCCTTTCTGAACAGCTAGTCAGTTGTTTCTAACTATTTATTATAAGTGAAAAAATTGATCTTGATTTGAAATGTAATTTAGTATGTGATAATTTTGTATAGATCCACTGGGAGTGTTTCAGGATTATTTTGTTACATACATTTTTCTATTCATGACCAATAGAACATTTCCAAAGCTCTATAGTAAGCAAATTTGTTATGTTTACTTCTCTGCCATCCCACCCAATTCCTGTTATTTTTTCCAAATTTTTCTGACTCTTTTTGTAAGTTGTATTTTTGGGCCAAACTTTAGAATTAACTTTTTAGTTCCCAAGAAAATCGTATTGCTCTTCATTAGGGTTGCATTAAATTTGTAGGTACATTTAGGGGGGCCCTACCACTACTGACTATTTTAGGTATGTTTTCCCATTTTTCAAGCCCCATTTGTCCCCAGATGTAAACTTTTTAAATAGAGGTTTTAAATATGTATTCTTATATATGCCATTGTGAATGGCATCTTTTCCATTATTTTCAAATTAATTATTGGCATGAAATATAGGAAAGCTATTGACTTTCTGGCTACTGAGTTGGTAACTGGCCACCTTACTGAATTATTTCACGTTTCTAATTGCCACTTATTTCTTTACAGAGTTTTTAAGCTTCCCCTAGAAACTGTTTTTGTATTTAATTGGGAAATATGACAACAAATTTTTATCTCGGATACAACTGAACGTAGGCCTTTCTGATCTTTGAATCATTTGAAATAGCATGAATAGCTGAGATTTTACTCTCCTTAGCAACCAATGCTTTTCCATATCAGGCTATTCTCTGACTAAGCTTTTCTGAAACAGGATCACTGTCTCAAATCACGTTATCTTTTATTTCTTAATAGATGAAAATTACATTTGATGCAGAACAATAAACTCGTGTAAGGAAAGGTGGAAAGCCCTTACCTCCAAGCCTCTGAGGAAATTGGGTGAAGGATCTTGCAATTCAGTGTGAATCTGGTTCAGACTCATTGCATAGTAAGGAAAGGCTATCAGATCTGTCCAAGTATGCTCACAAAGCTATTGGTTTATAATGTCCTATTCGCCTTTTGCGATTACCTTGGAATTTGTCTAAAAATATTGACTATGTGGTTAAAGACGGAGATGATGGTGTCCTAAATTGACAGTGGCAGGAATTTAAGGATAATAACAATGGAGGCTGAGTTAGCAACTTAAAGCCTAATCAAGAAAGCAAAACTTCCATATAGGCGTACAACCTCCCAAATAACACGCAGGCCCCTTTGGAGTCATTATGAGTTGTGAAAACTTGTGACATCGTCTCTAGGAGAGAGTAATTCATTCAGAAGGGAGAATGTGTTAACTAATTGGGTGTAAGAACTTGAGGACTCTGGCCTCTCTTTTAATGACCTTTTTATCACCACAGAATAAGCCCATACATGCAAGAGAAGAGAGAAACCAATCAAATTCATATGAGTGTGTCCCTTTCTAGGAGGCAGATTTAAAAAATTGTTTTTGAAAAGCTTATAATTACAATTTATATGTCATTATGGCACAGAAAATAATTAGTTCTTCAGGTTTAAAAGAAAATTTATCTATTGTCCTTTGAATTCCAGAAACCCAGGATAACAGAATTATTTTCAAGTATTTCTAAGCTGGACCTTGTGCCTACTTACCCCTATAGATTATTTAATTTGATAAGATTTAACTTATAAATTCTTCCAAGGCTAGAGGAGTTGACTGATCCTGAGAGGTCCTCGATGTGTGTTAGAAACACATCCTTTTCACCACCCACCATCCCTAACCCAATACTTGGACAAAAATTTGATTTGGGCGTCCCTATCTCAAGATGGGCCAGAATGATTGTTGATGATCTAAGTTTTGGGTAGTTTGGGGGTGGGAGAGTTTCACTAGGGGGAAAATGGGTTACCTAAGAATGTTTAGAACAGACTATTCTGAACCAGGAAACTGGTCATTTATTCAACAACCACTCACTGAAAGTTTCCTTTGTGCCAGGCCCAGGACAGGCATGGGAGGCCCAGGAGTGAACAAAACAAAAATCCCTGTTCAAGTTAGATCATCATTTCGGTAGGAGCAATGGACGGTAAGGGACCAGGACTATTTAAGATAGTGAGCAGATGTGGAGAAGAGGATGCAAGGTCCATGGTAGTGACTAGGCTGAAAGGGCAACATTTAATAGGGTGAGCAGAGTGAGCCTGTGAGGAAGTGACATTTTAGTTAAGACCCGACCTATAAGCAATACACAACCATTGCAGATCTGGGCAACAGTGTTCCAGGGAGAGGGAAGAGCAAACACTGAGGCTCTAAGGTGGAAACAGACTTATGGTTGACAAAAATGTGTATGTTAGGGCAAATGGGGCCATTTAGGGACTTGATCTAAAGAAAATTAGACTTAATGAAGAAATGCTGTTCCACATCCACAAAGAAGCAAAACCCAAAGCTGAACATGGCGTGGTTATAACCTAGACACCAGGGCTGGTCCTGGGAGCTTGCAAGCCGGTGTGAAGGCAGAAGGTGTCTTTCAGCTAGCTTGGGAATTAAACATGTTAGGAACCAGAAGATGAGTGACTTTGGCCATCCATACTACAGAGGAAGGGAGGGTCCTTGATTGAATCAAGGGGAAGTGCTGAGGACAAGTGGGCATCCTTGGGGTGTGGGGCAGAGGCATGTCACTATGATCACATCAGAAAGCGGAAGCAGGCTCCACTTGGGGCCATCCTAACATGTATTGTGGCTTGCTCCGCCATCTATATATGACCTGTGATAGGAACTCACAGATACAGCATAGCATAACTCTTTCCTCTTTTCTTTACTACTATTGCACTTCTCCCTACCTACCCCATAATTTCCCAACTAAAAGTGATGTAAAGGGAAGAGGAGATGCCATCACACCAACTGTTTGCAGGGGGGTGAGGGGTGGGGAGGGTGCGTACGAAGTGGCCAAAAGAGAATTGTAATTTGAATGACACAGGAAACATGACAGGAGGAATAGTGGCTTTTCCCCTCATTTATTTGAGCACATATGTAAGTGGTAATAGATTCTAAAGGTTAGAACCAAATTTTCCCAGTCTAGTAGTGGTGTAACCCAACCTGAAAGTCTCACCTTTTCTCAGGCCCTCAGTTTGTCCCATTTAAATAATGAGAGAGTTACATGATATCAGTACAAATCCTCTCTAATGGTAGCATTATAAGGTTAAAAATGTGTGTGTGTTCAGCATTAAAAACAAAACAAAAAGACTATCAAGATAGTGAAAAGAGAACAGATGGGAGAAAATATTTGCAAATCATATATCTGATAAGGGTCTAGTATCCGGAATATATAAAGAACACTTGCAACTCAACAACACAAAGACAAACAACCCAATTTAAAAATGGTCAAAGGACTGGCATAGACATTTCTTTTCCGGAAGAAATGCAAATAGCCAACAAGCAGGTGAAAAGACGCTCGATCAATTATTCGTTAAGAAAATGAAAATCAAAACCACCAGATGCCTCGGGGGTAAAATGTCTAACTATTACATTGTTTTGTACACCTGAAACTAATAATTTTAAAAAAAGACTAGACAGTTCAGTAACGGGTGGCTGGAACATCTATTTTTCTACAAAACTGGAAAAATGAACCTGGTTTCTAGAAGACTGTATAACAAAATAAAACATGTGAAGCAGTGTTGATTCTTAAAAAAACAAAAAACAAAAAACCACCAGATGCCATTTCATACCTATTAGGCTGGCTATTATCAAAAAACAGAAAAATAGTAAGTGTTAGTGAGGATGTAAAGAAATTGGAACCCTCTACATTGCTGGTTAGGATGTAAAATGGTGCAGCCACTGTGGAAAACAGTTTGAGGTCTCCAAAGTTAAATGTAAAATTACCATGTGACGTAGCAATTCCACTACTAGGTATTTACCCTAAAGAATTAAAACAAGTCTTCAAACAAAACAGTACACAAAGTTCACAGCGCTATTCACCATAGACGAAGGGTGGAAAGAACCCAAATATCTACAAAATATAGTCTATCCTACAATGATATATTATTCAGACATAAGAAGGAATGAAGAATTGATACATGCTATAGCATGGATAAACCTTGAAAATATTATTCTGAGTGAAAGAAGTCAGACACAAAAAGTCACATATTTTATGATTCCATTTTTATGAAATATTCAGAATTACTAAATCAACAGAAATAGAAAGTAAATTTGAGATTGCCAGGAATTGGGGGAAGGGAGAATGGGGAGTGACTTCTTAATGGGTACAGAGTTTCCTTTTGGGGATGATGAAATGTTTTGGAACGAACTAGAGGTAATGGTTGCACAACACTGTGAATGTACTAAATGCTGCTAAAGTGTACATTTAAAATGGTTAATTCTAAAATAGTTATGTGAATTTCATCTCAGTCAAAAACAATGCGGGGCAGCAGGTTGGAACTGTCTGAAATTCTGTGCATATCCTATTTAAATTGAATATCTGGTCAGTAATAGCAAAGTGAGTGAACTATTTCGGGTGACAAATAAATACAGCCTTCAGTGTCCTCTGCAACCCAGTGCAGGCGAGGTATTTTCATTCCCAGGAAACTGTGGTCTTGGCATTCGTAGGGACCTCCCGTGTTTGTAATGAAGTGGTCAGTCTCATCCCATTTGTAGACAATATGACTGGAATCTATCTAAAGGCGTGCTCAATAATTGACAGACCATGGTCCTGATTAAACCAGATGTGTTTTTTGTTAATCCCAAACCAGACACTTACTATTTGAACCAATAGTTAAAATTGAGGTTTCATGAAAATCCAGCGTTCCAGGTTTTCTAGGAAGAAAAAAAACCTGACCATCTGGTGACTCTGAATACTACATTGTGACAATCAGTCGAGGTTGAACAGTTGCCGCCTCTCTTCCTCTCTCTTACACACCCCTTTGTGTTATCTGCCAGGCTATTCGCCCTCCCTCCTTCCCCCCTCCCATTCTGCCACATGTGAACATAAATTTCACCTTTAGACCCTCTTTTAAAGACATTATTTGCAGTCTCCCATTAAAATGTACATCTGCCATCTGAAAGAGGACAAAGTCCTCAGTGCAACAATTTGTTCCCATAGCTAAGAAGGAGGGTGCGGGTAAGACTCTTAATTTGGCAGTGGCATTGGGGCACAGAGAGGAATCCTAGAGCCTGAGGTACTCCCAGACTGGTAGCAGCGTCCCTGGCTGAGGGCGGGGCTTGATGGTGGGCAGGCTGGGCGAGCACAAAGCAGGCTTCTGCTCCCTTTGGCACTCCGCCACTTGGGGTGGCTGGCCTTAGAACCATGTCCTGCATAGCTGGCTCTTGAACAAGGTCTGCCCCCTAGAGTGCCACTTCACCAAACAAGTCCAGGTGAGGCTGGATTCCACAAATCCCAGCTCTCAGAATCCTGGCAGATCAGCACGGTAACGCCTATTGTCACGTAACCTAACACCTGTGGGGCCTTGCTTTTGTTTTTGCTTTGTCTTCTTTTTCTTCCCCTAAACACAACGTGGAAGAAACCAAGGAGTTGGGGACAGTCATCCCAGTCTCTGGAAGTTTAATTTTCCTCTATAAAATGGAGAGGGACTATTCCAAATTCAGGTAATAACCAATCGGGGGACAGAAAAGTGATAACAGTGACTCAGGGTTACTTGCGACTGTCCTTGCGACTTGTCCCACACAAAATTCCTAAGTTTTATAGCCTTGCTTAGAAGAGAGTGAAGTGTGTTCCTTGATGAGAAAGTTCCAGATGCCAGCTACAGCGGCTGCCCCAGAGTTCTAAGGGTGACTATGGTCTTGATCTGATAAAACTTTTTATTAGGCTTGCTTTGCTCTCTTGATTTTGAGTGAAAAAGTTTAGCCTCATAGCCAAGCTGTTGTTCCGCACAGGCATTGCAGTTCACTTTGAAGAATGCAACTTCTGAACTTCCTTTGCTGTTACCTGTGAGGTACCAGACACATTGAGTCTCCTTGAACCCTGCAGCTAGGCTCTATAAGGAAAAAATGAGTTGTGGTTTTGTTGTAGATTTGAGTTGTAGATTTTAACGGGGAAGCAGCAATGGAAATGGTGAGTGAATTTGGACAAGTCACTTTGGCCCTGGAACTTCTGTATTCTTGTCTGTAAAATGCTGCTTCATGACCTCGGTTGGATTAAATTAGATGATCCATGCAAACAACCTAGCCCAGTGCCTGGCATACAGTCAGTGCTTGTGTTTGCTGCTTTTGTTCTCCTAATCAGGTCTGAAAGCTGTGAGGCAAGAGTTAGTTCCTCCTATTAGAGCAGTTTAAACTGAACTTGGCTGAGAACTACAAGAAAAGTTGGGTTGGAAAAAGCCTTTGTTATTTTTGGTTCCTTGAGATCTCTTCCTGACCTAAATCTTCAATGCTCACCTGCTACCAGGTGGTGTCAGCCCCATTTTCCAGCACCCTTTCTGCATATCTGATTAACATTGCCTCCAATAAAAATGGTGCCTCCAGACTCCCTGGAGGAGGGGACATTGGACATAGCAAATTGTCACGCTGTTGAGCTCTGAGCCCCACCTGACACTTTCAAAAAGAAAGCAATGATCAAGGCATATCTGGCCAGCAGGAAATGTCCTTAGCGCAGAACGCTTGATTTCTAAAATCTGTGTTGTCGCCTCTACAGAGTTGCCCTCTTCTGTTTGGTTTCTACTAGGGAAATCCAGCCGGAAGGGTCCTTCCTGACCCTCGTTCTGCTTGGGCAGGGGAAGACCTCCTCTAACTACCCACTTAATGTTGGGTCTAGAAGGCCTTCTTCTAGGCTTTGTGGGCCAGAAATAAAAGGGCAGTCATTTCTCAAAATTGTCTGGGCAATGATTAACTTGATTCCTTTGATCCTTTCCACCTTGTGGGAGGACGGACAGTCAAGTAGCAGTGGAGAACTCACTCTAATGTAAATAATGGGAGAAATTCTGCTGCTTGAGTGGTCCAGCACCAGCTATTTGGAAGATTAGAAGCCGTGTGTGTGTATGTGTGTGTCCGCTTCTGTAAACATAGAACTATGGAGTAAAAAGATACGGATATTTCCTCTAACCTTTTCTGTACTTTTTTTCTTTTTTTTTTTAAGGCCTGAATTTCCTGCTGCTTTTCACAAAGATGCTTTTTATCTTTAACTTCTTGTTTTCCCCACTTCCAACCCCGGCACTGATCTGCATCCTGACCTTGGGAGCTGCCATCTTCCTGTGGCTGATCAACAAACCTCAGTCCGTCATGCCTATTGTTGATCTGAACAAACAGTCAATTGGAATCGAGGTAATTTACCAGTCACCGTTTTAGTTGGTTAGCACTGATGGAACACAAACTGTAGTTCAAGATCTCAAGATGACTCATGAAGGGGGTTGGGTATAGTGTGGGAAAGTAAGCCTATTAGCTTAGCAATTAACAGAAAATCTACAAATCTAAACTTCTATTAATGGCATATTTTCCTTTATAACATAAATAAAACCGCAGGTAGGTCTTATGATGCCAGTAATCTAGTTTGGGGTTGGCAAACTACAACCCTCAGGAAAAATCCACCTTTTTTTGTGCGACTACCAAGCTAAAAATGGTTTTTACATTTTCAAAGGGATATGTAAAAAAAATAAAATTAAAATCAAAAAAAGGAAGAGATCGTATGTGTCCCTCAAAGCCTCAAGTATTTACTCTCTAGCCCTTTACAGGCAACGTTTGCTGTCCCATGATCTAGATGATGCAGTCATTACTTTGGGGGCAGGGGAACATTTTCATTAAGAAAGTCAATGTCTGAGAATGGTAAAGAAGTTATTGAGGTAAATTCCAGCTCTGAGTTAACATTCATTCTTAAAACTGGAACTTGAACTGGGCTTTTCCTTTCAATTCTCTAACTTTCAGGAAATCACACAGCTTCCTCTATCTCTGAGCAAAGGGAAAACTGAAAGAATGTTCTCTTCATCATTTTTCACCTTCAGCCCTTTTCAGAGAAAAAAAAGCATCCTGTTCCTTTGTAAAGCCAACCCCTTCTGATCCTTTTATGAGCTTCTTTCCTCTGTTCAGGACGCTTGTTCCAAGTTACCTCCATCACCCTCCCCTTTACTCTGGTGTGTTTGCTTCTCCTTCACTGACATTGTCCTCTCCTGCTGATCCTGCTGCTTCGAGTCACCACCTCCTTTCAATCTTTCCTTTTCCCACTAGAGCTTTTTTAAACAGTAGTCTGTTTGTTGATTTCCTCTTCTGAACTACCACCCACTGAGATCAGACCTTTGCCACTACCATTTCTGCAAACTTATCTGGGTCACTCATAATCTAACTTCTAAATTCAATGATTTCCCTGCAGCCTTCCTCTCAATTGACTTGAGACTTCTCCTTTCTTAAAACTTCTCCTCTTGCCTTTTATAATATCCTTCCTTGAGATTTCTTCCTAATTCCAAGACACCCTTTCTTTGTCACTTAGATTCTTTTTCTTTCCTCATCCTAGAGTTTTAGCTTCATCATCTCTTGATTCCTCTAAAGCGAGAGTTAGCAAACATGTTCTGTAAAGGCCAAACAGTTTTTTGCAGGCCATTTGAGCTCTGTCGCAACTCAACTTCTGCTGGTGAAACCACCAGGCAATATGTAAATGAATGAGCTTGACTGTGTGCCAGTAAAACTTTATTTAATAAAAGAAGTTGACAGGCCAGATGTGGTCCCAGATAAAAATCTGCCAATCCCTGCTTTAAATCCTCAGAGCTGAGAAAAAACCCTCCTCTTCTATGACTTGAAAATGTATCTAAAAGGCTACGACACCCAAATCTGACTTTCTAGTTCTGAGCTCTCTCCTTAAGTTCCAGTCCACCTCAGTGACACTCAAATACCTTAAGTTCAATGAGTGTCTTTGTTGCATATCTTCTCCCTACGTGTGTGCACACGTACACTTTACCCTTTCATCTTTCCCCACCTGTTCCATCTCAAATGCATCTCTTCTTATCCAGTTGCTTAAAGTTGAGTCTGAATCATCTTTCATTCTTCCTCAGCCCATCTATGATAACAGACAAGACCCTATCTTCCTTTACCAGACAAGGAACTTATCTTTGACATCTTGACTTAATATGACGTTTCATGGAAATCTTCCCTCATGTCCTAGACAAGTCAGATGTCTTGTTATAGCCTCATGTGTTACCCTATGCTTTTATAGCCCCTTTAGTATGTTTGTTAATTCATGCCTATTTCTGTCTAGACTAATTTTCATGAGGGTTGGACCATGCCTGTAGCTCCTGTTACAACTCCACGATCCATATCAGGGCCTGATCCTGTAATTCCAGCTGACATTTCTAGACACATCCCTCGCTACTTCTTCTTTCTCAAATACCCTGTTCTTTAGCGCCCACAGAATTCTACAATGTGTTTTCTTACCTCTGTGCCTTTATTCAGGCTGTTTCTTCACTCTGAATCATTCTTCTTTCCCTCTCCTCTACCAAACCCTCTCCTCTACCAAAACCACATCTTTTTGGTAAATGCTGACTTATCTTGAAAGTCTCTATTGAAATATCATTTCTTCTCTGCAGCCTTTCTACTTAATACAGAATTGGTTGCCTTATTAGTCTCCCAAAACATATATTTTCATCATAGCATGTATATCATAATATTATATTTGAGTGTTTTTTCCCTTCTTACCCTACCCCCTTTCCAAAAACTCACATTTGAGGTGCTCATGGTCAGCGATTTTGTCTTAACTCACTTTGCATCTACAGTATTTGCAGAGTGCCTGGAACATAGCATGCATTTTATAGAAGTGTAAACTTGATATGCTTTTTGTCAAAGGATATAAAACTATAATATTATATCTCGTGTGTGTGTGTGTGTGTGTGTCTGTGTGTAGTATTCCTAGAAGGATGGGTAGAGATTGCCAAAAACATAACTGTGACAGTCTGAGTTTCAATGATGTAAAGATACTACAATTTTGGAGTTTAAAAATTGACTGAATACAAAAGGGGTAATCCCTATGATCTCAATGGTCAGGACTTATGTTCTCTTTAATTCAACCCACAAGGGCTTAGAAAGGGTAGGGAGAGACTCAGGCTTGGCCTAAACTTGATTTTATGCCTTAGGGAGGCGCACGGAAGAATGCTCGCGAGAAGAGCAATGACCTGCTACGTTACTACTTCTCAGATGCCAAGACGATGTATGAAGCTTTCCAAAGAGGGCTTGCTGTATCTGGTAAGCCTCGTAGTCTCACCTTGCCTGTAAGAAGACCAAAATGGGGTCTTAGTCCACACCTCTGCTTCTCTGTCTCACTTCTAAAACCCCCAGTGGTGGTCTGAATAGAATTCCAACTTACAACATGGAAGGGACATTAGCACAGTGTCAGGATGGTTGCAGGAATCAGAAAAATCACAGTATCAGGAAACAGCATAGGACAGCCTTGGGTTTGAGACCCAGTTCTTCCGTTTCCAGCTGTCTGACCTTGTGCTAACCACTTTGGCTCTCTGAATCTGTTTCTTAGTTACCACAAGATCTCCCCTGCCAAGTTGTTGTTAAAGAGTCAACAATAATATGTAGAAAAGTATTTTGATTAACTCACTAGTACATTAGCACATTATATTTGTTTAGGAACATGTTTTTCATAAATGCAATTCCCCAGATGCAGAATCTGAGCCAAACTAGCATTTAGGTCTCCTGACTTCTTACGTTGTCCTTGACCCCAATACCATATTATGAACCCATGGTGCTACCCTTAGCATCACAGAAGGCAATTATCTTTTGGACTTTCTTAGAAATATCATCACGTGGGCTTTGGTAGATTCACTTGGAACATATCAAGCCTCAGTGTTTATATCTTAAATCATTAAACACAATGCTAGGTATGTTTCCTTTCCAAAACAACTGGCTTACAGCTCTCCCTATATCTTTTTTCTTTGGGGTGACATTCTGTACAGGCATAGGTTTGCCTGTGTGACCTCTTATCACTCCCTTCCCTTCTGCTTTTAACTATGACTGACAATATTTACTACCAACTCCTGCCTAGTGCTAACTATGCAATAGGTACTGCTCATATATTATCTACTTAATTCACCCTAAACCTCAGGGATTACTTACTATCCCTCTGTAATGCAGTGTCTCAGCTCCTGCTCCCCTCACAAGAACGCAGATTATGGTGAGGCCAAAAAGGAACACCAACAGAGCCATGGTTAGAGGGTTCATACCACTATACTCTTGCTGGCAGCTGGGTTGGAGATATAGGTAGCAGGAGCCACACAATCCACAATCCACCGTCCACTTTTCTGCCAACCAACCAACCCCCAGCCTATCCACGGCAGTTATATTAGTGGCTAATGGCTAAACGGTAATAGCTGATGGCCACCCAGCCACAGCGGATGGTCATCTGATTACAGTTGATGGCCATCTAATAACCGAGCCCGCACCTTTCCATGTGAGGCCGAGAGCCTGGAAACTGCTCTCTGGGACTCTTGTCCCCACACTCCACCCCTCCAGGGTCTTGCCTCACAATCTACACGACAAGCGTCTTCCTCAAGGGGTCCTGTGTCAGGAACCCAGCTCACGAGAAAAAGTTTCAGTCCAGTTCAAGTAATGTCCCAGGGGGTGTCCCTTGATGTCCACCTATTTTCTGGGCACAGCCAGGGTTTCTCCAAGTACCGCCAGTCTTTCTGGGCACAGACAAACTTCCTGGGCACAGCCAGGGTTCTCAGGGTACTGTGCTGGAACAATAGTGGCTCCCAGCCAAGGTGCTTACATATTCTCAACGGTGGCCAGTCCACATACAAAAAGCAAACATCCGGGGTGGCCCGGTGGCTCAGGCGGTTGGAGCTCCGCACTCCTAACTCTGAAGGCTGCCAGTTAGATTCCCACATGGGCCAGTGGGCTCTCAACTACAAGGTTGCTGGTTCAATTCCTCCAGTCCCGCAAGGGATGGTGGGTAGCACTCCTGCAACTAAAGATTGAACATGACACCTTGAGCTGAGCTGCCACTGAGATCCCAGATGGCTCAGTTGGTTGGAATGCGTCCTCTCAACCACAAGGTTGCCGGTTGCACTCCCACAAGGGATGGTGGGCTGTGTCCCCTGCAACTAACAATGGCAACTGGACCTGGAGCTGAGCTGCACCCTCCATAACTAAGACTGAAAGGACAACAACTTGAAGTGAATGGCACCCTCCACAACTAAGATTGAAAGGACAACAACTTGACTTGGAAAAAAGTCCAGGAAGTACACACTGTTCCCCAATAAAAGTCCTGTTCCCCTTCCCCCACCCAAAAAAAAAGCAAACATCCGCCAGCACCCCAACGAAGGGTCTTCCTGCACCAGTCTCATTGGCAGCCGGGTGAGACACAGGAAGTCAACATCAACCTGTACCCCAACAAGGGTTCTTCCTGCACCACAGTCTTGCTGGTGGCCAGGCGAGACGGAGGAAGCAAACATCCACCAGTTCCACTACATGGTGGTACGTTCCCAAGCAAACAGTCAACTGGTCCATCAAATCAGGGATGGAAGGCAATTCTCCATAGTCCTCAGTCATTTGCTAGGACTGTGTGTTGGCCCCACAACATGTGCCCTCTCTGCAGGGCGAGGGCTCCAAGTCCTCCCCAACCTGGGGGTGAGGACGACCTTGACCTCACCCACATCCTCCACCGAGGGCTCAGCAAGCGTTTCCTCCTGGGACTACAAGTCCTGCACCTGGGCTGCCTCAGCGAGCACTTTCCAGCCCACATGGCCACTTTCTCCGGCCTATGCTGGTTGGAGAACCATCCATGTCCTCCCACCCCTCCATGGAGGTCCAGCTCAGGAGAACAGTGGCCACCAGGCACCACACACTGTGTGGAGGCCACAGGTCCTCCTGCTCAGAGTCAGACACCATTCCTACCTGGTCGGAACCCTGCCCAGTGCGCCATGTGTCATGCAGGGTCTCAGCTCCTGCTCCCCGCCTAAGAACACAGGACATGGTGAGGACAAAAAGGAACACCAACGGAGCCATGGATAGGGGGACCATACCAGTATACTCTTGCTGGCGGCTGGGTTGGAGACACAGGAAGCAGGAGCCACACAATCCATGATCTTCCGTCTGCTTTTCTGGCAACCAACCAACCCCCTAGCGTAGCCACGGCAGTTATATTAGTGGCTAATGGCTAAAGGGTAACAGCTGATGGCCACCCAGCCATAGCACATGGTCATCTGATTACAGCTGATGGCCATCTAATAACCGAGCCAGCACCTTTCCATGTGAGGCCGAGAGCCTGGAAACTGCTCTCTGGGACTCTGTCCCCACACCCTCCTATTTTTTAAAATGAGGAAATGAAGACTCAGAGGTTCAAGGACATCCTGACGGTGACAGAACTAGAAAATGTTGCATAAGATACTTCTGTAGAATTCTTTTCCCATACTAAATTAAAATGAAACAGAGAAAGTTAAAATGGCCTCTTACATAAGCAGACATGAGAAATCTGGTCTGGCTATTTCCACACAAAAAAATGACACTTCTGGTCCCAACTGGGGCTGAATACATCAAGCCTGACAATGCACTTTTGACCCCTACCCAGTGGATGGTCCATGATGAGAATCACCTGTGGGTAATGATTAAAATATAGATCCTCTGGCTTTACCTTGTTCAACTGAGTCAGAATTCCTGATAGTGAGACCCAAGAATCTGAATTTTTAATAAGACTTTGGAGGAGGGGGTATGCATGCCAGAATTTCAGTTCTGTTTAGCGTAGGGTAACACTTTTGCAGAGTTGTTAATGGGTGGTCTGTTTATACATGACCATACCTTAGAACAGAAACTAGATCTGAGCTGTGTAAGTTAATCGAAGACTAGGCTGTTGCCTGATCAAGACTTTAGCTAATTAGGCTGAAGCTGATTAGGGCACAGAGTTTCATGAGACCTCAGTCGGTGCCCCTTTGGGCCAATTACTTGACTTGTTCCTTGGCCATAGTCTCTACTAGAATTTTCATCAATAGGGACGTGATAAGGAGATGCAGTATGTTTTTTTCCACATTCATCATCTCTGCCACTTACTGAGTTGACTTGAAGAAGCTGTCCCAGTCCTTCCTGACTCTTAGTACCATGGGGATAATGATAGTTGGAAAGACCAAATGAGTGCATGAGCCTAGCATGGAGTTAGCATTCTATAAATGGTAGCTGTCACTAGTGATTAATGTTAGTACAAGCTCATTGGTAGACCATCGGGGGCACACACTCTGGGCTGCAACAGTGGCTGTGAACACCTAAGAGGACAGGACTTGCCTGGCTTTATGGAAATTACATTCTGAGACTGCTTCTCGAGCTTTCACGTATCTATTTCAACAGGAAGAAAAAGGGCTACCATTTCCTATGGACAGTCTCCTCATTCATTTTTCTATATCTCTTTAATCAGAGTAGCTATCTCTTTCCTGCTTCCTTTCCTTTTTCCTCTGTCACTTAGTCTGGGAAGTTCGCATATTTACCTCTGAATTCCTAGTAACCCTCTCTCTGAATGCTTCCTTTTGGCAAGACCTGAATTCCTCTCAGCAATCTGGCTAGAGCCTCTATGTCAGATTCCTTTCCCTTCCGCTTTTTGATTTATAACTTGGTCTCATTTTGGCTTAGATGTGGAAGTCTCTCTGCGGGTTAGGCTTATTTCATAGCCTCATTTCACAACTTCCATGGCTTCTGTGGCTGACATTACTATTTACTCTAGTAAGTGGATGTTCCTTCACTTATTTTCATTTTAACAAGGCTGAGTAGTTTAGATGTTCAGAAGTTTAATTCTTCAACCATCAAACGGAAGACATGATTGTGAAAATATTAAAAGCAAATATACATGGGTGTACACCTGTGTGTGTCCTCATGTGTGTATGCCCTTATAGTTCCAATGAGCCTGGTATCTCAGAAGACACTCTCATATAAACAGGCAATGTACATTAACAGATGATTCGTGAGAGTAAATAAAATTTAACAAACACAGGAAAAGGTCCCACTTTACTAGCTGTTAAAGAAATTTATACTAAAGTAATAAATCTTTAAACTTACTAGCAAACCAGAAGACATGTTTAAAAGATACAATTTAGTGTCTATGACTTGATGTTCCTAGTTGCAGAAAAGCAAAAGTTCACAATGGGTCTATTAAGCAATGTCATGTGAGGTATCAAAAACCTGAGCGATTCTGACCAGCCCCGCCCCTTTCCAACCCGGTTATTTCATTTTAGGGACTCTAGTTTAAGAAAATGTTGTAAGACGGAAATGATTAATTTGAAAATATTTATCATAGCATTATTTAAGGTATCAAACTTGGAAACAATCTAAATATCCACAATGAGAGGAAAGTCACTACAGTAGAACCAACCCTTCATCGGTTGGCCATAGTAAGGCCACTGAAATCTCTAGAGAATAAATAATAACATGGGAATGTTTATATCAAACAGAGAATGGAAGCAGTACAAATATATACATCAAATGAACATAACCATGTTCAACTACGCAAAGGAACTGTGAAAAGAAAATCAGTGTTGATAATGGTGTTTATTTGATGCAATTATTGACTCATATTTTGATATTTTTCTAGATTTTTATGAGCATACATCTTTTTTTTTTTTTTTAATTTTAAGGAAGCTCAATTCAATATTATCCAGTACAGGCTGTTTGTGTTTACTTGTGGGCTTTTACTGGTTCACGTTATGTGTGCTCGTCCATATTCATGGCTTTCTCTGAATGCCTGTTACCAGGAGGTCACATATGCCAACGCTGAGCCACCCCTGCTTTGCAGAATTTCCTAAATGTTTCACGAGTAGTTTGTAAGACTCTCTTTGCCTTTGAGAACTGAGTACTTTCTGCCGTTGAATTTCCTTGGCATATAAGAGAAGCTCAAATTCTTCCAAGATTTATCCTTTGTGCCTTGTCTCCTCCTAACCCCCTTTGCCTTCTCTGATCCAAAGCATTTGCAACTGGAGCTGATTTTCTTTTCACGTTATGTTTTCAGACAATGGGCCTTGCTTGGGATATAGAAGACCAAAGCAGCCCTACCGATGGCTGTCCTACAAACAGGTAAGTCAGGCCCATGGTTAGGGGGAGATTCCTTTGCTAATGTGATATCCTGAGTTAAACTTGGTCTCTTTGGGGTCTTGACTGCTGTTTTTTTTCTCTCTCTCTCTCTTGTAGGTGTCTGATCGAGCAGAGTACCTGGGCTCCTGTCTGTTGCATAAAGGATATAAGCCATCACCAGACCAATTTGTTGGCATCTTTGCTCAAAACAGGCCAGAGGTAACCACGGTGCAGTTAACTCAAGGAAATGAGTCAGAACTAAATCTAAAGACTTGAAACCCCACCTCTAATCCTGGACTCTGATACTTGCTGATGACTTACCAAAGCTATTTAAAGATCTTACATTCTTACACAGTCTTCCCCTGGAAAGAGTTACAGCCCAGGGCCTCCTGAATCCCCGGTTGCCTATGTAGTGCTCTGAAGTAGGTGACTGGACTTTATTTTCCAGCCCATTAAGAGTCACTTTAAGTCAGTCTGTTTGTGGCCTGAGGACAATAAGGAAGCTGTAAGGAACATGAGGATGTTTGGAAAGGGATGTATTCAAATTAGAATTGGAACTTGCACGTTGTTCCTGAACTCGTAAACCACAGCCGCCATTGCTACTGAAATAGCCATTGAAAACAGATTTTAGACATTAAGATGATTGGAAGTAAACTTATCCCCAAGTTCAAGTTAAGTCATTAGACCCAATACTCTCAGAGAAAGTCTTTGTAGGCTTCAGAATAGTTGGATGACATATGTGCACGAGAGCCAGCTCCTTAACCAAAAATCTGAGAGGGCGCTGGCTGCACTTTTTAGTGAATCTATATACTCTATCTTTGTAACACCAGCTCTCAATAAGAAGAGATATCCTTGGCTCTAGTTTAGGAACTCCACACCAAATCTGGTGTTTTGGTCTGCTAGGGCCGGCATAACAAAATACCACAAAGTGGGTGGCTTACGCAACAGAAATATATTTCCTCACAGTTCTGGAGGCTGGAAGTCCAAGATCAAGGTGTCAGCCAGTTTGGTTTCTCCTGAGCCCTCTCTTTTTCGCTTGCGAATGGCTGCCTCCTCACTGTGTCCACACATGGCGTTTGCTCTGTCATCCCTGGTGTCTCTTTGTCTTATTAATGTGACACTATGTCACAAATGTGGCCGATATGACACTAGTCATATTGGATTAGGGTCCACCCTATGACCTCACTTAACCTTAATTACCTTGTTAAAGACCCTCTCGCCAAAATCAGTGGCATTGGAGGTTAGGGCTTCAATTCAGCCTGTAACACCTAGACTGACATTTCAGGATTCCCATTAGCAGGTTCTGATCCACCTTCCCAACTCATTTCCTGTCACTCTTCATGCTTCCTGATGTATGTACAGAGATGTCTTGTTATCCTGTCTTTCTTTCTTCATTCCCTAAATGCCTTCTCTGCCTCTACCTCCATAACCAAATCTTACCAGTCCTTCAAAGCCCTGCTCAATTTTCATCACTTTCCCCAAAGTAATCCCAGGTAGTCTTAACCCCACCCCTGAAAGTGACCTCTGCCTCCTTAGAACTCCCTAATGGTTTCCATACTTCATATGGATAGAACTTATCACCCTCCACCTTTGTATCCTGATCTACCTTTGTATTTTTGTTGTCTCTGTGCCTATCTTATCTCCTTTATTTTACTGTACTTTGTGGCATTAGCTGTGGCAGTCCGTAGGGCCCCACAGTGATTTTTTAAATACGAAGTAATCAAATAAGAATTTATGGCTAAATGACTAAATGAATACCTTTGCTTTCCAATGTGTTCCCCAGTCCTTACGTGAACTTGTCTCCTACAGTGGATCATCTCTGAGCTAGCTTGTTATACGTACTCCATGGTAGCCGTCCCCCTGTATGATACCCTGGGAGCAGAAGCCGTCATATACATTATCAACAAGGGTAAAACTTTGCTCTTACATTATAACTTGATTCTTTCTTAATGCTGAGCAATTCCTCAAGATCTGCGTTTGTTAGCAGACGCGGAATGCTGTGACTAGAACAACGGTCCAGTCTTTCTTGTCCTGTGGTACCTAGGACATAATTTACAGGAAGGTTGCAAGATGCCCATGTGGCAGCTATATGCACAGATGGAGGAGTCAATGAAATGCTTTAAGGTGACATAGTATGACAATGTAGTTTAGAGATGAGACTATTTACTTTAGCCACACTGGATGAAAGGCCAGAGTGAGTGACTAAATCACTGTGAAAGGACAGATTTAATTTCCCATTCTAATTCGTCTAAGTCCGTACAGTTAACCACCATGTACCAAGGTCCATAGTGAGTCTGTAGAAAAAAATGTCTTTGTTAAGGAAACAAGTGCAAGTTCAATGGGCAAGTAACAGCCCTTTCACATATCCAAGATATTACTTTCTGTCACAGAACTAGTAGATTAAATGAGTAGATCCATTTGAACTATAGACAAAATCAGAAGTTTTCTATTTGTGTAAAGAAGTATCAAAGCAAATGCTAACATTTAGAATCATAAAATGCTTCTCTGCTAAAATACCATTTGACCCTCCCTCTCTTCTAATCCCCGCCCCCAAGTAAAACACATTGACAGGACCACCACTAAACGATTCATACTCATTGGCTGTATTCTTAAGCAGAAAGAATTTGGTGGCTTCTCTAGAAACTATAAACTGTGTTGGCAGCATGTAAGAAAACTCTACACTACTGTTTCAATTAAGCTCATTTATTATCAATGGAACATTTCAGCTTTTATGCGTTATAAATCTGACTTGCAGACATAATATCCTTTGAGGACCCCCAACTTGGAAATTTTCAAAAATCTTTTCCTTCTTGTAAGGCAATCAGGTACATAGCCAAGCAGGCGGATGACCTCTAGCTCTCTTTCTGATTTCAGCGGAGATTGCCACGGTGATCTGTGATACACCCCAAAAGGCATCGATCCTGATAGGAAATGTGGAGAAGGGTCTTATCCCAGGCCTGCAAATGATCATCCTCATGGATCCCTTTGAGGATGACCTGAAGGAAAGAGGGGAGAAAAGTGGAATTGAGATCTTATCCTTCAATGAGGCTGAGGTAATAGTCTGTCTGAAACTCAAGTCCCAGATCGAAGGCTGGGGTGACACCATGGGCAGCTTGCAGGATATCTACACTGGAGTACCAGCTGCTGCTCTCCAGTGGTGGCAGGAAACAAGAAAATTAGACTCATGCTGTGAAACTTGGAGAATAATTTCCCCAAGACAACTCAGAAACCTGCTAGGGGATGAGAAATTCTGTAGCCATTGTGCACAGCCTTCTAAGTAGGACATTTATAAATACAGAGGTTAGTGGTAGTTAAGAAGATGGTCCCAGAGCTAGGATTCCTGGGTTCATGTTCCAGCCTTAGTTAGCTGACCTTGGGTAAGTTTCTCCACATCTCCTTTTCCCTTTATGTTAAATGAGGATAAAATAGTCCCTACCTCATAGAGGAGTTACTGTAAAGAGTTAACTGAGTTAATAAATATAATGTGCCCAGGACAGTGACTGGAATGTAGTAAATCTTGAAACAGCAACTTTTCATCTTATTCAAAAAGATTTAGCAATGATCCTAGATGACTGAATCTTAAGAGTATGGTGGGAAGTTTGGACATTTGTCCTCTTAAGGTTTTTATTCTAGATAAACCTTACGCTCTTCTCTGAGGCTTCTGGGCCTGATCCAGTTGGAACTTTGGTTATATATAAGAGCCCTCATGCTCTTATAGAAAAGGGAAAGAGAGGGCTGTATTTGTCATAAGTCTATCCATTTCAACTAATATCTTTCTTTCTTGGCTTTCTGTTCATGTAGAATGTAGGCAGACAGAACTTCAGAAAACCCGTGGTAAGTTTTCTTCTGCTCATATTTGAATCTTGCACATTCAGCTTGCAAAGATCACAGTAGACTAACCTCTTGTGCTTCCCCCTCCAGCCTCCTAGACCAGAAGACCTGGGCCTCATCTGCTTCACCAGTGGGACCACAGGTCAGTGCCCATGAAGCTGTCCTAGAGACCCCTCAGCCAAAACTATGGCTTGAGTCACTAACCACTGATAAGCTGGTAACTATACCCTACAATGAGCCCTACGCTTTAGGGCTTATAGCCTAAGGTTTTTGAGTATGGATCCCCAAATAGGTAAGTGTAAGCAAATAAACTTCATTGAACATACTGGGAGGTGTTTACATGCTATGGATTTCAGGGGTCTTAAAGATGGCATCAGAAAGTCAACTTTCTTCCCCAATCAACCACTCTCTCAATCTGACACCCCTGGAGTGATCACTCAATCAAGGTAACACGGTGACAGTTGTACACAGATCACTGTGCGCTCCCCCATCCCCACCTGGAGCTACCTGTATATTAGAATGCTTATTAGCTTATAATGTTGCCCGTAGTGGCCTACAGTTACATCCTTTTCATTGTGCCCCGTGTATAAGGTGTTAGCTAGGTAACATTATTAAATCTGAAGTCTTCAACATAAAAACAGCACAAGGGGAGGAGATTACTTGGATTCCTTTTTTCGACTGTGTTGCTATCTGAAATCATGGCTGTGCCCTGTGTGGTGGTAGAAGGTTGTCAGCAGTAGAATCTTTGTGGGCCTTAATCCTGTGTAAACAGAGTCATATGTCATCGACTCAGAGTCAGAGAGTGACAGGAGAAGCTCTTGGCTCTCTGGAACAGAACTAATTGAATGTAGCTTCTTATTTCAAAGCCAAAGCTACCTACGAGCTATATAAAGGATCTTTCTCTTCACCTCTTGTTTTCTACAGGTAACCCCAAAGGAGCCATGATAACCCATGAAAATGTTATTTCAAATTCTGCTGCTTTTCTCAGATGTGTGGAGGTCAGTGGTCAATTGAAAAAGAGATCCTCATTAAAATGTGAATCTGTCAAAAGATTTTAATCTTGAAGTTAGAAGAGGCAGAGAGGAAAACAAATGAAATGGAAAACAGGTTAAGGGCCTGAGTGTGGACAAATACTTCTGCATTTTTGTCTGGAGGACTGTGCATTTTCCACCCTTAGTCTTTCAGGATCGCTGCAGACCTCTACATTCAGGACAGTTAAGGGCACCTCTTAGAGTTAGGCAGTGCCTTACCTGGACAACTGTATGTGGCACTCCTGGGAAGAAGTAGTTTTTAAACTGTTTTTTAAATTTCAATTGAGTTAGAATTGACATCTAACATTATGTTAGTTTCAGGTGTACCACATCATGATTCAATATTTGTATATATTGCAAAACGATCCTCACCATAAGTCTAGTTAACGTCCATCACCACACATAGTTACCAATTCCTTTGTCTTGGGATGAGAACTTTTAAGATCTACTCTCTTAGCAACTTTCAATAATACAATAGAGTATTATTTATATAACTATTATTTATATTATTTATACATCTATTATTTATACATCTATTATTTATTATAACTTCCAATAATACAATAGAGTATTATTAACTACAGTTAATAGATGTAGTTCTTAAATCTCCTTTGGAAGAGAAAGTTGGTACTAATCCAATGTTGTTTCCTCTTTGTTCCTGATCTCTAGTACACCTTTGAGCCAACCCCTGAAGATGTGACCATATCTTACCTCCCCTTGGCTCATATGTTTGAGAGGATTGTACAGGTGAGTGCTCTGTGTTCTTAGCAGGTATGTGGAAAGGGAGTCCTGACTTGCTAGTTCCACGTTTATTCCAAAGGCAACTATACAACATTTATAGTCCCTTCTCTAACGTGAAGGGCACAGGTAGGAAGTTGGCACAGCTGTGTCTAAATCCTGTCATTGCCCCTCACTTTCTGTGGAGGCTTCCTGTTAATTCTGTGTGTCCAGTGGGGCTACTGATTGCTCCTGCCGTCACACTGGGGACCTGCGAGTCTAGTGCGGTCATAGCCTGAAGCTTACTATCAACTCTTAATTCTGAGCTGATAGGGACACTTTTTTCCTTTTAATTTTATTTTGGTTCCAAATTTTGAAAAGACCTTGGATTGGATAAAAGGAAACTCCCCACAGAGAGGCAAAGAGGGGGTATTTGATCCTGATAAGATGTCCAGCGTGTATAAATAAGGTGGAGCCATTCAGGATCGTGTGTGTGTGTGCCAAAGGAGAGCTGACCGTCTGTGAGTGGACAGGCTTTTCAAGCTAGTCTGAGGCTGATTTAAGGACTGAAAGCAGTGCTGGCCTTTCCAAAACACAGGTGGTAGTATGGCTGGAAAATCCTCTCCCTGCTCGCCCCTTAAATACTTCTTCGACCAGCTTATTTGTTGATGCATGAAATGCAAAACTGAAAGATCCAGTTCCTTGAGCTACAGTGCCAATTAATAAAATACTGATTCTAATAGCGTATTTTTTCACCTTTTAATGCTTATGAAATTGAGACAGTCTCACCAGTATAGGTATGTCCTAGTTTAACCAGCGGTATTTTCTCTTAGTGCTGTAGCACTAAAATGCACCATGAGCAGCAAAGTCTCTTATAACATCCTCTGAGAGGTGCTGCCAGAAGTCCTGCATTGGAACCAGCGCAAGTGCCAGAAGTTTTTGGAGACAGTGGAGTTGTAGATCAGCTTGAAGAACTGTGGCCCTCAGAAGGACAAATGCTTCTTGGGCACCATCGGGCTAACATCCAATCCCTGCCCCATGTTCTCTGTATATGTTCTGGGGGACCAGCAGCACAGTGACGAGGCCCAGGCTGTGGATATCCCCTACATGGACATCGAGGCACTGAAGAAACACAACACGACTAAGAAACTGGCCAGGAAGCTGACCAAGAAGTATGATGCCCTTTTGGCCTCAGAGTCTCTGATCAAGCAGATCCCACGAATCCTGGGCCCAGGCCTGAATAGTCCGACAAGTTCCCTTCCTTGCTGACCCACAATGAAAATGTGGTGGCCAAAGTCAATGAAGTGAAATCCATAGTCAAGTTCCAGATGGAGAAGGTGCTGTGTCTGGCAGTGGCCGTTGCGTGATGATGACAGATGATGAGCTTGAGAACTCAACTTACTCACATCCACTTAGCAGTCAATTTCCTGGTGTCACTGCTCAAAAAGATTGTCCAGATTGTCCAGGCTTTATACATCAAGAGCACGAGTATCCTAAGGCACAGCTTAAACCCCAGTGCTGCCATTAAAAGCCAGAAACTAAAGAATGGTCTCTCACAAAGGGTGATGTCTTAGGTTGTTACCCTTAGAGCTGTGGGTAGAGTAGGGGTAGGCCCTCGGTCTCCCAATCTGTCTTACCTGTCCTGTCACCTCAGCATAAATGAGTTTCCATCCTGTCTCGGGGTAGGCGCTCAGAATTCTGGGTACCTGAAATGTTAATGGTGGGGGGTGCTATAGAGAGAAAAGTGCCTGGGGACATCCACTCAGTTCTTCAATTCTATCCAAGATAGGCCCCACCTGAAGTGGTCCTTTGGCTCTGAGCCCTATTCTTTGGTTTTCCTTTCAGTTTGTTGTGTACTCTTGTGGAGCCAAAGTTGGGTTTTTCCAAGGAGATATTCGATTGCTGCCCGATGACATGAAGACTCTGCAGCCCACGGTGTTTCCTGTGGTCCCTCGGCTCCTTAACAGGATCTACGATAAGGTAGTAACTGTGCTTCTGTTGGGCTGTCCCTGAGATGAAGGAACTGTCTGTGGCTCAGGCCGGACTGAGGCTCTTAGGGACTCTATGTTGCTAAGAAATGTGTCCGCTTCCACCCTCCCACTCCCTACAAGCGTCTACTTACAGCCCCATTGACAAATGCAACTGAAAACCATAGTACATGAAATCCCCTTTCCTCTGGTTGAGATTACTTAGACCTGATTTGGAGAAAGAGGTCAATTCAGAAACTTGGGGAGCCCCTCAACATTTAGCCAACTCCTAAGAAGTTGTTACCCTGATTTCATAACAGCTACTGGTTATTGAGCTTCTTGCTGAGTCCCTATGGTAAACTTTTCAAATGCATCCCATCATCTAATCCTCACAAAAGCACAGGAAATCACACCTTAACTACAGATGAGGAGACTCAGCCTCAGAGGTTAAAGAACTTGCCCAGGTTCATATCTAATAAGAGGTCAGGCCAGAATCAGATTGTCACAATCATTTTAGCTGTCATTAGTCAGTGCTCTATTTTTCATTAGAGATTGCAAAGTGGAGAGTTTTTTTTCTAATTCAATCATTTCTCCTGCATTAAGTAGCTGAGATTCTTCCATAATGGCATAAAACATATTTCATTCTTTTCCTTTACTTATCAGTCTTCTAAAGGATGAATTGGTGCCTCAGCGATCTTCAAAACTGGCCAATGAGATTATTTTCTTGGTATATTATGAACTCATGATTTGTGTGTTTAATCCATTTCAGTCATTCTTCTTGGTGTTCAAATTTTCTCATTGGAAGTTGGGAGCCCCACCATGTTGCTTGTGTGTCCTTTTGACATGACCCCAGCGGTCTTGGATAGCTTCATTGCTTTCTGGCATAAAATGTCTCAAGTTCATCTTATATGATTCTCACCCAAGTCTTGGTTTGGCTAATTTCTCCAAGCAGCTCTTGGAACTGAAATTTGAACCCAGGCAATATAATTAAAGAACTCAGGCTCTTAACTGTGAGCCCAATCACCTCATAACTCCACAGACATGGGAGCCCTGAAGAAGTAACACATGGCCATTCTTCCCAAGTTTGGCCCCTGATTCTGAGATTCTCGCATTCCTCTTCACACTTGTGAATCTCACCAAGTGCTATCCTGGGGCTCCCATGACAGGACAGGCAACATTCCAGTACACAGATGATCCCTGGACATTGAAAATCTGGGTTTCTATCAGACTCATTAAGAATTCTAACAGTTTCCTCACCATGTGATAGGATTATTAGATTTGGTTGTTGTTATGATTTTTATCCATTTGTTGGACATTTTTGATTTGGGAGAGATAGCTATTTTATAATATAGTATTAACACACAGTTCACTTCTGGAACTTATTTTAAAAATGGAGGACTTTATTAGCATGAGTCTCTAAATTGCGACTCTTTGTCAGTGACTTGTTAGGGGGAGTCTTGTGAATGTTGAAGAAAGGTAAATATCTTAAAGGATGAGAGAGGTGTCATAATAACATAATGGAGGCAGTATCTGAGTGTAGGTCTTGGAGAGAGAGATGGTGAGATATTGGCAAAATGATGGTACAGGCATAAATAGATTCCAGAGTCTAGAGCACAGTTGGCATTAGAGGGTGAAGACATGCAGTCTCATTTGACTGAAGACCCAGGAATGGGAGTATAAATATGGAAGATGGCTGGAGAGTCATCTTTGAATTTGGAACTGGAAAAGAAATTTGATTTCCTTTATCTGACTTCCAGTAGGATGGAGCCCTGAAGGCCAGAATAGGGGATTCAGGATTTAATTTTGTAAATAAGGTGGCTTTCTTCGAGTTGTACTGGCAAAGCTCTCCTTTGGCAAGAGTGTGGTTGATGGGTTATAGAGTCACGATGAGATCAGAGTCAAGGAGACTAGGGAAATCATGAGAGCTTAGAAAATGGTGTAAGAATTAAGTCTGAAGGGAAGAAATGATCTAAGTAGGAAAATCTGTTGTGTTTTCTATGCTGAGACTAAGGGAATTGTAGTAATAGAGAAAGGTGGTATTTCTCCAAATCTAGTGTATGTAAGCATCAGAGGGGCAAAGGGTGGGAGAAGTGACACTTATTTAAAAGAATCAGACTCCTAGGCTCTTCGATATACTAAATCAAAACCCTAAGGGTGCTGGCCATTGAGCTGTTTTTCATCTAGCAATCCCAGGTGACTTTGTAGGTACATGCTGACTGTCTTTTGAGGATATGCTTATCTCAGTTGTCAAAGCTGTTTGCCAAGAATGAGGAATCTGGAGGTGCTGGGGCTCTATATGGATGTGCTGAGTTCACTTCTTTCTTACTGTGGACATAATTCTCTGGGCTCATCATTATTCAGTCAACCAGTTCATGAATGAGAGCCACTTCCTTATGGAGCTAGAAGCATCATCTCTTGTCACTGATGAGCCTTGGTGAGTATCTCGAATAGGTTTCCAACTAAAAGGAGTTATCACTCTGCAGGTTCAAAATGAAGCCAAGACACCCTTTAAGAAGTTCTTGTTGAACTTGGCTATTTCCAGTAAATTCAGTGAAGTGAAAAGGGGTATCATCAGACGCAACACTTTGTGGGACAAGCTCATCTTTTCAAGGATCCAGGTAGGTTGGGTGGGTCCTGGACAGAGCCAGGCAAATATCTAGGCTGCCCACTGTCTCGGCATAGTTTGCTTTTCCTGTGATGGTCAAGCGTCTCTTTAATTGGAGATCCTTTCGTACGTTCTGTGTTCACTCACCATTTGAGATCTCTCTTGGATAACTTTGTCACTACAGGAAATTGGTCAAAAATCAAAAAATGGATTTTACTTCAGTTCTAGCACACTCTCCTGTTCTTGTAGGTGGTCTGCTGAGATTGTAAGTAATTCGAAGAGACCCAATATACAAATTATCTGAGGAAATTAAAAAATATATATTCAGATCTAGTCCCAGCTATGGATGGTAGTGATAATAATAGTTAACATTTTAAGGGTTTTTTCCGTAACGCTAGGCCCTATTCTAAGTGCTTTGTAAATTACCATGTTTAATTCTCACAAAAATAGTGTGTAGGTTATTCTAGCCATTTTGCAATGGAGGAAGCTGAAACCGAGGGGATGTGCTTCAGCAGGTCTCGTTTCTCCTGAACAGGCCAACCTGGGCGGGAAAGTTCACATCATGGTCACTGGAGCCGCCCCCATCTCCTCTTCCGTCTTGACGTTCCTCCGAGCAGCAATGGGATGTCAGGTAAGCCTCGTGCCTTGGAAGATAGCTTATTTCACATCTGCACAAATAAGGCTCATTGTTCAAATAACAGTGAAAACACAACTGAAAAGTGCCAAGGAGAAAGTCACGCAAAGTCTCAAATTCAGGAAAAAACATCCTCCTGGTCGCCTTTTATGCATCTGTGTATGGAAACCTTTCCATAAATGGCATCAGTATTCTAAAATTCTTGTTAAACAGTGCCCCTTCACCACCGTTCCTTGTCAAATCAAGATCTGCATTATTTTAATGGTTTTGGAAGTAACTAGTCTCCTATTAATAGACACTGAGTTGCTTACCATTTTTTCACCCATTATATTCCATGAAATCATAAGGATACCTTTCATGTGTATGCAATTATCAATTTGGGATAAATCCCTACAAGTAGGGAAGGTTGAGTCAAAGTACACGTTTTTGGTTTGTTTTTTTCCCACATTAACGCAGATTATCAAACTTCCCTCCAGTAAGATGTCTTTTTTATAGATTTCTGCAAATAATGCAGTCTTGCCAGTGACCCGCTTTGTCAGTCGTTTAAATCTTAGCCCATCAGATACATGAAAAACCTTACTGCAGTTTTGTGTTTTTTTATTAACAATGAAGCTCTTTTCTACTGCTTATCAGCATTTGTATTTCTTCTGTGAATTATTCTATTACTTGTCTGTAGAAAAATAGGCAAAGGATAATTTGGTTCTCTTTCACATTGCTTTCTAAGAGTTCCTCATATGGTAATAATACTAACCTTTGTCGTGTTAGAAATATTTTTCCTCGTCTCATCTTTGCCTTATGTATTGCTATAGCAACATTTCAAATGTTTATGCATAATAGTTAGATTGGATTGAGCTTTCCTATGTAGTTTTTAAATTGCTTAGACAGGATTTCCTAACCCCCAGTATTTCATAAAACTGTTTTCATCCATATTTTTTGGTAATCTTATGGTTTTACTTTTTTTCAATTAATCTGCCCCATTGAAATTCAGTGCAAGGGCTGGGGCATAGATATTGTCTTTTATTTTTTTGTTTTTTTCCCAAATAGCTAACTAGTTCATTCGACCAGCACTCACAGCGCGAGGCTGAGCACTCACAGCCTCGTCTTCAGAGTGGACCATACTCATATAACCAGTATCAAAAAGATTCTGTGTTGATGCCAAGGCCAGAGGTCCTCTAGTTTTTCAAATGAGTACCCTCTTGACCATTCTTAATACTTTCCTTTCCCTCAGCCCCCAAAACCAGATCAGATGTTCCTGTTGTCACATCCCTCCCAGACATGCCTTCTCTCTATGTCTACCAATTCTGCTTACCACAAGCCACACACCCATCGTAGTAGCCTATGCCCTTCTTGCCTTCCACCAGCCTCTCTCCAGTCAAGATTATTCTCTCTCCCAGGCGTTGGCAAAGTGCAACACTGGCGAAATCTGGCCCATTGCCTGTTTTTATAAAAGTAAAATTTTAGTGGAACACAGCCATGGCTATTTACTTATGCACTGTCTAGTGCTGCTTTCATGCTGCATTGGCAGAGTTAAGTTGTTAAGACAGAGACCACGGGCTCACAAAGCCAAAATTTTTACTACCTGGTCCAATACAGAAGAAGCCTGCCAACTCCTGTTCTATACCACAGTTAGAGCTTTTTCCCTTAAAAAATACTACTTCAGTTCTATAAGAAGTGCTCCATTGCCCAGACTCAAGTCCAGTTGCCATTGGGTTACACATCACTTAATGAAAAACTCGTATTTTTCCGTCGACTAGAAATGCCACATTTCCCAAAATATTGTATAAATTTCCATACTTTGGTCTGTTTCTGAACTCCTAGTTGTAATGACTTAGTAGCTCAGGCATGAATTCAAAATATAATGACACTAAGTGTCCTCCAACCCTCAGAGACCTTGTCTTGCCATAAGGCATGGCCAGCCAGCTCATGCTTTATCGTGAGTCAGTCTCAAACCCCTTCTTTGGTTTCCCCAGGTGTTTGAAGCTTATGGTCAAACAGAATGCACTGCTGGCTGTACATTTACATTACCTGGGGACTGGACACCAGGTAGGTTCTCCACCTACTGGGCAGGAGGTACAGCGGTTGGGAGAACGGTTCTAACTGAACTTGGACTTTTGAGTTTAGATTACCTCAGTGCTCTGGATGAATATGGCAAAGGCCAATCTCAGGTATTGCTCCAGACCTTCCTACTTTGGCAGATTATTTTTCAGTCTTATTTTTTTGGAGCCAATCCATAAATATCTGTGAACTATGCCTAGAATTCTTGCTGTTTATGGTTTCCCAGCTGATCAGTGTGGTGTGTTCTAGGCCATGTTGGAGTCCCCCTCGCTTGCAATCACGTGAAGCTGGAAGATGTGCCTGACATGAACTACTTTTCAGTGAATAATGAAGGCGAGGTGGGTCGGTTGTGCCCAGTAGGCATGTCCAGACAGTCATGGTGGGATGTTTGCATCAGGACAGCACACAATTGTGAGCACGCTTGGGTTTGATTCTTTTGAGATCTGGAGCAAGGAATTGAATGTCTTGGAACCTCTCTTTCTGATTCCCGCCCAATAGGGATTAAAATCTGGTGCTCTTCACACTGTAGTGGGAACCGTCAAATGATTTAAACGGGGTGGGAAGAGCAGGTGTTCTGTAAAGTACCCATGCTGGGAGTAGCAGCTTTTGCTATTGTCAGCACCTTGGACCATCTTACGTGCAGATCTGCATCAAGGGGACCAATGTGTTCAAAGGATACCTGAAGGACCCTGAGAAGACAGAGGAAGCCCTGGACAAGGATGGCTGGCTTCACACAGGAGACATTGGTCGCTGGCTCCCGGTGGGTGTTTCTTCAAAACTTTTGGGAGTCTGTACTGCTAGACTAGGAAGAACCATCTGCTTACAAACAAGATAGGTAGAGATGCGAGTCGGCTAATCAGCTGAGCTGGCATGGCTCCCTGAACAATGGAATAGATTTGCTCACAGCCAAAGGAAAATTAAGTGACTTTTCCAGGGAAGAGTGTAGTAATATTGTTTGTTTCGTTTGTTTGTTTACTTTTCTTGAGGCAGAAATTGTGATTTGATAACTCCATAGGCCTGTAACATTTGCCTTCTATGAGTTTCAAAGGAATGCGTTTCTTTCTACTTCATATAGAGAGACTTCATTAAAACACAGAAGCAGATTTCTAAACTAGGTGTATGCAGAGGTTAGGTTTTGCCTCTCAGTAACCTTTACAATATCTCTGTGGAAGACATGGAGACCTTTTGTAAGCATAGCTTGCTGATAAACGATTAGCAGTAGTCTGTTTTTCTAAGAAGAGAGGAAATTGTGTAATAGTGATGGAGCCTTAGAACCCCTGCAGGGAATTTTCCAAGCAGCATCTTCTCTGAAAAGTTTTTGTCTACTGTGTGCTGGGGGGAGTAGGAAAGTAACCAGATCTTAAAACTCCTTTCTGGCTCAATATTCTCAAGATTTAAGTGACAATCAAAGAACATTTGGAAAGACCTCAGAGAACACTGGTCCTAATGATGTTTTGCATAGAGTTCAGTGTAGTAGCATCTTGTTAACATATCTGTTTCTGTATAAGTGTTCTCTGCTCTAATAAACATAGGATGTAGGCAATACATGTGTTCCCACACTAGGGTTATAAAGGGCTGAGCATCATTAATCACTTTCAGATAATGTCTGTTAGGCTGAATTGATAGTTAATTTCTTTTTTTTTAAATTTTAAAATAAGTTCAAATTCATTGACATCACTAGAAATTCAATTTCTTGAGTCAGCCTTGTTGATGGTTTTAGGGTTGGCTCAGTCTACTGCCCTATTTAGGGTGTGACCATATGGATTGTATTTGCCACTCATCCCAATTCTGTAATTCAAATCCCTAAGAACCTAAGCTCCTCAGACCAATGAGCTCAAATGAAGCTGCAAATGACCTCTGGTGGCTGGTCAGAGAGAACTTCCCAGCCCTGCTACTGTCCTAACAAGCACAACGAGCACAATTATTGACTTGCTTGATTAGCACTGGCACACTGGAGCTGTGTTAGCCTGCTCCGGAATCTAACAGGAGAGATTCATAACAGGGAGTCAAGGGGGTAGGGGATCGAACAGATTCAAAATTCTTAATAAAAGACAATTTCCTCCCTATTTCTGGGAGTTCTGGAAATAGAGTAATTGGAAATTAAGTTATTAGAAATTTAGAGCTGCAAAATTTCTTCAATACATGAGGAAACCATTTACATGGCCCTAGCAGGTCCTAGGGACTTTTTCTCAGGCTGCACATTGATTCTCTATATTGACATACAATGTAGATAAATTATTGCTGGAAATGGTTTCCTTCCCCTTTCCCCAAAGCCAAGAAAGAGAAATGAAAGATTGTTCAAAAGTCTCTGGCGAAGTCAAGTTTAAAGAAGATACACTCCACTGACACCAACCACAGGACTCAAAAACACTGACGCCATTATCTGTCTGTCTCATATAGAATGGAACTCTGAAGATCATTGACCGTAAAAAGAACATTTTCAAGTTGGCCCAAGGAGAATACATTGCTCCAGAGAAGATAGAAAATATCTACATCAGGAGTAGAGCAGTGCTGCAGATTTTCGTACACGGGGAAAGTTTACGGGTAATGTATTATTTTTACAATAGCCATTTTCAGGCACAGATCGTACTGATTTCTATAGCTATAGGAAATCTGTACAGGTGGGTGTAAGATAAGAAGATCCGAGTTTTTAATACTGAAGAAATGAAGCCACATTCCAAACCTCAAAAAACACAATATAAGTGAAAAACAAAGCAAAACAACAAAAAAAAACCTTTTTCTTTTTTTGAAACTGTGATAGACTCTGTGAATAAGACTTGTTAAAACAGTTAAAGGGTAGCCATCCAGTAAAAGGGAGCCCTGTTTCACTAAGTTTCCACTACAATAAGAGGTCCTCGGGTACAAACTATTTTATATATAGTGTGCTTAAACTTAGCTTTTGGGGAGTGGGGGAGGGTTGATATGGACAGGCCAGAGATGCTGTAAGCTTAATATTGAACATCACTTCTTTATGAACAATCAAATTTGATAGAACATTTTTGTAAAGAGATTGTTGACTGGGAAAATGGGAGTAGAGTTCCACAAGAGTTTGAAATATATGCTGAGAAAAGAGGACACTAGTACTGAATTTGAAGTCTTGGGATATCTGTTTCAATGATACTGTGTTTCCCTGGAAATAAGACTTAGCCAGACCATCAGCTC
This sequence comes from Rhinolophus ferrumequinum, assembly GCF_004115265.2. Taxonomy (NCBI): domain Eukaryota; kingdom Metazoa; phylum Chordata; class Mammalia; order Chiroptera; family Rhinolophidae; genus Rhinolophus; species Rhinolophus ferrumequinum. The sequence continues at coordinate 15,324,544 of NC_046299.1, read as the reverse complement.
TAACGCATCTTTTGGAGCAAAAATTAATACAAGACCCGGTTTTATTTTAATATAATATTTTATTTTAATATAATTATTTTAATATATTTTAATATAAGACCGGGTATAATATATTATAATAATACCGGGTCTTATATTAATTGTTGCTCCAAAAGATGCATTAGAGCTGATGGTCTGGCGAGGTCTCATTTTCGGGGAAACACGGTATGATTCTGTTTTCTGTATTCACTGGGAGACACCATGATAAGAGTTCTCACAGGCCTTGTTTCCTTTCCATAGTCGTCCTTAGTAGCAGTGGTGGTTCCTGACCCAGAGGCACTTCCCTCATTTGCAGCCAAAATTGGGGTAAAGGGCTCCTTTGAAGAACTGTGCCAAAGCCAAGTAAGTCTCATTTAGGAAAGCTTTATGCACACCCACGGGGCCTATCATGGCAGGGGGGAGGCCCCAACCAGCTTGGGCACCCAGGAGTTCCCAGAGCCTTCTCTCTGGAAAAACAGACTTCCTGAATTTGTGACAGGTGGTACAATGCAAATAGATCGACTGGTTTTATTAGATTATAGGAGGGGAGTTTAAAAACAACAACAACAAACTCTATTCTTTTTATAGTAATATGTTCTTTGTGGGGAAAAAAACACAAAATTTTGAAATGCCATTCAGAGAAAACCCCTTTAACATATAGATTTGCCTTTTTTTCTCATTTTTTTCCCTGTGAGCATTATTAGGCATAAAATGTGATTGTACATACTCCTATATCCTTCTATATCCTAATGAACTTTTGCAAGAATTTTGAGTCGTTTATGCTTAGCTTTTCATTTAAGTTTTCAAACAGTCATGCTGTAAGCCATGTTTCATATTCTTAGGTTGTCAAAGAAGCCATTTTAGAAGACTTGTTGAAAATTGGGAAAGAAGGTGGCCTTAAATCCTTTGAACAGGTATGTACTATTGGTCTCTCAAGTCATACTAGAAAGTTTTCAAGTTTGCATGTGTATGGGGTTTAAATGTAGTTTCCAAGGAATTAGTTTTAGATTTTGTACTATGAACCCATTAACTACAAACGACAGTGAACTTTTATAGTTGTATAGCCCTTTTCCACTGTGCATTACCCATTCTCCCTTTTCTCTCCTCATTTCTTTTCCAAATTACTGGTATATGAGAACAGGCATGTGTTACTGTTCTCTCTCATCACTTCATCTACCCCACTTTTATTAGGTGAAATATTCTTTAAGTTCTTCACGTAGCACTTAGAGGGCTCTATAGAAAAGTCGAAATCACTAATAAACATGTATGTGTGTGTGTGTGTGTGGGGGGGTGTTCATCTTCTTTTCTAGGTCAAAAGCATCGTTCTTCATACAGAGCAATTTTCCATTGAAAATGGGCTCTTGACACCAACTTTGAAAGCCAAGCGGGCAGAGCTTTCCAAGTACTTCCAGAGCCAAATCAGCAGCCTATATGAGAATATCCAAGAATAGGCTAACGTACGTATGGCTGGAAGGGGCTCAGAGCTAGTCTGCCTTGTGGGATTAAAAACTGATGTTATATTCATTTTTTGACTTTCCTCCTATCTATTGTTCTACCTACGAAATTATAAAACCATGGCTTTGGGGTTTTTAAAAATAATATTGAGTAACCTGTAATGTCAAAGCTTAGCCCTGAACTAAATAAAGAGTAAATCTTGTCTTTTCCATCCTAAATGTTGCTGCCATTTAGGTTTTCGGGCTACTTTTATCAACATACTTTTCAAGACGCATGTGTATTCTTTGTCATTTCCTCATGATCTTCAATCTTCTGTATAAGCGATCACTAGTTCAAAAGCCAAAATGACCCTTTGTGACTTTTTCCTTGTTTTCCAGTGAAACCTAACTTATCAACAGTCCCAGCACTTAGCCCTTCCAGTGTTCAAGTTACAAGACCTTTAAGTCCTAAAAAGCTGTTTATAATTCATGTTTTCTAACTACTCCACAAAACCACTAAAATTTTAAATCAAGTTTTACTTTATTACTACATACTATTAATCGTATCTATGAGACAAATTTCTTCTATGTATTTCTGCACACTAAAGTCTGTGCACAGAAGGGAAGTTTGATCATACTGAATATTTCCTAGACTCTCTAGTTTCTCTGACTTTGGAGAATTAAAACTTAGGCTTATGACATGTTATCCAGAAAGAATATTCTTAAAGTGTTATCTGCAATAGTATCTGGTGACTAAATCTGTTCCCTACAGTTTGCTACTGAGCTGGAAGCTGTGTGGGAAGAAGTTGAAAGTTTTGTCAAGTGCACTTTCCAGTAATTGAAGCAAGCACTCAGTAAAAACCTCCAGGATATTTTGGGGAACAAAGACCTATAGGAAGACTGACACCTGCCCAATGGGCTTATCGTCTGGAAAGGAACCAAGGGATCTTTTCTCCCACGAACTCCAGTTTCTGCTCTCACTTACCCCCAGACAACATGTGTTGCTTCCACTTGTGAATGTAAAGTCTTTAAAATAATAAACTATTGCAGATACTAACCTACGTTGTGGTGTATGTTAACTCAGGGACCATGATGAGAGTCAGCCTTAGACAAGGACCGCTTAATAATCAAGTAGGCTAGTGGCTCTCAAACTTGGCTGCAAACTCGAATCACCTGGGAGTTTAAACAGACCCTAACACGGAGAGGATCCAAAACGGCGAAGTAGATAAACGTTCTGCTTGCCTCATCCCGTGAACATATCAAAATTACAACGAAATTATAGAACAATCAACCTAGAGAAATCAACTATCTGAAATCTAGCCGAACAGAAGTTTTATAAGCATATAAAGAAGCCACGAAGAAACTGGTAGGAGGGGCGAAGACTCGAAACAGGCCGGCCCCAAAGGTCCATGTGGCGGATGGAAACTGGGAGGGATATCTTAGCTACAGAGGTTCCCTACAGAGGAGCAAGGGTCAGCCCCCCACCAGCCTCTCCAGCCTGGAGTACCGGTACCGACGAGCCCCCCACAACTTCTGTCTGTGAAAAACCGGGGATTCTGACCTTCTGGGTGGGACGGAAGGCTTGGGAAACCCAGACGCCCTCTTAAACGGTCCGTGCAGACTCACTCGCTCGCAGGCACTCACCTTGGGCTCCAGTGGAGGGACAGTGACTTGGGGGGGCCGTTGGAGATATATGGGCGCAGAATGTGTGTACCTTTGAGGAAGAGTCGTCATTTTCAGTGTGTGGGGTCTTCTTCATGTGCAGCCGGCAGGCTGGCACCATCTGTCTTTCCTGTGTGGAGCTCTCCCCCACCCTCATGGCCAAATCTGAATCTGATTGGCCTGGGGAATTTCACCGCTCTACCCTGGTGACTCACTGAGACCTGGCCACGCCCAACTCTGCAAAAGGCTTTATCAGGACTGAACCTTTTGGGAGCCAGCAGGTAGCAGCAGGCCTTGGTGTGTCCTGGCTTTTTGCAGAGCTACCTCAGACCCAGTATTGGTGTCAGCCATTCTCAGTTTGAAGCATGGCCTCTCCCACGTGCTTCTAGGTACAGCACAGGCAGCGACCAACTGTGGATCACTTTGTAGCTCCGACCAGGTAGTCCCTGACCAGTCACAGGCAGTGGCTGACCTGAGCCTGCACCAGAGCCCCTCCCAAGAGGCCCCAGCACCAACGTACTTAGAGGTTGGCTTCAGTCAACAGCAGAGCACTGCCCAATTAGCCCCGTAAGTAATACACCTAAAGGGCAGTCTCAACAGGCACCAGAGCCCACTGGGGGGAACCCACTCTATGTGGTAAGACTCCCAGCACAGCAGCCCATAAACTGTGGACATGGCCAAACCCCATAGCCAGTCAGCCTGGGGGTGAATCCCACCCACTGATGTGCCAATAGCAATCAAGGCTCAGATATAACAAGAAAGCATACAAAACCCACACAAACACTCCTGGAGCACCCAGTGCAGGTGGCCAGGGAGACTGTCCCACTGGGCCCCACGAAGAACCTACTACATAAGGCCACCCAGCAAGACTGGGAGACATAGCAGATCTACCTAATACATAGAAACAAACAGAGAGAGGCAGCCAACATGAAGAAACAAAGAAATGTCCCAAATGACAGAACAGGATAAAACTCCAGAAAAAGAAATGAAATGAAATGGAGGCAAGCAACCTACCAGAGGCAGAGTTCAAAACACTGGTTATAAGGTTGCTCAAGGAACTTAGTGAGAACTTCAACAAAGAGATAGCAAGCGTAAAAAAAAAGACATAGAAACCATAAAAATGAACTAGTCAGAAGTGAAGAATACAATAACTGAAATGAAGAATGCACTGGAAGGAATCACCAGCAGACTAGATGAAGCAGAGGATCGAATCAGTGATTTGGAAGACAAGATAGCAGAAAACACCCAATTGGAGCAGCAAAAAGAATTTAAAAAATGAGGATAATTTCAGAGACCTCTGGGACAATGTCAAGCGTAACAACATTCACATCATAGCGGTGCCAGAAGGAGAAGAGAGAAAGCAGGGAATTGAGAAGCTATTTGAAGAAATGGTTTCCTAACTTGGCAAAGTTAGGACAGAAAACTTTCCTAACTTGGCAAAGTAAATAGTGATACAAGTCCAGGAAGTGCAGAGTCCCAGACAAGATGAATCCAAAGAGGCCCACACCAAGACACATTATAATTAAAATGACAAAGGCTAAAGACAAATCCTAAAAGCAGCAAGAGAAAGGCAACTAGTAACTTATAAGGGAGCTCCCATAAGACGGTCAGCTGATGTCTCAACAGAATCTTTGCAGGTCAGAAGGTATAGGCAGGAAATATTTAAAGTGATGGCAAGCAAGGATCTACAACCAAAGGTACTCTACTCAGCAAGGCTATCATTTAAAATCAAAGGACAGATAAAGAGCTTCCCAGATAAGAAAAGGCTAAAGGAGTTCATGACCACCAAACCAGTATTACAAGGAATGTCAGACGGACTTCTTTCTTTAAGATGGGGGGGAGGGAGGAAAAAAATAGGAATAAAATGGCTATAATTACGTATCTATGAACAATTACTTTCAATGTAAATAGATTAAATGCTCTAATCAAAAGACACAGGAGGGCTGAATGAATAACAAAACAAGACCCTTACATATGCTGCTTACAATACTCACTTCAGATTGAAAGACAAACACAGACAGAAAGTAAAAGGATGAGAAGTTATTTCATGAAAATGGAAATGGAAAAAAAAAAAAACCTAGGGTAGCAATAAGTATACCAGACAAATTAGACTTTAAAACAAAGGCTATAACAAGAGACAAAGAAGGACCCAGCAATCCCACTTCCTGGTATTTATCTGAAGAAACCCAAAATGCTATTTTGAGGGATGTGTGCATCCATTATCTTCTTTGCAGCATTATTTACAGTGGCCAAGATGTGGAGGCAGCCCGGGTGTCCATTGATGGATGAATGGATAAAGGGGAGGTGGTACATACATATAATGGAATATTGCTCGACCGTGGAAGGGAATGGGTTCTCACCATCTGAGGTACCATGGATGGACCTGGAGTGTTGTGCTGAGTGTTGTCAGAGAAAAACAGATGCAATGTGAGTTCACTTATATGTAGAATCTAAAGAACAAAATAAACAAACAAAACAGAAACATTCATAGATACAGAGAACAGTTTGATGGTTGCCAGATAGGAGGGGAGGTTGAGAGAGTGGGTGAAAAATAGGAAGCGACTAAGCACAACTTGGTTGTTACAAAGTAGTTATGGGGATGTATAGTATAAGGAACATCGTCAATAATATTATAATAACTATGTCTGGTGTCAGATGGGTACTAGACTTATCGGAGTGGTAGATGGGAGGGGTGGGGAACAGGGTGAAAAAGCTGAAGGGATTAAGAAGTACAAATTGGTACTTACAAAATAGTCATGGGGATGTACAGCATAGGGAATATAGTCAATAATATGGCAATAAACTATGTATAGTGCCAGGTGAGTACAAATCGGGGGGATCACTTCTTTTATCAGGTTGGTACAAAAGTAATTGTGGTTTTTTTGCAATTTTTAACCTTTTAAACTCATTACTTTTGCACCAACCTACTACAAATGTCTAACCACTAAGCTGTATACTTGAAATTAATATAATATCGAATGTTAACTGTAATTGAAAAATTAAAAAGGGGGGAGAAGGTGAAGGGGAATAAGAGCTTCAAATTTCCAGGTACAAAATAAATAAGTCATGGGGATGTAACGTATAGCATGGGGAATATAGTCACTAATATTGTGATAGCATAGTACGGTATCAGATGGTTGCTGGACTTATGGTGACCACTTCTTTAGGTATATAAATGTTGGACAAGTATGGTGTACACCTGAAACTGAAATAATGTTGTATGTTAGCTATGTTTTAATAAAAATCTTTTTAAAAAGTGAAAAATGAAGCAAATTTTCATTTTGCTTATAGACAAATAAATAAAATTTCAAAACTAAAGAAAAAAAAAAAAAAAACCCGATCCTAACATCTGGGTGCAACCCCAGGGATGCTGATGGAAACGGAGTAAGGTACAGCCTGAGCACTGAATTTTTAAAAGGTCCCCAGGTGATTCTAGTATGCAACCAAGTTTGATAACTGCTGAAGGAAACTAGTACGTTGAAAGGAGCAGGTTCTTATCCCACAGCTGTGAAAAACATAACCAGCTGAGCCCAAACTCCAATTGAGCCCGATTCATGTTCCTTCTCCTTTATGACCTACCACTTGCATAAGCTTCAGGTTTTGAGAGTCAAGTGTTCACAAGCTGTTTGATATCATTAGGTTGAAAGTCTCCTACAATGCTATGATCTCATCTCAATATGCCATTAATGGGGTTTACTTATTGAGGCAAATAGGTATGTCTGAAGACTCATAGTTAAAGATGCCAATTTTTCACAAGGTAGTACAGCAGATTTTCTGTAAGGAACTAAGACATCAAAAAGAAAGATACTTTAAGTAAGAACTATGATTTATAGAGAACATCCATTGATCTTTGACTTGACAAAATCAGCATTATTAAAAGACAGGTAACAAAATCTGAGCTTATATTGAATCTGACAAATTAGCTTGTATAGCATCTAGAATAATACATACGAAAAATTAACTGAGGGCGAAAGAGGATAAAAGCATCACATGCAGATACTTCTGGGAGAGGGGGAACTATATCTGCAGGTGAGGTCCATGTTGTGTAGCACATAAAAAAAAATCCTAGGAAAAACGCAATTGACTTACTTGGGTGAAGTGTTTCTCCTTTTGGGGAGATGAAGAGGCAGCAAAGAGGGACAGGAATTCAAAGGCATATGCTGAATGGCTTCTCCATTTCAAAATGGTCATAAAAATATTTAGATCATGGCACTAGGGCACCTTTGAGAAAAAGAACACCTTAACCAGAATAGGCTCATTGCATAATTCTTTAGTAATAATGTATAATTTTCAAGTAATGGAGCGGACTTAAAAAGTAATTGTATTTTAATAGCCGCTATCTATTTTTCTTCTCGCCGTCTGGCGCTTGATCTGTCTCAGCATCACAGGGACACTTTTCCACGCAGTTTCTAGGGAACCATCCTCTTATTCTTGAAACACCTGAGGGAAAAATTAAATTGATGTGAAATAGTCAGATATACTGCAACAGTATTACTGAGACCCATGAGTCCTATTACTTCAAGTTAATAAGCTTTTAGGCTACTTTCCCCTTCCCTTTACCATCTTTTATAAGCACAGTTTGAGGGGGGAAAACAAGTTTTTTTAACTGCTCCTAACAAGCTAGAAAACAGGTATTTCCCAAGCCCCTAAGTGGAGTTGGGGGTACTTCTCAATACGGGTATTCACTTTCACATGTGTGATCATGAAGGGTGTGTTTGGCACACTGTCACACTCCATCTGTTCCAGGGAACTATTTTCTTGTAGCCTTTGTGAATTTCCTTGTCAGACTTTTTCTAACATGTAACTTTCTATATACGGTTGCCTAAGTTGTCATATGGGGTTGATTTAGGATTAATCCAGTGTTATTCAAAGAGCATGCTAGGTTAATCTTTACTTTAAAAAGGAACAGTTCCAATGTGTGAAGGTAAGAAATGTACCACCCTGGTACAGGATGTTGAGAGTGAGAGAGGCGGTTTATGTGGTGTGGGTTGGGGGTGGGAAGAAGGTATTTCCCACTCAATTTTGCTGTGAACCTAAAACTGCTATAAAAAAAATGATAAAGACACAGAAAGTTTCAATCTGTTGGTTTTTATAATAACTTAATAGCCATATCCAAAGGGGGAACGTACAGCATAGGGGCTTAGTGCACAGGCTCTGGAGCCAGACTGCTGGGGTTGGAGCCCTGGCTCTACCTGTTTTTACTGTGGCCTTGGGCGAGTTGCTCAGCCTGTTTCAGTTCCCTCACCAATAAAATGTAAATGATAACACCTATCTCAGAGGACTACTGGGGACTCACTACCACGAGAGAAGCATTTATACAAGTGCCTGTCACATACTTAAGCACGAGCTCCAATGTCAGCCAATATTAAAAAGACCCAGTAAATACAAGTGGAGAAATAATGCAAGAAGCTTGTTTTAGCTGTTTAATGATGTGCCTTTCCAGTTAGTTCCCCTAATGCATGTGATATGTGATTGTTTATAAAAGTTATTCTTGTAAAATTTGGAGTTATTGCTAGCAGTCTTGTCCTTTAAATATCCCTCTCCATTTTCATACCTTCTACAAAGGAATCATCAAGAATTTTGTCTCCATACAACCAGTATCTGAAAGATTTAAAAGATTAAAATTATTTTTCTAGGCTAGATGCCAATTTTGTCATTAAAGAAGAAATTCAGTACTGTCAAATCACTTACCGTAACCCCCTCGTGGCTAGAATGAACTCCCCTTTCTGTAGCCTGATGCGAGGCTCCTCAGTGCAGGGGCTTGTAAAGAAGGTTTTGATTCCTTTATTCAAAGGACAGCAGGCACCACTATAATCTTCTATTACTTTATACCGAACCTGTCATCAGTGATCAGAAGAACGATTTAACATTTACCCATATCTGAGGTTTTCAAGTTTGAAATTAAATTGTTAAAGGTAAATCCAAAATGTCAGGTGACAAGTCTTTCCCTCCCCATTTCCTTATAGGAGGCAACTAATATTTCTCAAGGCTTTTCTTACCCTTCATTTCAAGCACATACCTAATAATTATACTCTAGACCAGTGGTATCCAATAGGACTTTCTGCAATGATAGAAATATTCTGTATTTGCACTAGCCAATGTGGTAGCCCCTCGCCACATGTAGCTACTGGGCTAATATAACCACGGAACTGAATTTTTAATTTAATTTTAATTCATTTAAATTTAAATAGCCATCATATTGTGCAGCATAATTGCAAAGATGGGTTTCATACTAACAAACTATATTAAAGAAAATTATTTTTCTGTTAGCAATGTAAGTTGACTAAATTCCCTCCAAACCTCCCATCCAAACTATTTAAATGAAAACAAATGTGAATTGCATTCAATTTCAACAAATGTTTTAAGACATATTATTTAATAAAAGCCAACATTTGGCTTCTACTCAAAGGCAATTTTAAAAACTACATAGAACTGCAGAGGCTGACAAAAAACAAAAGAAGTCAATATCATAGCAAAAGAATTACTTACACTTCTCACTCTTTTATCTGCTTTTTGTTTCAACTGTTCTATCTGTTTGGAAGATAGAAAAAGAAAAAAAGTCTATTTTCTCAGTGCTGAAATACAGCCTTTCCTCATCTGCTGTAGCAGAGTAACATGACAAACCCCAATTTTCCAGCATTTCAAACTGCTGACAATTTAAAGGCCACCTTTTTTTTTTTCGCATGAAAAGAAGGCTCTCTGACTAAACAGGGGCTGAAGTAGGGCTTTCTTCTTAGTATTGTCTCTCTAATTTCTTCATCTGTGTATATTCATAGAGATCCCCTGTGGCCTTGGACCAGGCAGATGGGTTCTCTACCTCATGGAGCTTGCAGGCTGGTACTTAAGGTGAAGATGACACAGAGAGGTTCACTGATTCTTCAGAGCCATGGTAAACAGACTGCAAAACTCACCAAAACAAGTTTTGACTAAAAGTCATCTTATGACTCACTTTCTCCACTTTGTCAGCAACAATGTATTAAATGGCACTCTATTACATACAGTTGGGGAAATAAAGAAAACACATGGTCTCTGTCCTAGATTCTTTCCAGTTAAAGATATAAGCTACAAGAATTAAAAGTACGAGACCTCGTGTGCTGCCATACAGTAGAATAGGATTAAGTGCCAAATCCAGATACATCTAGAATACAGAGCTTAAACTTTCGGGAAGAGGTGGGACTGAAACTTGTCTTCATAATTTCTGAAGAGTAGGTCAGACGAAAGAGAAAAAAAAAAGCGTGGGCAAGGTTAGGTGGGTGGAATGTACAAGTGGTTCATTGAGTAGACTAGGCTGATTGGAAAAAATGGTTCCTGTTTGGAAACAGTTGGAAGGTAGTTTTAAACCATATTTTATAAAACTATGTTAAAGTAGCAGGACTTTATCTCACAGGTATGGAGAGTTAAGGAAAGATTAAAATAAAAGTAGAGACAGGGTACGAGGAGTGCATTAGATTATTAATTTAGATTCATTCTGTCACATACTGAAGAAAATATTTTATTACTTATTTTACCATAAAATGTTATCTGAGTTAAGAGGAAGAAGGTGAGGCAAAAAGAAAAGACGATGTGAACAAAAATACTCACTGTTAAACTGTATGGATGACAGCCTTCTCTTATGGGCCACTCTAGTCCATCTCCTTCAGGGACCCCGGACCATGTAAATACCTGTTTAAAGTTCTTCCATTGACTTCCCATATCATAAGGAAAAACAAAGACTTCATCTAGTTGATAATATTGTATTCGATCTTTAGCCTGTGGGTAACAAGGATGTAAGATGGCAGATGCCTTAAGTGGCTTTTAGTAATATACTATTGAGAAGAACATTTATTCTTCAAATTTGTATCATTCCTACAAATACATCCTCCTTGTTGTGACGTTGATATACACAGAAGAGCTAAATAAATTTATGACATTATCGGAAGAATTTGACACATGACACCAACCTCCTATGACATGAGACCACTCAGAAAATGTCTGACAGGACTTGTTTAAGAATAAGCATTCAAAAGTGCCCATTAGAAGAGTTAGTAACTTAATTCCATATATAAAAAATCCTTAATGCTCCTGTTGTTCAGCAGACAAAAGAATCCATGTGTAAAGAGATGTTGATAAATAGATGTAAGAGGAAGCAAGGGTTTACTCAGAATGGAAGAACTGTTTTGTGGGGTGCACTAGGATGGGTGGCAGAGACACCTGTGGAGCGGCCATGAAAGGTGTAACAGGGGACACATCATTTTAAGAAAATTATTATTTTTTTAAGCTAGTAGGTATGTGCAGGAGATCACCTTTCAGTTTTTTTATACTATTACACATTATGTATACTTATTTATATATGCAGTTATACATATATTTTGTGCATATGTAAATATTCAGGCTGTATAAATTATATTCTAGACATTTAAATTGTTAAGTTTTAACTTGAGATAAATTGGCTAAGAATTTCTTAAGTTTCACTGACACCTAGTGGTATAAAGATACATTACTTATTCCTACAATAAATATACAAACCCAGCTGAAATTTGTTGTATAAATTTTAGTATCTGGTAATTTTGATAAATCATCTATAAACTTAATACGATCATTTATTTGAATTTTTTACTCAGCAACAAAGTAGTTTTAAAATAACTCCTAAGGTTTAGCATGGCACTTTATAAAGAGCCTTGGTCATCACCAAAAATACTATTAATCTCATGTCAATATATTATGCTAACTAGAAATGATACTTTGAAATATATGATTATCAAAGAACAGGATTTTAAGGAAAAGCTTCATATAGTTACTTATAAAGTGCTACTGATGTTAATTCAATTCAAAGAATTATTAAGCTACATGTAAAATGTATGAATCTACTGACTTGTATAAATCCATCCCCACTCAGAAAAGGGCAATTTCTTTTCCCTTTTTCATAAACAAAAGTTTCAGAGTCTTTAAGATTCTCAGACAACAGAGATTTAGGCTATGAACCAAGAAAATGTGGCAAGGATGAGAGTAACTTACAAAAATGACTAAAGCATGGTCTCTGCCTAGGAAGCACTCAGTGAGGTTGGCCGAAGGGATGAGAGTGGGGTGGGGAGGGAGTACCTATCAATATGTGTCACAAGGTGACACAAGTGTGCAATAGGCACTATGGGAAAAGGCAACAAAAGTATTTAACCTTGTCTTGTCTAGGGAGAGTCAAGAAAGCTTCCTTAGAAGGAATGACACAAACTAATTCTTGAGGGACAAGAAATCAGGCAAAGAAATAGGGGGATGTGCATTCTAGGCAGAAGGAACATGCGGAAAGATACAGAAGCATAAGATGTACAAACAATGAGTTACTTGGTATTAGTTGGTATCAAGTGTGAGATGGGGTGGTGAGGCGTGGGGAAAGTGGTTGAGAAGCGCATAAGGGAAGACATGAAAGGTTTTATCATGTACAAGTTAAATAAGGATTTTGGACTTAAACCTGCATATCAGTGGTTCTCAAAGCAAACTTTGCACACCTCTTTGGGTCCCTGAGACCTTTTTGGGGGGTTCAACAAAGTCATTATAATACATCTGAGGTCATCATAGTGTTGACGTTGGCAGTGGTGGGTAAAAGTGCTGACACCTTAAGCAGGAATCAAAAGAGTGGCACCCTCCCCCTCCCCAACAAAGAAAAGGTTTACTCAAGAATGTCACTGATGAAGCAATACAAATTATTATTTTTATTAAATTTCAACCCTCAAGTAGATGTCTTGTTAATATTCTGTGTGACAAAATGGGAAGTACACATAAAGCATGCCGAAGTGGTTATCTCCAGAAAAACACCTGTTTGAGTTGTGAGCTAACAAAAGCTGTGTAGCCAGCCAGCTTTTATCATGTAATGCTGTTTCTTTCTGAAAGAATGAGTAACGTAACAGGCAAACTAAAGTTATCCAAATTTCAGTACGGCAGACATTTTCTCAAAAATGACCCAAGTCAGGCTGTTACTTCAATGTAAACAACTGAGCATTTGTTACCAGTAAAAAAATTAAGGTTTGCAAGTGAAAATTAGAATTTTGGAAAATTTTTATCCACCACTATGAGCTTGACGCTTCCCAGTATTTAAAGATTTTTTCCCCCATAAAATTGGTAGTAACACGAATGATATATGAACATTTGGAAAATCTGCCTAACCTTGTAAATCAGTATTTTCCAAATGACTAATGCCTGATATCCTAAAATCATGAATGGGTGAAAGATCCATTCAAAGAGCAGAACAGACTGATGGGTTTAAATGTAAAAGAGTACAAGAAGTTTACTGATACAGTTTCAGATGTCACATGGAACTAACTTTTCAAGAACTGTCACTTGTTAAGTTTTAATGTCATATCAAAGAATATTCACTATTGTCTAAAAGGTCTATTAAAATACTCCACCCTTTTCTACCTACTTATTTGTGTGAGGGTGGATTTTCTTCATATACTTCAATTAAAGCAATATATCTCAACAGATTGAATGCAGGAGATGTGAGAATCCAACTGTCTTCTGTTAAATCAGATATTAAAGAGATTTGTAAAAATATAAAACAATGCCACTCTTCTCCCTATTTTTTATTTTGGAAAATATTTTTCAAAAATATGCTAATGTTATAATGGACTTATCATTTTAAAATGAAATTAATAAATCTTCAAAAATTTTCTCAAAAAATACAGCAAATAACAATAGATGTGACATTCATTAACAAAATCTCTTTAGTGTCCTTAACCATTTTTAAGAATGTATAAGGGTCCTGAGACCAAAAAGTTTGAGACCTGCAGCTGTAGATTAAATTGTATAAACTGACTTTCAGGGGACTAAATATGTCCTAGGGGTATGTTTTTTGGACCCACAAAGGTTTTTTGTTTGCTTTTAATTCGAATTGCTTGCTAGCATTTTATAATGAAAAGATGTCATAGAAACCCAGATCTCTTACTTTTCTTGAAAAAACAACAATTAGATGATCTCACAACACTGGCTGAGTATTCCCCTGGGGCAACAATCAGTTGTGGTATACAGGTGGCCCCACTCAGCTAGGCTGCCTGCTGGGCCCGTGCCGCCCTCTGGGTTTACACCTCTGCTACAGTGATGAGCAGCGGTGAGGCTCTGAGAGTTATAAGAAGCAGGGTAGTCAAATTTACTTTCTACACTAGAAACACAACTGACAGAGTGAAGTATGTATTGGAGGTTGTGAGGTCTGTGGCAAACTGCATGTTATGGTATATGCCCTTGCTGATGTCTGAAGCACTAAGAAAAACCTGATGGCATCTTGGTAGGACAGAAGTTACTTTCGAAATGGGCTATGTTCTCCTCTAGTCTGAAAGAGAACGGCCAAATTGTTTAATATGGCCTCTTCAGCAACTCAGGGTGTATGAGAAGCATATTTCTGTGAGAGTTATATTAAACTAGGAATGAATCAAAATGTCTCCTATATTAACCTTTTATGTGGCATGCAAATGACTTAAGGAAGCCGTATGGCAGTGAAGTTTCCACTTCCGGGCTTTTAAGCGTTAATAGGGTCTATTAGTCAATACTTCATTGATACTGAGGAAACAGTAGTAAATTTACCTTTTCTTCAATCCATGATTCAATAGAAGTTTTGTTTCTGAGAATTATTTTCATCTGAAAATGAAATGATAATAAAATTTTGTAATAGTTCAGATTTCAGGTTATTATCTTCAGATAATCATTTTAGAAGATGATTGCAGATTACCACCTTCATACTGACACTACGAGATAGTGTTTATTGCTTCATTCCATAGATGCCGGTACCAGGTTAATAAAGGTTACTTACCACAGTGTGTGGTGCATCTGACTCTAAAACCCTTGTTCTTAACCACTGACTGTACTACACCGTCTCTAAGTAAAATAATTACATTAATCCATAAGCAAATCCAAGTCTACCATTTTAATAAAAATTCACATTCTAAGTATTACCTGCTAAGGCTTTCAGAGTATTAATAAAACATTGATATCTATTCAATCAGTATCAGTACTTAGTGTGTATTTTGCTATTAAAATTTCTTATCACTATTTTTAATTAACCTTAAATTTATAATTAATCTATTTATTACAAGTAACATGACTCATTTCTATCAACATATATTCCGCTTGCCTTAAAAACTGAATATATTCAGTTTGAAACCTATTATTCAATTTTTTCTACATATAACTAATTCCACTTACGTATGTTTTATACACCACAGGATTTTAGTTTATTTCTAGTATTATTCTTAATTATAGGCATTGGGAAAAACAAGCAAAGAATTTGATCCCAGGCTAGAAAACATGAAGTATAACCAAAACCAGCTTATTTTAAACTGAGAGTTCAGAAAGGGTTGGGCGATGTATCAGGGCTGTTTGCCCAGCATTTCTAATTCTGTAACAGTTCTGAATTTCCTTAAGCCTGGCTGTGTCTTCACAAAGACAGCACAGCACAGTGAAAACCACCCTGGACTCCGAGTTCTCATCATATACGAAGGGCCAGCACAATGTCTGGCCTACAGTGGGCCTTCAATTAATGAAGAAACTAATTACGTGAACGAAATCGGTCAAAAGAACTGTTTTGTGATCCCTTCAGTGCTACATCCTCCTTCTCTGTGTTTTTGCAGCACCTGTACATAAATCTATGATAGACATAGAACCCTGTAATTATTTACTGTTTACTACTAATTGTGAGTTCCCAGAGGGCAGGACCCTTTTCATTTTCATTACTGTAGTTCAGCAGAGTAATTCATCACACAGTAGGCATTAACTAACACCTGTATCACAGGGTTGTTAGAGATTAAATGAGCTAACAACATGTGAAGTGCCTAAAACAGTGTCTGCACATGGTTAAGTGCTCCATAAATGTTATATTATGATGATAACGATTCAATATATACTATCATAAAATAATAATTATGTTTACTGAGTACACAAATGGGTGATCTTGGGTAAGTCACTTAAGCTTTCCGTGACTTAATTACTCATCCATAAGGGAGGGAAAATAATACCTCTTTTGGGATTGATGTGCAGATCATGAGAGTCTAAACGTAAGAGCTTTCTCAATGATAAAGTGCTACGTACCATTTTTTTAAATTAGATCAATTAACCTAGAAATTCTGGCAAAGTAACTCCAAAATTCTGACTAGTTCAGAGAAGATTAAGTTAGTTACCTAGATGGAACAAGTAACACTAGTTTCCATTTCGTAGTGCGTACTTACATGCAGCCTTTATCTCTTTCTTATTATAAGGAGCCCCAATAATTTGACAACTTTGAGCTAGAAGTAACCAAGGAACTTACCTGGGTAAAAAACAACATCCCAACGGCTATGGTTGTTCCTAAAGCTAGTCCCAAGGCAAACAAGGTGGCAGCAAACGCAGCCAGTCCAAATGGAAGAACTGGAAGAGGGTCTCTCCGGGCTGCACTCATATCAATCTTGACCGTGTTCCACCCAAAGGAGAGCTACAAACAACAACACACACTCGACAGTGGTCCAGTGGTCCAGACTCTACTGGAACATTTAAAACACCTTGATCAAAACAATCAACAAATGATCATGTGACACTATGGCCCAAGCAAACATAGCTGCTGCCAGGGAATTCTGTAGCTTGAACCTACTGACGGATACGCATGGTATCATTCTTAGTTATTCTCAAATGTTACTTTTTTTTAAATTGTTTCTTCAGAAAGTGTTAGGCATACTCCAAACATTAACATGCATTTACAACACTAGTCTAAATGAACCAATTCAGACACCCATCTAAGTTGTAACTCTGTCTCCCATCTTCTCCTTGCTTTTCTATATTTACAATAATCTTCCATTGCAACAAATATAGCCTATTTAATTGTTCCTTCATGTTCCACAACCAGAGGTTAAAAACTGGCAAAATGCAGGCCCAATATGGCCTGCAGATGTGTAGTGCAGGGCCTGGAAAATGTTTTAAAATATTCAGAATTAGGTGCCAATACTTAGAAATCAAGAGATTTCATATTTTAAAAATCCAGCTTTTCAGATATTTTTGCTTGAAAAATTGGAAGGTCTGGCATCACTGGGCTCAATTCCCAAACATCAAAAATTGGCTGAAGTTGAATATGGGCTGTCCCGTCTCTGAAGGGCATGTGATCTACAGTGTGCCCCAGTGCCATTGGGCCTGTGTCCCTGATTTAACCTTCCAGGCCTTTTTAGGGACTTGAATTCTGACTCCTGAACTTTTATCTCATGACTATGTACTCATGAATCGACTCATCTGTTACAGGATATTTTAGGACGTGCAACTGCTCCATGAGCCAGGGCACTGGAATTAGAAATGAACAAAAGAACTACAACTTGTCACCTGAATTGGGTGAAAACAGAAAGTCCTCGTGTCGTCTTTTTCTTCTTGTTCTTTTCCCCCCCTCTAATTATTCTTACCACAGCTACCAAGTTTGAAATCTAGTAAATTAAATATACAGTACTAAAATATTTATCAACTTCAACTAGAGCTAGGAAGGTGAGTTTCTAGAACAAAGTAATCTTTCCTCATCTTAAAATTAAGTTTTAATTTTTTTTTTAAAGATTCCATATAGAGGTAGAACAAAGTTTGTTTCCCCACCTAAATCATAGAAAACATACTTCCAAAAGGGACTTCTTAAATAATCTTGATAACTACTATTTAATCTGGCATGAATGATTTTAAAACATTTTCACTTACCCTGTTATAAAGCTGTGTATACATAGTCATAACAAAAATGAAGGCAGCGTGAATACAACCCAGGGGTGCTAAAAGGAGAAAGAGTGTGAACGAAGCATGATTTTGGTAACCACAACAGTTGTTGATCCAAGGACAGTGATGGTCCATCTTCATCACACACCTAACAAGAAAAATTTACATAAATCATGAGGCAGAAAATCCTGTCTACTTTGAATAACTTTGGTCTTCAAAAGATCAAGCAAATAGGAACCCAACACGTCCACGAGTCACAGAGGAATTATACTTCATGGAACAAAAAGAAAAATCTTTATGAGTTTTTAAACAACTCTGAACAGTGACTTCTTTTCAATTCTAAACAGCACAAGAAAGGGCAGTCTTCATAACAGCTTCTGAGGAAAAGATATCTGCTACTTGTAAGTTTGTTTCAAGAAGTCAGGAAGCCCGCAGAGAGGCTCATTATAAAGGAATGAGCACCGTTTCTGGGTTTCCTCTGGCTCTGAAATGCAGTGACTGAAGTGGAATACATTAGAGACGCAACAAAATCACTTATAGATCTCCGCTGGGGTTGATGGGGCCTAGCAGATGCTTATAACTTCCTTCCTTCCTGTCCTCACCCTTCAGATGTAGAATCTCTGAGCTAAGCAAGCAACTATGGAATATAAGATGTGGTGTAATAAAGTCTCACTGAACTTCCTTCCCTTGTTGTTGCAAGCAGAAAATTTCCTGGCCTCAAGCCAACTTTATATGCCGCCACAGTTCTCCTGAACCTCAACATTCTCACCAGAAATTTCTTATTAATCAATGGATATAGCTATTCATTCATTTGAAAAGGATCTAGCTTATTTCCCACTTTTTTACAGTGACTCTGTTTTCTTTTCATTAAGGTTTTTATATTAAACACTTACGATAATAGGCACCTGGATTCATTTACTAGATTTGTCTCAAGTGCAAATGTTAATAATGGAAAACTCAGCTCTTCTAAAATGGAGGTTATGGACACTTAAGTATTTTGACAATATTTTCTATAAAGTAGTCACGATGCAGAGAATAAAACTAGGATTGATGTGGCAGAAAGAACAACAAAAGGCTACTCGACAAGTGGATCAGTTCCCGACGAATGGGACAGACAGTACCTGTTACACTTTCGGCAGTGATGTGACCGTGGCGCCTTGTACGCTTGGCAGACTTTACAGTACTGGAGGTACATGCTATCCTGAGAATTTTCCTTGCCAGCAAAATAAAAAGAAAAATACATCAGATAACTGACCCTAAGTAATAACAAGCCTTATGAATAAATGCTTTCCTATGGTTTGACTTCCTTCTATGGGGATGGGGGGATGGGTGGAATCTTAACTTGCATTTCCAGCCCTTTGACTGGAGCTAAAGTATTTTTAAAGAACAGATTTCTGGTAACAGCGGTGTCACTGTCCCAATTACCAAGAAGTCATTTTTAATTTCTCTCTTCCGTGCTCTACCCAAATCCATTGTCACTGAGTATGACTGGTTCTACTTACCCAAATTCTTGGTAGAAAGGGAGTTTAGAAAAAAAGTAGCTGACAACTTGGTAGGTATTTTAGAGTGGGGACTCAATTATCAGAGTTAATACTCTTAACAACATTCCTATAACACAACTCTATGTCAGAGCTCTGCTTGAAAACCTCTAATCACTCCCTGCGGTCTCACAGGTTCTCATTTATTTGAGATCTTCCATAATCTGCTTTTGTTTCAGGCTTATCTGCACTACACAGTCTGTTCCTCGTTTCCGAAGACACTCTCCCACCACTCTCACCCTGAAATGCCTTCTTCCCCATCTTCTGGGTGAATTTCCACTTCTCACTTAGATCCCCAGCTGAAAATTATCAATTCCATCTAACTTCAACAGCACTCACCACATCTACTCTATAGTTTAGTCATTTGCACAAGTGCCTTGGTTTCTCTCCTTAGTTACAAGGTTTTCAGAATATGAATTGTGTCTTATCCATTTCTGTACCCACTTCATATAGTACACTTGTGTTTCTCCAATTTTAACATACCCAAGACTCATTTGGGGATTTTGTTAAATGCAGATTCTGATTCCGTAGGTCTGGAGCCCAAGATTTCACATTTCTAACAAACTACCAGCTGATGTCCCCCAACAAGAAATACAGAAATTCCTAAGCGTAAACTTTTTAACAAATTTTAAGAAGCTATAAATTGATTCATATGGTTGTACTTCCCAATTTTCACTGAAATGATTTAACATCTTTAATAGACAGCAGTTTCAAAGGGTTTTTCTCAGTTCTGAGTATGTTAATGCATCACATGTAAAAGGATCCAAGAACCAAACTGCATTGTGAAATTATAAGTGAAGTGTATGATAGGCAGTGTTTCCTAAACTAATGACTGTGGACTCAAACCCCCTCCTTTTTTTTTTTTTTTTTAATGCAAGACAAGTATTCAATTAAATCGCTTTGGGAAATACTAATTTAGATCAATATTTTCAAACAGGTATGAAATAAATTATTTGAGCTTTAAATGATCAGTGATTAGAATATGCTTAGTCTCTAGGCAAAAAGTACATTGGTGTTATTAGTTAGAAAATGCAGCAAAAACTAAATATGTGATTATCATTAGAGTTCATCATATAAAGGGATCTTTTTCTTACCGGTTTCCACCCGAGAGGGACAAAGCCAGGACCGACAAACATGGCATTAAAGTAATTATACAGAATCATGACAGTCCAATTTATCAACATGATGAAATTCACGCTTCCTCCTGTTGTATGTAAGGGCCAATACCACAACACAGAGTCGATCATGGCCATCGTAGAACATATTGCTATAACACCAAGGGCTATAACGGGACCCCAGTGACACAGTCTCTTTAATTCTTGGAGATTTTCAAACTTGATCACTGAGCAGAATGTACCCATTTTGGTGAGGAAGAATGCCTTCCTATCTTTAAAGAATTACAGATTTCTTTTTTCTGTGCACACATTTCTGTGTGCCACAAGTCCAGGTGTGTTCCTGAATTGTCATGCCTTCAAGTTGTGTGATGTTAATGCAGATTATGCCATTTTCACTGTTACATACTCAGGGGTCTTTACTAGGAGAATCCAGTATCTCGGTTTGAAACCCGATCTAAAGAAAACAAAATGAGAAAGTTCAGTGAAAAATTTTATTATACACTACATTTAACTTCAGTAACCACCTAAACAAAAGCATCTCACAAATGCACAACCACGGGATGAGTATCTTGTCAGATGTCAAAAAGAACTATTTTTATCTTATCCAAAATAAGGTTCAAGTGTAAATGGCATGTAAACTGAATACGATTGTCAGGGGACTGATTGATTATCCAACGTTTAGTGAATGGTTTGAGGAGACAAACAATTTTAGAGCTGGGAAGCAGGGCCTCAGGGTTGATCTAATCCAGTCTCCTTCATAGCAAAGAAATTGGCTTGGAGGGACTAAGTGATTAGACCAAGGTCACAGGTAACAGCTGAACCCAGAATAGAAACCAAGTCACTGAACTCCCTTTGCAGAGTTCTAAACTACCTCTTACCGAGTTTCGAATTAAGTCAAGTATGAGCCAGACAAGGTCGACACCATTTGCCTGCGGTGGCCCCCCAAACACCAACATAACGGTCTATTTGGGCCAAAGGTAAGGAAGCAAGAGAGTGAAAGCAAGGACAGAGTGCAAGGAGAGGAGGGAGGAGACGGGAGATGTGTGTGAAATCATGACTGGAGGCGTATATGAGAAAGATCATGAGTAAGTATACTTAAGGGGTGGGGGGGAGAAGAGGAAGTGCCTCCCGGAGGACGGACGGGGAAGACAGGAGGGCGAGCGCCGGGCAGATATGGAGAAGGGTATTTCTGATGGGACTGCAGTGAATCAAGGGAAGGAGATGTGAGGAATAGGTAATAAAGACTTCCACGCAACAGATGCCGCTGCCTTGTGCCTCAGTTTCCCGCCCGTGTCATGGAGCGGCGCTTAGAAATCCTCACTCAAAGGAGGAACGTCCTGGTAAGCGTGGTTGGTCCCAAAGAACTGGAGCCTCACTTGGGTGGAGTGAAGACCACCAAATTCATGGCTACATCCCCAGCCTTGACTCCCACCTCAGTCCGGTCCTTGGTGCCCGCTCCTCGGCCATCGCATTTCCGGGGCGGCCTGGGCTCACCCGGAACAGGTTTTCTCCTTTTCGGGTAACTCCATCATGGGTGCCTCAGTCCAGCGCAAGCAGGGAGCAAATCCTGGTACCTAGAGGCTGGAGTGCGAAATCGGCAACGACCCGCGGGTCTCTCCGCCAGCGCTCTCGCAGTTAGTTGCTCTCCCGTTCAGGCCCTGTGCGCAGGCTCCGTGATAGTCACTTCCGGGAGGTCAGCTGCATTAAAGTTCCCTTCCGAAGCAAGCTCCGGTACCTGTGGCTCGGGGGGATGGAACCGCTTTCCAGAACGTAGAGTGGGGGGGAAAAAAGCTTTCAGTGATCCCCGAGAACCCGAATATTTTTGGAGCCATTTGGGGGTACTAATTGAAGTGGTTTTCCTTCGCAGATTTCTTAATTTTGAAGTCTGAGCGGAAATAAAAAGCGCACCCAGCCCAATTTCCAGCGGACCGAGATTGCGTCGGACAACCAGGAAGCGGCCGGGCTGGGAGCTGTCCCCTGCTCTCCGTTCTGCTCTTGAGGGCAGCTCCCAGGCTCGCTGCACGGTGTCCCCCTACCCCGCGTGACCGCTGCCCCGACCTAGGCTCCAGCCCGGGCCGATCACTCCGGAGCCGCCATGTCGTCCGATTTCGAGGGCTACGAGCAGGACTTCGCCGTGCTCACTGCAGAGATCACAAACAAGATTGCAAGGGTCCCCCGACTCCCTCCTGGTGAGAGCCCTATCCTGGCTGGGAGGGGGTGGCCCGCAGAGCCGGGAGGCTTGGGCGATGGAACGCCGTCTGAACAAGTGTATCTGAGGCGAGAGGCTGGAGTGAGCTGGTGCTGAAGCCCTCCCGGGGAATGGAGCTTGAATTAGTTGAGGGTAAAGGGACAGTCCAACCTGGGTTGTGGGGTGCAGTGAAAAGAGCCCTTCGGGGCTACAGTCCGGACTCCGCCACCTTGTTACTTGTATAATATTGGAATGTTTCGCTGAGTCTTAGGTTTTTGTTGTTGTAGGTTGGATTTTTTTGTCTGTTTGTTTGTTTGTAAAATATAAAGATGTGAGAGTATTCAGAAAGAATGAATGAACGTACCTAGATTATGAGCCTGACGTTTTGTTAGTAATGACGTTATTATTACATGCAGCAAAACAGGGTAAAGAGCCACGGTGCCAGGATTCATGTATCAGCTCTGCCA
This sequence comes from Rhinolophus ferrumequinum, assembly GCF_004115265.2. Lineage (NCBI taxonomy): Eukaryota > Metazoa > Chordata > Mammalia > Chiroptera > Rhinolophidae > Rhinolophus > Rhinolophus ferrumequinum. The sequence goes on along the minus strand of NC_046299.1, from coordinate 15,301,459 downwards.
CCTAGAAGTTGTGGCATTTAGGCAAGTTTCTTAACCTCTCTCAACTTTCCTTCTTGGTGAAATGGGGAGAAATTGTAGATCTCGTAGTGCTGTTGTGAAGCTTAAGTTATTTAGCATATGTAATGCCTTTCCTTGGTGTTACCTGCTATTATGATTAGTATTTTTCATACCCCCAACCCCATTTGTTATTTCTCATTCTTCTTGGTGGGGGTTAGAGGAGGTCGATAACCCAATTTTATGTAAAGGCTAATGGTACAGGCTAATTTTTCTCACTTTTAAACTTCCACAAATTCCATCCAGAAGTGTTTTTTTGTGTTTTAGCACATCTTACTTCTATGCTAGACTTTCAACTATGTGAAGGTGGGAGTTATGTTTGATTTCATTGGCATTTATTTAGAAGGGACTCATTGCATGTTTAAGTAAGTGAACACATATACATGTGATACTTTGTGATTTTTGTTTGTGAGACATTGTTTTAGAATTTCTCTTTCTCTAAATACAGATTTACTTTAAGTAGTTAGTTGCAGATGGGATTGTTACTGTTTGGCTTTTTTTGTGAGGGAAATGGAACCATCGTTGGAATGCTAGACTTGGCCCTACCTTAACCCTGGTGTAAAGTGTAGACGTGTTCACTGATCTGTGAACTGGTGAGCACTTCACTGTGCCACCCTGTTAGTCAATCCTTGATGCCAGCAGTAATGTCCCCTGGACCTCAGTTGTTATCCCTCTTTCCCTTTCCCTACCTCCCTACAAATTTATGTGCTTAAAATAATTTTCTTCTTTTATTTCTTTGTTTTTCTTCACCCCACCTATTTTCTATTAATAGGGATATTTGCTTGAAGCCAGGATCTCTGAACTTACACCCCACTCATCTCTTGAAGTCCCAGTTAGTTCTGAAGGAGGTGGATGATGTCTTAAAGAGGTTTATGAGCCCAAGTGAGGGAACAAGAGGAGAGAACGAAGGTAGCATATACCACCGAGCACTGCTGCTTCCGAGATTTTTGGGGCGAGAGTGGCTGATGGCCTCACCACTTCCTGATACATCACCTCGCCTCTTCTCTTCAGCTCTGCTTTTCTCCACTGTCCAAGATCATCTTGAGTTTTGTGGTCATTGTTGTTGGAGACTACTTCCTTTGACTTCAGTCCCAGAGCCTCAGAATATCAGGATTTGTGGTTTCAGTTGGATTATTGCTTATTTTTCATTGTAATAGTGTTAGTAGTAGAAACATTTTTTGTTTAGGTTAATTGCTTTTTTACCGGAAGTTGTTTTATAAAGTAACAAAGTCATCCCTGAGTGTAAAGTTGTAAACACTGTTTCCAAGAAAACAGATTTTGTTACAATTTATTTTTTTCTTGTCTTTGAATTTTAACGTAACCATTCTTACCACATAGAAGGAAACAAATTAAATATGTTAAAAATAAAGCCTTGACTCTTCTTAGCTATAATATAATGTGGCTACTGTGTTTCCCCGAATATAAGACCTAACTGGAAAATAAGTCCTAGCATGATTTTTTCAGGATGACATTCCCTGAACATAAGCCCTAATGCGTCTTTTGGAGCAAAAATTAATGTAAGACCTGGTCTAATTTTCAGGGAAACACGGTATTAGGAGTGAAAAGAGACTTTGACTTGAATAAATGGATACTAGTAATTCTTAAAAATACAGTAGTTTCCTCCCAATAATTACTTGTGCTTGCTCACTTTATAATCTGCTTCTAATTGATTAATAGAAAAAGATTAGAAATATACCTACATAGTTACGAATTTCAGATGTATGTCTGTGGACTAACAGAAATTAATATGAACAATCATGGCAAAAAAAAGTATTATTAAAAATTATAATCTCTTTTTCTAGCCATCACTAGTGGTCGACTCAGAAGAGATGAACTATAATTTACTTCAGTTAAGAAGGTTGAAAATTGGAGCAAACTTTTCAGCCAAAGCAGTTTATTTTCTAACATAGTAACTTATATAAATTGAGGGAGTAAGATTATTAATATATAAGTAGAGAGAGTGGAATTTATTGCAATTAACTGCACTCTCTGCTATGTATGTATAGTGTATTAAAGTGTTACTTTCAAAGAGAATAGAAAAGATTGAATGTTTTTAAACTTCATTTTAAAAAAGAAATTTGATTGCTCTGATATGTTTTAAACAATAAAAAGACTTTGCTCTTAGACTACAGTGTTTGAATCTTAATTAATTTTTGAAATTGGACTAATGAGATGGATTAGTCCCTTTATGGCAATACCCTTGTGGCACTGTATTTGAAATTTGATTTTAATGATTAGTGTTCTGTGGTAAAGTCAGGAAAATGGATGAGTGGAAACTCTAATACTAATTGTGAAGTTGCTTTTCCTCTAGTGATGAATTCTAAGTTAGGAGGATAGTTTACAGGTGTATACGTTCAATCACATCAGGCAGGTTTCCTGAAGGATCTTAAACAAAATGTTCTCTTGCAATTAGTTGTTTATTTCATCCTTCGCAGAGCCATAAGTGGTCTGCTGTTAATCCTATCACTTTGTGGCTATAGTCAGAAATACCAAGAAACGTATTATGGCAAATTGGTTAAGATTCACACATGGCATCAGATCTGTTTAGAGTCCGAGCTCTGCTACTTACTAGATGTGCAATCTTGGGCAAATTGCTTGGCGTCGCTAAGCCTGCTTCTTTCGTCTGTAAAACGGTGTGTGGTGGTGGGAGTGGGAATAGTTTCAACCCTACAATGTGGTAAAAATCAAATGAAATGAAACATATGATGTACTAGCACATTTTCTTACCCCAGAGAACGTACATGATAACTTAGCCATTAGTGGTGGATATTATGGCTGCTGCTGCTGACAAAAGCTGATAGGGTTAGTCTGGACCCAGCTCCTCAGACTTTGCTATATTAATTGAACTCTTAAAGGAACCTTGGACCTCAATTATTATTTTCTTCCTGTGCCTAGACTAGAGTTAGGTGAATCTCTTGAACATCTGCATTTGAAGGGAGATGAATGATCAGGGACTTTGGGATATGAACTTGGAATTGGGATTTGAACTCAGGATATCAAAGAGGGAGTCAGGGAGAAAAGTGGAAATGGTGGAACAAGACGAATATCCTTTCCGGAAGGAAATGCTTGAGTTTAGCTGATTAGTTTTGCTAAGTCGTGGAGACTTGGAGACCAGATGTAGCTATCTATGGAAGAAGCCATAAATGTACCATAATTCTCTCTTGCCTTTACAAGGTGGTTGTAGTGAGAGAATTCAGAAAAATCTGCTTTTATTTCTGAATACTTCGGTTTGCTTCAAATATTTGGGGCTCTGGAACTGTAATGTCTCCCCCAAGTAGCTATTGAGCATCTGAAACGTGGCTATTGCCACATAGTGAAATGAGAATATTTTGGATATATTGGGTTAAAGATTATTAAAACTAAAAAAGATATATATTAAAACTTAATTTCACTTGTTTCTTTTTACTTTTTAAAATGTGGCTACTAGAAAATGTGAAATTACATAGTGGCTTGCCTGCATTACATTTCTATTTTTCTGGAGAGTTAGAATTGAAGGGATGGATCCAGTCCCAATTCAGGCGCTCAGGTGCAGTCAGTTAAGTAGACAGGGTAGGATTTGAGTTAGGTACACACACACACACACACACACACACACACACACTTTAATCCCAGAGGGACCTCTCTCCCTTCAACAACTTACTTATCCTAAGTAATGGCTTCAGTGAGTTTTTAGAAATGAGCTTTTGGTTTTAGAATAGGTTTAGATGTACAGAAAAATCACAAAGATAATGCAGAGAATCCCTCTATACCCCATACCCTGTTCCTCCTGTTGTTAACAGCTTGGTAATATAATACATCTGTTGTAGCCAGTGGACCTGTATTAATACGTTACAGTAACTGAAGTCCTCACTTAATTCAGGTTTCCTTAGTTTTTTGCCTAATGTCCTTTGGCTATTCTAGGATCCAATCCAGGTTCCTACAAAACATTGAGTAGGCATGGCTCCTTCCGCTCCTCTTAGCAGTGACAGTTTCTCAGGCTTTTCCTTATTTTTAATGACTTTAAAGTTTAGAAGAATACTGATCAGATATTTTAGAGACTGTACCTCAACTGGGATTTGCCTGATGTTTTTCTCATGGTCAGAATGGGGTTATTGGTTTTGGGGAGGAAGACCACAGAGGTAAAGCACCATTTTCACCAAATCATAGCAAGACGACATATTGTAACAGAACGTTCCACTACTGATGTTAACTTTGATCTTCTGGCTGTGGTAGCGTTTGTCAGGTTTCTCTACTGTAAAGCTACTCTTATCTCCCCTTTTCTAGACTGTTTGGAAGGAAATCACATGCATAGCCCACACTTAAGGAGCAGGGGTAGGGCTCCATCTCCCCGAAGGCTTAGTATCTACATAAATTATTTGGAATTCTTCTATACAATAGTGGTTTGTCTGTTCTCAGTTTACTTACTTATTCAGTCATTTATATCCATAGACTCATGATATGTATTTTGTACTTTGTGTTATATTCTAATACTACTTTATTTTATTGCTCAGATTGTTCCAGTTTTGACCATTGGAAGCCCTTTCAGTTGACTGCTGTGCCCTTTTGATATACTCCCGTCATTGGGGGGTTGGCTTTTTTGGTTTTTGTTTTTTAGTACTTTCTTACCTACTAGTATTAGAAGATATTCCAGGATCACCTTGTATTGTTCCTATGCCACTCCTAGAATCAGCCATTTTCCCAAGGAGTCCTGTTTCCTTTATTGAAAAATGGTGTTAGAAACCAACATCTAGGCCCTAAGTGTGTTCACTGGTATCATTGTTTTCATGCCCTCCCAGCTGGCGGAGCAAGGAAATTCCTGTGTGTATACTAACTCATGTATGTATGCATATCGATAAATACCTGTGTCTGTAACCATTTATATCTATAGTACGCTAAACACGAGTTCATACTGATATCTCCAATTCTAATCCATTATCCCATGGATCATTCTAGAATAGCTTTGTTTTAACATTAACCATTCTATACCATGCTACACAATGTAGCATTAATAATATATTCATTTTTAAATTCTCTCACATAAAAAGTTTCTTTATTTGTGGTTTTACTTTGTTTCCCAGTGCATAATTTCTGCTGCTGGTTTTATTTTAAAATACTTACATCACACAAAGACAGGTACCAGTAACTGAACGGAAGTGAGCCCTGCCACTTTCACAGTACTTTATGGGGTGTGTGCAAGGCTAACCGAGCACTTCCGTTGATACGATTGAATAGGCCAGAAAAGATTGTGCTATGCAAAGACTTAGGTGTACATCAGCACTCATCAGGCCTGTCTGTGGAGAAAAAAAGTGAGAAAGCTAATGTAGTGTATTTTCTACAGTGCAGTGAAGAGCTCAATTCTGGATGATAGGCCTCGTTGGACTCCTAACTCTGACACTTATTAGCTGTTGAACTTTGGAGAAATTATTTAATCACTGAGGCTACTTGCCTGCGAATGGAATGATGCTGGTCCCTCCAAGCGGTTGTTGTGAAGCTTGAGTGTGATAATGTTCAGCACAGAGTCCCATGAAAACAATGATAGCTGTTAGTTATGAAGTTCTGATCCCTAGGAACCTGCCGTCGTACAGGGGATGCCGTTCGGGTGGCAGCATGAAGCTCTCTTGGGAATTACACGTGACTCCTGCCAGCGGGCTACCAAAACTTAATGTCGGGAGACATTTCCAAAGTCCTCTAATTCCTTCCTTCTTTCCTTCTTTCTTTCCTTCCTTCCTTCCTTCCTTCCTTCTCATGTTTTCCTCCTAAATTGTCACCTCTTTAATTCTTCTTTTACAAATATGAGGAACATTATACAGGGCCAGTCAAAGGTTGGCTCAGCTCCAAAATTATTTCTGATGGTGCCATCATGGAATGGATTTTATGAAGAAATGATCTACTTGTATTACCCCTCCCAGCCCCCATCCCAATCTAATTATTTCTTTTATAAAGGGAAATTTACCATTCCAGGTGAGAAGATTTGCCCAAGTCCTCACTGATACACTTCCCCCGCCCTCAGTTTCTCTGTGACTAGCATATATGTAGCATATATGTTCTCTGTGACTAGCATAAATGTAAGACTGAGCCATTCATTCAGTAAGCATGTGTGAGCACCTACCACGTACAGCTCTCGGTGCTGAATGCAGAGTTAGGACAAAGATAAGTCCAGAGCAGTCCCTGCCTTCAAGGGGCTGGAAATGAGTCTGAAGAGAAAACTATAGAAACCAATTTCAAATGGCCATTGGTGCCACTAGTGCAGAGCACAGAGGTCGAGGAATCCAGGGGAGATAAGATTGTGTCCCAGGAGATCACCTGGAAGGACAGGTGGGATTTGACAGAGAAAACCCGGGAAAGAGGGTGTTATAAGCCATTGCAGTAAGTAGGTGCAGTGGACCTCTGTTGTTTCAGATTGCCCAGAATCCTCTGCTGTATGTTTTGACAGCAGCACCTCAGTTTTCCATTGAGGAACTACCTAAACCCAGTCTTGGTGACAGTGACAGGCTGCCGTGCCCTATCTAAGTCAAGAGGTGAATGCATTACTGTAAGAAGGACATGTACAGAAGTTTGGCTGGGAATTTAATTTTTGGGCAGAGTGAGCCAAGAAGAGTCAACACTAACCTATGGTGTTGCTGCTCGAGATTCTCCTTTCGCAGACTGTCAGTGACTTCCTGCTCCCCGGGGACCCTTAGCAACCCTGGGTTCTGGCCCCCTTGAGCTTGTGGGCTCATTTTTCTCTGTTGCCATGGTCCACCCCCACATTATTCTAATATATCCCCTTTTGGGGATTACGTTAGCCAGACTCATCAGTTCTGTTATATTCAACCGAAGAACCCCAGATGGTAACTTGAACAAAGGCTTAGAGCAGAAAAGAACAGTGGTGTGTTTGGGCAGTAATGGATCGTCTGCCCGGTTAGCATGCACAGCTCATCCTGGGGAGCTGGTATTTGGAAGTAGACTTGGAAAGGTTGCTTGGGTCTGGAATGGGGAAGCCCTGGACTGCTAGGCTCAAGTGATCCAATCAAAGCCCCATTTTAGGAAGTTTAAATGGGGGAGGGGGACCGGTGTAGAGATGCGAAAAGCAGGGTGGTTGGAATTGCAGCTTCTCCTGCAATTGCACTGGCCTACATTGTTTGTTCGATTTAACATCATTTTTTTGAGAACTGCTTATATGCCTGGCTCAGTGTTAGATTATAGGACTATAAAGGTGATTAAGCCACAGCTCTTGTCTTCCCGGAGCTTCCAAGCTAGAAGGTAAATCCGACCAGTAAATGTGAGGTAAATTATTAGGATTAGGTAAAAGTTATAGGTGTTTTATGTAAGTGAAAGTGGTTAACATTTTGTTGGGTTGGGAAAGGCTTCACCGAGGTAGTGATTTCTGAAGAGTTTTGAATGGCCGTTTGCCAGGTGGTCACAGGGGAGGTGGGCATCAGCATTGGGAGTAAAGTTGTAGAGTCCTGGAAACATACCAGGATTAGAGAGAGAGAAAGACTTAGGATCATAAATGAATAACATGGCAGGAAAAAAATGGGAGCGGGTGAACATGCCCAGGGACCTAGATGGTAGTCATGAGAGAAAAAGCAGGGACTGGACTCTGAAGCACAGCAACAGGTAAAGGATGGGCTGAAAAAGAGGCAGGCCAGCAGACGACACTGAGACAGAAGTGAGTGTGTAGGAGACTCACTGAGTCAGGATGTCGTGGAAGCCAGGACAGGAGTAAGTGACAGGATGGGAGGAGCAGAGTGTCAGATGCCACAAGATTAAATAAAAACAGCACCGAGGAATGTCCATTAGTTTGGGCAGAGGAAAGGTCAGTGTTAGTGAGAATCCGTGGGATGGTGGGATGGGGGCGAGGGGCCAGGGAGCAACGGGCCGATGAGGAAGGGAGGGGGGACTGGATGGAAGGGGAATCCGGGTCAAGGGAGGCTGCTTTCTGTGTTGTGCTTTGTTAATGAGAAAAACTGGTGTCTACTGGGCCTGGACGGCCATGACGTGGCCTTTGCTAATAGCTGAGTACCTTAAAGAAAACAAGATGTTCCTTCTGATATGTGAATACGTAATCTCACTCCTGGCCCAAGATGGGCTCGTCCTATTTGATATTCTGCTCTATCACAAAAATATAGTGCAGTTTTACTATAACTTGTGCAGACGTTAGGTGGGCTGTCGTGCCAGAATCACATAAATTTGGGATCGTCATATACTAAAATTTTAATTTGGCCATATGTAGGTTTGACTTTTTCAAAGAGGGAAAATAAAGTTGAGTTTTAATTCCAAATGTGCATTTTCTTAGGGAGAAATATTTAGAGGACACACAAAACGCCTCCTATGACAGCTTACCCCACAAAGGGAGGAAGTTAGGGTTTGCAGAACCTAATTGTGATTTTTGTAAAATAATAATGCCTACTAAAGATTTCCCACTTAGTGTTGACTCCTAAGGGGCTAGTTAGCTAGTAGGTGTTGTACCCATTTCACACATCATGCCTTTTTTAGTCTGTTGTATTAGTCAGTCAGTAATCATTAGGTTTCAAATCACAGAAACCCAATTTTAGAGAAAGAAAAAGAAATTTGTTGGTTCAAGAAACCTAACCACGATAAAGTCAAGCAAAACCTGTCTCAGAGTTATCTAGAACCAGAAACTAATTTACTAAATTTATCTAATCTGTTTCATCCATCCATCCATCCATTTTTTTTATATCTACTTCTCAGCTCTGTTTGTTTCTAAATGTAGGCTTCATTCTCAACCACTGCAAACTGGTTTTCTCTTTGTTACTAGGACAGTGTGTGCCCACAGCTTCTAATCTTGTGTTCTCATAACTCTACCAAGAGAGAGGAAAAGACTTTCTCGTTGGTTGGCTTGGGTCGTATGCCCACCCCACCCCAACCCTCAGACCAATGTGGTCAGAGGGACCGAGCTACTAGAATTGGTCCAACTAGGATGAGAAGCCCATCCTTTGCCGAGTCGCTGTGACTGGAGAGGCAGGCTCATAGAAGGAGATAGCATCTCCCGTTGACCAGTTCGTTGAAGGAGAGCCTCAAAAGAATTGGGGTGATTGCCTGGAAAAAAGGGAGCTAGGCAGGCAAAACTATAAATGTTCAAGAAATTTGGTTAGCACAAAACTTAGTGCAGTCTCAGAACAAATGGGCTGATTGGTTTGCAATGGGAGTAGCGGAAAGTTTTCTGACAATACCTGCCAGGACATCTTTCCCAGCAAAGGGAATTACAATTGGGTTATAACTGGATTTTGGTAAAGTTAGAATGAACCACGTACAGAGACATAGCACTACACATTTTTAAAGTAATTTCATTTGTATCAGCTTATTTGAGCTAAAAATAGTCCAGTGGGTATTTTTAATCTTTGTTTTTTGAGAGGACAGACAGTCTCAGAAAAAACTATTTCTTACCCAGGATTCCATAATCAGTGAGTAAATAGGTAGTGGCTTTGGGTTTGGAATCGTAGTCCAACCATTTCTTCTTTTACACCCGATTCTTAACGTTAATGAATGCACATTTTTTTCTAAAGGATTGTATGATCTTGTCCACTTTTAGGAATTATTTTTGTGACTTTTAAATTACGTTTGTAAATCAGTCATACCCAATTTATTCAAGTTAAGACTGCAGATTCCTCAAGTCACCATGAAATAGGCGGTTATTGACACAGTCTCTTCTAAAGGACAAAATAATTTTTGATTTCTCTTTAAAATACTATGGCATCTCTTAATCACTAGGGATTCCATAGGTTATATGTTTCCAGCTAGCCTAGAATCAGGGGCTTGAAGTGGTTTCTAACCCACCAAAGATTGACGTGGTCATTTGTCTGATATGGTAATTCTCTAATCTGATTGACCAGGAAGGAAAAAGGTATACAAAAATAGAAGTTTTTAAATATTAAATTTATTTGTATCCTTAGCAGTTCTTTGATATTATTATTTGTTTCAGATGAGAAGAAACAGATGGTTGCAAATGTGGAGAAACAGCTTGAAGAAGCAAAAGAACTGGTATGTAGAGACTTGGTAATATATTTTAACACACAACCAGAATCATTTAAGCCGATGCCTTCTTCCTAGCACTGTAGAAATGTGAAACGTGACTGATTAGCATTTTGTAATTTGAAATGTATCCATTTTTAAATTGAAGAGAATTTAATAGTTTCTTGGAATTTTATTCTTAATAAAGGTGATTCATTACACGTCCACCTCTAATTTTTCTTCCTTAATTGTCATAATAGCTATAAATAGCTAATGCTTGTTAAAGGCATACTGGGTACCAGACACTGGGATAAGCGTATTACTTTATATTATTAATTTTCCCCAAAATCCTATGAGACAAGTACTATTTATCAAAACCTGTTAAGGATCTGAGATGTTCCCCTACGTGCTCACTAACAAGTGAGCTTGTCACAATTTCATGGATGCTGATAAAAGATATGAGATTTCTAGGTCAGAGATAAAAGAGTTTTATTACTCACAGCAAAGCAGCTACCAGAGTTTCAGCAAGCTGGTATCACTTCCCTGAGCCCCAGTTCCCACAAGACTGATGCAGGTGGCCCTAGATGTATGCCTGCACGTACAGTGGAACATCTTACAGGAGAGGAATGCGGAGCCTGGGAAATGGATTGCTTTACAGCAGCCTGTAAACAAGCCTACTCTTCATCCGAGACAGACACATCATTTCCTCCCCCAAGGCTGCTCCCTGCAAATACAACCCCGAGAAAGGTCCAGGGAAAAGAGCAGGTAAAGCCTTGCATTCTTGGTAGGACTCTTAGGAGTCTGATAAAACCATTGAGGAGTGATTTTTTTCAACACTGTTATTAACACACACACACACACAATACACACACACCCTTTTTGTGGATGGGGAAACTGAGGCTTTGGAAGATTAAGTTATTTGTCTCCTCATACCCGGTAAGTGGTGGAGTAAGGATGTATATCTAGATATGCTCATCCCAGAGCTCCAGCTCATTCACTACTTTTTTAATATAAATACATTCACAAATCAGGGAGTAAAAAGTATTGTGTCCCAATTTCTGGTTTTAAAAGCTGACTATTGCAGGTATGATTCAACTTGCCACTGCATTGTGGTTCTAAATCAGTGTGTTGCTTTTTAAATATTAAAGGGTCTGCTTGGTGTGCCTTCAGTATAACTGACTCATACACTTAGGACGTTTCCCAAAGTGTGTTTCTATTAACTGGTGTTACCTATTCAAAGAAGTTTGTAGCTTAAACAGAGTTGGAGGTTGAGGCCTTAGTTGTTGTTTCTCTACAGAACCCTCTTGAACCCTTAAGTAGGCTAAGTGGTATTAAGAATCTCTAAGAAGGGATTACAGGGGGCAGCTAGAGTATGGAACATTTCCCAAGTTTATCTGGCTGAGTAACATTTATGAACAGTGGAGGAGGGGGTAGGGTAGCTGCTTTGGGGCTGTGAAGGAGTAAGTGTCTGTTGTTCCCCAGTGCACATTAGACATTTCCTCTCTGTCCTTGAGTTGCAGAGCTGCTTGCCCTGAGTTGCAGAGCTGCTTGCCCTGTCTTCTCTGTGGCTGGTTCCTTTCTAGTCGTCAGCATGTCTGATGCACTCCATTCCCTGGAAGGTCTTTCTGATCTCTGCTGACTTGTTGGCACTGTCTCTGCAGTGGCAGCTTCACTTCTAATCGCCACAGCTTCTTATGTTTGCCTGTCTTTGAAAGTTTCCGCCTCCCCCCCTTTTTTATTTCAAGTGCTTTCCCCTTTTCTTTTCTCCTTATATTCCAGTTGAATAACTGCTTCTCTCATGCCTCCTGGCCTTCATGAAAAAGACTGACTTTTTACAAACCACAGCTGCCAGTCAGGACACTTCTTCCTTCTGGTTGGTAGGCTCAGTATAAATAAATTGGTCAATTTTTGCATCTTGAGTTGACTTCATATTGTTGTTGAGTTCTCAATAGCAGTTTTTTTGCCATCAAATTCTGTGTTTTGGTTTATTTGGAATCATCACTTACTGGGTAATGTTGGAAAGCTGGTCTCCTAATAACCAAGGTTTTACTGTACCAAGAAATATAAAACATAATTGTTTCCTTATGGAACTTATAGTCATCTTTAGTTGCTACTAACATAAAGAGTGTTGTCCAAGATACACATTTCTATTTGTTTAAAGGGATCAGAAAGCTGATTTCCTTAATTTTGATGACATTCATATTAAGAATACCATTCATTATATTACTCACTATCCTTTCGATGAGAAAAGCTTGCTTTTGATTTGACTTAACTAGGGTCAGTTGTGTTTCTGCTGAATAATTAGCTTGTATTCATCTCTTGGACACTGCATGTCTTTTAATTATCATGTCTTCCATTTGGCCTTGTCTGTGAATGTTGTGACAACACAAAACAGATACATATTAATTTGCCTTATTCCCGGTTTCATTTTAGGTGCTCGTTATGTGTTTCCTTTTTTCTTTCTTACCTACTTGTGGTTAAGTATTAAGTGTCTTTGTAAAATGCTTTAAACAAAAATGTACTTAACTCTTGGATTTTCACTTACATGTACTTTTGCGATGATTTGTCTGGATGATCCTATTCACCTTGTTAGAAATAAGTACTTAAGGACGATTTCAGAGAAGTACTTTAAATAGTTGCCTTATTAAGTTATTATTTAATTTGTTGGTACTTAACGTTTATGTTGAGACATGTTAATAATTTAAACGTTCACTGCTTAATCAAGACTAATTAAAATTACCTTTTTTTCTTTATTAAAATTGAGGCTTGTTAATTAAAACATGGTTTTCTGACTTACCTGTGTTCTAGTTATTTAATCTCTAACACTGGATAAGAGTTTTATTAGTGATAAGCCTACAGTGTTCATGGAAATACTTGTTAGAGGGCTTTATAAGGAAAAACTATATGGCAGCATATTTGGTTGTGATTTTATCAGACATGGCTTGAACCAATTTGTTGTTTTTATTTTTCAATACTAAGTATAAATAAGTTACCTCTGATACCTTGTCCCATGCTGGCTTTATTTTTTCTCCATCGTCAGTGATTGTCACTAGATTAACATTAATCTAGTGATTACCAGTAGGAGACACTGTTCCAAGCACATTATAGGAATTGTCCCATTTAATCTCCACCCTACAAAAGACATACTATTTTTAGAAATGAGAAAAGTAAGGCCCGGAGAGGTTAAGAAACCTGTCCAAGTTTGCATGAGTAGTAAGTAGTGGAGCCTACAATGTGAATGCGGCATCTGACGTAACAGCCTGTGTTCTAACCATCATAATATGTCTGTATTGCCTCCCATCAAATGCTTGTATGTTGTCTTCAAAGTGATATGTAATGACAGGTTGTTAAAAACTGCCCTGCTGTGATTTCAGTGAGCTTTGTATATTACTGTAGCATATTACTGTACCCATTTAATTTCCTATCAACATGGTTATAAAGTATAAGGAGTTAGCCTGGAGATCGAGATCACATATTGGTAGGTGTGTGATTTTCCTAAGCAGAGAAGACTTTCCAGAAGAATTTTCACCAAATAACTAAAATTGGGCAGACGTTTTATGGATTAATAATAGAAGTAATGGTTTGGTTTATCTTCCCATAGTTCTGGTATTTTAAGGCCAGAAGACCAAACCAGCTTGGACTGAAGGATAGAATACGCCAAGGATATTAAAATCATTATTATTGATGTTTGGATTAATGCATATGTTTTAATATAAATTCTTGTTAAAGTAAGCGCTTTGTGTCACTCTGAGTGTCACTTGACAAGTGCTCAGTAGCTGTTTGACCTAAACAAAAATTAAGCACAAAAGTAGTCCCAATGTGATTTGATTACGGGCACTTTGCTCCCTGGTTCCTCAACTGTAAAATGAGGAATTGGAATTAAATCTTTTCAGCTCTAGCCATCTGGTCAAGTAATCATAAGCATAAAGGGGTGGCTGGTTAGCCCAGTTGGTTAGAGCATGGTGTTGGTAGTACCAACGTTGCCGGTTCGATCCCCACATGGGCCACTGTGAGCTGCACCCTCCTTAATAGATAGATAGATAGATAGATAGATAGATAGATAGATAGATAGATAGATAATATTCTTAAAAAAAAAAAAGAATAAGCATATGGTTTAAATCATGTTTTTCTCTCACCCGTCCAGCTTGAACAGATGGATTTGGAAGTTCGAGAGATTCCACTCCAAAGTCGAGGAATGTACAGCAATAGAATGAGAAGCTACAAGCAAGAAATGGGAAAACTTGAAACAGATTTTGTGAGTCAAATTCCATTTTTTGTCATATTTACCAATCTTTAAACTGAATTTTCACTTTTTTTTTCTTCATATTTCCTCCACACACCTCAATCAGCACTAAGTGTGTTGTCTTCAGGAGTTGTGCAAAGCACAAACAACACCTTTCATTGTTTGTGACTTGGGATCTAAAAATGCTTACAGAGCTAGTTAATGATGGAATTTCAGGGATATTGGATTCATGACTCACAAATACATCCAAATCATGTGGTCCTTTGAGTTTGGATAGTACTTATTAGTATTTAGCATTTATTAGAATTTTGAAACCCAATCTCAGGCCTTTCAGAGTTTATAGCCTTTAAGATGCAGTGTTCACGAATGGACTTCAGAGGCTCATGAATATCCTGAAATCATACAGCCATGCACCGCATAATAATGTTTTGGTCAATAACGGACCATGGATACAATGGTGGTCCCATCAGATGGTTAACGGAGCTGAAAACTTTCTGTTGCCTAATGATGTTGCAGCCATCATAAGATCATAGCTCAGTGCATTGCTCACGTGTTTGCGGTGATGTTAGTGTAAATCTACTGTGCCGTCAGTCATATAAAAGTAAATCACGTACAATTTGCAGTGTGTAATACTTGATAATGATATAATAATAAATGGCTATGTTACTGTTTTGTGTATTTACTGTAGTCTACTTTTTCTTGTCATTTCGAGTGTACTCTTTGTACTTACATGAAAAATGTTTAAATCAGTTTGCCATACTATGCTGGCAGCAGCCTCCTACTTCTCATGTTGACCACACCTTTTGATTGCATCGTTTTCTCCTGTGCTTGATTTAATCTCATGTTGTTTCGTTCATCACGGCCCCTAAGCATACAAACTCCACTGCTAATGTTGCCAGGAAGGGGCCACATTGAGTGATTGACCTGCAATCAAAATGAAAAGTGATTAAGGATGACGAAGGTAGAAAATCAGTGGTGGTTATTGCTCGCCAGTCAGGCGTGTCCCATTCCACCGTAGCTATTCTGTTGAAGAACAAGAGCAAAGTGATGGAAGCTGTAAAAGGATCTGCTTTATTGAAGTCAATGAAACTTAACAAAAATTAGAGAAGAGCCTCTATCAAATGTGGAGAAACTTCTAATGACCTGGATTAAAGGCCAGACACAGAAATGTATCCTTTTCAGCACCATGACCGTCATGGCCAAAGCAAAAAGTTTGTTATGTTGAAAGCTAGGGCTGGACCTGACTATGATGCTGAATTCACTGCTAGCTCTGGGTGGTTTAAACAACTCAAGAATTGTTACTCATTACAAAATGTGCAAGTCAGTGGTGAGTCTGTGGGTGCTGACGTGAGGGCAGCTGAAGAATTTTTGGCAACTCTAAATGTGCTGATTGTGGATGAAAATTACTTGTCAGAGCAAATATTCAGTATTGATGAAAGCTCCCTATTCTGGAAATGGATGCCTGAAATGACTTTCATCTGTAAGGAGGCCAAGTCACTGCCAGGTTTCAAGGCTTTTAAGGATGTGATAACAGTCTTTCTTGGGGGCCGTGTTGCAGGCTACAAATGGGAACCCTTTGTGATCTGGCACAGTGAGAACCCAGGGCCTTCAAGCTTACCAGTAAGCACACACTGCCAGGGTACTATGCAAGCAATAAGAAGTCCTGGGTAACCCAGCTCTTCTTCCAACATGCCCTCCTGAATTGCTGTGCCAGCGAAATGGGGAAGTACTGTTTGGAGAATAACATACCTTTCAAGATTTTGCTTATTAGTGATAAATCCCCCAGACATCCTCCTTTTATTGGTCATCTTCATCCCAATATCAAAGTGGTGTTTCTTCCTCCAAACACCACCTCTTTGATCCAACCAATGGATCATGGAATTATAGAAGCTTTTCAGGCCTCCTACTTGAGGAGGACCTTTGCCGAGGCTGTTGCTGTAACTGAGGAAGACAGTGATGCAATTCTGGAAGGACTACAATATCTACGATTGCATCAGGAACCTTGCTTGGACTTGGGGTGATGTCACCAAGGAGTAGATGAGTGGCATTTGGAAGAAGACCTGAAGAGGTTCGTCCATGACTTCAGAGGATTTGCCAAGGATGAGGAGGTTGCAAAAATCCACAAGGCTGTGTCTGAGATGGCAAACACTTGAACCTGTGTGTGGGTGAAGATGACGTGGAAGAGTTCCCAGGATGGTTCCTGAGGAACTGACTAACAAGGAGGTGTTGGGATTGGAACAGGAATGCATAGCTGAAGGAGAGGCAAGAGAAAAGGAAGCTACAGGAAAAGGAAAAGAAGAACCCCCATGAAAATTCACAGTGAAGCATTTAGCAGAAGCTTTTGCAGACCTCAACAAGCTCTTTAGAAAGTTTGAAAACATGGATCCCAACACCGAAAGGTTTTCGTTAACAGAGAGGAGTGTTCCTGACGCTCCAAGATGCGTCAACAACTCATGTGTTTATGTGTGTACCTGCTACCACAGCTTTCTTCGGCAGTGTCGGGGAACACCCTTCACTAGTGCCACCACCTTCTCTTGTACAGTGACTTACAGTTTATAAAGCGCTTTCACATATGTGATTTCATGTCATTGTGTGAAGAGTAGACAGAGCAGGTGTGGAGTACTATCTCCATTTTACACACGATCGAACCAAGAGGCTCAGATTGATTTCATTCAGCACGTCTTTCTTGAGCCCTGTGGTTTATCAGGCACTGTCCAACATGCTGGAAAAAGCCTTTAAGATAAAGTCCTTGCTCTCATGGAATTAAATTCCAGTGGGGAAGACAAGAAACAAATACACGTATGTCATAATTTCAGGTAGTTACAAACGCTGTAAGTAAAAATAAAGTGAGTAAATGAATAGAGAGTGATTAGCAGGGTGGTTGAGGCTACTTTTTGCTAGGGTGTTCTCTGGCTGGAGAGAGAAGAGAGAGGCGTGTGTGGCGATGGAAGGAGGCAGAAGAAAGATCTGCAAGGGCTCTGGCTTTTCCTCTCAGTTGATGAGAAACCATTGGAGGGCTTGAGAACTGAGTGGGTCCTTGACTCCCGTTTTACTGCTTTCTCCACATTACCAAACCATAGCACGTGCTGTACAAGTATTTGAATATACTGCAGGAATTATTTACATAACTCTCCTTTATTCCTGTTTTCTTTCTATATTTAAGTCTTTTATTTTGTAAAGAAATGGAGAATATCTTCTTAAAGATATTATTAACTTTCTTATGGTGATATACCATACCTGCAAATATTGAATCCCAAGAAAAGATACCAGGGACGGTCCTTCATCTCTCATTTGCAATGCTTCTTGCAAAGGAAGCAGCTCTCCTATTCTTCTTGTACTATCAAAACTTCGCGGGAACATTTGTACCAATGGGGAACGGCAGGGGACAACTCAATGCTTTTTTCTTAGACCCCATTGTCCACTTTCTTTCTTTTCTTGGCCCCTCTCCTCCTCTGAAGATTCTGGATTCTTCAGGCTGTTTGTCCACTTACTCCACTGTCTTACGCTGTGTGTTGTCATCCATTGTTGTGGCTTCAGTGACCACCTCTATGCTAACCTGCATTTCTAACCCAGACCTCTCTATAGCTCCAGATTCATGTTTCTTACTACTTACTGGACACTTCTGCCCCAGAGTCCCTAAAACACAAAAACTTGCATTTAACAAGTACAATACTTGTTACAGTACAATAGTCACTTCTTTAATTTTTCCCTCTCCATCACCTTGCACAAATAACTGGGCACTGACAATTAACAATCTTGCCACTTAAATATCTCCTGCTTTCATCTCCACTGCTGGAAGCCTTCGTGTTTCTCAGTCTGGATGTCTAGTAACCTTTCCTCCTCTACTCTAAACCACCCTCCGCACCACTTCAGAATTATCTTTCTAATACTGGATGTGAATATGTTACACTCGCCACAAAATCCTACAGAGTCCTCATTGCCTGCTGAATAAAATCCAGGTCGACCCTACACTTTCCCTTCTGTTCCATTGTTTCTTCACATGTCTGGTAATTTTATTATTGTATGCTTGATATTGTGGATCATGCATTGCTAAGAGCCTTTATTTTAGAGCAGTGCATCTCAATCTTTTTTTCATTATTACCCCTCTAAGGAATCTTTTTAGATACTTTTTCCCTAATTGCCCCTCCCTCTTCTCTAATGAAATTTTAATACTACAAATAGTCTGTGTATCTGTACATCTGTTCATATTCTATGGCCCTTTGGAGGATAACACGTCTTTGTAATACCTAAGATTCTCCATCCTCCCAAGAACCAATTTTTGCCTCCATAGGCATGTAGCACCTCTGTTGAATGCATGTTTTAGAGACTGGAGCTTTATTTGAGCAAGCAGATAATTTACTAATAGATCAGATTACTCCTTCAAGGCTTATTGTTAAACTTTGTTAGGACATGTCGAGAGCAGTGCTGCTTTTGAGGTATGGCCTTTCTTGGGTTCCATTTGAGTGACAGGAGAATTCAATGAATGCTTTACCCTCTGTTTGGTCAGAATTCTGTGTCCCTGCTTTGGGTGACCTCTAGAATCTCCATTGTATCCATAACTCCCCAATACCCGTCCTCTGCAAGACCTCATGGAATGTGGCCCTCTGCATATGTGAGTTCGTTTTTCAGCCAAAGGCTTAAAAAGACCCCTTTACAGATTTCTGGAGCTCCTTCTCTCTGTGGCTCCCTCTTTCCATTAGCCTGCTAAATTTTATCTATCTCAGCAGTCCCAAACTCCAATGTCTGCTTCCTGAGCTCAGGGACATGCTGTACTCCACTAGGGCTCCACCCCGATGTGCTATATTCTGGAAAGTACCTACATGGTTGAGAGCCATGGCGACTGTAGGGCTCATTTCAAGTGTTTCTCTTCTCTGGGGGGTTGCAGTCTTATCCTGCCTGTTGTCCAGTGTTTCAAAACAATTGCTTCATACGTTTTGTCCGTTTTTGTAGTTGTTTAGAGTAGGAGGATTAGTCTTGGACCAATTACTCTGTCATGACTGGCATGAAAGTATAGTGTAGTTTTACTGTTTATTAATCCTTAAAGGATAATTGTGTACATCTGAGAATAAAAAATAATAGTCTACTGTTTACAGTGATCAATCATAGAATTTAATTTGTAACTTAATAAATACTTACTTAAAAGATGTTAAAATTCAGGTTTATGGGTGGCCGGTTAGCTCAGTTGGTGAGAGCATGATGCTGGTAGCATCAAGGTTGCCGGTTTGATCCCCGCATGGGCCACTGTGAGCTGTGCCGTCCTTAAAAAAAAAAAAAAAAAAAAAAAAAAAAAATTCTCGTTATAATTTGTATTTATACTTGTGGGAAGTTTGAGGATGTCAGTGGTTGTCTTTATGTTCCCTTTTATGCTGTTGCTACTTCTGATGATTCTGTTCACTTGCTAATATTAGGTCCAGATAAGTTAAAATCCAATCACCTTATTTTTTTAGATGGAGAAATGGGGGTGGGGGGGTCAGGGAGATCACATGACTTAGCTTTAAGTCACACTGCTATTTAAAGCCAGGACCAGAGTCAAGTAACCTAAACACACATTCTAATGTTCTTTCCATTATCCTGTGCAACCCCCCACCCCCAGTGTCCCATTTCTATAAAAATCAATTTAATAGCCTCTTTATGTATTTCAAAATAACTAAGAACAATTAGAATTCATACATTTAAGCTATTTTTGTAATTTCTTTTTTCAGTATTGGTGTGAGGTTAGCTAGAGCATAATCATGTCAGGGTATTCCAGGAAATGAACCAAGCTAAACAGAGGGGAAATGTATTTGAGGATTTTTCAAATTTAAGATTATTATTTGCTGCTTAAGAAAAATCAAATCAAATAAAAAATATCCCTAAACTTGTACAAACAAATAAAAAACTCTAACATTGTATAAAATATTTGACCAAGTCTCAGTAAGTAAAAAAAATAAAAGAACAAATAAGTGACGTGCCAACATAAGGTTACCAGGACATAGTGAATTGAATGCCTTTCAGATGTTACTGTACGATGATGCTAGCGCCATCTTGTGGTTGATTTGTATAGTTGCATATTTCTTTTTTGTAGCAAAGCTGAACTTCCTTCAAGACCTACCCACACATACAGGATTTGGGGCAGAGGGTTAGATTGTAATGAATGTTAGAAGTACAGCTTCTTAGCCCCTGTCTCAAGTTCACTTCCATCCCATGTCAGTGGTGCCTGAATGCTGTCCTTCTCCTGTTTGGCAGGCTATGTGATGTGATTGTTAGACCAGCTCCTAGTACAGAGCCGTCTACATCAGAGAATGGCACTTCTATTGACCGTCTCAGCAGTGTGGCTGAATGGGCCTAGGAACCCAACTACCTGCAGACTATCGGAGTTTGTCCCTTAGGTCAGGGTTCAAAGGATGTTATGAAACAGCTTGAAGCTTTTATTGCCACTACCTGTAGTCTCTTTTAAAGGTGAATGGGCAACTTGAGTATCGGAGTTTATGAATGAAGCCAGTAACCATATTCTTTTTTTTTTTTTAAGTCTAAGATAGACTAAAGACGTGCAAATGAGAAGGAGGAACCCTTTTAAATTTTGGTGTTTGTTGAAAAGTCAAGAACTTGATGCTTTTGTTTACATTTTATCTTTCCTGTTCTTATGACTCTGAGATATTTTACTTCTATTCTGTTGAAGCTATAGAAAACCATGAAAGCATGTTTTAGAGATTTGGACAGTGTTGGTGGTAACATGTTGTAATTGTAACTTCAGCTTATCTTTCTTGTAGGAACATAAGTGCATTCTAGAAAGAAATAAGAAAGCCAAACTGGACAGAACCATTCCAGAAAAGAAATTTTCCTCCACTATGTACACTGAATGAATATGCTTGCCATTTTTTTTTAAAAAAATATGTTTGTTGTTTGATACTCTGTAAAAAATAATACCTGCTCATTATGGAATATTCTTAAAGAAGAGTAGAAAGAAGAAGGAAGAAAAATCACCTTAGTCCTATTACCCCAAAAGAGCCACATTTTACATTTTGATTTGTTCCTTCCAATTTTCCTTTCCACACTTCCTTGCATAATTTATTGTTTTATTTTACATAATAATGATGTTACTCTAGCCACATTTCCCACCTTTTTAAAAAACACAGATTCTAACATTGGTATTTCCCATTTCTATAGTCTTAATCATTTTAATGGGTGCTTAATATTTCAGTCAGTGATGTTAGTTCATCTTTTGTTGAATCCTAATATATTTCCATTTATTGCCTCCATAATTTATTGTGCTGTAATGAACATATTAGAACAGGATTATTTCATCAGCGTCATTTCTCAGAAGGCAGATTATCAAATCAAAGGGTATCAACAGTATTACAGCTCGTACTAAAATATTCTTTTATTTATTGTGACTCATCAGGTCATTTTTGTTCTTTTTCCCTGTCTTCTCTGTGTTAGAATGTGATTTAAGAAATAAAAATCATAGATAGACCAGAGCTAAATACTTTATATGCATTACTCATTTAATCCACAATTATATGAGAAAAGGTACTGTTACTAGCTGCCATTATGGGGATATTACAACTCTGGAATTAAATATAACTGAGATTGTTTTTTTCTTCATGAGAGTTATATTAATGTTGCTTAATGAGAGTGGCAATTCATGGCTCTCAGTATCTAGTTTAAAACTGAACTCATGTTACATTTTCAATATTTCTTAATCAGAAACAGAAGAATGTTTTCGTTAGCTGGATATGACCATGACCTACAAGGGAGAAAGCAATGGTACATTTATGTGCACGTACATGGTTCTCCTTCTTTGCAGTTATTTTCTGAAGATGGTGGTTCCTAAGGCCCCGCTAGGTGAAGTTGTTAGAAAATCATCGTGCACTTAGCCCCCTTTGTTTGTAGGATTCTCATTCCAGCTTTGACCTTTGTCAATCCTATATTCACAAAGTAGCCTCCTATCATTTCCAAGGCCATCACAGGAAATGGACCCACTGGATAGGGAAGAGAGCAAAAGTCTATTTTCAGCTGTAGTGATGCCTCCTGGGGGCTGATCTGTGCTTGCATGTCACTCTGGTCTGCTAATCCAAGATGCTGTAAAAGGTTCATGTTCTTGACCCTTCTCCCCACCGTATATACTTGAATGGAACAGTAGTATGTACTAAATATTTTATCGTTGGTCTTATGTACTGAATTTCAGGTTGGCCTTAGTAGATTTTTCTTTACTTTGGAAGCTCTGACACTTCCTTCCAATGTGACTGGTTTTATGATGACTACTTTTGGGCTTTAGACTTTTGCCTGTAGCTCCTTGAAGAGCTTGATGACCTGCAAAAATAACGCCCACATCCACTGTAGTCACTGGCAAAGTTGAAGTGTGTACTAGTACAGATATATCTGTGTGTGTGCATTTACACATTTCTGTGTGTCGAAATTATTTTTTAAAAATTGGTGTCAGATTTCTGATTGGATATTGCGGTTTATTGGAAAATATTTCCTACCTACTGACTAATTTTTTTTTTTAATCATTGGAATGAAAGTTGTAGTGCCATTTTATGGCAGGAGGAGCAAATTTTTGTTACAACTTTCTGTTGTTTCTAGTAGTTTGAGTCTTCTAAGCAGATGAAGTGTGTATTTTCAAGAGACAGTGCTAAATTGCTTTAAAACAAAAAGAATATAAAGCTTATTGCTGTTAATGTAGTTATTTCTGCTTATAATCCTTCTTAAATAACTTAACAAATTATTATCGACTTTTCTGTTGTTTGATTGTTTTGCCTAGCTACTTTGATCTTAACCTAAGAAATAAAGAGGAAAGATAAAAACAGGTAAGATTTTGAAAGGTTATTTATAAACCCTTGACAAATATGCTTTCATTATTAGTCACTAGATGGCACTGTTTATTTGCAGAGTGCCATTTTTTAAAAAAGAAACTGGTAGTAACTGAAATTACTGCTTCATGAATAAAATATTTCTGATGGGATTTGCATTTCTATATTGGCTGAAGACACTGTTGAATGTTTTATTAACCAGCCCACTGCAACTGTCAGCCTATTAAAGAGATCCAATGGTCCCTGTTTAGATAAATAAACTAAATAAATCCAATTCGTCAAATTGTGTTCCTGGCTGTTTATTTTCCAGTCTTTTGATGTACAGTTTATTTTAAGTTAAAGCCACATTGGTTTAAAAATTAATGGGAAAATGTTACTTGGTGTTTGGAGCACGAAGAAGCTAATTACCACCGTCAAAAAGCCAGCTCTGTTTTAACGTTAAATTGTTTGCTCATAAATAGTAAACTTTGTAATGGTTGCCTATAAACTGTCCATGGTCAGAAATAATCTGATGTGCTTTAAATATACGGCCAAAAACTAGATTATCAAGGTTTGTGGAACCCCTGTCTGATTTCCCTGGGAAAAGCACTATTTCAATCTTTTTACTTGGTTTTGTCTGTGAGTCATGCCCATTTTTCATGTACGGTACATATTCCTTAGAAAGAAAAGTAGCTAAATGATTTTTAAATGGAGTATCACCTATCAAAGCACTGCTTGCCAGGCATTCTCCTGGTGAATGCCAAACATTAAAGCGGAGACGGGAGGCTGTGGAGTGAAGTTGCTGCCGCAGCCAGACCTTGGGGCCACGGCTCCATACAGAACTGGGGCCTGCGTCCATTGCCTTCGTAAAGCTTCTGTTCTTGGGATCTTCAAACTCACAGTTGCACTATTTAATATCGCTGACTGAACTAGAGGCTTTTGTACTCAGGCCCTAGGGTTACAAAAATACTCGAATAAAGCGTGTCAATTTTGTGCTTTGTTACACTGAACTAAGTTAGCAACTGGAAATGACACGTCATGGTTCTGACTTTTACTTCTCCTTTCTCTTTTTATGAATCCTCAGTTGCTTTTTAATGCCATTCTTATTGTCTTTTACCTAGTTCCACATTTGTGAGGTTCAGAACAAAACTTAAACCAGATTAGGCACTTTTGACTCAGCCTATAGCTTTTAGGAGTATTCAGCTCATTGTGATGAAGACTGAGCCAGATCTGCTCTCTAGGGTGAAGGGTTTTAAACCGTGTCATAGTAGTTGAAGAGTTTTGCTGTGTCAACGATTTTCAGCTTTCCTGTACAAGAAGTTAAAATAGGGCTAGAAAAGGTTTCGCCAGAGACTTTTCTCTTGATTTCCCATCCTCGGATGCCTACCAGGAAATGGACCAGGCGTAGTCTCATTTTTTGCTGGGTTGTTTTGTTTACTTTTGTGTCCTTTAGTTCTCCACAATGGAAAAATCATCTTTAAGAGTAAAAACAGATAACAAGTATGGAATGAAATTGCCCTTTTGGCTTTTAAGAAGTTTGTCAGATCATGGATTAGAAGCCTTTGCTAGAAATGCTTACGTGTGTTCACACTGGGAAATAACAAGAAATGGGACTCCGTCCTCAGTGCGTTTCATTAGTTCTTGAGACTCCTCATGTCTTTGCAAATTCCTAAAAGCTGCTCCAGGTCAAGCTCCATCACAGACAATTCTAAGGGAATGTCCAAATTTTCTCATTCTCCATTTGTTTATTAAATATTGTTTAAAACAAGTTGTCATTGTCTCGGACTTGGAAATCTGTGATAATGGAGATTTCTGTTACTGGTTATGAAGAATTTAACCTGTAATTGCATTCTTAATATGGAAAGAGTGTGTCAGATTTTATGGTTTGGAAAAATCACATTGCATGGCATTGGCCTTGGTGTGAAATATCCTATTATAGAAATGAAATGTCTCTTAAAAAGCTACTCTGTCGTTTAAAACAAGGGTGCCCTTTGTTAATCTTCTGACTTTTTTTTTACCTGACACCCTTTGACTTCCATAATAGAACACTGTATCTTTGCATATTCAATAACTGACATTTTTTGTTTCATTGTTTTCTCATTTTGAACTTTTTATATAAACGGCGTCTACAAATGAATTTCAACTGAAGACTAGGGTTGTTCTTATTTACGGGCATATGGGATTTTGAAAGTAAAGCTTCAATAAGGGAAACTGTCTCCATGGTTAGAATTTTGCAATTTATATTTTCAGTTTTAGTGAAGTTAAAATTTTTCTTTTTCTACTTTTGTTAAAAGAATGTGGTTCAGTGCTATCCATTTCAAATGCTGTCATGTCCAGGGCCTCTATTTAATGGCTTTATTTACACTTTAAAAATATCATGTATATATTATTAGATGTTTGTTAAAAGCGGTCCATCCCACAGTTTTCTAATATTGTGTGTAAGCTAAATTTGGTCATGGATGACTCTGCCAAGACAGGAAGTATGAAATAGTGACAAAAGGTCAGAGACTATAGACCTGAGATCTCAGATGTGGCATATTCATTCTGTGCTTCAGTTTCTATATCTGCAAATTTGGACCATATCAAATATGAGTATCAAATAAGATAATAAATGTGCAAATACTTTGAGAACTGCACTGATTTTCAGTCAGTGGCTTTGCTGGGCACAAGTAGTAATCCTAGAATTAAAGAGTCCAGAGGTTAAAGTATCTCCAAGTCAGAAGGTTCCTTCAGTATCCTAAAAATGTCAAGCCTCTTTCACAGTGCTTCAGTAGACTAACTGCAGGAGCTTACACAAAGGATTGAAACGTGAAATCTTACTCTCAGATATGACCTTCTAAGTTGGGTTGTTTTTATATTCTAGCACATTGTGTTTTGTAAAAGACATCTCAGATATTAATCTTTGCAAGCAAGTTTTCTCCTTGACCTTGTGTTAGGAGAGTCAGAATTAAAGGTATTAATAGAAGAATTATGATGCTATATTTTATTTTATATCATGCTATTCCATGTGTCATTTTACTAGAGTTATATTTGTATTGAGTTTTTCATTTAGTGTTCAAAATACATGGTGAATTATTTACTTTGGATTGCCTTTCTATTCCCCTCCCAATTTCTAATAACACATTTTCCAGAATCTGTTAGGAGTCACTGTGTTTGCATTGTTGTGTCCCTGGCCTAACATACCAGTATTGACAAGGAGAAGGGAAAGATTCTGTTAAACATTGTCATTAATATCAACTAAGAATTGACTTTAGTATACCTATAGACAACAACCAAGTAGCTTTATAATTAAAACGTTCCAAATATTGTCATGTACGAAGAGTTTGGTTTAGAATATGCCCAACTATAAAAAGCAATGTAACACACAGCTAGAAATAATATGGAGAAAGCCAAAATAACTTAAATCAAATTCTCAGTAGTAAAACAAATAATACTAAAAGGAATTTCAAACTAAAGAACAAGTGAGGAAGCTGAGGGAGGGTTCTTTCTATTCACTTCATTGAAGTAGATATTAATTTTGGTGGTTTTCAACCATTTGTTGTCTTGGTATAAATTACTATAAAGAACTTACATATGTTTAGTACCTATTATGTATGCATCACGCTCTGTGCAAGGGATCAAAGGATGAATAAGTCATAATTCTTAAGGAACTCATAGTCCTAATAATTATAATACTGTGGCAAGCAAAGTTAGGTTGTTTTTTTTTGATGGGACAGTATGTGAAAGGGCAGACTTTTGGGGAGGGGCATCGCAGCCAAGTGTTTGTATGTGAATGAAGTGGGGGTTCTGAGGGAAGGCACCCACTACTAGTAGATAATACCCAACCTGAGAAAGATGAGGACTTTGAGAGTGTCAGGGTCTACTCAGGTTGAAAGAACAACAGAAACAATAAACAAAGGGGGTGGCGGGTAGTATAGTGGAGGGATAAGGGGAGGCCTAGAGTGATTGGTGTTGCTTCAGGTGTAAAATAGGAGGCTAGAGCCTTAGTTCCCAAACTTTGCTGTACGTTGGAATCCCCAGGGGGTCTTTCACATCGGATGCCCTGTGCTCGCTCTCAGACATTGTGATGTCTGTCATTGGTATGGGGTGTGCCTTGGGCATCAGCTCTTGATGAGTCAGAACTGGGCAAAGCCTTGTTGGTTAAGTTGAGGAAGTTGGCCTTTATCTCATTTGTGATTAGAAGTGATTGAAAGATTACACAAGCTGGGTAATGTGGTTGCTGTGTATTTAATGAAGCATTGAAAACAGTGAAGCTCTTTCATATGGGTCGCAGTGCCATTTGACTTATTTTCATTTTTTTCTCTCCGATCATCACTGCTATTAAGTTAAATACATTTTTTTTTTTTAACTTGGCAAAATCCAGTATCTTACAGGGACAGTTACCGACATTTCTTTTGTATCAAATTACTTTAGAAATTAATTTCCTTTTGGTTTAAAGTTAAGTATGATGATAACCTTTATTGGGGAAAACAGAGGAGCCATAGCATGAATAATGTTTCTCCCTAGGTGGCAAAGTGAATATTTGAAAATGTCACTTGGGCTTAGAACAAACCAGAACCCTCAGCCTTTAATTCCATACTACTAAATAGACTGTGCCACTGACCTCTTACAGTAAGCCAATGCCAATAGAACGTCTTCATGGGAATGTTTGGTTTATAAATATGTACTTTGAAAACTGCTTTGGAAACAGGCACATTAAGTTCTTTGTAAGAATAGAAATACAGTTCACAAGTATACTTATATACCATAAAAATATATATATGTGTATATACATATATATCCATATACACACACGTATCGTTTCTAGATCTAGTAGGAAAAGCTCCATATATATTGTTTTCTTTCTTCCCCTTGTGAAGTCTTGCAAGACTGATTGTAACTTAATTTGGTACAAGAATTGTCAAGAAATTGCTAGTAATCTCTAATCAGAGAAAAAGAAGTAGGGATGTGATGGATAAATAGGACGCTGTTATGGCCAACATCTTCATTGATCTTAACAGAACTGCTCTTTGCCTCCCCTGTGTCTGTATTTTCTCTTGGCAGTAAGCCGAGTGAATTTGGAACAGAAAGAAAGAGAAAATCTACTTGGTTCTAAATGATGATAGCTGTGCACTGGTGTGGGGAAAATAACTTACAACTTGATAGTAGAATTACTAGAGCATTTCTCTTGTTTAGAGGAAAATTGAAATTCCTTTTGTGGCCAGGTTGGAAAATTTCTGACTTAACATAACTCATAGCTTATGATATCAATTTAAATCTTATGATCATCCTATCAACTGGTATTTAGAGTTTTTAATTATGAAATACCTTTTAAACTATCTCCGAACTGCAGTCAAAAAAGATTCAGATTAGAAAAAATACTATCCTGTGTCTTAATTGCTATTTTAAAATCTATTTCTTAAAGTGAAATAATGGTTATTTAGGGTTCTTTTAAAAAATAGTGAATTGATTAAAGAGTCTTGGTTTATGGGTATATTATTTTGCTATCGACTCTTCGTTCAGAGAGATTATCCTGATGAAAATACGTAATTTCAATTTCATTGTACGATTCACAAATTTACAGCTTTTTAGCTAATTATTAGTTCCTCAGGTAGATTCTAAGGAAGCAATCTTTCCATGTGTCTGGAAATACAGATTTGGGGTGAGATTTTTGCCCATGCATTTTATAGCAAAGAGGGCTTTCTACCTTCACTAGTCTGTTCAGAGACTGTCAGAATAGCAAAATCCTGCTTTCTAATTCAAATGGAACATGGCCGTAGAGGGCACTGTGGCACACACTAATATTTAAAATACACCATATTGTGGCATTTTTCTGAGAGAAATTTCCAAGACCAATTTCATTTACAATAAATAGTCCCTTTGTATTAAGAGTTTATTTTTCACTCTGAAGAGGAATGATTTTTAAATCCAGCAAAATTAGAAATACCATATTTTTCAATATTAATAAATACATTCTGCACAGCTATATTTCTGGAGCTCTTGATAGTGTTTTTCAAAACGGGGTCTCTTTTTAATACTATCTCTGCAAAATCTTTTGGCATAGGCATAGCACCTAGAAAGCACAATTTAAAGTACGCCCGTAATTCTCCTTCTTATCTCCCAGGGAGCATTATTGAAACCTTGCCACTAAGTCAAGGCATTTTGTCTTCTGAGTTCTGTCATGGCTGGGGCTAAACAACTATCACTAGCAGCAGGGAAAAGAAAAAGAGAGAAAAGAAAAAAGAGAGAGTAGGGGGAGATAAAAGTGTAAGAGAAAGCGAGAGAAAGTACCAGGTGCACCAGAAGTTGCAAGGATGCTAACAGCCACTGCCTTGGGTGCCAGTTTATTGGGATGCAGTGATCTGCCTACTCCTGCTATTTCCTGGGACTTTTCATGTCTTTTTGGAATCTAGGGAGTACGAAGAAATATCTCAAAGTACAAACCGATGTTGTCATTAAGTTCAAATTTGCCTAAAGAATTTTCCAGTCCTCCAATTAAAAAAAAAAATCCGTGAGGATTCACAAATCTACATCTTATTTTTCTTTAGTACTCCCTCAGGTAGAGTTTAAGGAAATAATCTTTCCATGTGTCTGGAAATACATATTTGCTTGCAAATCTGTCTCCGGCAAATAATCAGAAGAATCTACACAGCAAGGAGTATTAACTCAATTATATTTCTGTACTCCACGTCATTAACTTGGGAATCTGATGCAATTCTACCTCGATATCGATGTTTTGGAAAAGTCGGGATGTTTGCCTTTGGGGCAGAAAATATATGATCTGTCTCTTTTAACTGAACGTGGTGATAATGGGTGGTCCTTCTCTTTGGTCTAGAACAGTTTCTCAGCCTTAGTCCTACTGAAATTTTGGGCTGGATAATTCTTTGCTGGGGGTGGGGAAAGCTGTGCTTTACCTACTAAATGCCAACAGACCACTCCTACCCCAGCCCGGTTGTGACAGTTAGAAAATGTCTCCAGATATTCCAAATGTGCCCTGTGAGGCAGAGTTATCCCTGATGGAGAACCACTCAATGTAGAATGATAACTGATGGGGATGTTAGAGAAAGGGATGAATAACTGAGAGCCTCTAATAGTCTCAATGCCATGTTGTATTTCATTTATTCTTCATAGCCAGTTTATCATTCAGACACACGAGGCTATGAAGAGCTAAGGCACTTTCCCGAGGTCTCATAATTTGGATCCAGAGCTTGAAATCAAATCTATCTGACACTAAAGCTGCTACATCATACTGTTTTATAGCATTTATCTTTAAAAAGTCACTAAAGTCTCCGCTAGTAGAGCGTAGAGTTTAAAGAAGACTCGGTTCATGAACCAACCTACATTTATTTCAAATAGGCTGGAAAGCAAGAGAGGCAGTGTGATGCAGTGGGAAGTACAGTGGATTAAGGGGCCAGAGCCTGGCTTTGGATGTCAGCACTGGTGCCAACTAGCTTCGTGCCATCGGGCAAGTCGTTGTGCCTCAGCTTCTCCAACTCTAAAATGCAGGGGTCAGCTTCAATGTTCTTTAAAGTCAATGAACTCTGTTTAAAGATGTTGAAAATTGGAATGCTTGGCATTTCAAGACTGGCAGAAGTTTTCACATCCCTTTCAAACTGTTCTGTATGCAGTTTAGGACAATAGATAAGCTTTGGAACTTTTGGCTCAATTTAATCTACTAATCTCATATTGACATGTCTTCCATTTCTACAATCGCTAGCCCGTTATTCACCTCCTTCGTGAAACCTTTTCTAAGTATCTTTCCTACATGGTAGATTTCCTGTACTTCCCATCTGCCTTGGCACTAATGTTTATAACCTGACCAACCTACACACTGTTTCCACATCAGAGCTGAAATGATTGATTGATTTTCATTTCTATTACTCAAACCAAATTATGCAATCTTCAAGAGAGGAGACTGGGTCTCCTACTTTTATGTTTTCTGAAGTATTTAATAAGTGCGGTACACAGTAGGTGTCCAATAAGTGCCTATTGGATTAAATTTAAGAATTTGTCATTTTAAAGCAAACGTTTTCAGGAGAAACATCTATAATAGGTGATAGGCAAATACAACATAAGCACTCCAGACAGTTATATCGCATGTGAATTTTCCTTTGAGCACAATTTTTGTTTAACTCTAGTGGAACAAAATAATAATGTCATGTGTTGCGATATGTGTTTCCTCTGTTCAGACTCCTTTTAAATTTCTCATACCTGAGAATTAAGTTGCTTTAAGAATGAAGTTTCTGAAATGCTCCATTGGGTACATCTTTTCAGAAGTTGCCATATGTAGGAAAATATGACATATTCATTGGCACAGAAGAGCTTTTAAATACAATTTGATATAGTATTTCTGCAAACATTTCAGTAACTTTTTGACATTTTCCTATAGTCCTTATTTACCTTATCAATAGTTATAGTGACATATGATTGTCAACTCTTTCTATTAAGACCAAACTAATAAATTAAACATGTTGTGTTTATATCTGATAAAAGCTGACGGTTTGGAAAGATGTTAAAATATACTGACAGGTCCTGTTCATAAGCTTCTTTGGTATAAATATGCAGATGACATCTTTAGATATTGTTTGTACACATGCCGATAGAAAGCGTTGACAACATAACAAATGCAAATGTCAACCTCACAATTTAACCTTTCTGTGTAGAAAGATATTTTTTTAAGTTACATGTATCTTTTAACTCTATTTCAAAGTTTTTATTATTTTTTAGCCTGTTATCACTACTGTTTCATGTACCACTGAAAGCAGCTGTTGCAATAAGATTTTACACTTGAGAGCTTTTCTCTGTAACGCTGCTACTTAAACAATTGCAACTGCATAGTTTTATATATTTTTCTAGTTCTCTGTTATTTTCCGTGTTCATTTCCTATCTCTTGAATCTTTTTGTAGCATCCTTCTATTTACCAGTACAAAGCATTTGGGGTTAATAAGAGAGCATCAGGAAAACATGCTGCCTCCCCGTCCTGGCCCCACGCATACTTTATGTTAAAGTGTCTGTGCTAAGATCTAATAATTAAGGATGTCATTTAAAATTTGATGGGGGCTTATTGACGTTTATATGGGACAGCAGTGGAGTGGGCCGGGAAGAGCCCTGGATATTCTAGTTAGAAACCCTGAATTTTAATCTTGCCTTGGCCGTGTCTACCTTTGAGAGTTTTTGCAGGTCACCTGCCTTTTCAGAGTATCCCTTCCTCATTTGTGAAATGAGGATAACAATACCTGTTTTACTTACCTAACCATGAAATAATGCATTGTGAAAATACTTTGGAAAATGTGTTTTTGAAAATATGGAAAAAGACATGTCAGGAAATCCTTACTATAGTGCTCTGATGTGCGTGTGGTATCCTTGATGTCTTCTTGTTTATTCTCCCTGTCTGTGTAAGAGCAATCTTATGGTTAAATGCTGTCTAAAACTAGTCTTGGAAATCTGAGTCTTGGACACCTACAAGTCCAAGATAGTAAGATTTTGTAGTCATTGCATGCAGTAACCATTAGAAATAATATCACAGGTCCAAAGAACGTACACGTACCAAAAAAAGCAAATAACCCATTATGAGTAATAACACACTCAGATTAAAGACCTGATCCCGCAGTTTCTCAACCTACACACAGACATTGTTTTTCTTGACTTCATGGCTAATCCCTAGGCCACATCATTTCTGAATTTCTACATGCACACTCTTCTTTTAACAGCATATCCTTGATTTTACCACATGTAATCTCTTCTTCAGTGCATTGTGTATGGATCTGTTGAAACAGTAAGACAAGTTCGGACAATTAAGTTCGAGAACTCATCCTAGAAAAAGTGCTACATACCTCATTGCTGAATATCACTATGGTCACCTTTGAAGTATGCCCTGGGGAAGCTATGCACCAACACCAGTGCCTAATCCACCCTTTAAAGCAATTTTGGACCTCTTTTTCTGGAATGGCCATCAGAGCTGTAATCATATTACCCTTGATGTCCTGAATATCATCAAAATTTCTTCCTTTCAATATTTCCTTTATCTTGGGTAAAGAAAGAAGTCACTGGGGGCCAGATCAGGTGAGTAGGGAGGGTGTTCCAATACAGTTATTTGTTTACTGGCTAAAAACTCCCTCACAGACAGTGCCGTGTGAGCTGGTGCATTGTCGTGATGTAAGAGCCATGAATTGTTAGAGAAAAGTTCAGGTCGTCTAACTTTTTCATGCAGCCTTTTCAGCACTTCCAAATAGTAAACTTGGTTACCTGTTTGTCCAGTTGGTACAAATTCATAATGAATAATTATTGTGATATCACAAACGGTTAGCAACATCGTTGCAACAAGTTTGTGAACTTAATTGTCAGACCTCGTACATCATTTAGAGATAATATCACTTTATTAAGGGGTAAAGTGATCTCAGAATAAGGGGGATTGTGTAAGCATATATATTTTTTATGAGTGTTCTGCACCTGGGTTGAGAAACACTGATAGTTAACAAGCTCAAAAAGGGGGGTGGGGTTTCTACCATGTTGCTTCTTGGAGGATCATAAAGGGTTTATCATTGCCAGTGGGATCAAATCCAAATTTCACATTCTAGCGTTCCTTTCACTCCTAATTCTCCCTAATCCCCAAGCGTCATCATTTTCCAAGCTTACATTGCCTTTGCTTCCCATAATAAAATTAATCTTCTAATGTTATATACAGTTGGTTTATTCTCGTCTAGTTGCCATTGTCTATGCTATTTTGTCTGGAATTCTCTCCTCCTTCTTGTCACCAACACTATGGCCTTTAATATAGGATTCAACAATCATTACTCCAGCTAATCTTTCTGACTGATGCCATCTCCTTTACTGCACATATCTTTTGTAGTGAATTTACCTAAAAGGGAGAAAATGCTTTTGTCCATGTAGTTCAACTTAAAAATTGGCCTTCATCTCAAAGTTTAGCTTAAGCTCGTACAAATATTTTGGTAGTGACCGATAGGCATTGTCCTTATATATTTTCTTCCTATGTAGATATCATAGGAAGACAAGGTGGTAATGATACAAAGAAATGTTCAAAGAACTGTTTGGATGGTGATTTGGTTTATTGGGTCACATTTCACCATGTTATGATAAATACACCGAAAGAACACTGTGATGCTGTCAAAACATATTTCCAATATAATTCTAACATGTTTCTGATTGTTTCATCCTCCATCTCCATATCATCACCCAATGTCTGTACTGTTAGGTCCTAAACCTTAGGCTGCCTCATAGTTTGCTTTGTTTTCATGTGCAACTAGTGTTGTTGCTCCAACTATATTATATACTATTTTAGAATAGGAACTGTGGCCTATTGTGCTGTGTGAGAACATATACATTCTAAATAAATATTTGTGAATTAATAGATGAATAAGGGTATCAAGTCCGATATTCTAGAAAAAAATGGAAATAGTTGTCCAGCTATCAAATCTCTGTGGTCAAGTGGAACTGTGTTCTGAAGCACACATTACAAAGTGGAGCTTCCCTAAGTTTGATAAAATGCCTATATTTTTCTTGGTTAAAATATAGGATTTGGCTATCTCCCGTTAACCAGAACCAGATCTAAAGACATTACTTAATAGGAGTGTAATCATGTCCATTGGTTTTTAAAAAACGATTAAATTTTTCCTTTAAAATAGAACATTTTTGTACTTCATTTATCACACCCAAAGTCGTCAAACAGTGTTCTACATTTAAAATATAAAACAAAGTAATCACAACACAAATTTTAGTTTTATAGCCTAAGCAACTATATTTAAAAATACCCTGTGGGGTTTCGTTGTTTCCGTCTTTCTTAAGTTGTTAGAAATTTTCTGAGTTCCTCCTTTGTTTCTGAAAATATATCTCTGTCTCACTGGTGAGTGTAGGACCTTTCTGTTCACAAATTGGCCCCCGTGGTTTTAAATTCATGGTGCGCGTTATTCAGTCCCAAGTGTCTTTGCTTCATCCTCGTCTGTTCAGGCGGCCGACATTGACCCTCAGAAGTCAGGGATGTGGCTCCCCTTTTCCAACAATGAAGATAGTACGGAGTAGCAGTAGTTAAGAACCAGGAGTGTTCCAACAGATTCTTTGTGGCATTTGAAACACACACACACACACACACACACACACACACACGGTCATATTAAGAACCCTTGGGAAACTGGCTCTGTAGACGTTGAGTTGGGGCCCAAGTGAGTCCAGGGTACATCTTTTAAAAAGAACCATTAGGCTATTGTTTCCCAGTGTTTTCACCACCAGAGAAACCACATCAAAAACATTTAGTAAGTATGCATTGATTTCCTTTTTTTTTTTTAATTAACAAAGGTGAGAGATAGAATTGTAAATATAATACATGAGAGAAATCAGAGTTTGTTAAGTCAGTGGGAGAGAACTAAATTCATGTAATTTCAGCCTAAAACAAACAAAAAAATTATATATATATATTCTTGATGTTTTAATTAGGCTGTGTAGTCTTGTGCTGGCTAAGTATATGATCACCT
Organism: Rhinolophus ferrumequinum; assembly: GCF_004115265.2. Taxonomy (NCBI): domain Eukaryota; kingdom Metazoa; phylum Chordata; class Mammalia; order Chiroptera; family Rhinolophidae; genus Rhinolophus; species Rhinolophus ferrumequinum. The sequence goes on along the minus strand of NC_046299.1, from coordinate 15,265,994 downwards.
TTAATCTCTCTGAGATCTTTCTGAAATATTGAAAACAGCTCATGAGCCCTCTAATACCTTTCTGGATACCTGGTGGAGAAAGTGGAGAGAAACAGTGCTGATGGATAATGGAGAGTGTGTTGATGTCTAGATAGATTAAACTGCACATTTCAAGAATGGTGCTAGATAGAGCCTCTCAGAACACAAGTAAAGAAAGCTGGGAATATGGACTTTCTATCTGTATCCTCTGTACATTGAAAAGGAGGAGGAAGAAGGGGCTATTGGTTGAGTGCTCATTATGTCCACAAACTGTATTAAGGACAGTTTGCATTTTATCTTTTCAGAAACCCTACAAAATGCAGCTTGAAATGTTAAGACCATTTGAAAGATGAGGGGACACATCCTTAGTCAGAGATATAATGTTGTTTGCCCACGGTCATTGAGCTGGCTGAGCAAGAAGGAGAAACCAAGATTTGTTTTATTCTGTATCCAATATTCTTTCTACTATACCACTTTGTCTTCTAAATATACTTGTTGTATTTTTTAATACTCTGATGTTTTTCAGAGAACTGATAGTTTTATTTATTTTGTATTCACCCATGAGACAAGTACGATAAGGCAAAACTCCATTATTGTTATTATTATTATTATTAAGCTGGAAGGGCAGTTTATATAACAGAACCTTTTTAGCAACAGCCTTTTGGTTTTTTCAAAGAGCTGTAGGACTCTGGCTCATCTCTCTGATTTTCGTTTATTGTTGGTTCAGTATTTGTGCACTATTATGTTGTAGGGAATCTTATAAAAATACTCTCAGAATGTCTAGGCATTTTAGTTCCCAAGAGCTCAAGAGCTAAGTATACTGTGAAAGGAAAGAGCTGGTGGGGATCCTGAGGCTCAGTAATAGTCCCAGAAGTTATATGATACGTCACAGTCGTGTATCTTGTATATTAACAAAGAATTTTTTAAATAAAAGAAAAAGAGATGATAGTTCCTCAAGGTCATTCTTTAATTTTATCCATGTGTATGGAACCTTTGCCTCTCTCTCAGCTCTCAGTTTCCTCATCTGTACAATGAAGTGGTTAGACTAGACCAGTAGTTCTTAAACTAGACCAGTACATGAGAATCAGCTAGAGGGCTGATTGCTGGACCCTTCCTAGAGTTTCTGACTCATAAGGCCCAGGTGGGGAGCCAGCAGGGGCCTGGGATTTTGCATTTCTAAACAGTTCCAGGTGATGCTGAAACTGGTGCATGGGGTCACACATAAGAGCCACTGGAGTGGATGATCCCCAAGTTGCTCTCAGCTCTAAAATTGGTCTGACTCGATGTTATCAATTTCCTGGACTTCTTGGTAGAGAGCTGTGTCTTTCCCTTTGAATCTCTGCTTTATTGAATAGTTTGGAGCCCTTTCCAGTTTATACTGCAGGTTCCTTTACCTTAGACATCATTTTCTTTTTTCCACCATTCTTTGTGTACTGCCAAACAGAATCTTTGTTTAACTAATCTTAGCGCAATACATTTCCAGAACTACCCTTTGGGGAAATTCAAATGAAATTTTAAAGTATCATTAAGAATGCAAACAATAGATTCTTTGATTAGCTGTAGGCATCTTTACATTGGGATGACTAAAAAAGGTTCTGGTTAATTAGAAGTAATTTGTTAGAAACCTGAATCCTCTTTTTCTCTCTCTCTGATTAAAACTCAGTTCCCAGCTGGATGCTTATAAGTGCAGGAAATGTAATTGTCAGATGATTAATTGCAAAAGATAGATAATTAGAGTTCATATGATGTGTCAAATATGGATAACGAAGAGGTTGACTACATGTTGAAAGAGAACAGCCAAAATCTAGATTGTGGGTTGTGGCCATCCCACCAGAGCTTGTAGAAAGAGTTACATAGAAAGAGCACTTGCCTGAACCTTGCCCTTTTTATCCCATTTTGGGGAAATTCCTCATAATAAAAGTTACTAGAAAAGAGTTCTCACTACCTGAAATCAGGCTTAGAACATTTGAGCTGGTGGTGAACTACCTTTCCTAACGCCAAAATAAGGATTTGGGGTTAGTAGCTGGTTTTTCAGTACCACATATATTATGAAAGTCTTTCTATTAAACCTACCTTAAATACTTTTTTCCCCAGTTGAAATGGCTTGTTTTTATTTACTTATCTTCAGTGGTCAAATCTTATCTCCTTTGAAATTAATATCCCTTGTTCCTGGAAGTTAAGTGTTTTCATCATAAGTCATTGGATTCCAAGATGGAATAGTTTTGCCTTCAAAAAGAAATGTACCTAAGGTATTTCTTTAAATCATTCATCAGAAAAAATAACGAGATGCAAAAAAGGTCTTGCAGCCTGTCAGTAAGTTGGCCATCTCTAGTCTGGCTCACCTGTTGGTTTATTTAAAATCACGATGAAACTAATAAAAACTAGATTTTCTCCTGCATTTATAAATGGGACTTCCTCCATCTTCTAAACTTCACATTTTTACTTAAGTTTTTCAGTCTCAGAAATACTACTTGACAAAGTCAGCTAATGACCCAAATCCAGCTTGTTTGTTGTATAGGAGTTGTATTAAAATAACTCACTGTATGAGTATTGTCATTAATGATATGCTCATTTTGATAATGGGGCTACAGATTCTTAGTCTATAGTCCTTGGGGAGATGCTACAATTTTTTTTTAACTAAGTATTGTTCTGGCTCCTTTTCCTTGATTGGCCTAGAAATAGCAATCAGCTGGGGAGCAGGATGACATGCCTCTTAGCAATCCCTTTGATCTTTGAGATGAGTATCAACATTGTATGCTTCCTAATGGAAGTGTAATTTAATGAAATCTATTGGGTAAACATACTTCAGATGTTCAAAGGAGGTGACAAAATTTTTGCTGGCAGCCAGGACCTGGCGGCTTTCCAGCTTGCCTCTAGCTGCTGTGCATATAGTATTGAGAAAGGCACTTAAAATAGGAACATAAGGTATTATTTTCATTGTTTCAACCCCCCTGCCTGCCCTCCCCTACCAGTTTCTTTCCCTTAAGTTTATTTTTGTGGTATTTCTGCGAGTGCCCTTTGACATTTCCTAGTATAAAGTGGAATGTGAGATTTGATCTTTTTATATTTTTCTTGGTTTATTTTATGACACCAAGAGTAGTGCATTGGATGTATGGCACCAAAGTCTGGAGAAGTTGTAGGCATGGAGACTTACATAGAACATCCTAGAGGGAAAAAGGGCACTCTATAAAAAGTCTACATTTTAGTACCAGTTGATTACATTAAACATTTGATTTTGAGAGGAGATGATAGAGCGCTTTTATTTTAACAATCCTTGAGGAAGTGTGATGGAAATAGCCATAGACAGCAAGGAGTCAGGGGACCTGACTAATCTCAGCTGTGTCACCTTCTAGTTGTGTTGTGTAGGGCCAGTCACTTTCTCTGGGCCTCAGTTTCTTTAGCTGTAAAATGAATGAACTGTTTTAGATGATTTCGAAGGTCCCTTTCAGCTCTGAAATTTTATGATTTTGAATAGCAGAGCTGTCCAATAAAAACAAAATGGCAGCCACATATGTAACTTTAAATTTCTTAGCAACCGCATTAAAAATAAAGAGGCGAAATTAATTTTATGAGTATATTTTTAACCCAGTAGATCCAAAAAGTATTATCATTTTGATGTAAATGATGTTGGATCTGTCGACAGTTTCTGGGTGGGGGTTGGGATCGTGTCTCATGAAGCCGAAGAATAGACACACGGACCAGGCAGAGTTGTAAAGGAAGATAGTTTATTAGAGGCAGGAGAAGAGGTTGCAGCTCCTGAGCGGAAGGGGGCCCTGAATGGGGGTGCCCAGTGACTGAGGCAAAAGCTCTTATTTTTATACCTTCCCTTGCCTGTTTGGGGAAAGGGGCTGGAGCCTTCTAATGGAATTATCTATCAGGTTTGTCCTGTTTGCCCATCCTGAAGGGATTAACGAAATAACCTGTTTCTATCTATCAGATCTGCTCCTTTGTCCAGCCAAAAGGGATTTGAGATTATCTATTAACCTCAAGGTGTATTTTCATGTCTCTGTCCTGGAGTGAAGGAGACTTTCCAGAATCTGCAGTTTCAGGATATGGCTGCTTTTTTGTTTATTCCACCAGCGATCCCCATGTCTACCTAGCAACATGCTACATAACCTGTCTCAATTTCCATATGTAATACATTTTGTAAAGTATTGCGATACTACTCACACTCTTTTTTTCTTACCAACTCTTCAAAATCCAGTACATATTTTACACATATTTTACACGCCCATTTGAAGTTCATGTTCACTCCCACTGCCAAGCCCATGCAACCCCTGATCTGCTTTTTCTCTCTGTAGCTTCACCTTGTCTAGAAATGGGTATAAATGGAATCATTCAATATGTCTAGCTTCTTTCACTTACCATAACATTTCTGAGGTTCATTTATATTGTGGTACGTATCAATAGTTTGTTTTTATTACTGTGTAACATTCCAGTGTATGGATATATATCACAGTTTATCTATTTACTAGTTGATGGGCATTTGGATTGATTCTAGTTTTTTACTATTATAACTAATGCTGCTGTGAAAATTTACATACAAGTCTGTGTGGACACATGTTTTCATTTCTTTTGGGAAATTATCTAGGAATGAAAATGCTAAGTCATGCAGTAAATGCATGTTTTTCAAGAAACTGCCACACTATTTCAAAAGAGATTGTACCATGTTACATTCCCACCAGCAATGTATAGTATGAGGGCTCCAGTTTCTCCAGATCCTTGTGAGTACTTAGTACAGTCAGTCTTTTTGATTATACCCATTTGGTGGTTTTGTAATAATATTTCATTGTATTTTTAATTTGCATTTCCCTAATTAACTAATGATGTTGAACATGTCTTCATGTGCTCATTAGAAATTTATGTATCTTTGGTGAAATGTCTATTCAGATCTTTTGCCCTTTTTTTAAAATTTATTTATTGGGGTGACAATTGTTAGTAAAGTTACATAGATTTCAGGTGTACAATTCTGTATTACATCATCTATAAATCCCATTGTGTGTTCACCACCCGGAGTCAGTTCTCCTTCCATCACCACATATTTGATCCCCCTTACCCTCATCTCCCACCCCCCACCCCCCTTACCCTCTGGTGACCACTAAACTATTGTCTGTGTCTATGAGTTTTTGTTTCTTCATTTGTTTGTCTTGTTCTTTTGTTGTTTTTGGTTTATATACCACATATCAGTGAAATCATATGGTTCTCTGCTTTTTCTGTCTGACTTATTTCGCTTAGCATCATACTCTAAAGATCCATCCATGTTGTCACAAATGTTCCTATATCATCTTTCCTTACCGCCGAATAGTATTCCATTGTGTATATATACCACAACTTCTTTATCCATTCATCTATCGAAGGACATTTTGGTTGTTTCCATGTCTTGGCCACCGTAAACAAAGCTGTAATGAACATTGGAGTACACGTGTCTTTATGTATAAATGTTTTCAGATTTTTTGGGTAGATACCCAGGAGAGGGATTGCTGGGTCATATGGTAATTCTATTCGTAATTTTTTGAGGAACCTCCACATTGCCTTCCATAACGGCTGCACCAGTTGGCATTCCCACCAACAGTGTATTTTTCTCCACAGCCTCTCCAACACTTGTTACTATTTGTCTTGTTGATGATAGCCATTCTGACTGGGGTGAGGTGATATCTCATTGTGGTTTTTATTTGCATTTCTCTGATGATTAGTGATGTTGAGCATTTTTTCGTATGTCTATTTGCCATTTGTATGTCATCTTTGGAGAAATGTCTCTTCAGGTCCTCTGCCCATTTTTCAATTGGGTTGTTTGTATTTTTGTTGTTGAGTTTCATGAGTTCCTTGTATATTTTAGATATTAGCCCCTTATCGGAGGCACTGTTTGCAAAAATCTTCTCCCATTCAGTTGATTGCCTCTTTATTTTGTCAATGGTTTCTTTTGCTGTGCAGAAGCTTTTAAGTTTCATATAGTTCCATTCGTTTATTTTGGCTTTTACTTCCCTTACCTTTGGAGTCAAATACATAAAATGCTCTTTGAACCCAAGGTCCATAAGTTTAGTACCTATGTTTTCTTCTATGCAGTTTATTGTGTCAGGTCTTATGCTTAAGTCTTTGATCCATTTTGAATTAATTTTGGTACATGGTACATGACAGATAGGAGTCCAGTTTCATTCTTTTGCACGTGGCTATCCAATTCTGCCAGAACCATTTATTGAAGAGGCTGTCTTTTCTCCATTGTATGTTTTTAGCTTCTTTGTCAAAAAGTGTCCATATTTATGTGGTTTTATTTCTGGGTTCTCAATTCTATTCCATTGGTCTATGTGTCTGTTTTTCTGCCAGTACCATGCTGTTTTGATTATTGTAGCCCTGTAGTAGAAGCTAAAGTCAGGGAGTGTGATACCTCCAGGATTGTTCTTTTTTCTTAAGATTGCTTTGGCTATTCGGGGTCTTTTGTGGTTCCAAACAAATCTGATGATTTTTTGTTCTATTTCTTTAAAAAATGCCATTGGGATTTTGATGGGGATTGCATTAAATCTGTATATTGCTTTGGGTAATATGGCCATTTTAACTATGTTGATTCTTCCAATCCATGAGCACGGAATGTCTTTCCATTTCTTTGTGTCTTCTTCAATTTCTTTAAAAAATGTCTTACAGTTTTCAGCATATAGGTCTTTCACATCCTTGGTTAAGTTTATTCCTAGGTATTTTATTCTTTTTGCTGCAATTGCAAAAGGAATTGTTTTTTGTATTTCTTTTTCTGAGATTTCATTGTTAGTATATAGGAATGCAGTGGACTTTTGTATGTTGATTTTGTAGCCAGCAACTTTACTGTATTCATTGATTATTTCTAATAGCTTTTTGGTGGAGTCTTTAGGGTTTTCTATATATAGCATCATGTCATCTGCAAAGAGTGACAATTTAACTTCTTCATTCCCAATTTGGATGCCTTTTATTTCTTTCTCTTGCCTGATGGCTCTGGCAAGGACTTCCAACACTATGTTGAAAAGCAGAGGTGACAGGGGACAGCCCTGTCGTGTTCCTGAACGTAGAACAAAGGGCTTCAGTTTTTCACCATTAATTATGAGATTACTTGAGGGTTTGTCATAGATGGCCTTTATTATGTTAAGATATTTTCCTTCTATACCTATTTTATTAAGTGTTTTAATCATAAATGGGTGTTGTATCTTGTCCAATGCTTTTTCTGCGTCAATTGATATAATCATATGATTTTTGTCCTTTATTTTGTTTATGTGATGTACCTGATGGAATTGTGGATGTTGAACCATCCTTGTGCCCCGGGGATGAATCCCACTTGGTCGTGATGAATAATCTTTTTAATGCATTATTGTATTTGATTTGCTAGAATTTTGTTTAGGATTTTTGCATCTGTATTCATCAGAGATATTGGTCTGTAGTTTTCTTTTTTTGTGTTGTCCTTATCAGGTTTTGGTATCAGGGTAATGTTGGTCTCATAAAATGAGTTAGGGAGTACTGTCTCTTCTTCAATTTTTTGGAAGAGTTTGAGCAGGATTGGTATTAGATCCTCTTTGAATGTTTGGTAGAATTCACTAGTGAAGCCATCTGGTCCCGGACTTTTGTTTTTGGGAAGGTTTTGGATGACTGATTCAATTTCGTTACTGGTGATTGGTCTGTTTAGATTTTCCAGTTCTTCATGGTTCAGCCTAGGAAGGCTATATGTTTCTAAGAAGTTGTCCATTTCTTCTAGGTTATTGAATTTGGTGGCATATAGTACATCATAGTATTTGTGGATGATCCTGTATATTTCTGTGGTGTCCGTGATAACTTCCCCTTTTTCATTTCTGATTTTGTTAATTAGTGTCTTCTCTCTTTTTATCTTAGTGAGTCTAGCCAAGGGTTTGTCAATTTTGTTAATCTTTTCAAAGAACCAGCTCTTTGTCACATTAATGTTTTCTATTGTCTTTGTGTTTTGTATTTCATTTAGTTCTGCTCTGATTTTCGTTATTTCCTTTCTTCTGCTGACCTTGAGTTTCATTTGTGCTTCTTTTTCTAGTTCTTTAAGGTGTAACATGAGGTTATTTATTTGGGATTTTTCTTGTTTCTTGAGATAGGCCTGTAATGATATAAATTTCCCTCTTAAAACTGCTTTCACTGCATCCCCAAAATTTTGCTAGGATGTATTTTCATTGTCATTTGTTTCTATGTATCTTTTGATCTCTCCTCTAATTTCTTCTTTGACCCGGTCGATCTTTAAAAGTATGTTGTTTAATCTCCATGTATTTGTGGTTTTTTCTGCTTTCTTTTTGCAGTTGATATCCAATTTCAAAGCCTTGTGATTAGAGAATATGCTTGGTATGATTTCAATCTTCTTAAATTTGCTGAGACTGATTTTATGTCCCAATATATGGTCTATCCTTGAGAATGTTCCATGTACACTAGAAAAAAATGTATAGTCTGATGTTTTAGGATGAAGTGCTCTATATATCAATTATGTCCATTTCATCTAATGTGTCATTTAGGGCTGCTATTTCGTTATTTATTTTCTGTTTGGATGATCTATCCATAGCTGTCAATGATGTATTTAAGTCCCCTAGTATAATTGTGTTTTGGTCAATTTCTCCCTTTAGTTCTGTTAGTAGTTGCTCGGTATATTTCGGTGCTCCCTGATTGGGGGCATAAATATTGATGACTGTTATGTCTTCTTGTTGTATAGTCCCCTTTACCATTGTGAAATGTCCATCTTTGTCTCTTGTTACCTTTTTCACCCTGAAGTCTGTTTCATCTGATATCAGTATGGCTACACCTGATTTTCTCTGCATACCATTTGCTTGGAGTGTCAATTTCCACCCTTTCACTTTGAGTCTATGCTTGTCCTTATAGGTGAGATGTGTCTCTTGGAGACAGCATATGGTTGGGTTTAGTTTTTTGATCCAATCTGCTACTCTGTGCCTTTTTATTGGTGAGTTCAGTCCATTTACATTTAGGGTGATTATTGATATGTGAGGATTTCCTGCCATTCTATCTTTAGTTTTCTGGTAAGGCTGTGTCTCCATTGTTTCTTTGCCTTTTTGTTGTTGTCTGTTATTTTTGTGTGGTGGTATTCTTTGATGTTTCCCTCTGTTTCTTTTATTACAGTATATATTTCAGTTCTGGATTTCTTTTGAGTGGTTACCCTTAAGTTTATGTAAAAGAAAGTTTGATATTTAGAATATTCCATTTTCTTCAGCACGCTTACTTTCTCCATTCCCATATTCCGGTTCAGGCCTTTACTCTCCCCCTTTTTATGTTTCGGTTGCCACAAATTGTCCCTGTTGATGGTGGTCGAATAGCCTCCTTTAGTCTTTCTTGTTGTGCAGGTCGTGTATTAGAAAATTCCCTCAGCTTCTGTATGTGTGGGAAAGTCTTTATTCCTCCTTTATATCTAAAGGATATCTTTGCTGGATATATTATTCTTGGCTCATAATTTCTCTCTTTCAATAGTTTGAATATTTGGTTCCACTCCCTCCTGGCTTGTAGAGTTTCTGCTGAAAAATCTGATGATAATCTAACCGGCTTTCCTTTGTAGGTTACTATCTACTTTTCCCTGGCTGCCTTGAGTATTCTTTCTTTGTCGTTGATTTTAGACAGCTTCAATACAATGTGCCTTGGAGAAGGCCTGTTGGGATTGAGGTAATTAGGTGTTCTATTTGCTTCTTGGATTCGAGGATCCAGTTCTGTCCACAAGTTTTGGAAGTTCTCATCGACAATTTGTTTGAATATATTCTCTGTTCCCTTCTCTCTTTCCTCTCCTTCTGGTATGCCCATTATTCTTATATTGCTCTTTCTGATGGAGTCAGAAAGTTCTTGTAGAGTTCTTTCATTTCTTTTAAGTCTCAAGTCTCTTTCTTCTTCCATCTGTGTCATTTCCAAGTTTCTATCTTCAATGTCACTGATTCTTTCCTCCATCTGGTCAACTCTACTACCTAAACTGGCTATTTCATTCTTAATTTCTTCTGAGTTCTTAATCTCCAGAAATTCTATTTGGTTCTTTTTTAAAATTTCAATCTCTTTCGTAAAATGCTCATGTTGTTCTTTGATTGTGTTTCTGAGTTCATTAAACTGCCTTTCTGTGTTTTCTTGCATCTCGTTGAGTTTTTTCAGAACTGCAGTCTTGAATTCTGTGTCATTTAAGTCACATATTTCTATATTTTTAAGTTCCTTTTCTGGAGACTTTTCACTTTCTTTCTGAACTGTCTTGTTGCCTTGGTTATTTATGCAATTAGTAATGTATTATTTCTCTTCCTAGACATCTACAGGAGTGGCTTCTGCAACAGGTTGATAGGAGGAGGTCTTTCTTTTGTTTTCCAGTACTTGTTGGTACAATGTTTTATTTTCTCTCCTACTGCAGCCTTTTTTTCTCTCTCACATGGTAGTGCTATGTTTGCTCTGCACTATTCCAGCTTCTCACACAATGGGGGGGGATTCCTTGGGAGACGGGTTTCCCCTCTGTTAATAGTTCACCTGGGTCATAGGGCGCAGTGTCCCTGTAGGTATGCGGAGAACTTTTGAAGTTCCAAAACTCTTCCTGCACCAGATTCAGAGCCCGTATGTTTCTGCAGTTCTGTTTACTCCTGCAGGGATCTGCCCAAATAGGTGGGGCCAGAGGCGGGGTGAGTTGTGAGAGGTGGCTCAGAGCAATGGCGGCGTCCACCACCACAGCCAGTCCTGCTTCCACAGCTCCTCCCCTTTGCTGGAACTAGTTGGGCTGCAAATCTGTGTCTGAGGTCCATAGTTCTCAGAACAGCAAACATTCTGTTCTTTTGATCTGACACTGCTACTGTTCCATTTCTAGCACTGGGCAGGTGGGGGCGGGGTAAGCTCTGGGAGGGTAGGGAGGGGGCGGCTAGTCTCAGTGCCTACGGCTTCCATTGTCTGCTTGGCAGTGAGGGCTAAAACCACCGTTTTCAGCCTTCTTCCCTGAGTCTTTGCTCTGAGGTCTCTGCCGTGAGCGTTGTTTTCAGGCTTGTTATATGCTGTCTCCTTAGCCCTGTGGGCCATAAACGGAGCCCTAGCAGTCCGAGTTCTTCCCTCTCCCGCAGCTGCAGTAGTTCCGGGATGCAGCAAGCTCGGAGAACTGAGCTAGGTCTGCGTCCTACGCCCGCCCGGCTCCGTCTCTGCACTTCTCCCTTCCGTCCTCCCCTGCTGGCACAATTCGCCCACCTTTAGGTGAATTCAGTAGTGGGCCTCTTCATCTTGCCTGTCTGCTGTGCAGGGAGTCCTTTGTGGAGTTATAGTTGTTCGATTAGTTGTAAATTCCAGGGGAGATTTACAGAGGCTCACCTCACACCGCCATTTTGATGTCGTCTTCCTTATGCCCATTTTTTATTGGGTTATGTGTCTTCTGATGATTGAGTTCTTTGTGTAGCCTGGATGCAAGTCTCTTATCAGATATGTGGTTTGCAAATGTTTTTTCCCAGTATGTGACTTGTCTTTTTATTTTTTTAATAATGTCTTTTTAAATACAAAAGTTTTAAATTCTGATAAAAGTTCAGAATTTATTAATGTTTTTCAATTGATTGAAAAAAGGATGCAAAGATTTTCTTCTGAAAGTTTTGTAGTTTTAACTGTTATATTTAGGTCTATGATTATTTTGGATTAATTTTTTTGGTATGAAGTAGAGTATCTGTTTTCTTTTGTGCGATTTGTTTGTTTGTTTTTGTATGTGAATATCCAGTTGTTCCAGCACCATTTGTTGAAAAGACTTATTTTTTTCTTACAGTGAATTTTCTTGGCACTTTTGTAGAAAATCACATGACCATAACGTAAGGGTTTATTTTATAATAAGTTTTGAAATCATGTAGTGTAAGTCCTCCAACTTTGTTCTTTTTTTTTAAAAAAAAAAAAAAAAACAATTGTAAGTTCTTGGCATTTCTATGTGACTTTAAGAATCAGCTTGTCAATTTTTATGAAAAAGTATGCTGAGATTTTGATTGGGGTTCATTGAATAGAATCAATGTGGATCAGTATGGGGGGAAATTGCCATTTTAACAATGTTCAGTCTTACAACCTATTTATTTGTATACTCTTTAATTCTCTCAGCAGTATTTTATAGTTTTCAGTACAAGTCTTATACTTCTTTTGTGAAATTTATTTCTAAGTAATTTACCTTTTTTGATGCTGTTGTAAATTAATTTTTTTTCTTAATTTTATTTTAGGTTTGTTCATTGTTAGTATCTAGAAATACAATTGATTTTTGTATATTGATCTTGTATCCTGTAACCTTATTGAACTCGTTTAATAATTCAAGTAGTTTTCTTTGTAGATTCTTTTGGATTTTCTACATAAAAGATAATGTCATCAGTGAATAAAGACAGCTTTACTTCTTTCTACTATGTGTACCTTTAATTAATTAATTTATTTATTATTTATTTTTTTGCACTACATAAAACCTCCATTACAATGTTGAATAGAAATAGTGAGAATAGATTTCCTTGCCTTGTACCAGTTTTAGGGGGGAAACCATTAGATTGATGTTAGCTACATATGTTTTGTAAATGTCCTATATAAGATAGAGAAATTTCCCTTTTGTTTCTCATTTGTTTTTCCATCTCTATTATAGTAGCATGTCAGATTTTGTCAAATGCTATCTTTGTGTCTATTGAGATGATCATGTGGTTTTGTCCTTTATTTTATTAACATGATGTATTATATTATTTGATTTTAGATGTTAAACCAGCCTTGTATTCCTAGGATAAATCCCACTTTTTATATTGTATAATTTTTTTATATGGTGATAGAGTCATTTCATTAATACTGTGTCAAGAAGTTTTACATCTGTGTTAATGAGGGATATCTATGTACAGTTTTCTTATCATATCTTTGTCTGGCTTTGGCATCATGGTAATACTGGTCTCAAAGGATGAGTTGGGAACTGTTTCCTGCTATTTTCTAAATATCTTTGTGTAGGTTGTTTATTTCTTACTTAATGTTGATAGAAGTCCTCAGTGAAGCCAGGTAAGGCTAGGTTTTTCTCTGTAGAAAGATTGTTTTACTAATTTATTTTCTTTACTTGTCATAGGTCTGTTCTTTTTCTGTATCACCCCACTAATGTGATCACCCCACTAATTCTAGTAATCATCTGTCACCATGTAAACTTATCCTGACATTATTGACTATATTCCCCTTCCCCTTTTTACCCATCCCCCACACCCTCCCTTCTGTAACCATCCCTTTGGTCTGAAACCATACAGTATTTGTCTTACTCTGCCTGAGCTATTTTACTTAGCATAATATCCTCTAGATCCATCCATATTGTCACAAATGGCAAGATTTCATTCTTTTCTATTGCTGCATAATATTCCTGTGTGTGTATGTGTGTGTGTGTGTGTGTGTGTGTGTGTGTGTGTCGTGTGTGTGTGTCTTGGCTATTGTAAATAATGCTGCAATGAACATAGGGGTGCATATATCTTTTTGAATTAGTGTTTTCGTTTTCTTTGGATAACTTCCCAGAAGTGGAATTGCTGGGTCACATGGTATATCTATTTTTAGTTTTTTGAAGATTCTCCATACTGTTTTCCATAGAGGCTGCACCAGTTTGCAGTCCCATCAACAGTGCACAAGAGAACACAAATAAATGGAAAGGATATACCACGCTCAGGAACTGGAAGGATTAATGTTGTTTAAATGACCATACTACCTAAAGCAATTTACAGATTCAGTGCAATTCCTACCAAAATACAATGTCATTCTTCTCAGAACTAGAACAAGTAATCCTAAAATTTATATGGAATCACAAAGACCCTGAATAGCCAAAGCAATCTTGAGAAAGAAGACTTAGGTGGAGATATCATGCTCCCTGATCTGAAACTGTACTACAAAGCTATAATAATCGAAACAGTATGGTACTGCCACAAAAACAGACACATAGATCAATGGAACAGAATACAGAGCCCAGAAATAAACCCTGTCTTGTATGGTCAGCTGAGCTATGACAAAGGAGGCGAAAATATACACTGGAGTAATGACAGTCTCTTCAACAAGTGGTGTTGTGAAAACTGGACAGATAAGTGCAAAGAAATGAAACTGAACCACTCTCTTACACCATATACAAAAATAAACTCAAAATGGGTTAAAGATTTAAATGTAAAGCTTGAAACCATAAAATTCCTAGTAGAAAACATAGGAAGTAAACTATTTGACCTCAGTTTGAGTAATATTTTTTTGGATACATCCTTCGAGCAAGGGAAACAAAAGAAAAATAAATAAATGGGACTACTTCAAACTAAAAGTCTTCTGCATTCTCAATTTTTTTAAATTTGAGATACCTATGAGACATCCCTGTGGGAAAATTAAATAGCCAATTGGGTATACCAAGTTTGAGTTCAAAGGAGAAGTTGAGTTAGATCTATTTTAACATCAGCATATAGGTAGTACTTAAAGCTTTAGAAATAGATAAGAATATTTAGAGAGAGAAGAGAGCAATAGAAGAGGGTTCTTGACCAAGCTAATGCTAGAATTATAGCATTTAGAGTTCAAGTAGAGAATAATTTGAATTGAATTAGAAAAAATGCTACCGGAGAGGTCACAGTAAAGCCAGATCTTTTTTGCAGAAGAGATTATTTTTAAAAAGAGAACATTTCATTTTTAAAAAGAGAACCAAGTTGAATACTATTGAGAAGTTGAGTAAAATGACATAAAAACGTGTCCCCTAGATTGTCAACTTGATGGTCACTGTTGATCTTGACAAGAACTTGTAGCTTGAGTGACAAGAATTTAAGATTCAGCAAATCCCTTTAAAGCCTAACTTGGTCACTCCTGCTGTAGTCATTGAAATGCTTACATATAAGATCATTTATGCAAAAGTATTGCTCTATTAAACAAATTCAGTCATAAGTTTATTTCACTTAAGCCAATATTTATCAGCTACCAATTTTCAGTCATGTAAATGCAGACTGTTCTGATAAAGTGGACAGTACAATTTTTGGTCAATGTGATCCTCACTGTGCTGCTGACAAGGAAATATTTCAGCTGGCAACCCAAGTTTATTCTGAATGTTTGGACAGAACATTTATTTATGGTCATAACCACTTCCAACTTTTTTCAGCAGTTATTTATGCCTCTTTTATTTTCAATCAATACAGCAGCTAGTTGGACCAATGTTTAATAAAACAAGTTGCCTTAAAAATAAACAAACATGTTGGCTATTCTTCCTTCAGCAATGGAGGGGGAGAGGGTTTATAAAAGAAAGGAAACATTTGAGTAAATAAGATTGGATTGATTATATAAAGTGATTTACTTTGGAAGTTTTGCCTGGTTTTATGGTCTTACACTGACACTTATTAGTTGTTTGTTTGAACTTGGACAACTAACTTATTTAATCTCTTTGCCTCAATTTTCATATCTGTAAAATAGGAATAATAATAATAGTGTCTGACACATAGGATTGTCAGAGAGAGTAAATTAACACACACACACACACACACAGCTCTTAGAATAATACGTGATTCATAGTCAACTCAAAAAATATATATTAGCTAGTTTTTAACACAAGTTAGGTTGATTTTTAAATAACTTTTGCTCAATTCCAGAGTGAAGCATAATCTAAATTAAGCCAAAGTCACTGAGACATTTTCTCTGACATGAGACTTTTCTCGTGCAAACCATAAACCACATCTGATTACCCAGTATACTGAGCGATACCACTTAATTATTGATTCACAGTATTTTTACCAGATTGTATTTTCCAGCTCTAGAAAATAGGCCTACGTGAATATGTAAATAGGTTACAGTTTATCTCTAATGTGGAGTCTCACATAAAATAGTGCCAGTTTTATACAGTCATGTGCCGAATATCGATGTTTCGGCCAATGATGGACCTCATATATGACGGTGGTCCCATATGATTATAATCGAGCTGAAAAATTCCCCTAGTCCAGTGACATTGTAGCCATCATGACATCATAGAGCAGTGCGTTACTCACGTGTCTGTGGTTATGGTGTAAACAAACCGACTGCACTGTCAGTCATATAAAACGTATATCACATATAATTTATAGGACGTAATACTTGATGATAAATGACTGTTACTGGTTCCAGTGTTTACTATACTGTACTGTATGTTGTTGTTTTAGAATGTACTCTTTCTACCTACAGTTTTAAAAAGTTTTCTGTAAAACAGTATGCCTGTTATGCTGCCAGCGGCTTCCTACTTCTCAAATTGACCACGTGTCTCAATTGAATCATTTTCTCTGGCGCTTGATTTAATCTCGTGTTCTTTTGTGCAGTAACATGCTGTGCAGGCCTGTAGCATAGGAGCAATAGGCTACACCTATAGCTTAGGTGTGCAGTAGGCTGTACCATCTAGGCTGGTGTAAGTGGACTGTATGACGTTCGCACAATGACAAAACTGAGTAACAATGCATTTTTAGAACCTGTGCTTCATCATTAAGCAGTCCAAGACTGGATATGGGGAAAGTTGAAAGACATTTGATTACCCTCTTATAAAACTTATGGTCTTAAAACAAGAAATCATACCATTATTTTCAGTCAGTCTCTCATTGTTTATATTAAATGGCATGAAATAGTGTAATAGATCACCCCCAAGTACTTTGCATTATGATTCAGAATCGTTGATGTTCCTTGCTATGTCTTTCCTCCATTGGATTATGTACTGCATATGAACGTTTTCTGTCTCAGCATTCAGAGTAAACTTGAGTTCTTAGCTGAAACAGGTCTTTGTCAGCAGCACAACCAAGTTTATATCGACCAAAGAATTGCTCTTTCTATTTATTAGACCATAATTTGCATTTTCTTCCTCTGTAGGGGAATGAGGTTAGGTTAAGTTATTTTTCAAGACCTTTATAATTCTGAAGTGATATTATTGTATGATTTAGAAAACATTAATGATATTGATATTTTATCCTGTAAGACCATTAAAGGTGGTTAATTTGCTTGAAAATGGATACTTTCCTCTCATTTGATTACTACAGATTCCAAGCACATGGTAAACAAATCGCCCCACCACCAATGAACAAATGAACGCAATATGTTTTAAAATTTTTCTTAAGGAAAACATTATAAAATATGCTGTGACTATTCAGGGGAGCAAAAGACTATAATTTACAAATATATAAAAACTGGACAGAAAAGAATAAATAAACCTTGTAGATATATTCTTCCCGATTGGCTATTTTTTAGTTTATTCATATGGGGCTCAAGTCAAATAAAGATTGAATAGACCTCTGTGTGCAGTTGGAGTTTTGACCACCATTTTTTTTTTTGTCAGTGACTTTCACCGGTTAGTATATCAGATATACCATTTTTTTAGAAATGCTATTGCTTCAAGTGGCAGGTGTTCTATTCACGTAGCCTGTCACTTTAATAAATGTCTTTTTTCCTAAGTGTCTTTACCTGAATTCTATTTTCACCAGAGGGACTAAAATGCTATCCAGTAGAGCTTTGTCCAAAGAGAATGGGGTGAAGGTGATGGTACAATTAATCATGTATCTGCTAGATGTCAGCAAAGGTTTAAAGTAAATGAAGGAATAACCAGGCTTTGGGAAAAGTGGCCTTATCTTGTCTGTATACTGTACAAATATTGCAGCGTTTGGAGAAAGGGAGATATTGCATTAAAAAAATATATATATATATGTACATATATATATGGAAAAATTCAGGTGTTTGACTTTTTATGTCATCTATGATAGCTATCATACCTCTGACACTTTATTGCTGAAGGCACACATGACCCCTGTGTCTGGGGCACCCTGCCAGGTTTTTGTCTTATTTGTCTTCTATGTAGCACTTGATTTACTCCCATCTTCTTGAGACTAGCTTCCTTGACACCATACTCCCTTGGTCTTTTCTTGGCTCTTTGATCTGTCTCCTTCATTGGATTCTTTTTCTACCTTCCCCTTAATTTTTGTGTTTTCAAGTCATTCTTGTTTTAGCCTGTCATCTCTACATTCCATCTGGTTAATTTTATGTATGCCCATGGCTTCCACTAATTCCTGTATATTGGTGACTTCAGAATCATGTCTGTCCCAGACCTTCATATTGCACACCATACCATTTTTTTTCAACTGTTCCAGTTCTACAGATTTTCAAATACAGAGTTTCATACTGAACTAATTAAACTTATTATCTTTTCTCCAAAATCTGTTTCTCTTCCTGCTTTCATTAAGCTAGTTCATGAATGTGTTGGTTATGCTAGTTAATATACCTTCTGTTCTATACCATCTACTCAGTTACCCTCATAAGAAAGCTGGGAGACATTTCCTACTTGTAGTTTTGCCTTGACTCCACATCTAATTGTCACTAACTCTCATGAATTCTACCCCTAGACTATCTCTCTTATATCCTCATTGTTGCTCTGTTAATTGAGGATTGTATGGTCTCTCTCCTGACCTTTACGAACAAGCCTGAGATATCTGCCTTAGGTCTAGTCTTCCTACCATCTGTTTTCCACTGTGAGTCTAGAGGAAACTGATCAAACCGGGGTAGTTCCTTCCTTTCTTCCACAGTACTGATATGAACCTCCATTTTACAGTGGTTTATATCTTCCACTGTACTGATATAAACCTCCATTTTATGTACTCCAATATGTACAATTTTACGTTTATTGTGATCATTTGTTTTTACGTGCCCTCCAGTGGTATCATTGAGGAGCTCATAGTCTAGGAGTCTGTTTTATTAATAACACCATATTAGTATATAGCGCTAATGTAGTACTCTCAATTTTTTCTTTTTTTGGTTAAATAAATGCAGAAATGAATGGATGAATCAGCGAATGGCGCAAAACTCTATGCCTGTAGACTTATTTAGATTTGTTACCTTTTTTGGTCTGAGTGTGAGATGGTCAATAAAACTTTGTGGCTTTATTAATTAATAGAATTTCTTCCAAAAACAAGTAGCAATCCTTATTTTATGTCACCATAACATACTCAGTTTTATTTCACATATTTCTGGTCTTTCATGGTAAACAATTTTGATAACTTTAAATCTTTCTGTTCTTTCTTAAGACAAATTCTATGTTAGGGTTCTTAAAAGGCATTTACAAAGGAAAAAACCAAGAAATGGAAGAGGTAATAATGTGATATAGATAACACTTTCAAAATAAGTTTTTCTCCTGGTCAATATTTTGACATACTTTGTTTTTTAGGAGTACTATATTAATAGTCAATTTTAAAAGAACTCTGATTTAATTATTAATTGGAAATATAATGAAAACCTTATTGTTGTTTTTTTGTTTTTGTTTTTTTTTTGTTTGTCTACTCTTCTTATTTCCCCAAGAAATCTAAAGATTTTACGCCAAAAGTTTACCTTCAAATGTAATAGTGAGATTATTTTTGTTGGTTGGAGATTATTAGCACCTTATTTTCTAAACTAATTCCTTAAGTAAAAGATGTAGCTTATCTCAAAAGGGATAATGCATGAGTTCAGATGAGTGTTGAGCAGAATTTGTGTGTTGGAATCTTTAAAATAAATATTTACTTCAGTTTCTGTGATCTTATAACTTTCAGTTTCAATGATCTTATATCCTCAGTGCTGTTTTACAAATAAATATTATGTGATTAGCCAGCCTTGAAGTTAAGTAGCAAAATATGTATCTGTCCTTTCCTAGAATCCTTACTTTCTAAAAAATCTAGTATAACTTTTTTGTCTTCGATAAATCTGAGATTAGTATTTGCAGTTATATCTGTGAACTCCCACTCAACGGTCTCTACCAAAAAACAAAACAAAACAAAAACATGAAATCAAATGGAATTAGATAGTTAACCAATGTTATAAATGTGGTATATTAGGAGGATGGCTGCATATGATTTTTACATGTGTCGAGTTTCCTATGAACATGACTGCTGACCCACTGTCATCAGGTCATGCATTTTTAATTATTTTTCTCAAAGTGCGACTAGATTTGTAGACATCTCTTTTCATTTTCTTCCCACCCTCTGCTTGTGACAAACAGCGTGATCTTGTCTTCATTAGCATTGGCTCTCATCCCCGGAATCAAATGTCCACAGCTTGCTCAGGAATGGGGGGATCTTGACCTTTTCAGGAAAGTGTAACCTCGAATCTGATATAACTATATGCACTTTCCAAAAAATGGTAGTTTAAAGTTAAACCTACTTCTTTTGTTTCTCCTTAGCACAACTAACTAGACTTCTTTTTCATTATTCTATTTCTAGTTTTGGTACCCTGCAAGCAACTGATTTCCATGTGTTTAAATCTTAGTTCCTTATGAACAAACAAGCAAAAGGGTTTCTATGGAAATATGGAATATGCTTTTAAATTGAATTGCCTTGACTTGCTTTCATTCCTGAAAGAAAACAAACAAATTTTCATGTTGCCTATTGTTTTTCCTAGATGGTAGAGGATTCCCATTTGGTAAGGTGCTAATTTTGTAATGACTAATATCTAAAATTAAAACTTTGGCATTGAACAGTTGTTTTCTTTGAATAAATCTCCCAAGTTTTCTTCCACTAACAGGTGGTGGGTTGGAAGAGATTTTAAGAGGACAACCGTTATATTAACTCTTATGGGGTGTATGATAGAAATCGTTTTTTATCACTTAAATACTTGGTTTTGAAAGTTTTATTGCTTATGATCCATGTGATATAGTGCATTTCCATTGTTAACCCTTGAGTCTTCAGTCACCATTTCTTATTTTACCCGTTCACATAAGTCTGATGTTACAAATCTGCAGAAATTGTCAAAGGAAATGATTCAGTGGATTACTTACCCCTGACGGGCCAAAGGGACTGTTTACTCCCTGCGGTGCACTGTTCGGCATTGTGCCCAAGCCATGTTACTCAATGAGTCAAACATGGGGATTCCTTCTTTTTTCCCTTGGGAAACTGTTCCGTGGTCCAAAAGATCTCACTGTTTTGGAATTTTTCTTAATTTCATGCCTAAAATTTCCCTCTTACGTAAACTATCATGCAAGGTATTCATAGTCAATTGCTAAAAATTCCTAAAAATATAACGCAAAATTTGTTTTCGCATTGTTAGAAAACTTTTACTTAGCAAATGCTAGAGATCATGTAGCTGATAATGGTGAAGATGATTCTAGTTTGATGATTACGGAGATGTGCAGAGAAAATTCTCCCTTCCACCTCTGTTGCCCTTCCACCCTTCCCCCAACCCCCAACCGACATAGGTAACTACTGATATTAATTCCTTCCAGAATTTCTTTATGTAGATACAAGGAAATACAAGTGCATTCTTCTCCCTCCCCGCTTTAAATAACCACAACAAGATGCTGTACCATACAAAAGACAGCATCAACCATCCATATCATTCTACACCATGCTTTCTTCACTTTTCAATTGATCCTGGATAACCTTCTATAACAATATATGAAGAACTTACTCAGTTTTTTAATACCTGGATAGTATTTAATTGTATAGAAGTACGAAATTTATTTAATCAATCCCACGTAGATGACTTTTGGTATTGCATGTGGTCCTGCAATGAATGACTTTGAACTTTGTCATTTTTCATGTAAACTTTGTTCAAACACTAAATTTCTCTTATCTTTATTCTATATTTTGTCATTCAAAAATTTTCATGTTTGTGTGGTTGAAATTATCCGTCTTTTATGATTCTGCATTTAGAGTCTTAGTAGACAGACTTTTTCTCCTTGGAATTATAAATAAATGAAGTTTATTCCTGGTTATTTTATCTTTATGGTTTTTTGTTTGTTTGTTTGTTTGTTTTTTACCTTAAATGGGAACGTTCCTTCTATTATATCTTCTAACTGGTTGTATGTATGAACTGATTTCTGTATTTTAAGTTTTCAGCATGCTACCTTATTAAATGCATTTATTGTTTGCAGTTTAGTTTATTCTCTTGAATTTTTGAAGTATACAGTTATATCATCTATAAGTAGTGATAATTTTCTCTTCCTTTCCACTTTTATACTTCTAACTTCTTTTACTGGTCTAATTATGATTGCTAGTATTTTCAGTTAAATGTTAAATAATAGTCTTGTTAGTAGTCATTTTTCTTTTTTTTTTTTGAGAAACAGCTTTATTGAAATATATTTGACATACTGGTATATATGACATATTTCTGTATATGTGAATGTATACATATGGTGTGCTTTTTCTTTGTTCGTTTGATCCTTATTTCTTACCTCTTTTTGAGTAAATCCCATAATTTTTAATATTCTATCTCCTGTATTAAATTTTTAAATATACCTCTTCGTGTTATGTTTTTAGTGGCTCCTGTAAAAGAGTACAATGTGTATCTTTAGGTTATTACAGTCTACTTTCAAACAATATTATATTACTTCATGGACAGTGTAAGACCTTACATAGTAGAATTCCATTTACCTATCTGCCACCCTTTGTATCCTTGTTGTCTTATATTTTACTTCTACATATCCTATGAACGTCATGACTTAATTAGAAAAAATAGTTTATATATACCCAGATATTTACTTATATTGGAGCCTTTTTTTCTTTCATGCAAATCACAATTTCCTTCGGTGTTATTTCTCTTCAGTCTAAACTCATTTTAGCATGTCTAGTTGTGCAGTTCTGCTGAAGACGAATTCTCTCACCCCTATCTGCACTTTAAATGTGTAATGTCGTTGTCTTTTGGCCTCCATTGTTTCTGGTGAGAAGTCAGCTATTCGTTTATGTTATGTTTACCCTCTATCTGTATAATAAATGGTGTTTTATCCTCTGACTGCTTTTAAGAGTTGCTGTTTATCTTTGTGTTTCAGCAGACAGTTTAATTATAATATGTTGTATTTAAGTGTGGTTTCTTTGTAGCAGGTGTGAACCTGCTTATGGTTCACTGAGCTTCCTGGATCTAAGGGATGATCTTTTTCATCAATTTTATAAAGTTTCAGCCGTTATTTATTCAATATTTCTTCTACCCCACCCCATTTCTCTATTTTCCTTTTTGACTCGAATTACGAATATGTTGGGTCATTTAATATTATTTTACAATTCTTAGATGCTTTTATTTTTCTCTTTTTACTTTTTTAAATTTCTTCATATCTTTGGGTTTGTTTGGGTACTTCCTACTGATCTCATTTGGGTACTTTCTATGGATCCTTTCCTTTCCTGTTTTAGGAAGTGTATTTTGGCTGGTGCTTTTCGAGCTCAGCTATTGTTGAGTCCTGTTATCGTCCTTTATGCATTTTGTCTCCTTCTACGAAGGAACTCTGCATCATCTCATCTGCTTGTGGACACCTCTCCACGTATTTCGGGACCTATGAATAATATCTGTTTTCTAGTTTTACCAAGAATAGAGAATTCCGAGTATATCACCCAACTACCCCTCCCCAGAGGGAAAGGGGCGGGGAAATGATGACTTAGAGGGAACTTGTTAACTTAATCAGCGGCGTCCATATTGCATGTCCCATTTAATCATCAGAGGAAAGGGGACATTTTTATTTCCCTTACGCAGATATACAGACTGAGACTCAGAAAGGTTAGGCACCTTCTATGCAATCATGTAGATAAATAGCAAAGCTGGGATTTGCATCATAGTTTATTTAATTCATACTGTTAAATAATGTGCTGATGATGAAGCACATTAGCTTTGAAGCTTCTATGTTGTATTACTGTCTGAATTCTTTTCAGCATCTGGGATAACATACAGGTATTTTCTCTTCTAGAGACAGACAAAAAGGATGAATGGGACTCTACATTCTCAAAAAAAAAAAAGAATTGAGGTTCAAAGCAGAGAAAAATTAAGTTCTGATATAAGTAAAAAGAGTCCAAAGAAAAAAGACCAATAATGGGAGGCAAACTTGAGTCCCAAGAGCCAGGAGGAATTGGGATGGAATGGCAACCTGGTCTTTGTGTGAGGAGTCTGGGTGACAACTGGGAGCAGAACTGAAGGAGCCACGTTGGGCATACGTGTGTGAGGCCATCTTCAAATAAAGAGCTGAGGGGGCGAACCCAGAGTTTTATGTGCTGGAGGAATAGACTTGCTGCATTATCAATAATAATTGCTATACTTAGGGCAGTTACTTTTCTTTAGTTTTCAGTATATGCTAAGCATTGTATTAGCTGTTTTATAAACTTTACCTCGGCTAGATCTGAGGCACATAAGTGTTCAAAAACTTGCTTATTAATCACAACTACAAAAGGACAAAGGTGGCCTTTGGATCCAGGCTCATCAGGTGCCCAAATTGGAGGCCTTTCTAATTTAATCATATTTTTCCTTCCAAGGACAAGAAAATAAGAGTAATAGAAACTAGCCTCAAAACACAAATAAAAATTAATGTATATATATATAATATTAAATGTATTCAGAGCATAAATAAGAATGAACAGGAAAGGAGTGACCTCCTCAACTTTACATATCATGAGTAAGATTTGGTGCACTTTGGTTTGTGTGGGACACTGTAAGAATCTACTAACATCCAGCTCTGAGTGCAATTGGGACTACTCTGCCTAAAGATAATTCAGAGAAAATTGGACGGTTGGCCCCTCAGATGATTAAAGGGTTGAAAAATTAGACAGATTTTTCAAAGGTCCTGGGGTCATTTTCCGTGGATGGAAAGTTGTGGAGTTTTTCAGTGTCTTTGAGTCTGTGAGGAACAGTTATGCCAAGTATGGTCAGCCCCTGCTGTGTGTCTCTAATGTAAGTGTAAGGATAGAACCATAGATTTAAGTTTAGTTTAGGGAAATAGTTCCTGACAGTAACCAGTGACTATTGGCAGATCTCATTTGTGAAAGTTAAGGACCCTCCTTCCCGAGGTATTTATACGGTACATTCAGTGAGCGATGATGGGAGTGAGGTGTGCTAGAGGGTCTCTCAAGGTCCCTTCTAGCCCCAAGGTTCGATTAGCGCATATTTATAGAGCACCAAAAGTGGCTGTGTTCTTTTCAGGGAATAGAATTACAGTCAGTCCCTGTCCAGGGCCATCACAGTCAAAATCAGACAGAGCAGCAACACCTTGGTTGCCAAATCAAGTCAAAGTTTAGTGGGCACATGTCTCACGATCTGCGAGTGTGTGTTCTCTTCGAGAATATTAGAGGATGACCTACGAGCAGGGTTGGTAAAAGATCTTCCGTTAGTGCCAACCACTCCAACAAGGTTTATGTCAGGTTCCTCTAGACATTTTTGTAAATAGTCATAAGCACTATTTTGTGTTACGCAATCTAATTTAGAACGATGGTTCTCCAAACTTTTCATTCAGAATGAAGTGAAGGAGAAAAAGAACTGTCCTGTATTACCCAACTGTTTTAAAATGGTAGATAATATTCTGTTACTTTGAATTGAAAACTTTGAATTTTTCTGATCGTGGATGATTTAGAGTCCATTCTAATAGCTGAACTACAAAAGAAAATTATGTTTCTGATTTAAAACTGCAAATAAAATCCTGTAGTTTTACTGAAAAAGTGGAAAACATCATATATGGTAAAAATGGCAGTTTAAATTTTCTGAATTTGAAAGGAGTAATATTCTCATATTTTTATTTAACATTAACTATGATATTATTTACCTAATAGAGGATTTATTTTCACATTTAGCTATTTTCAAATATTAGCTAGTTGTAGATTATTTGTTTAGCAGAAATCTCTACTTATTTCTCCCAATAATCTTTTCACACTTTTTAATCATGTTAAACTTTTTATTTAGAAATAATTTCAAACTTTCAGAAAGTTTGAAAGTTTGTAGTATAAAAACACACATGTACTCTTTACCTAGATTTACCTATTAACGTATTGTTTTTTCCATTTGCTTTATCATTTATGTATGCTTTCGCTATTGATCCTTCTCTGCCTGTATATGTATATTTTTTTCTGAAGCATTTGAAAGTAAGTTGCATATATCATGCCTCTGTTCATGTTTTTAAAGTCATGTATTTTTATGACTTTCTTTAAAGTAAAAATAATTTTTCTCAGATTATTTACCAAAATGTGGAGGCAACTTGGAGCATTATATTTCACCTTGTTTTTGTCCTGTTATCTATTTCAGCTGCTATTCATGAGGTCCTTTTTATGCCTCATATCTGGAGTACATTAGTTTTTTTCAGACTGCCCTTTAATAAAGTCTCAAGTCTTTACATAAGCGCCTATTGCTACAACATAAAATGTTATAGCTTCGCCGTTTGACATATTACAGAATTTTGTAAAGTGCTCAAATCTTGTTACATAATTTTAATGGAAGAAAACTCACTTTCAAAATGTAAGTATTTGCATTTGAACAATTGAACTAGTAGGATTTCTATGTAGTAAAATTACGTAGGTTCGATTGAAGTTTGTGACCTTTAAGTTTATTTTCCATTTCAGTTTGATATGGATTCACAGGGCTGAGTTTGCATGTTTGCGTATTTCCCTCGCAACAGTTTCTGATTTCACAAGTCTTACTGGCTTTTACTGAAGGAGTAGCTACATGATAAAGATGCAGTTTATAGAAAAGAGAATGGTGTTGGTCCTGGCATCAAACCCTTGTTTCCATGGCCTGTTTGTACATTGTCTCAATAAAACTTGCATCAGCTGGTGGCGGCAAAAAAAAAAAAAAAAAAAAAAGAGAATGGGATTCAAGTCAAACAAAAATGATAGGGGAGGAAACTAAACTATTTTAGATACTGATGGACAAATTGATATTAAATTGAAAACTCACTACCATATATTTTCATTGATGTAATTTATCAACATCTTTAATATCTGTGATTAGCACCAACTTTGAATAGATCAACTCTGAATATTTTTTCAAACAGTTGGAGATACAGAAGAGATTAGGTATAAATGTGGTGAGGTCAGTTTTCTCAAGTTTTCAATTGTTCTTTGTGAATGTTGAAGACACAGAGCCAGAATCAATTTAGGCTCAGTGAGAATGATGGTCTCACAACTCAAATTGACTGTTTTGTGGGCAGAGGTACTACCTGCACTCCTGGAAAGACTATAGATCAGAAAACAAACTCAAAAATGCAGTGCAGTGTCGCCATCGTGTAGCCAATTGAATGTTGACTTGGAATTTTATTATAGAGCCTCGTTTTCTTCTGATAACACGTAATTCCTGTCTGTTAGTGGTTTCTCTTTTATGTTTATTAGTATTAAGCATACTACGTGCTTGCTTTATGTTAGTCTACTGCCAGAAAAAACTACACAAAATTAGTTCCAAGAATATTTTTCTTTCTGTAACACCAACACACAGGATGTGCGATCTATAGTAATTCTTATTCATTTGAAATACAGCAATTTGTTTCTGTCAGCAGAGGATAGGTTTGTTGTTTTAAATTGCCGGGTTTTGTTTTTGTTGGCGTGTTCCCCAATACAAATTGAATGGCTGACAAAAATCTATTTGTATGACAGTTCAATCTAGATAAGTGCCCTCTGTTGCCTAACAGTACAACTTGGGGTCTCAGAGATAAAAGCAAACTGAATGCCAGGCTTGTAGCAGAGCATCTTCGTGCAGATAACAGAAGTAATCCATATTCCTCAGGTCCACAAATCAGACAAACAAAGAAAAAATATGCATGCACATTGTCTCGTTTGAAATGGTGGTCTTTTAGCTTCTACATAAAAAAAAAAGAGGGGGGGGGAATATCTAACTTAGGAGAACAATAAAATAGCTGATATGAGATATGCCTCTATTTGAAATTAAAGAGAAATGTGGTATTGACTTGTAAAGTTGGAGAGAAGTCTGTTGCTTAGCATTTTCCCATAGTATGTTGGCTTTTGTCGAATACATTTGCTTTCTAATTTAACAAGCCTATTCTGAAATAAATTATATCTTTAGATAATGATTCTTTTATAGCTTTGATATTTTGCTAGAGGTAGGGTGGAAGGGGTCTCCTTTATTACCTAAGATGAGGAGCTGAGAATTTGTACCTATTGGCTTACTTCTGCCGAAAAATATGTCAGTCTTTCCATATAAGTATCTCTTAAATATAATTCATGTGTTAAAAAAGGGATGAAATATGTGGTTACAGCAGTTATGAGGAAAGAATTGGGACTAGTGCATAAGATACCAGACATCCTGGAAATATGGCTAAAGGCCCTAGTTACAGATATTCTGAAAAATAAGAGTTTAATCCATAGGGCTTGTTGATTGATTCGATATGGGGAGGAAGAGAGAAAATGGGATAATTTCTAGGTTTTTATCTGGGGAGACCATGCATGGTAACGACATCAAATCAGAGAAACAAGGAACAGCAATAGAGAGAGAGACAATGCCCTCCTTTGTGTTAAGGCTGAGACGCCTTTAGGTTATCTAAAGCACCCACTAGCATTAGTGAGCAGAATATGCAGAAAACAGGTCTTTGCCAGCCTCTAGGTGGTATCAGAACAATGGATGTAGATGAAATCATTCAGAAGAATGATACAGGGCTGACTAAGGATGGAGACGTGGGGCGGACTGAGAGAATTTAGGATAGAGACTGAGAAGGAGAGACCAGGGTAGGAGAAATGGTGCTGTAACTGCTAAGGCGAAAGTGGTCAACAATGTGAGGTGCTCTCAAGAGGTCAAATGAAAAAAGGAGTGAACAGTGGCCGTAGGAGCCAAAGTTGGTACAATCTGAGCAAGGAAATAAATAAGTGGTATTGGATTATGAGCCAAAATACAAAAAATATCCATGAGTCCGTACTGATGTTAATACATTATTGAATAATGATTAAATAGTTCTGTTGTGCAGAAGAATGCCAAATAATTTATGCAGGTAATTTCTCCCTCACGGAGGCAGAGCATATTTCCTCACTCCTTGAATGGGGTTCATGTGCCGTGAGGACAGTATGGGCAGGGGAAAAAGAGTGACTTTACAGTGGAAAAACCTGACAAGCAGTACTTCAGCCAGGTGATCAAGGTCAACCTCCACAGTGGTAAGTCATGTTGGTCTTGTATACCTTTGAAATGATGTGATAAAAATAGCACTTCTGTGGTCTTCCTCCCCAAAACGTATTCTACCAGTCTAGTCACGAGCAAATCTTCAGACAAATCCCAGCTGAGGGAGACTGTACATAATACCTGAGCAGTACTCTTCAAAATGGTCCAGGTCACCAAAGACAAAAAAAGTCTGAGAAACTGTCACAACCCAGAGGAGCCTGAGGAGATGCGACTACAAAATGTAATGTGGAATCTTGGATGGTATCCTGAAACAGAAAAAGAACATCAGGTAGTAAGGAAATCTGAAAAACAAGTATGGACTTCAGTTAGTAATAATGTGTAATAATGAGCAATTGGATTCATTAATTGTGACAAATGTGCTGTACTAATATAAGATGTTAATAATTGGAGAAACTAGGTGTGGGTTATATGGGACCTCTGTACCATCTTTGCAGCTTTTCTGTAACTATTCTAAAATAAAAAACTTATTTTAAAAATGTGACCAATGATTTTTGACAACTAAGAAGTCATTGGTGATCCAGGGCGTCCTGTGGCATGGTGGGAAAGTGTCCGGTATTGTTGTTGTTGTTTTTGTTTTGTAAGTTGACAAATGGCTGGGGCATGAATAAGTGGACTAGTGCTTATAGAATACTCTTTCAAGAAGCTTGGCTAGGAAAGGAAGGATAATGAGAGGTTGGAGTTCAGTGGTTCCCAGAGGGAAGGGGGCGGGAGGTGGTAGAAGAGGGAAAACGGGGTCAAATACAGCGTGATGGGAGGAGAACGGACTCTGGGTGGTGAACGCACAATATACAGATGATGTATTAGAGAATTATGTACTTGAAACCTATGAAATTTTACTAACCAATGTCATCCCAACATATTTAATGAACTTTTTTAAAAAAGAGAGGTTGGACATTAGCTAGGTAGAGTAGTATAGGGTAAAATAACTTTTTAAAATATAAAGCTGGGTGTATTTAAAATGTTTATATTTTAAAGGAAAGAACCAGTAGAGAGTGGCACATTGAAAATACAAGAGAAATAGCGTTTAAACTGATGATGCAAAGCCCCTGAGTAGGCAGATGTTATTCTATCATAGAGAATATGGGCTAAAAGAATTTCGTTTTATTGCCTAAGTATCACAGTTTTATTGGCTATATTCATAAAGCAATAAAATGCATATTGTCCATCTGAATTATGAGCACTGTAACTTCACTGGAACACAGCATATTCTATAATAAAGAATCTGTCACAACATGGGTACCAGGAAAAAATATATTATAAAAATTGCTTGCCTATGAGATGGCTGGTTCCAATCTAGAATTTTAGGGTAGCTGCATGGGGAGTCACCAGATCTCATGGGTAAGCAGGCAGTTCTTAACACATCTTAATAACCTGTGCAACTCCTCACCTGCCCTGTGGGTAGATTATTGTTGCTTTATGGTACAGCCTTTGAAGATTAATCTTGAAACATATGTAAGTTACACCCAGAGGTGTGGTTGTGACTCACCCTCTGAGATCCGATGTTTTATTCTATCAAATAAAACATTCTACATGAAGCATTTGTCACCCATGAACTTTCAAATTTATTGTCCATATTCTAGATGTTGACAGCAGTGTAAAAAACTAAGCACAGGTTTGGTTTTTTGTTTGTTTATTTTGGAGAAGGGTAGCAAGAGACAAAATGTACAGACTAATCAACTTTGCAGCTGATGATAAGTTCATAGAACCAGGGGGATGCGACAGCCAAGCTTGCCTTGGGGGACGAGTGGTAAGACCACCCCACCCAGCCTGTACAGTAAAGTGACGAGAGCACTGGCTTTGAGAAATGGGTTGTGTCCTTGCTCTGCCTGGTCTTTCTCAGCCGTATGGCGAAGGGTAGATCACGCACCTGGCTTAGAACTCATCATCTCTAAATGTGTAGGCTGGTCTAGCTGATGCCTCATGTCACTGTCAACTCTAAGATTCCCTCACTTATGTGACACATAAATGTGTGTGATGCATGCTGGTGTCAGTTACTCAGAACCCTCAACATTGGTTCTTGATTGTCTAGATCACTTGAAATTGTTATGGCTGTTGACAGATTTTCAATGAATGATCACTTTCCCTTCCTAATGCTAGGCAGATTACAAGGGAAACCTAGATACACTTAATTGTATAAATGTATGTCGTATACTTTATTTCAGTAGTTTTTTAAAATACTAACGAACCATTGGATCCACAGCATTCATTCATCAGAGTATCATTTTTCAGTAGGAGTGTATAGGGTATTCATATATCATTATCGAACAAAATAGTGATTATTTTGACATTTTGATTATTTCAAGCTCAGTCTATGAAGTTATTTTGTATTCAGAAAGACTTGAAAGGATTAGATTTCCTCCACTGAACATTTATACTGTTCCAGATGTCGACAACATCTGGGCATTCTATCATGAGCTGATTTTCTGAATGAAGTAACTAAATTATTGATTGACAGGCTAACATGATTTAAGACACAGCCACACTGTGTTCAATAGCAGTGTCAGAGTCATAAATACAAGCATATGCAAGCAAGTTGGGGCCTCGGTACTAACTAACCCGCCTTGCATTTTGAAACACTAAGGCTGAAATTAAATTTCAGGCTACGTTCAGAAGTGCTGGAGAAGGAAATGAAGAAGTGCAGTGACATGATTTCTGGGCTCCCTGTTTTACAAATCATGAAATGATGTAGCAGCAGTTGGTCAGAGTTCCTAGTATAAATAAAAGTCTCTTCTAGCTTTGTGAATCACAAATAGAGTTATGATTCCATATGGATTGCATATGGGTTTGCATATATGTGTCTACATACATATATAACCTCACCGTATGCGTGTGTTCGCCTGTGACATTATACTAGCTAAATATAAAAAAATAATTAAGAGAAAATGTAGTATAATTTATCTAATTATTTGCAGCCAAAACATAACTATCCATTTCAAACATGTAAAATGTTTTTGAAAGTACAAGTGAAAATAATAAATGAGAGTGATTAAAGTAGAAAAACTTCCTGGTATTATATACTCAAGAACAATAGGTTATTTCGGTGTTCTCACGCTAACCTGCATTTTCCAACTGTTGGTAACCAACTGTTGGCAGTGCTTGTTAGTATTTTCTCTCTGGTGGCTTACAGTGGTCCACTGGCCATGAGTTTATGATAGAAAGTGTGCTTTCCCTTTATTAATGCCACAGTATTGGTGACACATTGCATGTGCACTTTGCAGTGAATGAACTTGACCTTTAAACCGTCCCGTGAGCAAGAGCAAGCCATATTCAGTGGAATAATTACTTAAAAGAAACAGATTGGAACTTACTTTCTCTGATAACATTAAAGAAATTCAGTAAAGTTTTCACTATTGAAAATCATCCAAAAATGTAGCACCAAAAATAGGGAATTGGGCAAAACAATGTAATGGAATTACTGGGTTAAATAATATGAACTTTTTAAAGCTACTTTTGGTATATATCAGCAAACGATTTTCTAGGAAGGATGCACTAATTTGTACTCTCAGTCATGTATGTGTACTGGTTTTATTGCATCCTTTCCAATATTATCAACTAATATTTCATTGAACATCCTTTGCAGGGTTATCACATCCAAGGTATTATGATATATTTCCACTTGTTTATAATATTTAAATCCTCACAACAGCCCTGGGAAATAAATGTTATCGCCACTGTTTTAGACATTGAGGAAACTGATATTCAGAAACCTTAATTTGACCAAAAGCACATACCGAAATGTTGTCTCTGTTCTCTCCACTCAGTACCCTGTGCTTTTTTATCCTAACCACTTTCCAGGGATCAGACATTTACCTAACGGTTTACTTTGCCTTTACCTAAATCATGTAGTATGGCATGTTTTAATCTTAAATCACTTTTTTTGCTAGAAATTAATATAGCACAGAGAACATTATGATAAACAAAATTTCATAAATTCCTTTTTATTTTTTTCCTCCAAAATGTAAGTTTCCTGTCCTGATTGATGAGTCTTTTTAAGTCCTGGGTCACTGGTGGAGTGGGGATGCAAAGCTGAAATTGGCCATGGAGAAATAGAAGTGAGGTTAAAAATGGAATGCTTTGTGCCAAAGATAGATGCATTTAAGAAAATACCATCTGGGCATTACAGAAGATATATTATTTAATTAGAACCAGATAAAATTAGGTAAGAAGTGAATGCCAGCAATTATATAACTAGCTAATAAATATAATTTCACCGTATTCTGTAGCTATCCCACAGTGTTAATTATAACAGGAGCAGTTAAATTCTTTGGCTATGAAAGCATAACAGTTTTTAATAGATGTATCACCTGGTAACCTTGGGCATTATTAAATATGTGGAGACTAAAAGACATGGTAGAAGCAATGGAAAAGTCTGGCCAGACTGGGTAATTTGTCTTAGACCTATGGAGAAATCTATTAACCATTTCTTCTATAGACCAATTTGATTAAGAAGTAGGACAAGCTGTTCTTTCAATTACTTACCAAAACCATACGGCACTTTGTATCAATTATTATGGCTGTCTGCAGCATGTAGATTAGAATAAAGGCCTTTCTTAGTGTTGTGATATTGTGGATTGCTGATTAGTAATTAAAGTACTGAAGGAAGAAAATTAGGCCACAAATTGAACGGGAATGAGAAAGTCTTAATTCTGCGATACAGAATTGTTAGAAACAGATCGTCTTGAGCAGTCCATTCAACATAGTGACAGTCTCCATAACCATGGAGTGTTTGCCTCCCATGTAGAACTCAAGCGGATGAATGCCTTAGAGATGGTTTCCGCTCCCATGCCTTGTGATGTAGCTGTATGGGTATTAATTTAGTGAAATATCCTGTCTGCCAGGTGTGGGAACTAGCTGATTTTATTGTAATACCGATCAGTACTTAATTCATATGCAACAGAGTGCAGCACATGGAAAGCATTATAAATCTATTTACAATGTGACTGGTCTGATGATAACATTGTAGTAATTCCAGTGAGGCAATTTAAGCATTGCTTTGCCATGTGCACGCCTTGAAATTAAATTCTCATATACGCTCTAGTAATAAACCACTTCATTGTTAGGCTTACACTAGTGGTGGTTGTGGAATCCTCATTCTGGTTATGTATACCCTGTTTCATCGTGTAGAATCACACAGGAGGCGTATCACAGATCACAGGTTCTTATTAGTTTAGCTAAGTTAATTCATTTTGTTTCTAGTTTAGCAGTGGCTTGTCAAGAAACATACTCAGTTCAGTTGGGAAATGTTAAGGCTTGGGTCAAGTAGATAGATTGTTTCAAGCCAAAGTTCCAGTAGAACTGGAGCAAGGGGTTTCTGTTTGAACTTGGCTGTAAGAAAATCTGCCAATCAGCATGCAAAGTTCTGTTCAGACACCAAGTGAAAATCGTTTGGAATCTGAAATTCTCATTTCATAACCAAAGACTCACTTTTGTCATCAGTTTAAAACAGCCATTGAAACTGTGTGTGTGCATTCAACTTCTTTGGGGATAACAATCAGTTGTTAATTTGTCATTTTTTTTTCTGTAGTTCATATATGGTCTGTGATTTTTCTGTCTCACTATGTAGTGTCCACCTTAGTGTGTAAGTTAGAAGTTATATGCTATAACTTCTTTTATGTGTCTGTGAAGTTATAACACAAACACATAACTAAAAGTGAGGAATGCTTTATATTTAACTGTGTGTGTTGTATGTTGTGTGTGTGTGGAAATATTGTCAGTTGAAGCTTTTCCACCTTATGGTACAGACCCAAATTGCAATAGATTATAAACTGCATGGAGCTTCTGTCTTCTCCAGAAGCCACATATAAAAGCACCAGTAGACAGTGGTAACTGACAACTAAGACTAAAATGTTGACAATTTCTTGATTTGCCTGGTTAGCTTATGTATAGAAGTCATTAACTATTTATAAAATGCATTATGAATTGGGTTCCTTCAAACTGTAGCTGAGTGTATGACATTTCCAGCTCAAATTCTCATGCTTGCATTTGGCTAAAGTACAGATTTTATACAGTGGATAATAAAGTAAAATTGTTTAGAGTTAGTTTACCAAGATACAGTAGATGTTTCAGTTTCATTAACTTTGAATCCTGCAAATTAAAGTATGACATAGTATTTAGTACTGTAAGTGAGGTTTTTAAAAGTTCCATAAAAGGTAAATAATTTATTGATTTTTGGAGGAAAACTGTCCATAAAATAAGCAGGTTGTCATTCAAAGGAATTTAACCTTTTTTGGTATTCGATTAGTTTAATGTTGATTCTGCAGGCCAAATTATGGTTGATCACAATCAGCTTACTTAAAATTTAGGAGAAAAACTAGGATAAATTTTAGGAGAAAAATTAGGAGAAAATACAAATGTCGGGCATTTAAATACAATTCTTACAAAGTCTTGATTTAAAAAAATATTTTTTTGTAAAATGATGCTTGAGTGCAAAGTTCAATTTTCAGTGTCGGTTGTATCATTTCCATGAGGAACTATTTCTGATATTTGAAATGAGTTGTCTTTTCATTCTTTAACAGAAGTCAGTCCTATCAGAGAACATTTTAAAACTGAGCATATCATTTGCTCAATTACATCCAGAAAGCATCCAAATGACCAGTTTTACCATCCTAATGGTAAGAATAACATTTATAGGGACCACCCTTCAACTGTAGATAATCCTTAGTTCTCCTCTGTTGCTGAGCGTGTACACTCTTATTGCTGGTTTTCAAAAGCAATGGATTCTAACCAAAACAAAATTGGATATTTAAGGATACCACGTTTGTAATTTTTTTGTTCTTTTGAAGTATAGTAAAAATCAAATAAGACTATAATGTTAATTGAAACAATCTATGCCAATTTGTTGATATTTTGGTGAAAAAAGGGAAAAACAAAACCGTCTCCATATGATATTCTTGCATACTGTGGAATGTTTTAGTCCCCCATAGTGATGAAATGAAATAATTAAGTAGGCGCTCTGATACCACAGCCTGTTTAAAGGTTCTCATTTCCCTTTAATGCTGTGAAATAGTTTGGCTTAGCTAGTTTGAAACTACTGTAGTGGGGATCTCCACATGGGCACAAGAAGGTTTGGCTGATCTAATATTGTAATAAGGCACATGAAACGTACTGTCCTTGTAATTTAACATTTTTCAATACAGTTCTGGATAAAGCCAATAGAAATAGCTAATTAATAGCAACTTCAGTAAATATAATAAGAGAAGCAGACTTAATTAATATGCTGTTTGTGGGTGTTAAGAAGTCTGGCATGTTCACAAGTGAATGAGTTGTGTCACTTCTGAATTATTGAGACATCTGATAATAGATGTCATTACTGACCTCAGGCGAATGACTTAACTTTTCTACTTTGTCCTCTTTGCAACATTGTTGGTTTTATTTATCTACTTACGACTTATTACATTAGCCAAGATAGAAGATACATACTTGTAGCAGGGAAAGCAGGCAGTGGGGTAGAGACTCAGGGCAGGGATAGGATGTCACCATTTCCTTAAGCTGAAACATTTGCAATTTTTTGTATCTTTTTTCCTGAGTGTATCCAGAGGGTAATAAAATGATGAGGAATTTTGTGTGTTTAGAATGATTACCGAGCTGTGAGTCAGGACCCCAAGGTTCTAGTCTAAGCAAAGCTACCAACAGAACTCCATGAAAACTAAAAAAAAAAAAAAAGGATTGTCTAGATTTATTTATTTTTATTTGTACTCCATTCAGCTCTTTTCAACTGGGTTCTGCCAGAGAGTTAAGCCCTAATGCCTTAAGACTTCTGTTCTATGTAATGAATTAAATTCTCTTACTTTCCATTCTTGGGAGAATTGAGAAAATAGTCATTGAAAATAATTTTCTCTGTTTGTGGTTCTGATAAGGAACCCCAATTGACAAAGGCTGCAACTTTAAAATGATTAAAATCTATAGGTTGTGGGGGTATTTTTGTTTGGTTGGTTTTTTTGGTCAAAAGTCCTTTTTAAATTTTAACATAATATGATTTTATGTTTAAAATATTATGGTCTCTGTGACAAAGCAGTGTTACGCATTCACTAGTTTAAAAGTCTAAATTAAAAGTCTTGTTGACTTCTGCTCACGGATTATGGATAGTCTTTTTAACTACAAATAATTTTTCGGAACACAGTTGAACAGGTTAGAAATTTTAAGGTCTAACCTGTAGTTCCCAGATGAGAAAAGATTACTGTTTTTCAAACTGCCGTTTTTAAATTGACTGTTTTTGCTTAGTTTAGAAGCAGAAAAGGCAGCAAAGTAAGCTGTAAATCTGCATTTGGGTCTGAAATAGTGGTGGCTGAGTAAGATCTAAGGACTTGCAACTCTAGCTTCACAACTAATTTTCGGAGCCTTTTAGCTTTTCCAAATGTGTGTAATTTAGATAATTCATGAATTCCTTCCAGACGTGTCCCTCTGACTTTATAGGTAAAGGTAGATTTCTTGTAAAACAAAAATTTCAGTGTGTGAAACGTTGACTCACAGCCTTCTTTGCCTTTATTTACTAGGATTGGGAAATTTAATTTGTTTTAACAGACACACACATATACTCCCCCGTACTTTTCCTCAGGCCATTATTTATAGAGGACTTAGAGACATTTAAATTATTGTTTGGAAATTGGATGGGCTTTTAAATTTCATCTCTTTTGGTTAGTAGCATCACAATTATGAAAGGAATATAGATGTATTATTTTCCAGACATTCCAGTATATATATAGTTGCAGATATAATATAACCCTAGAAGTAGAGATTTTAAAAGACCTGTACTATAAAATCCATTTCCTGTCACAGTATGAAAAAACACACAAACAGCAACAACAACAAAAAAGCAGCATATACTCTTGTTTTAATTACAATCTGGTGAGTTTTGCAGATACGAGTTAATACAGCTATGTGTTACAATCTGGTGAGTTAATACAGCTATGTAGCTGTATTTCCTACAGTTTGATATTCTTATTTGAAGTACCACCATATGGAATAATATACCAGTTCCAACCCATTTGTGAATATTAACGGAATACTTACACACGCAGAGTTTTCTTTCATTATTGGCATTTGAAAATTTCTAATTTACATTCAAGTTCTCAAGTCAAGAACTTGACACAAGTTTGGTTTGCAGATTTTAGCAATAGGTTTCCATTAGGGGGCTCTCGAGGTTTGAGATGATCAGCCTTGATACCTATAATGCTTCGAAGCCTTTACTTTCTAACGTTGATCTCACTCTCTCCCTTTTCTTTGTTTTGTTTTATAGAAAAGGTCACGGATCGCCTACAGTGACGAAGTACGCAATGAGCTCCTCGGGGATGCTGGGAATTCCTCCGAGAACCAGGTAGAATGCTAATGAGGAAGGGCCCGGTGGGTGGCTGGAGGTGAAGGAGGTCACCCGGCACACTGGGCTCTCAGCTGCTCCGTAACAGTATTAGCAGCAACTCATGTGGAAGTGATACTGTTTAATGCAAAGCTGGAGTCTTAATCAACTTCAAAATGTTTCTTGGAGATCTTACATTTAACCCTTTACCTTGTGATCACTGTCTGCTATCTTTAAAAAAAAAAAATCTTTTCTTCTCTTTTCTTTATTATTTAGTACTTAAGGAATAACTTGAAACACACTGTTTGCAGACAAAGCCAAGGTCTTCACCTCAAACACATGTAAAAGGAATAAAAAAGTACACAATGCAGCTTTGATAATAATGCAGTATAATTAAATCAACACTTGCAGCAAAACAAATGAAAGTAAGCTTTCAAAATTCAACAGGGCAGCTCAGTCTCCTATTGTGTAGCTTCTTAAAAATACATTATCACCAAAATGCAAATCATAAGCCCCCGTGTGGAACTTGGATTCTCATATAGAGGTCCTGCCTCTGTCTAATAATAATAATAATAATAATAATAATAATAATAATAATAGGAAAAGTTGTTTTGCAGTTTAAGATCTGCATAGGCAAAAATAAGATACAATTTCTTCTTAAAGGGTCTTACAACCTGGCTGTCAATTCTCATTGGATCACACACTAGTGCCATGAGTCTAATTAATGTCCCACTTCTTTCTTTGAATTAATACAGCGGATTTCATTAATTCATACAGATAATATATCTGACTTAAATGTTTCAAGAACCTCAGTGCAGAAATGATTTTTAAAATGTTTTAAACAACCCTAGTGACTGATTCTCTGGGCACTTTTAAAGAAAATAAATGATAGGGAACCTGAACCTGAGATGCAAGACCTGAACGTGGTTACTATGTTACTTTGGCAAGTATTGTGAAGGCCTCTACTCCGCCTAAATAAAATCGCCTAAATAAAATCGAGCACAAAGCATTCATTGAATAAACCAAAATTTTAATAAGATAGTAAAACATAGTCATATATGTCTACACATTATGAAAGTTGTATAATTGTATGAACCATCTCAAACAGATTATATTCTAGGTCTGTATATGCTGACACTATATCACTATCTACTGTAATGTTACTATTGTAGCAGGGATGTTGCCTAAGTGATGAAAACCCCCCATCCACGGACCCTAGAAAGGGGACAAGAATCACTGCACTGGTTATGTTTGTTTTTGAAAAGATCTCACCGCCTCCACTGTTTGGATGTTACCAGCTTAAGTTCTGACATGTAAACACTTTAAGATTTGACTTGGGATTTTAACCTCCCTGATTGAAATGTGAGAATAATTATAACTAAGGGAAAAAATACGGAGTACATCAAACAGAAGGGTGATATGAGAAAGGGGTTTTACTTATCATAGATTAAATAATGAAAGGATGAGAGGAAAAAAAATATTTTCTTCCCATTTTAAGTGAGATTTAGGTTGTTCACACCTCTTGAATGAATGAATCATAATTTTATTTCCTATCTTTACTGTAAGAAAAAGCATTATCTTTTTTACAAAAAAGTGAATGCTTGGTTCCCATGTCAATTTTTTAGAAAGCTATAGATCTTTCCCTCATTTGAAACTACTCCCTAATAGAGAGGGAATGGAAAGGAAGGGG
Organism: Rhinolophus ferrumequinum; assembly: GCF_004115265.2. Classification (NCBI taxonomy): domain Eukaryota; kingdom Metazoa; phylum Chordata; class Mammalia; order Chiroptera; family Rhinolophidae; genus Rhinolophus; species Rhinolophus ferrumequinum. The sequence continues at coordinate 15,226,236 of NC_046299.1, read as the reverse complement.
GTATTTCTGTCTCACTCAGACTCCTTTATTGTAATGGCTGTTGTAGTACTGTGACAGGGATCCCTTTTTTTTTCCCCCAAAGCATGTTCACTTCTCTTAATGGACATTTTATGTGCCTAAAACATTTGTCTTACATACATATAACTATGATTTTTTTTATGCCTAAAGAAAAATATTCCACAAAAATAGATTGAGTTCAAGTTTTCTGAATTTTTCAAATTATATTCCTGTCACTTTAAAGTGATTACACAGAGATTTCCCCTGGACTTGTATAAATCAAACTTACAAATTCTGAAAGTGCTTGGAGAACCTGAAGTTTAGTTGTAAGGAGCTGTCACTTCAATAAATAGAGTATGATAAATTATAGTCATGAGACTATGTAACTGTTAGATTATTACTTGTGTGAACTTTTCAGTCTAAAATTTGAATTAGGTTTGAAAGTTCAAAGAAACCACACTTAACTTTTTGGATATTATTTACCGAATGTAGCAAAATTTCCATATCATAATGAACAAATTAAATTTTATTTTGAGACTCTTTATCATAATATAGGAATTAAAATCCCTCAAACTAAAACATATATCCTTAAACAGGAATGTCTTGAGAATAACTCTTTGTTCTGAATCAGTATTCATTCAGACTATGCAATCAAAACAGAAGCCCTTACTTTAAAGTAAGAAAGTATTTTGAGTTGGCTCTTTATATTAATTTTTATAGCTCAGAGACTGAGCTATAAAATATGAGAAGATATTTTTTTCTGGATAGGATTACCCGTAATTTATATAAGAAAATATTTTCTGCCTACAAGTAAGTTTATTTTCAAGTTAATTGTTGATAAATTGATATTCAGAACTTCTTGGCTTGTCATAAACTTTTAATATACAGAGAAAACTGTATTTTGTTTGGAGGTAAACAAAATGAGACAAAGTGGTAATATTTATTTCACTAAAATTGGGATATACGTCAATTTTTAAAAATTATATATCAGAAAGGAAAATAATAAAGAGTTCATAGCAATGGTTACAAATAGGTAAAATAAATACTGACTACTTAGTTCTTTTTGATGCAATATACACATCCTCCCTTTAGTGGCTTCTGTGTGGAGGTTTAGACAAATGTGAATGTCATGGCCATTATTTCTCATTCTGGCCATTTACAATGCATTTTTTAAGCGTCTAAAACTGGCTGCTCATACACGTAATTATAATCTGACAATTAACTAAGGAGTATATTAATTTACTCATATATCTATATATCTATATATCTATATCTATCTATCTATCTCTATATATCTATCTATAGAGATAGATAGATATAGATATATGTAAACATTTCTGCCATGATTAGAAATGTCAGAAATTAAGATTTCAGAAATTAAGATTTTTTTCGAATGCATCGTTAATATCCCTCATACAGTACGCAGCTTCATTTAATTCTAAATTAAATACTTTGTATTAATTCATTTCTGATTCATATCCACTTCATACACTCAAATATAGCTCATCCCTGATATATAAAGAAGGGCCAAAATTATCTACTTTGCGCATTCAAGTACTATTATTGGGTCATCAGCTTTCCAAGGACTGTCGTCTTAGGCTTTATCATTCTAGTCTTAAAATCTCATATTTTCCATTACATATGGCAACACTTTAATATGTGAGAGCATTGAGTTTTTTTAAAATATAGTGATGCTGTATTTAGAGTGGAAACCTCAATAGTTGTTAACTTGATTTAGTTTCTTTCATGAAAACCATTCTCAGAAAAGGAAAAAAAAACATCTTATAGAATTAAATCCCCTTCATAGTGAAGTATCACAATGGGGCAAATAAAATGTTCCAAGCAATACTTTTGAACCATCATAGTCTCAATTTCCATATGCAAAATTATATTGATCAGTGAATAAATCTGAGTAAATGAAATTTGAGTAAATCCTACGTAGAAGGTTCAAAAATATATGTAAAGAGAAGGATATTTCCAAACGTACCAAAATTTTTTTGGTAAAGCAATATGTAGCAGATAGGATTGCTTAATTTTTTAATACGATGTTCTCTTGAGTTCCAATTTGGGCTTGCTGTGCATAAAGTGTGTTAAACTTCAGCCACAGACCAGGGGGTGCAGTCGGTCAATTTAATTCCCCAAGATCTAAAGAAGGTCGGTATCATTTCATATAGCCCTGGCAGAGCAGATCATTACCAGGCACAAATCTGTTCGTTACGTGCTGAGGGTTTATAGCAAAATAAATAGACTGTCATCATAAGTTCAGAAAATTGTGTGTTCGACCCACGATAATGTGTAAAGGGCGTTTAATAGAGTTCAGCATTTATTCGTTATCTGTATGCGGACAGAGACGGCAGTCGCATTATCAGCTTTAAAAAAAAAATTCGGTAGTTCGGGGGGGTCATGTGACGCACCTCACACACAGAGGCGCGCGCGCGCATGAGCCCCTCACACGCACTGCAGTGCAGTTTTGATTTTAGTCACAGCAGAAGGCTTAACCACAAGAGATTCCACTGGTTCAAACCAGCGTAAACCAGATTTTTTCAGCCCACAAAGGAACAGATTACCTCTTGTATCAAATTCTGCACTGGGGGAAAAAAAATCTTTGTTTCAAAAAAGATGTTGATTATCATAACTCAACATGGTGGCATGGCACACTTTCATGTCGCTTATGATGGAGCTAGTAACTCGAGAAAAGACGAAATCACTACTTGCAGTCTAGTCTAAGCATTGTTAATTTTCAAAAATAGACCATCTTTTGTTTACTTGAATGAAAACCTTCAGCCCTAAAAAAAAAAAATTTAAAAAAGAAGAAGAAGAAGAAGAAGAAGATAAAGATTAAAAACCCTCCCATTACCTAGCTTGGCTACAAATCCGGTGTCGAGCTTGAATGCAGCCATGCAGCACAAACAAGATAGAACGGTTTTTGTTTGGAACCTATTGAAAAAACAAATGGGTAGCATTTTTAAACACTCATTGATTATGGCAGGGTGGCATGCCCCAAATGGTCTCCATTGCTAAGGAGTAGTTTTAAACTTTGGCCCTTTAAGTATCATAGTCAAGCGAAGAATGGTGACCCCAGAAAGAAACGATAGCCGCAGTGCGATCAATTCCTGGATCGTCTCTTTCTGAGAATTAATGTTTGCCTTTTTCTCCCACGATGTTCGGATAGCAAAGAGAAAGATTCCGATATGTGATAGTCCAGGTAGTTTAGTTTAAAATTTTACTTTTTCTGGGGAAGAATACTAACTTTCCACAGGAAGTGAGGAGGTGCTTTACTCAGACATTGGATGGTCGCTGAGAGAATGAGCATATTGATTAAAAATAATGACGACTTCTTATATATTTTGAAAGGACGACATTAAAAGTTTCATTTTCTCTAAATGCACTGTGAGACATTATGTAATAGGTTCTGTTCTCGTTTTCTAAAAGATGCATAACAATTTTGAAATCTCATTCTTTTGTACTTGAAATACTTTCCGTATAACAAATGAAATAACAGAATAAGCTGGAATGCATGCTGCCTTCTTTGAATGGGAGACGAAAAAACAGCATTAAGCACTGAGAAATCCAGGCTGTAGTAAACATGATACTTTTAGAGAGACTTGTAGTGAGCAATTTATAGCACGCTTCTCCCAAAGCCATAGTTTAATTTATTGCTCTGCATATGTCAAGTATTATAACAGATGTTACAGATATTTGGATGTTTAAAAATTATCAGTTGTAGACTTGAATTGCTGAGGATGCATATTTCAGACCTAGAATGTGGTTTATAGTCTTACAACACAGGTTTCAATTTCTATTCACTGCAGAAACTATGGCAGTCATCTCAACTATACAGTGATGTTTCTGCTTTACAGTCCTGTCAAACACACACACCTACACACACTCAACCAGATAGCTGGCTATATCCATTTTCTAGTTTCTAAAGAGTTAAGCGACTTGTTTTATCTGTTATATTTAAGGCAGATAGAAAAACGTTCTACAGAGGAGAATTAAAATGTTATCATAGGAGAATTTACTAACAACTAAAGAGTGATTTGGGGTTTGATTTGAGTGATAAGAGACTGCAGTACAAATGAAGTATGAGAGCTCATTGCTTTGAGGTGGCCCAGTTTACGAAATGAAGAAAACTGAAAAATGAAGAAGCTTCAAAAATTAAATAAACAACCATATTTCTGCAGTCGCCTCTGAAGCAAAACGAAAACCTAGAAATTAATTCTAATTTCTTACAAATACACAGTATTTGTAAGGATGGTGAAATATTTTCTGATACCATGTCCTAAATGTTATCTATTCTGGCATGCTTTATTTTCAATTAATGTTATCTCCAAATGCAGTCTTTTTACTAGAGTAGGTAGAAGTATGACATTAACTAACTTGATAGTTTGTTGTTTTAAATTCTTATGGGGACAAAAGCATGAACTATTAATCATTTTCATTTGTAGGTAAATTCTGAAATCAGTTGTCAAGATTCAAAATAGAGAAACATCCTGAAAACTTGTATATACAAAACCTCTTCAGTGGTGCATTCTTAGAAGAGAGGAACAGTAAACTTGTTTTCTTTCTTTATAATATAGACTTCTATGAAGTCGTTCCCCTTTATTTCATGATGGTGTCTTAGATGTACTTTAAAAGAGAATTTCACACTATTCTCTTTGTTTAATGTGACAGTGTGAGAAAGTGATCTTTATTCGTTCAAAAAACTCTGCATGTAGTCTGTGTTTAGGTTCTTTTAATGTGTTTGTCTGTGATTTTTAAATGCTAAACATGTAAACAGATAAATTGTCAATGTTAATTCTGTATCCTGTCACACAACTGATCTTTCTTTCCTGCCATTTCTTTCCTTTTTATCTTTTTTTTTTTTTTTTTTTTTTGTGCATTCATGGTGCAGTTGATAAAATTACGTGAAGAGGTGAGTACTTCCTAGCCTGCTTTTTTTTAAAAAAAAAAATTCTGCTTTTCCCTATAAATTTGAGTTTCTAAATCTGAGGTCAGATCTTTGGGTTCATTTTCAGGAAAATCTACATATAGCAAACTATTGATTAAAAGCCCTCAAATGTTCTCTGATGATTATTTTTAGGAAAACAAATATATCCAAACTACGCTTATCACAGTGATCATTGTTGTTTGTTGGCATCAGAGGAAAAGTCCTATTTTAAAGGCCAGAAACGGAAGAAAAACAAAGGAATATCTTCAAATTATCCCTGAATGTAGTTTTAATGTAGACTAACTTCAGATTTGTTTTATTTGTATTGGTTTCACAAAGAAGTCAATTACGATTAAATTTTTTTCTGACATTATGATTTACTTCACTAAGAACTGTCTTTAAGTAAACGTCTTTCCTCCACCCCAAACTCTTAGGTTCAACATAAGGTACCCTGAATCTATTATCCTTTTGGGGAAACACACATATGTTACAAAAGCCCTACTAGGCTATGTACACAGATACCTAAGAATAGCCAAAGGTCTCGTCATTGCCAAACACTTTCCTTTCTGTAGGAAATAGCACCCAAGTGAGTTCTTATTTTTCAGAGTTTGCTAGCCTGTTTCATAATAGAGCTTCAGACTTTTGTGGCCCAGCAAATATTTATGTAATGTTTATAATTTTATCCCCATCTCAATGAGGGATGCTGAATGAGTCTATATTCTGTTTTAATTGGGCCAAACTTATCAAATATGCTTTGGTACTGTTTTCAGAGCTAAAGTAGTTTTATTTTTTACTTAGGGGGAATGAGTTTTGTTTCTTTTATATTAGGGCATAAAATAATGGCCTACTTTGCAACTTAAAAATTGTGTAATGGTTTATATTAATGAGAGTACTGTGAATGATTTTCGAGTTTAGATTGACTGCATTGATTGAGATTTTCCTACGTAGAAGTTACTTAGTGGTATGTGATCATTCTCTGGGTAATGCACACGCCAATTTAGAGGCTTGTAGATAGCAGTTTTCAACAATTCTTCTGAGTGAAGAGCCATGAGTGGTGTCCTCTCTTCGTAAAAGTAATGATGGTATGTAACATGAAGGGTGTAAATACACAAAACCCACACCCTCTAATCTTTTTGTGTTTTTATCTTCTCTGCATGGAAGCAGATGCATATCCTAAAAGAATATAATCAATTGCAGTTTGGATATATAAGATTATTTCTCAGGAGGTGATGCATCAACATTATTTTTATGCAGGACAGAATATCTGCTTGTGTGTGTTTGCATCTGCTCATACTTATGTGACGAATCTGAATTTTCAAATGTCATTGGCACTAACAATAGACTTAAACCTGTACGTGAAGAAACTACACGCAGCTCTGGCCCCTGAATTTAGCAATGAATATAATTAATAAAACCATGTTCCTCATTACAATCAGCATATTTGACAAAAGACCTATTTTTGTTCAGCTGAATTGTGTGGACTTAGAAATCTTAATTCTAAAAGCTGAAAACATCACATCTGCATTTCTTTCAAAATATGTTTTTTCATCAATTTATAGCTTAATTCTTTTGTTGTGCCTATAACAACAGTTTCCTCAGTTATGCTTCTGGAATGCGTGTTTCCAAAACTGTAACCTAGAAGGGAATTGTACTAGGAAGTATGATATCACTCGACTAATGGAATAATATGTTCTGAAATAGCCTTTTAACAATCTTTGATATGGATAGTTATAGAATAGATTGCTGTGATGACAATGCATTGATATATGGTTTGCTCAGAAGTGATTGTTTCTCAGGCAGGATTCTAATAGGAATCAAACAGTGAAAGTACCCCCAATTTTTCTAGTATCTATCCGAAGAAGACGGGCACTCATCTCCAAAATAGGATGTTTTATTGTGTTTGGAAACAAAGCATGCTCCATCCCTTCCTTGTGAGGCTCTTTTTGGGCTCAGCTCTGGAAACAGGGCGCTTGGAGGCAAGCTGGTCGTGCACGGGAGCTGCCTAGCTCTCCATTTCAGTCCTGTGTCTCCTGCCCTCCACACTGCACAGCTCCTCACACAAGTTGAGCTCTGTCTGAAGCTCCTGCACTGCTTTACTTACCTGCTTTGAAAAGGGCTGAGAAGAGGGTGAGAGAATGAGTTTGGGATGGAATGTGTGGGCAAGTTGAAAGCATCAGCTGCTACTGTAGTGTATTGCCTTTCATTTTCAGAGACCGGGGCAATGTACAACTAAGGGAACGATGTAAATAGCACAGCTGTTACAAGAACTTGATTTTAGCTTGACTTAAGTGAAGAGGTTCCAAAATACAAAGTGAGGTCCTGCTGGAAAGCTGCTGGTAAACTGATAGTTCTCTTGTGTGCAGATATGCTCTGATAAACTGAATTGTCCTGAGGAGGGCTTATTTCCATTATTTAGGACTATTCATACAAAAAAACAAATTTAGAAATTTTGCTCCCCATCATAGCCACACACTAAATAATCTGATTTGGCTCCCTTTCGTGGAATCCCAAAAATCATTCCATGTTTAAATGCTTTGTTTCCTACATTATATTTCATGATCTAATTAGATTGTCAGTTTCCAGTATTGATCTTGGAATTTTTTTTTTAAGCTCCAGTAGCTGAATGTTTTAATTTAGGGATTTCATCCAATATGGAAATAACTAAAAATCTTTGTTCTGTTGTTTGGGATTAAAATACTCTTGATTTCACAAATCTCATATCTTTTTAGAGAGTCACCAATTTGAAATTAAGTCTTTTGTTAAGATAGAAAATAGTATTCAGAGACTGGAAGAGTAAACCTTACTCCCAAAAACCTGCATGTAGGGAGAATTAGGAATAAGAAAGCTATTTTTGACAAGCTGAGTAAAGTATTTAATTTTATTTAAAAATCATCATTAATGCCAAACATACAGAGCTCCCCGTACTTTTCTTTTTCTCAATTACAGTCTTTAGTGATTTTGCGTTTCCATGATACAAGCTTTCCCTTCCTTCCTCCCTTTTATTTATTTAGTTTAGTTTTTTTTCTTTTTTTTTTGTCAGAGGGAGGGGCAATTTTTCTCTTAATTTCTCCACCATATATTAGACAAGTCTATTAATTATTATAGACTGTTGTTGCAGCTTTCCCGACCTTCACATCAGGTCTTATCTCTCTGTTCTAAATGCATTGTTTTAATGATTCTTCGCCCCCTCCCCCCAGCCCTTCCCCCCAAAAAATATTTCAAGGAAAGCTTTGATGTGGCTTTAGCTGCCTGCAACGTCTGGCCGCATCTCAGATGTGTCACCTGTGCCGGGAGGGAATCAGGAAATCACGTTTTGAATGGTAATGATAACATACTAATCACTGCCTTTCTTTGAAGATGGGAGCGAGATATTCTGTCAGCATCCCTGGCTGCTAGAGCTCCGAGGCACTGGTCTAGGTGTATTAGCCTAAGTGTGCATGTCAATACAGCTTGCATCTCCAAGATCCATGGGGGCTCATTAGAGCAAGGTAGATCGTTCCGCTCGACAGCCACTCAGATAATATGTGTGGCACCTCCTTTTTTATTATTATTAGAAAGCATTTCTTCTATTTTAAATGACATCTGTCAACAACACAAAGTTGTAGGAGTTGTGGTTGCAGTGTTTCTTTCTTTTTGACCAGATACCAAAACTGATTTGCGGGACAAAGGTACTAATTTATACAACTACATGTCTGCATCTACACATACAGAAATATACATATGCATATATTCATGTATTTCTAAGTATCCAGACATACATGCACACACACACACACACACACACACACACACACACGCATGCACATATTCCTACCCATTCATAGCCATGATTAGCTTGCAAATCTGTTTGCCAACCTGAATAGATCTAGGATAGTAGGATCCTTATGGTTAAAAACAAAACAAAACAAAAAAAACCTCAATGTAGAAAACAAAGTTTAGAAGCTGAGAATTTCGGGAAAATCCTCTCATTCTCCAATCAAATATAAAAGAGTGCATTAATTATTACAGTATTAGTTAACAGTCCTCAAACACTACGTGTCAAAAGTTTGCCTTCAATCTAGGGCATAAATCCACAATTTTGTACATCTATGTGCATGGAGAACATGTACCTCGTTTCTTGGTGGTTGTCCCGAGTTGTCTTAACCTAGACCTGCTGTTTAGTATTCTGTTTTGGTAGCCTATGTTATTCTCTATGGCATTTTGCCACACATCCAAAATTGAGGGACATTCTCTTAAAAATACAGTTCCTGTTTAAAAAATATACTATCGCAGAAAGTAAAGGAACAAATGAGTTTTTTTTTAAATGACTGCATTTTATAAAAAAATAAATACAAAATAAGGATCATAGATATATGCAAATATCTCATAACATCTACCTCTGCTGAAACAGGAAAGAGCCAGTTAGCTGTGGTCTTAGTACATTTCTCAGTGTTTTGGAGAATGGCTTATTGTGGCCACATACAACATGAATCTGCCTTTTAAAACAAAAAAAGCGACGATCGACACACAGTTGATTGGAAATCTGTCCATTGCAGTGGTTCTTACAATGGAAGATTTGCTAAAAATTATCTATAATGGGTTGTGACTCCCCCCCACCCTGAAATGTTAGAGCAGACAAAAGCATTATTATTATTATTTTTTATGGCAAAAAAAGAACATTGTAGACGGCCGTCTGATTTTTTCCCCTTTTTCTTTTTCAGAGGGCACATCTGCTCGATAACACAGAGAGGCTGGAAAGGTCATCTCGGAGACTAGAGGCTGGATACCAAATAGCAGTAGAAACCGGTAAGAATTCTGAGAGTGAGCAAATTGCCTTGCTTGTGCACAGCAGTCTTCACAACACATGACATTTCAGGGTAACTTCAAAGGAGTAGCAGAGACAGCAGCCCGAGATGTGGTTTACATATTGGGGAGACAATTGGGAGCTTATTTGCGCTTATCTTTTTTCAAGTTAAAAGGCATGACATCTACTGAAAACAGTTCCTGAGGTTTAAAAGTATACATCTGAAAAGAGATGGAATACTTTGTCTAAATTCTACATTTGTCTTAATATGCAGTTACATGTTGTCAGTTTACCCACCCGCAATGATTGCTAGCACACAGTGCAGTCTCCAGTTGTTTGCTCCGTTATGTTTATTCACATACGTAAAAATTAACATTTTAATCAGTCTAAATGATGTAAACTAGGGGCAAAGAAGTAACAATCCCCAGTTTACCTTGCTTGTTTGTCCTGGTGTTGGAAATGATTTCCAATGATCGTATGTATTTTTTTTTAAATCATAAACAGAGCCTATAATCAGATATCGAAAAAAAAATCATAGTAAGCAGCAAGGCTAATACTCATGATAATCTTATTAGCATTAGTTTCTACTGTCCAAACTTTTCATTTGAATTAACACTAGTTATAATTTTCAGAAAACACAGCCCTCATTTGACTTCTAAGACTCATCTACTTAAAATAGACAAGCTTTTTCATTATAAATGTTTCATGCAATGACGGTTTGTTTTTAGATAGTAAACAAATATCCATTAACCCCTTTGTAGTCATCAGATTCTTATTATTTGCTATCTTTTTTGTTCTCTTTTGCAAAGTATAACCTATATATAGTCTGTTTACCATATTTTGGGTAGTTCTTTCCCTCAAAGATATATGGCTAACAACATTTCCATCATTTTTTAAATTTAGTGACACAAGAAAATGTTTATTTTGAAAGCACAGGTATAATGAAAATTATTCCAAATTTCTTTTGTGAATGGCCAGTGTTTTTTCTTGCCCTGGGTTCATGGCTGTTCTGTATTGGCTGGCTTATGTGAAGAATTCAAAGGAGCTGAATAGGAAGAACACAGATGGCATCAGTATTATATTAATGGAGAGAAAACTAAAGAAAACCATAGACCTTCCAGATTTTTTGGTAGTATAGGCAGCCCTTCTTTCTGAGGTTATTGATAAATTGGTTTTCAGCCTTGATTGGAATAAAAACCAGCTTTCATTTGTTCTTTTTGTCCCTGGGCTCACCTTTAGAAGTGGCTGTCCTTGTAAAAATGTGAACAAAGCAGAGAGCCCTGTATACGAGGTCAGAAAACCAAGCTCGAGTTCTAGCTCCTGTCTGTGTGACCTTGAGCAAGTCACATAACCTCTCTGAGTCTCAGTGTGCTTTTCAATGAAATGGAAATACTATTGCCTGTCTTAGAAAATTCCCAAGAAATGATGGCATATCTGAAAATGTTTTAGGCACCATGAAACACTATAAAAATATAATGTGTGGTCATTTGATGAGATACAGGTATTTATCATTATCTCACAGAAAAACATTTTATTGTGATGGAAATTTGTATGTATGAAAGGGATTTTTAAAAGTGTTACTTTGCTGTAATGCTATACCTGTCGAATATGGTCATCATCGAGAACCTTCTCTGATAGAACAGCCCATTGGTGAGCCTCTTTCCACATAGGACTAGGTTGGATCAGGAGCAGTCTCACTGCGACGCCGGGCAGAGAGCTTGCTATGGCTGATGGGGCTGCCTTTTCTCTTGCACGACACCGTTCACGTAGCTCTCTCCCCACACTGAAGGAAGTCATCAAAAAACTTCACAGGTACTGGACGATCTCGCATTGATCAAGGTTGTAAAACTGAATGAGACTTGATTGTTATTCCTTTCGGTGTGTGCTAAAATATAACATCCACACCAACCTGTCTGTCCAGTCAACATGGAAAATGTCGATGTAAGAGTGGCCCAAAAACCAACCTTAGTCTTCTTGGACTTCTTAGTAGAATACAATGGTAGGTTAACTATAAAGTTCTATAAAATTAGGTAGCTCTTTGTCATATAAAGCTTGGGAACTTCTTACAGATGACAACACTGAGTCTGGGAGGAGGAAGGCTGGGCTCTGTGAAGGAGGTAAAGACCGATGTGACACACGTGGCCTCTGCCTACATAGGAGTCTTCCCGATGGTGCCTTGGATGAGTGTGGAAGTGGATGGAGAACTGAGAAAGCAGGCATAACGCATTTTGCTTGCCCTGGCATCTTCCTCAAGTAATGTGGGGTGGGAGGCAGTAATTGTGATGGGCACCACGTGGCTTGTACGTTTTCTGCTTCCCCGTGTAGCCCTCAGCCTCCTCATCTCTCATCAATCAGCAGCTCTGTGTTTGGATTATGATGTAAATTTTTGATGCTAATCATTTTGTTATAGTAGCAGTACAAGAAGAGCAGCTTTCAAAAGGAAAAGCTTTTCGCACTTACTGGTTTCTTTTTCTTGAACACTATGAAATTCAAGAAGGAGAAGATGGGGCAGAGTTAATGCAACTTGTGAGATAGCACAGAAGAGAGAAATGGATTCCAGCCATTGGTCTAAGAGCTAGTTCTAGACCACAGCAAGTTTTCACGAGTCTACAGCAAAATGAGATCTTTAAAAAAGGAGAAAGTAGTGACTTTCTCATAAAGCAATTTTTATTAGTTTAAAGGGCTACGCTTTCTCTAAGATCATGGTTTTTCCTATTTTGATAGGGTGATAAAAGAGAGGAGAGTTTTATGATATAAGACAAATAATAATAGGTAGAAGTTATTTATTTATTTTTTTCTCTACCTGAAAAATGACAAAATTGGCAGCCCTAATTTGGGCCCCGATATGTTTTTTGATATTTAATTTGTCTATATAGATCGAGGAACTATTGTCTTATGTACTGAATTGGAGAAAGACAGAACCACCCCCTTATCTGGCCCTGTCATTAAACAGCTGTGTGACTTTGAGAAATCACTTTACCTCTCTGTACAAGTTCTTTTATTTGCAAAACGGAAACCTGGCACCCGATTCTATGTATTACATAAGATTGTCCGAAAGTAAAATGAGGTCATATATATTCAAGTGCTTAGAAAGTAAAGACATCTCTGTAAAAGTTATAATTTTTGTACCTTACCATCAGCAAAAGTGGTTATCTTTCAGAATTATTGGTAAAAGATTTCAACAAAAATCTGTAAACTTTTCTGTTCATGAACTTAATGACCATTATTGGCAAATACCATAAAAGAAAATTTGTTTTTTATATAAAATCAACTATATGTAGAATAGAATAGAAAGCATTTGATTTTGACCACTAGTGTCTTCCTAGCAAATAATGAAATTCATCTTCTAAAATTATTGAGTCATTTCTGACATTTTCAAAAGTGATTTTGTCAAATTGGCAGTTATTGTCTCTTTAAGAGTAGCTAGTCAGCAGAGGGATACATGTCAGAAAACACTTGGTCTGAGAAAAAGTATTAATACATGATCATTTCTAAGTGCCATTTACACCTGTATATATATTGAGTTAATACCAATCAAATTTCTTTCTTGGATCCCTTCATATTTGATAAAATTCATGAAGTTGCAAGTTAATTGAATAGCTCCATTTAGAAAAGAAGGGACATATGGAAGAATATATGACATTAAACTAAAGAGCTGATGCTAGGACATTTCAAAGACTGACATCAAGTGGGACAATTATCAGACTCATTAACAAAACTTTCTTGTGAGTGACCATCAAAGACCAAATTCTATGCTGCTTGTATAAGCCGTTGGCTTAATCCAGTTTAGTATTTCTTATAAATTCTTGTCCTAGAATCTGTAGCTAGAAGGTGACTCTCCCTTTTATTAGTTATTACTAAAGATATGACTCTTAGCTGTGTGGAGATATCTACTTTGTTTGGGGTCAGGGACTTAATATTAAAAACTTTGGGTCATCTGTCTTTTATTCTGTAATTATGAGTCTTTTTCTCTGAAGTAAATACCCCAGAATACAATAGGTACAAAACTAATGGAAGCGGTATGATTAACAAAAGAAATAGACTGAAAGAGAAATTATGCAAGGGCAGAAATGTAAGGCTCACTCTCTCCTTTCAATACATACACAGGTGTTTTAAGACACGCAAGACTGCTCTATCTTGTACCCTGCATGGGTCCAGTACACCTGGCAGTACATCTTTGGAACCATGAGAGCGTTTGTCTACAGTTCATAGGGTCACATCTTTGAATAGTCATTTATGCCATATACTCACCTGGGCCCTGCCATCCCTGAGTACCCAAACCTTATGAGTTGGTACCCTTTTCTCAGCAGTCATCTCAGGCCACCCAGCTCTGAAGTTCCATTTGGTCACTGATCTCTACAACAAGGTGCTATACTTTCACCAGCCTTCCCGCTGTGAAGAAGAGGAGCTCCATCTTTCCCCCAAGTCCCTGCAGGTTCCCCACCCCAGATAGTGACTGGCCATAGGTAGAAATAATACATTATTTAGTGAACACTTGATATGGGCCACACACCGTTCTCAGTACTCTGCATTCATCATGTAATTGTCACCAAAACCCCATGCCGTGATTGCTCTTTTCTCATGTTATGGATGAGAAAACAAGGTACAGAGAATTTAAGTAATTTGCCCACTCTTATAATCAAAGTAGGAAGTAGTACAGCCGGACCGTCTGATGCCATGCTCTTAACCAGTAGGCCACCCAAAAATGAATGGATCCCACGTACCTAGGTTTTCCAAAGTGATCTGTTGTGGTCAAAATATGTCATGTGCTTACATCTATTAATTTCCTTTTCAGATAATTTATTCAAAAACAAAGTATTGAATATTGTGTGCCACGTGTTGAGGATACACTAGTAAATAAGACAGCCAAGGTCCCTGTTCTCAGGCAGATTATGTATGAGGGCAGGGAACGGGGCAGGATGAGATGTCTTTTTCAATTATTACATACATGAACAAGATCCTTTCAGATAATGGGAAGTGATGAGTATTAAGGAGTAACTAATGAAGGCTACCTTAGATTGGCTAGTCAGGAAACACCTCCCAGGGAAGTGCTTGCTGAGCTGTCTGGAACGGTGCAGACATGCCATCAATAAGCAAATTTGGGGCAGATGACTCCAAGAGGGAAGAACAACCCAGGGCTCTGAAATGAGAAGGTGTTTAGAGTGTTCAGGAAACAGAAAGAATACCAATATGGCCGGAGTGAAGTGAGCAAGGGGGCACAGCATACAATTAGATTAGAGCCGAACAGGCCACAGGTAGTGTTGGGGCTTTAGGGCATTGGAAGGGGTCTGAACTTGTCTCTAAGTAGGGTGTAATGCAATTGGAGGGCAGGCAAGTGCCTGAACTGAGTTGTGGAGGATGGGGATTGTAGGGGTGGAATGGCAAAGGAGTGGAAACAGGAGACATGACAGGGAATATATTATTGTAATCCAAGATTTGATCCTTTTACCCATTGAAATGAGTGGAGGGATTTGATGGTGAAGATGCAGAGAAATTATTTTAAGAGGCATTCCAGAGCAAGGAACTTGAAATTATTAATTTCCTTAACAATTGGCATAAGACCCCAAAGATTCCTCAAGTATATCTACAAACAAATGGGGACAAAAAGTTCTTGTACCTTTACACAGACAACAGGTAATGGACACCTGTAATTATAAATCTGAGCTTAAAACCTAGTTTATGATAATACATTCTCTCTCTCTCTCTTCTTTTTATTTTGTGAGAAAATGTTAAGTCCTACACTCTTGGCAAATTTCACTATATAATGCAATATTAGCAACTAGTCATCCTGTTTACATTAGATCTTCAGATCTTATTTATCCTGTTGTTGAAAGTCTGTACTCTTTTACCAAACTTTGTACCCTTTTACAAATATTTTTTAAAATGAAATTATGAATTTTACTTTAATTTCAATATTTCAATGGTATATTATAGTTATCTAATTTTAAGTTGCAGACATTTACCATATTAGGAACATACTTTCACAGGCTGGATTATTTTTGCTTTTTATGATTACATCATCAAAATTTGAATTCATTTGACCTAATAGCCAGAGAAATATATGGTGCACTTTTTTTTTCTTGTGGAAAACAAATAATTCTTAGAATTGTAGCATTTGCATGAGAATGAGATCATTTATATACACCACTGCTTCTCTTTCTACTTTGCCTATCTCTTTAGGGGAAAAGCAATCAATAGTGGTATCAGCTTATATTTTTCAAAATCAAACAAAATGTGTTTCATGTTCAGAACTTTTTAAAGAATCTGAACAAATGCATTTAAAATGTGAGGTGGCTTCCTTTATATCTTTAATCGTCTCAAAGTCTTGGCTGAAATACCAATGGAGTTTTCCTGAGCCTTTCATGAGGTTATATGAGGATTATGGTATAAGAGCACGATACTGCAGCTTTATCACATTCTATCTTTTGGTTCTTTCAACTCACATTATTATTATTATTATTATTATTATTATTATTATTATTATTATTTTAATCAGCTTACTATAGAACTCATTTAGAAATTTTAATCAGTTTTAGACGTATCTATTGAGACAAAGTTTTTATCAAACTCAAAGCCAGTTGTTTTCCTTGTCATGTCAGGAGTTTTGCCCATGGTTAGTGACATTTTCCTATATTCTTGCTTTCTCCTCCTCATGATTATTAATCTTCTCTTCTTCTCCATCTTCTTTTCCCCCTTGATTCTCCTCTTGAGAAATATTAGTGTCATTATGTACAATGTAATAGCATGATGCAAAAATACAAATCCTTTAATGTATTCATTTATCATCTACAGAAAAGTTTAATGGGTAAAACAATGCACAATGACAGAAATGAATGCGTAAAACTATTTTTGAAGTTGTAAGCTGGCTTGGAACTGAGCTGACATCTCTTGCAGGAAATAAATATAAGAAAGTTGTGGGGGGTTTTTTCCCTCTACTTACTGGTAAGTCATTTATAAGTCTCCTGGGAAAAGAGACCCAACGAGTATTAACTGTATGTTCCTTGTTCTTAGAACTGGTATCAGTTTGTAGAAGACTAAATTTCTGACTCTCTAATAATATTAGTGGGACTAAATATTAGAAGACTAAATTTCTGATTCTGTAATAGTATGTGAAAGAAGGTAAATATTTTATTTCACTTATTCAACAAGCTTTCATTGAGCTCTTCTGTTAGATGCTTCGGGGATGCAGAGCGAGATTAACCAGATATCTCAGTCCTGGGTTATCTGTGTAGAAAATGTTAAAAAATGTTATGTCTATAAACACTTCAGATTTTTAAATCAAGTAATTTTCTTTAGGCACAGGTTAGAATTCCAAAAGGCACTGCAATGTCCATATTATGGCAACAATAATACGTTAACTCTTTTTGTTGTTCTACAATATAGGAACAGAAAATGGGATTATACAGTTGGGTTGATTTTAACCATCTATTTTATCCAAGTCTAAGTATTTTGGAGAAAATATTTTTTCTTTAGAAATGGTAAACTTTTGACAGAAAAAGATATCTTTAGAAAAAGTTTCTCCATTCATTATTTTCGGTGGTGGAGTGTGTGGTTATGCTTTCCCAAAAAAAGATGTCTCTGCTTAAATATGCATTGTTTTTAATGCTGAGAAGTAGTTGACCAAGTCCTACAAGTTTTTAAAAGTCTACCCAGAGGTAAAATAATCTTTTTTAATGTGTAGCTGTCACCTACTTTATGATTACAATCCTATTTAAGTCTTACATCTCAAAAAGCTGTGCTTCTGCTCTGAAAAGAACAGAGGAGGTTGTCATTTGGGTGAAGCTCTTAAAGAATGTTTTCAAGTTGTGCCTAAATTTACTTTGTGAGGTTCTCTGAGGTATATGTGCCCTTGGTAGTGGTAAGAAAAGGATGTCTTTTAAACCTTATTTGGAGAACCTTCTCCTTAGGTGGTCCAAGTGAATTCATAGGGTCATTTTTAATCCTTGCTCCGTTAAAAAGTATTATACTCATTTTTAAAGGTGTCTTACCCCATAATGACTCTCACTTTTCCAGTTGGTTTGTAAGACACACGTGAAGCCATTCTTGCTCTGTTGCATCTCTGTGAGGCGAGAAAAAGAATGACGACCAAAGCAGATCACTAGAATGCCAATTTACTTTCAAATATTACAGTGAAGGACGGTTAAGCTTATGACCTTGTTGCTCTGTGCTTATATAACTTTCCTTGGGAATTTTTTTAATCAGGTTTATTTTCCCTTTGAGTCTGATTTCTAGTGCCCAGAAGTTTTCTTTTCAACAGTGTTTATGTATTTAACAGAGTTTTCTGAGGTGGATACTACAGAATTTTCACAGCATGGGTTCGGTGGACTAAGACTTTGTATACGACTTATATCAAGTGGAAAAGTTGATGGACGGGAGCTTTAAAAATGCCTTTTTTGTGTGTGCTCTACATTTGAAGCTTTCGTCTGTGTTTCCTGTTGGGCTACAGTGTTTTCCATCGTTGCCATCAGAGAACAAAGTCAACATTAAAAAATAATTTTTTATTGAAGAATATGTTTTTCCAAGTAAAGTCATTATCAAAGAGACTGTCATGGTGGGTCATCATTCATGTGTTGCCCTTTTGCATCTTGAGATATAAACTCTAAGTCATAGCTAAATAAATATCTATTTATTTAGAGAGAGGAAGGATGCACCCTAAAGCCAGACAAGGCAAAAAGCTTTTGCAGACTGTCCCTTTGGAGGAAAAATAAGCATGTTTTGGGGTAATCCTACCATTACCCTCCATGTAGGTAATCCCATCACAATCAGTTGTCCAAGGTGCTGGTGCACGTTAAAAGGTTAACATTTATGTCACCATAAAATGCACCTTTAAAACGGAGCTAATTTTCTTTCTTTCCATGTTCAATGCTGTTTGCCACGCATGACACTTGAATAGAGCACAGTGGAACCTGAACATTTATTCAGAAAACAAATATTGGCTCCCAAGAAGTTAGAATGAGAATTCATTAGTCTGGGACTGGGCTAAGTTGATCTCTGAAATGGCAAGAAAAATACTGCCTTAAACTAATATCATTAGCAAGATTTGAATTTGGGAGTCGGGTAGGGGTGTCTTTCTTTCGTCTGTCATGCTAGTATTTATGATCCTGAAAGGGATCATAGATATTATGTAATTTAGAGAGGAACAGACCCTGTCTCTTGTCCTAGGCACTTAGAATATAAAGTTCCTTTAATAAGTTGGAATATCTTGGCAAAATATCTGTTGGGGAAATATATACCTATAAGTCCCCATAATATACATAATTAGTGTTTCTGAAGCAAGGGAGAGGAAGGAATTAAGTCTGTTTCATTGTGACAGGGCAAGACTCAGAAGAGATGGGCGTTATGGAAATAGAGGGGAAAGAAGAGGAAGTCGGAAGCCATGAGCAAAGACAGGCTCTGGAGCAAATGCTTATGAGAATTTCTAGAGTGTGTCCTATGGACTATCTAATGTTCATCTTCGTTATTAAGTATGGTTGAAAGTGCTAGCATGTATTTTAAAAACTTTTTCCCTCAAATTTTTATTAGAGTAACCTCCCCAATTAACCTATACACTTTAATAGTCAGATGTGGAATTCTTTTATGGAATGCATTGTGGACGTTTTTAATGCTTTAAATTATATAAACTTCGGTCAATTTTAACCTTGTAATATGTGCTGAAAGTAATAAACTCTAATATTAGAAATAACATTGTATAATCTGCTTTGAAAGTTTCAGGCTCCTTTTACATCTGTCACCTCATTGTATCCATCAATAAATTAGCTTATTTGAAATGAAAATTATTTGTTTGGACGGAGTAGAATGATACCCTGAATACTTCCCCCAGTGCCATCAATTTTCACCTACCAGAAGGGCTATTAAATTTTATTTGGTTTCATGAAGGAGTCAGTATTTTTTGTTTCCCCCTTCTCATTAGCATATCTGTGAATTCTCTATAATGTTCAATGTTCTGTGCAGAGCTGTTATTTAAACAAGCAAACACACAAACAAACAAACCTCTGTCATAAGAAGGCTGCACAAATTTAAAGGATGCACCAATTTTTCTCACTGGTGTTAGCGTAGGACCTTTACAAAGTCATCTAAATTTTTCAAGTAGGTGAGTTAAAGAGATTGACTGGAGTGACTTTGTTAATATAAAAAGGAGACCTTTTTTTTAAAACACTATGACTCTAAAAGGTAAGGATGAAGATGGACCAAATATCTTATTGCCTCACTGATATTGCCTACCAGCTGTGAATTTTCTTACTACAATGAATCCCCTCATTTTTATTGCTGTGTACAAGGTACAGTGTTTCATTTTTCTTCCTACTCGGGCTTCCTGTAGAATGCACACCCCATATAGTTCTTTAAATTCATACTGTTGTGAGAACAAGTCAGTCTTTCTCTTCTCTCCTTTGTTAACTGTAAACCTCGTGGAGAAACAGTTCTTTCTTGCCCTCTGTGAGTTGCTGGACTCTGTGCAAATTAAACACTGTAAGATTATCAGCAGGTTACAAAGGTGGAGTGTATCTTTCTCTTTGGCATTTTTGTATAATGTCTTGATCTGGAAAATGCTAACCAATTCAAGCGAACTAATCGCCTCACACCCACCCCTTGTAAATTGGACTCCATGTCTACCACATAAAAAAGTAGGGAGAATGCATGTACAATTTTTGCTCTCCTTTGAGGATTAACAAAAAAAAGTTACACATATAAAATGCATAGGAATTATTTTTTAATCCAAGCGCCAAGTCAGGTCACCTGTCTTTCACCTGCAGTGAAGCAAAATGGAACATGCGTGGAGCTTTGTAACTAGACACAACCGAGTTCAAGTCTTGGTTCTGCCAGTCAATAACTGGGAGACCTTGGGCAAATTCCTTAGTCTTTCCAAATCTTCTCTCCCTAATGTATAAAAAATTTTGCAGGTCTTCTCTATAGGGGTTGTTGTAACCTGCTGATAATCTTATAGTATTTAACTTGAGCAGAGTCCAGGCAAATAAGGTAAATTATATAAAACACCCACCCCATATTAAGTCCATTGTGGTGGTCAAAGTTAGTTTCCATTTGTACTACTTTGTATAATAACACTAGCTGCTATGACAAATAAACCCCAAATAGCCCAGTGGCTTGATGAAGTAAAGTTTATTTCTCATTTTGGAACAGTTCAATGCAAGTGTTCCTGTTGAGCAGACAGCCTTCCGTGTGGTGATTCAGAAATCCAGGTCTCTCCTGCTATGTGGTTCTGCCCTGCTCTGAGGCTTGGAGTCCTTTGCACGTAGCCAGTGGCCAGGCAAAGAGAGAATGGAGAAGCACACCCACTTTTAAAGCCCCAAAGGCAGCAAGTGACACACTGATTCCACATAGGTTTCACTGGCAAGAGCTAGGTGCATGGTGCCACCTAGATGCAAAGGTGCTAGGAAATGTAGTTTTAACTGGACAACCACTTTCTAATCACAACTTTCCAGTAAATAAGAGAAATAACAAGTGCAGATGGGCAGTTTATCCTCCTCTGCCATGCTGTTTATTCCTTGCCCACTTCACTGCCTCAGAATCCATCAATTAAAACCCTGGCTAGTGACCATATAATGGGGAGTGGTGAAAGAGTAGATGGCTTATGGGTCCGGTCAGTGGTTGTACTCTTCTATAATTTGGGACAAGTGAAAGTTTCTTGTCTATGTTCTATTAATAGATACGTTAAAGAGTCAATATCATTTGCTTTCTTCTGTACCAAGAATTTATCTCTATTCACTTCTCAAATTTATATTCCTTAAATCTGTAACAAAAGATAAGTCTGCTGCATGTGTTTTCATCTCAGTGTTGATAATAAATACAAGTCAGCAAATTTATTTATACCATTTCTAAAGTATATGCTTAAAGAACATTGCAAGCTGTCACAGCCAAGAGGAACCTAAGGAGATGTAGTGACTAAATGTAATGTGGTATCCTGAAACATTAGACAAAAACTAAGGAAATATGAATACAGTGTGGACTTTAGTTAACAATAAGTATCAATATTGGTTTATTAAGTGTGACAAATATACCATCGTAATGTAAAATGCTAATAATAGGGAAACTGTGTGTTAAGTATATGGGAACTCTCTGGGCTATTATAATTTTTCTGTAAATCTAAAACTGTTCTAAAATAAGTTTGTTTTTTAAAAAGTACACTGCAATCACAGTACTCTTCATATTTATTGAACACCCCTAGTATAATATTGTCACTGCTGCAGACCTGGCCTCTTGTTTATAACTTTGATTATCACTATAGATAATTATGCCTTTCCTACAGTACGAAACGGAACCTGTGCCTATTTAAAACATCGTGCCCAGGTTTTGGTACTAGTAAATGCTCTAGGAATGTTTGCTTCCTGTTTCTTTTTCCCCCACCCTCAGTGCTTCTATTAGGTCGGTGCAAAAGTAATTGCGGTTTTTGCAGTTAGTTTTAATCTTTTAAACCGCAATTACTTTTGCACCAACCTAATAGTAGTTCTAAAACAATAATATGAATTTCTATTTGGCTATAGAAAGGATCAGGCTAATACATCACAAAATTTTACGACTCCAGGAAATAATTGATATACAAGTATATGGGGACATGGATCCAACATTCATGTGGTCCATTGCCATGTGCCATGTCTTCAAGGTGAGCAACAAAGAGTAGGCCATTTTACTTATGAGAAGAACGATAGTCAGTAGTCAATATTTCTTTTTCAGTCTAGAAAGATACAACAGCCTATATGATGATGATAGAAATGGTTTTGTAAGAATATTGAGACTGTAGATAATATTTCGCTCTTCTAAATCTCCCAAAATGTTATTGTTGAATTTTAAAATTAAAGAAGAATTTTCTCTATATTTAAAAATGCCTAAAATCTACCGAGGTGGGGGTGGTGCCAAAAAAATGTATACACATGACTTGTATTCATCTTTTGTTATTGATATATATTGAGTATTACAATTTTAACACAGTTTTTTGCTTCTTAAAATGTGTGCCCATTTTTTGGTACCCTCTATATTTTGAAAGATTATTTCACATCATAATCTCTCAAATACATACAATGAGAGAGAGAGAGAGAGATTCCATATGTCAATACCATGAAGAGACAAAACACTTGTAAAAACATAATTTTCAATTATTTTTGATTCTCCTTATGTATCTGCCCCAATTGTATACTACTACCAGGGTTTATATCTAAAGGTCAATGCCCCCGAACATTCTATAGTAACAGACTTTTAAAACTTTATGTTTTTAACTTCCTTGGCCTCCTTTTTTGGATTATTCTGACATCATTATAACTTTTCCCAATTTCTGCAAACACTATTGTACCCATTTCAGCAATATTTATATGTGAAAGGAAGTGGAAATTTGAATCCAGATTTGGTGACCCTTGAGATCTTATATTGATCTTAGTAGGTATTAACTTTTTAGATCAATAAGAGCTGTTATTGACCTCAAAGAAAAGTCAATATCTGCTTGTTAATTTGCAGCTTGAAAATGCTATACATTTTGTTCTTCATCATTACCCTACTTATTTCAGCTTTTTAAAGGAAAATGTCTTTACCATTTCTACCAAGAGATCATAATGTCAAAACATTTTTAGTTTTGGTGTTGAAGGAGATAAACATTAAACATGGTAATCATTCATGAGTAGTTCCTTTTAGTTTCTTACACAATTACAACTGGCTGAGATTCATGCTGCTCAGGAAAGTGAAATATACTTAATTATATTTTATTCAATATAGTCTTCTAACATTTGAGAAACAATCTTAAATAATCTATAGCTCATAGCAGAAATATTCTGGCATATATACGTGGAAAATAAAACAAGTTAAATTGAACATAAGTGGTCTAAAAGCAATTAATAGTGTTTTCCGCTTTTCCATGTAGAAATGAAAAAAGTCAGTGCGGACGAATGTTCAGCCTGTACTTTTTATGTGGATAAACATTAAAAGCTTTTGGGTAAGGACTTCTTGTGTGGGTTTGAATTTTAGAGACCTGTACTTCTAGAGTTTTATTAAGTGTTTAAGTTTTAAGTATTGGTAGAGAAGTGGCTTTTCACATCATCCTTGTTTTGTATATTAACATGGAAATGTCAAGTTTTGCATAACTGGAAATGTCTCAGAATTGCCTATTGCTGAAATTCAAATGTCAGAACAATACTTCTGCACATATATGACTCTGATATTTCAACTCTTAAAAACCTCATAAATGATTCAGTATCACGTTTGGCCTTGTTATAAAATAACTTTAGAAGGAGGCAGTGCAATTTAAATCTGGTTTAGGAAGTGGTAGTCTCAATCAGTCCAGGAATAAAGCACTAATCTCTCAACCCATTAATGGTCATTCATCTCTTTTTGAAAATATGTAACCATTTAGGTGAAGAATTTGAGTTTTAATGAGGATTCTTTCAGTATTTTCCACCATTGCAAAAATGAAGCTATTTCATTTCTGAGCAACAGGACTGGCCTATATCTTACCCTGGTTAGTGATGTTAGTTCCTTGTCATGGAGTCCTCAATAATTTTTAAAAAGCGGTCTTTTTTCAAGAGATGAGTGCTTTCTAGGACATAAATGCTAAATAAAGGCCAATGGCCTATAGAAATAGACCTTCTGCTATTAATTTACTCTTCCGAAGTTTGCACAGTATCTATACATTTAAAATTTTAAATTTCAGAGCTGCGTTGAGCCTTAGAGGTGTAAAACCTGACTTTTTTATCTTACAAAGAACCCTGAATCTTGATGTGTAGTCCCTATTTATTGCTATTCGGTTTAATTTTTTTTTTATTTAAAAATCTCAAATATTATTGTCCATTACTGATATATTAATAGTTTGAAATACAATACCTTTACTAGCCCCCAATTTTTATATTAAGTATTTCCTTTCTTATGGGAAAAAATGCTTACCCCAGGGGAACTTTATCACTTAGAGAGGCTTATTTTCATACATGTTCCTATAACCTACTTTACTTCTTTTTCTAGGATACAAGTTATGACAATTAAAATAGGCCAACATTTCAATATGATAAAATTAATATGTTTGGGGTCTTACTATTCCAGAAATAAAAAATGCCATTAGGGTCATAGCTTGGAGTGTGTACCTCGGCATGTTTCATTTTTCCTCTGCTAGGAGATTAGTGGAAAATAAGCTCTGTAAATTAAATTTTATTGCAAAATTATCTTCCGATGTTCAGCAGTGAAGATACTATTGAGTGATAAGGCTGGAGTCGGTTTTGTATAAAGCAATTACAGCATGAAGACTACAATCTGAGTGAAAAACATTGTTCAAGATTTCCTATAATCTGTAAAAAACTTCATTTTGGGGATATGTTTAAAATTGTCTCATTTTATAGAGGTGATTATAATACATAAGGTATAGTATTGCAGTTTGAAAGCAGCATTGCCGAATTGTTTTAATGACCACTTATATATGGCAAGAGGTATAAATTTATATATATATATATATATATATATATATATATATATATATAAATAAATATATATATATATATATAATTTTTTTCATACTTGGAAAATTGTTGTCATTTCAAAAAGTCTCCCAACTATTGGAGTTCTTTTTGTAAATCTTGCTTTGTCTAGTGTGCCCATCCCTCTCCTCAGATAACTGCACATGAAAGGTAAGATCAAAATGTCCACTGTGTATTATATTCTCACCAAGGCACCTATAAAGAGAGTCTTCCATTCCAAGTCTTCATTGTGTAGTGGAAGAAGTGTGTCGTTCCTTAATGACTTTGTTTACACCTCAACTCTTGAGTTTGGCCTTTACATAGCAATTACAAACAGATAAGAACAAAGACATTATTCTTGACCTATGTGGAAAATACAATTAAACTCGAAGAAGAAAATATGTGTATGTGCACATGTGTGTACACCACACTGCCCCCCCCAAAAAAAATCCAGTTCATGTGTGTTTCTTTGCCTTATGTTCTTTCCCACAAATCACTCACGACACATTTAGTGTGTGTCTGATATGAGCAAATTAGTGACCGAAGGTACTAGAATGGTGAAAATGGATTATGGCTGTGTCGGCACTGGGGCTCCATCCCAAGGAATTGAACACCCAATGTTTCTATTAATCAGCAGAAATTATTAAAGGAATCTGTTTCTTATCTAATATACAGAGGACCCTGTCATCTAATTTTTTAAAAGCCATTCCCTTTAATAAATAGTAATCTAAAAGAAATAAATAATAGTTCAGAAGAAGTTACTTTTTACTTCATACTGGGAGCTTGGAAAAGATAGCTTATTGGTTCAATGTACATAAATACTTGTCGTAGACTTATCATGTAACCGTTACTTTAAGCAATTCATCTAGCTAAATTGACTCTAATACCATCATGAATGAAGACTATGGAGGTTTAGCGAGATGAAAATAGCCCAGTAAGAACTGATCTGAACCAGTTTTGAGAAGCAGAATCCGAGACCTGGCCTACGAGGGTTTGGCTAGGAAAAGTTCACTCAGTGCTGGGCATATACCAGCTCCACAGGCCCCAACTTTCTTAGTGAAGAGATAAGCTGATTAGGTCTTGTCAATCAAAGGTGCCCATATCTCCATTGAGAGACACACTCAATTTTTCTTTAAGCATTGAAGCAGGCAACAAAGAGAGACGCGTGGTATGCATCCCGACGGTTGTCACCATGCAGGGTGCAAGGGTCCTGTGATGAGGCGATGAGTGTATTAAAGAGTACATCAATTTGTTTTAAAGTGTTTTGATTTTTTATGGTGGCATTAAGAGAGAGAACATTGTGGTTGCAGCTTTACTAGAAAGCAAAGAGTTCTAGAAGAAGAAAAAAAAAAGTGTTTCTTTGAAGCCTACCAGGGCTTTGAATCTTGCTGTGCCAATGGGCGCTTAAGTGCTTCCGTAACTGGCGACCTCAGACCACCATCAGCTTAGGAACTACCTTCCTCTCCAAATTATTCATTTAGAGGAGTGGGGGGTGGGGGATGTTTAAATTGAGCTGAGCGATATTAGTGTTTATTGACCACAAATTTTTATTTTTGTAAACGATTGAATATTGTGGATGAACATAAAACATACATTGGTTATACTGACATAACCCTCAATCAGTTGTAAGAAACAGAGACACTTCCAAATGTTCCCCGAGTACAGATTCGCAACATTGCTCCCTTTAATTGTTGTGTACACAATAAGGAATGCCTTGACTTATATATCTGGAAGATAAACCCGACTGTGAAATCTGGGCTGTCAAAATGGAATTCTGTAGTTCTTCAGCTGGAGACCTCATCATCTAGTCACTATTGAGAAAAAGGTAGCGTGATGGTGGAAGGGAAAATGTTACCTTTTTCTCTTCCTATCTGAAGTTTGCTCACTGCAGGCCTCCTTCCCACTTCAAATGCAACAACAGAAAGGAGCCCTTCCTCTTCTACCCTCTCCCCACGTGCACCCCCACTGCTGCAATCTTGCACAACCATGTTGCCACAGTGGATTATCTCTTTATCAGCTATTCTTCCTTCACTCTATCCATTTCCCACTAACCAATCAGGCAGCCATCTTAGGAAAGACGAGTGCTTATTTCAGTAAAATGTGAATTCTGTACCCACCAATTCACCTAGCCATTCTAGATGTCACTTGTCACAGAAGAGAAAGGAATTCATGCTCCCCAGACTTGGATACCTTTATTGGGTCCTATGAGAAAAACAAAAATTTCAGAAGATGAAGACAGAATTAGTTAGTCCTTGTGTCTGAAATGGCAGAGGCATTCCATTTTGCACAGTTGATTAGCCAGAGGAGACACACTGAGAAGTAGGTGTGTGTGCCATGCACATGTGTGTGAATGTGTCTAGCTTTTGGGACATGTGAGATAGTAATAACAGTTTGTCACTGGTTCTCTGCTGACCCAGACATGGGTAATTGCAGTGATGACTCATCCAAGGGTGTATGATCTTGTAGTGCCTTCTGAGTTGTTCAAAAGATGAGGGTCACCTTAGAAATAGGTGTACTTTAATATATACAGATTTTCTATTCAGGATTCTTTGCTTTAAGATATTTTATTACTGCATTTATCCTAATCTCAATAAGGTCTTCAACATACTTACTCATTTTTTATAAGAAAAAATTCACATTCAACTTTTCAGAAATACCTTTTAAAAAATATACATTGGTACGTTCATATGTTGGATGTGTGTATCTCTATTCTATGTAAGGAACTTGGCTAAGCTCCTTCTCATTGTTTAGGTTTCTAGCTTAAGGTTAGTTTTTCAGAGAACACTCTCCTGAATTACAAACAGATTAGAGCAAAGACATTATTCTTGAACTATGTGGAAAATACAAGTATTTTCCTGACCATTCCATTTAAAGTGGCTTTTCTCTTGTATCTTATCAGGAGACCCTCCCTCATAGCATTGATTGTCAACAAGGATAATCCATAACTTGATTTTCGCTTGCCTTCTCCAGAAGAATGTAAGCTTCCTGAGGAGGCATTTTGTTGAATGAATGAAAGAAGTGGAAGCTCTATTCCTTTATTACAAAGAAAAGTGCATAGTCCCAAAAGTTTCCCACTATCCTTTAGCATCACGATAATGATAGCCATTTCCCAGACCACTTGTTAGGAGCTATGCTAAAATGCTTTTTGACATTTTAGGATTTGGCCTTATCTGTCTTTCGTTGTGTTGGAATTCTTAGTACATTCAAGTAGTTCTCTGATAAACACCATTTCATGTCTGTTTTCTTTAAGAATATTACATTTTACTCAGCAAAGTGATAATTAAGAAAAGTATATTCTACTTTGCTAGTTCACCATGCAGCTGGTGTATACTCGTTAATAAGCATTTAATGGTAAAGATTTTAAGCCAATAATGAGTCTGGATTCTCTTTTTAATGTACTGCACACTGTAGTTGTTGAGCTTTGTTTTTCTCTACCATTTACCAATTATAATTTCATAAGTTTACTTTGGTAATTGTTTTTAGGCTATAAAATTAATAGTGAAAGTTAGAGTGCTGTATAATAATGTTGCCTTATCATGAGTTCGGGTATAAATTTTATGTCACTGAAATCCTGAAACAAGGAGTATGGTAAGAAATGGTTGAAGTAAGAGGCATTAGTTAATAGTGGCTTTGTCACTGTGTAAACCTCAGTATTCCACTTTATTATATGATGAGTAAAGCATGTAACCATTTCTCATTTGTTGTATAAGAATACAACAACTAAATTATTCAGCATTAAGCTGTAAACATCTTCAGTTCCTAGCAATGATTTCGGAAAATTATTATTTTTTTTAAATGTAGAAGCTAAACTCAAAAGGGAATAAGATATTTTGACATGATTCTCTGATCACTGATCACTGAAAAATTCTATTTGAATAATACAGGGAATTATACACTGAAATAGATCATGCTTAGAATCCGCATTTGAAAAAGCATTCTTGAAAAAATGTCTTAAAAGAATGAATTTAGGGATACACTATAAATGTATTGAAGATATTACAAACTAAAGACTGCTATCCATTATTTCCACCTCAAAAATATTTTCCATCAATAAAGAAGTACTTTTTTGAGTTGCTTGTTTCATCAACATTCCACCCCAATATTTAAACAATCTATCATTGAACTGTCTTTATAATGTACCATAATTTACTAATTCCACTCGATGTTCTTGTCTCTGAGACACTACTTTTTTATTTCATAAAGGCAGAAGGAGTATTCTGAGTCACTTGATAAACTTCTCTTTAGGAAAAAACAAATTTTTTATACAAATAATGTCAAATGCTTATTTTTTCTGCTTCTCAAATGACCTTTCAAGTAATTGTCATACAGAATATTCCTGATTTATCAAGAGTTAACTGACGAAATTTTTGACACTGAAGGTTTAAAGTTTCATCATTAAACTACCAAAATTTAAAAGCAATGATGTTTCATTATTTAAAAACAATCCTTTTTTTTTTCCCATATTCTCCCTTGAGGCATTAGTATTTGTTCAAGAATTAGAGGGCCATGATGTTCTGTTTCTTTATGTTTACCTTACAATTCTGCTTGACAATGTTTATTTCTGAAGATATGAAGTGTGAGTATATTTAGGATAATTGAGTCAATATTACCTCAGTTTGATTTTCTTTTAGGATGTTATATTTGCCTAAGTAACAAATACCAGGTAACTTCCAGAATTGGAAGTGTTTAGAAAGCAGTTTTATCTTTTAATGTGTGTGCGTGTGTGTGTGACTATATATAATAGATTTTCTTTTATAACAACATCTAAGTGGCTCTTGATTCAGATAGTTTTATCATAGCAATCACATGTTGTAGGGAGCTCTTTTGTATCATTAATAATAACTAAAACACAATCGTTTTTTTGAGGGAGAAAAAGAGAGAAGAGGGAAAAGGTGGAATTTGAAAAGGGGGGGGGATTGGTTCCTTTTCCTTCCCTGAGGCTGAACTGTTTATCACTCTATCCTCATTCGATAAAAGTGAATTTTATAATAAAATTTTCCCTAATCGGGCACTGTCAGTGGAGGTGTCTTATCGCTGAGAGGAAAATGACACCGATCCTATCGGAAAACAGAAACGATGTCACCATGTTCCCAATCACAGCTCTTCAGCCCCCATATCTACCTTCTCCACAAACACCAAGCAGTGCTTTTTTCATAAGAACATCAAAACCCAGCAAAGTCATTAAAATTGCACCCGCGTAGAGTTGCAGGGACCAGCCGCACTCGCGCAAAATGGGATGTGGGAAAACAGACTTTCTAAATGTGCTAATTCCATTGTCACGTGTTTACGGCTTAATTTTAATCAGTTAAAAAAGCCACACATTGCAATAAATTGGCATTATCTTCTGTGACACCAGAAGACACAGTTGGTTCAAGGATTTAGAGGGTCACTGGCAACAGTATATAGTATTACAGACAAAGTATTTTTACGCTTGAACTACGGTAGCTAAGGTACAATCCCCAGTTAAGACTGCAAACAAAGACTATAACCCACATTGCACTAAGTTCAACTTGCAGACCACCTTCCTCCTTGGTGGATTTTGTATGCAAAACAAAGAATTTGGAGAATTTTTTAAAGAGTAATTTATTCATCATATAAAAAAATGTTAAAATAGCCTTTCAGTGCGGCAGCCTTATTGCATACTTGGCAATAGACCAAATGGTCTTTCCATAGGTCCTCTCTGTACACTTGTTTTCCAGTCCTGATGTTTCATTGACTGTGTTTACATTGACCATTCGACTTGGGAGCCTAAACAAAGATACATTAACACGCTTGAGGAAATGCAAACAGAAAATAGTGTCATTGACAATTGTTGAAGGCCAACAATGAAAGACTGTCTCTAATGGTCTTAATTTATTAACGTCAAATTAGCACCAATATATTTTTACACAATTAAGTTCAGAAATTGTTGAAGTACAAACTACTGGCAAATTTAATTTTAATTTGTTTCATGGGGTTCTTCTTAGGATATACATATCTCTGTTTCAAAGCAGAATAATCCCTTGGACATGGACTGGCTATTCTGCATAAAAATATCTGTGAATCGTTTTTGGACAAAAAGATTTATTTTCCATGGCAAGGTATAAGATACCACTTTGTTTCTCCAATTTAATATTTCAGCTTTGTAAATTGTCAAGACATTTACAATATAGTTTTAAAACATTAGACACCATAGAGGTGTTTTTTTTTAAAAAAAAAAAAAAAAGCCTAAGGTGATTAAAATATCTACTAAAATGTTGAAAATTGTCAAACGTCTGTGGTTTGTGAAATAACAGTGAGTAGGGAAAAAAAAATCTCAATTTCATACTGAAACTAGTTTGTTTTCTTTTTTAATTGACAAATCTGACCTTGAGGGAGGAAAACAGTAAATGTAACCACAACTTTTATGGAATGAAAAGAGCTCTTGAAATTAAATCATTTGGCAGTAACTGAAAAAAATAAACATTTGAGTGTCTTTTGTTTTAATTTTGTTCAACACTTTGTTGATTTCTATATACCAAAAGCAATAGAAAGAAAACGTGAGGTAATAGTGAACCAAACAGAAATAATTTTTCAGTGCATTGGTCTTGTCTTCACTATTTTAATTTTCCATAGTCAATGTCAAATTGATCAGACCTCTGCTGTGTGATGGAAGTACTTTAAAAAAATAATAATCTCATATTGTGAATTTAAAACACTTATGTTGTAGTGTCACTAAAACAGTTTATTTCTGATAACACTCGCTTTGCTACAGAGGCTGTCTGTATTATTGCACTTCTCTATGTTTAAACAGCTTGAGTAAATTTACAGGGTCACTTTTTTTTTCTTTTTCTTTTTTTAAATAATGAGAAGAAGAATGAGTGCAAATTTTGAACACAGTTCTTTTCTCTGTTAGGATTAGCAGCCAGCTCTGCATGACAGGAGAAAAGTTGAGATGTATGGAAAGGACTTCCCTATATGATAGCTCTTGGCTTTTTAAAGGAGACACACACACACACACACACACACACACACACACACACACACAACCCAGAAAAGTTAACTGTGTACATAGGAATGCTGGCTTTCGTTACATGTTTAAAAAATGGTTTCATTGATTTTGCTCAGGCTCTACTAGTAGCTGTGGATCTTTGTTAATGATTCTTTTTTTTTCTTTTTTGAGGAGATGGGCTA
This sequence comes from Rhinolophus ferrumequinum, assembly GCF_004115265.2. NCBI lineage: Eukaryota > Metazoa > Chordata > Mammalia > Chiroptera > Rhinolophidae > Rhinolophus > Rhinolophus ferrumequinum. Next base: position 15,193,937 of record NC_046299.1, on the reverse strand, counting down.
GTTTAAAATTTCAAATATACATATATGTTTTTTCCTCATTGTATATTAATTTAAAAATATGTGGGGATCATTATGTGTAGCCTTAAAGCAAAACAGCCCCCCCATATTTGACTGAAGACTCAGAATGTGTTGATTGAAGGAGATTTATAGAAGGAAATGTATTATCAAGTTCATACATGAGGTAGTAGAACAGGTTTTATTTAGCCTTCCTATCAATGGGCTTCTGTTTAATAAACCTAATGCAATTGTTAAATTGCAATAACGTTTCTGATTTAACATTTGTAATATAGGTATTTAGTGTCTTTGGGGGAAAGACTATTTTAAAGAGATTGCAAATCAGTGTCCTCTGTTAACCTGAGAGGAAACAGCTATTAAAATATTAAGTCAGCCACAAAACACGATGCTTCTTTAGATTTTTGGAAGTGGAGGAAATAGAAAAAAGTCAAATTTCTTCAGACGTTATTTAAAACCAATTAAAAACTGTAATGCATCATGTTTAATGACAGTCATTTTTATTTACATGTTATTTAGATTTACTCTCAATTTATTTTAAATAGTTTCACAAAAAGCAGTGAAAGTCATGATGCAACAGAAACGGCATTCTTTCATGTGTACTTCTTATTTTTCAAAACCATATTATAATTTTAAACCCTTTTCATAACTTATACAGCTGACAGTACTTCACACATCAGTTAATGTTGTATTATACTTTTCTACACATAGGCTGCGCCATTGAGCCACTAGTCAAAGAAATATTTCTTGTGTTGCGTGTAGTGCAGGGAAATGGAGAGTAAATGGAAATAAAAAGGACTGGCTGTCGGCTTTTTAAATATTTGTTACTATCATTAATATAGGAAAAAAAGCATAATATAGAAAAAAAGCACGATAGACCTAACATTTTTTGATCTTTTAGAGTATTTTCTAATAATTTTAAATTCAATGCTGTTTAAAAACAAGTTATTCTTTCAAGTGGTAAGCATTTATTATCTCCCATAGATGTTAGTAAATGTATGAGAAAGACAAATCTAGGAGAAATACATTCTTTAACTTAAACATGAAGTCATTTTAGTATCTTTTGTTATTTGACTAAAGGCTATTTAAAATTATTATCATTTAAAAGACAAACACCAACGTAACTTTGTAGTGTCAAATATAATTAACACAAATATGCGCTTGGAAATTTTTAAATCTATTTAAAAATCTATTTATCTTCCATATCTGCATAAGAAATTTATGAAGTCAAGGTGAATATTGTTCCTTCTCTAATGAAAGTTAAGAAACTGTTCAATACATTAAAATAATAGACTTAAAATAATATTTACACCTACATTACATTTCAACCTAAAGCTCCTTAACTTTTTTATATGTCAGAAAATAAAATTTAAGTATAATCAAATACTTTTGTTAAATATATGCAAAAACTAACCTTTATGTATAGAGTTAAATGTCATTCTTTAATCTTTGCATTTTATAGTTCTACAGATTCTGAAAACACTTCTCTGGGACTATTTCTTTGCATAAATACATTTTGTGTGAATTAGTGTTTTTTTATTTAATAGAGTGATTTATTGAGAAAAAAAGTGAGGTATTGCTCTCTGCTATAATAATAGTGGAGAAGTTTGTGATAGAAAACGTGAGCAGTGATATTTACAATGAACACGTGGCAGAAGTTATGGAAGCCTGACTGTCATTGGCAAGAGTGGCTGCTGCTCATCCCCCCACAGCACGCAAGTCCTCGCGTAGGTATTTGTGCCCAGAAATGCCGCCTCATGACACCCCATCACTTCATGTGTGCATCTGTAGGGAAAAGTTTTCAGAAAGTATGTTCCTCAGCCAGTTATGTGTTGAGGTCTTCCTCTGTTTATACTGATTTATACTGATGCTAACTTACTGCCGATTTGGATGTAATATCTCTCAGTTTATCGTAAGAAAAAAATCTTACTTGGAACTAATGAAGAATCTATTCTGTGTAGCACAATATATTTTTGTAAAATACCATTTTTATCGTTTATAATATAATTTACTTTGTAAAATGTGGTTTGTTAGGAGGGTGATTTTTACCAGTTTATGGATTCGTAAATGAATGACCGAGCGATCTTTCATTACCAAGAATAACATGATGTGAAAATTTATTATTGCTTACATTTATATTATCTTCATTTTATTAAGAAAAATAAGCCTGTGATAGGAAATAATCATATTAGAAGTAAAAGAGTGATTTGAAAGTTACAGTATCAGGCTAACATGTATTTTATTTCGTAGTATATTTTATGCAAATTTTTTTTCTGATAGTAAATAATGGTATCAAAGCAAAGGTAGTATAATTGCGAAAGATGGTTCTTGTAACTGAGACTCGGGTATCTACAAAGTCGGATCGTGGATATTATTAGTCTTTTACTTTCCTCTGTGGTATGATATGAGACAGTAAGTGCTGAATTGGTGACCTGTCCAAATCCAAGAGTAACTCAGTTATTCCAAAGGGTACGGTAGAACATGTTTCTCTGTTAATGGCCTTAGATTACCTGCATCTTTCCAGAAAGGGGGACCATTTTAATTGAAGAGAAAGACTGAAAAGTAGTACTTAAGTAGGGCACACATCTCTGTAGTCAGAACTAGATTGGCCTTTGTGTGTTACTGCATCTTTAAATGACTAATGGGTTTTCACTATTTGGCAGTTATGTTTGTGGTCATCTCACTTAAAATAAGGCTATGTAATGGACCCAAAATTCATTCTGGGGCCCAGCGTCATTTCATAGGTGTTTCAGAGCAGCTGAAACTAAGGTATCAAGAGAAATATGCTATACATGTGGACAGGGTAGGGGGAAAGTGTGTGGTCTCAAATATAAGCACCAAATTACAAGCCCCAAAGGAATTACACACACCAAGATGTGACAGGGCTGCTTTTTATATTAGCAGGTCTAGGTACCTGTGCTCCAGGTTTGGAGCCAAGAGAACTGTTTACTAAACGATGGCAAATGATTGTCATTTGAAAGGTTAGACAATTCTAGATAAGATCCCCAACCTTACAGCAATCATCAACAACTGAAAATTACCAGATAACAATTATGTTCTCTCCTTGAAATTCACTTAAGTGGTCATGTTTTACTTACTTGTATTATTTATTCAATTTGGGGATTACCAAGGCCTCCTGCTTTTCCTCCTGCTTCCTATAACCCACCTTTGACCACCTCGTCTTTGTGCTTCTCTGCCATGGAGAAGGCCCTCTCAAGAGATAAAGCTCCAATAAGTTAATTACTTGCCTTCAAGAAACCCTAATAATAGATTTGTTGAGAAGGGGAACAACCATTTGCAGAGTTCCTTCTGTGACCCGAGCATACACTGCATTTGATCTTCACAATTATCTCAGAAGGTAGATGCCATTGTCCCCATTTTACAAATAAGAAAACTGAGGTTCAGAAAAGTTAAGTACCCAATCCAGATGAAGGACCATCTGAAGTCAACTCCCTCACATTTTTTCATTATCACATGCTAAAGGTAAACTGTTTAATTATCCTAATTGACTTCTAGTATAAAAAACAGAATTGAAAGGTAAGTTGGAACATCTCTTGAGTTAATTCTTTGAAAACAGAGGTAGGCATTTTGTCTCCTCCGTGGAGCCAACTCCCACGGCAGTGTTCTCTTTAATGCTGCTGGCAGATATCCGTACATTGGTGAGAATGAGAACTGACTAGCAAGGAGGGTATCCAGGGAAAACTTCGAAGGTGATGATGTGATATTGCTACAAGCATGCTTCTGAAAATGGGTAAACACCTGCTTCAGTACCACCTGGGCGCTTACTAACTAACAATGCTGCTTCCTGTCCCCGATGCTAATTGACCAGATCAGAATCTCTGGAGGTGTGGCCCCTGCATCTCTACTTCCAAGAAGTGACTTCAGGTGCTTCTGAAGCATACTGACTTCTGAGGGTTATTGCTTTCATGTATGAAGCATAGATGGACCTGGGAGAACCTGTACTTTGAAACCCCACATGCCGGTCTGCAAAGTCTGTTTTCCCCTAGAGAATTGCCTTTTCTGTGTAACATGTCCATTTAGTATCATCAGTTCCCTGCATTTTGGTGCTCAGACATTCAAAGACATAATTAAGTTATGAGATTTCTTCTTTAAAAGCCTACTGCACGATATCTCACACAACTATACAGTTTATTTGTTGGTCCTTTTTCAAATACAAAGTGAAATGTTGCCCTGAATAGCATCATATTAAAATATGAGACCATCTTTTGTGAAAAATGAAGTCAGGGCATTCATCTGGGAATCCAACAAACTCTGAACCGAATACAAAAATTTTTTGTTGAGTTTGGAAATGGATAGCGGCCTGAAGGTCTCATATTTAAGGTCATTTTCCCTGTTTCCTTCATTTTTGCCCTGTGGCAAAGCAAAGCAAGACTTCCTATGGAAAAAAAAATGAAAGAAAAGAAAACACAGTATTGGCATCCAATGGAATGATAAAGGAATGATAAAGATTGAGCCTGTAATTTGTAATCTTTTGGGTATTGGAATATTCTCATTTTCAGTTGGATGAATGAGTACACAATGTATTTCAGATTAAAAGTTCAGTGAATGTTGACCCATATTTTGAAGCATAAGCAAAAATCATAGCACTTATAGTGAAGGGAAACAAAGTATTTAAATTTCAAACTGAAATATTGTTCATATAACAGGCTGAGTATCTCTGTGCCTATTTCTCTGAAGAGGCTAAAATGCCGACTGCATTTTCTTACTCAGTTTTTTTCACCAAGTTCTGGTGTCAGTAAGGAAAGTCAGCACATTTTGTTTCATTGAAATTATTGTCCATCTGAGAGTTTTTCCACATTCCTCCTTCTAAGCTTTTGCTGAAAGAAGTAAGGTAAGACAGTTAACAATAAGAGACTACTAATAACAGTACTGGTAAACATTTAGTGAGCATTTACTGTGTGTCAGGTACCATGTTAAAGAGTTTACATAGATTATTTTGTTCATTGTGAAACAACAACCCTATAAGTGTTATTGTTATCTCGACTACAGATGAGAAAATCAATAATCAACGCAGCTAATATTTATCAGGCATCTTCTCTTTTGGGTGCTATACTGGGCTATTCCCTATGCTGTCTTATTCTTCGCAGTCTATTTGTGGTACATGGGTATTTATCTTTATTTCACACATGAGGAAACTAAAGTTGAGAGGCCAAGTAGCTTCTTTTTTTTTTTTTTTTTTTAAATCAAAGTAATTTTAATTATTTTAATTTGATACGAATAACTCATTCACATATAACAACAGAATCAAATTTCAAAGTAACGTTCCAAATATCGAAATCTCGATATCTTAAAGTTAACAGTCCTAAGTATCATTATATATAGGCTTAATAGGCTCTTAACACTTTCACATATTAAAGGTATTTTTTCTTTTTAAAAAAAAATTTCTTCAGACGCAAACTTGCATTACTTTGTAACTGGAAGACATTTTGTTACAGAAAGTATTACATGCCATATATAATCTATATGTATCAAAAAAATCATTTAAAAAATTTTTGACCTACCCAATCTGATTCATGTACCATAAGTAACAAGATAACAACTGTTTTTGTTACCACCTTTTTGTTTCTTTCTAGTGGAACTGTGACTATTTTTCTCTACTTAAAATGTTTTCTCATAACTGAATGTTTGAAAACGTGACTAGTAAATAATCTATAAATAATTTCAATAATTTTTTGAGCAATTGAAAGTTAAAATTCATCTCATTTTCCAACACTTGTTTCATTAAATAATTTGCCTGGATGAAAAGGTAAAATTTCTCAGTGCTTTTTGGTAAAAATTTTACTTGTTTGATTGTGTCAGTAGGAATGTTCCCAAAGGCCAGACTATTCAAAAATTATTTTTAAAATACTTTTAATCTGATTTTTAGTTTAAACAAAGAATCGATCTACAATTAAATTACTATTGCTTTTATTATTGCAGCAAATGTAGATAAATACTGTTTTCGTAATTCTATGATTAACTGCAGTATATCTCACAAGCGTTATATAAGTAGCTTCTTCAAAGTGACGTTAACTGGTTGATATTAGAGATTCCAGGCCTCTTGATTCCCCGTTATACTTTATGTTTGTCCTATGCTGCATTTAAAACATCATCCCATCTTGTTTTTTCTTTCCATGTCTAAACTCTAAAGAAAAGACTAGTCATATCTTAGGTACCCAGTGATTCATCTGAAGGAAACTTACGTATTCTTCTCTCGGGGAACGACACGAGCCTTGGAAAGATATCTCAAGATGCCTAAAACAAAACAAAACAAAACAAAACAAAAAACCCTCATAACAAAAACATGCATTATAGGGTAGCGGCTGAAGTATGTGCTTGCGTTAGACCTCGGTTTAAGTCCCGCCTTACCACTTCATTAGCTTGTGACTTTGGAAAACTGATCTCTGTGCCTCAGTTTCATCATCAGGAAAATGAAGATAGTGATAGCATTGTCGTGTACCCAGCAAGCTCTCCATGAAAGGGGTTAGTGCTGGTGGGTGGTGTTGATGTTTTTTTCCTACATTTAAATCTTTAAAAAGGTTGGTTTTTACAGTTCGTTTGTTGTTGACTCATTTTATTTCTCAGCCCTCCGCAGAAGGGTTAAATTAAAGTAAGGATAGACACATAGACACCATGAAATAAGAGAAATGCCATTAAAGAAAACGAGTCATAAAACGACCTTTCAACAATGAAATAATGGCTGCTTATATAATAAGCTAAGTCAATAAAGGAATGGAAATGTTCTCTATCCTTTGTTTAAGGAAACAATGGAGTATATTTTAATGGTGTATTTTAGAAGATTCTCATTAATTAATTAATCAAATAAATGTTGCTTGAGTTAAATCAGTTCTAATTATCTGGAAAGTTCTCTCTCTAAAACACCACAATACTAGACAAATAAGTTGTTACCCAACGCCTATGGTGCTTTAAGTTTATCAGGGGGTGACAGACCCAAATGCTGTGAGGTTTGCACAGGTAATGTAGAGAATTGTACTATTGTAGCTGAACTTGAGAGAGTATGCCCCCACCTAAAAACATTGCTGTTTACAAATACTGTGCTGGCCAAACAGGTGACATGGGAGCAAGCATTCAGCTCAAAGCTCATGGCCCCTGGAATGAGTTGCACTCATGGCCTTTAATACTCACTAGCTGTGTGCTGTCTGACCCAATTCTGGGAAACGTCTTCTCAGTCTTGGAAGTCAAGACTGAGCCTCTTTATTAAGCCTCTTTATTCTCCCCTTTTCCTGTCCTGTGCCCTGCATGCATTGAATGGATCTGCAACTTTTGCTGATGACAGAGGGTGTCTCTATTAGAAAAAAATCATATGCACGAAATCCACCAAACAATATCCAGGCAATCGTTTTCATTATTTTGCCTAAAAGGACAATGATATTTGTATGTGGTGAAAATATTTAGTCCCCAAGAAATGACAAGGTAATAAACTAGATCATAAAGGAGATTTACTCAGCTGCTAGTATGTATCCTACTTAACCTGGGAGGCAATGTAACGTAAGTAAAAAGACCACGGAATCAAAGAGATTTAAATTTTAATTCCAATTTCACCATGTACGATCTCTGTGGCTTTAGAAAATTCTCTACTTCCTTCTACTTCTGGAGATCTCCCTATTTTCTAGCAAGCTCAGTAATGCATTAAAAATACGTGTTAGCTTAGGAATGTTCAAGATCTAGTTGTGAGAGGGCCCTTCAGAACAACAAATCTGTCACTGCCTTGAAGAAGTGAGGCAGTATTCTGATTCCAATAAGCAATAAAACCCCCTCTCTATTTTTTTCTTTTCTTTTCTTTTTTAATGAAATAGAACTCATGCCAGACTCTACTTTAACTTTGGTTTTCTACTTTAACAATGTTCCCTGTAAGCTTCAGGATACGGTAAAATAAGTTGCTAGATTCTTTTTCTGAATGTAACCTTTCATTCTCATACATCTCTGCTGGTTCCTAGTGAATAGTATAGTGTTAATTCCATTTTTTTCTGAGTTACTTAAATTACAGTACTCATTGTATTCTCTAAATCATTGGTTCCTAGATATCTGAGTTTAAAAAATAATATCAAGTAAATCAAGTGACGAGCACTTGTATTGGGTGCCAGGAAGGTCCTGAATCTAGTAGGCAAGAAAGGGAAAGAAATTAGCACGTACAGTGTACAGAGATTGATTGGGTCAGGAAAGCCTTCAATGTCCTGGGCTAATTATGGAAATTCCCAGAAGCACAAAGGAAAATGCTAGATGAGTTAGACGTGGCTCGTACTAGACCCTGTTGATGAATTAACTGAATGGTGATCCCCATTATGAACCCCAATATTTGCATTTTCTCCTTAAAATGATTTTGCTCAACCATTTCATTTTAACAGATACCATATTTCAGGCCCTGATTTGTGAAGTGACTTCACGATATTTACTCGGCCAGTTCGTGGTAGAAGAAAGATCTGGATTCCAGATTACTGTTGTACTTTCTTCACTAGCATGCGCTTCTCATGACCACAGCGGCCTTGTATGATTTGCTCACCACTCTCTCTTTGGTGGTAATAGTAGGCATTAAATAAATATCTGTAGAATGAATGATTGATTTCTCTCTTGAGATTTCACAGCCTAAAAATCTTCTTGCTTTCCCTCCCCTAATGATGATGTCTTTCCCCTGGCACAGAAAACGGATGAAAGTTGGGTAGTGTTCTGTAGCTCACCTGTAGTTTCCAATTTACTGCTATACACATCCAATTTATGCATCTTTTCATTATATTCTTTGTCGATGTTTTCATAAATGTACAAATCAAGATGTTCTTCCTGTATATTTAAATATCGCTATTTATCCTCTCTTTGCAAGAGAGCATTTTGATAATGGCCAGAGGTATAGCAGCTTTCTGCTTCCTTCAATAATCATTTGTTCTCGCCCATCACGTTTTCGAACATGTTTGTTTCATCTTCGTGTTTGTTGTGTGTGCCCTCTGGAGAAACATGCTGCCTATATTTTTATAGTTCAGTTGAATTAATACCACCTTCCTTTAAATCAGGAAGTGTTAAAATAATTACAGAACTAAATTTCTTCTTACTTTATGAAATTAATTAATGTTTAATACATAACTTGAAGGATAGCGCTCTGTTATTCTGGTTGTTATTTATGAAGATGCACTCATTGTTTCATTGCTTTGTGTATTTTCTAGGCAGCACTGGAGCCATTTAAGCCATTTTGCCTGATAGACTGTTTTCAGCACTTAGATTGTGCCGTTAAATTAACTCGTATGATTCCATTATTTTAGATGATGTCTTCTTGAAGCGAATCATTTACAATTACCTGCTTACTGTACAGGACGATTTAAACCTCTTGGGGTTTCCTTGATGATTTTCCTCTCTTCATTCTATATGTTTATCTTTTGCCTGTTCCCATCCTGCCTCTTCTAAAAGGGCCAGAACTACCCATTTCTATTTGTCAGTGAGTCTCCCCTACATGTGTTCTCCATGCATGCTATTTTAGCCCGCACTGAATTATCAGATTGTGCCTGAGTACCTGATAGGTGCTATGCACTGTACTAATTAACATGTAGGCAAAACCCATATTTCATAGCCTCAGAACTGTGCCATTCTCAAATCGATAAACTCTAGAATCTAAAGAAAATAAAATATATTTCAAAGTGGAAGTTTGGAATAAATATTAAACTATCAGGGGTATTTATCTTGGAGTGGGGTGGTAGAGTGTTGGTTACAAGGTACTACTACCCTATCATCTATAAAAATAGATGATATCATTATAAAAATTCAGTAATGCACTACTTTCATAATCAGAACAAGATTTAAAAATAAGTTGTTTTCTGGCACCTACATCAAGAAATCTTTTCTTGGCCTATACCTGAGTGCATAATTTGTACAGGGTACCAGGCTCCACATGTCAGGGAAGTATTTTTTAAATTTTTTGGTTCATAACTTATAGGTAGAAATATATTTTACATCACAATTCCTATTATACACAGATATTACTGAAATGAATATGTCATAAAATAGTACTTACACCCTTTTAACTATGGGTGATGTACACTAATATTTTCTAATCTTGTTTTTTTAAAGAAGAAATTCCAGTCTTGATCTCTAAATTGATTTTATAGTCCATCTGCAAGGCCACAATCCAGTTTGTGTTGGGGATGCACAGATAAATATTTTTATCCCTAATCTACAACTTGGATATTCTAACAGGGAATATAAAGCATGCATACAATGAACTTTACTGAGAAACAACATATTGTAAATACTGTAAAACAATATTTCCCAACTTTTCATCATTTATGACCCAGTCACAATTTTCACCTCATGCATGTACCACCATATAGTTTTATTTACTTAATATTTTTCTATCAATCAACTTTAAAGTGGCTGAAAATTTTTATTACATAGTCTTATCCTTTGTGAAACCATGAATTAGAGGCTCCAGTTATGTTTTGTTTCTAATACGTAAAAGCTTAAGTAATTGGGTAAATACTAAAGATTTTGTGTACCACCAGCAGTAGACCCAACAGTCTTTGCGACACAGTTCAAACGAAGCGTGTAATAGGGGCTTTGGGAACTAAGTTCAGATTTAAGAAGAAGATAGCACTAGGGATGGCCCTTGAAAATGGAGGAGGTTCCAAAGGAGGCCCCATTCCTGTGGATAAAGCATTGTGAACAAATGCTCTGTGAGTAAAAAGTTGTTTGGGGGATAGCAAACTGTAAAGTTTCGCTACGGCATTGAACACGGGGATTTGTAGGAGGTCAGAAAGGAAAGGTAGGCAAACTTGGAGGACCACGAATGCCAGAGATGTGAGTCTGAATGTGGTAGGCAATTAGAAGCCATGAAAGGTATATGAACAGTGGGGTGATACCACAAAACCCATGAAGGGAACATTATCCTAGCAACAGTGTAGGGAAGGAACTGGGAAAGACACTGACTTGAATCATAATTTAATTAAAAGTTGTGTTTTTAAATTAGACATAGGTCTTACGTCTTTTATTAGATCAAATAAGCAGCCTGTCGGCAGTCGAGAATTGCAAGAGGGCACAAGACGGAGGGAAGAAACCACCAGACCACCAAGTCTGTTCACTGTTTGACTTTCAGCAAATCATTTACTCATTCTGTATTTCTAGGTCTTCTTTCAAATGGGATTAATAATGTCTATCCTTCCTCATAGACTTGCTGAGGAAAAATGAAAAAAAGTCAGAAAATGCCATGTAAATGTAAACTAGCTTTCTTAATGGACGTGAGCTTTTTGAACCAAAGAAGTGAATCTTTAGGAGATGAATCTGGCCAGTGGAATATAAGACATCTCAGAGGAGAAACAATATGCTAAGGAAAAGCATTTAGGACACTATGACAGCAAGTCATAAGTAATAATGAAGGCTTGAACTAGAGTTGTAAAATCAGAAATAAAGAAGATAGATGCAAGAGACATTGCTGAGGAAGAATCAACCAAAAGTCAACAATTTGGCTCTGAGGACAGGGGGTGGGGCATGGAGTCAAGAGATGGATGTGGGGGAGAACGCCAAGGGGGTTCCAGGGTTTCCAGGTACGTAAGTGCCATGAACAGTAAATAACAATTGGGAGAAGGAATCAATTTCGAGGGTAAGATACTGACTTTAAGGTATCAACAAAGTGCCCACGTAACATTGAGAGTAGACAGTTGAAATTTGGGGATTGAAACTTAGGAATGAAATTATAGTTGGATATGTAAACCTAAATCATTCTTGGAGTGATGATAATTTAAGCCTGTGTATTGCAAACGTTAGTCACTTGAGTGCTACATGTAAGCTTTTTGCCATGTTTGAACAATACTTATACTCTTATTTAATTAATATTTTAAAGTCTACTTTAACTCACTGTTTAAAATCATAACCCTATTAACAACAATACCGGTATCTGTGAAACCTTGGGTTTGATGTGATGGATACAGTTTTTGAGATACCAATTACAGTAAGTGCATAATTACCATTTTTCATGATTGTAAGATGTACATCATGTCACAACTTAACATTTCTGAAAGTGGGGTGTTTTGCCATTGTTGCATCTTAACGAACTTTGTTGGCCAGACAGTAGCGGTGATATACTTGTCGTTGTAAGCACATGAGCCAACCTGGTTGTTACTCCTAGCGGTGTGAGCAAAACATGGCAATCCCTCAATAGGTCAGTCAACAACCCATTTAAATGTCGGTAAAGAATATGAGTTTTAATAGTTGTCTAAAAGCCTTACCTCTGGTACAGTCAAGAAAGCAGTAGCATGGAAACCTGCAAAACAGGCATCAACAACATGGAAAAGAATCCTAGAGAGAGTAGTTGAATGCACTTAAGTGTTGCATCCCAGATGTTCTTGATGGCTCAGAGGACATTAATAACAGTGAGTTGAAAAGTGGTTCAGAAGAATTGGACACTGATTGTGAGCAATATTAGGAAAACCTTCAGCCATTTGTTTTATATTGCCCTCAGTATGCACAAGAGTGATGTATAAGAAAATCTCTAAGTGAGTAGTCTAAAAGAGCTCTTTGAATAAGTATAAAATAAAAAATTTAAGTGATAAGAAAGCATTCTGTCATAATTTAATTGGCAGCCGTTTTATAAGTAGTATATAACAAATGGGGCGTCTTACAATGAATGCTGTCCAAACTCAGATTAAACAATGTGTCCAAATTTCTAAAATGTCAGTTCATGTTCCATTTATCTCATAAATACTACTTTATGGAAGCACATTTAAGCCAGTCAATAAATAAGATCACCAAGAGAATACTTGTAAAGAAGAAAAGGGCCTTAGCACACACTGAGGAAAGTCTGCATTTCATGGGAGAAAGAGGAGTCAGAAAAAGTAACTGAAAAGGATTAGTAGATGATTCTGGGCAGGGGGGTGTCGTGGAAGCCATGAAAGAGAAGTGACTTAGTATAATCAAACACTTCAGAAGACCTGGAGAGTATTCAAACCGATAAGAAATGGTGGCTTGGAGGAGTAAGAGCTCGAATAGTGAGGAAGTTGATCCTAGACTTCTCTCTTTAAGAAAAAGTGAGTAGAGAAATCAAAAGGTGTTGCTTGGTAAGGATCAGAATTAAATTTTTTATTATTATTTATTTATTTTTTTTACTTAAGCTAAAGAGCCCCGAATCTGTTTGGGGACATAGAGGTAGGAATTGGTAGAGGCAGTGATGACAACATAGAGTAATTAATCATTTTAGGACCTGGAAGATGTGCAAAGGGACGGAATCAACAGCACAAGTTGAAGATGTCACCTTGGAAAGGAGAAACACTTCCTCAGAAGCAGGAGTGAAGGAAGAGGAAGATAGAGTGGGTTTTGAATAATGTTGGGGTACGAAGGAGAGAACTTCAGAAGGATCACCATGATCCCAAACAGGAAACAAAGTTACTCCCTGAAGGTGAAGGGCAGGGTCAAGGGCTTAGGAAGAGGGTGGCAAAGGCTCCCGACAGCGGTATAGGGAATATCAGGGAGACTCAGCAGGAACAGGGTCAGAACTGTCTGAAGTAGTGCAAGAGCCCAGCAGAGGTCTGGAAGCATGAATTTGGAGTGGGCTCACCAGTGTGGTTTCACAAGTCTCCCCAGGATTGCATGGCAGACCAGAAGGAGGAGCCAAGAAAGCAAACAGTGGCAAGTCGGTGCCTGTTGAGAACCGGCAGAGTAGGAATGACAGGAGAACAAAGAGGAGTGATTGTAGGGTAGTAGTGAGTGCAAAGTTGAACCGGCTAGCAGTGGGAGGTAGGCCAGATGGGAAGGCAATGGCAGGCCAAATCAGGGTGATGGACAGGAAGAAAAAGGGGGCCTTGGATGATTGACACAGTGTGTACAGAGAACCAAGAGGGAAGAGAAGGAATGTGGAATCCAGTTCGCTGAATGGAGATTTTGAGAATTTCAAAAGAATTTTAAAACAGAAGACTTAAGAATAACTATATTCCAGAATTATAAACTTATGTATCTTAGAAGCCTGGTGACGAACAGCACTAGATGTAGATTTAAAGCCACGCCTGACTAGCATTTACCCACTCTGTGACCACTTAGATATAAGTTTGCCCTCCTCACATCCATTCTTTGTTCCTTGGGTGACTGATTCTATATGGACCACATCCATGGGCTCCCTTGCTCTCTGGGATCCAGTTAGGTTCAGTGAATGGGGGGCAGTAACAGGGCATGGAACACAGGGGGGAGAGTGAGTTTGGGGTATGGATTCTCCTGGCTCTTCTCCTCTGCGATTGCAGTGGGCTGGCTGCATTATTCTGTCTCCTCAGCTCTTTCTTTCAGGGTCCTGGTAACCACTCTCCCCTCCCATCCTCAAGCCTCGTGGTGCTAACCTGCCCATTGTTACTTGCCCCAGGCTAATGCACCAGGTATTGTGGTTTCCCACACCTTTTAAATAGTCTCTTTATTAAAGTCTGCTTAAATTACCCAATTTGATTCTGTGGTCTGTTTTCTATTGGGACTCCGATAAAATCACCTTGGGCAAGTTACGTAGGCTCTCAGTCTCACTTTTCTAAATCTGCAAGATTGAGATAATAATAGTACCTACTTTATAGGTTTGGGAGAAGGATTAGATGTAATAATGTAAAGTCCCTGCACAATGCAGGGCATATAGTAAGCACTTCATAAATGACGATGATGATGGAGTATAAACTCTGGGATTTCCATTCATCCACATGTAGGTTTATAGAGATCTATAGATCAGAGACCGAATGTTTATGTTCACAAGTAGCATTTCCTGATGCAGCCTCCTCAGTGGCAGAATGAAAGGGGCAAATTGGAGAAGGAGAACCTCTAGCTACCGTTATTATCTCTATTAGCCCCCCTCCCAAAGGCTCTTGAGATTGATGGTGTCACAACTTAGTTTGTGGGAAGAAGAAACCAAATATGCAAAATGCTCAACACTACAATGGATTATCTCTAATATACGATCTAAGTACAAGTAGTCTGCTTTAGAGGCAAGTGCAGCTTCAAGACCAGTTCCCTGACCCACTGCCCCAACCCACCTTTCCACTCAGTCGCTGTTAAGTGTGGAAATCGGAGAGCCATCACCGGTGCCCTGGGTTGTGGAGCCTTCTCTGGTTCTGATTATATGGCTAATTGAAACCTTTAAAGGCATAGCTGTGCCTTTTAGGTGGCACAAAAGTAGTGGTATTTAAAACTTTGGGTTCAAAAACAACTTGGGTGGAGGAGAAGCTCGGAAATCCCTACCTTCTTTCAGTTATTATGACTTAACAAGGTAATACTTAGAGTTTGTTAAGTGGCCTGAATTATTAATCCCTAACAGTAATGCCGTTTTATACTTGATTAGAGCCTTTTAATTTGAAAGCATTTTCAGTCACTTTTCAAAAGTGTGGACGTCGTCGGATCGTAAACATGAATCCTCTGTGAGGATACCCACGGGGAACCCGCCATCAGGGACCAGACTCTGAAGGACCCCACTGAGTCTTGTCTGCAGCAACCTCTAGGAAAACAGAGCCCTCTAAACCTCCATCAGTCGTCCACTCAAGTTTACCACAGACCACGGTGGTCAGGAAGGCAGGCATTTTTGCTTGATACACGTGTTTCCTGGAGCAGTTCTGTAAACCTCACAGACCAGTTAAGTGGTTTCATGTTTCACGTGCTATACGCATGTGGGCATCTTATAGAGATAAAGGAGGAAAGGGGCACAGGAAGCCGGGAAGCCGTGACCAAGAGCAGAGTTCCTCTGGCTCAGCACGGCTTTCGTGATTCTCTGCGCTTTTTGGCCGTGGGTGCTGAGGATTTGTGTGACTCTACCTACCTGGGCGCCATATGTCGTTTTAAACCTGGGAAAGCAACTTCAGTTTGGTAATGTCTTGTTTTTCACTCTCCCTGGGTCCCTAAGTTTGATTTTCGAAAACCTTCCAGTCTGGAGGCCATTTCTCCATTGGATATATTTACGTGTGTACCCGCTCTATCAGGAACGCGGTTGCATTCAGGTCTGTTGTCCTAAGCGCCTTTGTTTGTAGCTGCATTCCATGCAGTTCAGTCTTTCAGTGCCATGTATTTACTAACTATTCAAATGCCTTGTGGTATTCACACACAGATTATGTAAAATAAAATAAAAAATACGTTATTAAGGCTGTGGATGCTGTGAATGGATTATTACAATTTGCCTATCATGGTAATGGCACCTGTTAGAGGTGTGATACAAAAGGCAGTGACAGGCAGTGTAATTTAGTAATTGTGGCCATTGTACCGTATGGCTGGTCAGTTCCCCAGGCAAGTACAAAGGAAGCAGTGTTATACCAGAGCAGGGGTGGGTACGCTTAATAGAGAAGCTAGTTGTGCACTGAAAGAGACTTTTGGTGGAGGGCTAACTCCCAGGGGGCAACTTCGAATGAGTTGAAAAGAATGAACAAAAGTACAAAAATGGTACAGGTTTTCTTATTTCAGCTCTTAAAGTGACAGACGAGTTATGTCGGTACCCGTTGCCAGCACTTTCTCCTCCTGCCAAAAGAGCTTTTTTTTTTTTTTCCAAAATACTCAGTCCAAGTTGCCTTGTCATGTGCCAGTCACATATAATGTACTCTTTTCTTCTCCTATATGTAAAACATACTGTGTCAAAGTTCAGATCTCACAGGCATAGGGGCAAATGCACGGGTCTGAGAAAACCATTTGTTTACAGTCTACAACAGTGTTTGAAGAGCACGTGACCACAGATTCAGAGAGGATATGAACATAGATCCTTTTCCTCTATTAATTTCCCAGCTTTTGTTGGTATTATTTTGATATCTTGGGTGGTTTTGCTACTAGTCTGAAAATTCTAGCAATGTAATTAAGGCTGCACTTTGGCATCAGAATGGGTAATAGAAGTTAACAGTAAAAATTTATGAAGCGTATTTTTTCCTTACTACAAGAATGTGTGAGGTCAAGCCATTTCGCAAGGCACTACTGAGAAATACTGGAGAGGGGAATGAGTGAAAGCACAATAAAAAGACCAAATATGCCCAGATGACTTTTGTATTCCCCGGTTCATTTCCGGAAGGATGCCAAATTGACTGTCACCTATCACTCCCCTGTGATGTCAGGCATAGTATAGGATATGTCATTAGAAGCAGCAACTCCCTGCACCTGTCTCTTGCTTGCTTTACTGCCCCAATTCAAATCATGACTGACAACAAACTGAGCTCTTCTCGGGTTGGATATTGAATATGTCTTATGGGCCAGGCACTGTACTAGGCATTCTATAAGCATTTCCCCATTTAATCTTTGTACCAGCCCATGGAGTATAGGTAGAATTACTATCCCCCTTCAACAGGTAGGGAAACAGAGGCTCAGGGATTTTCCGTAGCCTCCTTATAAGCAGTGAGTTAGGATGATACATTCACATTCTCTCCACGTTTAGTATGTCTTTGTATATATCTAGCGAGAGATACATGTATGTACAAAAATAGTACGTTTAATCCTGTAGTGTCTTGGAACAAAGTAACCATGAAATGTTTGTAGTGATAGTTGACAGGGTTTTGAAAACAGATTTGTGAAAATTAACCATAAGATTCCAGAATCTTATGGAACAAAGTATCAGCATTTTGTCCCACACATCATTTTAATAGCACGGGCTGCATGAACTAGGTCCTTTATAAAGGGTGGATCAACTTATGTAGAATATATAATGCTACTGGGAGCCAGCCTAGTTTTAATAAAGGGCCACACAGAAGAAAATTTATGCTACAAAATGTCGATTCATATCTCTTAACTTGTGTAAATAGTGTTGCAGACAGTACTAGACATGAATGAGCGAGGTGTGCCACTGTTCTGACTCACTCATGCAGAGCTTTGGCCATCAGCCGGATGAAACGGGCGTGCCACTTCGGAGGGTGCCAACTGAATAGAGGCAGTTGTGTGATATTTAAAACATGATTTTGTACTTTTTCCTTGTAGAACAGCTATTACAGCTTGTTACCTTTCTTTGCACCAGTTTTGACATCTGAACATTCTTAACTGAAAAGAATGTCATTTTCATGAAAGAACTTTCTGTACAATAAAGTAAGCATTTATAAATCCTCCTAACGTATGCAATGATTTGATAAGCTTGAATATTCTCATAGGCACACGTTTCCTTATTCTGCTTCCCAGAAATTATTCCAAAATTTGCAGAGTAGCCCTGGGGAAAGATATAGGGGATATACTCCTGGCATCAAGTTGTACATAGAAAGAACAAAAGTTTGGACTTTTTTTTGTCTTTTTTTTTTTTTTTGGTTGTTTCACTGTCCGTTCTCTGCCTATTTGTATCGTCATGCAAGTAACTATGGAAAGCATTAGCGTATTGACATACTGCATATAAACAGTCTTCCACAACTGTAATCTAGCACTCAAGCAAAAAACGTGTTGGGTGTTTTGGACAGACAGAAGCAGATGCAGAGATCAATATTCTCTCACTTAAAGATTGCACTTACGTCTGAAAAAACCATCTGGATTCCCTCAGCAGCTGAGGTCAAGGATGTGGCCACAAACCCGTGTGCTCATCAGACTGTTGGAGTCCAGTCCTCTGTTTGTATACAGTGTATAAATGGTAATGTGGATAAACACTGCCCTCTCCAACCACATAATTGCGTCGATTGCTGAAAAAACCCAGAAATGTACCAAAATATCACAGGGAAGCTATTTCTAACACGACTTCGCTCTTTATGGCTAAGTGGCAGCCACTGGTTTTTTTTTCTTCTTCTTCTAAATTATGTGTTCTTGTTTCAAGCATTTAGATGATGCAAAACAGATTTTTGTGGCAACATTCTTTTTCGCAGCCAAAAAAGCATTCAAGGAAGCTCTATACTCCTCCCAAGTTGCTATTTATTCTGGACCTTTTGTATTATCCGCATAAACTCATTTCATTTTTAAAATGAGAAATAACGTACGTAGTGTTGTTTTGTAGAGCTGCTAATAATGCCAATAAAATATCTAATTATGATGGGAAGTAGAAGTTTCTAAATGATTAGTTAGAAACGAATAACAATAAAGGAACATAACAGATGCAAAAAATAACTTTTTATTGTTTTCTTGCACTGCTCTGAATAAAGCAGACGCTTTTCAACAGAAACATACTAGTTCTTCATCCAGATAAAATAAAGGATCACTGTGATTTCATATGACCTGTAATCTCAAAAACAAGTAATAATTTTATTACCCGTCTTTTAACATCAACTTCCTCATCTCTCTTTGTCCCCTTTTCGTCTTTTCCTTTTCATTTTCTCTGCTCCTCTCCTCCTCTAGCCAATCTCCTTAGAAACAATTGTGGTTAGCAGAGTCGGAAGTCAAAACAGTTACTCTCATAGCCATGGTAAAAAAGACCAAAGTAAACAAATTCACAATTTCTCATTTCCAACATCTCCATTTTGCACATCCTATTATTATGGCACTTAGTTTTAGGGAAACCACTGGTGATTTAGTTGTCTAAAAATGGCCAGTGGTTTTTAGCAGCAAACATGTTTTATTCTTTCATGGACCTTGAAATTGAAACTCAGAAATTCCACATCCATAAACTTAGCTTGTTCTAGTCCCGTCCAGTTATATATGTAAGTTCATATTTTCATTTGTTTGTCTGACTTTTTAAGCATTAGATTTAGGATCTGAGTAGGGTTTCATATATTTCAGTGGACCCTGATGCTATATATGGAATACCTATCCCTTTTAATAAGTACTGAAGTCAATTGTTATAAGAACGTTTCAACTAAATAAAATTTGTGGGAAATTGTTATTTTTCTGGTTGTGGTGTTTACAAAAACATATTAAGGTTCCTTAGCTCTATAAATGTTCTGAGTGAACGCTATTTTCCAAAAATGTATTTAACACCTTAACACTTGCCATGTACATACCATGGCAGCAGTCACTGTGGAAACTTCAGAGGAGAATAATATATGTTCTCAAGAGCTTATTACATAGGAGAAGGAAAGTTAAACAATACCAAATTGAAAGCTGGGAAGGAGACTGGCACAGAGAATAAATGAGTGTGACTAAGAGAAAGCAATTGGAAAGAGTATCAAGGGAAAAGGAGCGAGCTCTAACTGTTGTACATTAATGAAGAAGAAAAAAGAGAAAGATAATAAGCTTTGATGAAGGAGAGCATATGAAGCAGCTATGTAAAATGGAATTCCCTGAAATCTGATATCAAAAGATACCTTTGCAGAAAATGTTGAAAATTGACTACGATTAAGTTATGCTTCTTAGAGAACTAAAGGTAATGAGCAATTTTCTAGGCCTATTCCCATAATTTGAATGGATTAATTAGTAAAATGTACAAACACAAGTAATGCTCAGAATTAGATTCCAAGTGGTGCAACTGGAATTATAAAAATGTATTACAAAAAAGTAGCAGAATTTTTTGAAGGTTATTTTTCCCTCAATGTTAGGGAAGAAAATGACTTTTAGCCTTCCCTTCTTCTCCCCCGCCCTCCAAATTCCTGAACTGTTTTAAGAGCTTCTGATGCTTCTTACATTCTTAATGCATTGTTTTAATCAGGAGAAGGATTTTTTTTTTTTACCCTTGTGCTTTGTTGGTTTTAGTAAACTAAGGTTTAAAAGCCATGTCTTTCCCATTGAAATGAAATTAAAAACCACTGCTGCTCTGATGTCATGAAAGAAAAATGAGGTGGATTTAGACAGGAAAATTGTGAAAAGAAAACTTTATGGGGCTTTTAAAGGAGCTTGTGCAGTGTCTTCTGACTTGAACTAAGCTGCGATTATGTGTTCAGCGTCTCTTGAACTTAGTTTTATGAAAAGAAAACGTAGACAAGCAACAGAAATACACATGGAAATCTGAGTGGCCTGGAGCAAAAAGCAATAAATATAGCTTGTTTTTCCTGCTCCTCCAAAATAGTTGTAATTTAGGCCATATTGTTATGAGCATTTTTTCCTTTGGAAAGAAAATGACTAATTTCTAAAGCAAATCAGTACTATTATATTTACAGTAGTAAGTATAATAAATTTCAGAGTATTACTTCAAGATAGTATGTACACAGGAAGTACTACTTATTGAGTGTTTAAAGTCATTCAGTGAAAGATAGAATATTATGTTGTAACACGTTTGAAAATTAGGTTCTTCTATTCAATTTGGAGCTACTACACATTTTCTTTTGAAATAAACGATAATACCCTTTTACAAACTGAGAGCATAAGGAAGGATGAGGCTGTATTTCCCTCCAGATTTAAAGGCAGGCTCTTTCCTGCGTCTTTCTTGGAACTGCAGGTAGAGAGTGGTGGGAAGTAGTAATGCATGAAAGGTAAGTTTTATTAGCTTTGTGAGTTCGTATCCCTCACATAAGCTGTCATTGTTTAGGGCTTTCATGCATTCTAATATGCGCTCAGCACTTTCTCTTAACTGGCAGCATTAACTTCCGCGCACGTCATCACTGTGTCAGGAGTTTGTTTAATCATGTTGCTCCTTCATTCCAGGCTGTGTCCAGCTTTCTTACCTCTCCTGACACCTTCGCTCACTTGTAGAACACAGTTTCTGGCAATGGAGGTATTTGTTTCAGTCAAAGCATCAGTGAAGTTTTCAATAACCACGCTCCCTATACATGAATATTTCAACCCTTTACTTTCTCCTTTTTTTTTTATTTTCAGAGTATTACAGTGAAGGTGCAAATGTCAGAGGTCTTTGCTTTTAAGTGATCTGTTTTGTTTGCCCCTTATTGTGTCTGAGAACTAAAACCTTTTGTTTTAGTTTGTCTTTAGAACTAAAACCTCTTTCCTCTTAATAAATGGAGAGAAAAAAGAGGGGAAATGAATTGCAGAGAATACCATCTGACATATCTAAAAATAATAGTGATGATAATAGCTAGCGTTTGTCAAGCACTCGCTATGTGTAGACACCTTTCTAAGTGCTTTCCATGTATCAAGTCCTCACAGCAACTCTCTGAAGTAGGTATTATTTTCCTCCCCGTTCACAGTGAGGAGGCCACAGAGAGTTTGGTAACTTGCGGAAGGTAGCGCTACTAGAACATGGCAGAGCAGGGACTTAAACCAGTAGTCTGACATCAGAATCTGAACTCATCACCAGCAAACTATTACTAAACACGCAAGTATTAAGTCAGAAGAGAGAAAACTTTGTTATAAAAGGCTGAATTTATTTCATGAGAATTGTGATGTGCATTTCCTTAAAAGATGATGATTTATAGTTTTCTTCCTTTTTATAGATTTAATGTGTGTAGGGGTTGAAGGGCCAAACCTTAATGTTAGGGTGCTATTTAAGTGTAGATTTCTAGTTTTCATGACACAATATTTTTGTACTTGGAATATGAACTCAGTAACTGAACATAGAGCTTACTTTTCCACCCAGATGTTTTTATCCTAATGTCTATTAGGGAAATTTCAAGTCCTAGCCATGTTTCCTGATAGTGAGCAAGAGATGAATGTTAGTAGCTACTCAAAAGCTTGTATATGGGTGAATTAATATTAAGAATGTTTTTATTACTCAGAGATGATCATGGAGTATATGTTTAGTGAATCAGAAAGTTATAAAGAGGAGAGTATTGATGAGAGAGAGAGAGAAATGAGAGAGAATCTCTATATATATGTGTGTATATATGTGATATATATACCAGTTCTATAAATTTTGTATATATTATATATATATGTTTTATATATATGTGTGTGTGTGTGTGTATGTATATATATATATATATATATATATATATATATATGTAATTTATTTATGGCATTAAACCAGAGATTGGGGACAAGAACAGAAGATATGCCTAGGATAATAACCAGTGTACAGAAAGATAACCACCACACAAGAAAGAATATGCTTCAGCTAAGAGATCTCTGTTCTGACTGTAATGGCAGGAGCTGAGTAGGTACAAAAACACAAGAATTCAGCTTCTTATTGTGTACTCAGAATTACATTACAAGAGATACCTTTTTAAAACAATTTTATTTTTCTTAGTATATGAAATTTACCTTCTTGGATGCTTTCCTACCTCTTGCTGGCAAGATAAAATCCAGGCACCTCAGACTGGTGTTCAAGGTGCGCAGGCTCCTTCCATTCATATCTCTCAACATCTATGCTCCAACCATATCTTTCTTACTAACTGTCCTGCAGATTACTTGGCATGGTAGAAATGGATTCCCAAAGATGTCTATGGCCTGATCTCTGCAACCTGAGGATTGTGGGGACAGAGCCAGGAGTGCAGTTTCCAGGCTCTCGGCCTCACGTGGAAAGGTGCTGGCTTAGGTAGTAAATGGCCATCAACTGTGATTGGAAGGCCATCAGCTGTGGCTAGTTGGCCGTCAGCTGTAACCAGTGAGCCATTGGCCACGAATATAACTGCCGTGGCTACGCTAGCACAAAATGGGGGCTAGCAAGAAGGTGGTGGCTGAGCTAGCAAGCGCGGATTGCAGTTAGCACGGCGGAGTGCGGGTTGCAGAGAAGTGGACAGCAGGTTGCAGATAGTGTGGCTCCTGCTTCCTGTGTCTCCAACCCAGCCGCCAGCAAGAATACAGTGGTATGACTCCCTCATCTTTGGCTCCGTGGGTGTTCCTTTTTGGCCTCACCGTGTCCTGCGTTCTTATGTGGGGAGCGGGAGCTGAGACCCCACAGGCCGCCCCGCACGACAAGGATATTTTACGATACTTGGCAAAAGGGACTTTGCAGATGTAATTAAGGTTACAGACCTTAAGACAGGGAGTTTCCTCAACCTGGTGGGCCCGATCTAATCACATGAGCCCTTTAAGCAAAGAACTGTCTCTGGCTAGAGGCAGAAGAGATCCAGCCGGAGGAGAATTTGGAAAGATTTGAAGGATGTGAAGGGTTCGGCTTACCTTTGCTGATTGAAAGGTGGAGGGGGCAGTGTGATGAGGAATATCCTGTAAGGGGCTGAGGGAGGTCTCCGGCCCACAGCCAACAGAGCAATGGGGACCTCAGTCTTAACAACGGCAAGGAACTGTGTTTGGACAACAACCTGAGTGAGTTCCAAAGTAGATTCAGCTGCAGAACCTCCATAAATGAATGCAGCCCAAGCAACACTTTGATTTGGGCCTCGTCTGACTCAGAGCAGATGCAGCCGCCGTGTTCTTCTGGACTTCTCACCTTTGGAACCGTGAGGTAGTGCGTGTGTGTTGTTTTAAGCCATAATTTTGAGATAATTTGTTATAGCAGCAAATGTCCTTTCTTCACCCTTTCTAACTATCAGTATCTGTTTATCGTCCAAGGCTTAACTCAAATGACATTTCCTCCATGAAGGCTTCCCTGAAAGTCCCCGTCAGAAAAGTCACTCCTTTTCTATCGGCGCCATCGTGTATCTGCCTCTGCCATGGTTTCGTTGTTGCGTTTAGCTGTTTGCATTCATCTCTTCCCTCCTAAATTATGGCATGTGGAGTGTGTCTGTGCTTTGGCTTATGTCCACACGTTGTTTGACATAGTACTTTCTGCACAGTAGGTGCCCAGTTCCATAAACGTTGCGTTCTGAATGTCACCCTCAGAGGACCTGTAGAAGAGCAGGCATGGTGCTCAATCTGCAAATTATGGGGATATAGGGAAAATAAAATTGGATGTTGTTCTTAACCTCATGGATCTTGCAATCCAGTGGTGGAAAGGAAGGTATTAATAACCAAGCCATGCTGAGATAAACCTTAAATTAGACTTTGTTAACTGCTATGAAGGAAAGGGGTATAGTGCTTTATAATCAAGTGTTTACCAAATGAAGGACTGGAAGGTAGTTGCAAAAAGGAAAAGACAATTCAGATAATTCAGCTTGAAGGAAAAAGTACGTGGTGATGATTTCAAATAGGCTGGAAATAGAAACAGGCATCTTAATACTAAGTAAGAGTGAGGATGAACCTTCTTTCCCATTTTCTTAAAGGATGCAATGAGAAGTGAAATTAAGTCGCAATCTGAAGAGTTTAGGTCTGACCAGGAGTTTTGAACCTCGGATCAACATTAGAATCAGCTGAGGAAGACAAACAGATAAAGAAACAAAAACTCATAGAGACAGACAATACTTTAGTGGTTGCTAGAGGGTAAGGGGGTGGGGGTGGTAGATGAGGGTAAAAGGGATCAAATATATGGTGATGGCAGGAGAACTGACTCTGGGTGGTGAACACATAATGTGATACATAGACGATGTGTTACAGAATTGTACACCTGAAACCTATGTAACTTTACTAACAATTGTCACCCCAGTAAACTTTAATTAAAAAAAAAAAAAAAGAATCAGTGAGGAGCTTTAAAAAAAATACTAGTGCTTGAGACCCATCCCAGACTAATTGAATCGGAATCTCCAGGGTACAGTGTAAACAACAGTATTTTTTAAAGCGCCCAGCTACTTCTGATGCCAGTGAAAACTGAGGACGATTACTTTCGTATTTTCGGTGTATTTTTGGATGTCATGGTTGACAGGGTTGTGATGTGGAGGCAATGAAATCCCCTTAGAAAGAGCTCTATACATAGGACAGAAAAAGACTCTTTGGAGTAGATTGGTGTCAGTGGTTCTGAAAACAGGCTGGGACTGATTGTCTCTTTTTTATTTCATAACTTGTATTAGAATTTTTCTGATTATAAAAGTAAGGTTTTTTTTCATATGGAAAGTTTAGAAAAAATAGAAAAGTACATAGAAGAAAATAAAAATTACTCGTAATCCCACCAACTGTTCTAAACATTGTTTGGCAACTGTTCAAGGATTAGAGGCTGGTGGATGTGTGTATGTGTGAAAACATTTATACAGAACATGTGGTCGTCCTTTTCCAAGCTTGGTCATGTCACGCCATGTATTTGTTACCATCCTCTGTAAGCATTTACGTTTGTAACCCCTGAAAAGTATATCCTTTTTTAAAGCTTGCTTTGAAAAAAATTAATACAGCATGCAGATTTTTCTATAACATTAAATATTCTGCTGAGGAAAAAAATTAATGGCTGTCTATCAGTCCATCCTTATAAAATATACCATAAATTTAATGAGGCCCTCTTATTGGACATTCTGTCTCTTAATTTTCTTTTACTATAATGTTGCAGTAGGGATACTTGTTCATAATTATTTGCATAAATTTCTGGTTATTTCTTAATGACAAATTCATAAGAGTAGAATTGCTAGACCAAAGAGCATGAATATTTTCGAGAATTTTTAATTATATAATACCAAATTGTCCTCCAAAAGACTATACTAGTTTAATTTCCCTTTCCCTAAACCTTCACTCACACTGAGCAAAAAATGTGCTTGTCGTTTTTATTACATTTCTTTATCACTAGTAAGGCTGATATTTTCTCTTATGTTTATTAATCATTGTAGTTCTTTTGCTTATTTTTTCTTTGAAGGTTAATTTTTTTCTGTTGATGTGTTTGTGTTTTTCTTCTTGATTTACATAAGAGCTCTTCTAGTAACTGTTTTGTATGTCATGTTTGTGGCATACTTTTTTCAGGTTTGTCAGGAGGCTTTTTCTTCTGTTCTTAAAGTATTGAAATTTTAAATTTGATATTATAAAAAACTTTTTATTATTTTTCCCTTTGACTTTATGCTCAGAGAAGCCTTCCCTGCCACCCATAAGATCAAAAACAAACTCACATTTTTCTTCTATTTCCTTTACGGTTCTATATTTTACTTATTGGGCTGTTGTCTGGTTCTCATTTTTTGAAGCTAACTTGATTGGACGTTTGCGAATGAGAAAGATCTGGAAGAGAGTCTGGACTCTACCACTTACTGTTACCTTTAAGACTTTATTGAACCTCTCTGGCTCTGTGTTTCTTTGTCTGTAAATGTTAAAAGTAAAACCTGACCCGTGAGGGCTAAATGAAGTAACATATAAAATACTGAGTATAGGGCCCGGCACATAGTAAATGCTCAAAAAAAAAAAAAGTGATTTCTTCTAGTTGCTTTCTTCAGGGCAACATTCTCAGACTAGCATTGGAAGCTCCAAGACTGCTTGTTAGTTGGTAATCCTCTAGTAAATTCTGACACCTTGATATTGGGCTGTCTCCAGTTTAACCCCTTTTTCTCAGGTTTCTCTAATTATCCAAAGCGTATGGCTGCATTTTCGTTGATGTAACTAGTTTATGTACCATTTCTTTAAAGGCCTCTGCCTTCTCTTCTGAATCGTTGTTTTCCTTCTCTTTAGTTTTCAAATGTACCTTTCTATTCTCTTTAGCCTTGGACTGGCATTACTGTGAAGCATTTTGTGATGTGCATTTAGAACACTATGTAAAAATAAACTGCACTGTGTTATTTAAATATTTAGAGGGCTTTCTAGCCTTGCAGGCTATTTTTAAAATGACCTTTAAAACCATTTGCAAAGAAGACAAAAGTAATGGGGGGAAAGCATAACCTTTTAATGTTTCCTTCATTAGTGGCGTTCCCTTCCTTGGATGTATTGCCTTGCTTTGATAGCTCATAATGTAAACCACATCAAAGTCCCAAATAATGGAGAACAATGGGACAATTTTTAAAAGCTTATTTTGTATTATTGCGGCTGCCATTAGGTGTCAGATGGAAAAGATCCCTTTCTTTTAAATAAGCTAGACTCGTGATTGATTTTCTATATTCTGTAGACCCTCTCCGTAATGCTGGTATGTAAAGAAAGGCCTGCTATGTATTCATACATGAATTGGGCTTATCCAGTTTTCTCAGGCTTTGCTTTTGTGAAGTGATTTTATTTTTGAAAGGAGAGAATCAATCTATATTATATCTGATTTCATAATAACGAGAAGGTAGATTGCAGTAAGATTCTTCTCTATTCCTTCCTTCCTTCAATCCTCCGTTCACCATTTCTTCAAAACATACCAGTCACTCTTTAACTGTGGTCTGAGGGTCTGGACCCAGAGCAAGAGCCACCCTTCCAGAAACTTCCCTGAGAAACAAGGATGAGAGAGACAGTAGGCCAAGCTCGCTGCAGAAAGCCAAGGTTTGAATGTCCAAAAAAGCTTGAAACAAGAAGCAGCTAGCAGGGTAGGATTTAAAGATCAATGAGGCTGGGATTGGGTGGATGCGTTGCAGGCAGATTAGACTGACTTTATTTACTTTAAATAATAGCTGGGGCTTAGAGAAGATGCTGCCCTTGGATCTTGTAGTATAGAGAGGTCATATATACGTAAGAAATCAAATATTAAGGCCAATCAGTGTATGGTAAATACCAATGAGAGGACAGCCACTAAGCACTGAAGGAGAAGGCCTTTGTGGAAAGCTTTCAATACCAGAGACTTTGTTCTGTACTCAGAAAGAATAATAACATCCCAGCACAGAGCCTGGCAGATAGAGGGCAACTCAATAAATATTCTAAAAGTAAATTATGCTATGTGTTTTTGCATTCCTTGTCTCATTATTATCATGAAGTAGATACTATTATTAGAATCAGAAACGAAAGTTACAGAAACTAAGGCTCATGTGCAAGGTCACACAGCCGGTGTGTGATGAAGCAGCTTTTAAATCCAGGGCTGTCTGATCCCAGAGCCCTCGTTATTAACTATCACACTCACAAAACATTTCTGAGAAATGAAAATAATGTGCAGTGGATATAATAATGCCCCTCTTCCCCAAAGATGTCCTGTGAATATGTTATCTTCATGGCAGAAGGGACTTTGCAGATGAGATTGTTAATGATCTGGAGATGGGAAGATCATCCTGGATTAGATAATCCAGGTGGTCCGAATGGAATCACTGGGGTCCTTACAAGAGGGAGGCAAGAGTGTCAGAGGAGATGTGATGACGGAAGCAGATTTCAGACAGAGATTTTAAAGTACTATGCTGCTCACTTTGAGGACGGAGGAAGGGAATCACAAGCCAAGGAATGTGGGCTCCTCTAGAAGCTGAACAAGGAAACATTCTCCCCCAGAACCTCCAGAAGGAACACAGCCCTGCCCACACCTTGAGTGTAGTCCAGTAAGAGCGATCCATTTCAGACTTCTGACCTCCAAAGCGATAGGAGAATAAATTTGTGTTCTTTTGAACCATTAAGTTGGGGGTCATTTGTTCCAGCAGCAATAGGAAGATACTACACAGTGCTTCAGAAAGATTAGAACAGCAATGGAATGCAGATAAATCAACACAGAGAGACTGAAGGCCAGACCAGCGAGGAGACTCTTGCAACCATCCAACCCATCGGTGACCGAGAAGTATACCCCTGCTTCACCTTTTATTTCCTTCCTGACACGGATTGTGTCTTTGGGGTTGGCCAGTCCTAGTTGGGACAGGTGAGTTTTCCACTCATTTTTTTCCTTATTAAGAGCCTCACTTTAAAGTAGATAAGGAGAATTATAGGTGTGATTACAGACATGCTGTCCGACATACAGTGACAGAGTGGTGTCTAAATTAAGCATTCATGTTGTTTTGCATGGCTGTTGCTGAACTATTCATAGTGAAATAGACTTTTTCTTTTTTATTCTTTTCAAAGTTTGCCCAGAATGTACATGCTTATGTATGCCCCTGGGATTATGGTCACTTTTGATGGGATAGGCAATAGATTAAAGTAACTATTTTTAAAGCTCAGGATGCTTTAATAGATTGTAAGTAGGCTTAAAAGTCTGCCAGTTAATTTTAACCTTATAACCTCAAAAGCATGTGTATATAGAAAGAGATTGCAGCTGTATTCCCATAAATCTCACATTTGTATCCCCAGCTTTAGACGTATATCTAGCTACCTACTCGACATACCCAATTGAATGCTGTTTCTCAGCTTAAACTTAATGTGTCCAGAACAGAACATTTGCTCTCTCTGCCATCCTGCTCTCTCTCCAGTGTCCTCCATCGCAGTTAAGGGTAGGTAGTACTTTTCATTTAGTTGTTCAAGCGAACACCTTGGAGCCCACTTGGATTCCTCCTTGTATCTCATGTCTCACATCCAGTGTATGGTATCAGCATAGTCCTAAAGGCTCCACCTTCAAAGGACATTTTAAATCTGACCACTTTTCTCCACCAACACTGTTACCACTCTGATCTAAGCTGCCAGCACCGCTACCCTGCCCTGCCGTACTTGCTTCCTCATCTACGGGGTACTCTCTTCTACGAGTGCCCCAATACGGTCTTTTTCATCCTTATTGGCAGCCAGAGTGACGCTTCAAAAACTTAGATTAGGTCATCTGTTGATCAGACCATCCAGTAATTTCATATCCCATTTTCGGCATAAAATCTAGTCTCTACCATGTGTGGTCCACAAGGCTTCCCATTATCTGGCATCTTATCCTCCAGCCATAATCCCTACATCTCTCTTCTTCCTGTTCCTCTAAAATGCCTACCACATTCTTGCCCCAGGGTCTCCGTTCTATTTCATCAGCCCCAGAAGCTCTTCTCCCACTTACATGGTTCACACTTCCTTCAAGTCTGGCCTCAGAAAGCTCCTTCCTGACCGCCCTGTCTAAAATACTCTCTCTTACATTCTCCCCTTCCCCTATATGTATCACTACCTGACCTTATAGTTTATGTTTCTGTGTTTATTGTTCTTTTTTCACCATCAGAATTTGAAGTTCATGAGGCCAGGTGCGTTTTGTTATCTGCTTTGTCTCTAGCTCGTAAAACAGTACAGTGCTTTCCTCCCTTACCCATGGTTTTGCTTCCCGCAGTTTCAGTTATCCGTAGTTAACCTCAGTCCAAAAATGGTAAATGTAAAATTCCTGAAATAAACAATTCATAACTTTTCGATAGCATGCCTTCTGAGTAGCGTAATGCAGTTTTGTGTCTTCCCGCTCCATCCCACCTGGGACGTGAATCATCCCTTTGTGCAGCGTCTCCATGCTGTATATGCTGCCCATCTGTTAGTTACTTAGTAGCCGTCTTGGTCATCAGATCGACTGTCATGGTATCGCAGTGCTTGTGTTCAAGTGACTCTTATTTTACTTAATGCCCCAAAGCGTAATAGTAGTGATACTGGCAATTCGGATATGCCAAAGACAAGCGTCAAGTTCTTCCTTTAAGTGAAAAGATATGTATGTATGAGAAAAACATAGTAGACATAGGATTCGCTACTCTCCGTGGTTTCAGACATCCAGTGGGCTTGGAACATATCCCTGATGGACAAGAGGGGGACTACGGTATGAATGAATGAATGCATGAATGAATGAATTTTTACCAATGTTTAGAATTAGTGTTTGGTATGAATTCCCTTATGAGAGTTGTTTGCAGTCATTCATTTAGAGCATGGATATGTAAGTGCAAGTATTCCATCTGCTGTGTGCAATTTCTCACACTAAAGCTTCCAAATGCAAATATGCATAAAGTGCAATCCACTGCTTGCCCTCAAGGCATTTGCAGTCTAATAAAGGAGATGGATTTCAATAAATGTTGGGCTGACAAGTTTAACTTACAGCGACTCTTAGTACTGTAATCGTATTGTGAGGGTAGCCCTCACAGAGAACTAAAGTCCAAGAAGGCAACATTCCTATGCAAGTTGCTGGGATGAGAGAAACTTTCGTGAGGGGGAGGGGTGAAGTTTGGCCTGGGTTTGGACAGTGAGAAATACTTAGACACGTGGAACTTCAGGAAAAGGCATTCTGGGTGAAGAGAACTGCTTAAACAAAGGTACAGCAGCAAAAAAATTCAAGGTGCTTTTTTAAAGGAAAATATTGACTGATGAGAAACCAGAGTCAGTAATACCCCAATGACAGTAAATATTGATGTTCAGTAAAAACCAGTTGGCATGTCTGCCATGCATAAACAATTTTTCTAATATTGAGAATGTTCTGGACTAAAATTCTAATAAATTATTTACTGTATTTTTTTGTATTTAAACATCTATTTCTATAGGGAAACTTTCCTAAACGTGTCTGGTCTAATTGATTCGATGCCAACCAGGTGCTCCATGCTTTTTATTTACTGTTTCTCTGGTATCTGGTCATTTTTATTAGTTGTTCCATACCTCGTCCTAGGAGGTAGATCTGTCCTATTTGTTGTGATCATAAGCCTGACTGACTAACATCACCCTTAACCTTGAAGCTGAGAAGCAATTGGAATTCACCAGTTATTCCATCATGAAACAAGGATTCTCAAATGTTGTCAGTAAAGCCAGAAAAGAGAAGTGGCGTGTACTGTAAGCTGTTATTATCAGTTCATGAGAATGGGCCACGTTTCAAGGATTTGAAGAAACACATCTAAAGTTGGATTTCGATTTTGAGAGAGCATGAGTGATCACAACTAGGATCCCTTGGTGGCCTGGAACTATTCAAATACAGATGAAGACAATACATTTCCCTAAATCCTTAAGAAAACATGTGGATGGAGTCTGAACCACATTCTTCTGATTGCTGGGGTTAAAGGCCAGTAAGCATGGAAAGAGCTAAAAAAAAAAAAAAAATGCAGCCATGACTTCCTCATGTGACAGTCGCCCTAAATAAAAGACCATTTTATAGACTGCATTTTTTAATGTGAACATTTCTATAGTTAACATAAGCAATGGACTGTCAAAAGTGGAAATTAAATTATTAATTCTAACATATTTCTTTCCTAATTAAGAGTAACTATACCAGGAACTAGGTCTTATTCACCCTTTGACCTCAACCTTGCCAGTGCCCGGAACTTCATGTTCATTGAAGGAATGAAAAAATTTTTTTTCTCAAATCTTTTGCTTAGGCAGGTCCACAAATGGCAAAGGGACATACCCTGGATATTGCTGAAAATGAGCAGTTCATATGCAAAAGTTTGGCAAAATTCAGCTGAAGCAACCAAGGCCTTAAAGAATAATGGCTCAAAAAATTATAGAAGATAGAGACTTATCAAAGCTGTCTCCCAGATTGACCCTTAATCCTGAAATGTTGACCTTTAATTTTGAAACTTTTTAAACTCTAAAATAGCTTTTGATAACAAATTTGAAATGCCTCAATTAATGTAAAATTCTAACTCATGTTTTTAATATAGGAATATTGGGTCTGATGAATTTATAAGACATTCTATTGAGCTTACAATTCAGTCTTTACTACCAGGCAGCCTTTAGAAAGCAGCTACTAACATATGTTTATAAGGGATGCATAAGCTGGGAAATTGTGGTCAAAATGTCAAACAGTAAAACAGCAGAGTTCAAGCTAGTTCACATCAATATTTATGTTAATTTTGTAAACATTTATTTAGGTGATTTTTCCTAATGGACTAAGCTTTAGAAACACACCTTTATGGAAACATATCAAGAATCAATTTTTTAAAATCATTTGATCACATAGAACTTCTTGATAATATTGTGCATATAGCCTGCTAAGCAAACGAACTACTTAATTTTTTAAAAACCTGTTATGTGATTGAAACATGCAAATAGCTCTTTGGTGTCATGGGTGTTTGTTGTTAATAGTATCTTATTTTTATTCTATTAAATAAACTGTGGAGACTGGTGGAATGGGTTCTCTTTAGGCTTCTGGTAATTAATTACGATACATTTTGCATAAGTTGTGTTGCCGTGCTGGCTTGTGACTCAGCCATACCAGGAGGAAAAGTGACTTGGAACTTGTGGCATTTAATTGCAAGCGTAACAGACTAAACCCAAATGAATGTGGACACTGATTAACTGGGAACTTGTTGACAATTAATGAGATTAAGAGCCCGTTTCTTAATATCACAAAGGCTTTGAGGAACATTTGTTCCACAGGAGTTTTTCAGTCCTAAGGGTGCATGGCCATTGATGGACAGCAGAGGTGGGAAGGGTTGTGTTTAATTTTTCAATAACATTTATTGTCTTCTTTTTCTGAGGGTAAAAAGATCATTATTTTGTTTTGTTTTGTGTTTGATTTGGTTTTAATCATTTCAGTAGTAATAGTACTTCACTTAGTTGTCAGGATTTTTCTCATTTAGATATCTTTCCCATAGGAACTAAATACTGTTTTACTTCAAACTGATGTCTTTACGCTTTGGATCTGAACATGTATCCTAGGAATTTCTGAAGTCCCTTCTCCTTACATGAAATGGCTCATACATTTCTTAGTCAAAAGAGGGGCATTACATCTTTGGACCAGCCCAGTAAATGGTAAACAAGGATAGCTTTTTATCACCCATCTTACCACCCCACTACCTCCCACCTCATCCCCCACGCCCCATCCCACCCAGATATACAAGGCCTGGCTGTGTGGTTACCTATAAAGAGAAAAACAGTTACTGTTGGCATTTGATAACACCCAATAACAATAACAAAACATGCCCCTTAAAAAAACATTTTGTTAACTCCTTCTGGCTCACAGTTTCCTTGTAGTATTTCCCTGTAACCGGTGTGTTGTCATTTAGGATTTGACAACACTGACAGTTTTGCATAGTGAGTGCTCTGGACCAGACTGCCTAGGTTTGAATCTCAGCATCATCTCTGCCTGCTGTGTTAGTTTGGGTACGTTAGTCAATCTCTTTATGCTTATGTTTATCACCTATAAAATGCGGCTCCTAACCACTTCATGGGTGGTTAAGAAGATACAGGTAAAGAGTTATACATATAAAGGATTAAAACTCACACGTGTTAGAGCACCTAACACAAAGTTGGCTCTCAGTCTATTGTGATTCTATATTTCTCTATCCCATCCTCTGTCTTTCTCCCTCTCTCTCTTTCGCTCCATCTTCCTCTCTTTCTGTTTTTGCTTTCTCTCGTTTCTAGAAAGAATCTATGGTGCACTAGGATTAAAGATAATAAGGGCAAAGAGAAAATAATAAAAACAAAAGGAAAGTTAGTCAGGAATGCATTCTCGAAGCCCTTATTCCTTAATTAGAAGTGGGTTATAAATTTGCCTCTGAACTTCCTATTGACCAAAGAGGAAAGTCTGATCAGCTATAAGAGTTCATTAAAATCACTCAAATATAAAACACACCAGTTGGTTTGCAAAACCACAGGTGTGCTTTGCACTGAGTTTTGTGTGTCCATCTTCTCAGGGGCCCTCACAACAGGGATGTGGTACGATGTGGTAGCTAATGTCTTTCTTCAACGTTATCATTAATATTAGGTCTCAAGTTCAAACAAATATGGGGCGAGGGCAGCCATCTCAGATTTCTTTGATCACAAGCCCTTTTTTACAGAGCATGTTGCTAAACTAGCATTCCACCAGATGCAGTATTTCTGCAAGTGAGAAGTGCTTTTGATGATTAACGTGGTAGATTAGAATTTTCGAAAAAAGATACAATCCAGCTTTCTGGTTAAAATGGTTACATAGTGTGTGTCTATGTTTGTTGCCCACAGCCCATGGACATGCATGCCTTTGAACGGTCTTTACAGCTTTCAAATAATGTGAAACTTCCATAGACATCGAAACTACTGAGTATTTTGCTTCTAGATTGCTTCAGTCTGGTTCTACCTATCACTCCTTTCTTATGGAGCTATTCGGGCATATTCCCGTATATCAGGCTATTTCTAGGAATCAAAAGAATGAACTTGAGGGAAAAAATACTGTGTGAAAGTTAAAAGCCAAAAGAGATATAAGACATCAAATTTCTGATTTTTCATGTTTAATATACGATCTGATGACCTTGTCTCATTAGTGGCACATTTAGGTAAATAAGGTATTCCTCTCCTTTAGAAAGGGTATAAAAATGTGTCAAAATGGACTTCACTCTCGAATAAGGCAGGTTCACCATATAGAAGTTGTAAATTTTTAATTCATTTTTTTAGTTAAATATGCAACTGTACCTCTATTTGTCTGGGTATTATACGTCTCTGTGATGAGCCTCTTCTGCCGGTTGAAAAAATGTAAAAATCAACAAAAATTCCTTTTGGTGGACATTATAAGCTTCCCCCGCTGCCCCAGAGCGAGTTTATTTTCAGTTTCAGCTGTGTTCCTGGCCCCCACAATGTCGCCCAGCTGCCTTTCCAGCCTGATCTCCTACCACACTCAGGCTCCCCACACACAACGAGTTTTTTTTACCCCTTCCAGTCCACCTCATGTCCAGGAGTATGACAAACCCAGGCCTGGCTCCTGGGGTGACAGCGATGGGACAGTCTGTGCAGGGTCCCCTTCCCCTCCTTTTACCCCATGACATATTTATCCAAGGGAGGTTGGGCCAGAGTGCACACTAGGAACAGCATTGCAAAGGAAAGAAATTTACAGGAAGGAAAACAAGTAATCTAAGGGGCAGAGGAAGAAAGGAAAATCGGTTCCTTCCACATTGCAGGCAGGAGAAAGAGGACAGAATCGCGACGTGACTGTTTTCCACCACCACCTCGCTTGCCTCTGAGCCAGTCGCTGAGCATGTGCTTTTAACTGCATGGATTTATTTGCCTACCTCCAGAGACAGCTCTGTACACTAGTAGCTCACCCCTCCATCTATCTACATCAGGAGACTGTACCTCAAATATCTGGGGCCTAGGAGGAAATACATGTGTGTAAGACAGATGGGGTAAAAACAGCAGATATGTGCAATGTAATGAAGGGCAGTACTTACCTAGTCGTGTCCATCCTGTCATGTCCCACATAATTCTTACCTCCACAGTAATGCGTACTTGGAAGGGTCTGACAAGTGTAGGACAAAAGGGTAGGGAGGGAACTACATCATATCCTGTCCCTGGTAGGGAGAGCTGTGA
Organism: Rhinolophus ferrumequinum; assembly: GCF_004115265.2. NCBI lineage: Eukaryota > Metazoa > Chordata > Mammalia > Chiroptera > Rhinolophidae > Rhinolophus > Rhinolophus ferrumequinum. Next base: position 15,157,541 of record NC_046299.1, on the reverse strand, counting down.
TGGAGGGTAAATCTGAAGTTATCGGATGGTCCAACTTTTCAAGCAAAGCTAGAAATTCACATATTCTCATGGAAGTTCCCAATTTTTAAAACACTATGTGGGCCAAACAAAACTCACCTGTGGGCCACATACAACCTTTGGGTCATTGTGTGCTAATCTGATCTAAATCTCACCTGCCAGCTGGAGTCCCCCCTCCTGTACCAAGTCTTTCTGGCTACACGACAACATAGGGACTGCAGTGGTCAGGAAGCTCGGCTGGGGAAGGAAAAATCTGCTTCCACACTCACTCCAGTTGCTTCTGGCTGGAGACCTCAGGCTCTCCCTTTGGGTCTCTCCCACCCCTTGGGTCTCTCCATAGTGATTGTACTTACAACATGGCAGCTAGCTTCTCCCAGAGGAGGTGATCCAGGAGAGAGTGAAGGTCGGAGAACAGCCAAGACAAAAGTCTTCATGTCTTTTATAACGTAATCTTGGAATTGGCACATCTTTACTTCTGTAGTATTTCTACTGATCACATAGCCCAATGCTGATACAAGGTTGGAGGGGCAATACAGGCGGTGGGAATTGTTGGGGGCCATCTTGGCGGCTGGCTCCCATAGCACTCTACACCCTTTCTGTACTACAGATGCTCACCCCATGCCTTCCTCCCTTGAAAGTTTCCACTTTAACCCCTTTTAGAATTTTTTAAAAACGCCATCCCTTCCAGCAGAATTAAACAAGATTTCTACATCGCTTGCAATACAGTTATTTATCTACGTATATAACCAACTGTTTAGTTTTTGAAACAAGGTACACCCAGTCCTCTGGATGTGATCAGTAAAGCACCATGTGCATAAATAGAACACTTGTGGGGTTCTTTTTTTCTCTTTTTTTTTTTTTTTGAATTTTTATAAGAGTTTATTTGAGCCAAAACTGACAATTGCTGGGAAGCAAGATCTGAAATACTCCCACTTTTGGGTTCTTGAGGAAGCAGTGTAAATAATTTGCCAAGGAAAAATGATACACGAGGGCTACAGGTCACTTGGACCATAGTTTTTAAGTTTGTAGGTATTAGTTCTTTTCTATATTTAGGTCATCGAAATAACCACTTAAACCACATGTAGACATACTGGCAAATATATTGAATCAGTGGTGTAATTATTTATTTCACGAAGGGAAAATAGGCCTTATACACAATGACCTTACAATAAGTGTCATTTTTATATGTGGAAAAGTAAGTGCCTGTCATTTTCTTGTTATTCTGAGGTCAGAGCCTACCACAGAGATTTTAATATTTGAAAACTCTACTATTCACTGGAATCCCAGCATTTAAAATAGTGGTTTTCTTAAGATGCAGCATCCTGATGCACTATATCTGACCTTTCTTGGGCAGGAAAATAAGGTCTTCATCACCTCTTGTTTCTTATTCTACTCTTTCCATATTGCTCGAAGCTGATGTTAAATGATCAGGATACATTTTCACCCCTTTGGCATTTCAATTAGCATTTGTCTGGTGGGGTAGCTATCATGAGACTCAGCAGTTTTTGGCCTCACTATACTTTCAGTCAAATATTTGTACTCTAGAAATCATTTTAACTAGGTTAACTAGTAAAAATGGGGTTGAGTGTAAAAACTATAAGAAGAATTCTCATCAGAAAAAAATATTTGGTGGGATACATGGTTGTGATAAAGATTTAGAGGATCTTATTTTACTTATATATCAATAAATTTTAAGAAGCCCTTCTTAACACACTGTTGTTTAATGCTACTGAAAAACTGGATATATGCTTTGGGGAGGGATTAAGTGATGTGGTATGTTTTTGCTCTTTGAAAGAGAATTCATTAAAAATAACTTACTCTAAGAAAAGGAAGCAAGTAATATTGAGCAAGCATTTTAAATGGTGAAATAAAGGTGGTCTCAGCTTTGGAACAAGATTGTTGGAAATAGACAAAAACACCTTTTGGGGCGGGTGAAAATAACTTTAAAAAACAATTACGTTTATGGTAATGAAAAGAACTCCAAAATAATTTGTGTATAAACTCCGAGGACAATGATCATATCTTATTAATTTTAAAAGTCCCCTTCCTGAATCTAACACTTTGAGTACAGTAGACAGACAATAAGTGTTGAATAGATAATGTGGTAGATTTTCATAGATTAATAACATGACTATTTTTGCGTAGAAACCATTTTTCATTCGAAGAAACACTGTAATTCTTAAAGTCTTTCCTCTGAATATTGTGTCATCTTAACATTATTTCAAGCATTTATCTAGTATGCACCTCCTACCTGCCATATCATCATGTCTCAATTTAAAAAATAAAATGAAATCACAGTGGTGACTTATATGCTGGTTTTGTTTGGCAGATTCAGTGGTCCCACAGTGGTCCCACAGAGCGGCTGTCTCAAAGCAGCAGGGAAGGGGGCTTGCTGATAAAAATCACTGCTCTGAATGGGACTCTGAATTTCACTTGTAAAAGAATGGAGGTTAGTCTTAGTATCACAAAATAATGACAGTTTATTTCCAGATATTTTGAAAGACTGCACCCAGCTTTTTTTGGGGGGAAATTGTGGTAAACACACAGGAAAGAAAAACTAGAAAGCTGACCCTTCACATGGATACTGGATTCACAAAAATATATGTTTGAGAGGCACTATGCCAAATACACGTAGCATCAGTTTTAAATGGGGTGTATTAATTGGTCTTATCCTGGTTAAAATCATATTCAGTGTTCTGGGGGAGTCATGGAAAGCACATAACTTTTCTAGTCATTTTTTTTTCCTTTGAGTTTTTTCTAGCACATTCGCTTAGAACCATGCTGGGGCCAAGCCTGTGGAAAATGTAGGCAGCTCCAGTAGAGTTCCTGAAAGCTTTAAAATGGCCCGCAATTACTGTTGATGCTCTAGGTAAAAGCCCCCAAATCTGTAATCTCTTGAGTCTCCTATTTTCATTCTCCTTTCAGAGGCATTTCCCAAACCAAAACGCCAAGCGAAATGGGGCATAACGTCAAAGAATCCTTAATTTGGAAAGGAGCTAAGAAGTCGTTCCGTCCGATTTTTATCTCCTACCAAATTTCTTCGATAACTGACTAATATTACACCCTAATAATTTCGACTGAAAGGAAACATTAAATTTGTGTTTGTACCTTTTTTGTTTTGCCTTGATAGCTTATTTTCTAGCACTTTTGAAAAAAAAATGCGTATTTAAGAATTGTTTTCCTCTAAATTTTAAGTTGCATGTAGACTATCTAGGCTGTCCAGTCAACAAATGAAATGAAAATGTCTGTCGTTTGTTGTCAGGCAGACTTTTGCGACTTTCTTAATATGGCTGCCTGTATCCTCCTCCTGGATTTCCTTATGCTAACTGTAAAGAAACCTAGAACTGTTTTTAATCCCAGCCATTTATGACAGCTGTCCCAGCATGGTGACATTGACAAATACTAATCTTCAACAAGAAACAATAATGGAGTAATAATACCCTGTTTCCCCGAAAATAAGACCCAATCGGACAATAAGATCTAATACGTCTTTGAAGCAAAAATTAATATAAGACCTGGTATTATATTAATTATATTATATTGTATTTATTATATTATATTATATTATATTATATTATATTATATTATATTATATTATATTATACCCAGTCTTCCAGTAAAATAAGACCGGTTCTTATATTAATTTTTACCCCAAAAAGACACATTAGAGCTGATTGTCCGGCTAGGTCTTATTTTCAGGAAATACGGTGTTACTTGCTAAAGTCCGGAGGTTCTAGGAATGACTTAAAATAAGACCTCTTGTCAGACATAGGTAGAACACAATAAAATGATTATCTTCTGAGCTTTCTTGTGTATACAGTTCTTACCATTGCTCTGCATTGTTTTCATTATCAAGCTATTGAGCAAATAACATGTGAAAGGATTAGAAGTTCTGATTGGCTGCCCATGTTTCCAGTTTATAAATTTCTTCAAAGCTCCCTGCTAATTTAGCAACCTGTTCCGGTTATCTGTATAAAATCTACATGTGTGACCGTTCTCAATGCACATTGCAAGAGTGAGTATGAGATTCTGTGGAAATCTTTTTGAGGTACTCAGAGGTAATCAAGATGATGTCATTAGAAAATATTTAATATTTAATGACAGTACCCTAAATTGATACCTTTGGAATATAAAATCCAAACCTATAAAGCAAAAAAAAAACAACGGGAGGGAGTTATGCTTATTTTATAATCTTATAAACTGGTCATTTCTGTTAAGCCTGTTTATAGAGAAAGGTTATTATTGAAGAGTTATTTTTCAAACCTATGGATTCTCAAATTTCTTTAAAATAAAAAAGCCATTTTATCATGAGTTTGAAAACTGAGGTATCAGGATTTTCATGTGACTATAAAGGTATCTACTCTGATATTCTGTTATCAGGACCTGATCTGGTCAGATAGAGGTATGTCCCTAGAGAGGTCAAAAAAGGTAAACTTGTTTTTACTTAGAGTTAATAGAAACTAAGACAACAGCATTTTTGCTCTGTTAAACTGTGGTCTTTACTGAATAAATTTGATCTTTTATCCTTATAACCCAGAGTGATTTTTTCCTCCCTTCCGCTAGATAGTTATACTAAAATGGGAAGCACCTTTTTAAAGAAGTCTTTTGTAGATAATAACCTAAAAAATGTGGATTACACATATGTGATTTTTTGGGTACCTAAAACATGGAAATAAACTTTGCAATTAATCACTTTCTTATATTGACAATATGATAAATAAAACAGATAATATGGACTTGCATGTCTGAACACCACAGTTTTTGCCATTTATTTTACACCTAACCTGATATTTCATAAATGTGGCTGTGAGATAGAAAACGGTCTGTTTTCTCCTTTTTGTTTTATGTATAATGGCCATATTTAAAAACTGGTGTTAATTTTTCCTTAATACTAATACTTATTCAACATGGCATATAAATATTACGAATTCTTTCTATTAAAGCACATAGTCATTTTGGAAGACTTCCCACAATGGGGCAATGAAAAAAATGTTTTAATAATGGAATATATAATAATCTGGTAGTTGTTGAAAAAGAAATTGGTCTTTTTTTTTTTTAAGTTACAATCATGTTTTTTTAACAAATGTTAAAATTTTCCTTTTGCATTTGCTTTTTCACACTTTGGTTCCTAGATTTTTTATACTATTGGAAGAATATATGAAAAATGTGTTTTACCTCCCTGACTTCTTACATTGGTATGGCCATCTTTACAAAATTCTTTCTACCAAAATGTCTGAAAACATTTAGCCACTTCTTATGCCCTATTTCTTATGCCTCTACCTTCTTCCCTATCTATAGAGCTCATTCTCGCTCACTCTTTTTTTTTTTCTCTTCTCCATCTGCCTTTTTCTCTTTTTGTCTTCTCTCTTTTGCAGACTCTTCGCTGTCTAACTTGAAATTGATTAGAATGCATTAATTTTTAAATAAGTGTCACATATCCTTAACTGAGCACTAAAAGGTTGAGAAGGCTTCATGGTGTAGAGTCTGATCCAAAACTCAGTGAGAAGAATTTTAAAAACAAGGGCTGCCCTTCATTAGCCCTCACGCTACCTCCTGACAGGCTCCGTGCACTTCCATCGCCATGCCAGGCCAGGGCAAGCCCCGCTGCCATGCACCATTTACCCTCTGTCAGCAGCTTCAGTCGGAGCTTGGGCAATACTGTACATGCGAGTCTGTCATGCGTCAGCCTCAATTAAGCTCATATTGCTTGCTTGGGAAATGCAACAGCCTCCTGTTAACCATCTTTTTTGTTGTTCCATTTTTTTCTTCCTTTTTTTTTCCCCATTCAACTCTCTAGAAGCCCCTGTTTCATTTGGTGAAACTACGTTCATGGTGTTTTTAGCCTTTTACAAAGAGAAATGGTTTTTAGAGGAAGTAACTTCTCTATGTATGTACCAATAAGTTGATTATAATCATGGAAATGTGCTCAGTTAACACCTGAGTTTGTTGTTTAAAGGAGGCAATTATAGGCAGCCCTCACTGACATTTTGTACCTGTGCCAAGCCTGGTCTTGCATCTTATGAAGCAATTTTTCTTTAGGCCTTTTAAGAATACAAGAGCACTAGGCATCTAGCTTTATCAAATGTTGAAGTACTTCTCTTCTTTCTCCACAACCTATTTACTCATGCCCTCGTCATCTAAGGAGGTGGTGGTTTTCTTTTTTTAAGAGAAGAATGAAACCTTACTATACTTGAAGGGGGAAAAAAAGGTGTAGACAGCAGCAGTTTATATTTGGTTCACTATTTTGTGGTTTACCGTAAGTTCATGGGAAAAACAAAAAGACCACCCATGGCTTCATCATGCCGGGTGGTTTGCTGACCAAGTTAGTCTCTTATGAGAAATTATCTTTAAGAGGACATTCTCAAAAAGTACAAGTCTCCGAGAGGAATTCTTTTTTTCTTTCTCTGTAGAGCAATAGAGCATCCAAAAGAGCTCCTGTGTGCTTTAATAGCGTACAGGCAAACACTGAGAGATTTTGTGGGCCTGGGCAGTTTAAGTCAGGTTAACCCAAGAGGCTGTTGTTAGATGTTGGTTCCCAAGGCACGGTATGAAAGAAATCACAACAATGTAAGTCCCGTGAGGTCTGTGGCAGCAAAAGGGGGTGATAGTGAGTGAAAATCCAGGTCAGTTTCACTGATGAGAAGGGAGACGAAAAAGTATATGGCTGTTTTTTTCTTTTTTCATAAACACATTGCCAGCCTGGGATAAGGAGGTTTTAAATAGAATCATGTTGATGGATCAATCCAAGGAAACAGATGGAGTATCCAGATAATGGGATTCAGATTTCCAAAATGTGTGGCAACGGGTCATTGTTGAAATTATTAGCTGAAAAACTTAAAAATCCATAATTATCCTGAGTTTCTATTAGCGATAGGTTAAGGATTTCCAGTAAGACTGTGTGGCAGTCCTTGATATTGGCTGCCTGCAAGATACACATTAGGATTAAATGTGAAGTTATTAACCATCTCGAATGAAAAATAGTTTGCAAGGATCAAGTCACAGTAGCTTCGCAAGAAACAGTTTTTTTCTAAGACACTCTAGATCGAGAGATTTCTATTTGCTAATATAAATTAATATTTAGGAATATTTCCTTTACACCTAGGTCCTGATGGATATTGTCAAGGGAGTCTCCACCTTAACTTTTCCTAGAGAATCACATCCCTTCTTGTATGGATGGGTCACACATCAGTGACTTGTTAGGTTGTTCATTTATTTAAAAAATAGTTCGAGCCCCTGTGGTGTAGCTTGTTAGGTACAGTGACTCAGTGGTGAACAAAACAGGTATCCCTACCCCTTGTGGACTTCGTAGCCTAGTGGTGGAAATAGCCTTTAGAATATGTAAATTTTAAACCATATTAAGTGGGTCAATGAAGTCCAGAGTGCTATTAAAGCATGTAACAGGGGATCTTGATCTTAGAGAGTCAGGGAAACTTTCCTAAATAAGTGACATTTGATATGTGGTCTGAAAGAGTAAGCATTAATAGGCGAGGGAGTGGGGAAGGGTGGGAGATGAGCAGCAGAAAGAGCCAGTGCAAAGGCCCTGTGGCAGAAGGAGCATGGCATATGAAGGAACTGAATGACAATGAGACTGGAGCACTGGGAGTGAGGCAGAATGTGGTGAAATAAGCCTGAGGCTAGAGAGACGAGAGCTAGACCACGTTTAGCCTCGTCATGGGCCATCTCTGGGTTTTGTTCTTTCTCTTAAAAGCAAACGTTTTCCATCTGTAAAATGAAAGGATTAAACATCAGGGTTCTCAACCTAGAAGGCTGTTGGGAAGGAGTGATATTTCTAATTATTTCAATTACCTGTTTAGCAGGTAGAGGCCAGTGATGTTAAATGTCTTGCAGCATTTTGGACAGTCTCACAGGGGCAAAAAATCATCCTGCTCAAAATACCATTGGTGTCTCCAGTAGGAAACACTGCTAAATAATCACTTGGATGCTTTTGCACTCTAACAGCCTATTATTCTGTAAATAAAAGTAAAATGCAGACCTCTAGAAAACAATGAAACTAAAGGTAGGGATTTTACTGAATGCTCATGCCTTACAACTTTTGTGCTGAACAAAAAATATGAAAGCTACATTAGTGGAGACAGGGGAGGTGTCTCAATCTATGATATAACTGGACATTAGATAAGTTAAAACATATTTGGTGCACTGAAGAATATTCAAGAAAATAAAGGAAATCTCCAGAAAGGGAAGGGGGAAACAGTGACCTGAAACCAGACTAGAGAACAGTGAGGTATAAGTGACTAAGAAAGCCTAAGACCATCTGAGGACCAACTGCCATCAGCAGCACTGCCACTGAGTATCAGAAATGGGGGAGTGCACACACATGCAGACACACACACACAAGGTAGGAGAGGCAACCTTGAAACTATTCTATTTAACCAGGACACTGAAAGGGTTAAAATAGGCCTGGGTAAGTCACATCTGCTCGCTTCCAGCAAAAGCAAACAATTTTTTTCCCCTGGAAAAGAAGCATACCTAAATTAGCTTCTCTGGATTCTTACAGATTAAATTTAACAAAATATGAGTTTATAGCTAAAAATTTGCACAGAAAGAGAAAAACATGACTGTGAATAAGAGTCAATTCAAACAGCACACAATGCATTTTTGACTTCCCAAGGTTTTCAGATATTGGAGTTATCAACGTAGAATACAAAACAGGAATATATATCCTATATATTCTATACTATATACCATACTATATATATTATACAGAAAATAAAAATGGAATTTTAAAATGATCAAGGAATATGACCATAAACCACGTAGAACTTTTTGGATGAATGGGTTTCAAAACAGATTAAAGTAAGCTGAAGATATAACTAGTAAACTGGAAAGTATATCCAAAGGAATTATATGGAATTCAGCACAGAGAGAAAATGAGATGGGGGACATGAGAGACATGTTAAGACATGTAGAATTGAATAAGAAGATCTAAAAATCATCAAATCGGAGTTCTGGAAGGAGAAATTATTGGAGTAATATTTGAAAAGGTAATGCTGAGAATTTTCAAATCTGGCAAATAAATGACAAAATAAGCAAACTAAATAGAAAGAATTTCACATCTAGACAAATTATAGTGAAATTGCAGAATACCAGGGCCAAGAAGTAAAAACAGCCAGAAATAAAATGACACCTAACTTATAAACAAACCATAAATTAGATTGAAAGTAGGCATTTCAACAAGAATCAAAGTTAAAAGACAGGAAAAGAATGTCTTCCAAGTTTTAACAGAAAGTAACTGTCAGCCCAGATGTTCGTCTCAGCAAAGTGTCTGTCAATGACAAGAATAAAACAACATTTTTAAATAAACAGAAAGTAGAGATTATTATCTGGATTTTCACCAAAGGAACTTTCAAAAAGAAGGGAAATGACTCCTGAAGGAAGATGTAAGCTACAAGAAGGGGAAGTGAACCAAGAAATTATTATTATACATTTAAATGCAAATCTAAACAAGTATTGTAAGATTGATATTTATAATTTAAATGTAAAAATAATAACTTTAATTTGGGGGAAGAGGTCATTTAAAAGAAAAGAACTGAAATCTTGCTATTTGTCTTGTTATTGGAAATTAGGAGGGAAGTAATCCAAGTTAATGGTATGTAAGGGCTTGTAATTTTCAAGAAAGTAATACAGATACTCATTAATTTTAGACTTCATTAAATGTACATGATAACATTTCAAATATAGCCATTGAAAGAATAAAAATCGATTTGTCCAGATTCCAAAAATTGTATAAAACCACTTTTATCGCTATAGATAACCAAAAAAAAGAATAAAATAAATTTTAAAATAACGGTACCATTTATTAATACAATTACAAAACATAAGCTGTGTGTGGAGAATAGAACAAAAGATGCGTAAGACCTAACTCTTCTACTTACTACCGTGTTCCCCCGAAAATAAGACCTAGCCGGACCTTCAGCTCTAATGTGTCTTTTGGAGCAAAAATTAATATAAGACCCAGTGTTAGTTTACTATAAGACCAGGTATAATGTAATGTAATATAGTATAATACCGGGTCTTATATTAATTTCTGCTCCAAAAGACGCATTAGAGCTGATGGTCCGGCTAGGTCTTATTTTCGGAGAAACACAGCAGCTGTGATATTGAGCAAGGTAATTTCTCTGAGCCTCAGTTTCTCATCTCTCACCTGGCAATAATAGTAGTACTGAATAGAAGGCTGAAAATCAAATGACAAAAGTAGTTTTTAACACTGTGCCTAGTCCACAGCGAAACTCCCAATGAATATCAGTCGCCATTGTTGTTGCCATCATTATTCTTTGACTCCAAACTACAAGCCGTGGGAGAAGCAATGGCCCCAGCACTCCAGGACCTTAGAGTCTAATGGGGATGATAGTGCAATAGACAAATAGTTATCACGTGATAGGTATAAATTATACATGTCAAAAATTCTCAACACACTGTTAGGAAGGAGCACTCATTTGGGGCCTAGGAAAGGGAGGAAGACTTTGGGAAGTAGATGAGTTTTGAGCTAGGCTTTAAAACACTGATGGTTCGAACATGCCTACTATGGGTAGGGCATTGGGGCCAAAGGCGTGCTGTGTCTACATTCCTGAGTATACCTTGACTGAATATTATTAGGGTATCCAACATCCAAGATGAACAGCAGGTCGGTTGGAAAGCTTGTTGGGTGATGGGTGGGGCGGCGGGGGGGTGTGGTTCGACTTGGCTGGCTAAGAGGAGGTGAGGTTGGAAGGATAGATTCGTGGAAATACACTGACACTACAGAAGTGAGTTTGTTAGCACAGCCCGTTGTGACATTGAGCTAAATATTAATTAGCTGTCAGCTAACAAGAAAAGGTCTAGGAGAATCTCTAAGGCAGGGTAAATACATCCTCTGGAATGGTGCCTGGCATATTAGTAAGCAGTTTTGTTTTTGTTTTTGTTTTTAAGAACTAATATAAACAGTGCAATGGGTTCAGAAAATTGTCACATGGATAATGTCATGTCCAACTAAACTGGGGTTTGTTTGTTTTTTCCAACTGACTCTTATGATTGAAGGGATAAGTGTATGTGTGGTCTGAGCCAATCCATTGCATCTGGAGTAAAACTGTTCTTTTTGGAGAAACAGTGGAAGGGGGTTTACTGGGATGAAATATGTGGAAATAGGACAGACGTGCTCATGACAGTAGTTCCTCTAACCCACATACGTACCTGTGCACACACAAACAGCTGAACAGCACAGCTTGGAGGGCGGGGGAGCTTCCCAGTGGGGCAGGAATCATGGGCCCCTGTGCTCAAGGCTCTTCCAGTCTCTTTAGGAGCTGTCCTGACTCTCCCATAGCTCTTCTTTGAACCCCTAGCTGCCCCCTAGCGATACAGCTGGCCTGGTGCTTCTTTAATATTGTTTCTGCAGAATATACGGACTGTTTGTTTTTTTCTTTCTAAACCATACCTAATTTTTACAGAGCTTGCTTCTTTAATGTTTTGCCCAGATGCACATAATCATCATTCTGCTCATGACTAGACACAGCTGGGGGAAGAATGTCTGCTAGATGAGACTTTAATTAACTTCCTTCCTTATGAGTAAGTCTTGGGATAAAACGTACAAGAATCTTTCTTACCTTTTTCCTGACTCTGGAAGTGGTTTGTTTGCCAGCTAGTGAGTAGTGGGATTGGGTGGGGAGGATGGAAGTTAGAGGCGAAGGAGAACGAGACGCCAGCTGGGGGAGGACATCATTGAAAGGACATCCTGCACCTGGAATGTGGACATCCAGGTGGTTGGGGAAGGTCTCGACCCCCTGGGTTGTATTTTTTTAGTTTTGGAACTGTTCATCGACAATCTGGAAGTGTTCCCAGGACTTTTAAAACTCTCCACTAAAGTAATTCTGGCAACAATGTGGAAATCATTGTGATAGGTAAAAGCACACTGTGTTTTTAGGCCTGGTAAGTAACTGCCTGTAATATTAACAGGGCGTGTTGTTCCTTTCCCTTAATTATTATTGGACTGTCATAGAATTTGTGTTTCATTATTGGAATATAATCTCTTACTCTTTGAGCTCGTACTGTTACTGATCAGAATGGAAGCCATTTGATCCAACAGGCATTTTGTTCTTCATTTACGTGCAATACGTTGTACTGGGTACTGTGAAGCCATGAAGAGAAAAGACACCCTGCCTTGGAGTTCACACTCTACTCGAGGCCGTGATGAAAGAACAGCCCTCGGCCTCGGGAAGGCTGGCTTGCTAGGCTGACAGCTACAACAGAGCAGCAGACTACTTACTATTGGCTTGTAGGAGAGGAAGAAATGGATTCAACTGGGGAAAACTAGGAAGACTTCTGGTTGGGCATTAGTTTTAAACTAGGCTTTCAAGGAAGCATAGGACTTGGATAGATTGGGGAGAGTAAGGAAATGCTTTGGAAATGGAATTTTGAGCCATGGCCAAGAGATAGGAGAAATAAGAGATGCTTAGGAAAAGTTGGGGTCCTGGAGCAGGAAATACCTTAAAAAGTGAGGTTAGAGGTGCAGTTGGGCAGTGCAGTGGAATGGGCCAAGGCTGAGGGCAGAAGCCTTTGCTTGGTTCTGTAGAGGGCATTGTGGTTTCCCCCCATTCTACGGACAGGGAATTCAGAGACCCAGTTGGTTGCTGTTGGCTAGCCGAACCTGAAATCTGTTGGAAAAGAACCTGTTCTCTTTCCTCCTCTTGTTTTGGTAGTTTCCGATAATTGCCACCTGTGCCAGTATTCACTTATAAACCCTAAGTAGATATGTACATTTCAGGACTTCAGGCACTATTTCCCAAGTGCGTTTGTCTGTGGAAGCAGGTGTTCCACCAGACGAAGGCTTCATTGTCAGGTGTCTGTGCACCACCGCACCTCTGACTTGGAGAGTCGGGTCACACATTCATATATTAATGGCTCTGAGAAGTGAAAATCCTTTTTAGCTTGGCCTCCCGAAGATCCCATTCATCTTATTAACATCTCACAAAGCAAGATTGGAGAAATGTACACTTCATAAATAGTTTTTATACGTTTCTCACAGTCCCACAACGTTCTTGTGAAGGTTAAGTACTTTCCCCACGTTCACAGGCCAAGAAAAGAGCCGAACTTTGAATCCAAGATTTCTTAACCTCGGAACCATTTTGGCATTTCGTGCTACCTTTTAGATCCACGTATATCACTTGGTTGAGCACCAGTGTGTCCTAACCTAACTGGCTCTGGACTTTATCTTCAGGGGTCTTTTAAAAACATATGCGCTGCCTCCGCTGTTCCAGTGATGGTCTACAGCCCTAACTCTTTAATCCTCCACTGTTCAGCACTTCCGATAACCCACCCTGGTCCCCACGGAACTGACCACTCCAGAGTCTCTGGTAACTTTGTACTTGTCTTTGCACACTTGTCTCCATTTTCTGGCTACACACTGCTTATGTTCAGGGTACATTTAGTAGGTATAGCATCTAACACAGTTCTTGGCCCATCATGTTGCGCAGGGCAACACTATTGTGTGCTGAATGACCAAGTGAAGGAGAGCATTTATCAGGTGTGAGAGTTGAGAGAGACAAAGAGAGAGAGAGACCGACCAACCTGGTGTTCATTCTGACTCTGGTTCTCGTCGTGCTCGTGTCAGCTTGCTAAGAAACACATAAGGTGATATTTTCTGTCTGTAGTCAGTCATCTGATAGAGAAATGTATAGTTGTCCTATCAAAATGTGAGCACAAAATTGTCCCAACACCATGCAGCGAGCCAATCAATATACCTGAAAAGCCAAACTGGAGACCCAGACCTGTGCTGCCGAAAGAGACCGCAGAATATGGTTGTTTTCACATTAATGGGCGTGAGGCACACCCAGGTGGGCCAAGGTCTGCCCTTGGTTTCAAGCTGCCTCTGCCTTTTACTTCTACAATTTTTAGCTTTGGCTTTGGTAGATTTTAATGTAGACCAAGTGCTATTTTTATGTATGAAATCTTATATTCATAGAACAAAAAGTACCTTAAAAAAGAAGAAAAGGTGTCATGAAATCAGGTAGAAGAGCCAGGACTATAAACAGTCACATACATATTTCTTTATAATGGATTCAGAAAAAATGGGGACATAAGTGCAATTTTTTTTTAAACAAGATTTGAAAAACAAAATTATAAATTCTTGTAATTTAGATTTTTACCTAGAGTTAATTAGTTCATGTAATCATTGTTCTTTTAAGCATTTGGTGTAGCAAACCTCCTTAAAACATCTTAAAACTTTTTGTCAAAATAACTCTAGGTTCTAAAGCTATTAATAATGAAAACCTATGAATTTAAAAATCTGAAATAGAAGTTAGGTGGTAAATGAGTCGAAAGTTTAAGTTATACATAAGAGTAGGCTCTAACTTAAGTTTTCAGAATTCCAATTATGGGTATTCAAGTGCATTTACACAAGCTGGGTTTGTTATTTCTGGAGTTAATAAGCAATTTCACAATGTACTATATATCACTTTTAAAGACATGATAAATTGTCCCTAATGGTATTGTGTGTATAAACTAGAGCTGTTTCTGCCTTGTATATTATTCTCAGGATTGGGTGGTACACCTGAAAAGGCTTGGATTTTAATGGGGCCTTTTTAGCACTTTTGCACCTCGTATGTTCAGGATTATGTTTGATTGATGACTTTAAATGTGCTGGCATGAGAGATATGTAGATCTTAATGCTCTTAAACCATTTGTTTTCCAGTCTCTGTAAAAGGCCCCTCTGTTTTGGGGTAACACTTTATCCTTCTTAAGTAAACAGAAATAGATTTCTGGGATTTTGCTTTTTAGCATTGTAAATCCAGAGGAAAGAGACAGGCTAGAGGCTTTTAAGAGGCTAAATACACCATGTTCCCATTTTATTAGAGTAGTTTGAAAAAGTCAAAGACTGTGTGGGGGGGTGTGTGTGTGTGTGCGCGCATTTTTTCTTCTAAACAATATTAAAACAACTTTTTTTCCTTTTCTATCTTTTTTTTTCCCCAAAAACCCCAAGTCTTTTCTTTCCTTGGGACAACTTGATGCTTCAGCCATTATCCTCAGCGTGCTGGCTGAGAACTCTCTTTGGATTCCGTCGTATTAAATCGCTAAAGGGTTGACTGCGGTGTGGCCAAGGGCACGTTCTCCCCAACAGGTCTAAGAACAAGTTTGGGGCTATAAATCGAATCCTGTTTCCCGAGAGGCACTGGGGCTTAGTTCCCCAAGCCTGGAGGTGTTTCTAATCCATTCCTGTAGGATTCCTCTGACTCGGACAAAATCTTCAAGTGCTTCAGGAGCGGCTCAAAAACCTACCAGAGAGGGTTCCCAGTTTCTGATTAACAACCTAGGCACTGTTCAGGGAAAGCGGGGAGATTGTTTCTGCCAAAAGAACAGATTGTTTTAAGATTTTAAGAACTGAGTATAAACAGGTGGCTTAGGTAGGAGAGAACTGCAGCAGCAGATCCATCGGCTCCATCTTCAGCCCTGTCTCCCAGCTGTCCCTCTTCTTTCGAGAAAAAGAGACCAGCGTGGTACTGACAGACACATTCTCACTTCCCTCTAAGATATCAGCTGAGGGGCTCGAGAATGGAGAGACTAGTGCATTGGCCCATATTTAGAATATGTTGCTAATTAATGGTCAGTGTCCCTGTGATCTTTTTCTTTGTCGTCCTCTTGAGGCGTCCCGTGTCTTTCATTTCCTTCCTCTCCATCGTCAGCAATGCTAAATGGAATAGGGATTATTCCGGCAGCAGGGCAGTTGGAGCCCCCTGATTAGTCTGGAATGAAATGTGAAGGGGAAAAATGTATGAAATGAGCTGTTGTGTCTCCTTGTTCTCAAGATGTTTCTGAAATCTTCCTGGGTGCTCGTCTATTCACCAGTGGTTCATTTTGCCTAGAGACCTCTAGGATTCCTGGGAAGGGTGTTTTTTGTTGTTTTTTTTAAAATACGTATTTTTATTTTTTTTTACAAAACAGTTCTTATTAGGATAAATCCTTGTAAATGAAGTAAGAATATGATAGCAGAAAAGATAACAATCCTGGATATAATCACAGGGTACTTAACTGACTCAGAGCCCCACAGCCTTTAATCAGGGGTTTTCTGCTGCTGCTGTCATTTCAAGTCTGAGTGAGATGTTTTTAATACCTTTTTCATCAAGTCATCCCCAAATTATTTCTCACTTAAACTCTTGCAGTTTTTTATTGTAATGGGTATTTTATAATAAAATGAGGGCTAAAGACATTTATTTGACTTGGGGGTATGAATAATCTTTGTATATACACTTATATTTGGTTAATATATTTGGTAAATTTAGTGAATGTAAAAGGCTATTGAAAGCGAACGAGCAGCCATTACCTATGGACGCAGTATGAACGGGAGCATCACGTGTAGAGCAAAGGTAAAGCTTCTGTGTGTATAGATAAAGAGATTGATGGAGCCAGAACAGATCTGAAAGCTGTCTGAGTCAACTCCAGGAGCTTATAAATGAGAAAATTGAGTCCTAGTGAAAGGAGGTATGTCATGGTGCAAAGGTGCTAGAACTGAGGTTTTCCCACTGGTAGTTCACTGCTCTCAATGTGCATTAGGATGTACTCTGGCCTTTGTTTTTGGATTTCATGGATTTGCCATCCCCCATATAAACAGATGAAGGAATAATGTAATAATTTTATTAACTGAAATGTTATTTAAAAATTCACCCAAGTGGAACCACAAAACCTGCATCATAATTCTTCGCTTCCAAGGTATTTTGCCCTATTCATGCTGTAAAAGTGATGAGCCATTTACAAATTAGTTGCAAATGCAGCTAGTTGAAATACTAATCCACTAATAACCAATTAATCGAACTTATCTAATGTCAATTATGCCACCATTCCCTGGCACATTATCGGTGCTCATTAAATATATGTCGATTCAGTCTTCCTCGTCTCAGCTCCATCTTGAGCCAGTTTCTCAAATAGTGAGCTTTGAGTCAGTAACTTTGGCTGATACTTTTAAAAAATGCAAATTCCTGCCACCCAACCCCTAATCAGAATTGCTGGGATAGGCCTGGAGATTCTGTATTTTTAACAACCTGGACAGGTGATTCTCTGCACACTAAAGTTTGAGAACCACTGCCTAAAGTCAAGAGATGAAATCATAATTGATTAAAATATATTCAGCTGATCAGTCCAGTAGTCCTTATATGACAGTCTTTTTTTGTAGTTTTTAATTATCACATAATTCATCCATTTTGCAAAATTACTTAAACAAGACAGAAGTATATAAAGTAAAAAATAAAAGGGCCATCCTTTCCCCTACCCATCCATCTCTTCTACTCTCACTCCTCAAGGATAACCACTAGTAACAGTTGGTGCATATGCTTTGAGATTGTCTTCCTGTGTATTTATGTTTTATCTATATTCAAGTATATATTTATGTGTGTATATATACACATATACCTATATATGTGTGTATATATACATGCATATATATTTATATTCATTTGTTCAACAAATATTTGAGCATCTGCTGTATACCAGGAACTGGTACTGAGATAACAACAGTGAGCAAACAGAAAGGTCCCCATTCTCATGGAAACTACATTCTAATAGGAGGTAGACAATAAATCAATACAAATGGAATATAAAGTGTGGTAGTGATGCATGCTCTAAAACAAAATAGAGTAGGATAGCGGGATAGAGAATTCCAGAGGGTTCTACTTTAGATACGGTGGTCAGGGCAAGCCTCTCTGAGATGAGTTTTAGGCAGAGACCAGAATGAGGTGAGAGAATGAGCCCTGTGTGTGCATACTTGTATCTTGGAGAAGAGGAGATCGCGTTCCTCTTAGAGTATGTGTGCAAAATCACACTTGTTTGTTTTAACAAAACAAAATGTTATTATGCATCCTGTCCTGTGCCATGCCTTTTCCATTCAACAATGATTTATAGTCGTATTTCCAGGGTCTGCATATATGGATCTAAAATATTCTTTTTTAGTGACTGCTTAGTATTCTATGTGTCTGTGTCATAATTTAACCATTCGTATATTATCGGACTTTTTTTTTCTTTGCGTTTTACCTTTACAAGCAATTCTGCATGAAATTCCATGGATCATAATCTTGATATTTAGTTACTATAGGATTAATTTTATAATTCTATTGCAAAGTGAGATTATTTTAAGTATTTGGATCATATCAGTCAAGTACAAAATTACTGTTCAAGAAGAAAGAAACCAGACCTTGGAGTACACAAGTGTATAATATTCATTTTACATGTAGAGGTAAGAGTCCTTTAATCATTTTTAATTTTAAGTTGGGCCATCAAAGAATTCTAAATCATGTATTTATCATAAAAGACCATATTTTTACTGTTTTCTGTCTTTTAAAAGTTATTCAACCAAGGTGCAAGCACTAGTTCTTATTCATAGGATTGGGATCCATGTGGGCTGATTTGTTCCTATGTCTGTTCTCTTAGTATTGGATCAGCCATTTATTCTTCAGTGCTTCTGCATTTATGTTGTTCTTGGATCCGGAAGTATTTAATCCAAACTATATTTTGTCTTTTTTCCCCCAATTTTGTTTTTATTGGGGAACAGTGTGTTTTTCCAGGACCCATCAGCTCCAAATCAAGTCGTTGTTTTCAGTCTAGTTGTGGAGGGCGCAGCTTTCTGACCCATGTGGGAATCAAACCGGCAACCTGGGTGTTATAAGCTCTGAGCTCTAACCAACTGAGCCAAGCGGCCCAGTATATTTTATCTTTTAAATGTAAGATTTTTCTCGTTAAAAATTTCTTAAATTATAAAATTCAAATAAAATTATGTTACCCACAAATAGCCATCGTTAACATTTTGGTGTGTATCCTTCCAGGTTTTTGGTGGGTTTTTTTTTCTTAATACACGTGATTTTTTTTTTTTTTTTATATCCCAGGTTTCATTTTAGGCTCCCCAGCTCCAACCTCTTTCTTTAGTACACCTGACTGCATCATAAGCCACACTGAGAATAAACCCATTAACTCTCGCACATCACTATGCTTTTGCTAGTTACGCACTTTATTATGAATTACCCAGCAGACTATCTCCTCACTGTCAGTTAAATAGACATGTGCCTTGCAGATTGTTTGCCGAGTGAATGGCTTCCGAGGTGGCAGGTGATGTCACCGCAACACTCAGAACGCCTGGACACTTGCCCGGTGGCTGCCATGCTGACTTCAGGTCATTCCTACACATGGGGAGCACTGGAACCCATGATTCACATTCCTGCTCAGGGAGAGGGCACCAGAAAGTTCTCTTATGCCCCTCCTTCGTATTACCAGGCCCTGAGGGAGCTTGTTTTGGATTTTCACCGAAAAACAAATTTTTTTCCTCCCACACTATTTCTCATATCCCCTTCATTCTTCCCATTCTCTATTTCACCACCACTAAGCTCTTGGGAGAATAGCTGGCTTTTAACTGGAGGCTTATCTGTGTTTTCCCCTACCTTGGAATTAAGAAGAAACAGAATCTTTGAGAAACAGGAGCTAACTCACCTCTCCGTTAAGCCTCCCTTAGGAAAGGGCTTCTCGTCTTTGGGCATCTGTAGAGCCCACAGTGGACCAGCGTCAAACACTCTGTGATTTGGGAATGAATGTTTATGTCAGGCATGAATTGTTATTTGAAAGTGAGGCTCGAAAGCAGCCGTTTAGTAATTAAAATGCCAGTTTTCGAGAATGGCTTCAGCAGTCCTGAATTAAGCTTGCTGAGTTCTAAGTGACTGGAGTTAGTAACTTTGCTTATTTTTCTTTAACTGGATAATTCGCCAGGCAATTTGGTTTAGATGTAGATAAATCTCTTGGCCTCCATTGTGTTCCATCCTGGTGAACCAAATCTCCCAAACGTGCCCTATGCAATTCAGAAATCCTCCTGTGGAGGACGCTGTACAGTTGTGTGACTACTGGATTTTTTTTTTTTTTAAGTAAAAATGATTTTTTTCAATATTATTTTCTAAAAGACCATTTTCTACTATTAAAACTGAGAGTAGAGGTGAGGACGTGGTATGTTAAAGAAACACATTAACTGTGCCTAAAGGTGTTTGTTTTTTCTTGAAATGCCCACTTAGTTCCCAAATGATCAAAAGATGAAGGTTCCAGAGAGCTTTTCTTCTGACAGACGTGATTATGTAGGGGTTCCCTTCTAGAGAGACTTGTTATTTTATAAACACATGCATATGCATAAGATATTCTACCCAATACTCCCACTTTCTGATCTGCGCAGCACAGCAGAGCACCCCATGGAGTCAGAGAACAAAGAAAATCTTTACTCTGAAATTCTTTCCTGGAGCCGAATATGTCCTCAGCTTCAGAAAGGAAATCCCTAGCATGGATCGTCACCCTCTGGCCCTCTGAAGGCAATTTGAGGCACCACTGGTGTGCTCCCCAGGAAAATAGTACTTGGAGGTACTGGAACTTGGGTTGATTTCCTATTAGGGAATCTGGTTTCGTTACAGACATTTTACCTACATCATTACAATTAATTCCTCCAAAGACCCTGTGCTGTAGGTATTACTGCTCCCTATTTCATATGAGGAGACTGACGCGCCGAGAATTTGAATAATTTGCTATAACTGTACAGCTATGAAGTGATGGAATCAGGATTTGAACCTCTGTTCGTCTGACTCCAAAGCCTTGATATTTCCATTCCTCCGAATACCGATTCTAGCTTGTAGTAGTTAATAGATAGAAAACCACTACCCCTTCAGTGTGACTGGATTATCTTTTTCAGCCTATAATCAATCCCCATATAGTTCTATTCACTGTAAGTCTATGGCATCCACTTCCTTATACAATAACCAGAAAATGAAAAAGAATAAAATAATATTTGTGACAACATGAGAAAGCACAGGACAAAGATCATGCTGCTATGCTACTCTTTAGTGTATTAGAGAACTCAAATCGATAAGAACACAGTATAGAGAAAAGAATATTTTTAACCTTGTCTGTTTATTCATTTTTAATGAGATATAATTCACATGACATGAGATTAACCATTTTAAAGTGTATAAATCATTAGCATTTAGTACATTCACAATGTTGGGTAACCACCACTTCTGTCTAGTTCCAAACCGTTTCGTCACCCCAAAAGGAAACCCCATATCCATGAAGCAGTTGCTCCCCTTTCCATACTCTGCCTAGGCCCCCTTGGCAACCAACAAATCTTCTTTCTGTCTCTATGGATTTATTATGTAGTCTGGATAGTTCACATAAACGGAATCATATAATATGTGACCTTTTATGTCTGGCTTTAGTGTAATATTTTTGAGGTTCATCCACATTGGAGCATATATCTCACTTAACTCCTTTTTCTGGCTGACAATATTGATTAAGTGAGTGTTCTAGACCTAGATCTGCTACTATTATAACTCACTGAAAACTTTGCACCGGCCTCTAACTTTCTCTGAGCATTGGTGTGCTGATCTGTAAATGTGGAGATTGCGTACCCTATGGAATGTGAGTTCTGCAGGAAGCTCTGGAATAAAAGGCCTTCCTGCTCAAATAGCAAGAGCACATGCTCTATTTCCTTTGTGGAGAGTCACAGTGCTCTGTGTGCTAAAGATTCTGGAACCTGCTTTACACCCTTTAGCCCAGCATTTCCCAAGTGTAACCAGAGAACCCTTTTAATTCACCTACTTTTTTTTTTTTTAACATCTTATGGAACATAGTCCAATATTCTAAGATACTGTAATGTATGACCGACTCATTGATGAAACCCCACAATATATAGCCTGGCCAGTCAAGTCCATGTTGATCTTGTCTCTATGTTACTGGACTAGAGGTATTCTTCCTCTAGGGGAAGTTTTTAACCTTTGTAGGGGACGTTTTAGTTGTCCCAATGTTAGGAGTCAAGAATAATAACAATTCTGCAATATGTTGGACATGCTTTCACAACACAGATAGTTCCTGTTCTATACAAACTCTCAAATATCCTACTGGTCATTACTGTAGGTGAAAAGGCTATTTATAATTATCTGAACCTAGTTTTCCATGTCATACCAAATACTTTTGCATGGTTTTAGTATCCATTAACTTTAAAGAGCCATTCACCATTGAAGGATAGACAGAGTTCTGCTGCAAAAACAAGTTAACCTAGAAATACTGGTGGCTCAATACAACAAAGGTTTATTTCTTTGTTTATGCCAAAAGTGCACTGAGTGTTAACTCTGTGCACAGTTAACCAGGAGTCCAGACGGGCGGAGGCTCCACCTTGGGGGTTCTTGCCAGCTACCTCGGACAGGGATAGCCAGTCTTTGCACACCAGCTCTTCAATGCACTGGCTCAAAAGTAAGGCACATCATTTCTGACTATTGCCCAACAGTCAAAACGAGTACAAAGCCCCTGCTAACCACAGGAGGGCTAGGGAATGGGAGCAGATGGAAAGTTTGGTGGGTGCAGTGTTCATGGTGATGCCGCCGGTAGTACGAGCCGTCATTAGAATGCACTTGTCCTGGTTTGCATGTGTAGCTGTCACATTTATGTTGATTCCACATAGAGGTACAAGCACATGCCTGTTTAGCTATGTCTGCTAGTATACCGTGCGTGTACACTTACACATAGAAATACATCTTATTAGGGGCGGCCGGGTGGCTCAGCTGGTTAGAGCATGAGCTCTGAACAACAGGGTCGCCGGTTGGATTCCCACATGGGCCAGTGAGCTGCGCCCTCCACAACTAGATTGACGACAACGAGCTGCCGCTGAACTTCCGGAGGGGCGGCCGGGTGGCTCAGTTGGTTAGAGCGTGAGCTCTCAATAACAGGATTGCCGGTTCAGTTCAAACGGTGACTGGACTTGGAGCTGAGCTGTGGCCTCCACAACCAGATTAAAGGACAACGACTTGGAGCTGATGAGCCCTGGAGAAACACACTGTTCCCCAATATTCCCCAATAAAACAAGAAAATAAAAATACATCTTATTATAAATTACTTCCCGGTGTGTTTTCTTTATATTATAGTTAAGGCAATATATTGACTTTTTTGAAGTTACATGTGTCCATGGATTATTTTAGCTCTGAATTTCATTTCAAGATGGTAAAGGGACATTGGAAAAAAGATGTGTTATAAAAAGGTCTGGTGGGGATGAGAGCTGCTTTTCCAGGTCTTCAGCATTGTAGGATTTGGAGAATTATAAGGACTTACATAATAATAGTAAGAAGAATATTAGCTGACATTTATTGAGCAGGCATGATGCCAAGCCCTATAAGTAAATTCTCTGCTTTAAGCCTCACCAGAATCGTCTGTAAAAAAACCTCGGAATTCTCCATTTTACAGGTAGAGCTGCTTTCCTCATTCAAGCATGCTGGGAAAGTTGTAGTTCCCATAATTTTGTCAGCATGTGGCTATGAAGTAGGACCCCACACTACCTGCTAAGAAAGGATAATGGGTCTTCAGATGCTATAAAGAGACAGCAGGCAAAGCCCAAGGGTTGGGACAACACAACAGGATATCTGATCAGCCCAAAGGAAGCCAGGGGAAAGATTGGAGGAAAAAGGTGGTGAGGAAAAGAACGTTGCTCTTTTACATCCAGAACGTTACATCTTTTACATCCAGAACGTAATGTCCCCATCCTGAGAAGCCGGGGATTATGTAAATGTGTCACTCAGAGAGTTCCTGACTCTTAAGTGAATGCCTCTCCCATTTTGTCTCTGTTCCTGGGCCTCCCAATTTCTCTGATTTCATGAGCAACAGAGCTTGCACTTAGCAGGTTAACCAGGTAATGTATTTGAATAACATTATCAAGACAATTCTAGGCCAAAATAAAACCCAAAATGTCAGGACCCACCCAGGAGTATACCATCAGGTAGCAAAAGAAAAAGGGAAAAAAAGTTAACTCAAAATTAGAAAATAAAGGCTCTTTCAGGCTTTCCTTGTTAGTGGTTTAAACAGACACCTTTCTTCTAGAATACTTCAAATTTTTGTTGCATCTTTCATTACTCAGTCTTTATTTTCTTTTCAGTCTTTATTCTGTAAGAAATATGCTTCCGTGCCATATGCATTTGGAATGGAGTACCGCAGCCTTTTCCCTGCCCATGGCCAGACCTCTGGTTCAAGGCTAAGAAACTAGGCTGGTCCTACAGAGACCCTCTGGGTGACTCATCTCTTTTGAGATCCTGATTGTCCATTTTGGGCTGGTGTTTCTAGCAACAGTGTGTGTTGCCCTGAAGGCACCCTCGCATATGGTGTTGACTACACTACACTGTACTGTTTAATTCTTGCTTTGGATTGTGCCTCAAGTTTTAAGTCACTTGACAGTACAGATGGTTTCTTTCTCTAAAGTTTATCAATAGCATACTATTCCCTCCCGGTAACTCCACACATTCGTGTCACACACACACACACACACACACACACACACACACACCCCTAAGCACAAATTTCATGTTTTCTCCCTTTTAAAAACAAAATCAAATCTGTCTGACCTATCTGGAGAATCTGCTGCTTTCTAAGATTTATGACGCTGTAACCAGGTAGCTTGTCATGCTATTTGTCTTAATCACTGAACTCCTTCATTAGACAGGCTGTTTAAAAACCTATGTAATTATCTTTTTTGACTCTCAATCTTCCACATTCTTATCTTTATTGTAAACTTTCTTCTGACTTTTTTATGTACCTGCCATATATACCTGTTCCAAAAAGCATTTAGCCTTCTTACATAGTTTCGTCTGCTTTTCATTAACTTTGCCATCAATTCACAACCCCTGCTTAGTGCCTCCCTCACAATCTGACTGCTTGTTTCTCTGGATGGTGAACCCGAGACTGAGTAGGCAAGATTTGCTCTGTATCTTCCTTGCCCTTTGAAAGGGGCAAGCAGAGACGTTAATTGTGTGACTCTTCTTCAGGACATTCAGCAGAGTTGTCACTACCTTGCCATTGCAAGGTAACGGCAAGGTTTAGAAAGCTGGGGCTGAAGGAGCCTTCTTTCATAATACGAGCCAGGTGCCATGCTAATGACTTTGGGGGAATAAAAGGTGACACGATCCTGCTTTCGAGCAGCTTCCACTCTGGTAGAGAGGGTAATATAGGTACATAAATCCTGTTGAGACAAGACAGAGTGCCTAGGAGATTGAGGAGAAAGAGATCTCTTCTGTCGGGGGCAAACACAGCATTTTAGCTGAACTATGAACAAGGAGTAAAGATTGTTAGAGGCAGTCCAGACAGGGAACGGCATGGGTAAAGGCTCAGAGGTGCCCCAGTCCAATCTGATGAAGACAGTGGTTCTCAACCATTTGGCAGTGTCTGGACACAATTTTGGTTATCAAAACTCGGGGAGAAGGGCTGCTACTGGCATCTAGTCTGCAGAGATCAGGAATGCTGCTAAACATTGCGCAAAGCACAGGACAGACCCTCCCATCCAACAAAGAATTATCCAGCCCCAAACGTCACTAGCTACCAAAGTTGAAAACCCCTGGAGTAAAGCGTAGTTTACTATATATGCCAGAGAGAATTAGGAGATCAGCCTGAAAGAGTATTTAGGCCTAAATTCTGACAGGTTCTAAAATGCTTGCTTAGGGCTTGGATTTTTCTTGGTGAGTAATTCAAGAGTTCTGAAAATGATCACACTGGTGGTTTAGGAAGATTAAGCAATCAGGAATATTGATAATTGGAAACAATGAGGACAGGGAGACCAGTCAGGAGGCAATGGCACCAATGGAAAAGAAGAAACAAACATGAAAGATATTTCAAAGGAAGATTTGGGAAGAACTGGTGATTGGTTCCAAATGGGAAGCAAAATAAAGGAAGATGCAAAATGAATTGATGATGTGTGTCAGTCCTGGGAGACCCCCTTGATTTGCCTACCCTTAATTGATGGGAAGAGGTACAGAACGAGAAGACACGATTTTTGTTTTATACCTGTTGAATTTAAGGAACCAGTGACACAACCAGGGTAAATATCCAGCATGTAATAGGAAATAGGGAGTAAAACTTGGAATAGGTTAAACAGATTAGACATAGAAACAGGGATGATATTTTAAAACCATGGAAGTGAATGAGGATCTCAAAGGAGGTTATTTGGAGAAAGTAGGCAAGAAATAAGAGGTAAGAATTTGAGCAATACCTGCCAGGGAGAGAAAGGTGAGGGGTAAGGGAAGTGCCTTGCTCAGAGTAGGCAGGCTGCACAGGTTCACGGATGGACGGATAGTTGTCAAAGTCAAGGCCAAGTATTTCACTGCTTCTCCTAAATATGATAAAGCTTTATGTAGTGGCATCTTGTAGACCGAGAATGTTGAACTAACCAATTCACGTATTTGATTTTGTTTTTCAATCTCAGGACTATGTATAGAGGTGCACAATTGCAATTACTATTACTACTTAGTACTGTTATTTGTATAATTGCTCATTAATTTTCTTCTGCCATTGGACAGTGTGTTGGGGTGGGGGCTGCCGAGTTCCGTATTTTCAAATAAATTACAAACTCCATCAAGGGCAGAAACTGTCTTTTGTTCTTTGGCATATTACTACAGGGCACACTAGGTATAAATTAAATTCTAGGGATCGATTCTTCTCTCCCAAAATAAAGAGAAAACAACCATAACAAAAACAAACAAAAAAAAAAAAAAGAAAGAAAACAGGTCACTCTGATTTACTCTCATGGATATGGTATTTGGGGTAGGTCATAAACCAGAGGAAACATTTCAGATTTCTTATTTATCAGAAGACTAGTCTATTCTTCCAGAACCTAGAGGCCCCTGTGTACTTACTACATCTCAGAATAGCCTTAACCAGACAAATATGTTTAATTTAACTTAAATAATGACCTGAAAGCCTTTTTGAATGGTTCCAATAGAAACATTAGGAATTGTTTATAGCTAACTTTTATTTGGTTTTTCTTTTTCTAAAAGCAAAACAATTTGGGGACTCACAAGATTTTATAGGTGCCATCTATTTTGGAATGCTATTTACTTTTATGATGTTTATTCTTCACCCACTGAAGGGTGTGAACATTCTGGGTTTTGCTGCATGGCTACCTAACGCTATTTTTACATTATACTTTATATATAGTGTCCATTCCGTGCTTCTTTTACAGTTCCCTTGCTGCATGTCAGCAGGAAATCACAATTAGGAGTGCTATGTGAAAGCTTTGTGTTGGTGTTGTTTTTTTTTTAGCATTTAACTTTTAAGGAAAGAGGATATTTTAAAGTAATATAAAATTATAAATAAGTAATTGCACCTTTATTTCTTTGCTGTGCATTCTGTAAAGACAGATAATATAATTGCCCTAAAAAAATCAAAGTGAATAAACTTAAATCTGAATGTGAGGATTACAGAGTAAAATGGTAACACTGAAAAATTGCCTTGCATACAGTTGCTTTTTGGCTCTCTAAAAATGGCTTACTTGACACACATGCTTTTGAATTAATCAGATATGCAAGCATGTGGACAGGGAGGACCCCTTATAGTTTCTACATATGTGAATCAAAGACGGGATTTGTTTGAATTACCCTTTAGCCTCCATTGTTGAAATCAGAATTAAGTTCTTTGTTTACTAAAGCATTAATAGCAATCGTTGAGATTGTGGACAAGGGCTGGTTGCTGGCAGAGAGTTCTCAGTGTATTATTCTGTTTACCTAAGGGTTATATTCAAGAAGCTCTCTGAACAGCTGGGCTGATTATTGAAAATGCCTCATAGTAACTTCCAGCATAGGCTGATCGATATGGGTGCAAAGCTTTACATGGGAGGGAGCTATTTAAACATTGAGAGCCCCGGGGATAAAAGAGAATGAAAAAATAATGCTGGACAAATATGCTGAAATGTTCAAAGGAAGAGAAGTATCTTGTCTTGCTATCGGGTGAAAATTCCTAACCAAACAAACTAGAAAAATTTTAAGTTTATCTTGTAATGATATCCTAAAATCTTATTTTACCTTATAGTAACACTCTACATATTTAATTATTTTACAACACCCCCCTAAATAAACATTTAGCGGGAGGAGGAAAGACTAATCAAGAATACCAAAAAGCAGTTTTGTTTTCATTATTTTGAAATGTAACCTGTTAGAGAAAATTCCATAAAATACTTTTCAGTGGTGCTATAAGGAAATACTTAACTTGTTGTTAAGTATTGTTAAGTAGATTGAGCTCCCCATATTTTAAACATTCCTGAGGAACGTTGGACAATCATAGCACTGACATACTTCAACACCCAAATATAGGCAGAAAATTCCTTTTTCTTTAATATTTTCTGTGTCTGAGATCTAGGATAGAGATACTGCCATTTTGTCTTAGTCCTAGCAAAACAAGTTTGTTTGGTTTTTTTCCAGTTCTATTTTTAAACAATTTAATACAATAAATAAAAACTATACTAGCTATGCAAGATCTTATCTCCTAAAAACGTTTGGTGAAATTATGACACTGAGGCAAAAGTATCAGCATTGAAAAGCTGACTTCTTTTTACAAAATGGGATAACAGAGAAACACTCCAAGAAGGAGAGGGGGAGAAACCACTCAGTTTATCAAAATGGAAACCTGTGTCGAGAAATCCTACATCTTGTTACATCCGGGATTCCTTACTTCTACTCTGCACAGGAGCAGCAGACAGGAAGTTCAGAAACATAAAGGCAATCAATGTGAAAACTGTGAAAGTTTCTTCATTAATCAACTCACATAAACTCTCCAAGTAAAGGATTTTACAAGCTTTTCAATTAAGGCTTTCCCTTTTTATTACCAAATTTCATTGACAATTAAAAATGCATAATGAAAGTTGACATGATTATAACAAAAAGCAAAATATTATTTACGCACTGAGCTTTTGGACTTACAGGAGACTTTGATTTTCTGATGTTTATCCTTGTGATGAATCACATAGATACTTGTTAATTGGATAATTATTCTATAACAGTGATGTTTTAAAATTTTAAATGGGTATGTCTTTGAACATTTTTGTATTTTCCTCCTCATGTGAACATCGTCATTTTGGCATACTCATATCTAGAAGCTACATGACTGACTCATTAATGAAATTGAACAATAATATATATGCAAAGAACTACCTTCAGTGAAATGTTTTAAGAACTAACATTCTGTGACTTTTTTCACTTAAAAACCCCAGAATAACCTGAAAACATCCTGAAGGCCTGACAAAAATTCTGTTTACCCCTGAATTGATACTGAAATTTAAGAAACTTATTGACATTGAAAAAATATATGCAGAATGTGGGAATCTTTTTAAAAAGACAAAGGTCAGCTTAGTCTAATACTTTGTTTCTGCTGTTAAAAGAAAGGTTTATTTGAAATCCTCAGTGGCTTTCAACTCTTAGGTTAGCGCCTAAGAAGTTTCCAGAAACTGCACATATTGTCAATGTAATTTAGGCTAGTTTTCTTCTTTGAAGACTAAAACATAGACCAGGAGAATTTCATGATTCTGTTCCTCACTTAGGACAGTGACTCCTTTGTGCAACTTTTCTTCACCTGGAAATTAGAAATAACCATTGTCTTTCACGTTCTGCTGAGGACTTGGAAGAATAACAATCCGAGGGCCATTTGGAGTGAAAATAAAAAAATGAAATTATGTTTCTTTGCCCAAAGACTTAAGTTCATGGACTATAAGAATATCTCTCAAATAGTTTTCATTTAAAATACTCATTTAAAATTCATCATATTAAATCTATTTATTTTGTATTTCTACTGCAAGAATACTACAAAGGAGGTAAAGATGTCGTTTTAGGATGTCTTTAAATATTAATAGTACTATCTACAATGCCATTAACATTATCCACCTATGAAGCATAAAATCCTGTTTTAGGAATGAAACATGGGAGTATTGTTTTGTTTAATAAGCAGAAACTGCCCCATGTATCAGGAATCGTAGCAGTCAGTCTTTGAATCTGACTAAAATCTTATTTTGCCCAAAGCTGCCCCATCCTCCCCACACCCACCACCACCTCTAAGGGAGAAGCCGCGGACCAGCTCCTTTGGGTATCCGGCCCTGCACAGCCTGAAGGTTACGGAGAATCTCAGCATTCCGAGAAAACAGACACACACTAGCTCCTATAGATAAATATTTAACTGGATCAGTTTGTTCCACTTTGTAAGTGATTTGCTCACCTTTATTAGTGTACTGTGTTACGGGCTCTGGTGTTGAGTCCCAATAGAAAAATATATCTAAAGCATTTTAATATCGGCCCATCATTTGGCAGCTATTGAATGAGGCCGTCCTCGCTGTTTTATTTAGAGAGAATCAGTATTCTTTTGTATATAAGAGAGGAATAGCCCTGAGGGTAGTCCGAATGCAAAATACAGAGCTCAGTCCAGGAGTGATCTTAGTGTCATTCATTGTCTGGGCTCCAGAAGGATGTGCAGGAATGCGGTGGTTTAGCATCCAGTTACTCAGTAGGAAAGCACAAGTCTCGGTTTCCAGCCAACACTGGGCAATCAGGCATGTTCTCATTAGCTGTTTTTTTGTATAACTTCAAAAGAATAGTAAATATTGCTTTGTTGTCTTGTGACTATTACAGGAAAAGCAATCGCTTTTCTTTTCAAGGTAAATATTCTAAAAGGCAGGGGTAGACGGGCAGCAGCAAAAGTCACGGATTTTCTCCTGTTGGAAAAAGCCGTGTCTGAGCAGACTTGTAGAGCTGTCAGCTGGGTACTTCAGGCAGTGTCTCTGATCATGCTGTTCGAAAGCCTTTGCAACTCTCCTTCCAGTCCTCCTTCAGGCTCCTGTGATCCCCTCTGCCCCATGTTACCTCCCTACTGTCGCATCCCTCAAACACGCCACGCTAGTTGTTAGGAAGAGAAAAACCAGAATAGCCGCTTTCCTCATTTTGCCCAATTCAGAAAGGTCAAGGACTCTCACCAGGACCCCTGTGCTCAGAAACTAGGGATTTTGGAGGAACTCGCAGAGGCCATAGCCAGCAATCAGGTGACGATGCGCACAACAGTGTGGGCTCAGGAGTGGAGGTGACCATGCCAAGGAGTAGAGGTGGAAGTCCTGGGAGTATGGATGCGGTCTCAGGCAGAAATCCAGGGAGCCCTGGCAAGGGTGCCAGCCTCACCGTCAAAGTCCCACTTGGAGAAGCTCTCCCTCAGGCGATCGTCTATGCACTGCTACTGTTAGCACCCTTGTCCCTGCCAGGTGGCCCTTCCCCATTCCCTAGTCATCCCTTTTCAGGAGAGCGCCAGATTACCCAGACTTCCAGTTGTAGCTTTTGTGCTGTCCAAAGCGCTTGTTTTTATAAACCACGTTTGATACATCCTTGCGTCAATCCATTGTGTAAGCTACGTAGAGTTTTCAGTCTCGGGGCTAACTCCTGCGTTCGTACCCCTTTGAACACAAATGGACAAGGAAAAGATAGGAACCACGTTAGCCTCTGTGAATGACGAGAGCCAGGGTGCCACTGTGCCCAAATCGATAGCCCAATGTGAAGACAGAAAGATTCTCGGATAACCAAAATCACCAAGTTAACATGTATTGCATTTAAAATGTAATAAATGCAGTATTCATAAACTTATATGTGCCTTGTGACTTTTGTGTCAGCAGGGTTCCTGTAAGCCTCTATTTATGTCAAATAAACTTCAAATATTCCAGAATGTAGACTGCATCTGGCCTCATTTTTTAACTGTCCCTCTAGGAACATTTCTAAAATAGTAGATTGTTCCAATTTTTTTTCCTAATGAGAAAAATCCATGTGTTCTGTGATTATTAATAATAATGGCTTCAAATAAATTATTAACTGGTTGCACTGGAATGTACTTTCTAGCAGCTGAGGAGCTCTTTGGAAAAGAATTCTGATTCCCACTGCAAAAAGTCTAAATTGTGTTCCTCTGACCTCTCTCCTTCATCAGTTCCATCAGTGATCAGCCTTCCCAAGCAGAGCTGCTGAAGGGTCAACAAGAGAAAGATGGGACAAATGGGAAGGATTCATGGTTCAAAATTATAGTGACATTTACTAAAAATTTAAAAGGAGTTGCTGATTCTTAACATTTTTTGACATGAATTTTGGAGCTTTTCTATAAATGTTATATTTAGCAGAATTCCAAATATTGGCTCAGACACACACGTTTATAACATATTATTCATATGTGTATATACCTATCTCTGTCTCTGTGTATCTGTGTATCGCTATAGATAGATAAGCAGAGGTAGAAATAAAGATGCCGAATGACTACCATTTATGAGGCATTGTGTGGGTGGGGATGGTGAGTAAGGTCTAAGATTGATTCCCTGCCATGGGGGAGTTGCTTGTAGTCTGGTTGGGCGACAAGCCTGAGTTTGGCCAGCCATTCCTTAGTAGACATACATTGTGTGCACAGTATCGGGCTGTCTAGTAGACTCGGCACAGAGAGAAGCACAAAACACCAAGCCTTAGGACATGGGTACAGGTAATGAATTGATCCAAGTCCAGAGGAGGGGAAAACATTGCCAGCAAAGTTAGTCATAAAAGGCTTCTAGGCAGCAGTGACATTGGAACTGTATTTAAATGCGTTTCCCTTATGCATAATTCTCTGTACATGTTTTCTATTTCAATTATATTCCATTTTGAGATATATAAGTCAGTGATCATTTATAATTTTTTTAACGTCTTATGATTTTTGTAAGTAAATCTTTAAAACTCCAGTTTTACTCAAAATAATCCAAGGCCATTTACTATGATTTAAAGTATTCATAAAGCAAGGTGATTATTACTCTTGAGACCATTGTACAAAGCCCTGAAGTGTGTTCGACATAGGCCAGAAACCTCTCTCCTTTGTTATATCTTATGAGTCTGTTCGGTTTAAAAAAAAAAAAAAGAAAGAAAGAAAGAAAGTCTATCCATTTTTACTATTCCTGTTCTATCTTCCGTACTTGAAAAATAGAATTTTAGTGCCACAATCTAAAGGGAGGCTCATTGAGGAATTCTCTTTCTGTATTGTATGTGCTACCAAAGACTTGGAAAATCAAGAAAAAAACAGACAAATATGCTTTGCTCGTTAGTGTATACACCTCCATTTTCCTAAAGTTGTGTAACTGACTGAATTAGCCAAGTGCCATAAACATTGCTTCGCTGTTGACGTTGAACATTGCATCGCTGAAAAGAAAAGGATGTATGTGTTTTTTCCATTTGCTATTTCAATAGTCTAAATTGCAGTGGCAAATGAAAATACAATTGAATCTCAAGTGAATGGCCAGGAACACCATATATTTTATGAAATATGGCAGCATAATGAATAGGAGGTAAAAAAAAAAAATGTCCCAGCTTTCAAGTCCTGATGGATGTGATGTGATTGAATCATAGTGCATTCTGTTTGATGTCTGGGCTTTGCTATTCAGATACACTGCAAAGTATGTGCATCGCCCTCTGCAAGCCCACCTGGCAACCGGCTCGGGTGTAGTTTGTTTTTCCTGCACCTGCAAGAAACGTGTATGTTTAGAGTAGAATTTAAGTCGGGGTATTTTAATTCTCCTAATTGTGATAGATTCCCCACACAGAGAAAACTATCAGTCAGGGACAAAAGAAACTGCTTAGGATTTGAAGGAATTTGACAATTTTGTTGTAGTTCGTAGCCTGGCAGGTGGTAATAATGCCTATGCCAGCACTGTCAAAATATGAAAATTAAAGTGACGATGGGTTTTAATGAAATCCATTTGACAAATATAATTAAGGTGTTTTAATATGAAGTCCTGTAATAAAGACTACCGGTGGACTCCCTGAGGTCCTGACTAATTGTGTAGATTGCTTTTAAGCTTTGAATAGTTTTATTGGATAATGAACTGTTAAGAAGTGTTAGATCTTTCTTAAGCAGAATTTGGTTTGAAAAAGAAGAGGAGAGACAGGCCTGAGGTGTGGCATTTTAAACATAATTAGAAGAGAGATTTAAGTTAACATCTTTGATCTTGCTGTCAGTTTTTGATTAGAGCTGTAAATGCTTTAATCAAGTGTAGTGTAGTCATTACATTTCTAACTGTTTTTTAAACTGCGAAATTACTGAGACATTGACATCAATTTTAACACATTCTGCAAATTTGCAGCAGAATTGGGTTTATCTATCGAGTGTTTGCAATAGAATATCTGATTATACTGGCGACCAACCTTAAACACAATGGCGGAATTATATTGTGGTGAGGACTAGTTTCGTTTCTGTAGTAGTTAGACGTAGCAGCTAAACAGTACAATTACTTGATCATTTATTTTGCTTTCTAGGAACGTGTTTGCAAGTTGAAAGCACTCATCTCATCGTGTGAAACAATTCCATTAAAATGTATACATGAGAGAGTAACCTCAAACTCTTCAATGAAGAGGATTTTATAATATTAAATGTTCTTAACCTGCACTTTCCAAGAACCATTGTTTGCCAGATAGCTCACCACGATCAACTGATGCCATATTTGGTTTTTTATTCCCATGCCTGGTGCATAGTAAGCGCTCAGTAAATATTTGTTTTGTATGAAGAGGAATCACTTTCCAATAGCTGAGTATGTAACCTACTTCAAGTATTTTCCCAAAATTAAATAAAATCTAAATGAACTGCAAGGGAAAAGTACATTTCCACTCCCTTCTGCCACCTGTCTTGACCCAGTTGTTATAGGGTATAAATGGGTATATATATTTGGTATTTCTGACTAGTTTCAGATAGCATCACTAAAATGATGAGTTAGACCAGTGCTGTGTGGGATTTTCCTTAGTGGAAATCTGCCTCCCTAGCATTTCACCCACGATTGCAGAAGTGATAGGGCTATTTTAAGGAGCCATGCCCCAGGGCCATTCATTGACTCTAATAAGAAGGCGTCCACACTGATTACATGGTATTGAACTTTCTGCTTGTGTATTATGTGTTACATAGGCTATGAAATAGAGAGTTGAGAAGTCTGGATTCTAATCCAAGCCCTTCTTAAAATGCCATTTGGAAAAATTGCTTTTCTCCAGATGGTCTAATCCAACTCCTGAGTGGAATAAATAACTTCTACATAAATGTCCACTAACTCTAGAATTCTGTTGATCAATGTCTAGCTCTCTAAATAAGTCTCTTTACCACCTTTACCCCTTTAGCCTTTCTCACTTTTAATATTCTCCCCTTTTTATTTTTCTTTGCACTCCTACCTTTTTTTCTTATCCATCCCACCATTCATTTATCCATCTATCCATCCATCCATCCATCCAT
Organism: Rhinolophus ferrumequinum; assembly: GCF_004115265.2. Taxonomy (NCBI): domain Eukaryota; kingdom Metazoa; phylum Chordata; class Mammalia; order Chiroptera; family Rhinolophidae; genus Rhinolophus; species Rhinolophus ferrumequinum. The sequence goes on along the minus strand of NC_046299.1, from coordinate 15,122,495 downwards.
CCATCCATGAAGTGTGTATTAAATATCTATTGTGCACCAGGCATTAGGTGGGAAAGAAACAATACCAAGTAGCAGTGTATTGCTTCTTGGGTAGCTGATGCCACAAATGGGGAGTAGATAGACAGGGGAGAATACTATCTTCTTGTTATCTACTTTGATTTATGTGCCAATAAATGATAGCTATATGTCTGTAAGTAGGAGTAGCTGGTCCTGATGCCTTTCAACATTTTCACCTGTAAATACTACTAGAAATAAAACCTTCCTTATAGAATATCCAACAACCCATCCCACTGTTTTAAGTATGTATTATTTACCATTATTTTCAGGTCAGTATTATGTCCATTCTGAAGCTACAGTGAAAAAAAAATTAGGAATCATTGTTTCCCTAAGTCCTAGCCTTTGTTTTCTAAGACTTGAAAAGAAATGTGAATTTTACAGGAAAATACCAGTGTTTGCCACTGTACTTGTTAGGTTATCAATAGGTATTCAGTTTTTAAATTATGTCAGAGATATCCACATTATTGTAAGGCAGATGATTGAGAGTGTGGGGGCAAGAAGCTTGAGGTAGAAGTCATGAAATATAGATTCCTGGAGACCTGCAAAGATGAACAAATTAGTGGAGCATACACCCAACATTTTTATATTAGTTGATCCAACACATTGGTGCATTCCTCTGTTTAGTGCTTGCACTGTGTTTTACGTTTTGTTGTAGTGATGGTGATTTTCGTAATATTCTATCCCACTTAAGTGTGAGCTACTACATGTTGGGAGCATGCCTGATTCTTCTTTATATCTTCAGTGCCTGCCACATAGTTGGCTTTCAGTAATATTTGTTAGGTTGAATTAAAGTCCTATCTCTCATGTAAAATTGTCTCAATGGGCAAATTGTTTAACCTTTCTGGGAAGTTCATTTTCATGAATATGTCCAAAAAGAAAGAAAGAAAAAAATGAATGGAGAATCAATCTGTGGACGAATGAAAGTGACTGCAGAACTTTTCCTTTACTTCCGTAGTCATATTGTAAACTACTGTTTCCCTCTCCTGCCCACCCCCAGATAAAGATCCTCTGATGGGACCATGGCAATTCTCACTTTCAATATATTTGTCCAGTGCTTTGAGATCGTGATGAAAGACAGTAGAGTGGGGAGGGATTGTTTAGGTGTGATCCCTTCTGAATCCATAAATATAATCAGAGTCAGTCTGCTTATAAAATCATCAACACACTATTTCCCACTGCACTAGGTGTTCTTTTGAAATCTCTCAAACCAAGCTCTGACCTCATTTCTCAAGATGTAGCCACAATTTCTAAATGGAAGATTTTGGCAAATATAAGACAGCACAATGTGTTTTTGAATGTTACTTTCCATTTAACAGTTATCAGTAAGGTAAAATATGATATGCATACTCTACATTGTTAACTGGCGTTTCATTGAAGTTGTCAAGACAAAAAATGGGTTTTCTCCATAAGTTATATATAATCATTAATGTAGAATGTTTAGGGTCTCACATAGAAATTTTTTGTTAAATAATTGCTGTATTATACATTGTCTCTGCATTGTTTTTAAAGGGAACAAGGAGATGATCTATGTAGAAATTACATATCAGTTACTCATCCAGATTGATTTAGTAGCTTCTTATGAAAAAAGTAAAAGTAAAAAGATTTTCCTCTTCCATTGGAATCAGGGTTTCAGAGTAAAAATACGAGAAATGAAAAATCAGCGCAAACCATATCCATTCTCATTCGATCTTGTTCTCACTAAGGAAAGCAAGTTAATGTTTTGTGCCGACATCTCCCTCCATGAAATGGTCAGAAGATGCATTTAGTATATTCAGGGGCAATCCTCGGATGCTTCTTTGTTACTGATGGCTTCATCAGCAGGTTTCTGAGAATAGTTCTGGTACCAGGCTCGGTGCACCAGACTCTAAATTAGCATCATCCACTATAATTACATTCAGTCATCTCTAGGGTAAACCAACATTGAAGTTCATGAAAACATTGCAGACAGTTCAAAAAGAGTTGCTTGTTCCTGTGGTACTGAAGAATCAAGAATAATTTTGAATTCATTCTGCCTCACTTTTCAAAAGGCTTGTTGTTGTTATTCTTTTGGTAGGAAACTTAAACATTCTCTCTACTCAGCAGTCTCTTTTTTTCATTTCAATATTTTGAGCCTCCAACTTTGTAATACGGTTTTTTAAATATGGCATTTTGCTTTCAAACAGGCGTTCAGTCGGAGATAAAAATCCCCAATTAACAATTCCTCAGCCTGGGTGAAATGTGTAGTGGGTTTGAGTTTGTCAGTGGGTGTAATATATACCTATTAAGTAATTTGTTTAATCATCTGTAAAGACTTTGAGACTTTTGTTTTTACTTGCTGTGTACAAGACGTATTTCATCTGTATTTAGATGTTTGGGTATATGTGTGTGTTTTTAAGGTTTCAGTCACTTTTTCTGCACCTGAAGAGGAGAATGGGTTTTGCCAGTGATAAATGAGGAAGTTGACTAGCTAACTAATAAAGATTTGTCTTAATCAAGTATGGTTTGTCAGAACAGGAGCGCACTGGGGTCAGGGCGCACGCGATGAATTATACAGCATTCACAGGAGGAAAGGACCTGGCAAGAGACCTCATAAATATGCTGCCATTACCCACTGCTAATTCGTATTCAAAGAGAGCTCTGCACAACCAGTTTCTAGGTTGCTGAGCTGTTCACCAGCTTCCTGAGCTTGCTGTTTGTGTGGGAAAAGGAAGTTTCATTATGTTTTGGCGTCGTCTGAGTTCTCAAGGTGTATCAGTCCCCGACACTGAATTGATACCGATAATTGGAAGTGTGGCTTATGACATTGCATCGCGTATAATATTTATTTAGTGCCTACTGTGGGCTCTACAACTTGCCGGACGCAGTGGGGAGGATACAGATACACGAGACACATTCTCGGCTCGCGGAGGTTTTGGAGGCTTTCTTATAATCCTTCAACTTTTGTCTGTGTAAATTCAAATATGGCCACAGAGGAAAAGTCATCTGCCTTCACATTAAATAGGTCATCCCAGTGAAGAGTTCAAAAATTGAAAATAGCTCTTACCTATTTCCTGAAGTTTGACTAGTATTAAATATGTAGAAGATGTTTTCTTGTGTTTCCACTAAGCTTGACTTTCTAACCTATGGTTTATATTCTCAATTTGTGTATATGACTGATTGCTTTGGTAGCTTAAAAAAGTCTTTTTTTCAGTCCTTATTTTGTAAGTCACTTCTTTGATGCGAAGAGCTTATTGTTTCTTCTGTTTATGTTGAGCATAATTTTAAGTACTGCTCTGCAGCTAAAGCAATATTCAAGGCCAGCTGATTTGTTGTGTTCAGATAAAGATGAGATGATGTCCCCCTTAGTTCTAGAAACTTGACATCAGGGAACAGCACTGTCTCCTGAGTTTCCTTTATGCTTGTCGGATAGTTTTCAGATGAGATTGTAATCATGACAAAATAGTGTGCTGTATTTCAATGTCTAAATTGGGTGCAAAGATATTAGCATCATCTTTCTTAATAGAATAACCACTATAGTTGTTGATGCTGCCGGTCCCTTTTTGATGAAACTGATGTTCATATTAAAAATAGTAGTAATAAGGGATGGCCGGATGGCTCAGTTGGTTAGAACGTGAGCTCTGAACAACAGGGTCCCCGGTTGGATTCCCATAAGGGCCAGTGAGCTGCGCCCTCCACAACTAGATTGAAGGCAATGAGCTGCCGCTGAGCTTCCGGAGGGGCAGCCGGATGGCTCAGTTGGTTAGAGCACGGTCTCTCAACAGCAAGGTTGCTGGTTCAATTCCCACATGGGATGGTGGGCTGTGCCCCCTGCAACTAAAGATTGAAAACGGCGACTGGACTTGGTGCTGAGATGCGCCCTCCACAACTAGATTGAAGGACAATGACTTGGAGCTGATGGGCCCTGGAGAAAGACACTGTTGCCCAATATTCCCCAATTAATAAATAAATAAATAGTATTAATAATAATTTTAAAATTTTATTTTTTCCTTGATATAGTTTCAGTGTATCAAGGGAAAAATGGAGTACAGACTTCCCATTTCCAAGGATGGTCCCTCCAAGAAAAAGTTGAAGTAGAAAGTTGGCAACGTCCACTTTATCTATTCCTGCTTTATCAAAGGAAAACTTTTATCAACAAGGTACTTGGTATGTTTCCTGAAATGTCCTTAGAACACTGGCCTCACCCAGGAGTGGAAAAGGAGGACAATCCTATGATTTCTGACCATTTAGAAACGTCGTGACTCCTAACAGGATGTGTAGAGTAGGAGAATGTTGACAATTCTGTCAGGATGGGGATTCCTTTGCTTCAGATGGAAAACAAACAAACAAACAAGCAAAGAACCCACCCATTCTGCGATTCAAAGATGACATGTGGGGTTGAGCATATGGTTGAGCCAATGCTTACCTAGAACGATGTCTGAACTTCAGTGGAGACAAGCCCCCAATGAAATCAAAGCCTGCCATCTGCGTATGGGGTGCCATGAAGATATTCACAAGGCAGTGCAGACAGACGGGCAGTGACAACACACCAGAGATAATCCAGTCCTCAGAAACGAGTGGTCTTTACATCGGCAGTCACAGTTGTCTCCGTGAGAATACAGTCACTGCGTGTCTCACGGAAAGCAAAGTGCACAAAATCCCAGACAGGGATTGGGAACTCAAAAATTGAAGGTAGAAGAAAGAGTTGGGAAAACAGGCCAGCTGGGCCTGGGGAGTCAACCATCATGTGTGAGGCTCTTGGGGCCAAGAAAACTTATCTTGCTTTTTTTTCTGTCAAGTAAAAGGAGTCATTTTTAATATACTCGTCTTTGTATTTGGTTTATGACATTCAAAAAAATCATAAAATGTCTAGCTTCCTTTTTTGTTATGTGCTTGACCAAAGTGTTGCTCCAAATGGCTAGGCCCTGATGCCTGTGATGCTGGCTATTTATGGGCTGGTGAAAACACAGTGTGTGCCAGTGGCCATAACCGTCGGCTTGGGGATCAATCAGACGTGGGTTTTGAATACTGGCCAACCTTAGGCAAATTCCTTGACCTCTCAGAGCCTCAGATTCCTTGTCTTTAGAAGGGGTTAATATTAATCTACTTCATATAGTGGTTGTGAAGATTAAATGCAGTATCTGTCAAGTACTTAGCACAGTGGCTGGCATACAACGAAGCAGTCAATAAAGAACCCAAAATAAAAAACCTTCCCTGGAGGGAAATATTCATTGCAGTATTTTACACACAGCCTATAAGCAATAAACTTTTGTGGGATATATATTGAATGAATGAAGTCATTTTTTCATCACCAAGGGTTTAAGCCTACATGCTTTTTTCCCTCTAGAAGGTCCCACCTCAACTTGTTAATACTCTGACACAGAAGTTTGGTAAAGGACTCGATTTTAGTGGTTCTATAATAGAGCCTGTTGAGATATAATGAAAAATTCTTCTTAGCATTATGCTAATCAGTTCAATACACAGCCTTGTCAATGAAACCTAATAAATTCTCTATTGTATTTAGACACAATAGTGGCTTTGTTTTATTCAATGTCATAGGGCTTGCTAAGAAAGGCAAACAATAGTGAAATTTTTTTTAAGGCATTTTACTAAAAGAAATCTCTAAGTGCATATTTGGTTAGGTACTGTCCTTCTAAGGTCAAATCCATATTTCAGTTTACAAAAATTGAATAATTCTTTACTGTCCTCCTCATGACAGTGACCAGTAATTGCCATATGATGAGCAAGATTATCAAAATCCATATTTATTTAGCCTTTTCTTTAACGTCAGAAGGATAGCATAAATATTAGGGAAACATTAGCTTTTTCATATCTTTTGTTTGTTTAGGAAGACAATAATTTAGGCTAAGTTTGGATCTTTCATCAGCCATACATCTCAAGTTTAGAAATAATACTAAGGTCGCTTCACCTTAAAATTCTGCCGGAATATACCATAAAGTCATCCACCCCTTTTTTGTAATGCTTTTCTCCATTTGTTCACTAATTCCCTTGTTTTAAGTTTCATTAATTTCTGCCTCTAAAACTATCAGTCTCTCAAATGCAGGGCTCTTGTGCTTTAGTTATTCAGGAATAAAATGCCTCCATCTTTTTGTCTGCTTCACGATCTGAGGTAAATTCTCCCCCTTAGAGTTCAGAGTTTTCTGTAGATCGCTCTGGCTTGTTTGTATGTGTTTCAGTGAAATTTTATTTACAAAAACAGATCACAGTCTGGATTGGCTTAAGGGCCCTAGTTTGCAGACTCCTCCTCTAGACCAGTGGTCCTCAAAGCGAGTCTCAGGGAACCAGCAGCATCGGCAACATTTGGGAATTTTTTAGAAATACAACTTTTTGGACCCTACCCAAGACCTACTGAATTAGAAACTGTGAGTATGGGGCCCCGGAATCTGTGTTTTAACACTCTGGCTTACTTTTGTTTATTGATTGATCTGTGCCCCATCCACTTCAACAAAAAAACAGGTGTCTTACAATCAAAGATCAGGTAGGTAAATTTTTCTGCTCTTGGCAGAAAAAATTAACCCAGGACAGAGGATAGAAGCCAAGGAGTTAAGGGAAGATTTGGGTGGGGGAAGGGGACAGTTGCTATATGAAGAAATCCTAGAGCTTTGTTTTAACAATTAAGGATTAAATTCACCCAGAGCTTCAGACCAAAGAAGAAAATATGTTGAATTATATAATTTGCATTGCTCAGTAGTATAAAATGAATTATTTCCTGTACTGTCAAATTTTTTTTTTAGATCAGGAAGGGGAGGAAGTGTGGTGGTGATCTTTAAATTAGATAAGCTAAGAAATGTGATGAATCCTTTTCTTGGTATCAGCTTGACTAAAACAGTATAGAAATATTCCTTGTTTTATAATTTCATAAGTAAATCTTTTGAGTACCAAAGACCCAGAGTTAAAGGGGTAAAGTTCTATCTGGGAGCTAGATATGTAGTACTAGAGAATGTTCAGGAATGAAGACCAGCAGTCCCTAACAAAGAGTTTAATGTGACTTCTGGACATTTTTAAGAAAATACACGTCTGAACCCCACTTCCAGCTATTCTGATTTAGTCAACCTCGAATGAGGTCCACACAACTCTGTTTATTAAAAGTTCTATACATGTGTCTGGTCCAGAAACAAAGAAGCACACAGCCAGATGAGAATCTTTGCCATTGACTGTCCCCTTCAAATTTCAGTCATCTCACTCAGACTTGTAAAGGAAATAAGTGGCAGAGATTCCAGATGGAGAGCATTAGCTGAAAGCTGACAAGTAGGTATTCTCTGTTGTCAGTTGGAAAAAGACCCCAGTGCTGTAGATCCAGGACAGCAAATACGTCTTCTGCCCTGTGCCAACTCTGGTCAACTTTGATTGCCTGGGGCATTGCAAGGAGAAGGGTAGTTGCAAGCAAGCCATGTTCGGGGGCAATGAGATTGATTAATATCTGCTGGGTGTATGGGATGGAAGAGTAGCAGTATATTCGGCATATATGTGTTCACTTTGCTCTCAGGACTAGCTATGAGGATAGATGACATTTTGTTGGAAAATTAAAGAAACTTATTTTGTCCCTCTGAATTTTAATTTCCAAACGTTGATTTCTTTAATTTCCAAGCCACTTTTAACATTAGCCTTCTCACTTTCTCAATTTTTCGCCTCTAAATTTCCAACAGGATTTCCTGCCTATTTCTTGAATGCTGATCGTCTTTTAGGTCAAAACTTTGTGTTTCCTTATGCTCAAACTCAGCAGCATTAATGTTCCAGGCCTCTCTTCTTCCTATAACCATTGTCCTGTGTTTCTTCAGACTCAAGAACTTTTTTTTTCCATTTATTCAATACAGGCATAGCAGGGAGATATTGCAGGTTCAGTTCCAGACCTCCACCATAAAGCAAATATTGCAATAAAGCGAGTCACATGAATTTTTTGGTTTCCCAGTGCATATTAAAGCTATGCTTACACTCTAGTCTTGAAGTATACAATAGCATTATGTCTAGAAAAACAATGCCTTAATTAAATGCCTTAATTAAAAAATTATTGCTAAATTATTTATTGCTAAAAATGATAACCATCACCTGAGCCTGTTGGGAAAATGGCACCAATAGACTTGCACAACACAGGGTTGCCACAAACCTTCAGTTTGTAAAAAATTGCAATCTTTGTGAAGTGCAGTAAAAAGAAACACAATAAAATGAGGTATGCCTGTATATCCGTGCTCTCTCTTCCTGGTTTAACCTAGGTGTCTGCTTTCAGTGTGCTTAGAAAGGTCGACATAATGAGAAAAATACTGTATAAAACATAACATTTTAATTTATAAATCAATGAACACATTGGTTGGTCCAGCCTTTGAGTTAGGATATAAATTAGACTTTTTTTAAAAAAAATATATAAATTGTGTAAGAAGACGGTAACTTCTTCCAGATGAATTCTAAATATATTGCATGAATCGGTAACAGCTTTGTGGCCTCCTACCTCACACCATAAACAAAAATTAAATCAAAATGGATCAAAGACCTAAGTGCAAGAACTAGGACTATAAAACTCTTAAAAGAAAACATAAGGATAAATCTACATAGCCTGGCTTTGGCAATGGATTTTTAGATGTGACACCAAAAGCACAAGTAACAAAAGAAAAAATACATTTGACTTCATTAAGGTTTAAAAAATTTGTACATAAAAAGATGCTATCAAGAGAATGAAAAGACAACCTACAGAATGAGAGACTGTGTTTACACATCACATATTTGATAAGGGTCTAGTATCTAAAATATATAAAGAACTCTTACAACTCCACAACAAAAACAAAAGCCAATTTAAAAATTGACAAATGACTTAAATAGACACTTCCCCAAAGGAGATATACAAATGACCGGTAAGCACTTGAAAAGATGTTCAACATCATTAGTCATTAGGAAAAGCAAATCAAAACCACAATGAGATGCTACTTCACACCTACTAGGATGACTGTATTTAAACAAAACAAAACAAAAAGAAAAAGTAACAACTGTGGCTGAGGAGAAATTAGAAACCGTGTGCATTGCTGGTGAGAATGTAAAACGGTACAGCCACTGTGGAAAGTTGTTCTGTGGTTCCTCAAAAGATTAAACACAGAATTGCCTTATGATGCAGCAATTTTGTTCCTAGGCATATAGGAACAAAAAAATTGAAAACAGATATTCAGACAAATACAGGTGCACAAATGTTCATACCAGTACTGCCGTCGGCAGCCAAAAGGTAGAAACAGCCAAGATATCCATCAGTAGATGAATGCAGCAAGCTGTGCTTTCTGCATACAAGGGAATATTATGCAGCCATAAAAAAGGAATGATACCTGCTGCACCATAAATGAACCTTGAAAACATCAAGCTAAGTGAAGGAAGCCAGTTCATAGTTTCAAACTGATGGGATTTCAGTAACTTTCAGTATTTAAACCTGAAAAGCACAATCAATGTGTGTCTATCATTCATGTATTTGTACACTGACGTGCATCTATTGCCACATACCTGAATCAAAAGGAGAGAAGTCATTCCATCCTTCAGGCCACCATTCCCTTCTAGATTCACTTCAAACTAAAAATAGAATTAAGACCAGAACAGGATTGCCAAGGCCAGTGATTCTAGTATTATGTTGTATTCACATATGATAGTCAAGATTCTGTGGTTTTATTTGTCCCTGTTTCTATTTCAAAACACTGAGTGATCCCCTATGAGGCTCTGAACATGGGTCTGAAGCCAAGTAAATATATTTTATTCCATAAATGTATGTGGGGGAGGGGTGTTGGGAAGGAAGTTGGAATGTCATCTTCTGATTACCTGCTTTTTATAGCAACAATGATCAACTCAAATATATTAAATTTTTCATCTCCGCAATCGATTTGCTAAGAATAACAAATCCTCACTTCATGAGGTATCTAAATTTCTAATCAGTATGTTATATACCTGAGACTAATATAATGTTGTACGTAATTGAAAAAAATTATTTAATCAAACGAAAAAAATTACGGATTCACTTACCATTGTGAATGGAGATTGGAGAAAGGGGCCAGTGGAATGGGGGATTTTACAAGTTTATGTGAGAATTGGCCTCTTATTTTTTTAAAGAACAAAAATATACTGAAATCAAAAGGTTTGGATAAGAATATAATAGCTCTTGGACGTTTTTGCTGTTTGTATAATTTGCAAAGAACAGAAAGTTGTTCAATCAAGATCGTGAAATCACAGCGTATTTCTCGGTAGGGTGCTGTGATTCTTACATGGGAACGATGTTCAGGAAGTGTGGAGTGTCTGCTGTCCAACTCTTGCCCTAGTTATCACAAAGGCCTTTCTTGGGCACTGATGTTGTAAATGTGTACTGAAGTATTACAATGCCTGGTCACCCACGTTGTAATGCCTTTTGGACAGGACACTGTGAAATTTATTTCCGTTTACTGCAAAGATCACTGACTTAGAAGTCAGATGACAGGTCGTGGATGCAGTTCTGTTGGTACTTGGTAATATCACCTGGATGATCCTCCCCTCTTCACCCCCCCGAATCCCTGCATCCTCATTTGCTCATCTGTGCAGTTACTCTTAAGGCTCATATTTCTTCTCAAAATCTCTACATCTATTATTATAAATTTATGGAAGACCACCATATTTTCAAACTCAGTGGTTCCCACAACCAAAAATTTCCTGAGCACCTGCATATGTCAGGCATTGCCTATGAAAAAGCTGCATATACTAAGAGGAATAAGAAACAGCCTCATCTTTAAAGTAGTTTACAATCTAATGAGGAAGAATGTACAAACAGTCACAAACTCAGATCCTGCAGCAGCAAAGCAGGAATACAAATGAGTGAAACAGGTCAAGTGAAGAGGTGGCAAACTCCACAGTACGTGGCTGGCCTCATATTCCAAATTTCAAAAGAATCTAGAAGTCCAGCCTTTTATATGAAATCTCCTTTAAAAAAAAAAAAATGTGGTTGTTGCCATCCAGCTCAGACATGCTTAAAATTGTGTTTCATAAAAACAAAACATGTTTGCTAGCCACATTAAGTTCCGCGGTCCACCCAACAGTGACTTCTGAATAAGGAGATAATTAGAACGTTATACATTCAGTGATAGAAATGTGCACAGTTCACAAAGAGTATAGATGGCGATTAACTCTGCGCATAATGATTTCTAAAAAGCCTTTCTGATGACTTTCTAACCACTCGTCAGTAGTTTACGGCACTTTTTGTTTTTGAACGAGGAATTCATTCCACTCCGAGGTCGGGATGATGCTGTGCTCATCTCCCTTGTCTGTTAAGTAAATACATGTTTGGTAAATTCCACAAGTGAGCCTTTGGGATGTGTTTTGACAGTTTTGCCCATTCAGGTTTTCTGCCGCTTCATCTCCCGGCTTTTACATTCTTTATTGTGAAAATGGGATGTCTTTCCTGGGGCTCCGGTCTTGTTTCACAGAATAGAACAGCTTCATTCTCATTTTTGAATGGAGCTGTAATTAACATGGTTCCTTTTGTTTAACAACCTCAATTTACATGTCTTTTTGCATCGTACCTGTTCATTCCAGAGCGTCATTATTGATAGCACCGCTTCTTTGACTGATGTCTGAGGGCTCTGGGAGTAGTGTTTGTTAATATCTGCAGCAAACCAGGCAACTAAGGGGAGGTTCTGCTACTATGACTTTGATGAAAGTAGCACTGATGATTTTTTTAATTGTTTAATAATAGATTTGATCATCTTAAAGCAAAATAGAATATGTGCTCGCTTCGGCAGCAGTGCTCGCTTCGGCAGCACATATACTAAAATAGAATATGTACTCACCTGCTAAGGAGGTAGAATTAAATCATAATTGCTTTTCAAAAGGAGAGAGAGAGAGAGAGAGAGAATGAGAGAAAGAGAGAAAGAAAAGGAAAGAAAGAAACCCAAACCCTGGGCACTCTTTTGTCTATTTCTGCTAAGAATGTGTAAGTTTACCTTCAGTTTATATGAATGTATAATTTCCTGTAATAATGTCATCATCAAAGTGCTTGTAAATATTTTATACTCCATAGTAAATGCAAATGTCTTCAGAGGCCAAGCGGGCTACTGTATGAAGCAGTCCAGTGTTGCAGACTTGGGCAAACTGGAGAGGATATAACCTGCTTGAGAGCATTTAAGATTTTTTGTTGTTGTTTTTTTACATTGTTGGGGAGGCATGGGTTGGGAATACATCTGTGGGCCTCATTTGGCTCTTTGTGCTTTAGTTTGTTTAAATTCTCTATAGAGGAAAAGAGGCATTAAGATTTTATAGTCATGGAGTCCTAATATTTTAGAGCCAGAAGGAGCGCTAAAGATTATCTAGTCTAAGACTGTCATTTTACATTTAAGGAAACCAAGGAGCACGGAAAGGAAGTGTTTCACCTAAATTAAACCCCAAATGAATACTTATTTGTTTTTTTTCAGTGGGTCTTAAAGACAAGGGGAATTTGGAGATCCTTCTAGAGATGGTATTTCTGTACTCTCTAACACAGTAACCATCAGCCACATGTAGTTACTGAGTACTTGCAATGTGGCTAGTGCTATGGAGGAACTGAATTTTAAATTTTACTTAATTTTAATTAATTTAAATAGCCCCATGTGGCTAGTAGGTACCATACTGAACAAAGAAGCTCAGGGATTATAATTTTCATCCCTAACTTATCACAGCCTATCTTGAATAAATATTATGCTACTTTACATATTACTTAAAAACCAGTCAGGAGCATACTTCTATTTACCTACTTTCCATATTTTGTGCTATGGTTTTCATATGTTTAATTCTACATGTGTTGTTATTATTTTTACTTTATTTGGATCTAAGTTCTGTAGATCCAAATTTTCGTCTACTATCATTTTCCTGCATCATGAAGAATTTCCTTTAACATTTCTATGGCTCTGCTCTGCTGGATAATTCTCTTAGTTTTCAATTATCTGAAATGGTCTTTGTTTCACCTTCATTTTTAAAGGGTATGTTTGCTGGATACAGAATACTAGGATGACTTTTTTCCCCAGCATTTTGTTATGTTGTTCCATTGTCTTTTTGCATTGTTTCTGATGAAAATTCAGCCCTCATTCTTATCACTAGTCTTCTGTATGTTTTTTGTCGTTTTCCTTCTGACTGCTTTTAAAATTTTTTATTTATCTTAAGTTTTTAGTAATTTGATTATGATGTAACTGGGTATGGTTTTGTTTGTATTTATCGTGCTCAGATCTCATTGAACTTCTTTTATTTGTGGGTTTACTTATTTTAAAATAAAATTAGAAAAATTTTGACTATTATATCTTCAAATATTTCCCCCATCCTGTTGTTTCTCTCTGAGAATCTCTCTTTTTGGGAATCTAATTACATGTATGTATGACCACTTGTTATAACCTCACAGATTATTGATGCTATATTCTTTCCTCTTTCAGTTTGGATAATTTCTATTAACCTATATTCAAGTTTAGTGGTTCTTTCTTGTATCGTGAAAGACATTTTATTTGGTCCATCCAGTGAAGTTATTTCAGATGATGTAGTTTTTCGTTTTAAATTTCATTTAGTTCCTTTTTAGAGTTTCCATTTCTTTCCTGAAAAACCCATCTCTTTATCCATTATGTTTACCTTTTCCTTACATTCTTTAACATAAGTATAATAGTTGTTTCATATTTTTAATCTGCTAAATCTAATGACTAAGTCGTCTGTTGGTCTGCTTACTTAGGCTATATTTTCACTTCATTATTCTCCTTTTCCCCCCCTGCTTCTTTGTGTGTCTTATAGTTTTTTTTTATAGTATTCTAGACATGGTGTAAAAAAAGAATAGTAGAATCTGAAATAGAAACATTTTGAATTTATGTTCCCTGGAAGTATTTTATTCTATCTTGTATTTGACTAATGGACTGATCAGATTCTTCCCAAAATTAAGTTGGGCTGGTGCTAAGCTGAATCTCTAATTAGATTGGATTCATCTAAGAATAGTGTACCCCAACGTGTGTCTATGCTCCTGAAAAAAAAAATTGTCAGTATTTGATCTGGGAGTGGGTTGGTCTGCAGTTTCCCATATTTTTTGGTTCATGTTTCGACTTAACTCAGATGGTGTCTCAGAATAAAGCACTATAAGAATGTGTGGGAATATATGATTTCTCTTTACTAACCAGCCCCTCCACTGCCTCTTCCTCGGCAGGTATAGAGACAATTATCAGACCAAGTGATTTGTTTTTGGGTTTAGATCTCATGTAGATTCCGTTCTGTCCTGTAAGCTTACATTTTCATATGATATTTAAGTGATTTCTCCTCGTCACTGAACAGTCTTTTAGTGAGACACCAGAACTCAGACCAGGCACTTGCCACAGGTGTGAATGTTGCCACAGCTCTTCACTCACATGTGAGATGCTTGCTTCTCTCTAGAATCCATCAGAGCTTCTTTGCCTGCACTGGACTTCCCCTGGACAAGAATGGTAATTATTTTGTCTGGGTTTTCCTTGAGTCTATGAGAGTAGTCATTGACGTCTTTCTGCATTCTAACTGGAGGCAGAAGTTCCTCACATGTCTTGAAATGTCAAGTAATGGAAGATAGTGAAAGAATTGCCTTTTCCATTCCCCCACCTTACCAGGTGTCAGGAATTCAAAAGACTTTTCATGTCTGAGTAATCTATATTGAGGATAACCTGCCTACCCAGGGCATGGTATTAGAGTCATCGTTCAAGAGGTGTGCTGAATACCAAAGAATGGCTGACCCAACTACTCCATGAGCAGCTTCCTCCTGAGAAAGCTATATATGAATTCCTTTGCTTCCCAAAGCAATTAGTTTTTACTCTTATTAGACTCAGTGGCCAAAAGTTCCCAAGCCATGTCCAAAATTCAGTACTCCAAATTGTTAGGAAATATCACAGTGTTTTTCATCTGTCTGGTTGGTGTTCTACTTCAAAAATAGCTCTCTTACTTATTTATTTGCACTCCTGGATTTTGCAGAAGTCCCCATATGCAAACAATAGCTGGATAATTTCAAGCACCTTTTACCTGTTACTAAAATTGCTAATGAAGTTTTTGAGTGCCAGAAAATAACCCTACTGTCTCTTAGCTCTTTAAAGAAGACTCAACTGGTTGTTTTCACTTTTAAAAATAATTTGTTGGAAACCACATCCTTGATAAAGCTTATAAAAAGAAAGTTAAATATAAGTGTACTGAGGAATGATCATTATTTCTGGTGAGTGCACTGCTTACAGCATAATGGCTAAAATCCTTCTTTAATATTTTGAACTTATCAAAGGGAACATTTTTCTGGTGATATATTTGATGCCTTTGCCTTTTAACCATGTTTATATTATAACATGATGTGAGTGTTAGTGCTATCTTCTTATAAAGAATATTATACTTTGCTCATCTCTAAAATACAAGTTCAGTATTTTTTTTAAAGTTCATTCAGGTCAGCCTTATGATAGTTCAGTTGGCATTATTATTTAATGAATGGAGAGCAATGATGCTTTCAGTGTGGTACAAGCTCCTCAAACCAGGTCTTATCTTTTGTGATGCCAGGCCAGTCCTTCAGGAAGTATCTGGCTCAATTTATAGTTCCTTGTTTCCTCCCACATTCCTTTATGGGGAAGGAAAGTGTGGAATGCCTATTGTATTACCCCCACCCCATGTATTGAAAAGGAGAGGAAATGTTAACCAAAATCCATTTTGCAGTTTGTGACCCAACAAAAAGGGCCATGGATCAAGGATATGATTCATTCTGTGTAATTGTGAAAACAAAAGCTCACTTTATATATTTGAATGCCATACTCCCAGGATGATCCCCATGACCCCAGTGGAAAGGATAGAAGAAGTGCAGGAAGGAAATTTCTTCCCAGGAATCCATTTTTCATGCTCATACTGGGATGTAGAATTCCAGCGTACAGCATCAGTTTTGATTTTCTTTTATGCTGCCTATTGTTTCTTACTCTCAAGAAGATCCTCGCACAGTCAACAAGTTCAGTATTTATAAAATTTGTGATTTCTCAAATTATTTCAATAGAGGAAGGATGGCTATTTCCATTCTAAAGGCACTATGAAAGTTTAAAGAACTGCGAACTAGACTCAGCACATCACATCTGCATTGGTGTGGACCTAAGAGCTTGTGTTCTTTCTTTATTGATGCTTCTTGGGTCAGTGCTTACATCTTAAGTTAAATTATTCAAGAAAAGTAAACCTAGCAATGTTACTAATTATGCAATGAAATAATCCCTAAATGTCTAATGCTATTCTGACCAAGGACAATCTCTTTTAAAAATAATCCCTTCTTATTTGTTGTCTTGTTTTATTTTGGCTTGATTAGGGTAGGGGAACCCATAATGAAAAAAAAAATACATAACTTTCTTTGCATTAATTTTTTTCATTCCATAAGAGTGAGCTTATGTTTGGCCTGGAATTTCCTTTGTTGGGGTATTAAAGGTAGCAAGTAAGCAATAAAAAAAAAATAATGCTGTTTCCAACAAATATATGATATTTGTATGTTAAGATCAGGATGTGTACATTCTTGCTAATATCTCTTCTCTTGCCAGATGGGGTTAGTTCCTTGGATGCTGAGTTATTTCTCAAGAGGCAAAAAGATTGAGGGAGGGACTTATGACTCCTGAAAAGGCCTGAGCTCTTTACCTCTTGTTCCATTGATTCCTTCAGTAGCAGACTGTAGATCCGTTCACAATTGAATTTTTACACTGGCAAACCTGATAGAATTATGAATCTGTTTACCTGCAGTTCAGTGGGTACTTCTCCATTGCCGCACTTGATATACTTTGAGGGAGCAAGAATAGATCACAAACCTTTGATCTACTCCACTTTTCACTTTATTTCATTTTCTCATTGCTTTATTCCTTCTACACATACTTACTGGGAGCATTATGCTGGTGACAGACACAATGATAATAATAATAATAAAGTAGGAGGAATAATCTCCTACTTCCTATTCTTTCTATTCCTAACATATTATAATGCCATCAATCTTGATAGGAGAAAATATTATATAGATAGCATTCTGCTGAAATAATTCCAGTATTTGTGGTGTTCATTGTTATTAGAGATTTTAAGTTAAAAATGAATTAAAATTGCTCTGCTTGTTGATTAAAGGAATTCACTGTAATGGTAATACCTAATAGAATGACAAAAGTGAATATTGTAGCTGTTATGCAGTAAAAGAAAAAACTTCAACCCTAGTTGTGTCCTCCTCCTCAACCATTGATGTTATCTTTTAACTTTTATGATGCCTCAACTGGGAACCACATATCTTCTTCAATTTTACCATCAGGATAAATTGCATGGAGATAATAATAAAAAGCTAACATCGATCTTAGAGGAGATACTATACTAGAAATAATTTTCCGTTTTATAGGTATCAAAAAATATATTTATGTTACTGTATTTAAGCCTTTTTTTATTATTTGGATTTTTTATCATGAAAGGAATATACAGTCCAGTCCTTTTTCTGATGTGCCATGAAATACAAACTCTAATATAACATTTCCCCTTTAACTGCTAAATTTTCAAAACTAGCATGGAAGTTCCTTGAGCACAAGGGCTTGATCTTGTTTACTGGCCATGTCCCAACATCTATACCTGACATAGTGTTAGGGACTCATTGATTATTTGTTGAGTGCATAGATTCTCATGAACTATACAATTACATGCATTTGTATGGTACCTTACAGCTTTCGGACTTTTTTATTTAGGTTATATCATTTTGCTATAACAATAATTTTGTGAGAAAGGTAGGACAGATGTTTTATTTTATGACTAAAATTGCAATTGAAGTGGGTTAAGGCAGACTTGGAGTAGGAGAGGGTCATCGTCATAATAATCCATTGGGTTTTGTTTTTTTTTATCAATCATCATTATTTAATAAACTTATTGTTATAGGCCAGTCACTGTGCTAAATATTTGAACTGAATTATCTTACTTAACCCTTACAACTACCCCATGACACCGAAATATTAACACCCCCATTTTAGAGATGAAGAAAATGAGGCACAACAAACTTAGGTAACTTGCATGAGGCCTCACAGCTAGTGTCAGCACTGGGGTTTCGGCTCAAGCAGTGTGAATTCACAGCCTAAGCACTCAGTATAGCTTAGCCACAGCTCCACAGTTGCTCGCATGTCCCCCTAAAACGTTTGTCAGTATACATACATGAATCAAATAACTACCATGGTGATTTCTTAGTAACTTCATTACAATTATTTGCTGTTATTGTAATAGATGATGTTTGAATTTTTCTATTAGTTTATAGGCCAGAGATGATTGTTGTTATAGGTTATGGATACAGAGACAATACAAGAGAAAAAGAAATGTAGAATAAGGTAGACAAGTTGCCAAGATTAGAAGAGAGGCAGATTGTCATTCTTCTATTATAGAATAAAGTACCTCCCAGGTGACGATGAATGAGTCTGGAAAAAAAATTTATTTAAGGCAGCTGAATATGTGTCAGGTCTTGTAAAAGATTCTATAGTATTGTTAAAGATTCTACAGTCAGGGGAGAGTCAACCAGTGCCAACCAAATGGGGTGATCACGGCAGGGGAAAAACCTCATTGGTACTCAGCAGTGTGGCTTTTTAATGAATGATCCTACCTGCCTATACCAGTATAAATGTTTGGAAGTTCTCTCTCCACTACTTGTTAAGGACTGCACCTCACTCTGACTCAAATATCCACAGTAGCTGACAGCACATTAAACAGACCCTTGCTTTAAGAGAATGGAAGCCTACAAATAGTTCCACTACTGGTAAGCTGCAGTAATTGACAGTATGAGGATTATTTATGTGGGGTAAATATATTAAAATCAAAACTGTTCTAAATGGAGTTTACTTACATATGCAAAGCAATGTAATAACGAGGTAGGAAAGGCAGAGTAGAATCATTAGCATTTATAACCTGTAAAGCCAAAGGCTACATTTCATGATGGTAATAGAGAGACCATTGGACCCAGCCTCTATCCTGGCAAATAAGATGCTGAGGTGGCCTTGGGCAAGTCACATCACCTCTAAATTATTCTTGCCATGTTGGTCATGTTCTATAGGTTGAATTTTAAATCACATCACATCATACCTAAGATAAATTGGTACATTTATCAAGTACTTTTTAAATATTTTTCAAGTACATGAATTGAAATCTGTGTCTGATGTATAATGTACACTTATTTAATATTAATTCTGTACCCATTGTCGTTTTGGTACATCTGAAGGTCATTCTCATATCCAAAGTCATCTTTCCTTACTCAGATTTTCTTCTCTGTAGAGCAAATTGGCCAAGAGATGTTGGAAAACCTCAGTCATGACAGAGAAAAGATACAGCGAGCACGTGAAAGAGTAAGTAGATGGGATACAGTCTTTTCACAAATTCAGCAAATGATAAGACAAAAATCAAAGGTCTTGGGCACATGTGCAGAGTAACAATTACATAGCTAGACGTGTTATATATTAAAAATGGCTAGGTTGACAGAGGGATATAGGATCTGAGGAGAGGGGGGAAAGAGTGTGGGATGGAGTAAGAATAAGCTGACTCTTTATGTCCCCATCCTGAAATGCCCCCACATACATTTTTTATTTAGCTCTACAGCTGAGAATAAAGTCATTGAGGGAGATTTTGGAGTATGTCAGGTCTTTTAGAATGAAATCTAAAAACATTGATCTCATCTTCCCTCAGATCATTTTGCTTCTATTTATATTACTTTGCACATTCATAAATTGAAAAAAAAATTACCAATATATATTAAACTTTGTCAGCCTGTGAGACATTTACTTTTATATCCAGTTGAAGTATCCTGTTTAAAGCTCCTGGGATTATCTATTATATGTGATTTTCTAAATCTAAGAATTTTCAGTGATTGTATAGGTGTCAAAAATGTATTTTAGTGTTCTTAAGCATATTTTATGAATTGGATTTTCTGTCATAAAGGAAGATTATTGTTTGCCAGCGCACTTTTAAAATAATCCAATTGCATGATGTGGTTTGATTTGGTTTGGTTTGGTTTAGTTTTAATGCTTCTCTTCTTCACCTAGCTTCGAGAAACAGATGCTAACTTGGGGAAAAGCTCCAGGGTTCTGACAGGGATGTTGCGAAGGTAAGAGCAAGGTAGGGACACATCTTCCTCTCTCTCCTTTTTTTTAAACTGTGTTTTTCATCTCATTGCACCTGGGGATTTTCCAGGCATGCAAGTTTCTGCTCTTAGTACCCTGTGTCAAGACCCTTTTGAAATGACGGAGCACTGATATTAACTCTTGTTTGGACTAGGACACATACTGAATACCTTAGATTAGAGAGAAAGTTTGAGCTAGGGGGATTACCTCAAGCTATGGAAAAAATTAGGGTTAGATATGAAGTGTTTTTTCATAGCCTGAGGAAGGCCCCATGGCAGGAGCCAAGTGATTTTATTTTCTATTTCGATAGCCTCTTTCTTATAGAGGGAATGCAGGCTTGCACTGTCAGGAGTATACCTGGTATTAGCTTTGCTCTCTGTTGCCTTGTTTTCATTTATTGTTTTAAGAGATACTGTTTGGGGAAACATTTCGATTTTATGTATACTTAAAGATGGTTTTTAAAATGTAAAGAATATCTGAGTAATCTAAATTCATATGTGCACGCAAACACATGTTAATGTTTTATACGTGTAACTAATCTTTGATTGATGGAGACTATTCGGGAAAGTGTGAAAATGAATGCGTACAGGTAATATTCTATATTCTGTGTTTTTCAGAGGGGAGTGAGAAATGTTTTCACTGGTCTGAAAATTGGAGCCATTTTTAGCTTAGGTAGATTCAGCATGGAATTATTTTACATTCAGAATCTACCAAGTAAGAGTATCACCTAGCATAACCTTCAATTTCAAACTGTGGATAGAAATGTAAATGGGGAATGTTGAGAATCACTGCTAGAATAACTTAATAGGAATTTTAAAGAAGGGAATCGATTTGAAAATGAGTAAAGTGCTCTCTGATCATGTATCCATATTTAATAATTTGCTAAGAGTATGTTTGCTCCGTTAGAGATTCATTGCATAAGAACCAGTCAAAGATAAGGTTGCTGAGTCTGCAAGGCCGATGCGATTTCTCCATCAGGCTGATCAGTAGCAAGTCTTAAGTTCCTGGGACCCTTTCATCCAACATTGACCTAACTCCTCATGCCCCTCCCTTTCCTGCACAGACAGTCGCAATTCAGAACCATAAACCACCAAATTCTCTGATTAAGAGTAAAATGTAAATGACCTAGAAAAACTGAAAATCCACAGAGAAGTGGCGATTGAAAGGAATGCTTCAGTGCCTATAGACAATAAAAAAGGAAAAAGAGGAAACAATCCTCTGGCTTCCCTGAGAGGCCCTTGCGATGTGAGCTGTAACGAATATTCTGCATATGTCTCCATTTTGTCAAATCTCATTAAAGAGTCCTCCTGCTTTATGTCAATTGAGCTGTCCAGAAATCATTCATCATTTTTAGTATAAGAAAAAAATCATGCGGTTATTTAAATAATATCATATTAATGTTAAAGTTCAGCTGTCATTTAATGGTATGGCTTAATCAGATGTAGCATTTAGGAAAAATAGTTTATCCGGGCTCTATGTGGCTTTCAGGTTGGCAGATTCAAATAAGGATTTATGAGTTTCTAAACCAGTGTATTTCTGTCCGTGTTTCTGCTTGATGTACCTCACCCTTTTGTGCAGGACACTGTAGACAGTTATTTCAACAAATAAAGCATCTCCTCATATTGTGTTTGAATAAATTTGCAAGTCATTCAGAGAGGGGGAAGCACAAACCACTTCTGCAACCTTTGACTGGGCTTCCTATAGGGAAATCATACTAACGTGGTTGTTTTAAAAGCCTACTGTAGAAAATGACTCTGCTGAAATCTACATGGAGTTCTCTTTGTAGGCAAACTCAGTCAGTCACTGACTCATCTCCTTTTGGGATCTGTCTAGAGTATGAACAGAAATAAAAATCCCCAGATGGACACCACCTTGCTATGTCTGAGCCAAGGAAACTCTTAACTCCACCTGTGCAGAGTGGGGATTGTGTTTTTTACTTGGCACCACTGGAAGCTTGGTTCCCAGTTACTGGTAATCAATACTGTAACCTCACTGTGTTCTTTGGGAACCAAATGCAGATGGCTTGTTTTGTTTTAGTTTTTAATTACTACCCCACATGATATACAGTTTCTCTCGGGAAAAGGCAAAAATGTTTTACCAACTTCTTCACTTCATCTTCCATTATTCCCTGGAAAAATAGTCTCTAGAGAAATGGAACCAGGGTTAATGTACCAAAGTCCTTGATTTAATGCTCTCATTTCCCTTCCTCTGTTCCATCCCCCCCATTCACGTAGCATTCACTTCCTTCACTGGTAAGATTTTTTTTCAGAAATAGAAGTCATATTCTCTTATCAAAATGGCATGGCTACATCATGTGTCAACAGGTGCTTCTGATTTAAGAAAAACTGTAATATTGAACTGCGTGCTCATCTGTCACCTTCACACGTGTACAAAAGAAGTGAAGGTCCTCTTTGTGCAGTGGAGGTGTTTGCCTGCATACTACATAAGCTTATTTATTTTCACCTGATAAATTCTGTACGATCAAGAATAGGTAAATAGATACAATGTACCAAATCAAGGAATTGTTTCATTTAAAAGGAAGATTACTGAGTGTTTTTTAATTTTTTAAACTTAGATTATTTTTAAATTTGCAAAATGAACAGAAAAGGCATGCCATGGCCCCTCATTTGGATTGTTTTACCTATATTGATTAAACTGTTGTGAAGACAGGTGAAACCAAGGTTTTATCAGAGCCAAAGTCTGCACATAAGTCCACCTGATTATGTGTAAAACCAAAAGCAGATTAGGAAATAAAAATGAATAAATGGCACCCACTATCACTTATGCTTTTTAATTTTTTATTAACTTCAGATGAGGTTTAAAAAGAATCTGTCGCCTTCCTTCCTTCCTTCTGTGCCCTCTCTCTCACTCCTCCTTCCTTCCTCTCTCCCTGCCTCCCTCTTTCCCTCCCTTCCTTCCTATTTTTCCTTTCTTTTTTCTGCTAGTCACTTCCTCAGTAAACATTTAATGCCTGGATACAAGGCCTCGGGGAATCCTCAGATGAAACCAATTTGATTCTTGCCTTCAGAGTGCTTCAATCTAGTAGAAAATATGTGCATATAAAATGCTGTGGGAATTCATAAAATGATTTAATCCTCAAGGAAGCTATGGAAGATTCTGCAACTGGTCATTAATTAATCCTTACTGGTCATTAAAAAGGGTGTCAGAAAAACAAATAACCAGTAGAAAATATGATTTTAATAGCTATAAAACCAACGTTTGGGGGACAATAGAGAAATAGAAGATGATAGGGAATCATTAACAGCAATAGTTTTGAAAAGAACTAAAGTATGCAGAAAGTGAGATAGCAACTGAGTCAACCAACATAAATAAGTAAATTATTCTTCCTGTAACTAATAACTACTGTATTACCAAAAGAAAACAAAGAAAATTGGTTCATTGAAAATTATAATAGTAAAACTTGACATCGGAATACAGATATTGCTGATTTCCTGTATTTGTCTTCTGTCTTGACGTAAGATGCAGAGCTACCTAGGGATAATTCCTGACTCGTTCTTTAGACAGAGCTTAAATAAAGTGGTATTCCGATACTAATAAAAATGGTCGTGACACAAATGACCATTTATGTGGTGACTGGGGCCAAAGAAATGGATTTTTCGTTGACTTTCACAAAATTTCATTATTATATTGGTTATCTTAAACTATCACAAATAGCACTGAGAGGCTTAAATATTGGTCTTCGTATGTTTGCACGTACGCGTATGTGCAGGTTTTTGTGTTTTTTCCTATACATTCGACTGGGAGGTTTTACTTAGATCAAACGGTGCTGGCAGTCAGTAAAAATGAAAATAGAAGTTTTCAAGATTTTCAGTCAAAAAACAAAGGACATCATGATTCTGTCTTTTTACCTCTGAAGAGTGAATAATTTATTGACAATAGTATATTTGTTTCTAGAAGTATCTAAAGGATTCCTTAGGAATATAACACAGTTATAATATGTCCACTGACATAAGTTCAGAGAACATTTTAACCAATTTATGTTGGCTCATTGACTACATGTATAGAGTTGTCAAAAGGCTTACGAAAAGAAATGGCACATGTAATATTTTTCTTAAAAAACACCTTTTTCTGTATGGTTACCTTAATATCAAATAATTTTCTCTTTCCCACACACTACCTGTATTTGCCCCTACTATTTCCACGAATTGAAAAAATAAATCAGAATGTTTCCTTCAAAAAGTGACATCTGTTTACCCTTCCAGCATGCAGGTAGTCACTTCGTAAGCATGTAGCTGGTGAGAGGTCCTCGTAACTAATCTGTAATATAAAGAAAGCAGATGATATTAAATGCAGTTGACCTAGCTAGCACCATTCATCCATTACTATTTAATACACAGTATTTTTGTCAGAGCTACTTCTGAGTCTATCTGGAGAATAATTGCCACCTATTATTGCTATCACATTTTACATTTTAAACATGGTTTTGTTGCCTTGGTAGAGTGACAGGTAAAAATCTGGAAAACTTAAATACGTATACTGTCAGAATAATTCCTAAGGGTAAGTATACCAGAAATACCAATGCCAGATCTATAAGCAACAGAAATATAAATTTTTAAATAAACAGGTTTATTCTTAAAGAAATAGGCCATGACTGGATGTTTTTAAACCTTCTTTAAAAATTCATTTCTTTTCCTGTCTCATTTTGCCCAGGATACACTTTGTTATATTTTAATTGTTCTTATTACAATGTCTGAAAATTCAACAGTAGAGAGTTTTCAAGACTTGTGAGAAAAATGTCCTTGAGAATTTACTCTCAATTTTTACGCTCTGAAAAATGTATATTCTCTCAAAGTAACTTACCTTTACATTTTTACGTTTCTCTGTTTAACTCATTTCTTATTCTTGGCCTATTTTTACTAGTGAAGACATGGGCCCTGACCTGAAATTAGTATAGCAAAACCTTAACCTCTATGAAATTCTTCAGCTTTTAATCAAATGCTTATTCTCTCAGAATAACATGATGGAATTTGCTGTGGATTCTTTAGACTTAGATTTAGGATCTGACTTAGAATAATCCCACAAAGAAAACTTTTTTTTTTTTTTTTTTTACATCTTGGTCCTTTTTATGTGAATAAATTTGTTACTGTACACTTGACTTATCTTTGTCCTGTGGCCTCTTCAAGGCTGACATGGGTGATGTTTTTATGAAAGTAAAAAACAGCTTTGGATTTCATCGTGTTAGGTGTTTCTCTTTAGTAACAGTCTTTAACATATTCTAGAATTCATAGAATTTAACAATTCTATGTAGCTTTAAACATAGAATTTTGGTCCTGTGTCAGACATTTGAATACAGCATCTAAAGTTATCTATCAGTGATAACTCTACAGCTGCCCTAAGTGTGTGCCTGGTCCTACCCATACTTTACACATATTATCTGATTTAATCCTTGAGAACCCTGTGAAGGCTGCATCATATCCCCATTTTACAGATGAGAATAACAATGCTTATTGAAGTAAACTATCCACAGTCACAGACATGGAAAAGTGCAGAATGTATATGTTGCCACATGTAACTAAATAGTTCAAGGGCAGAAGCAACTTCAGGCACAATGGAATGTAAGTAAGGGTTCAAACAGCCTCATCAGGACTGGGTCCTGCTTTTTGGTCTCTCATCTCCGCTCTCTTGTGTGTGGGTTCCATCCTTTGTCAGGGTTTCTCCTTGTGGAGACACAGCTTTTGGCAGCCCTCCCAGTGATACCCATGGAATATAGTGATTTTTTTCTTCCCAGTAGTCCCAACAAAAGTCATAGCATAGAGTCTTACGGTTCTGGGTGGCTCCGGTTAGGTAAAAATGCCATTTATCTGTGATCTGATGTTTTAGACCTGGGACACGGACTGATAATGGACAAATAATAGTTCCCTCAGAAAAATCTAGGGCTTTTACTAAAAAGGGGAATAGATACCGGGTGGGCAAAAGCAACAGATGTTATCTTCAAAAATGAACAATTATCTATACTCTGGATCTCAGGTGAAATACCACTGTCTCCATGAAGCCTTCGGCAGTCTCCCAGCCAGAAATGGTCTGTCTTTACTGATACTTCCCCGTAGTTTGCACTGCTCGTGCTTTCCATTGTGTATATTGTAGTTATTAGCAGCTATGTCTGAATTTTCTTCTAGCCTTTTTCATCCCCTACCTCATCCCCAAAAGGATTTTACACAGCTCCCCACAATATGGTGTGATCTGAAATAAATCGGGGAGGCTATCTAAGTGAAAGGGAAATAAAACAAAGCCAGGGAATCACTCAGGTACCCCAAAAGCATGGACTTTCAACAGACTCCTGTGCAGATACCCAGACAGGTTGAAATGTCCTACTTGAACACAAAGCAAGAAATACAGTCAGAGGATCAATAAAAGTGTTTTATAAAATGAAAACAACAATGTTATTAGTTATTTTCAGTCAAGCGGAGCCTTTCTTGCTACTGAGATGGGCCATTAGAATGGCTACTGGGAGGTGGTGACAAGTCTGGCACATCCTGCCCTGAAGGGCATGAAGAGTCTCTGTGTGACCAGCTCTCTTCAGGGCCCTTAGCTCTGAACTGGAAGGTGCCCCCAGTCAGGAGCCTGGTCACACTTAGCACAGGGCCGCCTTGCCCTGGTATAGGCCTTGTCCGTGTGTAATCTTTGGAAGGATGACTAAGAATAGGTTCAAAGTTGCTATCTAGGTTCACGTGGGTATAATTTCGTTGAAACCCTGCAGCTTTTTCTCTATGGCATTTTGGCTACAATGTAAACACGTTCATTCAGAGATAAAAGAAGTGACTTTACAATAACAGAATATTTTTGTCCATTATTTAATCACAATAGAGAAGCATCTTATATTTTTCTCAGTTGCGAGCCACAATTTGACCTAATTCTTGAATTACCTTTCTTTTGTGATTCTTCCTTTTTTCCTCAGGATACATGCCGTTCTCTAATGCGATGTAGAATAGGAAGGGTGCCCTTTCCCTTCACCATCAATGCCGTCTTTGAACACAGCCTTGAGCTGTTAACTAGAAGCAGGGAGCCCTAGGCCTTCCTTATAAACAAGGAAAGGAGCCTTCAGCCCCGCTTGTAAATGGCTATGTATTACCATATCCCATCACCAAACCACGTTTTACAACCCCAGGCCCCCACACCATTACACCACTGTCTACTCCGCTGTTAAGTTAGGGAGGCCTTTGGCCATCTGTTTCGTTAAATGCCAGAGGCAGTGAACAATATCTGAACTTCATAAAGTGAGTGTCAGGGCTTCTCCCTGCACAGATCTCCCCCTTCTGCTGCTGCTGCCACCGCCACCGGCACCACCGCCACCACCACCACCATGTTTTTTTGTTTGAACGCTCACATTGTAAAGTCATGTATTCACACATCAATTTTGAAAGGCTCACTGTGTTGTAAGATGGGACAAAGCGAGCTCAGTAACAGCTCATGCGCAGTGCAGGTGGTCGAGCTGCCACCCAGATCAAAAGTCAGACAACTGTGAATCTTCTTTTGAAAGTGCAGTTAGGGAGACAAGGCAAGGCTTATCTGCACAAACAAGAACGAGTTATAGATATACATCACAAATGCAGGAGGACAAAAAGGGGTTTCATAATCTTGCAGGCTAAGACAGCTTTCTAATGCTGACAATTCTGAGGGTCTTTCTGGAATATATAGCTTGTTTGTTGGTTGTTTTTTTCTTCTTGGTTTCTTCTTTTTTTGTAAAATTAGTCTTTTATTGTGCGGCGATTGATAATTATTATTTATGCTTTGGTACTGTTCCGAAAGTAACTAAGTTTTTTTTTTAAGCCACCTTGGGGGCAGGAAATGGCTCCGTTTCATGGTTGCATTTTATTTTTCAGCAGCATTTAAGGACAGACTCCTATTTATACCACACAAGCAGTTTTGTCTGTTGTAAACAAAGTAAGTGGCTGGGAATTGTGCTTTCCCAGAAATGTTTTCCAGGGAAGCCATAATAAGAAACAACTGTGTATATCTTGAGAATTTGTCATCTAGGTATTAAGAAAGAATTCTTTGCTTTTATGGGGGAAAAATACTATTTGTAAAGGAATTATGTTCAATATCCAGAAGTATATAATTCAAGCATTTGTTAAATGCTAAAGTTTGGCATCTTGCTTGTATTAATTGAGTTTGTTTTCTTCCTTTTTTTTTTCAATTGTCTCTAACATTTTTTTTTGACAAGAAAGAAGTTGAAATGACAGGAGGCATAATCATTTTTAACTCAATATCCTATTTTAAAAGTTAGTGAGTTGTTTTGCAAAGTTATGTGAAGAACTTTGAAACTAAATATGAATATCAATGGGGAAATGCCAGAATGGTAAATTTTACAAAAATTTTAAAAAGAGGGTTGACAAGTCTTGGAATTATGAAAGAACAGCACCCAACTTTGCTTTACAATTATAGTTTACCTAGGAAACACACTCTTCTTTCCATCTTCTAATGCCTTAATGATTTTGTGATGAAGAAAAACAAAACAAAAAAAAAACTATCAGCTTTTCAATTCCAAAATTAGTTAAAAGTATGTGGATCAGGTCTCCAAGTGCTTTCATGAATCCACACTCTCTGTCTCAAGGCATAGGGTGGTGGTCTCTATCCCGGGGTTGGCTTCACAGAGTCTCTGAACCACTGGAGTTCTCTGAAAATTTGTGTGTGTGTGTGTGTGTGTGCACGTCCTTCTGGGAATTTTCCATAATGTTTTTAAGAGTTCACGACCAACTCCAAAATAGTTGAGAAAGGAGACAGAACTGTGTACAATGTCCTAGCTAAATACCTCTTAATTAGTTTGATATTTTGCCTTATTTGAAATGTGTTGGCCTACCAGAAACACTTATTTTGAATTTTCCACAAAGTTTAACAAGAAACTTTGCAGGGATACCTTCTTTGGGAAATCAGATCATTGATCAAAAATAAGTCCTTAAAGACAATCATAGCAATTAAAATTTATACTATAGGGCCTTCTGGTTTGTATGGCCCATTTGGATACATAATTTTATTTCATGTAATCTTCATAAGGACTCTTTGAATTGGTATTGCCATTATTATCCTTATGTTATAGATAATTGAGACCTACAGAAGTTGAGTCTTGTCCAAGGTCATTCTACCAAGGTGGAGCAAAACTTGGACCAATACCCTGATTTTGGCCATAGAAATCATGTTCTTAGTAGCCTCTTAGCAGAAACAATAGCAGCAGTCTTCTTCAACAGCAAATGTTTAATTATTATTGTGTAACAGGGAATATGTTAGGCATCAGAGTTTGAACAAACTCAGAACTCTACTCCCAGGTAGCTTAGTATTTTTAAGAAACAATAATACCTAGTGTCTTGTGAGAGATAAATGCAGTAGGCAATGGATGACGGGAAGAAGAAATCCCTGGGGCCTACAAAGGAGATGGCAGGTATCCAGGCCTAGAAGTTAGTGCCTAATTCTTAACCTACACATGGGACACGCTGCTTCCTTTTTTTGGGGAGCTTCAGGATATAACTCCCAGTAGCAAAATTTGAATGTTGGGGCATGGTGTTAGAAAGATCTAATAATATTTGTCCACAACTGTCTGAAGGGTACGTAGGAAGTTAACAAACAACTTAATTGCACCTGCTCTTAAAGTAAATATCCAAAAGCTTACTGAGAATTTTTTTTAACTGCAGTGGAGTTAAGATTTGCTCCGAACAAATAAGGAAGGCTTGAAGTCATCTAAGCAGTTCTAATTGTAAACAGTTATGAAAAACGTTTTCACACATTTTACCCCAATTTCAGAAAGATACCGAGAATTTTAATGTTCTTAACAAAAATTGCATATTTATAAAACTTTATGGTCTCTGAAATTATCCTGCATGTTGATTACACTTACTATACGTATGAATCATGAATATATGCAGAGAGTATTGGCAGAGTACATGGATTATTTTATTGTGGCCTATTAATTATTCAATAAGTGTATCACTTTAAAATACTGAATTTTTTCATATATTCCAATTAAACCTTTCTCATCAAATGGGCTTATAGAAATTCAGTTAGTAGAAAACTTGCCCAGCCAATAAAAGCATTCATTTTCTATTATGTATACATGATCTGAAGCCCTAGCCTTTTAGGTCTTTTAATCTGTTTGTTCAAGGCCAAGCCATTTATGTGGATAATTTTTAAAGCTTCTGTATAAAGAAAAAAAGAACATTTTATTTATTCACTGGGGTTTTTATGTGCCTTGAAATTGCATAGATAAAGTATTTTCAAGCTCATGGATCTAGAGGAGATAAAAGGTCTCTTATTTTATAAGGCTTTATGTAAGCTTTTCAAATGTACAGTTTTCTCGTGGCTAGAATTTTTAAAATAAAACATTATTTCACTATTATAATTGGAGTTTGATGTGGGCATCTTTTTTCTTCCCTGAATTACATGTTAAATTATGTGTTTAAGATCGTTTTTATTACGTTTTACCTTCTGGGTTTTAATAGTTCTCTTGTTGGAGAAATTAATTTACCAACCTTCATTTTTAGCATTGGGCAACTATTTAATACGACTAGGAATGTAAAATACCAAAAAAGTAAACAAAAATCAGATTTAAGAGACAAAAAGTGAAAGCTACAACTTGGTTCTACAACATATTGGTATGAGGATGAAAAATTATTTACCTCCCTCTCCTTAAGCAATTGTGCTAAGCCTGGTAGACTGGGAAGGAAAAGAAGAGGCGTATTTTAACTCTCAGGCAACTGGGCCCAGGCCAGATTCTGGATGAGTATTAGCTGCCCTTGGCTCTGCCATGACAGGGCCAAGAAACAGCTTTCCCTGGCTGGAGCATTCCCAAGCTATCACGGCCATCAGACAGGTGGGGAATAAATATTGTAGGATGGTGGGACATTTGAAGAGCAAGCTCCTGATCCCCAGGACTCAATTTGGAGAGGCTTCAATTGGAGCAAACAGGTGTTCCTGGGAGGAACTGTCCTCAGGTGGCTGGGGGGTGCCATTCTTTCACACACATAGAAAGTCCCCCATTCCTCTGCCTGCAGGAAAATTAGAATTAACTACAGCTTTTTCTTTTGAAATGGAAAAAGAGAAATAAAAATATGGCACCAGATTTTGGCTCCGACTGGATTTCCACAGAGCATGTAATCTAGGATGGAGGATGAGAATTTTTGAAACAAAGCACCCTTGTAGTTTTCAACATTGGACATGCTGTAAAAACTGAATGAATGCAAAGCATCTTTTTACCAAAGACTGTAGCTATAAAATGGAATAGGCTTTTCTTCTACTCCTCATTTGTTCATTTTTCAAATACTTATTTTGTGAGCACTTGGAATTTTCTAAACACAAGGCTAACTGCTGGGGATGGAGTGTAAGACAGAAAAAAGGCCCTGCCCTGAAGGGGCTTCGCCTAAATTGTGATAATAGTAATTGGTTGGAACATGAATTGAGTCATCTTTGGGAAACTATGGATCGTAGTTTCTGGCATCAGAAAGATTTCTTTTCCTGTGATGTCACCATATTGAGAATATGACTGACAATTTTTTTTTTTGAAGGCATTCTTTTTAAATCACATTTTTCCAATAAAATATAAAGTAGTAATATTAATGGAAATTTTTAGAAGAAAAACAAATTGTTTTTAATCCCTCTACCTTGATACAAGCTACTCCCTTGATACAAGTATTCGCTTCCTGTCTTTCAGTCACGATCTATGTATATTATGTTGCTTTTCTCACTTAATATTGTATCTTAAATATAGTTCTGCAGAGTCTTCATAATTGTATTTTTTCCTAATTTAAAAAATCTAATAATAATTTTTTTTAAAGCTGTTGTTTTGTAGGGGAAAAAAACTTGATCAAGAAACAGGGAAAAAGTTATCCATAATCACACTGGTGTAAGAGAACAACTGTTAAGTTTTGGCATATTTCATTCCCGTCTTTTCCTATGTATTTCATTTATATATTTGAGATCATACCACATATACAATTTTACAACCTTAATGCTGTTTGCTATATTGACAGCATATGTGCTATATTGAAAGCATTTTCCTGTGCTGTTAAAAAAAAACTCTTTGTAATTGTTATTTATAGTGGTTCTGTAATACTCTCTGATAGGAATATTTCCTTTATGCTAAACATTTAAGTTGTTTCTAGCTTATTGCTTTACATAGAGGCTATGATGTCTTTATTCATAGATTGCATTAGTTTCTTAGTATAGCATCCCTGGAGAGAATAAATACTCATCTGATTTATGATTTTCCCATTCTTGAGTTTTTAACTTTCTAATCTTGTAGTCAGCTGGGATATATCTTCAAGTAACTTTTTCAATAAAAGTATATGATTTGGGTATACAAACAGTCTCCCAACTTCTGATGGTTCGACTTAGGATTTTTCAACTTTACAGTGGCATAAAAGCAATATGCATTCAGTAGAAACCGTACTTCGATTTTTGAATTTTAATTTTTTCCTGCATTGGCGATATGCAGTACGATACTCTCTGCGATGCTGGCTGACAACAGTGAGCGCAGCTCCCGGTCAGCCAAGCCCTCAGGAGCACAAAGAACCGACACTCTACAGTGTACTGTGTTGCCAGCATTTGTCACATGTTGTGTTTTGTGTTTTCTCATCCCATCATAGCTACAGAATGCCCATCTATGTCTCCAGCTTGAAGAGAATTGCCCAACTGTAGACTAACGTTAAGTGTACTGGACACGTGTAGGTAGGCTAGGCTAAGCTAGGATGTTCGGTAGGTTAGATGTATTAAGTACATTTTCAATTTATGGTATTTTCAATTTACCATGAGTTTATTGGGACTGACCGCATCATAAGTCGAGGCCCATCTGTATTCTGATCCTCACATATCTAGGAATTGCCACCAAATGCATATGTGTGACACAGACGTATTTATGTATGTGTCTATGTGTTTTGGGCTGGATACTCTATTTTTAGACCCTACCCTTCCTTAGGAATCTATCGCTGTTGAGCTATTCTCTCAGGCATTTAGTGTTTTAGGTCAGCAGAAAGGTAGACCAGTTTATGGTACTCTGTAGTGACACGTTTTTAGGTTATGTTTATTTGGTTTTGTTTTGGTTTTATACATCTTTGGAATTGAACAGTCTACCCAGAATGTCTCTACATGAGTCTCTTTCACTCATTTTGTGTGGATCACAAGAACCTTAAATCCTCAGATTCAGGTCTTCTTTCTACCCCTTCAGGAACATTTCCGTTAATCATGTCTTGGATTTTTGCTTCTGTTCCACATTTTCTGGCTTCAGGAATATCTATGATTTTCACATTAGACCTCTATTTTATATGTTCCATATTTGTCATTTTTTAAAATCATTTTTCTCTCCTTTTTCCTTTTTTTTTTTTTTTTGGTTATCTCCAACATCATTGATTCTGCTTTTTGCAGCATCATGCTACTTTTTACTGCTAATTATGTGAATATTAATTCTGCTGTTGCTTTACTGGTTCCCCTGAAATCTTTTATTTATCTCACCCATCACGTCCGCTTTTACTCATTTATCTTTTTAAAATCTCACAGGTTCTTACTTTACAATTTTCTGCCTTTCACTGTACAAAGTTTCTACCCTCTTAATGTTTTTATCAAGGATGCCAAACAATTTTCAAGAACATTTTTTGGTTGCTTTAGCACTTAATTTTCAGAATTACATTCTTCTGACTCTTTAGGATGTTGTTTCCTTACCTGTTCTATAGGATCCTTTTTCAATCATCCTCATGTTGTTTTGAGTTTTTACTCTATTCGATTACTTTTTAAAACTTCTTCTTGGATCTGCAAACGGATGGCAGCTTCATGTGCTCAACTTTGTGTAGAGACAGTCTTTAGGGGAATGAAATGGGACTTCTTCCTTCCCCCACTCCTTGATTCTGGCATGAAAACTGTCCAACCCTTGGGTGTCCAACTGTCATCTCCTTCACGTCTTTAACACCCCTCACCACCACCACCACACACAGACACACTTGCCTTATGAAGACCACATTTCCTAGGATTCTTTGCATTACACACTACCTTGCTTATCATTGATTTATTGTTTACCTGGGAATTCGAGTGTCTTACTGGCTATAGAAAACAAAACCGAGATGAGGAGTTTGAAGAAAGAGGAATGTTCTATAGGATTTGAACAGCGGTCCAGATGCCTCCGAGGTTACAGCATCCACTTATAAGAGAGACAGCTGCTTAGTTTCTAATTATTACAGACCTTTCATTTTTTCATCTGGTAGCAGACTTTGTGGGAGGTGGACTACTGCTTACATTTGTCAGCCCAGCCCAACTCATTGTTTTGTAGTAATAGAAAATCCTTCCAAGCTCTGGGCAACTTGTGATGAAAGTTTCAGTGTTGTAAATTTTCATCATCTCCTATTTTTTCATTCCAATTCAATGAAGACTTTGCTAGGCACAGCATCAGGAACCGTGAACCAGGCACCGTTTTAAAACTGCAAATTGTGGGTGATCTTTAAAATTGCCCTAGATGAGGGGACCATACAAATCATTTCTATAGCCCAGCCCTTGGGTCTGTATGCCTGGGTGGTCTTGTTTTAACTGTTGCTATTTAATTATTGATGATTTACTGACACAAGACATTGGAAGCCTTAGGGAAAATGAAATCCCACATGCCAGTTTCTTTAGATGAATCTTCTTTGAGGTTTAAGTGTCCCTCTAAGGAGTACAGTGAGACAGGATTTAGGGGTTCGTTCCAAATACTGTCTGGGAAAGGCAGCTGAGGCATCTTATTCATTGATAGAGTCTACTGATGCATCTTGAAGACCAGGCATGTCTGTCTTGCTTCATATCATGACAGCCTCATACAACACGGTGTACTGTAGGCAGGGGGCCTCACACATTTTCATCCTCCGAATTTCCTTTCTCTCTCCCTCCTTTTTTCCTAAAAAGTCTAATCTTCAACAATAAAAACAACCTACTTACAGGGACGTATTTGTCCTATTAATGTTCCTATCCTGAGAAGGATTTATTAGGAAAATGATAATTCGCTCCACAGATATGTGCAAGGAACTTTGCTGAGTATGTAGGGATGAAGGATGACTCTTGCCTTTGGAAAACTAATGTCCTAATCAGAGAGAAATAAGGAGTGTGGGAGAAGGGGTACCTGAAGATGGATGGTGATCAGAAATCTCAGTGCACAGTTCCCAGAGTCTGGAGATTATTGTCAGCTTGGAGGAATCAGGATGAATTTCATGAATGACATGGCGTGTGTAATGGCCCTTAAAGGAAGAGTAAGATTTGCCCAGGTAAAGTTAGAAGGGATTCCAGGCTAAGGAATCAGCATGAACCAATACAGCACGGTAGCATCTTGCAAGGCAGGCATGGCAGAAAATTCACATCCACTCTTTATTGTCAACTCTATGAGTTTTGCCTTTTATTTTCTGGTGTTTTCATGTTACCAGTAGAGTGTGGGTCACCACACAGCACATTTGCAGTTGTGCACAACTGTCATCTCCTTGCCATCTTTACCCTCCACCCAGAAGATAAAAGATTGGCGAAGTCATAGTGGTCTGAAAATCTAGGATTGACTTTTTCTCACCATCAATATTCTTGATTGAGCATCTACTACGTACTCCAGAGAGAATGAACCTCATTAAAGGACCAAGTTCTTTCATAGTTTCCATGTAGTCAGTTCACATATTTCTTTTCTCAAGTTCTTATTTCCTCTTGGTTTTACAGTGTTTTTCTAAGGACTCTGAAAGGTATTTCAAGCACAATTGACAATGTTTGTAGGCAGAATAGACCTCTACCAAAATGTGGGATTTTTCTTTAGGGCCACCATGCCATCAAAAATACCACCCTGAGCCAATGCCCAAAATACCTCCTTTAGAGCTTCTTCTCTTGATCATTAGGCTTTGCAGTCTCTTCAGATGCTGTGTGGGCGTCACTGTGACCTGTTGTCTCAGCTCTGCTGCATATGACATAATCCCATTATTTGCTAAGAATAAGTTGATATGGGAATAAAGCGGAGCCGATTCTGGAGTTGTTTAGGAGGCCACAGTTCAGAGAGCGTGGATGGGTTGTAATCAAACTTCACAACATTGACTAAAACTGGCCTGAGCGTGCTTCTGCCCTTTTTTTTTTTTAAGCACCAGTTTTGCTTTAATAAGACTTGAACATTTTAACCCAGTTTTGCTTTGGGGGAAAATGTATTAACCATGTGTCTTGTCAAGATATCACTTTTTTAAAATGTTCCAAAGGAAAGCCATCTCTCAGCGCTGGGGTTCTTTCTAGGGGCACACCTGCCTTGTTAATCAAGTTTTCTGGCTTTTTTATTTCCATTTGCAAATGGGGATGCTTAGCAGCCAGCCTTAGAGTAAGAAGTGGCTGTCCTCATCAGCATGACTAAAGGGTTGATGAAATACTTGCAGATACCTGACAGAGTACTGTGAAATCAATCCCTTGGCCTTTCAAATCTCTAAGAAGAAGGAAGTGTGAGTAGTCAACACAGATGTTAACTGATGGGTGACAGGTGAGCACAACCTCCTGACTGGGGACCCAGTCTGCGTGATTTCTGATTTGGTATTTATTACACAGATAGGATTGTCAAAGCAAAAGAAAACATTTTTTTTTTTTTAAAGAATGGGGGGGGGAAATATCACTCATAATTCGACACACCTACAATGATCTTTTCCTTATTTTTTCAGTCTTTATTCGTATGCTGACATTTTTCTTTATGTGGCTTTAATACCATTTTAAGTTCTGCCTTTTTCTTTTTGTCTTCACATGATAGCTTGCGCTACTCCAGTTGATTTCTTATTGTAGTTAGTCTTTTCTTTTTTAATCAAGTTATTGTGACATTTATAGAGGTTCAGGAAAGCCCAGCAGCATGTGGATGGCATTCAGTTGCTTTTCAGAAACTCGAAGGGCTGACTCTAATATGTCTTAGAGCTCCTCAGCCTAATATTTAAGAATGCTCTGAGTTTTGATAATTGGGCACTGAGATTTATTCTACACTACATTCTATCCTACCCACACAGACCACTTGCATGTGTCCACTTGAAGGTGTTTTAGGATAATATTGATGATAAAGTATATGTATAAACAAAGCATGCAGGTCACCCCGTGGTGGAGATAAATGCAGTGGGTTCCAGAAATAGTTCCATTTTCCCACAGTACTCCCTAACGGACTGAAAGGTAATAACTGAATGTAGGTTAAGGCTTCATGCCTCGTCTTTGTCAGTGTCAGCATTTGATCATTTAATCAGTATCAGTCATGGCACCTACTGGGTGGTGTGTTAGCCCAGTAAAATTTATCTCCGCTTTGTAGAGAGTAGCTAAAATAAAGAGGACTGGGAGGAGGGCTGAGCCAAGGGTGGTTTTGGAGCCGCCTCAGGAGAGTGAGATGAGAGCACGGTGCTGTGGTCCAAGGTGAACAGCCAGGGGGCAGCATGGGAGCATCCTGCACCTTGAGAAGGAGGAGAGAGAAATGGAAGAAGAGAGATGAACACAACCTCACCATGTTTCCTGAGCCCAGCCTTGGGGAGGATGATGGATGACTTCTTGTCATCTTCTGTATTTCCTCAGGGGCAGCTAAAACAGAATCTGAGACCAGAGCTTGAAAGCTGGAAGTCTGTGAGCCATAAGCAGCCCGCAGAACTTTTCTTTTTTTTTTTTTTTTTTTGAGGGGGGGGTGTGGTCTGCACAGTTTTGTTTTTAAAATTGAGATATTATTTATATGTAATAAAATTCACACCTTTCAAATGTGCAGTTTGATGAGTCTGGGTCATGGTATGCAGTTGTGTGACTACCCCAACTCATCAAGACCTAGACCTGTTCTCTCTGAAAGTCTCCTCCAGTCTCTTTGTACTCGGTTCCCTTCCCCCGTTCCTGCCCCACGCAGCCACTGATCTGCTTTCTGAAACTAGAGTTTGCCGTTTCTAGAATTTCATGGAAATGGAATTATACAGGATGTATAGTCTTTTGTGTGTGACTTATTTCCTTTAACAGAGGGGCTTTGAAATTCCCCCGTGTTGTCGTGTGTGTTCGTATTTAATTCCTTTTAGTTGCCGAGTAATATTCTATAATGGGGATATACTACAATTTCCTTATCCATTCAGCAGGTTATAAACATGTATGTTGCTTCCGGTTTGGAGCTATTATAAATAATGGCACAGTGACACTTACGTACACATCTTTTTGTGATCATACATTTTCATTTCTCTACGGTGAATATCCAAGGGTAGGATTGCTGGGTCATATGTAAATATATGTTTAATTCTGTGTGAACCTGCCAAACTGTTTTCACAATGGCTGAACCATTTTGCATTTCCATAGCAATGTATGAGAGTTCCCGTTGCTCTGCACAGTTGCTCTTAAAACATTCCAGATAGCTGTCAGCAATTAAAACGCTGAACCCCTTAGAGGGGTACATGGACCCCAGCTCATCCCAGTTCCTTGATCCATTTTACTCGTGTATGTTATCCACCTCTCATCTGAGGATGTCTGACCCCTGCCTTAGAAATTCTGAGCGACATCATGTCACGGGGTGTGTGACAGGGCTTCCTGGTTAAGAGTGGGATCTATGGATGGAGAAGGGCAACTCTCAGTTGGAATCTCAATCTTCCCAAAGCTGTCACTTTGGACAAGTTACTTAACTTCTCTCAGCATGAGTTTCTTCATCTGTAAAATGCTAAGGTTACCTTATTCAATGGCTTGTTGTAAAAACAAAATAACACAGAGCATGCCAAGCACCTAGCACAGGGCCAGGGCGATGGAAAACATGTAATAGACCTCGCACATTAGTACCTGTTAGTATCATGATATAGTCCAGTGATCGTATGTGTGGTATCATGTGTTGGAATCATGGTGGTCCAGGACGTGTGTGTGTGTACATCAGAGAGTTACTGTGTAGACTTCTCAAACACATAAACACTTGTGCCCCTACCCCCAAATCTCCGACAGAATTTGTCTCCTGGGCCGGACCTGAGCATGTGCATTGTTTAAAAGTTCTGCAGATGATCAAAAAGAGCATCCCTGGTCAACAACCATTGGTTGGCCAGGAAGATAGTAACAAGGAACCCTACATTCTAAACTCAGTTCTACCATTAACTAGCTGCATGACCTTGGGCAACTCACTTAACCTCTCTTAGGGAGCAAGTTTACCTGACATCTGGCTCTAACAAATTTGGCCTTCCACAATTACAAGGTTCTTTCTAGGAGACAGTGGCCACAGCTGGAGACACATGAATTGGAGGTGGTTGAGGGCTATGCCTGCTTGCCAAGTAATATGTAAACATAAAAGCAAGTCTCAGACTGAATTCTGCCACATCTAGAAACATGCGTTAGTAAGCAGGCACAAAACAGCCATCCCCCTTGTCCTGTAGGCCCTGTCCTCTGTCTGGTGGGAGAGGGCATTGACAGCAACTTGCATGAAAGGTTCTCTTGAGGCAGATGTGAGAATATTCTAGCAACAGGAGTCGGCGAACGTTGGAGTCAAAGTCAGGTAACAGACTCCTCCTTTAAGTAATGGACACAGCAGTAAGTCAAAATTCTGAGTCGAAGAATTTTGACTCAGAATTTTGACTCCCACTGTTCCAGGGGAAGGAGGCAGTTGGAGTCACTAGTTTCTGGTGCCCTTTCCATGCAGGTTGTGGGAGTGCTGACGACAAGATTTGTAGCCAGTTCACATAGCTTCAATACCATTTCTAATGTCCTCGTTAATATTATAATTATTAGTTATGCTAATTAAAAGTAACTCATTAATAGGATAATGAGAGCTGCCATACTCGTAGTAGCTGCCTCTGCAATATGGCTTTTCATTAGTCTTTTAAATGTGAACTAAACAGCCCTGAAGTGTGTATTCGCACTACTCTGGGGTATGGATTTAAACTAATGCACACATGTATGTCACACTATCCACACAGAAGTATTTTGAAGTTAATTACAGAGACTGTCTCAGATGGTTCTTTATATATGATTTCTTGGAATAAGCCTGCTCAAGATTCTAAACAGTGTAAGAAGCAACACTCCATAATAAACTGGCGCCATATTTGCAAGGTATATGGTCAAGCCAGCTAGGGCCCTCGCACAATGTCCCTCGCCTAAGAATGTCCTAATAAGTGTGCCGTGTTTCAGCACAACTTCTCATCCTTACATCCCCCTTTTCTGGAAACGCCTGTGAACCCCCCAGGCCGTGTTAGTGTTCTTCGCCTCCCCATGCTCTCCTGGAAATGCATTCCTCTTTCAGTGCAACATATTCCAGGCCAGGGAACATCCATAGAGGATTCCAACATCTGTAAAATGGCATCCTTTTTGATTTACCCTCTTTGATCTGAATCATTTCCAAGCTGCAGTGATTTGAGTAGCACCATCACAATTGTTTTTGGTCCTATCTGCATAACACCTCTATTGCTGTTTCTCTGTAAGTTGGCACACTTTTGTGTAAACTTAAATACCTTCTTTAGGTTTATCACACAGAGAAGTATCCATGGATTCATGTTTGGAACGTGCTAATTATGCATTCTTTTCACATGTTAAAATAAGTGCGTAAGTAAATAAATAAAATGTTAAGAGCATTGATGAATATTTAAAATAAATAGTAATCATCTCCGTGTTGCCTAAAGTCACCTCTGCTACCTTCAGGGGCCTTCACATAGCACTGTGGGAATCGTCGCTGTGCTGTATTTGGGGGTTCCTTGCCCATCTCCCCCACTAGACTGTGAGTCCCTGGAGAGGAGAACTGGCTTTCATCTATGTATCTCCATGTCAATAAGCCCGGTGCGTGGTGCATAATCTGCATTCCATAAATGTGTGATGAATGTCTTTCTCACTATCACAAGTGAAATACCATTAGCAAATAGAAATATTTTCTGTTTTCTCTCACTTTGAATCCCAGCCTCTGATAAACTTGGGTACTCAAACATGGAATCAACACATAAATAAGTACCAAAACATGTAGAAGTGAAGTGATGCTTGTTTTTTTACCTCCTAAAACTTTCCTTAGATGACAGAAGTGTTATTCATTTAATTCCCCTAATGTTAAGATTCTTAGAGAAATATTTATCTTAACATAGCACCTACCTTGAATTTTGCTGCATGGTGTTTACTGCTGTCATTTCAGATTGAAGCATTTGCATTTTAAAGTGCTTAAAGCATTTTAAAAATTCAAGATTTCCAATTTGGGGGTTGATTAATTCTATAAGCATCAGCAAGGAACATACTAAGTAGGAGAAAAGGGCATGCATATATATGTAAAGCATCTAATTTTCTTAAGTACTTTTTTAAATGTTTAAGGTGAAAAAGATAAAACGGACCTGGTTTATTTGCATTGGTTTTGCTTTTTTCCCATAATTGCTGAGGTTGTTTTGTTTATAAAAAGAGAAGTGGTGCCAACCTCAAGAGGCAA
The DNA here is from genome assembly GCF_004115265.2 of Rhinolophus ferrumequinum. Lineage (NCBI taxonomy): Eukaryota > Metazoa > Chordata > Mammalia > Chiroptera > Rhinolophidae > Rhinolophus > Rhinolophus ferrumequinum. The sequence continues at coordinate 15,081,083 of NC_046299.1, read as the reverse complement.
TTGCCCAGTCTCGATTTGGGATATTGTGAAAGTTCCCTAGCTGACTTTAAACACACACGGCAAATATGGCGCCAGTTTATTATGGATCGTTGCTTCTCACACTGTTTAGAATCTTTATCAGGCTTATTCCAAGAAGGGCACAGAGCTCGGGGCAGAGGGAGAGAACATTGAAAAGGCATTGTGTGCCCCCAAGACCAGCACTTCCCCTCACCCAACAGCCCTGGAATGAAATGCCTTACATGTGAAACTGAGAAAACGTACTCCTTCATTAGCCCTTTCACTCCTCATGTGACCCATCCACCGAGGTTAGTGATGGTCACTTCCAATAGAAAGCAGAAGAGGCTAAAATTATGTTTCTAATCATTGCTGCTGCCTTTTGAAAAGTTTAATTAAAAGTACAAATTGTTATGCAAGCTGTATCAAGTACCATATTACTCGACCTAACACTTCTTAAAGCACTCTGAGGACAAATTCTGTTACAGAAAGAGCCTCTTCCCTCTGCTTATCTCCAGTGTGTTGTGTTTACTGAGTATTCCATTGTCTAGAGAAAAATGATATGAAGGAAACGATTCTATGTATTCACATGGGCACGTCGAAGCAAATTCAGAAGTATCACCTCAAGGTCTGTATCTCCATCGGTGCTGTTTGTTTAATTCTATTTTCTGTACAGTGGGGTGTGTTTGCATGCCAGTTTCACTGAAGAATGGTGGCCTTCAAGTAATCGGACCCAACTAGAAATTCCACCTCGTTCTGAGAACCCAGAAGCACATAGCTTCGTAGTTTTTTCCTCCAGCCCATAAGATTTACTGGCACTTTATAATTTTCGTAACACAGATATTCCTGAGCCTAATTTACATGCATTTGGAGACTAACCTCAGTAAAATACCTTCAGATTTCGGGTGTGTTTAGTATTGACAGAAAACAACTGGTCTACAGTCTGTATTCTTTTTTGCACTATTGAAATTGAAATGTCTTAATATCGAAGCAATATGGGATTGCTGAAATAACTTTCCTCATCAGTCAATTTGTTTGGGTCAAAAATAAAACTATTAAATCTTAACTAAGAAAACTTGTGCACAACCTTCCTCTATCATTTCCTTGGTCAGATTCTGTTTCCTCAGTTTTCTTAATTTGGGGTAAGTCTCCATCATCACTTGTCAGTGTGCACCCTGGAAATTATTTAAGTGAAGAGTCAGGTCACAGGACCCAGAGACTGTGTTTTTTTTCTACTGAAGAATTGTGTTTTCTTGAGTCTGTACTGAACTGCGTGAACAAATCATTAAGTGACACAGTGAACAGGAAGAGAGAAGTATTCAAAAATTCTATGACCTCTGCTACAAGGGCGGCTGACAGAAAACACTAGCTTTAATTGCTTGTTTCTCTCTTGCCAGTTTTTGTTTCAGTAAAACATTTCATGATCTTGAGGCAAAAGGTGATTGGGAAGGCAATATTTTGATTTTAATGGTTATATTGATTTTTCTTTATTCAGACTGATCAAAAAATTTTCCTAGGTATAATCAAATGGCATTTATACACAGATCATTCTAGGCAGAAAGAACCATATTAATTAGTACTGCACAGGAAATGGGATTTAAACACCAACCTGCAGATCTTTTGCCTTTCTTCTGTTCTTGGTGGGGGTTTTTTTGTTGTTGTTTTTTTAAGGAATATTTGATTATATATATCCGCCTCCAACAGAGGAACAACAGAGCTTGGTTTCATAACAAGAAAATAAAGTAGCTACCTGAAAATTTTTTTCTCTGTATTAGCATATGTATATTTGTTTTAAACTCTTTTCTTTACCTTGTAAAAGGTCATCAGTAGCACGTTCTGATTTTTGTCTATTTTCATTCTTACTAAAGTAACATCCAGGTTTGGGAATTTACATTTTAAAACAAGAGGGCTCATTTGCTTTGGAATGGAAGCTTCCAGCAGCACTGCAGATGCATAAACTAATATATTTATTAAATAATGTCAGAGAAACTTTAAAGCCAGTCTCTATCCCAAAATCCCTGTTCTCTAGAGCAGTGTTTTATGTACACACACACACACACACACACACACACACACACACACATACATATATGTAATTTTTAAAAAAGTAAATATCAATATATATATTTAAAAATTGAAAGCAAAAAACAGAATCCTGGCTGTGGCAAGGTGCCCTAGATGTGCTAGTCACTCCGACTCAGTGGATCATGTGGCTTATTGACTTTGAGACTGGTGTACATGCCGCTGTATCTTCCAAACACTGTATTGTCTCAGCACACAGATGGGAATTTTCCCCCCACCCCATCTCTGACTGTTGCCGTCCTGCATTTTGGAGCCTTACCCAAGTTCTTGCTGACACTAGGAGATCACCACTGTGTTTATTGAAAACTATACATGTAAATTCTTTGTGCTGAAACCAAGACGGGAGAAAAGAATTCTAACTTCAGTTTTTTTTAGTTTAATAATTTATTGTGTTAAGTTAGGACAGCACAGAGCTATTGCTTAGCAACACTGGATTAAACAGAAAATAATTTAAGCTACCAAATGAGAAACATTTGTAATCGAATCTACTCTAACACTTGTTTTACCACATGGTTTAACACCCTTTTGCTCACACATGGTTAAACACATGTTTGAACTGATGTTTTAACACCCGTCTCACACAGCTTTATGCTCTTTGTCCACATATGTTTAAACACATGCTTTGACACCCTGTGCACCCACATTGTTGAACAAGGCAGAGTATTGTCTGGGGTCTCATTTGCTAGAATTGGTTACGTAGTAGCATTCAGCCAAAGACTGGTGCCTCGTAAAGCTATATAGCTCTTTCTGCTAGATGACCTCTACTCTTGGGTTTCTGCAGCCTGTGTGGAGAAGACTGCCTTCGTGGAGATGACCACCGCCGTGGTCCTTTGTGTCTACTGTACCCCTGAGTGGTGTCCTTTTCCGGTGTTTCAGCAATGGGTGTGTCGTGTCACAAAGTATTGTTTTCCACACTGGCCAGTCTACTTGTGTTTTCCCAAACTGCCAAGTTCTAAAGTCTTATTCATAGCCAGATGTGGAATTGAGGTGATTTTTTTTCCTCTTAAGTTTCACTTGGCAATTTCAACAGAGTGGAAAATATATATATACCAGAATAGGGTACTTCTGTTGCAGGAATCTGAACATAAATGGAAAAAGTTTGGCCTGGCCTTTCATGAGTCTGATTGTTTGGACCCTCTCTCTTCTTTTTATTTGTGGCATCTACCATCACCGTAGGCAAGATGACTGTCTCCTCTTTATTCTGACCATCTAGACTCACTATTGATGGATTCACAAAAAGCTGCCTCTTCTTCTTAAGATTATAGGACTCAGTATGTGACAGCAGTTTAAAGTATAGGTTTCTGAGCCAGACTGTTTGGGTCTGAGTCAAGGATAGGTTTTTCTCATCTGTAAAATGGGAATAATGATAGTACCTACCTTACCGAGTTGTAATGATTAAATGACTCAACACTTAGAAATCACTTACACAGTATCTGGCACATAATAAGTGCTCAAAAAAATAGCTCTTAATTCAAGTAGAACACAATAGTAACAGTAACCTAAATTTAAACAGTACTCTACAGTTGGCAAAATATGTTTTATCCGTATCTTTTTAGATCCCTATCAGAATATTGGGAGGTAAAACAATATCCCCATTTTACAGGTAGGCAAACTAAGACCCAGATAGCTTAAGAACTCTGCCAGAAATCACAAAGCTAGTAGTTAGTGAGGTTGGATATTGAATGCTGATCCCCTGACATCTAAGTCAGTGTTTTTTTCTACCGTGTTGCAAAGCTAAATCCTGTTAGATATACAAGGAAGTGCCAGAAATAGCCCTCCGCACCAGAGAACTAACAGACGCGGAAGGATACCGACAAATGAAAAATAACTTCCATTTATTGAGAGACAACTATAAGCCAGTCCTGTAGTAGACACTTTATAAGAAATCATCCCTCTTAATCTTTACAGCAACCAATTTGACAGGTAAAGAAACTGAGGCCTGAGAAGCATAATTAACTTATCCTGACTCAAAAAACTGATAAGTAGCAGAACCAAAATTTAAACGCCTTATTCCAAATAAAACCCATACCTTTAACCATTACTCATATTGGCTCTCAACCAACAACAATAAATGAGTTCATAGACAAACTATAGCTATTGTATAAATCCATTTTGGATGAAGTATGTTCTTCCCCTAATCATTCCTGGTTAGGCTGCTGGGTGATTGATCGGTTGTTTTTTTGTTTGTTTGTTTGTTTGTTTGTTTTGGTTTGTTTTTCATTTTTAACATTATAAAGTGGATAAACATAACAAGAAATAAAAGTTACAGCTATTATATGAAAGCTTTTGTAAATTAAATCCACGTTTAGTCTGTACCACCACCTTGATGAAATTCAGGGCTATAAAATGTGCTGCCTGGCTAACTCTTAGTGGAAATTTTCTTTTACAGGTAACCAGTGCTTGCAATTATCTGAATATAAGAATCATTTAAATTCTGTGGCTTTCAGGTCCCAAAGAGTGTTAATGGATGCTAAATTAAATTATTTGAAAGTAAATTCCACTTCATTGGCTGGACTCTAAAAGGTTGATATTAAGGAAACTGTATTAAGAATGATCCCCTTGAGTGTGATGAGTCGGAAGAGCATTTTTCATTCTTGTACGTTAATAACTCAAGCTATTCATAGCTGGCGTTAAAGATAAAATTGACTGGAAGCTAACTTTCCATGTTAGATTGGTTTGGATCCAGATGTAGAGAGTAACAATCATACCATTTAAACACAGAACAGGATCAGCCAGTAACAACAACCCTTAGATGCCCGACCTGTGGGTGGAAGCAGGAATTAGTGATTACTTCCAATGGCTGGAAGATCCCTGAGGAAAATTGGGGGTGGGGGTGGGGACCTCTTCATTCAGTTTTGCCCCAACACAGAATTGTAAGTACAAATACCGGGCAACATCAAAATACAGGTGCAGATTTGGAATATATAAAGACTCACTTTGGTTTCTTTGTAGTTTAACTGGATTTCAGTGTGTTGAGGTTCAAGATCAAATACTTGCATTTTCATGTAGCATTTGCCAAATTTCCAAACCTCTAAGCACAAAATCCTCAGCCTTCAGTTTTTTGCTTGCCTGGAAATCTAGGTAGCACTGAGCCAAAAGTAGAAGTTATGAAGTGAGATTATACTTGATTAGGCACAAAAAAAGTCCTATGTCCAGAAATGCAGATGTGTACAGCAGTCCTAGGGGAACGTTGGTATTTGATCTCCAAGTCTTAAAGGTTCATGTTCCCAACGTTAAGAGGTGCAGGGAGCCAACTTTTATTTGTACCTAATGCTGAAATGACTCTGGAGATTCTAGAAGTATTACATTACAAATCACTCAGCTTTGGAAATCCTACAGCTAGTGAGTTACAAATATCACTGTGTGAGAGAAAGGGGCAATAAGTGAAGGACGTTATTCATAAACTTCATTTATACTGTTGCAGCATGATCATGAGTGTACAGTGTGAGAGTTTTCATTTCGGGGAGATAAGGAAAAGAGAGCACAGGAACGCCCTGAACCAAGACCCCAACTAAAAGAACCAGGAAGTAAAGGCCTCCTTTGTGGAGAGGAGTTTGGGTGGGGGCGGGGAGAGGGGTCTGTGCAACAGTCAACTTGGGCTGCGCTGTCTTCCTCCTTGTTCTAATACCTGACTTCATGACCTGGGGCAAGTCGCTTATTTATTGAGCAAGGCTTCCATTTGGGTGCAAGTTAAAGCCTAGGTATTCACAAAATAATACCCTTCAACAAATGAAGCGCCTGTGGCCATCTATGAAAAAGATACACATAGCAGACATTTCACCTCAAGGGGGGAACTTTAGTGGGACTAAATCCAATATTAAAATCAAGAATAGTTAGAGGCATTAATGTGTCACACAGCTGCCTTTTTTTAACCTTAATAAACTGTATTTTTATAATAGGTACCTGGTACTCTCTGGTATTAACTAATTGGACTTCCTTTTTGGCTAGACCACTCTTATTTTAAACTTAATAGTGATCCAATTATTTTTTAATTAATGACTTTAATTCCAACAACAACAAAGAAAAGATGGATAAATCTGGATCTTGGATACAGGAATAAGCTCTTACAGACAAAATTATGCCTTTTATACTTTTCACCAGTAATATCTACTACTGGATGTGTTTGTTTTCATTGTGAGGTTAATCTGCCCTTGCTATGAAATGTTTTTCATTAGGAATTAAACCTATTAAGTCACACTTTGGGAAGAGTTTTTGAAGTGATCAAACTGTATGCTCTTAAAAATATTCCTAAATTTGGACTATTATGCATTATATAATTAATGTACAGTATATGGTAAAATAATTGTAAATGTATGGTATATTTTAAGTGGATAATATATAAGTAAAATATAGGAAAATGAAACACCCCATAAATATCATTTATATCACACTAATAAATTCAAATTCAGGTTGTGGCATTTGAACATTTGCTATTTCACTCATCCTCACTAATGATATTTTTCAGATCTTAGATTTTGATAGATGCACTGTAGAGTGTAGAAATCGTCATTATTTAGGGTGCTGAAAAATAGCTTGCCAAAATTGATAATGAAAGTTATTCAAGATGTTCTGTCAAAATCCTTTCCAATTAGTGTTGAGGTCTTGAAGGGCCAGACTTAGCTTTTTATTAATATGTTAGGTTTATTAATATATTTTTTGATACATGCATAATGCGACTATCTAATACATTTCATGATATTGCATAATTATGGTGCTTTTAATGTGTTATACCCCGGTCCATTCTTCGGTCTTATTTAAAATTCAGAATTACGTACATCATAGTTTCATAACTTAACAACTCATTAGGAAGCCTTGCCCTGTACTTGAGGTTACCTCTAAGGTAATCCATATTTAACAGTAAACTAAAGAAATGTCTGACTACTTGACTGTCATTGACCAGTTTAAATATTTAAAGTTATCATCTGACCCTTTGTCTAACCACTTACAGAAAATGAAATAAAGGTTGTGTATAAACCAGGGGAAAGGGAGTCCTTTCTAAATGGAGAAAACTAGTTGTACTGTCAATAATCAAATACTTAGTACATATATACATATTTAATATAAATAAATAATATATATATACATATATAAAACACCATGCTAATATATTATTTTTTAACATAAAGGGCCCATTATTTTCTTGTTATTTTTTTTAACAAGACATAAAATTTTAAGCATATCATTATACGGTGATTGAATTCAGATTCATTGTTAGTCGTCATAATAATTTTACATTCTTGCCTTTTCTGTTTTATCTTAAAAGATAGCTTGTGGCTTATTTCTTTCTTTCCCTCCAAATGATGAGAAATTGAGACCGCTGTTTTGAATGCCTTGCCTTCTTCACCCAGATAAATGAACATAATTAAAAATTGCAATGGTTCAGCCCCTTGTTTATTGAGGCGTTTCTTACCTGTATTATTTAGACCCGTCTCACTGATAAATAGCTGAATGATGTTAAAAGTAGTCCAGCATAATGCTATGGCGATCATGGTACAATGTAACGTTTATTCAGTGTCTACATGATAAAAATAGTGTTAGGTTCTGTAGGGATCCAAATATGGAGTGATACTGAAGATACCTCATATGAGGCAATGAGATAATTAGGGTCTATTTTTAGATGCTGTATTGGTCAGGTTTCTTAGATTCAGGAGGATAGAATCACCTAGCATATTTAAGCAGAAAGAAATTTATTAGAGTAGTTTATAGACTCCTTGGGAAAGCCAGGAAAGCTCTTTTGGATGCTACACAGCAGCAGATGAGACCCATCAGACTGCCTGGGGGAGCTCACTGCTGCAGTGTTCCCTGCATGGCACCCAGGTTACAGGAATTAGGCTCCATAATCTGTCAGCGCTATCCCAGAAAAACATTCAAACCTCCTCCCTGAGCATGCTCGCACACACACACACACACACACACTCTTACCAGAGTGGGCAGTCTCTTCCCAGGCAACTTCCGCCTTTGCTCATGTCCACTTTCCAAGTCCTACATGGGCATCTGCCTCGAAGAACCTGGGCCATGTCTAGCACCAGGTTGCAAGAGAATCTGGAAAATGTAGTTCTTAGCTGTCTAGCCTTCGCAGTCAAAGAAAGCCGCTAACAGAAATCCAAATCTGTGTGGAATGAGTCAGTGCGCAGTACCCCTCCCCCAAGGATACTGTGCAGTAGCGATTCTCAAATCATGTTCCAAGGAACCCTAAAATGTGGCCCACCCCCCTAAAGGTTGCCAAGGAGAAGGAAGAGACCAAGCAGGCAGGATTTCAAATGCAGCAGCTCTGATTACCTGTTGGGCTGGTCCATAATCGTTGGTTTGAAGAAAGTTTTCTCCTCATGTTTTTCTACGCGTGTATGTTTGTTTTTAAGTTTCAAACCCACTGCTCCCTTGCACCTGTTCCGCAATCTTCTGTCTACTACTTTTCATGGTAGCCAGATTATCACAAATACAGCCTACCATTTCATTCCATAGCAAGCTTTTTAATACCACTTTCTTAGCCAATATTTGAAAATAACTACAAATTGTACTCTCCTCTCGCATGCATCGTTAGGGAAAGTGCTGCTAACAGGCCCGTTCCTAGTAGGGTTTCTAATATGAACTTACCACCTCCTGGGACCATGCCTTTGAATTGTTTCAAAGCCTTTCCAACGTCTTCTCAGAAAACCTCAGCAGTGGAGGGCTATCCAATCAGCATAGCCATAGGGATGAAGCGACTGGACACATTTAATTACTCTACCGCTACTTGATTTCTGTGGACATCAAAAACAAAATCAGTAGCAGCAGAAGACAGTGGTTACATGGGGTTAAGTTAATCAATGTGTGCTACTTAAATAACTGTTGTGTCTATGCCATGAATGCCTGTTTCTGATGGTGGCAAGCTCTTAGAAACCTTACCTACTTTGGTCTCTGTACTTTTCAATATTTTGCCATGTGGACCACATTAAAAGGAAACAATCACCACATGAAATAGGAGAGACAAAACTATTACCTGTACACATATTGGTCTTCATGAAAGGAATCGGGTGAAGGTTTTTCTCCTGTAGTTTCTCTAGGGCATCTCTCACCATATACCTCCCACGGCCTTTCTACTCTGAACCATACTGCTTACAACTGATAGACACTAAAGTAACCTGGACTTTTGCTACCAGTTCACTTCTCCATGTTTCAGGTGTTTTCACAATGGCCTAACCTCACCCCTACCTGTCACGCAACATCATAACCCAAACCTGCTCTGCCACCCCAAAAACAGGCCAGCAAGCCAACATTTCTTTAAAGCAATAGAAGCTTTCTTCATTTACACAAGGCAGTGTTTGTCGTGTTGTTCCCACGTGCTTACAATAGCCTTCAGAGTATTTCGTTTCTGTTATATTTTCCATAGTTTCCTCATACAAAAAAAAAAAAAAATGGCAAGTTTGTAGAACTATTTGTAATTTAAAAAATAGAACCTAGACATTTTTGAAATGTGAATTTCATATTTATCGTTGACTATCTTGAAACTTCAAAAAGGTGTAGAGAACAGCCTCATCATCCATTGAACCATTGCTAACACTTTACTACGCATTTTCTATACCTTTTTCTATGCATATTTTATATACAAACGAATGTTTCATTGGCATTTTAAGTTTTAGAAACCTGTCTGTGATTTACTGTTACTATAAATAAAAAATTTTTAGTTATTGTCCTAACTTGGCAGATGATGTATTTTAACATAAAGAATAAAGAATCTGCCAGAATTATTTATTTGAGTTTGGCTTATAAACTATAAAAGTCTGTTTGGCTCACATAATTGCCTTTTAGGTTTTTTTCTACCTTCAGCTGTAAAGCATCAAACCCAAATTAGCAGCTGCAGTCCTGGTTGCACTTTATTAAGTATATAGTCAACTTTTTCACCCCTGTTCTTGGCGAAGTTTATTTAGGTAAAAGGTGGATGACATTCTTCACCCCAAAGAAAGAAGTTGTTTCTTTTCTCTTCATTCCATCCCAATAACATTCAAGAAGTTAAACATGAAAGAGTCATCGCCTCTCTCTCATATAAGTGGACCCATCCTTCTACTGTGCTTGCCAGGTTTAAAAAATAAACCTGCAAAATAGAAAAAGTCTATAGTGTGTATCCAGGGTATGTGTATTGCTATGGGTTTGTTGAAATACAAAACAATCCAGAAACATATGTGATTTGGAAAAGACTGGGCCTCCTCCACACTGATATGCAGTGCTCATACTTCATACATGGGCGTATTTACCTAAGTAGAGTAACAGGTCTATGTAGACAAGTTACATTGATTACAAGAGTAGATGTAAGCCTGGGAATATTTGTGTTAATTCTTCAGTTTTTTTCAAGGAAGGCCCTATGAAGTCCTTACATAGAGGACTGTTTTTCTAAAAGTGGTAAAAGTGGAAACTCTCATCTCTAATATTTTATACCATGCCAGCTAGCACATCTTCGTCAAGATTCTGTTTTAGTTATTCTTCTTGTTAGAGATATTTCATAAAGGGATGTGTTCTGCATAGTAGTTGAAGCATTACATCACACTCATGATGGAAAAGAGTCACTTATTTGTGAGTATTCCAAATAAGAATTGAACAAATTTTTTTATGACATGCATATTTCAGATATTTCCACCATTCAGTGATCTCATTTGTAATGGGATCACCAATAAATACTACTCATCACAGTACACCAATAAATACTACTCATAACAGTTATGCAAAAGTCATTGCTATACATAATATCCAATGGTGTAGCCTTTCCCACGTAACAGGTTTACTGTGAAATGTTGCCCATGAACATTAAATATTGTCCTAAAGGTGTTTAACAGTTACACAGTTTCTCTCATAGGATTGCAAAGAGCCATTTGTAGTTTATGCAGAGAATGCCACAGCTAGCAAGTTGGTGCGGCCCCCATGATCGCCAGTGGCTTTCTAAACTGTGGGCTTGCTGGCCCTCAAATGTCTATAGTAAGTTTTCTTAGGGATAAGCCTGGGGCGGGCAGGGAGTGGGGTGATGAGAGGGGGGCCTCTGTCATTTCCTTCCTCATCTCTGTCTCGTTCCTATGAAGTATCACCTTTCCTCCAGCATATTTTCTCCTTTACTTCACTCACCTTCCTCCTTTTAAATTCCCGTTTCTTTTCTGTCTTTGTTTTTCTCTTCGTCACCACTCCTTGCCAGTAATTGGTTCCATTTTGGGGGCCTCTTCTCTCAGTGTCTGGTTGCTTTGCTGACAGACCCTCAGGAAAGGAATGAAAGGTTAGAACCCTCCATTTTTCTAGGTAAAAGAGTTTATGGAGGAAGATTTTTGACCCAGTTCTCATGCCACCTAACAGTGTCTGTCTTCAGACGTGGTCAGGTCTCTGTCGCTCTGCTTCCTTCCCAGCCACCCTGCTTCCTCTTTACCTGCATTCCAGCCAGACGGAGCCTCGCTACTCCACGGACATGCCTCTAGCTCTTCTTACTTCCTTCTCCTCTTCTTCCTTCCTGGACATTTACCTTTCCCTCTCCCCCATCAAACTCCTACCCATTTTTCAGCATCATGTCTCCATGGTACATCCTCAAAGAAAGGAGCTGACATGCTCCTAATCCCTCCAACACAGGAGCTCCACGTCGCTTCTATTGACTGTTCCTGTTGATGTGTCTCGTACGCCTTACGCTTTATATGTCGGTGGCTCTCATTCACCCTACTATATGGTAAGCTCCTTGGGAGCAAGGACTAGGTCTCCCTGTTTGGCTCTTGAAAAGCCCTGGACACAGTTCTCTGCACATAGAAGATGCTTGGCCATCATTGGTCCATGAGAATACTTAAACCTCTGATTTGAACCCATTGATTCTCCCCCAAATGATGTCTCTAAACTTTCATTTACTTAGTGATATTGTGGAGTAAATTTGGAAATCGTAGGTGGTTTATATAAAAACATGTAATGACCTGTCTTGGTTATGTTCTTAAGCAATACTCGGAGAGGCCAACTCCAAGCTTTCCCCAGAGCTCCTACTCTTAACCGTTGATTTTTTTTCCAGACCAGTAACATAACTTACCTTAGAGAGTCTTGAGCCATATGCCTTAGCTCTGACTTCCAGAGTCTTCCTCGGCTTTGTTAGTCAATCTGCATTGTTGTTCTTTTGTGTGTGAGAGCATGGGGACCTTGGCTTTTTGGAATGATATCACATAGCAAATCAAATTCTGCCTCAAAAGAACTATTTTTGCACAATTTTCTGCATTTCTGAACAGGTTACAAAATGTCACAATTCAGTAGCGCCAATTATTAGATTTTCATTTAATGGGCAGTTTTAATGTTCTCAGAAAATCTGAATAGTAATAGCATTTTAAACCGACTGCATTCCATTTAAAGACTCACAACCAGTTCTTCTCTCTTTGAGCACACCTAGTATATTTTTGGGTGTCATTTAAAATTCAGGTTACCAATCCGTAGGAAAATCAATGAGTTAATGAATAGCCTCATTTTTAAAACTTTCCAAATATTTTATTCTAATTATAAGGCATATCCAGTGACATTAATTTGATGAAATCCCCAAATCATCAGATTATGCAGAATAGGCCCTTACCACAGAGTAACTGTGAGGATTTTCTGTTTAACAAATGTACTGTGTTTTTTTTAGGACCAGATGATGGCTTTGCTTTACTGTGAGAAAAACTTTGTACTATTAAGGTTTGGCGACCATGTCCGTATAGGTCAACTTTCATGCTTTTTTTCACAGTTTGTGTTTACTTAGCATGTTTTATTTAGCCTATTAAATGAAAAGCATTTCTACTACTAATAATATTCACCCCTGACATTTGTATGGCAAATTCTTATTAGTAAATCACTGCCACATGTACTGTCCTCGGGCGTGGTGAGGTTCAGGGTCACTCCCAGCCATCCAGTGAGTACATGGCAAAGCCAGCAGTAGGACCACTCTCCCTCCTCAGCCGGAAAGTTGTAGGTGGCACATTACATTGAGCAAGCCTGACAATCACCTGAAGTCGACTCTTGCAAATCTTCCGTTCAAGCAGTACAGTTGCAAGTTGGACGCCTCACATGTACTATTTTGGTAAAAGTTCATGACTATGGAGTTATAAAAATCAAAGAGTTCCTGGGAACGCTCATTTCAATGATTTCTCTGCTGAACCCACAGTAGGAGTCAAAAACTATGTGTGGACTAAATGGTAAAATCCAGCTACATGATATAAATCGGTATATCATACAGACATACACATCCATAAATGGTGGAAATCCAGCTCCGTGTATAATCCAGAGGGGGAGGAAGGAAAAAGAATGGAGGGGGCGCGGTGCCCAGTAGAGAGGCATTTCCCTTCCTGAAAGGAGCTGTCCTTAGTGTAACAGGTGCCTATGCAGGGACCTCGGGCATCAGGACAGACTTGACCACTCTAGTTTTCCACTTGCTTTTCACTCCCACCACTCCCCCCCATCCCCAAACACGAACTGATTGCCTTCTGTTGCTAATGGAGCCGGTTGCAGGTTCAAGGGAGTCTGATTACCTAACACCTCATCGTGCTATATGCAGAGTCAATGGATTCAGGCTGTCAGGATGTGCTCTCTGGTTGTTGTTTTTAAATTCAGGGTGACAGACATTGAGCACCTTTAAAATTCAATGGAGCAAAAGCTGCAGCTAGCGATGCGGAAGTCTCTAAAGCCAGCCCAGATGCGAGCGATCCATTCCACTCACCTCCTGTGTCCTGCTCCTGATACAGGAGCCCTGTCCTACCCCTAGGAAGCCCCTTTCTCTGTTTCTGTGTCTACCTGAGACTTCTGGAACGGCCGCCTCTGCCCATCCCATTGGGAACCTGTTAGGTTGGAGGCTGGGCCCGTGGTCCATGGGGATGACCCCTCCCTCCGTAGTTCCTGTCTCTGACCATTGTTCTCCCCAGCCCAAGAGACTACCAGTACTCACTTACCAAACTTAGTTATTACTGAACCCTCTTACGAACCTAGGAGCCAGGGCTTTCCTTCTCAGTTTTCCAACTGAAAAACCTCCTGTATGATTTCCTAATCATCGTTATCATCATGATTACTGTTGTCATCTTAATTGCCATTTCATTTTAAGAGCAACTTAAATGCTAAGTGCAACATAATCATTATGTCATTTTGTCCTCATTTAACCCTCATAGTAAACCTACGGGAGGCATTACCATTTTCTTTTCAGATGAGGAAACTGAGGCTTAGAAACGGTCAGTAACTTGCTCAAGTCACACAACTATCCGGTCTAGTCAGGATTGCGCTTCTCACGTCCATCAGCCTTAAGAGCTCTGTTTTCCTGAAACCTGATACCAGCTGGGTTCTCATCATGCAGTCAGCCTCTGAGGAACATAAGTAACTATGTGGTCAGAGTGGAAACATGTGTTTAATAATCAGACTCTGCTGCTATTAATATGTTTCATTTATAATATCAATAATGTTTTTAGTCAATCACTTAAGAATCAGGTTTTTAAGAAAGTATGTAAGGAACGTATTTACCAGCTGCTCTTACCACCCGTAGGGGAAAGTGCTGCAGTGGTCTTGAATGACCCATGTACATGCCAAGCTTGGCATATGAAATAATTTCCTTACGGCACATGGACCATAGGAAAAACAGCAAAAGATGTCTTTGGTGTCCTCCATGTCTTTCAACACCCAACCCCTGCCTTCCGTTCTTCCCCTCCCAGCATTTTCTGGTCCCCTTCTTATATTCCGAATCTCCCCCATAACCCCATCCAGGCCAGTCTGTCCCAGAAATGTAATCCCCAGTGAAAACTCCTAGCCCTTGAGAGAGAGACAATAATTTCCACTCCTGGGAAAACAGTTTGAGGAAGAGAAATAACCCTAAGACTTCATCTTGGGGCATAGCTGAGTTTTATAAGAGTAAAGTGGAGAGAGGTAATAATAGGAACTCTCTAGACCTTTCCCTGTGCTTGGAACAGTGGGCTGTCTCCCATGCTGTGGCACATTTCCACTTAAATACCCCCCTAGCCACTCTGTGCCTTTCCCCTGCTCCATCTTTCTTCATAGCACATATCCCTACCTGGAGTTATAGTGTATACTTGTTACACTATGGAGAATATAAGCTCCATGAGAGCAAGAGCTTGATTTTACTTGCTGCTATAAACCCAGCCTCTGCACAAGGGCTTGGCACAGAGTAAGTGCTTAATGAAAGATCAACCGCTTGCTGTGCCTCTTCTGAACAGGACAGTTTTTACTGTAGCCCAGTTTTTTCCAGAAGAACCCATGGTTTGACTGCTACCATTGCTTGAAATTAGGTGATTTGTTGTTGTTGTTGTTAAAAGGCTAATTTCAAGTTGATGTACCAAAAGCAGATAATACTAGCTCAGGTAATCCTCAGATGTGGTAAAGTCAGGAAAATGGTATCTGGGTGTCTGGAAAATACTGTGAGATCAGAAAACACTGATCTAACAAAATCCACCACCATGTGAGTAAAAAATTGTTGTGGTCTACACAGTTCATCTTGAAATAATTATGAGCCAGTGTTTTCACTCACATGATGTACATTGTGTTCATGGTTCTCTTAGAATTATCTTTGGCTTTGGGAGTTACATGTAATGTGCATAAAATTAAAACCAAAACTTATTCACATTTGACTCTGAATATTTCCCCTTTTAAGGTGTACATATAATTGTGAAGTCAGAGTTAAACCACCGGCTTATGTTTTCTTATAATTATTTTTTTAATGTTTGGTTCCAATGATACCTGGTTATTGGCATGTAAACGTGGCATAGGCACGAGAATATTCGAGAACAAATTACATCATATCATTAAGTTCTTACGAATCTTACAAAATGAAAAACTACAAATTACTGAATTTTAAAATCTCCCAGCAAAAAGAAGAACGACAGTACTAATAACTGATTTAAACACTAAATAAAAGCTGGAGGCGGGGCAGACAATCCCAAGCAAGCCACATTAACCTGTTATTACGATTGTTTTTAAAATCACAGGGTATCGGGGTGGCGGGAGGGGAAGATGTGCCTTTGTGGTTCCAGGTTTGAGGGTTATAAAATGGGGACTAGTTTCTTTTGGAAGTTTCTTAGTTGGGGGGATAGGGCAGGTGAATGGACAGGGGTACAATACATAGTGGAGGTGGAACCCTCTTGTTAAGAAAAAAAAAACATTGTTTTCCATATGTTGAGGAAAAAAAGCCATCTCATTCTCTCCATCCAGACCTGTCATCAGTGAGCCTGTGTACTTCCTTTTCTCTGCCAGATATTTGTTTCTGGCTGGAAGATATTTTATGATATTTATTTGATGACATGCACCTGCCGAGTAGATGAAAAGCAAGTGCTCCTGAGTGTGACCTGTTTCAAGGGCACAGGAAGCTTCGGAGGACTTGGGCAGGTTATCCTGAAATCATTTAAGTGCATCTTGATATCACCTGTTGGACAGATCCAAGACTAGCGTGTTTGCAGACGCGTTGGAGGCAGAGTTGCTAACCCCAGGGTAGAGAATTCAGAGTCAGTGATGACTTGTTAGAGTAAAGCAGACACACTGCTTTACCAAACCTACCCGCCACCCACCCCGATCTCATGAAATGCTGCTCTTGGCACTCGGGATGGGAATCGCCCCAGGAGCCTGCCACCGTGGAGTAGACCATCTAGGAAGGGGATCGAATAGCATTACTCAGAAGTATGGTCCCGGGTGGAAGGTAGGGAGGATGAATGTCCAAGGTGAGGGAAAGTGCCATGAAAGGAATTCTGATAAAGCATTCTCCTGGGAGTTTACAGGACATAGACAAATATCCAGTTGAAGTCAGGGAGGAGCTTGGGATGTTGAAAATGCATGGAGGCACTGTCCCCAAATTCGTTCTTTGAAGCCAACTCGTCTTTACATGTTCATTTCTTCAGACATTCATTAAGCACCACCTCGTGACAAGGCAGTCTTAAGGTAGTAAAGACACAAATGTAAATAATCTATACCTATTTATCAATGTGCACAGACCAGTGAGAAAACATACCTAACCAAGAATTTTATTATAAAGTTAAATATAGCAGTGGAGGCACACAAGGAGTTCTTAGTCCTATTGGGCTTCCTGGAATCGGTGATGCCCGGCCTGAATACTGAAGGGTAAGTGTGAGCTAGCCAAAGAAGAGAAAACCGGGACATGGAGGCGTTAAAATAATATGTTGTGCTCAGGAACGAGAAAGTGTTCAGTTTTACTGAATAGCGAACAAGATGAGGCAGGAACCCGTGGTGGTACCCGTGGGTGCCTTGGAGGGGCTGTGGCTTTCCCATGAGCCCCTCAGCACCACTGCCAGAGCCACCCCGAGCAGACACAGTCGGAGGAAGAGGACTCCGCTTGCTGTGTAACTGCAGCGTCAGTTGGGGAGAGACAGGATCCGGGAGTAGCTAGGGACTTGGCCGGGCATCTCTCTGTCCCTTTACCTCTTCAGTAGTCTCAACGCAGCTAATTCCCTCATACCCTTGCTGTCCTAAGCTCCTCTGTATGGAAAATCGAGCGATTCCCCTGAGGGGACATTGGCCCACTGCTGCGGAGCTACACGCTCTGAATCATGACAGTTGGGGCATTCCCTGGTGATTTACAAGGAGTCTTTCTCCATTACTTTTATCTGCATGTGTAGGGGTCATAGTTTGAAAGACTTGGCTCCAAATGATTTATGACCGTTGTATTATTTACGATGAGGGTCCTTTCAGGTCTCCTTTCCTCCTCTTCCAGTTACCTACTGCTGTGTAACTAATCACCCCAAAATGTAGTAGCTTAGAACAACAGTCGTGATCTCTCAATTTCTGTGAGTTGGGAATTGAGGAGCAGCTGGGCTGGGTGTTCTGGCTCAGGGTTTCTTATGAGGTTGTCTCCAGAAGGATCCGGGAGTAGCTAGGGCCTGGCTGGGCATCTCTCTGTCTCTTTATCTCTTTGTTAGTCTCAAGCCCTTTTCCAGCTAGTCTCTCTTCATGAGCTGGTTTGGGCGTCGTTAGAGCGTGGCGGCCTCAGGCGTGGCAGCTCAGGGGCCCAAAGATGAATTCCAAGAGCAAGACCCGCAGACACTACATGGCCTTTTCTAACCCAGCCTAGGAAGTCACACAGGGTCACCTTTGCTGCATTCTATTCCTCAAGACAGTCACAAGGACCCGCCAGGTTTCAACGGGAAGGGATGTAAACTTTCCCTTTTGATGCAGGGTGGAAGGTTGTCGAAAACCAACAGGATGGGACATGTGGCCTATTTTGGAAAGTGCAATGTGCCACATGCCCTCCAAGAACATTTCCCTCTACTCACATAATCCTTTAAATGACCTAAATAATGACTCACTTGTTATGGGGTTGCCTGCTACCTTGCATGATCCCTTCCCACACCCAAACGCAAGGCTTCAGTGCACACATGCAAACCAGCCACTTCCATTGTCCGAATGGAAGTCAGTCACCTAGTGTTTGCCTCACGATGATGACACATTAGCCGCATATATCCACCCTGTTGCCCCATCTTCCAGGAGGTATGCTTCCATCAGGCACCGTTAAAGCCAAATACAGAGGGTGCCAAAAAAATGTATGCACATTTTAAGAAAGGAAAAATCTGTATTAAAATTGTCACACTCAATATACCCTGATAACAAAAGATGAATACAAGTCATGGGTACACATTTTTTTTGGCGCCCCCGCTATTGCTTGTCTCTTTCACTCTTTCACTGAGCAACCCCTCTTTAACCACAGCAAACTAGAGACCCGGGAGTGAATGATTTTAGATGTTTCCTTTTATTTGCCGTTCACTTGACGGTGCTCTCATAACAAGATTGGTCAGTGGCATTTTCAGAGTACTGGATGTTTCAAGGATTGAAAAACGGAAAAGAAAGGCCCAGACTTTCAAGGAGCCTTGAAAACTGAAGCATTCGCATGTTCTTGGTAGGAAATCTTCTGATGTAAAGTTAAACTATTGATGTAAATTTTACATTTTTAAATAAGTACTCTTGGAAGTGTGCTATCTTAAATGAGGTCTTTAACTCCAGTTTTTGCACATACACAGTGAACAGAAGTTGAGTTCTTCAGATATTTTCTGTTAAAAATATATGATACATAAGCACTGAATTGGAGGGTTTTTTTCGCCCTTGGATAACCTAGAAAGGAATACAGCTCTATTTTCAAATCCCTTCCAGTTCAAGAGTTATCCTAGCAAATGGCGTTGAGCAAGGTGTTGAATGCACCACTAATAATAAGGCAACCCTTTCATAAAGCTAAGTAATCAGGAATAATGCTGAAAATAAGAAGACAGACATTTATTTACGCTTTTCGGCATTGTTAGCACTAATAATGCATTTCGACACAGTGGAATTGCTAGATAATGCTTTTGTGACTTTTATGTAGGTTATTGTTATTTAAATAAACAGTCTGCACTGTAATGAAGAAATGCATGCTTTTCCCAACTCAGTTATCAACCAGGATTCTAGGAAAATGAAAATTTGTGTCTGCCTTCATTCACAGTGCAAACTGGAGGTCACTGTTTTCAATATGAACCTTTTTTTAGCTTTTCAACAGTGAATAATTAGGAGCTGCTGCTTCTGAAATAACCTGTATTCACCGTAGAGAAGGAAAGACTTTTATCTTCCACGATGAAATACATTTTCTCATTCAAACTTTGTCATTCTTTTTTTTAAATGGCATTTTATACCGCTGAGTCAATCCTAGGTAGTAAAATAAAAGAAATACATTTTGTGTGCCACAATAGCCTTGTTTATTCCGTTTTACTTCCATAAATTTCAACCCCTCCTTGAAAAATGATCCAAATGCAAAAATGGGTTTAAAGCAGTTGAACATATAACGCGATTGTCCACACAAAACTCTATTATGCAAGCACACATGTTCCTTTCACTTTGATTTAAATTGAATCGATCCTTGCTCATTATAATTTAATGATGATGTGCTTCTATTGAGTTTTTAACAACTTTATTGAGATATAATTTACATATTATACAATTCAGCCATTTCAAGTGTACAACTTAATGGCTTTTAGTATATTCACTGAGTTGTGCAGCCATCATCACAATCAATTTTAGAACATTTCATCACCCCAAAAAGAAATCTGGTACCCATTAGCAGTCAATCCCCATTTCCAACCAGCCTTTGACAACCACTAATCTACTTTCTGTCTCCATGGATTCTGGACATTGCTTATCAATGAAATCGTATAATATTTGTACTTTTTTGTCTGGCTTCTTTCACTTAGCATGTTTTCAAGGTTCATACATATTGTAGCATGTATCATTAGTTCATATTTTTTATTGCCGACTAATATTCCATTGTAAGGATATACAAATTTTTATCTACCCACTTATCAACACATGGGCAGTTTGGTTGTTTCTGCTTTTGGGCTATTATGAATCATGCTGCTATGAACATTCAGATACCAGTTTTCCTGTGGACATATGTTTTCATTTCTCCTGGTTGTGTACCAAGAGTAGAATTGCTGGATCATATAGTAACTCTATGTTTAACTTTTGAAGAGCTGCCAAACTGTTTTCTAAAGTGACTGGACTGTTTTATGTTCTCGCCAGCAATGTGTAAGGATTCCAGTTTCTTCACATCCTTGCCGACACTTGTTATTGTCTGTGTTTTTTATTATAGTTATTTCAGTGGGTGTCAGGAACTCCTTCATTGTGGTTTTGATTTGCAATTCTCCAATGGCTAAGATGTTGATCATCTTTTTATGTGCTTATTGTCCATTTGTATTTCTTCTCTGGAGAAATGTCTGTTTCTGTTGAGTTTTTAAAAATTCTGTTACCTCACATCAGGAATGTGGCTATCAGAACCAAGTTGGAAACAAATATATCTTCCTAAAGAGAGTAATTTTCAAACAAATTTACAAATTGAAGACATTTTTATAATGGTAGTATTTTTGGATTTTGGAATGAATGATTGAATTGCTCTCAGGAATCAATTTACTTTTGAAACTCTTTTCAATTTGATTAGCAATATAGATATTGGTGGTCCCAGAATCATACCTAGAAAATGGTTTAAAGATCAGTTTGTCCAATTAACTCAATTTACAAATTAGGAAAGCAAGGGCCTAAGAGGTGAAATATATGGGTTGCAGAGAGTTAAATGTTAGAATTGGAATTCTATCCAGGTGGAATCCAGATAACTGAGCAACTCTATTTACTTTAGAGAGAATATAATTCACTTTTTTAATGGGTTCTCACTGATTAATAAAAAATTTTAAAAATTATCGTGAAATGCTCTGACGTTAGAATGCACAATATTTATTGTTGGATACTTAACACATTATTTTATCCTCATAATAGCACATGTAAGATTCCTATCAGTCTCTCCTTTTGTGTGTGGGGTAACAAGTTGGCTCACTTGTTCAATGGCACCTACATAATAAATAGAAGATTCAAAACCAGACCTTCTGATTCTAAATCCATAGTTTTGCTTCCTCTGGCCTGTCCGCAATTAAAAGATAGCTTCAGCACTTCCGTTATCCATGCCATCTTGCAAGACAGATTTCTGGTCACTAAATCGCTGACACAAGTAACCAATAGGTGGTATCATGGATCACTCGTTTACCATCATTAACATAGTTATTTAGCAAAACAAATACACCTAACTTTGGAAATACAGTGTCAATTTCAATTGACAGAACTGTTCACGTTTAAAAATTTAGTACCTAAAAGTATCTACTAACATAATAACATATTTGTAGGGTACTTTTCAGTTGCAAAGCATTTGCCTCATACTTTATAATTATGCGAGACCAGTTTTTCATTGTCTTTGTTTTTCATACTTGCGGTGACACTAAGGCCAGAAGGGCTTTAGTTGCTACAGTCAAAGCCTCATGCAGAGCCAGAGCTCATATTCAGGCCTCTTGGCTCCTGGGCAGCCCTGTGTCCCTTCCAGGGTACCATGCTCCGCCTTAATGATGTGCTGAAGGACACTCATTTGAAAGAAGAGAAGACTTTATGGTATTGTTCTAGACAACAACAGAGCTATGAACAAGCAGAAGTTACAGGGAGGCAATTTTGAGCCCATATAAAGAAGACTTGGTCTACCCAACAATGAAATGTGTTGTCCTGTGAAGGAGTGAGGTCTCTTGTCATTGAACTGTTCACGCTGGGGCTGGATGACCATCTGGGAGGATAATCTAGGAAGGATTTCTGCATTGGTGTGGGGGGTGTGTGTGTGTACACTAGTAGTGCCAAGAGAAATTAGATGGCATTTAAGGTCTCTTTCAACTAGGAGATTGTGGATCTTTGTTCTTAGTTAAGAGAATATGCGGGCTTACGGGATCCTCTGTATACTAATCAATGAAAGAGACACTGGCTCTGACAAACTCTCATCCTCACAGTTAAAGGTACAGCGCTTTCTGTTTAAAAGATAGTAGCCAGATTTATTAACTTGAATTCCTGGTTTCTAAATGGTTAGAGCAGCAATTCCCTTCTATGTTTATGGATATTCTGCACAAGGGTTCCATATTCAAATAAGTTTGAATATGAGCCTTGAATACATCATTGTCCTTTGTGAACTATCCAAGAAGAGAAAGTGTGCAGCAATTCCAAATTTACGTTTTGTTTTTGCAAAGCACATTTGTCAGTTTTCAGCCAGTAGTTCTCAGCTCTGGTTGTACCTGAGCATCACCTGGGGAGGTCTTTAAAGATACAGATGACCAGGCCACACCTCAGACCAAATGAATCCAAATCTCCAGGGGTGGGTTCCCAGCATCAGTATTTTTTAGTAGCTCTCCAGATGATTCTTTCATGAAACGGGTTAAGAAGAGCTAATCTAGTGTGAGCATAAATTCAGGCAAGATCTGAACATTTGCTTTTGTAATTCAGGTCACCACTGATAATTTAGATTATAGTAGTCCTCCTGTATTAGTGGTTTTGCTGTCCACAATTTTACTTGCTCATAGTCAACCGTGGTCCGAAAATATTAAGTGGAAAATTCCAGAAATACGTACTTCGTAAGTTTTAAATGGTGCACCATTCTGAGTAGCATGATGAAATAGCACGCCATTCCACTCCATCCTGCCTAGGACGTGAATCATCCATTGTCCAGCGTATCCAGGCTATATACGCTACCCTCCCGTTAGTCACTTGGTAGGTGTCTAGGTTATCAGGTCGGTTATCAGAGACAGGGAGACCACATTCACATAACTTTTGTTACAGTATATTGTTATAATCCTATTTTATTTTTAGTTATTATTGTTAATCTCTTGCCGTGCCTGATTTATAAATCAAACTTTGTCATGGGTATGTAAGCATAGGAAAAAACATAGTATATATAAGGTTCACTACTCTCCGTGGTTCCAGGCATCCACTGGGAGTCTTGGGACGTATCGCCCATGGATAAGGGGGGGATTACTGTATCAATCTGAGTCAATGCTCACAAGCATGATTAGCGGCAGTAACTCACAAGGGTTCACACAGCTGCCCTTGCCGAGGCAGCCTGGCTTCTTCCACTTCACAGTTTTGTGACTTCAGGCAAGTTATTTTAATCTCTTTGTGCCTCAGGTTCTTATTTTGTAAGTGGAGATAACAATAGTACTTATACAATAAAGGCTAAGGTAAAGACCCAAAAGGAAATGCAAACTCTACGTATTGTGATAGTACCACGATCCTTGTCATCCGGTCGTTTTGTTGTTGTTACTAGTGGTAGCAGTGACAGGGGTCCGACTAAGGCCTGGAGAGAAGTACCTGTTGAGAAAATGGCCCGCTGTGTTCAAGCTACAAACAGGACCTGGCCTTACTTGAAAACTAAGGAGTCTTTTCAGCCACCTTAACAGCGTGCTTCCTCAGATTCAGAACTTCCCAGTGAAGTGGAATGTTTTTCGTCAGGTTTTCTGGAAGGAGCTGAGGCTTACCCCAGGTAACCTCCTGTAGTTCCATCCAGCTCTTTGTTCAGCATTAAGCACGGGCCACAGTTCTGCCAGCCAGGGACCTGTACTGAAGGGGAATGGCGGTTTCTGTGGGACACCTGGGAAAGGTGTGTGCTACGAATGGCAGGCTGACCTGGATCCTGAGGGCAGTTCCAATTTCCACGGCCCTCTCTGCTGAGTGACAGGACCTGCAGTTCAGAAAATATGGTTGCTATTGAATAGGAAGCAATGGCTTCATAAACCAGTGTTCTGCGCTAATTGTGTGAAAAATAAATATAATTTGAATATGTGGGATAGCCTCAGAGAAAAATTAAAGTGCACAGCTAGGCATAGTTTCTGTGTAGTTTTCAGCTTATGATGAAATAATTTGAGGTAGCTCTAATCACTGAGGGTAGCAAGAGTCCCTGTCTCTAGGGTTTAGGACAAGCGTGGATATTACAGGTTCTTTAACATGCAGTTTCCATCAAGACAGCCTCTAGCTGCAATTGTGGAAAGGGGTGGAATATTCCTAGGAGGAGCTTAAAGGATTGTAAATCTGAATAACATCTTTGTCTCAAGAACTTATACAAGAAACTGGGTTTTGTTTTGTTTTTTTCCCTTTTCTCCTACAAGCATTTTGCGGCTCACCATTGCAGACACTGCATATCTTTGTATCCCACACAGTCCCCATGTTAATAGTTGTTTGCTAGTTGTGGTCATTTAATTGAAAAAAGCTGGCATTTGATATTACAAGTCCCAATAGGTCATTTTTATATCAAGTATGGTGTTATTGCCTTTGACCAAATCCAAATTAATTACAGTTCTTTAAATGCATTAATGGCATGTAAGAGGATAGACAGAGGATTGAAGAAAAGATGTGTGTGGCCTTTAAATATGCCAGTCATCTGCAGTTCTGAGGGTTCCTTGCTATGGCATATTGCCCGTGTTGTGTTTTAGAATTCCAGATGGCATGGTTCTATTGGTGCTTGTTTGGATTTGCTCTGGGAATGAGGTTAGAGAGGATGCTAGACTAAGGCTGGGATCCTCTCCCTTTCCTGTCCCGGAGTAGATCCTGGAAGCCTCCATCCCCTTTGGCCAATCAGAAAGCTGCCCCAACTCTCTTGGGGATTGTGGACTCAGCACAATTGCTCTCTCCCCATGAGTTCCCATGCACCTACTAACCCCATGCTGCAGAGGACAGTGAAATTGAACTCCCTCTCGTGACCCCTGCTTGTCCTCCTCAGACCTCAGGGCTGGGGCAAGTGTGGCATGAATTCAAAGACTCAGTAGATAAGGGCTGTGTTTTTCATCAGCTTGCCTGTCTTACTTGCTTTATTTTCTGTGAGACGGTCTCTGTTTACAAAAAAACAAAAGAAACTTTTAGTACAGAAATTTACACACACACTCACTCACACCAAAAATAGTGCCGTGAATCCCCAGCTTTAACACTCACCAATATTTAGCCATTCTTGTTTTCTTTCCCTTTTTTCTTTTCTGTTTTGCTAAAGTATTTTAAAGCAAATCCCAGATACCTGATTTTACCTGTAAATATTCCAGAATGTAGCCCTAGCACATAAAGCATAACTTCTAAAAAACTTCTAACCACAATACCCTATGACACCTAACAAATTGAATAACAAGCCAGTCCAGGTTCAATTTTCCTGAATTCTTTCGCACATGTTCACAATTGGGCAGTCTAAATCAGGATCCAAACAAGATGTACCTATTGCATTTGGCTGACCCAAGCTTAAGTGTCTTTTCATCTATTAGAGATCCTCCTCCTGTTTTTATTGTATTTGTTTGTTGAAGAAACCAGATCGTTGTCCTGTAAAAATTTCCACATTACCTATTTGGCCTATCACATCTTCCTCGTGCAGTTTAACATGTTTCTCTCTCCTTCATACTTCCTGTAAATTAGTCGTTAGCTCTCAAGACTGGAGGAAATTCAGGTTCAGTGGTATTATACATCAGGAGTCATCACAACTTTTACTGATGTCAAGATTTATCAGTGGGTTCAGGTGTGGTCAGCCTGATCCATCCATTACGAAGGAAATCCTCTACATACCTGTTAACTGAGTCATTTTATTAACCGTTGATAATCACTGTCTACATTCATTAATGGTTACAGAATGGTGATTTTCAATTCTATCATTGTTTCTGCATTTATTAGCTATTATCCTATATGGAAGAACTTATCAACTATTTGATACTCTGAAACATAGTTCCTACAAAAAAAAAAAGCAGCATAAATGCCTCTTTCCATTTGTTTATCAATTTCCAGAATATTGAATTGCACCAGCAACCTTCAGAAATGACCAATGAGGCTTGTCTGTTTGGTGTTGAATACTGTTGGAAACACTGGGTTTTTATCCATTTCGTATGTGTCAGTCAGTCCATTGTACTCATTACTCTTTCTGATGCTCAAATATCTCATCTTTGGTCCATGGGAGCCCCTTCTAGTTGCCTCTGGTCACCTTTTAACATAATTCCCCTTGTCTTTTCTGACAAGGTAAGATACCAAGCTCCTGGCCTAAACCTGGAACCAACTGTTCCTACAGGGACTTCTGGTTCCTTTCCGTATATGTAAAGACCACGGTCTGGGCACCGAGGGTAGATGCCCTCTTAAGTGGTTATGTTTGTGTTGGAATGGTAACCTCATCTTCCTGGTATCTCATTAACCCTGCTGTCTGTGGGCATCTGGTTCCAGCTGGGTACTCCCTCCCCCACACACACATACAACAGCCAGTGCTCACTTCTCCTCCCACCCGACCCTACCTCTTGTCTCAGCGCTTTCATCCTTCTAAGGGGCCCAAGACACCAAGGTGGGGAATACTTCCATAGTGCTCAGAGTAGTGATACTTTGTTTTGCATAGACTCTTATTATTTTTTTATTTCTTGAAAAGAATTAACCTATTGCTGTCCAAGCCTTTGGTACACAACTCCAGTCTCTTTCCTAAGCCAGACCTAAAGTGCCTTGAAACACCATATTAGTGGTCACCCCGTCACCAGAGCCAGGAGGCTTCAGAAAACCAGCAATGGCCTCAGGTGTGTGTGTTTCCCAGGGAAGTACAGATCATTGCACGTTAGCTAGAGCTGCTGGGTAATGAGAGGTGTTGAGCACTTAGTTTACCTCAGCCATTTTTAGGCCACATACCCATTTGAACATCGGATGAAAACTATAGACCTTCTTTCGGGAAAAATGCACGTAAAGTTTTATAGACAATCGCATGTGCTTCAAGGACCTCAGAGTATCCTGGAGTTGAGCTTATTTTCACAGACTAGGTCCTGATTGGCATTCACTCTTTGGAGGCAGCAGGATTCAGAGGTGTGGAAGGAGTCTGGACAAGAAGACACAAAACTGGAACCAGTGTGCAGGCTTTACATTGCTCCACTGAACGTTCTGTATTCTTTGGTCTAGAGCTATTCCTGGTGGCAGTCCATGAAGTGTTTGCTGACATTCCATGACATGATAAGTGTAGAAATTGAGAGTTAGGCATTGAAAAACATTTATAGCCGTTTGCCATGGCCACAACACCCAAGCCCGTGGTCATGGACTTGTCTCGTTGACCAGGGTGTAAACCAGCTGGGTGCTGTGGAGTGCACATGGCACGTTGCATGTGGCAGGAGCTGAATGCTTGGCACATGAATAGGAAATGCTGGTGGGAAATGAAACACCAAAGCAAAAGTTGGTCCTTCATCTCAGCTAGTCCAAGAAGCAATAGGAGTGAAAACCAGAATGCCTTCGCTCACCCTGCTATCGTGTTGCTTTAGCCTGTCTTCCTGCAAGTCTCTCTCCATAAAGCTCACATAGGGCGGACACACAGTAGGCACTCAGTAAATCTTTGCTGAAAGAAGACTCTTTCTTTCTTTCTTTCTTTCTTTCTTTCTTTTCTTCCTTCCTTCCTTCCTTCCTTCCTTCCTTCCTTCCTTCCTTCCTTCCTTCCTTCCTTTCTTTCTGTTTCTCTCGCTCTCTCTCTTCATTTCATTCTCTTTCTTTGAAGTATAATGATATATAACATTAGTTTCAGGTATACAACATAATGATTCTATATTTGTATACACTGCAAAATGAACACCACAATAAGTCTAGTTACCATCTGCCACCGTACAAAGGTAATTATTTTTCCTGTGATGAGAACTCTTAATATTTACCCTCTGGGAACTTTCAAGCATGCACTATAATATTATTGACTAGAGTCCCCATGCTGTACATTGTGATTTATTTATAATTGGAAGTTTCTAACTCTTGACCCCCTTCACCTGTTTCATATACCCACCACAACCACTCTTAACCTTCTAGCAAATACCATTCTGTTCTCTGTGTCTATGAATTTAGTTTTTTTTGTTCACTTGTTTTTTAGATTCCACATATAAGTAAAACCATACAGTATTTGTCTTTCTCTGTCTGACTTATTTCACTTAGCATAATTCCCTCAAGATCTATCCATGTTGTCACAAATGACAAGATTTCATTCTTTTTTATGGCTAAGTAGTATTTCATTGTGTGAGTGTGTGTGTGTGTGTGTGTGTGTGTGTACCACATGTTCTTTATCCATTCATCTATTGATGGACACTTATGTTGTTTCCATATTTAGGCTATTGTAAATAACACTGCAATGAACATAGGCACGCATAATATCTTTCCAAATTAGTGTTTTCATATTCTTCAGATAAATACCTAATAGTGGAATTGCTAGTTCTATTTTTAATTCTTTGAGGAACCTCCATACTGTTTTCCATAATGTCTGTACCAGTTTACATTCCCAGCAGTACGCAGAGTTTCCTTTTCTCCACATCCTCGCCAACACTTGTTCCATGTCTTCTTTTTTTTTTTAATAAATTTTATTGGGGAATATTGGGGAACAGTTTCTTTCTCCAGGGCCCATCAGCTCCAAGTCGTTGTCCTTCAGTCTAGTTGTGGAGGGCGCAGCTCAGCTCCAAGTCCAGTAGCCGTTTTCAATCTTTGGTTGCAGGGGGCACAGCCCATCATCCCATGTGGGAATTGAACCAGCAACCTTGTTGAGAGCACATGCTCTAGGGTGCAGCTTACTGGCCCCTGTGGGAATCGACCCGGCAACCCTGCTGTTCAAAGCTCGCACTCTAACCAACTGAGCCATCCGGCTGCCCGCTTCATGTCTTTTTGATAATAGCCATTCTAACGGGTATGAGGTGATATCTCATTGTGGTTTTGCTTTGCATTTCCCTGATGCTTAGTGAGGTTGAGCATTTTTTTCTTTTTTTTTAAATCAATTAAAATCAGAAATGATATCTGCTAAAAGTAAGAGAAGAAGAAGATTTGAGAATGTCTCACACAGCTGGTGAAATCAGCAGTAGATGATGAATGGGTATGTGTTGCAGAGTGACAGCTGGTTTATGTTTATCAATAACTATCAAGTGAACTAGAAATTTCTGGAAGTAATAATGCTTATTAACACCCTTCCGAATAACACAGGCGATTTGCTCTATCTCATGAAAGGAAAAAAATTGTCCTACTTACCATGTGCGGGATACTGAGGGGATAAAGGAGCTTGTCCACAAGATGTGTGCCCAGAAAATGCACAATCGCTGAAGTCTGATGTGACCTTTGTCTCCACAAATAAAAAAGCTGATAACCCCAGGTGTCAGCACCACATTTTTTAAACACATACATCACAAAGGACTCAGCTTAATGACGATTTTCAAGTACAGACTTATTTCCTGAAGTGGAAGAGAAGAAATAGAATCACACCATGCCTATGTAAAGAGGGGGAGAATTTAGGGTAAATGGGGGTTTTGGTCACCCCTAGTGTCCTCCGACAATGTTTACCAATAAACATACCCTGTATCAGTGGCCTGACTCCTGTATGGCAGTCTTACGCTTGCTGATAGTAACATAATTATGGCAACCACTTACTGAGCACTTGTCTGTACCTACAAGGCACGGGCTAAGCACTGTATGTTAGCGGATTTTTAAAAACCTTCGCAATAGCCCTGAGCCATAAATGTTTTTATTATTCCATTTTATAAGTGAGGAAACAACTTACTCAGATCATGTCCCCCATAAGTGGGCAAGCTGTTATGGGAACCAAGTCTGCCTGACTTCTCAGCCTTCACATCATGCTGGCCTGTAGGGGTGTTTTCCGGTTGTTTGTTGCTTTGATTGTTTTTGGGTTTTTTCTAAAAGTTTAAAAAGAAAGACTCCTTTGCTCTTTGACTAGAAAGGTTCCAAACCACTCTTTATCCTAGAACTCATAGAAGCAATCAGAGGGAATGGAAACTGCGCTATCACTGAAAGGTAATAATTAATGAAAAAGGTGTCACTTCAAGAAGTCAGTGACACGAAGCGTATGTTTCTCTTGGATTAACTTTTCTAACACTTTAAATAATGTGTTGATATCAGCAGAGACCAGAAAGAATGCAAACAGACTTGAACAGTTTCAACCTCTGGGAAGAAAAATATGAAAATAAAGCTGTTGTCATAGCCTTAAACAACTACATACACTTCTTTTTCTGTGATAAAAATTGTAATAATTACCACTTAGTTTGGCCCTTTTTGTGTGCCAACCAACATGCTTATCTTGAATTATCAACAATCCCAAAAGATAGGAATTGTTTTCTCAGTTTTACAGTTGAAGAAACTAAGACTCCTGAGATGAAGAAGTTCTAACTCTGTGTCTTAGACTTCCCTTCCATGACGTTGAGCATATTCCAGATGTGCAACAGAAGTAACAGAAAAGACAGCACAGGCTGATGAGCACTTCCAAGAGAGCTATGTAAAAATACCCTCTCCCGAGTCACAAGCAGTGGAAGACTAGCATCTCCTATGGCGTGATGCATTGCCATTAGTGGAAATTTGTAGCAATTAAAATACAGTCAGGTCCACACTCTGAAAATTGGCTGACGGTGGGCTGGACACCCTTGATAGATGAAATGCTCTCTACAAAGACTTAGAAAAGAGGACTGGGCCTTTTCAGGGCTGCAGTAGTACCATCATCGGTCATGCCTGGGAGGGATTCTGGAGAGTTCCTCCAATCCTCTTAGTGGGGAGCAAATCTGATGCTCCCCAGAAAGTTCCAGGGCCAAAGGTTGGGCATCCTGACCTCAAATCCAGGAGGCCCTGCATCAGGACCTCTCTCCCCAGCAGTTCCACTGGGATACATCATTGCACTTCTCTGCACCTGGGTCTCATTAACTATAAAAAAATTAAGAATAATATATATACATATACATATATATTTATACATATTAATATATATAAATATACATATATTTTTTCTTTTTTTTTCACCAACATAGCATGAAAATAATGCTATTCATTTGTACAAACCACACCGAGCTTCTTAGAAAAATACATGTATTATCTGAATTATTTTAAAGGTGGAAATGGGCTTGTTAAGGGAGAGTGATTACAGCCACTAGGAAACCATAGGTTTCCTCCCTTCGGTGACCCTCATTTCTCTGCATCCTTGAAGACTTTACTAGAACTTGAGTTTTCCATTTCTACTTGTGAGAATGTGTTTCTCAGTGTTTATTGATAACTCCTGCCGTCAGCACAGCTTTGTGAAGCAGAGAGAGGCCCCTGCCAATGGAGTCACCTTGTGGCTTGAACCTGTCAGTCCAAAAGAGCAACTGTAAGAGGTACCTTTAAATTCATTTAGAGTGAGGGACGGCATGGAGACAGTGTACACGAGTGTCACTTCCTGCCAGTTCACCAACACATGGAGCCCCTTTGACAGGTGCTCTGTTGACATTGTCAGTTCGTTTCTTATCAGTCTCTGAGACTGAGCATTTCTTTTTCTGATTTATCACAATTTTACATTTAGAATTTCTTTTTAACTTCTTTCTCCTTCTTCTTGTTGTTCTCCCTTCCTCTCTTTTGCCTTCTTTCTTTATCTCCTCATCTTTTTTATTCTCTCCTCTGTTCTCTCCTTCCCTTTCCACTTTTCTTCTCAGCATCTTTACTCAACCACCACGTCAATAAGTCTAGTAAGTGACCGTGAAAAGACAAATCCCAACTGCAAAAATGGCACAGCCCCAGCTTGGAAAAGACTTGGGAAAACAAACTTAGGTCATCAAAGATTAAGAGATACGAGAAAGATGGGATTTGCTGTGAGATATATCTTGTAATGAAAATTCTGCTATAAAGGAGAATCTTTTTTATTTTTTTTCCCTGATATAGTCTGAATAATTTATACCTAATGCCAAGAAATTATATATAATTAGTCTGGGTAATGTGTAATTTCCATTTGATTATATATATTAAAGTGATTAAGGAACTTCAGTTTTTCACTAGTAAATATCTGCCTTCTTTGTTCCCTTCTGGGTCTGTAATGACTGTTTGTATCAAGTGTAGGACTGATTCTGAACTGAAGGGAGCAAAAGTTGGAATGCTTTAACCGTGTTCAGTTGACTGATGTCTGTGATTGGGAGATAACACGAAGTTAGCTAGCTACGTGTGATGGCAAGGGACTGAAGGCGGATTTACATCCAATCTAAAACCATCATGTAATTTTGCAGGACTTCCAATCAGAAAACTGAGTAAAACAGTGTAGATGGGAAGCCATATTTAAAGAAAAGTTATTCAATAAAGTATATGACATCACTAATGTTTTTAATATTGCATAGAATAAAATGACATTTTTGACATTTCAGTTTTTAATTAATGACTTCCTTGCATTTGCTTTTTGTAGAGTACTTCTCTGTGTTTATTACCACATAGCATTTTATAGCAGTTTTTCTTTTTTCAGTTAGAGGATAGATTTCACCCTTTATCTTTGCAAGTAGCTGATCCAAGACATTTTTATGTAAATGTATTAATTAATTGGTAGCCTTCATTTGAAACTTAAAAAGAAAGTAATCCTTTTTGAGAGGCATTAACAGTTTTTTTTAAAGCCATAAACAGTTCTTTACTTAAGCACCTTGTCACACAATTAGAAATTATTTGACAGCAGTAATCATAATAAAATGCGTTACTCCTTGCCAAATCACCTTTTTTCAAGGTAATTTAAAGGACCTTTCCTTAGAAGACAGTGCAGAAACGTCACTTGTAAAAAAAAAAAAAAAAAATCACAATTTTTGGAAACTTAATGGTACATATTGACAAAACTTTTGAGCACATAACATGACAAGTTAAATTTCCTACTATATAGGCTGTGTGAGTAGGCATTTAGCTACAAAACTGTACTGGATTTGAGGAAAGGCAGCTACACCTGGCATCCTTTGAGAGCCCTTGAGCCTTCTCTGCCTTCCAGCCTTATGATTTATGCAAATCAGAAGGCTTTGGCGTCTCCACTTCCTGGCCGGGACAGCATAATCCACTTCCTTCGGGTTCATGTGACCATGCAAATTTGAGCACTCCTGAATAGTCCCGGAGGGGCTGTGCCTCTCATTATTCTTGCCCCATTCTCTGGGCAGTGCAAGCATTCAGACTATGAATGGACAAGGGTTTAATTACTCACCACATCTGTCAGATCAGATTCAACTTGAGAATGAAGAGAATCCCAGACAAGCTCAGTCGTTTCTTTGCAATGTTCTTCATGGCCGAGGTCATCCAGCCCCGGCTTCTAGGGAATATTTTCCATTCCTTGTTTCCTGACCCTTCTGGAAAACAGGGACTCCAGCGTTTGGAGATCCATTACTGGGCCTTTCACATTGCGTGTGGCTTTTACAAATGTTAATTAATCTTCCTGATGATGCATTGAGCATCAGGGAGTCCTTTATTCCCCCAGGGCTACTAATGACCAATATGAATGCCAGAAAGTTTTCCTTACCGTTTCCTGACCTACGTGCCCCTCTCTCGATGTGCTTTGCCTCTCCCTCCTCCCCTAATATGTCTCCCACATGACAGACTGACTACTCACATTACCAGTTCAGCCAGAGTTTGACATAGTAAAGGTGGATGGTCCCCAAGTAGGGGATACACCTACAAGGAATAACGTTGTTTGCAAATTGAACATTCCCAAGGCTGTCAGCCCAGGCCTTCAAAGGAAAATGTGCATAATAACAGGCAGAAAGAAGTGTGTCCACGGGGAACCAAAGAGACAATTCCAAGTCGTGAATAAGCACTAGCATGCTTTCCCTTTCTTTCTGGGTTGGTATTTGGGTTTAAGAGGAGATGCTTGTTACGTGCAACTCTGGAATTCAAGGTTCCACGGATTGCGCTGGTTTTCGGGGGGAGTGGAGGGGGGCTGTTTTTATTTTTTGTTTGTTTGTTTGTTTTTCTTTTTATCTTTTTTAACTGAGGTGAAATTCTCATAACATAAAAGCCACAGTTTTAATATGCATTATTAGCTTCATTCAGTACAAGCACAGTGTTACACTCGTACAACCATCACCTCTCTCTAGTTCCAAACATTTTCATCATACAAAAGAAACCCTGTACCCGTTCAGTAGTTACTTCCCATTTCCCCAGCCTCTGTCTCTGTGGATTTACCTATTATGGATATTTTATACAAATAGAATCATACAATACGTGATCTTTTATAACTGGCTTCTTTTACTTACAATAATGTTTTTGAGGTTTGCCATAGTGTTTTACTAAGGCATTTTCTGGTGTGTGTGTGTGTGTGTGTGAGAGAGAGAGAGAGAGAGAGAGAGAGAGAGAGAGAGAGAGAGAGAGAGAGAGAGAGAATTTATCATTGTTACCCTGTCAAAATTATTCCGCCTCCTATGTTCTTTGTCTTGGATGATGTCCTTACCATCTACGGAAGGCTGAGAATCAGCTTGGACCTGTCTTTTCTTCTCCTATTTTCTTCTCAGTCTTTTAAATTCTGTTGATTCCATGTTTGAAACACCTCAGATCAGTTCTCATTTCCCTTCTTACTGATCCTGTCCCTGTCAGACACCATGTATTCCTCAAGCACAGATCAATCTGAACATGTCACTGCCCCGCTCAGTGCTCTTCACTGACACCATGCCCTCCAAGGCTGTCCTCCATCTCCTCCTCCACGCCCTCTGTCCTCCTTCCCATCCTTACCTGATATGCATATCTATCCAGCCACATTAGACAGCTCATGGGTCTCTGACTGAGGTACATACTGACCCTTGCATACCTCTGTGGGTCCTGTTCCCCCTCTAAAATGTCCTTTCTCGGGACAGCCGGTTGGCTCAGTTCGTTGGAGCGTGATCTCTGAACAACAAGTTTGCTGGTTCGATTCCCACATGGGCCAGTGAGCTGCGCCCTCCACAACTAGATTGAAGACAACGAGCTGCCGCTGAGCTTCCGGAGGGGCGGCCGGATGGCTCTAGTTGGTTAAAGCGCGAGCTCTTAACAACAAGGTTGCCGGTTCAATTCCCCGCACGGGATGGTGGGCTGCGCCCCTGCAACTAAGATTGAAAATGGCGACTGGACTTGGAGCTGAGCTGCGCCCTCCACAACTAGATTGAAGGACTTGACTTGGAGCTGGTGGGCCCTGGAGAAGGAAACTGTTCCCCAATAAAAATTTTAAAAAATAAATAATAAGTAAAATGTCCTTTTTCTCCCCCACCTGCCGGAATGGAATCCATCCCGCCTTCACCATCTATTGCATTTTACCTTCTCACCTTCCCTGATCTGCTAGTCAGGATGAATTCCTCCTTTCTGTCTAATCCCGTGGCTTTTCACTTATCGTAATACTCATCACAGCCAGTCTTTAATAAGGTTCCTGGCAAAGCTCTGTCCCTTCCCCCACTAAACTCTGATCTTCTTGAAGGCAGACATCTTGCCTTACTCATTTGGTTGTATCTCTAGCACCAATCTCTGTGTAAGTTCCCCATAAATATTTTGTTAAATTATTTGACTTTTTTTCTCCCAAGAAAAGTATGGGCCTGTAAGGAACCATAAGTCATGGAGAGAACCAGAAGTAACATTTAAAATCATAATTATTTTGATCTTATGTTGAATTTAAAGTTACCCACAGTGGTTTACCAGTTTCAATTAGCAGAAAATGCAGCTTTGCTTTTTTTCTCCTCAAATTATGTTCCTCATTACAAATCTCAACAGTTTTACATGCAGTTGCCAAAAATCTTCTTTTTGACAAATTGCACAGGAGGCATTTTGGGATTGTGTGATAGAGCTGATTGAATTTAGGCCAAGTTCTGTACCCTGATATCACTCAAAACAAAAATACAGATGTAGGGCTACTCAAAAATGTATTTATTTTTTTCCCAACCTTCCACATTCATTGTCTTTTAAAATAATCAATTGGATTCCTTTTAAATTAAATGCCAAGTAAACAATGTAAATAAAACTATTTTGTTTGCGGAGAAGTAATTGAAAAATCTGCAACTAATTACAAATTGGCAAGCTCCGAGCCTACAAATAGCTGAAACACTGGGCTGATGATGCATTGTTTACAGCTGGATTCAAAACTGGTTTCCCTACACCAGCCATCCTCAAGTTATTAATCAATACTTTGCCAAGTTCCATACCTCACCTTCAAAAAATGGTAATAAACATTTGATTTTCAATATGGGCTTCATAAACAAAGCTGTTAAAAACTAGAGGAGGAGGTGTAATTGGTTAGAACACACAAAGCCTGTTCTTGAGTTATGTGAATTGGCTTGTCGTTTAAATACCCTGTTCCTCCTTGACTACTCAGGAATCCTGCAATTTAGTTAAAATTAATATTTTGTCAGTCTGGTCATTGAGTCCCCTATGGCAGTCCGCTGATATATTACAAGACCTTTTTAATTGAAATTCTGGAGAAAAGCAACATACATGGACCACCGAGAGACAGGGGTCAACGAATTTGATTTGTCATCGCTACAAGCAGGTAAAGTTGAATTTATAAATGAGAAATCTGAATGATGGAGTTTAAAATGTGTGTATGGGGGTGACCGGTTAGCTCAGTTGGTTAGAGCGTAGTGCTGATAACACCAAGGTTGCCGGTTCCATCCCTGCATGGGCCAGTATGAGCTGCGCCCTCCTTTAAAAAAAAAAAAAAAGTGTGTGTGTGTGTGTGCTATAGATATAAAATTTTTATAAAGATTTTATATAAAGATATAAAATCTGATCCTCCCATACCTCTTGAACTCCATCTCCTATTGTCCTTTCTCTTCCAACTGCCCTACAGTCACTCTTGCTCAATTTTTCCCCTTGCTATTCTGTTTTCCTGGAATGTTCTTCCTTTAGTTCTTCACTTAGTTAGCTCCTTCCCCTTCAGGTTTCAGTTTAATGTCTCTCTTCAAAAAGGCTTTCCTGTCTACCTTACCTAATATCTTATACTTTATTCTCTTTCTTCATTTATTTACTTGATTATTGTGAGATGCCTCCACTGGATTGTAAGCTGTTCAAGGACAGAGCCCTTGTTTATCTTGTTCACTCTAACCTGGTCCCTAAATAGTGCTTCCCACATGGTAAGTTCTCAATAAGGATGGATGGATGGATGGATGGATGGATGGATGGATGGATGGATGGATGGATGGATGGGTGGATGGTAGGTGAATGGTTAGATGGATGGATGGGTGGATGGAAAGATAGACGGCTAGATTAGAGGGATGAATGAAGGAATAAAGTTATGTTGGTTGGGATGAGCAGCAGAATTAAGACAGAAATTGAGTATTAGGAAGAGCATGACTCTAAAAGTAGCTCTTTTGATAAAAAACCTGTTCTGAATTCCAGAATTGGAGACATCTCTCCAAACTGGGGTGCATTCAGAGGTGGGAGATGGTGAGAAATACTGTATAACAAATTCTCTTCAACTATCACAAGGATTGTTCTGTAGAAAAATAATTAGACCTGTCGCTGTGGACCCATAGGCTTAACCCAGTGGGTAGAAATTACTGGAACACATCCTGTGGCTTAATATGAGAGAAATGTATCACTGAGAAAACTGCCCTGAATGGAAAATGACTAGTGAGATGATACTGGTGGAAATATTTACACGTATATATCCAGTGCCTGACTGCTTGGCAGGGATGCTTACCATAGGGGATAGTGGCAACAAATGTGCTGTGGTTCTCCATGACTTGTCTGGCCCCTTCCCACCCTGAAGCTCTACGATTCCATAATGATCAAAGGAGAAGCTGGCTCCATAGTTGACAATTATTTTTAAAAGGAAAAATTCCAATGAGATGTGGATTATGCATTTTGTCCCATTAGGAGATGACTGAAAAATGATAAAAAATGAACTGAAAGAAAGTGTTCTAGTGAAATAATAAGGCTGAATTCTGAAAGTCTCTTACCCATCTTCTGTTCCCTGGGATGCCTTAGACTGGACATGCAGTATTTTAGGCACATTGTGAGCAAGGAGACTGCATTCCCTGGGGGGGGGGGTGGGGACAGCATGTAAGGTCTCGGTCCAACTCTGTGATCTTAAGGCAAAGCCTCCATGTGTGAAACGCAGTGGTACCTCCAAAATAGATCAAGAACACTCCATCCACGTGAAGATGACCGTCAAGGTCACTGGGACCTACAGCGATCTGGAACTGCCTTTCCTTTCAGGACGTACTTTTGAAGATCAAAACAAAACTTAGAAATTGATGATTTTCTGGTGCTGAGTCATTATTCTTGCAGTTCTTTTTGATTTTCCTATTTATTGTTGGTTTGATACCTGAGCTGTAGAATTGTTGCCTTCCCGTGGGTATGAGGGAGAGAGCCGAGACGGAGATCTGCCCCCGGCAGGCAGATGCAGGCAGGGATGTGTCAGCCCTCCCGCAAGTCCACAAATGTCTGGGATCAGGATTAACATCCTGTCTGGTTAATGAAGTTTGGCTTCTTCACTGCCCCACAACCCAGTTCTTTCCCTTGCCAATGACTGGGGTAAGTGGGATACGGAGAATGGAGTATGGGATGAGAGCTGAGATGCCTTACTTGGTATCTGGCCAGTCTGATTCATCACCTTCCAGTTGGACCACGTGTGAAGCTGAGTAGTCACTGGCAAAGTGTCGCTGGTGTTCTCTCTGCCTGGCCTCCCTTCATTTAGGTAGAGCCTAGTCATCTTGCAAGGTCCAGCTTACATGTTCCCTTCTCTTTGGGGCTCTCCCAAGCCTGCAAGCAGAATAACCATTCTTTCCTCTGTGCCTCGTCACTCTCCTCTCTCACGTTTATCAGTTCATGTTATAGATTGTTCCATGCAGACTTCGCTCTCTGCTGAGGCCGTGAGATCCTTGAGAGCAGAGTTTGTGTTTCCTTTTTCTTCCTATCTCCAGAATGCAGTACAGTTCCTGGCACACAATAGGTCCTCAAGGAATGCCTGAGGAATTGGAGAAAGAATGACTAGACACCTGAAATATTAAAGAAATTAGTATTTTGTAGAGAGTAATCAAGACGCAAAGTTCAGTGTGAAACTAATCTTTTCTCCCCAGTACAACCTGATTAAACAACGGTGACACTTTCTTTCTCTCATGGGCCTCCTGGATCTTAATGGTTATTTTATTACAAGGTTGTTGAGTTTACAAGATGACAGAACTGTGTTTACCTTGGACTTAGGGCTGTCCTGTATTAAGAAGCTTTCAGCAGAGCCCAGGAGTCAAGTTAGGGCATTGTGGGCAGAAAGCCAGTGGGGAAAAAGCATTCAGGGATAAGAAATGTTTTATCATCTGGTCCTTGAGTCTTGTGGAATTAAGCCGTGGCCTGGCCGAAAGATCCCACAGTAAGGACGCAACGTGTTCCAAGGCCTGGACTTGCTCTGAATGGGCTCCGGATTTCTAGTGTTGCATGCAGCCCCTCAAAGTCAGCCACCGTGCTGTCAGTCAGCTGGGGCAGGTGGAATGTGGCCGAGCTGCACCTCTGGTTGCATTTCCCAACACCTTCCTGTCCCACGAGGACCAGTTGTTGGCACGCTATTTCTGCCACCTTGTTGTCTCAATGGCTTGTCTGGGGTCTCAGTGGCTGTGCATGTGGAGAGCCTGTCCTGTCCTTTTTTTTCTCAGGACAAGCTCAACTTCACTTCCTCTGGCCTTATCAAGCCCTTTGTTTCCAAAATTGTTACTCAGCCACTTGGGGAGTTGAACTCGAGTCCTCCTTCCCTACATCCTCCCAGCTGAAAATAATGAGAAAAACAATTGACCAAGTGAAGAGGTCCATCTCCCCATTCTCCGCCAGTCTACCATGACTTAGACGGAGAAGCCTGTAGAATTTTGTCAGCTGCACTTCGCGCTGCTGCTGCTGGTCGTTCAACAACCTCTGCTTCGAGCCCAGCTTAAAGGAACATATGGCCCTAGATTCTTCAATGCTACAGATTGGGACTTTCTCATGTTAAGAGACCTAACAGATGAAATATGGTTTTCTCAACCTCTTTTCATTTACTGTCAAAATAACAAGTGATGTCTTGTCTTTCAACAGAGACGCTCTTTTTACTCAGCTACCCAATGAAGAATGTGCTGTTGTCTTTGCTGTAGGTTTTATTTTATTTGTAAATTGTGCGTGCTGTACGCTATGGAATACTGACAAGCCATACACCCTGGCTTGTTAGCTGACACAGAGTATGTGTGATTACAAATTGTTTGAATAACAGTGGACTATTGAACTGCTATCCAGATGTGTGTGGAGTTAACTGTGGGAATGTCCACAAAGGATGATTATCTTGTTGCTGGGTCCAAACCCCCCAGAAAGTGGAAACATAAGCGTGGAAGCTACTCAAATAGAACAGTAGTTACAAATGGCTCCTCACAAGCAAAGTTAACCATTTTTTTAAAAATTGTACTTTACAATTAAGACTGATTTTCTTCTCCTAAAATACGTCAGGGAAAGAAAATGCCAAACAACAACAAAATAATTTGCAGCTTTGAATGGCCTTTGGGAATGGTTTGGTCATTTTATGTTTTTAAATGTATAGAAATTCAGAACATTGTTCATTCAAGGTAAGACCCTGGCCATCCCAAATCTCTTAGCTGTCTTTTTATGTACTTTGTCCATATTTCCTACCCTTTCTTCCATCCTGTCTGCTATACAGGATACCACACCATAGAATGGTTGGCATTCGTCGTACTGGCCGTGGGAAAACAACACAGAAATTCTCTGTGATCATTTTGTTTAAAAGATATATGAACCACAGTGAAATACCACCTCACACCCATTTGGATCACTAAAATAAAAAAGGCACAGTAACAGGTGTTGGCAAGGATATGGAGACATCAGAACCCTCATAACTGCTTATGAGGATGTTTTACACTTTTGAAAACAGTTTGGCAATTCCTTAACATGTTAACCATGGAGCTATCGTTCGACCCAGCATTTCTGCTCCTAGGTATATATACCCAAGAGATATGAAAATATATGTTCAAACATAAACTTGTACGTGAATATTCATAGTAGCATTATTCATAATACCCCAAAAGTAAAAACAGCCCAAATATTCATCAACTAATGGATGGATAAAGAAAATACAGTATATTATTCGGCCATAAAACAACCTGGATAAACCTTGAAACTATGCTGAGTGAAAGAAGCCAGATACAAAAGACCACATTTTGTATGAAATGTCCCGAATAGGCGAATCTATAGGGAAGGAAGGTAGATTTGTGGTTGCCTAGGGCTGGAGGGGTTGAAGGGAAATGGAGAGAATACTGCTTACGGTATGGGATTTCTTTGGGGATGAAAATTTTCTAAAATTGATTGTGATGGTGGTTGTATATATGAAAAACCATTGAAGTTTATACTTTAAAGGGGTAAATTGCATGGCATATGAATTATACCTCAATAAAGATGTTTAAAAACAAAAGCAAAATAAAGACATTTTCAAGTAAAATTTTCTGAAGGTATTTGACAGTGATTTTTTTTTTTTTAGAAAATCATGCCTCAAATTATATCTTCGAAAATCACATATGTGAACTTTTTGACAGTATGAAAAAGAAGGGGAAATGGTTTTAAATTTAATAGCTTATATCCTTTTTTTCCTGGAATGAAAGATCTGTTACTTGTTCAACAGTGTCAACACTTTCTATCTCTAGTTGGAATCTACAGCAGTAAGTTGGCACCCAGCCATCAAATACCTAGCTTTACCTTTGTGCGATAAAACTCCCTTTAGCAATGCATATTGAAATATATCGTTTTGAGCCTATTTTAAATTCTGTAACAAGCAAGTAAAAAAAAAATTTAAATCATAAAACAACCAGGTCAGAAGAAGAAACAAAGAAACCAATAGGAAATCGACTCTCAATTCTGTTCGCACTCTACTCTCTATAGTTTAATCTAAAGAAAAATGTGGAATTTCCTGCAGAGTGATTAATAGGGCAGTGTGGTGACATACAGGAACTCTGAGCTTGACCTTGCAGGTAAAGGCTAACTGGTATGTTAAGTTGATTACACAATTTCCTCTAAATAAGTTGACAAGTGGTTTGCACAGTTGCCTTGACTTTTGCCCTTATAAATGCACACTTATAAATGACTTGCTTTTTCAGCTAAAGCAATCCTTATTTTAGATGTGACATGTGTTAAGTAAACAGCCTGATAGGGAACCCTAGCTTCCTAGCTTTCATAGCCAGGTCACATTATCAGAGTTGCTAGGGAACCAGAGTTTGGGGAGCCTGAACCGGCTTTAAGATGTAGCTGTATTCCTAAGACATAAGAAACCCTGAACGGTTTTCCTCCTTCCAATATGGTGAAGTTGACTGGTGTATTTGAGATGATGATTCCACAAATGGCTTGAAATATTCCAGGGCTTGAGGCTGCTGAATGGTTTGCAGTAAATGACAAGTAGACTTAATTCTAGTGTTTTATACAGATCCTTCAGGACGTCGAATCTGTAAGAATACATAGCCTCTGATATTTCTTCAAAATATCATGGAAAAAGGTTTCTAGTCAGCCTTTCTGTCCTATGATCATTTGCACAGGAAGAAAATGTAGTCCTTTTATAATCTAG
Source organism: Rhinolophus ferrumequinum (assembly GCF_004115265.2). Lineage (NCBI taxonomy): Eukaryota > Metazoa > Chordata > Mammalia > Chiroptera > Rhinolophidae > Rhinolophus > Rhinolophus ferrumequinum. Next base: position 15,038,458 of record NC_046299.1, on the reverse strand, counting down.
AGAATATAGTTTACTGAGATATTTTTGTTCACAGATGTACTACTTCCTTTTATTAAAGGGAAAAGTTACAAAAAGCCATTATAAATGAACAGGAAATGTAGTTTCAGATGATCAGTCAAAATGCTGCTTTAGGAAAATAACTGTTTATTTGTAGGTTTATAAGTCAAACACCTTTACTGAACCTCGTATATCCTGAATTGATAAGCGAAAAGAGCTTTGCTAACATTGTTGATTTAGCTGGGACCTATTCATGCGTGTGTGTGTGTGTGTGTGTGTGTGAGTGTGTGTGTGTGTGTCTGTCTTCCTGAATGAGTTAAACATTTGGAAAATGAATCGGTTTCTATTTGTATATACAAAGATAATACCATTTATGCTTTCCACGTCTACAATATGACAAGCCTTGAGCTCATCTGGAAAGCAGAACATCATTGGGACTCAGAGGTTAAATTGACCATCCCACCGTCAAATCTACGAATGTTCCTCTGAAACAATGTGCAGACCCCATTATAAATCATCTTTATTCATGGTAACTCTTACATAAGATGAAATTCGTCAGCCTGAAAATGTTTACTACTTGCCAGAGATGACTCACTCAGGAATCTTTTTACTTATTTCATGATTTCACTCTGTCGTCTGTAAGCATTTGTAACGAAAGGACCGCCATCCACTTTCTGGCCGGCTGTGTGCCTGGGCAGCGACGGGAGCTAATCTGCTTTGGCCATGTGGCTTCTCCTCGCAAGTTGTCAATACTCAGTAACGATTAACTCTTAGCAACAGCATCCTGGGCTCACGTTGCGGAGCCATTCCACTTCCTCCCCAGCTGGCCAGCACCCTGTTACATATACTCCTGAGGCAGGGGGACATTTTTCACACTCCACCCTCTCTGCTTGTGGAAAGTCAGGCTCTCTGGAGGTTTGGCTTTAAATTCTGCGTGGCAAATCCAAGAGTCATGAACTTCCCACATGAGTGGAACAGTCAGAGAAGTTTCTGCTGCCTCTCAGTTTTCTCTCTCAAGAGAGTACCTTCTTAAAAATAAAATAAATACTTCTATTATATACATTTTAATCAAATATTTCAGAAATAAAAAATAGAGGCCACATTATAATGCACACCCTTCCTTCCAGCACAAGCTTAAGAATTAATATTTTACAAATACAGGTGAAGCCCCTATTCAACCACAGGAGAAATTTGTAACACCAAGTCTGCAGCACTTTGAAGAAATCCAGATGAAGTATTGGGAGCTGCCCTCTGAGAGGAAAGAGACAAGATACACTCATGGAGGGAGAATGCACTTTTCCTTCGTGGATTTGAATTGCTTATATCCCAAATATTTGAAACAGAAGAAATTGCTGATATTCAATTATTTTCAAACTTCGAAAGTGACAGTTTTATAGGGTTAGCCTCATAGCAGAGAGACAGATGTCTGTTCCACATTACAAGAGGAAAACAAAATCAGGCTCACATCCTGTCTTGATTAGAACATTAGCTTAGATTCAAAATTGGCTTCCCTGCCTCGATTCTCTCTCTACCCCGTCCAATTCAACCTCCACCCTCTTGTCGGAAGTGTGTATACACTGGGGGTGCCAAAAAAAAATGTATACACATGACTTGTATTCATCTTTCATTATCAGCATATACTGAGTATCACAATTTTAATACAGTTTTTTCCTTTTTTAAAATGTGTATACTTTTTTGGGCACCCTCTGTATATATGGTTGAACTTTTCCTACAAGCCAGCTACTTTGCAGAGGTTAGCACTTAACTCATCTCATTTCATCCTCTCAAGAACCTCTGAGATAGCCAAGGGCAGATCCAGGTTTTGTGGAATCTGAAGCTTGTATAGTTTGGGATAAGTAACCCTCTCGGTAACCCTAATGAGGAGAAGTTAAATTCAAAATTAGTTGTGAAAGTTAATGTTTGTTTAGGTCCAGAAAAGAACAAAATTTTCAAAGCAGGCCAATACTACGTATACCACAAAGTCCAGAAAAATCACATCATTTTATTAATTAACTGCTGGACACACATTTATCATACTTTTTTCTCTATGTTTTTTGGCTGCATATTCTTTGGTCATTTCTTCATATAAAAATTATTTCATATCATTTTTCAATAGAAATAGAATAGTAAGGTACTTCAGTGTTTTCTCTAACATGGTTGAGCAAAGCTTGTTTGTTTTTTTATCATTGAAAGTATTTTTTAAGCTTCTTTTTGCTTTATAGTTCAATATTAGTAATGTCATATAAGTTTTTAAGATGGTTGTCAAATTAAAAAAAACACCTCTCACTGTTTTTCTAGATCTAAACTGTAGGATTTGGCATTATTCTTTTCCATAGTCCAGCTTCTGGCTCCATACAATTTTTTTCTCTTCCTCCCACATTCCTGCGGTGCTGGGAGCTCTAAGACACGTTCATATGACCTCTTGATGTCCCAACCTTCGTTTTCCAACACTAGATGAGTTGTCCAGCCCAGGACAGCTAGCGATAATTTCACCAAACATGGAAATGACTGAACCGCATAAATGTATCCCACTGCACCCAAAGTAAATCATCCCTAACTCAATTTTCTCCTGGCTGGATCCCAAAATTGCCCACAGCCCTTCAGTGCTACACAACACAAGGGAAAGTCGGGGTAGAAGGAGACAGTAGTCCTAATGGAAATCCCTTTGCTTTCTCTTGTTTTTCTAAATTGTACAAGATATTTGATGAAGTAAACATATCTCTAGGGCCTCTCCCAGGGCTGTGAGGGACTGACCTTGAAGACTATTAAGGAAGCGGAGAAGCTGCATTTGCTTTGTAGGACACGTGCCCAAGGTCACTCAGGTAGCAAGTGACATAGCTAGGATTTGAACTCAGTCTGTAGAGGCTCAGCTCTTATTGCTTATGTTATGTTAACTCACATCTTATTTTACAAAACCTTTCTCTTCCCTATCCTAGTTTAGCACTCAACACATAGCCATCGGTCAACATTTGCTACGCAAAAAAAAAAAAAACAGGCATCCAAATCATGAAGCAGATTCGCTATATTCCTGAGCACACTTGGGCCAACTTCCTTTGAGACTCTAGAATTCAACTTCTGTTTGAAACACATTTTATCATGATACAGAATTTCAGATAACTGTGCATTAAACAAAATTCACCACCTCTGCTCCATCCATGTTCTAAACATCACGTTGCTCCCCATTCAGTTAGGAATATTTCTCAGTCTGGGTTGATAAATACAGTGCAATCTTTTTCCATTTATTCTGGTGCCGCTAAAAGTCATCGAAGAGGACAGCCAGCAGGGGCCCTGCTCTCAATGCCCTGGCACCTGCCGAAGAAAGCCTTTCTCTGATAAACCCTCCAATGTCTGCAACTGCAGTTGTGCACATGGGCGGAACTCTCCCTCACAGAACAAGTGTGTTTGCCAAATCAGGGGTGAAGTATCTTGCAAGTCCACTTGTCCCAGAAGAAAGACAGGATAAGGGAAGTGGCAGAAGCAGGGATAGGAAAGGAGTTTTTCACACTAACAAGTGTGAACTGATAAGCCTGACCTGTAAGGCGAATGTTGAGGGTCTTAAGTACACCTCTCAGGCCAAAATTAGCTGAGCAAATTTGATTTGGCTTTCCATTTTATAATGGAAAAAAAATTTCTGGGGAGAAAGAAAACTTGGTGTGTATTGCTATCATGAATGACAGAGCTGACTGCTTATCTGCTAGGTTTTCCTACCAAATAAGTCGATGGAATAATCTTTCGACTATAAGATGACAGGATAAAAATGTAATAATAATAGTATTTTAGTCCTTCCTATGTGCCAGTCCCTGAACGGAGTATGTTTACGTTGCTTATTTCATTCAAGCCTCACAAGAACCATAGGAAGCTGTTTCAATTTACAGATGAAGAAAATGAGGCTAATTGAGATTCTGCCATTTACCCAGCTCAGCCACACAGCCAACCAGAGGTGGAGGTCAGATTGGAACCAAGACAGCCAGACTTAGGAGCCTACACACTTATCAGCTCTGTTATACACAGAGAGGTCCATCGCATCCTACCCTTGTCTGCCTGCTCAGGACTCACCTTGCCTCTCTGAGCAGTTATCATAAAAGGGGAATGCTTGGAGAAACTCTCTGAATGTTATTCTATAATGTGTGTAAAGCAAGCAAAGACTACTTTTTTAGAAAATTAAAGTTTATTGGGGTGACAATTGTTAGTAAAGTTACGTAGATTTCAGGTGTACAATTCTGTATTACATCATCTATAAATCCCACTGTGTGTTCACCACCCAGAGTCAGTTCTCCTTCCATCACCATATATTTGATCCCCCTTACCCTCATCTACCACCCCCCCACCCCCCTTACCCTCTGGTAACCACTAAACTATTGTCTGTGTCTATGAGTTTTTGTTTCTCATTTGTTTGTCTTGTTCTTTTGTTGTTTTTGGTTTATATACCACATATCGGTGAAATCATGGTTCTCTGCTTTTTCTGTCTGACTTATTTCGCTTAGCATTATAATCTCAAGATCCATCCATGTTGTTACAAATGGTCCTATTTCATCCTTTCTTACCGCCAAATAGTATTCCATTGTGTATATATACCACAACTTCTTTATCCATTCATCTATCGAATGACATTTTTGTTTCCATGTCTTGGCCACCGTAAATAAAGCTGCAATGAACATTGGAGCACACGTGTCTTTATGGATAAATGTTTTCGGATTTTTTTGGTAGATACCCAGGAGAGGGATTGCTGGGTCATACGGTAATTCTATTCATAATTTTTTGAGGAACCTCCACACTGCCTTCCATAATGGCTGCACCAGTCTGCATTCCCACCAACAGTGTATAAAGGTTCCTTTTTCTCCACAGCCTCTCCAACACTTGTTACTATTTGTCTTATTGATGATAGCCATTCTGACTGGGGTGAGGTGATACCTCATTGTGGTTTCTATTTGCATTTCTCTGATGATTAGTGATGTTGAGCATTTTTTTCATATGTCTATTTGCCATTTGTAGCTCCTCTTTGGAGAAATGTCTCTTCAGGTCCTCTGCCCATTTTTCAATTGGGTTGTTTTTTTGTTGTTGAGTTGCATGAGTTCGCAAGGACTACTTTTATCATCTGCCACAATTACCCTTATTAGCTAATTTTTTCTCTCAGGGTGCCTAGAATAAAACATAAGGATATTGGTAAGGGGCAAAATAAATATTTAGTGAACCCTGAAAGCATTGATATATGCTTGATTCTTCTCCATCCCTGCTTGGAGGCCTAGGCTGTGTAAAAAGAAGCCTCAACAAGGATTAAGGAGAGTGTGGCTGCTTCCTTCTGGCAAAGTCAGCTTCCTGTAAAATATCTGAGGTCAAGGTGCTGCCTTCTTGAGGGCTAAAACAGAGTTCCCTTTGTGTAACCCATTGGTATATTAAAAACCACCAGGAAGTTCTTGCAAAGTTCTCAGGAGGAGCAGCCATGTTTACGTGGCCCAGGGATAGGCCACGGTGGCCATCCAGTGCCCTGACCAAGGGTCCTGGGAGAAGCACCAGCCTGGGGCTCACGGTCACCTCGGAGAGGAAGCGATGGGCCAAGGCCAAGGTTCCCTCAGGAGAGTATGTGCTCAAACCCCTCATTTTATAGAAGGAGAAACTGAGGCCCAGAGGTAGGAAGTGACCTATCGCAGATCACTCAGCTAGTCATGGTGGAACAAGCACTTCGGATTCCTGCTAACACTCCTTCTACTACAGGCTGCTGACATGCCCACCTCAGGGCAGCGTCACCCGAGCAGATGGGTACCTTCCATAATACATCCTCAATACTTCACGTCAGGTTACTCATCCAGTGATCCCATTTGGGGTTGCATTTCAGGATAGTACTGAGAAGACTGATTACTAAGAGAGGCTGTGCCGTTTTTTCTCAAGTGGTTAGATTCTCAGTGTATAGCAATCAAAGAGCTATTTAAATAAACTATTTTATTCCTACACTTGGTGACTCATCTATAGTAATATGTGTTCTCATGCTACCTGAGCCAATCAAGTTTTCTCCAGAACTATATTCCTCAGCAGAGATGCAGGGAGATTGCCCAGTAAGCTCTGTGTTGCCTGTTCTGAGAGCAAGAAGTGTCCTGGGTGACTGTACACGTGTACCAGTATTTCACACAAGTGACACTTGTTACTCTTTTTCTCTTTGAGGTAACTTGTTGGGCGAAATGTACTTGGCATGAGTTGGGAAAAATCGAACTCTTGTTCACATCAATCCATCTTTGCCAATAGAATCTCTTTTTAGGAAATGCTTTTATCTTATATGCTTTAAACATAGTCTCATCAAAACCTTGGAGCAACACATTTAGCTTGTTCAAATTATGGAAACATCCAGTGTCAAACCCAATTAGCAAAACCAGTCTTCCCTGTGAAACAGAACAAGCAAAGGTGGCCCATCTTCTGACAGAACTAGTCTGCCTTCATTTGCTCCATTTCAATAACTGTGTTAGTATGTGTCCCTAAGACAACTATATCACTTCTACATTTTAATTCTAAGGTATATGGAAAGCTGGTAGAGAGGGCGTAGGTAGGTGTACAGAGCATAGAGCTTCAAGCCTCTCTGTGAATTTGTCATGTGAGGGACATACGGAGCTGCCACCATCAGTACGTCTTGCTGACCCTCTCTTTGCTTTGTCCTGGAAAGAAAGCTGCATACTTTGCAAATAAGAGGAAACGGAATGGGCAGTCGTTACATTTTCAATGGACACAAATTATCAAAATTTCTACTGTTCCACTTGACAACATGTCTGAATTCAGACCATCCCCACATAGGCTGAGCATCGTACCTCACAGGAATGTGTAAAACAGGGAGAAACTCAAAGCTCCAGCGCGCTGTGTGGTCCTGGATTGAAGGAGTAGCTACTTAACAGCAATAGTTCGTATTGTCTCTAATGTGACACTATGGAGTTTTTTACCCCTCAAGGCAGAGCAACTTAGTGAGTGGAAGAGGGCGACGGAGGAAGAACAGTGGTGAAGAAGTGCTGGCATGAATCTTGGATCACAGGCATATTCTTAAGAGATTGGTTGTAGCAAATATCATCTATGGAAGTTAGGGCTCTGGAAATTGATTCTCTTCAAGTTAATTGTACTCCAATTTGAAGACTTTAAGAAAAATCCCAGAAGGACATGTCCCATGATGTTCGTTGCAACACTGGAGTAGCAGGAATTTCAGAGCAACATAGATGTCCATCAGTGGGGGAGGGTCGGTACAGGAGAATAGCGTACAACAGTGAAATGAATCACAGACACACACACAGATGCATATTGGAACCATTATGTGGAGTTAGAGGATAATTTTCAAAGTGCTACATATAGAGTATGACCTTTAAAATAGTACAAATGTTTATAGGTAATAAGTACTACGTACTAAAAGTATAAAAACATGGGCAGAAGCACACCTACTGGGGAAGGAGTAGCAACCGTATTTGTAACATGTTTTCTTTCCAAAGGAGCATCTCAGCCCCCCGAAGCTATTAAATTGATGATTGTATTTCAAAAAGGAAACAAGGAGTCTGGTTTTTTTTAAAATGTGGCCTGTGCAGCATTCCAGTGGGAGAAAGGGCTTTAGAGTTTCAACTTAGGCTTTGGTGGGAGAATAAATGAAATGAGCTAACCTTTCACCTAGGACACTCCAGCAGCCCCAACCACAGGTTTAAGAGACTTTCCATCTTTGAAGGGACTCAGTCTGGTTAGACTGCTTATCCCAAAGTCATCCCTAATTTTTGTGTTTAATGAAATTTGACAAATAAAGTATGTGCATGAAGGCTCCTGTAGAATGGCCTTAATTTCTGCTTAGGAATGCATAATTTTATCAGGGTCTCTGTAATTAGATATTGTGCAATAGGATACAAAGCAAATACTGCTTGTTCCATGGCAACAGTGGCCTTTAGTACCTCACTATCTTTGAGATAAAAAAAGGTTTCCATAGACACACGTGTCACATGGGATTTTTTTAAATAGCCATCCGAGAAGAAAAGGAAAGTTTCCCAATTGGTTTTCCCCTGTGTTTAAGGATGAGCATATGAACGTGTGTTTCGTTCTCTCCTTTTTCTACTGCCTCCTAGATTTGGGTTTCCCTCCCCTCCCCCTTCTGTCTGTCTGAACTGCCTATGTGGATACTGAAGTTTTCGTTGTCCTGTAGAATAATGTCAATGCTTAAACTGGTGTTTGGTGTAAAGTGCTCATATTTTGAGGGGAGAGAAAAGAATTAAGATTGTGGTCACTTTCTGTGTCAGAATTGAAGGAAGGTTTGCTGGGAATGTGGTCTGTGTTTTGGAATCCAGGGCATGGATTAGAGACTGAGCTGCCGGAAGGCAGGAAGTGACCTCACTCATCTCGATGACTGAAGCATCTCACGTTATAGGTACCCAGTAGGTGCTCAGTAACTAACTCCCTGTTGGTTAGCTAATCATATAGAGAGAAGAGCAATGTTCAGTAATCACTAAGGAAAGACCCCACAAGGTGCACCATTGCTTTTAGACCAGAGACCACATACCTGTAGGAGCAAGTGTGTCACATAAATGTGTGGGGTGAGACTTGCCCGGTGTTACACAGTGGGAATTGGGGGTCTGGGGTGAACCACAGTGTGCATTCAACCCAAGCTTTGTTCAAACACCAACTGAGCCAAGCAAAACACACTCATTTGCATTTCCGCCTAAGCTACGAGGAAAGCTAATTCCAGTACTGTATCACAGTCTCGGTGAGAAATGGCCAAATCCCGAACAGGTGAAGGATTATTCCTACTAAGTGCTGGCTTCAAGCAGGTAACTATGCAGAGCCATTGCTCTTTACTAAGCAGTAAGACTTTGGGCCCCGCCAGCTCTGTTCAGGGCCAGTCCTGGAAGCACCAGGCTCTCTTTTCTCATCAGCACGGGTATCTGATTGGAATCCATTTGTGATGTTCACCAAGAGCAGCCTAGAAAGGAGGAAGAATACCAGCAAAGTAGGCTGCACCTCACGAACTATTAGTCCAAGTACCTTGTGTTGGAACACATGGCCTCAAATATTTGTAGATGTTCTGCTCAAGATACACCGAAGCTGAATTCTGGTAACTACTTCTTTTATCTCATTCATTTCATTAATTGCATTTAATGGTATGACTGGAATTGTTAGGACAAAGCCTTTTGCAGTCTAATTAGCGTTGAGCAGTGTTATACGTGGCAGTGAGTGTGCACCTTGAGAGATTATTAAAGACATTTTAAGGGGTGAAGAGAGAGATTGATATGGTGTGAGGGGGTAGAGGGTCACACGTGCATTCTCTTCTAAATAACTCGAGAGGCGGGTAGAGGTGTTGTCTTCATGTGATTCTGAGAGAGAGAGAGGAGCCATCGTAAAACAAACTGTTCAGGCCCTGTTCCCTGTTAGGCATCATGGGAGAGCATTAAGATATCATTTAAAATATTGTTCATGCCTTCTAAAATTTATAATCTCGTTGGAGGCAATTACCGTCACCTTCGTACATGGGATCAATAAAAGAACTAAACTTGTCCATCTCTCCATTAAAACAAAGAGCTGGAATAAGAGTCTAGGACTCTGAGTGCCCACGTAGAGGTTATGCGCTTTAGAGTGGTGCGAAAAGCAAGCCACAGGAAAGGGTGCATTTAACACCACATACCTCCAAAGTAAGGAGCTGATTTCTAACTGCTCTCATTGGTTATACAGTCACTTTGAAGTATTTAAATACTTACAAGAGGTGGCAGCCCGTGGTTATTTATTTGCTAAACAATGAGTTTTCACGATGGTAGAGGTTGGACAGCATTCTCTAATGGCTAAAACTTACCTAGTCTTATCCAATCAGGTACCAGGTACACCTCCTTAACTATCACCAAAGAGTTTTTTTAATTCAGGATTCAAAAAGAAGGCAGGTCTCTCTTCTCAGGCTGAGAAGAACCAAAGTCATAGTGTAAACATAACTATGTATAGGTCACATAAAGAACTTTAAACTGGAAACAGGTATAGAGAAACCATAATATGCAGTTATGAGGAGTTCGCAGGTGTTCATTACTGATTCTTCCCCACTGAGCTGTGGTGAAGCCCATGGTTGGGAGCTACCGGGGTTGAGCCCAGACTGGCTCCAACCAGAGCCTCCTCTTTTGTTGTCACACTGACTCCATTTGTCCTCTGATCCTCCTGTTTCCCGTCCTGGTTCATGCTGTTTGAATTACACTATTGACTACTCTGAAACAGAGTTAATATCCTAATTACAGAGGAGCCTCCAGCTCACCAGCTGCAGTTCCTGAAAGAATAATTCACAGATGCCGTCCACTTCATTTCTGTTACTCTGGCATTTTCTGACCCTGGTGCTATTTGAGAAATCTTTGAAAATGCTGAAGGTGTTGAGTCTCCCTCAGTGGGACTATTCTTTGGGAAAATGCCCACTGAAAATGCATTTCCTCCCCTGCTGGGAAAGCTGGGTTTTATAAGGCCTGCTTGCTTTGGGTGGGTAAAGAACAACTTTCAGACTAAATGTCTCCTCCACTTACTAAACCATGTTTGTTTTCTGAATTGAACCATCCAACCCCAATATCAGTGTATTGGAGAGAAAACTCTGGTGCCTGGTTGTTTTTCTGCTATTTACCTCCTTAAATTCCATTTCATGGAGGTTGTGGTGGTTTGGCAGTCTGTCCTTTGGGTACAGTGCAGGCTTATTTTGGGTTCATTTCACTTACAGGGACTTTTTTCCCCAGCTTATCTTTTTTATTTTTTTATTTTTCTGGTAAGATAGAGGCCTAGTAGTTTGTGGACTCCGAAACCATATTTTACAAATCAATAAATTAGACATGTGGCCTAAAAAAAGGATTTTTCGCTCTCGTTTCTATGTATATTTTACAGAAAGTTTCTTATAAATTAAATCAGATTTAGTTATACATTGGAAAAATCACCTTTGAAAAACATAAGATTATATAAAATAGACACTCCCCTAAGAAAATGGCAATATACGGACATCCCACCCATAACTTATACACGTGGAAAGCATTATCAGCTGTTAGACTTACACCTTATTTTTGCAAAAAGAATTTCTTTACCAGGTTTATATACAAGAGAGAAATAACCAAGAAGTTTCACCTTTTTGAATATAGTGATGTGTACGTAACCCTTAGTCCCATGACCAGAAAGAACGAACATCCCCGAGTCACTTTTCTCAACTTTGGAATGAGTTGGAGTTTCGTTTGTTTGTTGTTTTTTTTCAGAGTTACTCGTCTCAGAATGGTAGACAGCGTTCAAATCCTAGAAAGAGTTTATTCTACTCAAAAAGTGAGGATTTTTCCTCCAGAGTAATTGTTTGCTGTAAAGACCAAACCTATAATTACTATCATCTAATAGTTTTATAGCATGTCATGCGCTATTTGCAAAGGGTGTTTTTTTCCATCATTGTTTCCATTGGTCATTCAGAAATACAATTCAGTGATGAAAATTAAATGTTTTCTCCTTGGCATGGGAAAAGAGACTATGCGAGGACAAAAATAAACTCCTCCCCCACCCCCAGATTTATGTTCTGCCTACGCTCGAATGGAGCAGAATTATTCTTTGTAAATATATAATATGAAAAGAATTTGATATTTCTTTCTCTTAATGGATAGGATAGCCTCGATTTCAGCCTATATCCATGACTTCATGGGGATTATAAAAGAGAGAGAAAAAACCCTCCCAGGAAGAAACCCTTTAGGTCAGAGTAAATCAAAGCATCAGAGAATTTCCATGTGTCCTTTTCAGGGTCAAGTCTAAAACTGTAACAAGAAGAATTCTGCATACAGCACAGGTAAGAATCAAGGAGCCAGGGAGAGAAGAGGCACACAGCATCTTCCCACGATTTGATGTAGCCCGTTATTATATAATAATATAATATAAAGGTGGTTTTTCCAGTATATAACTAAATCTGATTTAATTTATAAGAAACTTTCTGTAAAGTATACATACAAGCTGGGGGCGGGGGAGTCCTTTTTCAGGCCACATGTCTCACTTATTGATTTGTAATACACGGTTTGAGTCCATAAGCTGTAGGCTTCTATCATACCAATGAAAGCGGGGATGGCGGGAGTGGGGGAAAAGTCCATGTAAATGAAATGAAGGCCCACCAGAGAAAATGGGGCCGGCACTTTGTTTGGGGCACTGCACTTCTGTATAGACAAAGAAAACTTTGGGGGAAGGTTGTGCCAAAAGCAAGAATGTAGACATTCCTTAGGAGGGGACGACCGAGGGGGAAGGGACTGTTTACGTCTCAGGAAGTTATGAAATCTCATATGTAAAACACAGTCATATTTTTGTTATTACTTGATTTAACACTCCAGGGATGTAGCCCAAGCCAGCTGTGACTCTCAAGCTGCCCTGCTCATTAAAATTCTCCCCTTTTGATTCAGACCCCCTCCTACCATGACTGGATGTTGCCTGGCCTATTGTTCCTAAGTTGACTCCATTTAATTCAGGAATGTGCCTGATCTGTGCTCCCAACAAGTTTCTTTTTTAAAGCATATTTTATACCTATAGAAGTAAAAGTCTGTCATAGACATTTTGGAAAATACTGAAAAGTACAAAGAAAAAAACTGCACGGCACAAGAATTCTCTCACCTGTACATAGTGCCACCGTTAAGACTTTCGCGAAATGACTATGAAACTGTTATTATTTTTTAAGTATTCAAACTAATTCTGAAGGGACCAGGAGCAGAGGCATCCAGACCCCCTCCTTGAGGGCAAAGGTCACTGTCTCTGTGCCCTGGCAGCTGGCCCAGTGCAGTGGGCACACTGTGTGTGTGGCATCTATAAACCTGGGTTTTTGGAGGAAGGAGAGAGCAACACTCTAGAATGGGTCCAGAAAAAAGGCAATGTGTTAGTACTTGTTTTCAAATAACCACTACAATATGTATTTCTCAATTATGACCTTTTTCTGGAATTGTATAGAAATGTCAAAAATGCATTCTTAAGATGATTTAGGGGCTGGGGAATGAAGAGAAGGTAAGACGTTTCCGGGACTCTGTGCAGAAGTTAAGTTTCCTTAAAATTCTGTGACATCTCTTTATAAAGCACCCATGACTGGGCGACGCCTGCTTGGGAGAGTGGACTCCCAGCAGATGACCGAGCCCCATGCTGTGCGAGAAGGGGCTGGGGTCTGCCAAGGCTGGGGCCACACTCTCTACCTTCAGTACTTGATTCAAGGTGGGGTGTGGTTTCAAACAGGAGAGTGGAGGGGGTGGGGTGTACCCAGGCCCTATAACCCACAGGGGCCTGTACGTGGACTAAATGTCCCTGCACGGAACAGCGCCCATAAACAGATTACAGAACTGCCATTCGTTAATCCCAAAACAGTTTTCTGTCATTTAATTAGAAAATTCATCTTATTTTGCCTCCAGGCCTTGTAGCCTTATTGCATTTGCACATATTTCAAAATGTTTCAAGTACTGACCAGATAACATTAATGAATATATTAGATAGGCAAACAGTTTTAAACAAAAAATAATAAACATACTTGTGTGTATATATAAAAAAATGTTAATTCCGTCTGGAGCCAAACAGGTAATTTTCCCTTCAGCATTTTTTCAGTCAGCTAAGACAGGTTGGCCTAGGAGTGCAGTCAGCCTGTCTGCAGACTCTGGCTTGACTTGCATACCAGGGTCAGATTTTCTTCAGAAACAGACAGCGAGATGATCTGATTGGCTCCGGTCCAGAGCGTGCTCACAGGGCTTCTTTGATGAAAGGGTTCTTGGTAAGCGCTGTACCAAAAGCAGCCTGCCACCCTCCTTTCAAAGATACCCATTTAGAGTAATTCCCAGAAAGGGGGAAAAAACAGCGAGAAAAAACAGAGAGGGAGGGAAGGAGTGAGAGAGAGCCGCATTACCGCAAGAATAATTATGCTCCCTGGCATAGAGAAAGGGGGGAAAAGTTATTACAAGTAAACGGCTAGATGTTGAAGTAGCTGGTTGGCAATTCTGCAAGAACATAAGGAATGTGCAATTAAGCTCATTAAAACATCATCATTATGCTTATCAATCTTTTTTCCAAAAGGGGTGGGGTGCAGCCGTGTGTTAAGGCTTGACTGCTTTTGCAGATAAAGATCCGGGGCTCCCTAGATGCTTCTCTCAGCAAACAAAATCAGCTCTTCAGTTCCGTGCAGCTCGTACAGTTAGGCAGGCTGGTTCCAACTCACACTGGACTGAGTCGTGCCTGAGCTCAAGGAGGGGCTTCCAGGAGGCTGGCTCTCTCAGCGGGCATGCTTCCTGTTGATAGGATCCCCCTCAGACAAACAAGTCTCTACTGAGCACCTACTGTATGCCCCACATGTGCCCAATATGGTGTTCAGAGAAATTCAAAAACACTATATATGATGTGAGCCCTGCCGACCGGGAACCCATAGCTTAGTTGGGGAGGTGAGACCTAAGTCAGTCATTCATTAAGCCAAAAACGTGTATTGAGAGGCAGCTATGTGTGGGCGCCCTGCGAGGTGCTATGGGTACAGAGGTGACCAAGGAGGACACAGCCCCACCCTCAGGCACAACGTCAGTGATGCAGAACTGCTACGTCAAGGTCAAGGTGCAGTGAAATAGTTACAGGTTCTGAGTAACTACTCCAGACATAGCGGGCTCATTTTCCACATTAAATTTTAAGCTCCTGGAAGAAAAGCAGTGTTTCTCTTTTGCTTTCACTGTTTCTTCCTTTGCTGCTGTTACTTTTCCATAGCATTTTAATATAAAAATAATGAAAATTAGTCACATACAGAAAAATATAAGGAGACCATTAGAATTACCTGTAATCTGACCACCCAGCAACACCCACTCCAACATTTAGATATATTTCCTTCCAATTTTTTATTTTTATTTTTGTTTTTTACAAAATCATATGGAGTTGTGGTTTTTGTACTTTTTACACTTACCATAACATGAGCATTTTCTTTTTCTTTTTTTTTTTTTCATTTAAATTTATTGGGGTGAGTGAGCATTTTCCATATCATTAAATATACCTCAACCCGTTGTTTAGAGTATCTGCACAGTGTAATCTTCTGCTGGACATTTTGTTTGTAATTTTTCCCCATTATAAATAATATTTTCTAAGTATCTTTGTATGTAAGAATTTTCACTTATTTTCGTATCCCCATAGTTATTTGCAAATAACCCTTATGCAATAACCACCTGTAAAGTAAAGGAAAGCTACATAATACAAAGCAGAGTTTAACTGTGGGACCCACGCTGGAATTGAATAAATCTGGCCAACAGGGAGTTCACTGGGGATTAGTGTGAATAGGAAGGCTGTGGAGATGGGGGCGTCCAGTTTTTAGTCTTGTATTACTGCATATTGTATCAAAATCCTGGCTTACATTTTCTTCTGAGCATATGACAGGAGCACCCCTTTTTTCCCACCAGCTCAGGCCAGACAAACTCCATCACCCTGCACTCCATCTCCAGTTCAGTAATCCACAAATGTTTCTCTGCTCTAGAATCACCCAGGGCGCGGGTTCAAAAGACAGATTCCTGGTCTTCATCCCAGACCTGCTGCATCAAAACCTATAGGGTGGGGTCCAGGAATCTGCATTTTGAAAACATTCCCCAAGGTAATTCCATTGCAAGGGATCCAAGACCCACGGATGCAGAAGTGCTGGCTACAGCCGTGATGCTGGGTGTAGTGGTCCAGGTGTGGGCTCAGACCCTGGCCCTGCCATTCGCCGCCTTGTGGCCTTGACCACGTTACTGTGCTTACTGAGCGCGTTTCCTCATCTGTAAAAGGAAGACAATACTAGGACATCTCTCCAAGTGTAGTTGTGAGGATTAAATGAAGTGCTTGGGACTAAGGTGCTTCGCCGCAGCCATGGCCAGTGTGCCGTGTTTGTTGCTATCATTTTTCAGATGTATCATTTCTCTCTAAAGCACGAGTAGCACATAGGCCTCCTTCCTGAGCCTTTTGTCTTTGCTGAGACCCTGTTTTGCAAAGTGGCCTCAGAGATCAGTGACCCTGCAAGTCTCCTGCTGTGACCCCTGCCTTGCCTTCTGGCTGGTGCCTACTCTACTTCCCTAGGCCTCCCGGCCACAAGAGGGGGGGCTGTGGCATCTGATTGGTAGAAATGCATCTTTGGTTGGGAGCCAAGTAAAGCTAAGGTGGGAGGGAAAGATAAGCCTGAGGAAATGCTGATGTGAGGAGGTGTGACTGGAGAAACACCAGTACCCTCGAAGACTGGGGCGAGCCAGCTTGAACTTTAATTCCTGGTTTGATCAAAGTAGTGTAAAAATGGACCCCAAAGGTCGTTAGATGGAAAACTAGGTTTTAGGTTTCACATATTAGCTGTAGTTAAAGCCAAATGTTCATTCTTCTCAAATTGTGTGGGTGGATCGCTTTCCTCCCACTGTTGAAGTATCATGTTTTTAGCTGCTAATAAACTTAATAAAATCCATTTCTGATTTCCCCCAGTGTATTAAGTTTGTTCGCGTGCACTGCTGAACCAACGGGTAGTGACACTGCGTTAGAAAGGACTCCTGTTGGAAACAGACAACGGACACAGTCCAACTGCCAAACGCTTCTCCCAAAGGCTGCGTTTCTTTAGTCTCAAGCTTGCAGAGAGCCATTTGCATTCAGGGAGCCCTCCCAGTCACCCATAACACCTCCACAAAGTGGGAAGGCATTTTGTTGTATTGGTTCAAGAAGCAAATTCAAAGGAACTGCATGTTTTTCTGCTCTCACCAAAGCCCCCACCTGTCCCCACCCACGCCCGCCCCTAAACTCCCAGGGCTGCCCATGGCCCCATGTTTCCTCACTGTTCCAACACTCCGAGGCTGCCCAGATCAGCAGAGTCGGGGTGCATTTCTGGGGCCTCACCAGCCCCAAGTATCCTCGGAGTGCTCGGTGATTGACTGTGGCTGCTGTAATCAAGCAAAACAAAAATGCCCTTCTGAGACGTGAGATGTGGAGGGCGAGGTGGGGAATACTGGATTCTTCTAAACCTGGGTTGTAAAGAGAAATAAAGAAGGGGAATCATAAAGCTGTAAACAAGGAAAAATATGCAGAAGTCACATGAAGAAATAGAATCTAGGGGAGGTGGAAGTAGATGTGTGACAGTTTTCAGTAGTTCTCTCTACAATGTCCAAGTGTGGTGTTGAGACCATCACGAGGTGTTCTGTTTGTAGTGTGTGTGTGTGTGTGTGTGTTTGGGTCAGGGACAGAGATGAGATTTTCAGAAAATCCAAAAAGCTGGAAACCGTCCAGATGTCTGTTGATCCATAATACTGAGTCAGTTCCCATTTGATTTAAGAATGTGGAAGTAGAACCGAGGGCCCTTCCTTGTGAGTTCTGCTCCATGTTAGTGGTAGGTGAACCCATTTTACATGGGAGCACTAACTTACCTTTTTCAGTTTTAAGGTCTAAGAAGATAAAGTCAACCTCGTACTCAGGCTTCCGCATGGCATGACTGGAGGTCTTAAGGAATCTGTTGATTTTTAACAAAGTGTTCGTGAGGTCTTTGCTCTTCTGTGAGGTGAAAACCTAGAAAATTACAATGCCATGCTCATGTTTGCTGAAGTGATCACCCTCAGATTGTGTGGGGTTTATCTCCTGGTGTAATCAGCATGGCCCTCTTAAATAGACCTGTCTTAAAAACCCAGGTCTACCGGTAAGATTTGTTTTAATTTCGGTCTAACGGCTTTAGGATTACACCCTCAAGACTGTAACGTCAGGCTTTTGTACAAACAAGGAGCTTACACAAAACTCCCATTATAATGGCGGCTTGGGGTTTGGGGGGGGCCTTGTTTGGTTGATTGAGTTATGATTGTATAGGGAACAAATAAAGGCTTTCTTTTTCTTAAACATAACAGTTATGTCTTACTCTGGCTAATAATGCCACATATTATTTTTTTTTAAAAAAATTTGCACAGCCTGACTTTATTCTTAATGTCAATGCAATGTGTTACTTCTAGGTCGAAATCCAATTTTGATCCTGTAAGCTAGAAAAATACATGTGATTCTACATGACTGAGTTTTGAAACTGTTGATTCTGTTGCTGTATTTATTACCGTTAATGATTGGTCTCTGCTTTCCTCCTCCCACTCTCTCTTCCTCCTTTTCCTTCTCTCTTTCTCTCTCTCTCTCTCTCTCTCTCTACGAATTAAATACATACATATATATATACGTATGTAGAGAGAGACCTCTCTATCTGTGTGGACCTATACACAGGTAACTATTTCGTTCATGCTGTAAGAAACTGTCTTACTCTGTTTTCTGAGTATCTACTCCGTGATCTCAAACTCTTTTTACCATGAGCTGACCCGGACGATATTATGTTTTCTCCTGCCTCCCTCCCCAAAGAAGCTCAAGGTCTTTGAACAGTTGTTGCACTAGGTACATTACAGTTTTACTGACTCGATTTTATTTAAAGTCTCTTGTAAATAACATAGATTGGAAAGTTTGGGTGCTGGGTAGGGTAGGTGATTTCAGCCGAGGGCAGCCAACCCCTGCTGTTAGGGATGTGCAGGTCCCATTTCAGCTGGCGTGAAGGGCAGCAGGCACATTCTCTGTCGACATGCTCACAGCGCATTGCTAGAGCTGATCACTCCGCAGCCAGCGTTCCAGACGCAACTCGAAGGTGCAAGGTGTCGTGGTGGTGGCTAAAAAAGTGAAATCAGGGATGAAGTTGGACAAAACTAGGCTGAGAGGTTTTTTTATTATTATTATTTTCTGGAAGTGGAAAACAGATAGCAATCCAGAAACAGGAAGACAGAGGTTCCTGCAAATTTGAAAAGGAGCTGCAGTGAAGGCTTTTTCAAGTGAATTTGAAATGACTTTGGTTCTGTATTCGGCACTGAGTGCTTTTTGAGTTCTCTAAATCCATCTTTAAACGTAGGTTCTACAAGTGTATTTGGGCAAGAGATTTGAATTAGAATGTTGTAACTTCAACAAGACTAATTTTAATTAGCTAATTTGGCATTTTGAAAGCACTTCAGGTCACTGTAATTATGCAAAGGGTATGAAGTCATTAGCTCTCTATGTCCCAATCCCCCGTTAATATCTACCTGGAATAGAGTTGATTAATATGAGACTATCACTGCCCTACAAGTGAACATTCTCACTTGAAAATGTGGTTTCTTTTCACTCCTGGCTCCTCCCAGAAGTGAGGTAATTGCTGGGCCTGCACAGCAGTGTCCTTCATGGTTCAGGACAGGCCATGTCCCACTCACATTTAAGGGATCCAGCTCATCACAACCTAAAGGGGAAGCGTCATTTAAAAACAAAACGTAAGAGTCATAGCTGGGGGACGTTTGGCATAGCTCCCCCCCTACCCTCCGACACCGAACACTCGGTACCCAGACAGCACCTGCCACTTGGCACCAGACTCAGAAACCCATTAGCGGTGCCACTTTGGTTAGTAGAGGATGAATGACTGAGCATGTGGCCTCTTGGTAGACTGGAGTGAACCACTAGCCTTTGTTACAAGTCTCACGTCCAAGCATAATTCTACACGCCCCACCTGCACTAAGGTGAAGAGGTTGAGTTGGGTTCTCGCTTCTTTTCCCGCATGCCTGTCCTAAGAGCATGTTTCCCTGCTTTGTCGCTTCTAGAAGTGAAATGTAATGGCCTGGTGGCAGTTAGGATGCTGCTTCACTGAGTTATGGGACTTTATAGCCCTGTGTTTGGGTGTTTTCGCATCCTAATGATAGGAGTTCTCTTTGTTTAGAACCTCTGTTATGCTTGAACCTCATCTCAATTTAGCTATCAGGCGTTGTTTTATTAAATCATGCTACAAGGTCACTGAGTTTCTGCCACTGACCTTCAGCCTCACTCTTTTGCCACCCACTGCCATGTGACATCAAGGACGTGTAATGAACTGGGCGCCCATCAGACACCTGTGCAGTGACCTTTACAACCATCTCAACAGTTTATTCATTTGATTCAAGTCATAGCACCCTTTCTGGGAAAAAGCAGGCCAAGAATGTATGTGGTTTCAGGGAAAGAAAGAGGAAGAGATGGAAGGAAAGGTTTTAAAAAGCGGCAGTTATGCCTGCCCATGAGTGTCTCCAGCATCCCTGGGAGTTATTGAGAGGTTCCCAGGAGACTGATGCCCACCCTGCAGCTTTGGGGACGGATAGTCACTCTCCGTGGATATGGCACCCTCAGAAATTCTTATTCAGGTGAAGGAGCTTTTCTCTTCCGCGTGGCACAAATTCTTGGGTGCAGTTTGCCTGCATACCATCAGTCACCAGCTTCCTCATCCCAATCAGTGCCTGGAGTACGTGACGTGTTGGTCACTGTAGCCAGCTGCGGGCAATTCTTGATTGTGGGAATGGAGATGACTTGAGACATGGTTCATCCAAAACCTTGAATAATGCAGAAGAGTCATCTTTTGAGAATCATCTTATAGTTGGTTTTGTTTTTATAAAATTGCCTTACCTTCCTAGTTATATCTTGCTTGCGCAAAACTTGATGTGTAACCTGTTATATTTTAAGTTGTATATTATATAATGTATTAGGGAAAATTAGGAAATTATAGAAGACTGTGAAGAAAATAAAGATCACTTGTAATCACACCATTGAAAACCTTTGGCTGAATATATGTCGACATTTTTCTCTTGCTGCATATACATATAGATATAAATTTTTGAATTAAGTTGGGCTTTTTTTCATTTTACTAAATATTGTGATTGTCACGATCATGAATTAACTGTGATCAATGAATTCATCTCAGCATCATCAGTTTTATCGCCTGCGTGGTGCTTGGCATTGTGAACGCACCACAGTTTACTTATGCAGATTCCTGTCGATGAACATTGGCAATATTTCCAAATTATAGTCACTACCAGTGTTGTGGGGTTCACCCTGGTCCATCCATACACCTGTGAGCACGTGTTCTAATATATCCTTAGAGGGAATGACTAAGGGTGGCGTTGCTGGGTCATTTTCAGTTTTCAAGAGGATGCCAAACTGCAGTCCAGAGAAGAATTAGAAAATTATAGAAATGCACAAGTGCCCATTCCGACAACAGCGACTATCCGAGTCTCCATGCTGGTATTATAATTCCCTTTCATCTTCACTAACCTGATAAATCGGGAGGGGTATCACGTTGTTTTGCCTGTTTCTTTGTTTACTAGTTGAGGTTGAGCATGTTAAAATATTTGCCCCTTTTACTTCTTCTTTTGTAAAATACCTGTCATCTCGTAAAGCCATTTCTTCTACTGTAATATTTATCCTTTTAAGTGTTACATTTATTGAGAAGTATTTGTCGAACACTTGCTATGTGCTAAGCCCTGGTTGGTGCTGGGGAAACAGTGGTGAGCAGGAAAGACACAGTTCCTGCCTTCACTAGTCATCCAATAATCACCCAGTATAAGAGTGTAATTGTCATGCGTGCCGTGACGGAGCGCTTCGTTCAGAGTGCAATAGGACTGTGTGAGCACGTGACTCTCAGACTTGAACAGGCATTAGAACCACCCGGAGGCCTTGTGAAAACATACATCGCTGGCCCTGAACCCCCAGAGTTTCTGATTCAGTAGATCGGAGGTGAGCCTGATGATGCAGGTCCAAAGACCACAGAGGGAATACCTCTGGTCTAGAGATTTCACGTCAATGGGGAGGACAAGGCAAATCTCCTGAAGAAGCGATGCTGGAGCTGAAGTGTGAAGGCAGTGTCTCCATGTTCCTGTCATAGAAAAGAACTTGTGCGAGAGCCCTGTGGTAGGAGGGAGTGTGAAGAGAGCAGAGACAGGCCTGTGTGTCTGGAGAGGCAAGGGAAGGGAAGAAGTGGAATGAGCTGGGGCACAACCGGTGTCCAGGGCCAGACCGTATAGCTGTCGTAGGACATGTGAAGGAATGTGAAGGAATTTTGATGAGGTCAAGCATAAAAGGAAACCTTAGGCAATAAAGTTGTTTCATAGAAATAAACAAAAATCGAAGTTAAAAATCGACTGCATTCAAAGATAAACATGACTATTACAGAGTGACTTGAAATTTCTGTGTATATATTTGACTAAATTCCATTAAAGGCTGATTTATAAACTTAGGTTCAAATATAATTGTCAATGTAATAGTTAGAAAGGAACGGTTTCTGTAAGCGGTGGTATCTGAAGCTACGCGCTGGTAGCCCCAGGCAGGCTCACCTGGACAGGACAATGTCGCATTCAGATTAATAGGCAATGGGAGAATCAGGACCCAGATTCCCACTGGAAAAACGAAAATATTAGTGCCCTTCAAAAAGGAGGGGGAAATTGCTTGCTCTGGCTTAACAAAAAGTACTCAAGATTATCCTGTAGTCCATAGGACTAAAACCTCTGATTTGATTCCTGTCATAAGGAAGAGGAAATGGTAGCTTTTAGCAAGGGTGCTGGAAAATGTGTCCTGTATGCGTCTTCATCCATCTTTTCCTTAGGTAGCTGGGGCAAAAGGAAACTTAAGGGAGCAGCAGTATTCTACGTAAGTGGTCACAAGTGTTTTGAGAAACTGGAAGACTGGCTTAGTGGCAGGTAAATTGGATGAGATGGAAGCCCAGGATATCTTTCTTTGAAGCCATAAGGGGAAAAGGAAATAGGACAAGATCCACACCAGTTGTGTTTTAGTGTGAAAAGTGTAGCAAGATTGCATTTGGGTGTTCTTGAAATCTTGTTCCAAGTATATTACATAGCCTCCAAAACAAAGTGTAAAAGCGACTAAGTTCTTAGCCATTTGAGTTTTTATTCTTTGAAAGGGAAATGCTTTCCGTCAGCTTCCCAATCTGTGACTTAAACCTGACTTTTCAAACCATGTTGTAATAATAGTAATAGTAACAGAGGCTAATGTTTATTGAGCACTTACTATAGGCCAGGTACTGTGCTAACCTCTTTATATGTGTTAATCTCTTTTGAATTCTCACAACCTTTGGAGTAAGGGCTTTCATCATGTCCTATTAAATGTGGTAAAACCAAGACCCAAAGTCATACAACTAGTAAGTGGGGATTTGAGGATTTGAATCCAGATGGTCTGGACACAGAGCCCATACTGTGAACAATTTGGATATTCTGCTTCCCCAGGTCCCTTCTTTACCTGGGGGCAGCACGCAAACCCTAACTGCACACTTAGTGCCTAAAAGGAAATAAGCGCCTATTGGGGGTGGAGCATGAAGTAAATGCTGTCAGATTAGAATCACAAGAGAGAACTTATTCTAATATGTCGGACAAAATATACTTGTCCTAGTCCTGAAAACAGGGAGGCGTGAACCACTAACAACAGTGTGGAGTGTGCTGGCACAGTGGGAGCAGGTACCCTGGGAGGTTAAATGCGTTTGTTTAGGCGCATTCAACTGAAGGGACCTCCCTCTCTTCCTTCCTTCCTTCTTTCTTTCTTTCCTGTTTTTCTGTATTCTCCCAATTCTCCTAGTTACATTGAAAAAATAATCTTAAAAGTTGTTTGAAGATCCATGGGACATTTAACCAAGTTATTTTAAACACTAACTCTAGTTAAGACCTGGTGAAATGGTTCCAAGTCCAGATGCTCTGGGCACTCCTCTCCCTCCTGAGACCAGTCGTATCATCAGGAGCCTTGAAAGGAGGGTGACTTGAGGCTGTCTCCGTGTTGTTGCTGAATCCAGAGAAGCAGTAGTGCATAGGGCGGCTGCAGCGTGTCCACTGGGATGAGGCTGTGGCATCCGCTGTGGTCCTGCTGTCACCCAGAAGCTCAGATAAAATGCGTCGCCATGCTGTGTGCCGTGTGCCATGGGGCACTTGTGCCAGGAATGCATGACCCCACGTTACTTCCCCCCCTTGCATCCCAGTGCTTTTCCTGGGACTTCTGTGGCCCAGGCTCCTTCTCCACCCCAACCCCTTATGGTAGGTGACCGTCAGAACAAGCCAGCCTCCCTCAGCCCCGCCTGGTCCCTACCCCACGTCTGCCACATCCTATTTGACCCACAGTTGCTGGCGGCTCCCTGCAGAAATTTGAAAAGAGAATGAAATGATTTACATAATTAAAACAAATTGCTTGACGAGTGCGAGAAATCCATTGTTGTGCTGTAATGGAGTGATTTAGATGCTTTGTGAGACACAGGCTGGGGGAAAGCTGCTCTCCCACCCTGGAAATGTAATTACAGCTCCATAAAGCTCTTTCTGGAGAGACTTAGGGTGATGAGAGCAGGACAGGGAAGTTGACTCTGAAAGAAAGCCTAAGACCAAAATAGATGACTCTTACCTTCGCAAGTCTGCCTTCTCAACTTTAAGCGTATGATGCAATTCCTGGAGCAACTGCTGAAGCCCGAAAGGACGTTTGGTATTCCCCACTGACCAGTTTACCATTACATTTGGGGATTTTTCTTTTCTTTTTTGGATGTTTCCGCCCTCTACCTCTGTCTGTTCTGGTTCTCTGGTGCCACAGAGAAAGTGTCTTTAAAACCACATTAAGATTTCAGATTAAAGGAGACGAAAGGACATAAAAATTGGACGAGTAAATACAGCGTGTGATCCTAGATTGAATCCTGAAACCGGGATGGGGGTGGGCCTGGGGTGGCAGGAATCTATAAAAGACGTTATTAGGACAGTTGGCAAGATTGGAATGCAAGCTGTGGATTTGATGTATTATAGCATTGTTAAACTTCCTGATTGTGGTGAAGGGGCGTGATGTCTGCAACTGACTCGCAAATGGTTCCCAATGAAATCCCGGGCACCCCGTATGTATTTATACAAAGGGAAAGGGGGCATAGTAAATCTCATGGGGCAAAATTATAGCAATCTGTAAATCTAGGTGAAGGGTATAGCAACTCATTTTATTATTCTTGCAACTTCTCCATTAAGTTTGAATTATTTGAAAATAACAAGTTTTTTAAAAATCACATTAGAAAGTACCGTGTTTCCCGAAAATAAGACCTAGCTGGACAATCAGCTCTAGTGCGTCTTTTGGAGCAAAATTTAATATAAGACCCGGTTTTATATAAGACCAGGGCTCTTCTTGCCTTGTGACATTGTCACCAATCTATATGCCTTTCACTGCTCTGCATAGTATTTGAAAAGTCCACGGGAAGGTCCAGGTATCTCACCCCACTTTTACCTTCTTGGTGGGATAGTACAAAGCTTAGCACGAAGCCTGGGAGAGCAGGAACCTGAAACCGGATCCAGTTCAGAGGTGGCATACTCAGACACCCCTGGGAACCAGGCAGGCACCACAGGTGAGTGAAGAGAAAGCCAGAAGGTGATGAGAAAAACTGGAGAATTAGTGCTCTATCCAAAAGGCTTCTCAGAATGCATGCCGCTATTGCCATGGGGGAACATGGTCCTGATAAGTTCCTATCTTCCACATTGTCCAGAATGCCTGAGTTCTAGATTACAGACCTCCTCGTTTGTAAATATTGGCAAGAATTTTTGTAGAAAAAATTAAAAACTGAACGGGCCAAACCAACACATCTGGCAGGTGGGATCAGGCCACAGGCTGCCAGTTGGCAATCTCTAATCTGATCCAACCCACTCATATTACGTGTTAGACGATTATATTCCATAAACAGTTATTGGACTCCAATAGGGTGCCGTCACCCAGGGAGGGTAAGAGGCTGGCCTATGATTATACCACAAGTTAATGGCAGAGGTGGACACATTGCGTCAAAGTGTTAAACTTGTGTAGTGAGTGTTCTGGTTTGATGTGAACACAAAAATTCGACTAAAAGATCCAGCCTCATGAACAGGAGTAATTAATTCCAAGTGTTTTTTTGAAAAGAAAATTAATTCCATCATGAAATCTAACAGCCTACTTCTGCCACATGTTTATAGAAATACCTCCTTAAAACTCAATGAGTATGTTTCTTCCTAACCACAAACTGATTTTCAGAAACAAAATTTACGTGTAAAGATGGAGTTCAAAGTGTGAGCTATAACTGTTACAGGAAAAAATGTACCTCTCCCCTGCCCCCATTTTTCAATGGCTTGCTGGATAGGACTTCTTGCGAAGGAAGTTTCTAGCTTGTATCTGAAGAGGTTTCTGGCTCCCCCAGGGAACACTTTGGGTAGTTTATAATGGATAGGTTTTCTGGATTCCCCAGGCCCCAGTGGGGGAGGGGGACTTATGTGTGCACACACTGGCCCCTTTCCCAATGCACTGTCACATGTTCACATGTAACTAAGGCTCACATGTGCCCAGATTCTGGAGTCAGATGGCCTGGGGTTCAAATCCAGGAGCTGCCACTTATAGCTGTGTGACTTTGGACAAGTTACCTAAACTGCTTCAGTTTCCTCATATTTAAATGGAGATAAGAACGGTACCTATCTTGGAGAGCAGTTGTAAGAATTAAATAACTTTTGCACAACACTTAACATGGAGCCTGGCATGTAGCACGTGCCCAGAAATGAGTGGTTCTCATTCCTGCTGCACCTTCTCTGCAGCACTCCAGGAATGAATGAAGAAAGCACGTTTGCAGTGACCAGCATACCTGCCCAGGTGAGGCAGACTCGCAGAGCTTGGACAGGAATGTGGGAAAGGATTTGCCCTCTACCCAGCAAAGCAGCTGCACCACAAGAGCAGCCCCTAAAGCTCAGTCGTGCTTTGGGTTGTTTCAGGAGTTTTTTGGTAAAGTTTTATTTAGATGCAATTCACACACCTTCAGTTCACCCATTTAAAGGGTATAATTCAATGGATTTTAGTATATTCACAAATGTGTGCCACCATCGTCACAGTCAATTTTAGAACATTTTCATCACCTCAAAAAGAAACCCTGTAACTGTTAGCTGTCACTCCCCGACCTCCCCATTCCCCAGCCCTGAGCAACCACTAGCCTACTTTCTTTATAGGTTTGCCTATTCTAGACATTTCATATAAATGGAATCATATAATATGTGAACTTTTGTGACTGGCTTCTTTCACTTGGCATGTTTTCAAGGTTTATCCATATTGTAGTACGTATCGGTATTTCATTCGTTTTTATGGCTGAACAGCGTGCCACATTTTATTTAGCCATTCATCAGTGAATTGGCATGTGTTGTTTCCACATTTTAGATGTTGTGATAATGCTTCTATGGACATCCATGTACAAGTTTTTATGTGGATATATGTTTTCATGACTTTTGGGTATAAACCTACGAGGAGAATTACTGAGTCAAATGGTAACTCTGTGTTTAACTTTTTTGAGGAACTGGCAACCTGTTTTTCAAAGTGGCTGCCCCAGTTTTTATTTCCACCAGTGTGTAAGGGTTTTGATTTCTCCACATCCTGACCAACACTGGTTATTATCTGATGTTTTGATTGTTGCCATACTCAAGGGTGTGAGGTAGTCAATTTGCATTTCCCTGACGACTAATGATGTTAAGCATCTTTTTCTGTGCTCACTGGTCATGTGTATATCTTCTTTTTAAAAAGTCTGCTCAGATCCTTTGCGCATTTTTTAATTGGGTTATTTGTCTTTTTATTATTGACTTGTAAGTTTTCTTTATAAGGTCTAGATACAGGTCCCTTACGAACTATGTGATTTGCCAATATTTTCACCCATTCTGTGCGTTGTCTTTTCACTTTCCTGATAGTGTCTTTTGAAGCACAAAGATTTTTAATTTTGATGAAGTATGATTTACCTATTTTCTTTTGTTGCTTGTGCTTTAGATGTCATATTCAAGAATCTATTGCTAAATCCAAGGTCACAAAAATTTACTCCTATGTTTGCTTCTAAGAGTTTCGTAGTTTTGGGCTCTTGCATTTAGGACTTTGATCCATTTTGAGTTAATGTTTATATATGGTGTGAGGTAAGGGTCCAGCTCTCTCCTTTTGCATGGAGACATCCAGTTGTACAGCCTGTTTTAAAGAAAGAAAAGAAAGGAACTGTGGGTTGATGTCATCCACTAAGATATACCTCAACACAGTCCACCTTGGAAGTCCACTGGCCAATCAGAGCAGGACAGGAAGAGCCAACTTGTCCATTAGGAGAGCCACTTCAGCTCTCAGAAACTCTAGTCTGCAAGCCACAGAGTGTAATTCTAAAGTTCATAAAGTTATGCCCATTAAGTGGATGAAATAATACCCAATGGGGTGGTGGTTTATCGTCCTGATTTATACTAGTCTCTTACCTCCCTCCCTCCCTGGGCCTTTTATGCAGAAGTGAGGTGTAATGGAAACAGAACTGACCTTTCTGTCAAAAGACTAAGAGCTCATTCTTGGCCACCTTGGTGACTCTAGATGAGTCATTTAACCTCTAACCTCTCTGGGCCTTAGTTATCTAGAAAGTGGGATAATGATACCAAGTTCTCAGTATTATTGAATGGCTTAAAGAAATATGGGAAAACACGTAGTATGTGGTGTCCAGTGGCCACACAAAGCAGGTGTGTTCACTGTCATCAAACGCTCCCCTCTTCCACCGCTGATCAAGCTGAAAGCTAACTATGTCTGCTCCTTCAGATCACAGAGTACAGAGCCCTAAATCCAATCCCATAGCCAAGTCCAGAGGCACAAACCTGCCCCATAAACTGTCCTGTACCCCATTTCTCTACCCTACACATTAACCCCGGGAAGGCTTAGGAAAGGATGATGCTCAG
This sequence comes from Rhinolophus ferrumequinum, assembly GCF_004115265.2. Lineage (NCBI taxonomy): Eukaryota > Metazoa > Chordata > Mammalia > Chiroptera > Rhinolophidae > Rhinolophus > Rhinolophus ferrumequinum. The sequence continues at coordinate 15,010,034 of NC_046299.1, read as the reverse complement.
ACATACCTCGATGCGGCTAAGGGTGTGCTTGGAAGGTACTCAGGCCTCAGCCATCTCAGTGTTTCAATCAACTGTCTCTTGTCTGCTGGGGCCTGGGGACAAGAGACAGTTGATTGGAAAGAAAACTTGTAGCCCTAGGAATGACTGACTGCTCCTCCAGCACTGCCTAAATGTTAGAAGAGAGGATCAAGAGGGATCTTCAGAGTGCAATTTGAGATTTTTCCCCTGGGCCTGAAATTCCTTCCCATGGTGCCCTGCCCTTGAATTGAGGCATAGTGTCAGTGCCAGGATCTCATCTCTTACCTGGGGTGAGCAGCAGGGAGCTAGTGCATGTGAAGGCACCGGGAGCGGTAAGAAGAGCTCTGGAAACATGACGAGGCATGCTAACCCACGAGTAGCCATTGGCATAAATAATAGGATGCTAGAGCTGAGAGGAAGGGCTCTTGGAAGCTATCCAACTCTCTCATTTGCCATCAGAAGACGACTAAGTCTCAGAGACACTGAGTGACTTGGCTGAGGCAAGGCAGTGATTAGCAGCAGAGCTAGGTACCTAATGCACATGCCATTGGGCCCGGAGGCTATGGAACTCACACACTTTGATGTGGAGGATGTTAGAGAGGCTGAGTGTTCAGGTCTGGAGCTGAGGGCACCGGAGAAGCAGCTCAGAAGCTGTGTTGTTGGGGAGAGGGAAGCCGGAATAGACTCTGAGGCAGAGGCACACAGGTTAGAAGATGCTCCTCTGTGTCTCCATTTTGTCAAAGATTCTCCTCATTAGTGTATTCTGTCTCCGCTGAAATTCCAGGGTGCTAGAAAAAAATGGCGGGGCATCTGTGACCCGGCCTGCCCCTACCAGTGACGATGCAGGGGCTTCCCAGGACCGCCACTTCGCCCTCTGAACCTTGGTCTTCTTGTGGCAAATGCGATAGGTGTGAAGTAGGTGACCTCGGGAGGCCGGTGGTCCTGAGTCTTCAAGCTTACGGCCAAGTCATGCTTGGGTAGTAAGTTAATCTAAGGATGAACAACCTTCTGTGAGCACATTCAGAAATAAGTTTGGGGCAATGATTTTAAGTTCCATTGTCTTTTTATGCATCTGTTTAGGTGATACCTTTGACCTGATTAATAGAAAGTACACTGGCCTAACGTACAGTATTAGGAGATAATTGCAATGGATGAAAGTCTCTTGAGTCAATTAACTCTTATTACCTGGAAACCATTTATAAGAGGCAATAAATTTTGGGACAGCACAATTAGCAGTCCCACAATAAAACAGGTTTCATGTGTGCGCGCGTACGCGCCCCCGCCTCCTGAGGGCCTGTCAAGTTAAAGGGTCCACATTTGAGGGGATTGCTATGGCCTTTTGTGTTCACAGGCGTGCGTTAACATGCAGCAGGGCTGACATATCCCAGGCTAGACCGAAGCAATGAAATAAGCTTTCCACGCCTGGGAACAATGATGCCTTGTGTCGCAGCCAGTCAATGGCTGTTTCAGTACCTTGTACCTAATAGACCCTCACCAAACATTGGCCAATCTGCTGAGTGATATTTGAGGTTGGATCTTGTGATTCTGTGTAAAGACCATTTCTAACACTTCCACCCTCGAGCTGAAAAACTGAAATCGCTTAGTATTTAGAAAGACTTGTTTTCCATCAGGCTATAGGCTCTCTCCTAGCGTGGACAGAGTTGGGACCAAACAAAAGTTTTGTATAAGGATTCTAATAGGTACCACAACCGTAGCAAATAAGCTCGAAGAGCCCCGACTATCTCTTCCCTTTATTTTCAATCTGGGCGAGAAGATTGTCTTGTCCCCGAGATGGCCCAAGCTTAGCTCAACGTGTCTCAAGGCTGTAGGATCCTCGGCCTCTTTCCACTGAATCTTCACACCCTTTGCTTATTAAGTGAGAACTACTCTAGTTCTTCTGCATTCATCTGCCTGGCATTTACTTTCACTGACCTTTTCGTGTTTCTATCACCTGAAGCATTTTTCTTTCCACTGTTGCATTATAAGCAGGATCCACATGCCTAAATTCCAGAGCAGGGAGGGAAAAAAAAAAAAAAAACAAATCTCAGAATACAACAATGTTAATGATCAACCTTTTATTTTTATCGTGTTGACTGTTTCAACCACAAGCTTAAAGAATTATCAAGGCACACTGCATTCGTCCAAATAAGCTGGAAATAATAGACTGACCAGAACTAGTGCTGAGAAGGCAAATTTATACGTCGCGTAATTGAAAAGGTACTAAAGGAAAAATACAAGTTGCCATAGAACGTAGGTCTCTTTTGTGTGTGCGTCCAAATTGGTGGGGATTTTTTTTTTTTATATCACCAGATAATTTTATGATAGCCTATCTGTGACTTCTTCACTGATGCTAAATGTGTGATCTGATCTTTGAGAAGAATAAACAGTTCCTTGTTAATTAATTTATACCGCTGTCAGTGCAGCTTTCTCTCTCTTTGCACTCTAAGTGTTTCCCTGCCATAGATTTTTCTTGCCGTTTCTGGCAAACCTCCAGTGAGAGCCTGGGATTTATTAGGCTGACTTGGTGCAAAGTCTATTGATTGTGGCCCCGAGGGTAATAACTAAATAGAGCTGGAGCAACAAGTCAATAACACCATTGTTGCTGCAGCGAGGAGTGAGATTGTTTTCCAGCAGCCGAGGGTAATCATGGGCAAATCAGTGTGTCAGTGCTGAGGACTGTTTGAAAGCTTTCAGCGGGATCGCTGGAGAATCGGGGTGGGGTACGGGGATTATGAACCCCGTGAACTCCTTCATTACAGCTTAAAGGTTTCAACTTTAGTTTTTAACATCTGCTGCAACCTCGGGGAGCTCCGAAGCAGGGCAAGTGCAAGGGAGTGCAGAAACGGGCGCTGGGCCTTAGCACTAAGCGGTCTGCCCACATCTGTGTCCCCGAAACAAGACTGTTCTGAGCAGAGAGATTCTCCCACAGCTGCTGTCTGTCGTCCGTCCACCCATCCAGGTGTCCATCTGTGTGAGTTCTTAGCCAGTGGCGCCATCCCTGACTTCTCATCCCCCAGAATACGTTCAACACGAACCATCTAAACTAGAGCTATTGTGACCCTGGAGGAAGTCATATCATTGTAATTTTCTCACTTCCCGATCTTGAGCTGCACTGACTTCATTTTAAAACGCGTTTTCTTAAGGCTGGCTTAGAAAGAGAAACCAATCAGTCTTTCAAAGCTCTCCTTTCCGATTTCACCCATAGTTTGCTCAAATGCATGCACATTATTTCAGAATAACACTTTAAAACCTTTGAGAACAAGTTCAGAACCCTGACTTTTACATACCTGATGACTGGGTTTTTTTAATCACAGAAAGCAAAATCAAAGTCTACCTCAATGCTGGTCTCTCTCTTGCCGTTTGAAGAATCCTCTCCTCGCCTTGCAAGAGAATCCTGCTTCTGTGCCTGGAGAACTAGGAAGGCAGGAGAGAGGTTCTGGGTGTGGTTAGTGGTCATCAGTCTCCCAGGCTCTCAGACTTCACCTGTCCCACGTGTGGTGTCCGAATCATTGAGTAGGATGGATTTCTTAGGCCCACAGTGGGAAACTCCGGGGCCCCAGCCCACAGTCCAGGTACTCAGTTGATCACTGATGAATAAGTGCCTTCTCTTCAGGTGGGAGTGTGTAGGCAGCCACGGGGCAGCCCTTTATTGCACGGGCATTTTTCCTTTGAGTCTTTGACATCGAGTATCGTGGAGAAAAAGGCAATCTCTAGGCAATAAAGTAAAAAGCATGACTTCACCAAAAGGCGTTCGTTCTAAATGTAAGATCTGCATGTTAGAAATACCTCCCCCAGTAGTCCTTGGTGATTATCACATTTCGAGTCCATGGCTGACATTCATCAGAGATAAAACTCACCTGCAGGGAGGGGGCCTAGCCCTTTGGGGTCCAAGATCATGAGAGTGCTGGCATTCCCACCGGTCGCCACAGATCCCAGGTTTCTGAACATTGTGGCATTTGTCCTCTGGCACCTTCCCAAGGAAGTGCTGACATTAAAAGAGATTCTACCTGTACTGTCATTTCATTTTCACAGAAGCGGACAGAAAGTAGTGACAATAGCGTGTATCCTATCATGTGAGAGGAACTCACATTACTGTGGAAAAGTGACCTTTTACATCCATGACCTGCTATTACCAGGCTCCTGGACAAACACCGCCTCGTTCTTAACACCAAGGCCATCATTTCCAAGTTGTTGAATTAAAGAACCGTGGGGGGGCTTCAGGAAAGACAGGTACCTCTGAGCAGTTGTTAGGTTCCTCTGCTGAGGCCCTTAGCCATTTTCACCCTCGTTCATCCTCCTGATGAGAGATGGCAGCCATTGTGAGCCGTGCCCAAATGTGGCTGCACGAACCAGTTACCCACAAATAACCACACACCCTTGTGTGACCCCATCTAGACTGAATACAAATCTTTTACAGAATGTTATATTTTTAAAACAGATTTAATTATTCTGTACAGGACTAAGACTTTTTCCTGTGCACTCCTATTTTGCTAAAAGAGTCCTTGGCAAATCTGTGGCAAAAAATAAAACTTGGGAGGATTTTAAAAAATGACTTGCAACATGACTCACTTTAATGAAAGGTTCAGAAGCATGGAGCAATTCCATTACATAGCATTCCTTCTGAAAGAAAAAAATTTTTTTGAGTTCAGTCAATACTAGCATACAGCTTATGAGCAAAGGTGGACCACTTCTTCGTCCACTGGGAGATATAAGTAACTTGCTCATCAGTCATCTTTTTTTTTTGTGTGTCTGAATGAAGAAATTCCTGTCCAATCTGCTCAAGTTAAACTTCATGATCCAAGCAGTTTTTGACATATCAGGATGACCTAACAGTTGATAAGCTTTGGCAGAGGAAAGAAATATGCAAGAAAAGTTCAGGAGCTGAGGGGGAAAAAAATGATAATCTAAGTTGATTTGTACAATACTTTCAGATTCTCAAAGATGTTTTTGTTTGGGTGGCTGTGGAAACCTCACGTCTGCTTTATCACAGCTTGAAGAGGGAAAACACTAAAGAATACACATTCGCAGTTCTCTTGGATTCTATTACTGATGTCTCATCTCAAGGTTTCCAAGAGTGGAGGCCAGATATTTCCGGTATTATGCACTCTTCCAAGTGTCAGAGGTAGTCAGAATCATCTCAGATGGAATAAATAAAGGGGTAAACAGCTGAAAATAATAGCTTTGTGTATTTGCTAGATGCCGAGAAGTCAAAGGGAGTCATGAGTGAGCTCATAAAACAGTGGCTGCCGGTTTTATCTTTTTAAGGGGAGACTGGATTTTGACATAGAGACAAGCGTGGCAGGAGTTTTACAGTTGTGAGCTGACCGGTGCTTTTTCTACCTGCCACTGATAAAACAAGTCTATTGTGAATACATCTCCATAAGAGACATCATCCTCTCTTCACCTCATGGTGCAGGTATTCCAAACTCATATACATACACTCATGAGGCCAGTGAGACAGGAGTCGGACTTATCTTCAGCCATCTCAGATAATTCGGACCTGAATTTAGAGAGTACCTCACAGTCTGTTAGCACATGCTCTCTCGCTTTTCGAAAACAAAGGACCATCTAGGAAAAAATTTTCTTTTGACAGTTCAAATCTGCTTCAGCAACTACAGCCAGTATCTATTTTTCATCACTTTGCGTTTCTTTCTCTTTCCTGCATGTTATGGTTTGAAATGATCTGAAAATAGGTATCTGAAGGATTACTCACATAAACAGGTGAGATTGGGGAGAGAGAAAAATACCTATATTTTCAATTTGCGGTCATGCCGATGCTGTCATGCTCTGCAGAGCCACATTCTTCATTTATGATGTGCTGTTGTCTCTAGAGCTCCCTCGTTCTTTAGATTTCTCGTGGACTTTTTCTATTACGAGCTATTTGTTACTTACTCAGCTCTGAATTACTGATGTTACTTGCTTAAATTCTAAACTTAGCTATATGCCCGGAATTTCAATAATTGAGGATTTCGGCAAGCAGCATGATCTTGGTAGAAAATGGATTTAGCAATTTCACCTATAGTTTGTTCAAATGCCTGCACATTGTTTCGGAATAAACGTTCAAAACCTTTGAAAACAAAACTTTAAAGTAAGTTCATGTTTCTCCTCTGACTTCTTTCAGAAGCACTTCCAGTTGAGGTTTTCTGGAACACCCAACATTGAGCAAGCGCTGCCCACGTACCAGAGACTAGATTAAGAGCTCAGTGTGTGTGATCTTGTTTAATCCTCACGTGAACCTTATAAAGTATGTAACGTCCCTTCGTATAGATTAGGAAACTAGATATTATTGAAGTTAGTAACTTTCTCAAAACCACGTGACTGATAGAAAAGAAGATCCTTACAGTGTTCCGCAGGCCAGTACAATCTGATCTCTGCCTCCCCATCGTGTCTCCTTTCTGGACACGCTGCCTTCTCTCAGTGCCACCAGCATCACCCCCCAGATAGAGGACCTTTGCACGTGCTGTGCCCCCTTCCTGGAACCTTTTTTCTATTCCCACCTTCCCCTCTTACTTATTAACCTCAGTGCAGCCTTCAAACCTCAAGTCAACATCATGACCACCTTAGGGAAGCCCTCGCTGAGGCCCCCTAGCTGAGCTCAGTCTTGGGGCAGCTATAGGGGTGCAGCCATCAAGCCGAGAGGCATGCGGTCACGCCAGGTGTTGGCTCCTTTAGGTGCCCAGCTCAGCATCAGAACTGAGCCAAGCACTTTCCAGACCATGCCCAGCCACTGAGCACAGTGTGGCCCTAGGGCCAAGTCACTTCTGCCCAGTGTGGGATTCCTAGGATGGAATAGAGCCGTCTTTGACCCCACGCTCTTCACTGGGTTGCCTAAGACCTGGTCACATCTGCAATGTAGTCTGAGGCTCTACCTGCCCCTTCCTGCCTCTGCCCACCTTTGCTTTCCTAGGGGTCAGAGCTACACGATGGTCAGAAGCCTGTCCCTACCCAATCCTGCCTCCTCCCCTTTTAACTTTCACAGGTGGTACCCTCCAATAAACTGCTTTCATTCCTAACTCCATTTCAGCCTCTGCTTTCCTAGAAGTTTCCACTGACACAAGGCCCCTCTTCTAGACTCATACTTTCCTATCTGCTTCTTTTGCAGCACTTCACAGTTTTGTGGCACTTACAGTTTGAAACCGTGTAGTGTGTGTGTGTGTGTGTGTGTGTGTGTGAGAGAGAGAGAGAGAGAGAGAGAGAGAGAGAGAGAGAGAGAGAGAGAGAGAGATTGTTTGTTGAGGCTTGTAGGCTCCGTGAGGCCTGCCTCCTGTCTCATTTTGCTTATCATTGCGTCCCACGCCCAGATCTCTTTCCTTGTATTCCAGAGTAGAGACTTGTGCTCTGGACTGGAGCCACATCACTTCCCATCGCCCTGCTCTGGTGCTTGCTCCACCTGAGTGCCCAGGGCCACTGCACTGGCTGTAACCAGTTGAGTGCTGAGACTGTCCACACAGCGCCAAGAGTGGAACATGGACGCTCAGTGCTGACTTGGAGAGCACCATGGAAAAGCATCTTTTGCTGAGGCCTGGATCAGGCCAGCCCTTGTGTTCAGCCCCTTTGGCTTCCTTTTCCCTCATGGAAGTGAATGCCCTTTCTCCTTGAGGAGAAGATAGGACTTTAGCATTTCCAAGGCCTTCTGAGTGAAAACATCTGTATCCGATTTTTCCCGTCGCAGCGTATTAGTGAAGTCCTGCTAAAGAGCAGCTTGTAGTTGACAAGACTCTCATCAGAAGGTGTCACTGCCATCAGCTGGAATTACGGTGGGGCTATTAGAGCTGATGCCCTAGCCAGATGCCAGTCTGGGTAATTACATTTGGTCTTACCTAAATTCCCTCTGGACTTCTCATCGGACACAGCGTTCATCTCTGCCCTGAACTGCTAGGGAGTGTTTGCTAAGAGCCTTTCAACTGCTGCCATAGTTCATTCCAAAAATGGATGCATTCCTGAAGGACCACTTGTCAGGGGGTGTTGTTGGGGGGATTCCTGCTTGAGAGAGGGGCTGGCCTGGTGAGATGGTCCCTAAGCTCCCTTCCTTTCACCTTCCAATTTCGGTTCTACGATTCAGTGATTGTCACCTTCAAATGACAGTGTTCATGAAACTGCTAAGAGCCTTGTAAATGCAAACACTGCCAGGTCAAGAGAGTAGAACTTAGTAAGTAAGACGTTCACATACACACACACCAAAAAAATGTAGACACGAATCTGGACATCCCAAGGCCCCCGAAACAGTCACAATTGTGTTTTCTCTCTCGAGTGGAAGCCATAATTAAGTGAAGACAGAAACATATGTACGTTGAACGAAAGGCATGTAATCTTTGGGATAATTCTGATGTAATTAACACAGCAGTGCTGCATTAAGGCCAATGTGCAATGAGTGGAATTTTCCAACATTGATTAAGCTGGACTCGGAGAGAACTGAGTCTTTGTCTGAGAGCTGCCAAATGAAAACAACTTTGGGATATTTAAATTCAGGTTGGAAATTGGTTTGAGTAAGGGATATTTAAACCACAGCTGTTCAAGGGCTAAAAACATACGAATGTATGTGCATGCATGCACACACACGTGCACCCATTCACACACACAGCACACACACACTCACACTCGCACACACACTCAGCCTCCTCTAAAAACAAGTTAGCCAAAGGTGTACATTCCTTCTAAGTTCTCATGATCAACAGATGTAAATGTTCACGGTGTTCAGATGAATTATGGACCCTAATGAGATTTCAATACTGAGCAAACAATAAAAATTTATGCATTGCATAGTTGCCGTGGCCTTTGGCTCCACAGCTAGTGTTCCACCCTTTCAACAGCTTTAGTAATATAATATCCAGCTGGCTTTGGAGGTAAGGAAAATTCGAGGGGTGAATTGAAATTGTGAGAAATTATTTGATGGATTACTTTGTCAGAGTAATGCATGGCCTTGACATAATTACCATGGCTAACTTAACCCTGAGGCAGGTGGTGACAAAGGCCTGCAGGGCCTAGGTGCTGAGCCGGTTCTCAAATGTGCTCCTTGCCCTCCTGGTCCCCGGTTTCCGTGGCGTCTAGGCTCTCCTGCACAAATGCCGAACAAGCACATTCCTGTCCTCGTCCTGCGAGTAAGCGAGCGAGCGGGACAGCCGAAGGGCTGCACTTTCCCCGGGAACTGTCATCTATGTCAGAGCGAAAGGAACCAAGCAAAAAGCAGACCGACCTTGAAATAAAATGGGGAAAGGGATGAATGATATCTTTTAAAGCCCTATGTTTAAACACAATGGTGGACACAGGCACACCAATCCTTTTTCTCTCTTCTCTCTCTCTCTCTCTGTCTTTTTTATCAATTCAGACCTTGAACTTAATGGCTGTCTGCCTTGCACTTTATAATGTTCAAATCTTAACATGTGATTAATAGCAGATTCCCTGTGCGTACGTGTCAGAGACCACATCTGTAGCAAATCTGCCAGCATATTTCTTACACTAGTTTTACTTTGGAACCATAAAGTAATTCCTGTTTTGTGAATGAGAATCAGCCTATTATGCATGAATATAGCTACACCCAGGATCCACTCTTCGGGGAAAAGAAGTTGCCTATATGATAGGGCAGCTCAAGTTTCAGTGTTCTGAAATGCCTTTCACCGCGGCCTTCAACAGCGAGAAACCGCTCCCACCCTTTTCTTGGTTTTATTATGATAACAGAAATATATTTGCAGCATGTTGACAAACTTATTTGGAGTAAACAGAGTAGTCTTAATTGTAAGTTCTAATGTTTTAATGCTAAATCGGGCGATAAGTCAATGTTTCAGTTTGGCACAGTCAACCGCATGTTCTCCAAAAATAGCCTGCGACACTTTTTAAAGCAAGTCGGTGGTGTACTTGGGCTGTTCACAAAAGGCTTCATTCTTGTCTACAAATGGCAAACCTCCCCTTCATCCCAAGAGTGCCCAATTCAAGTGAGGTTGGAGAAAAATAGACACTTCCCCTGTTTTGAGGCATTTCTCCAATTCTTACTCTCGTCAAAAAGGAAAGATTTTGGAGTATATGAGGAAAGCATGCCTAAGAAAGGTTATCTTGATTTTCATTTAACACACCCTCCCACTGACTTTTTTAAAGGCTCGTCGTAAGTATTTCTGCATAGCTGAAAACATAGATTCCACCCTGGAGAGATCTCAGGGCTGTTCATGTTACACTCTGAAGCCATGTGTTTTCACATCATGGCAAAACCCAAGATGCGGGCAGATCCCTCGGCCCCTCTTGGCCTTGGATTTTCAGTCTTTTCCTTGTTCTGCACTGTAACCTTATGCAGAAAAAAGACCTCTGCAACCCAGAATATAAGCACAGTCAGTGATGTTTTCCCACAGATGCCAACTGTGTGGCTCAGCAAGGCCCAGGAATGGTGAGGAGGGGCCGGGGAGAGGGGGTGACGACAGAGGCCCCCATGCAAAGATGAGACCGAGGGGCTCACCAGGGGCTCCGCATTCCTTCCCAGGGGCAGCCACTTTCCTAGCGGGCTCTGTCACCAGAGTGACTGTGCAGGCAGATGAAGAGAAGCCCCTCCCCAACAAAGGCAGCTCCGGGTTTATAAACCCCATTTCAAAGGCATACAAGGGGATGGTTACAGAAATCATACCAGCCCTGTAGTTTTATAGCGGCCACCACATGCTAATCTCTTCATAGCATTTATCTCATTTAATCCTTACTATGACCCTATAAGATAGGTATTGTTATCCTGAAGCTCAGAGAGGTAAGGACTTTGTCCCAGTTCACACAGCTAAAGAGTGGCAGAGAGCCAGGATCAAACCCCGGCAGTCGGGCTCCACAGCTCAAATCCTTAGCCTCATACTGTGCCATTTTCCATTGTTTGAAGGTTGCCTACTCTTGTCTTTTAGCGTAACCTGATCCAAATTTTTCTGCCTTGTCATATTCTCTTCCCCTTAGTAATATTTTAGCAATGGCTATAAGATTTTATTGTAAGTTACTAACTTCAGATAATTCACTGTTTTCTTGAACTGTTTTGCCTATAAAGTACCATAGGAGTTCCTACCACAGTGTACCTGTACAATTTTGATAGCTGGGGTAAACAGACAACTTGATCCAATCATTAAGTATGATGGTAGCTGCAGGTTTTTCATAGATGCCCTTTATCAGGTTGAGGAAGTTCCTTTTTAGTCCAAGTTTGCAGACAGCTTCTACCATGAATAAGTGTTGGATTTTGCCGTATGTTTTTTCTGTCTCATAAGATGATCATGTGAGTTTTGTCCTTTCTTCTATTAATGTAGTGTATTACATTAATTGATTTTCCTATGTTAAACCCACCTTGCATTACTGGGGTCAATCCCACTTGGTCATGGTGTTTACTCCTTTGCTATGTGGCTGGATTTGGTTTATTAATATTTGTAAACGACTTTGGTGTCTTACGTTCATGATGGGTATTTCTTGTGATGTCTTTGTTTAGCTTTTGTATCAGGGTAACACTGGCCTCATAGAATGAGTTAGGAAGTATGTCTTCTTTATTTTCTAAAAGAGTCTGTGTAGGATCAGTATTATTTCTTTAAATACAGCAGGTTCATTCAACCTTGTTTCATGATAAAATTGATCAGATGCCGAAGGAACTTAAATCTTGATTATATCAGTTAGCCTGTGGTGAAATTGGTTGTTATATGTCCTTTCACTTAAAGTCACAGAACTTATTGACAATTGTTAAATAAGGACTTACTATATGGGATGGAATTCATTATTTTAGCCATTGGTACTGGGCTTTTGTTTGTGGGAAGATTTTAAATTATTAATCCAATTTATTTACTTCTTATAGGTCTAGTCAGCTTTTCTCTGTCTTCATAAGTCAGTTTTGATAATGCATATAATTCTAGGAATTTCTCCATTTCACCTAAATGCTCTAATTTTGGGGGATACAGGTGTTCAGAATGTTCCCTTATAATCCTTTTAATTTTTGTTAAGTCAGTAGTGATGTTCCACTTTCATTCTTGACTGGTGATTTTGTCTTCTTCCTTTTTCTCTTGGTCATCCATTTTGTTGATCTTTTCAAAGAGCCAACTTTTGACTTCATGAATTTTCTCTGTCTTTTCCTGTTTCCTATCAGTTGATCTCTGCTCTAACCCTTATTCCTTTTTTCCCTGCTTGTGTTGGCTTAAGTTGCTCTTTTTCTAATTTCTTAATATGGTAGCTTAGATTATTGATTTGAAAGATTTCTTTTTTTCCTAATTGGGCAACTAAATTTCCCTCTAAGTTCTACTTTAGTTGCCTCCACAAATATTGATAGTTATGGTTTCATTTTCATTCATTCAAAACATTTTCTAATTCCCATTATAAGTTTTTATTTGACTCATGGGTTCGCTTTAAGTGTGTTACTTAATTTTCTAATATTTGGGGATTTCCCAAATTGCTTTCTTTTGTTATTGATTTCTCATGTAGTCCTGTTGTGATTGGAGAACATACTGTTTATGATTTCAGGTCTTTTCAATTTATTGAAACTTGTTTTATGGCCTATATGTGGTCTTTGCTGGGGAATATTCCATGTGCTTTTGAAAAGAATGTGCTGTGATTAAGTAGAATGTTTTATAAATGTTAATTAGGTGAAGTTGGCTGATAGTGTTGAAGTCTTCTATATCTTTACTGATTTTCTGTCTAATAATTCTATCAGTTTTTTGAAGGTGGAGTATTGAAATCTCCAGTGTAATTATTGAACTTTCTATTTCTCCTGTCATCTGTCAGTTTTGGCTTACTGTATTTCACGATTTGGTTCTTAAGTGTGTGTATATGTATAATTGCCATATCTTCATGATGCATTGGCCCTTGTTTCTGAAGTATCCCTCTTTGTCTCTGGTACTATTTCTTGTCCTACAGTCCATTTGTCTGATATTAATATAGACACTCCAGTTCGCTTATGGTTATTGTTTGCATGGTATATGTATTTCCATCTTTTAACTTTCAACCGATATGTGCTTTTGAATCTAAAGTATGTTTCTTATAGACAGCATAAAGTTGGCTCTTTTTTATCCCATCTGACAATCTGCTGTTTGATTGGAGCATTTAGTCCAGTAACATAGCTGTGATTTTTTATCTTGTTGGATTTATGTCTGTCATTTTGCTATTTGTTTTCTATATTCCTCATGTGTTTTCTCTTTCTCTGTTTCTCCTTTTCTACTTTCTTTTTTAGAACAGATATTTTCGGTATACCATTTTAATTCATCTGCTGATTTTTTAATCTATGTTGGTGTTGGTATTTTCTTAGTCTTTGCTCTAGAAATAGCAGTATATATCCTAAATTTGCACAATCTATTTCGGCTTATATTGACTTAATTCTAATAAAACAACTTTATTCTAATATAGTCTTCTTCCTTCTTCCTTTGTACTATGATTGTCACATCTATATATGTCATAAACTCAACAATGTTGAATTATTATTATTGCTTTTGCAAACTTTATGCTTTTTAAAGAAATTAAGGAAATAAAAGAGAAAATATAGATACAGTTTTTCTATTTACCATTTCCAGTGTTCTTAATTTCTTTCTGTAGTTTTGAGTTACCATCTGATGTCATTACCTTTCAGCCTGAAGGACTTCATTTAGTATGTCTTGTAAGGCAAGTCTGCTAACAAAAAAATGTTTTCTCATTCTTTGCTTATCTAGAAATATCTTTATGTTGCCTTCATTTTTGATGGATAGTATTGCTAGATAGAGAATGCTTGTAGACAGATTACCCCCACCCCTACCCTTTTCATCACTTTGAATATCTCATTCCACTGTCTTCTCCCTCCATTGTTTCTGATGAGAAGTCAGCCATTATTCATACTGTTGTTTGCCTGTACAGAATAAGTTGTTTTTGTCTTACTGCTTTTGAAATTTTCTCTTTCTGCCATTATTTCTTCCAAGATAATTTTCTGCCACTTTCTCCCTTCTCCTTCTAGGGCTCCCATTATTCTTATGCTTATTATTGTCATATTGGTCTCTGAAGCTCTGCTCATTTTTCTTCAATCTTTTTTTCTTGGTCTTCAGATTGGATAATTTCTGTTGACAAATGTTCAAGTTCAGTGATTCCTCTTCAGTTCATCTATTGTATTTTTCTTCAACTTCTAGAATTTTTTATAGTCCCTCTTTTTCTTTTGAGATTCCCTATTTCTTGAGGCACTGTCGTCATAATTTCTTTTAATTCTTTAAGCATAGTTTCCTTTAATTCTTTGAATGTATTTATAATAGCTCCTTTGAAGTCTCCTAAGTCCAACATCAGAACCACTCAGAATCAGTTTCTACTGTTTTTCTTCCTCTGATTATAGATCACATTTTTTCTTTTTTTTTGACATACCATATTTTTTTGTTGAAAATTAGACATTTTAGATGATATACTGTAATAACTCAGAGTTCCGCTATTTTTCAGAAGCTTGCCTGGACATCATCTACAGGATTTATCTCCCCTACAGTCTGCTCAGTTATTGGTTTTTTGTTTTTTGTTTAATTCTTATTTTTATGTGATGAGCTTGGCTTCCTAGGGGTTACCCTTTTGTGTGCATAGCTTAGTGGATAGCCAATGATTGAGCAGAGATTGTGCTCAAAAATCTTGAACGCGTAAGGTTTCCATCCTCTCCCGAGGTATGTGTATGTGTGTTGAGGAGCATATTCAAAGTTCAGCCAGTTCTCAAGCTCACCTTGGCTTTGACTTTTCACTGGGGTCTCTCAGGTCTCCCCAGCACATGCACATACTTTGTCAACCAACAAGAGATGTGCAGTATCCCCCTTTCACATTCTTGGTTCATCCCACTGGGACTACAACCAGGCAGAACTGTGGATTTTCTCCCATTCGTTTCCCTATCGAATTTGTTCCTTTTACTGACAATGGCACTGGGTATGGGTTTTGCCCTCTGCTCCAAATCGAGTAAGCCTTCTCTGGCAGCCCTGCCCTGGCAAAACCATCATTCCAGCCAATTAAGCTAGGGGGTGAGGTGGGGATGTTCTTACCTGAAGTTCTGCCAGCTTTCTATGAATAAACACTTCTCAATTTGTTTTTTGCCTTTGGTTGTTATCCAGAGCCCTGAAAGGATTGTTTTAACGATTGTTCAGTTTTATACTTGTTGTGGAGCGAGTAAATTTGCCAACCTCTTTGCTCATAGCTGGAAGACCCCTGGTAGAATGATTTTGCTAGTCTATACAAAGTGTTTGTACACAGTATTTAGGATGGGGCTGTAATAAAAGATCTCATCCTTGACTCCTTGTGGATTTTGGCCCCTCATTTCCCAGAATGCCGAGCCCTCTTCCTCAAAGAGCTTTCAGTGCCTAGGTTTCCTGGGATGGGTAATGAACAGCTCCAGGAGCTTTCATCCACTTCTTCCACCACTGACAGTTTGACTGCCAAAGTCTTATCTTCAAGTGCTTATATCAGCTTCTAATCCAGGACAGCTCTTTGTCCATCAACTGACCCAAAGGCAATAGGTGGGACCTGTTTTTGGCAGAACCATTGAAGAAAAATGGCCTAGTCATCGGCTTGTTTCACTTTCATTTATCTCTGTCATCTGGGAATACAATACAGATAATATCAGGCTCAACAAAAGGTACATTCTGATATTATTTTCAGTTTTTTGTCCAAATAGAGTAGACTAATCATGAATATCAGAAATACCTACCACAAAAAAATGAGAAGGTTGGGCTCAGTGAAAGGCCAGAGGGGGGTTGCACTGCTTGTTCACTTTCTCTATATATATTCTTTTTCTAAAAAAATAAAAAAGTTTAAACCCCACCACCTACTCATCAGGTGATTGGAGACTATAGTTGTAAAAATATGCTGCAGGCAGAAGTTCTGAAAAACCCCAGAAAGTGTTGAAAACATCTCTAAACAAGGTATTTTTGTCCTGCACCTTTCTTGCTAAAGGTCCCAATAGCTGCCAAGAAAACTAGTGAGAATGTTAGCTGCCAAATAAAAAATTTATGACAGTGTTTGGCAAAGGACTATCTCACTTGCTTGTTTTATACATTTCCACAAGGCAGTTGAAGGCGGCATCTTTTCTTTCCTCTCTTCCTTCCTCCAACTTTGGGTATGTTCGTATACCTTACTGATCACTGTTCTGGGTCTGTTCTCTAATAAAAAAGCAAACTCCTGTAAAGTAGGATTAAACAATATAACTTTTTTCCCCTTCAGTAACTTCTGAAACGTGAGGGAAATGTTTTCAAATATGATGTGTTACAAAGGAGGGGAAAAGAGATACTGGGTTTGCTTGTTTAGAATAAACACAGTTGTAGGAAAAAGAACAAGAACCTTTCAATTGATGACTGTAGACTCTGAGTGGCAGAAGGAATCTTCGAAATGCCCCAGTCCTTGCACATCCCCACACCCAGCGCTTTGCAGACAAGGAAATGGGGGCCCAGAGGAGACAGTGTTCTACCTAAGGTCACACAGCCAAGCTCACCTGGGATGAGAGCCTGGCGGTAGCCTCAGCAACACTCTCTATCACCTACTTTGAACCACAGCCCAACATGGCTTTTGTGTATTGGGGTTTTCATACACACACACACACACACACACACACACACACACACACACAGCATGTTTTTTGAACATTAGGATTCTGGGCTATTCTGATTCATGAATATTAAAACATTTCCTCCCCTAAAATTTCTTTTTAAATTTAACACGTTAAACCTGAGTCCAAGTAGGCCTGTTGGTACTCCTGAAATGGCACTGCCCGCCCATATCAATTAAGCCTCCTCCTGGCTGTGTCATTAAATGTTTACATGAGCCGTTCAAAAGGGTGGTAGGGGAGGAGCCGTCTTTACAAAAAAAGTTTTCTTGAACCAAGTTTGGATGTTTATAGTAATAACTACATGAGCTGGTGGTGAACACCCTAAAATATTTTGCCTGCCTGTCTGAGAAAGCAAAATTATGTGTCTCGGTCTTTTCAAAACAGTGATCAGATTATGCTTTCAGTTGTTAATTGGTGCTGTTAGCAGGCTTTTCATCATTCCCACTTATTCAGAAGCCTCGCTGCACCGTTGTTTCTTGCCTCACTTCTGTCTGTAGGGGCATCTGCTGTCACTGTCACACTCTCGGTGAAGTCGGAGCACAGAGCTGAGCTGCGGCTGCCTTTTGCCGTGGCTGTGTTGGGGGAAGCGCGTGTTATTTGATATAAAGTACTGCGGACAGACCAGGAGTAAGCGGATTATTTCAGACAGCGTTCGGAGGCAACTGGAGGAAGATTAGCTCAACATGAGGCAGATACCATAAGCAAATTAGAAAACCTCCCCAATTAGTACAAGAAACCCGGACTCGTGCAGTTTGTGATCTGCTGCTGAAAGGCAATGTGTGGATGTTACGGGCTCTAGTCTTGATTTAAGTTGAAATGTTGGCATTTCCTATCAGTGCATGTTAGCATCTGAGGCTGTGTACTGGCCTAATAAAGGAAGTAAATCCCCATTCTCCGCGGCTGCCAAGTAGTCTTCCTTCCGAGGTCCTATACGTTGGGGAATGTTTTATTTGGCCCTGGAATGATCTCTAGGGCATATTATAATATTTCTATACTGGGAATATCTGACATGACTCCAGTGTCCTACAGTTAATCTCTCTTTTGTTTGTTTGCCTCGCGGAATGTGTATCATACTGAAGTCATAAAAATGGAGTGTGCAAAATGCCAGATGCTACAAATGCAATTAGATCCTTAGAAATAGCTTCCTTGGTGGCGCTGCTGGAAATCTGAACTGAGCCTTGTTTTTCCAAACGGGGTGGCACTGTTCTGCTAAGCGACTGATTGTGTGCTCCAACAGGAAGCAGGGGTCCCCTTCTGAGGCCACCATGCAAATGACCAGGTCATTCTAGAAATCAGACCAGGCATTCTTGTCCTTCCAACATCACAGCAGTCCCAAATGTGCTGTGTAGTCACCTGCTTCTTGGTCTCTGATGATTTGCAATCAAGTTGTGTGTGGCAAAAGCCCTCAGCTGACTGAGCCCAACTTGTGTAAAGAAAATGGGAGTGTCCACATGCCTCGTTTTAAGATCTGAAATGCATTTCAGATAAACCTTTATCTCACCAAAATTCAAACAACCACAGAGCTCAGAATTTACTTTGTAATCTTATACAAGGAAGATGATGATGTTTTTGCACATCTGCATGGAGGCGGAATTGATTTTTTTTTTAATTTCAAAATAGTGCATATTCATTACCAAGAAAATTTGAAAAGTGCGGTGAATCATAGATTTAAAAAAAAAAAAAACACCATGATCCCAACACCTAGATGCAATCATTACTATCATTTCAATTATATCTTTCCAATTTTTGCTTTAAGCTCATATACGTATTTTTCTGTTTGCAAAATTAGAGTCATAATAATATACATACTATTTGCAACCTTTGCTTTTTAACTAATACATTATGGTCAAGAAACTTGGTGGTCTTAACAATGACTAGGATACGACAAGATCTTCTTACACCTCTGACTCATCAAGAACAAATATGTTCCATGTAATTTTAGTATTCATTCTATTTCAGTATATTTTCTCTTTGAAAATTGTCAGTATCCGAATGGCATTTGTGGCAACTCTCCACTCACCAATGTTAAATGAAGTGTCATCATACCATCACGTTCCTTTGAGCAGAACTTTGCATTTTCTGTTTTTACATATATGATCTAATTTGAACATCACAAGAACCTATAAGGTAGCAAAAAAGAATAGATGTTGTCATCCTTGAATTTATTCATAAATGTAAAGTGAGCTAGAATGTAAGATGCACCGTGATGCCAGCCATTATTCTTTCCACCATGTATATCATGTGATCTTTGATACAGGACCTGATTGGCTACATTTCCTTCAAATCTTTTTTTTTCCTGTGTAAATGCTTGCATTTGTCTTTTTGACATGTAAACTCGTGTCTTGAACTCGTGTAACGAAAGAACTCGTGTAATGAAAGAAATATAGGTGGTAATTAAGGTGTGTGTTTTAGAGAGTGTGTTCTGCATGCCACCACCCTCTGTCCTTGCTTCTAGAGTGTAAGTGAGGTGCCCCTTTGGACTCCTACTTCCACTGGCAGGAAGTCAAAATAGAGGGTCAGTTGGGTGGTCATGGCAGAGGCCGAGGAGGCTGTCTCAAAGAACCTAAGGTGTCTGAATGCGCTGATGAGTCCATAACCCACTCATCCTATAGCCTCAGAGCAAATTATGTAAAACCCAGCCCACCCATTCACAAAACCAGCTTCTCTGGCACACAAAGAGCTTCTGGACAAGACTTCAGCAGAAGCCACTGTCGGCTTTGTTGTCACCCAGGGTTGGGCAGCTCAGAATTATAGTACTCGAGTATCTTCAACCTCTAGGAGAAAAAGCTTTTTTCTAGACCCTTAAAAGAGGTTCTGTTCAGGCTGAAAGGAAAATTCCTACAGCCAAGCATCTCCTGTCAGCTAATTTGATAGTTTTCTATCAAGTAAACCATTAGTGAATACATTGATTCTTTTTTTGTTTTCCTTTTTTGCGGTTCTGCCTTGGCTATTCCCAAGATTTCTCTGAACCAGTTGGGCAAAATTTATTTTTATTAGTTTCACTAGCCTTGTGGAAAATTATCTCATGAACTGGTTTTTATAGGAAGACTCAAAGCGCAGCACAGGGTAAAAAATAAGCCTATAGCAGTCAAAACTGTTGTCTGAAATGTCTTCAGACTCGAAGGCTGAATTTATTGCACAAAACAAGTGCTCGCCAGGCGGAGGTGTGCAGTCCTGCTCATTATCACTGGAGAGGGGAACCAAAAAGCTGAGTAAAAAATTAAATTTTAATAATGCCAGTGATATTTTCTAAATCTTTCCTGACAGAAAGATTCTCATTATTTTTATCTGTCTCCGAGTAGGTTCTTTTAGTGCCATCTCAGAAATGGCCTCAGCTATGATTGTTTTCCAGACTTTAAGGCATCTGAGAAACCAAATATATAAGGAGAGAAATAGGCTTTAGATTGTTCAAGGAAGGGGCTGTGGCCGTGGTAACATTTTGGCTTACGTATCTGCAGTCAACATTTGCTGGGAACGCCTTCAGCTTTCACAAAAGAGATCCATGTTGTTAAGAAAATTGCTGTAAACCTCCCGAACAAAGGGGACCCATAATTCACTGCACTCAGCTATGGGCGGGACTCAGGGACCCCCAAGTCCCAAGTTTGGGTTCATTCTGGAAATCACCCTGTGCTGGCCATGAAAGGAGAGTCGAGAAAAAATGGAAATATCCTATTGTTTTGGTAAACGTGCAAACTCGCCTTCCAAGAAACACAAAGTACAGAATTGTTTGGGGATATGTGAAAAAATAAAGCCAGAATCATTCAAGTAGCCGCGCCAGGAAGATGTGAATTCTTTTTCTCTTCTTAGTTCTTCAGTGCCTGTGTATAAACCTATGTTGGTCCCAAAAGGATTTGTAGCAATGTACCGAAGTACATACAAAACAATAGACTTTCTACATATGAAATGAAGTCAGGAGTAAGCCTACTGTACAAACTGTAGACCAGCCTATCCGTTGGTGAGATGTGGACCACAGATTGATTGCTCTCTAGGCTTTCTGGCAGCCGACTTGAAGAGGAAGATGGTTTCAGTGACACGAGTCAATATCCATAAGATAAAAACACAGCTCTTTCCCCTACCCAATGGCAGAGAAGGCCTTCCCGTGGGACGTCATTGTAGGGACACCTTCTGGGCACGGTAATAAACAATCTGTTCAGGAACATGCCTACAGGAAATACAAGTTCCACAGGGCCGTCTCTTCCTGTCCCTCTGTGGAAGCTGGTGGCGTCGTGCCCAGCATGACTGAGAGTGCATGTGCAAACCTACACTGTACAGGGTGGATGCCAGGCTCCACTGCTCCAGGGGAAAAGGAGTGTCTCCAGGAGAGATGCTCTCCATTCATTAGGCTTCTCGATCAACACTGCTTTTCAGCTGGATGTCTGACGAGTGTTCAGCAGGGGACTTTGAGGTTGTCATCTCTGGCAAGGACCTGGAGTGACACCACCTTATGTTGTAATTAGGTATCCTCGTGTTGTTTGGTAGCCAGTCAGGGGTTGGAGTTCACCATCCGCTTGTGAAAATTAAGGCCACGCAGCTTGAGGGCAGTACCTCCAAAGAATGACTGGAAAGGGTGGATCCTTTGTCTTTTGGCTCAGTTCCCATCAAGAGCCCTCATAACTTAGGCTTGGCTTTTCTATTTATTGCAGCGAAATAAAGGACCTGAGAAAGTGTTCAAAGGCCACTCTACTCCATTTATTGTCTTTATTTTTATCAAGTCCACAGCCATCGTCCTCAGTGTCCATCCTCAGGGTTACTTGGGTCACATGTATTTACCCCCATTTTAGAAATGGGGGGACTGAGGCACATTGTCTTGTTTGTCACAAGCTCACTCAACAGACTGGGAGTAGAGGCAATCCTGCAAACCTCTGTTTGTCACTCACCCTCCAGCAGAGACCCCACGGTTTCTCATCGCAGGCTTCCTGGCTTGTAAGACGTTGCATATAAGATGCACACCATCCTCCTTGAGAACTGCCAGCCAGGCTGTGAAGGTCAAGGGGGCTGCAGACGTGCAGCTAGGCCTGACCTCTGCCTGCGCTTTTTATCACCTGTGAGAGCTCCGACAGGCACACCCGCTGCTTTGTGGCTTCTGTTGACCTCTCCCTGGCCTTTGACTCCGTGGTTAGGAATCGGTTAAGGGCTAAGCTGGATGCGCTCCGCGTGGGCCCTGGTTAGTGATGCTCGTGCCAAGGCTGGACTTCAGACTTCTGCAGGGTCAGGAGGTCTGGGCGCTTCCCATCTCCGAGGGAATCTCCGGTGAAGCAGGCCAGGGATGCGCTCATGCACCCACCCCTTCCTTTCCATTTGTTCCTTAATAACTAGTCAGAGGTCACAGACTGAGGACCCACGGGCGCACTCAGCCCCACTGACGGATGTGCTTGGTTTGGCCGCCCAGTGTTTTGGAAAACTTTTACTTAGTTGCCAATATTGAAAACTTGGGAGTTTTCAGTGAAAGAACACAGTTTCTGGCTTCTCTTGGCAAATCAGAAGAGGCGGCCACACTGAGCCCTCTTTGAGTCCCAGCAGTAGTCAGGACAAGCCCTCCCACCCCCCAATTTAGAAAAAGAGGCAGCACTCCCCATTCTCCCAATCCCCTCTCCTGATGCCTGCAGCCCTCAGACCAGACATCCCGCCCCCTCTTGGCAGGACCTCCTTCCTTAGTTAGAGAGAAGAATAGGTGATGGGGCTTCACCGGCACAAACCTGGGGATCCTGCTATCTGATCATCACCCCGCCCCACCCTCCTCCCACCCAAAGAATTATGAGTCAACCACTGTGCTTATCGTTAATAAGCCTTCAGAGGAAGCCTTCTTAACCTGGCATTCACCTGCTCCCAAATGACTAATGCTGCTTTGGGGTATATAAAATCCGTTTAAGGTAAAAGATTGTGAAAGAGGTATTGTAAGTTTGAGCCAAACTCTGCTGCATGTCTCATGCATTCTCAAACCAGGAGAACAGGGCAGCCCAGGGCTTAGCATCCGCGGAAAGCCCATCCATCTGGACTGGGGGATAAAGGGAGGTTAGTGTGTCCGGGGTCCAGGACTAGGGTCACCTGATGGAAGGAAGCATGGAGGGCCTGGTGGCAACCACAGTGTAGAAGAGCTGCTGGAAAAGCAGAGAAAGAAAGGCAGGAGCACCCTGGCTTCTCACTGCCTCCCACTCCCCGGCCCCCACTGCACACTCCATGTCCTGCTGGAAGGCAGCCGACGGGTGGGCTGGGGTGGCAGCGGGAGTCAGCCCCTCTGTGGTACAGAGCACAGCGAGGACGGGATAGAGAAGGGTCTGAGGAGAAGCCAGCCCAGGACCGGCTCAGTAGAGATACGAGTTAAAGCACACCCCACTCAGTTTGCCCCGGAACCAAAGCAGAATGAGAGAGAGAAGTTGTGATGTGAAGATCTATAAAATGTCGCCACATCCCTCAAGAATTGGCAGAGATGCAGATGGCTGACAAACTTCTGCCAAAATGTTTCATTCCCCTTGACATCAGGAAAGAGAAAAGATAAAAATCCATGACTATTAGGAGATGAGTATCTAATGGCAGGTCTTGCAGAAAATAACGTCAAAGCCCATCGCAAAAGCCAAGGCAGCCGTGTCTCCACCAGTGTGACATCCGGCCATGATCCAGAAGAAGCACCTAGACTGGAAACTACCAGCGCTGGAAAGGAAAGGGCAGCCCCACCTTCCTGGGTACTTGAGGAGCTGATGAAAATGGAGTTTCCAGGAAATGGCTCAGCCTGGACCCCACAAGGCTAGCTAATCAGGGCCAGCGTTGGGATAGGACCTGAAAGAATCTGAGGGACCTGCAGGTTTCCCAGGCCAGGGCCCCTGAAGCAGGAAGCTGTCAGTTTCGGGTGGGGCACAAGAGGAGTTTCAGGGCTCATGGTGGGGAGATTGGGAGTTACAATGTGAGTGGAGAAATAGTCGTTGTTATACTTACGCATTTCCTGTCGCCAAACACTGATCTAAGCACTTTGTGTTGAATTAACTCATATATTTATTAACTTAATTCATTGAGCAAGATACTGCTGTTATTAGCCCCATGATTCTGATGAGGACGGCAAAGCATTGGTTCTTCGGTGCTTTCAGATTCCTTGGATTAGCACTTTTGTTTTTCTTTTTTAGATAGAGGACTAAAGGAGGTTTGTTCACTTTTTATTTTGCCAAGTAAGAGAGTAATTTCCAAGGAGAGAGTCCATTTTCAATGTCCAAGTAAGGACATCGGGAAAACACACTGCCATCAGTCCACAAAATCAAGAATGCATTCACACTAAAAGAGTCCAAAGGACACACTCTCAGAGAAGCAGTGAAGTAACTTGCCCAAGGCTGCACGACTGGTGTGCAGCAGATCCTGGATTCGAATCCAGAAAGTTTGGCTCCAAAAATGAAGGTAGCTGAACAGCTTCTGCCCAGATGTCGTTCACAGCTTCTCTGGAGGGTGAAAAGAAAGAGAGAGGGGCCCTTAGCCGGGGGTGGCTAGTTCAGGAGGGCAGTAGGCTTGCTTCATATTATAGAGGCAGGACCCAGTGGGAACGGGGACCTCCCTCAGGGCACCCAGCAGGAGGTAAAAGGGGGCAAGAAGCACCTAAATCGGGGGTTGGGAAGGGAGTCATCCTGGCCTGGGCACCAGTGATGCTCTGCCTTCCCTGAGAACTTGAGCAGGACCACGTCTGGAGTGGGCCTCGTCTTCTGTCTGGGTGGGCCTGAACCACCACGTCTGGGTCCTAATAAATCAGGGTCACTGTGGAGATTAAATGACACCACAGATGCAGTAAACATCCAAGACCAGAAAAAGACACCTTACCTTTTTAAGATTGTCTAGAAGTTATATCACTACCTGTACCCCGTCCCTAGAATACTTGGGAGAGATTCCTTTGGAACATTTTATGTGTGGCTAAACTCAAGAACAGAGATCTTTAGTCCTTTTCCAAGGTCACACAGTGAGTCTAGCTCATTCTTCCACCTGATTTTCTTTTCTGTCTATTCCAACAGATGCATTAAATTTAATCTTCAGTAGACCCAGAATTTTTCTATAACGTATCCCCTCATCTGTATGATAGGCAACATAGACATAATAAAAAATCGTGTGGTACAAGATCACTGGGCAATGGCAGTCACTAGTGAGTCATTCTCTCCGTCCCCGAATCTGGCGAGGGGACACGTGATCATGCATTTACCTAGAAGTTGATGAAATATGCTACTGGATGAAAATGAGCATTAGCTTAACCACTTACTGTGTATTTACACTAGGCACTAAGAAGATTTGACTTTGCTTAATTAGTGTCGCATACTTTCAACAAAAATTAACTTGCGTATCCAATTACTGGGTCTAAGGAGAAGAGTATAAAGAGGTCAAAGACTCGCCCTTCAGACAACGCAGGAGAGTCTGCTAGAGAATATAGGACATACCAGTTAGACAAACAACCACTTTCTACGTTGCGTGTCCTGCAGGGGTGGAGACGAGGTTGGAGCTGCGGATAACTTCTCTGTAAAAATGGGGATGATAATAGTCTCTACCTCCTAGGATTGTTGTGAAGGTTCAAGGAAGTATAGAAAATGCCAGAACAGCAGCTGGCCCAGAGTAAATTCCCAGTCAGTAGGAGCTGCTGGTGTGGCATCACGATTGGCATCACTGACGTCACTGGTGTCACTGGCACCGTGGGCTCCACGCTGTAGTGGCCACAGGAGGATTCGTCAGAGAATAGACCTGGGTGGGATGTTTAGGTCCGGGGTTCGTGAACCGTCACAGTTACTGGATTGGAACTTTTTCTTTCTAAACAGAGGACTGCCTGAGAATTGTCCACTTTTTATTTTGCCAAGTCAGACAGAGTCATTTCAAAGGAGTACTTTTCCAATGTCCAAATAAGGACATTAGGGAAAATACCTGCCATCTATTTCACCATCACTCCATAAAATAAAGGCCATGTGAATACGTAAAGCAGGAGAAAGGGCACAGTGTCAGAGAAAAAGAGTTCTTTGCACTGAGCGATCTTGTTTTCAGGAAAGCACAGCCTTCTCGGCTGGCTCTTCTTTTCTCGCTTCAGCCTCAGCCTGGAGTCTGGGAAGCAGTGTTCTCAGACCTCCATGCTCCAACTTGTTTCACGTAGCAGTGGGACTGGGTTGGGCTCAGTAAGAGGTGGGGACACTGCTAGGTTTTGAGTTGTGTTCCTTGGTTGTGTTGAATGGTCCCTATTTACAGCAGACTTGCCATGTTTGGACTTGCGATTATGCCCAGTCACCACCGTGCCACTGGACACTGACGAAAATGAGTATTACAGTGAAATAATCGGCCTGTGGGTCGAAGACCTGGCTGTGCCACCCATGGTTGACCTTGGGTGTTGCCCTTCACCTCTCAGGTCCTCAGGGTCCTCAAATCTAAAATGAGCAATCCAGACTAGATCTTTCCTAGCTCTCGCAGTCAGCAAACCTGGGAGGGATTAAGTATACCTTGCGTTTCTAGAGCATCATTATTTAATTCTCTTCAAGTTCTTTCCAAGCACTTTGATTGAGGCAAGCTGCCGTGATCTTATCTGAAAGCCAATAGCCCGCAAAGCCACTCTCCAGGCCCCCTGCCAGCATCAAGTCCAAACTGAAAAATGGTGCCCAGGCTGAAATTTGATGTATATGTTTAGCAACGTAGAGTGCAGTGTAACTACATATCACTGATCAAAACCCGTCAGACTTATACGTGGACTCTGACAGGTTCGAGCTGGCTTCCTTCCCAGGCTGGGAAGGGATCCCCGAGCCATCCAATGGATGCCCTGCCTTCACTTTTGATGTTTATGCCACCATCTCAGAGAGATGGCTCTGCCAGCTGGGGACAGTGTCACTGTGAGGCCCAGATAGACACCGGCCTGTGGGAACATGAAGCCTGGAGGGCTTGGGGAGGCAGAAGTTTCCAGGACTCCTGCCTCCACCTTCTCCACCAGCCAGTGGAAGTTTCCCAGGCAGTTTCTCAGCCTCTGACAACTTTCTGCTTGCCTCTCACCTTTCCTGAAATGAAGTCTCCTCTCACAGAATTATTTGCCGACTGCACGCATATAAAGGGCTTTACCTTTTCAAAGTGCTTTCTAATCTTTAATGAGCTAATCCTCTTCTCCCTGGGGTGGGTGGTGAGCTGGCTTGTTCTGCTTGGGAAGAAACTGAAACCCAAGTGTCATGGAGTGACTTGCTCCAGGTCACCCCAGGATTGTGGGCACATAACAAATTGTCCTGGCCTTGCCATTACGCTAATTACGGCCTTTGTTGTCAGGCTTCTGTAATTGAGTGCTCATTGTGACACCTGTAAGCTCCCATAGGGCAGGGACTCAGGGTTTCCCTTTTCTTCCGCGGGACTTGGCCAGACCTGCCATACCAGTCTGTGCAGGGTCCACGGGCCACCATGTTCTCCAGCAGACAAAGGCCTGCCTTCGATAGCTGTTAGCTTTTAAACAAGGAGTGGGCAAACCACAGATAACAGGCCCAGTTGAGCTCGCTGTCTGTTTTTATATGGCCCATGGGATAAAAATGCCTTTTACACTTTTACATGGTTGGAAAAAAAATCAAAAGAAGAACATTTGTTGACATGTGAAAATTACATGAAATTCAACTCACAGTGCCTGTGAAGAAAGTTTTATTAGAACACAGCCGTGCTCGCTCATTTACGTATTGTCCATAGCTGCCTGTGCACAAGGGTCAGGTTGAGTAGTTGCAACAGGGACCATGTGGTCCACACAGCCTAAAATATTTACTGTTCTGGGTTGAATTATGTTCTCCCCTCCCCTTCCTGTCCCCCAGATTTATGTGTTGAGGTCCTAACCCCCGGTACCTCAGAGTGTGTGACCTTACTTGAAAATAGGGTCTTTGCAGATATAACTAGTTACCAGGAGGCATAGTGCATGAGGGTGGTCCCCTAATCCAATAAGACCAGTGTCCTTATTAAGAGAGGAAATTTGGACATACGTGCCCACACAGGGAGAATGCCATGGGGAGGAGAGCAGAGATAGGGTGATGCTTCTACCAGCCCAGGAACCTCAAAAGCCAGAAAAGTACCGGAAGCAAGGAGAGAGGCCTGGAACATTCTCCCGCACAGCCCTCAGAAGGAACCAGATCTGCCGACACCTCAGTCTCGGACTCGCGAGCTGTGAGACAATACATTTGTGTTGTGTAAGCCCCCCAGTGTGTGGTACTTTGTCCTGGCAGCCCTAGCAAACTAATACATGTACTGTCTGGCCCTTCCCAGAAAAAGTGTGCCGGTCCATACTAAACTGAGCAGAGCCTCGGAAATGGGGCGAAGCTCCTCTGTCCTCACTCAGACCCTGGCGTCGGTGTGCTGGGACGGACGTGCTGCCTCCTGTCTCCTCAGTTCCTCACTGGAGAGCGTGCTCATTTTGACACCTATCAAACCTTATTTCTCCTGTGTCCTATTCCCTCAGGGCCCCCTGGATAACTGACTACTGCTGAACTCGTGTCAGTAAATGCAGACTTTTAATGGTGTAATGGTGGACGATGGCTTAGGAAGTTGGCCCCGAGACAACATCCGGTTTTCTTTCTCTTTTACCTGTCTTGTCCCAGAGACGGGAGTCTTGTAGGACATGCCCCCTCAGTTCCCTCAGCTCACACGGCTTTGGGCAGCTGCCTGCTCTGCTCACGATTGGAACTTCTCATTCTGAAATGAAGAAACCTGTGGTTCCTGAAGATCGTGAGCCCCACAGCCGTCAGCAGAGCTTTCACAGAAACAGGCTGACACTGTCCTGTCCTTTGTCCAGCTCCACAGGAATCGTGTGAGGCAGTGATGGGGAAGCAGGTGGACACCTGCCGTACAGGCATCGTGAAGGCCAAGACAAGATGACCAGCCCGTACCTGGTCTGGATCCTAGAACTCCACGTATTTGTATCTGAGGGCTGTAGTAACAAAGTACATAAACTGGGTGGCCTAAAACAACTGAAAGGTGTTCTCTCACACTTCTGGAGGCTCGAAATCTGAAATCAAGGAGTTGGCAGGGCCGTGCTCTCTCTGAAGCCTCTGGGGAAGGAATCTTCTTTGTCTCTCCCAGCTTTTGGTGGCCACAGGCATTCTTTGGCTTGTGGCAGCGTCACTCTAGTCTGTACTTCTGACCCCACGTGGCCTTCTACCCTGTGTCCTCTCTTCTTATAAGGACACCAGACATTGGATCTAGGGCCCACCCTACATCCAGGATGATTTTATCTCAAGATCCTTAATGAATTATGATTGCAAAGACCCTGTTTCAAAATAAGGTCCCTTTCTGAGGTTACAGGTGGACATGAATTTGTGGGGAGACAACTGTTCAACTCAGTACAATGGTTATGGTTGAAAGTCCCAACCGACTCCTGGACCAGGAGCAAGCACGTAACGTAAGCCAGTCTAATGGAGTGAATCTGGGGAGCTTTGCTTGGAATGCTGGGTCATCTGGCTCCTATAAGTGGAAATTTTAAATGTGACTCTTCAGGTTTCAGGCACACAGCAGGATCGAGGGGCTGCAACGATGGCTTCAGGAATCTGCCTTTTTCCTCCGTCTCTGGGCTCTGTGTTGGCGTCCCTCAGGCAGGTTCCTCTCCTGCCTGGCGGTCAGAATGGCCCCCAGTGCTCCAGGGTCCCTATAGTCAATCCCAGTAAAGAGAAGACCTTTTTATTGGTTTTCCAGGAAAAAAATCCCCGGAAGACTCTGTCTGGCTTGGGTGGCATGCCAATTCCTGAACAAATGGTTATGCAAGGGATAGAGAGCTATAATTAGCTGGGCCCACCTGAGCCATATGTCCACCGGTGGAATTAGAGAGTGGGGTCAGCCCACCTTGAATTCCTGGGATGAGGCTGGGGATTCCTCCCAAAGATGCAGGACCTAGAAGACCCTGGGTGGGCATAATCGGGTGGCATAATAACCACACTACTCTAGCTTGCAGGTAACCACGTACCCAGCTTTGAAAATAATGCTTCAAATTAAAATTAGTGATAGAGGCTGATGACAATGACCATTTCCTCCTACTCCTGTTTTCATTTCTTTCAACTAACATTGAACTGGATATAGAGCTTAGAGAGGCTTTCCCTTGGCCCTTGTTTTGGGGAAGTTCCCAGAGAGATGCAGGTATAGGTTCCTTTGCACAGAGTTTATCTCATGCTCTCACGGTTGCTAATTGTCCTACCAATTGTCGCTGTTCTGTCAGACCCCAAAAGTGGGGCATCATTATTCAGGCCTGGTCAGGCCAGGCAGGAGAGCATGTGCAGGATGGGGCACTGAACCTGTGGAGTGTCGTGCACTCTCCAGCTAATGAATGCAGGCTTCTAAAAGGGTTTGGACATTGCTGGCATCCTTAATAGGAGGGTGGCTGAGAGCTAACTCCGAAAGCTGTGCTTGTCTACAAGCAGCCCTTAGAAACCAGGAAGAACACTAACTGCATGAACCGTCAGGGAGCACGTGTAGGTAGAAGCTCTCATTCATGCATTCAGCAAGCATTTTTTTTTTTTTTTAATAAATTTTATTGGGGAATAATGGGGAACAGTGTGTTTCTCCAGGGCCCATCAGCTCCAAGTCGTTGTCCTTCAATCTAGTGGTGGAGGGCACAGCTCAGCTCCAAGTCCAGTCGCCATTTTCAATCTTTACTTGCAGGGGGCACAGCCCACTATCCCATGCGGGAATTGAACTGGCAACCTTGTTGTTGAGAGCTCGCGCTCTAACCAACTGAGCCATCCCGCTCCCCCGCTTTGTCTTTTTTTTCTTTTCTTTTGCTTTTTTTTTTTTTTTTTTTTTTTTTTTTTTGAGAATATCAATGCTAAGCTCTGTTTTAGGCACTGGTAATACAAAAGACAAAGGAGATTCAGACTCCAGAAGGTCCACTTTTATTGAAGAAACCTGCACAGAAACAAAATCCTAAAACTGTGTGGTAAGTGTAGTGGTAAGAGAGCTGCACAAGGAAACGTAAGAGCGAGAAAGGGGCATGGTCAGGAAATTCTTCTTGGAAGAGGTGGGGAAAATAGATCAAGGACTTGGTTTTAGAATCAGGGTAAATCAACCTAAGAATGCTTTTTGGTCACAAATAACAGAAGACGTAACTCAAACTGACTTGAAAAATAAAGTTAATTTATTTTCTCATATGACTAAAAGTCCAAAGCAAGAGTAGTTTGATATAGAGGTTCCTCATGTCTTCAGGCCTGGGGTTCCATTTCTCTGCCATTCTTTCAACTCTGCTGTCCTCCCTGAATCAGTTTCTTTCATAGGCTGGCTTTCCTTATAGAAGCAGAATGGCTGCAGCAGATCCAGGCCTCACATGCACACAGCACACTGTCCAGATGACTCAGCATTCCAAGCAAAGCTTCTGAGAGTCACTCTAATGGACTGGCTTCAGTCACATGACTGCTCCTGGTCCAGTCACTCTCTTAGCCTAAATCACAGGTCTAAACCTGGGGCTGGGGTGTTGTTTGGAATGATGCTGCCAACATACGTCTGTTATACAAGGGAAGCAGAGTGCCCACCTGCACATCATGTGTGATACCATCATTCATCAGCACACAGTGGCATTGGTTACAACTAGAGGAAACACCTGAGTTTTTAGTGAGACGCGTCATGATCCCAGCTTTTGAAAACCAAGAGGCAAAAGCCTATTCTTAAAGGAAAGAAGTCCTATCAACCTTTATCATACCTTGGCTATTGGAATACACTCACCTGACTTGGCCAGACACTCCATCTTGTTGGAGAAAGGGGATGACAGTGTGTCACTCAGGGTAGCTTATGTCATGCTGTGGTAACAAATAACCCCCAAATCTCATTGGCTTAATACAAGTCCACTGTGAGTGCAAGTGAGTCTCCAGGGCAGTGGCCCTCCATGTGGTGATTCAGGGATTCAAGCAGAAGGAGTCTCCACCATCCTGGAACTGTGCTCCTGGGACATACAGTCTCTTAAATCAGAACAGCAAGGGAAGAGCCAGCTGGAGAGTCAAGCACTGGAAGTGAAATGCTTCCACCTGGAAGTGATGCCCAGCACTTTTGCTCACATTTCATTGACTAAAACAAGTCACATGGCCATGCCTAACATCAAGGGACAGGTAAGGTCAGTCTGTGCCTAGAAGTAGAGAACTGGATACTGGTGAATCCTGGTAACGCCTGCTACAGTGGAATTCCTGGGCTCCTCAAGCAAGAGCAGAGAACTGTGCCAGGTGCCTTGCCTTCCTATGTCACGTTAACCAGTCTTCTGTGATTCTGGCTGCCACACGCAAGAGCTTGTTTCCAGAGGGGAGGAGACTGCAATGGAGAGATTAGCCGCTCCCTGGGTTCCACGCAGAATCAGTATTTTCAATAGTACTTTAGGAGTTCACCCTCAAAGTAAATGGTTAATTCATCTTGTATCAACAGCACTGTGATTCATAATGTAAACTTGGAGAATCCTTGATGTTTTGGGCCCACATTCCTTTTAATTTGGCTCTGCATTCTTTTAAAGCCACAGTGTGCTCACTTAATAGAATGCAGCATGCAAATGCACAAGTTTTTGCCTGGAGGCAATTTAGCCTGGCTGGTTCAATGGATGTCTTCTTTCAAGTGTATATTCTTTCTTAAATTATTTACTCAGTAAACACACTTTGCATTTTCAAAAGGGAGATTAAGACTGCTTGCTGCATACCTAGTTGAACATAAGTCCACCCCACCCCCTCCTTGCCCAAAGTTAAGAAGGAAGATACTTTGGGCTTTCCCAAAGTTTCTTCTCTGGCTCACTAGCTGGGAACTCTTCTTCCTGTCTGTTTTTCTGATTCTGAACTCTGCATTCCTTCCTGCTTTGCCTACAGCAATACCTGCCAACAGCCCCTGGCTCTGACTGTACTTAGGCTTGTTCACAGATGGGGTCCACCAATGCCAGCCTTTGTTTCCCTCTCTGCAGGCTGGCTCTGACCTGTCCATTAAAGGGCCCAACAGCTCATTCTTCTGGTCCTTAGAGGCACTGTATCTGCCCAGAGCATTTGAGAGCCAAAGCTGGGTTGGTGGCCTGGCCAGAGTCAAGCTTACTTCCCACCCTGTCTGCTCCAACTCTCTTTTTGCCCCTCTGTACCCATGATCCCAAATATCTGCCAGCCTTTGGTTTGAAACCAAATGCTCTCTCCTGTTGACCACCAGCACACACTTCAGTTCCGCAAGGACCATTCCTTCTCCTAGCTTCAAGGAGAAGACCCAGTAGTGCTCTGAGAAGGCACACTGGTATGAAGTTCCATCTTTGGGGGGGTTTACTTTGACTTTTAACTTCAGCCTTTTCTACTCAGACTCCCTGACATATTTCCTGCAAGTTAAATTTTCACAGATCTCCATTGTCCCTTAAATGGAAGGATGACAATTACAGGGGTTGCATTCTTTCATTACCATCCTTTGGACGGTTCTATTTGTGTGCCTGTGTGCGAGTAACTGTGCCAGACCCTGGGGCTGGAGAGGTGACTATGCGCCCACCAAGGAAGGAGTGGGCAGTTCGGTCTGCGACCCAGCGGTGAAGTTACCGTCTTGGATGGGTGTCTACTGAGTGAACTAAAGGTACAAGCTTTTAGGAAAGATCATGTGCGAAGTGCACGCCTCTGCATTGAGATGAGGGAAGCCCAATTAGGAAGGCCAGGGAAGAGCTGAGAATTTAGGATTCCTGTAATGAATTTAGTATTCGTTTTTCGAACCATGCCTCAGATTAAACAAGTAACACCCACAGTTAATCCTTTATAAATGAGCATCATGGATGCCTTGAGGCCCTCAACCTACAAATAAAATGCTTGTCAACCAAGAGACACGCTACCGAAGCGTACTTAAGGCAGAATTTTAAAGAGTTTTCATGCTTTTAATCTGTTTCACTGCTGAGTCTCAGTGTGGCTGATTTCCTCTGCAAGTCTGATGCGGGTGACTATGGTAAATAGAGATTGTGACAGTCACTTGGGCAAGCGAGATGTGTAGGGACGGTTCTGGAGCCTTTGGCCCCTTCCAGAGAAAAGGAGGAAAAAATCAGTTTGGGTTTTACATCAAGACACCAAGTCACACCGAGCGGTGTTCATAATTAGCCTCATTTTAAGCAGCCGTGAAGCCCCGTTCTTCTTTTTTGGGGGACAGAGAATCTTCGTACCTCCTGAGTAAACATGGCCTGTTAAGTGTGAATTAGCTGTCATCGCAGAAGAATTAATGTCGGGGCGCAGCCTTTCTAGTGGGGAAGGGAAGAAATAAACGAGACAGATCTTAGCTGAGCCGTACGTGATGAATGAGGACCGAGCAGATCATTCGTCTCCTTCGAGGAAAGTGGACACAGACACTAAAGCAGTTTTGCGGAAGACGTGTCAGCAAATGTGATCATTTTGTAACCTGTCAGGAGGAGAGGGAGCCAGTCCTTCAAGGGGGCCGCGAGGCAGTGGGCCTGCCTGATGTGACCGTCTCCATCCATCCATTTAGGTTTGGGGAAGAAGGGGGTGGGTAAGGAGGACTCCAGCTGAAACCACAAGGCTGTTGTCATCCTTCCAAGAAAGAAACTCATCCAGAAGCTAGAAAAGGTTTACAAATATTTCTTCTCAAAGATGCAAAGTAGGAGGGTAGAGTCTCTGTGAAACTGGGAGCCTGGCTGGTCCCAGCTACCTCTTATGGATGCCCAGTCGAATAATCCATGTGTAGACTAAGACGGCAGACCTTTTTCTGCTTGGTATTTAGAGGATGGGTGGGTGGGCTTTGCTGTGGGGTCTTAGCCAGGTGGACAGCCTGCTAAATTGCCAACCGCTCCATCTCTATTTCTGTGTGTTTGGTTCTGTGGGAGCGAGCATGGGCGAGACTGTTTGACCCCGGCTCCCTTTGAAAGGCTCAACAAAGTATTCTGCTGTTCGACCTCTTTTCTCAGAGTGAGGTAACAAATTATGAAACAACTTCATCAGAAGCTCTCTGCAGGCATCCTGGAGCAGGTGTCTCTGCTCCCATTCTCCTGAGTTTGCAGTTTCCGCATCAGCATGTGGCAGAACCTGAGCTGAGGGGGTTGGAGTCCCTGGAGAGGAGGGCCCACCAACCAAAGCTCGCAAGGCACTCAGGTGCTTTGTGTTAGTTCTCATTTCCTTTTTTTTTTTTTTTTTTTTTGTGCTATGGAACATATGTAACGTTTCCTCCTGGCGTCACGGAGCGTGAGCCCCAGTGACAGATGACGGTTTCACAGCCTGAGCTTCACGTTTGACACTTGCTTCTTAATCCTGTCCTTTTCTCCCCACATCTCTTTTACTTTTCCCCAGGTATTTTCGTACAGGTAGGTACCTCACTGACATATGTTTCCTTGGAGTCTTTTACCTGAACAGGAAACACTGCAAAAAAATGAGGCTTGTCTCACATTTTAAATTACAAAGAGAAACTCACACGGGGCCCTTGATCACTTAAAGATTACTACATGGCACTCTGAACCTAGAAAGCCATTTGATTCGCGTTGGCTTCTTCGCAGGAAGCATTTCTCCCGGTGCAGCATGACAATCTCTGTGGAGTCGTTCATTACCTCGTGGATCGTTTGTAGAACCAAAAAGCTGCGTGGTTACACACACACACACACACACACACACACACACACACACACCCCACCCCCGGCCCGGTACCCGCCACCTCTGAAGCCATCACGTGCTTTTCCGACTCAACCTTGGATGATCGGTCAGAATGTACTCTGACAATCTGTGTGAATTTATTTTTTTTCTTTGCTGTCTCCTAGAATCATCCAGAACCGCATCCTGGTCGTCATCCTGGCCGTCATCCTGGTCATCACCATCCTGATGGCGATCACTTTTTCTGTCAGAAGACACTGATGTATCTGCTCTTCCTGATAAACAGCAACAACAGCTTGTTCTGAGTAATTAAGACAAAACGGTCACATGAATCATTCTTTTGCGATGACAGGCCCTGAGTGACCTTCCCTCTCTCACCACTGTTCAGCTGAAGTGCAAAGAGTGTAAAAATATTTTTTATTCCTGTTTGCATGTGGGTTGGTTTTCTTTTCTAGGTTTGTCTTCACCCAGATTTGTTTTTCCTAAGAGAAGGCGAATGTTTATTTACCTTTGGGTAATTTCATCTACTGACCAAAATAGCTTTGGTGACATTCTTCCTTGCCCTGTGGACATGTCAGGGGTCATGGCTTGGGAGAAGGCATGATGAGTCAATCAGGGGGGCTTCTGATGGGCTGGCTGTTTGTCACACACCTCTTGTCACCGAATTGCTCTTCTGTGATGTCTGAGGATAAAAATGCAGAGAAAAGCAGGGGCCAGAGCTAGTGACCGGCTCCAGCAAACCAGTCCCGTTCCCACCCGGGCATAATGAATAGAGTCAACCTGCCTGAGAGCTTTCTTTGTAAAGGTGGGTATTTCATGTCAGTTGTGCAGGAAATTGACTTAGCACTTTCTCTGTTTTTCTATGCATATTTTTTTTTCATACCCAAGAATATTTTTGCTGAGCCTGCCCAATATCCACTTTCCACAACTTTGATTACTGGCGACGAGAAATCTTTCCTTACCTTCCAAAAATCCCATACTCCCCAGAATTTGCTGGCAGAGTGAGCCCTGACACCGTACTTAATTGTGACCTCCTCTCCTCTGACCTATGTAAGCATTCCTGTATCCTTTCGGTTTTAATATTTGCACTGCCACAAGCAGCCTTCATACATGCAAAAGGTCTGACAAGGTTCTCTCCACATCCATTCCAGTATGTAAAGAGAACATGAATATTTCAGGAAGAGCAAGAACATGACTCCGTCGGTGTGAAATTTCAAATGTGATTATAAATATGGTAGAGTCCTATAGGATGATCCACTAGAAATGAACTTTATGGAAAATGTTCACTAACCTCCTTTAAAAGAATAAGGGATTGCAGTGTGTTGCGAAAAGACAGCTTGGGTTTTTTACTAACAAATGTCAGCACAGCCTTCCTGAATTCACTAGGCATTCAAAACCCTAACATGCTTTGTGATGTTCTTTGCTTTCTTTCTGTCCGAGGTAACTGGGAATTGCGTTCAAAATGAGTTCATTTATGATCAGGCTTCCAGTTACCCGAGCTGAGGTCACTTTCCCCCTAGTCATGGAGCAAAATGTGTTTTTCTTTAAGACTTCATAGGCATTTACAGGGTCTGTACTATCTTTTGAATATAATTGGAATCTTTGAATCCTTGAAAAGCAAACCTGTTCTCTTCATAAAAAATGCTAACCACCTCTGCCCATGGATGGAGCTCACTGGGGTGCAACACTAGATGTTTTTTTTTTTTTTTTTTTTTTTGTCCCCAACTCAGAAGAGAACCATTATGGTTTACGGAGGAAATGCAGAATGGCAAAATCCACCAGCGAAATCATACTTATCGAAACAGGCCATGGCCTGCATGTGTTCAGATAAATCATTTAGTATTGTGTAAATAGAGTTGCAGCCTTAACTTCACAGGGGTGGTGTGGGATTTTGGCGAGCGAAGTAGGACTGCGAAGGAGTGGAAAGGCTGCGCTGATGTTCCTGTCGGCGTAAGGGATCCATCACAGCCAGAATCTTTTATTCTGATAACAGAATCCTGTACATGCTAAACACATTGAAGAAACCATTAAAAAGCAAGGAAACAAACAACGAGCCTTCTTGTTCTGAAACACTGATGGTGAGCAAGTAGCACCCCAGCCTCTGGTGGCTGCCTTCGAAATCGTTGATCTTCGCTGAAATGCATAGCCAGCTCTCCAGCTACACCTCACGTTTCCAGACTCTTCCTAAGGCCACCTACCAAGCCGGGTTGATCTGATCATCTCGACTGGCTGGCTCCTAAATATTTCACTAACACCTTCCATTTGTGTTGAACTAGATGAAATGAGCAGGAGTGAATGGCTCGCCTCTCCGTGGCCTTTTCTTTGGGGTTCTCTCTCTTTATCAGCTCTTGCCTAAGATTTTGCCCCAATTCAACCTTGAGAGTGGGAAGAATATGAACAGATAACCCTGAGCCCTACAGCCCTGTCAAACCCACCTTGAGAGCGACCTTCTAGACCAGGGTAGTGAGTGCCTTGTAGGAAGCTGGTGGAAGGTCCCTGAATTCCTTGCCTGGCCCTTCTAGATGCTGCAGGAGAGACTCAAAGGAGCCCAAGGGAGGCCAATCTTTCTCCCCCACCCCACGCTGCAGTGCAGAGGGAGGGAAGGCCACTCATTCAAAGCAGGTCATAGATCTGTGGAAGGTTCTAGGAACTTAATACGTAGCCTTCAGTTGATGAATATTTGTAAAGTTGGGACTATTGTTAAAAATGATGTTTGATGCGGGGGTGGGAGGGGGAGTGACGAATTGGAGGAGGCAGCGCTTGCTGTATAAAATTCATGCGGACCAGATAGTTTCCCTGACAGAATAAATAAAGCTGGTGCCACCCCGCTCCAGAATTAAAAGCAATTTAATTAACGTCTCTTAAGTTTTAAAGAGTTTTAAATGTTGTACGTTGAAGGCGAATGCCTGCAAAAGCAGTGGGCTTGACGTCAGCTGCCAGCCTGGGCTGGGAGGCCATTTGCTATTCTGTTTAAGGCAGGCTGGATTGTCTTATTTTGGAACCAGCTTGGTGGGGGGTTTGCTTTGCTACTGCTTCTGAGCCCTGAGCTTCAAAGGCTGAAATTAATGGTGAACAAAATTGTGCGGCTCTGGCCGTCCCATGCGGGGCAGGCCCATTGAGGGTTGTCATTAAGTAAAGAAATAAAGAGGGGGGAAAAAAGCCTGCCTGTTCCAAAAACCTCATCAGATAATGACCTCAGTGATTGGGTTTTCATTACCAAACAGCATCCAGAGATTATCTACTCCATAGAAGAAGGGAGGGGGAGAGAGAAAGAAAGAAAGGAAAGCAACTGTCTTTCTCTCCCTCTCTTTCTCCTTTTTTGCCTTTTTTTTCTTTTTTTTTTTTTTTTGCACATCTTTTCTTTAAAACTGTCAGATCATTTCAGTATTTCAAATCCGAGGAAAACAGCCTGCCTGCTGCTGTATTTGAAGTTGTAATGGTGTCAAAAAGTCACGACTGACTGACAGCCGTCAGTCCCAGAGGGGCTCATTAAATCATAAAAACTTGACAAGGAAATAATTGCGCATCACCAGCAACTTGGCGCCTGTTTAGACGTTTTTATTTTCTTTCATTATTAGTCCCCACCATTACGTTCATTAACAAATTGCATTAAACAACTGTTAAGGGCTAATGATTTGTTTATCGCTTTTTTTTTATTATTATTATTTAAACATTAGCTGTGTCATGTGGTACCCCAGCAGCCTCTTGCCGTCATCTGACTGAATATTTTTCCACTCCGAGCTCTGGGTACTGTTGGAATATGAAATAGATTATTCATTACTCTCCTCTTTGCCACTGATTTGGTTTCATGTAGCGTCTTCCACAGAGAAAGATGAAAACTTGTCAAAAATAGGTTATATCTTATTCGAAGGGGCAACAATAGCAGCAGGTACAGACACACTTTAATATTTAATTAAGGTTGATGTTAACCCCTTTAAATGACTTTTGCTGTAAGTTCTATTCAAATGCAGAAGAGAAAAATAATTGTTCTTAATTTGCAACCTGTTCAGCAGGCTTTCTTCGTGGAGTTAGCTGGAAATTTAGAGCAGAATTTTTAAATAATGAAATTTCCCATCATAATTATGTATGGCCATTTGTCTACATAGGTGAGAATTAACTATAAGCAATGATTTCCTCATCCAAAGCCAAGGATGGTTGGTTGGCTGTGACCGGGGCTGGTTTCAAAGGAACCACTGTAAGTCCTATGTCTCTGGTCCACTTGCCTCCCCCTTCAGCTGAGTGTGTGGTTGGAGGACTGTGGTCTGGCGTGCGAGTAAGTAGAGACTTCTCAAAAGAACACCTGTGTGTCAGGTCGGCTTGTGCAGGGAGGGTGTGATGAGAGGATGTCTGGGTTGTCTCTGTGTAGTCAATGAGCTCATTGCAAACCGTGCTTCCCTGATAGACAACAGGATAATGCATTGCTGAGACTGACCTTCCACCTTTTTGCCTTTCTGTGAAATGATTTCCCCCCTCTTTATTTCTTTACTTTTTCCATGAGGTATATAAGCTTAAGGGAAAAAACTCCACTATCATCATCATCCCAAGTCAGAAGTCAATAGCCATCTCTGTGCTGTGACTGCTGGCTGCATCTCGTCACCTTGTTTGATCCGATGAGTTTACACAACCCTGGAAGCCACTCTCAGAGGCTTGGTTTATTGGGACTTCAGGGCTCGGGCATCTTGGTCAGTGTCAAGGAATGGGGGTACTTCTCTCCCAACTTGTTTCTACTCCCACCCATCCATCCTCAGAGAGAACAGACCCCTTAGACTCCATGGATGTGAAGGGAAGAGATGGTGCGTGTTCCTTGCTCAGCACAGCAGCTCTCAGCATTACCCACCCAACAGCAGACGGCCCTACAGGGAAAGGCCAGCCTCGCAGGCATGAGCCAGGTGTGGCCTG
This sequence comes from Rhinolophus ferrumequinum, assembly GCF_004115265.2. Lineage (NCBI taxonomy): Eukaryota > Metazoa > Chordata > Mammalia > Chiroptera > Rhinolophidae > Rhinolophus > Rhinolophus ferrumequinum. Next base: position 14,970,122 of record NC_046299.1, on the reverse strand, counting down.
GCCTCAAGCCTCCTCCATCACTGTGGGCATAGAAACGGCAGACACACCAGTGTCTGGAGTGGGGAGGTTCTCAAGCCTTCATTTCAATCCATTCCAGATTGGCCCTATGACAACTTGCCAGCTTTGTCATAGGGATGGCTTCCGTACCTCAGCAGAAGGCATGCTCAGAGCCATTTTTCCAGATGGAAGGAGAGCTCTGTGGTGACTCATCCCCAGTTAGACTCCCAGAAATTCTGGTTGAGGGTCCTCTCTGAGACAAGCCACCAACCCTCAAACTTGATGTTACCCTGTGCTGTAACTCACTCACCTTAAACTAGACCCCAGAAAACATTCTCGTCTATATGGCTTTATTCTGCCTGTGGCCTGTCAGGCTCAAACCAATGGTATCTGCCAGGGGCTGTCCTTATTATGTGACCAATCAGGTGGCTCTTAGACAAGATGCCATCCTTTGTATAAATGGGACATGTGACTGTGTGGACAGCTCAGAAAAGTTCTTAAAACCACAGGCATTTCATCCAAGAAGGGAGACTGAAGGGTACCCAGGAGCAGCAAGGCCCAGGCAAGAGAAGAGTATGTGTGATTGGAGCTTGAAATGGGGTGAGTGAGCCAGGGTCAATGTCCCCTCCTGTTATGGAAGGAGGAAGACACTGAGTGCTGAGAGAGATTGCACAGCTCTGTTAGAATTACAGGGCAGTAGCAAGGTGGATGTTTCAGAGCCAGCTGACCACAGGCAAGTAGGGCAAAACCAAGATGGTGGGGTAAAACCGAAATGGCGGACAGGTGCGTTGGGAATGTGTGACGAGGTGAGGAACAGACGGTGTACAGGTTATGGATGGTGGATTCTCCAGCACCGGGGAATAGGAGCTGGTTCGTGGGGATCATCCCAGGGAATAGCCAAGAGGGAGGGGCATGGGCAAGTAGACCCCACTTTGTGTCAACCTGGTCCCATCATTGCCCCCTTAGGAGGAGCCAAAGGAAGGGAGAGACAGGGTGATTCTCTCTTAGGACCCCCTCCCAAATCTCACACAACCCCTGTTGCATGCCTCACGGGGCTCCCAGCATGTTGTGGGGAAGGCACTTCCTCATCCTGAATCACCTCGTTACTCATGCTACATAAATAACGAAGGCATCACAGAGAGGGGGAAATGCTAAGAAGCAGAGCTCTGGACTGTGATTCTGTGAACTCGTGCACCCCCTTCTTCCCTTCATCCAGACAAGGCCCTTTGGCGTGAATAATAGCTCAGTGGCCCGAAGCCCGTATTGATCGGCTCCACACGCCGCTCTGCTGAGAGCTGCCTGGACTTTTCCTGGGGGCAGGACAGGCACTGCTCAGTGCAGCCCACCTCCCCCAGCTTCCCCAGGTGCGCTCAGGAGGGGACTGCAGTGTGAGGGGCGGGGGCGGGGGGGAGGAAGGCCCTTCTTCAGCTCAGTGCTCTTTCTTGTCGCAACTTTTCTTGATTTTAACTTATTCTGCCAGGAAAAGTACCTGAGTTGGATTGGAGAAAAATGTTTTTGCACAGTGAGGCCCCACAGAGTTGAGAATAAATACATCCTTGGTCTCCAGCTTCTGTCAAGAAGGTTCTGCCAAAGACTCAGGCCACAGAGGCACCCTCAGCTGACGCTTAGGGAGGCCTACTGTATGCCCAGTGTAGGGCTAAGCACCCAGGCTCGCTGCACTGCGTTGTCCTGTTAACTTGCCCTGTTTTACATCATCAGAAGGGAGATGAGCCAAGAATATGGCTAGAATCCGGCACCTCTATGGGGGATAGAGGCTGCAGCTAATTTCAGTGGAGCAGTATCCATCATAGGCTGGCGACATGCAGGGACTGAAGCTTGCCAGCCCACCCCCTGAGACTCTGACCACACTATCCCCTTCCCTTGTTTGCTTCTCTCTGGACACAGGAAGTGGCCAAGGCGTTGGCCTTCTGAGTGATGTACAATTGTAATCTGTACATCAGATTACAGGGGCCACTGCCTGGCCCCCAGTGGCCCCTGTGCAGTGACATCCTATGGGCTGGTGGATACCTGGAATCCTACCTTTAAAGATTCGCTCCTTTGGTTTCTGACTTGAAACTGTGGGAAAATGCCAATTCATTTTCCCCAAACAGCTTCAGTCCCATCAGCCTCTGATCCTGCTGGGTCATTTGACCCTTTCCTGAGGGTAGATTTGGGGTTTGGAGGAGGAGAGACCCACCACCTGAGGGAGCAGCTAGTGGTCTCTGGGAGAAGGGGTAGAAGGAAAGGGGGGCCTTGTTCCCTACAGCCAGCTTCCCGGAGGTTTCTCCTGGGACAAGCTGCTGTTCAGGGTCTGAATGCATTTCCGGGGAAACAGCTTTGCGCTAAGCAGACCCTCCCCACACTGCACCATCCATTCCTACACACAGTGAGGACAGTGGGCACACAGAGCTTTCTCTGCTTAATTCCCATCTCCTCTTCTTCATCCAAGCCCACCCCTCCCGAGAAATTCCAGAGCGAGGAGAACTAGATGGCCTCAATGAACTCATTACCGTCCCCGAGATTTCTACCTCATCAAACCTTTGCAGCATGAGAGGTGCAATCAGATTTGTTCATCTACTATATTTAATGAATATTTATTGAGTATCTACTATGTTCCAGGCCCCAATGACACACGGTGAAGAAGATAGATAAGAAAACAAGGAAGGTAGTGCCACGTCCCTGGGGCTGGAGGCCAGAAAGCTGTTTCATTCCCAGTGTCCTGACTTGCTCTCTGATCTCGGGGTGTGGGAACCGCGTTTGGATGCCCCTGCCTCTGCTGCTTCTGCAATGACTGCCCCACTTCCACGCCGTGCTCGGCAAACCCTCTCCAAGCAACAGTGCTGTGTGTTCATTCCTCCTGGCAGTCCTCATGACTACATTTGCAAATTGCCCTGTTGGAGTCCAAGTTCAGTTGACACTTGCCTGCAACTGGGTAAGTCCTGTCAGCACTGGCCCCTTGTCCAGCACCAGCCCAGAAGAGGCAGGGGACAGGAATGGGGACCATTTAGACTGGGAAGGACTTTGGAGAGTTTTTTGGGTTTTATTTTTCCTGCTTATTAAATGATAAAGGTTTGACTTGGCAGGCCATCGGAAACCCAAAATATCATAAAAGGGAGAAAAGTTGCCGAGTGGCTAAGAGGTGCACCATGGGAGTGTCACAGCTCAGCGGCGAGGTGAATCGCTGAGTGAAAGGCACAGGAGACATTTTTCAAAGGCTTCTCTCTCCTCCTTCTCTCTCTGACCCCCATGGAGAAAGGGGAAAATAGAAGCTGAATCCAGATTTGGCACATGGCTGATTAGGGTACCCTCCTCCACTCTCACCCCCGAGACAGCAGAGAAACTTTGATGTCTGGGCGTGTGGCACTTAGGGACAGGAGGAACTGGGCATCCCAGCAAAAGCGCCTGTACGGTCCAGGCCTCTGGATGGGCTTCCCTGAGCCCCTTTGTGAGGAGAGATGAAAGCCACCGAGCCAGGAAGAGCAGGGTTTTCAATGAGGAAACACGAGAGCTCTGTGCTGTCCTGCTTGGTGACAGTTTGAGTGGCAAAAGCCAACCATGCCGATGAGCTCAGATTCACAGAAGCCCTGGAGCTGTGCGGGCTTCAGGGTCCATTTAGGCCAAACTACTCATTTTCAGCTGGGGAAATGGGACTGAGAGAGGGAACAAGGCTTGTTCAAAATCACCCAGAAAATCTGTTGGCGGGGCCAGGAGTGGACTCCAGGTCTTCAGCCTCCAGTCGGGCTTCTGTCCTCTGCACAAGGAGGCGTGACTTTCAACAGCACCACATTCTGGAAGCTAGCGGCCTTCTTGGCAGCACTGGCCTTCTTCACACGACTGGGGCTAACATTCCTCCGTTACCTTTTTTAAACCATCATGTAGAGAAAATCTCAGTTCCATCCCTGTTGGCTACGATCTTCTTTGCCCCTGAATGTTAGATCTTTGCTCTTTTGAGGAATTGGCAGGGGACACCCTGGGTCTCTCCTCAGCTGAGCTACTAATGTCACCTTGGAAAAGTGTTTCTGTCCTCAAGTCCCTATAATCTCTTCTCACCGACCCCCATCCCTAGCCGCCCCCCTCCACCAAAAGAGTCGTATAAGATACAATTAAGTAGTAATTAGAGCCCCCCCCCCCCAATGCTGAGGCCACAGGAGACTCCCAGAAATGCTTTGGCTGATGATGGTAAGGGGCCTCCGCTTTAGAACTGGGAGGCGGCTATGGCGGAAGTAAATGCACAGCCAGGGACAGCCTGGCAGGGAGATCCCATGAGACTTTGCTCTTTTCCTATGGTCTGGCATCTTCCATGCTGACTTGGGCCTCAGGTACCCAGAGCTCTGGGCCCTGCTCTGCCACCAGCCTGACAAGTGGCCTTATGCCGGTCGTACCCTGTGCCAGGCTTTGGTTCCTCATCCAGCAAATTGGAAAGCTGGACTGGACAGTCAGGAAGGTGCCAATCACCTATGGCAGTGAAAAGGGAACATTGCTGACAAATCTAAGGCCAAGGACCTCGGCATAATGCGGCACTGGTGTATGGAACTTTCTAGAAGACCTGGAGACTGGTGTCCTGAGCACCTGAGTGGTCTTGGATGCATGGCTGGTGTCATGGGCATGTGACCAGTGTTGTCACAGAGGGCCCTAAGCTTGGGGTTTAATGCTCTGCTGTCGCTTTCTTGAAAATCTTCATAATTTTATCTTTGTAATTATGTTTTGTAAGTGAAATCCAGTGGGACAGTGGACCGTGAACAGGAGCCCTGGAGCCTCGGCTCACACTCTGTGCTGCCTGCTACCACCTCCCTGCTTCTGGGGTCTGGTGTTCAGCAGCCTGCTCCTCTGTCCCCTGGAACCACACTTCCACAAGGCTTCCCCCTTCCCACCTCCACTCAGCAACCTCTGCCAACCTCCACCCAACCTGGGCACAGACGCGGGGAGGTTTGGAGTCGGGCATGTACACACCAAACCATCCTGGGGGGGGGGGCACGATGGCAGCAGACCCCTCCCTGGACTGGCAGCATCAGGGCGCATTCAGTGGGGCACTGAGTCAGGATGAGCCTCCAGCCCACCCCTGAGCCAGGTAGCTCGTATACCTAGTGCATCCTGGCCCAAAGGCTGCAGTGCCTGGGGTTGCCCACCTGCTGAGGGTTGGGGCAGAGGGCCTGTGGAAGGGGAAGTTGCCCAGCTCGACCTTCTGCCCCAGGCCTGGGGCCCATCATGTACATCGAGCCAATAAGGAAAAAGGGAACCTGACCACTCGGTTCAAGTGCAAGTATGTGCCCCGAGACACGAGGCGGGCCCAGTGCCCACAGGGTCTGCACTGTCCCGGGGAGAACCCCCATGCCTGAGGGAGCTCCCCATTGGCCAGCCCCAGGCCTGGGGGATCTGTCTCCTCCAACCTTCCTGAGCTGGACACGTGTCTTCGGTCCTGCTCAAGCCATTCTCTTGAGATGAGCCACAAAATACGGCTCGTGACTGGTGATGCCACACGTACATCTATATCCTGATAGTCGCCGTCCAACTGGCACTGCGCAATACACTGAAAACGAATGGTAACATTCATGCTAATAGTTTAAAATTTTGACTTCAAATGACATTAACTAGGAAATTTTAAACACCATGACAAGTCGAGAGAGAGAGACTAGGGGAGAAAGGAAAAGGCATTTTTTTTCTTGCTTTTCGAACAAAGGGCTCCACGTTTTTGTTTTGCTTTGGATCTCGCCAGTTACGGAGCCCGTCCTGCCCGGATGAGTCACTTTCCCTATCAGGAAACCAGACCTGAATATTGTGCTTACCCCTCCCTTGCTCACGGGCACACTGAATGTGCACTTGGACAAAACCCATGAGGGACTTAGAATCCAGTGTGGCCAGTGTGTGGTGCCAATCCTTGGAGCCACAGCCCTTCTTTCTTAAAAGGGGGTTCAGCCCCTTGCACAGTTTAACCACCACTGTCAAGGCAGCCTCTCCCCCAAGTATTGTCTGTAGGTACTGGGCCCTGAAACTGAAGCTCCGGTTAGAAGCCCCCAGACACACAGAATAGAGGCGTCAGCAGCCAGAGAGATTTAATTTGGAATCCCAGCAATTTGTGAAATGGAAAGACATCAGCCAGCCTGAGAGCCAAGGCCTTACAGCATGCAAGGACCAGTTGTCGATCTCTGCGCCCATCCATTTGATTTTCTGGTGCAGCCCAAGAATTCAGAGCTTAGTGTAAAAGTGCCAGCACCAAGGAGGGTGGGTGCCAGGTTGGGGTTGAGGGATGTCATCCTTTTGAGAATGGCAAAAATCCTGATTCTACTTAATCTTCCAGGGGAAGGTATCTCCATGGCAGAATTGGAGCTGCCTTCATGGGAGTCTCAGGTGCAGCCTTCCACCTGCCTTGAATGACCTTTGAGGATCCAACTGTCAAGGGTTGAATGGGTCCAAAATAGCAGTCTTGTCATAGTCTATAAAAGTGCGGTCACTTTCAGATAACATGAACGAATGAGTGAATGAATGAATGAATTAATCCATTTAGATCAAGGGGAATCCTAGTTGCCTCAAATGGAATCCCAGTTGCATAACTCAACAGTGTCATTTCAGGAGAGAAGAAGAATTCAATGACCCCCATTTGGCTGCTTCTACAGTTTTTCCCCAAGAGGGGATGACCTCTCTCTCATTTTTAAGTTTTAAGTTTTGGGTTTTTTTTTAAGTTTAATATCTTAACTGTATTTCACTTCACCTCATTTTGAGTGATGTCTTCTGGCTTCAGCTCACCTTCCTCCAGATAATTCCTTAGGCCTGGGAGCTGCTCCAGAGTGGGATTAGAACCCGTGTAGTCCACAGTCACTTTAAACTGAGATCTGCTAATTAATCGCTCTTCTCTGTGTAAGCGAGCGAGAGCGCTCGGTCCCCGAGGAATTGCGATTTCATGGTCCTGATGACGGCGCGATTCCATTATCTGGATCCCTTAGACTAAGGGTGTCAGGAACGGTGAGCTCAGCCTGTCTCAGAGATGGGGCGAAATGGAGCCTAAAACAGAAGGGGATGTGGAAAAGGAGTTACAATATCTGTGGCTAATTTTCGTTAATGTGCTGCTGTTTCTTACATCTCACGTAGCCATTAATTTCGAGCTCCAATTTCCCCCAGCTCCACAGGGTTTCTTTCCCCCAGAACCTCACATTTTTTTCCTAATATTCACAGGGCTATCTTTTTTCCTTTTTTTTTCTTTTTTTTTTTTTATTGGCACAAATCTGTTTATTTGCTGTATTCCTCCAAGTAATTTGTTTCCAGCATTTATTTTCATTAGATCTCTTGGAAATGTGGTTCTACCTGTCGTTAGCACCAGTAATGCATTTTGCTTGTTGTTTCCTGAAAACTATCTTGTATTATTTGATGAGTTAAATAAAATACCCACTTCCAAAGTCAGCTATTTCCATCTTTCGCATTTGATTTATTTATCTTACTTCCGTTCTCTTTCTAATTGAAGAGGAGTTACAAATCTTCGGGGCAGTGCTTTGCTACAGTTTCTGTACTATGAATATAGACACTGTCTTTTTTTAAAAAATGATGAAAGTTGGAAGGATCATGTTCAAGGTTGCTTTTGAATGAATACAGGGTTTTTTTCTTCTTCCACTGCCCCGGGAGATGGCTTCACAGTGATCACAGATCTGGGTGTGAGCTCCCGTGCCCTCATCGGTGAGTTGGGATAATCGACTCAGTGCCTCACTTTCCTTAACTGAAGTGGGGAATGTATCACCCACCCCAAAGACTGACGTGAAGATTCTGTTAGGTGACCCACGGAAAGCACGGCCAGGCGTGTACGCCGTCGCCATCCCTCTCGTCTTGATTAAGTGAGCTGCTCTGTAACATGGTGGTGCACAAGGACTGCTGGGGTGGGCGATTGTGGTGTTTTTATTTTGTTTTCTTTAAAGATTCCTTGTGATTGTGGCCTTAAAAATCCCTCAGAAATGTCTTAGATCAATAAAAGGCACATACTCATTTCTTCACTCATTAAAAACTACTCATTTTAGGGCAGCTGGTTAGTTCAGTTGGTTAGAGTGTGGTGCTCTTAACAACAAGGTTGCCGGTTCGATCCTCACATGGGCCGCTGTGAGCTGCGCCCTCCACAACTAGATTGAAACACTACTTGACTTGGAGCTGATGGGTCCTGGAAAAACACACTTAAAAATAAATTACAGTTTTTTAAAAAATACTCATTTAAAAAAAATGTTCTAAAATTACTTTTTAACACTAACTGTCAGGCATAGGACCAGCGATTGGAAAGTAGCACTGAACCACAAGACAGAGTTTCTGCCTTGCCCAGAGCTCACAGGCTGGTGAGGGAGACCTAGCAGTTACCTGCCAGTCACCTGCCAAAGGAATTCAGTAACAGAGAAGAGAGACCTGGAGAGGTAAGGCAGTCTTGGTTAGGTGGGCTGACCTCAGTGTTTTCAATGCCAAGGGTATGGCATCCTAAAGGAAATCTGAAGACACATTTGTAACACTAGGGGGGAAAATTACGGATGGAAAAGGAATGAATGAGAGATAACAGCTATCATTCTAGACGACCTGCTCAGCCGGAAGTTCCCCATTAAGTTATCATTGTTCCCATCTGAGGGCAGAGACACTGTGGACGCTGTGGGCAGAGGACACGTGGGATCCACCCTCCTGCTGGACGAGAGGTGCGCTCTGCACCCCTGAGCCTCCAGCCACACCTGCTCCCGGCACAGCAGGAGTATCTCAGTATTTGCGGGTGGACGCCTGCCATGGACAAAATGGTTTTCTCTTTCACTCATCTAATTTGGTCACCAAGACACTCCCCCAAGCTTACGAGGGAGCTGAGCAGCTTCACAAGACTCGCCTTGTTTGGATGCACAGCACAATGAATTTGTACCCACCGAGCCTCCAACGCTGGTATTTCAAAACCAACAGTACACTAAACGTGAAACTTTTGTTCAAATTTCAAGGATTTTGATAGCCCAAGTGAATAGACACTGCCTATTGATTTTTCCCTTACAATGACTCTTGGATAACCTATTTTCTCATTTATTTTTAAAGACAGCTCATGAGATTTCATAGCAATTCTGCCCAACCTCCTAATATCAAAATCCCTCCTTGACCCTGAAAATTGTAATTCTGCTATAGATCACAGCTGCTGAATATTACCTTTTACTAAGCTGGTTAAATAAAATATGTCCAAATCACTAGATCCCACAAGCCGTGGCCTGAAAGTATAATGATGCAGGTTCCCGCCGCTCTCGCCGCAGACCAACCCCAGAGTGGGGGAATGGGGAATATGGGCTTGGGCTTGGAATTTAAGGAGGAGGAGAGGGAAAGGATACCGCACCTCGTCCTCAATGATTTTCTTGTAAAACTTTTTCAAGGGAGACTTAAGCTGTTTGATGTGTTCTAGACAATCAAATGCCCTCCGAATCTGTAAGAGAGTGGCTGGGGTTTTCTCCCGAGTGGAGGAGGGGGCGTGTTTGATGTAGGGCAAGTTCAAAACCCTCCAAGCCTTCCACACTGTTAGGTCAGATTACACTCACCAAGTGGGGAAATACACCACGTGAACCATGAAAAGGACCATCACCCCGGGAAGTATTCTGCCACCGGCTGCCCAGTGCTCTTGCTCTGGCTGGAGAGGGACCACGTAGAATTTAGACCAAAGGAGCTGGTGCCTGCCTGAGCCCCGGGCCTCTGTGCATCGGGCTCTTACCTGCCCTTAATACACTTTAGCCAGAGGTCCCCACGGATCTCCTGCCAAGCTGCCCAGGGGCTCCTTTGTGTTGGACAGACTTTGTCTCTTTCTCAGATGAATGAAGGACAGCACGGACCCAAGTTGGTTCCAGGGGAGTGTTGAATATTTCAAAGCCAACACTTAGATCAGAAGTCATAACCTTTGGCTTTTAGCTTGTCCTCTTGCTTTACCTAGGCAGCCTCCACTATGGTAATGTTTCCTGGGAAATCTCACTCATTACAGGTGAATGGAATCTGAAGTGGCTCTGATTCAGCAGAAATGTGGCACCTTCTGGCAGTGGCCATGGGAGCCCGTTTGAAATGCAGGAGACAAGAGGTTCTTCCGGGAGCCTGTGGAGCTTGGCAGCTGCTCTCAAACCCTGCCCATACCCCCCTACGACTGCTGGACACACTGCCTCCCCTGCAGGGCCTTCCAGCTTGGGCAGGTGATGGGTCTCATGGAATAGAGGCAGGAAAAGCGCTGATATCAGCGCCCAATGAGTCAGATTGAGCAGGAAATTGTTCAAGAAAGAGAAATTAATAAATAGCCGTGAGTACCCCCCACCCCCCACATCCCCAGCCAGGCGGTCAAAAAAGCTAACACGTTACTGTCCTTTAAGTGAACCTTATGCCAGGGATGACAAGCAGGCAGCAGGAAGTCACTTCCTTCCCCCACTGTCTTGGCCAACATTACTAATTGATCCTGGCTCTTTCGCCCCAGAATCCTCTTCAACCCAGCATTCCCTGCAATCCCTATTCGTTATTAAGAGTTGATTTGGGGGATGCAAACTACCATCCAATCCACTATGTCCACACAGCTCGTGCCCTGGGCATGCCACTTCCTCCATCTGCAGGGTCCTCACATTCCCTCCCTGGTAGCCTGCTTCTACTTCTTCAAGCTCCCACTCAAGTCCCTAGTTCCTCAAAGAGTTTGCTAACCACCGTTCTCTCTGTGTCACCAGCACTACAGACTCATAGGAAAGAATAAGAGGCTAGCAATGTGGCCACCTCTGAGTTCTGACCCCAGCTTTGTTCTAAACTAGCTGGATGATGCTGGACAAATTGCTTTCCTTCCTTATTTCCCCATCAGTAGTTTGATAATTAAGACTCTATGGTCTCTAAAGTGAATCTCAAAACTCCTGTTTTGTGATGCAAATTCCTTGGCAGCTATCCCACTCTTTGAACCATTCATTGACTATGGCCCTTTGTGGATACTCTCAGTCACCACCCATGTGAAACCCTGGAGGGCAGGAATCATGTCTGGGGCTGATCTGTATTTCTCCTTGGGGCATCAAAGTGCTGGAAGCGGTGTATTCTGTACCTGCAGGTTGCATGTTCAATTCCGGAGCTGTTGATCACCTCCTAAAGAAGGAGAGTCCCGAGAAAAATGCAGTGACACCAAATTCAGTATTGTTCCAAAGGGATTGACTCCATCTTCTACCCCTCCAAGGGGGTTTTTGAGCCACTGTTGGGAGCTCAGGACTATGAGTCAGTAAGAGGTACAGGAGAAGGCTCGGCATGGTGGCCAAGGCTCAGATGCAGGAACCAGGCTGCTGCCCCCCTCACGAGCTGTATTAGCTTAAGCCAGTTAATCAACCTGCCTGTACCCTAGTTCCCCTTCCCTGCAAGTTAGACAAGGCAAATTCCCTTTAGTCGGAGTTGAATGAGAGAACCACATAAGGCTCAGAGCACTGAACCTGGACCATTGTAAGGACTCACAAGCTGCCATGTGGTTCTCACAGAACAACCACCCTAGGCCTGGCTCCACCCTCGAGGCCTCTGGTCTCTTCCTGAGACTCTTACCCCCAGGGGCTTGTTTTCTCAGTTCAAGGGAGCTGACTGCTTGCTCTGGTCTAGGAATACGAAGGGAAGTGAGCAATTCTTGGCCTGAAGGAGGAATTTATAGCATCAAGATCAGTAACTAGATGAGGTCAGACAATGAGCTTCCAATTCTGACAGGCCAAAATGGACGAGACATCACCCCCAACCCCTGACCAACCTGTCATTGGCGCTAAGCAAAGAACCCTCCTTTTGCAAAGGCAGTGCCTGCTGAAGCAGAGCCCCCTGCCCAGTGGGCAATGCCACCTGCCTCTGGGCAGAATGCAAGCTTCAGGGCAATAAATTTTAGCTCTTGTTACCCGCCTCCATTCTCTTCCATCGCTCCCTCTTGATCTTCCCCTCTCTGCTGACAACAAGGTATGGTTGGCATTTAGTTGGGGATTTAAAACCAAGAGCGTTTCTCCCTCCCTTAGGGCTGGAAGCTTGCTCCCTGGCTCTCGGAGGCCTCTCGAAGCTGGGTGCTTGATGAGTGCCAGGAGACCGGCTCCCGAAACCGGAAGGGACCTGCATTGTTGGCCCAAAATAGCCAACGTGCAACATGAGTCTCTTCAGGGGCCCTCAGCGGGCTGGCAGCTTCCGGTGGGTGCTCAACACAGGCCAGCTCGGGGAAGCTGGAGTGGCCCTTGCTGCACTTGAGAGAGCCTTTCTATGTACAAGACTATTCTGTCCCTTAGCTAGATTAGTTCGTCCAACTAAAATGGGCTTGAGCTATCCTTAGCAAAAAAAAAAAAAACAACAACAAAAAAAAAACCACGCCTCTCTGGGTCAGATAAACCAAGCTTATCCATGGGTACTTCCTAAATGACTGGAATCTTCCCATCTGCACTTTGCTGCTCCTGGCTCCCGGGACAAAAGAGTCCCTGAAACCCCAACAGGCTGCTGGCCCATGGTGGCAGCCCCACTCTCTCCCAGAATGCAGAGTTCCAGGATGTCGCTTCTCTTCCCAGGTGGCGTCCCATTGATTACTTGTCAATTTCCAAAATGTTTTCATCCCTGGAAGAACCAATGTACAAAAACATCAGTCCTGAAAGAGGACTTCAGAGGCTCCTTAGACAGGGGCCTTGGATCAGGGCGGGTGGCCTGTCTGGGGCCCTGTGAGGAGGCGTGCTGGGGTTTTTGCTAAACAGCCCTCCCCCTGCCGTCCCACTTTAATGAAGCTGTTGTGCCAGCCCCTTGGAGGGCCCATGTGTGCCAAAGTAGTAGCAAGTGTCCCATTACTGTAAATGGCCTTTTATTTTTAAACTAATGCTATATTTGGAAAGCAGTAATCCTGGGGAAATGATACTGGGACTAGTGGGGAACATATTACCTTTCATGTGTTTTTTTAATGTTTAAGTTTCTTTGTTATTATCTGAGCAGCAAGGCTCTGCATACACTCTTGGGCAAAAAAATCAAAATAAGCCTTAAAGCAATCATATTTTAATAAGCATCAAATGTCTTCAATGAGATAAAAGTATTATACAGTGTTTTGATATCGGGCTTTAGCTAAAACCTCATTAAAAAAACTTTCTCAGATGTATTAGGGTGTGGGGGCAGTGATGTATTTTTAAATTCAGGTGGAGAAAAAGTTCCAGTGCAGGTCAATTATGCTAATTAAGTGCCACAAACGACTGGAATTGCCAGCAAATGGACGTTATTATTTGTTGCTTTTACTGTTTTCCATTGATCAAAAACAGCGGCTAATGATACTTGAGCCTCCAAAAGCTGAAGCTCCAGTCTGAATAAACATCCACGCCTGGTGCCAATCACAGCCCTTGGGTGACAGGACAAAGTTTTCATCCGGCCTGCATCTGCCCATCCTTTTCTTGGGTTAGGTTTTGACCGCAGAGGCTGCTGGCCACCTCCCTGAAACTCAGATTAGCTTGGTCAGTGAGGGCCTGGTCCCGTTCCCAGCCCCAACTGGGAAGTGCTGAGGGGCCCGAGTTATGAAATGAAACCCAGTCTTTGATTTCTTCACCAGGGTCAGAGACCAAGCTAGAATCATGGGCTCCTTAGAAGTGAAAGGAAGAGGCTTGGAGATCCTCCGCTTGGTTTTATAAAATGAGGAAACTGAGGCTCAGAGAGGGGAAGTGAACCACCCCAGGGCACACAGCAAGCTCATTGCAGAGCCAAGAATAGACCGCTGTTTCCTGACTTCCGGTCCTGTGCCCCATGTGCTCTCCTCTCCAATAGTTAAAACAGAACTTCAGCTTTCTTCTCCTCTACCCTCACCGCACATCCTCCCCGCCCACCCCGGTCCCAGCTTTCTGTTGTAGTTTCATGTCACATCTTGGTTGGGTGACATCAGCACAAACCAACAAGACTTCACGATTGGAATCAGGCCCTGTGTAGCAGGACTTGAGTCCGTCTCTTCCCATGGTTGACCTAAAACAGGAGTCAGTTTACAGTTGCAAAATGAAATGCACTCAACTTTGAACAGACGGATCATCAAAAGGGGAAGGGGGCTCAGGGGGCTCAGGCTGATACAGGGACTCCACTCACAGTTTTGTCCCCCGAGTTAGAGGAGAAACCATACTCCAAGCTGTAGCTATTAGCCATTGCTACTCCAGGTATAAAGTCTGAGAATAAATAGTCTCAGAAAACATTTGCTGCAGAAGAAAAAGTAGGAGGAGATCAAGAACCTGGTGGGGAGAAGGGTGGTTTTAGATGGGGATGGTTAAGGATGCCACAAAAACACTCCTGCATTTCCCACCTTACTGAGGTGGGGTCCTGAAGGTCACAACTTTGTTGTCTCCCTGATTTCTAGTGGGACCCACCCTCCACTTCTAAATCAGCGCTACCATGAAGAGAGCACCACGCTGGGCCTCAGAAATCCTGGGTTCTGCTCCTGCTTCTGAAAACAGCCATGGAACCCTAAGCAGGTTGCTTTCCCTTCTGGGTCTCAGTTTGCTGATCTGCAAAATGGGAGGGTTTGGTTTGGAAGGATACAAGTAGAGTAGCTTCCCAGGAGCAGGGCTGGTGTCATAGCCGTGTCCCTAGAGACATGTAGATAATTCCCAATGACAGATATTCCTGAAGTCATATCTGAGGGCTTTGCAGTTCTTGGATTTTGCCTTGGAAGTCGTAGGATCAGATCTACCATCTGAATTTGGTTTTCCTCTGGGTCCTCATGAGATGAAACCATCTGAGGGTGGCAGTGGAGAAGGAAAGGGAGGAGCATACAGGGACAGCCCCTCACTAGCCAGGGGCTTTAGACAAATAACTGCCCTGAGCCTCTCTTCGCAGACTGCAACATGTGGATGGCGGTGAAACTGACTTTAGAGCGTTGTCACCAGCATTTGACAGTCTCCAGTACATCACTCAACCCACCCGTTTTGCATCTGACCCTCAGTACTTTGGCCACGTGCTGTTGGAAGTACCCCATTTTCTCCCCTGAGAGGTGCTTGCTTAGTCGCTGCCCAGCTCATCCCAAAGAGGGGGACAAATAACTGCCCTGAGCCTCTCAGAGTCACAGCCTGAGGCTGGATCTGCCTGTCACCCTCTCCCTCATCATGGCTGGGGGAGGAAGCTGGGGCACCTTCTCAGGAATATGAAGAGCAGCCCCAGGAGGAAGGAGGCAAAGACTCACTCACTTGTTCATTCACAGGGTATTTACTGAGTACGGACTACAGGCCAGACCCTGAGAACACAACAGAACAGGGTAAGTCAATGCCACATCCTCAGGGAACTTTCAGTCTGGTACAGGAGGCAGGTAATCCACAAACAGCAGAAAGCCGCGTCACTTAGGATTGTGAGACGTGCCCTCCAGGTAATGAAAGGGTGATGGCGTCCTGAGCAGCAGAGGTAGCTGTTCGGGCTCGGTGCGTCCTGAAGGATGCTGAGGACCAGTGAGGAAGTACCAGGCCTAGGGAAAGGCCCTGAGGTGGGGAGAAGCAGAGTCTCTGGAGGTGTGGCGAGAAGCCCTGGCGCTGAAGCAGAGTCTGGAGGAGGAGGTGAGAGGAAGGGAAAGTAGCATTGGGAGGTTTCAAGCCAGGGAATGATACCATCTGACTTATGTCTTTAAGACTCACTGGCTGGTATGTGGGGATGGATTCAAGGGGGGACAAGTGTAGAATCCAGGATCAGGCAAACCTGGCTGCACATACCAACCCAGCAGAGGGAGTCTAGGCGTGTTACTTGACTGCCTTGGGCCTTAGTTTCCAGGTCTGTAAGGTAGGCTGCTGTGCGAACTAAGTGCTGAGACTGAAAACACAATGGCACAGTGACTGGACCATAAACACCGAACTGTGATCCACGACTGCAGTAACTTTTTATCTACCATCACCAGCCCAGGAAGCCAGCCTGCTATCTCTAGTGACAATCCAGGACGCTGCACAATAATTTCTGTAACAGTAGACCCCAAATAGGCAGGACTTGATTAATAACTGAAAGCTTCCCTAATTTTTGTCCCAACTTCCAACACAGGACCAACCAGAGTAAGCCAAATATGCCCCCTAACCAACCACTACTAGTCAGCCCGCCTCCAGCTTGCCCAGGCCAGCAGCCTCCAATCATGGCACATGTGAAGCTTCCTTTTTTCCACTATAGAGCTTTCCCACCCCTCTGCCTGCCTTTGAGTCTCTGCCAAAATGCAATGATGGGGACTGCCTCCCTTGCTGCAGCAAGCTCAGAATAAATAGGCTTTGCTTTTCTTATTTGGTTGGTTCATTTATTACCACGGTGCCAACATAGGAAAAGCTCCTAGTGTCTCCCTAGCACTTAATGGGTCCTTAGTGGGGTTCTGCCCCGTCCTCCCTGCCCACTGAGAGACCCACTGCCTTGCTGTCTGCCTCCCTGAGAGGGTCCAAACTCAGAGTGGTCAGGCAGGCCAGATGCCCTAAGAATCAGCTGGTTCTCAGAACCTCTCGACCCTTGGACACACTTAGGATTTGATACACGAAATACAAATTACTTGAGGAAAGAAAAGCTCCCAAATATGACTTCAGGAATTTCTGTCTGGGAATTAGCTCTGTCTCTATTTCCTTGTGTATGGGGTGTGTGAGGGGTGGGATGGGGCTATATTTTGGGGAAAGAGCCTAGGGCAGTGAGAAGGGACTGGATTGTGCCTGTGTTCAAATCCCAGCCCCAAGCTGGCTATGTGGCTTTAGGCAACAGTTGTCTTCTTTGTCAAGTGGAGAAGATTAAATGAGCTAATTTGGGTTAGATGCTTAACAAGCATACTGCCTGGCACCTAGGAAATGTACTATAAACAGAAACTGGCAGCCAGTAGTGGCGGTGACAACAGGAATGTGTGACTGCCTTGGCCACACAACCAAACTGAATTGCCAAAGGTTCAGAAAACTGTTCAGCAGGAGGACGTATGTAGGCACGTCTTCCTGCACTGACTTTGGTTCCTTCACTCCAGGACGATCCTAGGGGAAAGGAAAGACACCCTGTGCACTCCCAGAATCCAGGGCCGTGACCCTCGCGCCACCTAAGCCCCCACCTTCAGGGATGCAAGGCTTATTTCCCCAGGGGCTGACAGGGTGGGTAACATTCCACCAGAAGATGTGGTTCACAAAAATGTTAGTGCAGCATCCTATGTGAGAGGGCTAGACTGGGGGTTCTGGAAAATAACCCAATGGCTGCTCATCCACACTGAGGAGAAAGTGATGGAAAGACTTGGTCTTTATATTTTAATAGGAGGCAAAGCCCTAAGTCCAGAAAACCCCCATTAATGTGGGCTTTCAGGCGTAAGGGTAAAAGGAAGTGCGGCTACATTGACAGAAGAGGGACCT
This sequence comes from Rhinolophus ferrumequinum, assembly GCF_004115265.2. Lineage (NCBI taxonomy): Eukaryota > Metazoa > Chordata > Mammalia > Chiroptera > Rhinolophidae > Rhinolophus > Rhinolophus ferrumequinum. The sequence continues at coordinate 14,952,867 of NC_046299.1, read as the reverse complement.
CGGAAGCCATGCCACCAAGGTGGACCCTGCAATGGACACTGGTTATGCGGCTGTCCAGCATCAGAGCCCATCAGAGGACCCCTCTAGCTGCCAGCAATCAGGGGAAACTAGGCATCTGGCCTCTCCAGATGCCCCAGCAGACGATGAATCTGGAGCTGGCATCTCAAAATAGAAAGGTAGTGAAGAATTCATTCCGAGTCCCCACAGCAGCTACAGCCACTTTCAGAGGCTGCTGCCCCAGAAGGGGGCGCCGCATCCAGGGGCCATGTACAGGTGGTCACCCACACAACCAGGGTTTGGAGTGTCCTGGGGTATCCACTGTCCAGGGCATAGTTTCCAGGCGTCGTTCTCCTGCCTTCCTGATAATTCTGTCACTCCCCCAAGAGCCTTCCAAAAAAATTCCTTTTCTGCTAAATGAGTGGCTTGCCGCTAGGAATCTGACCTGATGTAGCCCACGACCTCAGGGCCAGTGGAGGCAAGAGGATGATTACAGTGATAAATCAACACTGTTCGTTGTAATTCCATGACATGTTTGCCAACAACTGGATACAGAAAAAAGGATTTCTTTAAGATGACTTGCCTATTAATAGATGGAAAGGGGATAGGTTCAATGATAGGGTTAGGGTCAGGACAGTGTGGTGTTCCTGTTCTCGGGCTGTCACGAGACCCACCCAGTGCTGCTTTCCCCTCTGCTGGGCAAAGTGGAGAACTCGGGTCTGCTCACTCCGCTCACCTGGGCTTCCCGTTGCAGCTAGGTGTTTACTGCCTCACATCAAAGTAGCCAGCCTGTTATGGGATACAGCTCAGCTTGGCTGTACTGCTTGCAAGCTCCGATCCATCCCCTTGTTTGAGATGCTAGGGGCCAAGGACCAGAACAGGTCCGTATCAGTAGATCTGGATCCTAGCCCCAGCTCTGGGACTAACTAACTAACTAGCTGTAACTCTCTCTGGGCCTCAGTTGTTCCCATCTGCAAAATGAAAACAATTCACGTTTCTGTACAAAGGTCCTTCCAGCTCCAAATTCTATAATGCCATTATTCTGATTCTTTGGAACTCTCCCTCTCCATGCTTCCTTCTCTGTGTTCTGTGTAGGCAGACCACAGAAATAACATCGAACACAGGAAGGTGAAGCTCAGCAAGAACCCGCTTCTCGTGTGTAGGAAGGTGGGGAACGTCCATCTTACCGCCAAGTTCTGTTCCCTGCCATGGAGGCGTTAATGTAGCAAGGAGGGGCACGGGTCAGGAAAACCGAAGCCACTCTGGGCATTCCAAGTAGGAAGGGTTCTAATACAGGGAATTGGAGACTTGTATGATTGCTGGAAGGGCTGGGGGAGCAAAGGTCAGGCCAGCAGCTGCTAGAGGTGGGTGATTTACAGGAACTCACCCGGAAGCTGCAAAGGACCCAGCAATCCCGGTGGTTGCTGCTACCACCCACCTCAGCAGCCTGAGGCACCCGAACATGCCGTTCTCAACAGACCGCGTTTTGCCCAGGCGTCTAGCTGCAGTTGTCACCAAAGAATGATAGCAGGTCTCCTTCTCCTCCACCTCCAGTTCTTGCAGGAGTGCCTCTCACTGGCGGACTATCTATCACTTAAGCTGTACAGGAAAAAGGATTCTAAGAAATACAGTTCCAGGCTTCACCTCTGAGGTCCAGGCTGTCAGAGTGTGTCAGGGGACAAGAGACAATGAGTTCGGTTTAACAGGCACAAACCAGGAAGAGCAAAGAGATCTCATCCTAAGGGACAGCTCTTGATTAATTGGTGATAGCAGCCTGGAGTGCTGTGTTGAAAATAATTTTGAGGCTGTACTTAGGCTCAGCAGGAAAAGGTGCTGTGATTGATTAGCAATGCCTGTCATGGGTGTGGAATGAGAGTAGAGAGAACCATATGCAACAAATTTGCCATGGCGCTCTAAACTAATGATTGGAAGGCTTTCGAAACATACTGACATGTGTATTGTTCCTTTTGTCCCTGAGTCAAACGTATAAGTTGTAACCATCCATGTGTGGCATTATCACTATAAACCTTGAGCTCAAGTGGGACCCCAGAACTGGAGCAGCTAGTGAGGAGCAGGAAAGAGACATGGGGAACGTAGGGTCTCCAGCCTCCTGGAATCATGCTCTGTGCAATCCACTCAGTTACACCCCTTAAGTTACACCCCTCATGCTCAGCTGTTTCACCTCCACTTCTACTATCCCCCACCCCCACCTTACTTCATTTCCAAGTGTCTAGATCTATCTCTGTTAGATCTTTACTATGTCACCTTGGAGAAACCTTCCAACTCTTCTCCAGTGAATTACTTCCCCTCTCTGTACCTCAGTTTCCTCATCGGCACATTCAGGATTTGGGTTACATCTCTGGTATGCAGACGGTGTATTGAGGAGCTTGGGGTGTTTAGGAGGATGAGGGTTGAAGGACGGCCAAACCATGGTGTTTTGCAAGGCACCACTTCTATTGCTTTTAGATATTGTGCTTTTGCTTAAGATGTCACTTAGGGGACAAAACAGCAGGAAGTCCTGCTGTTTAAGATAGGTAGGTAGGTAGGTAGATAGATAGATAGATAGATAGATAGATAGATAGATAGATAGATATAGAGAGAGAGGCAGATAGACAGACAGACAAATAAAAGGTGTGAAAACTTCTGGACAAGACCTCCCTGGGGGTAATATTCACTGGTGTTGCTTAGTTTGTCCACATCTGCAAACACCAGCCCCTTATCTCTCTCCACCCTCTTTTCTCCTTTCTTTCTCCATCCCACTCTTCCAAAGATAAGAATTGCAATGTCTCCATCTTAACTTCCAAACTGGGGTTGAATATACAAACAAAACTTGAGACCTTGTTCTTGTCATTGTGAGATGCTGTGAGGTCAGTGTAAAAAGAGAAAGGGAAAATAAAATCAACCTGTAATTTCTCCCATTTTCCAAAAAATCTGATGTTATTGTTTTTTTTATAATTGAAAACCACATTGAACCAGAGAAAATGTAGAACTTGACATCCTGGTTCCAAGAGGTATTCTCATTTTCCCCTCATATGGTGTGGTGCAAAATCTTGAGAAACAGAAAATGCTGCTTTGAGTTGTTGTTTTTAATGACTATATGGTTTTTATCTTTTTTTTTTTTTTTTTTTTAAGGAAGGAGGAACCATTCAAATAGGTTTTTATGCTCAAAATGTACTTTGGAGTTCCATCTTGGGGAATAAGAACCCTTTTGTTCCTCTTCCTGCTGCAGTTTCACTTAGTTCACTAATACTAGCTCCAGAAGAGTCTGAGTCAGCCATAAAATATGTCAATTCAGGAAAATGATAAGTTAATTTTCATTACTCTCTGATGGAGGGAAAAGGGCAGATTCAAGGAGACCCCTAGGGGGGGATGGTGAGAAGGGGGTGGGGGGAGTTGTTTCAGGAATGGTGGGTAGAGTCCGCCATTCTGCCCTGTGCTGTGGGTTCCTGTGAGGCCACGGGGCTTGGTTTGAGGAGCCTTTGGCTGGAACCGTGCCTACCCCGCAGGCAGCCCTATTTGGTAGAATTCTGGGCGTTAGTGGGGTCAAGACCAACCTACCATGTTTCCCCAAAAATAAGACCTAGCCGGACAATCAGCTCTAATGCATCTTTTGGAGCAAAAATTAATATAAGACCCAGTTTTATTTTACTATAAGACCAGGTCTATGTAATATAATATAATATAATATAATATAATATAATATAATATAATATAATAAAGTGATATAATTAATATAATATAATATAATATAATATAATATAATATAATATAATATAATATAATACTGGGTCTTACATTCATTTTTGCTCCAAAAGACGCCTTAGAACTGATTGTCTGGCTAGGTGTTATTTTGGGGAAACACGGTAATATAATACATGACCCTTAACGGAGGCCCTTCTGTACTGGCTACACACAGAAAAGGGCCCAGCCAGGCTGGGACTAAGCATGTGCACACCTTGCCTGCTGATTGGCTGGAGACCGTGCGGCAGAGCCTTTTCCCATTGGCTGGTCGAGATTGACATAGGAAGCAGGAGAGGCAGGACTTGTGGTCCAGCCATCTGCCCTACCTGTTCCCTGGGTCCGGGATTACCCCACCAGAAGAAAAACCTGCCTGAACTTCGCCAATGCCTGGCCCTGGAGAAATGATTTCAGCATGCTTTCCCCCAGAAGGCACAGTGACCCACATATAGGAGAAGGGTCGGCCTTGCCTTTCTGAGAGCTCCTGGAGGTGGGGTGGAGGAGGGGCCTCAGGGTGACAAGGAGGGAAGTCAAGCCCATTTCTCTTGGAACCAGCGCCAGGTTCACCTAGGGTGGAGCTGTTCCCCAGAGGCCAGAAGTGGGGACTCTGGTAGTAAGTATGGAAAAGAGAAGAGGGCCCAAGGCAGAGCCTGGCATGATGGGAACTTGCCACCTGGACAGGAGAGTTTACAACTCACCCTATCCCCCAAAATAAGGAAATCATCTTCCATCCTGTTTTCCATTTCCTTTGAGAGTCTTTCCCCAGGCTCTGAAACCTGAATCCTATTATCAGAGCTTTTCCGTTTGGTGGGATCTCCTCTTGAAACTCGATTTCCCGGAAGGGCCATAGTAAGTCACATCTTACAGAAGTGAATACCTCATTGCCTTGGGGAGTAGGGAAGTGCCCACGTATGCACAAGCGGGAGAGACGAGAAGGTGGGCACAAGCACACATTATTGACACTAGAACACCACTCCCTTAATGGAATTTTCCATGATAATGTCCAATAGAATTAATTTGTGCTGTGTAATACTGTGTGGAAATTGAGCTTGAAATGTGCCTTGTGACTGAGGAACCGCATTTTTTTTAACGTAAGTATAGTTGGTGTACAATATTATACTCATATTTGTTATGTTAGTTTCAGGTGTACAATATAGTAATTTGACATTTTTATACCTTATAATGTGATCACTCCAGTAATCATCTGTCCCTGTGCTGTTCATTCACACTAAGGAGAAAGTGACTTCTTGACCCTGCTCTCCCAATCCCTTGCCTGTCAGCTGCTAGTAGTTCTGTAACAGGCAATGGCGCTGTGAGCACCTGCCCAACCAGTTCTTTGTGTGACCAGGTATAATTAATTAATTAGCCATTTGTGAGCCCCAGAGAAGGGGTGCCATTGATCTTCAGCCTCCTCCTTTGGTGAGGAGCCCTTGGAGCTGGAGGCATTAAGGGTTGGGCAAGGATGTCTCGGGGGCAATCCCAGACACAGAGCCCCACCTCCTGCTGTCAATTGCAAGAGATGCCCTGATGACACAGTTGCCATGACAACAGGGCCACTGATCCCCAAACTGTACAGGCCAAAGGATTTTTCATACCCCTTATGCTCCAAAGAGCAGAAGATCTCAGTATTGCAAAGTGTGGGTGAGGGAGAGAGGCAAGAAGAAAAACCTGAGCCTTCCATTTTCTCAGATTTCTCCCACGTGAAGACAACAGCTCTTTGAGGGCAAAGACCAAACTCATTTGTCTTGGATGAACAATGTGAAGGAAGTTAAAACTTTCACCAGCCATCTTGAGGTGGGACTTCTTTTTCAGGAATGAATTTCTTGAGGGACATATGTAAGTCAATGAATTTCTTAAGGGACATATGTAGGCCCTGCAGGGAGGGAAATAGACATCATGTGGCCCTCAAAGGCTGTTCCTCCCTGTGCCAATCCTCTTGGTATGCGGGGCTGATTGCTGAGGAGGAAGTGGGCAAATTTACACAAGAACCAAAGAACTATGGGAAGAAAAAAACCTAGACCCCACCCTCTTCTCTTTTGAAAATTATTTCTTGGATCCATCTGATGTATCTGGAGGGTCCCAGGTAAATCAATGGGCAGGAAAAAACAGGAAAAGACACCCAGGCCCTGGAGAAGTCAATGTACAGGAAGGAAGAGTTTGGGCAAATGACCCTGATCAGAGCCTGGAGAAAGGGGAAACTTCAAGTGAGATTCCCAATGTATAGCGTCATGAGAACTAACTGAGAAACGAGATGTGCCCATGTTTAGTACCACAAGCTGGAGAAGTAGATCCGTTATAGAAAATCATACATTCACTGTGCATAAGGTCACCAGGCTATTACTTTATTTAATAAACAATTTAATTATTCAATTCGGGAAACATTTATGAAGGCTTGGTTATCGCAGCCAGAAAGGGAAACCTGAGAAGCCAAAACGTGATTATGAAGCCTTGTGATAAATGCAGAAACAGAAGTGTACACAGAGCCCCGAGATTGCTCTAGGGAGGAAGTGAATGACTATTTCTAGGGGGTGTGGGGTTCGGGAAGGCTCCCCGGGAGAGGTAATCAACGAGATGGGTTTTGAATTGTGAATGGGAGTTCACTAATTATAGCAAAGAGCTAGGGGAGCTCATCTTTAATGGTTGGCAGCCCGTGGTTTGTGGGTGGGTCTACCTAACTTAAAGATAGAGAAACAAAGCCAGCTTTCCACGTTCCATTTCCAACAGGCAGACGTGCTGATTTGATGGTGGGTGGAGGTGAGCTCCTGGACTCATCATTTACTTTGGAGATGATAACACCCTCCAGGGCCCTGGCATGAAGCAAAGTTAGAAGTCATAAGTGCGAGTGGGCTTGACAAGTCACAGAGGTTGTAGTTTTCTCGGAGTCTTTGTACATAAATAGAAGGATCCAAGAAAGAACAAATACAAAACAGTATGCCTGAAGCTGCCCATCAGCAGCTGATAAGACTCCAGGTGGTGGCAGTGCTGGCTCCACTTGCTGGAGAAGTTTCTACATTGTCTTCACACAGGCGCATTCATCCCTCAGTGAGGCTCTCTCTGCCTGAGGCCTGAGGCAGAGCTTCTCCAGGAGGCTGGTGACCATGGCCATCCCTTTCCTTACTCCACGTTGTGAAATAGACTGAAGCTCCGGCACACTGACCAGCACAGGTCTTGAATGACTGCTCCAGTCTCCTGGTCTACAGCTGGTTCTGCCTTAGAAACCCACCTTTGGCTAACTATGGAGGGCTCTGTCTGAGTATCCATCCAAAGGTGCAGCTCTGAAGTAGGTATTACCCTTTTGAAAAGAGCAGATGTCATTCTTGTCACTTTAAATTAACTTTAGCTAAGAAGGACTGACAGAAACGTGAGGCTGGGTGAACTATATTTGACTGATAATTCTGTCAAATATCACATGGGGTTGTGATCCACAACTTTTCCCATCTGTGCCTCCCCTCTGAGTCACTGAACGATAAATGGCGTAATTACCATATTTTGTTCAGGTTTCCCACCATCGAATCCGAGCCTGTGAATGTGAAATGTGCCCACAGAAATAGGAAGTCTTGGTGGGGTGGGTGCGAGGGCGAGAGCATCCCTGGTTCTTCCCTAGGGGAGAGCTGGGAAGGGAGGAGGGCTGCCCAGGAAAGCGTCGGGGCCCTGGCCCAGGAAGGTGCATATCCTGGAAACAAAGGAGGAAGGTGGAGGCCCGGGACTAAGGAGTAGGATTAAGATCACACAAACCTGCAGCCCTTAGAAACTGGCTTAATCCATTTTATAAAGAGTTGGGAGGGCTTTTCTCTCCGTGAATATAATACCTTGCACATCGGATCAGCTTTTTTCCCAGAACATTTCAAAGCTCTCTGCAAATACAGCAGAGTCTCCTTAGATTAGAACACGGCCTATTATTACCTGGCTTTGGAGACACCCCAGGTCAGCGGGTCACCTGGGGCCTCTGAAATAAGACAATTCCTTACAACAAAAGGCCTGGTGTGATGTGGTTTGTCTAACTAGTGGTTTTCAAACTAAGTGAGTCATGGGACCCTTAAAAAAAAAAAAAAAAAAAAAAAAAAACAGCCCGAAGCTCAATTCCTAATTCAGAACAAAGTAGAATTGTTCAGTTAAAGCAAAAGTAGAATGTGCAGGGGAGCAAAGATGGGTCCATTTGACACCCCTGTCCACTGAACCCCCAAGAAACCCCGGCTGCAATTGGAAGACCATACTAGAGGTCAGTGGTGCCCCCAACCCCAAGTTGAAGTGAGTTTTCAAGGTACCTTCTAAGGCTCAGTACCTAATTTTATTTCTATTATTTTGTGTTGATTTTATAGTGAGGGATCCCCAAATGAAATGAGTGTCATGCAGGACAGGCTACATAATTTGCAGGGCCAAAAGCAAAATAAAATGGGCCCTTTGTTCAAAAATGATTAAGAATTTCAAAATGATGACAACAGAGCATTAAACCAAACTCAGGCCCCTTCTAAACTCGGGGCTCTGTGCGACTGCATGGTGACATGCCCATGAAGCACAGCCTGGTTTCAGGCCCTACAAAACCTGGATCTGCCCCTTTCTCCAACTTTCCAAACAAATGCCAATAGGTTCAAATGAACCTCCACCTCCTCTGAGAATTTTCTTCCATCCCAGTGAGTCAGTCGAGTCAACCTCACAGCGCCGGGAGTCTGGGGCGCCACCCAGCCACAGGCCCAGGCCACTTTGCACCCTCACTTTCATATAGAAGAATGGCCTTGAGGAGAATGACTGCATTTGCAAATAAACTACAGCAGATCAAAGAATCCATTGTACATTCAGGGATTGGGGCTAGAGCGGCACTTGGGGAAAGTTTTGTGGATCAATCCTAAAACCCCCAAAGGATCGGACAGAATCATTTCAGGGTGCGTCTTGAGGGCTTAGGCCTCATACAGTCCTTTTCTACGTGCCCCACGATACTAGTCCACGGTACCGCTGGAAATGCCTCTGTTGAATCAACGCAGCCTCTGTTCCAGCTAGACAAAGTGCTTGTGGTCCTCTGACTATGCCCTACTCACTATAAACAACAAACCTTTGTACGTTTCTTTCTCTGCCCAGAAAGCTCTTCTTACTCCCTCCTTTAATGCAGTTCTCATCCATCCACATGTCAAACCGCCACTCGCTCACCTGTTGCCTTCAAGTGGCCCTGCCTTCGAGATGAAACAGACCGCCCTGATTGGGAAGTAAGGAGTACTACTTCCTGGGATGTTTGGGTGGAGGCTGGATGACTCGTTAGTGAAGGTGTCAGGCAGAGCCTCCCCAGAAAATAGAAACCACCAAAGTATTGAAAACAGGGGGGCTTGAATACAGGAATTGGTTTTGCTGGACACGGAAAAGCGGAGAAGCCAAACGGGGGGCATTGCGTCAGCCTACTGATGAGGAACGTGGGAAGCCTCCAGTACCATCGGCCGAGGGACAGAGAGATGGGGGTTACGAGAGTGAGCCAGGGCGCCTGGGCAAAGCTGCATCCACAAGGGTGTATCCCGAGAGGTAGAGCCAGGGAGGAAACCAGATGCCCCCAGAGTCTGTCCACGGTAGGATGGGATTGGGAGAAGTACCCTGTGGGCCCTTCCTGGCATCATCCCTTCTTCCTCCAGTGCTGCCCACCAGCCTAACGGAGCAGGAAGCCTGAGATAAGGTGCCCGAGAGACGTCGCCTGCAGGAGACAGAGCAGGACACGGAGAGGGTCTGAGGACTGCGTATGGGGCTGTTGTGGAAGTGATACCCCAGTGGATGGAGGGAGAGGCATCTGATCTCGATAACCTTCAGGAAACTTTCCAGCCCTGAGATGGACACTTGGTAGGAATACTCTACTTTTCACAAGTCACATGATAATGGCCTTAGGAATGACATTTCTCAGGCTCAGTAAAATTACAGCGGAAAATCTTTCCATTGGATAGTTAATGCCCCGCCGAGTTACCTTTTTTTTAGAACTTAGAATTAAGGCTGTGTTTTCTGACTTGCAAATTCACTTCCGTTTGTGAGACAATGAAAATTATATAACGCATCATGTTTCCCTTTTTGCCTTAGCTGCCAGGAAGCTCTGAACTAAATTTCAAACTTCCCAAGTGTGGGTTTTAATTATATACTTTCCCCTTCTATGTTTCTTTAAATCTACAATTTCTAATTTAACTCTCTCCTTGATTAAATGTTTCAGAAGACACCTCATATATGATCTGAACAATTTCTGCCTCTCTAAGTCTACCTCACATTTGGTCTCTGTCTCCTTCCCCCCACAAAACTTCCTAGTGATTTGTCTTTTTCCCACGTTGAGAAAGCCACAGGCCCTTCCCACTTCTCCATGGCACTCTCTAACTCTTAAATTGTCACTGTATCTCTTTCACTTCCCCTTCCACTGCCCTCTTTGGAGATTTCCTCTCCAACAGGGTATGAACCTTTCCCAAGCAGTGCCAGCATCATGGGGCCCACTAAAGAGGAAGCCAAACGTCTGGACAGAGAAGTAAGGGCCACTCGAGATGGAGGGTCAGCATATGGGCATGATTAGCAGTCCTCATGGGCTTTGGGTCACTGACCTAGTTTGAAGACACTCACCTATGGTGACCAGTGGACATTGGCTGTGCCTACCAGCTTACCAGCAGTGTCCCTTCCCATGCTTTTGGTAACAGTATCCCAATTTTCCCCTAGGGATTACTCCTCTCCCATTGCGTCCAGCCTGAATGAGACGGTCCTTCAAGGTGCCATGTCCTCCCTGCCCAAGGTATGGTCAGGTGACCCAGCCAAACTCGTGAGACTCTCTTCCAAGAGAGTACATTTTGAGTGGGGTGATGAGTTGGAGCTCATTCATCTTGCCTACGATGCCCAATGAGCTTGTCTATCAGCTCCTTCTACCTCCAACCCCAAAGCAGACGGCATCCTTGCCCTTGTAAGGCCTGCCTGCTCATATATCCCTGGGGGTTTTGAGAATGAGTTTCTTTTGCTGCAACCATCACACTCTGAGTGATGCAGGGCCTGAACCACGGCAAATTATGTAACCTCTTGAGCCCCAGGTTCTGCATCTGTGTAAGGAAGACACCAGGATATTTGTCATGGGCTAAAGGCCTTATTCCATCATGGGAGGTTCACAAATATTTTGTCCCTGCTTCTCTGTCCTGCTGAACAAGTGACCTGCAAACGGTGATGGGACCTGCCTGCTTTCCACAGGTGGCCAGTGGCAAACATCAAGGGTCCAGGCTCCTAAGACCTCATGTTCTTCTTTAGGACCTCTCTGCTTTTCAATGAATTCCTTGGGATCTCACTACAGGGTGAGCAGTGGTTTACCCATTTCACTAGGGGAGGAGAATTTCTTTTAAAAAGTCATCATGACGAATGACGGTATCAGATTCTCCATCCGTGGCCTTTGCTGAAGCTCTGGACCAGCTCCTACACAGTACGGCTGCTTGGCTCGGTGGACTCCTCTCTCCAAAAAACTGCAACCGATTCTGTTTTGGAAGCATGTGCGCCAGCAGACTTGGCTTTGAGGGGCCTGCTGTTCCCCACAGTGACTCGCTATTGGTGGGCACTGAAGACCTTCCGATCCTCCAAGAAAACTAGTGTGAAACGAGCTGCATGTGGCCGGACACGCTCAGCTGCCTCCCTGGGCCCTGAGCTGCTCTACAGAGAGCACCACGCCCACTGAGAGTGGGAGCTCAGCGGGGACATTCCCAAACCCACGGGGGGCTCCACGGAGAACCCACTGGCTATTCCAAACGGCTGGCTGGCCACAAAGTCTTCTTAAAATAGTAACTATAGCAGTATTGCCACTATGTATTGCTTCACATTAGTAGAAACTAAGGTCAATAGCCTTATCTTACAAATGCAGAATCAGGTCACACAACTATTAAGAGATTAGAGGGATTCTCAAAAATCTCACTTTGCACTGACTGCAAAGCCTGTGCCCTTTACAAAAAAAAACAAAAAAACTTTTATTTATTTTAAGTGTGTTTTTCCAGGACCCATCAGCTCCAAGTCAAGTAGTTGTTTCAACCTAGTTGCGGAGGGCGCAGCTCAGTGGCCCATGTGGGGATCGAACCGGCAACCTTGTTGTTACGAACACCATGCTCTAATCAACTGAGCTAACCGGCCGCCCCCAGACGCTGTACTCTTAACCACTTTGCTGTCCTGCGTCTCTCAGGCTTCTGGAGAGAGACACACCAGGATCCCCATTCAGTCACCAGGTGGGCACCCGCCACCTGAAGTCATAGAGAGTGACAAGAACTGATTTCTGACGCTGATACTCACTCAGAGGCTCAGTGGCTTTGGAAAGTCACATTCCTCTGTTTCTCGAGTCCCTCCTTTGTAGGGTGGAGGACACTATGTCTCCTCTGCCTCTGTAGAATGAGATCATCCACAGTACTCCCCACAGAAGCTCCGTGCCGGGCATTAGTAGCTAGGAGAAGACAGGTGTATGGGCGAGGAGATGCCAGCAGAAAGGAAGTGCCAGAAAGCAAATGATTCTTTGGGGGTCTGCTGGGATCCTGATACTGCGTTGTCCTCCTGTCTCCTGCTGCTCAAAGCTGGCACCCCCAATGGTACCAGCCAGGATGCTTCCTCCTGGTCTCCTTGAGGGAGGGGCAGGAGCCAGTAGTGGGTCCGAAACAACAGGATTCTGTGAGTCCGCAGGGAGTCTTCCTGCTGGGGGGACTCCAAATAGTTCTTTTCCCCAAGTCAGCTTGGACTTAAAGATCTCCCTGCATTGACTGGGAAGGAGTTGGAGAAACTTGAGATGGGACGGGAAGCCCAGGCCTGGAACTTCCTGCTTTGTCACTCCCCACAGACCCAGTGACCGCAGTATTTTCTCTGCCCTGTTCTGGCAAGCCAACTGGCTTCCCCTCGCCCACCCCACCCCCACCTCCTCATTACAGAACAAAGGAACCTGGCTCATTCCCCCCAGTCCAGAGAGGGTTCCTAATTGGCTTTCCATTAAAGGGAAAATAGACTACTGTTTCCACCTCATTATTTATGAGCCTTTCTGGAAGTGCATTTCCATGCACTCTGGGATTACTCACGCCCATTTTGCTTGGCCATATTTTATGATCTGTTTTATTTATTCAGGGCCTCTATTGGGTACTCACATCTGAAACCAATTAAAAACCAAGAAATAGGAAAAACCAAATAAACACCTGGAGATGTCCAAACCCAGTCTTTCTGAAGCCTGCAATCGGGAGAGTGGCATGGCCGTCCCAACAGTGTAGACCAAAGAAATGGAGATTTCTCTCCTAGAGATATCAGGTGACAAGGCCACACAAGATGGCAGCGCACAGATTCAAAGACCTCGTGTTGACAGAGCTCGGGCCGAAACCGCCCGGTTCCTTGGTTCACCTGGGATCTCCCTGTGCTAATTCCTTTTGGACCCGCCCTCCGCCCCACCTGGCACATAGGAGGAACTCACAGCTCTTTACTCAGCCTTTACTCGGCTCCTGCTCGCCACCATAACCGCCGTGAGCACATGTGTGCGTACACTGCATCACACACGTCTGAAGAGTCCGTATAGAGCACCATCTCTATGAATTTGGGAACGGTTTCCCTGTTATAGAAATGGTCTCCAGCTCTACTCCTGAAGAATTCCTAGAGGTAAACAGGCTTCCTTTCAATCTAAGAAAAAGAGCTGCCAAGCGTGGTTTTCCTAGAGACCCCCAGACTCCTCAAGACTTACCCAGGTTGGGGGGGTGGTGGTATCAGGGGAAATAAGGCAGGCCCTTACTTCTTTTTTCAGGGGACTCTGAAACCCTTTCACGTATCTTTATAGGATATGCTTGGGAGTCTGTGTACACAGAGAAGCCGCCCTGCATCTTGTTTGTACAGGTAAGATGCAGCCAAGCCCCTCTTTCATTCTGCCTACACGCCCCCTCCCCCAACTTCCATCCCTGCTGGAGCTGGAGGCCTCTCTCTGCCCCACTTCCCACCTCCACCCTGGAGGCTCAGAGCCTTGGTTGGTGGTCTCTGTCCTGAAGCCAAATGCCCCCTTCTTCCCCTGAGTCTGAGCTGGGTGAGTGGACAGTACAGAGAGGGACAGGAAAAAGGAATACCAGCAGCTGCCTGTTGGGGCAGGCACATAGGTGGTAGAAATGCCAGTGCCCTGGGGTACTTGGTAGGGTTTCTGTTGGGGTTGAAAGAAATGATGCACATGACATCTCTGATGTTTTTTCCCCTCTCGGATATTTGTAATGTTTGTTGTAATCTGAGTTCATACACACACACACTCACACGCACACACACACACTCACGGATGGGACGGGCCCCTGCATTCTTAAGGGTAATGCTGCTTACAGACTTATCCCTCCCAGTTTCTACCTTCCTCTAATAATTTATAGAATTCCTTCCTCCCTTCCTTCTTTCCTTCCTTCCTTCCTTCCTTCCTTCCTTCCTTCCTTCTTTCCTTCCTTCCTTCCTTCCTTCCTTCCATCTTTCCTTCCTTCCATCCTTCTTTCTTTTCTTCATTTGCTCGCTAATTCAGCAATGAGTTGAGTGCCTCTGTGTGGCAGGCACCAGTCACACATCTGACACCGTGCTACGCAGAGCCTCCTTGCCCTGCTAACAGTCCACCCCGTGCCTTCCCTTGGGATGACACATTTCAGAGGTGTACTCCCCACTTCGAATGTAAGAATTGCAAACTCTGGTGTCAACTCTTGAAGCAGGAGGGAAACAAGGAAACTGACATGATTCTACTTGTCCACAAACTATGGCTTCCAAATAGGAGTCCTCTCCTCCTACACCCTGGTTACATTCTGCCACTAGGGACTGGGCACAGCCATCCACTAGACAGCTGGCCTGACACTTCCAAATATGAGAAGCAAAGGCACCCAATCTCCCTCTTCTCCGCTTTCCTCAGCAGCATATGGGAACTGAAAATGGTGAGGATTCAGGGAGCAAATGGGCCTGTGAGCGTGGGAATGAGGAGACTGCAGGTATAACCACAGACTGGATCCTATTCAGAGGGTGCTTCAGAGTTTGACGCTGTCGGTGTGGTTTGAGTGAGGCTGGATTTCTCTGCATGATGTGAGAGAAAAGGTTAGTATTCCTATACCACTGGTGCCTGGGGACCCTATTGGATGCCTAGGGAAAGCTAGGGACCCCTTCTTAGATTAATATTTGTAAATGAATAAAACAATATATAGGATGAAAGGAAACTAGTAATATTAGAATGTAGTTATCAAGACTTTTTTCTAGATTGCGGTAGAGTAATACATGTGCTTCTTTATAAACAGTTTCAAATAACAAGGCAATACATTTAAAATATAGGCAATGGGAACGTAAATTTTATTTTTTAAAAAGATATCCATATGATGGCTATTGTTGATTGGCTTGATCCTGGCCATTGTGACATGTTTGTCTTGAAAAGGATAATGCCCATGTCACATTGGACACTCAATTGATTTTTCTTTTAATATTGGTGGTTCCTAGGGTTGAAAATCCTGATTCATAATGATAAGTTATTGCAAATATATTTTAAAAGTTCACAGCTTCCTTTACAAGCAACAACTGGATCCACCAAAGTTGATGGAGTTGAACTTGTGGGCATACACAAGTTCACCATTCGCTGGCTGGACTGCTAGGCCAAGAGCTACTCGAGACGTGCCGAGTTAAGTCTCGTCAGGGTCTGCAGACAGGAACACTGATATTCCGCAGTCTAGGAGCCCTCACGGAGCTTGCGTCATGTCAGAGTAGAGCATAAATGACATTTCAAGATCTGCAATACCTGTAACACAATAGAAACATATCAGGATTTCTCATGGTGACAAAGTCACAGTTTCTACTGATACGGCTACGCTGCAGTTGGAGGCTATCAGATATTTTGATAACCACAGTTTCCTCCCAGCCAAGTTCACAGATGCCACCCCCACCGCCCACACACACACACACATACACACAGAACACCTTGGAGGCCCGTGGAAGTGAGATTAAGAACCACTCTTCTGGGGGAAGGAGATGAGGACCAGAGGTAAAAGTCAGCCGGACAGCACAGCACTGGGAAATCCAAACGCAGGGCAGCCCACAGAACAATTTCGGCCCAGGGAGCACAGAAAGACCTTTAATGAACAAGAACGTCCTGGTCCTAATGCCTGAGCTACAGTGACACAGACCCCTCTGCTCCCAGCAAAATCCTCAGCCAAGTCTCCCCGACTCCCATACATGCTTAGAGTGAGTGTGGTACGTAGCAGAAATCAAGGGAGGGGCTGAATTTCATATTTGGGTCAATGCATGGGGACTGTAAATCCATCTGTCAATGGAACCAGTTCAGCTGAAGGGGCCACCGGGGCAGGGAAGTAAGGTCACCTGGACATCTGCAGATCCTTCAGGGAGGGCTTTGGACCCCCGAGGGTCAGGGAATACAGGTCCAAGTTGATCTCATCTCGTCTCAGGGTCTTGGGGTCCCCTGCAAACATTGGGTGTCATCTAGAAAGCTCATAGGGCCTTTTGCGTAGGAAGAGGTCAGTAACTCGTGCCTCTGATGTTTGGGAAGTGGGAGGAGGTTGAGGAACGGGCCGTGATAAGCCCCTGCTTTCTAGATTGCTTTTCCCACGGCGTAGGACCCTTCCATGGAGCTCAGGCATACGCAAGAGAGGCGAGGCCTTACATGGTGCTGTCACCATAGCTAAGGGTTTGGCCGTTTCAGAAACCTGAGTGAGATGCTGGCTGCTGGCAGCTGCCAACCCAGACAGTGATTGCTGAAGAAACTCTAATGAGAAGCTGACAAATGAATCCCCTTTGCCCTGCCCTGCCTCCAGCAAGCCCACCGCTTCCCCCACTGTCTTCCCCATGCTGTGTGGTAAGTTTTTCTCCTAATCTCAACCTCAATTCCTTTTTCCCATTCTTCTGAATGTTAAAGTCACGACCTTTGCGGTTTATGGGCCACCAGAGACTGAACTAAATGTGTTAGCTCTGAGTCCAAACAAGTAATAGCCGGCCAATTAAATTAATAATCCATATTGTTACAATGTTTAACCACGGCTGTTTCCTCAGCGGTCTGTTTAAATCACAGCCAAGGCCTGACCTATTAAAATGAATAACTGGAATTATGAGAAACTCCATTTAATAAACACAGCGAGGAACGCAGCACAATTGGGCATGAAATATTTATTACCACTTGAAGCACAGAGCTGTTTGGGACTTTAAGATGGGATTAATGAATGTGTTTTAATTTCTTGTTCACAGGGTGGGAGGTGGGACTGGAACCGAAGGCCCCTTGGCAGATTCCTGGAAAAAATCCTCTCGCATTATATTATCACATTGCGCTGGGGCTACTTGTTTGTGTGAGGGCGTCCACCAATCCACTGTCAGAGCAGGAAGGTATGCATCTGATTACTGTCTTCTCCGGGACCTAGTACGTGCTCAGTGAACGCTGGATGGATAGATGGACGAATGGATGGATATATAGAAGGGCTGATCATACATGAAATATTTTGACACCTTAATATCTACATGTCAATAACACGGCACAGATAAAACATTTAGCACAGTGCCTGACACATTCTTCATCCTCAATAAATGGTAACTGTCATTCTATGTCGTGAGGAGAGCAAAGTCTGGTTAACTTACTAGAAAAGCAATGCTCACATTCGGGAGTCCCAGAGCTGTCCCAGACCTGCCCCAGGACCCGACTCCCACCCTGACTGGCCCCATTTATCTTTATGTGCGCTTGGAAGACTGTTTTAGATTCGATGTTTTTGTCTGACTATTTTTGGCTTTTCTCAGAACAAATTGCTCCTTTCCCTGTTTTCCCAAAGCTCACAGCATTCGCCCCGACATGTCACATTTTCCCAGGTAAAGCCATACTTCACAGGGTCTGTTCCCTTTTCCCATACATCAGCTCTGAAGTTATGATAACGGGTTTAGAAAATGTGGTTGCTGTAATGACAGCCCTTAGCAAGTCATATAAGCAGGGTGGTTATCGGGGGTCTATAAATAAGACAACTGGGCCTTTTCTGTAGGAGAGCCCCAAGTGGGAAACGGATAGGTCCACTCCTGCCAGAACTTACTTTCCAGAGCAAGGGGAAAGCAGGCCGACTGAGCCACAGGCTGATGGAGCACACTTGACATTGTGAGGGCCGGGGACCAGGATGATGGCGAACGCCTAGCCTTGGCTCCCCTTTTGAGATCCAGCGGGTGCCTCCTGGAGACCACAAAAATGCCCTTCAGGTCCAGTACATTTAATTCAAATACATATTAGTGATTGCAAGGCAGGTAAAAGGCAGTCTCATTTTGAATAGGGAGAATCTTGAAACTGAAAATAGAAAACGGGGCTTGAGCTCTGTAAAGAAGGGCAGGTCTCTTATGTTTGGGATGGTGTTGGGTATTTTCTCTTTCAACGAGGAAAAGGTGGTTTTAACTTTATGGAATATTCCCAACCACACTCAAGGCCAAGAATGGTTCCAAATAAGAGGAGTGTCCTAAGTGGCCAATATGGCCTCATGGGATGTGACATGGGAAACTTGCTGGACTCCAAGTGACCTTCAAGAGACTGCGGCTTCATAGGGCTCTGTCTGCCTGCACTCTGCAGATTTCTGTGGTCAACGTTATTGTCTGTCACTTTGATCTCTTTAACCCTTAAGGTTGTTTGCAGGAAGGGGATACTGTGGCTGTGTTGGGGTCTTGTTTTCCTCTATGTTGGAGGGGAATTCTGTCAAACAAGGTAGAGTTGCTTCTGTATCACCCACCCCTCTCCTACTAGATTGTGACTTCCTGCAATCCAGGAAGGGTAGGAGGGATTCTCAGGGGCTAAACTGTGCGCCAGAGACAAGAAGAACTTGGAGAACAAGATTGGTGAAGTTGGAGGAATCAGAGAGGGCGTCAGGTCCACAAACATTTGCTGAGCGCCCACTGAGATCTATGCAAGACCCTGAAGCCAACAGGTCATGTAGACAGAGGGGTTAAGGTTGCTATTGTGTGGCACCCATCATGGACTCATGGGCAACTGAATAAGGTAACAGCAATGCTAATGAACAAGACAAGGGAGATAAAATAAGCAGGTGAGATGAGCGAGTGAGCACATGGACCCAAAGAAGGAGTAACAAAGACAAGAGAAACCAGACCTGACCAGAACAGATGAAAACTAGAGGATAATGCCTTGCTTACTGAATCAAAGTGTCATTTCTTGCCTTGAAATGACACACACTTTATTTTTCATTTATTTGTTATTTTTGCTGTTTACTTCTTGTCTTCTGGGAAAGGTCCGCGTTTTTGTTTTGTTTTGTTCTTTTTTAGATTTTTATTAAAATATAGCTAACACACAATATTATATTAGTTACAGGTATACACAATAGTTCTTCAACATTTGTGTACCTAAAGAAGTGATCACTATAAGTCCAGCAACCCTCTGATACTGTACTATGGTATCACAATATTCCCCATGCTGTACGTTACATCCCCATGACTTATTTGTTTTATACCTGGAAATTTAAACCTCTTATTTTCCTTCACCATTTTTCCCCCTTTAAAAATTTTTAAATTATAGTTAACATTCAATACTATTTTATATTCATTTCAGGTCTACAGCATAGTGGTTAAGACATTTATATAATTTAAGAAAAGATCCCCCTGACTAGTCTAGTACCCACCTAGCACTATACATAGTTATTACCATATTATTGACTATATTCCCTATGCTTTACGTTACATCCCCATGACTATTTTTAACTACCAATTTGTACTTCTTAGTCCCTTAACATTTTTCACCCTGTCCCCAACGCCCTTCCCATCTATCACCCCAATAAATCTGGTGCCAATCTGACCCCACACATAGGTATTACATCCCATATTATTGACTATATTCCTAATGCTATACCCTACGTCCCCATGACTGCTTTGTAACAACCAATTTGTACTTCTTAATCCCTCCCCCTTTTTCATTCATTCCCAACCCCCCTCCTATCTGGGAACCATCAATATGTTCTCTGTATCTATGAGTTTGTTTCTGCTTTGTTTGTTTGTTTATTTTGTTCTTTAGATTCAACATATCAGCAAAATCACATTCAGCCTGTGCTGAACCTGAAGGCACATGGGAGTGACCACACTGCAAACCGAGGATGGCTGCCACCAGTATCAGGTCTGGGGTAATTCTGCAAAAGGCCAGGACACCCAGGCCTGCTGCCACCTCCTTTAACGTTCAGCCACTGATAGAGCCCTTGTGCCGTATGTAGGTTCAGTGAGGCAGTGTCTCAGAGAGTCACTAGAGTGGGAAGAGTTTAGTCACCAGGTTAATGAAGACTCTGGTTTGGTACCAGTGCTGAGCCTGGATCAACTCAGCAAAAGTTGCAGAGCACCGAGACCAGCCGCTGCCTGCCTAGGGCCTGTGGACTTTGATGGCTTTCCAAGGAAGAGTGAAAAGCAAGAGGGACTGGTTGCTCAGGGAGAAAGTGCTTCCAGCTGTGTGCAAGTTGAGCGGGGGCAGGGTCCCAGCTGAGACAGTAGGGTGAAGCAGTGGAGCTCACCAAACCAATCAGATTCAGATTTCGCCTGTGGGGGCGGGACCAACATAGGAAAGATGGCGCCCACATGCCAGTGGCATGGGAGAAGGACCCTCTCTGGGAAAATGCTGTCTTCCAGATCTTCCCCTGAAACCACACTCCTCAGTCTGCCCACCGTATGTCTCCAAGGTTCCCCAAGTCACCATCCCTCCGCTGGAGCCCAAGGTTAGTGCCTGCAAGTGAGTGAATCTGTGCGCCGGCCATTTAAGATGTCTGGGTTTCCCATAGCCTTCCGTCCCACACGAATGGTTGGAATCCCCACTGTTTTTCACAGCCAAATGTTGTGGAGGCTCCTCTTCCCGGCACCAGTACTGCAGGCTGGGGAGCCTGGGAGGGGAGGGGAACTTCCCGGCCAAGATATCCCTCCTGATTTTTCAACCACCAAACGGAGGTTTGGGGCCCATTCTGCGTCTCTACTCCTCCTATCAGTCTCGATGTTGCTTCTTTCACCCTGTCCCCAACCCTTTAGTTAAAGGACTTCTATTTGGCTAGACTTCAGATGGTTCTCCAAGTTGATTGTTCTATAATTTAGTTGTAATTTTAATGTGTTCAGGAAGGACGCAGGCACAGTGTTTATCTACTCTGCCATCTTGGATCTCCCCAATTTGTACTTCTTAATCCCTTCCCCTTTTTAACCCATTCCTTCAACCCCCTCTCATCTGGCAACTATCAGAATGTTCTTTGTACCTATGAGTTTGTTTCTGTTTTGTCTGTTTGATTATTTTGTTCTTTAGATTCCACATATAAGTGAAATCACATTGCATCTGTCTTTAGCTGTCTGACATACTCCACTTAGCACGATACCGTCGGTCCATCCATGCCACTGCAGAACCCGTTCCCTTTCCTGACCAAACAATATTCCCTTGTATATATGTATCACCTCCTGTTTATCCATTCTTCCATTGACAGACACTCAGGCTGCCTCCACATCTTAGCCATTGTAATAAATGCTGCAATGAACATATGGATGCTCACATCCCCTTGAAGTAACATTTGGGGTTTCTTAGGATAAATACCCAGAAGTGGAATTACTGGGTCCTTCATTATCTCTTCTTACAGACTTTGTTTTTAAAGTCTATTTTGTCTGGTATAAGTATTGCTTCTCCAGATTTTTTTTCCATTTTCATGAAATAATTTTTTTCCATCCCTTTATTTTCAGTTTTGGTTATGTTTTTTCAATCTTAAGTGAGTCTCTTGTAAGCAGCATATGTAAGGGTCTTGTTTTCTTATCCATTTAGCCAGACTATGATTTTTTATTGGAGCATTTAATCCATTTACAAAGTAATTGTTCACAGATATGTAGTCATTGCCATTTTATTATTCATATTTTTTATTATTTTTTTACATCTTAAAGAAGTCCCTCTAACATTCCTTGTAATAGTGGTTTGGTGATGATGAACTCCTTTAGCTTTTCCTTGTCTGGGAAGCTCTTCGTCTGTCCTTCAATTTTAATGATAGCCTTGCTAAGTACAGTACCTTTGGTTGTAGATCCTTGCTTTTCATTACATTGACTATTTTGTGCCAATCCTTTCTGGCCTGCAAGTTTCTGTTGAGAAACCGTCTGACAACCCTATGGGAGCTCCTTTATAAGTTACTAGTTGCCTTTCTCTTGCTGCTTTTAGGAGTCTCTCTTTGTCTTTAACCTTTGCCATTCTAATTATAATGTGTCTTGGTGTGGGCCTGTTTGGGTTTACCTTGTTTGGGACTCTCTGTGCTCCCTGAGCTTGTATATTTCCTTCACCAGGCTAGAAAATTTTTCAGTCATTATTTCTTCAAATATGTTCTCAACCCCTTGCTTTCTATCTTCTCTTTCTGGTACCCTTATGATGCAAATGTTGTTATGCTTGATGTTGTCCCAGAGGTCTCTTAAACTATTTTTATGTATTCTTTTTTCTTTTTGCTATTCTGATTGGGTGTTTTCTGCTACCTTGTCTTCCGGATTGTTCATTTGCTCCTCTGCTTTATCTAGTCTGCTGGTGATTTCTTCTAGTTCATTCTTCATTTCAGTTATTGTATTTTTCATTGCTAACTAGTTATTTTTATGGCTTCTATGTCCTTTTTATGCTTGCTATCTCTTTGTTGAAGTTCTCACTAAGTTCCTTGAACATCCTTATAATCGTTGTTAGAACTCTGTCCCTGATGGGTTGCTTGCCTCTATTTTGTTTAGTTCTTTTTCTGGATTATTTTCCTCCTATTCTTTCATTTGGATGCATTTCTCTGTTCTCCTCATTTTGGCTGCTTCTCTGTGTTTGTTTCTATGTATTAGGTAAATCTCCTATGTCTCCCAGTCTTGGCCAGGTGGTCTTATGTAGTAGGATCCTATGGGGCCCAGTGGCACAGTCTCCCTGGTCACCTGAGCCTGGGGTTCCAGAAGTGTCCCTTGTGTAGGTTGTGTGTTCTCTCCTGTTATAATTGAGACTTGATTGCTGTTGGCATGTCAGTGAGTGAGTTGACCCTCAGGCTGACTGGCTTTGGGTCTGGCCACAGCTTATGGGTTGCTGTTGGAGGTGCCTACCACACTGAGTGAGATTTGCCCTGTGGGCTCTGGTGCCTGTTGAGACCGCCATTTGTATGTGCCACTTGTGGGGCTAATTGGCAGTGCTAGGCTGTGATCTGAAGCCAACCTCCAAGTATGTTGGTTCTCGGGCCTCTTGCAACAGGCTCCAGTGTAGACCCAGGTCAGCCACTGCCAGTGACCAGTTGGGGGCTACCTGGTAGGAGCTACAAAGTGAGTCACAGTTGTTCACTGCCTGTGCTGGATCTAGGAGAGGCCACGCTGTGAACTGAGGATGGCTGCCACCAGTACCAGGTCTGGGGTACCATGTTTCTCCCAAAATGAGACCCTAGCCAGACAACCAGCTCTAATGCGTCTTTTGGAGCAAAAATTAATAAGACCCGCGTCTTATTTTACTCAATATAAGACTGCGTCTTGTCTAATATAACATAGTAATATATAATATAATATAATATAATATAATATAATATAATATAATATAATATAATACCAGGTCTTATATTAATTTTTGCTCCAAAGACACATTAGAGCTGATTGTCTGGCTAGGTCTTATTTTTGGGGAAACAGGTAGCTCCACAAAAAGCCAGGACACTTGGAGGCCTGCTGCAATCTGCCACTCCTGTAAGGTGGCAGCCACTGGTAAAGCCTCCTGCAGAACAGTGTTGGGTATGACAGGGTCTCGTGAGTCACTATGGGTGTACTAACAGAGTTCACCAGACCAATTCAGGTTCAGATTTGGCCATGGGCATGGGGGGAGGCTCAAAACAGGAAAGATGGCATCTGCCTGCCAGCTGCATGGGAGAAGGACCCCACACAGGGAAGATGGCAACTGTCCCAGCAGTCCTCGTCCTGTAGCCATACAACTCAGTTTTTCCCTGTACTTCTCCATTGCCCTCCAACTCACTGTCCCTCTCCTGGAGCCCAGAGTGAGTATGTGGGAGTGAGTGAGTCTGTGCATGGGACCTTTAAGGGGCTGGATTTCTGGGTTTCCCACAGCCTTCCATCCCACCCAAATGGTCAGAATCCCCAGTTTTTCACAGCCAGATGTTGTAGGGGCTCCTATTCCCAGTACCACTCCTCCAGGCCAGGCAGCCAGGTGTAGGTCTGGGGTCCCTTGCTCCTTCGTGGGGAACCTCTGTGGCCTCGATAACTCTTCCAATTTTAATCTACCACATGGAGCTTGGGGCTAGTTCATTTCCTGTCCCTGCCCCTCCCTACAGTCTCGACATAGCTTCATTTTTATATTCTTAGTTATAAAACTTCTGTTCAGTTAGACTTCAGATACTTCTCCAGGTTGATTGTTTTATAACTTAGTTGTAATTTTGAGGTGTTCATGGGATGAGCGAAGCACAGCATTTATCTACTCTGCATCTTGGATAAGCTCTCAAATTATGGTTATTTTTTAGTTTGATAATCATATGGTCATGTTATAACAAATTAAAAATCCTTTTATATTTAAAATAAATACTGAAAATTTCAATTGACATGATTTCTGGGATTAGTTTGAAAATAATTTGGTGTGCTCATCTATGTAAAGAAGGAGAAGATATAAGTGAAAGGAGGAAAGAGGAAGTTATAAGTGAAAAAAATTTGTCATGTTGTTTGATAATGTTGAAGTTGGGTGATGGTTACGTAGGGATGGTCCCTGCTTTTGTATTTTTGAAAATTTCCGTAATAGAGTTAAAAAGTAAATCCAAAAAGTTGAAAACCAACATTTTAAAAATAGTTAACCTCCCTAGTGATCAAAAAAATGCAAAATGAAATGACAAAATACAGTTTTCAAGCTATCAGATTAACAAAGATATAAGAATGTTAATACTCTATACTGGCAAGGATGAAGGTAGCAGGCATTCATCCATTTCCTTGTTTACTTCTATGGTCTTGGTGTCACCTTACTAGAAGCCTCTTGTTAATATAAACAAAAAACTTTAAATAAGTGGTTGCCCTTTGCCCCAGGAATTCTACTGCTTGTAATTAGCCAAAGAAAATGATCGAACAAGGGTAGAGATGTTGGCCAAAAAGGTTATTACAGTATAATTATAATAGCAAAAATTTTTTAATGATCTAAATACGCACCAAAAAGGAAATGGTTTAAAGACTAAAGAATATTCACATATGGATACATATAGAGCCTTTAAGAGCTATGATGCAAATATGCATTTATTAGCATTGAAAAATGTATCATAGGTATATCAGAAGGGGAAAATCAAGTTTCAAAGGCTATATATAGTAAAATACTGTTTTGTTTTTTAAAATGTGGAAGGAAAAACTGTAAACAATGATTATCTCTTAATGGTGAAAACATAGATTACTTTTATTACTTTTACTTAATTTTTTTCATTTTTCTAAATAAATTGTGAGTTGTTCTTGAATTCTAAATAATGAATTCCTATGTAATTAAAATAGTCTTTGCCTAATGAAATGACATATATCTGAAATTGCCTCCAAAGTCATCTGAGGTTTGGCTACGGATGAAACAAGTTTGGCTATGAGTTGACAGCCCTTGCAGCTGGGTGACTGGGTACCTAGAGTTTCATTTTACTTTGTTGTCTACTCTGTATGTGTTTGGAATTTTTCATTCTAAAGTGCTGTGTGTGTGTGTGGTGTGTTTAATAATCTTTTTCAGTACAAAATGATATCTTGTCATCTGGTCTCTGCCCCCTCCAACTACACACCCTCTTAGAGACCGTTATAAAATGGTCTCATGACCCCCATAGGTCATAAAGAGCCAGCATTGTGCTCAGAGACACCAAAACTGTCTGATATTTTGATTACAGTGGTACCTCGGTTTTCTAATGTAATCCATTCCGGAAGACCGTTCGACTTAAGAAATGTTGAAAAAAGCCGACAGCTAGGCCTCAGGATTTTGCACTCAGTGGAAGCCACGTGACATGTTTGACTTCCAAGTGTGTTTGGAAACCGAAGCATTTACTTCTGGGTTTACGGCATTTGTAAACCGAAATGTTCGTCAACAGAGATGTTTGAAAACCAAGGTACTACTGTATTAAAATGGCTCACCTTTCCTGTGGTCATAAAGGCATTGGGTAGAAAATGATCCTCTTCTTATTCTCATGACCCAGCAATCCCTCTCCTAGATATCTAACCAAAAAATCTGGAAACACTTACCTATAAAGGCATATGTGCTCCGATGTTCATTGTAGCTTTATTTACTGTGGCCAAGACATGGAAACAACTAAAGTGTCTTTTGCTAGATGAATAAATAAAGAAGTTGTGGTATATGTACACAATGGAATTCTACTCTGCCATAAGAAAAGATAAAATAATGACATTTGCAACAACATGGATAGATCTTGAGATTATTATGCTAAGCAAAATAAGTCAGCCAGAAAAAGTGGAGAACCATATGATTTCACTGATATGTGGTATATATAATTGAAAACAACAAAAGAACAAGACAAACAAATGAAGAAACAAAAACTCATAGACACAGACAATAGTTTAGTGGTTACCACAGGGTAACGGGGGGAGAGGAGTGGTAGATGAGGGTAAAGGGATAAAATATATGGTGATGGAAGGAGAACTGACTCTGGGTGATGAACACACATGTGATATATAGATGATGTATTACAGAATTGCACAACTGAAACTTATGTAAATTTACTAACAATTATCACCCCAATAAACTTTAATTTAAAAAGAAAGAACGAAAGAAAAAAGAAAGAAAAAGAAAGAAAGAAAGAAAAGAAAGAAAGAAAGAAAGAAAGAAAGAAAGAAGAAAGAAAGAAAGAAAGAAAGAAAGAAAGAAAGAAAGAAAGAAAGAAAGAAAGAAAGAAAGAAAGAAAGAAAGAAAGAAAATGATCCTTCTTTGAGATTTCCCCCCTCCCACTGCCCACCATTTCTAGAAGATAGCTGCCTGGGACCAGGGACAAACTTCAGCTAAGAGCTAATTGGCTCATGTAAGAAACAAACTCACAGCCTTAGCCCTTCATCAGTCTGATTCCATCACCCTGTCTGTGATGGCCTATCGTTGCTCCCTCCTACATGGGGCCATCTCTTTCTCAAAGGAAGGAAGTCTGAAGAGGTTAATGGTTCAGCATTTCCAGTCTAAAGATTGATTCTTCTCATTTGCCTACTGCCTGATGCTTTCTCACCCAGCCATATTACAAATAATACGTCTTTAAAAATGAGTAGTCTTCAGGCTAGTCTCCCTGGATATTGAATTATTCCACACTTTGAGTCACTTGGAGATTAGTAACAGCAGTGGTCAGCAAACCAGAGCCCACAGGTCAAATTTGATCCACCACTATTTTTATATGGCCTGAAAGCCAAGAATGGTTTTTACATTTTAAATAGTTTTAAAAAAATCAAAAGAATAATAGTTTGTGACACATAAATTAATGCAATTTTAGTGTCCATAAATACAGTTTTATTGGAACATAAGCCACACTTACTCATTTATGTATTACCTATGTCTGATTTCTCACTACAAGGACAGAAATGAATAGTTGCAACAGAGACCATATGGCCCATGAAGCCTAAAATATTTACTGTCTGGCCTTTTAGAGAAGTTTGCTGACTCTCATCTAATGGGCTTGAGGTTCTCCTAACACTCTGATTCCCTTTTGTCTAATAGAGCTGAACTGCAATGCCATCCATTACCAGTAGGTGAGGCTGTTCTCCACCCATCAGCCTGAAACCATCCAGATTGGAGGCTTGGGGCTTAGAAAATTTATTCACCCATTCAACGAAGATTTAATTAATGTCAACTTTGTGCCACACATTGTTTTAAGTTCTACATTTAGAGCATTACACAAAAGAAGTACTTCTGCTTTGGGGTCTACTGAAGAGAGAGGACCACAAACAAGATGAATATTAATACCCAGCGTGTTAAGTGGCATTAAGTGCTATAGAGAAAACAAAGTCAGGAAAAGGATATAGAGGATCAGGGAAGAAAAGAATAATACTTTTAAATTGGGTTCAGAAAGACTTCATTAGCAAGGTAGCATTTGAGTAAACACTTGAAGGAGGTAAGAGAACAAGTCATGAATACATTGGGGAGAAGAACATTTCTAGACAGAAGGAGACAGCCAATACAAAGGTTTTGACATGTACTGCGTCCACTATATTCAAGGAATATCAAAGGCAGTGAATGGTAGTAGTTGAGCTCAGGGAGGCAAAGGGTAGAGAACAGATATGGGTCTTGCAGGCCGTACTGATGATGTAGCTTTTATTCCGAGTGAGATGGGAAAGCAGCAAAGGATAAGAGCAGAGGAGTCACATCATCTGATTTCCAGTTCCTTGTTTAATATCTGAACTATTTTACAACAACTTTATATAAATGAGGCATAGCTTTCATTTTCTTCTGATTTCTTAAGTTTAAAAAGAGTTGAAATGTATGAGAACAAGCATAAAAGTGGAATAAATGGGAATAAGCACACCAGGGAGTGTTTCAGTTACCCCTTGCTGCGTAACAAATCAACCCAAAGCTTAGTGGTTTAAAAGAACAATGGTTTATTATTTCCCATGATTCTGTAGGTCAAGTGGGGCCAGCTGGGCAATTCTTCTGCTTTTCTTTGGCATCAGCTGACGTAACTCATTCAGTTGGAAGGTCCAAGACTTCACTCACATATCTGGAACTTCAGTGTTCCTCCATTTGCCTCTCCTCATGGCTGATTCAGGTTTCTTCACAGCATGGTGGTCTCAGGGTATAGGAGTTTCCAGGACTTCTGTGGAACTGGCTTCAAAAGAGAAAGCAGAAACTTCCAGAACTCTAGACCAGAACTGGCACAGCCTCAATTCTGTCACATTTTATTGGCCAAAGCAAGTCAAAAGCCAACTAAGATTCAAGAATAGGAAAGAAGAGATCCATGTAGCAATGGTTGCTTGATGGGGTGAGAGAAGTGTGCATATACCTGGAGAGAAGACATTGATGGTGGCCATCTTTGGAGACTATCAGAGTAGGCAAGGAACACTGATTTTTTTCCCCCTTTAGATCCATGAAACTTTTTCAGTACCCTCCTCTCCTTTTGACTATTTCCTGTGCATGCTCTTGATAAGTGTGATTGGTAGACGATGCTTGAGTAACTCTATGTTCTGGAATTGTGAGAGTCCCTAAGTCTTGAAAATCATTCTGGGAAGCACCTTGAGCCCTGTATCCATCGAGCTCACGTTCACTTTCCTCCCCGGTTCTGCAGGCCCAGCTCTCTGGCTGAGTCTCCTTGACACTCCTGGGCACTGTCACGCTTCATCGCCAGCTGGGCTAATCTCAGAAAACGGGGCGATGGTGTGGCATCTGCAGAATTTAGGGAATGGAATGCAGCTATTTCCCCAGAAGGAGCCAAAGCTGCCCAGATTGGCCAAATGTGCAACCCGGCCGTGATGCTGCCCCACTTCCCCAAAAAGAGAAGACATGGAGGATTGGGCATTTAAATGACCTCTGGACTTTAAAAACAAACTTTTTTGTGGAAATGATTTACATTTACGGAAGAGTTACAAAAATAGTACAGAATCTTCCCATGTACACTTCACCCAGCTTCCTCTAATATTACTACCTTACGTAATCATGGTACATTATCAAAACTAAGACATTAACACTGGTATGATACTATTAACGAAACTACAAGCTGATTGAGATTTCCTCAGTTTTCCCACTAGTGGCTTTCCTATGTTCAAGGACCCCATCCAGGATCCCTCATGATCTTTAGTCGGCATATCTCGTGGTTCCTTCCAGTCTATGACAGTTTCTCTCTCTTTCCATGGCTTTTATGACTGACACTTAAAGGGTAGCGGTTCGGTATTTTTGTAGAATACTTCTGAATTTGGGGTTGACTGATGTTTTCTCATAATTAAACTGAGGTTACATGGTTTGGAAGAATATTCTAGAGATGATGTGTCTTTCTCATTGCATCATTTCAAGGGCACATGACATCCACCATCTTATTTCTGGCATTGCGAACTTTGATATTAACCTTAGTTGACATGGTATTTGTGAAGTTTCTCCACTGTCACGTTAATGCATTTCCCTTTGCATTCTCTATTCCTTAGAGTCCAGTTCACACTCAAGGGGAGGAGAACTGAGCTTCTGGAGGGAGGAACCTCTGAGCTTTGAAAAATACACAGCACACTAGGGCAGACGGACAGGAGCAGCGAGGGTGTGAGGCCTGCCCCCTGACTGGCTGATGGCCTCGGATGGGTCACCATCTCTCAGATCCGGGATTTCCCTCCCACCTGTAAACTCCATGACGACATGCCTGGCCCACAGCTGTCTCCCAAGAGCCCCCGGAGGTTTGGGCTGGTAACACTGAGCTGCTGGAGTATAGAGATGACGGGGGACACAGGGTTCCTATTAACAACAACTGGGGTCCTGTTCCTGGTCTGTAAGCTCCTCCTAACCCTGATGCCCGTGATTGCCACAACAGGAGCATCCCCTAAGAGTGACGAGGCCATCACTATTTTTATAAACGGGCTCATGTTACTAACATGCTAACAAGGGCTTGGTGTAGAAGGAAATACTGCAGGGAACTATTTCGTACGTGAAACATGTTTTGTAAAGTGAATAAGTCCCCTGAATAAGCATTTTTGTGTAAATTCACCTTTCACTTAGGGGATTTGCTTAAACCCAGGATCTTCAGGGATTCTTTCCAAAGTGCACACTGTCTTTGTGCAAATGATTTTGAACAGACAGCACATTTTCTACATTGATGGTGATGAATTACCTTAGAGTTGTCAATTAGAGTAATTATTTCTAATCCTTGGAGGTTGGTTTTGCTGGTAGAGAATCCCAGCCAACTTGTATTTCTGACACTTGACAGTAGGGAGAACTCAATCCCCAAAAAATTGCTGTTTGGTGATTTTAGCTAGGATGTAGCTGGTGCACTATGTTTTTCTGGAAGTAGGTGTGTCTGCTGGCATTGGATGTCTTCCTCCATTTCTTTGGAAATCATACCACTCTACCTGGGCCACCATGAGACACACAGGCTTTGCCCTGCACAACTGAAGGACGTTATTCACATGGGTTCCGATGTAGATGGTGCCCCCTGGGAGTTCAGCAACATGGCAGCCCTGTCTCCCACTGCAGAGAGCATTGCCACACTCACCCAATCACACCCCCAGGGTCGAGTCCTCTGATGAGCCACGCAGCATGATGTAGAGCAGGAATGCCATTTGGCCAAGACTTTGATGTTATCCCTCAAATTCAGCTCCACAGTCACGGAGGTTCTATGACAAGATGAAAGAATTGTTCATCTTGTACCTTGTCCTTGTGGCATGACTGGACCACACAGCCCAGGTGATATCAATAACACACCTTATAAATCCTCTCACTGTCTTGAGAATGGCACAATTACCTGGCTTCTGCAATTACCTGGGTTCTATTGGGGGACGGGTGTTAAAGTGTTTCTTTGTTAAATGTAAAGAGATAAAAATAGACAAGAATTTTGGGTACTCTTTTGACATTTCTTCACTTATCTACAAAGAACCTCAAAATAGAAGGGACTTAGCATATCTCTCACCCTCAGAAAGGCTCAGGCCTCAGTTTCCTCACGTGTGAAGTGGGGGTTATTTTATCAACTTCAATAAGGACATCACTTAATTACTAGGTACTCAGGTCACTATATAGCATAGATGTTTTGGGCCTAGTCAGTGCTGACACATGACAGGGTGAACACAGTACATACATGCATTCTACCCACCTGGACCTGAGATTGATGAGAAAGAGAATTATCAGTCAATGACTTCTAATAAAAACATGGTGAGTAATTTGATAGAGGAAATACAAGGAACTGAAGATCTTATAGTGGGTGGTTCAACATAAGTTACACTTTTAGAAGATAAGTAGAAGAGGAGGAGTCAAAGGACTGATAAGGAACAGAGTGAAATAGAGGAAACAAGTTCAGCCATGGAGTGTAGGACGTTCTGACCATTCCTCCGACATCCATTCTGTCCCTCAGTCTTGTGCTTTGAATGGGATCCCCCTCATCTTTAGCTCCAGGTATAATTCAGCCCCTTAACATAGCAATTGGATGAGTTAGCCCAGACGTAAGCCAAATAGCACATGGCATTCCCCTGGCCACAGCAATTGGTATGCTTTATTGGAGCAACAATAAAGACTCTTTCTCCCCCCAGTTATGACCTTAAAGCTTTATTTATTATTGGAAGCCATCTTACAAACATCAGGGAGACCAGACTGAGGACAAAGCCAATACACCATAGAGGGCAAAGCTAAGAAAATTGCAAAGCCTGAAGACCACTTACTACTGGTCTTTTGACTGGTGCATAAGCCAGTAAATCCCCTTTGTTGTTTGAACCAGCTTGAGCTAAGTTTTCATTACTTTCGATGTAATTATTCTAACTAATACCAAAGGGAAGGGTAGTTTAAAAAGTAAGGAGCAAGCACAACAGTGCCTGAGGATATCAACACATCCAGCAAGATAAGGACTAAAAGGTGTCCACTAGCTTTAGCAAAATGGAGGTCATTTGTGACCTAGCTGACGTCAGTTTCAGTGGTTGGGACAAGGTGGCAGGGAAAAACCTGTGCAGACTTTGCTGGACAGCTAATTAAGCAGAGGACTCCTGAAGACAAGAAACTCTGCTTTGAGACAATCGTAGTGTCTGTCACTACAGAGAGATCAAATTTGTAAGATTTTAGACATTCTGTCCTATCATCTCCACTAGCCATCAGCACATCTCCCCCGCCAAATCCTTTAAGTATTTGGGTTCTGTGCTGTCCTGTAGGTTTAATTGTAGAAAACACAGGATTTAGAGTAAAGTAGGTAAGAGGCTTCCATCACAGCTGACCAGTTGAATTAAGTTTGGGCTTTTTTCCTGCAAGGTAGTTACTGCTTCTTATCTTTTTGGGGGCCAGAGAGTCACACAGCCCTTGGAGAATTAAATTGAATTCTCCATATAAACCCTCTTCATAGA
This sequence comes from Rhinolophus ferrumequinum, assembly GCF_004115265.2. Lineage (NCBI taxonomy): Eukaryota > Metazoa > Chordata > Mammalia > Chiroptera > Rhinolophidae > Rhinolophus > Rhinolophus ferrumequinum. Next base: position 14,920,257 of record NC_046299.1, on the reverse strand, counting down.
GAGAAAATGCCCAAATTCTGCATCCATTTCTAGGGCTTCATGATTCCTGTGAAGCTGGCCTTGCAGATTATGTGGGACACTGCCCAAGTACTCCATCCTTTACAAGCTCTAGTGAAGCAAAGCTTCCATAATTGGGATCTTGTTCCAAGAAATAAGGATTCCAACCCATAAAACTGTCCCCTCCTCCTTCCAATAGCTCCTAGAACCCCGGTTTCTTGAGGAATTAATCAGGGAAGGGTTTACAGCTTTCTTACCCTGTCAAAACTCACACCAGCACCACCTCTCCGGGTTCCTCTCCCAATCTCTCTTTCCAAGGCACAAATCTCCAGTCAGGGTCTTGGGAAAGGCTTTGGATGTAGGAGGCGTGTATATGGTTGTCACTTTCCTTCATTCATGCCTTTATTCTGAGGATTCCCACCTTCATAGTGAGCCCCAGTCCTCAGACATCTGTCCACACAGCCCCTGGAAACCACGCTCAGGGATCAGACGGTAGTGAAGACATTTGAGTCCTAGACATGACCTGTCACGAACACCTTCTCTTCCGATTACCTCAATTTTTCTCATCGTGTAGGGGCTCACTAGTGAGGGGTTAAGGGCTGGAGAATCTGAGGACAGCTCTGGCTGTCTGGCCGGGAGCAAACCCCTTTGCCTAGTGGTGCTTACTTCCCATCTGAGCTGGAGAAAGGCTCTAAAATGTTTTGTGTTGACCTCTGTGAGCACTTCTCATTATGCCCTAATGGTTTGCATACTCACTGGTCAACCTCACTAGCTCCTGAGGGTGCAGCCACGAATGATTCACCCTTGTGCCCCTGCAGAGTTCCGGCAGATAATATTAATAAGAGTGGACTGAGCTCTGCCTGCTCTGAGAATGGAGTTAAGTGCTGTCTGTGCTTATCTCCCTCACAAGATGATGTAGGACCATCTATTATTAACCCTACTTAATTTTTTTAAACTTTTCATTTTGACATAAATTCAGATTTACAGAAAAGTTTCAAAATTAGTATAAAGAATCCCCACGTGTCATTTACCCAGTAATCCCCAATGTTATCGTTTTGCATAACCACAGTAAAGTAGTCCAAAGCAGGAAATAACAGTGATACAATCCCATTAACTAACCTATAGACCTCATTCAAATTTCACCAATTATACCACTGCTGTACTTTTTTCTGGTACAGAATCCAAGATCTCATGTTGCTTTTAGTTGTCATGTCTCTGGTTTCCTTTCATCTGAGACAGATCTTCATTCTTTCTTTGTCTTTTATGTCCTTGGCACTTTTGGGGTTTTTGGATGACAATGGAGTTTGTGCTGAAACAGTTGTAACACGTGGTGAGAAAAAAATACAAATGGAAACTCAAATTAGGTTGGAATGTTAATACTTTTGAAGAGTACTGATCAGTGAGTTATTGTAGAATATCCCTCCATTTGGTCTGTTGTTTCCTGAGATTAGATTCAGATTATGTTTTGGGGACAAGAGTACCATGAAAGCAATTCTATGTCCCTTTCAGTGCATTAATATAGAGTGGCACACGATGTCAAAATATCTCATTACTGGGAATGTCAGCTTTGGTCATCAGATGATATGGTGTCTGCCAGATTTCTCTACTACAAAGCAAGCGTTTTCCCCTTTGTAATTAACAAGCATCCTGTGGGAAAATACTCTTGCACTATATAAATATCCTATTTTTCATCATACGTTGGCCCACTAATTTTAGCATCTATTGGTGGTCCTTGCTTGGAAGCAATCACTACTGTGATGTTGGCCAAATATTGATTTTCTATTTCCATATTTCCTTCTACACTGAGAACTAGAATTCTAATATAAGGAATATCTTTCCTCTTCTCCCTATTCATTTATGTATTTCTTTATTTATTTATTCACTTACACCAGTATGGACTCCTACTCCTAGAATATTAATCTCATTTTTCAGGTGAGAAAGTTGAGGCCGAGAGCTACTAAATAAGGTGCGCAGAGCGAGGAAGAGGGAGAACCGGGGTTTAGTCTTGAGCTAGCTGAGTCCTTAACTGATACATTCTTCCTCCTGACAACGTAATCTTGTAACTTAGCGTAGTTGCCTCTTTGCTTTTTTTACCAGGAATTCAAATTGAAACCATCTTTAGGTGGTTCTCACAACATGCAAACTTTGCCTCCGACGTTTTTTTTATTGTACCCTCTCTCTCTTGCGCCATGTTCTTATCTAGGTCTTATGTCATTACCATGTTTGTTTTGTTTGTTTATTGTTTGTAAGCACCTTAATCTCTCTTGGGAGAAAATTAGTAATAAATAAGCACATCTCTGAGACTAGATCACAGTAGATTTTTAATTATTGTTTGAAGTGAATCAATTCGGTTGCTCGACGATTATTTCTTGACAATAGTGTCCGTGGAGTAGTCCATGAGACTTGTCCAGATGGACAAAGTCACAAAATATGTGGGAACACACACCTTCTCTCTGTGCCTCCAAATAACTGAGGGTGTCCAGATAGGGTTGTCAGAGGACATAACTCTGACAGCTGGATACCAAGTGCTGAATGCCTGAAGTTGACTATGGGAGGAAACATTTTAATGATGTCCATGCACCCTTAAGATAAAACTGCAAATGGCTCTTTCTGGGGCATTGTTTGAAGATTAAAAGGGTTGAGGGGGCAAGCTGTGAGCTGTCTGAGGCTGCACGTATTCAAACAGAAGCCTCCAGAAGACAAAATGCAATGGCAATTGCAGGGCATGCCAGTGTCTCTTGGAAGATGTGGATGGTAAACGTTTGTGCTTTGCTTCCCAGGATCCATTTCCCTTCCTTCCTGGAAGTGTGTCTCAAGTCCCTTTGGAAATGCATCTCTCCTCCTCTCTCTGCTGTAGGGTTAGGGTAAGCTGAGCTCCAAGGGTTTATGCCAGTAAACCAAAGCCACCACTGGCAAATAATGCTGGTTCAGGTATGGGCAGGGTAACACTCTCAGAGCCAGTGCCCGAGGCCTTCTAAAGAGAAAAGCTTGTCTTCTTCATGGCACTTTATGGAAGAGACGCTCTGCCTTCCTGCAATGATGGGGTTGAAGGAACCACTGCGTGAGGTCAGGAACCCCTGCAGCCACCTTGTGATCTTGCAATGGAGTTTGCCTGGGAAGGAGACTACACCAGAGAACTGGAGCTGAGAAATAGAAACATGGTGTGGGCTGGGTCTCTAGCTCCGTCAGAAGCCAGACTATCTCCTGACTGTCACAAGAACCAGGGAACTGCCATGTTTTATGATAGCAGTTTGAGTAGAGTTGCCTATCGTTTGCAAATTTAAAAAGTCATAAATGAAACCTAGATGGACTAAAAGTCCTATTTGGTTTCAGAATCACTGAGGGAGTGTCTTAGACGCACAGATGCTCACGGGTTCTGAGTATTTAATAAACCCCCCCGCTGATTCCTACTCACACCCAGGCCTGGGATCAGAGATCTCTGCTCGTACCCATTAAACTGAACTTTCGGAGGTGTATCGCTTCTGCTTCCTTCCCTCCGATCTCCTCTGTCAGGTGAGAGACCCTGGAGGAGGAGCCCTGGACCCAGCACGGAGCTTCAGTGCTTTCTATTTATATGGGAAATTGCTTGCATTTTCCTAGTTAGTGGCAGATCTGCTGTTTGATGTTAATGAGTTTGTGAACCCAACAAAAACATAAAAGACGAGGCGCTTCCAAAGAGAGAAAATAGAAACTAAAGGGCCATCCAAAATGGGACAGGCTTGAAATCTGTCTTGAATCTCACCAGCCCCTTCCTCTGTCTTCGCGACGGGGCCCCTTTCATCCAACTGGAAAAATCAAGGAAAAATACCATCCTGGTAAATATCCTGCAAAACCAAACCAACCTGATTTGTCTGGACAAAGAAAATGAGGAATTTGGCGGATCAAAGTAGGCACAGCTCCCCCTTACACTTCTCCAACCCCATTAGGCCTCCTACAGACAAGACACACAGATTTCTCACACATCAATGATACTTCCAGTACTCATTTGCAAATAGCCCCTTGCATCCTGGTGCAAATCTTAGCTGTCTACTAATAACCCACTTTAGGACACGGGTGTTCTGATCTGATATTATTAGATGGAAAGTGGCCGCTTTCTAATCTAGAGAGAGGCAGGGGCATTTGTAACAGCTAGAATCAAAGGCCTGGTCTCTTCTGTTCCTAATTATCAATAGTGTTTTATAATCTTATTAATATTGATACACAGTATACTGAAGATCTGTTAAGGCGTAATGTATGTGGAAGATAATTAACAAGATCTGAGTCAGATCAATCGCTTATTTGACAGCCAACGGTGTGTGGCTTATAAATTATACATATTCTAGGTATTGCTCAAAATGTTTAAAGTTTCAGTCCAATCCTTCCGATCCAGTGCTGGAGGAAGGCATGAACCTAAAGGTACCGTCCCCAGCCTATTGGAGCCTCCTGTGCACACGCAGGACTCACTCTTACTTAAAAATCAAAGGGTTCTATTAACCGCCGAGCTCTACACACAGCATAAAGACACATCTTCTCCTTGTAAAGTGCGGAAAAACAAAAGGTGAAATCTTGTAAGAAAAGAGATGATTAATAAAAGGAAAGTAACTCGCCTTTTGATTTCTGAAAGAAGGTAACAGTTGAATGTTTCAAACAGCAGAGCTGGTCTTTCCTGCTGGCACTAGTCTGTAACAGGGTGCAGAATCCGGATGCAATAATTACAAGCAGTAATCCCAATGAATGTGTATGTTTGGGTAGGTTTAAGAGCTTAAAATTGCCTCGTCATATACTGTGTGTATGCACTTGTGCGTGCATGCATTTTGTGTGTGTGTGTGTGTACATTTGCACATATGTATTGTGAGAGCAGTGGACATTATTTTTTTTCTCAGATAGCATCCCTTTAGGGACGACCCCTCTCCGTTAAACAATAATCCCATTCAATCCATGGGTTCAGATGAAGCTGACCCTACCCTTGCCCCAGGGGCAGGCACATGACCCAAACTGGCCAATCAGAGCCCTAATCATGATTTATTTTTCAGAGCTATTGGAAAAGACGATGCAATTTCCCACTGGAGTTTTAAGTAGGAAGGGTATGAGCCTCGCACTGGTGGCAGTCACTTTGCCACAAGGTGGAAAGAGCCTGTCTGAGAAGAAGTCATCCGGAGGAAAGCACAACCAAGCCATGAAGAGAACTGAGAGCTGCTGGTACCATTTGGACCCCTGGATACAGCCACACCTGAAGTTTACATGAGGACTCCCAATTTCCTGAGCCAGTCACACATTCCCTTTTCTGCTTAAGGCAATATGAACTGGGTTTCTGTCACTTAACTGATGAGATTCTAACTAACATGGGAGATTAAGATGAGATTTTTGGCACCTCTTCTTCTCCTCTCCACAATGCAAATGAGAAAGCTAGGTAAGACATTCAGGTTTAGGAGCCAGAAATAAGAATGAACAACGAAAATACAGGGGACACCAGGTTTATCAAGACGGCAGGGCTGCGATGAGGAAATTTTGACCTGGCACTGAACTTTGCAGAATCTCCTCGCATCCATCACGTTTAACTGGGGAGACTGTGGCATTCTACCACAGAGCCTGCATGCAGCCCCCGTCAGAAGGAAATCAGTGTCCCGGAGAGACCTCAAATCAAGCAGTGTCCCACCTGGAGCTGGAGGAAGTCACAACTCCGAAGGGAGAGCTCCAGGAGCCTAGACACTCCTTGTGATTTGTAATGGGTCATTGTGAGGACATTGAGGGATATCAGGGTACCCCACACGTTGTGGTGTTAGGTTCAGAGCGGATGACCAGCAGCCTCATCTTGGTTGCTGGCCAGTGTCTAAGAGGAATGTTAAGGTCAAAGCCACTGATAGGGGCCAGTGTGCTGCTAGTCTTAGGGGCTTGGCACAAATTAGAAAAAGGCACCACTTTGGGCAGATGAACTGGAAAAATGGTGCCTCCTCTGGACAGAAGAATCGGCAGCAGAGCCCAAGGCTTGGAAAGAGAAGCTCAAGCAGGATTTTAACCCTCGTTTGCCCCGTTAGCTGACACCTGTGCAGTGTGCAAGCTGGACAACGGTACGTGGCAGAACCGAGTAGAGACTCCTCAGTCAGCCTCCCTCCGCTGACTGTGACCCATTGGCTGCTCTTCCTGCCGTCTGTAAATCATCCCGGGGTGTGCGCACCCATGACCCTCAGAACGCTCAGGATTACTAGGCTTCTTTCTAGGGTGTCCGCGCACTTCTGCTTCCCCACTGAGCTTAGTGTTTATTCCGAGTCCACAAGCTTTATACCCAAATCTGTTTATGACACAACATAGCAATCCTCCAGCTTGATTAAGAAGTATTGTAACCAGTCAAATAAGAGTAAGGAAAGAGAGCATCATGATATCTATGAAAACTAAATGAATGCTTTGGAAAGAAAGATAAAGGCAAGTTGCTTAAAAAAAAAAAAAAAAGTCCTTAAAATTAAGGAAACTTTTGGTGGTGATGGAAATGCATTGTGTTATATAGCTGTATAAAAGCATATGCAACTGATATAACTCATTGAAGCATGCACTGTAACTAGATGCAGTTTATTATATGTAAATTATTTCTCCATAAAATTGATTAAAAAATATTAAGTGCAAGTGAGATGATATAAAAGATTGGGAGGGTGTGAAACACAAAATTCCTCAAAGCGTCTTTCATTCTGATTGTTCTGCAAGTGTCTTTAAAATCTCACTTGAACAAAACCACAACTGGAAATTATAAATGATGTACAGTTGGCTTAGGCAAGAAAGAGAAGCTGGAACTGCAAAGAGCAGACACCGATCCCAAGAAAATCCTTGGTTCTACATCAAAAGATTGGCAAAGAAAATGAACATTTATCATGTTCAAATTTTTCAAAGTGTTTAAACTTTGTATAACATATGTCTATGTATTGTTTTAGAAAGAGTCCCCATTTTCACTGACTCCTTTGTGATTAACTGCCAGCTTCGGGCCAGATCCCACCACACAACAAAGCTTCCACAGTGATCTTCTTCGTCACCCTGTGTCACCCTTAAAGTGTGCGGTAGCACCGTATTTCAAGAAACGCAGCACAATCCATTTTTTCTCCTTCCCCCTCTCCCCCCAGGGGAACAGCTTGCTGCTGTTCCTTCGGTTGAACTTGCACGTAACGGGCGTGTTGCCCAAAATGCTGGCTCCCAACTTCAGTGTCAGTTGCTCGAACTATGGCGGCCTCTGACCAAGCCCAGGCTCACACAGCAAAATGCTATCAGTTACCCTAAGCTGTGTGTTCTCTTGGTCTGTCTGTGTGTCTGTGTCTCTGTTGCTGAGACCTTATAACCTACATGTTTATGTGATTTGAATCTACCACGTATCCACTTGTATACAGCAGCTCATTCTTTATTGTGCTGATTCCCGAGCTGCGCAGTGACACGTTGGGCTCTCCCGTTTAGAATCGTCAAGCAGTCACAGCAGGAGTGTGGTCAATGAAAATATCATTCCCAGTTCTTCCCTCCCTCCCTCCCTTCCAGACAATTCCCGTGGCATCACAGGGGACACTACTTCTTGCCCTTAACGTTGGCTGAAACACTGATTTGGCTAGTGCAGACATGACAGGAGTAGGACTAAATGCGTTTGTGCTTCTGGCTTGCCGTCTTTTGTTTCTGCTATATGGTGCGACAAGAACACACCCTGGGAATCCACGGGTCCAAGGAAGATAAGAGACACATGGGGCAAACCGAGACCTAACCCACTGCCTGGAGCCAAGCCCATTCCACCCACGGCCTTAAGCGAGCTGTCTTATCCAACTCATATAACCATGAGATAGAAATATATGCATTTGTTATGCAGCATTGTTGAGTAAAAACATTACTGATTTTGGGTGGGGTTGGGCAGAGGTGGTATTAAAAAGCTTCTAGTCCAACGCATTGATTTTACAGGTGAAATTATTTACTAACTCTGGGATGCTGGACTAGACAGTGTCTGGTCTCAGTTCTTTCATTTGTAAAATGAAAATACAGTATCTGTCTTATCCAGCTCTCAGGGATGTAATAAGGATGAAATGATAGCTTTGAGAACGTTTGCCTAGTGCCATAATCACGATAATGCTGCTGTGAACCCTGAACTGTTTGTTGATGGCTTCCTCCTGCCCACAGAATAAAGCCAGCATTGCTCATCAAGACATGCATGTCCCCTGTGTCTGTCCCTGCCCACCAAAGCCACTACCTTCTCACAACACTCACATATCACGTTGCAGCCACTTGAAGTATTCCCTACTCCCCAAACTGTCTCTGCTCTTTCTTCTCGCCACGTCTTTTCTCACTTTGGACCCTCCCCTTAGAACGCCTTTTCCTGTCATCTCACCTTTTGGAAACCTCCACTCTGTAACTCAGCTATCACATCCTCCCAATGGCTTCCCCAATACCTTTAACTAAAATTAAGTCGTATTTCCTTCTGGGCACTTAACACGTTTTACTTGGATTACAGGCATTTCACCCAAGTCCATCACCCACACCAAGTGAGAATAAGCTTTCTGAGTACAACGATCTTTTTTTGCTTATTATTGTCTTCCGTGGATCCCAGCGTGAAGTACTCAATATATGTTCAGTGTTTATTGGTAGTGAAATGAGGTATGTTACTCCAGCTCCAGGAAGCAAAGTTACCCTGGCAGACTTTGGTGGTATAACTCTGCCATGCATGTTCTAGCACACTCTCCAGTCAATAGAGAATGGAGACACACCCATGAATGATGACCCGAACAGCTGCCACTTACTGCACACTGATTCCTCGGGCAGGATCTTCATTAAGCACTCTGCACATATTATCTTATTTAAGTCTCCCAACAGCTCTCTCTGAGATTTGCCTCATTTAACGATGACACGTGGCAAAGAGGCTATGCATTTTCCCTTTCCTCCTGGGCACCCATTAGACCACGTTTCCCAGATTCCTAGCAGTTAGGTGTAGCCATGTGACTGGTTTCCGTCCAATCAAATGCGAGAGGAGGTAGCACGTGTACTTCCAGGCCTCCCCTGCAATGCTCCCTCTTCTCTTCTGACGCTGAGTCCTAGAGGATGGTGGAGTGACAACAAGGAAAGAGCTTGGGTTTATCAATCATGCTCCAGGTGTAAGGCCACTCCTATATTGGAGTGTAATGTGATTGTGAAATGCATTTCTGTTTGGTTAAGCCAACAAGATTTTAGCCACGTGCAGCTGTTACCTGAGGAAATTGAGGTTCAGGTGAAGTGACTGTCGGCAAGTTACATAAAAGCTGGGACTGGCATTTTAATGCAAGCCTAGCTATCTCCAATTCCTGGGATCCTAACTACTATACCTACTGCATCTCTGCTAAGAACAAATGCAAACAAGTGAAAACAAACCTTCTATTGGGGCAAAATCAGGGTTTTCTAAGCCGCGACTCCCTGTGGCTCTGGAATGTTGCACCAGCGGAGTTCCCATGGTGGGAAGCGTTGTGAAATTACTAAGTTGTTGTTTATTTTAAGGCAAGGGGGGAGCAGAAAGGAAATGACTTGTACTGAGTGCCTGTACGTGCCAGGCACTTTACATACGTGTTATCTCATTTACTGTTCACAATAACCTCTGGTTAGAACACCTCTTGGGAAGGTATTATTACCTGCAGGCTCAGAAAAGCTAGTGACATGGTCATGCTTGCTAATGAGTGGCAACACTGAGAATCAAACCCGTGTCCATCAGATTCCACTTATGTTTTTCATTACCATCCTAGGGGGATATCACTTCAGGGTCCATTTCATTCATTCATTCATTCATTCATTCACACATACGGTATTTGTTGGGTGCCTAATACAGGCCAGCACTCTGCTGGTCCTAGGGATGAAGGCCAATTCTAGGTTGGTGTAAGAAGGGCACCTAAGGCACTAAATTTAAGGAGGCACTAACTGTCAGGTCTTCACCCTTCACTCCCAGGACCCTGAAAGTGAAGACCTCCTTAAATGTTGCGCCTTAAGCACCTGTCTTACTGCACCCTAATCCCAGTCCTGCAGAGCAGTGAGCAAAACCAGACACGGACTCTGCCCTCAGAGAGCTTACCGCGTAGAGTAGAAGACAGGCCAGCTACCAAAATTCCAGTTCTTGTAAATCACCCCAAATATAGTACTATGGTGCTATACCACACCATTTTGTTATGCTCATGGAGTCTGTGGCCAAGAATTCAGACAGGCACAGAGGAGGTGGTTCTCTCTGCTCCCCAAGCTTTGGGGACTCCGCGAGAAGACTAGAACAGGTCTGGAGCTTTGTCATTCACACATCTGGCATCTTGGCTGTGATGAGTTGAAGGCAGCCCCAGCTGGGACTCTGTTGACTGGAGAATCCTGCAAGGCCTTTGTGAATGGCCTGGGCTTCTGGTCAAAGTCGTCACTAATCTGCCAGACCCACGGAGAAGGGACAGAGCCTCATCTTTCAATGCAAGGACTATCAAAGTATTGGTGATCATTTTCAGAATCATCACAAACAATGACAAAAATGAATGAATAGGCAACTTACTGAATGGGAGAAAATATTTGCACTTCCTATAGCTGATAAGGGGTTAATATTCAAAATACGTAAAGAACTCATACTACTCAATAGCAAAAAAACAAACAATCTGAATAAAAAATGGGCAGAGGATCCGAATAGACATTTTTCCAAGGAAGACATACAGATGGCCCACAGGCACATGTAAAGATGTTCAACATCACTAATCATCAAGGAAATGCAAATGAAACCAACGGTGAAATATATCACCTCACATTTGTTAGAATGGCTATTATCAAAAAGATAAGGAATAACAACTGTTTGTGAGGATGTGGAGAAAACGGAACACTGTTGGTGGGAATGTAAATTGGTGCAGCCGCTATGAAAAACAAAAGTTTCCTCAAAAAATTAAAAATAGAACTATCATATGATCCAGCAATTCCACTACTAGGTATTTTTCCGAAGAATATGAAAACACTAATTTGGAAAAATATATGCACCCCATGTTCATTGCAGCATTATTTACAATAGCCAAGATACAGAAACAACCTGAGTGTCCATCGATGGATGAATGGATAAAGAAGAGGTGGTACACACATAACGGTATATAATATAATGGAATACTATTCAACCATGAAAAAAATGGAATCTTGCCATTTGCAGCAACATGGATGGACCTAGAGGGCATTATGTTTGGTGAAATAAGTCAGACAGAGAAAGACAAATACCATACGATCTCACTTACATGTGAAATCTAAAAAACAAAACAAAACAAAATTAAGCTCGTAAGTGCAGAGAACAGATTGGTGGTGGCCAGAGGGGCATGGGATGGAGGAGGAGGATAAAATGGGTGAATAAGATGTAAAGATACAAACTTCTAGTTATATAAATAAGTCCTGGGGATATAATGTACAGCATGGTGACTATAGTTAATACCGCATATTTGAACGTTGTTGAGAGAATAAATCTTAAAAAGTCTTCATCACAAGAAAACAGAATTTTGTAACAATTTATGTTGATGGATGATAACTAGACTTATTGTGGTGATTATTTCTCAATGTATCCAAATTGAATCATGTTGTACACTTGAAACTAATATAATGTCATATGTCAACTATACTTCAATTAAATATATGTACATACACCTATGTGTGTATGTGTACATATAATAAATATATATACGGGGGGGCAAAAAAATGTATACACATTTTAAGAGATGTTATCTATGCGCAAGCAGTAGTTCGCTGTAATTGGAAGTGTCTGGACACCGATGGGAACCACTTTGAGCACCTCTTGTAATTGCAGAAGTCAAACGTGACTTGTATTCATCTTTTGTTATCGGTATATATTGAGTATTACAATTAATACAGTTTTTTCCTTTCTTAAAAATGTGTATACATTTTTTTGTGTATATATATATATATATATATATATATATATATACACATATATATACAAACAAATGGATAAGGTTATATTGTACACCTGTGTTCCAGGCGTCATGCAAAGCACTCAGCCTGTACTAGCCTATGAAACCTTCCCAGCACTCTAGGACAGAGGTAGACAGACCTGCTGTGGTCTCCAGTTTACTGACGGGAAACCCAACCGGGCTTAGGAAGGTAGGGTGACTTCTCAAGAACACCCCGACTAAGGAAGCTGCGGAGAGGAAACTCAGCCCCAGTCAGTTGGCCACCTCTGCACTGGGAACAGGCCAGGGCTGCACCTCCTCCACCCCCAGCTCCTTGGGGGGAAGGGAAGCCAGGAGCTTTTGTCCCCAAAATGCTGGCCTGAGGTGGGTGCTCAGTGGACTCAGACTAGGGAGCTCTGCCCTTGCCTATGAAGGGTGAATATTCACTTTCATTGGCAGCTGGAGAAGGGGGCCTCCCTGATCTTACCTATGCGTGGTCCTGGGCTAAGCTCCCACACCGGGCATTGAAGGGAGCAGTGGCTTCCAGAGGGAGATGGCAGTTCCTCTGGGTCACTCCCCTCTCATTTAACTCTTCCCCTGCTGCCTCAGCCCTGGTGACAAAGGTTTGGGCCTGAGTTCAGTTTGGTGTGTCTCTGCAGGGTTGTGTTGGGCAAACAACAGCCGAATTCCGCTCCACGGTATCTCTGCACGTTGGCCCTCGCCAGCTAGCTGTGGAGGTCCATTACTTCAGGCCTCATTAGTGCCCACAGCTCGAATTTACACAGATTGTAAATCAGGTCATTAGCGCCTCACAGTTTGGCAAGGAGGTGTGGCCAAAAGGGATTTAAGGGTGAACTTAAGGGGTGGGAGGAGGGAGCAAACTTTGAGCCCACTTAATATTTAAACCTCCCTGACAATGGGATTGCAAGCCTTTCCCACCCTTTTCCCAGGCAGCTTCTTGGGTGAAAGAGTCGATAAATACACGGTAGATAACAGATGGGCTGGGTGGGAGGAGACAATTGCTAAACTTATACATCAGATGCTGGGGGAGCAGCCTGGGCCAATTGGAAGCAAGTTGTCCAGAGAAAGGTTTCCTGGAGGCTCCCTTCTCTTCCTAAGCGCACTTCACTGGTCCTTTGTCTGGGAGGAGAAGCCCCCAATACCTCTTAACTCAGTGTTAAATCATGGTGAGGGGAGGAAACTGAAGGAAGATAATTCCAGAAGGGAGAAAGGGAATGGGGGGGAAGCAGAGCAGGAGAGAGACCCATTTCTGGTAAATAATTAACAACAAATGTCTCCCTCAAAAAAAAAAAAAAAAGTTCCCGCAAGAACTTTCAACTTCCCTAATTTGGGAAGTCAAAAGTTTAACTGGGCGCCAGGGTGCTGATGACAAGACTGGGTTCCAGCCCACTCATGTCACCCCAGCTGTGACCATCTCCTTCTTGGGAAGACAGCAGTGTCTGGTGACAACAGGTGGAAGGCCTCAAGCCTTCCCTCTGGAGTTCCAGGCAGGAAGGCAAGACTCCAGCGTCTCTCATCTTGGGTGTTGAGGATCCCTCCACAGGCTAGTCTCAGAGCAAGACATCAGAAGCATCAGTTTTGGAGTCAACCTGGGTTTTCATTGTGCTTGGCTGTTACCTGCTGTGTAATTTTGCACAAGTTACTTAACTTCTCTGGGCCAGTATACTTCACTGTGGAAGGAGCCAACAAAACTGCTTCTGCAGAGTTGATGCTAAGATTAGATACAGTCTATGTCAGGGTCAGTAAACTGGCCTGTGGGCCAAATCTAGTTGCCACCTGTTCTTTTAAATAAAGTTTTTATTGGAAGCCAACCATGTACATTTAATCACTTATAGTCGATGCTGCTTCATGCTACGAAGGCCAAGCTGAGTAGTTGTAATAGTGACTCTATGGCCCACAGAGCCTGAAATATTTACACGCTAGTCTTTTGTAGAAAATTTTCTGATACCTGGAGTATGTAAAGGATGCGGCTGGTGCTTTGTAAAAGTTCTCCATGGGGCAGGGGTGATAGTTAATATCATCCAGGGCATTCAGGGGTTGTCCTTCACGTTCAGAAGGGTGAGTCTTGCTTCTCTGGCGTATTTCCTTCCCCATAACCTCTGCCTTCCACTCACACTTTAGATGCTGGCAATTCTATCGGGGACAGGGTCTTTCCTTATGCTGCTGAGTATGCAATAGCTGCTAATGACAACATCTTAAACCTTTGTTAGGAGCAGAAGGGCCTCAGCCTTGGAGGCCACCAAGTCACTTGACAGATGGTCACCCTGGGGCCTGAGAAGAAGAAACCACAGAGGCAGATAAGAGCAGAGCAGATCCAGAAGGCACACCTGTGGCTTCAGTATGGCCATGGCCGAACTCTTTTTCGGGAGCCACTGCTTGCCTTGAGATGAGGGACAATGAAGAAAGAAGGAAGCCACTAGGTTCCTCTAGACCAATCACTGGAGCACAGCAGGCTGAGCTGTCTCGGTTGTGCAGACCCTTCCCACAAAGGAGCCGGACAAGTTCAGGGCCAGCGCCATCTACTGTACTCCTTCCTTCTTAACCCAGCACTAAATGTTCGAATTCAGCAAACGCTTATGAAGTCAACTAAAGCGACTGTGCAGTTGAGACAAACCTCTTCTCTCCAGAACAAGACAGCAAGAGTGAAGCGGATGGCCTCAGAGGCTTGCTGGCTGCCTTTCTTTCTTTCAGCTTCCTTTACATGATGGCTCTGCACCAGCCTAAGTTGCATGAATCATTCTCTCAGAGTAGCAACAGGAACTTGAAAAGTAGCCTCGCCAGCCCTGCCCGCAAATTCCTCCAGCCTGCTTTCCTGACCTGTTGGCCTCCTGCTGGCATTTCCCTATAGGTCCTGCCTGGAAGAATTACAAGGCGCAGAGGACAGCCCAGATAAAGAGCCTACTGCTAGAAGTGCTACAAATGGTATTTACACACCAGTAAGTTTGCAAGACCCGCGTATCTATCTAGTTATACAAGCCAGAAGTTCCAAGTCCCTGGACCCTAACCACTGGCTCTTGGCACAGTAACTGAACATCTACCATGTTCCAGGCGTAATGTCTAGGGCACTAGAACAGCGAGTCTCAAAAGTCATAAAGACCCTTTCAGTGGTCTGGGAAGTCAAAAGTATTTCCTAATATTGTCATAACATGACTAAGACATTATTTGCTTTTTTCACTCTTCAGTATACAATAGAATTTTCCAGAAGCTACATGATATATGACATGATGTCATCACTCTGATGGCCAATGGGAAGTGTTTTCTAGAATTTTCTCAAGTGAGGTCTTTGGGGTGTTCAATAATTTTTAAAAGTGCAAAGGTGTCTACCTGAGAGCAACTTTGAGAACTGCTGTGCTATTCTATCTTTTTTTGAAACCTTCCCAACAGCCCCAGGAGGTAGGTACTACCCTCTTTAGTTTGCAGATGAGGAAACTGAGACTCTAAGAGGTAACGTGACTAGCTAGCCCTGTGTCGCACAGGAAGCAAGCTGCTGAGCTGGGATTGGAAGCCGGCTCTGTCCAGGGCAAGGACAACCTCCTCCACTCGGTGCAGAACGGCCTGTCCAGCTCTCACAGGAAGACTCTACTCTGGAGGGACAGAGCATGACTTGGGGGTGCCTGACGTGGTTTATTTGGCTGGTTCCTTCCTTTCTGAGAATTCAGGAAATGCCAGACACTTTGGGCCTGTTTTCTGATTGTTCAAATAGGACAAGGGGAATGGACCCTGGGGCAATCCCTGAGGTCCCTCTAGCTGCCCCCCTTCCCCCCCAGTCACAGAGCTCAAACTGCCAACCTGTGAGGACAGGTGAGGGTGGATGACAGATGGGCCAGCTGGAATGGGAAAAGGGGGTCACAGAATCAACCCATATCTGCCCGTGGTCTTTCAACTTTCCTTTTTTGGCTATAGTGTCTAATCAGATTTCAATCCAGTGGCTTTGCCAAGAAATTATGATTATTTTTTAATCAAAACAAAACAAACCTTTTCAACCTTGGACAGGTTGGCCCAGTTCTTCCCTTGCCCTACGTTCTCTCGCTGTTAATGGCTGTCCCCCGTGGCCTGGGCCAGGACTGGGCTTTGTTCCTGGTGTGAATAAGAGAGAAGAGCACCTGCTCATCCCCTTAAACAAACGGCACCATTCAAAATGGGTACCAGCGCCATCATTGGCTAAGGAGCCCTAAGAAGCAGAATCCCTGACTTTTGTGGGGTTCTGTGCGTGTGTGTGTCTGTTTCATTTTGTTTTGTTTTAGATATTTTGTTATTCTGCATGCTTCAAAAGAGCGGGGTGGCCCCGGGAAGGCCTGTATTCCTTAGTTCATTTCCCTCCCATGGGGCTTTTGTGGACTTGCCTTCTTGTGTTGGTCTTATTGTTCTTTGCCAAGAGATTTGGGCTGTAAATAAAGAGGCTGGATTTTTAAAAGGAAACAAATGTGGCCCGAATGAAGGGCCCTGAGCAGCTAATTACACCTGCAAACATAGAGTCATGTGGCCCTAGGCGCCTGCCTCCTCTCTGGCAGCCAGGGCCCATGCCGCATGGCGCAGTCAAATCATGAGCAAGCGTGCCCCACATTGCCCGGGCTCACCTTCAAGGTCACCCGCTAACAGTCTCCTCCACCACATACCCAGAGTCTTTCTCGGCTTGGTGACCAGAGGGCCTTCCGTGACACCAAGGAGCTTGCCTAGCCTTGGAGCAAGGCAGCCACAGTGCTCTGGATTTAGCTCCTAGAGACGGCATCTCCTAAGGGGGTACAGTGGTTGGCAGGATCTCGGCTTCTGTGGTCCTTTGGGGGATGGGCACTTGATTGCTCAGATGGTCCCCAGCAGCAGTAAGCCCCAGTTGTCCATGCGATGCCTACGATACCTCTCTCTCATTTCCTCACTCCCTCCAGTCGTGCTTCCTGGGTCGCCTCCCAAATAGACTACCTGATCCCAAGACCTTGTCTTGGCATCTGCTTTTGGGGATGAGGCCCAAACTCGTACAAGCAGATCACTTAAGCTCCGTGAGTCTCAGTTTCCTCAGTAGTACAGGGGGCTGGTAATGTCCCCTTGCAGGGTGTGAATGAGTAATAAGGTGTACCAGTCCTTACAATGGCAAAATCCAAAAGTGCACCTGCTGTGTCTGCGCATTGCATGTCTGCTGTAGGCTCCACAGAACCGAGCTGGGGATTTGTGAAGTCTCATTATTTCCTAATCACTGCAGGTAATACCCAGTGCACATGCTCTAGGGTTTGCAGACTCCGCGTCACATGCTTGTACCAATGTGCTGATGTTCTTGTTTGGGCCCCCTGTGACAAATGAAAAATGGCTACTGTAGCAAAGATGGGAAATGCAGGTCTCTGGGTGAGAAGACAAATTTACTATTCATTTGTCAGAAAGATTTCTGATCCTTTCTGAGTAGCATGGAAAAGCAGAGAGAGAGTTTGAATTCTGGCCCCATCACTTAATGGCTGTGTAAGTTTGAAACATTTACTTGCTGAGCTTCCGTCTTCTGCCTTGCAGAATTATAGTAAAAATTATAAAATAATATCTCTAAACCCTTAGAGGCAATTCTATCGTGGAGACAGAAATGAATGATGTCGTCTCTGTTTTTCAACGATCTTAGAGATAGATCAGATGCTGTAGCAGCCAAAAGCACAGTATGACTGGACCCTTGGCCACCCGTGTTTACTGAGCCTCTATTATGCCAGAGGAGACCTCAAGGAGAGTCCCCTTCCCGTACTACTATCTTAGGCGTCTCCTTTTCTGCTTCCTCCCTCCCCCACTTTCTTCTTTCTTGTTTCTGTCTCCTCTCTCTCTCTCTTCTTTTCTCTACTTCTCACCCATATTGTCTCTGCTTCCCCTCTAACTCTGTTTTCCCCTTCTTCCAGGCCAGCACCACAGGCCTCCAACCACTCACATGGACTTGACTCCTGAGGAACCACAGGTCTAGGAGATCCAAAGCCTTGTAGATCCCATCCATGTTTCAGTGTAAAACTGGGGGCCAGGCTTCTTCCATCCTCAGGGTACTTGGCATTTGGATGAATAGAGGCTCCTGATAACCACTGAATTCATCAACTATCTCTTGTAAGGTACTTTGCAAATGGTGGCATGCTGGGGCCAGCTCATCCTGGCTTGTAAGGGCTGATTATTCAATGTTCAGGAATTTTGCAAGTGGTTGATTTCACATAGGTAGCTTGAAATGGGTTGTGGTGAGAGTATTTACACTGGAGAAATTGGCAAACACTACAAATTCAGGGCTTTTCTTTTTCTCAGAGAGCTGGTTGTTAAACGTTGACCAGCAAACCACTGTATGAAATGTAGGTAATAGGGAGAGGGACTATTTTGGATAGAAACGGGCCCTGCCCTTCAAAGGAGCTACATGAGCAGGCTTGATGATGATTATGTAGAGAGTGTCACTGATTTATAGTTAGGAAATAAATTTCAAGTTCCAGCTGAGTGACCCAGGGCAGGTCACCGTCCTTCTCTGGAACTCAGTTTCCCGTCTGCTCAATGGGAAAACCAGAAAGAGTAGTAACAGCTCCTGCCCAGGAATGATACATATCAAAGAAACCCATTGTGATCTACACAGGGCAGTTCCAATCATCATAGAAACATCTGGAGAGTGTGAGACTCTCCTCTTGAGTGCCTCCAAGGAATGACTTAACCACACACAGGAACCTGCCTGATAAACGATTGGAAACCAAGACAAACAGGCAACGGGTTTTATCTCCCCCGGTTGGACTAGAAACAGCTTGACAACACGTCCTCCTCACCGAGCGTAACTGAGCAGATGAGGAAGGGAGAGGGTTTGGGGAACCTGCGGTGAATACACCCACAAAAGCTGTGCTGCTGGGTGGGGAGCAGAGAAAGTTCTGTCTTCTCTGGCCTGCTGTGGGGAGGCTGTGGGATTTAGGCAGCTATTTGAGTGCTTGAGTGGAATGTCCTCGACAGATGAGCCAGGCCTGGCTCCTACAAACACACGGCTTTGCTCTGGGATCTTTTTTTTAAAGCGCTTATCTGAAGAGCAAGAGAAGACTGGTTCACTGTTCTAGACTCGAGATCTCTCCTTGGGCACTGGCCTCGCATCATCCTGCAGGTCACCCAGCCGACCGATCGCCCCATTCTCCTCCTCCCAGCACCCAGCACCATGTGCTCTCCCAGTTACCCTTTCTCCTTCCGTAAACGTCTCAGGCCGTGGCATTTACACTCGGAACCACACACTCTGCAGTTTAATTATAGGAAAGTACTTCAGTCTTTTTCTCTAATGATTTAATAGTCTGTCTTCCCAAGCAAATTGTAAAACCCTTCAGGGCATGCAGTACTGTCAACTGAATCGTTTTCTCCTGAGCTTCTGCATGCCCTAAGAGCTGCCCCGGTATGCATGCTTCCCAGGGGGGAGACCCCACTTCACACTTTGGATGCAGCATCTCTAGGAAGCTCAGAAGGCAGCCAACCTGAAATTTGCTGGCTGGTTCCTCCAGTGATCCAATGAGGAGGGAGATGTAAGCAGATCCTTCTTCACAGCTAAGAAAACTGAGGCCTAGGGAGGTATGCGGCACAGCCAGAATTCAAACGCGGTCTTTCTTAAAGACCCACGCTCTTAACTACCATGTTGTTAAGCAAAACTGAAGCAAAGCTGTGAGGCAGCCTGCACTACCAGGAAGGTATTGCGAGTTAGTATTAACTATAAGAGCGGCTGGGCCAGGAAATGAGGGGGGCTGGACGGTGCCGGAGTCGCGGCCGAACAGCACTCAGGTGAGCTCGGCAACAGGACTGGAGGAGGGCTTAGGCTCCGCGGGGAGACTTCCCTCTCGGTTGAGCTGGCCTTAAAGCTCGTGTGTCTTGGTGCAAACCTTTGTTCTGAATCTTTGTTTCCTTTCTTCCTTCCCTTTTGCTCTTCCTCATGGATAGCCCAGGGTATTTTTGGTTTTATGTGTGTGTTGTTTTTTTTTTTCACTTTCTCTCCTGCACTGTGTGAATGTGGCAGAATGTTCCTGGAACTTCCAGTCCGAAAGCAGTTGGTGTGCTCCAAGGCCCAGGTACGTGCTCTCCTCCAGGCCAGGTGGCCACTGAGACGATTGACATGGATGGCACAGCACTGGCCTCCGAAGGGCTAAAGGGAGCCAGTGGGGCCACTTTGGGAGGCCTGGCCTAGTCCCTTAGGGCAGCCCCTGAGGCCCTGGGGACAGACAGGACACCGGGTCTCACAGATGTTGAAAACCCAGCAGGGACTAGAACTGAGATGCAGGCCAAAGGGTTCTGCCTCCAAGTGTCATTTATCCCCCAGGCTACCTCTAGGCTTTTCGCTTTGGACGTCAGAAACAGCCATCGAGATCCAAGACCAGGCCTGCTGACTTTGTGTCTCCATCTCATCTTTTTTGTATCTCCCACTCCCCAGACCCACCAAGGCTCCTTCAGAACTCAATTTCCAACAGGAACCCCTATCATTTCTTGATATTTCTTATAGGCCCGGCACTGTGCTAAGTACTCAGGGTTGCCAGATAAAATCCAGGACACCCAGTTAAATTTGGATTTTAGATAAATAATGAATAGTCTTTCAGTATAAGTATGTCCCAAATATTGCATTAGACATCCTTATACTTTGAAATAGAACAAAACAAAACAACACAAAAACATTCACTGTTTATCTGAGATTCAAATTTAACTGGGTATGCTGATTTCTTTATTTTTTGCTAAATCTGGCAACCCTAGATCTTATCTCAGTTAATCCTCACAATAAACTGTACCAGTAGTTACTATTACTATTCTCATTTTACAAAAGCGAAAACTTAGTACAGAGCTTACAAACAAGAGAGTTAGGATTTGAACCTGGGGTGTGTGAGTGGGGGAGGGGAGGTCTGATTCCAAAGCCCAAGCCACACCGGTGTGTAGGATGCCCTCAAGGGTGGTGATGTGTCCAGATTAAGCCTGAGGTTTCTGAAGGCAGCCTAAAGTAACTGAACCGCTCTCTGGCTCAGTCCCTCTTCTGTAAATAGTGACCACAGTGTCTGCCTTGCAGAAGTGAGACTTGAATGAGTTCGTACATGTCAAGGACTTAGAATTGTGCCTGCCCCATGGTAAGTGCTCAGTAGATGTCAACTAAAGTACCTCTTTAACACAAGGTAGTGCTGACTCATCCTTTGGAGCTTTGTCAGAATCCTCACAGCATCCCAGGGAGGGAGGGTAAGCAAACAATGCCCTTAGATTTCTTATGCAAGGGGCACGGGGAAGAAGTTGGGTTGGGTCCACAGAGATTTGGAGCTAGATCTGGGATTGGAACCCTAATGCACTGTTGCCCTGTAAAACCACTAGGAGCCAATATTTTTGAGGGGCCAGATGAGAAGGTACAAAACAATTTTTAAAACCATCGTAGGAGTTCCCTCTTCTCAGTGAGAAGAAACAGGTTATAACTTTTCTGTCTCACATTTGCCCCTTGGGGATGGGTTATGCATGTGCATAGCCACAGAGCTAAAATTCAAACTATGAAGCAATCTGTGGGGCCCAGACATAGCCAATCAGAACTGACCGTGGCCCTCGTGCTGGGGCAGGCTTCTGAGACCCCCGCCCCATAAGCCAGGCATTAACCCTGTAATGACTAGATACTTAGAAGTCTGGGGTTGTGTGGGTCCAGGGAGAAGGGCAGGGACAGCAGGGGTCCTCGGGGAGCTCAAGGTAGTAGCTCTTTGCAAACCAGCTCAGACATATTTCAATATTTTAACCAGCACAGCCATAGCCATATGTGTTGGTGAAGCTCAGACTCATGTGTCAGGGTGTTCACCTAACAGACAGTCTCCACCCACTAAAGAAAGAAAGGTTGAGGGACAGTGCGTGTGAGCCATGCTTGGTTGAATCCCCGTAAGCTGTGAACAGTGCAGGAGTCATAACTGCTGTAATTAGACAGCGATGCAGGCACCTGTTCCTGCTGATCCTAAAAGGGCCTCACTATCAGGGTGTCATAAGACATCATTAACGCGTGTTATTGTGATTTCAACGAATCTAGGATAGCTATGCTCTGCTGCCTCAAACAGGAAGGATAATTGTGAAAGGCTTTTAGAAAAGACCCTAGGAGGGACAGCAGGTGCTTAGATGCTAGTCCAGCTTTGTCCCTGATTATGAGACCTTGAGCAAGCCATTCCCTGATTTCGGCTTGTAGAGTAAGAGAACCAGGTGGTATATTAATTAGCCAGGGCTCTTTTGGTTGCAAATGAAACACAACCAATCCAAACGGGCTTATGCCAAAACCTGGATTTATTGGCCCACGTAACTGAAAAATTCAGATAAGGTTGGCTTCAGGTAGAGCTGAATCCAGGGGCTCAAACAGAATACCTATGATTTGGTCTTTTCGTCACACTTTCCTACTCAGGCATGCTCATTCTGTGTGTTGATTCCAGTTGCTCCAGCCTGACATTATCCTTAGAGCCAGCAATTCCATCAGAAATGGGCCTTCTGTATCCCAATAGCGCTCCCGAAAATTCTCCCTGGACTGTTGTGAGCTATGTGTCCATTCTAAACAAGCCACTAGAGTCAGAGGGCCAGAATATTCCAGGCCTGGGTTATATGTCCACCGCTTGAAGCCAGGAGTAGATTGGCCCTTTCCAAAGGTCTGGGGGTGCAAGGGTGTTGGTTTCAAAAAGAAAAATCAGGGTGCTGTGAACAAAAGAAGGGAGAAAGAATGCTGGGAAAGCAAGACTATCAGGTGTTCACTGCAAATGGCTCTCGGATGACTTCCAGTTCTTAACGTCTATGATTTTAGGGAACAAAATTTTCTGCTTGCTGTCCTTTGGGAGCTTACAAAGAGGAGTACAGGAGGGAAAAGCTACTGTTCTCTTTTTGGCCCCTTACTCTTCTTATCCCACCCATTTTATCACCGTCATGTGTCCCCGTGGGAAGAGAGCCAAGTAGAGAACTGACCTTGTGAAAAGTCCAAAAGCCACGCTTCAGTGGGATTTATGAAAGAAATTCGGGATCATCCTCCCTGAGAAGTGGGTCTCCATGCAAACACCTCCCTACTGACCGTTCTAAACAGGAAGGGTAGCCTGCCTTCAGCATCCACTGCCGTCTGAGTGGCTACCTTTTCACGCAAAGAGCAGCAAAATTTTACCCTTTTCCTTGCCCACAGCATTCACCCTGAAGTGTCCTGCGGTCCTTAACTGCAGCGCCGCGCTGATTTGTATGCTGTAATGGTGATTGCACCGCCTGACTATAACCAGATCCAAACACCAAACAGTGAACTTGCTTAAGTGCAGTTTTGTGAGCAACAGTAGAAGGAAAATGGTAATGAAGGGCAGTCCGCTGAAGGGAGGTTAAATACTTTCATACTTCTCAGCTAACCCAGAAACTTCCCTGAATTCTCATTTAAAAAAAAAAAAAAGTTCTCTGTAATCTGATGTTTTACCTCATTAAATGCTGCAATTTGAGAAACAAGAAAAGGCCTGAGATGAAAATTGGCACCTGGTTCAGGTCACTGAGCTGTGATTCTGTGGCTGGTGTGCCCGGGTTCCCCTGTAGGCGAGGGTTCAGAGAGTGACAGGGCACTAACTGGGCGGGGTTTGAGATTTCCTGTGGCCTCCCAGAAACTTTGCCTTTCTCAGCCCCACCCCACAGAGCGCATTCTGGTCCCTTCCTCTGTAACCCTCCACTGGTGCATCCTGCCCCTGCTTTGGGGAGATGTGCCGCCATGTGGATTTTGGACTCCTGGTTAAAGACAGAAATTCAGAAGCAGTTGGCTCCTCTTCCTCGAAAGTAGTGGACTTCCCTTTTTTTCTGTCCCTGGCTCATTTTCTTCTTTCTTTCCTGTATGTCCACTATTATTTTCTTCTTTATTCAATTTTCTTCCCTTCCTCAGTGGCAGCACTGAAATTTTTAATATGAAAATATGAACCAATTAAAAAAATTAATAATATAATATACCAGAAACCATTGACTTGTACACTTTAAATGGGCGAGTTGTATGACAGGGAAGTGATATCTCAATAAGCTGGTTGGGTTTGTTTTGTTGTTTGTTTGTTTTTTTTAAGTGGTAGGGAGGTAGGAACTACAATGTGGTTGAATAGAGATTTCAGCTGCGTTTACATAGCGTAGAAAGGAGGACTTGCTAACTACCCACATGGAGAAATGGAGATTGGGGAGTACACTCGCTCAGCTTGGAGCCACAGCTGTTCTTCCTCCCTTCCAAAGGCCAAAATGAAAGATGAGTTTGTGGTTGTGGCCAAAATTAGTGGGGGTCTATGTATAGAGTATATTTGTGTGGTATGTGGGTATGGGTGACAAGCTTTCCACTGCCATACAAAGTCCCATCTTCTAAGTGTTGGGGATCTGAGAGGTTAAAATCAAGTAACAATGGCTTCCCTTCTCAGAACTACCTGGTTAAAAGGTGTGTGACTCCTATTTGTTCGGGACAATTTGCTTTTATCTCTCTCCTTTTCCTCATTGACATCACTTCCTCCTCCTTTCCATTTCTCAGAGGCGGCAGTGGGATTTGGCCACGTGAACACAACAATTTCCAGGGAAGTTATACAGTGGCTCTTGTTTGTGGCATGGACCATATTCAGAGAGACATCTCGGGGCTCCCTTGTGCTACCCCAGGCTTCCACACACCACCTGCCCCAACTCATACACGCTCAGCTCTGCATAGGAAATTCACCACTTTATGACCTCACGTAAAAGTGCCATTCTGAATAAACACAAAAGCAATCAAACGCTCTTGAGTTGTTGGTCTTAAATATCAGTCATGCTTCATCGCAGGCATACGGGCCCTGTTCCTTACATGATATCGTCATATAAAGAGTGAGGGCCTTAGGGGCATCTTAATGAGGTGATAATGAGGAAAATAATGTTCTGGTTTGGCGGGGGTGGGGGGCCTGGTAGTCACTGTAATGTTCAAAGTGGGTTTAATCTTACATTGGACTCCTTGCTATACAGTATTAAGAAAGCGGAGGGGGAGGGAAATAAAGATGGAATTGAGGCAGGGGTGTGTGCGCGCGGGCACACATGCCGTGCTTTGAATTGTTTCTTCAACTGCCTTTTATTGCTCTTGAAGACCTGCCCATAATATCATGAGACTTTTCTTTTTATGCAGATGACCAAGTCCTAGAGCAGGGACTCCAAGGAACTTCCTTCTCCAATATCCAGAGCTCTTTGTGTTCCCTTTCTCTGCATTCATGCTGCCTTCCTTGCTGTATTATGCTGTTATGTGTTTTTGCTCTGTTTTCTAAGATACTCTTTGTTACTCTTGAAGACCTGCCACTATTTCAAAACCTTTTCTCTTTACATGATCCATTATGGAGCAATAGGGAGAGGGAGCTTCCTACTTTGCGGTACAGATGGTCTTTATTCTCCCTTCCTCCTTCTTTCTTTTCAAACACTTGGAATGCCAGATAGTTGAGAAAGCTCTTTGAAATGGGAAGTGACAAATTCTGCTCTTTTCTGAGTGATGTAACCTCTTTGGTGGAAAAAAAGATTGTCTAGAAACTAAGGTGGCATTGTTGTTACTATTGAATAAGAACAATAGATGAGTTAAAAATCATTCATTCATCCATTCATTTGTAACTTAAATATTTCCCTGGGGCCATGACAGGTCTTATTTATATTTATGCCAAAAATTATGTTTGCTCTGAGTCTTCACTTATTTTTCTAACAGGATTCCAGATTTTTTTTTTCCCAGTGATTCTCCTGTTCCAAGAATTCCAAAGTTTTCTTAGTCATGCCAACAAATCAGACCTCATTTTTGCTCCCTTGCTGCTGTTGCCAGTTAATTCAGTCCACAATCAATCGTCCGTCCATCCCTCCATCCTTCCGTCCATCCCTCCATCCATCCGTCCATCCGTCCATCCATCCATCCATATGTCCATTCATCCATTCATTCAACAAATATTTCTTTTATACTTAGTATGAACTAAGTACTCAGCTTGGTGACTTTCTAAGGATACAGTGGTGAGTCTACATATCTGCCCTCTGGGAAGATAGAACCTTGTGAGGAATATTGACAAAGACATAGACAGACGATTGCTGCACAGCACCAGGTCCAGTGCAGAGCTCACTGGGAGCACAAAGAAGGGGAAAGCTGGCCAGAGGGACTCAGAGAAAGTGCCTCTGAGGAAATGTACATGAGAAGCTTTCACAAATGGTAGATTTTATGACTATGAAAAGCACAAAAACATATCCCAGTTCTTAATTAAGGGCAGAGGTGGGGTTGGGTGGGCACTCCTAGGAAGCTTTAAGAAAAAAAAAAAGAAAGAAAGAAAAAGTAAGGAAAAATAAACAAACACACCCAGATTCTATCCCAGGAGATTCTGAGTCACTAGGTCTGGGGTGGGGGGTCTCTACATCTGGATTTTTCTAAAAGCTCCGTAGGTGATTCTGTTATTAGCCATGGTTGTGAATTGCCGCCTATTTTCCGGCATACAGCTGCCACTTTAAGTACATTAAAACCACAACTGAGAACTATGATTTAAGGTAACTAAAACAGAGTTGGAATAGCATGCTGATGATCAGTAACCATCCTCTCCCGGTAATTGAGAAGGGACTTATGAATCAGTGAATGTGGAACGGCAGAATTTCTCAGGCTCTTAGAAATGATGCCTGTAAAAATGTCTGGCTTGAGTCAGAGTGGAATTTAGCTGTCATATTTCTCTTGACTGACCACCATAACCCTTTGGTAATTGATCTAGTAAATTAGTAACTCATATCATAACAGTAGCTTAAACTTTGTAGAGTTCATGATTGCTTGCTGAAAATAGACATCTGGCAGGAGAATTTTCAGCGTAACTAGTAAAGAAGAACCCAGACAGGAATTTGCTCATGAAAAGTCTTAACATTTCAATCCACAGTCTGAAATTTCAGTTGTTCCGGATGTAATTCTTAAGGGTACATTTGTAAATGTTCCCCTAATAGAGGGTGTCCTAGCTGTCTCTCTCTTATTCACTCCCTCCCTCGAAGACACTACAATGCAATATGGATGAAGTTTGGATTTGCCTGGAGCTTGGGGACCATCATTACCTACACATTGCTGGAAAAGACTCAGGAATTAGTAAGCTTTGACCTGAAGAAGTGACCTTGTTACTCTGGAGATAGCATAAGAGGAGACTAAATACTCTTGATTTGGTCTGAATCAGTCTAGAAAAGAATAAGCTGAATATCCAACTCTCTCCAAAAATGGTTCAATGAAAATCACCTGAGGGAGCTCATGAAACATGCAGGTTCCTGGGCACTGTCCCAGCCTTGCTGAATCTGAATTTCTGGGGGTGAGGGCCAAAGCCCCCCCAACATGTGATTTTTATAGTAA
Organism: Rhinolophus ferrumequinum; assembly: GCF_004115265.2. NCBI lineage: Eukaryota > Metazoa > Chordata > Mammalia > Chiroptera > Rhinolophidae > Rhinolophus > Rhinolophus ferrumequinum. The sequence goes on along the minus strand of NC_046299.1, from coordinate 14,893,131 downwards.
CAACCACTTTACGAAAAGGTAAAAAAATCTCTAGCACACTCTTAATTTGGTATATTTCCTTTTGGTATATTTCTGCATTTAGATTCAGAAAAAAACGTATGTGTTAAGAGCTTGAGACCTAGAGTCAGCCATTTCTGCTCCCTGTTCTTTTGCTAGTTCCCATGGAGAAGTCCCGTTCACTTTTTGGACCTCGGTTTCCTTTTCCATAAATGGCACTAATAAGTATCATAATTAAAGGAGGGGGGATTTATAATTCCTGTCCTCCTTACCTTAAGACCAAATGAGAAAATGGATATGAAAATACCTTGAAAACTAAAAATACACAATTCTAGAATTACAATCGTTTTACATATGAAGGATCTGCAGTTCAAATGCCCAGCTAACGATTGTTTCCTGGTCAAATACTAACCAGACTTCTTAATCTGGTTGTTTTTACTTTCATTCAGAAGGAGAATACACAATGAGCCATCTAGCCCTAAGCATAAATAAGGTGGTTCAGATGGCGCAAAGAAACAGACAGGGATCATGAAAAACTTTAACGTATCATTCCAAGATTGCGGAATTCACATCTAGACAGCTACCAAGGATTGGGGGCAACTGAATATGTCCCCCAAAGCTTATTATGTTTTTCACATCCAGGAAGCTGCTTAAGCCACAGCTTTCTCAAACCAAAGCAATGTCCACTATCTTTGACTGCTTGCCTGCTGAGATTGTTTTTTTTTTCTGGCAAATAAACATCTGGCTGTAGAACAAGCCAGCTTGATGCGTTTTGTGACAGATCTCTCCTAATATTCTAATCTCTCAGGCCCCAGACATGAGGCCTCAATAGAGTTGGAAAGACTTTGTCTAACATTTAATTGATATATGAAGAACCCTCTATTATCTGCCTTCAATTGTCCATCTGAGGCTTCAGGCTAAGAAAGGAGGCTGTCTGCATTCCTTGACAGTTTTGAAAGTTTACAAGATTGATGGAGACTGAGTAATGCATACAACAGTCCTGTACACAGCTGTTCATATTTCGTCACCTGAGATCTCTTCAGTACCAGTTCTCTGGCATAATCCAATAGGTCCCCGTCCAGGTCTCTGCTTTGAATAGAGCCGTTTTCTAGGCCTAGAGGAAATACCCACTGATGACAGAACTCTTGAAAGCTCCTACCCAGCCCTGATAGGAAATAGGCTGGTGGAGAGGGGAGACAGAGGGAAGAAGGAAGGGGGATCCATGGCTTAGCCTCTTGGGAGGATGAAATGATTGCCTGTACTACAAAGAGGACGCATTCTGCTCATCCTCGCCATCATTCACTTTATGCTCAGAGGCACAAAAGAGAGGGCTCTGTGCTCTGCTCTGGTAAAAGTTGCTTAGCTCACTGCCGTGGTTGGGGTTTGTAGCCATAGAAGTTACAAGATGAGGAGGCTTTCCTCTTGCTTTGTTTGAGAGAACAAAGGAGGACTATAAAACAAACCATGCTGAAGCCACAAGAGAAGAAAATCCAGTTCCACCTGGCTCCTCCTTGAATGGGTTCCCATCCCATTCTGGGGCAGATGGGGCAGTCAGAGCCCCTAACCACTGGTGTGGAAAGGAAAACCCTGCAGTCATTTGATCCAGCTCTCAGAGCTGCTTCTACCAGGAACTAGAAGGTGGCTTCCAGGGAGTTAACCCCTTGGTTCACAAGTACAGGGTGGAAGACTTTCAAGACACTGGGAGGACACAGTACGTGAACTTGAAAAAGTTGATGATGATGGTGATGATAAAGATAAATAGCTCCCCTTTATTGAGCCTTTACCACATGGCAGGCATTGCTACGTGCCTTACATGTATGGTCTCATTGCAGCCTCACAACTGTGTGAGGTTGACACAATCATTTTCGTTTTACAGATAAGGAAACTGAGGATCAGAAAAGTGAAGAATCCTGTTCACAGTCATACCATTAGGAGGCGGTAGAGCTGGGCCAGGGTCTGTGTGTCTTCTTTCTCTGTTCCTTTGGTCCACAGGGATTATAAAATAAACTATGCTCCCTGCTACTTAAAGCATCCCTTGTGGCTCCTAGTCTGTGCTCTTCTGTGTCAGATTATTGGGGAGTTTTCTGCATGGCATCGATGGTCCTTCTGGTCTGACTAGACTTTCTTGGTCCCAGAAATCCTCTAGTGTCAGTTCCTCACTGGTGAAGGGGACGCAAAGCAAATGTGCGCTGAGGACTCTTTGGCCAGAGACTTGAGGCCTCCCAAGGACCATCCAGCTCACAGCCCTGAAGACCAGAGGACTCATGATCCCAATTTGGTAATTACAGGCAGTAAGTGGCATGAACGAAAGAACAGATAAGGACAAAAGAGGAAGCAGGAAGGAAACCCATGAGAGCCAAGGAGAAAGCAAAGCTTATCCTGAAGACCAGCACTATGTCTTTTCAGGTTGTTCAGTGGTGGACAACCAAGTTTTGGTCTTTCAGAAAAGGAGGAACAGCTCTGTGGGAGCCTTCAGAGCCAAGTCTAGTGCACCAGGTTGGGGTCACAGGTGAGACTTGCCTCCATATGTTAAAAATATAAATAAACCATGACAACAGATGAGTTTTTAGGGAGTTATGGAACACGGCACGACTCTGGAATGAATGTCTTACTTCCTTTGAAAGGACACAGTGCCCACCTAGATATTTCTACATGGGTGTCTATGTTAACAAATCGAGTGTAAGATTTCCACGTTCCATCCTGTTTGAGGTGGAATGCAGTGTTTGCAGCCTAAGTACCTGTGTGTACCTGGAACTGACCAGACACTCACTAAATGTGTGTGGTTTAAATGAAGAGCACAGCACTTATATCTGACCGGGATTGAGTTTGGGAGAAGACAGAGCAGCCCAGGAGGACCTAGGAGTGCCAGTAGACAGGCAGCAATGGCCAGACCACTGACTGGGCAGGTAGAGAAGGACTAAGCGATGGTCTCACGTGGAAAGTCCAACCGTGTAGAAAGAAGCAGCACAGAGGGACCATAAGTTTAGAGCATGAAACCAGATTGTGAGCTGGAGGTCAAAACCGAGAAGGGCAGGGATGGAGCTTGGATATCAAGGAAGGACCTGGTTCCTTTGAACCAGGCGTTACCTTGTAGTGGAAACAGTCTAGGCTTTGGAGCTAGACAAACCAAGATTGAATCCTGCCTCTGCTACTTTCAGGCCTGAGCTTAGTTATTCCCATCTGCAAAGCACAAGTAATAAAATCAAGCCACAATACATCGATTATTGCTGTGTAACAAAGTATCTCAACAATTTCGTGGCTTAAAACAATAGCCATTTCATTGTATCTTGCAGTTCTACACAGGGCTCCACTAGGCAATTCTTCTGTTCCCTGTGGCATCAATGGAGATCACTCGATGGGAGGCTGCTCTGGAGGGTCTCGATGGCATCGTCATATGCATGGAGCCTTAGCAGGCGGGGCTCAGGTGGGACTGTCAACAAGAGCAGCTACACCAGGACTTCCAGCATGGTGGTCTTAGGGTAGTTGATCTTCTCACATGCCTTCAGCGAACAAGGAGAAAGTTGCACAGCTTTTTATGACTAAGCCTTTTATTGTACTCTATTTTTTTAAAGTACTCACAAGTCTACCCAGATCCAAGAGGGAAGGACCTAGACCCTCCCTGTTTTTTAAACGAATCGTTTTATTTAAGAGAAAAAGCAGATTCTTATTATTTATGCATACAATTTCATAAATAATTGTTAAGCTCAGTGATTATGAACTTTATGGATTAAATATGAGCAAGAAGATCAGTTATGAAAGAATAACACCACCTTTTGATGGGAAAAGAATTAAAGAATTTGCCACCGTGTTTTAAAACTGATACAGCACCTTATAGTGAAGATTAAATAGAAAGCATTTAGCACAAAGTCTTGCACACAGTAAGTGCTTTTAATGTTAGTTTCTCTTCCTCATCTTCTATTAACGGGCAGAAGAGTAATCTAAGTATATGATCTGGGGTTTCAAAACAAGAAGGTCTGTATCACTTAAGGATGTTTTAGTCACAAGCAATAGAAAATTTACGTAAAGTACTTTAAACAATAAGATCATTTATTATCTTATATAACAAGTAGGATCGACTTGGAATGATCCCAGGGTTAGTAATTTCATTGCTCAATGATATCTTCAAGGTAGCAAGTTATTTCCATCTTTTCATTTTATTGTCCTTCACCTGTTAACCCATTCTGTCAGGTAAGATATCTGCATAGTCCCAATATAGCTGCTACAGTTCTGAGAGTCTTATGCAAATGAGAACATCCACTAAGCAATCCATGTGAATGTTGGGTTAGGCTCTTGTGTTCGTTTTCATGAATAAGGAAAACTTTCTGCGAGGCTCCCCGTCAGACTTCTCCGCACGTCTAATTTGTTCAAATCCAAATCATTCCTTTGGCATGAAAGATGAGACCACCAAGACTGGCTGAAATCAATCAAGCTGCGAAGTCCTGGGGCTTGGAGGAGTTGAACCTTCTGGAAAGGCTGTGATCACCTGGGTAAGGTGAAAAAAATCAGGATTCTATTAGCAAGAAAGATGGAAGAGAATGGCATTGAAACGGCAGTCAAAAGTGTCTTCCACCGTCCGCTTCATGGTTTTCTCAGCACATCCTCTGTTCTGTACGTGGTCTTACTGCTCATGGCCACAGCTTGCCAATGTGCTTAATGGGCACTGGACGCCTTTCTCTTGGTGACCAGGTGACAGGGAGCCTCAGAGACTGGAGGGAAGAGGATGCGAAGATCAGAGCAGAAAGCTAAATCCAAAGTACTTGAGACATTGGGTCAGAACCACGCCACTGGAACGGAGGGCTTGAAAAGGCAACGGGACCAGATTTTAGTGCGATCTTCACTTTTAGCCATCTTTTAATGACGTGTGTCCTAGGTTAGTCCAGAACTGGGATTAGCATGTGGGTAGACTTGAGCCTGTATGTAGGAGAAATTATCTCGACCTTCATAGAGGGAAATATTGTTTAATTAAATTTATCGGGATGACATTGGTGAGCAAAATTACATAGGTTTCAAGTGTACATTTCTATGATACATCACCCTGTATTTGATCCTCTTTTCCCTCTTTTACCACCTCCCCGCCCCCCTCACCCCCTAGTAACCACTAAACTGTTATCTGTGTCTATGAGTTTTTGTTTCTTTGTTTTGTTCCTTTGTTGCTTTCAGTTTTATATCCCAATATGAATGAAGTCATACGGTTCTTGACTTTTTCTGTCTGACTTATTTTGATTATCGTAATAATCTCAAGATCCATCCATGTTGTTGCAAATGACAGTGTTTCATCTTTTCTTATGGCCAAGGAGTATTCCATTGTGTATATGTACCACATCTTCTTTATCCAATTATCTAGCACAGGGCACCTTTGTTGTTTCCATGTCTTGCCCACCATGAATAATACTGCAGTGAACATTGGGGTACATATATCTTTACAGGTAAATGTTTTCAGGTTTTTTGGGTAGATACCCAGAAGAAGGATTCCTGGGTCATATGGTAATTCTTTTCTGTGTGTGTGTGTGTGTGTGTGTGTGTGAATGTGAATATGGAGACAGGCGATCTTATGCTGCAAAAGACCTAACTCCCTGATGGCTTATAGCTTACAAATAATTTCTTTCTACTTTTTTTTTTTAATTAAAGTTTATTGAAGGGACAATTGTTAGAAAAGTTACATAGATTTCAGGTGTACAATTCTGTACTACATCATCTATATATCACATTGAGTGTTCACCACCCAGAGTCAGTTCTCCTTCCATCACCATATATTTGATCCCCTTTGCCCTCATCCCCCCTTACCTTCTGGTAACCACTAAACTATTGTCTGTGTCTATGAGTTTTTGTATCTTCATTTGTTTGTCTTTTTTTGTTGTTGTTTTCAGTTTTATATACCATATATTAGTGAAATCATATGGTTCTTGACTTTTTCTATCTGACTTATTTCGCTTAGCATTATAATCTCAAGATCCATCCATGTTGTCACAAATGGTACTATTTCATCTTTTCTTATGGCCGAAGGTAATTCTATTCTTAATATTTGGGGGAACCTCATATTGGTTTCCATAGTGGCTGTTCCAATCTACATTCCCACCAGAAGTGTATGAGCGTTCCTTTTTCTCCACAGCCTCTCCAACACTTGTTATTATTTGTCTTGTTGATGATAGCCATTCTAACAAGTGTGAGGTAATATCTCATTGTGGTTTTGACTTACACTGCCCTAATACATAGTGAAGTAGAGAATTTTTTCATATATCTTTTGGCCATTTGTATGTCTTCTTGGGAGAAGTGTCTGTTCAGGTCCTCTACCATTTTTTAATTGGATTGTTTATTTTATTGTTGTTGAGTTGTATGAGTCCTTTATATATTTTGAATATTAGCCCCTTATTGAAGGCGTTGTTTGTAAAAAAGGGAAATATTGACGAATAGGAAGCTGAGTTTTCTGGCCCCATTTTCTCCCTGAAAATGGACTTGACATCTATGGACAGTAGCTATTGGAAGTCTCTTGGGAGCCTCTGAACTTAAGCAATAAGAATCACATCACTGGCCCCTTTACCTGGTTCCCCATAGCTCCTGTAATAAAGACCCAAATCCCTAACACCACCTCTGAGGCCTTGCATGATCTAGCGAGGGGCCCTAAGAATAGTTTAGGTGTACCGTGGACAAGTGCACTTTGCCGAGGGGTGAGTGAGGGCTGAAATCCAGTGCTCACTCCACTTGCCAAGCCATGTGCCCCAGGTCCTTGCTTGCCCTGAGGGGGGGTGCCTTTTCTAGTGTCACTGGGCTGTTCTGGGTCTAGCCCTTGCTCCCTTTTCAATTCTCAGCTCACAGAGAAGTGCTCCAAATTGCGTGTGCTCTTTTCTACTGATTTTCTCCTAGTGCCCCATATACACGGCTACCCACAGCTACAGAACAAAACACCCCAACACGTAACGGTTTCAAATGACAGTATGTATGTTGCTCACAAATACGCAATTTGGCAGGGCCTGGTTGGGGTAGTTCATCTCTGCTCGACTTTACATCAGCTGCAGTAGCTCAAAGGCCAGGACTGGAATCATCTGAAGGCTCATGCACTCACGTGTCTGGAGGGTGACACCCTTTGCCAGCTGGGTCTTCAGCTGGGACTTTTCCATGTGGCTTCATGGCTGCCTCACAGCATGGTGGCTATGTCTCAAAGGATCAAGAAGATTTTTAGATTGAGTCTAGCAAGTCGTACAGCATCACCTCTGCAGTAGTCACAGGCCTCTCGATGGATGAGTCTGAGGGTCATGTTGTAGGAAGAACTGTGGGGTATCCCACTGTGATGCAGTCAGTCGTTATTGGAAATACAGTTGGACACACACACCTGCTTCCTCCCATGGGGCCTTCGCACATTCTGTTTCCTCTACCTGCCACATCCCATCCCCTCATTTCCTAAGTAAGGCCCAGTCATCCTTCATAGCTCAGCAGAGTCATCATTTTTTCAGGGAAGCCTTCCCAAGCTCCCAGATCACGTCAGTGTCCCCTAGTTTATGATTTCTGATTCGCATCACAGTTGTATTTCACATATTTGTAAAATATGCTTTGTAATTCTTATCACAGTTACATTTTACATACATACATATATATATATATGAAATATATATATATATGAAATATATATATATATATGAAAGGTCAGAAGATTAAATCTGCGAACTTTCCGTCATGTAAGCACACGGTGGAAAGTTCATGAACTTAATTGTCTGACCTCGTATACGTTTAATCATATGTGTGTGTGCGTGTGCGCGTGCGTGTGTCTCTCTGTGTGTGTGTATATGTGTGTGTGTGTATATATATATATATAATATACACATATACATGCAGAACAGACAGAGATGTGTGGAAGACACAAACAGATACACACACCAATGTGTCTCTCGGTTAGATGGTAAGCCCCACATAAAGGGGAGCTGCAGAGTTTGGTTTTGCTCATCACTCTATCCTCAGTGCCTAGTATAGGGACTGGGATACAGTAGGTGATCACATATTGACTGAATGAGAAAAATGCATGAATGCCCAGGCTGGATTTTGGAGCCCTGTGTGCTAGGCTATGATTTGCTGATGGCTGTTGTTATCCCTGGGGGACGTCCATTAAATCCAGGCAAGAAGAGAGATTCAGAGAAAGATACTTCTGCGCTTGATGCTGGAGCAGCAGTTTAGCTTAACTTTGGGGCCTTAGCAGTGTTAATCTCTATAGAATGAATCTCTCTTGCCTAGCTCCCACAGACCTGCTTACAAAGGTACTGCGTTCATTTCATTTGTCTCTACACAGCAGCCCAGGTAGTTCCAGTCTTCCAAAAGGACTTAGGGGAGACTTGGACTATTTGGCAAATACAACACTAATGAATAGTTTCCAGGTGGGAGCCAGCCCCGCCTCCAGCTCCTTTGTCAGTCAGAGCGGGAGAGACCTCCAACCTGTCCTGACTTTGCACCAGGATTAACAAAACACTCTCTGCTAGGGTGTGCATAGATTCCTTCACCAGGCAAAGGATCAGGAGCTTAAGCCCTAATTATGGAGGAGGAGAAAATGGGGGCAGAGTCTGCAATAGATAGGAAGGGTTTCCTGAGGGGGTATGGAGAAAGAAAAAGAAAGCTTCATAACCAGTTTTCTGTGAAATTAAAACTCCATGACATATTTGCTCGCAGCTTGCAGAAGATTTACAAATATCTCTGCAAGAAGCAACAGAGACAATAAATGTGGAGAGACCAGGTGAGGAGTGGAAATCACGTTCCTTCTACACCTACTGGGGGCGGGGGAGGAACACAGGAGCCCAGGCCTCCCAAAGACCACACCCACATTCTCATTGAAAACAAGACCTAGTTGGACCATCAGCTCTAATGCATCTTTTGGAGCAAAAATTAATATAAGATCCAGTATTATGTTATATTATATTATATTATATTATATTATATTATATTATATTATATAGACCCAGTCTTATATAAGACCTGGTATTATATTATACCCGGTCTTATGTTAAAATAAGAAGTGGTCTTATATTAATTTTTGCTCCAAAAGACGCATTAGAGCTGGTGGTCCTGCTAGGTCTTATTTTCGGGGAAACATGGCATGCTTGGACCCCAGCTTCTGAGGGCCTAAAAGCAGCACAGGCCTTGGCCCATCTGTCCCAGGCAAAATCTGTGCACCTTGAAGGGAAAGAAATCTAAAAATCATGAAGTAATACCTGAGATGCAGAGCAGCAGCTCTTAACCTTTTTTTGTGTGTGTGCCATGGTCTCATCTGGCGACCTGATAAAGAGTATGGACACCTCAGAGTCCATATATATTTTTAAATACATTAAATAAAATATATAGGATTGATTGCCGACTTCCACTACTGAGCAAGATTGTAAAGGGATCAGATTTAGCCTCCTGCCTGAAACAACTAAAAAGCCACACAAAATATATGAAACAATAATTTTGAAAACATTGACTATCAGTCAACAAAAGGCAGTGATTCCCTGAAAGGTGGGAAACAAATTAGGTGAGCACTGTGATATTGCCCAACTTTCTTACTGCCTGGAGTTGCCAAACTGTGTGCAAGGACAGGGAGCTGGTAGTCTCCCTGAGTTGAAGAGAACTGGAGAGAAAGGGGAGACCAAAGTGGCTGGACTTTGCTAAGCAGAATACCTAAGAGAAGAGCCACACAAAGAGAACTCTAGAGATCCACAGAGAGTCTCCCTGGAATCTTCAGCTGAGTGATCAGCACATGCGTGTGTGTGTGTGTGTGTGTGTGTGTGTGTGTGTGTGTGAAAACTGCTTAAGGCCAGGAAAAGAGCCACCTGAAAGGATTAGAGGAAATAATTCTTGGAGCTCATGCAGAATCAGGTACAGTTCCTCATGCTATCTTATCAACTAAACTAGAAAACAGAGCATCAGGTAAATCAGAATGGATTTGTCTCGGTAGTTGGGAAATTGTAGTTCTAAACTAAATGCCGTTTTGTTCTCACCCAACAAGATTTTTAAAAAGACCAAAAAAACTGATTCCAAGTAAGTTAACCATGTCTCAGAACAAAGCCAAGAGTATTTAGAATATTTATAAGAATACAAAAATATCCAGTACCCAAAAAGGTAAAATTCATATTGTCTAACATGTGATAAAAAGTTATCAGGCCTGCGAAGAAGCAGGACAATAACCCATAATGAGTGTGAAAATCAATCAATCAAAACTGATTCAGAAATTATACCAATGATAGATTTAGTGTACAGAGACTTTAAAACAGCTATATTCAAGAAACTATAGAAAAGAGTGAGCATATTAAGTAAAGACATCAAATACACACACACACACACACACACACACACACACACACACACAGAGAGAGGGTGCCAAAAAAATGTATACACATTTTGAGAAAGGGAAAAAACTGTATTACAATTGTAATACTCAACATATAGTGATAACAAAAGATGAACACAAGTCACGTTTGACTTCTGCAATTACAAGAGGTGCTCAAAGTGGTTACTATCAGCATAATTTTAATATAGTTTTTTTCTTTCTTAAAATGTGTATACATTTTTTTGGCACCTTCTGTGTGTGTGTGTGTGTGTGTGTGTGTGTGTGTGTATCCTATTTGAAATTCTAGAGATGAAAACTATAATATGTGAGATGAAAAGTACACTAGATGGGATTAATAGCAGATTACACACTGTAGAAGAATAATTAGTGGACTTGTAAACATAGCAATAGAAACTATCTAAAATAAAACAGAGAAAAAAAGACCTTCAAATATAGACAAAGTATCATTGAGCTATGGGACAACTTCAAGCAGCCCAAAAATATATAATTAAGAGTCCCCAAAGGATAAAATATTTGAAGAAATAATGATCAAAAACTTTTCAAATTTGATGAAAAATATAAACCCAAAGATCCAAGAAGCTCAAGAAACATGAATACATTACACTACCAAAGCATATCTTACTAAAATTGCTTAAAACCAGTGAGAAAAAGAGTACATTTAAAAACAGCCAGAGGTAAATACATACATACATACATACATACTCACATACATATCACTACACACATAGGAACAAAGGTAAAGACGACAGTACAATTCTTTTCTTTTCAGAAACACTACAAGCCAGAAGACAGTGGGTAAAATCTTTAAAGTACTGAAATTAAGCGAAACTAAACTAAACTATAACAAAATAAAATAAAATAAAACAACCTACACTGGCAACTTAGAATTCTGTGGTCAGCGAAAATATCTTTCAGAAACAAAAGTGAAATAAAGACTTTTTGTGACTTAACAAAACTTAAAAGAATTCATCACTAGCAGACCCATATTATAAGAAATATTAAAGGAAGCTTCTCAAGAAGAAGGAAAATTATATCAGTTGGAACAGACCTACACAAGGAATAAAGAGTACCAGAAATGTTAACCACATGGGTAAATATAAGACTTTTTCCTTATTATGTAAATATTTGAAAAAGATATTTGACTGCTTAAAGCAAAAATACAAATAATATATTGTGTGATTTATAATATATGTGGTGGTTAAATATGTGACAATGATTACACAAAGGCTGGATGAGGAGAAATGGAAGTACATTATTATAAGTGCTTATACTGTATGTACAGAGGAATAATATCAGTTGGAGGTAGACTGTGATATGTTAAAGATATATACTATAAAGCAATATCAAAATAATACAGCAAAGAGTTACAGGTAATAATCCAGCACAGGTGATAAAATTAAATCATAAAAATGGTCATTTATTCCAAAAGGAGAAAAGGAGGGAGAAAAAAGGAGTGAAGAGATACGACAAAAATAAAACAAATAGCAATACTCATATTAAGTGTAAATCGTCTAAACACTCCAATTTAAAGGCAGAAATTGTCAGATTGAATAAAAAAGCAAGACTTAACTATATATGATGCCTACACGATGTGACTTTCAGTGTAAAGATACACAAAGACGTTAAAAGCAAAAAGACTGAAAAATAAATGTAAGCTAACACGAATTGAAAGAAAGCTAAAGTGGCTAAATTAGCATCCAAGTAGATTTAGTAGCAAAGAATATTACCAGAAATAAAGAGGATCATTTTATAACTGTATTTTTATATATTAGCAAATAACAACTGGAAATTGAAATGTAAAAATTAACACTTAAATAGCGTGAAAATATATGTTATGGACTAGCACCAAATATGAAATACTTAGGGATAAATCTGACAAAAATGTGTAAGATCTGTACACTAAACACTGTGAAATTTGTTAAAACAATTTAAAGAAGGTCTAACTCTTCATTCCTGAGGTGTACATAATGACTTCCTTCCAAAGTGTACAGTACGGAAAGATGGAAAAAAGGGAGTAACTTGACAATGGAGAAGCCTGACAAAACACCACCTCTGCCAGAAAATCAAGGACAACATCGAATGTCATAAATCATGTTAATATATGTATGCTTGATAGGATGTGATGAAAATGGCATTGTACCCCTGTGGTTTTCCTCCCAATAACCCACATCCCTAGTCTTACGAGAAAAACATCAGAAAAATTCTAACAGTGAGGCACCCTCCAAAATACTTGGCCAATACTCCTCAAAGCTGTCAAGGTCATCAAAAACAAGGAACGATGGAGAAATTGTCATAGCCAGAAGGAACCTTAGGAGAGATGACAACTAAATGTAATGTGGCATTCTGGATGTGATCCTGGAACAGAAAAAAGGACATTGGATAAAACAAAGGAAATTTAAATAAACTATGGACTTTAATAAATACTATTATATCAATATTCGTTCATTAATTGTAACACATGTCATACTAATGTAAAATATCAGCAACAGAGGAAACTGGGTGCAGGGTAAATGGGAACCCCTGTACTACTCAATTTTTCTGTAAATCTAAAACTGTTTTAAAAATTAAAGTCTATAAAAAAAAAAAGCTGAAGTCCTAAATAAACGAGGAGATTTACCATGTTAATGGGTAGGAAGATTCAATTTTGTTAGGATGTCCATTTTCCCCAAACTGAAGTACAGCAGGGAAAAGGAAACTATTGTCTGTAGTCCAAATCCAGCCCACCACCTGTTTTTATAAATAGCGTTTTATTGGAACATAGCCACACTCATATGTTTCTGTGTTGACTATGGCTGTTTTCATGCTGCAAAGACAGAGTTGAATAGTTGCAACAGAGACTGTATGGTCTAAAATATTTACTATGTGACCTTGTATGGAAAGGTCTAAGCCAATGCAATGCCTATTAAAATCCCGGGAGGCTGTTTTGTAGAAATTGACAAGCTGATTTTAAAACTCATATGAAAATGCGAAAGACTAAGAAGCGCTAAAACAAGTTTTAAAAAGAAAAAAGTTGGAGGATAACACTATCTGACTTCAAGACTTATTATAAAGTTGTAGTAATTAAGACAATATGGTATTAGTGTAGAGGTAGGTAAATAGGTCCATAATACGGGAAATACATTTGGGCCTAGTTGTTATTTGGAGAATTATAGATTTGGGGTTTTTTCAATTATATTTTATTACAATTTATTTCTATTATATAAGTAATTTGTGCTTATATAATTACGAATGTTTAAATACAAAGTTAATAATTTTGGAAAAAAGGTCCCAGTTACTGCTAATACTATTACAGTTTGTTGCCCACATTTATAATAGAAGGAAACACTAAATTTCAGTAGGAGTTCAGTAAAAATAAAGATACAATGTTTTTTCTCAATGTTCACAGACCTCTGAATTGACCTTTGTATCACGAAGTCCTGGAAAGCCTTTGGGATCAAGCTGAGGTAAGGGGTTCAGTTCAGCATGCACAGGTAGTTCTCAAAAACGGCATTGCCCTGTTTTTCCTTTCCTTTCCTCAGTGGGGTTGACTGCCCCAGGGAAGAAGAATAATTGTAATAGTAATAATAATAATAATATTAGGCCTGGGCCTGGAAACCTGTAGCATGCTTCTTAAGGAGGATGCATGGGGTATGCACACTCTAACCCCTTGACTTATTCTCCAGAACAGATCTCAACAGCCATCCCTATGTCAGAGATGAAACATTTCCTTCATAAAGGCCAGCTCCAGCTGCTTGCAGGGAAAGCAAGCTGGAGCCCACAGAGCAGGTACTTTATCTACCTGAAATTAAGTCGAGCAGCGTTAGAGCCTGGAGTTGCTAGGGACCCCTTGGCTCAGCTATGGAGAGTATAACAGTTCCCTTTAGTTCCAGCACCTTCTATGAGCCATGATCACGGAGTCGACCCTCCTGAGTCCTTTGTGTGTGAAGGAGTCAGGTTTTTCCTGTTGAGTTTCCAGTGGGAACCACTCCAAGTGACTGGACAACGTGTCTTTGCCACCACTGACTTGGCTGGAATGTAGGCTCTTACTTGGCTCAGAGACCTGCAACTCACAAATGATCCAGACTTTAGTCTCTCTCTTTGAACCTTCCATCAGGACCATCCCAAAAGAGTAACCCTTGGTGAGCATGCTCTGCATCGTCCTGCCCAGATGCTGGAGGACAGGTATCAAGCCCCAGCCTTAGAAGCAAATCTAGGTGGACTCCGCTCCTAACTAACGGGAACCTGAGGAGACATGGTGGGCGGGGAGCAGAAGCCATATGTGGATCTGGGCAGAACACACAGAGCAAGATGCTAGACTGGGAGCTCCGAGAAAATAACTGTCATGCTAAGTTCAAGTTTTACTTTTTTTTTCCCTCCAGGAAAATTGGTTTCCCTCTTTAATATTGAGCCTCCGCTTGTCACGACCCTGCTAGCCTCACTCAAATGGAACCCACACCCAAAATAAAATGCCCAAGCATGAGTGGGCCGCGCCGAAGACCCTGTACATGGAGCACCCGCGAAGATACTTAGGAATTCTTTATCGGATTGAATGAAACTATCTAATGATGATATTAATGAATATGAACATATATTCTGTAGGATTATGAAAGTGGGAAATAATTTAAAAATTAATAGGATGGTACATACTGTAGACAAAAAAAGTCTGGTAGATCTAAATGTGAAATATACAGTGAAAATTATTCTAGAAGGTAAGATAGGAGGTTATTTTTATGATCTTAGGTAAAGATGTCGTAAACAATACACACACAAAAGCAATAACCATTAAGATGAGAGTGAAAAGACAAGCCACAGAAAGGGAGAAGATATTTGCAAAACCTCTGTCTGACCAAGGACTCATATCTAAAGTATGTAAACAATTGTTATAAATCAAGAGGAGAAAGACAACTCATTTTTTTAAATGGGCAAAAGACTTAGGCATTTCACTAAAGAGAACATCTAAATGGCCAACAAATGTGAAAAGATTCTCAACAGCATTAGTCATTAGGGAAATGCAAATTAAAAGCACAATGAGATACCACTATACCCTCACCATAAGAGTGGGGAAACTGAGAATACCAGGTGAAGCAACTAGATCTCTCTGTATGTTCTTGAGTAAATTGGTTCAACAACTTTGGAGAAATTTGGTACTATCTAGTAAAGCTGAACACATGCATACCCTGACGTCACAGGAATTATACTCCCAGGTATGTACCCAATAGAGATGCAGTCATATATTAACAAAAAGATATGTACAAGAATATTTATAGCAGCCCTGTTAGTTTTGTCTAAAAACAACCCCAAGTTTCATCTACAGAACAATGGATAAATAAATTCATATTCATTGTATATGTATGGATTTATAATATACAATAAGTATAAATGTATTTCCCATTGTACACAGTAGAATACTATACAGTCATGAAAAAGAACTGTTGCTATATTGTCGACTCTCATGGAGATAATGTTAAACAAAAGAATCAGGAACCAAAAGAATAGATACTATATGATTCCATTTCTATGATATACAAGAATAGGGAAAACAAATCTAGAGTCATAAAAGTCACAATAGCGGTACAGGCCATACAGTTACATTTGAATTTCAGATTAACAACAAATACTTTTTTTTTATTATAAGTATGTCCTTTGCAATAATTTTATTTGCTAAATTTGGCAACTCTACTTGGGGGTGAGGGTGGTTATACTGACTTGGAGGGCACACTAGGATTGCTTCTGTGGTTTAGGTAATCTATTATCTTGATCCAGATGATAATTACATGGGTGTCTGTTTCTAAAAATTCATCAAGGTGAATGTTTAAGATTTTTACACTTTACTATATGACTGTTATGCTTCAACAACAAATTTTCTTTTTCTAAAAATTCATTAAGGTGAATGTCTAAGATTTTTGCACTTTATTATATGACTGTTATGCTTCAACAACAAATTTTAATAGAGAGGTAGAGTGATATATGAAGGATCAGGAGTCCTGGTTTCAAATCCTAGCCCTTAAGTGAGTTTGGTCCAGTTTTGCCAAGTCTCAGTTTTTTCATCTGTAAAATGGAAACAATTTTTATAAGGGCTATTATTCTACTAACTCCATTTTATGCACGAGGGAATGGAAGTGTGGGAGGCAAAATACTTTATTTAAGGTAACCCAATAGGTGAGGAGCATGGACAGGTTCAAACCATCATTCTATTACCCACATAGTTCACCTCCACACCCTACTGCCTGCTTATTGGAAAGTGCTTCTAAAATTTTAAAAGACTCAACAAACATAAAACTTTACTTATGATTATTTAGGGCAGGAAATTTTAATAAAAAGTCTAGACAGCATTTGTAAAAATTTAAGTGTGAGTGCATTTTCCTGGTGAGAGAAATTTAACCTTGCTTCAGATTCTTGAAGGGGTCTCTGACCCTGGGAAGTGCACAAGTTAGCCGATTCCCTCCCCTTGGAAGTGCAAAAGTTAGAAGATCTCCTGCTCTACAGGAGATGCACCAGCCCAGAGTGACCCGTAGTAGGAGCCTTGACTGGACCCAGTCCCTGAGGTCTGTGACCTGGAATTTTCACCTTTTGACGGAGCTTCCTTCTTTCTTTCCTCTCTAGCCCCAGGCAAACAACTTCTCCTGGGAGCCACCTCTCAGTCGCCTCCCATTTGAAAAGCAGGGGCCAAAGGGTGGGACGGTGGCGGCCGCCCTCATCAGGGAGTTGTGTCCTTGCTTAATTAGTGTTTGCAAAAGGCTGCCGTATTGTTAGATTACTAGACAATCGAGATGAAGCCTTGGGGGCTTTTGAAATCTGTCAGGTGCTGCCCTTCCTAACTGGGTGGGAGGGACTTGCCTGGAGGGAAAGAGAGAGGACTGTAGTTGAGAACTCATAGGGTGGGTCTGGCCCCCTCCCAATAGACAGCACCACAAAGAAATCCTCAAGAGCCTGGGCTGTAACTGCCCAGTTTGTCTTTGGTGCTTAAAGCCACCATTCCAGACGTGTTTGTTTTGCGTTTAGGCACCTTTCCTTTTACAATGCAGTTACCCTTGAGAAGAGTGACTAGGAAGGATAGAATAACAGTGATAAGAGCTAAGGTGTACTGGGCTAAATCCTGGCATTTGATCTCCATCTGGAGAGTGGAGGCAAGAACGGAAATCTGAAAACCTCTGTGATCAAGGCAATCTTACATGTTATTTCACTGAATCCTCCTGATAGCACTCAGACGTAGTTGGTGTTATGTCCCCATTTTACAGATGAAGAAAGAGAGTCAGAATGATTTATGGTCAGGCCCCAGGTCACACATTCATACATAGCAGAGCCAAGATGTGAACACTTCTGGTGAGACCAAGATGCCCTCTTCTGCAGGGCATAGATTCTCAACAGAGTGGAGGTGGCGCAGTTTGAAAAAACTCCCCAGGCTCTTCTGATACGGCCCCTGGTTGGCTGGGGGGAAAAGGGGGTTCTCAACAGTCAGAGAACTGACTTACTAAAGTGAATGAGTTTATCTTATTCCTTCTAGAGAGGGGGATTCAGTGTAGAACAGAGGTTCTCCACTGGGGATCATTTTGCTCCCCCTTCAAAGGGACCATATGTCAACTTCTGGAGACATTTTTCTTGACTTTGTGGCAGGGGAGGTACTGTCAACCAGTGGGTAGAAACCATGGACGCTGCTCAATATCTGACAACCCACAGGACAGCCCTGCACAACAAAGAATTATTCAGCCCCAAATCTATTTTGGAGTGAGGGAGTGAGGAAGGAGGAAAACAGGCGAGTAAGCCCTGGGCATCCCAGAAAAAGTATAAGTGACGGGAAGAATGGGTGGGCCTTGAAGACAAATGTTGTCTATTTCACAATATATCTGCGGGCTAGGTGTGAGTTTTGCCTTAAAGGAAACGACTTATATTTTTGCTAAGATCTTTATACCCTCAGAATATCATAGAAAAATGGTGGGGGTGAGTCAGTTGTCGGGTTAAGCCAGGAGCCAGTAAGGAAAGAAGACCTGGACTTACAGTCAGGAAACTTGAATTCCAGTCATGGCCTGTTCATTACCAGCTGCGTACTACTGGGCAAACCTGGATCTCATGGAGCTCCAGTTTCCTTACTGGTAAAATGGGGATGATTACAGTTGACCTTTGAACAACATGGGTTTGAACTGTATAGGTCTACTTATATGTGTTTTTTTCCCAATAAATACGTATAATACTATAAATCTGTTTTCCGTATAATTTTTTTTTTTTCTTTTTTTTTTTTTAAGGAGGGCACAGCTCACAGTGGCCCATGCGGGGATTGAACCGGCAACCTTGGTGTTATTAGCACCACGCTCCAACCAACTGAGCTAACCAGTCACCCCTCCTTATGATTTTCTTAATAGTCTTTGTTTTACTCTAGCTTCCTTTATTGTAAGAATACAGCATATAATACATATAGCACGTAACATATGTGTTAATTGTTTATGTTATTGGCATGGCTTCCAGTCAACAGTAGCCTATTAGTTTTGGGGGAATCAAAGGTTACACATAGGTTTTTGACTGCACAGGGGTTGGCGTCTTTAACCCCCATGTTGTTCAAGGGTCAAATGTATATTTGCCCTTTTAACCTCACAAGGTGTTTTGAGTAGCAAGTGGGACAGTGAGTGAGCAAAGGCTTTGTAGAAGGGTGAGTCCCTTATAGGACAGAGGATGCTGTCACAGTGACAACTGCATGCAGGTCTCAGCACATTTTGGGTGCGTGGGGTTCATTATTTTTAAATTAAAGGAGTGAAATGGGATCCTTTGTCATCCATGTGCTTTGAAACTCAAGTATGAGAGTAAATTTGACAGAGCTTTAAAATTATATATTTAGATGCAACGTACATAACAGCTACCTTGAAATAAATATCCCCAGTTTGAGCAAAGAGGTATGAATATGAGGAGGAGGAAAGTCAAAGCATTTACTTGTTAAAATAGAAAGAAGAGCATATCTTTCTTTCTGATTATGCACATAATCCATGCCCAGTTGTTAAAACAAAACAAAAGCAGATAGTATAGAAAAGCATAAAATGAATGTAAAAATTACCCAAAATTCTATCGTCTAAAAAAACAAGTGCTTGATCTTTTGGAGCACATTCTGTTAAATACTTTAAATAAACTATTATACTTTTTTTTTTTTTTTTTTTTTAAGAAAAGAACTCTACTGTACCTGCAGTTTTGTAGCCGGCAGTAAAATAACATGAACAGCCAGAAGGACACATTAGAAAGATTCTTCTTATATAGAGGGGTATACAAGTTTCCTTCAAAGAAGAAAAGGCTGAAAGACACTGACATCAGATCCTTCCCTAAGAAATGCCTCATCTGGCTTCCAGATAATCATCACCTTTGCTGTTGGAAGGTGTGGGTGGGCAGCAGGGCCTGGCGGGGTTAGGAGGGTCTCCCAGGCACATAGACACCACAAGACCCCCAACCCCTGATGGACACTGGGAGGAAGGAGAAGGGTGCGTGGTTGGGGCCTCTGCTGGTTCTTCCCCACCCAGGACTTGGGTTTCTCTGGGGAGCAGAGCCCTTGGCTGGGTGGGAGCAAGGGATGTGCATGCCTGTGCTGTGAACAGACCATCAGGGACCTGGGCTGTAGCTAGAAAGCAGGGGAGATGCAGGGTCTGAGTATACAGGCAGAGAGAAAGACCACATCGCCACGTGAGGGGTCGCTGGGAAGGGCACCTGTGCTCCTTATGGGCTTTGGGGTCATTATACTCTTTCACTCTCAGCATCCTGGAACCTTTAAGAAATAACGATTAATGCCTTCCCTGCAGCTCTAGGTATTTACAGTGTGCCCTCAGGCAACCAAGAGACGGAGTTTGCTCAAGATGACAGTCAACCGGAAGCCTCGCTCCTTGTTGCTGAACCCTGTGCTGCAGGCTGTTGTCTATACTGCGGTCCACACGCACTCTGGACCTCAGAACTCATCATTAGTCCTTCTTCCCTTTCCTCGTCCAAGGGAGTGTTTCATTAGGAAATATGATCCACTAATGTCATTGGAATTCATAGAAACAATTGGGACTTTTGCAGGGTGGGGGGAGCTGATTTTAATCCAGTCTCAAGTGATTTGATCAACAGATTTAGTCCTTCCTCAAGGACAGACTTGAGCTCAAAGATGCTGTGGATTCCTGGGGGTACCAAGCCTGACATCTTCACTCTCTGGACCTGGGAGTCTCCTTGGATCCTTCACTTCCTCCATCCCATGATGCTTTGGGGCATAAGCAGGTGTGTCAGCCCACACCTAGGTAAATTACAAGGGGGAACAATGCTATTGTCCTCTCCTGAAATTTCACCTGCTCTGTCCCTTGAACAGATGTAAACCACCTTGTGAGATTGCTCAATATTGGCTGATATTGCCTCTGCCTCGATTTAAAGCGCCCATGTTTCTGTGGAGGGGCTTTGGTATCCGGGACACTTCTGAGCATAACAATGGGTTTGAGCAGGCACGGATGCTCCATAAAAAAGGATGGGGTCACTGAAGCTATTTTTTTAAAAAAAGAAAAGAAAAGAAAACCTCAGGCATTTTAATATGTTAAATACACCCTCAATTATTAATTCTAAAGACTTCTACAAATCGACCTAGATGAAACTTTTTTCACCCTTTTCCTGCCTTTTACCCCCTTCTCAGAAACATTTAGACCTACCCTATGGCAATGAGTATCAGGAACTCTGCCCTGTATATCAGGGTAGCACAAATAATTCAGCATAAAGCAGCCGGTTCCTGTAGCCTGGCATTAGGATAAGTATATCTTAAGAAAGTTCTTATGCAGACTTGGCTTCAGGCAATAAAACGTCATAGACGTATAACTGTAGCAAGCGAAATTTCTAGGGAGCAAATTAGGCTGAAAACATCTTCTAGAGACAGCTAGAAAGGAATCGTGCACCACCCCAAAATAAGGCAAGTTATGCAGTAAATGTTTCATTTATTGGCCTTCTTCCATTACTATTAGGGTTAAAAGACATCTTGTCAATAGGAAAGGTATATTTATGGAGGACTGATGTCTTTCGAAAGGCTGTCATAAACGCCTTTAGCAGTAGTGATCTGCTTATGAAGGCAAGTGATGAAACCCTGTACAAATGCATACACCTCCCCAGTAACCCCTGGATCATCAGGCATTATTGTCACTTTATTACCTGAACTTGTCATTAGCTGAAGCAAGGTGATCAAGCCAGGCACTGCAGAAAAGTGCCAGAACAGAACCATGTTCCTCAGGGTTTCAAGAAGACGGTGTGTGCCTTTCCACATCCCTTGACAGAATCACTGGGAGGAAATACAAGGCTGCCTGTGAAGTGGGCCCTTTTTACCTACCTCTTCTTCCTGCTAAAATTGAAACCTCTTAGGTGTCCAATTTTTAGTGTTCCTATGTTGGCTAAGGGAGTAGCTTTCCTCAAGGTCTAAATAAGGAACCATCACTCATGAAGAACAAAAAGTAAACAGAAAATATCACAGTGGAATCAGGACTTTGGCTTCTAAACATTTCCCCATTTTATAGCTTCCTTATGTTTTCAGATTCTTTTTTTGGCTTCCCTCAGTCAGCACACTCCCTGCATAGATAAGTCCAACACAGTGGGTAACAGATCATCCATCTTGGAGTCTGGATCTTTAAAGAAAAATCACACAGAACACATCTATACACACACGCACACATGTACGCATCACTGTCAAGGGTAATTTAGTAGAATCTTGCCGAGCGATTGGGGGAGCGGAATATGGTTGTCAACATGTATTCTGTGCTTCTAGTGAATCTGAGCAGACTATCCTTGTTTCTCCTAAATTCCAAAGCCAAACTTCCAATATAGTTTGTCCCTTTGCAGGTGCACTGGTGAACCTCTTTGCATAATGGGGCGGGGGCTGAAACTATGGAATCATGGAGTCCGAATGCTATAAAGGACCTAAGAAAACACCCAGTTTAACCACCTCAACTGCCAGGTGCAACAGGAGTAAGGGGTCTCAGGTAACCTGGCCTGTTTTCGCCATCCCCATCAAGCACATTCCCATTTCTCAGAGGGCACCTAATACTCTGCCATAACGCCCCACGGGGAACCCATGCCTGAAAGGTGGTTTATATAAACTTCTTTTCATATTCTGCAACACGGATGAACAAGGAAGAAGCCCCGGGAGAGGTAAAATGCATATTACTACTATCAACATACATCCACAGAGAAAGATTTAACAGAGGGATGGCTAAAAGGGAGGAGTAAAAAGAGAAGGGAAGCAGAAAGGCAGTGGATGAACAGGCGGTGTAGAAAGAAAGGGAGGCTGAGGGACAGTCCACCTAGAGTGCAGGACCTGGGTTGGCCCAAGGAATAGGCTCCCAAGGAAGGCCACAGCTTCTCCCCCAGCCCTGCCCACCCCCAATATGCATACACCAAGGTGGCAAAACCCCTTAGTTCAGGCTAAAAGCAGAATTGGTCTGGTTTCCTCCCTGTGTGTTTCAGAACCCCTTGCTTATTTGGGTAGAACTCTTGGTCCTACAGACTAGGAGTCATCGGTATCTAGAGAGAGAAGTTGGCTCAACCTGGACACAAGCCAACTGTTCTTTAAAGTTGCACACCAGATCTATAAATCACATGTTGGCATTGTGGGCCAACCTGATTTGTTTTTTAATATTACCATGTTTTCCCCAAAATAAGACCTAGCTGGACCATCAGCTCTAATGGGTCTTTTGGAGCAAAAATTAATATAAGACCTGGTCTTATTTTAATATAATATAAGACCGGGTCTTTATAATATTAGTATAGTATAATATAATGTATAATATAATATAAAATAATATAATATGACCAGGTCTTATATTAATTTTTGCTCCAGGAGACGCATTAGAGCTGATGGTCCAGCTAGGTCTTATTTTTGGGGAAACACGGTATGTAACCTTGCCTTTTGCCAATTGCAGGTTTCATGCCCAAGTCCTCTCCCGACGCCCACCCTGATATCACCTGAAGCCCTTTCAAGAGACTCAGGCATTACTGACCCTCTGAGAGTCTGCTGCTCTCTCCAAGCCTTTTTATGGTACAAAGCAACAAAATTAAATATGGCACATGTGCTATCATGGAATAACTTTTAATTGCTTGACTGAATCAGAGATATAAAGAAGGAGAGATTCAAGAGTTTCCTTTGAATGAGAAATATAAGAATATGCCAACATATCTGAGGTTACTGATCATAGGAAGGAAGCTCTTAGCATTTACATATGATAAAAACGCTGGCCAGGACATTAAAAACAGTAAGTATACTCTTTAAATTTTCAATTCAATATGTTATAAGCTTTTATTATCCAGGTAGTCCTATGAAGGACATAGAGTATCTCCTTATCCAACTTAATTCAGGTCAGGGTTAGCTTAAAAAACAAAATGCCACCACACAGGACAAAGAAATTGCCATAAAATTGAGTTACTATATAAATGTGTTCCAGTTTAAGTAAATAAGCCCTTATAATGGGCCTTAGGAAAGTCTATGCTGTACACACACAGACTCAGGCACACTAAGTATACAGGTGACAATTTGCAAATGTGCAAAGCTATGGTCATTCGCTCAATGTGTAAATCTAAAGGCAACCAAGTGAAAAGACCTAAAAAAAGGAAACTGTTAAATCCATTTGTACATGGATTTAACAGTGAAGCATTTCATTCTTCATGTTTTTACTTGGTGTTTTGAAATAATCCCCTTTCTGTCTCCACTCTTCCTCTTAGAAACTGTGCCCGCCTTATTTATTTATGAAGTCTGAAGGTTAGTCCTACCTGCTGAGACTAATTAGTCCTGTGCTTTGTATCCCATTCAATCCTGTCTGATTAAATGTACACATTTGTTTTACTTCTTTTCAGGCTCCTTCTCACTCTGCTTCTGATTTTCTGATTAATATTAAAGTTGGGAGTTACAGTCATTCTCCTCTGTCGCCCTCCCCCCACCACATTCTTATTTTGCCTGTGTCTTACTCTTTAGTGTGCAAATGTGATTGTGAATTTTTTCCATTGCAGGGGAATTCGTGGGCCCTGTCAATCTTGGTATCATTATTTTTAGTAGTCTTCTTTCTGAGACCTTAGCTTATAAAACAGTTTTGCTGAAACCCCAAACTCTTCTAAATGTTATGTGGTAAATTTGTTTTCTTTTGGAAATCTTAGGTGCTAATAATGGGCTGGCTGAAAAGCAGGTGAGATATTTTTAGGGATGGGTGGGATAATTTAATACATCATGGATTCTAGACCAACACTGTTCCTTATAGACAATTTGCTAATTCCTATCGATATCCTTTTTTTTTTTTCCTGACTCTTTCTGTCCCCTTTTCTTGTAGTTTCCAGGCTACTTTTCACTGCATATTGGTAAGAAAATGAGTATTCTTGCTCCATCACCCAGGAACACAGTTTTGGAAGCCAGGCCTTTTCCCCTTTAACATAATTCTGTTCCCCATTTTGTAGCAAATCAATCTGCTCCCCAGGAGAGTGCCTAAAAATCAACAAATAAATTCCTGCCTCAAACCCCAGGTTTTCCATCTCCTCCCTGAGGTCTTCCAGCATCAGCTTGGTTAGCAATTTCCTGCCAGAGCCATCTACATCTTGATTATTTGGTCACTCTTTCCCGGATTTCATTTCAGACCCCCTTGGAGAAAGCCTCCAGCACCTCTGATCCCAGAGGTTGGTGAACTTTCAGTTTTATTTTCCCTGATGGTGTTAACGCCCAAACTTTTCACCTCCAAAGTCAGAAAGGACTTTGAATCCTAGCTCACTTCCTACCACCTCCGACGTCAGTTAAAAAAAAACAAAACAACACTCTATATTTAAAAGTATCATGTATTTTTCCTTAAAGGTATTTTTAATGTCCCTAGCAAACACTAGAGTATTTGATTGTTTTTTTGGATAAAAAGTCATCTTGGCATATTTATTCTAGTGAGACGTTTAATGAAATGATTCACTATTAATAAACAAGAAAGGGAGGGAAGACCTCGTGAGTTAATGGTTTCTTTCACTGCAGATGACCAGGAACTCTGCCCAGCCCTCCACTTCCCCAAGCCCTCTGAAAGTGGAGGGCTGATCTTTTCTTTTGACCAACCACTTCTGTTACATACCGCCCAAGGGTGGCTGATTTTACTGCTGGATTAACCACCAAGCACCCCCCCGCCCCCTCCCCCACATCCCTTCCCCACAATACTCTCCTCCTCTTTCCTTCCTTAAGACTTATTTCTAATATTTCTAAACTGCACTTTTTCTGGGCCTCTCCCCATCCCCGCCCCCCAAGTGGGCTTTCCTTCCGCCTTCCTAGGCTTGGATTCCTGACTCGGTCGCCACCCCCTTCCCCTCCTCTCCCACTCCGCATTGTCTTTCTGAAGCCGTCCCCCTCCCGGAGCAAGTCCCGGTCCCCTCGCCCAGACTCCCGGGCTCGCACACTCAAGCGCAGGCCTCTCCCCCAGAACACTCCTCCCTCCGTCTCTCTCCCTCCTCCTCCCCCGCCCCTCTCCTCCTCCCTCTCCCGGCGCCCGAAAGGATCATTGTTAGCCGCCCCCGCCCCGCCCACCCCGGCTGTTTATTTATGCACACGTCACCCGGACAGCCCCGCCCCCCGGCATCTCATTAAGCGAGTGTGTTCCTCTCGCCCTGTCAATAATCTCCGCTCCCAGACTACTCCGTTCCTCCGGATTTCGATCCCCCTTTTTCTATCTGTCAATCAGCGCCGCCTTTGAACTGAAAAGCTCTCAGTCTAACTTCAACTCACTCAAATCCGAGCGGCACGAGCTCCTCCTGTATCTTCGGCTTCCCCCCCCTTTGCTCTTTATATCTGACTTCTTGTTGTTGTTGGTGTGTTTTTTTTTACCCCCCTTTTTTATTTATTATTTTTTTGCACATTGATCGGATCCTTGGGAACGAGAGAAAAAAGAAATCCAAACTCACGCGTGCAGAAGATCTCCCCCCCCTTCCCCTCCCCTCCTCCCTCTTTCCCCTCCCCAGGAGAAAAAGACCCCAAAGCAGAAAAAAAAGTTAACCTTGGACTCGTCTTTTTCTTGCAATATTTTTTTTTGGGGGGCAAAACTTTTTGGGGGTATTTTTTTTTGGCTTTTCTTCCTCCTTCATTTTTCTTCCAAAATTGCTGCTGGTGGGTGAAAAAAATGCCGCAGCTGAACGGCGGTGGAGGAGATGACCTAGGCGCCAACGACGAACTGATTTCCTTCAAAGACGAGGGCGAACAGGAGGAGAAGAGCTCCGAAAACTCCTCGGCAGAGAGGGATTTAGCTGATGTCAAATCGTCTCTAGTCAATGAATCAGAAACGAATCAGAACAGTTCCTCCGATTCCGAGGTAGGAAAAGCCCCTCGGGCTGGTGGGGTTTTTAATCTATTTCCTGGGCTTGGCAAATGTTGCTTAAAGGGAAGAAATCGGGGCTGGGGGCGGCGGCGGGGCGCCGCGGGGCCGGGCGGGCGGCGTGTGCGTGCGGTGCCACCATTGCAAAAACTTGTAACCCTGTTTTTGTTTCCCCCCCCAAACCCCCCGACCCCGCTGATTCTTTTTCTCCCCCTTTTCCCCTCCTCTGCGTGGCGTTTGCCCCTCGCCCTCCCCACCTCCACCCCTCCGGGAAGGCGGAAAGACGGCCTCCGCCTCGCTCCGAAAGTTTCCGAGATAAATCCCGGGAAAGTTTGGAAGAAGGTGAGTACGCCCCGCGCGCCCCGCAGCCGCCCGGAGCTGCCCCCCGGGCCCGCCGCCCCGCGCGCCCCGGCCCCGTGTCCCGCTCGGCCCGGCCGTGCGCCGGCCGGGCCGGGGCGCCCGGCCCCTTGGGCCACTTTCTAAAAGTTTCTCCTCGCTCTCTCCCGCTCCGCGCGGCCGCCGCCGTCCCCTCGCCGCCCCGCCATGTTAGCGGCCAAGAGGCAAGATGGAGGGCTCTTTAAGGGGCCACCGTATCCCGGCTACCCCTTCATCATGATCCCCGACCTGACGAGCCCCTACCTCCCCAACGGATCGCTCTCGCCCACCGCCCGAACCGTAAGTGCCTCCGCGCCCGTCCCCCGCCCGCTGCCCGCCTGCCCGGCCCCGCATGCGGCCCCTGCCCTACCCCCTCCCGCCTCCTCCCCTCCCTCCCCCTCCCGCCTCCTCCCCTCCCCGCCTCCCCTCCCCCGCTCGTGGCCCAGGCCGCCCGAAACTCTCCAAACTTTTCTGCCTTTTGTGGACTGGATTTGTTTGCACTTCGCCATGTTCTTGCTTTCAGTTTGCTGCTTTGTGATGTTGGGGAGACCTTTCTTTACAAGCAGAGCTTTGTTGGGGGGAAAACAATCAGAAGAACTTTTTTTTTTTGCGCTCTGATTGCCCCCTCCCCCTTTGGTGGTGTTGTTTGTTTCTTCACCCTGGGAAGATGACTGTGTGGCTCTTTTCTTTTCTCTCTCTTCCTTCCCTCTTCTGTGGCGTCTTGGGCTTTCCCCGGTTAACCCCTTGGCTGCCGCCGCCGGGACTCAGTAACTGGGCTGCGCCGGTTGCGCGGGGTAGAGAGTGGATTTTGCTCCAGGCGTTGGACTTGAAAACTAGCGAGCGAGCGCGCGCGCGGAGCCCGGGGCCCTGGAGAAGCGCCTCGGCTTTCTCTTTCGGCCAGTTATTTATTTAGCTTTCTAGTGGTGATAGCCGGCTCTCAGCCCTCCTCCTCCTTTGCCCTGGAAGGTCACGCTTGGCAGATTGGTCCCATTGCAAACTTGCGGGCTCTGGGCTTCCTCTCCTTTGGCTACCCTGCAGGGCCGCGGGCGCCTTGGGCGCTGTGGCGGGCTGGACTGCCTGGCCGCTGGCTGCGGGCTCTCCCGGGCCGCGCGGGGTGGGAAGGTCCCTGTGGCCCGGGTTCTTGGTTTGTGGGCAGCCGGGATGGCCTCCTCCGAGCAGACTCGATGTATTTCTAGGGAATTTTGGTGCCGTGGGGCTTAGAGCGGGGTCTGCGCTCACTAGCTCCATGAAGGCCCTCAGTGGGCCCTGGGGACCAGGGACCACGCCGTGCGGGCCAAAGGGGGTGCAGAGGGCGAGGGAGGCCAAGGACGCTTCTCCTTCAAGGGAGTGGGCTGCTGATCGCGGGCCTTCCAACTTTGGGGGCCCCAGGGCGGCGCAGGGTGCCCAGGTCCCGGGGCGCTTCTCGTTGCGAGCGTTCGGCGCCTACCCCTGACATTTGTTAATAAGGCTTATCCCCTTCGCAGACCGGCCTCTGCCCCCTGCCCTCGTCCTGAACCTCTACCCCCCACTCTCTAAAATGCCTGGATTGCGAATCTCTAGACGCAATCTCTCGCCGCCGTTTGTGCCTGCTTTCCCGGAATTGTCATTTGCACCTTCTCTAGTTTGGACCCCTACCCCTTATTTACACACGCACTACTTTTGTTTTTTTCTTTTTCGGTAACTTGAGAATAGCAATTTGAAATAATGCACCCACTGTTCAGCAGCCGTGGATTCGGTGCTAATGGCCGAGGGCTTGCCAGTCGGGAGTCGATCAGATCTACAAGTGTTTTTAAGTATTAAAATATTAACTATCAGGTTTGACTTGTTTTTGGGCCCTGGCAAAAATGGCAAGGGCATGCTAGACCGGTCATTTTTTATGGCTAGGAATGAGAAATAATTATTCTCCCCTCCCCTGCGCCCAGGCTGCTGCATGCTTGGGAAGCTGGGAGAGTGCTTCAGCCTGACCTCCCTGCAGGGCCAGCTCTTTCAGGCGGCAGGGGCCCGGCTGTGGGGGGGGGGGGGGAAGCACAGTCCGGCTACGTTGTCTTTTTTGGGGGAGCTTGTGGGCATCTGAAACCAGGAGCATTCGGTTCAGAATCCCAGGGTTTGTGTACTCACAAAACCCGACCAAGCAACATTCCAAAGTAACCATGAGAATTTCTTACTCTCATCCCCTCCCCCTACGATGGAAGCCTCCCTGGTGTTATTTTAAAATCCACTTGGCCATCTGAAAGACTCTGAAAGGCCATCTGAATATTGAGCTGTGATGGCGGGCTTGATGGCTTTCTTGACTCTTTGCAAAATCCCTCTCTCTGACCGCTGGCAGTCTCGCCATACTGTCTCCAAAAACTTGAGCAGTTGTGTTGTGCTGTAATTAGGAAACAGGGAAATTGTCAGAGGCAAATAAATGACTTCCCGGTGCGAAAAGGAAGGCTCCCAACCATCGGTCCCCTTTGTGGGCATTATAGGAATAGATGGCGTCTCGTTATTTTAATTGTGGACATCGCGGGTGGCCTTGTGCTGTGACATCAGATTGAGTCTAAGAAGACATTTCTGAACTCAGTAGGCAGTTTTCTATTTGCATGTCAAACACCAAACGACATCTTTGTATGCACTGCCCCTTCTACCTTCCTGTCTGTTACCTGGATTAGATTATGTGCTCCAAAATTAAAGTTATTTATTTAGGCCGGGCAGCAGAGCAATGGAAATGAGGACGAGAGGCTGTTGTGTGTCACTCCTGACGTCTTCGATCAGAGGGGCCAGCTTGCAATTCCAGATTTGATACAGCTGCCGGAGGAATCTATAGGCAAGACAGCGGTCTTTTCATGCTCATCTGAAATTCTTAGTGCTTCCTAGAGGGTGTTTCGGAGGGCAAGGTGTAAAGACAAATTAGCTGTGCGTTTTATTCTTTTCCAGACCCTCCTTGTTGGTCGTGTTTTTGCTACATTTTCTGTCACTTATGAGTGTACCTGTAAGCAGCTGCCTCCTTTACGAAGCCAACTCTTTCGATCCCTATTTTCTACTTTTCTATATAAGAATGTAAAGAATTATGGAGTGTCATTAAATCGGCTTATGATGAATAATACATTATCTCAAGAATAATGCTTTAATTGCTGAAGATGCCATAAAGCTTGATAGTAATAATTTTATTTTAAAACGACAAAGATTTCTGCATAACATTAATTTAGTCTTTGATACAGTAATAGGAACAGCTTTTAAAAAGACAGATTGGAATACAAAAATGCGTTAAGGAGAGAGGTCAAGTTAAATAGATGGGAAGTGATAGAACTGCAAATGTTAGAATTGTGGTAACATTTGTATGTTAAGAATACTGTTACCATATTAAAGTTGATAGGAAAAAGTAGTGTTACATTTCTTTTTCCCACCTGCTAAATGAGACATGGGGATATGGTGGTCGGAATTCCAGTTAGGTTTGAAATTACTTTTTTAGGACTTGATTATTAGAGTTCTTGCGTCTTTTATCCAAAGTTATTTGCTTTTCAACTGAGCTATTTGCTACTAGTTTGAACAAATAAATATGCAGCATCTTGAATTCATTTTTGAACTTGGAATCCAGCGTTTAAAGGAAACCAAGAGGGACCTATTCACTGGGATTTTATTTAGCTCGGCAACTTTTCTTTCTGCCTTGTGAAAAATGGATGTTTTCTCCTCACTCAAACAGCATAATCCTTTCTAATACAAAAGATCTAGACCTCGGAGTGTGAAGGGTTAATGGTGGTCCTTCCCTGTTGTCCTCCCACCCCCCACCTTCACCCCCCCCCATTGTTTTGACAACACTTTTCAAAGTGTGACATTCCAAGCCCCTACATAACAATGTAATATTACTGTAATTACACAGGTCATTACATTTTAAATAGAGAACACTAAAATGCTTATCGCCCTGAAAAAAGAACAGGTGTTCTTGCCCTTCTTTGGTATTTATGCTAATTGTTTTTCATCTCCTTCAGAAATATTTATGGCGAACATGTTTAGATTTCAATCTCACGGCAACAGTATTAATTCTGTGCTAATCTTTATAGGTTGGGGTTTAATGTCTGCAGTATGGATTATGGGTTCAACATTCACCCAGTAAGTCATATTTTAATGATTATAAATTTAATGTGCCAGCACTTTGCCGTTTGTTGAATTTAAAGCTTTCTGAAATGCCAGAAACAAACTATTAAGCAGTTGGGAGCCGAAAGTGCTTCTCTGGAAGAAGTGTTTTTGGAAACTTTTGACGGCTAAAGGGAAGTAGCTTTCACTGATGCCCCCTATCTGATTGAGAAAAGATTTGGAGGAAGACAATCCCAGGTCTTGCTTAGGAGTTTTCCTCGCTGATTTGAATTGTACTGATATGGATTTCATTTAGAGTGTCACTGCTGGAAGCTGGTTAGCTTTCTGTTTCTTAGCAAGCTGTGAAAAAGTTACAGGAAGGTTTCCGGGGGTTGGCAGATCAAGAATGCAGTTCCGTGAGCATCGCAGGATAACTGCACTTCTGCACGCCATTGCAAAAATATTTGCTTTAGAACACTCACATTTTAATCGTTGTACAAGAGGCTGTGCTTCTACAGATTTCAGGAGACGTCTTTCCAGGTTTTGAATGCCTTCTTCCATCCCACGAGGTGCCTGTGTGCCTACAAAAAGTGCCTCGAGTTCTTGGTTGAGAAGTCCTGGGCAACTTCTCTTACACACGCACACTGGGTAAAAGAGGAGGTATCTAAGAGGATTTCACATTTTGTCAGATGTTTCACAACAGGGGCCCCCCGAATCACATTAAAAATGCATTGGAGGGAAAGGACAGCTGCAAATTTTTGTGCGGACGCGTGTTTCTGGACCATGACTAAAACTCTCGAGGACCTTTTCCCCAGCTGTCTGGAAGTTATGTGGAAGTTGGTTTATTGGCAGTTAAGTATGAGACAACCTGGATTTAGCAAAGGCCCTCTCCTACACAGGAAGTAGATGACATATTGGGGGAAGGGACGAGACTTCAGGCAAGGAGTGATTTACTCCTTTTATTTTGCTTTTTTTTTTAAAACCATGGAGTTGCCAAATAAATAAGCACTTTCCAAGGAAGTAGGTTGTAAGCTTTTTAGTCTTGGTAAGTGGAATTAGATAGTATCTTTAACCGCATTTATAACTGTTTTGAGGTGACACAGTACAGAAGTTTTTGAAAAGGAAAGGTGAATCAAATTCTAGATGCTTTGACTTTTGAAGAGGGGTATGATGTGAACATCTGAGTTTCTTCTGGGAGTGAATATTGGCAACTGTGTAAGTAAATCTTCAACTCTGAGTTATAATTGAGCACATTTGTGAAGGAAATGGTTAATTTTACAACCAAAGGCAAACTTGCACCTCGACAGGTCTGCTGAAAGAAATGTGCCCCAGTCCTTTGCTGGCAAGCGCCACCGGGTCATAAATCCACAGGCTTTATTTACAGCCCATAACACTTATGAATGTTAAGATATTTGACGCCACGTTGGCCTTATAATATTCAAGGTCCGCAGACATTGGCAGTAGCTCAAATTTCTCTCACTAATTATAAGCAATGATATGGGGGTGGGGGTGGAGGGAAGCCCATCGCAAATGTTGCCCTCCCCCCTCTTCTGACCCCCACCTCTGCAATCTGAGCTTCCCGAGGCAGACACCCCCTCCTTCAGCAGCTGACTTGTACTTTCCCTCTAGGCTATTGTTATACACATTTATAAAGAGCACTTTCAGGGATGGAAATTCAGTGGGGGGCTCTGCACAAACGCCCTTTTCAAAAGCAAAGTTGCTCTAGGTGTTTGCATCTTTTTCCTTTTCTTCTGGTTTCTCCCCTATTCCTTTCCTTTTTCTTTCTTCTTCTTTTTTTTTTTTTTTACAGACTATGTTGCCTATATTGTGCATATTTCCCAGAATACTTAAAGAAACCTGATACGGGAGACTGCTCTTTAATTTATATGATGTTCCACTGAGCTGGAAGGGAAAATACACACGTTGCATAGTGCACTAGTTAATGTGAGGGTTTAGGCAAAAAAAAAGTGAGGGAAAAGAGAGTCGATTAAAAAAAATCAATGCATGAGAAGGAAAAAATCCAGGTTTATGTTGGGCATGGGAAGGCCACTCCTTTGGGAAAAGTGCTCTGGTGTCTGAGGGCGGAAACACCCTCAGAAAAGTCACCCCGGGGGCAGCAACAATGCTTGACTGAGACAGGCTAGGAAAGTATAAAAAGATGAGACAAAGATTTGGGTTTGAGGGGGAATGGCGTGATTGAAATTGGGGATTGGAAGTTGCTTATCAGAAGCGAAAGTACCATGGGGGAGCAAAGACAGGCCCCAATCCACTCCTCACCCAAAGTGCTCCATCCAGGAAAAGACACGCTTCGTATCAGTTAGTGTGTGAGGCTCTGGGGGCGGGGCATCTGTGGTCCAGACCCTGATGTGTGGGAGAAGGCCAATTTTAATTTATTTTTAAAAAGTGGGCCGCTGTGTGTGTGTGTGTGTGTGTGTGTGCACGTGCGCGCGCGTGTGACAAGCTGACCACATGGTAAAGGGAGTCTGTGGGGTTCCGAGGTGTGTGGGAAACTGTTGAAGGGGGCTGATGGCTCCGTCATTTCTGGCTGGATTCTTCCCTCCATCCAACGCAAACTTAAAGACCGAATCTGAAAGGTTTTATTTTCTAATCAATGGAATGCAGAAACTTACTAGCCCTTAGGGACAGATATGAATCCCTTAACAGCTCATTACAAAGATGGGGCTGTGGGATCTTTGAATGGGTTATCAGCCCTGGTGTTCTTTGGTTTTCCCAGGATAGCTTTTCCTTCCTTAGGCACATCTGATCTCGGGCTGGTAATTCAGCCCGATATGTTTTATTCTTTTTTTGATGTGAAGTGGCACCAAATAGTTCGGTCTACAGGGGAAGGAATGGCTCTTAGTGGGATCAGCTCTGAAGGAGTTAAAATGGCTTGCTAAAGTTTGGCATCATGAAAATAAATTTGAGGCCTGGTAGGCATTAGCAGGGCACAGCACATTTACAGAGCTTAATTAGTACGAACTGTAATTGTTCATGGTCGGCCAGAAGAAGTAATGTTCAGGAAAAGTGGAGTCCTCTCTTGCAGTCTTCAGTTTGAAACCGATAAATCACTTGCATATTTGTGCAGTGATTCAAATGGAGCTAAGACCTGTCCCATCCCAACATGTGGTAAATTGTAAAGTCAATGAATTGCAGATGTAGGCTACAGTGAGATTCTCTAAGAAAATGCAGAATGAATGGGAAAGAGTGATGCTATAAATATTTACTGAGAAGATAACTAGGTTCCTGCGTGCTGGGCCAATTATGATGTACTAAATATATTAGGAAAATGCTTAAAAAATTGAGAGGATTTGTGTGGGTCTTGGGGTGGGTTGGTTTGTTTTAGAAAGTGCCATAAAAGGCACTATGTTATTGTCGTGTCAGTTTTATTAAGCCTGAATCACAATGGCATACCCAGGAAAGGACATATGAAACCCACATTAATGCAAATTAATTCGTTATGAGTTGCAGCGTTGTGACTGCTAAGTGGAGTAATGATGGGACATCATTTTAAGAGTGTTAGTGTAGCAACTTTTAATGAAAATGCTGTGTTAGGAACATGTCTCAGCACTTGAGCCCACGTGTTTTTGTAAGCTAGAAATGTGTCTTGTACAAGAGCAGGCAACTTGATTCACTTTATATATCCCCCCACACAGTTTAAGAACTTTATGTTTTGATGTCTAAAGAAAAATCATCTAGTTTTTCCTCAAAAATCAACCCAGAAGTGCTGATCACCATAACCAAGTTCAACTTCAACATTTTTTTTTTGTTTTGCAAGAGATTGCAGCACAAAGTGGAAAAACAATGAATGTAGCATCCCCCTATAGACCTATAGATGTAACTTTCTTGAAGCAATTTTTTCCCCTTTTTTTCTTCTTAGAGGATTTTGGTCTCAGGCAATGTTGCAAGTCAATACTTCTTTCCCCAAATGTGAGTAGGTGGATGTGTGTGGAAGCTGTAAAAGTTAATGATCGCTCTCTGACTCATAGCTGATGGTTTCAGGTTGAGGAAAAGAAAAGAAAAAAAAAATTAATGAGGGTAAATAGACATTTGATGGAACATGGAGACGGTCGGAGAGGTTGTTCTTGAGTCGAATGGCATGCGTTTTGTTGCGGCAGGATTTCTGGAGAATGCCAGGAAGTGAGAAGGAGATGCCTTTGTTTAAGTTGTTGTTTTAGGATGGCTTAAATGTTGGGTGTCTAGCTCTTTGCAGGAATGTTTAAGCCCACATACTTACTTACCAGTCAGTGCTGGTTTTGCCTTCCCAGTGGAAGTCAGAGGCCCCTTGATAGTTTTGAAAAGGACAGGCCCAAAGTCCTGCTCAGAAGTTTACTTCCCATTAAACATCAGAGGCTCCCCACGTAGGGCCAGGGCTGCTGGTCCTGTCCTGAAAATGACCGATGACCTCAGAAAAAATCTTAGATAACTTAAAAAAAGGTATTTGTCATTTTAGCCAATGGCATGGAAATCACACTTCGAGTTGCTCATGGTGGTATCTACAGGATAGAAAGGAAAGTGGAACCCCCTACCCCACCCCCCAAAAAACCCAAATCAAAACCTTTTAGGAACTGAATCTGGATTTATTACTTTTTTAATAAAAGAGAGAGCCAGGCGATTCATAAAGCTGAAAATAATGCAAATGCTCCACCTCTTCCTAATTTAGTAGAATGAACAGGCATTAAAAAAAAAAAAAAAGAATCTTCATCACCCTGGAAGTTCACTTAGTGCTGGAAAAACCAACATAGGGTTTTCGTTTTTTCAGTTGCTTTTGAGGATGAGATCTTTCTGGTTGTAAAAGCCGGGTCCCTTTCCTCCCATCTCTGGAAGTCTCTGATGTCTTGTATCTGCAACATCAAATTTAGGGCAAGTAGTGATGAGAAATAAAACAGGAGAAATCAAGATACCCTAATAATAAGGGAAGCGCTTAATCGTAAAATGTTGGCTTTTCACTTGCTGGAGAATTGTGGCGCGCCTGTACTGAGCAGTCACATCTTCACGGTTCTTCCTGGGGACCGGTCACCTGGGGGTGTTGGAATTTGGGGGGCGGTAGGCTTGGCCACTGTAAACAAGCACACAGGAAGGGAAGGTTTATTTTGTTGGGAGTTTCACAGGAAGGAATGAAATGGAAAGTACCTTGGAGTTCTCATTTTGGTGACTGCTCCCAGGACTGCGCTCCACACTCCTGGGAGGGAGGGACCAAGTTGAAGGAAGATGTGTTGCATGTCCAGGTATAACAGCCACAGCTGCTGGATGAGGAAGTGACGTGGAGTGCTGCAGGTGACAAGAGGAGGGCAGTCCCAAGAGTTGAGGATTGTGGGAACCTGGTTCATAAACTCGGATAAGCCTTGGATAAGCCTTAGATAGCCCTCTCCTCCTGGATGTCCCTCCTCCTCCAAAAACAAAGGGCCAGCCATCTCTTGTTCTCTCCTTCCTTATGGCTTTTTACAGAGATAGAAATACATTATTGTTCCAGTTTAGAATGTCAAGTTTTTACAGGGTCCTTATATTTTATTTTTGTCTGCAAAAGCTAGGCTCTAACAAACAAGGCATCTTTGTGTTTTACAGGGAAGGGAAAAAGCAGTTTAAAGTGTGTTTAAGGAAAGAGTATTTGGGAAAAGAGGGGGTGGAAACCCCAAGGAGAAACAAGAAAATTGTTAAGTCTTCGTTGCTATAGCTGGGGGAAGTTGAGCGCAAAATCCCTCCAACACAGTGGCTACTGGCTGGGAGTCAAGGCCTGATGGGAGCTTGTGCTGTGGGTACTTATGAGCTGGTCGAGGTTCTTCTGTATAGCTGGACACCTGAGGAAGGAAGTGACATTGCTTGGGGGCATTAGGATGGTGTGTGTGAAGGTTAAATTAACTTTGTCCTACAAGATTCTTTGGGACCTTGCAGCTGTATCTTTACTGTTTCAATTGCAGCTTTCTCTCCAAGTTGTGTTGTTTGGGTGGTGATGAACACCGGAATTAAGGCTGGAACCCGACAAGTGAAAATTGAATTTGGTTTAGCCCTAGTTTCATTAATGTATTCATAAGGCTGTGATTATGTGAAATTTTGTTTCCACGACCTATACTTAGTTATCAGGTGTCCATTCAATTTTAATTGACAATATGAGATTCCTGTGGTTATCCTGAGTACAGATTGCCTAGGGCTCCGCAGGGTCTGTGGGAAGCAAAGCTTGGACAAGTTTCCATTAAGCTCTGAATCAGGCAGTTGGAAAAGAGAATAAAACCCGCTGAAAAGGGGGGACACATTGTTAGTGTTGCCTTCTCTACTTAGAAGGAGAACCCCACCCCCCCTTCTCAGACAAGAGCTGCTCTCTGGCCAAGAATTCCAAACTCGCAGAGGAACCTGTCCCTTGCACAAAAGTTGTTTTAACACGATGCAGAATTGTCACAGTAATTAGTGCAATCTCCGCTTGCTGACTGGCAGTTTTCACAAAAAGGACGGGGCAAGGGGTGCAAATTCATCTTTCTTTTTTCAGGGATTCACTTTAGATGACCTGCTTCTGACTGTGTGTGGGGGGGGGGCATATCTTCAATTGCTCAGCGGTCATCTTTGCTTGTTTTAGGGAGTGGGACTTATTCTTCTGCTTTGTCAGGCGAAGGAATACTTTCTGTGGTCCACCTGTATTGTGCCCCCTTTTAGCTTTGATTAATACTATGTTTTGGGGCAAGCAGACTCAAAATACTCATACATACCAGCAGTGTTTTTGTTTATTTGGAACAGATAAAATAAATGATCCCAAAACCCACTATCTGAAAATGTGGACTTACAGCTTTATCCCATGAGCAACATGGGTTTAGACTATTTTTAAAAATTTGATTATTACCGTGCTGTGTTTATTTTGAGCTGCTTCAAAAGTTCTTATGTGAATTTCTCCTCCCCCCTCCCTTTTCTTTTTATAAAAACCTGTGTGGACTAATTTTTCTGGTAGGGAGCGAGATGTAAAATAATTGGGTCTAAAACTCCCTGGCAGCCTAGAGTATGCTTTGCTATATGGAAGTACTCTGGTGATGGTAATGGAATAGTAGTCATGATAGAAATAGTTTGTTATATTAATAATAATACAGATCTGTGTTTGGCAACACAACTGATTGGCCTGTTTCTACGAGGGGGATGGGCAGCGATTTCTTAGGCCCATCCGATTTCTTTGTCATTTGTTTGTAAATGGCAAATTAAAATACATTTTCAGATATTGCTGAGATCCTTTAGTGATTGTTGTGTTGTTTATAAAAGATCAACCAGCAGATGGGGTTTGTTTTTCCAATTGGTCGGATCCCCAAATTAACAAGTCTTATTTGGGAGAAGAAGAATTTGGTGAGAAATCTTGGTATTCCTTTTTATTTGGGGATCCCCCCTTCTTTGATGGGGGATGTGTCGGGCTTCAGAGGAAAGGCCCAGGAGAGACTTCAGCTTTCCACTGTGGAGGGCCTGGGTGAACCAGGATGGACATTCACCCAGGGGCCACTGAATTGGTGGTCTTTGTTTGGAAAACTTGGTGGCTCTTTGGCAGTGGTTGGCACCCTCTTAGGGGAAGTGTGGATTCCTAGAGTGCGGGCTACAGAGCTGTCCTG
The DNA here is from genome assembly GCF_004115265.2 of Rhinolophus ferrumequinum. Taxonomy (NCBI): domain Eukaryota; kingdom Metazoa; phylum Chordata; class Mammalia; order Chiroptera; family Rhinolophidae; genus Rhinolophus; species Rhinolophus ferrumequinum. The sequence goes on along the minus strand of NC_046299.1, from coordinate 14,854,570 downwards.
GGCCGGATAGCTTAGTCATTGTGAAAGAATGTATAAGGCATTGGGTGGCCCCAGAATTCTGCCTGATACATTTGTTTTCCCCAAAATAGAATTGTGTTTGAGAGCGAGAGCCCAGTTGTTAGAACTGTGGGGGGCTTGTCTACCTGTGGCAGTCTTGTGGCTTCTCATAATCCTTTCTCTCACAGTCTTTTCCTCTGGCCTACATGTTGCAATTCTGATGACTTTTTGCAGCACAGTTAATTTTTCTGCAGCGTCCTGCTCAGCACACTGGCTTCCTTTATGTCTTAATGGGCATCCGTCTTTCCTTTTCATGTCTTTGATTCTCACTCCTGGCCCCCTTCCCCCTCCTTTTGTGCTTATCGAATAGGGCTTCATTTTTTTTTTTTTAAACTTTACCTTAGATTATTATGATCATCTTATCCATAGCAACAAATAAAAATACACAGGTCTTGATTGAATGCCAAGGCTGCAGTTCAATCTAGGAAGGTTTGTCTGCTATTCATAAACTGCTTAAGATGTTTTCTTGTAGTTTGTGACATAAGCAGAACGCTTTGATTTGGTTTCTTTCTACAGCTCCATTTTCAGTCCGGGAGCACACATTACTCTGCGTACAAAACGATTGAACACCAGATTGCAATTCAGGTAGGAAATGCAAGAGATCCTGAAGCTTGAATTGTCAATATGTAGGTCTCTTGTGTCTTTTATTCTTCACTCCTTTCCCTAACCTAGATGATGATGATGATGATGGTGGTGATGATGGTGATGTGGTGATGATGGTGATGGTGGTGATGGTGGTGATGATGGTGATGTGGTGATGGTGGTGAGGTGGTGATGATGGTGATGGTGATGGTGATGGTGGTGATGGTGGTGATGATGGTGATGGTGATGGTGATGATGGTGATGGTGGTGATGATGGTGATGGTGGTGATGGTGATGGTGATGTGGTGATAATGGTGATGGTGGTGATGGTGGTGATGGTGATGGTGGTGATGATGGTGATGGTGGTGATGGTGGTGATGGTGGTGATGATGGTGATGGTGGTGATGATGGTGATGGTGATGGTGATGATGGTGGTGGTGGTGCTGCCGGTGGTGGTGCTTGTGCTGCTGGTGCTGGTGCTGGTGGTGATGATGGTGGTGCTGGTGCTGGTGGTGATGCTGCTGCTGGTGGCGCTGGTGGTGCTGGTGCTGCAGGTGGTGGTGCTTGTGCTGGTGCTGTTGCTGGTGGTGCTGGTGCTCGTGGCGCTGCTGCTGCTGGTGCTGGTGGTGCTGCTGCTGCGGGTGGTGCTGGTGGTGATGATGGTGATGATGATGATTGATGATGATGGTGATGGTGATGATGATGGTGGTTGATTCATTGGGGGAGATGGAAAGCAAAGAAGAAACAAGAGCAGAAGGAATGCGGCTAAAATGATTTAAAGAAATGGAAAGAAAAAGAAGCCTGTGTTTTTTGTGAAGAGTTTCTTGTTCAGGCATAATGGGCACACAGACCCCACCAGCTTGGCTACTGTTTTTTCTTAGATTGGGAGTAAAATTGGGAGTAAAATGAGACTACAAAATGAACGGGAAGAATTGGGGGCGGGGGAATGGGAGAAGAGGCTGTGTGACAGCCAGAGAGTTGTTTCCGATGGATCAAAATCATGTTAAGTGGTGCTAAGAATATCACTTTTGACCTGATTGTCCTGAAATGTTGATTTCTCTTGGGCCTCTTGATATATGACACTAAAAGTGCTGGAAGGGAAAGGCGACAGATCCCAGCTTCTGATGAGTGTCCTGTTTCCTGCTCACGTAGTACTTCCATTCTCTTAAATCCAAAGGCTAAACAAATCATGGACTAATATAGACTCAAAGCTGAACTGATGCCAACAGAATGCAGTAGTGGAGGGAGAGCAGACTAATACGATTTTCGTCTGTCTGCCTGGCCTTGCCTGGCTTTGCCAGGATGGATGTACCTCATGGTATAACGGATGGTACTGAAACTACTTGTTTAACCCTTTGAAGGGAGGCTTTTGAAACAGGTGGTTGTGGTGTTAGTCTGGCCCCAGGGTCTTTCCTACTTGGCAGTTGTTATCTGTTGTTAAATGATTTACATTGTTGCACCACTCCCTTTCTTGTAGTTACCCTTGCCGATAACGTGTGTGTGTGTGTGTGTGTGTGTGTGTATGTGGTCTCATGGAACTGTAGCCACATCGCATCTTTAGCTCTGCTCTTTCAAATCAGCATCTTCCTGGATAAGACTATCAAATAGCCCTCTGACCCAGGTACATTGTGCATCCTTCCACCAGTGAAAAGTATCACTCGGCAGACATTTTTATTTGGTGGATCTGTAATATTTTTGTACTCATTTCAAGGCAACATTAACTTATTTAAAAAACTTTTCGATTACGTCTGCATGTACTGGCTGATCGGTGTGTGTATTGGAGGGGAAGGTGTGACCTTGACCCTCTACCCCCAAATATTTTCAAGACTGGTATCTTTAACTGGGCGCTGCAGTTGTTTTTGCTGGCACTTCCTGGTGGACCCTTCTCCCTTTTGATTCATGGCACAGTGAGTCTGGCTCCCAGAAAATGGTTTTGACTGGGCGACTCCATTAGGGACCATGCCCAAACCCTAACCCCCGATGAATGGATGGATGAACAGAGTGTCCTGAGGCCTACTACATCTCGCAGAGTGCTGGAAAATCCTGTTGCCCGGGGTGTGGGAATTGTTGAGCTTGAATAGCGTAGTGATCCCTATCTTGGTGTGGAAAGGCTGGCTGGGGCCATGTCACTGGGAGACCAGCCGAGACCGGACCAGCTGTTGTGTCTTTACACCCGTTGCTGAAGCGTCCCTTGTTAGGCCGAGCAGTTCGTCTTTTCTCCAAACCACCTGGCACGGTGCAGGCCATGTGAAGCTCTTTCTCAGGAGGAAGATGGAGTAAATTACAGAGCTCATTGTTTGAAGGACTGAAACCATTACTATCCCTCCATGAACAGGTAGTATTGTTCTCCCCGCTGCTATTTGCTGAGGCTTGATGCCCATGTGGGCAAACAGAGAGACATTTTATTAGAGACCCAGCACCGGCATGCTTTCAGTGTTCATTCTTTCCCATTCTCTGCTAGACCAGGATGAGGCCAAGCCAAATGGCAGCTCACTGTAATTCTAGTTTGATCATCAAAGGATAAATGGCAAAAAACAAAACAAAAGAAGCAATGGGAAAAAAGAGGAAACCTCAGACACACAAAAATTGTTCCCAAGGCATATGGTAGCTCAGCCACAATGTGGGGGTGAGAGGAGAGGATGGCACTGCTTTGGTGTGCAGTGGGACACACGTTCCCCTTCGCTCTGCTCTCCACTTTGAGGCTTAGATACGTGCTTGTCGGGGCACAGTTTTCTTCCTGGAAACTTAAAATGGTGTACCCTTAATAAATACTGTCTTTCAAAACGAGCGGAGCTTGTTGCTCTCCTAAGCTATATCCTAAAATAACCTCGAGTAGGGTAACGCCGTGTGTCACATGAGATTCCTGCCCCTTTCCCTTGCCACCCCTCCCGCCAGAGCTTGGCCAAGTCCACCGTTTATATGAATGGCCTCTGAGCAATCCCGTCGACATGTCATGTTCTTGTAACAGGTTTGGACGCAATACCAATTGCTGTGTTGGCATTTCCCCCCATTTTTAACAATCTCCTAACTCCTCTCAGTTTGGAAAAGATGAAAGTAACACAAATGACCATATTTCTCTTTCACTGGTTAACAGAGATATAAATGGAGTGAAATGTAAAAGGCGTTTTTTTTAGACAGTTATTTAACTATTGACTTCTACAGAGTTCTGTTGAAGTGCGATGTAAGTACAGCACGTGCTCAGATCTTTAGTGGAGGGGAGAATAATCTTTTACATGTGGCAAATCCATGAAAACATTTGCCAAATCAATAGAGTATAGAATGGGGTTGGAATACTTTTTCTGTAAAGAGCCAGATAGTAAATATATTAGGCTTGGTGGGCCATGCAGTCTCTATGGCAACTACTCAACTGTACCATTGTGATGCGAAAGCAGCCAAAAATAGTACCTAAAGGAATAGGTGTGGCTGTGTCCCAATAAAGCTTTATTTATAAAAACAGACAGTGGCTGGATGTTTTGGCCCACGGACTGTTGTTTCCTGGCCCCCGTTAATGTTACCAACTCCCCAGAGGTCTCTTTTGTTCCCTTCTCTTCCCAGTCATCTGACTTCCCCCACCTCCAACAAAGATTCTCACCATGGCTTAGTTTTTGTCTATCACAATGGATTAGTTTTGTCTATTTTTTAGCTTCTTAATAATGGAATTGTCCACAATGTACTGTCTCCTATCTGGCCCCCCTCAGCGTCATGTCTGTGAGTTTCATCCCGGTTATCGTGTGGAGTAATCATTTGCTCTTTTTCACAGCTGTGTAGTATTCCACACAGGACTATGCCACAATGCATGTATTTTTTCCTATGTTGTTGGATATTTGGATTACTTACAATTTTCTGCTGTTATGAATTAGTGCCTGGTAACATTCTCACTCACATCTGTTCCTACACAGGAGTGGACTTGGTGAGGCATAGTGTCATGTGTGTACTTAGCTTTGCATTGACCTTTTCAGAGAGACTTAACCACTGGATTTCAAGTGTTGCCATGGAAATGCACTTGCATCGCGGTTGTTAGGTATGTGAGTGATGCGAGCAGTAAGATAAGATGATTGTAGGTGTAATCAGAGGCCACTTTGCCCATGGTCCAGTGCAGGCCCCTTCATGTAGTGGTTTGGCGTCTGGCCCCAGCTCCTAGGAACTCTTGCCACCATCTCCACTAACCTGGGAGAGGTTTTGAGGCTGAATGCAGAGGTGGACCCACATTGCAGATGACTCCCGGGATGCCCTGCCCGTGACTGTGATAAATGTTTAGGCGTCTCTGTTGCCTCCCTGAAGAGAACTCTTCCAACACTCCTGCACTCATCACTATTCCAACCCCAAGAGCAGTGTTGTAATCAAGGTCAAGACCCACAGACGATGTTTCTCTTGGTTTTCAGTAGGGCTACTTCAGAACCAGTTAAGCCTTTGTTTTAAGAGTATTTTGGCCAAAGGTTGATGTTTTAACACCAAGTCAGATGTGATTTAGGAAAAAAAAACCCCTCCACACGCAGCAGAAACAAACTGAGTAGACCTTTCTTGGTTGTTTTTCTTTTAAGATGTGAAGTGGTTTGTGTGTGTGTGTTTATGTGTGTGTGTGTACACACTTGTGTGCGCGCGCAAAGACAACTAGGAGAGGTTCCAGAAGAAATGGACCATTTTATTTGTTTACACAGCTGAGTGCTGGAGACTTTGCAGTGGGTGTTGCTTTCTCTCGTCCTCAGGCGTGCACGTTTCCGTCTGAGCTGTACCAAAGCATACCCCTCTGCCTGGTCTTGGAACTCATCTGCCGTGATTCAGGAAGGCCTGGGAGACCACCCCTCCTTTCTGGAGCCGGGGTGAGAAGGATGGAGACTGGAGAGCATTCTTGCCCCATGTTGGCCCCTTAAATTGCCGGATGTGAATTTGACGTTTAGTCTTGTCCGTGTCTTTAAATTAAGATTCCTGAGGTGCTATGGCCTGGAGTCCATCTCTTTGCCCAAGTAGACCCTTAGTATAAATAGCCAGAGATTAGGACCAGTGGATATGACCAGGATGTTTTTGAGGGCTCCTGGCATTCTGCCAATTTATGTTTCTGATGATAGTCTCTTGTGTCTTCTCACAAGTTCCCTGGCCTTTCAGTTTTCATGAGGATTGGTTATCTTGGTTGAGGAGCAAATTTGGCCAAACCCCCAGAAGCAGATTCAGTTCTTAGTACAGTCACTTCCTCACTTTCCCTTTAGTCTCATGGCCAGACTTGTCTGAGGTTTCATGTCCTCTTTCCACAAAGAATGAAGTGTGTGTGTGTATGAGAGAGAGAGAGAGAGAGAGAGAGAGAGAGAGAGAGAGAGAGAGAGAGAGAGAGATCGTTTCACTAGAGTGGTTTGACAAAGCCTATGGATGCCAGTTAACTCATTTGAAATGTTCATTCATTTGGTACATTGGTTTTAGCCTAATTGTCTAATTTAAGTTCATACCTCAGAATGCTCATTCATTCATTCAAAAATATTTATTGTGCAGCTGCTATGTACCTGGAGAATTCATCAGTGAGCAAAACAGACAAAAGTCCCTTTCTCTCACTGAGCTTACATTCTAGTGATGTTTTAAATATAGATTTATAAGCACCCTACTCCCCTTGGTTTGATTGAATGGATTTTGGGTGCAGTCTGAGAGTTGCATTTGTAGTCAGGGTTCTGATTTTCAGTTTATTAAACTTTGAGAATTGCTGCCCTAGAGTCTTCTGAAATCAATCGATTGATCATTTATTGGCTATTCAGTCATTTTCACTTGCCGAATAAATATTGAGGGCTGGCCCAAGTATTTGATTGGGATAACTTCTCCTCATTGTGACTGAGAAACTAGACTGCCCTTAGGTTCTGGTGAACTTTTGAGGCCTTTCCTTCTCCATGGAATGTCAAGAAAGCTACTTTTTCAAGACTAAAGAAGAGGTGGTTGTTTATGAAAGAGCCATTTGGACAGTAATGTGCTTGGTCTTGCAGGTCAAAGGCAATAACAACAGTTGATAATAATAGCAGTTTCTGTTTATTGAATTCTCCCTATACATTGGGTCTGGTGTTAAGTGCTATATGTGAATTATTTATTGATTCTTCATAATAACATGGAAAGAAAGCCAAAAGGTATAGTTACTCTTAGCATGACCATTATGCCATTTTGTAAATGAGGAAACGGAGACACTGTTACTCGAGGGATTTTGTCTGAGATCAAGGATTAGGATTCAAACCCTGGCAGTCAGACTGGGGAGGGACTGCGTACATACGATATAGCCTTATGCTAACTACTGTCTGCTGAAAATAATGCTCAAGAGGACCTAGGGGCTTCCTACAGCTGTGGCGACCAACCAGCAATCTGAGCTGTATACAAAGGAATTACCTGGAGTAGCTCCAAAACACAGAATCTGGGTTTTACTCCTTGGAGAGTCCCATTCATTAGGATTAGGTCCGTGTTTCTTGTAAACTTGAGCAGGCATCACCTGAGGGCACCGGGAATGTTTGTTAGGATGAATACGGCAGCCTCATCCCGAGTTTCAGGTTCTGTAGGTCTGGGGGTGGGGGTGGGGGTGGGGGGATTGAGTGGGTCCTGATATTGGCATCTTTAACAAGTTTTCAGGCAACTTTGGTGTTCCTTCTCTGGCCGCAGCACTTTCAGAAGGGCTAGGGCAGTGGTTCCCAGCTCTGGCTGCAGGTTACAATCTCCTGGGGAGCATGAAAACTAGTGCTCAGGCCAGCTCTGCCCCCGCCACCCTGGGTTGGGATCTCTGGGGGGTGGAGTGTGGGCACCCCTGTTTCTAAAAAGCTTCCCAGGTGATTTTACTGTGCACATGGTGTTGAGGAGCACTAGTCTAGGGGATCCTGGACTCTGAACCCCTTCCCCATGCACTGGGTGATTATGTTCACGTAGTCAGCCTCCTTAGAGGATAACTGTTGTAAAGTCTTTCGTTTGTTTGTTTGCTTATTTTAGCTTGATTCTCTTTCCTTGGGGGAGAAAAGGCTGGTTATGTTCAGAGTTCTAAAGGATGTCTGTTGAATGGGTAGGAGTCTGTAGTATGAGAACATTGCAGTAAAAGGTGATCAGTGATGGTTCCTGTCCTGAGTTAGTACCAGTGAGAGAAGGTGGGAATCTGTTGTCATATATAAGAGATTATGGAGCCCTGACCCTCAGGGGGCTGGCAGCCTCATGCTGCGCACACTTTTGTGGCATGCTGAAATGCAAATTGGGATTGAGTAGTTTGGGGGAAGGGTGGGGGCTGAGATTCTGCATTTCTAACACCCCCAAAGGGTGCTGTTGTTTCAGGGCCCCAGACCTCTCTTGGGAGCAGAGCAAAGGTAGAGAGTCCATTTTGAAAGTCGAGGAAACAGGTGCAGAGAGGTGAATTGGTTTGTCCGAGGTCTCACAACTTGGTGGAAACAGGCCCAAGACAAGAATCCAGGAGTCCAGCTTGACTTCATGTCTGTCTTTCAAGATGACATTATTGTCTGAGCCAATAGCGGGTGCCTTGCATTGGCCAGATAAAATGAAACAATCTGGTTTTGCTGTTTTTACTTGTATCATTTTTTAAAACTTATATGTTCTAATAATTGTGTTTACATGAGTTGAGATTTTTGCATCTGTTCATTTTCCACCGTATTAAGGCACGTGGGGCCCAGCTTGCATGGTTTGTAAGAGGGCTGGTAAAGCTGCAAGCGAGTGTCTGGGACTCGTGCACTAGAACAACCGGAAAGAATGAAAACAACTGTTCCATCAGCCACATGTGTCCCCCTTATGGTCCACAGCAAGTGGTATAGAGGTCTGACCTGTGGAAGTCAGCTGGTTGTATTTTCTCAGTAACTCTATAAGTTTCTAAGTTGCGTTGAGAATCATGGAGCCATTTTGCTAAGCACGGAAATTTCTAAGTGGGCTGAATTTTGCAGGCTTATCAAGCTCAGCACTTAATTCGTTTCTGGAGTTGGGTTTGGTTGCATGGTATCAAATACTGGTTAAACAGATAAGTGTTTGCAATTTTTTTTTAAATGGTTTACCTTGAAATTTCAGCACACTCTTCAATTAAACCGAAATGACAGCCAACCATTATTTCCGAAGGTTCCACCAAAACCACTGGGTGGTTGGCAATGTGTTTAATAGTTAATGAATAATACACTGAAATTGAAAAAAAAAAACCCAAAAAGCTTAAAAGCAAGTACCTGTGCTATATATCTGTACAACATGTTATAAAAAGAAACATTAGAAGCAAATAAACATCTGTGGACTCTTTGAGGCATCTTCACAAATCCCCAGTTTGGGAGGGGTACAGCTAGAAAAACACTTGGTTCCACCGGATTCTCCACCTATTGAGGCCTGGACCGGAAATTGGCATGTCTTTCTCATTGGGTAGTAGTGGGGGCTGGATGAAATAGGATGGCTTCTTGCAGCGTTTTTCAACCTCAGCACTATTGACAGTTTGGGCTGGATAATTCTTGGTGGCCCAAGGGGAGCGTCCTGTGCTTTGCAGGATGTTTTTCTAGCACCATCCCTGGCCGCTACCCTCTCCATGCCATTAGCACCCAACAAAAATGTGACAACCCAAAATGTCATTAGGCCTTGCCAGATGTCCCCTGGGAGTCCACATTGCCCCTGGTTGAGAATCACTGGCTTAGTACAACCTTTTAAGGTGTGTGCCCTGCCACTGAGGCTGTAGTAACATTACCTTTGCAATTTTAAAGGGACCAGGTACAAGAGGAAGTGGGAGGTTCAGCTCATGCTTCTGGAATATATATAACCTAGGTTTGGGTCCCAGTTCTGCCAAGCCTCAGTTTCCTAATCTTGTAAAATGGGGATAATGGTAGTACCTGTTTCCAGAAAGTTGTTGGGAGACCTAATGAGATGGTGTGTAATGAGGTGCGCCCTGCAGTGATACATGGCAGAGTGCCTGATAATTACAAGCTGCCGTTTTTACCACAGAGGACTATGTGAAGTACTTGTTTGCAGATTTAGAATATGCTGTATCCGGACATGCATTGTATATTTTTTATTTCCTGTCAAGAACATCACACATGATAAATTTGATGACCTGGACTATCTTTGCTGGTGTAACAAAGATTTATGACTCCTGTTGGTTGCTGTTTGCATTTCTCTTATGTCACTTAAAAAATTCTGCCCAGTCCTTGTAACATTTGACGAGAATATCAGCCCTTCTGCGAGTGTGTCTTACTCATCTTTATATAGCGCTGTGCTTGGGACACAGGTGTAGAACAAGAGGTGTGAATGTGTTTAAATAATACATACTGTGGGCAGAAAGGGAACAGAGTACATAAGTGAGATTAGGGTTGGTGTGTATTAGAGGTAGCTTTTTTTTAAGATTTTATTGGGGAATAGGACTTTATTGGGGAACAGTGTGTACTTCCAGGACTTTTTTCCAAGTCAAGTTGTTGTCCTTTCAATCTTAGTTGTGGAGGCCGCAGCTCAGCTCCAGGTCCAGTTGCCGTTACTAGTTGCAGGGGGTGCAGCCCACCATCCCTTGCGGGAGTCCAACCGGCAACCTTGTGGTCGAGAGCCCGCGCTCCAACCAACTGAGCCATCCGGGAGGCTCAGCTCAAGGTGCCGTGTTCAATCTTAGTTGCAGGGGGCGCTGCCCACCATCCCTTGCGGGACTGGAGGAATTGAACTGACAACCTTGTGGTTGAGAGCCCACTGGCCCATGTGGAAATCGAACCAGCAGCCTTCGTAGTTAGGAGCACGGAGCTCCAACTGCCTGAGCCACCAGGCCGGCCCTAGAGTTAGCTTTTTGCATTTTTCTCGTAAGAGCCTCTCTCATAACATGAGAGGCCAATAATAATTTTTTTTTTTTTGGTTTTCATCCAGATAATTTGAAATAGACCTTCAGTCCCTTTGCTAACTTGATGTTCTTTCCCAGGTATCTCATTTTTAAATTCCAGTTCTGCTGTGTGTGAATTTGCACCCTGCTTGAATGACTATGGCGTTGCTCAAACAATGGGTTGGAGTGGTTTATATTTAGATGATTGTCTTCTAATTTTCAAAATGCTTGGAACTCAGTTTATTAAAAGCAATATTAGCTTTTTTTTTAATTTAAGTTTTATTTATTTATTTATTTATTTATTTATTTATTTATTTATTGAGGGGTGCAGCTCACAGTGGCCCATGTGGGGATTGAACTGGCAACCTTGGTGCTACTAGCACCACACTGTGGTTCTCTATTGAGCTAACTGGCCTATTTTTGTTTTTTAAATGAAAAAAGAAGCGTTACCCACTGGATTATAACATTTTCTCAGACTTTGACAATTGTCATTAATTCCTACAGGGGACTTCAGAAAAAGTAAACGTGTGTTTTCCTATTGGTGGGTGGAGTAAACTCATTCCTATCTGTTCCCAAACCGTGCGCCTCCCTGAATTTTGAGGTTGAGATGAGGCACCAGAATAAATAGCTTTGGTTGAAAATCAGAAATTGTCCAAGGCTTGAAAATGGATGTGTGCATGGTGCTAGCCTGTCCTGGGGGTGGGGGTGGGGGGAGCTAGTGGATTCTTTTCACCAGGGCTGTGGTGAGGCTGCTCTGTAGGGAAGACAGTCTTGTGTCAATAGTTTTTAAGTTGATTCAGAAAGCATTGTTGATGATTGAAATTGAAGAATTGTGAAGACAATTCATCTTGAGGAACAGAGAGCATTGAGTGTGAGACGGGCTGCTGGGAGCCGACATTGACATACGGGCCGTCATCAAACTAATTGTTGTTTGAATTACCTGTTATGATCCGATGACAAATCTGCCTTGCTCCTGCCACTGGAGCAGAAAATGTAGCTTGAATTGGCGTGACGTTAGCAAGTGTAAACTGTACTTCAACAAGATGGATAAACCCAATTATGGGGCAGACCTGTAGAGAGAAAATCCATTTAAATCTCGTAATGTTAAGCAGAGCTGTGTTTAATTCATTTGGACCAATTTGGGAATGATGTATGAGTGTTGGTGAACATTAGTCAAAGGGGGGACCACTTGGGGGAAAGGATGCGCTGGTGCTGTAAGCCACTCCGGGGAGGCAGCTGGGGTGTCGTCTCAGCAGCCTGCACTAATGGCGGGGAAAGGCAGAAATGACAAAACGATGTACTGACTGCTGCTGGGAGCGCAGCGCTGTGTAAATGAATCAATAAGGAAAACATATGAAGCAGAAATGAGAGGAGGTGTTTTTCCTAAATGCTATTGACAGTCCAAAATATAAAGGAAATTTGAGGTTTCTCTTCTGTGTTTCCAGCCCCTGATAACCTTTCTCGGTTTTTCCAAGCCTTGTAACTAGAGACCTAGAAAATTTTTTTTTTTTTTTTTTTTTTAATGAATTAAAAAGAGAGAGAGAAAGAAAAGGGACAGTTATATTTAAATTGATAATCTTGGGACCTTTGGTTCTCTGTTGGAAAGCAGTTAAGAGGGGATTATTCTGAAATATGTATCGTATGCATATTTGGAAGTTTGGAAGGTCTTGTCTATGTAATAAAAATTGCCATTTTTTAAATAGACATTGAGTGGTGGCCCAGCTTTGCAGGTAGCAGGTGCTCAATGTCTACTGGTTAGGTTAATGAAAACACTAAATTTTAGAGAAGTAACTTTCGGGGCTAGATACTGGTGTTGCCTGCACCTCAAGATCTGTCATTAAGATCTGTAAATACCTTATATCCCAGTTTCACCCAGAAGTTCGCATTACCAGGAATTTTATGATTTTGTGTAAAAATTTATGATTTCACTTTCTACTCCTGCTTCTATAGTGTTGGTTTTGCCAAGGATGTTCTTAGAAGACCCTCGTTTCCTTTTTATTTGGGGAGGAGCAGATAAAGGTACTGCATTGAGTACTTATTGTTTGGTTTTCCAGACAATGTGTAGGGGGTTTTGGTATGGGGGTTTTCTTTATTTTCCTTTGTGCAGTAGACTGGACTTGGAGACTTGTTGGAAGGAGAATTGAAAAGACTAGAGTGCAGAAAGTGCTTGGCAGTGGACAGCCAAGAAATCCATGATTGTGCACTCTTGCCCCCAGCACCCATAAATCTAACCATTGGGAGTGCTGAGTGTGAGTGAAGGTTAAAACCCTATGAGTCTTTTTTTTTCCAGTAATTGGGGTACAGTTCATTGTATGGGGTCATGGTGTACCTTTAGTGTCCATTCCAGGCAAATCTTTTTTTTCCCAGAGGCAAATTTGTTAGGAGTTTACTTTCTGGCGCTCTCCAACTTTCAACTCAGTTGAAGAAGCAATAAAAGGATGACAATAAAAAAATTAAAACTTTACAATAATGGTTCAGCATTGAATTCTGAGCATCCAAATATCCCAATCTAGTTTACCAGTAGAATCTAGGTAAAAACCACTTTGAGAACATTTAAACGACCATCTCCAGTAAAATCTGCCAGCACACTTAGCCCTCAGTTTGACCTAGCTGGTCGGTAGACCTCCAAATCAATTCAGAACAAGTAAGTAAGATAATTAAATGAACTTGGAGGAAACATTGAGATGTGCTCCTGAACCTGAAGATCTTTGCACTGAAGGGGAAGGTGCATCTCTTGCCTATGAGTTTTGGGGATGGGGGTGGGGATCTGTCTGGTTTGGCTTGAAAGTAGTTGTCAGACTTACACTTCTGAGAGTATAGACAGTGGGAGTTGGGCAGGCAGTGAGTACGAGGATTTCTGCAGAGCAGAATCTTAAAGAGAAGGAAACATCCACATTGTGGGTAGAAATGGCCGGTACGTGTTAGGGGTGAGTCTTTTCTGGGCCCTAGGAATGCTTGCTCGTGTTACAGCAGAGCGGAAACCTTCCAGTAATGTGTGCAGAGGGCATTTTATCCTTTTGATTAGATCCTCAGATATAAATATATAGCAAAAGACTTAGGGATATTTAAAATATGATACAGAAATGAAATAATAATGAGGTGATATTATCTCTTTAGCTTAAAATAAGTTATTTTCTGTGGAATTAAAAAAAATTAGCTTCCCTATGGTATCAAGTTCTAGATGTGGTCTGTATTGACATGGAATCTGTAAGAGTCATTTTAGGAGTTTCAGAAGTGAAAGTTCTGAACTTCATTTTTTATCCTTAAAATCAGAAACAAACCTCCCCCTTTCCCCTCTTGATCTTTCGTCGCTTAGTTTTTATTCTGGAGTCCAGTAGCTTTTATATCTTAATCATTGCTGAAGAAGCCACGAGTTTCCCTGTTAATTTAAAAAAACTCACCCAATGTATACAAACATTTTTCTTGTAAGAGAACTTAAAGGAAGTTTTGAAAACGCCCTAAACTGAAGGACATGTTTACCAAACCACCTGCTTTCTTTACGCACTCTATTTTATTTTGTGTGCGTGTGTGTGTGTGTGTGTGTGTGTTTTAAACTTGTCACTGATGTCACATTTTCATAATGGTGAGTGAAAGCAGATGACAAATGTCTCCCCACAGAAGACCTGATTTGTGAAGCCATTTGTTTCTGAAGAATTGGTGCTCAGGGCTTGAAATCTCGAGTGAGGAGAAGGCTGAATAATGTCATGTAGGCCTCTTGGAAGAGGACCTCACTCGCCTCCCCTCCCCCTCAGACCCCCCAAAAAAGCTGTGTTTTGCTTGAATGGCTTTTCAGGTGGGTTAAATTTGCCAGTTTCTCTCTATCAGAAGATAAATCCTATACATGCCCCACAAATGTGCTACTCCTGACATGATTTGGCCGCTGTAGAATAGTTTAGGAAAAGACCCAAGATAGTTGTTTTTATAGATTGGATTGGGCACCCCTGGCCTCCCCAGCTGTTGATTTACTACTAGTAAGTTGAGAGTCCTTTGGTGTTTCCTTCTTCCACCCTTACTGGAATTTTTGGCAAAGATGATCCAATGCAGGCCCCTGGTTTTGCATCGAAGTGAAGGGAACCTGACAGTGACTTACACGTGACGGGAACCGCTGATGTGACATGTAGAAAGTACACACACAAAACCACATACCACATGCAAAGCAGATAGGGTTTTGATTTCGGTCTCAGTGGTTCTGTTATCGTTTCTTTTTCATGAGAGTGGATTTTTATCTTTCGGTCTGACTTCTGGTTTGGTTCTTGGTTTGTTATTTTCATTTGCCATCACAGCTCCTGGGTTGGCTGCTCGGGAGCCAAAGGGTCCAGGGTTGCTGGCTGGTGGAGATCAGGAAAGGGAGCCCTAGGATGAATTCCCAAGTCATAGTAAGAGTGAAGATCTCGCGGAGGGTCCTGGTTCCCTGGCAAGCCGCTGTAGAGACATTGTTCCCGTCCTGAATCCTCAGCTGTCACACGCTCCCCCACCTGGGGTTTCTGCTTTCTTTTTGTGTGTTACTTATGTAATGCATCTAAGGACTATTCTGGGAACATTCAGACTGAGTTGTGATCTTTATGTTTTGTGTATTTCCCTATTCCCCTGCTTTCCTCTCACCTCCTTTGGCAGGAAATATTTTTTCCTCATTAACTAGTTTCCAGGTCACAATTTCCCTATAAAGTATGCACTTTATCTCAGTATTTGATTTCCACCACTTTTTTTTTCCTTTTACATAAAGTGGAAAACTTTAAATTGGGCAAAATACTTAATTGTTCTGTGCCTCCGTTTTCTCATCTGTGAAATACAGGTTTAATATCAGGACTGGTCTTCTCTGCAGGTTATTATGAGATTATGTGTGCGGGGTTTAGCCCAGTGCCTGGTACACAAGGCTTAACGGCGTTGCTCCTGTCACTGTCACCCTCAGCCCCAGGCAGAACGGGGCAGTTGGTCACCCTGACGGCACTTTTAACTACACTCTTGCCAAGTTGACAAGTTGGTGATATATTGTGTTGTGTATCTTTCGGAGCTTGCTTTCCTGTTCCTCCTTTCCCCTCCCCAAATAATCCGGTTTTGAGTTATTTCCCTTTAAGAGAGTAGGCCGAATCAGGAGGCCAGAATACCTTTTGAAGAGCGTTTAGGGTGAAAGAGCCTGTGTTGTGACATAATTTATCTCCCTGGGGAGGACAGACAAAAAACCCATTGGGGAGACTGGACTTAGAATTATTCAGCTTCTGATGGGCATGAAATTAGTGACAGCAAGACAGGCATTTGTGGCCTTTTCGTTGTAATGTCTGCTCTCTTCTTTGGTCGAATTTCTATTGCTTAGAACGTCATTAAAAAAAATAGATTTAAAAGGTATCCTTTTCGGTTCTTGAAAGGCAGGGGGCTGGCTCCTGGCTTTCGGACCTAACAACACTTCTTTCTTTATGAGGGCGTCTCGTTGGCCGCTGCAGTCTGGCTGCTGTTTGTCTGACGCTGTAATAAGCGTGTAACAGCCCCCTCCTCCTCCAATTTGCCTCAAAGACAAGTGACCTTAGTGGGTTACCAGGGACAAGAGAACTTTGGGACCTGTGATTGGAAGCTGACTGCTCTGGGGCCCCTGGATGCCAGAACCCATGTGAGGAAGGGCCACATTTCTGCTGTTGAGTCTGTGCCCGTCACCCAGGTCAGCTCACTAGAACTCTCCTGTGGGGCTCTCCGGGGCAGGACATCGGTTAGTGGACAGCAAACGCAGCGGGCCTGTTCACACTCACGTTGCAACCTGGACGACAGCGATGCGGTAAGGAGCTTGTCCACAGTGATGTATTCTCAGTGAAGTGACATCGATTCTCCCAGTCGACTTGACAGCAGCCCTTGTTTCTTTAACACCTCCTGGTTCTAGAAGGTACAGTTCAAAACTCCCTCATTTGCGGAAGGCCCATGTGGGTTTGTCTTTTTATTGCTATCTTTCTTTAGCTTTTCAGAGGATAAAATGAAAAGATGAAGTGAAATATGAGGAATCAGAAAGCAGTCTTAGTCAACAGACTTCTAAAATCCTCGCTCCTGTGTTTTTTTTTTTGGCTTTGGAAGGTGTAAAACAATAGATTAGTGTGATTATACCCTCCCACTCTACCACTCCCTCATAAAAAAAAAAAGGTCTTGTATTTCAGCAGGCTTTGTTAATCGGACAGCTACAGTATTTGTGTTGGCATTGGCCGTACCTTTGTAGCTGTCCAGGGGCCTTAGGCTGTGGAAGGTTCCTCCATTTTTCTTCCTGCTTCCACTGCACTATGTCCCGGGCATCCTGGTAGATGGCATAGCTTTCAGAAAGAGCAGAACAGTGCCGTGTCTTTTTTTTTTTTTTTTTAATTTTTTTATTGGGGAATATTGGGGAACAGTGTGTTTCTCCAGGGCTCATCAGCTCCAAGTTGTTGTCCTTCAATCTGGTTGTGGAGAACGCCGCTCAGCTCCAAGTCCAGTCACCGTTTTCAATCTTAGTTGCAGGGGGCACAGCCCACCATCCCATGTGGGAATTGAACCACCAACCTTGTTGTTGAGAGCTCCCGCTCTAACCAACTGAGCCATCTGGCCGCCCCTCCAGAAGCTCAGCGGCAGCTGATTGTCTTCAGTCTAGTTGTGGAGGGCACAGCTCACTGGCCCATGTGGGAATCGAACCAGCAACCCTGTTCAGAGCTCTC